>NC_090448.1:1013040760-1015670510 GCF_031143425.1 Pleurodeles waltl
AGATTGAGCGATGCTGGATTCGGGTGTATGATCTGTTGTGTTAACAGATCTGGTCTGTTTGGTAGTTTGATGTGGGGTACTACTGATAAGTCCAACAGTGTTGTGTACCACGGTTGGCGAGCCCAGGTTGGTGCTATGAGTATTAGTTTGAGTTTGTTTTGACTTAGTTTGTTGACCAGATAAGGAATGAGTGGGAGAGGGGGAAAAGCGTAAGCAAATATCCCTGACCAACTAATTCATAGTGCATTGCCCTTGGACTGAGGGTGTGGGTACCTGGACGCGAAGTTTTGGAATTTTGCGTCTTCTTTTGTTGCGAATAGGTCTGTGTTTGGTGTTCCCCAGAGGTGGAAGTGCTCCTGTAGGATCGGGGGATGTATTTCCCATTCGTGAGTTTGCTGGTGATCTCGACTTAGATTGTCGGCTAATTGATTCTGAATGCCTGGTATGTATTGTGCTATTAGGCGAATGTGGTTGTGAATTGCCCAATGCCAAATCTTTTGTGCTAAGAGAAACAGTTGTGACGAGTGTGTCCTCCCTTGTTTGTTGAGATAGTACATTGTTGTCATGTTGTCTGTCTTGACAAGAATGTGTTTGTGGGCTACTAGTGGTTGAAACGCTTTTAATGCTAGAAAAACCGCTAGCAGTTCCAAGTGATTTATGTGAAGTTGTTTTTGTTGATTGTCCCATTGACCCTGTATGCTGTGATTGTTGAGGTGTGCTCCCCACCCCACCATGGAAGCATCTGTTGTGATAACAGCTTGAGGCACTGGGTCTTGGAATGGCCGCCCTTTGTTTAAATTTATAGGGTTCCACCATTGAAGCGAGGAGTGTGTTTGGTGGTCTATCAACACTAGATCTTGAAGTTGACCCTGTGCTTGTGTCCATTGTTTTGCTAGGCACTGTTGCAAGGGCCGCATGTGTAATCTTGCATTTGGGACAATGGCTATGCATGGACATCATGCCTAGTAATTTCATTACAAACCTTACCAACAGTGTTGGTTCGGTTGTATGCTTGATCTTACATTTTGGAACGATTGGACTCTTTGTGGACTTGGAGTCGCAATTGCCCTTTGTGTGTTGAGTGTTGCTCCCAAGTATTGTTGTATTTGGGATGGTTGCAGATGATATTTCTGATAATTTATAGAGAACCCCAGTTTGTGTAGAGTTTCTGTGATGTATTGCGTGTGAAGAAGACACTGTTGTTGAGTGTTGGTTTTTATTAGCCAGTCGTCTAAATATGGGAATATGTGCATGTGCTGTCTCCTTATGTGAGCGGCTACTACTGCTAGGCATTTTGTGAATACCCTTGGGGTTGTTGTTATTCCGAACGGTAGCACTTTGAATTGATAAGTGTATGCCGTGCATTACAAACCTTAAGTATTTTCTGTGAGAAGGATGGATGGGTATATGGAAATACGCATCCTTGAGAACCAATGTTGTCATGTATTCCTCCTTTTTAATAAGGGAACTACATCTGAAAGTGTTACCATGTGGAAGTGGTCTGATTTGATGAAGAGATTCAGTGTTCTGAGATCTAAGATAGGTCTTAACGTTTTGTCCTTTTTTGGAATCAGGAAATATAGTGAGTAGAAGCCTGTTCCTTTTTGATGATTGGGTACAAGCTCTATTGCTGGTTTTTGTAGTAGTGCTTGGACCTTTATTTGTAATAGGTCTAAGTGTTGTTGGGACAGTCTGTGCGTTTTGGGTGGCACATATGGTGGGAATCTTATGATTTCTATGCAATAACCATGTTGGATAATTGATAGGACCCATGCGTCTGTGGTAATGTGTCCAGTTTTGGTAGTATGTGGTGAGCCTCCCCAGTGGTGACAAGTGTTGGGGTGTTGTGACATTGAAGTCACTGCTTGGTCTGGCTTGGTTTGGTTGTTTGGAATTTTCCCCTTCCTCTTGGGAATTGTCCTCTATAGGAACCACACAACCCTCCCCTTTGGTATTGTGCCTGATAGGTGGGTCTGGTTTGAGAGGTGGAAGGCTCAGATGTTTGTTGCCAAAAACCTCCTCTGAATTGTGGTTTTCTAAAGGTGCCTCTGACTTGTGGGGAATAGAGCACGCCCATGGCTTTGGCCGTGTCCGTGTCTTTTTTCATTTTTTCAATGGCTGTATCGACTTCTGGCCCAAACAACTGTTGTTGATTAAACAGCATATTTAACACCGCTTGTTGAATCTCTGGCTTGAATCCAGAACTTCTCAGCCATGCATGTCTGCGAATGGTCACAGCTGTGTTGACAGTCCGTGCTGCCGTGTCTGCTGAGTCTATTGCGGACCTTATCTGGTTATTAGATATGGCCTGTCCCTCTTCCACTACTTGCTGGGCACGTTTTTGGTGTTCTTTGGGCAAGTGCTGTATGATGTCTTGCATCTCGTCCCAGTGTGCCCTGTCGTAGCGTGCAAGTAGGGCTTGTGAATTTGCTATTCGCCATTGATTGGCTGCTTGTGCTGCCACTCGCTTGCCCGCTGCGTCGAATTTTCTACTTTCTTTGTCAGGTGGTGGAGCGTCTCCTGACGATTGAGAGTTTGCTCTTTTTCATGCTGCCCCTACAACCACTGAGTCTGGTCTGAGTTGCTGTGTTATGAACACAGGATCTGTTGGGGGAGGTTTGTACTTTTTCTCAACTCTAGGCGTGATAGCTCTTCCCTTTACAGGCTCCTGGAAGACCTGTTGCGCGTGCTTGAGGATGCCCGGGAGCATCGGCAGACTCTGATAGGAAGCGTGGGTGGATGCCAGAGTGTTAAAAAGGAAGTCATCCTCCACTGGCTCTGTGTACATTACTACGTTGTGGAACGTAGCTGCCTGGATAGTACCTGCGTATATGCAGTACTGTCTTCTGGTGGTGACAGCTTTGTTGGATAACATTCTGGACTGTTATCCGATACTGGTGGATCATGTAAGTCCAATGCATCAGCGTCATCCTGTGTCATCCCAGTATGTGTGGGTGACTGCATTATAGGCGTTCCCACTGGTGACAATTGTGGTGAGTGAGGTGGGGACGGTTGTGGTGAGAACATCGGTTGTGGAGATTTGTCTCTAACCACTTTTGCCTTAGGTTGAATTTCTGTCTCCTGAAATGCAAGTTTCCTCTTTGATTTGAGTGGAGGTAAAATTTGTATCTTGCCAGTCTCTTTTTTAATGTGTAACCTCCTTTGTGTATGGTCAGGTTCTTCCATACCTAACTCTTGCTCAAATCAATGTCTTTCCTTGAGTTGGCTGGAAAGCCCTTGCTCAACAGTAAAAGAGCTTCTTTTTGGCTCCAAGGCCGCTTTTTTCGGTACCGAGGTTTCTGTTAGTCTTTTTCGGTTCCGAGGAGATTTTCCGTGGTTTGGTCGATTTGAACTCTCTGTGTCGAAATCGTTCGTGCTGGATTCTCGACCGGAGTCGGAAGTCTTCTGCAATTCTTTGGCCTTTTTTGGAGCCGATGTTTGGTCACCTTCCTTTCGGTGGGTTGAGCCATGGCCTGCTGGCTGTGGCGTCCCCATGGCCTTAAATGTTTTGGTGTGACTTCAGTTTTGGACGGGGCAGGTTTATTCACGGTTCGTTGCACCGTTGAGGGTCGCTCACCTTCGGATTCATCCGAGTCCTTCTCTTGGATGGAGATGCTTTCCTCCTCTCTGACGTTGAGCTGTTCTTTCGGTTTCGACGCCATTTGTAGTCTTCTTGTGCGTCGATCCCTCAAGGTCTTTCTCGATCGGAACGCTCGGCAAGCTTCGCAAGTATCCTCTCTGTGTTCGGGTGATAAACACAGATTACAGACCCAGTGCTGGTCTGTATAAGGATACTTTGCGTGACACTTAGGACAGAAACGGAAGGGGGTCTGGTTCATTAGTCTGGGACAACGGGTGTGGTCGGGCCAACCAGGCCTCGGTGAAGAGTGGAAGCCCCGAAGGGCCGCGGAAGTGGTCTTAATGTCGGTGCCGATTCACTAACACTAACCCGGACAATACCGTCGAATACTTTTGCTAACTTTCCCGATTCGAAATACGGAGCGAAGAGGAACATGTCCAAACCCGATGGCGGAAAGAAAACAATCTAAGATGGAGTCGACGCCCATGCGCAATGGAGCTGAAAGTGAGGAGTCACTCGGTCCTGTGACTCGAAAAGACTTCTTTGAAGAAAAACAACTTCTAACACTCCGAGCCCAACACTAGAGGGCAGGATAATGCACAGCATGTGTATCTGCAGCTACACATGCCACCGAACATATACATATATATATATATATATATATATATATATATATGCCACTCCTACGCAAGTTTACCTTTTAACTCTTCCATGGCCTCATATGTGGATTACCAGTGACAAACTGGAAGAGTGACAGTGTGCAAAATCTAACTTCAGATCTATTTAGAACTCTAAAAGTCCACTACACAGAAACTGGAGGAGCGAGAGCAGTGAGGAATCTGCAGTAAAAGTATCCACCAGAAAGAACATTATCCACAGGTTAGTAACCTGTTCTAATGGATACTTCTAATCTCAGATTACTCACCTTTTGAGCAGATACACAAGCAGTAGCCTCTAAAATGGTGAGTGCCAGAGGAGAGGACTTACGCCAGGCAGTCCTGCAGGACTGAGGGGACAGAATGGTCTGCCCTACACACTTGAATGTCTAACAGTAATGGTTGTGATAGGCTGCTGGAATGAAGATTGGCATTCAACAGCAACCACTGAAGGCCTTGGGCTGTCTCCTTTGAAATGCAGATGTTGTCCGAAAGGCAACACACCGCAGGATGAAGTTCCACTGTAAGGCCGGCATTAGCCAACAAGTACATGGGCCAGAAGAATGTACAAGGATAAAAACACCCAGGATTATCTGCAGCAAAACACACGAGTGAAACTAAAACATCACAATCAAAATCTGACAAATGCCAGTCGTTAAGGTATGAGAATACAGTTATCCCCAACCTGTGAAGATGGGGCACAACCATCACCTTTGTAAATATCTGAGGGACAGAGGTGAGGCTGAAGAGTAGAACCGCAAACTGGAAGTGCCTTGACTCCACCCCAAACCACTGGATGGGTATGTGGTACTACACTTGGTGCAAAAATGAGAGTAGATGTCTTGCAAGTCCAAGGACAGAATTCAGTCCTCTGGATCTACTAGGGTGGAAAGAATTCAGGCAAAATTCAACATCTTGAACTTATTCTTCCACAGGAAGGCGTTCAGATATCAAAAGTTCTGAGTTGGCCTAAATCCTTCACCTTTTCTGAACACTAAAAAAATAACAGGAGTAGTTCCATCCCCTTCACTGCCTTTGAAACCCTATCTATTGCTTCTTTGGCCAGTAGCGGCTGAACTTCCTGCACAAAGATGGAGGCAAGACCCACTAAAGTCTGAGCAAAGACAGGTGTTTAGCAATTTGCATCGCTAATCTAAAGTTATAGTATGCCAGCCAAACAGGAAAAACTAATCCTGTTCCCTACCGGTCGAACATGGCTGCAGCAGAGGAGGAGGAAGAAGAAGGAAAAGAAGCCTTTTATCCATGGTGGAGTACACAGCCTCTGCCAACACCACATCCTCTTGAGCCACGAAAGGGCTGTGTTGGCTGTTGTGAGGGCTGTTTTTGGCAACAGGTAAAACCTGGAGAGTATCCTCTGAACTTCCAGTCATTTTAGTGAAATTAACAGGCAGGGAACAGCAAGCCCAAGGAGTGGGCCATGCTACAGCTGTCTTTAAAGAGCTCTAAGGCAAATTCAGCTTTTTCTGCAAAAATCCGAAACCCACAAAATGGCATGTCTGTAAAGGACGCCTCCACATCCCCAGAAGTTTCTGAGGTGCTCATTCAGGCATTATGCTTTATCACAAACCTGGTGTCCATGGTGCAGCTCACAGTTCACCTGTCCATGCTGGCCCCCAAGACATACTTTACTGTGTCCTGTCCATGTTGTATCATCTGAGCGAAGGTGTTTCAGAATCATCAGGGATGGCTTGCGTAATATTGCTGGACATATTTTAAAGTGCATGCATATAATGTCCCATGCAGACAAGGTTCATGAATCATAGTCCCCAGCCAACACAAAAGGATGCATCAATACATTTTGATTATCTGGTGGGGCAGTGGAGAATGCACTCGCATCTGGCTCTCGGACATCAGGTGCGAAGTCAAAAAGGCCTATGACACCCAGCTTCTAGATGACTTACTGAGAGAGTTGAACTCTACGTAGACAAGTCACAATCAAGGTTTCTTTGAGGATCTCGTTACAAGGCAGCATGGGCTCTGAAGAAGCAGGCCCAGGTTGCAAGATTTCTGTTAGCAAGATAGCTTTTGTCTCAACGGCAGGTAGCTGCATGTCCAATGCTTCTGCTGCTTTGGACTACCACCAAAAATGAGGCACTCTAGTCGGTGTGGGAGCTGGTGGAGAGTCTGAGTCAGTTGGAGTTTGACTGAGAGCCCATGCCGCTTCAGGAGATCTAAAGTAGTTCCAGAGGAACTGCAATCACACTGTGAAGTTGCAGTATGGCCTCCCTAAAGGCCTCTATCTGCTGTGGGATCGCAGTCGGGCCAAGAAACTAGTGGCGCACCAGGATTAGCCTCCTAATGAGCTTGGCATCAGGTCTGTGGAGCGTCAACTGAGCTAGTTCTCTGCAGAGTGAGAGTGGCAGAACCAGGAGAATCTCAAGTAGACTTCTTGTGCTTGCAGCACAACTTGTCTTCAACTTAGTTTTCAACTTCCCGGAAGAGGTTTGGGGTTTAACCGACCTCGTTTTTTGTGTTCAGCGACCTATAGCTTTGCCTCAGAAAGAAGTTGCATCATGAATTTTTGCCCAGACCACAGGCAGACTCTGAGTGGATCTGTGGCAAACATCTGCTTTCTGCAGTCATGGCATGGTTTGACACATGCATTTTTTTGGGTGTGGATATTTCCCTAACACACTACTGTATTCTTGAAAAGTGAAATGTTGGCCTTGGTGAAACTGAAACATGTAGGAGCAAATCTGTGTACACACGTGGAAGGGGTGTGAGAAAAAAGAAACTGATGTAATCATTCTGGTGTGGAGTTATTGCTATGAAAAAGTTCTAGGTCTAGTCGGTAACCTGGGCAAATTCAAAAAGTGAGATATCTGCTGTAAGAAGCAGCCATCAGAATTATACGTTTTATCAATAGTATTAGCTGCTTTACACTCTACCACTTCAAATTACAAAGTGTGGTAACAGTATCTTTACTTGGCTGGGAGAAGGGAGGAACCATGTTAACTTTGCTGTGTGTACAAAGCAAAGGAACGCCATTGAGACATTAGGACAATAGCACAGTATTTTAGTAAAATTTTGAATGATTAAGTTTCCTTGTCAGATACTGTTCTAAGAACCTTTTTTTAATTTAAGGTAAGCCACCTTTAAATGTAGGATTGTCTTTTTAACAGTAACTAAAGAGGGTTGGGAAAACAGTACATATTACAAACACAATGGAGGGTACAATATAGTGTAGTGATAGGAAAAACATCTTGGGGTGCTTTAGAGGGCAGATGGATCTCATACACTCAGCAGTGCTACCTTTCACACTAAACTCTTAAAATGTTTACCATATGGTATTTTCGTAAAACGGATTTGTTTATTAAATTAATCCAGAACATCAACAGTATTGCCTTAAAGAAAGAGAGATGCCAGTTTAGTGATTATTTCATATGAATCATAACAAGTTAAAAAAAAACAAAAATTGGACAGTTTTTCGTAAAGCCCCAAAGGGGTCTAAATGTAAGCACACTGATGGCAAGAGACATGTCAGAATTTTGAGAAATAAAATTCATTTATTTTTGTACCATACTTTTTTTTTGTGGAAATGGAGTACCGTACAGGACTTGCATCTGAATACCACACTGAAAAAACTATGTAAGAAAGAGAGATGCTTGTTTAGTGATTATTTATTTCATATGAATCATAACAAGTAAAAAAAAAAAGAAAAGAATTTGGACAGTTTTTCGTAAAGCCCCAAAGGGGTCTAAATGTAAGCACACTGCTGGCAAGAGACAGGTCAGCATTTTAGGAAATAGAATTCATTTATTTTTGTACCATACTGTTTTTTTTTCTGGAAATGGAGTACCGTACAGAACTTGCATCTGAATAACGCACCGAAAAAACTGTGTAAGATCTGGCACTAAGGTTGTGGTAAATTGAACAGTAATATTAATTTGTAAGACAGTACATGTACTTTAGTACTTACATCAAATACAGAAATTACACTGAACACAAGGGACACTTTGTTTGGTCAGGATAGACAGTATAGTTAATTTTAGTCTTTAGGTATTTTGGTCATCATGCTTCAATTCAGCCTCAATGAATTTGACAATGTTGTGGATATGATTATACAGCCCAGCAATTTAGCAACTTACACCAACAAAGCAGCAAAGCAAACTAATACTGCACAATTATGAAACTATCTAATTAATAAATATTTCTTTCCAACCTGTACACCCTGTTCTTCAAATAAGGTTTCCACTGATTTTTTCTAACGTATTTATAAAAGGGAAGGCTGCATTAAGAAATGTTTGAACATGATTCTGTAATAATAGAAGTATATTTTTCTTTCTCTCAAAAGTACTTAGTTGATATCCGATAGAACACAAGTGGTCATGTATATCTGTTTCCTTAAGAGTGCAAATGAGCAGGTCTGACTCTCCTTTTAGGAGAAGTGGTGGATTGATTCCATGTTGTTCTTCCAAGGAGCATGTGCAAAAAGATCTTAGTCTTTCATACTGATCTGGTATACATGTTGTGTTGGTACAGGACAAATGAAGCGTTCCATGTTGATAACAAAAAGCAGGCATTTTCATCAGTTTTATGTACAAGGAAAGTGCAGGCACTGTGAAAAAGCAACTTTTGGAAGTGCTCCATTTCTTGTCATGTAAACAGTTTTTAGTTAATCACATCTGCTTTAGTTAGATATTTCATTATATAAATATATTTATATATAAATATATACAGATATTTTACACATTTTTAAATTACACTTAGGTAGATCGCTCTAGAAATTCTTCTAAAGTATTTTTGATGTGTGGTGGTTGGGAAGCAGCCTGATTCAAAAGACTTTCACCCATTTCTGCAAAAAGTGCTTTTGACAATTTAGCTGTGGCTGTCCGCATATTTCCTCCAGCTCCAGGAAGAGAGCCACTGTTTGTGAGATTTCCTAAGAGATGCCAAAGAACAACTAAAACTTTTTGCTCTACAGCATGAGGTTTTCTTGGGTACAAATCCATCACAATATCTGTAATGAGGGAAACATATTCAGCATTAGAACTATTTAAAACTAGCAATAATTATTAGTTAAATGAAGATGATTAACAGTTTACTAAATTGAAATCAAAATGAGGGTCCAGTCCAACGCTCTTGTGATTTGGTCAGGAAACCTCCATGAAGTGAAAATGGTGTACATGCCTTTTCCTACATTAAAATCCAATTTAGCTTATATATACAAAATCGTATTCCTTTGTATTCTCTGAAACAGCACCATGTTGCAAACTTTTAGATGAACTAAAACGTACAGTTTGTATGAATCAGTTATAAAGTAAATGTTTATTCCTTATTCTTACATATTTTTTATGTGATCAAATGATTCTTTATAAAATCATATTTATCGACTGTATAGTCAAAGGTTTAAATATTGATCAGCTAACTGTTCAATCCAACACATTATTTCAAGTATTCAATGCATTCATGAGAATATTACACATTTGTCAATAACCAATATATTTTAACTAAATTAAATGGAATGAACAATTGATTATGTAAGATATCGATGATGCATTCTTGATACTGTTCGGTATAAAAATGCTTTAAATAAGCAATATTGATGAACTGAATATTTTGGACTCAAGGAGCAGCAATTAGGAATTAAAACAAACAATTGAAGACAAATGTATACAACTAGCCAGCTGATTATAACGTGCATCATTCAGAGTTTTCACACCATTTCCCAATGAAAAGTAATTTACCAAACTGCCAGTTTGTTTAAACCAAATGATTTCAAAAGACACAAATTTAGAAGAACACATTTTTCACTTGAAAAAACAATTCAAGCAAAGATGATATATGAACGAAGTGTCACAGAAAAGTGAGAAAATAATTAACACAGAAAGAAACCAATGTTACTGCAAAACAAAGCGAAAAACATGGAATTCTAGATTAACATTGTGACGGAGCACTCTAAACAAAGTAACAAAATTAAAAGAATTTTACTGAAAAATTGGTCACTTATATAACAGGACAAAGAATGAAAACGTATTTTTTGCTGTGACCTACATGATATAGGCATGACGGAAAGGTAAGTAGAATTACAAAGGAGGGAACAACACTCTAATATTACACTTCAGAATGAACAATCGCCCATCGTAAAGCATTTTAAAGAGAAAAAGCATAATATCAACATAATTCAATTTCGGGTAGTACTGGATGTTGAGGATATTGCCAGAAGGGTAACTGCGTATTGAAGTTTGCACAATGTGACACTGATTAGACTGAAAACCTGAATGCATTGATTTCAAGTGGAATCAATGAAAGGTGAACATGGGAAGGGATAAACACTGTATGATCTTGTTCACTGAACTATAATAAAGAAATACAGCTGGTTGATCACATGGATATCGGGTATTATGATTGAGTAATAGAAAAGGTGAGTTTGTCTGTTGTGCACAAGAATACTGTTGCAAGCATTCATGTGGGTCGGATGGCATACCTGAATCTACTTTGGAGAAAAGAACTGGAAAACAATTACTTAAAGAACAAGTTAAATATCTTCAGTAACACACTTACTAGTAAAGACTATCTGGCTGCAGATTCCTCACATTTTCAGCAATACCTTTTTAAGCCAGTAGGTGGTGTCTCGCAGCTCTGCACTGAAATTTTTCCAATCTGGAAATGACATGTTGAGCCTACATAGGTGCCACTTCACCGAGTTGACATCAGTTGCTTTTGAGGCTGTTCATGCTCCCAGACTCTGAGCCCAATTAGTTGTGACCAGTAAGCAGATTCCTAAAATTGGGATCTTATTCATGGATAGTCTCAAACAGAACCAGGAAGATTGGTGAGGAATCTTTGGCTAGATGAAGTCTCTACCAGAAAGAGTGTTAACAAAGGTAAGTAACTTGTTCTTCTCAAAGAGACCTCTAGCCACAGATTCCTTACCTTTTGAATAGATACCAAAGTAGTACTTATTCGGAGATTGGTCTGAGAATGGCTCAAACCAGAAAGTCCTGTAGCACCGAGCAGGCAAAATGCCCCTCTCAGCAACCCAAATGTCTAGACAATAGAGCTACATGAACACAGTCGTTTGGAATGTGTCCAGGGCAGGGAGTCCATGTGCCAATGCAGTGGTAGTAGCTTTGGCCCTAGTGGTCCTTCAGCAGTCTTATTTTTGGCCAGTGCATAACAGATCTTAAAGCAAAGCACGTTTGGGAGAGAGATGGTTTGCCTTTTTTTGCAACAGAGGACCCACAAAGAGGTGATTATCTACCTGGTGTTCTTTGGTATATCAATGTAAAAGCTTAGAGCTCTCATGTGGACCAAAGGGTGGACTCTTTTCTCCTTAGAGGGGGCGAGGCAGAGCATTGAACACCAGTAAGGTGATGTGTTGGCCTATGTGGAATGGCATCACAATTTTAGGAAGAATGATTCCTATATCCGCAAAATCAGTTTGTGTGGGAAGAACGTGGTGTACAGTGGGTTGACACAGAGAGCTTGAAGCTGACTGACACACCACACTGATGTTATGGCGATGAGCACTGTCTTGAACCTTTCAAGGAGCACAAAAGAGCTGGAGACTTAGACAATGAAGACAAAGTTTTTGTCGAGGGACGTCTGGCTGCCAAGATGACAAACTATTTCCGAAGGATGGATGAAGGTGGCCAGCTGTCACTGCTCAATCTCCAATCACGAAGGTGGAGATTGCAAAGGCTTGGTACCAGAACCTTGCCCAGATGCTGCAACAACAGATCCTCCCAAAGGAGCAGCCCGATTGGAGGACAGATGCTCAGGCCCAGCAGGTCTGGATACCATCTTCTTCGTGCCCCATCTGGGATGACATATCTGGTCCGACCTGATGTTCTTGAGTACTCAGGGCACGAGTGATCTCGGCAGAAAGGCATACAGAAGTACAAAGTTCCAACTGGTATGGAAAGAGCCTCTAAGTGAGATACGCCTTAGAAACTCCAAAGAGCAGAAGTGCAGATATTGTGTGTTCTCCACAGTGCAAACAGATCCAGGCAAGTTTCCCTCCATTTGCAAAAATGATCTTGCACCTCCTCTGGGTTTAACTGCAGCTCATGATCTGCTAGGAGCAGACAGCTGAGCTCGTCTGCTCTGGCTTTCAATAATCCTGCCAAGTGGTTCACCACCAGGAACATTTGTTGGTGGCCCAGCTATTTCCAGACATGCAGGTCCTCTTGACACAGGGTCCATGACCCCCACCCCATCCTGCTTGTTACAGTACCACAAGGCAATGATGTCCATAAGTACCTGAACCAGCCTCCTTTTGATGGATGGAAGCAACACTTTCAGCATCAAGCGGAGGCCCCTCAGCTTCAGAAGGCTGATATGGAGCTAGAAACCCACAGAAGACCAGAGGTCTGTGATCACCTTCTCTCCCAAGTGGTTGCCCCAACCCAGAAGTAATGAATCGCTCACTCCGGTCAGCTCTGGGTGGGAAAGCGAGAGGGCTCTGCCGATGATCAAATTGCACACAGCAACCAAACACAGCAGATTGTTTGCAGTCTCCGCCGAAATCTGAATGTGGTCGGAGAGGCTCCCTTGATGGTGGGCCCACTGAGACCTCCGGTCCCACTGCAAAGTCTGCAATTGCCAACTGGCGTTCTTGACCAGCAGGATGCAGGAGGCCATTAGTTCCAGCAGCGTCACAGTCAACCTCACTGAAATCCAGGAAAGAGGCTGAAAGGTCAGATCGTAGCCTGAATGTCCTGGACTCTATTTCCTGGAGGAAAGGCACAAAACCAAAATGTTTCCACAATGACTCAGCTGAAAGGGAGCTTCTGAGGAGGAGTCAAGTGTGACTTCGGCACGTTGATAGTTAACCCCATGGATGGCAGGAGATTTGCCGTAATCTGGAGGTGGTTGATGACAGCCAGTGGTTGAGGTAGCTGAAGATTGGAAACCCTGAACTCTGAAGGTGCGCTGCCATCACCGTCATCAGATTTGTGAACACCCAAGGGTTACTGGTGAGACCCAAGGGGAGCAAAGAAAACTGAAAATGCTAGTTTCTGACCACAGTAGAGCTGATTGGCCCACAGGATGGGTATGTGGACAAGGGCATCTTGCAGGCCCAACAACATTATCCAGTCTCCATGGTCGAGGGCAGACAAGACCTGGGTCAGATTGAGCATTCTGAATTCCTCGTTCCAGAAGAAGGCATTGGGAGGGCACATGACTAAGGCCTCCATTCTTGTTACTTGTTACGTACCAGAAAAAAAAAAATCTCCTATTTCAGACATGGCTACCATCCTGATAGTCCCCTTGGCCTAAAAGGCTAGTACTAGATGCGCCAAAATAGACAGATGGTCCTCGGTCAGTCACTGGGGAGACATTGGAAGGTGCAGCAGCAGCAGCAAGAGAATGAAAAGGTAGGGAATATTACTGCCGAACAATCTGCAGGACCCACCTGTCCGATGTTATGGCCTGCCAACCCAGCAAGAATATTCAGATCCTGCCTCTCACTGCATGGCTGTGCTCCACTAAGGGCATTCTGAAGAGGTTTGGTAGGTGGGGCTGAGGAGCGGGCAGTGGACTGACCGTCCCTGTTGCACTTACTCGTGAGGGCGATAGGACACCATGGCATTGGAACTGCTGGGCACCTTGTAAAGGCTTGATTGGCGGGCGATACGGGGTACCCCTGCTCTCTTTAAACACCTTGAAAGTAGAGCCTGCCCTGTCCTCAAATAGTTGCGTCACACTGAACAGCATGTCCATGAGGGACGCCTGGAAATTGCCTTAAAGCAATAGACTGCAACCAAGCGTGATGGTCAATGGAGACTCTGGTGCCAATGGTCTGCCCGATGGTATCGGTGGTGTCCAAGCCACAGCAAATTGTGAACTTGGTTGTGTAGTTACTGTCCTATATAGCTTGCGCGAGGACAGGGCAGAGAGCTTCAAGAACACCAGGGCGGACTGGAGCTGTCAAATCATAAAGAGTGTGGGAATAGTGCCCAACATGCATTTAAAGACTGAAATACCAAGCTGGTGGACTCTTTTTGAACGTCTCTACCCATTCTGACTGCCTAAATGGGATTAGGGGGAGGCAGGGGGCGGCAGTAGTTAGAAACATGTTTAGGTTAGTCTTATTTGCAGACACCCCATCAAGCTTTCGGGGGAGGGGTGCCAAGATAAAAATGCAAGGTGGCCAGGGCGGTGGCGTTATATGACCAGGGAGCCACAGCAAGGTTCAGTCTATACCCCGCAAGTATCCGTAAGGGCCTCATTAAAGACTAAGAGGGGCTTAGCTGATGTTTGCCCTGTCTAAAGGACTTCTGTAAGAATTACATGCCGTAAGAAGCACTATCCTCCAGGGCAGGACCAAGGGGTGAAAGGAGTCCTGACTTGGGTATCAAGGCCACTAGCCACTTCTAACTGATCGTACCAATTCTCTTCGTTATATGGCTAGCCAGTCTCATAATTCGTGTCCAAATTCTTGTTCACATCCATGCCAAACAGGGAATGCAGAGTATTTGTTCTCTCTTGAGAAGGCTTGGGTCTAAAGGAAGTACTGCATTAACAGTGGCCGGGTGTGGCCTCGGTCAAACCGGTGACAACTTAGAGTCAAACAGTACAATAGGTACCTTGTCTTTATATGTCAGAATCTGGTTGTAAGTTCTGGGAACCGGTATGGACCTTGGTGCCTGAGGTGGCATCAGAACAGGAGTGAGAGGCAACCCCTTGGTGGGCTCAGCAGAACCAACCTGAGCTGAAGGTGCTAGCTGTATTCCACGAAGATAGCCTCTCAGTTCCATGGGGCCTGAAGGTTCGCCAGAGGGAGTTGGTGAGTACCTCAAGAGTTGGAGCATGGCTCTTTGATCTGTTTTGGAGTGGTGGAAAGCACCAGAAAACGGAACTGTGTCAAAACAAGTTGCAGAATAGGCCCCAAAGTCGCCAGACTTCGTGAGCGAGATTGAGAAGTATGGCACTGTTTAAGCACCGTCTTAGGAGGATGAGAGAGAGGCTGGAAACGGCAGAGTCACACTTAGATGCCTTATGTTTATCTTTCATTTACCCAATGACTGATTGAGACAAAAGCCGACCCCTGTGTCTTCAGGATCTGCAAAGGGACAGGGATCAAGCTTTTGACTTGTAGCAGTGCCACTGTGGATTTTTTTTTGATGAACAATGAGGTTTAGTTTCGCCTTGTGGTCTCATACGGTCTTTGGGTTCATTAATGAACAATCAATGCAGGCCTTAGAGTCATGACTCGATCCCAGGCACCACAGGTAAATCTGATGAGGACCTGTCAGACATTTGCTCAACAGTCCCTACAAGGTTTAAAACCTGTGTTTTGGGAGGTGACGTTTCCCTTGCACACTCTTTACCAATTTCTTGACGTAAGAGCGGTCTCAGAGAGAGAGGTAGCTCCAGATCATCCTCTGGTGGCGCGGAAAGAAAGGAATCAACATTAGTGTGCTGGAGTGACGCACATACAGGCTCTGCACAGAAATTTTGGAATGGCGTGAGTGTGGAGCTGCAGGTGCCACCTACCAGCGAGCAGTGGTGCAGCTGAAAAGTTCCCAGATCAAGGTTGACACCTAGAGAATATTCAAAAGGTGAGAAATCTGTGGTTAGACATCTGTATTAGATACATAAATATATGTGTGCAAGGTGCTCCTAAAAAATACTGGTTTGTATTTATGAATTAGTCACACCAGTGTATAGTGTATGTCTGCTGCCTTCCTCGTGCACCAGTTATTCTGGGCCTTAAAGAGAACTTCCCAGTACATTGTAAGAAAGAAATATATATAGTGTTTGAAGAACATAATATAAAAGATGAATGAATAAACTATTTCTTTATAACTGATTCAGAATCACTGTGAATCTTAATTCACTGAATCTCGGTTCCTTTTCAGCCATTATATAAAGGTCTTTTTAAATTGCTCAAGTATGAAAACGAGGAAAAAAGCACTCTGAAATGCCCTAGCACCTTAAGCCTGTCCAGTCAGAGGAAAATGCCTGGAAAAGAATTTGTTCAAGAGTGACTGAAGAATAGTTACGAAAAATAAAAGGCGGCTAGTTTATGTACATGGGAAATACATGATCAAACAACAGCTACACTTACCAGCAAGCCTTTCCGTCATGTCTTGTTTGGCTTTTCCGCTTAGATGCTGAGCCTTTGAGCATACTATTGGAAGAAGCAAATAACTGTCTAAAAAATAAAAATAAAATACATTTGCTAATATCATGTGAAATACCTGTGAACAGCAGTGAAACAAGTATTTCCGACTTTAATTTAAAGAAATACATTTTAAGTAGCACACAAAGTTCCTTTTGCAGCCTATCATATTTCACATGGTAAAACCTGATGACATTTGTGTGGGGAAAAATGTGTTAAAACAATAATTTAGTTTTGCAGCTTTCAAATGAAGGAATACCACAACCGGTAAATACTACACCCTGCACTATATGAATTTCTCCAAATGTTGACAGTATGGAAGAGCCGTTCGGAAGAAAAATTATTAAAATATACTATATACTCACATGTACACCAAGTCCCTTTATCTTTGGCTTTGCTTTCCAAACCATCTCTACAAAAATACTACACATGGATATAAAGATAATTAGCAGATAACTGATATTATTCCTATTTCATAAATATCCTGAACAGGGTGCAATATAGCTTGACTATGAAGTTTTACAGATCAGTTATCATGGTACCAGAACCAATACACAGAGCTCCCCCCGCAGTGCATGCTCTTTGGTGTAAAACGCACATGGCAAAAGTGGTAGCTCTTGAGAGTGATTTTGAAAGTGGGCATAGAGATGATGAACCTTAGATCCAGCTCTGTGCCCACAGCGGCTGAGCGGACAAAGACACACTTAATCTGTTGAACTCTGAAGGGCAGTTTGCAACAACACCCATGCAGAAAGACCGGGAGAGACACACACTTGTTACAGCACCTCTCCAGGTTACAAGACAGACCCTGGACCTTACATTGTCTGGGATAGTCTCATGCCCACTGTAGGAAGTTGGCTCTGTATATACTATCTCAAAGTGAGATATAGTGTGCACAGAGTCCAAGGGTTCCCCTTAGAGGTTGACAGTGGCAAAATTAGATAATACTAATGCTCTATTTTGTAGTAGTGTGGTCAAGCAGTAGGCTTATCAGAGGGTAGTGTTAAGCATTTGTTGTACACACACAGGCAATACATGAGAACACACACTCAAAGACTTACTCCAGGCCAATAGGTTTTTATATAGGAAGATATAATTTTCTTTATTTTAGAACCACGAGATTCAGAATTCAAGTAAGTACATAAATTGTAAGGTACTTGGCATAGGTAAATATGGAACTCTGGATTAAAACAGTAATGTACACAGTTTTGGTAAAAATGACAATAAGCTATTTTAAAAGTGGACACTGCAAAAATCAACATTTCTTTGGGGAGGTAAGTAATGGTTAGTTTTTCAGGTAAGTAAAGCACTTACAAGTTCAGTCTCCTGGGCATAGGCAGTTAGGGGTTCAAGCCAACCCCAAACACCCAGCCCCAGCAACACAGGGCCAGTCAGGTGCAGAGGTCAAAGTAGGGCCCAATTAACATAGACACCTATGGATACTAGGGGTGCTCTGGTTCCAGTCTGCTAGCAGGTAAGTACCTGCGTCCTCGGGGAGCAGACCAGGGTTTTTTTGTAGAGCACTTGGGGGGAGGGGGGGGGGGGGGAGGAGGGGGGGGGGGGGAATCCACAAACAGGCACACAAAATATACCCTCAGTGGCACAGGGGCGGCCGGGTGCAGTGTGTTAAGTAGGTGTAGGGTTTTAGGTTGAAATCAATGGAGAGACCCGGGCGTCACTCTGGTGATGCAGGCAGGGCACAGGGGGGCTTCTCGGGTTAGCCACTGACTGGGCAAGGATGAAGGCTGCCTGCTGTTCACTCCTGGACTGGTAGTCGGTTTCTCTCGGGCCTGGGGGCTGCAGGTCCGCGGGTCCAGTGCTTCTTCCAGGCTTGGGTTCTTTGTTACCGGCCAGTCGCTGTCAGGGGGGGGGCCTCTGGATTCTCTCTGCAGGTGTCGTTGTGGGGGTGCAGGGAGGTCGCCTCAGGATGTCCACGTCGTGGGAGTCGCCTGGGGGTCCTTTCTGCAGTGTTGGTTCTTCTGGACACGAGCCGGGGGGGCGTCGGGTGCAGTGCTGGGGACTCAAGCTTCCGGAGTGAGGCTGGTGTCCCTTTAAAGATGGTTTCTTTGTTGCGGTTTGGACAGAGCCGCTGTCCACGGGAGTTTCTTGGTCCTTTGGTTGCAGGGCAGTCCTCTGAGTCCTCAGAGTTCGCTGTTTCTGCTGGATACGTCCCTGTGCTGGTTCTTTGAGTCTGGAGACAGGCCAGTAGGTCTGGGGCCAAGTCAGTTGTCTCCATCGTCTCTGCGGGGTTTTCAAGTGAGCAGTCCTTCTTGTTGCAGGTCATCAGGAATCTGTTTTCCTGGGTTCAGGGTCGCCCCTAAATACTCAATTTAGGGGTATGTTTAGGGCTGGAGGGCAGTGGCCAATAGCTACTGTCCTTGAGGGTGGCTACACCCTCCTTGTGCCTCCTCCCTTTGGGGAAGCGGGGGGCACATCCCTAATCCCATTGGGCTAAATCCTCCAAAGCAAGATGGAGGATTTTCTAAGGAGAAGGGGTCACATAAGCTCTGGTCACCTTAGGGGTGGACCTGGCTGAGGGGGTGACTCCTCCTTGTTTTTCTCATAATCTCCCCGGACTTGCCGCCAAAAGTGACTGCTGTGTCGGGGGGGGGGGGCAGGCAGCTACACTAGCTGGAGTGCCCTGGGGCATTTGTAACAGGAAGTGTGAGCCTTTGAGGCTCACTGCTAGGTGTTACAGTTCCTGTAGGGGGGAGGTGTGAAGCACCTCCACCCAGGGCAGGCTTTGTTTCTGGCCTCAGAGAGCACAAAGGCTCTCATCCCAGGGGGGGTCAGAAACTCGGGTCTCAGTGGCAGGCTGGCACAGACCAGTCAGTCCTGCACTGAAGGATTGGGTAAAATACAGGGGGCATCTCTAATATGCCCTCTATGTGCATTTTGTAATAAATCCAACACTGGCATCAGTGTGGGTTTATTATTCTGAGAAGTTTGATACCAAACTTCCCAGTATTCAGTGTTGCCATTATGGAACTATGGAGTTTGTTTAGACAAACTCCCAGACCATTCTTAATATGGCCACACTGTACTTACAATGTCTAAGAATGGATTTAGACACTGTAGGGGCATGTTGCTCATGCAGCTATGCCCTAACCTGTGGTACAGTGCACCCTGCCTTAGGGCTTTAAGGCCTGCTAGAGGGGTGACTTACCTATGCCAGACACAGGCAGTGGGTTGAGGGCCTGGCATCCTGAGGTGGATGCCATGTCGACTTGGCCTTTTACCCCCCCACCAACACACACAATCTGCAATGGCAGTGTGCATGTGCTAGGTGAGGGGGTCCCTCAGGGTGGCACAACACATGCTGCAGCCCTTAGGGACCTTCCCTGGTCACAGGGCCCTTGGTACACTGGTACCTTTCACAAGGGACTTACCTGTGTGCCAGGGGGCGCAGCATCCATAGTGTAATAATTACCGCAATCAACATGCATACTCAGAGTGTACACTGCAAGCGGGAAAACCTTAGAATTTCATCGGTCAGCCTGTTCAAAGGGAAGTCTGGGCAGGACTTGTCAGTCGAAGGATGCGTAAGTAGGATGGGCAAGTTAGTTCCCAAAATGCGTCTGACAAGTATAGGATACATGGATTCCATGTTTTATCGAAGAGGGGCAGTGAGCAATCGCTGCCACCGTAAATGTTTCCATACCCATAAGAGCCCGTAGCCTATGCAGTCAGTCAGTGTAGGTGGGAATGGTTTTGGTATACTAATGTGAAAGCAGCAGTTGTTTAGCAGCCCCCAGCGCCAAGGTAATATCCCTACCCTTAGGTGTGCGGAGAGGATATGTTGGAGGGTTGGGGAGGCCTAGTAGTACGCAGCCTAGGAAGCGCGGTATGGTTGCGTCATATATGTCCTCTATCGCATTCGCCATCGCCTTGCGCCCTCAACTTGGCCACCCGTGCAGGTGTATAGTACACGTAGTGGGCTATTTTCAAGAACATTTCTTCGTATTCGTGGCTTGTGCTGTGACCCGTGCCCGGAGAAGAACAATGCGCCATTCCCTGTCTGTAAATGTACGCTCACATTCCCTCTCCCATCTGTGCCTCGCTGGTGTTATAAAGAGTGTAGTGGTCAGTAGGGCATAAATGTCGGACAAGAGCAGTTTGTCTGTATCTTTGGCCAGTAACCATTGTTCAAATCTCGTAAGGGGTTGACTCGCATATGGACGTATCGCAGGCAAGGTTGCCCAGTGAGGAACGGCCATGAAATACCAATAGGTAGCTGTCGGAAGACCGTACCCCGCTTGGAGGCTGTGGAAGTTCATGACTCCATCTTTGTCAAAAAGGTCGCCTGTCATCTTGCAGTTTGCTTCCTTCCAGGGTATGAAGGCAGAGTCGTCAAGTGCAGGGGAAAGTCCGGGTTTCAATAGTCTGTGTTTGTGGGGAGACCAGTGCGGAGAGCCCTTTCGGAACCTGTACTTTGTCCCATGCACTCATTGTGGCACTCAGAATCAGTGAAACATACACCCCTGGTGGTAGGTGTTTCTTGGGCAACCATGGTACCTTCCAGATGTGGTCTCCTGCCACTGCCTGGTTGATAAAACACCAGTATTTCTCCATCAGGGGTCAGTTACATTCACCCATGTAGCGCAGCATGGTAGTAGCTCAATAGGTGTGGGACTCACAACCCTCCCTCAGTATGAGGAAGGTATGCCCAGGCTCTGGACATTCTGGCATTCTTTCCACCCCGAATGTATTCCCAAATGAGCGTTTACATTTTGTCTAGGAGGTTAAGGGGTGGTTGCAATGCCGGGGTCTGCATAAAATAGAGTATCTTAGGCAGGAGTGTCATCTTGACCACGGCTAGGCGTCCCAGTCAGGAGAGGCCATGTGTCTTCCATTTTGCTAAGTCTGAGCGTGTAATGTTGAGTATCTTGTTGTAGTTACTGTCAATTGTGGCCTCTATTGTGGGGGGAGTATCCACAGTTGTAAGTATGTAATCCCCTGTGCAGCCCACAAAAAAGGGAGAGTGGCCTCTAAAGAGGTCCTGTCAGCCTCTGGAGTGGTGAGGTTAAATATGGACAATTTGAAAAGGTTGGTTTTAAAACCAGATACCCTACCAAAGGCTGTCAGCTCCACCATGACCCCGGGGAGAGAGGTCTGAAGCCAGGTCAGGTGGAGGAGCATATCGTTTGCTTAGAGAGCCAATTTATGCGATCTACCGCCCATTGGCACTCTAGAAATATCTGGATGTTGACTTATATGCTCAGCAAAATGCTCTATGTATAGAGCAAATAATAAAGGCGAGAGGGGACATCCTTGTAAAGTGCACTTCAATACGGGGAATTGCTGGGATAGTCCCCCATTCACAGCGACCATGGCTCTAGGTTTGTCGTAATTGAAACAAATCCACTCACGGAACCTGGGGCCAAGCCCAATCTTCCCTAAGACTGCATGGTGATACTGCCAGTGTGCTCAGTCAAAGGCCTTTTCTGCGTCAATGGAGATAAGAAGAGCAGGAGTTTTAGAATGATGGACCTTGTCTAGCAAGTGGCAGAGTCTTAGTGTTATCACTACAGGACCGTTCAGACATGAACCCAGTTTGATCCAGGTCTACCAGATCCTGCATGTACGGGTTAAACCTATGTGCTAGGATACCTGTGAAGATCTTCACATCCACATTTAGAAGAGTGATGGGTCGGTAGGAGGAGCAGAGCTGTGGATCCTTCCCTGGTTTATTGATGACCGTCACTATAACCAGTTGCATCGTAGGCGGAAGGGGGAGATGAGCCCAGCGCATTGTAAAGCCTGGCCAGCACCAGTGCTAGCTGAATGCCAAAAGATTTATAAAATTCCGCTCCAAATCCATCCGCTGCAGCTGGTGTATGCTCACTAGGACTAATGTGGGTGTAATATCGCTCTCCTAAGTGGCACTATCAACGGGTGGAAGTTGGGCCACAGGTGTGTAATCTAAAGAGTCCTCCACACCCTTATAGTCAATCCCCTCCGTGGAGTATAGGTCCAAATAGAACCGCTCGAACTGGTGACTGATCAGTTCTTCCTGACATGTCAGTGTACCATGGGGTAACCTTAATTCTGCCACCCGTCGCTCCGTGGCCTGTGTATGGAGTCTGAAGGCCTGCAGACGACCCGCCTTGTTCCCCCCAGTGTAGAACTTTTGCTTGGTTCGGAGTAGGGCATACTTCGCCTTATCTTCATCCAAAGCCCGTAGCTGCTTTCGTTGTGTGGTGAGTTGCCTTCCTATCGCTATGAATTGACCTCCAACGACTGCTTTCAAGGCTTCCCAGAGGGTCATGATATTGTTTGTGGGTGTATCACTTATAGTTAGAAAGTGGCTTATTGTGTCCCTAATTTCAGCCAGAATGTCCTCATATGCTAGAAGTCTTGTGTTAGGACGCCAGTGTCATTTATTTGGTGTGTAGGTGGGTAGAGTAAGGGAGAGTGTGAGCATTGAATGGTCTGAGATTGAGACCACTCCAATGGCAGAACTGGTGGACAGGGTGGTAATACGTGGAGATGTGAAGAAGAGGTCAATATGGGCATAGGTCTAATGGGCGGCCGAGAAGGAGTACGTTCTGTCCGCTGGATGGTGTAGACGCCAGATGTCAGTCAATCCAGCCCTCTCAAGCCATTCCTGAAAACCCTGTGAGAAGGTGCCTGTCTGGCTATATCTCTGGATGGACCTGTCTAGGTGAGGATCTGGGGCTATATCAAAGTCTCTGCCCACTACAATATCTTCGTCGGACGTCGCTAGGACTCTACCCAATGCACCTTTCAGGAAGCTCATTTGGCCCATAGATGTTAGATCATCAGTCTGCGGCCTTGCATGTCAATTTGTAGCGAAAGAAGCCTCCGCAGGATCTCAACCTGCACCCGAATCCCTTTCCCTGGGAAATTTGTGGCCAGCAAGATCGCCACCCCCACCCGCCATCCAGGAACCTATGAATGAAACCGACAGTCAAACCAGCACGTCCTCATTTTTTTCCAGTCCTGGCGAAGTAGGTGTGTCTCCTGTAGTAGACATATATCGCTCTTCAGGTCTCTAAGCTGCAGCAGAAGGGCCTGCCTCTTCACTGGGGCGTTAAGGCCTCGTACATTAAGACTAAGTATGGTTATCAGGGGGAAGATCGATAGGAGCCGCTGTGCTGTATGGTTGGTGCAGTGTGTGTCCCCATACATATGCTTGGGAGTGATAAGGTAAGAGGGTGCCGCACCCTCTGCGATAGTGTGGAGAGGTAATAAGAAATGAAGATTCAACATGGGATAAACTATTAACAGCGTTCCCCGCAGGAGAACAGTCATCAGCAAAGCTTGGGGTCCGTGCCTGTTTATCAGTCTGTTGGGAGTTCAATCTCTACTCTGGTAGGTTGGCGCTCCACCAGCCGGATGTCCTAGTCTGTTGTCTCCTTGCCTGTATCGTCACACGGACTACCCACTGAAATTATCCAGTAAGCATCAGCTTGGTAACCAGGGGAGATCCCAGATAGCGAGCCAGTTCGTCTCAGTGATCGGAATCCGCTTCTGATATGCTATCCTGGATGCGTAGACTTCTGAGCAGTGCTGCCCTCACCTTTTGGCTCTCAACCCTTGAAGGTTTGCAGATTTTATGCTGCTGGTTGTGTGTCTTCGGGCGTCCCCTGACTGCACCCGGCAGTTGTGCCTGTGATGCTGCTTTCTGGGCCTGATCTCCGAGGTTCGGCACCATCCCATCCAGTCCTTGTGCCTCCTCTAGTGTATGGATGCTACGAAGTTTGTTTTGCCAGATGAAGTGTAGCCAGAAGGGGTGGCCCCATTGGTCCCCGATACCTTCCTCCCTGAGGAGGTCTGTCACAGGCCGGAGCAATCTACTTCTCTGCAGTGTTATCACCGATAAGTCCCGATACAGGGCGATCAAATGGCCCCCAAACTCAATAGATGCTGTGTCGCGGACCGCTGCCATTATGACCTCTCGCTGTTTATAGTGATGTAGACAGGTTAGTATGTCCTGAGCCTGGCCCGGCATGCGAGCAGGGCAGCCAGCTCTGCGTTCTGTCAAGCACAATGTTCTGTTCCTTCAAGGCCAGCGCCACGTGGTGAAAAAGATGCTCCACTAAATCCTCCAAGGCCCCCGTCACTGCCTGCACAGGTACTCTTTTTATTCGAATGTTAGAGCGACGTGATCTGTTCTCTAGGTCCTCTATTTGGTATTGCAATTCTTGGTTCTTGTCTTGTAAGGTGAGGAGTTCTCTTCTGTGACAATCGAGTTCTTCCTCTCGTGTGGCATGCGTCTGTTCTATCGTGTCTACACGCTGTCCCAGATCAACTACCTCTCTCTTAAGGTCTTTAATGTCAGCTGCTATTTCCTGCTTCAGTATTGCGAAGTCTTCACGTAGGGACCTGAAGAGTTGTTCCATGAATGCTCTTGTCAGTGGTGCTGCATCGCCTTCTGATGGCCCAGGCCCAGCCGCCTCTCTGCCCTCCAACTCCGGGGTCCCACACTTCGCTGTTGAAGAGATCTTTAAGCGAGCCCTCCTTCTTGCTGTGCCTCTGAGACATAATTCTCTGTTACCAGTGTCTGATTGAGGCCTCTATCTGGTCCACTGTCCTCCTGTAACTGTCTCAGCCCATTTGGCTGCTCAGGTGACCCCGTTTGAGCTGATATCAGTGTGGTCTTTGCTATCCCACTAATAAACATGCTCTTTCAAGTGTGCAGTGGTCTCCTCCAGCCAGCTCCAGTCTTGTTCCACCTGGAGCCCTGCTCTCTAAATTACCTCATCCTGTCTGAGGTGGTCCTGCACTCCAGATCAGCAGGCCCGAGCATCTCCATTTTGTTTAACCATGGTGGGTGGCCGCATTCCTAGCCCCAGCACAGACCTCTGCCAGGGTTGCTTATCTACTCCTGATTGTCAATGTTACACGCGCTCCGGCGGGGACCGCTACTACTCAGGGGCCTCCATGACACAAGCGCCTCTCCTCTTTCTTCCGCACTCATCCCACTCCACTGCCCGGGCTCACAGCGCACCTCAGCTCATCCAATGCACAAGGCCTTCTGGTGTTTGACGCGCGTGCACAGCGCAGGTCCTCTCCTCTTCCCTACAAAGGTCTCCACTGTTGGGGCCCATTCTCCGCACGCCCCACCAGGGTCTTCCCGGGCCTCACCGGCCGCCTCAGTCGGCCCAGTCTCTGCTCTACTCTACTCTACTCTGCTTCGCTGTCTGCCGGAGACGTCCGGGCTTACAGTTTAGTGGGGCCCGCACTCTAGGTCGCTGCACTCACCGCCTCTGCATGGCGACCGGGCCAGGTCACGGCGTGGCCGCCATATATTCGCTGCTCCAGCTGCGGCTCATCGCAGTCCGCACCTCTAGTCACTGCGCTTCACAGCGCGGGGCCCGCTGCCCTCAGCCAAACTAAGGGGCCTCCAGGGGACACAGGCATCGCCGGCATACCTTCAGATGGCATGTTTGGGTGTCCGATCTGGTCTGCTGCGCTTTTCGGCAGCGGAGCTCCAGAAAAACACTCCTACTCGGCGGCCATCTTTGTACATGCATTTTTAAAGAGGTTTATGTTTAAACACTCATTTTTAATAAATATATTACTAAAGCATGATGTGGTTGCACACAGTCATTTACAGGGAGACAATTACCATGAAATGCCCCACTAACCTTCCCACTGACTGTGAAATCAGGTTTCAGAAAACATTTATTCATTGAACATCACCAAGTAAACTGTTCCGATTGTTTTCATCCTATTTAAATGTTGTTTATATTACACAGAAGTACAAACAATGGTCTTTCACAACTACTGAAATATATTTTGAAATGTTTGCACAGTTGACTTAGCTATTTAAACAGTGGCCCTCATTATGACATTGGCGGTAGATCCCACTTACCGCCACGCTGACTGCCGCCAACCTACCGCCACAGACATCCACTCACCATATTATGACACACACACACCAATCTCACTATTCAGCCACATACACAATTCCGCTACACCAAAGGTCAGTGATAAACTGGAGGTATCAAAACCCACACGGTTACGCCAACAGAGCAACGTCCACCACATTTTGACCCACGAATAACCACGGCGGACATTCAATGGCGGTAAACCATTGGCGGTACATACAGCTGCGCTCAAAATACACACACACATAAAAAACACCACCACATTGGACAATTCAAACTACACACACCTGTCACCCATACACACACCACACCCACACCACTATAAGACCCACCCACATAACCCACAACCCTTTACGAATATAAACCATTGGCAAGAGACAGACACCGCGACCAGACAAAACCAGAGCCACACACCACCATCACCTATATACCACCCACTCACCTTACATCACAAACCCCATCACATCATCCTACACACCCTCACTCACATTACTTACACAACACCCATGGCACCACAAAGACATCCACAATTCTCAGAGGTGGTGCTAAGGGTCATGGTGAAGGAAATCATCCGGGTAGAGCCACAGCTATTTGGAGCACAGGTGCAGCAGATATCCATTGCTTGGAAGATAGAGCTATGGCGGAGGATCGCATACAGGGTCAACACCGTGGGACAGCACCCAAGAACGAGGGATGACATCAGGAAGAGGTGGAACGACCTGCGGGGGAAGGTACGTTCCATTGCAGCAAGGAACCAACTCGCTGTACAGAGGACTGGCGGTAGACCCCCCACCTCCTCCGCCACAACTAACAACACGGGAGGAGCAAGTCTTGGCAGTCATGCATACTGAGGGCCTGGCCGGAGTAGCAGGAGGACTGGACTCTGGTAAGTCAACTCTTTATTACCATCACCCCCATAGCTGCATGCCATCACATACCCCCACCCTCACTCCCATCACTCCACCACCTCCCACACACCCCACCATCACATCTCACCTATCCCAATGCCAAGCCCTGCATGCACCACCAATGCATGTGAGGGGGTTCTGGGTCAGGACGACAAATGCAATATGTGTTCCATCATTTGCCCCAATTATGTTGGGGATATGTCCCATTGCATAGAAGTCAGCTTTCACTGTGGCCAAATCCTCCACCTGGGGGAAAACAATGTAGCTGCACATGTGTTTAATCAGGGCAGACACCACTCTGGTCAGCACTATTGAGAACATTGGTTGCAATATTCCTGCTGCCAAGCCCACTGTCACTTGGAAAGAACCTGTTGCCAGGAAGTGGGAGCACTGACAGAACTTGCACAAGAGGGGGGATTCCAGTGGGGTGACGGATAGCAGATATCAGGTCAGGCTCCAGTTGGGCACAAAGCTCCAAGATTGTGGCCCTGTCAAGTCTGTAGGTGAGGATAATGTGCCTGTCCTCCATTGTTGCCAAGTCCACCAGGGGTCTGTATGTCTCCATCTCCTATTCATCCACAGCAGTAGCAATCTGTGGGGCAAAAGAGTGAGAAGCCGGTCACAAACTGAACATTGTAGCCACAACAGTACAATGAATGATGTTAGTTTGAAATGTATAAGTGGCATTTATCCTGTATGTCCAATTTTGAACTGTGACGCTGTTATAATCCAGGGCCTGCCATCCCCCCCACCCCCTCGGAAATGGCGTCTGCCTGTCCTGTGTGGAGGGACAGGTGGAAGTGAGGTAATTCCACTGACGTTGTGGGCCGTTGCGGGAGGCAATCAGGAATTGCCTTGCAACGCTTCATTGTATAATATTGGCACCTATGCAGTATAGTGGCCGATGCTGATGTATGCCGGCGGTGACTGTATGCACCCCCGTGGATGTCACCGCCATTTTCTATCTGTTCACTCACTTGCTACCTGACCTTCAACAGGAGAGGACCTACACTGCATGTGCTGCTGTGACCTGTGTCTGGAACCTACCATGGGATGTGTGACTGGGGAAAGGGCCCCTGCCTTCACCTCGGCGGAGTTGGAGAGACTGGTGGATGGGGTCCTACCCCAGTACAGACTGCTGTATGGGCCTCCAAACCAACTGGTGAGTATACTGTGAGCATGATGCACGGGGCAGGAATGCATGGAGTGGTGTGTGTGAAGGCCTAGTGTGTGGGGGGGTGTCCCCTGTGCGGCGTGTAGCTTATGTGCTGGGCCCCGTGTGTGCAAATGGCGATGTGAAGGGGTATGGTGGGCCATAAGTGTAACAGGCAGGACGGTCTGACTAATATCTTTCCCTGTGTGTATTTCTCTGCAGCTCAGCACTCATCAAAAGAAGGGTATATGGTGTGCCATCGCCAAGGACGTGCGGACCCTGGGGATTTACAGCAGGCGGAGTACTCACTGTCGGCAACGGTATGAGGACATGAGACGCTGGGCACGGAAGACGGCGGAGACCCAGCTGGGGATGGCCTCCCAACAAGGAAGGGGTGCCCATTGAACCCTGACCCCACTGGTGGTCTGCATACTGGTGGTGGCCTATCCAGAGCTGGATGGGCGCTTAAGGGGATCACAGCAGCCACAAGGGGCCATCACTACAACTTATGCCTGGTGGGGTGGTATCTGGGTGGTGGATGTGTGTCTGTGGGTGCCCCTACGCCAGGCCCCTACGCCACGATTATGCAGAGTAATCCCATGTCCAGCAGGGTTCTGATGGGATATTCCTCCTACCTAGCTTGTAGGCATCCACTACTGGGCAGGGCTGTGTGGGTCCCAGGTATGCTGCAGTTGGTAGTATGTGTCCCTCCCCATGCCCTGGTGGCTAGCATTGTTACTGATAGTGCATTGCATATTTCTTAGGCCTGTTCCCTGTGTGTGAGGGTGGTATGTACGCCAACAGTGATGTTGGTGCAGCCACTGACCCAGTGTATCCTTTGTCTCTCCCCCCTTATTGTTTTGTCATCCTGTCATTATGTGCATTAGCATCATCTGGCGGAGGAACAGAGGCATTGGCGACCGAGGGAGCTGCACTCCACAGGACCCAGGAGACAGAGTCCACCAATGGTGAGGGCATCAATGGGATGGAGGGCAAGGGGAGCACCATGTGGAGACTGGAGGGGACAGCTCGGACACAGATACCTCCTCCGATGGAAGCTCCCTGGTGGTGGCGGACACTTCTGTGACCACCCCAGCTACAGGAACAGCTGCCACCCCCGTACCAGCACCGCCCTCCCAGCAGCCCCTCAATGAGTTGCCCGTGCCCGCTCACCCAGGAGGGTGGGCATCTCCTTCGCCCCAGGCACCTCAGGCCCTGCCTCTGTTAGCCCTACTGCCCTGAGTGAGGAGGCTGTTGACCTCCTGAGATCCATTTCTGTTGGGCAGTCAACCATTGTGAATGCCATCCAGGGTCTGGCAGCCCAAATGCAACAGTTCAATGCATTTCTGGAGGGTATTCACACTGGCTTGGCGTCCAAGAGATCAATCCAGGCTCTCGCCTCCTCACTGATGGCGGCCATTGTCCCTGTTTCCACCCTACCTCCTCCAAATTCCTCTTCCCAATCCCATGCCCCTCAACCCCAACCTATCCCAAGCACACAGGCAGACGAGCATGCACACAGGACAACACACAAGAGTGGCACAGGCAAACACAAGCACCACACATCATCCCGCAGGCACTCACACAAACACCATCCAGATGCAGACATACCAGCATCCACTGCCTCCACTGTGGCCCCCTCCTCCTCATCCTCCACCTCCCTCCCACTTGCTTCTACAGTCACTCATGCATGCACTACACCCTCATCCTCTATCGCCATCACCAGCACACCCATCAGAACACACACCTCACTGGCAGACACCACCACAACAGCCATGCACGGAGGGCGAGGGGAGCACCATTGTCCCCTGTGTCATCTCCTACTGTGTGTCCCCACCCCCAAGGTACACAAACGCAAGCAACAGCCATCCACCTCACAACAGCGTCCAGCCCATGCACCTGCACCCAAACACAGCAGACACCTCCCACAACCACTCCCTCCACTCCCAAACCTTCTCCCTCTTCCCGCCCCAATGTCCCTAAGCAGCTTTTACTCTCCAGCATTGACCTCTTCCATAACCCCCCACCCCGTCCTTCACGTCTGGCCAGGGTGGCTAAAACCCAGGCAAGCACCTCAGCCACCCAGTCCACGGGCCCAGTAGTGTCCACACCCACTTGTGGTGGTAAAGGATCCAGGGCACCAGGCAGCCTCATGGAAAGGGTGCCTGCCCCAAGTGCTGCCTGCCCGGAAGGGCAAGGAGCCTCCCAGCTGCTAACCTGAAGGGCAAGGTGCCATCCCCAGCTGCTGCAAAGAAGGGCAAGGGTCCTGCACCAGCAGACAGGAAGGAAAAGCGGCCTGGTGCTGGGACTCAGTCGGAGCCCCCAACAACCATGGTTGTGCAGCCGTCTGAGGCTGCAGTGGATGGGCAGGAGCTTCCTCCCACAACCACCACCAGCAGCTGCACCACCACCACCAGCAGCAGTGGGCAGCCGTCTGAGGCTGCAGGGGGTGGGCAGGAGCTTCCCCCCCACAACCAGCAGCACCACCACCACCACCACCAGCAGTGGGCAGCCGTCCAAAGCTGCAGGGGATGGGCTGTAGCTTCCCCCCACAACCACCAGCAGCAGCACCACCAGTAGTAGTGGGCAGCCGTCCGAGGCTGCAGGGGATGGGCAGGAGCTTCCCCCCACAACCATGAGCAGGAGCAGCAGCACCACCAGCAGCAGCAAAACCACTGAGCAGCCCTCACCGCCGGCGGATGGTCTGTAGACCTGCCTCCATGAGCTGTTGTGTGGCCTGCCGCCTTTAAATTCTGTGGGTATGATACCCAGCTGAGAGACTGTGACCTTGCACTCCCCAGGATCAGAATCACCTGGCACAATGCCCCCTCCAGAACCAGTGGGTATGACACCCACTCACCCCACCCTCCCCAGGATCAGAAACACAGGGCACGTTGCCCCCTCCAGAGCATGTGAGCAAGTCACCCACTCCAGAGACTGGCCTTGCATTTCCCAGGACCAAGCAAAGGGCATGTTGCCCCCTCCAGAGCATGTGGGCAAGTCACCCACTCCAGAGACTGTGGCTTTGTACTTCCTAGGACCAAGCACAGGGCATGTTGCCCCCTCCAGAACCAATACTGTTGTTCCATCTGCCGGCTGAGGTGCCCCCCCCGTTCCCTGTCCCCCTGAGGTGCCTGCCTATTTTTCAACTGATACCCCTGCAGTGTTCTCTCCGTGTTGGTGCAGGAGACAAGTGGGTCCTTGGACTTTGTCATGTGGCCCTGTGGCCCTCGCACATTGAGGACTGGGCAGTGTCCCTTGAACTGTACATATGTATATACTTTTAGATTGAATGTTCGTATTCTTACTGTATTTATATTATTACACTCACTTTCATCCATATGTGTTGTCCTTGCATTATTCCTGAGGGGTACGGGGTCAATATGTTTTCTTACTGCATCTGATTGTGTATATGGTGTTGGGGGTGGGGGTGTGTGTTGTGCTTGTGTGTGTCACTATTTTTCCTCCCATTCTCCCCTGTGTGCTAGACGGCTGTACTCACCGTGGTCATCTTCGCTGTTGGTGTTCGTGGTGGAGAATGACGTAAAATATCATAGGAAAGATTTGCAGCTCAGGCTCCATGGCGTCATAGTTGTTCACTGTGTCTCAAAAGGTGTGTCCTTACCCTTCTGAGGTCAGTTTCCGCCAGGCTTTTGCTGTCATTGGTACCGCCCCGGAAAAGGTGGTGGTTTCCAGGGTCTTAATATAGTGGGCGGAATATTGACTTCTGCCTGGCTGTAGGCGGCAACCACCGTGGTGGCTGTTTCCGGCCTGGTGGTCGGTGCAGTAAAGTGCATGTCTATTGGAGATCTTTCTGCCATGGTCATAATTTGGCGGTAGTTACCGCCAGCCTTTATCACCGACCGACAGGGTTGTAATGAGGGCCAGTGTGTGTTAGGAAAAAAACTGACAAAATCCTGGAACTCTGCAGTCAGAAGGAAAATTAATTGTAAGACAAACTGACTTTTGACCTCTGTCTCAGATGTGACAAGAATAAGATTTAAAGGCCTCCTTCACTTTCTGACTGAACAGAACACCTGTTCTTTGTCAACTCACCAGAAGGGTTGAGTAGATCCTAAAAATAGCTCAACCTGATAAAATATGACTCGCCATAGCAAGCGGGTGAGTAGATTTTGAGGCCTTACCTACTGACCTTCGGGAACCTCCTCTCCATCTAGGACAGCACCTCCACCATAAAATCCATCCGCTCAGGAGCTCCCACTGACCCATAAACTGCACCACATTTTCAAACTCGGAAACCAAAAGACCGGCCATGAACTCACCGTCCTGCTCAACACCTCCATCACCACTGCAACATTTCCGGATGCCTGGTAACATGCCAAAGTCAGGCCACTACTCAAAAAACCCTCCACTCACCCCAGCAAATTCAAGAACTATGGGCCGATCTCCCTGCTCCCATTCCCAGCAAAGGTGCTGGAAAATAACATCAGTAAGCAACTCATGACACACCAGGAGCTAAACCAGCTACTCAACACCTCTCAATCTGGCTTCCGCAGCAACCACAGCACTGAGACCGCCCTGATCACAGCCACCGACATCCCTACCCTCCTCGACAGAGAAGAAAAAGCAGCCCTGATCCTCCTCAACCTCTCGTCAGCCTTCAAAACCATGTCCCACCATGTGCTGATAGAAAGACTCCACCACATTGGAATCCAAAGAGAGGAGCTCAGATGGATCACCTCCTTCCTCACCAGAAGAACCCAGCGAATACACCTTCCACCAACGTCAGATCCCACGGTTTCAATATAATTTCCTAAGCAGATTACATCCAACATATCCTCTCACTCACAGACGACCCCCACCACCACAGGAACCAACTTCCACAGATGCATGGCAAATGTCGCTGACTGGATAAACAACAACTGCCTGCCGCTGAACACAGACAATATGGAAGTACTGATGTTTGGCAACAACAGCAACACATGGAAAGACTCCTGGTGGCCAACAGAACTAGTTTCCACACCCACTCCCTCCCCACCACGCCAGAAAACTCAGAATTATTGATGTCAATAAGCTCAACATGGAATCACAGATCAATGCTGTCTCCTTTGTCTGCACATGCTACATAAGTTCTTCAAGTAGCTACTCCTGCATATGAGACGCACCGCGACAAGCACTCAAACCAGTCGAATGGACTATGGCAACGCTCTCTACATAGGAATCACTGCACACCTCCTACAGAGACTTCAGGCCATACAGACCACCACAGCCAAACTCATCCTCGACCTTCCCCGATGAACCCACATCACACCCCACCTCAGGCAACTCCGCTGGCTCCCTGTTCATAAAGAACGCCAATGCACACAAAGCTACACAATTAAGGAGCAGCCTACGTTAAACATCTCCTGAACTTCCACCAACTGTCAAGAAGACTACACTCTGCCACAATATCACTTACCCATACTCGCCACGTCTACTGAAGAGGAAATGGAGGTGACTCCTTCTTCCACATTACAGCAAAGATCACAAACACTCTCCCTATGCAACTACGGACCATCACCTCACTTCCGGAATTCAGAAAGGCCCTCAAGGCCTGGCTGTTCGAATGAGCCTCTGGGACCTGCTAGCACTTGGATACCCTAGCAGGTGATTAGCTGCGCTTTATAAATCTTGATTGATTGATGATCATAAAGGCTACCTTGGTCTGAATCTCTATGGTCAGATTGAGAAGAAAACTGTGGTGAGTATGGACTTTGGAGTGTGCAAGTCCAAAGAGTTATTGGTGGTGTGTGAGGACTAGGGTTAGCAGGTTCTGGTGGTGGAATGGTGGCCTAGTCCCTTATCCTCTTGGAAACCAGAATAGACAAGATCCTTTGAAATTTTCTCTTCGAAGGTGAACAACTTCTTCTTGGGTGTGGGAGATGTATTTGGCCGATCCAGGGGACAGTGGGGTAACTTATGGGCTAAGATTTGCACCCTGGAGAGGTGCAGGAGTCCAATTTCGATGTATTGGGGTGGGTCTCAGAGTCAGGTTTTGAAGCCAATTGCAGCTCCGAAGGAGACTTCTCAGAGGCTAAGGATGATAAGGCATGAATGGATGCCAAAGCTTAAAGTTTTTTGCTGGAGATCTTCCTGGAGCCAAGATGGTCCTTCAGGGTTGTGATGTCTTAGAGCCTGAAGCAAGACCCAAAGTTCAGTACCTTTCTTATGAATCACCTCAGGGCTTGATGCCCAACTTCCTTGGGAACAGTACCCTGCCTCGACATGAGGAAACTTTTGAGGTTGGTCCCCAAGATTAGTGAAATGGAAGCTCTAGGGGTAGTTTTTGTCCTAGGTCATGAGCTCTGGCTTAATGAGAGTTCAACATTTTCCATGTCAAAAGCCAAGAACTCTTGCTTGGGTTCCCATGTGCATCTGGATACATGAAGCCCACGCTTCTCCCCTTTGACACTGATGATATCCTTGGGTGCATCTCGATGCTGCATTCTGTGGTGTGCCCAGAGGCAGTTTCATTGGTTCTGGATGGTCTTTTTGCACTTAAATGTTTTACATGCCAAGAAGGATGACTCCTTCTTTCCCCCGGAGACAGCTAGAGGAGGTTGCAAATGTGATACTGGTTAGATTAAAGGAACTTTACATTACATTTAGGGCAAAATCCGAAAGGGTTTTTCAATTTCTTCTCCCAACAGTCATTCTTAATATGACCCTAGTTTTCTTCAGAAGCTGCACAACACAGCTCTAAGAAGATACTTATGCCATCACTGATATGATGTACAGTTCTTCCATCGCTGGAGAGAGAATTCTTGGCATCTGGCACTGAAGATCCCTGAGAAGAATATGCTGGTCCTGGAGCTAGAATATCTGAACCTGGTGGTGGAAAAAAACAGTCTGAAGCTGAGTCTTTGTCCTGGGGCACTGTCGGATAGAGGAGGAGGCATGAGGTATCTTGTGACTCAAAACTTCAATGACAAACAACTTGCAAATGCCTGGGCCCAATGCTAGATGGTAGCAGGTATCTCAAGCCATATATGCACTTGGGGGGAATAAAGCCCCTGGGTCTGAGGGCTTCACAGGCGCATTCTACAAGGCGTACAAGACTGTTCCTATACCACACCTAATGGGGGTGCATGCGGAGTCCCTTGATCTGGGTGCCCTCCTCCCATGCTTGAGGCGGTGATCATTCTTCTCCTGAAGTCCCTTATCTTTACTAAACCACAACAATAAAATCTTAGTCAAAGTTCTATCAATGCGGCCATCCTTACTCATGGATAGTGTAATCTCACCTAAGCAGCTTGGGTTTGTTCTCCACCGATCCACCTCGTCTAACCTATGCATGGTGTTTGCACTTCTTTATCAGATAAATCCAGAAATCGCTGCTACCGCAGTCCTGCTTGAAGCCGAAAAGGCATTTGACTTTCTAGAGTGGCCCTTTTTATATGCTGTATTAAACAAATTCCACGGGCGTTCCGTGACCTTATCTTACTGCCCTTTCAGCCCGTATCTGAATCAACAGTGCACTTTCGGCTCCCTTTCCTTTGATTAGCGGCACTCACCAGGGATGTGCACTCTCCCCCCCCTTTTATTTATCCTATGTATTATCCCCCACTTGTCTGTCATTTCCAGGAATGCCATCTGCATCGGGGACTTAGATTCCAACTGGTCCCGATTGCCTTCTTGTATGCGGGCAACATTTTGTTATTTGTCCGAGAACCAGGCACCAATCTTATCCCGCTAGTTTAAGAGGTGATTTGCTTCGGCAATTTTTCTGGTCTGACTATCAACTGGAGTAAGTCCGAACTATTTCCGCTCACTGACACCACTACGCATTGCATACAACCTTATCTGTTCATTTGGAAAAACGATTCCACTAAATGCCTTTGGCATACACCTGCACAGGAACAGCATAGAAGTAATTCAGCGCAACTATGGCCCAGTGACTAACAACCTCACTAATCAGATTGAGGGATGGATCTCTTTACCCTTATCACCTTCCGGGCGAGATGCTATAATCAAGATGGTGGTACTCCACTCTTTTTATATTTGTTTTTAAACGTTCCTATTGTCCTTACCAACTACTTCTTTGTAAAACTGCACAGTCTACTGTCATGATTGATTTGGGTGGGTCATCGCACTCAAGTGTGCTGGAGTACACCAACGCTTCTGTTCGAGCATGGTGGGTTTGGCGTTCCCGACTTCTATCTTTGCTATCTGGTGGCCCACATACATTTTGCACATTACTGGTACCATACTGCCAAACGATACAATTCCTTAAACCGGAGCGTTAGCAAACTACTACTGCATCTCTCTCAGTCTTATTGCACCTTGGACTACTGAACACACCAGTCAAAATACATACACTTCCTACGACCTGGTGGGCATGGACCAAATTGCTCCGATATCTGGGCCATGATACCGTTTACGCACCACACATCCCCCTGGCAATAACCCATGGCTCCCGCTCACTTGTGAACAGTTGACAGAGTGTACCCCTATGACCCAGCAATTGCCAACTACTGGAAAAGTTATCTAACGCAACGCTCCGCACGGTGGCAGGTATAACTGAAAACAATCAATTCTCTAATATGGATAGATACATTCTACACAGATTGTTTAGATCTACATACTACATTGCCAGCATACCCAGTGGAGCCTAAGGAATTTCCCCCCATAGTCCCTGATCATTACAGCTCTTGATTCCACACTTATCCTCGCACTTATACTGTTCTTCACTGCAACTCCAACTTAGTGAAGTGGAGAAATCTAGGATTGCATGGGAAAGGGACTTGGGATGCTCTTTACCTGATAAAACTTGGTACTACTGCTGCACGCAAACTAAACTAGTGTTGAATAATTACTGTCATTAACTGCTACACTTTAAGTTCCTACAGTGTGCAAAAGTCACCCCTCACGCCCTTGCCAATTTAGACCCGAAACGATCTCACTGCTGCCCTAAGCGTGTTGCTGAACTTGCAGATTTCTCACACCTGACTTGGTCGTGTCACATCATCTAAACATATTGGCAAGCCATTTACACTACCCTACCCGCATGATTGATCTGGAGATTAAACCTACCCCACCTTCAGGCCTTGCTAGGCTTTGTCAAGCCCTTACCGCAGTCTAGTCGATGCTTCACTGCAATAGCTTTTCTGTTATCCAAACAACAAATTGCCCTGCACTGGAGCAGTGGGGTGCGTCCCATGGGCGTGGCCAGGCTACGTGATCTTATCCACTGTTACACCACCAGCGAAATCTATGCCTCTATGCAACCCCTGAATTCCCACCCTAAGGACATTTGGCAACCCCTGAGGTCTTATCTTTTAACACAGGTACCCCACCCACACACACACACACACACACACACACGCAGGACTGTAACCCACCACTATCACCTGAATTAACCAGAGCTAGCAGCCCACACTGACGATCTCATTTCTTCACAACCTGCCCATAGTATCTGACTGACTTGTGGACTTGTTGTAACTAAAGTTATACGTTTACCAGTTGCCTTGTGTAATCTTGCTGTTACTCGTGTGTTCAAAAAATGAAAAATAAAGTTTAAAAAAAAAAAAGCTGCGAAACACATTGAAACAGATGCACAAGTGTGTCCTTCGGTTTGAAACAATGTTTCAGTAGCTGTCGTGGTTGATCTAAGGGAGTAGCTGTATCACTGTAAAAGCGTAATTAGTACCTTATATGTTGTTCACCAGCCTTTTAACGTGTGCTCAATGGAGCTCTGCATACTCTAGTAATTAATTACATAAGGACATTTTTGAACCTTCGGCAAGCAATCAATACCACAGTGTCAACATAGTTTAGGAACATTCAATTTTTGTTTAATATGTGGACCTTCCTTAAATTATGCAGCAGAATGTAATAGGGTCCACCTACACTCTTCTTAAAATAATAAAAAAAATGAAAAACATTTTTTAAAGGGTGTTGCGTTAGAATTATAGACATCTCCAGTAGACCACCAATGACATGCAACTTTGAAATCTTATCTTCTTGAATTGTTAACTTTGTATGAACTCTGGGAAACGTATGCAACCAGACTTAATACCGTGTGTGATTATAGGCAATAAAAGTAGTACCCAGTCATTCAGTGATAGTATATGAAATGTTAACATTATGGTATGGAATCCCTAACTGAAAAGAAACAAGTTGACCTCAGCTTATTTCTTGATTAGTTATATATGTTTCAGAATGGTATATCTATCAATCAATGATTTGAGAGCTCTTCGACTCAGGGATTGACTTATTAGTCACTTATGTTAGTTGGACAGGGAGTCTAATGATCATATATTGTGCATTTGTTGTGTTATACTTGGACTAAGAATTAGGTATTTAAAATCAAAATGTGGCTGACTTGCTTTGTTTTAGTGGCTGTACTCATTGTGTGATTAGTTGGGTTACTACATTTATACCCTTTATCAGGCGGTGGCTATGGACTATTTTGATTCTTACGGTCAATGTTAAGTTATCTAGGGGGTACAATCGGTATTTATTTATAAAAGATGTGGGCTATACTGCGACTACCCATCTTTTACATATCTATGGATGAGGGCCAGATTAATCCACATTATGTTTTCTCTTGTATCACTGAGCTACTTTACATTGTACTTTTTCCACGAAATTATACCATAAAGTTCTACTACTACAGTATATGAATAAGAGATTCATTATATAGGTAACCAAATGCTAAGTTTCTGTCATTATTATTTCCCATTTTCAATGTGTGTGTGGTTTTGACAGCAACAGAGAAGAGAGGAGAAGAACAGCAGCACATGGCAATTTAGGCTTATGTCACCATGTTGCAGAGAACTGTTTCCCCTGAGTTGCTCTAGTAAGAAGCCTTGATAGTTAATTGATGGCAATATGCGTGTGGGTTAGCCCACCTAATTGATCACTATGTCTCTAACAAGTACATGCCTCAAGAATTCCAATATCACCTTAGCCCCAGTGGAACGTGCCCTGATACCAAATGAAGGTTAAGTTCCATGTAGATGTTAGCAATGGCTGCTTGATGGCGGTATGAATAAAAATCAAGCTCTGGAGGCCTCTCTACATGCCCCAGGAACCCTGTCTGCCAGAGCCTAGTGTGGGTGTCCCGTTGCACACCCAGGACTCCCACAACAAACAACATTGAGAGCTACAGGGCTGCATTCTGGGTACACCGGGAGCCAGCGTATCTCCAGCTAGGCTGGAGCAATCGGTCTTTCTCTGCCCACAACAGCAGCGGACAGGGAAAAAAATGCGTGCTCCCACCTGGCGGAGTAGGCACATTTTTTCCCTGCCCACGCTCTTGGAAGCAGGAAAACTGTGTCCCAGTAGTGGGCTTGCCTAGACACAGCAATGTAGGCAGCCTCATGTAATGTAGTCCCAGGGGCTTTACAGGCTAAGGAAGGGGACTGCACGCCCCTTCCCCCCACTTTTTTTTTTTTTTTTTTTTAATTAGGAGCCCCAGCGGATGGGGTTCCTGAGGCCTCAGAGAGGAGAGCGGCCCACGTACCCTCCCCTTTGAAAAATATGATAAACCGGTGGGGATGGGGTCCCTGGGGCCAAATAGAGTACTGCGTGTATGAGGTCAGGCAGCAGAGCAGGGGACTCTTTAAAAGAAGTAAACGCTATCCCTGTTGTAATGAGGGCAGTGTGAACATGAGCCCCCACAGACAGACCTAAATGTGCATGCACACCTGACCCACTTGCAAAACTGGGGCATGTATCTTATTTATTTATTTTTTTGCAAGTCGGTCAGGTGCCCTTGAAAAACAGGGAATGTCTGGGCTAATCCGGAACATTTGTTCAACCTACCCTTTAAGCTGACTCCAAATATTGTATAAAGTTTTGAGCATCTGGGATAGATTGGTCTCTGGTTTCTTCTTAGGTGCCTCTTTAATAAGAGAGTCAAGTAAATATCATTCTGCTGTCGCAGAAAGGCAGACACCAGGATCATGATTTTGGGTAAGATCTCATTGGGGCAATTAGGCCGAAAGTATCCTGTACAAGTATTGTGGGTTTCCAATTATAAAACAGAGGTATTTCCTATATTTCTCCTAAATGAATATATGGAAGTAGGTGTCCTGAAGGTCCACAGACGAGGCACCAGTGAGAGTCTTGGAGAAAAAATATACCCGACCTTGAAAGACTGGAAATGGAAAGCCTTTGAGAGTTGAAGAAGATTGGGACGAGGACTGTCTGGTACCTCCTTATTGCCTAGCAATGTGGCTGTGACAATGTCAGTCTTTTGCCATTTCCTTAGCTCATGAAGAGACTACTTGACATGTGCATTCTTCTTATCATAGGTGTCCAGACAGTAGGCCTCCTTCCCCAGGGGTTGGGAGGGTCTTGGGGGGTGAATGTCAATGTGCTCTGCAGGAAAGCCACCAATAATATCACCTGCTGAGCTGGCACCTTCCCAGGTATGAAGACAACACTGTCCATGGGGGCCCAATACCTGCTGTCTATTATTCATGATGGCAGATTCAAACGAAGGCCTCAAATAGCCTTACCCTGCTTGAGATGCTCTCAATCTGCATTAGGGGTGCAGTGGTCTCAAAAGAAGGGGTGGGTGGAGCTTGTGGAGCTTCACTTTGCAGAGTGCGCTGCTTGTGTTGGAATTTAGTGGAGGTAGCACTGAAAAATCAGAGCTAATAGCACCATGCCTGTGTTAGAAAATGGCGCTACGGGATGCCAACTGTCACTCGCATTTCTGGAGCCTTGCAGGAAAATAATCTGCCACATGCTGATTGGCGGAATTTGGCCAGAACTCTGTTACAACAGTAATACAAAGTAGCCCAATTCCACTGGCAAAATGGAACATTATGTCCATCCCTACTCAAAAGATAGCACTTCTAAAGCCATGGTTATGGAAGTGTCTGGTGAGGTGTGTAGGAAGGTAGCCTCTTTCTAGCCTTGTTACCCCCACTTTTGACCTGTTTGTGAGTATATGTCAGGGTGTTTTTACTGTCTCGCTGGGATCCTGCTAGCCAGGGCCCAGTGCTCATAGTGGAAACCCTATGTTGTCAGTGTGTTTGATATGTGTCACTGGGATCCTGCTAGCCAGGACCCCAGTGTTCATAAGTTTGTGGCCTATATGTGTTCCCTGTGTGGTGCCTAACTGTACCACTGAGGCTCTGCTAACCAGAACCTCAGTGTGTATGCTCTCTCTGCTTTTAAAATTGTCACTGCAGGCTAGTGACTAATTTTACCAATTCTGATTGGCACACTGGAACACCCTTATAATTCGCTAGTATATGGTACCTAGGAACCCAGGGTATTGGGTTTCCAGGAGATCCCTATGGGCTGCAGCATTTCTTTTGCCACCCATAGGGAGCTCAGACAATTCTTACACAAGACTGACACTGCAGCCTAAGTGAAATAACATCCACGTTATTTCACAGCCATTTTACACTGCACATAAGTAACTTATAACTTAATGAAGGTTAGGTGCAAAGTTACTTAGTGTGAGGGCACCCTGGCACTAGCCAAGGTGCCCCCACATTGTTCAGGGCAATCAATTTCCCCGGACTTTGTGAGTGCGGGGACACCATTACACGCGTGCACTACATATAGGTCAATACCTATATGTAGCGTCACAATGGTAACTCCGAACATGGCCATGTAACATGTCTAGGATCATGGAATTGTCACCCCAATACCATTCTGGTATTGGGGGGACAATTCCATGCATCCCCGGGGCTCCAGCACAGAGCCCGGGTACTGCCAAACTAACTTTCCGGGGTTTTCTCTGCAGCTACCGCTGCTGCCAACCCTCAGACAGGTTTCTGCCCCCCTGGGCAGCCTCTGCCATCTTGGATGCAGAGGTGTGAGGGCACAATGGACACCTCTGAGTGGCCAGTGCCAGCAGGTGACGTCAGAGACCCCTCCTGGTAGGTGCTTACCTTTCTCTGTAGCCAATCCTCCTCTGAGGGCTATTTAGGGTCTCTCCTGTGGGTATCTCACGAGATAACGAATGCAAGAGCTCAACAGAGTTCCTCTGCACTTCTCTCTTTGACTTCTGCCAAGGATCGACCTCTGACTGCTCCAGGACGCCTGCAAAACTGCAACAAAGTAGCAAGAAGACTACCAGCAACATTGTAGCGCCTCATCCTGCCGGCTTCCTCGACTGTTTCCTGGTGGTGCATGCTCTGAGGGCTGTCTGCCTTCACCCTGCACTGGAAGCCAAGAAGAAATCTACCATGGGTCGACAGAATCTTCCCCCTGCCAACGCAGGACCAAACTTCTGCATCACCGGTCCTCTGGGTTCCCTCTCATCCTGACGAGCGTGGTCCCTGGAACACAGGAGCTGGCTCCAAGTGTCCCCAACAGTCCAGTGGCCCTTCTGTCCAAATTTGGTGGAGGTAAGTCCTTGCCTCCCCATGACAGACAGTAATCCTGTGTACTGCGTGAACTGCAGATGCTAGGGCTTCTGTGCACTTTTGCAAGACTTCCTTTGTGCACACCTAGCCCAGGTCCCCAGCACTCCGTCCTGCAATGCCCAACTCGCTGAGTTGGACTCCGACTTCGTGGGACCCTCTTTTGTTGTACTGCGTCGATCGCCGTGCTCAGATCTTCTGAACGCCTGTTCAGGTGCTTCTGCGGGTGCTGCCTGCTTCTGCGTGGGCTCTTTGTGTTGCTGTGCCCCCTCTGTCTCCTCCAAGGGGCTACCTCCTGGTCCTTCCTGGGCCCTGGCAGCAACTGAAACCTTCAACCGCGACTCTTGCAGCTAGCAAGGCTTGTTTACGGTCTTTCTGCATGGAAACAACTCTACATCCTCCAGCACGCCGTGGGACATCTTCTGACCAAAGGAGAAGTTCCTGGCACCTTCTGTTGTTGAAGAATCTTCGGCTTCTTCCACCGAGAGGCAGCCCTTTTGCACCTTCATCCGGGGTTTAGTGGGCTCCTGCCCCCCCCATGGACACTTGCGTGACTCTTGGACTTGGACCCCTTCCTTTGCAGGCCCTCAGGTCCAGGAATCCGTCTTCAGTGCTTTGCAGTCAGTTGTTGCCTTTGCAGAATCCCCTATCTCGACTTTACTGTCTTTCTAGGGTAGTAGGGTAACTTTACTCCTACTTTTCAAGGTCTTGGGGTGGGGTATCTTGGACACCCTTAGTGTTTTCTTACACTCCCAGCGACCCTCTACACACTACACTAGGCCTGGGGTCCATTCGTGGTTCGCATTCCACTTTTGGAGTATATGGTGTGTGTTGCTCCTAGGCCTATTGTCTCCTATTGCATTCTATTGTATTCTACAGTGTTTGCAAAACTACTGATTTTGGTTTGTGTGTATATTTTGTGTATATTACTTACCTCCTAAGGGAGTATATCCGCTGAGATACTTTTGGCATATTGTCACTAAAATAAAGTACCTTTAATTTTAGTAACTCTGAGTATAGTGTCTTCTTATGATATAGTGCTAAGTGATATAAATGGTATGGTAGGAGCTTTGCATGTCTCCTAGTTCAGCCTAAGCTGCTCTGCTATAGCTACCTCTGTCAGCCTAAGCTGCTAGAACACTTCTAATCTACTAATAAGGGATAACTGGACCTGGCACAAGGTGTAAGTACCACAAGGTACCCACTATAAGCCAGGCAAGCCTCCTACAAGGTTCAGGTCCTCAAGATTACTAATACTGGCCTCAGGGTCTGTGCTGGTTTCCTGCAGGCAAATACTCTTCTGAAGGAGGGAGGAAAAAAGGTTAGCAAGGATCCTCTGGATGGATTCATGGAAAAATTGTCCATTCCTGATACATCAGCTGGAGCACTCAGAGGAAAGTTTGGGAAAGGGACATGTAGTGCTGGTTAAATCAGAGGGACTGATTCCTCTGGTTGGTCGTCTGGTCCCAGAAGTACAGAATGCTGGGCGCTCCCCCAAACATGTTGGGGCTCTATACCAGGACCTGAGGCTAGGTGACCAAGGGCTCTCCCACACCTTCATATTTCAGTAAAGAGTCTGATCCGAGGTGCGAGGACAGCATGAAGGCAAAAACATGAAGCCCAATATGAGAGGAGCTAGGAGGGGGCATTGGCTCCTGATTCAGCTGCTCCTGGTCTGAGGTCTTGTATGAATCTGATCTGTCTGCCACAGAGTCCAAATACCTTAAGGTGAAACAGCCAGGGGAAAGACCACTGGGAGCAGAGTCTTGATGAGGCAGACTTCGAGTGCTGGAAGATAGTATCAATACAAGCGAAGAGTGCCTACTCTTGCTCCTCCGAGAAGTTGGTAGTAAAAAAAAGATGTTGTGCCGACTACTCCCTGGTACTATGTGTCTTCACTGTCAGAAAGGGCTGATTGCATGCCTTAACTCTTGGAAAAGCCAGCTGAGCTCTTCTTGCACCAAAGTTGTCGTTTACAAACAGGGTATTGATAGCCCTCTCAAACTGTACACTGCATAGCGTGAGAAATAGCAGCAACTCAAGGGGCAGAGCCAGGAGATAGCTGTAACAGATTAGCCTGCACTGTAACCCAAGTCATCCACAGAAGAAGATACTCTTAACTCCCTGCTGTAAGTTACTAGAATGAACAAAGACTTGGTCCTCTGACCTGCACCTAGAAAGAGTCTGACTTGAACTCATAGGACAGCAGGCCAACATTATAACCTGGACAAAGAGACTAGCTACATGCTTACTACAATGGTGGCTTCGAAGCTGTGCATTTAGAGAAGGAGCTAAGGAACTTTCAACTTCCCTGGGGTCTTCTGAACCACTTACATAGGGCCAGTGTGTGACTGCCAGATGGGTGTCCACAGGGAATACCTTACTTCGCTGCCAGAAAGGAAACTTGGTATCACAACCAGAATTTAAGGGTATGTCCCACCTCCTGACTCTTCTCACTAATGATGAAACCCAACATCTCTTTAGGAATGGCGAACTATTGCGTTTCTGTAAGGCAGGTGTAGGGAAGTACCCTCTTTTTGGCATGGTTGCCCCCCACTTGTTGCCTGCTATAAATATGCTTAGACAGTGTTCACTAGGATCCTGCTACCCAGGACTCCAGTAATTGTGTGCTCTCTCCCTCTAAACTTGGTTGCCTAAAAATGTGCACACCCCACAATTAGCATCCTGGTGCTCCCTTCAAAGTTTATAAGTCCCTAGTTTATGATACTTAGGGACCCAGGGCATTGGGCACCAGGGGTTCCTCATGGGCTGCAGCATGTATTGTGCCACCAATGGGAGTTCACGTAAAATATGTCTGCAGGCCTGCCACTGCAGCCTGCATGAAAAGGTGCATTCACCCTTTCACCACAGGTCACTGTAAGTCACCCCTACGGTAGGCCCTCCTAGCCCAGCAGGGACGGTGCAGGTCACTGTGTGTGAGGGCACCCCTAAAGGAGCACAGGTGCCCCTACGAACTCCAGTTCCACTACACTGGACTACTTAAGTGTGAGGAAGACATTTTATCCATGTACTGGAATACTACCTGTGTCCAGCTACACAACAGTAACTCCAATCCTGGGCATGTTTGGTATCAAACATGTTGGAATCATACCCAAATACTGTTGTGAGTATTGGTTGTATGATTTCATGCACTCTGGGGGGGTCCTTAGCGGACCCCTAATATTGCTCCTACCAGTCTTCTGGGGTTTTCTGGGCAGCCCGCACTGCTGCCACTCCTCAGACAGGTTTCTGCCCTCCCGCTGATTGACCAGCTCAGGCAGGGGAAGTCAGAGCAAGGATTTCCTGTGGAAGAGGAAGGCAACACCCTCCCCCTTGGAAATAGGTGTTACAAGGCTTGGGAGGGGTAGCCTCACCAAGCTACCAGTTTGGCGCCCTCCTTGCATAAACCAGTTTGCACCAGTCCAGGGACCCCTGGTCCCTGCTCTGACACAAAACTGGACAAAGGAAAGGGGAGTGACCATTCTCCTGTCCATAACCACCCCAGGGGTAATGCCCAGAGCGCCTCCAGGTGGCCACTTGATTCTGCCATCTTGCAACCAAGATGTGCAGAGGCCCCTGGGGGCATCTGAGTGGCTAGGTTAGGCATGTGACGTCACAGCCCCCTCCTGATAGGTGGTTTCCTTTCTAGGAGAGACCAAACCCCCTTTTAGGGCTATTTAGGGACTCCCTTGAGGGTGGGTCCCCAGATTCGATATGCAAGATTCTACCAGGGATCCTCTGCATCATTTACTTCATCTTCTGCCCACTGGAACCGCAACTGGACTCTTCAGGAACTGACAAAGTTGCACTCTGGCAACAACTTTGCTTTGCAACATGGTTTCTTCAGCTCTTTCCAGCAATTGCAACATTTCCCCGGCTGTGCATCCTCTGGGGCCGACAAGACTTCAGCCTGCACCAAGAAGCAAGAAGAAATCTCCCTTGGAGTGAAGGAGTCACTCCCCTGCATCCGCAGCCACCAAATGCAACGAATTCCGGCTGAGTTGATCTGCTCTCCTGTGGAACTGCATGGGTCCTACATCACAGGTGGTGGTCTGGAGTGGTCCCCTTGGTCCTCTCTGTCCGAAGTCTAACTTGGGAGATGGTAAGCCCTTGCCTCTCCTTGCACGACAGTACCCATGTTCACTGCGACTTATACAGCTACAACGGCTTGTTTGCTTCTGCTCCAAGGGATCTTCAGGCTCCGAGTAGCCCCGGCCCCCAGCACTTCTTCCTGCAAAGCACAGTTGCGTGTCGGCTGCTTGACTCATCTTCAGGGTGTGCTGACTGGGCTTCCTTGCGACTTACTGTGCCTGCTGCCAGTGGGTTGCCTGTGGGGGCTGTGACTATTTCTGTTGGCTCTCCTGACTGCTGAGGGTCACCTCGGACTCCCCTCCACGGCTCGAGTTCCCTGGGCCTTGCTGGTCTTCAGCCTTGCAACTCTTTTTTTGTTCCTCTTGCATTGCCAAGGCTTGGTGGTAGTTCCCCTGAATCAATGACTATCTGCGACTCAACAACCGACGTGGGACGCCATCTGCACCACTGCAAGAATGTCTCTTCAGCTCCTGGGCTCCACAGCTGGTCTTCTTCTCCCCTTGTTGGTCATCCAGCCCACACTGGACACTCTATGGTGGACTGGACTCTGTCCCCTTCTTTTGTAGGTCCTTTCCTACCGGAATATACTTTAGACTTCTTCGTATCTGGTCCTGTCCTTGTACAATCCTTCTTCCAAGTCTTCCCGTTAGTCCTTGGGATGACCAGGTACTTACCTCTGCTCTCCTGGCTGCTGGGGGTCACTCAGCTACTCACCTCTTGGGGGTTCCTAGATCTTCTAGCGCCCCTCTAACAACTCCACATCCTTGGTTGGGGGACTGTATCTCGTATTCCACTTTCTTAGTATATGGTTTGTCCTTCCCCCAAGGCCCTTGCTATTTTTAGTAAGTATTGCCAGTGCTTGTTGTTTCTATGTTATTATCTGATTGCTAGTGTGTATATAATTAGTGTATACTTACCTCCAGTTGGGGGGGGGGGAGGATTCCTATAAGTATTCTAGTGTTGTGTTACTATAATAAAGTACTTGTATTTTTGTAACACTGTGTGGTTGTTTCATGTGTTTAAGTGCTGTGTGACTATAGTGGTATTGCAAAAGCTCTGCATGTCTCCTAGATAAGTCTTGGCTGCTCATCCACAGCTACCTGTAGAGAGCCCAGGCTTCCTATACACTGTTCACACTTCACTAATAGGGGATATCTGGCCCAGTATAGGGTGATAACACCATAGGTGTTCATCACACACCAGGCAAGCTTCCCACAGCAGGTTCCAGGGGAACCTCACAGTGATCCTGCACACAAAGCCCAGTCCTCAAACATGAGACAGAAGTTCTACATGTCAGCTATTGCAAGCAGCTGATGGCATGACGCACATGGCTTAAAGCCAGCCAAAGCATTGAATCAAAAGTAAAGAGAATCGAGGGAAAAAAGAATGAAGTTGATAAACAACACAAAAAGTCCACAATACCTACAACTATTTAGTTAGGACTAACGCAAGTAATTGGCCGAATGTGAGAAAAGCAGAGAATTAGCAAGGATGCAGGTTTGTGTGTACAGTATTGCTGTGCAAACTTCTGTATTAACCACTTCAAAAACTGTTTCAGATCCCACTATTATATGATGGCATTACCCACATGTTAAATATGAGGAAAAAGCCAGGACCCAACAGTCACGTGATACATATGTGGACATATGGGATAAGATCACTTTTGGTATGTTATAAATATACAGAGTACAATCGGAGGAGGTACGCATCCACCTATAAGTATATTCAGAAGAAACAGAAGGATCTGTTGAGGTTTGCATGAAAGTCGCTGAGCCTGTTCAGAACTGTGGGTCTCTTTACAGCTATCTGTGGGTATCCTCTGAGGTTATCAGTGTAGACAAGTACTTATGCCACAAATGATAAAATGTTTAGAATACCAACGTCATAACAGTACCTGCTCGAATGACTACTTTTAGGTCGCAGAATGGCTTGTTACACATCTATATAGGACTACAGCAATGCTGATTTATAGAAGGAAGAATATTCACACTTAAATATCTTTCATTTTGAGATCACTATTGTTTAAGTCACCATTATTTACTTGCAATGCAGCAGAGAATGCCCGTCAAATGAGTAACATTAAAATATTAGCGTACCTAAATATGTAATTAATGCCTGAACAACGTTGCTAGCAGCAGAATAGATACTGTGATTTTTTGAGTTTAGGTTGTTATCGACGATTGCAGGAAACAGTATATTGACCACAGCAGACAGACTGTCTTTCAGCAGAGGGATGATCTTCTGCATTGTTTCCAGAGCCAAAAGATTAACTTTACTGTTCGAGTCATGAAGACGTGACTTGAAAGCATCAAAGATCTGAAAAAGTAGAACACAGCCTTTAATGCATCAGACCTACATACCTTTTTCTCTTCCCAATGTAATTCATGCAGTGTGGACAATCAAAATACAACTTATTCAAAGGTCAATTCTCTGTGAACAAAAGTACTAAAACTTTTAAATAGATTTTTGATTTCAGTGATTGTGTCAATTGACACATGTTTTCACTGAACCAATAAAAGCTTTTAAAGATGTGACCCCTGGAATTTCCAGCAATTTAAAAACAGTAGCCATAAGACCACACATTACACATAGAGAAAATAAATTGCAGGTTGCTTTGAACCACAACTTAGCATTTGAATTTACATTCTTCTAGGAACAGGCACAATGTACTACACCTCAGATTGATGTTTCGTTTTGTGAAATATCTTTTTTTATTAGAAACATGGCAAGCAATAACCAGACAAGTAGATCACATACTATCATACCTCGATAGAGCAAAAAACAGTACAGGCAGCACAGTGTTGAACCTTTCCCTCTCCCCTGCCCCTCGGCTTTTCTCCTATTAAGATTGTGGCAATTGGACTGGATCAGGGAGAGAGCAAGACCCCAGAACAAGCTTCAGTGTGGGGAGCGGTGAGACCCACTCCAGTCAGCTGTTTCAACCAACTTTTCACACCCTCAGTGGAAACTCTGGGTGCCCGTATCAACAATAATGAGGTAACAACCCGAACTCTTTTTTTTCACTCTAACACCACCCCAACTGATTTGGCTCCACTGTCATAGCCTGGAGAGCGGTTTTGTGTCAGAAATAATTATATTCCTTACATAATTTTCCCATGTTTCCTTATTACTCAGAAATCGTATCAGATATTCTTTTGTCTCAACATCTTTTTGATTTAAATATTTATTTGGGAATTCATGTATATACTATTAAGCTGCAGCTATTGAGGCAGGTTGCAATTTATATCCCTTTGTCGCACTAGCGTTCTCATAAAACAGTCCTCTGATCACTGTACTCTAATTGTTTTAGCTAATATCAGATTAGTACCTGAATTATTGTTTCTATCAATATATTTCACCTGTTTGGCACATTAACCAAACTGCCACCCAGGAATGTTACATAATCATATTGTAGGAAAGTACCGTCGTGCCTGGCATGTTACCCCCATATTTCACTGTATACATGTTGTTTTAGTCTATGTGTCACTGGGACCCTGCCAGGCATAAGTATGTGCCCTGTATGTGTTCCCTGTGTGATGCCTAACTGTCTCACTGAGGCTCTGCTAACCAGAACCTCAGTGGTTATGCTCTCTCTGCTTTCCAAATTTGTCACTAACAGGCTAGTGACTAAATTTACCAATTCACATTGGCATACTGGTACACCCATATAATTCCCTAGTATATGGTACTGAGGTACCCACGGTATTGGGGTTCCAGGAGATCCCTATGGGCTGCAGCATTTCTTTTGCCACCCATAGGGATCTCTGACAATTCTTACACAGGCCTGCCCGTGCAGCCTGAGTGAAATAACGTCCACGTTATTTCACAGCCATTTACCACTGCACTTAACTTATAAGTCACCTATATGTCTAACCTTCACCTGGTGAATGTTGGGTGCAAAGTTACTTAGTGTGTGGGCACCCTGGCACTAGCCAAGGTGCCCCCACATCGTTCAGGGCAAATTCCCCGGACTTTGTGAGTGCGGGGACACCTTTACACGCGTGCACTATACATAGGTCACTACCTATGTATAGCGTCGCAATGGTAACTCCGAACATGGCCATGTCACATGTCTAAGATCATGGAATTGTCATTCTGGCATTGGGGTGACAATTCCATGATCCCCCAGGGTCTCTAGCATAGTACCCGGGTACTGCCAAACTGCCTTTCCAGGGTCTCCACTGCAGCTGCTGCCAACCCCTCAGACAGGTTTCTGCCCTCCTGGGGTCCAGGCAGCCCTGGCCCTGGAAGGCAGAACAAAGGACTTCCTCCGAGAGAGGGTGTAACACCCTTTCCCTTTGGAAATAGGTGTGAGGGCTGGGGAGGAGTAGCCTCCCCCAGCCTCTGGAAATGCTTTGATGGGCACAGATGGTGCCCATCTCTGCATATGCCAGTCTACACCGGTTCAGGGATCCCCCAGCCCTGCTCTGGCATGAAGCTGGACAAAGGAAAGGGGAGTGACCACCCCCCTGACCTGCACCTCCCAGGGGAGCAGCCCAGAGCTCCTTCAGTGTGTCACAGACCTCTGCCATCTTGGATTTAGAGGTGCTGGGGACACACTGGACTGCTTTGAGTGGCCAGTGCCAGCAGGTGATGTCAGAGACTCCTTCTGATAGGCTCTTACCTCTCTTGGTAGCCAATCCTCGTTCCTTGGTAGCCAAACCTCCTTTCCTGGCTATTTAGGATCTCTGCTTTGGGGAATTCTTCAGATAACGAAGGCAAGAACTCACCAGAGTTTCTCTGCATCTCCCTCTTCACCTTCTGCCAAAGTATCGACCGCTGACTGCTCAGGACGCCTGCAAAACAGCAACAAAGTAGCAAGATGACTACTAGCAACCTTGTATCGCCTCATCATGCCGGCTTTCTCGACTGTTTCCAGGTGGTGCATGCTCTGGAAATCTTCCCCCTGCTAACGCAGGCACCAAAAAACTGCATCACTGGTCCTCTGGGTCCCCTCTCATCCTGACGAGCGTGGTCCCTGGAACTCAGCAACTCTGTCCAAGTGACTCCCATAGTCCAGTGACTCTTCAGTCCAAGTTTGGTGGAGGTAAGTCCTTGCCTCCCCACGCTAGACTGCATTGCTGGGTACCGCGCGATTTGCAGCTGCTCCGGCTCCTGTGCACTCTTCCAGGATTTCCTTCGTGCACAGCCAAGCCTGGGTCCCCGGCACTCCTTCCTGCAGTGCACAACCTTCTGAGTTGTCCTCCGGTGTCGTGGGACTCCCTTTTGTGACTTCGCGTGGACTCCGGTTCACTTTCCTTCCAAGTGCCTGTTCAGGTACTTTTGCGTGTGCTGCCTGCTTCTGTGAGGGCTCCCTGAATTGCTGGGCGCCCCCCCCCCTCTGTCTCCTCCTCCAAGTGGCGACATCCTGGTCCCCAGCAGCAACCAAAAACCTCTACCGCGTCCCTTGCAGCTAGCAAGGCTTGTTTGCGGTCTTTCTGCGTGGAAACACCTCTGCAAGCTTCATCGCGACGTGGGACATCCGTCTTCCAAAGGAGAAGTCCCTAGCTCTCTTCTTTCTTGCAGAACTCCAAGCTTCTTCCATCCGGTGGCAGCTTCCTTGCACCCTCAGCTGGCATTTCCTGGGCTCCTGCCCACTGTCGCAACTATTGGACTTGGTCCCCTTGTCTTACAGGTACTCAGGTCCGGAAATCCACTGTTGTTGCATTGCTGGTGTTTGTTCTTCCGGCAGAATCCCCCTATCATGACGTCTGTTCTCTCTGGGGGTAGTAGGTGCACTTTACACCTACCTTTCAGGGTCTTGGGGTGGGCTATTTTTCTAACCCTCACTGTTTTCTTACAGTCCCAGTGACCCTCTACAAGCTCACATAGGTTTGGGGTCCATTCGTGGTTCGCATTCCACTTTTGGAGTATATGGTTTGTGTTGCCCCTATACCTATGTGCTCCTATTGCAATCTATTGTAATTCCACACTGTTTGCATTACTTTTCTTGCTATTACTTACCTAAATTTGGTTTGTGTACATATATCTTGTGTATATAACTTATCCTCATACTGAGGGTACTCACTGATATACTCTTGGCATATTGTCATAAAAATAAAGTACCTTTATTTTTAGTACTTCTGTGTATTGTGTTTTCTTATGATATTGTGCATATGACACCAGTGGTATAGTAGGAGCTTTACATGTCTCCTAGTTCAGCCTAAGCTGCTTTGCCCTAGCTACTTTCTATCAGCCTAAGCTGCTAGAAACACCTCTTCTACACTAATAAGGGATAGCTGGACCTGGCACAAGGTGTAAGTACCTCTGGTACCCACTACAAGCCAGGCCAGCCTCCTACACATATGTCTTCTGCTTCCAACATTAAAGTAAACCATCCCCCTCTCACATGTTCTTACACCCTTCGCCAAAATACATCACACTTACTGTTTGCCAATTTTCCCAATTTGCCCTCATAGGTTGCGATGTGGGTTTCAAGATTATGACAGCAATATTTGAATAGGACTCATTCCCTTCATCAGTACAGACCTTTTCTAATAACATTAAGCTATTCTCATCATGCTAACTTGCTGTTCACCTTAAACCCTCCAGATACTAATTTATTTTAAACTTCAGAAATAGAAGTTCTATTCTTGGTCACATTTCACGAACTGTCTGCATTTGTCGAGAATGTAGCATGAATGTTAGTGCTGTTCATCTATAATCAACTGCCTTGGTACATCACATTTTATTTTTCATTCCTCCACTTCTTCCTTTTCCCCTCTATCACATTCTCACCAAGATCTAGTGCACTCACATCTTTTATAAAAGATCTTTAGAGCTATCTCAATTGCACTGTGACTCACATTTCTCCTTTTAAATATTACTTGTATCTAAGACTGCCAGTTTCAGTTTTACTGATTTTTACAGCTAAAAACAGATAGAAAATCAGTGGGTTTCCAAGATGTATTTATTTGTTAAAAATACGGAAAATGAGGATTCTTTTGAGTGACTCCTCATGCTCTCATTCACAAATTCCATGTCAATAGCAGTGTAGACTGACAGCATGGGGAGGTACAAAAGTTATATTTCCTTAAATGACTGCATACCTTACCATCTGTTTGTGTTATATTGGTAATATTTTCATGTGGGCATTTCTTTTTATAATTATATTTGACTGCGTAATAAGCTAAAACCAGACAGGCAGCAAAATAGGAAATCACATTTATTGGTGCAATAAATGTGACAATACTAGTTACAAATCCATTTATTCACAAAACATGAAATAAATAGTGCTAAATATCTATATGATGGGCAAACAATAAACATGGATAAATACAGACGGAAATGCAAGTAAACAAATACCATAAAATGGAGTCCTACTTATATCTCTCTCTTCACTCTACACAGATAAAATGGGCGTTGGCTCTATTTATTGAGGTTTTACGAACGTTTCTGTTCTCATTATTACTTTATGATTAGACCTCTTGCTTTTATGTAATACCATTTTATTAATGCTTATTGATTATCTATTTTAATTCAAATAGATATTAACAATATAGCTCTCAAGTTGTTATTCCCGGTTTGGTTATGATTTTTCGTTATTTCTGTTTCATACATATTGCTTATTGAGTTTTGTGACTATTGCACTGGTGAGCTGCTAACTCCTACATACGTTATATGTCACAGGTCTCATATGTGATTGTAATATGTACTATCTGTAGACCAAAAAATGCAATAAAAAGATTCAAACAAAAACAATATAGCTCCCAACTAATTCTTATTTTCAGTTTTTTTCTTACAATCGATTTCTTCCTGCCTTGAGGGAACGGCTTTGTGCTGGATAATACACATTGCCTATGTGGGATGAAATTTTCTTTTTGTTGTATAAGGATTTACATTCTGGCACAAAATGGACTATCAGTGATTCAACTGATGCACTTAAATTAAGACCACAAAGTAAATGTTTAATAATATCTACGGACTGCGGTCAAATTTTCATATGGGTGCCTCCAAGTAATTATATTACTGTTACCCCTCGTTTGCAGACGTTATGGTATTACGATATATAATAGCAGAGGCGAATTTCAGCTCCAACTAAATCAACTCATATTTAGTCAGTTAAGCCACATCCTCGAGATGGCTGCATTTTGGCTTGTGGAAGGAAAAATCTTCTTCCTAAGCGTGTCCAACCTTTTGGATTCCCTATCCGAGGTGCGGAAAGGAAGGCACCCTGGGAAGTAGAGACTTGGATAACCAAGCTCTCAAGGGTGGGATGTTGCGTCAAAGCTTGGGTCCCCTGGAGAGGGGCGATGCCGACGGGCAATCGTCCTGTTCACAGGAGCCTGTGTTGGGTTTGGACCAGGTACTCAGTAGGACATTGGTGAGGGCTTTATTAAAGGGGAGCCTGGGTTCTGAGGAGGAAGCTCCAGGTTGAAGCACCTGTCAGAAGGTTAGTCCTGACTCAAGGTTCAAGACCTCAGATGCTCTTTGCACCATCATGTGATAGGAAGCTCCCTCCTCCATAGCCATGATAGGAGGATAAAGCATGCCAGAATAAGGAGAATCATCTAGGCCGCTGGCCTCACCCAAGTCTGTACGTCAGTCCATAGGGTCTTGGAGCTGGTATTCTAAAGGTTCCAGCGACCCCTCCTATTCCTCACCGTAACTTTGCCATTAAGATAGGGGCTCGGGATCCGACATAGGAGCCAAGGCTCCTGCCAGCGTCTGAGTTGGAGTCGTAAGACACCCACCTGGCTCCGTGTCAGAGGCAGGAATAGGGATGGCATCGCATGTGGACAAGGGCGGAGTCAGGGAAGGTCGGGTGGTACGACTGACATTGTTCTGGATCCAGGACTGGATCCATGGGTGCCCCTCAGCAGAAGCTAATGGCACAGAATCTGAAGGGGTCCCTTCTGACTCTGTGAGTCCAGAAGGTGCTCCAGTGGTGTCAGGCTGCCCAAAATGAGGAACATGGCCTTGTAAAACTCTTGGAGTTGGGCAGGGGATGTTCTGGCTCCTCAGAATGAGGCCTAGGCTGCTGATGCCCCCTCGTCGGCTGATGGACAAGAATTTAAAGAATGCTTTGACTTCTTGTGCCTCGACTTACGATTGCCTGAGGATTTGGAGTGGGACGACGATGAAAGACACCTCAACTGATCAGGGACCTTCCTCTTGATCGGGGCATTGACTTGTGCGCAGTTGAATTTCGAGCCTCCATCAGCTTCAGGGAGCGCTCCCTCAAAGGCTTCGAATGCATGGCCTGACACTCAGAGCACGACTATGGGTTGTGGTCAAGATCTAGTTACCAAAGACACACGAGGTGCGGATTTGTCATGAACATGTCCCAATGACAGGAACCACAGGGCTTAAACCCTGTCTTCCTCTACGCACCACAAGTTGAAAACTCGAAAAAATCTTCAACAAAAGACAGTCAAAAAATGACTGAGGGGTAGCACTCTTTAGATCAGCTCCATCTGGTGTGGAAAGAAAAGAACTGATGTCAGCTTGCTCGTCTGGCACATATATATGATCTGCGATGTTATAACCGGCGCAGACGCCGCCTGAGGACGTGGAGCCGATCAATGCCACATAATGGTGCACAGTGGTACTGCTCAGAAAATTCTCTCGATCCAGTCTGATACCTGGGGGAAATTCACAGGTAAGAACTCTGCAACTAGAAGTCTCGATCAAATGCTATAGTTAGGAAATGGGAGTGTGAGAACAAAAGGACAGAACTCCATAGCGGTATGGGAAAATCTTTATCAGAATTTATCAGTAACTCTGATGAGAAGTTCGCTTCATGGGACACCTCTGAAGATACAGATCTAAAAAAAGGGTATATAAAATAAGGCTACGGAAACACATATAGGTAAGGGGATAGATTATCTCACACTGAATAAGTGAAGTTCATTCAGCAGGAATGAGATTGATTGTGTGAGACACCTGAGAAGGATTATGTTACTTACCTCGTAAGCATCCGTTTGTGGCATGTGGTGCTGTAGATTCACATGCTCTGCATACTCCTGCCATCTCGTGTCGGGTCAGAGTGGTGCACGTTGTTTTTCTTACAAATAAATACATGTATACTGACCTACAGTGGCTTTTTGGCGTGCTAAAACATCCACGCAGTAGTGTTTTGTGAAGGTGTGTGGTGTGGACAATGTAGCTGCTTTACAAATGTCAGCTATGGGAATGTCTCCAAGGAAGATCATAGTGCTCACTTTTTACGAGTGGAGCGTGCTCAAAGATAAACAGGTAACGGTCTTCTCGCCTTAATGTAGCAAGTTTGAATACATACGAATATCCATCTGGCTTTGCTTGATTCGGATATTGAGTTGCCTTTATGAGTGGGAGAAAAGGCCACAAAGAGTTGTTTACTTTTCCTAAAAGTGTTAGTTCTGTCTATGTAATACGAGTGCTCTGTTGGGTATGAAATGCTGTTTCCGCAACAGAATCTGGATGTGGGAAAAAACTGGGAGCTCAATAGACAGATTAAGGTGCAACTGGGAAAACACTTTAGGATTAGTTTGAAAAACGACGTTGTCTCTATGAATTTGGAAGAAAGGTCTTTCTACGGGTAGTGCCTGGAGCTCACTAAAACATCCAAGTGAAGTGATAGCAACTAAGAAAGCCACCTTCCATGAGAGAAACGTAAGTGAGATTGAGTAAAACAGATCAAATGGGAGGCCAATGAGTCTAGTGAGTGCAATGGTAAGATTCCACCAGGGGTTTGGTGGCACCGAAGGGGGGGTGACTTGCTTGAGTTCTTCCATGAAAGCTTTAACTACGGGGATCCTGAATAGCGAGATATGTTGTCTATTTTGGAGATATGGGGCTATTGCTGCGAGATGCAAGTGAATTGAAGTGTAAGCAAGATTTGCTTCCTGCAAATGAAACAGATAGCAAACAATTTCTTGTCCCATGACTTTCATTGGATCAATGTGTTTGGGTTGGTCATAGCAAACAAAACGTTTTCATTTTGCAGCATAGCAGGCTCTAGTGGTTGGTGTGTGTGCTTCCTTGAGAATGTCCATACATTCTGCAGGCAAACCAAAGTTGCCAAACTCTATGATCTCAGGAGCCATATTGCAAAGGTTGAGCGACTTGGAGTCTGGATGTCGTATTTGTCCTTGTTTGAGTGAGAAAGTCCGGCCTGTTGGGGAGCTTCTCGTGTGGGACTACTGAGAAATCCAGGAGTGTGGGTAACCAAGGCTCGGTGTGCCCAGGTGGGAGCCAAAAGGATCATGGTGAGAAATGTTTGCCTGAATTCTGAATCAGAAAAGGAATGAGAGGGAAAGACATCCTTGTGAGACAGGCGAGGAAGGAAAGCTTTTAGTGCTAGGAATACCGCTTGAAGCTCCAGTTAGCTGAGGTGTAGGGACTGGTGTTTGGCATCCCAGAGACCTTGTCAAGTCTTGGAGATGAGCATCCCAACCTATCTTTCATGCGTCTGTGGTCAGTGTGATGTGACAAACAGGGTCTAGAAAACGCTACCCCTTCAGGAGGTTGTTGGTGTTCCACCATTGTAGAGAACAGTGAGTTTGGATGTCTAACACCACTACACCTTCTCGGTAACCCTGTGACTGAGACCACTGGCAAAATAGACACTGCTGTAGGGGTTGCATGTGCAGTCTGCCATGGAGAACTACGGTAATGCAAGAAGCCATCACCCCCAAGAGACGCCTGATGTTCCTTACCTTAAAGCATTGATTTTCCTGAAACTGAGGTATAAGTGTCCGGAAATGGTATATGCGAGCTGGTTTGGGGTATGCTAACCCTAACTGAGCGTTCAAAATTGCTCACAAGTAAGGTTGAACTTGTAGCGGTTGGAAATGGGATTTGGGAATGTTGAGGGTGAACCCTAGTTTGTGAAGGAGATTCACTGTCATTCGAGTGTGCTGTGGACACTAGTGCAGTGTACTGGCTTTGATGAGCCAGTTTTCCAGGGAAGCAAAGACATGACCGTTTTACCTTCGGAAGTGTGCTGCTACTACTGCTAAGCATGTTGTCAACACGCTGGCAGCAAGAGTGACCCTGAAGGGAAGGACTTTGAACTGATAATGTTTGCCTGCAATGATAAATCGTACGTATTTTCGGTGTGCAGGGTTAAATGGTATGTGGAATTAGGCGTCCTTTAGATCCAAAGCGGTTATAAAGTCACCTTGCTGTAGGAGTGGAATGACATACTGAAGAGTTACTTGTGGACGTGTTCTGATAGAATGTATTTGTTTAGCAGTCAGAGATTGTTTAGAGGTCAGAGATCCAGTATTGGTCTGAGGCACCCGTCCTTTTTTGGGAACCAGGAAGTATAGAGCGTATACTCCTGAATCTTGGTGATGTGGAGGATCAGGCTCTACGGCCCCTTTGAGAAGAAGGGCTTGGACCTCTTGCTTGAGAAGTGCTAAGTGCTCCTGTGATAACATGTAGGTGCGAATGGGAATGTTGGGAGTTATAGCCATGATGGATGATGGCAAGGACTCACTGGTCTTTGGGGATGGTGTCACAGGCAGTGTGAAAGTGTTTGAGTCTTCCCCTGACAGGTGTTGGATGTTCGGGGCAGGAGTTGCAGGTAGTCACTAACAGTAGAGGAGGATTTGTGTGTGGCGGTGCTCTTTCCTCTCCCTTTATTTGACCCCTGTAGGAGGCTTGGAAGTAGCCTCTACTGAAAAAGGACTGGGGAAGTCTGCTCTGTAAAGTGGAAGCCTCCGTCGTGGAGGAGTTGTATGTCCCCCTGCCTCCTGGGCAACAAAAGGAACCTGTGTGCTTGGGAGTTTGGAGGGCACCCATGGCCTTGGCTGTGTCAGAGCTCCTTGTCAAAGGGCATATTCAAAACTGCCTGTTGGACCTCTGGCCTGAAGTCAGAACACCGAAGCCAAGCACGCCTTCAAGAAGATACTTGTGTTAATCTCCTGGGCTGCTGTGTATGCTGCATTGAGGGTGCAACGGACAGAGTTGTTCGTGATAACTTTGCTCTCTGAGAGAATTTGTTGTCCTAGTCTACGGTGCTCTTCAGGGACGTATTCTAACAATTCTTCCATCCCATCCAAATGCGCCCGGATTGTATTGGACCAAAAGGGCTTGAGAATCGGCAATGCACCAAAGATTTGCAGCTTGTGTCACCACCCTCTTCCCTGCAGCATCAACTTGTTTACTTTCCTCTTCTGAGGGAGCTTGTCAATAAGCCCATGCAGCGGTGGTCACTATAGAATTGTGTGGTACTTGTGCCCTGATGTAAAATAGATCTGTAGGGGCCACCTTATATTTCGAATCCGCCCATGGTGTGATTACTCTTGAGCGCACAGGTTTCTTAAATATGTCCTCCACATGTCTCAGCATACCAGGTAGCATGAGAAGATATTGTGTCTGTCTTTGCGTGGAGGCAAGAGTATCGAGCAAGAAGTCCTGTTCTATGGGCTCTTTGTGAAGCTCTACATGGTGGAATGCAGCTGCCCTAGAAACCACCTTCTGATAGGAGGTAGTGTCCACGGGAGGGGAGGCGTGAGCAGGGTAGAGACCATGGCCATTTCACACAATGGGATCATGGTCATAAGCATCCCATGGATCTGCATCATCAGATCCCCTAAATACCCAGCGTAAGACCATGGTGATCCCTGAGGTGTGGTATCCCCTTCTATAGGTGATTGAGGAGAAGAGTGATAAGGGGAAGGGGGTGGAGGTGATAAAGGTGGTGGTGGAGGAGGAAGAAAAGGTAGCTGGCTAACAGCCGGTAGCTGGGCTAATAGCCTTGTCCTCCTCTTTGGAGTGACAGAAATGTCCAGAGCCTCCTCCAAAGTCTATTTCCTCTTTGGAAGCACAGGAGAGGAAGGTGTAGCAATGATAGAGCCTTTGCCTTCTTGAATCTGAAGTTTGCGCTACCTAGCGTGAATCTTTTCAAGAACTGACCGAACTGGAAAAGAACTAGTGGAAGAATGGCCTGATTCCCTGGATTCCGAAGTTTTCGGTTCTGAGTTTTGTCAGCACCGAGGATGAAGCAAGCAGCTGCCAGATCGTTCATGAGGTTTGGTTTGATACTGAAATGATCTCTCGGTCTAAGGTGGTCGAGGTCAAAGCCGTGGCTTCAGCCTTTGTAGCCATTTTTGGCGCTGAGCTGGAATGCGGGGTGCCAGAAACAGTCTTTTGGTACTGACTATGGCTGGATGGCAGTGCTGGAGCGGAAACCTCTAGAACAGGCTGTAGGGCCTTCTTGGAGGGTTTCTGTGGGATAGGAGGGGCCACAGCATTCATGCGCTTGGCAGAGGAAAGTTCTTGACTCTTGGTGTCAGACTCCACATCGGACTCGGAGCTGTCTCAGATGAAAAAAGCTTCCTCCTCCTGCGCTGATGATTTCCCCTGAGCGAGTTCTTCCCCGAAGAGGTCCAAAGTTGAATCTGGCATCTTCTGAGCCATTTCCAGTCGAGTCCTTTGGTCCTGAAGGGTCTTTTTGGATCTAATTGATTTACAGGTGTCGCAGTTGGCCTTACAGTGGTCTGGAGAGAGGCAACAGTTGCACACTAGGTGTTCGTAGGTGTGCTGAAACATAGGGTGGCACAGAGGAAAGAAGTGGAATGTAGTTCGTTCCTTCAGGGAACCATTTCAGTCAAAGGTAGGCCAGAGACGGATGCTAACACCCGGAGGGGCAGTCGGTTGAAGCCCAAACCGACAAAAAGGATAGAGAGTGCTAAGTTAGAAATGCACAATCAAATACAATACCGTCGAAACAGGAAAAAAAAGAGATTGAAAACCGAACCGAACGCAGTCGAGAAGACTGAGTGGAGGCACACACGTTAAAACCCGGTGGTGGAAATAAAACAAACTAACAAAGGAGTCGATGTTCATGTGCAATATCACAGAGAGAGGGAGTCACTAGATCCCGTGAGTTGAAACACTTCTTCGAAGGAAAACAACTTGAAGTATGCAGAGCATGTGTATCTACAGCCACATATGTAGGAAGATGGCTCTGTATATACTATCTCAACGAGAGAGATAGTGTGCACAGAGTCCAAGGGTTCCCCTTAAAGATTGATAGTGGCAATAATAGATAATACTAATGCTCTGTTTGTGGTAGGGTGGTTGAGCAGTAGGCTTATCAGAGGGTAGTGTTAAGCATTTGTTGTACACACATAGGCAATAAATGAGAACGCACACTCAAAGACTTAACTTCAGGCCAATAAGTTTTTATATAGAAAAATATTATTTTCTTAATTTATTTTAGAACCACAAGATTCAGAATTCAAGTAAATACATAAATTGCAAGGTACTTAGCATAGGTAAGTATGGATTTTTTTTTTTTTTAAAGTAAAACAGTAAGGTACACAGTTTTGGCAAAAATGGCAATAAGCTATTTTAAAAGTGGACACTGCAAAAATCAACAGTTCCTGGGGGCAGTAAGTACAATTTAATTTAGCAGGTACAAGTTCCGTCTCTGGGGCATAGGCAGCCCACCATTGGGGGTTCAAGTCAACCTTAAACACCCAGCACCAGCAAAACAGGGCCGGTCAGGTGCAGAGGTCAAAGTAGGGCCCAAATAACATAGGCGCCTATGGAGACTAGCGGTGCTCTGTTTCCAGTCAGCTAGCAGGTAAGTACCTGCGTCCTCGGGGAGCAGACCAGGGGGGTTTTGTAGAGCACTGAGGGGTCCCAAACAGGCACACAAAATACCGCCTCAGCGGCACAGGGGCGGCCGGGTGCAGTGTGCAAAGTAGATGTTGTGTTTTGCGTTGAAAGCAATGAAGGGACCCCGGGGGTCACTCTGGCGATGCAGGCAGGGCACAGGGGGACTTCTGGGGCCAGCCACCAACTTGGCAACGATGAGGGCTGCCTGCTGGTCACTCCTGCACCGGTAGTTGGTTTCTCTCTGGCCTGGGGGCTGCGAGTGCAGTGCTTCTTCCAGGCGTCAGGTTCTTTGTTATCCAGCAGTTAAGGTCAGGGGGAGCGTGTGGATCCTCTCTGCAGGCGTTGCTGTGGGGGTGCAGGGAGGTCGTCTCAGGGTGTCCATGTCATAGGAGTCTCCTGGAGGTCCTTGCTGCAGTGTTGGTTTCTCTGGACACGAGCTCGTGGCATCGGATGCAGAGTGTTGGGGACTCACGCTTCCGGAGTGAGCCTGGAGTCCCTTTAAAGATGGTTTCTTCTTTGTAGATTAGACAGAGCTGCTGTCCACGGGAGTTTCTTGGTCCTTTTAGTTGCAGGGCAGTCCTCTGAGTCTGCAGAAGTCACTGGTCCCGCTGGATGCGTCGTTGTTGCAAGTTCTATGAATCTGGAGACAGGCCGGTAGGGCTGGGGAAAAGTCCTTCTTCTCGTTTAGGTTGTCAAGAAGTCTGTTTTCCTGGGTTAAGGGTCGCCCCTAAATACTCAATTTAGGGGTGAGTTTAGGGCTGGAGGGCAGCAGCAATGGCTACTGTCCCTGAGGGTGGCTAAACCCTCCTTGTGCCTCCTCCCTGCGGGGAGGGAGCACATCCCTAATCCTATAGGGGGAAATCCTCCAAAGCAAGATGGAGGATTTTCTAAGGCAGGGGTCACCTCAGCTCAGCTCAGGACACCTTAGGGGCTGTCCTGGCTGGAGGGTGACTCCTCCTTGTTTTTCTCATTATCCCCTCCGGGCTTGCTGCCGAAAGTGGGGGCTGTGTCCAGGGGGTGGGCATCTCCACTATTTGGAGTGCCCTGGGGCGCTGTAACACCACACTTGAGCCTTTGAGGCTCACCGCCAGGTGTTACAGTTCCTGCAGGGGGAGGTGTGAAGCACCTCCACCCAGGACAGGCTTTGTTCCTGGTCAAAGAGTGCACAAAGGCACTCACCCCATGTGGCCAGAAACCAGTCTGGAATTGGCAGGCTGGCACAAACTGTTCAGCCTAGCACTAGTAGTTGGGCTGGTATGCAAGGGGCATCTCTAAGATGCCCTCTGTGTGCATTTCTCAATAAATCCCACACTGGCACCAGTGTGGATTTATTGTGCTGAGAAGTTTGATACTAAACATCCCAGTATTCAGTGTAGCTATTATGGAACTGTGGAGCTTGTGTTTGACAAACTCCTAGACCATATGCTCTTTATTGCTAGCCTGCACTTACAATATCTAAGAATTGGCTTAGACACTGTAGGGGCATAGTGCTCATGCAGCTATGCCCTTATCTGTGGTATAGTGCACCCTTTCTTAGGGCTGTAAGGCCTGCTAGAGGGGTGACTTACCGATGTCACAGGCAGTGGGTTCTGGGCATGGCACCCTGAGGGGAGTGCCATGTCGACTTAGTCTTTTTCTCCCCACCAGCACACACAAGCTGTGAGGCAGTGTGCATGTGCTGAGTGAGGGGTCCCCAGGATGGCATAATACATGCTGCAGCCCTTCCCTGGCCACAGGGCCATTGGTACCAGGGGTTCTATTTACAAAGGACTTACCTGTGTGCCAGGGCTGTGCCAATTGTGGAGACAAAGGTACAGATTTGGGGAAAGAACACTGGTGTTGGGGCCTGGTTAGCAGGATCCCAGCACACTTTCAATCATAACTAGCCACAACAAAAGGCAAAAAGTTAGGGGGTAACCATGCCAACAGTGGCATTTTCCTACACCATAGAATTGGGGCATCTTCATTTATGACCAGAGATAATGCTAGGATTCCCAATATGGGGCAGGGGGAGGAAGGGTGACCAAGGGGTTAAGATAGCGGTCGCCCTTTCGTAGTGCTCGGGACTCCTCTGTCATCTGCCTTAGGCAGCGCCCGTCTCAGCCCATCCCAGGATTGGGGCGGGAACCAAGAGACTGTCTGCTGCCCTTGGAGCGACCAGGCAGGTGGCAGAATGACGTGGAATGGGCCACACCTAAGATGGCGGCCGGGAGGCTCTGACGGGGCGCATGGCCGGTGGCTGGGCTAGGGCTTCTGCTGCCCAAGTGTGCAGAAAAGGTGAGTGTCCCCCCCCACCTCTGCTGCTGAGATACCTGTAGACTGCGAGAGCTGTAATTGGCAAGGACAAGCCGGCACAGCCCGCCACGTCGCAAACGTGCATAGATCAATTTGCTACGGGCTGCAACGCAACTCATGTCAGAGATCTGTCACTGAGCGGCTCTAGTGGGGAAACAGGAGCCCCCAGGCAACCATTCTTCAAGCTATCCAGACGTCCCAGGCAGCGCTGGAAGCCAAGATTAGGGAGGTCAGAGTGGACGTGGAGCTAGTGCGCCATGATCTCCGTAATGTGACTGCTCGGATTACAGAAGCAGAATCGAGAATACCTACCATGGAAGAAGAGCTGGTTGCCTTGAAAAACACAAGTGTCCACGCTATCCGTCAATATATCAGAACTACATTGCAGGGCAGAGGATGCTGAATACTGGTCCAGGCGCAATAATCTTTGTATCGTAGGCCAGTGGTTCCCAACCTTTTGATTTCTGTGGACCCCCATTTTATCAATACTGGAGCCCGGGGACCCCCACTGAATCATTATTGGAACACGGGGACCCCCAAGGAGTCATTTCTGATAACTGTGACCTAATATTATTAAATTTTTAAAGAAGCCGCGGACCCTCTGAGGAGGCTTTGCGGACCCCCAGGGGTCCCCGGCCCACAGGTTGGGAACCACTGTTGTAGGCCTTCCGAAGAACGCTGCTGCCTCCTCTCGGGCCTCTTTCTTGGAGGATTGGTTCCGATCCTGGATGCCTGGAGACCGCCTCACGCCATGGTTCGTCATAGAACAAGCCCACAGAGCTCTGCAGGCCAGGCCACCGCCGGGCTCCCCGCCAAGGCCGGTGATACTTTGTTTCTTCAAATTTAAAAAGACAGAGACAGTGCTGCAGGAGACGCGGTCCAAAGGTGATCTGTGCTGCGACAGAGCAAAGGTCCTTGTATTTCTGAAATACATAAGAGATGTTCAATTGCAATGTCGATCCTACACGGAAACAGAGCGATGGAAATACCCTACCCTCTTCTTTTCCCTGCGAGGCTTTGAGTGTTGCATAACAATCAGACCCATTTTTTCAAGAACCCTATGGCAGCACTGACATGGATAACCGAGGATGTCCCTTTGGGTGCCTCTGGTGGTGGCCCACGGCAGACTCGGGACAGAGTACCAACAGACAGTCAGAGGAGAGGGCCCCCAGGCCTCGACAACGAACGCGCTCCAGGAGGCATAGGGCACAGCGGGGCTCACGGTCCGGCTCCCCGTGGGGCCTCCATCTGGGGGTACCACGTCAGAGACTCTACATGAACAATCAACAAACAGCTCAGGTGGCGAGGAGGAGAGGCAACAGGCAAAGGGGTAGATACCTGTGTGCTTGAAGACGGCTAGTGACTCTGATCTGTCCCAAAGTCCGGTGCTGTAAATTCAATTGGGTGGGGAGGGAGGGAGGAGCGAGTAAAACTCACACTAAAACATACGCTGCACTATAACTGCCTAGTATCCAACGCTCTTTAATCGAATGCTATGGAGGTGTCCACCACTGCCCAACCAATTGGGGTTTAGAACTCGCTGTGTTAGTGAGTGAGATATTTTATAAGGGCAATAGATGCTTCTTGGGGGAAGTATGGGTGGGAGTTGAGGGGTATGGGATTTCAGGCCATGTAACAAGGCACTTGTTATTGTTATCTGAGTTCATTGCTTGTTTGCTGTTACCCACAAGCGCACAGGGAGGTTGGAAAATGCTACTGTATGACTAAGAGTACACCACACACAGAGACACTAAACTTACATGACTGAGGGAGGGCCCAAAGGATACCCGGGACGACCTAGGGATAGAACTTTGATGGACATACACCCGCAGACAAAATGGGTCCAGTACATACTATCTCATGAAACGTTAATGGTCTTCTAGATAAGACCAAAAGCGCAGCCGTACTTGCATATGTCCACCGTCATGGCGTGACATGCTTATGCTGCAAGAGACATCTCCTAAGAGACCGCTGTCCCTTTTTGGCCCATAAGGGCTTTGACAGGGTATACAACGCTGGGTTTGTGCGTGGCTCGAGGGGCGTTGCGATACTGCTCCACCGCTCATTTCCTATGGCGGTCACCCAAGTGTGGAGGGATCCACAGGGGCGATATGTAGCCCTGATTGAGAAAGTGGACAGCCTCACAATCAATGCCATTAGCGTATATGCCCCGCCAGTGACAGTACGTGGGACTCTTAACGATCTAACCAACTTGCTCTTGGATCTAGCCCGGGGAGTCACCATGTTAGGGGGAGAATTCAATGCAGTTTCCGACTACGGATTGGATGTGACTGGGTCACCGTCAGCCCACATGCAGGCCACGACCGCTGGCGTCCACAGGGCTGTGTGTTGCATGGAGGGTGTGGAACCCACGGCACCGAAACTTTAAGCACACTTCTGCGGCCCATCATACGCAGTTGTCTGAGTACCTTGAATTGATTCCCTCAGGAGCAGAAGATAAATCCTCTGACTCAACCCAGAATAGTCGCAAAAAATTAGAATCTCCATATTGAGCACACTGGAAGGGGAATGGGATTTAGAGAGTCTGCCGCAGAGATGATGTTTCGTCAGATACTCAGTCTGCCACCTCACGTCTTGTTTGACTGGATAACGGCACCTGAAAAATCACATTCGCAATTACTAGGGACACACTATTATCTGTTACTATACTTTCTTAATAATTAACAATTAATTTTCTCTGACATTCAATGTTCTACTCACTCACCCTAAGCTCCCTGAGGTTTTGCTTCTCTCTTCTGTGTAAATGTTTATTATGCTACAGCATGCAGGTTTGGGGCAGAGATTCCGCCGACTGGTCCAGACCTTATATGCCAACCCCACGGCCTGCGTGCAGGTCAACTGTACCTTATCCTCGGTCTTTCCTATCCACCGGGGAACACGCCAAGGCTGCCCCGTCCCCTCTCCTTTTTGCCATGGTAACTGAACCTTTGGCGCAGCTGATTAGGATAGACCCACTGTATTGCGGTTGGAACTGGGTGCCATCCTCTGAAGAACAAGTGGCCCTGTATCCTGACGAAGTTCTGCTTTATATGGAGGAACCCAGCGAAACTGGTCCAAGGAGCTTCCATCTTCTGCACTGCTGTGAAGAGGCATCAGGCATCAAAATGAACCCACCAAATCTGTGTTGGTGCCCCTAACGCAGTCACAAGATTCCTACGATTGGCAGGGAGTGGTGCCCATTTGCTGGCTGAGCTTTAAATACCTTGGTATATAGGTGGCCACCCTTTCGGAAAAACACATGGAACCTAAACCTGGCCCCATTATTATCCCGAACCGAGGCAGATCTACAAAGATGGCACGCATTGCTGTTAAACGTTCTGGGCCGTGTGGCCTTATATAAAATGATGTTCCTGCCACACCTTTTTTGTAGGTGCTCCAAAATGTTCCTTTTTTGATCCAACGTTCCTGGTTCCAGGCACTGGAGAAAGCCACCAACTCGTTCCTCTGGCATGGCGCGAGGCACCGGGTAGCAATACAACACTGCCAGAGGGGGATTTATGACTGAGGAATGGGCATGGCTAACCCATACCTTTATTACTTTGCAACACAACTCCTGGTGGTGCATGACTGGTTCAATGGGGGATGGGTGGACCTGGTCTATCAGAGTTAAACTCGCTGGGATTTCCACGTATTCTAGATCTTCTTTATGGCTCGCCGATTCCCCGAGACATGGATCTAGTGACCAGAACTGTCTTCCTAGCTTTGCGTGTGGCACTGCGTCATAACTGATGGAACACTGTTATCACCAAACAGACTCCACTATGGCACGGCAGGTGGCTGAGCAGGTTGACGGCGCTGGGAGGATTTGTGAAATGGGACCTCGTGGGCATTTATGGAGGGGGGACGCCATGCGATCCTTTCACGATTTGCAATCTGACTTTCAACTGTTCCGCATGCAGTTCTTCAAATATCTCCAACTTCAGCATGCCCTGGGTAAGCATTTGTCCCACACAGACTCAGTGCCGGAATATAGTCCACTAGAGGCCAAGCTACTCATGGTTAACTTGGTGAAGAAAGGAATATCCCAAATTTATTAAATGTTAATTAACAATGCTCCAGGCAACCTAAAACAAATCAGGAACAAATGGGAGGGCTGGCTGGGACCTATTGAAGAGACTGACTGGGTGGAGGCGCGAATGGCGCCCAGAATGTTGACGGTGTCCACAAGGCTGCGTGCGGTGCAATTATACATTTTGTATGGGGCTTACCTATCTCCTGACAGACTCTATAGGGCGGGGCTCTGCCCCTCCACTCAATGTCTGCGGTGTGCAAGGGACTCAGCAGATGTCTTTCATACGGTTTAGACATGTTCGCTAATACAGATATACTGGGGTAAGATAAATTGTGAATTGAATGTTGTGCTGGGAAGGGAACAACAGCTGTCCCCAAAATTGGTTCTGCTTGTCACAATGGAAGAGTTGGAGGGCACAACATCTGACAAGCATTTGTTGGGACAGCCATGCTGTTGGCCAAGAGAGACATTGCAGCTGCCTGGAACTCTCCCACGGGGCTGATCCTCCAGAAACGGAGGCACAGAGTGGACTGGTGTGCTAACCTAGAAAAGTCAGTTTATGAGGTGAGGGGCTGCTCCCATAAACACAAGAAAGTGTGGGTGAAGTGGTTGGGTCTTCTCCCTTGAACTAAACATGCATGTGTATCTCCTTAGTGTATAGCAATGTTGTGGATCTGTCATATGGTTCAAAGAGACTGTCATTGTAAGTATAACTCTAGGCTGGCTGCGCCAAACCTTACCTGTGCAATGTTTCTCTTTCTTCATTTCCTTCTTTCAAGAAAACCAATACGAATTGTATATATATATATATTTATAAAAAGGACTCTCAATATGAATGGGGAAATGTACAGGTACCTAATGGTAAGGCATGGATTGGCAACAATCAGGAATATCTGAATGAACTATGTTAAGTCTGGCTGTTACTCAAAGGCAAATACACCTGCTGGCTCTGAAGGATCCATTAATCAATGTATGTACTGAAATTATGCTACAATCTTGGTGCTAATTTCATTGCAATGCGAAAAAATGTGGTGGTTAATATAAGTAAATAAACAGATGCCCAAATAAACAAATAAAGTGTTAATTAAATTGAACTGATTGCTGTAATGAGGAATGGGCTACTTACATACAGTTAAGTCCTCATTACTAAAAGTCCAGGTGTTCCTCACCAGTCTGCTTTTTAAGGAATGCTCTGCTTTTCTCTAGTGATGGACATGATCTGCTGCTGTCCTTTTTATGTCTTGTCTGCCAGACAGTGCATGCTGTGGTGAGACATATTGGTAGCTTAAAGTGGTCTTAGAGCTCACCCCATCACTTACCATTGGTTGGCTTAATAGTCACGCATTTGTTTGCTTTTTAGTCATCAGCTTGTGGGGCTTTTCTTACTCTTCTTGTGTTTGTCCATCCCCTGAAGCATAGATGCATTACTGGTGTCCTCCACTGCTTGCTTTCCAAGCACTACTTTTAATTTTTTGCTTAAGCACTCCAAAAGAGTAAGTGTGTTCCAGCTCTCTTCCTCCCTTCCTCATGTACTTCTCACCACCCTGGAGTATGTGATGAATTCCAAATGGCTCTTTGAAGCAACACCTATAATGTCCCTTTTATTGATTTTGATTTATCCTCAGGGTACTCTGATTCAACAGCATGCAGTTCCTGCACATTTAACCCCAACCCGTTTCATAACTCTGAAAGCTCCAATCTGTGTCAAGAATGACTCAAGCCTACGGTCCTACCATGGGCCAGAGGCAGGTTATCTGTTCTTCTACCCTCAGGCACCTACCAAAACCCAAGGACCAAATCACCTGGAGATCTTGCATGCCGAATGCTTTCAAGGAATACCGCATTGTCTTAAGTGCTTCCCTTGAGGTGGTACGGTCCCTAAACTAGACAACGTTTGAGAGAGACTGCATCAGTCTGGTAATTTTCCCTGCTCAATCTAGACAACAAAATATTTTCAAAGGTCTTGGCAAAATGCCTAGAGAAACTAAATTCTCATTTAAAAGATCTGGCCACTTTTGCTAAGTACAAGGTTACACAACAATGTTGGCAAAACATTTAACCCAAGTTATAAGGTTTTATTTCAAAGGGACTGATTGTCCTGACTGATATGCCTGGAATTTGTCAGCTGCAACTCAGCCACAAACTGTGTTATGCCTCCTAGTATTGGCAGAAACTTTGTAAACTATACTACTCCATCTGATAAATTATCTACAAGTATTCCACATTTACACACTTGACAACTTGGGCAAGACATTTATCAATTCTACCACCCCAGTAGGTTTCACTCTAGTCATGGAAATTCTGGCACAAAAGAATAGGTCTAATTCTGAAGTCAAAATTACATCTTTTCAGTATGCAGACTTCTGTACTTGAACAATTTATAGACAATGTCTTGGCTCACCAGAATTTTCATTAGGAAGTACAGGCTTTCTAGGGTGGCTTGTAATTCAAGGTAAAATGTAATAAACTAAGTTATTAATGGGCATCCTAAAAAACATCAGGCCATCATTGATAGACCATCAATTATATGTAATTTGTAGGGATTGAAATGCATAAATACCAACCTAACCTGAAAGTTAGGATTGGCTTATAGATTTGCAAACCTAGCAATATCCTGTTCATTTAAGATAAATGTAGTCAAGAAGAACTTTCGCCCATATACTCTCTATACTCATCTCTCAGTAAAAGCATATAAGGCCAACTTGTTGAGTCTTCAAAATAGAATTTGAAAAAGTCTAATAATCAGGAGCAGATAATCATCAGAAAGATTCCTTAACAACCATGAGAAGATAAGCTGATATGTTGAAGCATTCCTCTTTAGATTAATCCACATTTGCCCCAGCTTTTAAGAAAATGGAGGTAGAGGTTCCTTCATAAGCAGTGGTGGGAGACAGATGGCATTGTTGCATTTCATGTGTAGTGAAAAAAGAATCCTACTCAGTATCTTTCCTTATCTTTCACCCTCCTGACTCCTGTACAAAAAATTAAGTTGCATTTCATTGATGAATTTATTTGAAAACGAATGCAGTTGCTTAAATAAACATTTGTGAACACATGAACTGTACATACAGGACAAATGCCTGCCTTATATATAGTAAATGAGTAGTCGGAACATTCAAAGATGGCTACAGCATTCCTAATTTTATCCCCCCCCCCCCCCCCCACAAGCTGTGGAACAATTGCACCTTTTCCAGAGGATAGGGCTCTATATTTGTTACTGAACAATCAATTAAACCAATGGTGACATATTAGGAGGACTGTGACTGCCAAACTTCTCACTTGGTTTTAATTCTTCACCATTCATGAGTCCTCTTTGTAAAGTAGGGGCTAGACATTCAAAGGTCCGGTCTAGATTTTAATAGAAAGAAAAAGCTAGACACCTCATAATTCTCTGCATTATGTGGGATGTAATATGACTGAGGGTAAATCACAAAGATCTCTCATCTCACCATGACACCAATTCACTGTAACCTGGACCTGTGGTCAGTGACAACTAAAGGGATATAAACAGGCCTACAGAAAGAGGCATGCATAAGGCATTGGAGTCTTTTTGAGAAGGAGGAATGAAACAGGATCTAAGTACATTTCAACTCTTTCAACGACTGTAAGAAGTAATGTGGGTTGCCTGAAAGGGAAAAATTTAAATGCAAACATCTCAGACAGAGTTATTATAAACAGATTCTCTTACTTTGTTTGAGAAAATAATCCGGTCCTTTGGAAGGCGTAATAATAATGGCAGTCTAGCCTTGTCATGTTCTCTAGACAAATATTCATACATAAGCAAATGGAAAATTTAAACTGAAAAGACACCATGAAGCTAGGGCTTGACTTAAGACGCTTCAATCCTCTCTAAAAAGTTCAACACATGGAAACTCAATGTAAATTACTATTTATTGGTACCTCAGATCTGCAAGTTAGGCCCATGCAAATAACGACGTTCTGAATGAATGCCGGAGGAAATGTGGTGCAGTGAGTACATATTTGGTGGGACTGTATAAAAATTTCAAAAGCTGGAGGGAGGAGCGGTGGATTATTATACTTGTGACTGAGACAAAAATCTCATGTGATCCACTTACTGGTTGGTTAAGAATAAGTGAGTCACCTAATTAGTTTCAGAAAATGTTCGGTTATACATACACAATAAAATTATTGCTTCTGAATAAACTACCAATTGCTAATTGTTGAGCCGTTAATGTTAAGTTTCTAACAGCAATTATTGATAATCAGATGTAGATACAATTGTGAATTACATGGCCAGCAATACTTGAAGAAGTAGCTTAAGATAACAGAACTTTGTGTGAAGTGGCAATTAGGGCTTTTAATCTTTTTATCAATAAAATAACTTACTTGCCTACTAAAATGACTAAGATGTGAAACCTGAAACATTGTCACTGGTTTTATTGCAAGGAAACATAACTGTGCATGTAACTCATATGTTGCTTTGAGGCTCTATATGAACTTCTGTTTTTTGGGACCGGATCAGAGAAGGCAAGGGCAGTGTGGGGTTTCCAAGTATCAATATAAGAAGGCTATTTTCATTCACTAAATTAGTGTACATTATATTGCATTAAAATACTATGAACTAAACCATGAAATCTTGAACTAATTTTCACCAAACCTCAAATGTAACTAGATGAGTCTATGTGATTACCATGCAAAATTAGGCAACATTTCCTCTGGAATTTCAATTGTTAAACGTCACAAAGCATTTTAAATTTGTGACAAAGTGCAAGGTAGTCCTAACAATAGTGGAACATAAGTGCCATTATAAGCAAATGAAAAACAGTGGCCATAGAAGAACTTTCTCTAAATAATGATGCAAGTTAGCAACTAAGCCTAGGAACACATGCTGATTTACTGCTCCCTTGTTCCTCAATCTCATGTTTGTGGGGCTTGCAAGCAATGGAGTGTGTCAGTATCAAGCTGCAGTATGGCACCTCATGCATGTTTTGAACGTGATCTGAAGCAGCAGGCCTGAACTGGACAACAGAGGTATACTTGTCTTGGTGCATAAAACAAATAAAATGTACTGCATGGATAACTTCACAACCTCCCATAAAATAGTGTCAACATTAACAAAAACAAAGATGCAAAGTAGATCTTCACACTTAAAAGGAATATGTGAGGTAGAATGATAACTTCTTTAGTTACCACAGTGTCAAAATAGAAAATACGCAAGCTATGCAAAAGATGGACGGGATGAGCATTGTGAACTGTTTCCTTTCACAAGCATGGTTTTCCTTGCAGTTGGGGAACAAGAGAAGAAAGGTAAAAGTACCATATTTACAGCTATTTCTCAATGATTGTAGAAGTACATCAGGAAACAAATAATGAAGAAGCCAAGGAACAAGCACAAGTCCACCAACCCATGTAGAGCTTTTACCCTCCCAGTATAGAATTCAGCTGACTCACAAAGTAACCACTGCAAATACTATGGAAAACGTTAACAAAATGTAATTATATTTTAAAGACAGAGCCAAACTGTAACTGTGATGTTGTTGCTGAGCATACTGTATTACCTTTACAATATTTGTAACAACAAGGTCTTGGTTAGTTTCACAATCCAACAAGAGATTTCTAATTCCATCCATTCTGACACGGAAGTCTTGTGCATTTAGTGAAGTTGTCAATGCCTTTATGTACTCTGCAGATTCCATTAAATTACGAGGGACAGTTTTTTTGGTACTTTCTCCAGTTTCCCTATTATAAAGATAACAGCAATATTGTAACACATTAGAAATAATAATAATTAGTTTGTAAAGAGCAATGAAAATGTTTACTATATATAACTACTTGCTCAATAAAAACAGTTACACTAACTCTGCAGTACATCACACTCAAAGTCTATCAGTGATAGGGTCTATGGGTATATATATATTTTTTTTAACATTAAGTGCCCCGTGCACTAGAAAACATGCCTTATTAAATTACAAAATAGAAAGATACAGAAGCAGCCTGTAGATGTGTGTATGAGGGAGACCACATGAGAGGGACAACAAGTATGCTATATTTTTTAATTATTAATAAAGGGGAGTGTCATCTTACCAAAACGAGACTCTAGGATCCCACATTTCAGACCATAAAACATATGATTACCTGAAAGAGCCCACCAGATAATTTTTACATTATAGTTTATTTTTCAATCACTATTTTGCTAGTATAGTATCCGTTGTTCAAATGGCAAATAAGACAACATTTTCTTCCACCCCTATTAAAACTGGAAATGGAGACTTTTTTTAAACAGCATTTATGAAGCACAGGGGGCTTCTTTTTTTTTTTTTACATCATCGATGTATTGATGGATATAGATTAATATTACAATACAAACTACGTCAGGTTCATCTTACTTAAAAACTACTCTGAGAAGTAAGCCTTTTGTCTTGCATCACTTTAATACTGTAGTTGGGGTAGCGCTGCATGAAAATCATTAATATACACATGCCTTTGATTATTATGAAACAGTAAAGTTTCTACCAGCATTAATTCTGGGAGAGTAAACTTAAAATCAATAATGTACCACTATGAGACAGTGAGAGGCTACAGTGAGGTATTAGAGTATTAGTGGACCATTGGATCCTGCTGTCGACTTTAACTCTGCCTATCACTGCCAATTCCTTCTCATTTTCCCTACAATAGCAAATGAAGGAAAAACAGATGAAACCGAGGGGCTGGTACAAAGGGTCTGGTGAAAACTACCAACAGGAAAACCTCAATGCTGAAGAATAAAACACTACTTACCTGTAATGCCGGTTTCACTATCTTCACTAAATTCATAAACAGTGACTTTCTTCATCTGTGTGCAAAATCCTCGAAGAACACACCCAGCAGTGAAAGCCTTCAAAAATATAAAGTTGCCTATTGAATGTAGAACTTTCTGTTTTTAATCTCCTGGTTGAAAATAATTTACCCTCTTTAAAAATCCTATCATTTACTCCTTTTTAAAAGTAAATGGTGTCATATCAGCAACAGCCCCATTTAAGAGAAATTATCCATAAAAAAAACAATGGAACGTGGCAGCATTGTTTGAAATCATTAATCTGTGTTATTGTATTTATTGTGGAAATTAACTTTCTCTTCTCTACATTAATCAGGCATTGTTAATCAGGAGAACTAAAGTATGTGAAACAATGTGAGAAAAAGTTTTTTTATTTTTTAAAGAAATCATTAAAGTAACAGTGGAGTCTTAATTCATATGCCAAAAAATGCTAACAGTAATACAATCTTGATTATCCACAACTAACTGCTATGCAGTCAGTTTTCAGTTTTTAAAAACTTTATTATTGGTTTCACATTCCTGCAATTCCCTTTCCCTTCTGCTTTTTTGGGGCACCATATTCTGAGCTGTATCTCCAAGTACCCTCTTAGAGGCCCTCCCAGAGCATAACCGAGAAGTCCACCATCTCCTTGTCAGTAAAATATTGTTGGGTTGCGCCCCATAGGGCATGGGCGATGTCTCTATCCTGCAAAGCCCACACAACTAATCTCCAGCCGCTGCTCTTTCCCTGGTTATGTGCACCAAGTGGGACTTGCAGTGGTGAGTGGTCTGATATGCCTCTTCCTAGATATTTTTCCTCCCTTATTTACTGAAGTTGTTCTGTTGGAAGAAACAAGTAATCCAACTGAGAGGGACCCATGTGCGACAGACAGAAAGGAGTGTTCTCTCTCTGAGAGGTGTCTGACCCACACAAACCGATCCCATGGCTTTTCCAAAGTGTGCCAAACACATAGGCGTTCGCTGCGGTGGGTCTTGAATAGTATTTTTATCAATGGCCCTGCACATCACCTTGCTATAAACTCCACCCATTGTGTGGTGGTCTCCTCCCGGAGCCAGCTGAAGTGGGGTTATCATCTAGGACCCTATGGAGTACTCTGGGTGGCGCATAAACAATACCTTGCAGAGGTGTTTTCTTATTCCATCTTTATTGTACTATTACATACTGATCTTCTGAGTCCAACCATTGCTTCTAGATTTAGAATGGGGTTTGTTTCTTGATTAAAATTGCCTCCTCTCTAGAACTTCTAGTGCATCCTGCATGTGCCAACAAAGTATATCAGCTTCTCTGTAGACATTGGCAACTGTTCCCCAGATGATGGGTTTTCTGCAATAGTACTATGTCCAGGGACAGGCGACGGAGGTATTGTGCCACAACCCACCTATTAATCTTGCGGCCCAGCCCATTCATAATCCAAGATAAAATCTTAAAGTGGTCTGTCATGTGCGTGTCATATCTAGTCGCCAAAAGTGTTGTGTTTATGTGTCTCGGGTTCCCTGGGTGTCTCTGGTCTCCCTTGTCTCAGTTTCCGACTGTAATTAACATGTATGCTGTGCCTATAACACTATAAAATTGGGGGTCTCTCCTCAACCTATTCCTACGCTCGGACTGGGTGGCGAAAGTCAAGGGATTTCCCTTGTAAAATGACTCGGAGCTTGGCTGGCTAGAGCAGCATGTATTGGATCCCAGGGCCCTCCCTCAATTTTTGCTTCACTTGTTCAAGTGACCTCCGTTGCTTTTGTACCAACCTGGTATAGCATGGGAAAATTAGAATCCTCTGGTACTTGTGTGTAAGGGACCCTATCTTCTGGTCTGTGTGTAGCACCAAGTCCCTGTATTTATACTTTAAAAAGTGGACTATTTTTGAGCGGGATGGTGCTTCTGGAGGGGACGTACTCACCAGTGCTTGGTGAGTTCTATGAGCAAACTAAGGACATCTGGTCTCCAGGAAGGGAGGTGCATAACCAGAGTTATTTTTCCAGGGGTGACCCTCTACATCATCTGATCTACTTGTCAAGTGGGAGAGCGTGCCTTTCATTTGCTGAACCACCTGCTGGAGGTCTTTAACCGTGCCCTACAGCACACTGCTACAGGTCTATGATTTGGTAACTCTTCCTGTGGTTTTACACAAGTCCTGGAGGAGTCATGCCCATACTTCCCTGACTTTGGCTTCCAGAGTCTTCTGGGAGGTCCTGATATAAGCAAGATTATCTGTTTCGATGGGCTTGACCCCTCGGGCCCCTCCTCTCCCACCGCTTACACTGTGGGCTGGATAATGGGTTTGCCACTCGCCACTGTCACTCCTCACGCCAGGAGTAATTCACCACAGAACAGCCTCTACAGCCACCAGACCTCTTGCCTGGAGTGTCCTCAATCTGTCCCCTCACCTTACCCTCTTTTCACCATCAATCCTAAGTCCCAGCTAGGAGAGGTTTCGCTTGGGTCAGCAGGACTTCTGCTATCTCTCTCTCCCTTCCAAAGACCCTCACTTCTCACAGCTCAATGGGGGAAGTGTCTCCTCTTCCAGCTGTTTCTCACGTGAGGGGGCCAGCATCACGCCTTCTCTCAATTTCAGCACCCGAAGGAGCTCTTGTCCTGGCAGTGCTTGTTATGGCCACCACTGCCTCTGTCGGTGCAAGGACCACCGCTTTCTCTATTGCTGCTGGTGTGTGCTTCTCACCCACTTACAACTACGATGGTTAGGTTCCTTCTGATTTGCCTTGCGCCCCCTTCATTGCTGTCTTGTGCGGGAAGTGCTTGGTTCTCATGTGTCCATGCCAACCTTTTGAGGATTCACATTTACCCCAGAATGCTGTTCGGGTCCTGGCATGGGAGTGATAAAGACTGGCATTCGCCATCTTGCATGTTGTAATTACGCTAACTAGTTTTCAAAATGTTGATAACAGTTTTCACCTCATCTGTAAGTCAAGTGAGCCTTAATCTGAATTGTATAATTTGATTCTGCATTTAATGTTTGTCAACCTGTGCAATACATTCATTTAAATAGCTAAAATAATCGAAAAGATAAGTTTGAACAGATTGGTTTTTCCTCCCAAAAGCTACCAATCTTGAACGCCACGGCCTTTGATATGCCTTTCTCAGTAGATCTGACTGTCCAGACAATAGAGTTTCATGAACATATGAAGGGACGCCCATGTAGCTGCCGGGCAAATGGCCAGGGGAGGGATTCTACACTAAAAGTGGTAGGAGCTTTGGACCAGGTAGAATGAGCATGCAGTCCTTCTGGGTGCTGCTTTTTGTACAATGCATAGCATATCTTTATGCAGAGAAGGATCCAATGGGAGATCAGTCTTTTCTGCACATCTTTGCCTTTTCCCGCTCCAGCGAACCCCACAAAGAACCATTTGTCGACCCGTTGGTCTTTGGTGTGATCTATGTAGAAGCTTAGCTTTCTTAGGGTCAAAGCAATGGAATCTCTGCTTAGAGGGATGAGATTAATCATAGGCAGGAGGATGGTTAGGCTGACATGGAACGATGTCACAAACTTTGGCAGAAAGGATGCAGGGGTCCGCAGAACCAGTCTGTCTGGAAAGAAGGTTGTGTATGGTGGGTTGACAGAGAGCTCAAAGCTTATAAATGCTGGCCCACCTGCTGTAACTGCCCAATCCCCACTAAGGTAGGCCTTCCATGTACACATATGGCCCTATGCCTACCCACCTTTGTGGTGTGGGCAGCAGGGGTTGGGTGCAGGGCTTGCTCGGGCTCAATATGCTAGCGGTTAGTTTTCATCAAGATTAACTGAACATCGAAGGTTTTTAGCAACCAAAACCCCCCCAAAAAATAAATAAAAAAATAACAGCCCTCCCAGTTATCTTTACCCCTCTATACCCCTCTACCCCGATGGATCTGCTCAAACCTTGACATGAACAACAGTATGCTAAACATCTGCCAAATTGTGTGTAGATTTGTCAGAATAAAATTTATCAGCAGATTAACACTTCTTTCATCCCTCTGCATGGAAACTAAGATAAGCTTAAACATGCTAAATCGCTGCCAAATGCCATGCAGATCCATGAGACGATGACAAAGTTATTAGTGAATAAAAAATGTTTTGCCTTACACTTTAAACTCACACCCTTCCTCCCCAAATGGATCTGCACTAAACCTGAAAAACCTGTACTGGTGTAACTTTCTAACTGCCTGTCACATTTAATTCAGATTCATCTAAGGGTGCTAAAGTTACAACCAATTCAACAATTTTTGTTACCTTTTAACTTTTATTGTGCTTGACAGACTGCCACATAAAAACACAAGTTAGTTATTTGGAACTGTGGTTCTTCAGCACTGGTATCTTTTATAGACTTACATGCTTGAATCATTCCTCGAAGTATAAGTCCCCCAGTAATTCTGAAATAGTAGTATAATGATCTAGGAGTTGTAAAGGGCATAGGCAGTGGCCACTTTATAAGCACAGTCACTTCATTTTAAAAGACCCAAACTTCAGCCAATGAGGTGAGAGTGCGCTGTGACTCAGAGGGGTTTACATCTCCTATTTCTAATGCATGTCATAAAGAAGGGAGTTCCAGAACTTTGCTCTTCTTCGAGGCCTGCATGATAGATTTGCTGGAAAGTACAGGGAGAAAGGAGAGAATTTTTTTGAGCACTTAGGATAGAGAAACAAACATTAGTACTAGGTAACCTAAGGAGAAAACCAATCATTACAGATGAATAGAAGGCAGAGAAAGAAGACTCGGGAGGGCACTGGGCTGAGGACTGGATGGGAAATTGCATCCATCTTACGACTGCTGAGTGACAGATTGAATCCTGTCAGATAATAACTATTTGATCCATTCCAGAGCACAAAAACATATGCTATAGCCAATGAGTCACTTTAACAATTCAGGGTGGGACAGTGAAACACAGACGAGAAGTCAAATAGGACCAGGACACTGGTGCCACCTTGGCCCAGAATGAGATCTTGGATCATCTGATATGGGCAGAAGCGTGATCTCTGTGCTCTGATGTTCAAGAAAACTGGATTTTGTTTGTCAAGGAGGTAAACCGAGTTGCGAGTTAGTGTCCTTTTCCAAAATCGTAATGTAAAAAGGCAGAAGGGAAATGGGCCTGTAATTAGCCAGTATTTCCAGGGCTATGAATGGCTTCTTAACCAGGGGCATGACCATAGCCTGTTTCCAGTTGGAGAGAACGTTGTATATGGTGAGAGAGAGAGAGATTACATAAGTTGATGATAGGAAAGATGAGTGACAACATCTATAGCTAGGAACAGAACTCAGGTGGGGCAGAAGGGCAGAATTTTATCTTGCTGTTGTGAAGATAACTTGTCATCTCGATGGAAAGAAGAGTAACACTAAGAATGTATGTTTGGGATTGGCTACTGACCAGATTTTCAGAATGAATTTTGATAGAGTTTGAGATTCACATTTGAATTTTAGCCAGGAATTAAGTGTCCAAACTGTCACAAGTCACAAGTTCTTGGGAAGGGTTGATGTTATTATGACAAGTGTTCAGACCTTAATCAAACTTTGGAAAAGAGCTCCCTAGTTGGGTTCATAACTTCATTAATTCTGGTAATATAGTACGTGGATGACGCACACACAATGCTGGCTGTGTTTTCCCTCAAGTCTCTCTAGAATGTTGCAGTGGTGTTTTAAGTGAGCAGTTTTGCAGTGAAACATGGTGCCTAAGGGAGGGGCCTGTGGGGGACAATGAGGTTTTTCAGAGCAACATTGTGAATTACAATTTTCAGCTGCTACTTCTGCATAATAGGATGGAATGAGGGGAGACGATGCTAGGGCCAGCAATAGGTCTTTTTTAGTATTCTTTGAACAGGGATGTGTAGGTTTAGGACCAAGGTAGTGTGCTAAAACATGAGATTTAGGCATAAGGCAATGAAAAGACGTGTGATCTTACAAAGTAAGTGGGGCAGAATTAGTTGCTGAGAGAAAAGAGAGATTTGTGAAAATTGGGTCAAGTGTATGAGCTGCTTTATGTGTAGTACCAGCGTACTGATAAACTGAATACCAGACCTCTGTGTTGGTTTTTTATACAAATCGCTTGTCCTGTTAAGGTGTCCTTACCTCCAATCTGAGGAATGGAAAGGTCCCTGCGGTACTAAAATATGTTTACACACAGCACTAAAAAATGTATATATGAAATACAACATCCTTAGTCTATATGTAGGAGAAACTGCAGGGATCATAGAGAGAATCATACTAACAGGATTAATAAGATTTTCAATCTTTTAACAAGTGGGCAGTTGAGCTGCAACAAGCATAACCCTCCATCTGCAAACAGTACATTACAAGCATTAGAGAATACCTTGAAAACAGAAACCGCGAAATGATGGGAGGTTGCAACATTAAAAAGTATACTGAAGCTGCTCACACAAATAGGGAACTGAGAATCCTAGTATTCACCCCAGAAGAAATTACTAATCCGGATCAAATAAGAAAATGGGAAACTAACCTGAAGAAAGTCTCTAATAACATGATTAAACAGCTCATTGATATCTCGTAAAATGTGAAAAACAAAAGGCTAAAGTTGATGACCTCATCAAACTACGAGGTCAAAAGAAATAAAATTCTGCAGAGGTCAACTGGACTGCCAGCTGGAGAGGGTATATACCTTTGCTAAGACATACCATAACCTTATGAGAACAAACAAGGAACCAGGAACAGACAGCCGCTCAACGGAACAGGAACTAGCTCAGGCTCTGAATGCCCAAGAAGTGCAACTTAAGATACAACCACAAACATAAGAGCACATTTTAAAGGTAAAATGCCACTTACTAGGTATAAGGAATACCTATACTCATGATACGAGAATCAGAACAGAAGCACCTTGACACAAGGAAGACTAACCAATTACTTTGCAGAATAAACTGTAAACTTTGCACTTGTATAGCGCACTACTCACCCGTTAGGGTCTCAAGGCGCTGTACTCATACCGATGAGGAACCCCTCCTGGCTTTTCCCTGTGAGGCACCCACTCCGGGACAGCCCCAGGGTGAAGCCAGGCATCCAAGCGCTGTGAGGGCCGTTGTGGAGATTAAGCAAGCTATTGCCCAGAGTTACAGAGTGGGACCCATTAATTAGATTAGGTACCGAGGTGAGCATTAGCTGGTCCAAGGGAATTGAGCTCAAGACCCGCCGAGGCGGGAACTGAACCCTGGTCCCGGACCAGATCTCTGCATCAGGGTCTGCCGTTCTAACCATTGTGCCGCACATGAGCTAGGAGGAAAGAACAACAAAAAGTAGCCACTAACTAGTGATCAACCTTTCCAATACAATACTTACAGTTAATACTACTAAAATAATAAATTGGCGACTATCCTTCTGCACCTCTGCCTTTTGGGACCCAATAATGAACAAAATTGTCCTTGTAAATCACAAACTTAAACTGTCTTAATTTTCCAGTGACAAACCCTAAAACCAATATCAGAATAATACACTGTATACAGAACCCTCACAGTTCAAGACCTGGAAGATATACATCTTATTTCAACCCTTTCTGGAACCAGGGAAGCGCAACCAACAGTACAGTGTGGACCCTGGAGCAGGAGATAGGAATCAACACTAGGTATATTATGACCAACATCATTCAAGTAAATCAAGTTTCAAACCACCCCCCTCAGGCCACAACTTCCACCTGAGAACACTAAAGACATATTTCACATGGCTGTCTCGCGAGTTTTGAATAAGGAATTCAAGAAATGCTAATAGAACAAAATGCTTACCTAAAATATGAGTCAGAATTGGAGAACATTGATCAAGACACAGCAAACGAATACAGAACTGGTAAACCGGGAAGCAGAAAAGGGAGGTAATATGGTCCTTCTACATAAATTGGACTATTCTGGGGAAGCTAAGAGAAAATTAATGGATATTAACTGCTATCAGAAAGTCAAAGATAACTTCACAAGGGACAATCAGATGAGACTAAAAACAACACTTGAAGAGTGGTACAAAAACAGCCTGCTGACATGGGAGGAAAAATAAACCATCTCTATATTGAATATCCTACCATTGCTACCTTTTACCTACTCCCTAAAGTACACAAAAAGGGATTCCCTCCCCCAGGATGTCCTTCTATTGCAGGCATCAATTCAATCAGCTCACACATAGAGGAGTACGTAGACCACCAACTTCAACCACTGATGAGGAATCTCCCATCTTGTATTCAAGATACTAAAGTTATCTTAAGGAAGCTGAATAACATGATTTGGGAGGAAGATTACATACTGATTACCATACACATAGTGTGTCTATACACCTCCAAAAAGGCATACAGACAGGATCAATACACAAAGTAAGGCACTTCGTACTAAACCAGCACATTTCATGGAATCAAACAATATGATCAGAGAAATTATATTCTTCTGCAGGCAGTCCCCCACACAAAGTGGAATCTGTAGAGGGGAGCTGGAGGAACTAGGAACCCCAATATGTAAGTACCAGGGTGCGCCCCTACCCCCCCCCCACAACCAGGAGATAAGAAATAAGTACCTGGTTTTCCACAAAACCAACAGGAGGACTTTGGAAAAGGACTGTGCAAGACTCAGACAAGACTGGAAGAAACAAAAGGTGGATCCTGACAGAAGATGACCTGCAAAAGAAGGGGACCAAGTCCAGTTAAAGTTGGAGTGTCCGGCTGTGGCAGGAGCCACTACCCACCCTTCTGTTGATGCAGGACCAGGTCGACGGTGGATGAAGAAAGTCTGCAGTGCAGCACAAGAGGAGTTCCAGAAGTCATGCAAGTGATGTCCCACGTCGGTGGTCGTGATGCAGTCAGTACTGCTGGAAAACCACCAACAAGCCTTGGCAAATGTAGGAGTCAAAGAAGAAGGTTTTGCAGTGCTGAAGAGGACCAGCAAAGTCCATGGAACTCGACCCATGGAGTGGAGTCTGAGGTGACCCTCAGCAGCTGGGAGAGCCACAAGAAGAGGAGGCAGCCTCCACAGGCAACACACTGGCAGCAGGCACAGGAGTAGCAGTGAGGCCCACGCAGCACACCTGAAGAGGAGACCCACGTCGCTGGAGCAGCAGGTAGGAGGAAAGAATGCTGGAGGCCCGGGCTACACGAAGCCTGACAATCCCTTGGAGGAGGAACAAACAAGCCTTGGTAGCTTCAAGAGTTGCAGTGCACAGCTGGACAGCCGGTAGAGAGGACCGAGGGAACCACTACAGACCCCCACATGTGATGCAGGATCCACGCAGGTCTGGAGGAGAGAGGATCCACGCAGCCGGTCGTCGTTGCAATTGGTGCCTTCGGATGCAGGGGAGTGACTCCTTCACTCTAAAGGAGATTCCTTCTTAGTTCTGCAGGCTGAAGACCAGTCGCCCTCAGAATATGCACAGCCAGGGAAATGTTCCAGATGCTGGAAGGAGCCGGAAAAACAATGTTGCAGAGCGGAGTATTCGCTGGAGTTACAGATTGTCGGTTCCTGGAGGGTCCAGTTGCAGTCCCGGTGGTGAGAAGATGAAGTAAACGATGCAGAGGAGTCATGCTGGAATGTTGCACGTCGAATCTGAGGACCCACCCAAGATTGGATTCAAGATGGCAGAAACAAGAGGCCACCTGGAGAAGCTCTGGGCACCACCCCTAGGGTGGTGATGGACAGGGAAGTGGTCACTCCCCTTTCCATTGTCCAGTTTCATGCCAAAGCAGGGACCCGGGGACCCAGGACTGGTGCAAACCGGTTTATGCAAGAAGGGCATGAAATGTGCCCTTCAAGGCATTACAGTGGCATGGGGAGGCTACCCCTCCCAAGCTATGTAACACCCATGTCCAAGGAGGAGGGTGTTACCTCCCGCTCCCACAGGAAATCCTTTATTCTGCTTTCCGCTGCCTCAGCAGGTCAAGCAGCCTGTCTGAGGGGAGGCAGCAGCGCAGGTTGCTCAGAAAACTGGTAGGAGCAATGCTGTCCCCTAAGGAGTCCCTGGAGTCAATGGAATCATACAACCAATACTGGCAACAGTATTGGGTGTATGATTCCAACATGTTTGATACCAAACATGACCAGGTTCGGAGTTACAATTATGTAGCTGGACACAGGTGTCCTGTGTCCAGCACATGGGTAAAACGCCTTCCCCGCACTTATGAAGTACAGTGTAATGGAGTTGGTGTTCATACAGGCACCTCTGCTCAAGCAGGGGTGCCCTCACACACAGACACCTGCATCCTGCCCTCTGGGAGGCCTACCATAGGGGTGACTTACAGTGACCTGGTGAAGTGACCTGTAGTGAAATGGTGCATGCACCTTTTTATGCAGGCTGCAATGGTGGGCCTGCAGAACCATTTTGCATGGGCTTCCATGGGTGGCATAATACATGCTGCAGCCCATGGGGAGCCCCTGGTGCCCCAGTGCCCTGGGTATCTAAGTATCATACAGTAGAGACTTATAAACTTTGAAGGGGGCACCAGGATGGCAATTGTGGGGTGTCCAAAGTCCTAAGCAACTAAACTTAGAGGGAGAGAGCACAATCACTGGAGTCCTAGTTAGCAGGATCCCAGGGAAAATAATCAAAACACACTGTGGGGGTAACCATGCCAAATAGAGGATACTTTCCTACAGTATCTCTCTACAATGTTTATATTACTCTTCAATGTTTAATTAACAACTTTCTGAAATGCACTTTTTGTTAAACCCATTCTTTTCAGCAGATCAATATATGTTGACCTCTAGATCTAGCCTGGACCATCCTCCCTCCCCGAAATAATTTAACTTTGAGGTAAGCGCAAAGGAAATCTCACATACCTTCGGCAACAATAATTCCTTTGGATAATTATATCTTTCCTCACCTTCTAAATATCCTCTAGAAGCCATAATAGACACAAACCTTTTTCAACCAGCAAAACCCATTCAGGCATGCAGACAAGAACCTAGACAGCATCAAGAACAGCAGCAAAACAACATTTAGCATATATTGCTATCTTATTAATCACAGAGTTAACTCATAGGCGGAGACAGGAGACATCTGTTGAAAAACCTAGTATTTACCAAAAAAACTAAATGTTATCTAACTGTTTCTTTAGATGGATACTTCTTCCTGCAGATTCCTCACCTTATGATGAATGAGTACCAAAACAATACTTCCCCGGTAGGTTCGTCTGAACAAGCAAGTAAGTCATGCAAAACAGCCCTGGCAAAATATCAGTCACCATGAATCTGAGCTGTGAGACAGTACTGTTTTACAAAAGACTTTAAGCATGACCTTGTGTCCATCCAGCATATATATCAGACACTTGGATGCCCTTGGTGAAAGCAAAAGCCATATTAACATTTGTTGAGCAGGCACAAATGCCAGCTGGAGGGCCTCACTTGGCCATGACCATAAGATCTTAATGAAAACAGGAAACCAACCTAAGAATGTGCTTTTAATTAGTGCTTTGCCATTCTTGGCTCTAGCAATGCCAATAAGGGATCTGATTACTCTTTCCTGTTGTGCGTTCAATCTCTCAGGATTCTCACCCTGAGGTGCAGCCTCTGCAGTTTCTCCTCCTACTTGGTGGGTTGAGGAAGAGAAAAGAAGGACAAAAAATGAACATGTTAATTTCACTGTGAAAGTCTTGGTCAACCTAGACTTGACCCAATGGTCTGCCTCGTTTGCCAATTCTTGGGGAGGAACTGGACCTAGGTCTACCAGATATTGATGCAACTGTTCATTAAAGCAATTACTTAAGATGATTTCTTTCATAAACAAATTGTAGAGCCCATCATAGTCATGCACTTCACTTCCAGTTAACCAACCATTGAGTGTTATCATTGAGTGTTCTATGAAATCAACCCAGGACTGGCTCAAGGTTTTGTGAGCCCCCCTGAACCTAATTCTATACTTGACCACTGGGTCAAGACTAGGTTGACCAAGACTTCCTCTGGGGGTGACCAAAAAAATGGGTTACTAAGCCTTCCCAGTGTAAGGGTGGTGAGACACCTAAATATAAAAGTAAAGTATCTTCTAAAGGACCCCAAAACCCTTCTCTGGAGGGTCAGCTCCAAACCTCTTAACCATCCACTCATGGGTACAAAAGGTAAAAACATTGATCCCAAAAAGTCCTGGGACAACTGTAGACAGAATGGACACCAAACTGGAGACTTAAGAGAGAACTCCCCTAGTACTGCACCAGCTAGCACTGGTATAGCCATTCTCCAGGTGGGATCTACAGTGTGAGCAGAGCAAATCAGGGTTCACATTGAAGCTATTTAGTCTCTGAGGGTGGCGTAGATGTTGCCACTCTTGCTGTCTGGCACATTAATATGAACAAACAGACAGCATCCCTTAATTAATGGGACTAGAGTAGACTCCCCGAGGGATACAGGTGGCAGTGTCACCATGGTGACAAACAAACTGGTTTCCCCAGGACAGTACTTTGTTAGACAAACATATCCAGTTACCAATACTAACAATGTAACTAAGGTCCATACCATCAGTATGGCGGCGTTAGAATGGGGAGGAATTACTGTCCTGAAACAGGTAGTGGTCTCTTCTGCAGTTCCAGTTAAATGTTTGCTAGGTTGTGACCTGGAGTCCTCAGCATGGGCTGAGGTAGAACTCAAAACCCATGCAGCCATGCTGGGAATCCCTGAGATGTTGTGCGTAAAGACTGGAGCACAAAGCAGAGAACAGGGTGAAAAACAAGTGTTGGAGCATGGAATAATGGCCCAGCCTTCCAAGAGGAAAGGCAAGAAGACTGGGGGGCAGCTTCTGTACAGCAATAGGCACGAGACTCCTCTTCTCAGGAAGAAGTCTTACCAACTCCAGAGGGAACTGAGGCCATGGAACTTTACCTTACCAGGTTGAGCTCATGGGCCCAGGGGGACCCTCTAGGGACCAGCTGTGCCTGGGACAGAGAACCTGTCTCTCTCTTGAAGGTCTGCAATAGTAAGCTGCTGCACAGGAAAAGGGAGATCTCAGTGGCTCCCACAGATTCTATTGGGAGGAGGAACTCTTGCAAACTGAGGCCAGAGACCCCAAACCTGGTGCCACCAGGCGAGTGAAAGTGCCCCCAGCAGTTCATGGAATTTATCCCCTGGGGCCTGGTTAGGAGGGTCCTAGCACACACTTAGTCAAGTAAGCATCACATATAAGGTAAAAAGTGGGAGGTAACCATGCCAAAAGGGGCACTTTCCTACATAAACAAGGTATGTGAGTACAAGGTTCAACTCCCACTGCAGCATTATGAATGGGGTAAGTGGGAACATGTGAGTAAGTCCCTTAAGAAACCTCCCAACGATGGGAGGTTTGATCAAGAATAGTTGATCTGGCAGTCTGAGGAAGACTGAGATGGCAGACAGGTATCCTTTAAGGATGCCCAAAGCAGAGCCCTGCTGGGCAAGAGAAAGTATGAACAGCAGATCCTCAGACGGAGGTGCAAAAGGGGTGTAGGAAGTTGGCTCTGTATGTGCTATTTCAAAGTAAGGAATAGCATGCACAGAGTCCAAGGGTTCCCCTTAGAGGTAAAATAGTGGTAAAAAGAGATAATACTAATGCTCTATTTTGTGGTAGTGTGGTCGAGCAGTAGGCTTATCCAAGGAGTAGTGTTAAGCATTTGTTGTACATACACATAGACAATAAATGAGGTACACACACTCAGAGACAAATCCAGCCAATAGGTTTTTGTATAGACAAATATCTTTTCTTAGTTTATTTTAAGAACCACAGGTTCAAATTCCACATGTAATATCTCATTCGAAAGGTATTGCAGGTAAGTACTTTAGGAACTTCAAATCATCAAAATTGCATGTATACTTTTCAAGTTATTGACAAATAGCTGTTTTAAAAGTGGACACTTAGTGCAATTTTCACAGTTCCTAGGGGAGGTAAGTATTTGTTAGTTTTACCAGGTAAGTAAGACACTTACAGGGTTCAGTTCTTGGTCCAAGGTAGCCCACCGTTGGGGGTTCAGAGCAACCCCAAAGTCACCACACCAGCAGCTCAGGGCCGGTCAGGTGCAGAGTTCAAAGTGGTGCCCAAAACACATAGGCTAGAATGGAGAGAAGGGGGTGCCCCGGTTCCGGTCTGCTTGCAGGTAAGTACCCGCGTCTTCGGAGGGCAGACCAGGGGGGTTTTGTAGGGCACCGGGGGGGACACAAGTCCACACAGAAATTTCACCCTCAGCGGCGCGGGGGCGGCCGGGTGCAGTGTAGAAACAAGCGTCGGGTTCGCAAGGTTAGTCTATGAGAGATCTCGGGATCTCTTCAGCGCTGCAGGCAGGCAAGGGGGGGGTTCCACGGGGAAACCTCCACTTGGGCGAGGGAGAGGGACTCCTGGGGGTCGCTTCTCCAGTGAAAGTCCGGTCCTTCAGGTCCTGGGGGCTGCGGGTGCAGGGTCTCTCCCAGGCGTCGGGACTTTAGGTTCAAAGAGTCGCGGTCAGGGGAAGCCTCGGGATTCCCTCTGCAGGCGGCGCTGTGGGGGCTCAGGGGGGACAGGTTTTGGTACTCACAGTATCAGAGTAGTCCTGGGGTCCCTCCTGAGGTGTCGGGTCTCCACCAGCCGAGTCGGGGTCGCCGGGTGCAGTGTTGCAAGTCTCACGCTTCTTGCGGGGAGCTTGCAGGGATCTTTAAAGTTGCTGGAAACAAAGTTGCAGCTTTTCTTGGAGCAGGTCCGCTGTCCTCGGGAGTTTCTTGTCTTTTCGAAGCAGGGGCAGTCCTCAGAGGATGTCGAGGTCGCTGGTCCCTTTGGAAGGCGTCGCTGGAGCAGGATCTTTGGAAGGCAGGAGACAGGCCGGTGAGTTTCTGGAGCCAAGGCAGTTGTCGTCTTCTGGTCTTCCGCTGCAGGGGTTTTTCAGCTGGGCAGTCCTTCTTCTTGTAGTTGCAGGAATCTAATTTTCTAGGGTTCAGGGTAGCCCTTAAATACTAAATTTAAGGGCGTGTTTAGGTCTGGGGGGTTAGTAGCCAATGGCTACTAGCCCTGAGGGTGGGTACACCCTCTTTGTGCCTCCTCCCAAGGGGAGGGGGTCACAATCCTAACCCTATTGGGGGAATCCTCCATCTGCAAGATGGAGGATTTCTAAAAGTTAGAGTCACTTCAGCTCAGGACACCTTAGGGGCTGTCCTGACTGGCCAGTGACTCCTCCTTGTTGCTTTCTTTGTTCCCTCCAGCCTTGCCGCCAAAAGTGGGGGCCGTGGCCGGAGGGGGCGGGCAACTCCACTAAGCTGGAGTGCCCTGCTGGGCTGTGACAAAGGGGTGAGCCTTTGAGGCTCACCGCCAGGTGTCACAGCTCCTGCCTGGGGGAGGTGTTAGCATCTCCACCCAGTGCAGGCTTTGTTACTGGCCTCAGAGTGACAAAGGCACTCTCCCCATGGGGCCAGCAACATGTCTCTAGTGTGGCAGGCTGCTGGAACCAGTCAGCCTACACAGATAGTCGGATAGGTTTCAGGGGGCACCTCTAAGGTGCCCTCTGGGGTGTATTTTACAATAAAATGTACACTGGCATCAGTGTGCATTTATTGTGCTGAGAAGTTTGATACCAAACTTCCCAGTTTTCAGTGTAGCCATTATGGTGCTGTGGAGTTCGTGTTTGACAGACTCCCAGACCATATACTCTTATGGCTACCCTGTACTTACAATGTCTAAGGTTTTGCTTAGACACTGTAGGGGTACCATGCTCATGCACTGGTACCCTCACCTATGGTATAGTGCACCCTGCCTTAGGGCTGTAAGGCCTGCTAGAGGGGTGTCTTACCTATACTGCATAGGCAGTGAGAGGCTGGCATGGCACCCTGAGGGGAGTGCCATGTCGACTTACTCGTTTTGTCCTCACTAGCACACACAAGCTGGCAAGCAGTGTGTCTGTGCTGAGTGAGAGGTCTCCAGGGTGGCATAAGACATGCTGCAGCCCTTAGAGACCTTCCTTGGCATCAGGGCCCTTGGTACTAGAAGTACCAGTTACAAGGGACTTATCTGGATGCCAGGGTCTGCCAATTGTGGATACAAAAGTACAGGTTAGGGAAAGAACACTGGTGCTGGGGCCTGGTTAGCAGGCCTCAGCACACTTTCAATTGTAAACATAGCATCAGCAAAGGCAAAAAGTCAGGGGGCAACCATGCCAAGGAGGCATTTCCTTACAAGGGGGATCAGCAGATTTGTTAGTACACCATGCCACAAATTTGTTCCAACAACAGGCATATACCATTTTGATGGAGGGACTCCTGGTTGCCAAGATAACAGTACAGACTTCGGGTGGAACTTTGAAAGCTATCAACTGCTGCCGCTCAAACTCCACGCAAGAAGGCAGAGACTGGGCAGGTTTGGGTGGAGAACTGTCCCCTGCTGCTGCTACATAAGATCCTCCACAAGGGGCAGTCTGATCAGAGGATTGATGGGCATGCTCACAAGCTCGGGATACCATACTCGTTTGTGCCCAGTCCAGAACCACCAGGATTACCTGGGCACGATGGTTCTCGATTTTCTTCAGAGCTCTGGGCAGATGTGGTATTGGTGGGAAGGGGTAAAGGAGGTCTGAGTTTCACTCGAGATGAAAAGCGTCTCAGAACGAGTGCCCCCTTGGAAACTCCAACTTGCAAAACAGCTGACATTGCACGCTCTCTGCGGAGGCAAACAGATTTAGCCAAGGCTCTCCCCACTGCTGAAAGACCTTTGGCCACAGCCGGATGGAGACACCATTCGTGATCGACCATGTATCGAAGGCTGAGTTCGTCTGCTCTGGTATTCAGAGAGCCCGCTAGATGTTAAACCACCAGGGATATGCCCTGATGTTCCAGCCACGTCCAGAGCCTCTTGACAAAGGGTCCATGACACCATGGGTCCATGACACCATTCCGCTCTGCTTGTTGCAGTATCACATAGCTGTGGTGTTGTCCATCAATACCTGCACTACTTTCCCTTGGAGAGAGGGAAGGAATGCTTTCAACGAAAGCCTGATCACCCTAATCTCCAGAAGGTTGATCTCCACCTCGCCATCCCAGGAGTGAACCATCTGTCAAACCCAGGAGAGAGGCCAAAACACCAGTTTCATAGCCTGAATATTCTGGACTAGCTTTTCGGGAGGATAGGCCCAAAACTGCACTGTGTCCAGAACAGCTCCCATGAAAGGGAGTGACTGAGAGGGAGTCAGGTGTGCCTTTCACATGTTTATAGTTAACCCCAGCAAATGCAGGATGTTCGTCAGTCTAGAGGTGCAAACAGCCAGTCGTCGAGGTAGGGGGAAAACTGAAACCCCTAGCCTGAGCACAGAAACTGCGATCACCGCTATAACGTTTGTAAACACCCAAGGGGCACTAGTACGAACGAAGTGAAGTATGGTAAACGGAAAATGTTCATGACCTATCACAAACTGCAAGTAACATCTGTGGGCAGGCAGGATGGGAATATGAAAATAGGCATCCTGCAAGTTCAACACTACTATCCAGTCTACAGAGTCCAGGGAAAGAAAGGACTTGAGCCTGAGTGAGCATTTTGAACTTCTCCTTCCTGAGGAAGAGTTTGAGGGCCCAGAGGTCTAGGATAGGACGAAGGCCATTGTCCTTTTGGGCATCAGAAAGTAGCTGGGATAAAATCCACAACCTACTTCTGGCACAGGGACCCTCTCTATGGCTCCCTTGGCCAAGGAAGCCGTAACCTCTTCATGGAGAAGTGCCAAATGATCCTCCGTCATGTGATCATAGGATAGTGGCATGGCAGTAGGGGTAGTTTGGAAGGGGAGGGAGTAGGCCCTTTGGACTATTTGCAAAACCCACCTGTCTGATCCAGCAGGGCAGGTGATGGCAAATCCTGCCACAGACTGGTCCCTGGTGGGGGAAGTGTGAGATCAGGAAGGCTTGGACACTGCAGCAGAGAGGGGTAGTGGACTGGCTAGGCTGCTGGCTCCCAGATCCACACGAATGCTGGATTCCACATCCTGAGTCAGAGGCTGAGCAGCATGCGTGGCACGGAGGCTGGTAGGGAACGGACGTGTTTGGGTGCCCCTTCCATAGCCACGAAAGGGGCAAAAAGCAGACTGAGAGGGGGGGGGGGGTGAGTGGCAGCAGCGAGGCCAAGGGATCAGACCATAACCCGGGAGCCGATAAAGAGCTCAAGTGTCAAGTCTGCTTTGTCCCTGAAAAGACAGGTGCCATCAAAAGGGCATGTCCATCAAAGTAGATGAACATACCCTGAAAAGCCAGATGTCCATAACCAGGCGCGGCAACTCAAGGCCACCGTCGAAGCAACCAGTCTGCCCAGAGAGTTGGTCGTATAAAGCCCACACTTGATTGTGAACTTGGCTGCATCTCTTCCATCAGAAAAAGCTTGAGAGAGAATGGCCCATTCCTTCTTCAGGACCTGTGGCAGTACTTGCATGACTGTGTCCCATAAAGTATAGGTGTAACAGTCCAAATGGCATGCGGTGTTCACAGACCGCAATGCAAGGCTGGAGGAAGAGAACAACAACTTCCCAAGAAGCCTCTTTGATTCACTATCTGAGGGAGCGGAAGGGAACGTGCCATGGGAGGTGAAGGATTGGATAACCGAGCTCTTGCGGGTAGGGTGTTGGGTCAGGAAAGCCGGGTTGTTAGGTGCAAGCCTATGGCAGCGAGCTATTGTCTAGAAAAAGGAGCCTCTGTGCTGGGTCCTGACCACAAGCAGCTTCAGCGACTGCTCCTTCAAAGTCTTCGGGTTCATGGCCCGGCATTCGGAGCACGACTTCAGGTCATGGTCTTGCTCCAAGCACCACATACATACCAGGTGCGCATCCCATCACTGACATCATGAAGTGACAGGAGTCGCAGGGCTTGAAGCTGGTCTCATGGGACGACATCTCGATGCACCAGAAGTCAAACAGAAAGTAAAGTCAAAAAATGACTGTAGGGTATCTCTACTTCAAATCTGTGCTTCGGCTGCTGGGGAAAGCAAAGAACTGAAGTCAGCGCACTGGAGTGGCACCCATATATGACCCGCATGCCATATCTGGCAAAGCCGCCAATGACGGATGCGCAGTTGACTGACACCGCCTAACGGTGAGCAAAGATTCTGGTCCAAGAAAAATCCCCAGATCCAGACTGACACCTAGGGGAAATTCCAAGGTAAGGAATCTGCAACTAGAAGTCTCTATCAGGTAGCCTATGCCTGTTAATGCTTATGGCATCACCTCTATGACCCCTTTGTTCCAAAGGACAAAAATTAAGTTAAGTTAAGTAATGTGAAAGAGAGCATGTCCTTTAGGAAACATGGGTAAATGAGGGAAGGCAAAAAGGGTAGAGTGTAGCCACTGCGTACAAGCTGGATCATCAAGAGATCCATGGTGATGGTCTCCCAGTAGATAATGTGAGACCACTCCATCAGAAGCTGGTGGCAGAAGGGGAAGGAAGGGTCAAAACAGGCTTTAAGACATCACAGCCAGCACAAAATGGAGAGAACTGGAGCGGCAACTAATGATGGTGTCTCTTAGATCCACCTTTGCCTCAGAAAGGAAGCACTTTTCTTTTAGACTGTTTGGCGAAGCCCAGAAACTTTAGGTACTGTTTGTGTAACTGTTTTGACATGGAGGCTAGGCACAGCAAATGCCCCATTTCACTACTGTTTTTGCATTATTCGAGAAAAGGATTGTTTATTACAGATGAGACATTCACTCAAAGATCATGCCTCCTAAGCTCATCTGGACATGTACCAAGACATTTGTAGAGCACATCCAAGTGTATCACAACAAGGTAACATCTGTGGTCATGAATCAATCAAAAGTAACAGTAGAATACAAGCCTCCCTTCAACATTTGTGGATAGGCATTATGGTAACCATCGATCAAATATGACCATGGCTTGTTCTCTCATTGATATAGTCGGGAACACAGACAACTCATTTTAGGCAGCTCCAATAGGCATGTGATATTAGCCATAAGAAGAGCTAAACTTCCAGAGGTGAAGCCTTCTTTGCCCACGGAATGAAGCCTCCTAGCCATAAGAAAAAGTATTAGAATTCAGTTTAACAGAATCACCAGACTCTCTGGACAGGGTTGAGACAACAGAAACCATGTATCCAAAGGTGCTGGTATGGTTTTGTGCAATTTGTCTGTGGAGTGCAGGGCCCAAGAAGGGCTTCTCCCAAGCAGCTAAAACAGATTACAAGAGCACCTTATTGAAAGGAAGCAGCAGTTGTGATACCAGAGCAGATGGTCAAAATGTTATATTTTGCTTCATTGGTATGTAAGGATAAATCCAAGTCCTTCGCTGCTTTTCGTACTACTGAAGTGAATAAACAAACTGCCTCTAAAAGATGCTCTGAGAGGTAGGAGATCTCTCCTTGTGGAGAAGAACAGACCGCATTAGCATCTCAGAAATTTGGAAATGGTCGGGTTTAGTATTATATGGAGAGAGGTGGTCAATTCTCCTGTAAGCCCTCATCATCTGTACGGACATTGCCTTTGTCCACCACAGCAAGAACATCTGAGTCCGATCCATAAAGTTTCTCCATCCAAGCAAATCTTTGGGCCCTAAAAAATGAGGGATGCTAGAGGGTTTATAATTAAAATGGGTGGAAACCTTATTCTTGCAGCTTGGATAAGGTCAGCCAACTCTGAAGGTGCAAGCAGTCATCAACACAGGATCCGGGTGGGGGGAGGTACCTCCAATGAGGCATGGGGCATGATGTTTGGTGCCTTGTCAGGCACTGGCTTATATGAAGTGGTACTGAAGTCAGAGCCGGTGAAGTTGCAAAGTCTGCTGGCATCAATGTTGTCAGAACCACCAGACCCACAAGAGGGGAGGAGTGGCCCAAAGAGAAGCAGGGGTGTCCTGAAGATGTACAGCATGGCCTGATGAAAGGCCTTGAGCTATGTTGACTCAGAAGCTCGAGTCAGGGACTCTAGATTCATCTTTTTAGCTCAAGCCCACTAAACAGCGCAGCTGCCTGGTTTGCTAACGACATCTTGGGGACATTCGGAAAGCTTTCTTGGTAATGTATTCCACCCATTGCTTACAACTGGCTTAGTGGTTTGCAACTCACACTTGCTTGCTTTCGGTTTGCTATATTTTTTAGGCTGTCCAGCCTGAGTTTTTTCCTCACGAAGAGCATTCTTTTTTAAACTGTATGCTTCAGAGTGCTCCCTTTCTGTAAATAGGCATTTACATCTCGTTCTTATCTTGTCACAGTTGCTGTGCATTCAAAGACAGAGGTCAAATATCAGGCTCGGTCTTCCAGAGTTTGGTGTTTACTTGTCTTTTTCTGACTTCATAGTGAGAGGATTTATGTGACAACCTTTCTGTGAAAGGCTTTGTTCCTAGCACACAACAAAGCTTACATTTCTGCAATAAACTGTGTAGATATTTCAGAATATATCAGAATTAGGAAAGCAAAAATATGGCTCACTTTTTGCAATTCTAAAGTGTGTGGAAACAAATATTTTGAAACAATCAACACACGTCAATACACTGTGATGATGACATTTCCACACATTATTGTTTGCTCTAAACTTTAATCAGAAAAACTGTGTCTGTGCAAGTGCAATGGACATTTTGATTGGAAATGTGCTGTCTAATGGCAGTGCGCTACCACAACATGCAAACGCCACTATATGGCACTCCACTCTACTCTACAACATTCGATGCCACTGCACTCCACACCGCACCACTTAACTGTGAGTCACTAAATTCTACTATGCACCACTCCACTCTACACCTCTCTACTCTGCACCACTCTACTTTGTGCCAATGCACTCTTCATCACAGAACTCTACACCACTCCAGTCTAAGCCACTCTACACCACTCCATGCCGCACTACCCTTCTCTGCCCCACTCCAAGCCGCACTACTCTGCAACACCGCACTCAATGTCAATGCACACCACTACATTGTACGCCAGTCTGTTCTATACCAATCTGCACAGCTGTACTCTATGCCACTTCACTCTACTCTGAAACAGTACACTCTAGGTCACTGTAGGAAGCTGGCCTAGTGTGTGATGGACACCTATGGTGTTTGCACCCCATACCAGGTCCAGGCAACCCCTATTAGTTAGTAGAAATTGTGTCCAGGAAACCAGGGCTCTTTAGTGGTAGCTGTGGTGAGCAGCCAAGGAGGAGTGTAAAGCACTTGCAGTACCACAGAAGTCCCACAGTAATGTATCACACATGAAAGGAACCACACAGTGTTACAAAAATAAAGGTACTTTATTACAGTAGCACTGAACTTGATTACTTATAGGTAGTCTCCCAACTGGAGGTAAGTACACACACTATATATATATATATATGAGTAGAAAATAGCTATGGTCATATAGGTGGGGGGGTCAAACCATATACTAAAATAATGGAATGCAAAGTGAAGTCCCCCACAGCAAGGATGTGGAATAGTTAGAAGGGAGCTGGGAGAACTAGGGACCCCCTAGATGACCGCCAGCGACTAGGAGAGCAGAGGTAAGTTACACCAGGTCTTCCCAGAGACTAACAGGGGGACATGGAAAAGGAAGATTACAAGACCAGGACCAATCCAGTGGAACCCAATGGTGGCTTCCAAACAAAGAGGTCCTGCAAAAGAAGTGGACAGGTTCCAGTCCACATAGGTGTGTCCAGGTGAGGCAGGAGTCACCATCGACCCTTTCCATTTTGCGGATGAAGATCCGGGTCAACAATGGAAGATGACGAAGTGAACTATGGAGCCCAGGAGCTGCAGAGAGGTCCTTGGAGTCATGCAGAAGATGTCCTACGCTGTTGCCGGGTTGCAAATGGTCAGTGGTCAGGAGGACCACCAACAAGCCTAGGCAAACGCAAATCTGGGCAGAAGAGGATTTGCAAGGAGGAAGAGGACCAGCGAGGCTCAGGGGACTCGACCCTTGGAGGGGAGTCTGGACTGACCCTCAGCTGTCGGGAGAGCCAGCAGAAGCAGTTGCGGCCCCCACAGACAAACCACTGGCAGCAGACACAGTAAGTTGCAGTGAAGCCTAATCAGCACATCTGGAGAGGAATCCCACGTCGCTGTAGCAGCAGAGGAGAGACTGACCTTGCAAAGATGAAGTGCTGGAGGCCGAGGCTACTTGGAGCCTGAAGATCCCTTGGAGCAGGAGTCAACAAGCCTTGGTTGCTGCAAGAATTGCGGTGCACAGGGTCATTGCCCTGAAGGAGGAGGCAACGGCTCACCATCTCCTAAGTTGGACAGAGGGTAGAGAGGACCATTCAGGACCACCACCTTTGTTGGAGGATCCACGCACTTCCTGTGGAGAGCAGATACCAGGAGCCGGACGTCGCTGCCTTAGGTGTCTACGGATGCAGGGGAGTGACTCCAAGGGATTCTTGCTTCTTTGTTGCAGCTGAAGTCTTCCCGATCCCAGATGATGCGCAGCCATGGAAATGTTGCAATTACTGGAAGGAGCTGAAGAAACAATGTTGCAAGGTGAGGTCGTCTCAGGAGTTGCAGGCTTGTTTGGTTCCTGTGAAGTCCAGCAGTGGTTAGTGGTGGCCAGGAGTAGAAGTCGTCGATGCAGAGGAGTCCTGGTGGAGTCTTGCACTAACAAGGGGCTTGGCCACTCTGCAGGGTGACCACATGTCAGAGGGGGGGGGTCACTGACTTCAGTCACCTGTCTTGGCCACCCGATGCTCCCAGGGGCCTCTGCACATGTTGTTTTCAAGTGGCCATCTGGAGGAGCTCTGGGCACCACCCCTGAGGTGGTGACGGACAGCGGAGAGGTAACTCCCCTTTCCTTTGTGTGCTTTCGCGCCAGAGCAGGAACTGGTGGTCCCTGGACTGGTGCAAACCGGATTATGCAAGAGGGCACCAAATATGCCCTTCAAAGCAAGCAGGTGGTGTGGGGAGGCTGCCCCTCCCCAGCCTTGTAACACCTATTTCCAAGGGAGAGGGAAATGCATCCCGTCTCCCACAGGAAAACCTTTGTTCTGCCTTTCCCTGTTTGAGCTGGTCAAGCAGCAGGAGGGCAGAAACCTGTTTGAAGGGCTGCATCAGTGTGCGCTGCCCACAAACCCTGAACGACTGGAAGGAACAATACAGGGGGGTCCTCTGAGGAGCCCCCAGAGTACATGGAATCATGCCACCAATACTGGCATTCGTTTTGGGGTATGATTCCGACATGTTTGATACCAAACATGCCTAGGGGCTTGGAGTTACCATTATGTAGCTTGACCACACCATTATGTACCTGGGACCAGTACACAGGTAAAATGGTTTCCTCGCACTTACGAAGTCCAGTGCATTGGAACAAGAGTTCGTAGGGGAACCTCTGCTCATGCAGGGGTGCCTCACACACAGGAACCTGCACCCTGCCCTCTGGGCTAGGAGGGCCTACCATAGGGGGGGACTTACAGTGACCTGGTGCAGTGTCCAGCAGTGAAAGGGTGCATGCACCTTTTCATGCAAACTACAATGGCAGGCCTGCAGACACAGTTTGCAGGGCTCCCATGGGTGGTGTAATACATGCTGCAGACCATGGGGGACCCAAGGGGTACCAATGCCCTGGTTACCCAAGTATCATATACTAGGGACTACAGGGGTACACCAGTATGCCAATTGTGAGGTGTAAAGTGTACCAAAGCAACCATATTAGAGAAGAGCGCACAATCACTGGGGTCCCGGTTAGCAAGATCCCAGTTAAAATAGTCTAAATACACTGATAAACAGCAAAAAGTGGGGGTAACCATGCCAAAAAAGAGTGACTTTCCTACAGTCACTGCATTCAACGACACTACTCCAAGCCTCACCACTCTACTCTGCACCACTCCAAGCTGCACTACTCTGCAACACTGCACTCTACGCCAATGCACTCAACTCTGTACCACACCACAACATTCTATGCCAGTCTATTTTATACCACTCTAATCTACTCTGCACCACTGCACTCTATACCACTGCACTCCACCCTAACCTACACCACTCCACTTCATTCTACTCTGAAACACAATACGCTCCAGGCCACTACATTCTACAGCACTCTACTTCACTCTGCGCCACTCTACTCTAAGTCACTGCACTCTCCACCACTCTACTCTAAAGTACTGCAGTCTAGGCCAATGCACTATACACCACTTTGCTCACAACTAATACTCATCACTGCACTCAACACCAATCTACTATGCTCAACTGCACTCTATGCCACTATACTTTACAACACTCTACTCAACACCATTGCACTCTACCTCACTGCACTCTTTGCCACTACATTCTACTCTGCACTACAGCACTCTATACTACACCACTGCACTCTCTGCCACACTGCGTTCTACAGTACTCTACTCTGCAACACTTTACACACTGCACTCTACAACAGTATAATCTGCAACACTTCACTCTACAACTCTTTACTCTGCACCCCTGTACTATACGACACTGTACTCCACTCTGCACCAGATATCTTTTTAAAGGATCTATGGCATGATTTAAACATTATGAGGAAACATTTGACCTAGTCAGTTTGAAAGGAAGAATTTCAACAGTGGATCATCTAGAGTGGCCAGGACCTGTGTCGATAAGACGTGGAAGAGCAAGAACTGTCATTAGTGCACTAGTCGGTGCCTTATGTCTCAGAGGGTCATTACATTCTGGGTGGGTTGAACTGCATGGCACCATCCACCAAAGCATGAGAGATATTGTTGGGAAAAATGTTTCAGGAACTGTCTGATACATGAATGATATCTGGAATCTGTGGGAAGAAGTACCAATCAAAACCCATGAGTTGGTAATAGCGTCTTAATGGATCTCGGAGTTGTGGAGAAACATTAGGTGGGGACTACCCAAAATAACTATTTCTTTAATTTGAAATCCACAGCAAATAAGGCAAGTAATACATCAAAGAATTATCACAGTTATAAATGCTTCTCATGAATACATCTAACGATATCGCAGAAATCAAAGATTGCTCTGAAGTTGAATCACACACCAAGATTAAAGGCTTTAATCTTGATTGTGACTGAGCACGGTTGTTTGGCACCCAGCTCGTTTGAAATTCAACTTCATAAAAGGCTTTGATTTCTACAATAACGTTTGATGTATTCATGAGAAGCCTTTATAACCGTGATACTTCATGGAAAGAGGCAATGAAAGGAAGTAACGTTTGCCCTGTGCTGGCCAAATAGGAGGATTCAAAGAAGAGTGACACTGAAGCCAACACTTTATATGACTTTGATGTATCACTTGCCTTATTTGGTGGGGATTTGAAATTAAAGACTATCAAGCCTTGAGAAAGCACCAAGGGGATTACCATGAAAGGGGCAAAACACGTGTTGGCTGTCTCCTTTAAATCAATTAAAGGAGTGAATGCTCATTTTGACTACAACTAAGATTTAAATGATTCTGAAGATCTAAAGAAATCGTTATTTTGGGTGATCTCCACCTAATTTTTCTCTACTACAGGAACCAGTGGCCCAAAACCTCAATTGTCTTACCGCCCACACTGAAAATGGGTATTGAGTGACAGAAGGGTAGCGTTTAGACCGTTGGAGCTCTTTCACCTGATCTAGGAGTTGTGCACTGTGTGATAAAATAAACAAGGATGCAGGTAAACAATATTACAGTACATCAGAAACACGCCACAAAGTTAAAACCCACAGCTTTCACAACCAGGTTTTCTCAAAACTTTGCAACTTAATTTGCATCTCTGTACACAGCTTTATGAACTCACTCATGAGACAGTCACAGGTTTCAACTGGAAAGAGACCCTAGAAGTGAATAATTGGATGAAAGCACTGTTCTATCAGATTCTCACCTTTCAGTAACATTTAGTCCATCCCTGGATGTGGAGGAGGACCTCATGCCTCGGAAGCTACCAAAATGAGAACGTCTACCTTTTGCTGAGGGAGTATCAACTGGCATCTCTCCAAGACCCTATAAAAAACAAAGAGCAAACAAACTCTTGAATAGCATCATCTCACTGCATTTCAGTGCCTTGAAAGGGTACACATTGTTTAGTACACAAAGCTAACATAAATGTTAATTAAATTGAATTAATGGCATAGAAACTAAACTCAATGGCTGCTTTCTTCCCGGCAACATTACAAAGTAAAAGATCGAACCGTCACAAAACATCAATACTCTCCAAAATAATTGCTTTTATGACTGTTAGTTCTATCTAGCGCTATGATTTTTTTTTTATTTGACTTGTTTCCTACAGTCTAAGACAGCTTACCTTCAAAGATTGAAATGTTGGCAGGTCACCAAGCATATGAAGCCTTTTCTTATGATATGTGTCAGTGATGACAAGAGAGGGAGGTAAAGGTTAAAAAAAAGCAAGAAGGGGAGAAAAATACATGGAGACTCAGGGACCACGGAGAGGGTATGGAAGTAATGTTATGCAAGAAACGAACAGGGGAGCAGGCAAGGCCGTAGCCATGAGTGTATGTTTAGGAGGGCATGGGCCCAGTAAAGACGAGAATAACAAGCATTTACAAAGCAACAGGTCTCACGTTTGCTCATGTTAGAGCTGATCGCGTTTTAAACTCCTAACCCGACTTTTCACCTATCGGGCAAAAGTGCATTTATGTACATAACCCGAAAAAGTGAAATCAACTATGTAAAGCGCTCGACTTCTGGCAAGCGAGATCGCGCTCGTAAATTAGAGAAAAAAAAAGTCCACGAACCCGATGGAAAACAGCGAGCCTCGCATTTTTTCTGTACTTGGTCGCTGAGCTCGAGGAGGGCTAGCCACCAGAAAAGGCATGACGTATGCGTGCCTTCGACTAATGAAAGCAAGCAGATTTTATTAGGGAAGCCCACGAACCAATAAAAAAACACTGCTGTGAAGTTGACAGGGCTCCGAGCCCTTTTCTAAATACAAAAGAGTCTCGTTGCGATACGCATGCGCGAGCAACGCAGGCTCGACCCTAAAAAGAAGGGACCTTGGGTGTATTCATTCACTAATATTTGTGGACAGACTGGGGCAATGAGTGTAGGCCTTAAAACATACTATGAATTTTAGGCGTTACTCTACTCAAGTAAATAATGTTTTCAAATAATGGCACATTATGAAACAGAGTCAACCACTATCTTTATGCACAATACAAAATGATTGAAATTATATATGTGTCAAGTCTGCAGACTTGCAGGTTTACATACCTTCTGTTTTTTAGTGCAATGTTTGATAGGTTTCTTGCATTTATTTAAATAGCTATTTCAAACATGTGCCTTTGGGAATTTCTGCAACTGCAACTCATCTTGGGCAAAGTCTGTGGAGCACTGGCCACATTAGCGAAGGGTGAAGTTTCGCTTTTTGAAAGTCAGGTTTTCAATAATAATTTAAAAAAAAAAAATGGGGACTTGCAATTAGATGGACAGGATTGCCTTCACTTTTGTGATAGAGTACCTATCTGCCAAACACTAAATCGTGACCTTTGTCACAACAAATGCATGCCCCATCAAAGTCACAAGTCTGTTGTACCGAAGAGCTTGTAAAATAGATCTTCCTCGGACAGTCAGCAACAAAACAGGTAAACATGATAGCGAGTAGGTCACTGCAAGAGGCTGGGTGGCTCCATTTGAGGCATGCAGCTAGGATAAGAATATTACTTCTATCCCCAGCAAAAGTTGGCTAGGGGGAAACCCCGCTCCTGAGACTCTGTTCTTGAGTACTGATTTCACAGGTATGATCAAGGATCTTGCTCTATACTAGCCTCTCAGCATCACTTTATTCCTGTTTGCGTGATGCATTTCATTAAGAAAAGTATCCAACTTCCACAAAACTAGACACTCTTCTCTCATTCTTATGTAGCGGTATCCTTGCTTAGACCACTCAAGGTGTTACTCATCAGGCTGTTAACTTTGCTTGTACAGACACATATATTTCGGAATGGTGAATGTAGAAAGAATGAGGGAGGGCCTGCCACCTGTATTTGAAATATAAAATTGGACTCGCAGTATGACAGATGAGGGCTGCAAAAGCCATTGTCAAATGTCATGGTATGAGGTAGTTATATTGGCTACCAAGTTGTAATCCAAATTAGAAATCCATCATATCACCTCTGTAAAAGAACCACCACTTCTCAACATATCAGGTATACATTTCAGTAACAATATCAATTCCTAATAGCAAGACTGCCATACCTTAAAAAAGATAGCTACAACAAGTCTCATAAAGAGAGTATACAAACAAGTAACATGGGATGGTGCAGTGGCAATGTTAACAGAATTGCCAAAAATCACTTTTGAAAAGGTGAAATTGGCCAGACCCTAGTAGAACTTTATGCATTTCTTTGCAAGGGAATTTTTGGGCAGTAGCCTATAGCCATTTCCAACAACTGAGTGCATTTGTTCATTTGAAAAATGCATTGGGTCACCAACAATGCTCATAACCTAATAAACTTTAAATGCAGCCTGAAGTCTCATATATCTTATCTTCCAATGACCTCTCCTTATCTTATTTTGCTCCTTTATCCTCACTCTTATTTCTCTAGCAACATTCCTCTCAAAGTCTGTCCATTATGCGTTTCTGTCCTTGGTTGCTCTACCTCTCTCTGCTTTCCTCTGTAGATGTCTCTTTCTCTTCTACTTCCTCATTTTCTCCCCAACTCACTAATTTGCAGTGCATCACTCTCTTTTTTTCCCATTCTTTCTCGAACTCTCTCAATCATACTGTCTTTCAAAATCTCAAAAATAACTTACACACTTCGTAATTAATCTTTCACTTTCTATCTTTTAATCAGTCCTTTTTAGACACAATGTCCCCTTCTGCATATATGTTTATGCTTTCAATTTGCTTCTTTCTTATATCTAATGTTTTTCTCAGTTATTCCTTTGCGATCTCTCTTAACCTTTGCTATCCCACCTATCAATTTATCCCTCACTTGTTTTATCACCTTTTGTTTTCTCTACCTCCGTTTTTCCCTAGCACTTCACCTCTGTCACTTCTATGTCTCGCTCATTATCTTTCTCTCACTATCTCCTTGTTCCGTTGCCCCCCTCTCCACATTCTATGCTCCACCTGTCTTTCTATTACTATTCTTCTTAATTTTAGCCAACTAAAGCTTTCGTTGTAGGACATCACGGTGATTGACAGAATAAAAAAAGATATGATTAGAAAGAGTGTTCCTGAAATCTTAATTTCATAAAACCACAAGGAAACACAATTCATTGGAGCTCCCTCTTCTAGACAGCCCCGGTCACTGGTATACACTGGCAGCGTCTTATGAAAGTACGCTCTGGTGAGAAGGCACCGGACTCATAAAATGTACAACTTCTGTATATTAGAAGTATTCAAATATGACACCTAAGATCAGTTATCAAATGGTGTAGGATCGCCTTTTATTTCTTACCTTTCTGAGTGGAGGCACACAAATTCTCAAAATGACTGCTGCAATGGACAATAACTGCAACACATCCAACGTACATCCAAAAGAAATAGTAAGACCTGCTGTGGCTGCAAGTCCATGCCGACTATTAAGCATGTCTCTATCAGTGAAAGGGGATCAATGCAGCATAACATGGCAGAGACTGACATAACTAGGCACTCACTCTTCATCCAAGTTAGTTGCTCACTGCAGAAATATAGCCAACTCTGCAGCATTCAATGCTCAGTTTAGGGACAAATCGAAGCATAGTCTCTCCAAGAATTGCCCAATGCAGGACTTTTCAATTATGTGAGATATATTTACCAGACAAAAGATGCCAACACTACTGAAAAGAATATCAACCCTCTTGAGAGATCTCAATAATCTCCTAATAAATGTTTAAGATCCCCTCAGGAGCAGTGGTGAAACGATTCAACAGTAGCTTTCTTGGAAGAGGTACAATGTCCTGTCGGAGGTAGAACTGCCCAGCTAAGAAGGGTCAGTGTCAGAGAATTATTAATAGACTTCTTTTGAAAGTATGGCAGGGCCTGCTAATAAGTGCCTACAATGTGTCATTAAAGACAGTTCTGCAGAGATGTGCTGTGATAGTTCCACTAAAGTGTAGCCGTCTTGTTGAAAAGAACCTTTAATGTTCCTTTAGGCAAGTGCTATTTAATGACAGGTGTATCAACCATTCAGTATTCAACTGCCACAATCGCAAGCCCTGATCTGGAACCCTCAAGGGAAAACGAAAAGAGGAAGGCCAAAAAAAACCTTGCGCAGAGGCTTCGAGGCTGACTGCAAGGAGATGAGTTACACCTAGAGTCAGATTGAAAGAAAAGTCCAATACAAAAATGGCAGTAGAGTCAAGGTTGACTACCTATACCCCAGGAGGGGAAGTACGCATAAGTAAGCAAATATAGCAACCCGTCAGAGAAGTGTTTATAGAGTCCAATAAAAAATATTGTAGACCTAATATAAAGTACTGGTAATAATTCATTAAATGCTCAGTGGCCTCTCTAAGAAGTGATGCTATTGAAGCTTGTTTGAGAAGTTCCTGTGTTTTCCCAAAGAAAGACCAGTTTGTAGTTTTATTAATCTATTGTTAACTACCATGGAGTGGGTTTTGTGTCTCCCCGTGGTACACTATCAACCCATGGTTCGCACCATGAATCTGTCACTTTTATACCACAATCTAGTGGCAGTAAACGCAAGTGAGGTGGCCCTATCCTGGTTTTTCTCCTCTTTCTAGTGAGAACCAGGTATTGATGTGCCACTAGTTCTTCAAATATCTAACTGCTGGATCATTCAATAAATCTATCAGTGTGGACCTCCTTTCTTAAGCAGAAGACACTCAACTAATCCTATGTTTTGACCTGCTTCCATCACACTTTCCTCCCTTCCCTAGCTAGAATTGAGGGGTCACAAGTTGCCAAGATTAATAACCATGGTTTTTGCTTTGATAAGTTGCTGTCTTTGGTGGAACAAGTGAGCTCTGTAACCTACTGTGTTTTCAGCAGATGTGGCTGCTGGAAAATATTTATTTCATCCGTCAACATCAGCATGCTCTGGTGGTGGGAGCAGCAGTTCTATTAATAGGCGACTATGCTGGGGCTTTTCTTTTGATATGATTCAAAGATTGCAGCTGACCCAGAATATTGTGCCCAGGTTGTACTAACTCTTCATAAAGGTTTCTGAGGTTTCCCCGCTTCCTGTTTAGTAGTGGAGCAACATGAAGGCTATTAATATTGCCACTAGGCCTTTTATTACGAGGGTTCTAAATGTATTCATGCCAGACTTTCTCAGCATGACACCCCCATCTCTTTGATCTGGCTCTATGCTTTTGTTGATGATCTTAGGTTTTAACAAGCACCCTGAGCTGTACGTTATGGCCTTGTCTCTTCTTGCCCACAGCTTTAGAATGGTCTTCTGTTGGTTAGTCAACAAACTGCTAATGATCCAAGGTTGTTAAGGTGCTTAAATTCCATCTTTTCAGTTAGTTGCATTTCTTAAGCACTCTTAGCAATGTGATGTCCTCATTTAAAAATAAAAAAATCACAAGCGCCCATGGAATAGTCTGACAACACCAGTATAATTTAGTGTTTTTGTCATTGTTTTCTAAATTGGAACCACTTTTATCATTCCATGAGCTTCTGAAAGGAAGTAGGAGAAAAATGGATACATGCTTAACATATGACATTTACAGATCTGTTAAGTTGCTTATCAAGTTCAAATGTGCACAAATGTTCACCAATTATTAGATATTTTATATATCAATTAACAAAGGACAGCTTAAAAGCAGTATATTGTCTTAAACATAAATGTTTTATTCTAAAAACAAAAGAGACCATAAATTAAAATAAAACGAGCACTGACAAATCCAAAAGGTCTCGACTATAAAATATACTGGCTTTGCTAATGGTATTTATAAATTCTATAGAGCATCACAGTTGCTGTGCATCAAGGTGGAAACAAAGAGACATACTGACATGGACGTTGCATCATTTTGAAGGCAAAGCCATGCATTCAACACACATTGATTATAAAACGAATTATACAACGTGAGAACATATAAATATTCTCATTGGACACTGCCTCTAAAAAATGGTAGGATCTGGACAATGAAAGCCATATGGTGTATGTATTCCATCGGAAACGTCAGTAAACAGATTGTTGGTTTTGAGCATGAAGGCTAAATGTCCCAGACAGTATTCTAGCCGGTTGAAACTGAAAATTTTGTTTATCATGCCTAATCTGAAAAGGTGACAGGAAAATAAGGACAAACATATGCACATTCAACTTGCAGACTTTCAGCTGGAAATGCCAGTTAGTGTTAGTAGTCCATGATTAGGAGTACTGCAAACCATTTGAGGAAGTCAGTGCTTGAAATGGTAATGTAGAAGTGCACATACTCCTTGTCCCAGAGTACTTGTTTGTTCCTGAGCAATGCATTGATTGGGATGTTCTCTACTGTTTTTTTTATGGACTTCTGCAAAGACTCATGTGATTTGTTGTCTTTTCATTGGTGTGTTTTAAGCCTACTGAGTGTACTCAATGAAGGAATTTAGCATAATCCTCGCTTCCATGTCCTTAACAGAATTGAAACTTTCCTTCGCGATTGCTAGGAAATTTTACATTCCGCTGCTAACAGGAGCTTTCACCACAATTGTTTGTGATTGCCACAATAGTTTTCTTTATAATGCCACTTCTCAAATCGAATTTGAATTTCTGAATACAAACCAGAGGAGGTTACATCCCCTTTGTGGCAGTTCTAATGCAGCATTCATGTGTTTTTACAGGAGTTGTCACCATAACCAAAATGTTCATCATAGTCTACTTCACTCAAGATTTTTAAATTATTTTGTTTTTTTACCCCAAATGACCGAGACCAACTTAATTATCATCATTGGAGTAGGCATGCAAGTTTGAATTTGTACAATGGCAACCATATCTTGGGTCTCCATCAGTGAAAATCTGAAGAGCAGACTTTTAGATTAAAGCTTCTATAACTGAATAGCTGCTCACAGGGTTGCCAAAGTCTCATCTAAATTACAACGGACGTAGATGAAAAGGGAGCAGCTGAAAATCTCATTAGACATTACCAAGAATGGAAAACAAATATCCTACAGATTTCCACCTACAAAAGAGCCACGAACTGACTTTACAGAGCCCTCTTCCAGAAGAAAAATGACACTCAAATGTTCAAAGAGCTTGGTATTGCAGGGGAAAAAATATGAGAGTCAAAGTCTTTATAAACAATTGCTCGAACATTCAGACTGAATAAGCTCTACAAAGCAAAGACCTAGAAAAAAAGAAGGAACTGGTAAAATACAGAACACCAATAAGCGAATGCTCCCGTTCAGAGGTGGGTTGGGGAGAGACCGAAAGAAGTGATGGTTTGATCCCCAGTTTAATTTACCGGGGTCAACAGATATAGTTTCTGTTTCATCAGCAGCCTGGTTTGCCACACAAGCTGCCAATACCCATGTAGAGCTTTTAAAGGAAGTCCAGACCAGGCGCAAGGCTAAGGTTATAGAAACAAATCTGCCGCCATAAGCTTTTCTTTACAGTTGAACCATACAAAAAGGGGAAAGACTGTGAAAGTCCTTTGGGAAACACCATCCAAAACAATTTAAAGCAATGAATAGAAGTCAATCTAATCTTTCTGGAGAAATTAGTTTTTTTTTTTACTTAGTGTTCACGTATGTAACTCTATGGCCTTGGAAAGGGAATTACATATTTTTTCTTTACAAAATGAGATCAGTTAAAAGGAGCAAAACAAGTATAATATTTACACACTACACCAGAAAGTCCAGCTTGGCCATTTTTTTGGGTTGGTTAGGACAAGGGTGACAAAAGATAAGAATCTAAAATGGAGCAAAGAAAAAAAAAAGTCAAATGTCTGGCATTAATAAGAACAACAGGTAGTGAATAATGTAGTATGCCACCTGGCATCCAATAATAAGCTAAACTTTTATGAAAACCAAAGCCCCGATATTGGCATATTAAACAAAACCAGCAACATCAGACTTCCTAGAAAAACATGCAAGAACAACTAAGCTTGCAGAAAAAAGGCATCAAGAAGTAAAAATTGTATATGAGAAAGTTGCTATTAGGAATCTATGTGCAAATATATGTGGAAACAAAGGCAGATGGCGTACCTAATATATGAAACTTCATTCACACTTATTTGTCATGAGCTCATCACTCTTCAAGGCTGTCATTAAGGCAGAACCCAAAATGTACTGGGCAAATAAATCAGGTACACACTACACCTAAATGAATAGAAAATAAAAACAAGCATTTGCAATGCAACAAGGCTCGCATTTTCTTGAGTTAGAGCTATTAGCATTGTAAATTCAGAACTGGACTTCTCTTGCCACATAAATTGGTCAACCCTGTCTCATAATTTCGTCTTTTCCTGCCATGTTTTGGTGGTCACTGGTAACTACTGACATCAAAAATCAAAAGCCCTTGATGAGAGACTAGACAATGGCTGCACTACCTCACATTGTGTAAACGTCTGAACAAAAATTGGAAAATAAGGCTGGAATAGTATTTTCTTTTTATTTTAAAAGAATGAAGTCTTGCGAGCTTTCTTACCTCGCATTTCAACAAGCAGAGCAGCCTGAGAAGATTTATGGCCCCAATAAAAGAGATCAGCAATGCCCTGTGTGCGATGTCATGAGTGCTGGCAGGGAGGAGCCCTGGAGAGACTTGAGATGTGATGCGAGGCTAAGCAAGTTTCACATCATTGCTTTTAGGTTTAGCTACATTCTACCGGAAAGGGCATTCTGTGGCAGTGAGCTAAATGGTCGGGTGTTTCTTTTGTAAAAAGCTTACTTTAGGAGAAAGAGGGAAACAATGACAGCACTGGAATAAAGCCAAAATATGTGTCAGCGAAATGGGAGGAACGGAATGCTGCAAAATAACGCAGGCAGCTACCAGCCTAAAACTACAGTGAAAGGGGAGCAGCAAAGAAAAAATAAAAATAGTCTGTCACAGCATCAGGTAAAAAAAAAACGAAAGTGGAATAATACAGTAGTTGGTCGCTGCTCTGAAACACAAAAAAGGAGGGAAAAAGGCAAAACTGCAAGCCACAATAGTGCGCAAGAATTTTTAAAAGACACTGCAACCAACACATTAAATCGCTTTAAGCCATCAGAAGTGTACTAAAAATATACACGAGGTTGAATGCTTACGCTCGACCTAACAGATTCTCTGTCCTTGGAATGGGAGCAGTGGAGCAAACACTGTTGACAGGTTTAGCAGTTACCACTAACAATCACTTGAAGACTAAAACACATGACCTAGAAGAACTGTTTAATGAACAAGAAATCCGTCAAATTTTTTCAAACTAAAGAAGGAAGAAAATTAGATAGCAAAATTAAGTACCATGATGTCGCAAATTCTAAACTGTCAAATGACACTGATCAATCATGTGATTATACTTTTGAGTCAAACAAATTGTATACCTGTATACACTTGTTTTTCTAACAAACAATTCAACACAATCTGTTTCTTGCACTGAACTTCAATTTCTATTTTTCAAATCAGGACATCACAAAAAACAACTAAGTCAATGATCATAAGAAAGGCAGAGGCAAAATGATCTCTAGATTTTAAGAGGAGAACACGTATATACCCAGAAGCTTGTAATTGATTTTTAGCCAAGCAAAATACAGAGTGGTAAAGTAAACTATACATACGCACAGTTGGAATTAAGACAAGGGGAGACATGCTGTAAACGTACCATGTACGTTTGCACAAACTGATCCCTTTACCAGATTCACATTTTTGTTAAAAGAAAAAAAAAAACAATATTTCCATTACCTTTTGGCGTAAATTGTTGACTAATTCCTTGATATGGGGCAAATCCTTTGGCAGCACATACTTTTCAAGTGTTTTATCAAAGTCTGGGTGAGACATCAAAAGGAACAGCATCTTTCGACCATAGTACCTAAAATACAGAAATGGATTTAAACGTAATGTTTTTAACAAAAATGTAATTATTGGTTTACTGACTCCCCAATATGTTGTTTAAATAAACATGACAACCTTGATTTACATAATAATTGCATACTGTTATTTTGCCTATTATCTGGAATGGTTCCCAACGCTTTCCACAAAACTTCTATACTTTCAAATCTTTTGAGGTTTGAAAGACCTAAACTGAAGGGATTTAGCTCAGCTATTCATAATTAAATAAGGAATACTCATTTATGAAAGCATATATGTCCAATCAAACCCACTCACTTGAATATAAAAGGTAATGTGGAGACCACTTTAAACACAAACTTTACTGGATCTCAGTAAACCGATATTTCAAAATAAGAGTACTGTTTCTTCAATTTTTCACAGAATTTGTGCTTAGAATTCTGAAGAAAAGTTGGCATCAATAATCAAGATAAAAGTAAATGCTGAGTTTAAATGCACAGATGCTGAATTTGTAATCAAAGTAGAAGAGGAGGGAGAAGCTCCTAGTAGGACTACATCGTAAATTTGGGTCAAATATCACATAGAAATTTGATAATTTGCAGACACAGCTGTTTTTGCCGACAAATTCATCATATATATATATATATATATCTATCAACAGTAAGTGCTCACAAACAGGCTCAAGACGGCCCTCGAGGGGTGGTGCGTCAAAACCGGCAGAGCACTCTGGTTAATTTAATTCACAAAATCCAAAACTTCCATAATGAACGCACACTCGGGAAGTCAAAAGCTAATGGTGTTTATTAACACACAACGCGTTTCGGCTGTCAAGCAGCCTTGATCACGTGGTTGACAGCCGAAACACGTTGTGTGTTAATAAACACCATTAGCTTTTGACTTCCCGGTTTATTATGGAAGTTTTGGATTTTGTGAATATATATATATGGAAACTGTCACTTACACAGTGTACATCTGTTCTTGGCATGTAGTGCTGCAGATTCACATGCTATTCATAGTCCCGCATTCTAGTGTTGGACTCTGAGTGTTACAAGTTGTTTTTCTTTGAAGAAGTCTTTTTTCGAGTCACAGGATCTAATGCCTCCCCCGCCACGAACGAATCTCACCACACCTCAAATCTCTTCACTGGCTCCCCATAGACAAGAGAATCACTTTTAAGATCCTCATCCACGCACACAAATCCCTCCACAACACTGGCCTGACCTACCTCAACGAAAGAGTGAACTTCCACACTTCCACCCGCAACCTTCCATCAGCCGACCTCGCACTAGCTACATTCCCCCGCATCCATCGAACAACCACAGGAGGCAGGGCCTTCTCCTACCTCGCCCCCACTACCTGGAACTCCCTCCCCACCAACCTCCGCAAAACCAAAGACCTCCTACTGTCCAGAAAAAACCTCAAGACATGGCTGTTTTCGAACAGTAACCCCCCCCCTCAGTCCCACCCCCCTCAGCACCTTGAGACCCTCAAGGGTGAGTAGTGCGCTCTACAAATCTTTTTGATTGATTGATTGATGACTCCTTCCTTCGGTAATAGTGCGCATGGGCATCAACTCCTTTGTTAGATTGTTTTCCTGTAGAAGGTTGTAGAAGGGGATAGAGTGAAAGAATGTAAATGTACAACTAAATGTAGTAAGTAAATAAGATGTCCATGTAAAAATATATATATATATACAGGGAACGCTATCACCCATGGAGACTGTCAACGCGTTTCGGCAAACGCCTTCAACCGGATATATATATATATATATATATATATATATATATATATATATATATGATAGCGTTCCCTGTATTCAATGCGTACAATAAAGCAGATGAATCCTTTGGAAATAATTTTTTCCTTTCCTTTCCTTTTTCCGGATGGTGATCGATGGTATGCTACGATATGGTGCAGCTGGCTCGGTGAGCTGATTTAATCGTTTTGCAAGATATATACATACACACACACACAAATAAATACTGCAACGACCACAGGCTTCCGGGGAGGGTGCATGTGGATCTGCAGCACTACATGCCGATGTACACTGTGCAAGTGACAGTTTCCGTTCGTGGCATGTGTAGCTGCATATACACATGCTATGCATAGATTAAAAAGCAGTCCTTCTCCCAAAAACAGCGGTGGCTAGCCTGTAGGAGTTGAAGTAGTTTGAAATAAAGTTTTAAGTACAGCTTGACCAACATTGGCCTGTTGCTTTGAAAATACATCCACACAGTAATGTTTTGTAAATGTATGTGGAGTGGGCCATGTGGCAGCTTTACCTATATCTGCCATTGGTATGTTACCTAGAAAAGCCATGGAAGCACCTTTTTTCCTAGTGGAATGTGCTTTAGGTGTTATTAAAAGTTGTCTTTTTTCTTTAATGTAACATGTTTGGATGCATTTTACAATCCATCTAACTAGTCCTAGTTTAGAGATAGGATTTCTTTTATGTGGTTGCCGAAAAGCAATGAAAAGCTGTTTAGTTTTTCTAAACTCTTTTGTTCTATCAACATAGTACATTAGAGCTCTTTTAAGGTCAAGAGTATGAAGAACTCTTTCGGCAGTTGAGTCTGGCTGTGGGAAGAAGACTGGCAATTCCACTGTTTGGTTAATGTGAAAAGGAGAAACTACTTTTGGCAAAAATTTAGGATTTGTCTGAAGTACTACTTTATGTTTGTGCACTTGGAAAAAAGGTTCCTCCAGAATGAATGCTTGTATTTCACTAACTCTTCTTAATGAAGTAATTGCTACTAAGAAATTAACTTTCCAAGTTAGAAATTGAATATCACATGAATGCATGGGCTCAAATGGTGGTCCCCTTATTGTTGTGAGTACAATATTTAGATTCCAAGTAGGAACTGGTGGGGTTCTTGGTGGAATGATACGTGGAAGTCCTTCCATAAAGGCTTTAATAACAGGAACTCTAAAGAGAGAAGTATGTTGTACAGTTTGTAAGTATGCTGATATAGCAGTAAGATACATTTTAATAGAGGAAAAAGCTAAATTTGCTTTTTGTAAATGAAGCAGGTAGCATACAATACCTTGTTATTGATGCTTTAAGTGGGTCTATATTTTTTGGCTGACAGTAGTAAACAAAACGTTTCAACTTGTTAGCATAGCATTGCCTAGTTATAGGTTTGGGTGCCTGTTTAAGAACGTCCATATATTGTAATGGAAGGTGTAAGTATCCAAATTCTATGACTTCAGGAGCCACATCGCTAAGTTGAGAACACTGGGATTGGGATGTCTGATTTGACCTTTGTTGTGTGTTAACAAATCTGGTCTGTTTGGAAGTTTTTGATGAGGTACTACTGACAGATCTAGGAGTGTTGTGTACCAATGTTGCCGTGCCCACGTGGGGACTATGAGTATCATGGTGAGAGAGGTGTGACGAAGTTTGTTGACCAGAAATGGAATTAACGGGAGGGGAGGAAAAGCGTAAGCAAATATCCCTGACCAGTTGATCGATAGATCATTGTCATTGGACAGAGGGTGTGGGGCTCTGGATGCGAAGTTTGGGAATTTTGCATTTTCGCTTGTTGCGAATAGGTCTATTTCTGGTTTCCCCCACATTTGAAAATATTGTTGAAGTACCGGAGAGTGAATCTCCCATTCGTGTATCTGTTGCTGTGTCCTGCTTAGCAGGTCCGCTAGCTGATAGTGTATCCCAGGGATGTATTCCGCTAGCAAGTAAATGTGATTGTGAATTACCCATTTCCAAATTGTTTGGTCTAGAATGGACAGTTGAGATGAATATGTTCCTCCTTGTTTCCTCAGATAATTCATTGTTGTCATACTGTCTGTTTTTATCAAAACTGTTTTGTGCTTGAGAAGGGGTTGAAAAGCTTTTAGGGCAAGAAACACAGCTAACAATTCTAAATGGTTTATGTGGTAAGTCAATTGAATTGAGTTCCATTCCCCTTGTATAGTAAGGTAGTTGAGGTGAGCTCCCCAACCTATCACTGATGCATCTGTTCTTATGGTCTGAGGCACAGGGTCCTGAAATGACCACTCTTTCATTGAATTGTTGTGATTCCACCATTGACTAGATTTGTGCGTTGGGCAGTCTAACAACACTAAGGGCCATATGCACAAAACACTTTTTCCCATAGACACAGAATGGGTAAAAACCTTTGATACATCTGGCCCTAAATCCTGCAATTGACCCGTGCTTGAGACCATTGCTGTGAGAGGCACTGTTGTAGTGTTCTCATGTTTAGTCTTGCATGCAGTACTAGTACTATGCAGGATGCCATCATTTCCAATAGTTTAATGATAAACCTTACGGTGTAACGTTGATTGGGCTGTATCTGTGATGTAGGGTTTTGAAAAGCTTGTATCCTTTGTGTATTTGGATAGGCTAAGGCTTTTTGGATATTGAGAATAGCACCTAGGTAAGGTTGAACCTGTGTTGGTTGAAGATGAGATTTTTGGTAAATGAATGTGAACCCTAATGTGTGTAGGGTTTCTATTGTGTATTGAGTGTGTTGATGACATTGTATAATATTGCTTGATTGTATTAGCCAGATAAGGAAAGACATGCATGTGTTGTCTTCTTAGGTAAGCTGCTACTACCGCTAGACATTTTGTGAAAACCTTTGAAGCTGTTGTTATGCCGAAGGGAAGAACCTTTAATTGGTAGTGGTTCCTTGCTATTACAAACCTTAGGTATTTTCGATGAGCTGGATGTATGGGGATATGAAAATAGCATCATTGAGATCTAATGCAGTCATGTAATCTTTTCTTTGCATTAGTAAAATGATGTCCTGCAGAGTTACCATGTGAAAATGTTCTGACAGGATATATAGATTTAGCGGTCTGAGATCCAGAATGGGTTTGAGAGTACCATCTTTTTCAGTATGAGGAAATATAGTGAATATACTCCTGTTCCCTGCTGAGATTTTGGAACCAATTCTATTGCTTTTTTTAGTAACAGTGATTGAACCTCTTGTTATAACAGAACATTGTGTTCTGGGGACAGTCTGTGATAGCGAGGTAGAATGTCGAGAGGAGTAGAAATTAAGTCCAGGCAGTACCCATTGCGGATAATTAAAAGTACCCACTGGTCTGTGGTGATATTTTGCAGTTGGGAGTGGGATTGCTGCAGTCTGGCCCCCACAGGAGATGTGTGGGGTTGTGGTATACCGAGGGAGTCACTGTTTTGAGGGAGTGGTGACACTCTTTGAGGCTTGAAATTTACATATGGCTCTGAAGTGTTGACCTCTGTAAGAGCCTCTAAATGCTCTTTGATATTGCTGTTGACCTTGTTTAGCTTGCGAGGTGGAAGCCTCTGTAGACTGGGGCTTTAAACCTCCTCTAAATTGTTGTTTACGAAAGGAACCGCTATAAGGTGTAGTGTATAGCACTTCCATAGCCTTTGCAGTGTCAGAGTCCTTCCTGAGCTTCTCAATAGTTGTGTCAACCTCAGGTCCAAATAGATATATATATTTTTTTTAATCAAAGGGCATATTAGGCACTGCCTGCTGAATCTCTGGTCAGAAGATCTTAACCATCCATGGCTACGGATGGTTACGCTAGTGTTTATGCTTCTAGCTGCTGTGTCGGCTCCATTAAGAGGAGATCCTATTTGGTTATTGCCAACTGCTTGACCTTCTTCAACAATTTGTTGAGCTCTTTTTTGATGTTCTTTAAAAAATTCCTGCATTTCGTCCCAGAGTACCCTGTCATATCTCACTAGTAGGGCTTGTGAATTGGCTATGCGCCATTGGTTAGCTGCATGTGTGGCTGCCCTCTTACCAGCAGACTCAAACTTTCTGCTTTCTCTGTCGGGGGAGGGGTATCCCCTGAAGAATGGCTATTAGCCCTTTTTCTAGCAGCGCTGACTACAACAGAGTCTGGTGGTACCTGTTGTGTACTATACACTGGGTCTGTTGGTGCTTGCTTGTAATTTTTGACTATTCGTGGTGTTAAAATTCTAGTCTTAACAGGTTCGTCAAATATGTCATCTGCATGTCTAAGAATACCAGGCAACATTGGCAAGCACTGGTATTGTGAGTGGATGAAGGATAATGTGTTGAAAAGAAAATCCTACTCAAAAGTCTCAGCATGCATTTGTACCCCATGGTACGCAGCTGCTCTTGAAATGACCTGTGTATATGCAGTGCTATCCTCCTGTGGTGAAGGATTGGAAGGATAGAGGTCAGGGTCTTTTAGTGGTATGTGATCTGGATCATACAAGTCCCAAGGGTCAACTGTATCCGCAAGCGAATATGTATGGGAATGTGCTGGTGAAGGCAATGGTGGTGGGGTAGCAGGTGGTGGTGAAAAAAAGTTGTGGCGAATGTGTTGGAGAAATTTATAAAAAGGTAATGGTTTCTCCTTTCTTTTAAAAAACTTTGCTGGTGGTGGAGCAGTGTCAAGCGTCTCTTGAAATGCCAGCTTTCTTTTGGTTTGTGAAGGAGGTGAAGCAATGATCTTCCCAGTCTCCTTTTGGATATGTATCCTTCTTTGTTTGGTGTCCATGATTTCAGGGATAGGCTGAATATCTGAATTTTCTGAAATTTATTCTGATGTTGTAGGTATTTTAGAGGATTGATCATCAATTATCTTTGAGCTGTGCTTTAATTGGCTCAAAAGCCCTTGTTCCTCTGTATAAAAAATGTTTTTCGGCCCGAAGTGGCTAACTTTTTCGGTCCCGAGGATACAGCCTGTCTCGGCTCCAAAGCTGGACATCGGCTCAGTCCGGATGTGGGGCTTTTAATAGATTTGGCATCAAAACAGGTTTGGCCTTTTTCAGCAACGAACCCGAAGGTCGTTCTCTGATGATTTTCTTTCGGGTGGAACCATGGCTCTCTGGCAGCAGTGCACCCAAGGCCTTAAAAGGTCTCTTGGAAATGGATGTAGGTGCCCGTGTACTCACATGCTGAGCCGCAGTGATCAGTTGGCTGTCTTCGTCAGAGTCTGCTTCGGAGTCAGTGTCCTGGATCGAAACAGCTGCCTGTGCCTGCTCTTCTTCTACGGTGTCAATGTACTCTGTATGCTTCTACGCCATATCGAGTCTTTTCATGGGAATTTTGCGTGGCATCGAAGAAAAAATCAGAATGGAGTCCGACCCATCAGGCTCCGGTGTAGTAGTCCTGAATAGGCCCGAGTCGGGCGTTTTCTGGTTTCCGGTGCTACTAGCGGCTCGATTACAGGTGGAAACACGAGCGAAACAATACGGTAAAATAGAGTTATTATAGAGTTTCCAAATCAAAAGTCTCGGACTGAGAGGAAACCCGTCCGAACCAGAGAGTGGAAAGAAAACAATCTAACTAAGGAGTCGATGCCCATGCGCACTATCACCGAAAGGACGAGTCATTCGATCCCGTGACTCGAAAAAAGACTTCTTCGAAGAAAAACAACTTGTAACACTCCGAGCCCAACACTAGATGGCGGTACTATGCATAGCATGTGTATCTGCAGCTAACCATGCCACCGAACATATAGTTATCCTATGTCTTTGAAGCAGATGCAGTTAAGTTGACAGCCATTAGAGATGTCTTGGAGAGGAATGCCTACATCGTTGAGAAAATTCCAAAAGGATTAAAAGCAAATGAAATATGAATCTACAGCTGTAACAAATAGTGAAGAATTGCTTACTCTCAAATGTATGAAGCATGTGATATATTGTAAATAAGTGGTAACCACGTTTTGGAACACATGACTAGCTAGTTTCACTACTTTTCTCTGAGAAATGTTATCAAAGAATATATGATGTAAAATGCAGATACAAAACATACACAAAGGGGGTCATTCTGACCCCGGGCCAGGGTCGGCGGGAGCACCGCCGACAGGCCGGCGGTGCCCCGCAGGGCATTCTGACCGCGGCGCTTCGGCCGCGGTCAGAAGAGGCAAACCGGCGGTCTCCCGCCGGTTTACAGCTGCCCTTTGAATCCCCCATGGCGGCGCAGCTTGCTGCGCCGCCATGGGGGATTCTGACACCCCCTACCGCCATCCTGTTCCTGGCGGTTCGCCCGCCAGGAACAGGATGGCGGTAGGGGGTGCCGCGGGGCCCCCGTAAGAGGGCCCCGCAAAGTATTTCAGTGTCTGCTAAGCAGACACTGAAATACGCGACGGGTGCAAACTGCACCCGTCGCACCCCTGCAACTCCGCCGGCTCAATTCTGAGCCGGCGTCCTCGTTGCAGGGGCATTTCCTCTGGGCCGGCGGGCGCTCTTTTGGAGAGCGCCCGCCGGCCCAGAGGAAATGTCTAAATGGCCGCCGCGGTCTTTTGACCGCGGTGCGGTCATTCAGCGGCGGTAGCTTGGCGGGCGGCTCCCGCCGCCCGCCAACATTAGAATCAGGCCCAAAGTGTCTATATTAAACAAATACTACCTATCATATAATTTAAGGCTGATTTGGTAATATCACAATGACTAAAAGAGGTCTATGTAACTAAACACCTTCAAGTCAAGAACCTGGACAAACTGAACTTGAACAATGTTTTGATGTAATGTGGCCTCTGGAGAAAAAGAAAATCATCAAAAAGGTACCATTTTGGCAATGTCAGTTGCTCCATGAAGTAACATCAGTGCCATCCTGTTTTGTTGGTTGGCCTTCCAACCGATACGCTGGGTCCATAGACCCACACAGGGGACCCCTGTGGCATGGCACCTGGCTTTTACAAACCGCCCAATTGGAGGACTTTGATCGCTGGAATCTTATCAGCATCTCCAAGCTGGGGGATGTATGAAATGGTTTACAGATTAAATCCATTCTGAAGCTACAGACTGACTTTGAGCTTAAAAAGTCCCAATTCTATAAATACTTACAATTATGCCACACCCTAATGATTTACCAGCTCTAAATGAACAAGTCCCCTTAGATGAGTGATTGGTGAGATGAGAAGATGTCTCGATGGGAATTCAGCATCTCCTTGCACCTATGCCTCATCATGCTAAAATACCTCCACTTATCTTACTTCACTTCCTGACGCCTTAGGAAAATGGGGACGTTTTCTGGATCTGCCTGCCCTAGTTATGCAAGTTATGATTGTGGCTTCATCCACATGGTTTGGGAGTGCCCCAGCATCCCTTGAAACTGGACCAAGATTTTCTCTACGATTTCCAGGATACTACTACAATTTCCAGGATAAAAGAATATCTTATTTATCAAATATTACGAGGGGACTGTCCCCTGCTATTATATGGCATGTGCGCATGCTCTGTACACCTTATTGCAAGCAAAAATTGTATCATGTTTTCTTTTTTCAGCCTTGCAACCATGCTAATGTAACATGAGAGCAAAGGCCTACGCCTTTCCATGATAATGCAAGATCCCAAGCCCGTACGGTCACCTGAAGTTGTGCACTAAGCGTTGTCCTCATAACTGACACAGTACTATAATCCATGCCTGGGCTGATCATATGAAGCGGCTGTGCCATGTATTGCAAATCAATAGTCTTGACCATACCATTTGTCTGTGTCAGAGAAGTGTGGGGTCTGCTTATCTCACTTGTTTAAAGTTCTGCTTTAGTAACTCCCAGACGCTTGCGCTGAAAATTCATGTGCAGTGCGAGTGTGCGCGCTGGATGTTGAACATGTGTGGTGGTAAGGCTGTGTATATGAAAGTCTGAATACCGGGCCTATTTTGGATGGCTGCTGATTTACCATGGAGTATGGATATAGCTTCCCCAGAAAGTGGAATTATATTGACTGCATTCCTGTGGCTAGAAGGTGGAGATTGTGACACGCAACTAAAAAAGTATGGAGGCAAGACTACCCTTAAAAATTCAGTGAAGTGGTTAGCAAACAAATGCTCATTAGTTCATCCTGAGCACTGCCTGAAGTGAGGGGTGGGAATCGGGAGTTTATGAGGATGGTTCTAGTCTGTCCCTGCCTGATTCAGAGTGGATAATCAAATGCACAAAGGTGATGGGATGGATGCTTGCAGCAAGTGTAACCCTCATCAATCGCTTGGGTTACGTTCTAAGCCACCGCCTTTTTCCCCACCATGCCACCTCAGTCTGGACCCAGCCAAATGCAAATCACGCTTTACCCTGCTGCAAAAGAAGAATCCAGCACAAACTGCCAAGCCAGGCTTTCCTTGAACTCCTGGAACACAAGCAACTGAAGACTAGTTTTGCACTGATTCACACTCCTCAGAATGGTATAGCTTGGCTCCAGTGGCACAGTGAGCATGGGACTCATGTCTGACCAAGACTCATTTGCATAAGCCAGGTCTCTGTCTAATATGGCACAGTGGGGGAAAAAACCCAAAAAAAACCAATGGTCTGTAATGGTCTGGTATGCGCAATGCGGGCCTGGGGGACCCGCAGCACCCACCGCTCAGCCAATGCACCAGTGCACCAGTGGTCTAACTTGGTCCCCTGGCCCAGTCCTCTGTCAGGTAGCTGCGTCTCACTGGCTGCAGGGCTCCTTTACACAGAAGCCCGCAGCACCACAGCGCAGCCCTTTCTCCTGCCGCACTGCCTCCACATTCGCACTGGGCCTGGGCGCCGCTCCCTCGGTCTCTGTTCGCGCCTCCAGTCATCTGTGGCACGGGGACTGCAGCCCTCAGGGTCTGCTGACTCCCTCTAGTGGTTCTGGCTGTGTAGGGGCACCTCCTGCACCAGCTTTGGTATTCTCTTTTTCAAGAGTAAGTTGTAGGCTGGAACGGAGCTCTCTGCTCATGCATCTGCCATTGTTGGCCTCCAAGCCATGCCCCTGTGTAAATGTTAATGGCTGTTTTAACTTACAACCCTGATGAAGTCCACTGTTGGATGAAAAGAAAATGAGTTACTTACCTGTAACTGTGGTTCTCCAGTATTGGTATCTTTCATAGATTCACATGCTTGAATCATTCCCCGTCGTCGAAGTGGGAGTCCCACGGTATATAGAAAGCAATAATTAGATTTTTTTTTTTTTTTAAATATATATTGAAGTCAATAGGAGAAACAACTTCAATTGTAGAACTATCAGCCTCTTTAGAAAGAGTCCAAATTTCAGCCAATCAGGCATGACCACCCCTTTAGAATCCTCAGCACAGAGGCTCAGTCTCTCAGATTTCTCCGCACTCGAGATTACTGGAAAAAACCAAAGGAGGTGAGCCCCTCTAGGGAGGAGGGTGGGTCGCATGGGAATCTATGAAAGATACCAATACTGGAGAACCACAGTTACAGGTAAGCAACTCATTTTCTTCTCCAGTATTGGGGTATCTTTCATAGATTCACATGCTTGAATCAGAATAGCCAGCAGTAAGAAATTTTTTTTGATATCTGTAACACCAATAGTATGCCTGTGTAGAACGCATGCTATCTGAACTCATATAGTTAATAACATTTGCAAATTAACCGCTAACATATTAGCTATATAAACTATATATATATATATATATATATATATATATATATATACACACACCTATATAAAAATATACATATATCTATATATAAATGTATATAAAAATATATACCTATACACACACACACACACACACACAGATCCAATATATGAAATTATCCTTCAAACAGCACATAGAGGTTGGAGGGTAAGAGGTTATTGGCTCACCTTATGCAAATATATTACGTAATACCGCTTGTCCTACCGCAGCATCCACTCTGTCCGTAGCCTCTAGGCAGTAGTGCTGGGTGAAAGTGTGAGCGCGTGTCCATGTTGCCGCCCTGCACATCTGGTCCAGAGGGACTCCAGCGAACAGAGCTGCTGAAGTGGATACCGCTCTAGTGGAGTGCGCTCTGACACTGGATAATAATGCCTTCCCTGCCAACTGGTGGCACAACTGTATGGCGGAAGAGATCCAGCGCGCTATGGTCTGTTTAGTAACGGCTTTACCCTTATTGATCTTTCCATAACTGATAAAAAGTTGCTCAGATTTACGGAAGTCGCTTGTCCTTTGTATATAAAATTTTAAACAGCGTTTAATGTCTAGAGAGTGTAGAGCTCGTTCCGCTGCAGATTGTGGATTTGGAAAAAATGTTCTGAGAACCACTGGTTCATTTAGGTGAAAAGATGATGGAACCTTAGGTATAAACTTTGGATTAGTTCTCAAAATGACCACCTCCGACTTGAATTGGAGGAAAGGTGGAGAAATTGTGAAGGCTTGAATATCACTGACCCTTTTCGCTGAGGTCAAGGCCAAAAGAAGGGCTGTTTTAAAAGAAATGAATTTGAGATCCACCCTATGAATGGGTTCAAACGGATGTTTCATTAATTGGGAGAGCACAACGTTCAAATGCCACTGCGGTGCAGGACGATGGTGGAAACATCCTAAATAAACCCTTGAGAAATTGTTTTATTATTCTGGACGACCATAGAGAAGGTGACTGAGACGTCCGTCGGAAACGGGATATGGCAGCCAGGTGCACTCTGATAGATGAATGTGAAAGACCTGATTTAGCCAAATGCAATAAATATGGCAAAATCTGTTCAGGAGAAGACGTTAGAGGATGAACGTTGGAAGTTGAGCACCATAAGCAAAACCTCTTCCACTTGAACTTGTATGTTCGGTTTGTAGACTGAGCCCTGGCACAGGCAAGCACCTCCCTGCAATCTGGAGGGATATCTAGTCCATCTAATTCATAGAATTCAGGAGCCATGCTGATAAACGAAGATATGTCGGGTTGGGATGACGAACCTGACCCTGGTTCATTGTTAACAGATCCGGTATTGCCTTTAGTCGAATGTGAGGTTGTTCCGAAAGTAACAGAAGTTCTGTGAACCAGAACTGGCGCGGCAATCTGGGAGCGATTAATAGAATTCTGCATTGCTCCCTCTTCATCTTTTGCAGAAGTCTCTGGATGAGCGGAAGCGGGGGAAAAGCGTATGCATAAATCCCTGACCATCTGATCAAAAACGCATTCCCCTTTGATCCCTTCTGCGGTCGCCAGCTTGCGAAGTGTTGGCATTTCTTGTTGTCTCTGGTCGCAAACAGATCTAGACTGGGTTTGCCCCAACGACGAAAGAGACGGTTGAGAACTGACTGATTGAGTTCCCACTCGTGGCAGCTGGTTCGAGTCCTGCTTAGGGCATCTGCCCAGGTGTTGGTGATCCCTGGGAGATGTTCTGCTCTGATAGAGTTTTGATGTAGAATTACCCAATGCCACAGCCTTTGTGCCTCTAGAGATAATGCTCGAGATTTTGTGCCTCCTTGCTTGTTGATGTAATGCATGACCGTGGTATTGTCTGTTCTTATCAAGACTGAAGAATTGCTGATGTTCGTGAGGAAGGATTTCAGTGCCAAGGTGACCGCTCTTAACTCCAATACATTTATGTGGAGAGTCGATTCTTGAGTGGACCATTTCCCTCTCACTGAAAGATCCTGCAAATGAGCACCCCATCCCTCTAGGGATGCATCTGTTGTTATTACGTGCATGGTCCTGTCCTTCAGAAATGATAGACCTTCTGAGATGAGGGGAGTATCCTTCCACCACTTGAAAGCCTGCCTTGCTGATGGGGTTATTCTGATTACATCGTCGAAAGAGCCTTCTATTTGTTTCCATTGATTGTCTAACTGCTTTTGAAGTGTCCTCATGTGCAGCCGACAGTTCCTTACCAATGGAATGCAAGACAATAGCATCCCCAGAAAAGACTTGTAAGTCCGTACTGAAGCGGACTTTCTTTTGCTGAGACGTGCTGCTAAATCTCGAAGTTTCTTTCGTCTGTCCTGTGAAGCAGAGGCTTTCGCGTGAACAGTGTCCAAGATGGCTCCTAGAAACGTTATATTCTGGGTAGGATCTAGGTGTGACTTGGGGTAATTGACTGTCAAGCCCAAAGCTCCGAAAAGGGATAGACATGTTTCCGTGTCTCTGGCAGCCTTCGATGTTGTTCGTGCCTTTATTAGCCAGTCGTCTAGATACGGGAACGCCTGTACCCCTAATTGTCTGAGGTGGGCTGCCACCGGTGCCAAAACCTTGGTGAATACTCTTGGGGCCGACCTGAGGCCAAAAGGCAACACTCTGAACTGGTAATGAATGCCTGCAACCCTGAATCGGAAGAATTTCCAATGATTGAGGTGAATGGGAATGTGGAAATATGCGTCCTGAAGATCTAACGATGTCATAAAGTCCCCTTGGTTGAGCAGGCGCAGGACGTCTTGAAGGGAGATCATGCGAAAAGATTGTTTCTTGAGGTACTTGTTGAGGGAACGAAGATCTAAAATAGGCCTCCAGTCCCCTGTCTTCTTCCAGATAAGGAAGAAGCGGGAGTAAAAACCTGTTCCCCTCTGGCTCCTTGGTACGATCTCTATTGCTCCCTTCTCCATTAAAATAGCAATTTGGTCCATAACCTCGTTGGGATGGGCTGGCGGGGGACCTCTTGGTGGTACCTGAGGGGTAGGTTGGTTGAATTCTAGTGTATGCCCCCGGTTGATGACATCCAGTACCCATTTGTCTGAAGCTATTCTGGACCACTGGTGTAGAAATTCAGGAATTCTGCCCCCTATAATAGTGTTGATATAGGGGCTGGGTGCAGACACTTGATAAGGGTCAGTGCTTCCTTGCCGTCTCTTTGGACTTGAAAGCCGACTTTCCTCTCGTCTGTTGCCTGAAGTGAGCGGATGACTGTTGACGAAAGGAATGCGGTTGTTGCTGGCCGAAGGTTGATCGAAATTGACCTTGGTGAGAGGAGTAATGACGATATTGCTGAGAGCCTCCTCTATATGAAAAAGTTCCTCTCCCTCTCGCTCCAGGAAAGGGCTGTCTTTTGTACTGCAGCGTTGCCAAAGATCTGGCTGTCTCAGTGTCTGCTTTAATAGACTGCAAAGCATCATCGACATGCTTGCCAAACAAAAGCTCGCCATCATACGGCATGTCCAGAATCTTTAATTGCACTTCAGGCCTAAAAGAGGTATCCTTGAGCCACCCCTGGCGCCTGAGATAGGCCGCCCTGGCCAACTGACGAAAACCTGTAGAGGAAACATCAATGGCAGAGTCTATGATTTCAGTCTAAATCTTTTCACCTTCTTGTAGAATCTTACGTGCTTCTACTCTACTGTCCTCAGGTAACATATCTATGAATTGTGACATGTCAGACCACATCTGTCGATCGTATCTCCCCAGTATTGCTAGAGAGTTAGCTGCTCTCACAGTGGTGGCCGCCATAGTTGAAAACTTCTTGCCTATGGAGTCTAAACGACGTCCTTCCTTGTCTGGGGGGGCAGTCAGAGAAGCTGATGGATTCCTGGACCTCCTCTGAGCTGCCTGCGAAATGACCGAATCCGGCTTAGGATGGCTAATTAAACATGCTGGGGAGTTGTCTGGCGCCTTATATTTCTTCTCAAGTCTCGGCAAGACTGCGGGAATGGAGGATGGAGTCTGCATGACCTTGAGGCCTTCCTCCCAAATGAAATCAACAATGGGTATGGCCCTTACAGACTTTCTAGTATCTTCTTTAAAGTCATAAAGAAAGCAGTCTGACTGCTTCGAAGTAATTGGCAGCTGGAATCTTTTCGCAGCCCTTTCCATGACACTATGGAAGCCACCAATGTCCTGCGGTGGAGAGTCCACTGGTGGTGGTGTAGAAGGAGATGGAGTTTGGATTTGATACTCATCCCATTCAGGGATGAGAGAGTCCGAGTCCTGTATCTCACCTTCTTCTTACTCTTCGGATGAAGGTGAAGCAATACCCTGAGCAGATGAAGGTGCTGTAGTAGGGTCCGGAAATTCTGAAGGTCTGGCCGGAGTGGACACTGGTGTCTGTGGAGGTTGTACCGGGGTAGAGGAACCAGCTGGAGGAAATCTTGCATAATAATCCTGCATCATCTGTTGAAGGTTGTTTATCAACGAGACCGGCATTTGAACTGTCTGTTCTTGTTGTGCCTGAATCTGCAGAGGACTTTGATCCTGCTGATCCGAATAATGCTGGAGATCCTCCTCTTCATCCTCCTCTTGGCACTTAATGCGTAGTTCAGATGGACTACGTGCCACTGGAAAAAAGCCATCATCAGAATAAACATCATCGTCATCAAATAAATGCTGCGGAGGAATTGGTGCGACCTTACTGGGCGATGTATGTGATGGAAGCAATAAAGAAGACTTGCTCTTTATAGGTAAAATTCTCTGCGGCAAGTAAGGAGATGTTCCAAAGTGAGGATAATGAGTCGTCGACGGAGCCGCCGTCGACGGGGCACTCGTCGATGGTGTTCTCGCTGACGGTGTAGGCGTCGACGGAGCCGTCGTCGGTGGAGTCGCTATCGGTGCTGCTAGCGTCGACGAAGTTGCCGTCGACGATGACAATAATTCCACACCCTCCGTCGACGGGGCTGCCACTGACGGGGTTGTCGTCGACAGTTGCATCGACGGTGAAATCGATGGAGATTTACTGAATTTACTCGTCGATGAATGCGTCGACAGTAAAGACTTCAGCTTCTTACCCGTCGACGGCCTCTTTGTGATCTTCAGAGTGTGAGACGACGATGGACCATACTTCAAACTCACCGACGTTATCGTCGTAGATGACAGCGGAGACGAAGTTACTATCATCGGAGATGGAGGAGCCGTAAACGTGGCCGTCGTCGAAGGAAGGCCTGTCGTCGACGGAGCGCTCGTCGATGGTGTCGTCGACGGTGTAGATTTTCTGGACACCGACGGTGGCAGTGAACTTGAAGGCCTTTTGAGCTTCTTTGATGAAGAAGCAGGTGTGGATGGCTTTGAGTGAACCTTGCCACATGCTACCTTGGATGTTGAAGGTAGTTCCTCCGGCTTGTCCTTAAATGCATGCAGCTTCTTAGCTGACTTACTGCTTTTAGGGGATAGGCTCTCCACAGACCTCTTCCTTTTCTTAGAGGTCACTGAAGTGTCACTCTCCTCCTCAGAAAGAGCTTCCCTGGCCTTTCTTTTCTGGAGCCAAAGTAGGAGCCTGGCTTCTCTGTCCCTCAGAGTCTTGTTGGGAAAGGTCCTGCAGATCTTACAGTCCTTGACCTTATGCTCTGGATGCAGGCAGTAGATACATTCCTTGTGAGGATCCTCACAGTGAAGTCTCAATCTTCCACAGGTCCCACAAGGCCTAAACAGACCTTTTCTTACTGCAGACATGATGGAAAAATTTTGCAGTAACAGCAAAGTGAAAGTTTGTAAGATTTTCTCTTGAAGAAATGGAAAACTGAGCAGAGCTCAGGGAGACTCCCTTACACACGACGTGCAGTAGAAAATCTGAGAGACTGAGCCTCTGTGCTGAGGATTCTAAAGGGGTGGTCACGCCTGATTGGCTGAAATTTGGACTCTTTCTAAAGAGGCTGATAGTTCTACAATTGAAGTTGTTTCTCCTATTGACTTCAATATATATATTTTTTAAAATAAATAAAATAAAAAAAATATATATATTTTCCCTAATTATTGCTTTCTATATACCGTGGGACTCCCACTTCGACGACGGGGAATGATTCAAGCATGTGAATCTATGAAAGATACCCCAATACTGGAGAACTCTATTTTGATACTACTACATGGCTCCTTATTGGACGATGAATCAGATTTCAGAGGACTATTACCTTATGGTGGCTTGATTAAATATTGAACTCTCATTACTTACACAAATGATTTTTGTAGATACCACAAGCGCTCCTCTTCATTCTGTGGGGAAGTACTTTCAGAGGTATGAATTTTACAAGAAAACACAAATAATGCAAATATAATGGTTTTGAAGTGGTAGCTTCTAATATGGTAATGTTATCCCATGGGAAAAAAGAACATATGCTGCATATATATATTTGCAATTGTTTTTCAAAGGGCCCCTTTAGGTGTTGGGTCAAGGTCCAAAGATCCACTAGCAATTCGGGCTATCATGCCCGGGTGTTTCTGGGTGATGAGGTGCTGGTCGCGTTGGCAGCCCCAAGCACTACCATGGGGAAGTTTAAAGGGACCTGTCAAATCTACAAATGCTGTAGAGGGGGGACTTAAAACTGGTCCAGCGGAACCCCAAGGGAGGCTCAGCTCGTGGGGACTCCTAGGCCAAGGACACAAAGTCAGACGTTTTTAAAGCAAGCTGTGGGGCTCGGGTGCATAGAGGCTTGGCTAGCTGGTCACTGGCATTGGAGGCTTTTACAGTTCCTAGGTTGACCAGAAGAAGGAGAGAAAGCAAGATAGCCGGGTCACTCTTGTGTGGGCTTCGTCGTTCCTGAAGTCCCTCAAGAGCAGGCTGGCTTTTGCGGTGGGGGTGTCTGGACTGGACACTCAGCAAGCCTTGGTTGCGGCAAATGCCCGGTGCCCATAGTATTGGTGCAAGGGGACTCCTGGGGTGGGGCATCTCTAAACTTACTGGAAAGATGGAAATGACCTCTTGGAACCACAGTGACCTGATCCTGGCGTGATGCTTCCTCAGTGGTCCCGATGTCCAGCAAAACGAAGTTCCAGACAAGTGTGGCCAGTACCTGCCGATGTAGGGGGTAGCTCCTTTACCCCAAGGGAGATGCTACCTGGCAGTCAGAGTGCTGGACTGTCCTCCAAGAATTGGGGAGGATGTACAGCTTTTGGACGAGTCTGGTCGGAGCAACTGTCGGGGCACCAGCTGCAGGAAAGTACTTTCTTTTTGGCATGGTTACCCCCACTTTTTGCCTGCTGTCAGTATGTTTTGACTGTTTTCAATGGGATCCTACTAATCAGGAAACCAGTGATTGCGCTCTCCTCTGAGGGCGACAAGTCTTCAGCCTGCATAAGAAGTAAGAAGGAATTTCCCTTGGAGTGAAATGAGTCACTCCCCTGCATCCGCAGGCACCAAATGCAATGACGACCGTGGATCTTCTCTCCTATGGAGCTGGGTGGATCCTGCATCACAGGTGGTGGTCTGGAGTGGTCCTCTCTACCAGCTGTCCAACTTGGGAGACGGTAAGCCTTTGCCTCTCCTTGCAGGACAGTACCCCTGTGCACTGCGACTCTTGCAGCTACCAAAGCTTGCTTGTTCCTTCTCCAAGGGATCTTCAGGCACCGCGTAGCCCCGGCCCAGAGCACTCCTTCCTGCAAAGCACAGTCTCCTGCCTGCTGCTCCAGCGGCATTTGGTGAATACCCTTGGTGCTGTTGTTACCCCCAAATGGTAGCACTTTAAATTGGTAGCGCTTTCCTGCTATAATGAACCTCAGATATTTTCGATGTCCTGGATGTATGGGAATGTGGAAGTAAGCATCTTTTAGTTCTAATGCTGCCATGTAATCCCTTTTTTGTAGTAGAGAAATGATGTCTTGTAGAGTGATCATATGAAAGTGTCTGAAAACATGTATTGATTGAGGGGTCTGAGATATAAGATTGGTCTGAAAGTACCCTCTTTCTTTGGTATGAGGAAGTATAGTGAATATACTTCAGACCTCGGTTGGGATGTAGGTACCATCTCTATGGCACCTTTGAGTAGTAGTGATTGTACCTCCTGTTTTAATAAATTGAGATGTTCCAGAGTAAGTTTGTGTGAACGAGGGGGAATGTTTGGTGGAGTAGAGATGAGTTCTAGACAATGGTCATGTTGGGTAATTGATAAAACCCATTGATCTGGAGTAATGTTTTGCCATTGTGGGTAAAGAATTTCCAGTCTTCCTTCCGCAGGAGAAGTATGCTCTATAGGGATCTATAAGTCACTGTTTTGTTGAGGTGGAGGAACCTCTTGGAGCGGTTGATTTACCTCTTCCTCTATAATTATTTCCTCTGTAAGAGCCTCTTAACAAACCTCTGTTGTATAAGTTGTAGTCCTTGTTTTTGTTGAGATGTGCATGGTTCTGTGGTTGAATGTGATCTACGAAAACTTCCCTGTGTAGGTGTAGTGTAGAACGCTTCCATAGCTTTAGCTGTGTAGGAGTTCTTTTTGAGCTTTTCTATTGTGGTATCAACCTCTGGCCCAAATAAATGTTATTTATTAAAGGATATATTTAATAACGCTTGTATTTATGGTTTAAAACTTGAAGCCCTTAACCATGCACGTCTTCTAAGAATGATGCAGGTGATGACACCCCTTACTGCTGTTTCCGCTTCATCTATAGCGGATCTGATTTGGTTACTGGAGATAACCTGCCCTTATGCTACTATTTGTTGTGCCTTTTTATGATTCCCTGGTGGAAGATACTGAAACAAGTCTTCCATTTGATCCCAAAATTCCTTGCTAGGAGTCCTTGAGAGTTTGCAATCCTCCAATGGTTAGCAGCTTGAGTTGCCACTCTTACGTGCTGCATCAAATGTGCGACTTTCTTTGCCTGGAGGAGGAGCATCCCCTGTAGACTGGATATTGGTTCGCTTTCTTGCTGCACTGACCACTACGGAGTCAGGTGGTAGTTGTGTTCTAACAAAAACAGAATCAGAAGGTGCCGGTTTATATTTTTTATCTACCCTGGGTGTAATAACTCTGGATTTTACTGTTTTTAAAAAAATATCTTCTGCATGTTTGAACTTGCCTGGGAGCATAGGGAGACACTGATACTCTTTATGAGTAGATGTTAAGGTGCTAAATTAAAAATCATGTTGAACGGGATCTGTATGTAATTGTAAATTGATACGCAGCTGCTCTGGCTACAACCTGATTGTAAGCAGTGGTATCTTCAGGGGGAGATGGCCTTGCAGGGTATAAATCAGGATCATTGGGGAGAATGTGATCTGTGTCATATGTCCCATGGATCTAGATCTTGTTAAGGATCATACAAATAATCCCTATCTGGTGAAACAGGTTGTGGAGAGAATTGTGTAAGTGAAGGTGGTGGTGGTGGTGTATCAGATGGTGGTGAAGCAGGAAGTAAAGGAGAATGTGGTGGTGAAGGCTGTTGTGTTGCCTTTTGTTTAAATAGTTTAGTAGGTGGAGGCCAGTTTTGTGAAAAGATAATTTTCTTTTGATTGTTGGAGGAGAGGCTATGATCCTTCCTGTGTCCTTATGTGTATGGTTCTTTCGCTGCTTAGCGTCCATGACCTCCAATATGGGCTGTATTTCTCATCACTTCTCAGTAGCTGGAGCATTTCTACCACTGACAGGTTTCAGCTCCGAAAGCTTGAGTCGGGTCGAAAATGTCAGCTTTGAAAGCAATGTTACTTTTTTAAGCTCCGAGGTGGAAGAGTCTGATTTTTAGCTCAGCACTGAAACAGATGTGGGAAGCAGTTTGCTCAGTGCCGAATGCACTTGTCTTTTGTTTCGGCGCCGAACCCGACGGTTGATCATCCGAATGTATTTTTCGGGTCCGACCATGGCTGGCAGGCAGTGGAGGACCAAAGACCAATGTAGAAGTCTTTTTAAATGTCTTTGGGTGATGGGATGGGGCTGATCCGAATAGGAGTCTGCGATGGAGACGGATGCAAGCTGTGCTAATTCTTCTTGTGTGTGTTCGTCCCCGAAGATGTCTGGCATGTGTTCTGATGACCTGGAACCAATCTCCATTCGGCGCGCTCTTCGATCCCTGAGAGCCTTTTTGGATCAAAACGACTGACAAGCAACACAGTTTTCTTCTCTGTGATCTGGAGAGAGACAGAGATTGCACACTAAGGGCCAGATTACGACTTTGCAGGAGGGGATTACTCCGTCCCAAATGTGGCGGATATCCCACCTGCCGTATTACGAGTTCCATAGGATATAATGGACTTGTAATTCGGCAGGAGGGATATCCGTCACCTTTGAAACAGAGTAATACCCTCTGCCGAAGTCATAATCAGGCCCTTAGTGTTGATCGGTGTATGGAAATTCGGCGTGTCACCGAGGGCAAAAGCAAAATGGAGTCCGTTCCATCAGCCTAACATTTGTGACTACAACGTGTTGAAGTAAGCCCAAAAGGGGCGAGGTTGACCTTAAGAGGATGTAATCGACCCAAACGATTACAGTCGGATCGACTAAAAGGTTGGAAAAAGCCATCAAAACTATACCGACATTTATAGAAAAGAGAGAACTTGAGATAGTACCCGAACCGAGATCTACTGGAGTGAGAGAAAACAAGTCCGAACCAGACAGTGGAAAAAATACAACAATCTAACAAAGGACTCGATGCCCATGCGCAGTATTACCGAGAGGAGTCATCACTGCATGCCGTGACTCGAAAACCTTCTGCGAAGAAAAACAACTTCTCCGAGCCCAACACTAGATTTATGGAAAGCTTTATGAAAGATTTATGGAAAGACTTATGCAAAGCATGTGCATCTACAGCTACACATGCCATCGAACATATATATGCAGTGGGTATTGGCACAGCACAGAGGGTTTGTGTGATGCTGTCATTTAGCAGGGACTTACAAAGATGCTAAAGTCCTTGCCAATTGGGTTACATTTGTCATTTGTCTTGTTTTTATGGAAAGAGCACTGGTACTGGGGTCTGGTTAGCAGGGACACAGTGCACTACCAATCAACATCAGTATCAGTGAGCAAAATGTGAAGTTGCCCATGTCAAAATGGAGCACTTTCCTACACAACCCACCCCATAAGCGAAAGAGAATGAGACTAATCTTTCCAAGGAGAGCCTTCATTGTCTAAGTGAAAGAACCTGGAAAGGCCATCTGCATTGGCATGGTCAGTCCCAGGTCTGTGTTCTACCATAAAGTCCATTCCCTGTAGGGAGATGGATCACGTCAACAGTTTGGGGTTTTCACCTTTCATTTGCACAAGCCATCTTAGAAGTCTGTGGTCCATTTGAACAAGGAAGTGAGACCCCAAAAAGGTATGGACTCTGCTTCATCAGGGACCAAACCACAGGGAAGGCTTTCCTCCGTATAGAACTCCAACGCTGTTTTCTGGGCAGTAACATCCTCCTAATAGAAGCTACAGGACTGGCTGGTCCTGGCCATCATCACTGGTATGGGATAGGACCATTCCTATCCCATGTGTAGAGGCATCAGTCTGCACAATTAACTGTTTTGAATAATTGGGAGCTTTTGGAATGGGTGCTGAACACACTGCTTCCTTCAGAGTGTCAAAAGCTTTCTAACAGCTCACTGTCCAGCTGACATCCTTTGGTGGTTTTTCAGAAGTCAGTTCTGTGACGGGTGCCACAACAGTACCATACACATTCACAAACCTCCTGTAGTACCCAGTCAAGGCAAGGAATGCCCTGACTTGAGTCTGGGTTGGTGTAGCCTCCCAGTCCAGGATACACTGGATCTTGAGCTGTAAGGGTTGAATTTGGCCTCCACCTACAAGGTAGCCCTTGTACAACTGACTCCTGCCCTATCTGGCACTTGCTGGCCTTGATAATGAGTAATGCTTTCTGCAGAGCCCAAGGACCGTCCCACAGTGGATCAGGTGATCCTGTCAAGAGGATCTATGGACAGCAATATCATCAAGATATGCTGCACTAAAAGCCTCCAGACCAGCCAGGACTTTGTTCACCAGCCTCTTGAACTGCAGGAGCATTCTTTAGTCCAAATGGCATTCCAGAAAACTGGTAATGTCCATCTGGGGTCGAGAATGCTGATTCTTCTTTGGCTCCTGGAGTGAGACCAATTTGCCAGTACCCTGATGCTAAGTCAAAGGTACTGAGAAATGTTGCTGCACCCAACCTGCAAATCAAATCATCTTCCCTTGGAATAGGGTGAACATCAGTATTTGTGTAAGTGTTGAGACCCCTGTAGTCCACACAAAACCTCAGCTCTGGTTTACCTCCTTTGGAAAGAGGCTTGGGGACTAAGACCACTGGGCTGGCCCTGGATCTTTCAGTGTGCTCAATAACCCCTAGCTCCAGCGTCTTGCTAATGTCAGATCTGATGCTTCCCTTTATTTGATCAGACTGCCTGTAGATTTTATTTTTGACAGGTTGGCTGTCCTCAGTTTCCCATCATGAGTGCACCAGGCTGTCTGACCAGGGCATAGGGAAAAGAGCTCAGCATACTGCCCTAGGACTTGCCTGCAGTCAGCTCGCTGTTGGGCAGTGAGGGTGTCGGACAAGACAACTCCTTCAATATACCCATCTTTGGGTTGTTAGAGAGGTTGTCAAGGAGGAGTTTTCGCTCTTCTTCCTGATCCTCATCAGTAACCATGAGCATGGTCACATCAGCCCTGTCATGGAAGGGTTTACGGTGATTCACACGGTTTACCCCGTGGGGGCTCTTGGGAGTGCCTAGGTCCAACAAGTAAGTGACCTCCCCTTTTCTCTCCACAACCCACTCCATTTGTCCTGGAGGGCCCTTGGTGCACCAGGCTCTGATACTCATACCTTTTGCCCGGGTAAAAGTCAACTAGTCCAGCCTTTAGGTCAAACAATTCTTTCTGGAGCTCTTGGCTTGCCCCATGGTTGTGGTTTATTTTCTCCATGTTCTTAACCATCCTTGAACGCAGGCCAAGCAAGCACAAACTCCACTATGTCCAGTTTGGGATCTTCGAGAGGTCTCTCCCAGCCTTTCCTCACTCGATTCAGTGGGTCTCTAACAGGATGACCAAACAGAAGCTTAAAGGGACTGAAGTCCACTCCCTTCTGTGGCACATCTCTGTAGGTGAAAAACAGGCATGGCAAAAGGACGTCCCATCTCCTTCTGAGCTTTTCAGGCATTCCCATAATCATACCTTTCTGGTCTTGTTAAACATTTCAATAAGGACACTGGTTTGTGAATGATAAGGTGTGGTTAACTCATAAGTCACCCTGTACTCAATCCACATGATGTTCGGGTAACCAGACGTCAAGTTACTATCTCTGTCTGAAACAACCTCATTAGGGAAGCCCACTCCAGTAAAAATATTTAAGAGGGCTCTGGCAACTCCCAGTCAAAAAGCTGAGGAGTCTGCAGGCAGATAGCAACCACCAGAAAGAACAAAACTTCTTTTAGTACACTGACCGAATTGCCAAATCCATTTTCTTAATTTAGCCAATACATAAGTCGTCTGAATTCTTAGAAGATAAAGGCATTTCACTGGCTGGATCAAACATGTCAAAATTAGCACCCATAATTGGCAGGGCAAACAAAGTTCCCAATGACAAGTTCTTAACTTGTGGAGCTTTTTTACTGTGGAACCTCGACTTGTTAAAACTCTGGTCACTGTTCCCTCAATTGCCAAGGGTCAGAATTTATACATATGTAAAGTATTTTTTGCAATTGCTGTAGCTGCCCATCCCCGAGTACAACTAGTCATTCTTTTGTGAAAATGTGTAATCAATCTATTTGATTCTCCAGTACTGGATGTTTCGTAGATTTACATGCTTGAATCATTCCTCGTCATCAAGGTGGGAGTCCCACAGTACCTTTTAAAAGCAGTAGAAACCATATACATAGCTTATAATGACTAGAAGACATTACTTTCATTAACCTATCCACATCATTTATATAACTCTCAATCTATACCTCTCTCAATCTATCCTACATCTCCACTCTGACCCATTCCACTGCTATGATCTCCAAAACAACCGTTTCTAAATACTTCCCTCCTCTCTCTCCTGGCTCACACCAAACCTAATTTTGCTACTGCAATCTCCCAAACAACTCTTTCTACATTCTTCTCTCATGTTTCCCTTCCTTGACTCATCCCAAACCTCATCTTACTACTATACTAATTCACCACAAATCCTTTTGCATTACGGAGTAACATGCTTCTCGCCAAAAAACGCTTGGACACCTCGTCCAGGTAGTAAGTGCTACATAAATACAATTATAATTACAATGTCAGTCTCCGGGGGAAATGCTATTCACTCAAGCATTATAACCAGGGTCACTGAAGTTACGCAGCAGGAGAGGGTCTAATTATGCAGCAGGGAGAGCAGCAATTTATACAGCAAGAAAAGGCATAGTGAGGCATAATGCGGCATATTTTCATTATTTTATCATTTGTAAACTTGGTGACACTATTTGGGCATTGGCTGCAACTCAGTAGTACTGATTTAACTCCCAAAAATAGCAATAAGCAACAGAAGAGTGACCAATCCAGCTTCGCAAAGGACCTTCGACTGTGTTGCAACACATGTTCATTGTAGTTTTAGTAACTAACATTTGAGCTAGATTCAACATATTTTTGTAAAATCTGCAGATTATGCGGCATATGATGGATTATGTGGCAGTAAATTCATATATAAGTGAAAATCGCAGCACAATCGCACAATTCAAGTGACCCTGACTATAACACAAACATACATACCAATCATTTTAAAATGCTCTTGTTTACATCATTAAGAATTGATGTAAATGGCAGTCAATTGTTGAGACAGTCCCTTATTAACAACGTCTGCACTGCAGGAAAGCGTAAGCAATATTTAATCCTTTGACTAGAACAGCCATTTTACCCAAAAGTTAAAAAACCTGGATAATATGACCACAATGATCAGGTGAGAATTATTATTTTTTGCACACTGATGCCACACAAAAAAGCAACATAGTTGAATGTTAAATGATATTTAACGTAAATCAGCAGTGCATGCAGCAAAAAAAGGCTGTACATTAATTCGTCCTCTGAGACGGATGTGTTTGGAAAATAGTGGTCAGCACGGTCCTCATTCAGGTATAAAGACTAATCTTTGGCTTACTATATATGAAGCGGAAAATCTCAAGATTCTTTTGGCTGAAGTAATGACCATCCGATTGATAACTGGGTAGACAAATGTTTAAGGACTTGTTTTTCTAGTGTTCAATATGTAGGAGACATCATGGTGGTGACCCAAAGATAGAGGTCGCCAGGAAGCAGCAGCGGGCATTGTTCAGGCACTGGGTGGAGAATCCAGTAAAGATCTGTTAAGATCAAGTCTTTTGTGATTTTGGGAAGATACTCAAGACTGGTCTTTTGGGAACACTGTTGGAAGGACTAAGATTTGGAGTTCTTGGGACAAAAAGAATAACACTAAGTCAGTGAAAAAATATTCTTGGAAATGTGGTATATGCTACACTGAAAGAGGAAGGTGGAGTCTTCTGCTGTAGTGATTAAGAAGCCCTTGATGTGGAAGTAGTGATAAACATAACATTATCAATGTGCATTAAATAAATTATTGTATATTTCTGTTAATTACAAAACAGTGAAGAGTACAGACTCTGGTAAGGCATTTATTATCACTACCATTTGCTACAAGGAACAAATTACAAAAAGGACTGAAATGCAAGGCCCAGGCGTTGGGTTAAAAAAAAAAAAAGACACAAAGAGACTATCACACAGTACAAAATTAATTCCAGGTAAGATTTATCAGCAGTCTTCAGAAAGTATCTTCTTCCTCAAGTGCCAAGAACCAGCCACACAGCCAAGGTGAATCGCCTCCGCCTCCAGAGGAATGAGGCTATAATCTTTTCTTTGTAGCAGTTATCAAACTATTTTACAGCAGCAGTCCGCACAGCTCACTTCCATTCAAATTGTCTTTTCAGTGTTCAAGTGTTGCTCTTGTTCCAGATCTCCTCCCCCGCGCACTCATTCACCTGCAGTACCCTCTCCAAAACCCTTTCTCTTTGTTCAGACATTCTGTGATAATTCATACCAGAATTGATGGTGCTGAAAAGTGGGCTTTGGAAAGTACTGCTCCCAAGGAAAGTTGGGACCCGACATCCTGTTGGAACAGGCGGACTGAGACTAATGCCACCTCTCCAAATAGCCTGGAGCCATCAAAAGACATTTTGATGCCTGCAGATCCCCAGCAACACCCATGGTGTGCATCCAGGCATTTTGGTGAATCACTACACTAGTGGCTGTACTATGGTCTACATAGTCTGTGGTCCAGACTGGCCCTCAAAATATACTTGTCCGTGTCATAACCTTTGTGGATCATCTTGGTGAAATTATTTTGAAACTCCTCAAAAAGGGCGGGCAAAATCTCCCTCTCCATATCCCAGATCCATGAGTATCTCCCCAGCAAATAAACAGCATCAGACCACTATGCCAAATTGGCAAAACACATCAATGCACGTCCCTTTACAGTCAGGCAGAGCAGCAGGAAAAGCATTTGGGTTCATCGTGCTGGCTGAAGCCTGAACTACTGAGCTTTCTAGCATGGGGTGCTGTGTCAAAATGTTTCGATCACCTAGAGCAAGCCTATGCCACCTATTGATGTGGAAACTAACTGTTGGCACTGGAAATGGTTGCAACCACAACCATTAACGTTTCCGTTAGAGCTTCACTGAAAGTTAACAACGACTCAAAAGGTGAAAGGCGAGGTTGGAAGATTTTGGTAAGCAGATTTGTTTTTCACAGCTGGCCACTGGAGTTCCAAACACTCTGTGGCTCAACGGACCACCACGGCAAAGGAGAAGCTTTATTTACTGGGGCCGGTAAGGTATGAAGATCAATATCATTATGACGGTCTAAATAAAGTAAATAAAGACCAACATCAGTACAGTGAAGGGTTAACAAATTGTCAAGTCTCCTTCACATCATCTTCACCAAGTAGAACATTATGAATGGCTTTTATCATATCTGAATTAGAACCAAATATGGCCTCTGTTGTAAAAAAGAAAATATTGGTATTGAGGCAAAGGTACTGCCAGAGAATCTTCCCACAACATGGGCCGTGCTTTTGTGATCCCATAATGAAACACTGGCTCAGATGTGGCCTAACTCTGCTCTGGATCCACAATTGGCATTAGGGTCAGATCTGGAACCAGAACCTCTGCAACTAGCAACTAAATGTCTAAAACTGGCAAAGGAGTGGAAAGAGAGCCCGGACCTACCCAGAGGATGGGCACAGACCTAAAGGGGTCAGTTGGCACCAGGGAAAGCCCTGCAAATGGAAGTTCATCTAGGGCCGGGCAGAAGATGGTCAGGGGAGAAGAAGATGTGGAATGCAATTATTCACCCCCACAAAAAGCTGAGCATTTTTTCCTTCAAGGCTTTCACGTGCTGTAGAGTCAAAGACAGCCAGTAGAATTTGAGGGGTACTGGTTACAGCCGAGGAAACGGGTCTAAATCTGACGACCAGCACACAGCTGGACACTGAGTGCCGACTACACAATCTCAGGCAAGTGGGAGCAGTGGGCGAATTCCCGTCTGGATTTCATTTACTTGAGCAAAAAATAGCTTTTTACTTTTTCCCTGGACTTACCAGAAGACAGATCTAGACTGCAACCTAAGGTGTTTTTAAATCTTTTTGGGACCAGGCACAAGACTTGGAGCACAACCTGCCTCGTTTCTTGGGCTCAGCGACATACAACCCCATCTCCTGCTCCCGGATGGCCTTTGGATACATCACAAAGCATTTGTTTCTCAACTTTTTATCATGCTGGGATCCGAAGCATAAGATGCAAACGTTATGTGGGTGGGTAGCAAACAACTTCTGCCTGCAGGTGTGGCCTCATTTCCGCACAAGGTTCCTGAAAAGCCCGATGGTGTCACTTTTCAGTATGCTGAAGCCATAGCTAAAAAGTTTCTGGATCCACAATGGTGCCTGGGGAAATTCAAAACACTGGGAATCTGCGCTTATAAGTTTCCAACAGAAAAAAAGTTACTAACTTAAGTCAGGAAAGACTGCACAACACATCTTAAAAATCAAAACAACATCAATTTACTCACTAAATATGTGTATCTGAAATTGGCAAGTGATTTATTCCCAAGAGGGAAGATCTAAAAATAAAAGAAAATCGAGTTGCCCATTTTCCCAAAGATACTCTTCCACAAAGTAAGAACTGTGGCAAAGAAGAGGTGGGGGTGTCCTGCTTCCCTCCATAATCTTTCTTCCTCTAAGTTTCTACCTACCTCAGTAATTTGGGTATAAGGTAATAAGTACGTGATTCAGATTTTGGTTTCCAAATTAGTTTTTTAAACTATTTCTGTTATTTTTCTATTAGTACTGACAAAAAAAAACAGCAAAAGTGCTGCATTAAATGGCAGTAAAAACATCAGGGCCTAATACACAGCCTGAAATAGGGATGCGCTATATTTGCCACATGTAGTAATGACATCCAACAACATAGACAACATTCTACGTAAATAACTCATATTTTACAGAAGAGTGCTGAGGGGAAACACCAGTGCTAAAGGGAAACAGCAAACTACTGCAAGGCCAATGTTCAGCAGATCCATGTATGATCTGCCAGGGAATGCCACAAAGGCCTCCGTCTAACAAACCAGTGTTCAAAATATACAAATAGAGCAGACTGGAAATTAAGAGCAAGCTTGGGCACACAGGACAACTTAATTAGATACCACATTGTAAGGTTTATGTAGGTATGGTAGGGCATCCAAATGTTTATGGGGCAGATTTACCAGGCATTAAGGAATCCTTTATCTCAATATTACCATTACAGACAGTCAACTGAAGGGCTGACCCCCTCATCACCACTTGTTGCCTGACTGGCACAGAGACTGATGTCACAGGTTTTCAGACCAGCAAGAGAGGACCAGGGATCAGATTTAACATCATACATTCAGATAGCATGCCAGTAACTCAGAACTAACATTTAATGATGATGGGCATTATCAGGTCAGGTGGAGACATGATTTTTTTGGGTGTCTACTCCTGGGGCACCATGCATTTGTCCGAGGGTCAAAATTACATACAGGCTTTATGATTTTCAGTTTAAAAGCCATTATAAATGTTAAAGCACAACTAAAAGGAATATCAGAATTTCTGTGGAAACTGGAAAGTACAGAATTATACTGCACCCTCTACAGCTTTGGTGTCAAAATAGTGTTGCTCCTATCTCAAAGCACTTCTATGATGGATCCTCCGGCTATGCTTCAGTCAGGCCATGATAAGTCAAGTTAGATCAAGTTAAGGCAAGGTTCCTGGACCTACTTCTATTATCATTTTGAGAGCACACGTCACCTTCGCCCTGCTTCAACTCGCTATTCTCTGCTAAATGCTTTGAGGTGACCAGCCGGTTCATAGCTCAACCCTGAGCCTTGTCATATTCCATGACGAGTGGCACCACCATGACCTCATGCTCTCTCACCGAGAGTGGGCAAAAACTCTGCCTTCAGACAACACAGGTATCAGTATGGTGCCAACAAAGATGAGTATGTATACTCATGGACAGATAGCTTAGCTGACCTGTCTGAATGTACTTGATTGGAAGGGGGAAACCACAGGAAACTCAGACTCTGCATTGCCCTAAAGTCCTTGTAGTACGCATGTGCAAGCACACACTCTGAATTACTATACTATTCCAATTGAACTCCCCCTCCTATCCCCACTCTACTACTGCTGGCAGTACTCTACCACCTATTGCCCATCGTTGCTGTTTTACACAGACTTGTTCACTTCTCACCCTCTCTTGTGGGGTGCTTCAGCTGCCAGTTTTAAACAAGTAGGAGCCCATAAAGAGCAGATTATTACTGGAGCACCACTGAACTGTTAAGCTTTCTTGTTATCTGGTGAAATGCCCATGAACACTTTTGCATGTGTTATGTATTTTTCAAATTATAACTTCTCGACTGTACCTCCTTGAAATTGGATGCCATCATCAGGACTTCTGTAAAATCAAAAACTCAAAGATATTTTAAAAACGTGACTGTGCACATAGTTGCATCCAGAATCAATGTCCTCTCTTAAAGTGATGTACGCAAACAAGGCGGATTAGGATCTCTACCACCACCAGACCGCCGGGATCCAAGATCCTGTTGGAGCTGGCAGTCAGACCGCAAGGGTTGTTATGTGGTGCTCGGAACGCTGCATATGTGGCAGTACAGACAGTTACACCCGTAATAAGGCCCATAGTGTATACTTTTATGCCTGCTGTTATTTGAAATATGAGTTATTTGTGCACAGCAGAATTGCTACTATCAATCAGTGGCCTGTTGAGGCCTATTTCCCATCACTTCTTGCAGCAGTTAAACTACAAGGACTGTCATGAAGAACAGAAGCACAAAACTGCAACCCCCACCGCTGTATGTTTGGGGCATGTACAATATAAATCACTACCATTAATTCTTAAGTTGAATTAGGAAGTCCGCCACTACCACCAGTAAATGATGCCTCAACAACAAATCTGTAAATACATCGAGTGGCTACATTCATTCTTAGCCTTTGTATTTTCCTAGTTTTCTGAATTGGTCTCCTACATACAATTAAACAGTCAAAGACAGAGGGCACAACTGACGAACTGCATTTTGTAGTACTTCAGTTATGAAGTAGTACTAATAAAGTACTATGAAATAGGATTCACAAGCTATCAATCCCCTCTCATCTTTTCTAAGCAGAGTTCTCTACCACAAGTGTGAACATCTCTGCACACGTAGGTCCCAGTTTTAGTAATGAATATGAGAGGCAGGAGGGTGTGACTGGAAAATGGGCAACACTAACACCTAAATGGGATTAGGCACGAGTAAGGATGGATTTAGGATGACATTCGTAAACAAAACCCCCACCAACACAAAGGTAAGCCTATTGCTTGTCACAAACTGCACTTCTAAAGTTACAACCAAAAAACATACTCAAAAGCAGTTGTAAGTGTATGCAAGCCAAGTCTTGGAAAAAGTCTAGCACCACTCGTAGCCACTTACATGCACTGCAGCACTCTCCCATGGAAAATAATGGAGGTCAGTACTCAAAATAACACCCCGTAGGAAATAATATTTAAAGAAATTAAATTACTTTTAATTTCTTTATTTTAAAAAGAAATTACATAATTGGTATACAATTATGTTATTTAAAAATCTGATAGTTATTTTAAAATTAAAACTATTTTTGCTAAACAATTAGTAGCATTTAAATTTATTCCTATACATTACTGAATACATGTCAATATATATATAGTAAAAAATAATTTAATAGGTGATTTTTTAAAATTATCATTATATTTTACATAATTATGTAATACAGATTCAAGTTGATGTGCTGTACCATTTCATTAATTTTAGATTTAAAAATAAACATATAAAATAATTGTACATTTATATTTTATAACACAATATTAGTAATTTTTTTAAGTTTAATAAACTTTAACACATTTTCCTATAATTTAATATAAGGAGATCGCCACACATATTGCACAGATACCCGCCCAAATGTGAAAGTTAGTAACTTTACACGTGTAAATCCTGTTCTAGAAAGCTTCACCCAGGGTCTACACTCTGAAATGACGAAAAGCAAAAAAAGTAAAGTTTTTCATAGGTGCAGGAGTATACTCACACCTATATTTACACACGAGTACATTTACAAGTGCAAATTTACCTTTGTGACTAGATAGAGGAATTATCCTCAAGAGGGTTGAAATGTGAGTATAACAATGGCAGCCTCAGTCCTTTGGCCAAAGTGTAGGCTAAAGAGTTTATTTTAATGTGAGATTTGTATTGTCTTATTTAACACTATGATCTACAGTGTTCCCCCAGTAACCTGGTCACTTTCTGCCACAACGCAGAGTAGTTGATTTGCAAGGTGATATCAAAATATGTTAGTGCAATGTTGTATTAAAGTGTAAGATCTAGGATAATCAGCCTTTTATTGGCTTATGGCTGGTAAATACTGGATCAGTTAAAGTACCAGCTCAGAGGCTTTAGTGGTTTACTGAATAATCAAGATGAAATTTAATATTTTTCCCACTGAAATGAGAATACTGGCCACACCAGCCTACTTCTCTGACAAAAAGGAGAAAAGTAACTGCAGGGCTCTTAATGGATAGTATATGTCACCTGCATATAGCGACAGCAGCAGGTGCCATGTGTTAAATCTAATGTGCCTTTATGAATGGAATTCTCATAGACATGCCACTAGTGAAGAGAAGTTCCTCTCAAAATAGCTAGAAGGCCACACAGAGGTCAATCATTTCTAAGCTTGGCTTTTATCTGATTATATAAAAATATTAACTGCCAAATCCTGTAGTTCCTACATCTGAGCAGTACCCCCTAATTAAATATATTACTTCACAAAATAAAAGCGGTCTTTACACTGAGGAAGAATGTAACAGCTTGGACCCCGGGGCTCAGCTGATGGATGAGCACAAAGCTGTTACACAGGCTATAGCTAGCAACCCAATCTGGTATTAAGCTGCCTGATCTGGAGGAATCAGACTGGACCTCAGTTGGTTAATCTTGTTGGCTATGATGCATGAGAGTATTTCATAATCAACATTTACGAGCGATGGGGATAGTGAAATGCATGGTAAGATATGAATGGTCACACAGTGTTAAAGATCCTCAAAGATCTTCAAACCATGCATTAAAAAAACGGGTGAGGGCAGCACTAAACATCTGAAGCTGAAAGCATGGCTCTCCACAGAGAAGAGGTCTAGGGCTTCAGAAAGTATCCCTTAAAAGATTGATAAGATGAGTAATTTCTGGCACTTCAGAACACAATTAAAGATTGGGGTATAGATCTCCCTGAACCTATACCTATGCAGGTCTGACCAAGGCTGTTGCGATGACAAGCCTTCATTTGTGTTCAATTGGGATGTGCTGGACCGGGAGGAGGACATTCACCTCCACGTTATCATTTTTTGTTATATATAATCTTTATTCAGTCTTCTCCCGAGCATTCAGATTTGTGCTATACCAAGGGAAACAATGAGTGCAAGATTCCTGTAAGGGGTTCTTAATAACTGCAGAAAGTCATCCGTACGGATCTACTGCTGTTCAAGGTATTATGCTCCTTATCAATGTAAATCTGCCTACTGGCTATTTAATGTACTTGTTGGTGTTTGAGGTGTATTTTATGTTCCGTTGGTTGGCAGGCAAAAAGTATTAAACTTTAACTTTAGTTGATAACACTGCACTCATTTAGATATTTTCTTTTTCTACAGAACATAAAAATAATCCCCAAAACTATCACTCTTTGCTATTTCACAAGTTATTGTTTCATTTATGTCAGTGTATTAGCCATAAGGTTTTCTTGAACTTGCAAAAATAATTGATTTTGTAACTTCTAAAATGTAATAAGAATAACTACAAAAATTGTCAGACTGTTCTTGGCACCATCTCAGTCGGTCTGAAGATTTCTAGAGATATTCTATTCTACTATATTCGATCCATGTAGATTTCTAAAGCGCAGAAGGGCCTCCCAGCGCTGGGACATTTTTTTTCAGTTACATATCCTTGTGCTTATACAGGGAGTGCAGAATTATTAGGCAAGTTGTATTTTTGAGGATTAATTTTATTATTGAACAACAACCATGTTCTCAATGAACCCAAAAAACTCATTAATACCAAAGCTGAATATTTTTGGAAGTAGTTTTTAGTTTGTTTTTAGTTTTAGCTATGTTAGGGGGATATCTGTGTGTGCAGGTGACTATTACTGTGCATAATTATTAGGCAACTTAACAAAAAAATATATATACCCATTTCAATTATTTATTATTACCAGTGAAACCAATATAACATCTCAACATTCACAAATATACATTTCTGACATTCAAAAACAAAACAAAAACAAATCAGTGACCAAAATAGCCACCTTCGTTTGCAAGGACACTCAAAAGCCTGCCATCCATGGATTCTGTCAGTGTTTTGATCTGTTCACCATCAACATTGCGTGCAGCAGCAACCACAGCCTCCCAGACACTGTTCAGAGAGGTGTACTGTTTTCCCTCCTTATAAATCTCACATTTGATGATGGACCACAGGTTCTCAATGGGGTTCAGATCAGGTGAACAAGGAGGCCATGTCATTAGATTTCCTTCTTTTATACCCTTTCTTGCCAGCCACGCTGTGGAGTACTTGGACGCGTGTGATGGAGCATTGTCCTGCATGAAAACCATGTTTTTCTTGAAGGATGCAGACTTCTTCCTGTACCACTGCTTGAAGAAGGTGTCTTCCAGGAACTGGCAGTAGGACTGGGAGTTGAGCTTGACTCCATCCTCAACCCGAAAAGGCCCCACAAGCTCATCTTTGATGATACCAGCCCAAACCAGTACTCCACCTCCACCTTGCTGGCGTCTGAGTCGGACTGGAGCTCTCTGCCCTTTACCAATCCAGCCACGGGCCCATCCATCTGGCCCATCAAGACTCACTCTCATTTCATCAGTCCATAAAACCTTAGAAAAATCAGTCTTGAGATATTTCTTGGCCCAGTCTTGACGTTTCAGCTTGTGTGTCTTGTTCAGTGGTGGTCGTCTTTCAGCCTTTCTTACCTTGGCCATGTCTCTGAGTATTGCACACCTTGTGCTTTTGGGCACTCCAGTGATGTTGCAGCTCTGAAATATGGCCAAACTGGTGGCAAGTGGCATCGTGGCAGCTGCACGCTTGACTTTTCTCAGTTCATGGGCAGTTATTTTGCGCCTTGGTTTTTCCACACGCTTCTTGCGACCCTGTTGACTATTTTGAATGAAACGCTTGATTGTTCGATGATCACGCTTCAGAAGCTTTGCAATTTTAAGAGTGCTGCATCCCTCTGCAAGATATCTCACTATTTTTGACTTTTCTGAGCCTGTCAAGTCCTTCTTTTGACCCATTTTGCCAAAGGAAAGGAAGTTGCCTAATAATTATGCACACCTGATATAGGGTGTTGATGTCATTAGACCACACCCCTTCTCATTACAGAGATGCACATCACCTAATATGCTTAATTGGCAGTAGGCTTTGGAGCCTATACAGCTTGGAGTAAGACAACATGCATAAAGAGGATGATGTGGTCAAAATACTAATTTGCCTAATAATTCTGCACTCCCTGTATGTTCGCTGAGGGATCAGTTTTCAAAGTTAGTCTTCAAAAGTTTTCTAAATCTCATAATACCAATAATTCAAGTTAATAGCCAATAATCCAAGTATGACAGAATCAAGAGATCAAAGATACTTTTTACGAGCTTAACAGATGTATTTGCCTATAGACTATGAACTTTCCGAGGTCTTATACAAAACAGTACTGGACATCACAAACTTATGTTATGATTTGGACCAATAATTTATAGCATTTCTTAAAATCAGTGTAAAAAACTGCATCACTATCAGGACCATCTGTGTTCATCAGTGTGAACTGCCTGCCCTCAATGTCAGGGAGGTGCTGAAATGTAGGGCCTTATAGAATAGTAGCGCCACTCCGAGGAAGTACATGTCATGCGATGCACAGAATCTGTTCGCATCTAAATTCATAGCAAATTGCTGGAGTTGTCTTAGATAAGTGTGTCATCATAATTATGTGCCTCTTTTTCTTATGTTTCAGGTGCTATGAATGTTCCAGCTCTGTATCAGACCACACCAGTCTTAGTACTGATGGTCAGTTGTGACAGTGACACTAGTGAGTGCATGCTGGCTATACCAAATGCACCACATCCTCATTCAATGCCATCATAGGTAATAATGGTGCCACACTGTGCAAGTAAACAATTACAAAAATACAAAGGCTAGTCATCCACACCTCAAACCAACTGTGCTTTCCTTAAAACCATTACAAATAAACCAGATGTTCCAGCCCATAATCGTCTGTGAGATAATCCATAAGAGTCACCTGAGACACATCAAACCCCTGCTCAACCAGTTTAAATGGATACTTTCTATCGCTACTTGGGCAAATTGTTGATTTGACCTTTGTTCTTCTAGTTTGTGGAGCTCCCGCTTGATTCATGGTTGAACAATACTCCTTTCTGCAAGGATTCCTTTGCTGCTGCTTTTTATAACAAATTACTATTTTTATTATATTTTTGGATGTCTGATTGCTTTGAGACATGCACATGGAACTTTAGTTTGCCTGTTTTTATTGGATTCATTAATTCAATAATGAAGTTTATACTGAATCAAACTCTCAGGCTGTTATTCTGTGGAGTTTAACTATTTCCCGAGTTGGATGACCTTCTTTGTCCTGATCCCAGATGCTCTACTAAGCTGGTCAGTGAAACAGTGTTAAGGAGTGGATGGGTTGACTAACTCTAATCTGCCTGTGATTCATTACCTCTTTGACCCCTTTTTGCCCCTAAGGATCACTTCTTCATTTCACTATAGCATTTACTCACCATGCCTTCTCCTTCATCCAGTTCTGTGAGAATTTCACTTCCTCCTACAGCCTGAATTTCCTAGTGCACGCCATAAGTCCTAGTTTCCTGTAGGTCTAACTTTGCACCCTCTTTTGTCTGGAACTAATGTTCTGCACCTAATCCTCGACTTCTGAGTGCACACACCACAAACCAACTGAATCATAGTAGGCTGGCAAATATGTAATATCAGAGAACTCTTTTTTTTTTGTTTTTTTTTTTTATTAATTTTTTTATTTGCTTTTAAACCCGGACATACCAAGTCCGGAGAAATAATATAACTCAGGCAGTAACTAGCAATCAGATACATGATTAATATGTGTGTTAGAAAAACAGAAAGAATCTTCCCCATTTCCCAACACTCCCCAACATTTTTAACACACATTCCTTCCATAAGTATGCCTTCCTATAAGGTCTTCCCACGTCCCCCTGATCAGCTTCTGTGCGGGAGCCCCTTAGGTGTCATAGTCTAACCCGCCAGACCTCTGGTCCTTGAATCTTTCTGACTATATTTCCAGTGAGTAGTATGTTATCCAATCCCCCCCCATATCTTTTGAAATTTCTGAGGGCATCCCCTGTTTATGTATGTAGTTTTTTCCCCCCCATCATGAATCCGTCCATCCCTTTTCTCCAGGTATTCAGGGTTGGCCGGGCCTGGGATCCCCACTGTTGAGCTATGTCTCGTTTCGCAACCATCAGCCCAAGTCCGCATAGCATAAGTTTCCTTCTGGGTAAATCTATGTCATTGGGGATGCCCAAGAGTATGTATTTGGGATCTAGGGGGATCCTCTCGTTCAACACCCCCGAGAGTTCTCCTAATACCCCATCCCAGAACTCCTTTATCACCAGGCAATCCCATATGACGTGTAGAAAGGAACCGGTCTCGCAGCAGCATCTAGCACATTTTAAGTGTCTGATCTTCCCCATTCTGTATAATCTGTATGGGTCTCTTGTTGTGGTATATATAATACCGATTTGTGCCAGTTAATACAGTATCCCGAAAGTCTACCATATTCCTCTATCAGGAGGAACAACCTCGGGAGTGTAACCTCAGGGCGCGTGATGTAGAGGAGAACATCATCCGCATATAGCGAAATGCGTTCCTCCTCTTCTCTTTCGGATCGCAATCTAAAACCAGTTATGTCATCGGGGTTTCTAATCTTGCACGCTAGGGATTCTAGTGTGAAGGCAAATAACAGGGGGGGCAGATGGCATTCCTGTCTCGTTCCCTTTCCAATGGGGAATTGTGAGGAGACGACTCCATTTACCCTAACCGCGGCTGTGGGTCCTGTGTATAGCAATTGTACCCATTTGATATAGTTTGGGCCGAAACCAAATCGTCTCAGGGTCTCCATCAAGAATGGCCAGTGCACTGCATCGAAAGCCTTTTCCGCATTTAATGCCAGGAACAAGTGGGGCTCTGGACGGTTTAGCACCGCGGCAAGCCACATGTGTGCTCTTCTTAGATTAGGTCTTGTAGACCTTTCGGGTATGAAGCCGGTCTGGTCCATGTGTATTCGTGAGGGAATGATTTTGATTATCCTGGATGCCAGCACACTCGCTAGAGCCTTGACCTCCACATTTAGCAGGGATATCGGCCTATATGAGGAACATTTATCTTTAGGTCTACCTTCTTTATGTATTACTGCTATTTCAGCTCTTCGTGGGTCTGGGGGGAGCACCCCTTGCTCTCTGGCCTCTAGGTACATATTTAATAGGTGAGGAGCCAGTACTTCTCGGAAACTTTTAAAGATTTCGTCCGGGAATCCGTTCGGGCCCGGTGCTTTATCCTGCCTTAGTTTCGCCAATGCGGCAGATATCTCCTCTACTGTGATATCTTCCTCTAGCTCTTCTTGGTCTACCGAGTCTAATCTCGGCATGGCTATCCAATTTAAGTATGTAGTAATGGAATCCATTTCTGCCATTGGTCTTGCTTTATAAAATTATTTGTAGTAGCATGCGAATGTTTCCGCAATGCCGTTATTTTCAGTAGCCCTAGTTCCATTTTGTGTCTCTATTTCTTGGACCCATCTCGCTTCCCTTTCTTTCTTTCCAAGCCATGCCAGTAGCTTCCCAGCTTTGTCTCCTGTTTCATACAATCTACATTGCGTTGCTCTCAGACGGGCCTTTGCCTCTTTCTCTGCTAGCTCCTTATACTCCACTTTTGTTAGCTCTAGTTGTCTCAGTAATGGGCTTGTGGGCATATGCGTCACCTTCTTTTCAATCTCTAGAAGTTTGGCCTCCATATCATCTAATTGCTTATTATATTTCCGTCTTTTTTGGGCAACCAGGTTTTGTGCACTGTCTCTAAGCACTGTCTTATAGGCTTCCCATAAAATCACTGCTGATTTCACTGACCCTTCATTTTCTTTAAAGTAGAGGTCAGTGTCTAGTCTTAAACCTCTTGCCACTACTCCATCCTGCATGTCCCATAGCTTCAGTCTCCAGCTCTTTCTTTTCTCCGATTTCCCTCCTACAGTGACCAATAGGGGGGAATGATCTGACAAACCTCTCGCGAGGTATTCCGCTCCTTGTATCTTACCTATTTCCCCCACTGGTGCAAAAATGTAGTCTAAGCGAGAGAAGACCCTATGGGCTCCCGAGAAGTATGAGTATTTCCTTTCCCCCGGGTGTCTCCTTCTCCATATATCTGTTAGTCCCAGGGAGGCTGCAAAATCGTACAGTGGGGTGCCCCGACCTACTGTCCGTTTTCCACCTGATCTGTCTAGTGTTAAGTCCATTACATCATTGAAATCTCCTCCCAGCATATGTAGGGTGGCGGAAGATTGTAATAATATCTTTGCAATCTTTTCAAGGAGAGGGGCCTGTAATCTCTGAGGAGCATACGTGCTTATGAGCATAATTTCTCGTCGTCCCCATACCCCCTCTACTCCTACAAAGCGCCCGTCCGTATCCTCCCAGCTACGTGTGACCTTAAATGGGGGAGTCTTGCGAATCAGTATTGCCACCCCCCTAGAACCCGACGTGTACCCTGCATGCACAAGTATTACATATGGGCCTCTTGCTAGAAAACCACATTTTGTACCTTTCAGGTGAGTTTCTTGTAGGAATACTATGTCTGGCTTCTGTCGCTTGATATATTGGGAGACTAGCCCTCTTTTAACTTTATCTCCTAGTCCATTGACGTTCCATGTGAGGACGCTAAATCCTTCTTCACTCTCCAGGAGTGTCGCCCTATTTCTTTGTCTGGGGGTCATCTTGTATAATGGATTTTTCCGTTATGGGTACTCAACCCATTAGGGTCTCCGGTGTCACCACTCTGTGTTCTGTAGGGTTTCTCTCTTTTCCTTTGAGATTGAGCTATAACTGCTTGTGTGTTTGAGCTGGTTAGAAAACTTAACATGAACAATATATTGAACAACCATTGAAAACTAAATACCCCTCCCTCCCCCCGCCCTACCTCCCATAGGTCCCTGTGAGCTTGTTCTTCCATGTCCCAACCCCACTAGAGTCCGGAGGTCTGTAACCCTCCCTTCCGCCCCTTATTGTCCCTTACTATGTATAGCTATGAAAAATGTTCAAACCACCCCTAGTTACGGGGTGCGTTTTTTTATGGGTTCGGAGGAAGGCAGAGACGGCTCTCTAACTTCGTAGATCCTGCAAGTGCCCCTCCGATTCTCTAAGTGGCTGTAAATCTTTTTCAACCTCCATCCTGTCTATGGCTTCCAGCAATGGGTGAGGGGAACTCTCTCTCTGACCAGGCCCTCCATTTGGGGTCTGTTGAGCGGCGTCATGCTGCTCATTTTGTGGCCGGTTCCTCTCATAATTTCCCTCCGAGTCTGTAGTGTCTGCTCTTCTCTGTCTTCTTCTGCCTTTACGCACCAGGAGGGACCACTCTTTTGGTCTCGCCCCCCCAGTTTCTTTAGGTGTCCTGTTGGATTCCGCAGTCTCATCCTTCCTGAGCCTGGGTCGTTCCTCAATCCAGTCCCAGGCATCTTCGGGGGACTGAAAGAAGAAGGTTTTCCCTTGAAACATAACTTTTAGTTTCGCCGGGAAGAGGAGCATATATCTGAGCTGAAGGCCACGGAGCCTGGCCTTGACCGCGTCAAAGGCGCGCCTTTGTCTTTGTACTTCTCTAGTTTAGTCCGGCAAAACTAGTATCTTCGAGTTTTCATGCCTAATTTCTCCCAACTTTCGGACTTCCGTTAGGATTATGTCTCTATCCTGGTAGTTAAGAAAACAGGGTATCACTGGCCTAGGAGGGGCACCTGGGGGGGGGGGGGGGGGGGGGGGAGTTGGGGATTCACCCAGTGCCCTGTGGGCTCTCTCTATTATGAAACATGTCAACAGCTTTTCCGGTGGTAGGATCTTCTTCAGCAATTTCATGAGGAAGCCGTTCATGTCCGTTCCTTCTATCCCCTCAGCAAATCCCACAAAACGGAGGTTATTACGGCGTGCTCTATTTTCTGTCTCCTCGAGGCGCCTCACTACATCCTTGTTAATTACTTTGAGCTCCGATACTTCCTTCCTTAGGCTTCTTACAGTATCTTCTACTTCTGATATGCGCGCCTCTGCTGTTGTGACCCTCTCAGCTACTTTCCGCAAGTCCTGTCTGAGCAGTGTTACCTCTGAGTGCACCTCACCCATTCGTTCCTCAAGGGCACCCCTAGAGGCCTGTATTGCCAGTAGGAGCGCGTTGTTGTCCGGTACAGGCGCGGCCTCCGCAACCGAGACCCGTGGGGTTACCACTTTTGTGTACCTGTCCATTTTGCCCTGGCGGGGTGTTTTGGGGTTTTTGTCTCGTGCCATCCAGTGTCCGCTACCGCCTTCGGCAAAGCCGTTCTAGGCCGCAGATTCTAGGTCTTGCGCTATCTCTATCCTCCGACACTGTCTATTCAAGACACCACTAAGTCTGTCGCAGCTAAGGCCGCCAGGCCTCTTCAAATTTTGCAGTACCTAGTTCGCACCTCTCCCTCCTATTCCTGTGGGCTTTCTCAGGCCTTACTTCTCAGTGAAGCGAGGGTCCCATCCGATGCTGCATCCTCCAAGTCCACCTTTCTCCGTCTCCCTATTCAAGAATGATCGGCTCTCGTAGTCACTTCATACCGAATCTCATGGTGGGGGGGTGGGGTCCTCTGCCGATCTCACATCAGTCGATCATATATTCCCAGTTGGGAGTATTCTTCACTCACCCCCCCCGAGCAGGCATTTTCAAGTTCCGATCAGGGAGGCAGCTCTTCTTCCGTCTTTTCTGGGGCACCTCAGCTAACACCATATACTTTTCTGGTCCTCTCCCTCTCCAGGGCCTCCAAGTTGAATCTCTCCTGTGCCCCAGGACGTCGTAGGATCCGGTCTGCTGTCTATCTGAAGCGCGGCCACCCCACTCGACCACCGGGGCCGCCGCCCCACTCCAGCCTGTCGTCGACCCAGGTAGGGGGCCCTCTCCATCGCCCCAGGGGCTGTTCGCTTATTCCCCCGTCCCGGGGTCCTCTTCAGTTCCAGGGCCCAGGTCAACCTCCTCCCCAGCGCCGGAGCTGGTATCTGCGTCTTGCCCGGCCCTGCTTTGGTGATCTCACCTGCAGGCTGCAGCAGAGCACTCAAGGGCCTTCGAGCCCTCCCCTAGTCCCTTTCCCGTTGGGGGCGTCTCGGAGGGTATCCCAGGCCCCAGGCGTTGGGATCTGCTATCAGTTTTGCTTCTCTTCCTCCCCGCTGCCGGAGCCGATATCTGCGCCCAGCCCGGTGCTGCTTTGCGATCTCACCTTCAGGCCGCCTCAGATCACTCAGAGGCCTTCAAGCCTCCTTCTAGTCCCGTTCCCGGTGGGGGCGTCCTCAGATCCCAGACGGGATCTCCAACACCCCCACTCTCTGCTTTCTCCGCTCTCTCCTCCCTCTACGGGCCGTGTTGGTCAGGCCCAGTCTGTCTTTTCCCCCCCGTTCCCTCTCAAGGGGCCGTTCTCCGTTTCTGGGCCGTTCTCCGTTTCTGGGCCGTCCTCGCGGGATCGAAGGGGACTGGGGGGTACAGGGACCCTTCTATTCTTCACAGGCGGTCCCGGAGGGGCAATTACTGCATGTAGGATCTCTTTTCCTGGAGGCCATCTCGGAGCCCCGCAAGACACGTCCGACTACGGCGCCATCTTGGCTCCTCCCCATATCAGAGAACTCTTAATTAAATCTTTATAAACCTACCTAATTGCACAGTAGAACACAATTTTGTTACTTGAACATTATCTGCCATAAGGTTAAAAGTTTTGAGAAGAGTAGAATAAGATTTAATATCATGTCAATTACTTCTTGAAATATTTCTTTTATTCAAAGGCTACTCTTCTAAAATACATTATGGGAACAGAAGCAAAATGAAAATATGTAAAAGAGTATTAATTAACCTGGTTTCCTGTGAGCTATCTTGAGCAAGTTTTGCTATAGCAGGTAAAATCCGATCTGTAACGTCCTTAATTCCAGACAATATTCGCCCTGGTCCCATCCGTGCAACAACTTCTGATAAGTGCTGGGCTGTGCATTTTCTTACTACCAGGTGAACATGACTAAAAGAAAACAAAAATGTTAGTTACTTAGCAAGTGAAATACGTATTGGAAATTGCAAAGGTCTTTGTATTCATTTGGTATCTCTTTCACTATCCACAGTGTTTTTTTCTGCATATGCACAATCATATGTATGAGACAAACCCAATTATTTTGGAGATCAACTTTCTTTTCCACCTCTGAAGACATCTTCTCTTTTCAGGCTACATAAATTCTGCAAATGAAGTTTCATGCTTCTGCTCCTCATTTCTACCTAGAAAAGGAATGGTTTCTTACCTGTAATCCTCGGTCTCTCTCAGGGGAATCTTCGCTGAAATCATGAGCACTGATTAGTCCTGCCCATGTGTGTGGACCCAGAGCAGTTCTTTCCAAGTCACATTTGCTTAGCCTTGCTTCAGAGAAGCCAGGAGGCACTTGTGGCACAAATGGTATTGAAGCCCTAAAACAAACTATATTGTTAATTACATTGAATTATTTAAAACACTTAAGGAAACTAAGGCTTAATGCTTTAAAAGTCACTAGAAGAAATGAAAAAGTGACCTTTTAAAGAGGTCCTTCACAACCTTTTGCTTCTTTTTAAGGTAAGAGAAGGGGGGGGGGTATGTGCCAATGTAGTTGTACAGTCTGCAGCATTGAAAACAATAAGAACAGGACACTGACAATTAAGGGCATTTTCACGACTGTCCCTTCATACCCTAAAGGTGGCAGTTTACTCCATTCTTATTGATGAATGAATTAGCAGTATAAATGTTCTACTTACTTTTATCTCTTAGCTCCCGGAGGAGGGAAGGTTGCTTACAAGTTTAATAGCGATACCCCTTAGAAGGAACTAGGATTACAGGTAAGAAACCATTTTTTCTGTCTCAGGGATCTCGGTTTATAATCATAAGCATTGAATAGCTTGCCAAGCTTATCCCCAATAATTCAGCAAGGGAGGAGATAAAAAAAGAGAATAGTATATTCAGGCAAATAGGATTCTCTTTTGGCCGATTTATCAATCTTAGAATCATAATCAATACAGCAGTGTCTTGTAAAGGTGTGAACCAATTTCCAAGCTGCATCTTTGCAAATCTCAGCATCTGGGGAGTTTTTAAGTAATGCTGCAGTAACATGCTTAACCACTGGCTCTAGGTCGTCCAGGAAGGGTTCTGTTGGCCTTCTGATAACAAAGGATTATGAAGGCAATCCACCTGAGCAAAGAGTGTTTCAAAGTGGCAAATTCTAAACGCAAAGGACCATAACTGACAAAAAATTGGTTCAACCTTCTAGATAAAATCTCAACACTCGTCTAACATCTAGAATAGTGAGAGACCTCTCTGCAGGAGAAGGATCTTGAAAAAATGTAGGCAATGTCATAGATTGTCAACGAAACTGGAGACTAATTTAGGATGGATCCTCATCACAGTCCTGTTGCTATGGAATACTGAGTAAAGTTAATGTGAGCACAGCTCTTGTATCTCACCAACTCTCTGAGCAGGAGTAATGGCCACAAGAAGGAAGCTTTTCATTATATATGTTGGAGAGAAGCCTTCTAAATGGGTTCAAAAGGAGGATTCATAAGGTGACAAAGAACCATATTGAACACTGATGGATGAGGAGGTCTCCTGAAAGAAGGACGTAACTTTTAAATTTTTTCCAGAAAATCCTTGACCCAAGGCTTTCTGAACAAGGACACTTGAAGGGCATTGGGAATAGGCTGTGACTGCTGCAAGATGAACTCCAACAGAGGAGAACTGCAACTTTGCTTTTTAGCCAGATGGAAGAGGTACGGAAGTACATCCTCTTCTTAACAATGAAGAGGATTGAAACTGTTCTAAACACACCAGATGCAGAATCTCTTCCACTTTAAAGAACAGGAACTTATAGTGGATGGTATTTTGGCTTCTCTTAGAACATCAATGCATTCCTGTGGGAAGTTTGGGTGGTCTTAGTTGCATATGTTCAGGAGCCATGCAGCCAAGTTTAATGAATTAATGTTGGGATGTTGAATCTGGCCCCATACTTCTGAAAACAAGCTGGTCTGCATGACAGCTTCCTGTGTGGACACTCAAAGGTGAAAGATATGTGAACCACCACTGTCGAGGTCTCTCTGGAGCAATAAGAATCATTCTGACCCTGGAGTGTGATAGTTTGATGATCCCTGTTGGCAATACAGGAATTTTAGGAAAAGCATAAAGAAATTTGCCTGATTAGTAGATCCAAAAGGCACTTCCACAGTGTGCCTGGTTGGTAGAACCTTGAGACGAAGATTGGACAAGTCTTGTTAGCTCCGTTTGAGAAAAGAAGAAAATATCTATTTGGGGAAATCCTAAGTGATAAAAGACTGAGTACTGAGTGGTTCAGTACCCATTCATGATTTTCTTGAATGATTCTGCTGAGAGGGTCTGCTTGAACATTCTGGGTTTTCAGTAGACAGACCACTGTCATCTTGAGATCCCTGAATATGAGCCACTTCCATTTAGCTTTTGTTTCCAGGGACAGAGCTCTGGATCTCGTCTCTCCCTGCTCGTTCAGAAAACGCATGGTAATGTACTGTCAGTCTGAACATGGAGAGAGTTTGTTCTGAACGACAGGAGAAAAGCTTTCAGGGCTAGATGTACCCTTGATTCCAGAGGGTAGATGAGGTAAGACTGTCTCTTCTGTGACCACATGCGTTGTCTGAAGATTGTCCACATGAGAACCCCAACCTGTTTGGTAGGCATCCATCACTACTGATTGAGTCGGCTTGTCTTGCTGGAAATTAATTCCTTTGACCAGATTTTCTAAGTGACACCATCACTGTTTCGCATGAGTGGTTAGCATCACTCTGTCTTTCCTTCTACCACAGAGTTGATCCCATTGATCTTCCAGACATTATTGAAGAGGTTGCATGAGAGATAAGCATTCAGAGCCAGAAAAAAACATCCATTGAACCCAGCAGAGAGAAGACTTGTCTTGCTGTTGGATGGGCTATTATCTTCAGATTGTGATATTTCTGAAGGACAGATAATTGTCTCTCTTTAGAAGGAAACACTTGTGTGCACTGGACTGCACCCATATAGTGTAGATTGTACTGGGGTTGAAATGGATTTGTTGTAATTTACATGCAGATCTAGCCGATTGAGAGTCATGACAGCCAGATGATACAGTTGACATGTTTTCAAATTTCTGGGATGCTACAACCGTCATGCACTTGAAAAAAGGGTGCAGTCCAGATTTGAGACCGAAAGGAAGGACCTTCGTAATTCTAATGGTTTCTTCCTAAAAGTAAACCTCAGGAATTTCTGATGTTTCTTGGATATAGAGATGTGAAGGCAGGCATCTTGTAGATCTATTGAACATCACCAGCCTCCCTGATGGAATTGGGGGTAGGTTTGGTGAAGAGCCAAAATTCTAAATTTTTCTTTGCAAACCCACTTGTTTGCTTTCTTAAGGCCTAAACTGGGTCGGTACCTGTTTTTTTTCCTTTCTTTTTTTTTACCAAGAAGTAAGAGGAATAAATTCCCATCCCTCTCTGGTGAAAGAGGATCTTTTCCATTGCATGTACTGCAAGAGGATGTGACTTTATGTTGCAGTTTTTCCAGTTGGTATAGGGATGGTTTCTTTGATGGAATGGACAGTGGAGGCCACTTTAATCTGAGCGAATAAGCCTGCACTACAATATTAGGAACCCATTGTTTTGCAACTCTTGAAGATAAGATGTTATACTTCCCCTTATTGGAGTGGTCAACAGATGAGGGGGTAGAGGAGATTCATTGTCTGCCACCTGTTTTAGTGGCTTGAGAAGATTATTGCTGACCTCCTCTGCCTCTTGTTTGATGGAGCTGTTGCTGATGACTATGTGGCCAAGTCAACTGTTGTTGTCCAGGAGTCCAATAAGGGTTTTGAACCCTCTGGTGAAAATAGCAGTGGTCATAAGAATGTCTCCTTTATTTTCGTTGATCCAATCCGACAACTATAAGAGTGCTGAGCTCTGATTTCATTTGAGACCTCTCACGTCAGAACAAGCCAAATAGGGCGTTACTTGAAAAAAGCAGTTTGAGAATTCGGTGTTGGGCTTCAGGTTTCAAACCTGTGAGTCTCAGCCAAGAAGAGCACTGAAGTGCTCGGCAACAACACTAGCCATGTGCTGCTAGAGTGGAGGAATTGGCCTCAGCACTAATGATTTTGTTTGACACCATCATGCCCTTCATTAACAATCTCTTGGAAATCCTAACACTTAACTCTGGTGAGATCTTCCATGAAATTTTGAATGGAGTCCCAAAGAGACCTATCATAACAGCCAAGGAGGGCAGCTGGTCTAGCAGCTTGAGAAGATGATAGAGTCTGCAATAGGATCTGAGCAAAGAAAAGATGAATTTTGCTCCAGTGGTCTGTATTTCTCCTGTAGGCATGATGGTGCAGCCTTTACAGCAGCCAATGTCAAATAAAGTTCCATAGCAGGCCAAGAACCAAAGGCAGTAGAGGTCTAGCTGAAGAACTTTGATGAAGTGTTTAAAAAAATACAGGCGTTGAAGTAGTAGTAGTCGTTAAAATTTGTTAGCACTCCTGACAAGTACCTCTTGGAAGTTGTTGATCTCATACAGGAGGAGATGTTCTCAGTGGAGGAGAATCTGTTAAGGTTCGAGACTACAGTCCTGAAGATGTGGTATGACGAGACAATGAGGATCTTGATCTGGATGTCTAATATCTTCTCTAGCCTGTGAGTGAACATCTGGGAGATCTTGAGTGACGATGACAGATGTGGGATCTCTATCTTAACTTAGACCTATAGCTGAGAGGTCTGGTATGACCTGAGCGAGATCTAGAGTGCCTTGGTGTAGGTGCCACTGGTACAGGTTATTGTGGTGGTTGAGAAGGAGTGGTTGGCTGCAAGAGGCAGTTGAAGTAATACAGTAATCGCTGGTTGAGGAGGAGGAGGCGGTGTTGGAGTAGATGGTAGAGTGGATTCTGTTGGAGCCTGAGGAGATGTGGGTGAGTCCAGAATGGACACTGTAGAGACCGGCCTGGATGGAAAATAGACTTGGGAATACTCTGAACCAGAATCTGATTGAAGTCTGCGGGCTTTACTCCACAAAGGCCAGGCCACGGTCTTGATTACAGAGGTTGTTGCTTGTCTTGACGCAGATGAGCCTCTTAATGTCAACGGTGCTCTCCTCTATGTCATATGTGTTCTAAACGACAAACCAGCTCCCGAGGGCAAGTAAGTAGATGCAGTAACTCTTTGCTACGTCAAACTGGTAAGTTGTTTTTTACCAGATCAGCTTTGAAAAGCCACAGAATAAAATGTTTGGGGGGAAAAACCTTGAAAAGGAAGAGCTCTGCTCCAGGATCCTATCAGTAGGAGCTGGAAAAAACAGAACAGAGTAAACTGCTGCTTGTAGGGCTTAATGGAGGTCAAGAGGCCCTTAAATGCGCAGTGCACTCTTCTCATTATTTTCAATGCTGCAGTCTGTACAACTACATTGGCCTATATTCCCCCTTGTACTTATTTAAAAAAGAAGTAAAAATAATTTAAACTTTCTTAGCTATCGTGAAGTAAAGTTTCAATTCTATTAAGGACATGTTGGCAAGGATTATGCTTAACTGGTTCTGTGCCACGGACGTAATGGTCACGTCCTGCGGCACAGTGCTCTTGTGCCCAGGACGTAACCATTACGTCCTGGGAACAGAGCTCAGAGTGAGTGCTAGCGCTCCCTCTGTGGTCTTCCCTCCCACCCCCCAAAGGCAGGGATGGAAGGGGAAGCCATTCCCCTTCCATCCCGACCCCCCCAGTGACGTCTGATGACATCAGCGCACATTTGCGCGCTGACCTCATCAGAGGCCACTTCCCCATTGCGCTGGAAAGCTCAGCTTCCAGCGCGATCGGAAGAGAAATGCAAAGCATTTCTCTTCCGATCATGTCATGGGGGCCTGAGAGGCTTCAAAGGGAAGGAAAGGAATTTCCTTCTCTTAAGTCCCTCAGTGCATTTCAAAAGCCGGATTGTAAAGCAATCCGGCTTTTGAAATGCCCACTAGACACCAGGGATTTCTTTTAGAATTGAAATTGGCATGAGGGGAGGCAATATTTTTTAAGGCCTTTTCTGCACCCCCCCCAGGTGGGGGGGGGAGGGGTGTGGGGGAGGTCAGAATCCTCCAGGCACCTGGGATCATTTTTTTTGTTGGGGAGCGACCCCTTAGGCAAGGTCGCTCCCCTGGGGGACAAATTGTATTTAGACCATTTCTGCCCCCCAGGGGCAGATAGGCCGATTTTAGGTCAGTCTGCCCCCAAGGGGGGCAGAAACCACTTGGCACCGTTTTTTTTTTTTTTTTTTGTGCCAATGCAACGCAAGGGGAGCGACCCCTAAGGCAAGGGTAGCTCCTCAAAGGGGGGGGGGGGGGGGGGGGGCAGGGAGGCAAATTTATTTGAGGACATTTCTGAACCCCGCCCCCCCCCCCCCCCCCGGGCAGAAACCTCTAGGAGCCAGGGAATTTTTTTTTTTGTTTGTTTTTTTTGTTTTTTAGCGGTGGGGAGCGACCCCTTAGGCAAGGGTGTGGCCAATTTTATATTTAGACCATTTCTGCCCCCCTTGAGGGCAGATTGGCCGTTTTTTTTTTTTAGGCCAAAATCACCAGGGATTCGTGTGTGTGTATGCTTGTGTTTTCTTTAGGGGGGCAGCCCCTTGGGTAAGGGTCGCTCCCCAAGGGGGCACATTACTGTTGGCCATATCTGCCCCCTTGGCCTATTTTTGGAAGGTCCATCTGCCCCAAGAGGGTGGCAGAAATCCCACCAGAGGCCAGGGAAGTTTTTTTTTTCCAAAAATAAGAGGGTTGGGGGTATGGCCATACCCCCACCCCAAATAAACGGGACCAAAGTTGTTCTGCCCACCAGTGGGCAGATGGGCCAATTACCCCTGATCCACACCCTGGGGGGGGGGGGGGCAGAAAGTATACTAGATGTCAGGGAATTAAAAAAAATATATATTGTGGGGGTTGCTACCAACCAGTAAGGGCCTGGTAATGCCCCCTTCCCAACTGAAGGGGGTAACAGTCTTTCAACTCTCCCCCGCACTCTAAAACATCTTATCCCACAGCAAGCAAGAAGACATTTGATTTTTTTGGGTTTTGGTTTTACATTTGCCCATGAGAGCTTGGCTAACTCTCAAAATCGTCACACTTGGAATGCCGAGGGCTGCACTTTATGGACTTTGGGACGCTGCCATGTAGAAAAATCCACAAGACCTAGACACAATTGAAAACTAAACATCAGGGTGGTGTGTTTCACATGCACCTGCATCATTTTCATACTCACAATGCCCTGCAAACCTCCAACTTGGCTGGAAATCACACATTTCTCCCACGTTTTTGTGATGGAACCTTCTGGAATCTGTAGGAATCCACAAAATTCCTACCACCCAGCATTGTCTCATCTATAACCATAAAAATTCTGCTGCACTTGTCAGCCTAAAAATGTTTTTTGCAAACTGCCCTTTTGGACCCCCTTTGATTCCCCCTCAATACTGACATGTTTTTAGCTCTTCCCTTTCACAAGCACTTGGCCCACCTACACAAATGAGGTATAATTTTTACCGGGAGACTGAGGGGAACGTTGAGTGGTATGAAATTTGTCCCAGTGCGGTAAACCCACACAGAAATGTTTGAAAAATTAGATTTTTTAGCTAAACTTTAGGTTTGCTGCGGATCCTGGGGAAGAAAACATTGGGGGATCCACGCAAGTCATACCTCCCTGGACTCCCTCGGGTGTCTAGTTTTCAGAAATGTCCGGGTTTGGTAGGTCTTCCTAGATGGCTGCTGAGCCCAGTAGCAAAAATGCAGGTGCCCCCTGCAAAAACAAGTAGTTTTGTTTTTGATAATTTTGATGTGTCCAGATAGTGTTTTGGGCCATTTCCTTTTGTGGGCGCTAGGCCTACCCACACAAGTGAGGTACAATTTTTATCAGGAGACTTGGGGGAACGCTGGGTGGAAGGACATTTGTGGCTCCTCTCAGATTCCAGAACTTTCTGTCACCAAAATGAAAGGAAAAGGTGTTTTTTTGGCCAAATTTTGAGGTTTGCAAAGGATTCTGGGCAACAGAACCTGGTCAGAGCCCCACAAGTCACCCCATCTTAGATTCCCCCTAGGTGTCTAGTTTTAAAAAATGCGCTGGTTTGCTAGGTTTCCCAGGTGCCGGCTGAGCTAGAAGCCAAAATCCACAGCTAGGCACTTTGCAAAAAACAGCTCTGTTTTCTTTGTGAAAATGTGATGTGTCCACGTTGTGTTTTAGGGCATTTCCTGCCGCAGGTGCTAGGCCTATCCACGCAAGTGAGGCACCATTTTTATTGGGAGACGTGGGGGAACACAGAAAAGCAAAACAAGTGTTATTGCCCCTTGTCTTTCCCTACAATTGTTCCTTCCAAATGTAAGACAGTGTGTAAAAAAGACGTCTATTTGAGAAATGCCCTGTAATTCACATGCTAGTATGGGCACCCCGGAATTCAGAGATGTGCAAATAACCACTGCTCTCAACACCTTATCTTGTGGCCATTTTGGAAATACAAAGGTTTTCCTGATACATATTTTTCACTTTTTATATTTCAGCAAATGAATTGCTGTATACCAGGTATAGAATAAAAACCCATTGCAAGGTGCAGCTCATTTATTGGCTCTGGGCACCTAGGGTTCTTGATGAACCTACAAGCCCTATATATATTGCCGCAACCAGGAGAGTCCAGCTGACGTAACAGTATATTGCTTTCAAAAATCATTGCAGGAAAAAGTTAGAGTAAAACGTGGAGAAAAATGGCAGTTTTTTTGCCTCAATTTCAATATTTGTTTTATTCCAGCTGTTATTTTCTGTAGGAAACACTTGTAGGATCTACACAAATGACCCCTTGCTGAATTCAGAATATTATCTACTTTTCAGAAATGTTTAGCTTTCTGGGATCCAGCATTGGTTTCACACCCATTTCGGTCACTAGCTGGAAGGAGGCTGAAAGCACAAAAAATAGTAAAAATGGGGTATGTCCCGGTAAAATGTCAAAATTGTGTTGAAAAATTGTGTTTTCTAATTCAAGTCTGCCTGTTCCTGAAAGCTGGGAAGATGGTGATCTTGCCACCGCAAACCCTTTGTTGATGCCATTTTCAGGGAAAGAACCACGAGCCGCCTTCTGCAGCCCTTTTTTCCCCTTTTTTTGGGGAAAGACAAAATTGTCACTGTATTTTGGCTAATTTCTTGGTCTCCTGGAGGGGAACCCACAAAGTCTGGGTACCTCTAGAATCCCTAGGATGTAGGAAAAAAAGGACGCAAATTTGGCGTGGGTAACTTATGTGAATAAAAAGTTATAAGGGCCTAAGCGTGAACTGCCCCAAATAGCCAAAAAAAGGCTCAGCACAGGAGGGGAAAAGGCCCGGCAGCGAAGGGGTTAACTCTTCCTTTAATTTCCACTCAGCAGCCTTTATAAACAACATCAACACATCAAAGACTGCAAAACCCAAAAGTCTTTGCTGTAATGAAAACAATCATAGAGGTACAGTCCCATAAATATAGGCATTCAGGACCACACTTCCTCTTTCATCTAGCGTGGTGCCTGATCCTGGTGCCTTTCAAAAGTCCTGTTTTTTTATCTGATCTTAAGAAGAAAAATAAACAAAGGACCAGATGTAAACAAATTCTGAAACCATAACCTGGAATCATGAATCACTAGCAATCAAGCAGAATCGATGGGGAGCAGAGGGAGAAAGTAATGGACTGTACCATCAAGAAAAGAAACACTGTCACACACCGCATACATTGATACCATAGAATATCAAAGCAGTGTATACTTATCCTCACGTTATACTACCAAAATCTGTCGGGAGGGTGAACAGGTAGAAAATGTGTTCAGGAAGGATAATCCTCTCCTCCATGTCCTTAATAGACTGAAACTTTGCTTCACTATAGCTAGGACATTTTACATTCTATGTCAGGACTGGAGGCTCGTATTATGCTAGTATAAAGCTGATTGACAAAAAGAGCAGCCATGCTGGGTACTGGCTTGAAATAATAAGTATGAAAGGTAGATTCCGATGATCAATCAGCTCCTCTAAGAATGTCTTCTAACTTAGCTCCCAGATAAAAGGCTTTCGAAGCCATAGCACCCCTAGTAGAGTGAGCACCAAAGGAAGACTTATCACTTCACACTTCCTGAAGAACCCACTGAACCCAAAGGACGATATCAGAAGATGACACTGGTTTAAATGGTTACTTGAGTGAGATGAACAATTGAGCTGTCCCAACTGGGAGGTACTCTTCGGTCATGGTCTCATATGCTCTCAAACAATGGACCACAAATAATTTAGGATGGTCAGGAAAGGAGGGATAAAGGAGCCTGGTATTGGATTTGGTTCGTCTCAAGACCGTAAAGGAGACTCCTTTCTGAGTAAAGATACGTGCTATGATGTCCAAGGCACGAACATCTGATACTTTTATGCAGGAGATTAAACACAATAACATAGCCAACTTACTTGAAAGTTGTAGGAAGTTGGCTCTGTATATACTATTTCAAAGTAAGAAATAGTGTGCACAGAGTCCAAGGGTTCCCCTTAGAGGTAGGATATTGGCAAAAGTAGATAATTCTAATGCTCTATTTTGTGGTAGTGTGGTTGAGCAGTAGGCTTTTCAGAGGGTACTGTTAAGCATTTGTTGTACACACAGGCAATAAATGAGGAACACACACTCAAAGACTTAATCCAGGCGAATAGGTTTTTATACAGAAAAATATATTTTCTTAGTTTATTTTAAGAACCACAGGTTCAAGATTTACATTAAACACTTTAAATGTAAGGTCCTTCACTTAGATACTTTAGGAACTTTGAATAAAAGCAATATCACATACAGTCTTTGTAAAAATGGCAATAAGCTATTTTCAAAGTGGACACAGTGAAATAAATCAACAGTTCCTGGGGGAGGTAAGTAAAGATTAGTTTTGGAGGTAAGTAAAACACTTACAAGTCTCAAGTTTGGGGGCATAGGCAGCCCACCATTGGGGGTTCAAGGCAACCCCAAAGTTACCACACCAGCAGCTCAGGGACGGTCAGGTGCAGAGGTCAAAGAGGTTCCCAAAACACATAGGCGCCTATGGGGAACAGGGGTGCTCCGGTTCCAGTCTGCCAGCAGGTAAGTACTTGCGTCCTCGGGGGGGGCAGACCAGGGGTTTTTGTAGAGCACTGGGGGAGGGAGGGGGGGGACACGAGAATGCACACAAAGTACACCCTCAGCGGCACAGGGGCGGCCGGGTGCAGTAAGCAAAGCAGGCGTCAGGTTTTAGGTTGAACACAATGGGGAGACCCGGGGGTCACTCTAGCGCTGCAGGCAGGCACGGGGGTTTCTCGGGACAGCCACCACCTGGGCTAGACAGAGGGTCGCCTGGGGGTCGCTCTTGCACTGAAGTTCGGTTCCTTCAGGTCCTGGGGGCTGCGGGTGCAGTGTTGGTTTCAGGCGCATGGTCCCTTGTTACAGGCAGTCACGGTCTGGGGGAACCTCTGGATTCTCTCTGCAGGTGTCGCTGTGGAGGTTCATGGGGGGTCGTCTCTGGTTACTCACGGGCTCGCAGTCACCAGGGAGTCCTCCCTGAGGTGTTTGTTTTCTGCAGGTCGAGCAGGGGGCGTCGGGTGCAGAGTGTGAAGTCTCACGCTTCTGGCGGGAAAAGTGAAGTCTTTGGAAGTTGCTTCTTTATTGCAAAGAAGTTTCAGGTTTTGAACAGGGCCGCTGTTCACAGGAGTTTCTTGGTCCTTTAGTCCAGGGCAGTCCTCTGAGGCTTCAGAGGTCGCTGGTCCATGTCGGATGAGTCGCTGGTTGCAGGTCTATAAAGTTGGAGACATGCCGGTAGGGCTGGGGACAAAGCAGTTGTCGTCTTCCTCCTTCTCTGCAGGCTTGTAGGTCAGCAGTCCTTGTGTCTTCAGGTTGCAGGAATCTGATTACCTGGGTTCTGGGGAGCCCCTAAATACTGAATTTAGGGGTGTGTTTAGGTCTGGGAGAGCAGTAGCCAATGGCTACTGTCCTTGAGGGTGGCTACACCCTCTTTGTGCCTCCTCCCTGTGGGACATCCTGTGGGACATCCTGTGGCACATCCCTAATCCTATTGGGGGAATCCTCCAAACTCAAGATGGAGGATTTCTCAAGGCAGGGGTCACCTCAGCTCAGGACACCTTAGGGGCTGTCCTGACTCCTCCTTGTTTTTCTCATTATCTCCTACAGCCTAGCTGCCAAAAGTGGGGGCAGTGGTCGGAGGGGCGGGCATCTCCACTAGCTGGGATGCCCTGGGGCACTGTAACAAAAGGGGTGAGCCTTTGAGGCTCACCGCCAGGTGTTACAGTTCCTGCAGGGGGAGGTGAGAAGTACTTCCACCCAGTACAGGCTTTGTTCCTGGCCACAGAGTGACAAAGGCACTCTCCCCATGTGACCAGCAACATGTCTGGCATGTGGCAGGCTGGCAGGGACTGGTCAGCCTACACTAGAAGTCGGGTATGTTTTCAGGGGGCATCTCTAAGATGCCCCCTGGGTGTATTTTACAATACATTGCACACTGCCATCAGTGTGCATTTATTGTGCTGAGAAGTTGGATACCAAAATTCCCAGTTTTCAGTGTAGCCATTATGGAACTGTGGAGTTCGTATATGAAACTCCCAGACCATATACTCTTATGGCTACCCTGCACTTACAATGTCTAAGGCTTTGCTTAGACATTGTGGGGGCATAGTGCTCATGCACATAGCCTTCACCTGTGGTATAGTGCACCCTGCCTTAGGGCCTGCTAGAGGGGTGGATTACCTATGCCACAGGCAGTGTGAGGTTGGCATGGCACTCTGAGGGGAGTGCCATGTTGACTTAGACATTTTATCCCCACCAGCACACACAAGCTGTGAGGCAGTGTGCATGTGCTGAGTGAGGGGTCCCTAGGGTGGCATAAGACATGCTGCAGTCCTTAGAGACCTTCCCTGGCATCAGGGCCCTTGGTACCAGGGGAACCAGTTACAAGGGACTTACCTGAGCGCCAGGGTTGTGCCAATTGTGGAGACAAAGGTACAGTTTAGGGAAAGAACACTGGTGTTGGGGGCCTGGTTAGCAGGGTCCCAGCACACTGTCAAATCATAACTTAGCATCAGCAAAGGCAAAAAGTTAGGGGGTAACCATGCCAAGGAGGCATTTCCTTACAAAACATCCCCCCCCCAAAAAAAAAACTAAAGAGGATGAGACTAACCTTTCCCAAGGGAGTCTTCATTTTATAAGTGGAAGAACCTGGAAAGGCCATCTGCATTGGCATGGGCATTCCCAGGCCTGTGTTCCACTATAAAGTCCATTCCCTGTAGGGATATGGACCACCTCAACAGTTTAGGGTTTTCTCCTTTCATTTGCATGAGCCATCTGAGAGGTCTGTAGTCAGTCTGAACTATGAAGTGAGTACCAAAAAGGTATGGTCTCAACTTCTTCAGGGACCAGACCACAGAAAAGGCCTTCCTCTCAATGGCACTCCAACGCTACTCCCTGGGGAGTAACCTCCTGCTAATAAAAGCAACAGGCTGGTCAAGGCCATCATTATTTGTTTGGGACAGGACTGCTCCTATCCAATGTTCGGAGTCATTTGTCTGCACTATGAACTGCTTAGAGTAATCTGGAGCATTCAAAACTGGTGTTGTGCACATTGCTTGCTTCAGGGTGTCAAAGGCCTTTTGACAGTCCAAGGTCCAGTTAACTTTCTTGGGCATTTTCTTGGAGGTAAGTTCTATGAGGGGGGTCACTATTGATCCATAATCCTTCACAAACCTCCTATAGTAACCCGTCAAGCCAAGGAATGCCCTGACTTGAGTCTGGGGTTTTGGAGCTACCCAGTCCAGAATAGTCTGGATCTTGGGTTGGTGTGGCTGAACTTGGCCTCCACCTACAAGGTGTCCCAAGTAAACCACAGTACCCTGCCCTATCTGACATTTAGATGCCTTGATAGAGAGGCCTGCTGCTTGCAGGGCCCGCAAAACCTCCTTCGGGTGGACCAGGTGATCTTGCCAGTTGGAGCTAAAGACAGCAATATCATCAAGATAAGCTGCACTAAAGGACTCCAAGCCAGCAAGGACATGATTCACCAATCTTTGGAAGGTGGCAGGGGCATTCTTTAAGCCAAAGGATATCACAGTAAACTGGCAGTGCCCACCAGGTGTAGAGAATGCTGTTTTCTCTTTTGCTCCTGGTGACACTCTTATTTGCCAGTACCCTGCTGTCAAGTCAAAGGTACTCAGGTATTTGGCAGCACCCAATTTATCAACCAGCTCATCTGCCCTAGGAATGGGGTGAGCATCTGTCTTGGTGACAGAATTAAGCCCTCTGTAGTCCACACAGAACCTCATCTCTCTCTTGCCATCTTGTGTGTGAGGTTTGGGGACCAAGACCACTGGGCTAGCCCAGGGACTATCAGAGTGCTCAATCACTCCCAACTCCAGTATCTTGTGGACTTCCACATTGATGCTTTCCTTAACTTGGTCAGACTGTCTGAATATTTAGTTGTTGACAGGCATGCTGTCTCCTGTGTCCACATCATGGGTACACAGGTGTCTGACCAGGGATTAGGGAAAAGAGCTCATCAAACTGCTGGAGAACTTGCCTGCAGGAAGCTTGCTGTTGGCCAGAGAGGGTGTCTGAGTAGATCACTCAATCTACTGTGCCATCCTTAGGGTCAGTGGAGAGAAGATCAGGGAGAGGTTCACTCTCTGCTTCCTGGTCCTCATCTGTAACCATCAACATGTTTACATCTGCCCAGTCAGAGTTTTAGGTGGTTAACATGGATCACCCTCTTGGGGGTCCTGCTAGTGCCTAGGTCCACCAGGTAGGTGACCTCACTCTTTCTCTAGCACTGGGTAAGGGCCACTCCATTTGTCCTGACGTGCCCTGGGAGCCACAGGCTCCAGAACCCAGACTTTCTGCCCTGGATGAAACTCAACCATAGCAGCCTTTTGGTCATACCACATCTTCTGGAGTTGTTGGCTGGCCTCAAGGTTTTTACTTGCCTTTTCCATGTACTCTGCCATCCTGCAACGCCCAGTTCAAGAGACATAATGCTTTAGCGGCCTCAGCCAGAGAAGATGCTAAGTTCGCAAATTCATCTGAGGGCATGATGAATGGGCTATGGAAGTCTAGCTCAAGAAAGGTCTCCAGCTCACTTACATTCCAAAGCTCTAAAGGCACCCTTCACTGGGGGAAATGACAAGTAATTTGCTTTGTCCAGTGCCAGATATAGAAAGAAGCTTGTGCTTGTCAAAAATATCCTTACACTGTCAAGTGCCTCAATCCACTAAACCTTCAAGGTAGAATATAAACAATAATAGTGGAGCACTCAAAATTCTCTTTTAAATCATTAGTGTGGTACTCAATGGTACCATCGGGAGAAGTATATTAAGTCAATACATGAAGTAGGAGAGAAAGAAAACCAACCATAAAGAAATTAAATACAAAACCATATGGGTGTCCACATTCTCTTGATCACTACCATATGTAATACGAATACTTTATTTCTATATATTAAAAAAAGCAGTGTATAACTCATCAAATCCATAATTCATAGGATCACATAAAAAAACCCAACAAACTTATTGTCTTTTGAAAATAAACAAAAATTAATGTCCATTCATATGAAGGTCCATTTGTCAATGGAACTCAAATGTCCAGTCTTTATAGAACATTAACCAATAAAGATAAGATTCAGTTCATATAATGTTAATCCAGATGTTCAGTCTTTATAAGTCCTCAACCAATGGAGGTAAGCTTCAACCCATATGATCTGGCTAAAACATCCTTTTTGGACAGTGAGTTGAACTGCAACAGCACTCCCAGCCTCTTCCTGCTTACCCCTATAATCCAGAGCCTGTACTGGTGATAGGGAACCGAGACTGAAACAGCCAGGTTTAATTTATATAACCTCTAATAAGAAAAATAAGAACTAAAATGTCATTGTTGCATCTTATGTACACACCTAAAAATCTTGTGGTACTAGCTGCCATTTTAAGACACCGAGTTGTTTAATGAAAGAAACCGAAATATAAAAAAGTGTCTCTACGGGGACCAGCTGGCATGTTTCAAAGTCCAGAGGTAGAAGCACTGGATCCAAAGCTATGGTCATTCAAGGCCAGTTTGAGCCTAAACTAGAAAGAAGTCCCAAAGCCCAAGCTGGCAGTGGAGTCGAATCAGTTTCCCTGGCCTCTGAGGGGCAGAGCCACTGCAATCAACTGGTGAGGAAGGAGTGATTGGCAATTTTTAAGGTGCTGGGGCATTCTTCACAAAAATAGCATTAATTTCTATTAGTTATGCTGAGCTCAAGATGTGTGAAAGGTAGGTGGCATCACAGACACAGTTTTTCTTTTTTTTAAAGTAAGGGCTCTTTCAAAGTCAGACATTTAAGCTATGGTAGAGATCTCCACATCATTGCTCTTTTCCTTGAAATGGATAACATGTTTGGAGGAGGAAGATCCACTCCAGTCATGCAGTGGGACCTCTTGAGCTGGGTCTTCTTTTAATGCGCAAACAACATAACTTCTATCTAGACTGCCTGACTTTCCAGAATGCAAAGCACTGTCTGTGGAGCAGGAAACTATTTCAGCATCCTCTCTTAGGTATGTGGATGGTTGTGGTGTTTTTAGAGTGCATACACTGGAAAGAACTATAGTCCTCATTCTCACTGTTCAGTCACAATCACTGCATAGATCATCTTGTGTCGGTTCTTGCAGACCATGAATGCTGAAATGTTTTGGAGAAGAGGGCTACTGCTCAAAATAGGGGCAAACGTTGCAGAACAGTTGGATTTGAGTATTGTTATTATCCTTTCAAAACAGAGTTGAACAGTGTGAGAATCACCTGCCTATTGACATTTGCCTTTTTAGCTTGCTAAATAAATATATTTCACAGGACAATGTATTCAATGGTGTTGGTTTACAATATGTTACTAAAAGTACCTTAAATGCTTGAACAGCATTACTTATTAGCATTCATAGTTATGTAAAGCAAACAAAGAAAATGTGATAAAGGTTACTGCTGAAAACGTATTTCAAATCTGTTCTGCATTACTTTAGCACCTAAATTCAGCCCCTTGCCCACACCTCTTGAACCTAACGAAGTTATGAACTAGCAACTATGGGGATGTGAACCTAACAAACAAAAATAGCCTGTTCAGAACAGTTGTGCTCTCCAAGCAAATAACAGAAGTTATGTAAAATTATTTAGCTCAAAAAACTAAAGGCAGCACACATATTTGCATACATTTTTTTGAGGTATGGACATTAATTACCTGAGACCTCCGTTTAAAAGAGAAGTAAGTGCACGAGCTGGTGTAACATGAAGGACCATTGCATTTAGAGCTCGGTCAACATCTTCTCTAATGAATGCGTTGGATTCACTGGCTTTGTGCAAAAGCCCTTTCACAACACAATCAAGTTCTTGATCCATATTCTTTTTTAAGTGGGTAAACAAATCTCCTAAACAGACCACAGCAGCTCTGGATACTCCAGAACGCAAGTTCTTCACCTATAAATAAAAGCATATTTACAATTAAATCAAAGGCTTTTCAAACAATAGCACAAAATGTAATAGTTCACTACAATGACCAGCAAATGAGCTAAGAGAATATTGTTAGTCATGCTTAAAACTTGTATTAACATACCCACACTGTTTCAAGTAGAATGTATCTAAACAAATCAATACACAAGAGCTTTCATGATTATAAACCTTTTTTCTGTGTGCTAATCAATAGAACTTAGCATGCCTTTGAAGCAAACAGCTTCAAAGGTAAATGCCAAACTGTAAAAAATAAACATATCAACTATTGGTGGCTAAAAGGAAAGGAGCAGAATAGCTGTCATATATAAAAGAAAAAAAACGTAACATATTTCTGTTCCTCTGTGAGAGAAGGATAAGTTACTTACCTGTAAATCCTAGTTCTCTTCCAGGGGTATCCTCATCAAAGTCATAAACATTGAATATTCCCGCCTTTGTGCGGGGACCCCAGAGCATATATAAATACGCACATATAAAGTATGAAATATGCACGAAAAATATATATAGCATTTTTAGTAGACAAATTTTCATACTAAACTCATATATACATGTGTAAAACAGCAATGCAGGCTATAATCATAAACAGGCTAAAATGCTTTATTTCTATGGATTTTTTGTTGTTGATTTTTTTTAATTCTTTACAAAATTACAATAAGAGAAAAAATATATCAACCAAAGCCCCAAAACTGGGCCTAGGGAAATAAGCAGTAGTAATCAGAGAAAAAGAGAAAAAAACTACATTGAAAAACAATGGAGCATTCTTAGCCAATAGGCTGCATGCAGGTTAACACAGGAGAACCATAAAAACTTTGGCACCGTGCCTTTAAGACCCTGAGTACCTCCAGTATCCCACCATGCCTCAGGGGTGAAGGAGAGGTGACAGTTGGTTCACAGTTAGGTCAGTACTTTTTTTACGGTGACAATCTGTGTAGCCGATTCAAAAGATAGTCTGTCCTGCACTTCTAGGAGACCTGCATCCGGGGAGGAGGGTGGGTTGTTTATGACTTTGATGAGGATACCCCTGGAAGAGAACTAGGATTTACAGGTAAGTAACTTATCCTTCTCTTCCAGGGGATCCTCATCAATAGTCATAAACATTGAATAGATTAGCAAGCCCATCCCTTGACTCTGCGGACTGTCTAATAGAAGTTCAGGAATAGATATGCATCATGCAAACAAATTTCTCAGAGAGGCCTGCCCAACTTGGGCGTCTGCTCTTGCATCTGAGTCCAAACAGTAATGTCTAGTAAATGTATGTACAGACTTCCATGTAGCAGCCTTACAGATTTCAGAGATTGGAACATTATTAAGGAGGGCAGCAGTAGCCGCCTTTCCTTTAGTGGAATGCGCTTTAGGTATAGCAAGTAGTTGTTTGTTAGCCAACTGGTATGCATTAACAATACAAGAAACTATCCATCATGATATGGTTCGTTTAGATGCTGCCTCTCCTGTTCTCAAATGACCATAATTTATAAACAAGTGGTTGGAATGTCTAATCAGCTTAGTTTTATCCAAATAAAATTTTAGCACTCTTTTCAGATCTAGGGAGTGCAACGCTTTCTCCGCCGGCGTCTCCGGATTGGGGAAAAAAGTTGGTAGAGAAATAGTCTGATTGATGTGGAATTCTGACACCACCTTCGGTAGGAATGATGGGCGAGTTTGCAGAACTACTCTATTGTCGTGGAAGACTGTGTACGGTTCTTTGGAGGACAAAGCCTGAATTTCACTGACCCTCCTTGCGGAAGTAATGGCTACCAAAAAAGCCGTCTTCCACGTAAGGTGTTGTAAAGAGGCTTTGTGTATAGGTTCGAAAGGAGGGCCCATAAGTTTTGATAGTACTATGTTCAGCTCCCATGTAGGGGAGGGCTTCCGAATGGGCGGAAAAACTTTTTTCAAACCTTCTAAGAAATCCTTGACTACTGGTTTCGTAAAGAAGGATTCCTGAGAAGGTGACTTACGATAAGCTGTAATGGCAGATAAATGTACCTTAATAGATGATACCTGTAGACCGGATTTTGCTAAATGGAGTAAGTATGACCTCCTCCTGAGCCCGTATGGGATTCTGACCTTGCTGACAGCACCATATGTAGAACCTCTTCCACTTGAACACGTAAGAACGCCGTGTGGAAGGTCGTCTGGACTCCTTTAAGATGTTCATGCACTCCTGCGAGAGCCCTAAGTGCCCATACTGCAAGAATTCAGGAGCCATGCTGTCAAGCTCAGAGAGGGTAGGTTGGGGTGCAGTACCCTTCCCTCCATCCTGCTCAGAAGATCCGGTCTGCACGGCAGCCTCCTGTGAGGTTGTTCCGATAGGTTAAGGAGATCTGTGTACCAGAACTGACGGGGCCATTGCGGAGCTATGAGAATCATTCTGGTGCTGGATCTGTAAAGTTTGTTGATCACTGCTGGTATGAGGGGGATCGGTGGAAAAGCGTAGAGAAATATCCCTGACCAGTCGATCAACAGGGCATTCCCTCGAGATCCCGGACGGTAGAACCTGGACGTGAAGTCTGGGCATTTCCTGTTTACCTCGTCTGCGAAGAGATCCAATTGAGGCCGACCCCATTCAGCGAAGATATCTTCGACGACTTCGTCGTTCAGGACCCAATCGTGGGCGTCCTCTAGGTGTCTGCTCAGGAAATCTGCTTCCACGTTTTGTTGACCCGGTAGGTGAACCGCTGTAAGCGACATTCCTCTCGCTAGGAGCCAATGCCAGATTGTTTGGGACTCCAGAGATAGGGGTAGGGATCTCGTTCCCCCTTGTCTGTTCAAATAATACATTGTGGTTGTATTGTCCGTTTGTATTAGGAGAGATTTCCCCTGAATCAATGGAGCAAAAGACTTAAAAGCCAGATGGACCGCTCTGAGCTCCAGCAGATTGATGTGGTACTTCCTTTCGTTGTCGGACCACAGGCCCTGAGCTTCAAAAGGACCTAGATGAGCCCCCCATCCCTGAAGAGACGCATCCGTTACCAGAGTGTCGGATGGAATTACCTGGTGAAACGGAGCTCCTACTGACAGGTGAGGTCTGTGCATCCACCATTGTAATGACTGACGTGCTGCTATCGGCAGCTGCACTCTGTCCTCCCAGCGACCTGTCCTTTGGTTCCAGTTGTCTTCCAATGCCTCTTGGAGGGGCCTCATATGTAACCTGGCATTCGGGACTATGAAAATGCATGATGCCATGGAGCCCAGCAGAGAAGTCACCTGACGGGCCGTAGGTGTGTCGGAGTTTAACAGGTCTTGACACTTTTTCTTTATTGATAATAGTCGTTCCTCCGAAGGATACACTCTTTGGAACTCTGTGTCTAGTATTGCTCCCAGGTAGTGGAGGTTCTGCGTTGGAATCAAGGTGGACTTTAGGTCTTCAAGTCAACTACCAAGAGACTCGAAAACCTTGAGCACAATGTCCCGATGGGTTCTCGCCTGCTCCGGAGAGGAGGCTTTCAGTAGCCAGTTGTCTAGGTATGGATAAATGAAGATTTTTTGTTTTCGTAGATGTGCCGCTACCACTGCCACGCATTTCGAGAAAACGCGGGGGCAGATTTCAGGCCGAATGGTAGCACCTTGAACTGATAGCCTCACAGCACTATCTGGAAGCACAGGAATTTACGATGCTTGGGAAATATCGGGATGTGAAAGTATGCATCCTGCAGGTCGATGGAGCACATCCAGTCTCCCCGATGTAGGTGAGGGAAAATCTGGTGAAGAGCCAGCATCCTGAACTTTTGCTTTTTTATGTACTTGTTCAGTAGCCGTAAGTCCAGAATTGGTCTGAAAACGCCCTCTCGGCCTTTTTTCGCTACCAGAAAATAACGGGAGTAAACCCCCTTCCCTCTGTGCGCGAGTGGAACCTTTTCTATTGCCTTCTTTCGTAAAAGGGCGAGACCCTCTTTGTGCAATAGGCGGACATGAGACGGATTGCATTTGGCTGGTGGCAAGTGCGGTGGAGGTTGCCGGAAAAGAAGAGGGTAGCCATTCTCGACAATGCTGAGCACCCATTTGTCTTTTGTTATAGCACGCCACTCGTGAATAAAGTCTGTGATACGTCCCCCACTGGAGTGGTGCACAGTGTTAAGGGAAGCAAGTCCTCATTGTTTGGCCGGCGCTTTGGGTGTGGACTGTTGTGGTCTACTTGACCCTCGTGGCCTTGCGAGACTGAAAAAGCGGGCGTCCTTGCCTCTGCTGTGGCCTCTGGGACCAGTGAGGGGTTTGAACCCTCTGCTGGAAAGGGCCTGTCATAAGGCCTATACCTTTGCCTAAAGTCCTTCTTCCTCTCCAGGCCTACTGCCCTCATGGTGTCCACTTCTTGCGTGCCATTTCTTCGTCCGTTTGGGTACCAAACAACGAGTTCCCACTGAACTGAAGATTTAGGATCCGCTGTTGTGCTTCCTGTTTTAATCCAGTCAGTCTCAACCAGGAAGACCTTCTTGCACAAATTCCATGTGCGTATCCATGTGCAGCTAAGTCTGCCCCATCTGCCTCTGCGCTGAGGACCTGGTTGGAGACCAGACATCCCTCTTGAAGGATCTCTTGGAAGTCCTGCCTGTCCTCTCTAGGTAATTTTTCTGTGAACCTGTTCAGAGAGTCCCACAGTGAACGGTCATATCTGCCTAGGAGTGCAGACGCGCTGGAGACCTTCATCAAAGATGCCGCCGTGCCGCACATTTTCCTCCCCAGAGAGTCTAGATGTCTGCTCTCCTTGTCCGGTGGAACCGTGGAGGATGATGCCACTGAGTGAGTTTTTCGGGCTGCGGCCAATATGACTGAGTCCGGAGCGGATCCGTTCTGAGAAATAAAGGATCTTGTTCAGGCGCTTTACATTTTTTCCAAATCCTAGCAGGAGCCGATTTGAGGGTGGCTGGCGCTAAAAAGGTGTCCATGGTTGGTTGCAATAGACCAGGCACCAGCGGCAGTAGCTTTTTCGAAACCGCTCTATGCTGTAGAGTCTCAAAAATGACAGATGAGGAGGATGATGGTTCTGGAACCTCTATGTTTAGCTTCTGTGCTCCCCTGATAAGCACCTCATTAAAAGTAGTGATGTCGCCCACCGGTGAAACCCTAGCTGGTGGAGAATCTGTTAAGGTGGGGGAGTATCGTCTGACGGATGACCCGGACGATGACCAAGAGGGCGACCTTCTGTGTCTTGATCGTGACCTAGTTCGTCGCTGGGAACGTGACCTGCTGCGAGATGCTGTAGCAGAGCGCCCAGTCCTCGTGGTCGGCTGGCGAGAAGCAGAACGAGCCCGTCCTGCCCGCGCTGTCGGTGATGGTGTTCTCGGGAGAGAGGCAGTAGGAGAGTACATCCTTGAATACTGCGAATCCGGGGAGGCCGTTGGTCTATTGAGGCTCTCCAACCATCTTGGTGACAGATTGATGGGTGAGACATGCCCCGACGATGCCGCTCTCGACCGAGATGAACCACTTCTTATGGAGACCACTGGAGATGGAGTGGTCTTATCTGCTGGCGGAAGCCGTTGCTCTGCTCCCTGCAAGACAAGTAAAACCTGCGTCGACAGCCGTAATGACGTCGACGGGAGCGCCGCCGGCTGTTCCTGTCTCGACGTTGAGTGTCTCGACGTCGAACGGTGATCTCTGGACTGCGACCTGCTCACTGTCGTGTGCCTCGACGTCGAGCGGTGGGTAGCCGGTGGCGGATATCCTCGCTCTCGCCGTTGGGGCGATTTCGACGTCGTCTTTCTTGACGTCGAAGGGTGCGAGGCCTTCGGCGGCGAATGGGCACGCCGGTGTTGACTCGACGTTGAACGGTGGGTTTCGTTGACGGAGATCTACCCCTGCGGTGGCCATGTTCTCTCGACGCTGTATCCTTCGATGCCGGCCGGGTCGCCGTCGACGGTGATCTATGGCGGTGAGATGGTGGCAGCGACGCCGTCGACAGGGAACAAACAGGTATCTTCCTACCTGCTGACGTCGATCTAGCCTGTCTCTCCTGAGAGTGGCTTGTTGGCTGCCTGGGAAGTGAAGAGGATGATGTTTTCTGTCTCTCGTGAAGCCCATGAAGCCTGATCTTCTCCCTGTCCTTCAGAGTCCTCTTTGACATGTTCTTGCAGCATTTGCAAGTGTCAGGGCAGTGACTCTGAGGTAAGCACACAATGCAGAGAGTGTGTGGATCTGACTGGGCCTTCTTCTTCCCACAGGAAGGGCATTTCACAAAAAGTGAAGGCATTTTTCAGTCAGGAAAAAACTTCCAGACTCTGAGAATGATGTTAGATGTCGAGTAAAGTAGTAAAAAACGCTTTTGTAAAGTATTTTTCTAAGAAAAACTCAGAAAAACTGAGAGCTCAATGCTCCAGGATCCTCTCAGAAGAAGCCATAAAAAAGAACTGACCTAACTGTGAACCAACTGTCACCTCTCCTTCACCCCTGAGGCATGGTGGGATACTGGAGGTGCTCAGGGTCTTAAAGGCACGGTGCCAAAGTTTTTATGGTTCTCCTGTGTTAACCTGCATGCAGCCTATTGGCTAAGAATGCTCCATTGTTTTTCAATGTAGTTTTTTTCTCTTTTTCTCTGATGATTACTACTGCTTATTTCCCTAGGCCCAGTGTTGGGGCTTTGGTTGATATATGTTTTCTCTTGTTGTAATTTTGTAAAGAATTTAAAAAAAAAAAACTCCATAGAAATAAAGCATTTTAGCCTGTTTATGATTATAGCCTGCATTGCTGTTTTACACATGTATATATGAGTTTAGTATGAAAATGTGTCTACTAAAAATGCTATATATATTTTTCGTGCATATTTCATACTTTATATGTGTGTATTTATATATGCTCCGGGGTCCCCGCACAAAGGCGGGAATATTCAATGTTTATGACTATTGATGAGGATCCCCTGGAAGAGAACCGGAGTTACAGGTAAGAAACTATTCCTTCTCTCGTAGGGGATTTACATTTATAGTCATAAGAGTAGAATAGAATAGCAAGCCCATCCCATAGGCAGCAAGGGAGCAGACAGAACAATAATGAAATGAGCTATCAAGCAAAGAGGTTCCTGAAAGAAGCCTGTCCTACTTGAGTCAAGACAGTAATGTTTAGTGAACATGTGGACAGACCTCCAGGTCGCAGCTCTGCAGATATCTGCAAAGGGAATATTCCTCAACAAGGCAGTCGTGGCAGACTTGCCTCTGGTTCAGTGTGCTCTTGGTCTGCCAGCTAGGGTTTTGTTAGCTAGTTGATAGCAAAATAGAATACAGGAGGCAATCCACCTACAGATTGATTGTTTAGAGGTGGCCTGACCGGTGCAAACCGGTCCATAATTAATGAATTTTTTAGATTTTTGAATAGATTTAGATTTATCTAAGTAGAATTCTAAAGCCCTCTTTACATCGAGAGAGTGGAGAGCCCTCTCAGATGGAGTAGATGGGTTTTGAAAAAAGTTGGCAAGGAAATCGACTGGTTGACATGAAATTATAAGATAACCTTAGGCAGGAATGTAGGATGTGTTTGCATCACTACTTTGGAGGAGTGGAATACTGTGTAAGGTTAGTGAGCACACTGAGCCTGAATCTCACTAACCCTGCGTGTTGATGCAATTGCCGCAAAGAAAGCAGTTTTCCAAGTGAGGTGTTGGAGAGATGCATTGTGTATGGGCTCAAATGGATGTTGCATGAGGCACGAAAGGGCCACATTAAGCTCCGATGGTGGAAAAGGGCACCTAACTGGAGGAAAAACCTTCTTTAAACTTCTAGGAAATCTTTTATGAGGGGCATCATAAAGAAAGAGGTGTGCGAAGGACCTTTTCTGTATGGAGTCAGAGCTGCCAGATGGACTTTAATAGAAGAGAATTGCAGATCAGATTTAGCTGGGTGTAACCTATATGGTAGAATGACATCCTTCAGGCAAGATGTAGGGTTTATCTTCTTGGAGGAGCACCAGATGCAGAATCTCTTCCATTTGAAGGTATATGCAGCTCAGGTGGATGGCTGTTTTGCCTCTTTTAGAATCTCCATACAATCCTGTGGAAGATGTAAGTACCCATACTGTACTAGCTCAGGAGTCATGCTGCCAAACTCAAAGAGGAGAGATTGGGGTGTTTTATTCTGTCCTCCAAATTTCGTCAGGTCTGGCTTGCATGTGAGCCTGAGATGTGGTCGGAGTGACCGGTGAAGGAGGTCCGAGAAGCCACCATTGCCTCGGCCAATCTAGTGCAATGAGGATCATTCTGGCTGACATCGATGAGAGCTCGATTAGCTGGGATCAGGGGAATTGGTGGAAAGGTGTACACAAATGTATTGTACCAGTCTATCCACAGAGCATTCCCCAACGATTCTGGATGGTAAAACCTGGGGGTGAAGCCGCATCATTTTCAGTTGTCCCCTGTGGTGAAGAGGTCGATAGAAGGTGTTCCCCGCAAACAGAAGATATCTGGAACAACGTCTTTGTTCAGTACCCACTCGTGGTTTTCATCTAGAACCCTGCAGAGGGCATCCGCTTGGACATTCTGAACACCTGGAAGGTGATTTGCTACTAACTTCAAATGTCTGGCAAGGAGCCAGTGCCATATCGTCTGGGCCTATTGAGAAGACTCTGGATTTGGTTCCCCCCTGCTTGTTCAGGTAGTACATGGTGGTTGTATTGTCCGTCTGGACAAGCAGGGTGTCGGTGTTGAACGATGAGAGAAAAACCTTGAGAGCCAGGTGCACCGTACGGAGCTCAAAAATATTGATGTGGTAGGACATCTTCCTCGGAGACCAGAGGCCTTGTATTTGTAGGTGATGCATATGAGATCCCGAACCGGGAGGCATCCTTCACGATGGTCTGCCATGGAGCCTGTGGACGAAATGGCATCCATTGTACAAGACTGGTTGGAGAGCCACCAACTGAGGGATCTGATTGCATGGGTGGATAGAATGACTCGGTCTGCCCAGTTTCCTGACAGTTGATTCCATTGATACTCCAGGCAGTCCCGGAGAGGCTGCATGTGGAGGCGAGCGTTGAGGGTCGGAAAGATGCAGGAGGCAATGGAGCCTAGAAGTGAGAACACTGTGCGCACTGTTAGGCGAAGCATAGTTTTGAGCGCACAACCCTTCTGGAGAATAGATAAGCGTTGTTCCTCCAAAGGACACTCTTTTCCCTGCAGTGTGTCTATGGTAGCTCCTAAGTAGTGCAGCTTCTGGAATGGTGTTGTGGACTTGAGAAAGTTGGCATGACGCCCTAGGTGATAAAGGAGATTGCATATCCATTCGAAGTGCAGCTGGGCTTCTGGAAAGGTGGATGCATTGATTAGACCATCATCCAGATATGGGTAGACAAAGATTCTGTACCTCCGAAGATGTGCTGCCACCACAGCCATGCACTTGGAGAAAGTTCTGGATGCTGACTTGGGATCAAATGGTAGGACAGTCTACTGGTAGTGTTGTTGTCCCACAAAGCAGAGCAAAGCCATTCCCCTTGGTGAATCTGGGGTTATATTTGGTGTAAGACCAGCATCCTGAACTTTTCCTTTTGGATCCATTTGTTGGTAACCTTTACGTCTAGAATGGGTCTGAACTCTTTTTTTTTTTAATCCTTTTTAGGGATGAGGAAGTATCTTGAGCAAATGTATTTTTCCCCGCTTGTTGAGTGGAACAGGTTCTACTGCTTTCTTTTCCAGCAAGATGGAGAATTCTGCCTTTAAAAGGTCAAGATGAGAAGTGGTTGACCATGGCAGAATACTCAGTGGTGGGGTGGAAAATCTGAGACAATACCCATTCTGCACAATGTTTACGACCCAAGTGTCTGCTGTAATTCGTTGCCACTCTGGCTGGTAATTGGTGACGCTTCCCCCCACCGGAGTGGTTAACGGACGTGGGGGAAGAAAGTTTTCATGGTTTTGAGGCTGGTTGTTATCGAGTACCCTGATTGGGATGGTGTGCCGCCCGTCCTCTTTGCTGTTTCCACTGAGGCTGGTAGGATCTTTGGAAATGCTGCTGAGATCTACCAGGCAGCCACTGAGGGGTTTGAACCCTCTGTGAAGGATAGCCATGCTGAAAAGCACAGAAGGATCGTCGTTGCCCCATTAGAGTTTTCAAGGCCTACTGTTTTCAATGTGTCTACTTCAGCCTTAACCCTTGCCATTTCATCGTCGGCATGAGAGCTGGGCAGCGTGGATCGTGATAATGGCAAGTTCTGAATGCGTTGTTAATCATCCGGTTTCAGGGACATTAGACGCAGCCTGGCATGCCTCCTTAAGGCAGTATGCATGTGCTGAGAGCAAGGATGAGTCCGCTGCTGCACGAATTATCGGTTTAGACACCATGGCACCTTCCTGGAGAATCTCCAAAAAAATCCTCTTTCTAATCCCTTGGAAGATGGTCTACAAAGTGGAGTAGGGAGTCACACAGGGCCCTATCATACCTGCCCAAGAGGGCCGTTGCGCTTGCTGCCTTCATGGATGTTGCTGCTGAACTACAGACTTTGCAGCCTGTCAAATCCACCTTTCGACTTTCTTTGTCAGGAGGAAAGGTAGCAGATGGAGATGTGTAGTGAGTTTTGCGGCAGCCAGGATCACAACCAAATCAGGTAGAGGTTTAGCAGAAACAAAGGTTCTTGTTCTGGAGGACAAAAACTTTTTTAGTAGTCTGGAAGGTACAGACTTAGTCATGGCCGGCCTAAGGAAGATTTCCATGGTGGGTTCCAGAAGACCCAGCTCTAGAGGTAGTAAAGATCTGGAGGTTCTATGGTGCTGGAGTGTTTTGAATATGACTGCAGTGGTTGGAGTTGGAACAGCCACAGGAATGTTTAGTTTTGCTGCACCTCCAACTAGAGCTTCCTGAAAGGTGTTGATATCTTCCGCCGGAGAGGTACGTGGTCGAGGTGAGTCCGATAGTGTGGGTGAATAGCCTCTGGTGGACGATGAGGAATCTCTGTGGTAGCGTTGGTAGGAACGCCATCTTGATCTTTGTCGCGATCTGTGATAGGAGTGTCTTGACCTTGTTATATGGCCAGATACATGATGGTCATGAGGTGAATGGTGGCGCGATCTTCAGCGCGGTCTGAGAACAGTGCCAGGTACTTGCGGCACCGGAAGAGGTAGCAGTACTGGTGCTGGAAGAACCAGAGAAGCCGGCAGCACCGGAGAAAGACCCTGAGGTGGAGGCGTCTCAGCCGGCAGATGATGGTTGGTAGTGGTGGGAGGTTGAGAAAGCGACGAAGGAAGGAGCTACATCTCTGGAACACTGACTGATGAGGAATAGATCCTTCTCCGTATTGCAGATTTATGCCTCCTCAACGTCGAGGGACTCTTCGACGTCGATCTCTCTCTCTCTCTCTCGGACGTCTACATAGCAACTTTGAGCGAGACCTCGATGTCAAACTGTGACGTCGGTGCTTCCTTCCCCTCAACGGCGAGTCTAACGATCCCGATATACTCCTCTACGTTGTGTGGCGTCTTAACCTTGAGTGGTGACGTTTGTGTGACGTTGAGCCATTCTTCGATGGTGAACATGTCGGTGCTGTACCTCTTCTCGACATCCATCACCTTAACATCGACCGGGATCAAAAGTGTTTTCTTCCTGAAAAACGCCTCTCAGACCTTACACATTCACTGGAGGCTGAGGGAAGAGCTCTGGTGGAAGACTGACCTTCCTCTTGCTCAGAGGTCCCACTGGCTTCGTCTCTCTGTTCTCCCTTAAAGACATATCTTCTCCCTGTCACGCTAGGCACGCTTGGAAAATGACTTGCACATGTTATAGGAGGCAGGAATGTTTGAAGACTGCAGGCAGATGATACAGACATCATGAGAGTGTTTTGGCCATTTTCGGGGCATTTGTCAAACAGAGAAGGCATTTTTTCCTGGGAAAAAAGCCTTAATTTCTGTCAGAAAGAGACAAATCAAGACGCAAAAGTCAAAAGACATTGAGTGAAATAGTTGTCATGGAGATTTTCACTTAATTTTTGAAGTAAAAACCTAAAAGGTTTGAGCTCAATGCTCCACTGTCCTGTCAGCAGGAGCCGGAAAGAAGAACTGACGTAACTGTCTCTCTCTAGGCATGATGGGATACTGGAGGACTAGCTGTTTTTAAAGACACAGGCCCTTATTATGGTCCTGGCGGTCTTCTGACCACCAGGGTAAATGCGGCGGTCCCACCGGCAACAGGCTGCTGGTGAAGACCTCCACATCTCCACTGATACTGCCACGGTATTAGGAGCTGCCTGTCGGCCACTGTTTCCAAGGCGGTAGCACCACCACAAAAACCATGGCGGAAAGGCTACCGGTGACAGGGAATATCTTCCCTGTCATCGGTACGTAATTCCCATACCCCCCCCCCCATACACCGCACCCCCTCCACCCACCCCCTTCCATACACAGTGCTCCATCCCCCCAACCCCCTCAATACACAGCACCCTCTCCCCACATACATGCAGACACCCACACCCACCACCCACACTCATTCACCTACACTTAAATACACGCATTCACTTCAGCATTCATACATGCATTCACTTACATGGATACATACATGCATTCATAACACTCACACTCGCATATACACACGCATACACACCTACATCCATACAGGCACTTACTTCAACATTCAGACACACATACACACATTCATGCACACATGCAGGCACCACACACTAACACAACACCCCCCCCCCACCCTCCCACCTCCCTCCCCTGTCGGACAATCACCTTACCTGGTCCGGGGAGAAGGTCGTTTCAGCAGAGAATGGGATGATCGCTTCCACCACCAGCAGCACCCCGCCCCGCCAGCAGGACACCACAAGGCTGTATAACTGCACAAAATACAGCTGGTGGAGTCATACTGGCAGGGCGGTGCCGATGGCAGAACCGCCACAGCTATTTGTCTTTTTTTAAGCAAACAAGATAAAGAATTTCTGACACTGTAGCCTACCTTTAGGCTGCATATTGACATTCCTAAGGGACTTTGCAGGCCTTCCTGAAGTAAGGCAAACATGAACACTTAAGAGGTTATATTGGAAAAAGTGCTCCAGGGTCCCCGCAGGGGGGCAGAACTATTCTACAGTTATGACTATACATTGAAATCCCCTACAAGAGAAATTCTTAGCTTTTGAATACATAAATAATACTGGTTAACACAAATCTTATCAGTGATATACCATGCTTATAGAAAACAAACACTCCTTACCAAAAAAAAAAAAAAAACATCTTTGTTACCTTATACATTGCTGGGAATTAACATACATTAAATAAACAAGTGTTACCTGTAACTACAAATCCCCGGCTTTGGCATATTACATAGATTCATAACGAGAACGCCAGGCATGAAGAAATCTATGTGGTGATGCCCTGATTTGAAAGGGGACCCTTTGCCAAGCTGCCTACAGGAAACCAAGCAGGTACGGTCTAAATCTCATGTATCTTTTGATCTGGGACTTCAGAAATGAGTCAAATTGGATGTCAAATAAATGCAAAGATCACTTTGCTGTAGAAGTTCCATTCAAGGAAAAAAGGATCAAAGTACAAGAGGGTCAATGCAATGGAAGCATGTAGGAAGTTTGGAAACAAATTTAGGGTTTTTGTGTATCACAATCATGTAACTGCAGAAAAAGTTTCTTGATAGTGACAGCTGGAATTTCACTGATCATCCTTTAATGATCCTAGTACAAGTAATAGTGCCATGTGTCAAGATACATGTTTCAATTCCGTTTTATGGAGTTCTCTAATGGGTGTTTCATGAGCCTTGAGAGTACACCATGCAAGTCGCAGCTAGTAGGTGACTGACACTCTAGAGGAATGCCCAGGAGAGATCCTTCTTAAACTCCATGCAAGAAGAACATTGCAGCCCATATAAATCCAGAAACATCTTGTACTCTTACAAGATCTGTATGCTTCATTCTAGAATTAGAAAAATGCAAAACATAGCACCATACTCTGAACCACTTCTTTGCTTGGTACGTCACACTAATTGAAGGTATGTGTGATTAGTCCAACACTTCCCTGCTTTCTTGGGTGAGTGAATGGCAGGAGTTCAGGAACTAGTCAGTTCAGCTGAGGGATGGTGACTGTGATGCAGAACCAATCCCTGCACTGCCAGAAATAAAGATCCTCAAAAGGAGGAAAAATGTACTCATGTGCCGAACAAAGTCAATAAAAATGTGCTTTTCTCACTTTTAGTTGCCACGGTGTTGTGTGAGCCCTGGTATTTCTTTCCACTGGCTGGGACAAACAACAGTTTTGATGTGTGTCAGCACTGAAAGAATTTGTTGAGCTGGTTTGGGATTCAAATCTTACTTGTGGTAGTCCCAGCATGACCTGATGGAGTCCGTTTATTAACCTTCTGCGGACATACTTTGTGAGCGATGGACCAAAATTGGTGAGACCTTGTACTATCCTCACCAGTGCAGAAGAATTGTGAATTTTAGGAATGAAACCCTGGAGTCTCAGGTGGAAGGCTCACAGTTCTGGCAAGTTTATTTCCAAATAAATCGCTTATGTTGACCACAGGTCTGAATAGAAAACGTCCAGCACCCATCTTTCATTGGATTCATCACTGGACAAATCCTGCAGTCAGCGCTTGAGTAGGAACCTTTTTGAGATATCTTCTGTTGCTGCCACCACTGGAGCACTTGATTGACCTATGGCATTACTTGAACTGTGTTGTCCCACAAACCTGTGACTTGATGGAACTGATCATCCAAAGCATCCTGAAATGGGCACAGACATAGGAAAGAAATCAGGGGGCTACAAAAATTAAAAATATTTGAATAAATTCTACTGAATAAGAACAGGCTGTGGTGGATTCAGGGAGGAGGCATCAAATCTTGCAAAGTCACTATCCAAAGTGAATGCGTTTTGAATGACCTTTTCAGGTGGTGGATTTAGAAGATAGGGGACAAGCCCCTCAATCCTCTTTCACACCAGGAAAACACATGGTTAAAAGTCCGTTGCCAGGGCAGGAGTGCTACTTCTACAACCCCCTTCAACAGTGTACTGAGAATCCGTTACTAGAGTTCTTAGAGATTCTGATGCTTCTCAATCCTTTGTAGTATTTCAGAGGATTCTGTATCAATACTAAGTAATAGCCAAAGTTTAAGAAATTACAGGTCCCCAGAAGACCGTGGTTATAGCCAGGCATTACTAAAGAAAAATGGAGATCTGATCACCTAATGGGCTCTAGTAGTTGTAAGGAGTAAGGTGTTGTACAGAGCAGTGCAGTTTTTGTTCCTGGGCTTGGCAGCCATATAGGGAAACCTATAAAACCCAGACATTTCTGGAAACTAGACATTCGGGGGAGTCCACAGAGGTGACTTGTGTGGATTCCCCAAAGTTTTCTTACCCACAATACCCTGCAAAGGTGAAATGTTGAATAAAATCTAAATTTTTTCATGCATTTCCGTCACACAAACTACAGGAATATGCTGGGAGCCAACAAAATTCCTATCACCCAGTGTTTCCCCACCTGTCCTGATAAAAACTCACTTGAGTGACTGTACCTAGTGCCTGTGTCAGGAATGTATCACCCCAGGGTCAACTGCTGTCCTCAAGTAAGGACCAACATTGACCACTGTGTGATCTATTCCTGTCACGGGCACTAGGCCTACCCACACAAGTGAGGTACCATTTTTATCGGGAGACTTGGTGCGATGCTGGGTGGAAGGGAATTTGTGGCTCCTCTCATATTCCCGAACTTTCCATCACTGAAATTTGAGGAAAGTGTTTTTTTGGTCATTATTTGAGGTTTGCAAAGGATTCTGGGTAACAGAACCTGGTGAGAGCCCCACAAGTCACCCCTTTCAGAATTTTACTAGGTGTCTAGTTTCAAAATATATATAGATTTGCTACGTTTCCCTGGTGCCGGCTGAGCTGGAGACCAAAATCCACAGGTAGGCACTTTGAAAAAAAATGTCTGTTTTCCTTGGAAAAATGTGAAGTGTCCACGTTGTGTTTTGGGGTATTTCCTGTTGCGGACACTAGGCTTACCCACACAAGTGAGGTACCATTTTTATCAGGAGTCTTGAGGAATGCTGGGTGGTAGGAAGTTTGCGGCTCCTCTCAGATTCCAGAACTTTGCAGCACCAAAATTTGAGGGAAAAGTGTTTTTTTTTGGGTCAAATTTTGAGGTCTGCAAAAGATTCTGGGTAACAGAACCTGGTGAGAGCCCCACAAGTCACCCCATCCTGGATTCCCCTAGGTGTCTAGTTTCAAACATGCACAGGTTTGGTAGGTTTCCCTAGGTGCAGGCAGAGCTAGGGGACAAAGTCCACAGCTAGGCACTTTCCAAAAAACACGTCAGATTTCAATGTAAAAATGTGATGTGTCCATGTTGTGTTTCCTGTTGCGGGCATTAGGCCTACCAACGCAAGGGAGGAACCATTTTTATCGGGAGACTTGGGGGACACAGAATAGCAGAACAAGTGTTATTGCCCCTTGTCTTTCTCTATATTTTCTCCTTCCAAATGTAAGACAGTGTGTAAAAAAGACGTCTATTTGAGAAATGCCCTGTAATTCACATGTTAGTGTGGGCACCCCGGAATTCAGAGATGCGCAAATAACCACTGCTTCTTAACACCTTATCTTGTGCCCATTTAGGAAATACAAAGGTTTCCTTGATACCTATTTTTCACTCTTCATAATTTCACCAAATTAATTGCTGTAAACCCGGTATGGGTGAAAACCCATTGCAAGGTGCAGCTCCTTTATTGGCTCTGGGTACCTAGGGTTCGTGATGAACCCACAAGCCCTAGATATTCCTGCAGCCAGAAGAGTCCAGCAGACGTAACGATATTTTACTTTTGAAAATTTGACATCGCAGGAAAAGGTTACAGAGTAAAACGTGGTGAAAAATGGCTGCTTTTTTTTTTAACCTCAACTTCAATATTGTTTTATTTCAGCTGTTATTTTCTGAAGGAAAACCTTGTAGGATCTACACAAATGACCCCTTGTTGAATTTAGAATTGTGTCTACTTTGCAGAAATGTTTAGCTGTCCGGGATCTTGCATTGGTTTCCCACCAATTTCTGTCACTAACTGGAAGGAGGCTAAAAGCACAAAAAAAGTAAAAATGGGATATGTCCCAGTTAAGTGCCAAAAATGTGTTGAAAAAAGGGTTTTTTCTGATTCAAGTCTGCCTGTTCCTGAATGCTGGGAGGATGGTGATTTTAGCACCGCAAACCCTTTGTTGATGCCATTTTCAGGGGAAAAAACAAATGCTTTCTTCTCCAGCCCTTTTTTCAATTTTTCTGAAAAAAATAAAAAATAATTGTAGCTGTATTTTGGCTAATTTCTTGGTCTCCTCCAGAGGAACCCACAAACTCTGGGCACCTATAGAATCCATAGGATGCTTGAAAAAAAAGGACACACATTTGGCGTGGATAGCTTATGTGGACAAAAAGTTATGAAGGCCCAAGTGCGAACTACCCCAAATAGCCAAAAAAGGGCTCAGCATTATTGTGGGGGAGGGGGACATAGGGGGTGTTCAGCAGCTAAGAGGTTAATTAAAAAAAGATACATATGCATAAAGGGAGCCCTGCTGTTGTAAGGATATGGACTTAAACTTACCCAGGGAAGACAATGGGCAAGCCCCCTGTGAGTACCAAGGATGGTATAGGAAATGTGCCCTTTCTGTAGGGTCACCCCTGATTTTCCTTCTTTTGATGGACCCTGTACTTTTGCTGACTGTAGAGATAAAGTGCCTGTGCTCCCCATTTCAACCCTGTGAAAATGGCAGTCTCCTGATAGTTACCCGTAAAGGCCCTAGAATATGGTACAATGGGTACCCAGTAGTGCTTAATTTGAGCTGGTGTTTTCCAGTACTCAGCACCACCACTTAAGTATCAGAACCGGCCCTTATGACAGTCTGCCACATGGTGGTGGTGTTTGTCTAATTTAGAGATGAGCACAACAGTTGTTTATTAATTCAATATACAATAAAGATTAATCATACGTGCCACCAAGCCATTCTTATAGCTTTGGAGGCCTGGAATAGTCTGAATTGTCAAACCTGCAAGAGTGTAATAGTAAGCAGTTGTGTTGGTACTGTCACTAGCAGCCCTGGGAGAGGCAATGGATAGTGAAAACTGCACTGGCCGTCTGATAAGAGCTATGGCACCTATATTTTTAGAAAATTAAGCACTGCTACCTAGGAACTTTAGGTGAAAAGTCAGAAGTGGACTGCAGTACCCAATGTGCCATGCACTACAGCTTGGCTGTTGCAGTTTAAACTGCAAATTTGATCTGTCAAAATAACCCCTTTTGACAGGTCATCATTTTCCTTTTAAAAGCTTATGTCAGCCAATGTAAGCCTTATTAGCCATAATAAAGTGTGCTTGGTATTTAAAAGTAGGACATGTAGAAATTTAATGTTGAACATATCCTTACAGAGAAAAGGCTATTTTCACTGTAGCAAGCCTGGGGGTTCCATCAGAAAACACTAGGTTATATTATTAGATTAATAATGCTAATGTCAGTTAGGAAACAGCTAGAAAAATAATTAAGCTATTAGTCTTAATAGTTAATAAATTCCAATTCAATGGCGAACTCTGATTTTTGATAACTATTAAGGAAAGGGACCTTTAGAAAGCAACCTTTTTCCTGTCTAAACCCTTAGGTTACCTATTTATTCTTCCATTGCAGCCAATAATTAGAAATTGAATAGGTCTGAATGGGTATGAAATGTCTCCCAGGAGGCAACAACAGACTGACCTGAACGGGAAGAGATAACCCGTCTGAACTTGACGGAGTATTAAGGGTGGGGCTGTGGGCATTCTTTTTTACATTATAGCATCATAGCCAGCTTCAAGGTCAAATCCTGCTTGATGAGTCTTACTGCGTTTCGATAGAACACTGGGGGTACACACTTGAAAGGATGGGAACTTGATGCGAAAACAAGTTTTATGTATCAACTGTTTGGTTTCTGGAAAGCCTTGCTTTCCTCTCCCAGACTTCTGTGTCTGGGTTTATTGGAGTACAGTGACTGCCCCAAGCAGGATTTTAATGAATGACCCAATTTTATTGAATGACGCAAAAGGAGATTAGGATTACCTTAGTAGACTCCCAACACACACCTTGCCCACAGAGCCTAAATTTATTGCAGTCACCTGCAAATGCCCAATGAGTGTAGGGTTGGCCATGGACCTTTTACCAAATTGCTTAGGGCAGGCCCAAGAGTCATTCATAAACACTAGCTCATGCAAGGCATAAAGTTGGCACCTCCGGACATCCACTTCAGAACACTTGGACTTGAAAATCTGAAGAGGACTGGATCTGAGTTCTGGGACCTGAGAACAGCCCTGAAGGTAATGGATCTGCTCTCTCTCTCGTACGCAGGACAAAGAAATAGATTCCAATGGTCAGTTGACTGATCTCCTATGTAGCTTTTCTAATTCAGTTTTGGTTTTTTATTGTTTTGCATTTTGACTTATTTACTTTTCTGGTATCCCATAAATATTTACGCATGGTCCTAAGTTATGCCTGTTTCCTCTGTGCCATAGCTACCAGGGAGCCGTGGACTGGTTAATTTATAGACTTAGGGTATTCACCCTGACAATGGGTAATGATTAGTCCTTGAGTTGGTAGGTAGTCACCCAACTCAAATTATGATCCAAAATCCTAAAAAGTCAAAGTAAATTGCAAGACATTTTACTGATCAGACTGGTGCCAGGGTTTCTCTGAGAGCCTTTGGCCAATTGAATGGCAGGCAATTGTCAACTGAAGTTGCTAGAGCCATGATCTCAGCTTCGAAAACATTAATGCTTAATGTGTTTTATCTCATTCATGAATATATAAGCCAAATGTCTTTTGCAGTTTCAACACAACGCTCTTGGTCGTTTTTGAGTCAAATGTGTTTAAACACATCTTTAGCGTACACGGAGTATAGAAGGTGATATTGGAAGATCACTTCCTTGAGTGATCACATGTAATAATTAAATAAGGTTGTAGGGTTGAACACTGCATAAGCCAGGCTTGGGTGCTTGGGTGACAAAGTGGCATTATCCTTGTTAACTTGTGGTCGGTCAAATTGGAATAACTTGATCCAGTCAATTGATAGGTCTGTTATACCGGCCATCTTTTCCAGGCATTATAACAATATTCTAGGAGTCACTGTGTTGTAAACAGTGACTGATGTAGGAAAATGACTCCTATTCAATCTGCATTCAGAAATGAAATATTCTGAATCAGCTTTAAAGAACTGTGACTGGCACAAATATGATCTCTTGAAGATGGTTGTGAAAATCAGTCAGGATCCCATCCTTAGAAGGTTACAAAAAGGTCAAACCCAAGGACAGCATCCTCTGCTAAAGAATTTTGATTACCTGGCGTGGATGTGGGGAGCAAGAGGAAACATAAGTGGGTAGATGCATCAAGTCTTCCTTTCACATTTTTGATTTTGTGGAAACACTGAACAGAAAAGCCCTATTGCACTGTGCTTGTGAAATATATGTATGCTGCTGGCACACAAATAATGTGTGCAGTAGGAAAGGAAACAAATAGTTATTTTGTCTGGAGTAGAGGCTTAGTTCTGATGACATACAAGTGGAATGCTTGTTTGATGTCTGGTGAATATAATGTCCCTTCTGCCTGCATGATGGGTGTGGAGAGAAACGTTGGGTTGGGCATGTCACATAAGGATTAATTTATGTGTTTTTTATTTGAATCACAAACTTCACCAGTATTATTAATTAACAGTATGAGTAAATGAGAATAGAATCTCAAATGAGGAAAAACAGAGGAGGAAAACAGTATCTGGCAGTTGAAGTTTTGCTGCTTCACAATATAGGGTTGTCACAAGAATGCAAGTCAATATGAAAAGTAAGGTTGCAGCGGAACCAAACTGGAAAATACAATATGAAAAGTTACTATAGCTGTGAATATTTGAGAGGTGAAAATGGACTAGTAAGTGCCATCCCGCAAGTCATTCTCATACAACCTGGAAGGTGAGTAAACTGGATTAAGCAGTTGATTGGTTGACTGGGCATTGACTTTCTGCACTCACCACATTGAGTGGGCACACCTGCTTTTCAGTTACTAAATATTAAATAGTGTGGCGTTAGCCTAAATTTTAGAGCTATAATGATGCATTTTCCGATTACCACAAGAGTACAATGAGTATTATACAAATGTATCCTTAAGTTTCTTTTAAAAGAGAAAAGCAAAACCTCTTGAACTACTGCAAGGCTTGTATCGTGAAGTTTTGCAGTGAGCACATCACAATGAAAGGCAGAGAGGCATCTGATATAGTTCAATCCTTCAATTTTCTTCTCCCTAAAAAGAAAAAAAATAAACAAGAAATCATGAACAACATTTCATAAGGCCTGCTCAATCTTCTCAGATGACTATTCTTAACTCAAATGTAGAATAAAGATCCTTAAGTAATAGTGCAAAAGCCAATAAACCACAAACTATGTGCTTGTTGCAGAAGAGTTTATTTACAGCAAGGAGCCTAGATAATTTGATTCACAGATGATTTCTGAGCTCCTCTTTGGGTTGGTCATACATAATTGGTTGAGGTATTAATCAACCTTGCACAAACATGATTTTGAAGATTACTAAAATATTTTTACTGTTAACATAATTGTCTCAGTCATTCTGAAGTATCTCTGGTCAACAAAAACTTTAATTGATGCTAATACAGCAACTGCCTTGGTGGATTCAAAGACACTTGATAGGGAGGTTTAGGACAACCAGGCCGCGAAGGTAAAGGTTGTGGATCAAGATCCTTGAAGGAGTGTAGTTTAAGAATGGTCATTGGATTGTTGCAGGCACAGCTAGTTTCACTTCAGGGCAGTTACATCTCAAAAAGAGTTGATGTGAATTTATATGGTTCTGCAGGTTTACGCAAGATGGAAGTAAAGTTATATACCTTTTGCAACAACGGTTACTAGTTATACTAGGCTTCATCTGCAGATTCACAGCAGTCTGTGACAAAGCAGAATACATAAATTGACCACCACAAACAAACACTTTTCGTTTCCAGAATGTACAAGACCAGTAGCATCAAAAGATCTGTAGACTGAGAGGGGAGGTGGGTGATCAATAGAGCATCTGCAGACAATCATAGCATCAAAATTCCTGAAGATATGTAACTTTGTTTTCAAATGGATGCCATTTCCTCTGCCAACTCTTTATCTTTGTAAGATTACACAGCAATACCTAAATCACATTTGGACAAAGGGGCATTTTTACATTTGACTGCTGGCAATAGTGTTATGCAAATATGAAGTGTTTCATTAAGTAGGAAGAAATAAAACAAGTCTGAGTCTTTCAGCTCTTCTGTAAAGGCTAACATAATTGCAAAATGCAAAACTGTGATCCGAAGGGTACATTCCTTGGGAAGCATCCACCAGGTGTAGCAGGGAAAATAAAAGTGCATTTTCAGAATATTAAATCTACCACCACTATGTCCCTGTCTCTGCTGATGCCTTTTAGGAGCACTGGAATAAAAGAAAACAAGCTAATGCATAGAAAAACACACAAGGCTAGGAAAAAAGCAACACAAATGAATGATGGACAGAGTGCTGAAACTTTTCAAACACTCACCCCAAGTCACAGATCTGGGTCCAAACTAGGGTGATGTGGTGAGCAAAATAATGGATTAAACCCAGATCTGAGACTAGGGGTGAGTGTTTGAAAAGTTTCGACACACCGGCCATCATTTTATTTTATGATGTTGCTACGTGCACCCCAAGTGGCTAGGGGTATGCCCACATGTGGGTCCCTTACTCACTGTGCCACTGGATTGAAGCTAGCCTGGCTGATGAGGGGTGATACCCCAAAACCAGTCCCAGGATGCTTGTTTCCGGTGAAGAGAAGACATAGCTTGGCAGTTAGGGCTAGAGTGTTCCCATGGAGAGGAGAGTCAAGACTGATTTACATGCGGCTGGGTCCAAGCTGGGGTAACGTGCTAAGCAAAATAATGATGGATTAAACCCACATCTGTGACTGGGGATGAGTGTTTGAAAACTTTCAACACACCGTCCTTTATTTTATTCTGTGATGCTGCTATGTGCGCCCTAAGTGGCTAGGGGTATGCCCAGATGTGGGTCCCTTGCTCGCTGCACCACTGGATTCAAGTTAGCCTGGCTGTGTTGTAGTTGAACTCCAGCTCCCTAAAGAGACAGCTGGTTCAGGGGAGACAGCACTTTGGTTTGTAGGCAACTGAGTCACTCCTACAACAAGTCACAACTGTCGGCCCAACCCTCTCAACTTACAAATAGTACCTCACAAAAACTCAGACAGTAACAGTAATTTCTGGGAGATTTACGCAAGGACTCTAGATTAGACCATTCAGGGAAGTCATGGTGAAATGGAAGTTACCCTTTTGTCTCACTAGCAATAAGTCTCATACACACATAGGCAATGAAGGAGATGCAGGAGAGTTTTCAATATACTTACTGAAAAGACTGCAATCTATGATAAAATGCATGTGCTGCAATGATTAGGATAATGAACAGTAATAAAAACAGAATTGTGAAGATGAGAGCTGGGGGCTATACAACTCCCCACCATCTTACAATAAACATGAGATATAAAATTCCTAACAAAGAAAGCCTAATTCTCTACCCTATTGAGAGCTAAGTATGATAAACCTAATCTGGCAGTACTGTGTCCATGAGAAGTGCCCCCCAAACCTTGTTACATTGGAATGAGGTCTCTAGGTCAGACTCCGTGGTGACACAAAGGTTGAGATCTGCAGCAAGGGGACATTCAGCATAGATGGCATCTGAAAGGAACCTCCCTGATGCCCTTGTCCAAGTGAGAAGTATTTATACACACCATGTAGGATCCCTGATGCAGGTATGTTCCTAAACAACTGATATTGCGGCAGACTTATGTTGGCAATTGCATAAAAAAATCCCTAACAAGTGTGCATGATGTTCCTATCACACTTAAGTGAGAAAGGGACATGATGACAATACCTATGTGTATCACTGATAATGAAGTTGAGGATGACGCCTTCTCAGAATGGCACTGATAATGAAAATCAAAACTTTTCTTATAAATTTAAACAATGGTAGCAAGTTAAAAGAAAATAATAAAATAAATGGAATGAAAGAGCATACTAAGTAGGTAAAAGGTCACTAGGTGACTGGGGCAACAGGCCTGCAAGCCAAAGGCTAAGGTTACTCCAGTGTCCCAGTGGGAAACTAAAATGGATTCACTACAGCTGATGAGGAGTGATACCCCAAGACCAGTCCGAGGATGCTCGTTTCCAGTCCAGATAAGACATGGCTTGGCATTTCGGGTTGGGCTGTTCCCATGGGGAGCAGGGTCAAGACTGATTTGCATATGGCTGGGTCCAAACAGGGGTGACATGGCAAGCAAAATTATGATGAATTAAACCCATATCTGTGAGTGAGGGTGAGTGTTTGAAAAGTTTCAACACTCAGTCTATCGTTTTATTTTGTGATGTTGCTAGGAGAAGAGAGTATCCACTTCAACACACCCAAATTTCCACTGATGGAAAAGTAGGGGCAGGAACTTGGTGGGCAAATATACATCAGAAATGCAAACAGAAAAGGCCTGCAGGGATCTAGAACTTCAGAGATAACTCCTGGGAAAACTGAAAAAACTTAAAGGACTGACTATGCAATTTATGCTATCTTGCACTGTGGTGCTGACACCACAGACAGGACTAGCACACAACAAGAAGTGGACTTACTTCTAGGATAGGCCTTAAAGATATTGTGCATTGGTAGCTCTTTAAAACTGAGGAAAAAGTTACTGCTGGTGCTATTTCTGGGAACTTCCTGCTCAGGAGGCAAAGGCAAATTTTCTTACAAACACCTCACATTCACCTCTAACCCTTCCTTGAGGGTCAGTCAATGACTAAGTTCCATCCAAGGACTGCATTTCCCAGAGATTCATATATACATTTCTTCTAAAGGGACTACAGATCTGAATACACAAACTGATTAGAACCTTCCTTCAGTTAGAGAGCTTTTTTACCTTTGAGATTTTTCAGCTTTGATTCTTGTGCTGAATTAGTAGTGGCTGCCTCTCGAATTGGAAACATCGCATACTGAAGAAATAGGACGAGTAATTGGATAAGAAAGTGATGCAACACCGCCACCTCCCACAGATAGTAAGAAAGGGAGCAAAAGCAGCACTGAAGGAAGGGGGCAAACAGAGGAAAGGGGTTGGAAGCTGGAATAGCATGATAGAGTGTAGGGAGTGGCAGGGCTGTTAGGAATGCGGGTAGGAGGCAAAGCATCTGATCAACACAGAAGTTGCAGATGGCAGAAAAAGTGGGGACAGACTATGTAGATCTAGTCTGGGATGAAGAAGACAAGTCAACAGCTGAAATCAGGAACAGAATAGCACTTGAGTAATAAAAATTTAGATGGCAAGATAGCATGCCTAGGAAAAAAACTGCAACTGTCTTGAAAAAAAGGGGAGGAACATACAATTCACCTCGGAAAAATGAACTTACAACTACAATACTTTGATTTGCAATTAAGCATACACTTCAACATGAAGAAATACCTGCGATATAAAAATGCAAATCGGTTGAAACGTTTGCGTGGAGTGAGGTGTGTTGCTTTTTCCCATTCAATTGTAGGCAAATTCTATTATTTTGACTATTTTAGCCAAGGAACATGAAGTGTTGTCAAATCATCACAACAGACTTGACAGTCCAGGTAATAGTGTGTTGTAAATTTGTGCAGAGATGCCCACGTAGCAGCATGACAGACATCCAGTACAGGGACTTCACAGGCTAACGTAGTGGTCACAGCCTTGGACCTGGTGGAGTGAGCTCGCAAGTCCTCAGGGGCTGGTTCTTGGCCAGTACATAGCACACCTTAATGCAGAGCACAATGGAGATAGTCAGTTTCAGCTCTGCTTTCCCTTTCTTTGGCCAACCAAACCCAACAAAGAGTTGAACATACACAGTGTTTACTGGTGCAATAGATGTCAAACGACAATGCTCTGTTTGGATTCAGGTAATAGTCTCCTCTTTAGAAGGGTGAGGCAAAAAAGATCAGCAGAGTTATGCTTTGTCTGGGAGGGAGCTGGAGTATGGTGGGTGTACAGAGAGTGCTGTAGTTCGCAAACCCTTCTGGCTGATCTGATGGCCACCAGGAAGGACCATTTTGAACGTCAGGAGACACAGAGGGCAATTAGGCATAGGCTCAAATACTGAACATATGAAAAAGGTTAAGACCAAGTTAAGGTCCCACTGGGGCATTATGAAAGGTTTAGGCAGAAACATGCGTTGAAGTCCTTTCAGGAAACAAGTCCAACAGGTAACTTGAACAGGAAGGGCTGATCCGGCAACCGCAAGAAAGCCGCCATGGCCAAAAGGTACCCTTTAACTGTGCCCAAAGCAAAATCTTTTCGGGCCAAAGGTAAAACAAACAAGACCTCGGAAAAAGGTGCAGAGAGAGAATCAACATGTTTTTCAGCACCCAAGCCACAAATCTGTCCCAAAGGCAGGTATGTACAGACTTTGTTGATGGATTCCTGGCTCCATGCCAATTCATTTTGACTATTTTAGTCAAGAAACAGGAAAAGTGTTCTGGCCTAACTCAAGGTGAATTTAAAATGACCAAACAGTTCTCTACTAAAGGCACCCACTGATTCACAACCTTCAAATGGTTGACCAATGGCACAGTATTGGCAAGCCTCCCAAACACATCCCTTATACACTTTGTACAGCTGAGTTAAAAGATCGTAAGAACTCTCTTAATGCCACACAGTGTGCGTGAGGAACAGCCATTAAGGTGTTGTTAACCTTCACGCATGTGAGTCAGGACATTACCTTGGAGTTACAATACTGGACAATGTTAGCCTTCATTCCATGAGCAAGAGTTAGGCAGTGGATATCTGGAGTGGTGATCTGAAAATACTAAACCGTGGCACAGCTTTATTGGAAGTGTTACAGACACCACAAATACGTAGCAATACACTTTAAACAGCTACCAGAGGATAACAAAATAACATCTTCAGGGGAAGACTTGCAAAGGTACAACAAAAACACAATCAGAAGGGACAAGCATTAAAATAAACTTGAAAAAAGAAACAAATCCCAGTCTGGAAAACTTGCACAGGAGGAAAAAAGGATTCAGAGAAGATTAAAGGTGCCCAAAAATGGAATCAGTCAGTTCTCTTAATTATATAGGAACTCTCTGCTGTGCATGTGCCTATCATTTTAGAGGGGCATAGTTAAATGTTATAGGATCCATCTCATTGTTTAGGGTATGTTTTTGAATATAGGTAGACCCCTTGCAAGAAAAAGGAAAATTACATCTTTGAATGTGCTTTGATTAGTAGGCCCTCACAATTCGTACATCTCATTTTAGAGTTGTTTTACTGTCATTTTTCATTCTTTGTCCCCCTTAAAAAGCTTATAATCCATTACCATGAAGCTTCTATATCTGGATTTTTGGTGCAGATCAATCAATAATCAGTTAAAGAATAACTGTGGAAATATACTGCACTGTAGAAATATTGTATTGTAGCATTTTAAAGGAATGCAAATATTGCACCACATTTCCATTTCAAATTGAACTGTTAATTACCACAAATAATATAGTGATTTTTATGCTAATCTGTCTGAACTCAATTCCACTGTCACTGTATTTTCACAGAGATCTTGCAATACATATTTTTTAAATAAGTACATAGATAACGAAAGTGGCAAATGGAAAAAGCCAGTTTTTATTAGAATGAATACAACTTACCAGTCCTCATCTGCTAAAAACCTCAGGGCCTCTGAGAGGGCAAATTCAGGTTTGGAAAAAGGCCGCAATTCTGCTGGATCCATAATCTCTGGATTAAAGGCACTGGAAGGTGTGCGATCTTTGTTATGTAATCTGGCACCTGGTGAAACATCACCTATTAAGAGAAATAGTTTACTTCATAATTTCAAACAGACTGTAGAAAAAACATGCTAACCAGCAGTTAGTTAAAAAAAAATGATGATCAGCTACAATGATGCCACCAGTTACAAGTAATCCACAAAACTATACATCACATGCGATAATGTATTTCGTGTCTCACACTCTACTACATTACTCTACGTTGTACGATCAACTCCGCCCAAAACACTTTTTTTTAAAGTCCAACTATGCAAATGATGCTTGCTTTATGTACCTCCTTGTCACGTTAACAGGACAGATGCATCACATTTTGTTTTTCATATTAACCATTTAACTTGAAAGGAAGAATACCCAACTTAAAACAAGAGCCACAGGGAAATATAAGGGACTCAAGTCTGGACCTAGAGATGACCGTAGATTAGTTAAAAGAACAGTTTGACAATTCACAAGCTAAGGTGCACTAGTGCCACTGACTAGTTCATAAAAGTACCCTTTGTACCTATGCCAAATATCAGGACACCACAGAGATAAGGAGAGAAAAGAACAATCAGAAACACATAACCAAATACCCAAGTACATAAATGTTACAATCTTCAGAATAACGAGAAGCAAAAGCTATGAGTATAGAACAGTAACAAAACGGATAAGCCAAGGTACTTGTTAGAGTTAATTATACTAACTCAAAGTACTTCCAGCAAATCCAGATCTAGAAAATCTTCCCAAAAATAAACCAAACGTTGCAGACAATCTGAGAAGAAAGCAAACAAACCTGAAATTGATGAAGAACAGTGTGTTGTGCTAATCTCGAAATTTAAATCAGGGTTCAATCTTTGTAAAGGAGTGCATAGCGACTCAGATTTCAGCTTCTCACACGTCCAGAATTTGCATGCCTCCCAACAAGACAGAGTGGTTTATGTTTTTGCATGATCTTCATAGAATCTGAAGCAGAGCATAGTGTAGTGAGTGTAAATCTGTATAGACTCAGCAATTATGCTTTCCTTCCTCTCCTCAAACAATTGTTTCACCACTTTACGCACCTTCTGAGGCTTACTGAAATCAACATCTCTACTTTGAAAGAGGTTGAAAGAGAAGATTCTTTTGGATCCTGTAAGATTATATCACCAATTTATGAAGGATGGCTTAAAACCAAGGACAACTTTTATGAAATATCAACACACAGGGGAGTATAAGAGTCTTCAGTTACACGTCTGTTTTGGCAGTCATAATTGCTACCAGAAAGGGTGTCTGAACATAGGGGCTTAACAGGAAACATTACACAAGTACAACTGAAAAATCAGCCATTCGCTTATCCGGCACCCGTAGGAAAACTGACATGGCTGAAAGGTACCCTTTAACTGTGGCCAAAGGAAAGCCTGCCAGGTCAAAGGTAAAAACGAATAACAAGACCGCAGACAAAGGTGCAGAAAGAGAATCAACATGTTTTCAGCACATCAAGCCACAAATCTGTCCCAACGGCAGGCATATAGAATCTTTGTCGATGGATGCCTGGCTCCATGCATTAAGGTGGAGTGTGGGCAGGTTCTGTGGAGAACCATGCCCTGTTGCTGTGACAGGATATCCTCCCAAAGGGGCAGCCTGATCAGAGAATCAATGCTCATGCTGAGGAATCTGGGAAGTCCTACATTCTGTGCCCAATCCAGACACACAAGGGTGACTTGGCCTGGTGGTTACTGATCCTCTTGGGAACTCTGGGCAGGAATGGTATCAAAGGAGTCCTGAGTGCCACTCAAGACTAAATGCATCTCCAAGAGAGCACTGCCTTGGAAACTCCAATGTGTACAAGTACCAACATTAAGGGTTACAGGCAGTAGCAAACAGATATAACCAAGGTTCTCCCCAATCTTGACCTTGCACTCCCTACGGATGGAGACACCTGTAGTGATCCACCAGGCATCGACAGCTGCAGCCATGGCGTTCAGGGAGCCACCAGATATTTCAAGACCTGGAGAATATACTGATGTTCCAGCGAGCTCAAGAGATGCAGGGCTTCTTGACACAGGTCCAACAACCTCGGCCTGCCCTATTCGTTGCAGTAACACATGGTATGGTGTTTTACTTGAACACCTGAACAAGCCTCCCCTCTTCTTCAACTTCTTGGAGACACAATACTGATTTATAATTCAAATTATTATTTTCTGTTTATTGATTTGTTCGGTTGTGCATCACATCCAAAATATCTATTCAAGAGTCACAGTGACAAACAATACAAATTAAAAAAAATAATAAAACAGAGCAACCAAAGCTACATATAGAACATCACAATATGCAGTGCACTGAAGCCAAACAATACAGCCTATAAGAACGACAGTGTCAATAAATATCAGTTTCATAAAAAAGCACTGACCAAATGTCACAAACGGATCACAGTGATTTCCACAGCTTTGCTCCCAGAACACTGGGGAGCTAACCACCTACCTTAACCAGATACTATGTGGGAGGTTCTAGCTTATGGTCTGCTGAAATTCAAGTAACCTAATGTTATGTTAAAAAACAGATTTGACAAATAAACAGGAGCGAATCCATAAATCTCTTTACAAACTACATACATAAATCATTTTTACGAGGTACTGAAAAATTACTGCAAAAATAGCAGGGGGATTTGTGCCAGGACACACGGCTATATTTTCTAAGCACAACATTTTTTGAGGGCTTGATATTGTGCTGTTGGAATAGTCTCCACATATCTCTGGCAGATTTAAATACTTATTATTATTCTTCTGTGTATTGTTCTGCAGCAGCAGAAATGATCATTCCATGTGTCCATTCCTAAAGGTGAGGGGTGGGGGGAGTTGGATGTGATCCAGTGCTGTCAAATTTCACCACCAGCAGGCCCATTGCCAAAAGGCAGTCAACAATCACACCATCTATTACCTCTTGTTTAACCACTATTATGTCATGTTTAGGGTCAAGTCATAAATGGTAGCCTACTATTTTGCTTAAAGTGTTATACATTGCTGTCCAATAAAAGGCAATCTTGGGCATGTTCAAACCATGTGAAAGAAAGCAACTCCTTCTTGGCAACGCAAGAATGAGGGGTCTTTTCTCCTACTAGCCACCATGACAGTCTAATTCCACTCATCAACTTCAAGAGGACCAATGTCTGCTTGCCACCTACCACAGAGATGCAGGAGAGAGTCTGGGGTCTTATCACTAGGGATCCATTTATGAGCGATATACCTTTTTTCCAATTGGTCCATTACGATTTTAGGCTTGAAAGGGTTGAACTCCGGGATGGCGTGGAACAAGTGGTTCTTCTGTTAATTATACAAATGTTTTAATATGTCCGCTCTTGAAATGCCGATCAGGTCCCTTGGCCCAAGTCCAATGAAACCGGATACTTGAAGCAATCATGTATCCTTCCATAAAGTGATTTCTCTAGTGGTTGTCAAGAACCCTTTAATGTAGTTCAAAGCTTGGTGACAACAGTTATAGCATCAAAGCGTTCCAGAATCCCTTGGAAGACAAGGTGCCATATAGGATCGCATCAAGGGTCCACGTTGGTAGGAAAAATATGTTGCCTCTTGAGCGTCTCCATATAACCAATCGTTAATGACTATTAATGTGCAGTCCAGAAATATAGGTGGAGGTCGGGCATCCATGTCCCCAGTCACATGGGGCCTAGATGCATTTGGCGAGAGCTTCCCGGGGTTCGGGCACCCGCCATAAGAAATTCCAAAGCATGGCATTAACATTCTTAAACAGGGTGTCAAGCAGTGCAGAAGTAAACTGTGAAGTATAAAGAGGAACCTGTGGCGTATTACCATCTTGAAGAGGGCTCCACTAACCATAATCGAGAGCGAGAGCTTGCCCAGGTCTATCAGCTCCTATGAAATCTGTGCCAGTAATGGTGTAACACTGAGTGACCAACAATGCTGTAGATCTATTGCTTAGTTATTCACACAACATGTGAAGTGAGTGCCTGTTAGAAATGAAGTTTCTGGTTATCTAGAGAATGCACCTCAGCCAGGGCAGAACCCACCACTCTACTTAGGGCGAGGGAGTTACACACCCAAGATAACCCCTGCTCACCCCCTTAAGTAGCTTGGCACGAGCAGTTAGGCTTATCTCAGAGGCAATGTGTAAGCGTTTGCACAACACAAACACACATGACACAAATACACAACAAAGGAAACACAAAAAGTTATATAAAAATAAAATGTATTGCATAAGACATCCTTAGACCAAACACAACATGTATCAGTAATACCCTGCCCCACGAACAGTTTTCGGAACATTACAAAGGTTATTAGTACTCTGCAAAAAAAAGTAGTAGTCAGGTAAACATATAGGTTACTGGTATACTGCAACACAAGCAGTAATCAGGTTGTCATTACCACCATAAAATGCACAAGTCAGAAGAAACATATCAGGAGTGCCCAGAAATCCTCTTAACCCCCAGGGTGCCTAGGGCGAGCTGGCCTCGTCCAGGCACACGGCAGCTCGTCCTGCACCCATCCCATGGGTGGGGGGGGAACGCTAGCGCTCCCCCTGTGGGCCTCCCTCACACACCCCCCTAGTCGGGGATGGAAGAAATCACTTCCCCTTCCAACCCCGACCCCCCCTCGGCAATCTGAATATGTCAGCACGATCACAGCGCGCAGACGTCATCAGAAGCTGCTGAGGACGCGCTGGAAGCCATTTGCTTCCAGCGCGTCAAGAAGAGAGGACCTATTTCAGGTAAGTCCTTCTCTTTCTGGGGGTTCTGGGGGGGAAAACAGACACAGGAGGAAAGGAAAGAGTTTTTCCTTTCCACCTGGGCCTGTTTTCAATGGATTCCCGGGGGCCCGCGATCGTGGAGCAGGAATCCCCACTATGCACCAGGGATTTCGTGTGCAGTTTATTTTGGGGAGCAACCCCTTGGGCAAGGGTCGTTCCCCTGGGCGGGGGCCCATAAATAAATCCTGTTTCGCCCCCAGGTGGGGTCGAAACCCACTAGAGAACCATGGATTTTTTTTTATGAAGTATTTTGGCAGCGACCCCTTAGGCAAGGGTTGCTGCCCTGGGGCAATATTTTTTATATGTTTCAGCCCCCCCGGGATTAGATCGGCCAGGTTTTTGGGGGGAGGGGGGGTCAAAACCCACTAGGCCCCTGGGATTGTGTGGTGTATGTGTTTTGTGTCTTGGGGGCACCCCTTGCGCAAGGGTCGCCCCCCCCAAAGGGGGCGAATTAGTGCTGGACATTTCTGCCCTCCTTGGGGCAGATGGGCCTATTTGTTTAGACACATTTGCCCCCCAGGGTGGCAGAAACCACCAATACGCCAGGGATTTTTTTTTGTTTTGAGCTGTGGGTGCCCCCTTTCGCCCCCTTTGGCAAGGGTCGCCCTTAGGGCAGATCGGGCTATTTTTTTTAGGCCTATCTGCCCACAAGGGGGGCAGAAGGCAACGAGTTGTCAGATTATTTTTTTTGGTTCCCTTTTGTTTTTTTGTGTGCTGAGGCACCCCCTTTGACAAGGGTCGCCCCCTATTTTTTTTAGGCCCATTGAATCCACTTCGGCACCATTGATCGTGTGTGTGTGTGTGTGTGTTTTGGGGGTAAGGGGGCAGCCCCTTTGGCAAGAGTCGCCCCCCAAGGGGGGCAACATTACGGATGGCCATTTCTGCTCCCGTTGGGGGCAGATCGGGCTATTTTGTTTAGGCCTATCCGCCCCTATGGGGGGCCGAAGCTGCTTAGGCACCAGGGACAATTTCTAAGTTCTTGTTGTGGGGGGGGGGCGAAATGTGAAATGTGAGGAAAAGGTGTTTTTTTAACCAAATTTTAAGGTTTGCAAAAGATTCTGGGTAACAGAACCTGGTGAGAGCCCCACAAGTCAGCCCATCTTGGATTCCCCTAGGTGTCCAGTTTTCAAAAATGCACAGGTTTGGTAGGTTTCCCTAGGTGCCGGCTGAGCTAGAGGCCAAAATCCACATGTAGGCACTTTGCAAAAAACAGCTCTGTTTTCTTTGGGAAAATGTGTTGTGTCCATGTTGTGTTTTGGGGCATTTCCTGTCGCAGGCACTAGGTCTACCCATACAAGTAAGGTACCATTTTTATCGGGAGACTTGGGGGAACACACAATAGCAAAACAAGTGTTATAGCCCCTTGTCTTTCTCTACATGTTTTCCTTCCAAATGTAAGAGTGTGAAAAATGACGTCTATTTGAGAAATGTCCTGTAAATCACATGTTAGTATGGGCTCGCCGGAATTCAGAGATGCGCAAATAACCACTGCTTCTCAACACCTTATCTTGTGCCCATTTTGGAAATACAAAGGTTTTCTTGATACCTATTTTTCACTCTTTATATTTCAGCAAATGAATTGCTGTATACCCGGTATAGAACGAAAATCCATTGCAAGGTGCAGCTCATTTATTGGCTCTGGGTACCTAGGGTTCTTGATGAACCTGCAAGCCCTATGTATCCCGGACACCAGAAGAGTCCAGCAGACGTAACGGTATATTGCTTTCAGAAATCTGACATCGCAGGAAAAAGTTACAGAGTAAAATGTAGAGAAAAATGGCTGTTTTTTTCACCTCAATTTCAATATGTTTTTTAATTCAGCTGTTTTGTTCTGTAGGAAACACTTGTAGGATCTACACAAACTACCCATTGCTGAATTCTGAATTTTGTCTACATTTCAGAAATGTTTAGCTTTCTGGGATCCAGCATTGGTTTCACACCCATTTCTGTCACTAACTGGAAGGAGGCTGAAAGCACAAAAAACTAAATTGTAAAAATAGGGTATGTTCCAGTAAAATGTCAAAATTGTGTTGAAAATTTGGGTTTTGTGATTCAAGTCTGCCTGTTCCTGAAAGCTGGGAAGCTGGTGATTTTAGCACCGCAAACCCTTTGTTGATGCCATTTTCAGGGAAAAAAACCACAAGCCTTCTTCTGCAGCCCTTTTTTCCCTTTTATTTAAAAAAAACAACAACATTTTCGCTGTATTTTGATATATTTCTTGGTCTCCTTCAGGGGAACCCATAAACTCTGAGTACCTCTAGAATCCCTAAGACGTTGGGAAAAAAAAGGATGCAAATTTGGTGTGGGTAGCTTATGTGGGCAAAAAGTTATGAGGGTCTAAGTGCGAACTGCCCCAAATAGCAAAAAAAAGGCCGGGCACCTGAGGGGGGAAAAGGCCTGGAAGCGAAGGGGTTACATGCACATAAATACCAGATGAGTCCATAAAAAGGAAACCTCTACCTATGGCATAAGTCGTAAAACAATACTCTTCCCAACACAGCTCATCATTACCACCAAAAATGCACAGGCCATGATAAACACATTATCCTAAATACCAGGCATCATCAAGAATGCACATATGGATAAGTTACTTACCTGTAAATCCTAGTTCTCTTCCAGGGGTATCCTCAAAGTCATAAACATTGAATATTCCCGCCCTTGTGCGGGGACCCCGGAGCATATATATAAAATACATACATATTATCATGTGTAAAACAGCAATGCAGGCTATAATCATAAATAGGCTAAAATGCTTTATTTCTATGCAAGTTTTTTTTTTTTTTTTTTTTTAATATTATAAAATCACAATAGATCATAAATATCTACCTAAGCCCCCAAAAACTGGACTTAGGGAAGTAAACAGCAGTAAATAGCAGAGAAAAATAGAAAAAACTACATTGAAAAACAATGAAGCATTCTTAGCCAATAGGCTGCATGCAGGTTAACACAGGAGAACCATAAAAACTTTGGCACCGTGCCTTTAAGACCCTGAGCACCTCCAGTATCCCACCATGCCTCAGGGGTGAAGGGAAGGTGACAGTTGGTTCACAGTTAGGTCAGTACTTTTTTACGGTGACAATCTGTGTAACTGATCAGAAAGATAATCTGTCCTGCACTTCCAGGAGACTTGAGTCCGGGGAGGAGGGTGGGTTGTTTATGACTTTGATGAGGATACCCCTGGAAGAGAACTAGGATTTACAGGTAAGTAACTTATCCTTCTCTTCCAGGGGATCCTCATCAATAGTCATAAACATTGAATAGATTAGCAAGCCCATCCCTAAACTCTGCGGACTGTCTGAAAGAAGTGCAGGAAAAGATATATATTAATGCAAATAGATTTCTAAGAGAGGCCTGCCCCACCTGGGCATCCGCTCTTGCATCCGAGTCTAAACAGTAATGCTTAGTAAAGGTATGCACAGACTTCCATGTAGCAGCCTTACAAATCTCGGAAATTGGTACATTGTTAAGGAGGGCAGCAGTAGCCGCTTTTCCCCTTGTGGAATGCGCTTTTGGCCTAGCCAGTAATCTCTTATTAGCCAGTTGGTAAGAGTTAACAATACAAGACACAATCCATCTTGATATCGTTCGTTTAGACGCTGCCTCTCCTGTTCTTAAATGACCATAATTTAGAAACAAATGGTTAGAATGTCTAATCGGTTTTGTTTTGTCCAAATAGAATTTCAGCACTCTTTTCAAGTCTAAAGAGTGCAATGCTTTCTCAGCCGGAGTCTCCGGCTTGGGAAAGAAAGTCGGTAAAGATATAGTCTGATTGATATGGAATTCTGACACCACCTTCGGAAGGAAAGATGGGTGAGTTCGCAGAACCACTCTATTATCGTGAAAAACCGTGTACGGTTCTCTGCAAGACAGAGCCTGAATTTCGCTGACCCTCCTCGCTGAAGTAATGGCCACCAAAAAAGCCGTCTTCCACGTAAGGTGCTGTAAAGAGGCCTTGTGGATAGGTTCAAAAGGAGGGCCCATAAGTTTTGACAGGACTACATTCAGTTCCCATGGAGGAGAAGGTCTCCGAATGGGAGGAAAAACCTTTTTCAAGCCTTCTAAAAAATCCTTGACTACAGGTATCGTAAAGAAGGATGCCTGAGAAGGCGACTTACGATACGCTGTAATTGCAGACAAATGAACCTTAATAGAAGATACCTGCAGACCAGACTTCGCCAGATGAAGTAAATAGGACAGTATGACGTCCTCCTGAGCTCGTATGGGATTTATACCTTGTTGAGAGCACCAGATGTAAAATCTCTTCCACTTAAAAGCGTAAGAACGCCGCGTGGAAGGTCGTTTTGACTCTTTCAAGATGCTCATGCACTCCTGTGAGAGCCCTAGGTGCCCATACTGTAGGAATTCAGGAGCCATGCTGTCAAGCTCAGAGAGGGAAGGTTGGGATGTAAGATTCTCCCTTCCATTCTGCTCAGGAGATCCGGTCTGCACGGCAACCTCCTGTGAGGTCTTTCCGATAAGTTGAGTAGGTCCGTGTACCAGAATTGGCGGGGCCATTGTGGCGCTATCAGAATCATTCTGGTTCTGGAGTTGTAAAATTTGTTGATTACTGCCGGTATGAGGGGAATCGGTGGAAAGGCGTAGAGAAATGTCCCTGACCAGTTGATCAACAGGGCATTCCCTTGAGATCCCGGACGGCAGAACCTGGATGCGAAGTCTGGGCATTTCTTGTTTGTTTCGTCTGCAAAGAGATCCAACTGGGGTCGACCCCATTGACCGAAGATGTCCTCGACGACTTCGTCGTGTAGCACCCAGTCGTGCGCGTCTTCCAGATGTCTGCTCAGGAAATCTGCCTCTACGTTTTGCTGACCTGGCAGGTGTACCGCTGTGATAGACATTCCCCTGGCCAGGAGCCAATGCCATATCGTTTGGGATTCTCGAGACAGAGGTAGTGATCTTGTTCCCCCCTGTTTGTTCAGGTAATACATTGTGGTTGTATTGTCTGTCTGAATTAGGATAGATTTCCCCTGAACCAATGGAGAGAAAGATTTGAGAGCCAGATGGACTGCTCTGAGTTCCAGTAGATTTATGTGATAGTTCTTTTCCTTGTCGGACCACAGACCCTGAGCTTGGAAGGAACCCAGATGAGCACCCCAACCCTGAAGAGACGCATCCGTTACCAGAGTGTCGACTGGAATTGTCTGGTGAAACGGAGAACCTATCGACAGGTGAGGTCTGTGCATCCACCATTGTAGTGATTGAAAAGCCACTGCTGGTAGTCGAACTCTGTCCTCCCAGTGACCAGTCTTTTGGCTCCAATTGTTCTCTAATGCCTCCTGAAGGGGCCTCATGCGTAGCCTGGCATTCGGGACAATGAAGATGCATGAAGCCATGGAGCCCAGAAGCGATGTCACCTGACGAGCTGTAGGTGCATCGGCTGTTAATAGTTGTTGACACTTCCTGTGGATTGATAAAAGTCGTTCCTCCGAAGGATACACTCTTTGGAGCTCTGTGTTTAGTATCGCTCCCAGGTAGTGGAGGTTTTGTGTTGGAATCAAGGTTGACTTGTCGTGGTTGATTTGAAGACCTAGAGACTCGAAAGTTCTTAGAACGATATCTCGATGTTTTCTCGCCTGATCCGGAGATGAGGCCTTCACTAGCCAGTCGTCCAGGTAGGGGTAGACGAATATTTTTTGTCTTCGAAGGTGTGCCGCTACCACTGCTACACATTTTGAAAAGACTCGGGGTGCAGACTTCAGGCCGAATGGAAGGACTCTGAATTGGTAGTGCTGTGACGCTATCTGGAAACGTAAAAATTTCCGATGTTTGGTTGCTATTGGGATGTGAAAATATGCATCCTGTAGGTCGATGGAGCACATCCAGTCTCCCTGATGCAGTTGCGGGACAATCTGGTGAAGGGCTAGCATCCTGAACTTTTGTTTTCTTATGTACTTGTTCAGGAGCCGTAAGTCCAGAATTGGCCTGAAGAGGCCCTGTTGACCTTTTTTCGCCACCAGAAAGTAACGGGAGTACACCCCTTTTCCTTTTTGTGCCGGAGGAACCTTTTCTACAGCTTTCTTTTGTAGGAGTGCGAGAACTTCCTTGCGTAGCAGGCTGAGATGAGAAGGAAAACACCTTGCTGGCGGCAAGTGTGGAGGAGGTTTTTTGAAAAGGAGAGAATAGCCATGTTCGACAATATTGAGCACCCATTTGTCTTTTGTGATGGAGTGCCACTCGCGAAGATGATGCGTAACACTTCCCCCCACCGGAGTGGTGCACAGTGCTGAGGGAAGCAATGCCTCATTGCTTTGATGGTGTCTTTGCTGTAGACTGTTGAGGTCTACTTGACCCTCGGTCTCTTGTGGGTCTACGTGCCTGAAACAGGGGACGTCCCTGTCGTTGTTGTGGCCTCTGAGACCAGTGAGGGGTTTGAACCCTCTGCTGTAATGGTCGTCTGTCATACGGCCTGTACCTCCGCCTGAAGTCTTTTTTACGTTCCAGGCCCACTGCCCTCATCGTGTCGACTTCCGTTTTCATTCGGGCCATCTCTTCATCCGCGTGGGTACCGAACAACGAACTCCCGCTGAATGGGAGGTTCAAAATGCGCTGCTGTGCTTCCTGTTTCAGACCCGTGAGCCGTAGCCAGGAAGACCTCCTAGCGCAGATTCCGTGCGCATACCCATGCGCAGCCAAATCCGCCCCGTCCGCCGCCGCGCTGATGACCTGGTTAGATACTAGGCCCCCTTCCTGCAAGATTTCCTGGAAGTCCTGTCTATCTTCCCTGGGCAACTTTTCTGTAAATCTGTGGAGTGAGTCCCACAGAGAGCGGTCATATCTGCTCAGAAGTGCTGAGGCGCTGGAGACCTTCATAGCAGATGCCGCCGTACCGCACATCTTTCTCCCCAGAGAGTCTAGGTGTCTGCTCTCCTTATCCGGGGGGACTGTGGAAGATGATGCCACAGAGTGTGTTTTTCTGGCTGCGGCTAAGATCACAGAGTCCGGTGGCGGATCCTTCCGCAGGAATAAAGGATCTTGTTCCGGAGCTTTGTATTTCTTTTGAATCCTAGCCGGGGCAGACTTGAGAGTGGCTGGAGACAGAAAAGTGTCCATAGTCGGTTGCAGCAAACCCGGTACTAGTGGCAGCAGTTTTCTCGAGACTGATCTGTGTTGTAGGGTCTCAAAGATAACTGAGGATGAGGTGGCCGGCTCCGGTACCTCAATATTTAGCTTCTGCGCTCCCCTTAGAAGAACCTCATTAAAAGTGGTGATATCATCCACCGGGGAAATCCTAGCAGGTGGAGAATCTGTGAGTGTGGGGGAGTAGCGCCCAACAGACGATCCTGAAGAAGACCAAGAAGGTGATCTTCTGCGTGGTGTTCGTGACCTGGTTCTCCTTCGGGAACGGGACCTGCTCCGAGAGGCTGTAGCAGAGTGTGCAGGTCTTGTGGTCGGCTGACGAGAAGCAGAACGAGCCCGTCCTGCTCTAGCTGTAGGCGATGGCGTTCTCGGTAATGAGGCAGTAGGAGAATACATCCTAGAGTATTGTGAATCCGGGGATGCTGCCGGTCTATTCAGGCTCTCTAACCATCTGGGTGATAGAGTGATGGGAGAAACATGCCCCGATGCTCTGGAATGGGATGATGCACTCCTTATAGAGACCACCGGTGAGGGAGCTTTGTCCGCTGGCTCTACTGCCTGTGACACAGCTGAAGGTTGTGTCGACGTCGATTGTATCCTCGACGTCGAAGGTTGCGATGGCTGATCTGTTCTCGACGTCGAAGGTCTTGACGTCGGAGGTCTTGCCGTCGAGTGTCTTGACGCCGATCGCCTATCGCGGGACCTGGACCTACTCGCCGTCGTGTGTCTCGACGTTGAGTGGCGAGTGGTCGACGGCGGATGTTCATGCCGTCGAGGTGTTTTTGGTGTCGTGTCCTTCGACGCCAAGGGGTGAGACGTTCTCGACGGCGAACGGGAGCGCCGGAGATGGCTCGACGCCGAACGGCGGCCTGCCGTTGACGGAGATGTACCCCTGTGTCCATGCTTCGACGTTTTGTCCCTCGACGTCGGTCTGGTCGCCGGCGATCTATGCCGGTGAGACTGTGGTGCCGATGACGTCGATGGAGAACAAACAGGCACAATCCTACCTGTCGACGTCGATCGGGCCATTCCTTCTGCTGTAGGTCTGGGAAGTGAAGAGGATGTTGACTTTTTCCTCTCCTGAAGCCCATGTAGCCTGATCTTCTCTCTGTCTTTGAGAGTCCTCCTTGACATGTTCTTACAATACTTGCAGGTGTCAGGACAGTGACTCTGTGGCAGGCAGACAATACACAGAGTGTGTGGGTCTGACTGGGCTTTCTTCTTCCCACAAGAAGGACATTTTACAAAAAGAGATGGCATTTTCTGTCAAAAAAGACTTCCAAACTCAGACAAAAGATGTTATCTGTCGAGTAAATAGGAAAAACACTATTTTTAAGGATTTTTCTGAAGAAAAACTCAGAAAAAACTGAGAGCTCAATGCTCCAGGATCCTCTCAGAAGAAGCCGGAAAAAAGAACTGACCTAACTGTGAACCAACTGTCACCTTCCCTTCACCCCTGAGGCATGGTGGGATACTGGAGGTGCTCAGGGTCTTAAAGGCACGGTGCCAAAGTTTTTATGGTTCTCCTGTGTTAACCTCCATGCAGCCTATTGGCTAAGAATGCTTCATTGTTTTTCAATGTAGTTTTTTCTATTTTTCTCTGCTATTTACTGCTGTTTACTTCCCTAAGTCCAGTTTTGGGGGGCTTAGGTAGATATTTATGATCTATTGTGATTTTATAATATATAAAAAAAAAAAAAAAAACTTGCATAGAAATAAAGCATTTTAGCCTATTTATGATTATAGCCTGCATTGCTGTTTTACACATGATAATATGTATGTATTTTATATATATGCTCCAGGGTCCCCGCACAAGGGCGGGAATATTCAATGTTTATGACTATTGATGAGGATCCCCTGGAAGAGAACCAGAGGGCATTTCCATGTTGTTCACATCATAAACAGCCCCCTCCGCCCACCCACCCCCCTCCCCCCCAGCATGCAATGGAGATCCTGAAACATAGATGTACACTATGATATATAATAATACATCAGGCCTGAAAATGCAGTAGACGCATGGAGGGAAAAGAACATAGTGGTGAACGATAGATCATAGGCTAATCAACAACGCCCTCTGGAGACCACTGCACACCTGCACTCCTTGTATAAGTTATACAGCATGTGAAATCTCCCAAGAGTGCAGACAGCCCCCCTACATACCTTTTGTAGGAAGTTGATTCTGTATATACTATCTCAAAGTGAGAAATAGTGTGCACAGAGTCCAAGGGTTCCCCTTAGGGGTTGATAGTGGCAAAATTAGATAATTCTAATGCTCTATTTTGTGGTAGTGTGGTCAAGCAGTAGGCTTATCAGAGGGTAGTGTTAAGCATTTGTTGTACACACACAGACAATAAATGAGGAACACATACTCAAAGACTTAACTCCAGGCCAACAGTTTTTATATAGAAAAATATATTTTCTTAATGTATTTTAGAACCACAAGATTCAAGATTTGAAGTAAATACATAAAATGCAAGGTACTCCACACAGGTAAGTAATGAACTTTGAATTAAAGCAGTAGTACACACTGTAGGTTAAAATGGCAATAAGCTATTTTAAAAGTTGACAGTGCAAAAATCAACAGTTCCTGAGGAAGGTAAGTATGGTTTAGTTTCTGAGGTAAGTAAAGCACTTACAAGTTCAGTCTCCTGGGCATAGGCAGCCCACCGTTGGGGGTTCAAGGCAACCCCAAAGTCACTGCACCAGCAACACAGGGCCGGTCAGGAGCAGAGGTCAAAGGAGGGCCCAAAACACATAGGTGCCTATGGAGAACAGGTGTGGTCCAGGTCCAGTCTGCTAGCAGGTAAGTACCTGCGTCCTCAGGGGGACACAAACCGGTACACAAAACACACCTTCAGCGGCACAGGGGCAGCTGGGTGAAGTGTGCAAAGTTGGCATCGGGTTTGCTATTGAAAGCAATGGAAGGACCTGGGGTCACTTAGGAGATGCAGGCATGGCACAGGGGGGCTTCTCGGGCCAACCACCGACTGGGCTAGGCAGAGAGCCACCTGATGGTCACTCCTGCACTGGAGTTTGGTTCCTCTTGGCCCTGGGGGCTGCCGGTGCAGTGCGGAGTCCAGGCGTCAGGTTCCTTGTTACCAGACAGTCGCTATCAGAGGGAGCCTCTGGATCCTCTCTGCAGGTGTCGCTGTGGGGGCACAGGGGGGTCGTCTCAGGTTACTCACAAGGTCGCAGTCGTCTGGGAGTCCTCTCTGCAGTGTTGGTTCTCTGGAGCTCGAGCCAGGGGCATCGGGTGCAGAGTGTGAAGTCTCACGCTTCCGGCAGGAAGAGTGAGTTCTTTAAAAGTTGCTTCAATGTTGCAAAAATGTTGCTGTTGGTGAACAGTGCCGCTGTTCTCAGGAGTTTTTGGTCCTTCGGTTCAGGGCAGTCCTTTGAGTCTTCAGAGGTCGCTGGTCCCTGTCGGATGCGTCGCTGTGCAGGTTCTTTGAGTCTGTAAACATGACGATATGGCTGGGGCCAAGTCATTGTCATCTCCGTCGTCTCTGAAGGACTTTCAGGTCAGCTGTCCTTTGTGTAGGTTGCAGGAATTTGATTTCTTGGGTTCTGGGTCGCCCCTAGATACTGAATTTAGGGGTGTGTTTAGGTCAGGAGGGCAGTAGCCAATAGTGTAGTGAATCCTAGTTTGTTTTAACGGGATAACAGGAGTTAGCTTAGCCATAGGCTTGTAAACTCGTGCCCCCGTCACCCAGTGACTTTTAACCTACTTAGCTTGCTCTGTCTTAGTCCATTTAATTATTTATTTCCTTTAAAATGGCGGCCTTGTTTATAGTTAGGCCACTTGTTATGGGTTCTATTATCAGTGTCACTGCGCCAAGGCGTCAAGATCAAGCACGAAAGACAAACATACAGTAGGCATTCACACTTAGGGATTTTCCCTCTCTATACTTTCGAGGGATTGTTGATATTAATTGCCGTCCCAAGCATGCCTGTTATCTATTGTTATGAATAACACTTATGTCAGGGGACCTTGTAAATCTGTATAAATACAACACACTTTTAGACAGATAATCAGAGGGATTCCGACCAGAGGGCATCGCCACCATCGCTGATACCGATGCTGCAGTCATCTTGACGCTGACCCAGTCTTCGTGTCCCTGCGGAGTCTGAAATAGAGACCTCATTCCAAGGTAACAAGGGTTGGGGGCTCCTCTCATGGACACGGCTTTGGCAGATTAGGTTTAACGAACCCAGCTCTCCTTTTTAGGTAGGAGGTTAGACCTACTCTCCTTAGGGTATTAGGGCTTATTCCATTTTATACATATACATATATTTCTTTCATATATTGCATAATGGTGGGGGTCTTTATAACAATGACTCTCCTCTTCACAATACTGTTGCTTGGTATATTCATTATCCTAATCATTGCAGTTCATGCAACTTATCGCAAATTGCAGTTATGTTGAATAAAAACTATTATAACTTCACTGCATCTGTGTTATTGCCTATGTTTGTATGAGACATAATAAATCTGTGAGAAAAGGGTAATTTCCGTTTAACCACGACAACCCTGAGAGATCTTACTTTGAGTCCATGCGTAAGCGGCTGCTACAAATCACCTTTTACTATAATGTTTCGGGTGAGGTACTGCTAGTAAGCCGGTAAGGTTTGGACAACAGTTACAACTAGTTGTAGGAAGGAACTTAGTTACCTACAAACGAAAGTACTGTCATCCTGAGACCAGCAGTCTTGCTCAGAGCATTAGTCCAAACTACGACAATGGCTACTGCCCTGGAGGGGGGCTACACCCTCTTTGTGCCTCCTCCCTAATCCTATTGGGGGAATCCTCTAATCTCAAGATGGAGGATTTCTAAAAGCAGGGGGCACCTCAGCTCAGGACACCTTAGGAGCTGTCCTAACTGGTGGGTGACTCCTCCTTGTTTATCTCATTATCCTCTCCTGCCTTGCTGCCAAAAGTGGGGGCAGTGGCCGGAGGGGCGGGCATCTCCACAAGCTGGGATGCCCTGGGGTGCTGTAACAAAAGGCATAAGCCTTTGAGGCTCACCGCCGGGTGTTACAGTCCTGCAGGGGGAGGTGAGAGGCACCTCCACCCAGTACAGGCTTTGTTCCTGGCCACAGAGTGACAAAGGCACTCAGCCCATGTGGCCAGAAACCCGTCTGGTTGTGGCAGGTTGGCAGAAACTGGTCAGCCTAGCACTAGGAGTCGGACTGGTATTCAGGGGGCATTTCTAAGATGCCCTCTGGGTGCATTTTACAATAAATCCCACACTGGCATCAGTGTGCATTTATTGTGCTGAGACGTTTAATATCAAACTTCCCAGATTACAGTGTAGCCATTATGGAACTGTGCAGTTCGTGTTTGACAAACTCCCAGACCATATACTCTTATGGCTACCCTGCACTTACAATGTCTAAGGTTTTGCTAAGATACTGTAGGGGTATAATGCTCATGCACATATGCCCTTACCTGTGGTATAGTGCACCCTGCTTTAGGGCTGTGAGGTCTGCTAGAGGGGTGACTTACCTATGCCACAGGCAGTGTGAGGTTGGCATGGTACTCTGAGGGGAGTGCCATGTCGACTTAGTCATTTTCTCCCCACCAGCACACACAAGCTGTGAGGCAGTGTGCATGTGGTGAGTAAGGGGTCCCCAGGGTGGCATAAGACATGCTGCAGCCCTTAGAGACCTTCCCTGGCATCAGGGCCCTTGGTACCAGGGGTACCATTTACAAGAGACTTATCTGTGTGCCAGGGCTGTGCCAATTGTGGGAACAAAGGTACAGTTTAGGGAAAGAACACTGGTGCTGGGGCCTGGTTAGCAGGGTCCCAGCACACTTTCAATCATAACTGGCATCAACAAAAGGCAAAAGGTCGGGGGTAACCATGCCAAGGAGGCATTTCCTTACACCTTTTATATGAAAGCCACGGCGCGTTGCTGGACTTTTATGGAGTGTGCAGTAATCACACATCCACGACCTGAGGGGCTGGATCTTCGTCAGAAGGGCTACTGAACAGCACCAAAGGACTCTTTTGGACTGCTCCTGTGTTTGCTGTCCTACTTCCTAGTGTCTGGATTGCTTTTCTGCTTGTTGCCCTGCCTGCCAGCTGCTCCCTGACTTGGGTTCTTCCCTGGAAGGGACTGTATGCCAGGAAGGAACCACCATTGGACTTAGCTGCTCGGAAGGGCTGTCCTACTGCCTGCTAGGTGAAGCAAAGGACTGCTAGCCTGCACAAGGAAGTCTGTCCTGGCCTGCCAGTCTTCACCCTACTTTGATGCCCCTGGTGATCTCCAGGGACAACATTAGAAATGGGATTTCTGGTTGGCTAGGGTATGCATGAGCAGAGCTGCCACCACGAACTCCAGCTCCATTTTCCTGAACTTCGTGAATGCGGGGAAGCCATTCTTACCTGTGACCTGGACATGTCACTACCTATGCCCAGCTACATAATGGTAACGCCGAGCCTGGGCATGTCTGGTATCAAAAATGTTGAAATCATACCCCAATACTGCTGCCAGTCAAGGCTGTATGATTCCATGCACTCTGGGGGCTCCTTAGAGGACTCCCAGCTTTGTTCCTACCAGTTTGCAGGGTTTTCCCAGGCGGTCCTTACTGCTACCATCCTACAGACGGGCTTCTGCCCTCCTGCTGCTTGAACAGCTCAAGTCCAGGAAGGTAGAACAAAGGATTTCCTTTGGCAGCAGGAAGCAACACCCAGTCCCTTTGGAAAAAGGTGTTACAGGGCTTGGGAGGAGTAGACTCTCCAACCCACTGGTATGCTTTGAAGGGCACATTTGGTACCCTCCACGCATAAACCAGCCTGCACTGGTTCAGGGACTTCCAGTCCCTGCTCTGACGCGAAACTGTACAATGGAACAGGAGTGACCACTCCCCTGTCCATCACCACCACAGTGGCCACTTAATTCTGTCATCTTGAATCCAAGGTGGGCAGAGGACTCTGGGAGCATCTGAGTGGCCAGGTCAGGTAGGTGACGTCACAGACCCCTCCTGATAGGTGGTCACCTTGCTAGGTGAACAATCCCCTTCCAGGGCTATTTCCTCTGAAATGTTTATTTCGCCTTCTGGCCAGTGGAACTGCAACTGAACTCTACAGAAACCTACAATCTGCAGCTCCAGCGACGACTTTGCACTGCAACATTATTTCTCCATCCTCCCAGCAACTGCAACATTTCCCCGTCTGTGCATCCTCCGAGGGCAGCAAGCCTTCAGTATGCACCACAAAGCAAAAAGGAATCTCCCTTGAAGTGAAGAAGTCACTCCCATACATCTGCAGGCAAAAACAGCAATGACTACCGGCTGCATGAGTCCTCCCTCCTGCAACTCTGCATGGATCCTGCAACACAGGTGGTGGTCTTGAGTGGTACCCTTGGTCCCCTCTAACAGCTGTCCAACTTTGCAGGTGGTGAGTCTTTGCTTCTCCTTGCAGGACAGCAACCCTGTGCACCACACCTCTTGCAGCTACCAAGGCTGTTGGCTCTTCTTCCGAGGAATCTTTAGGCTGAGTGATGCCCTGCCCGCCAACACTCTACCCTGCAACGTGTGCTCTCCTGTCTGCTGCTCCAGTGACGTGGGACTCCTTAACAGGTGTGCTGAGTAGGACTCACTGTGACTCCTGTGCCCACTCCCTGTGAGTTGTCTGTGGGGGCTGCAGCTACAACTTCTTGCACTGTCGGTTGGGGGATGCCTGGGACTCGCCTCCTTGGGTTGAGTCCCCTTGGACCTTCCTGGTTCCTGGCAGTTCTGCAAATCATCTTCTGCAAGTTTTGCCTTTGCCAGGTTTGTTGGTGGTTTTTCCACATCACTGACAGACTCCAACTCTTCTTCTGACGTGGGACATCGACTGCATCACTGGCCCATGCCCCTGCCCCAATCAGACACTCCAACTGGAACTGGACCATTCATTTGCAGGTCCTCTTCTGTCTGGAACTATCTGCTGTTTCTTGCATTCTTACTTGAGTCTTGCACAGTCCATTCATAAAGTTTCTTTATGGGTTTGGGGAAAAAACTGTTACTCACCTCTTCTCTCCTGTTTGCTGGGGGACACTATGGTACTTACCTTTTGGGGTTCCTAGTTCCTCCAGCTCCCCTCTACAGATTCCACATACCGGGGGGGGGGTTATCACTCGCGTTCAATTTGTTTAGTATATGGTTTGTGCGCCCAATAGGGTCACTACTGTCTATTGTTATTGCACTGTTTTCTGTTACCTTATATGCTCATTGCTGACAACTAAGGTGTATATGATAGTGTGTTTACTCACCTGCTACTAGAGTACTGCCTATATAGTATTTTAGTACCTTTATTTTTGTAACACTCATGTGTGTAAATGCTGTTGTCTGTGTTATTGCATGAGATTTGCATGTCTCCTAGATAAGCTCACCACAGCTACCTCTAGAGAACCTGGATTCCTAGACACTGACTACACCTCACTGATAGAGGATACTTGGACCTGGTATAGGGTGATAACACCATAGGTGCTCACCACACACCAGGCCAACTTCCTACAGGAGACGCATGTGAAGGCGTGTATTCACAGTGAGGAAGATACTTGAGGCCATAGAGCCGAGGAGAGAAGAAACCGATCTCACCATGGGATTAGAAGGTTTCATCAGAGTGACATTTGCGACAGATCGATGTTATTCTTTACTCTGAAGGAGACACTTTTGCCTCTACGGTGTTGAGTGTCTTCTCAGTATTGCAAAGTCTGCACTGGTTTGGAGATTGAGTTGCAGTGGTTGATCTGAAGACCCAGCTGCTGAAGTTCTTATCAAGTCCAGTTTTACTGACTTTGCGCTTCTTGATCAATGTAAAGCATGTAGATATAGTAAGGACTCGAAAAATGTAAGATGGGACGCTGGTCAAGGTGAATATGCCATCAAGGGTTTCTTTACATGTAACACAGATTTCTGTGTATACTGCTTACGATGTCCATGTGACAAAATGTATGTGGGCAGTACGATCCATGAAGCAAAACAGAGAATGTTGGAGCATGTAAGAGCCATACGGAATTTTGATCGTAGCTACCCTGTAGCACGACACTTTCATGAAGTACATCAAGGTGATGAAAAACAACTCACAAACCTGGTCTGTGACCAGATCAAACTTAATTCACGAGGTGGTGACAGACAGAAGATGTTACGGGTTCTTGAATCAAAATACATCATTAAATTCATGACTGTCTCCCAATGGGTTAAATTTAAGTGAAGAGATGAATGCTCATCTTGGTAGTTAAATGATTATTTACTGGACTCTGATTTCTTTTCGAGTTTTCTTTGACATTCATGTATTAGTTTTGTAAAGACGATTGGTTTTATTTCTGATACGAAGTTTCTTTTGGGGGTGTTTGTGGTTTCACTGTATCTAATTTTGATAGAGACATGAAATATAATAGGATTGTTAAGTACAGTATATAAGGTTACGTAGTTAATTGAGTAATTGAATATATAACTTGAAGCATCTGTATATATTTAAGTCAGCTATATTATGATATGGATATACTTTTGTGATACTATGGCCTATGTAACCGTTACAAGATGGCGTTCACTATTGTACTTGGACATATATCTGTATGGTGGTTTAAGTCCTTTCTTTATGTCTATGTATTTGTATTTATGTCTGTTGTATGTAGTATTCCCCCATCCGTGAACAAGGCTACGGCTGAAACGCGTTGGGAGGAGGACCATTTTTCTTTTAATATATTTTGGAACTGTCCGTTTTGTGTCTTGATTTCTTGTCCTATTGGGTGAGATAAATTGTTCAAAATATAATATATAAATATACTATATATATATATAGCTATCACTGACCCAGTGTACATCTGTTCGTGGCATGTTCCATTGCAGATTCACATGCTACGCATATGTCTGCCATCTAGTGTTGGGCTCGGAGTGTTACAAGTTGTTTTTCTTCGAAGAAGTGTTTGAGTCACAGGACCGAGAGGCGACTCCTCTTCGGCTCCATTGCGCATGGGCATCAACTCCATGTAAGATTGTTTTCCCGCAGAGGGTAAGGTAGGAGTGATAGAGTATAATGAAAAGAGATGTCCATGCAAATGGTATATATATATATATATATATATATATATATATATATACATACATACATATATATACATACATACATATATACACACACACACACACACACATATATATATGTACAAGTGATTGTTCAACTTAAACAGCTACAGGCTCCCGGGGAGGTGGGAGGGTGCATGTGAATCTGCAGCAGAACATGCCACGAACAGATGTACATTGGGTAAGTGACATTTTTCGTTCGATGGCATGTGTAGCTGCAGATGCACATGCTATGCATAGACTACAAAGCAGTTTTTCTCCCATAAACGCTGTGGTTAGCCTGTAGGAGTTCAAGTTGTTTGAAATAATGTTCTTAGTACAGCTTGGCCTACTGTGGCTTGCTGCGCTGCTAACATGTCTACACAGTAATGTTTGGTAAATGTATGTGGTGTTGACCAAGTAGCTGCTTTACAAATTTCAGCCATTGGTAGATTTCCTAAAAAAGCCATTGTAGCCCCTTTTTTCCTTGTGGAAAGTGCTTTAGGTGCAACAAAGAGCTGTCTTTTAGCTTTAAGGTAACATGCTTGGATGCATTTTACTATCCATCTTGCTAAACCTGGTTTTGAAATGGGGATACCAGTATGTGGTTTTTGGAAAGCCACAAATAACTGTTTAGTCTTTCTAAATGATTTTGTTCTATGTAATACATTAGGGCTCTTTTAATATCTAATGTATGTAGGGCTCTTTCTGCCACAGAAGCTGGCTGTGGGAAGAAGACTGGTAGTTCCACTGTTTGATATGAAAAGGTGATACTACTTTTGGAAGAAATGTAGGGTTAGTTTGTAGTACGTCTTTATGCTTATGTACTTGTATGAACGGTTCTTGAATTGTGAAAGATTGAATTTCACTAACTCTTCGCAATGAAGTAATTGCGGCTAGGAAGGCAACTTTCCATGTTAGGTATTGAATCTGACAGCGCATAGGTTCAAATGGTGGGCCCATAAGTCGTGTGAGCACTATGTTTAGATTCCACGAAGGCACTAGAGGCGTTCTAGGTGGGATGATGTGTTTTAACCCTTCCATGAAGGCTTTGATAACAGGAACTCTAAATAAAGAGCTGTGCTATATATTTTGCAAGTACGTGGAGATTGCAGTGAAATGTATTTTTATGGACGAAAAAGCTAAGTTTGTTTTTTCCAAATGAAGCAAATAACATACAATGTCTTGTATTGATGCTGAAAAAGGGGTAATTTGCTTAGATTGACAGTAATGCACAAATCTTTTCCATTTGTTGGCATAGCACTGCCTGGTAGTGGGTTTTCTTGCTTGTTTAATTACTTCCATACATTCAGTTGGTAGTTGTAGATACCCAAATTCTATGACCTCAGGAGCCAAATCGCTAGATTGAGTGTGTTGGGATTTGGATGCCTGATCTGCTGTTTGTTTTGTGTTAAGAGATCTGGTCTGTTTGGGAGTTTGATATGTGGTACTACTGACAGGTCTAATAGTGTTGTGTACCACGGTTGAAATGCCCACATTGGCGCTATGAGTATCAGTTTGAGGGTGTTTTGACGCAGTTTGTTGACTAGAAATGGAATGAGCGAGAGAGGGGGAAAAGCGTAAACAAATATCCCTGACCATTTGATCCATAGAGCATTGCCCTTGGATAGGGGATTTGGGTACCTGGATGCGAAGTTTTGGCATTTTGCGTTTTTGCTGGTGGCCAACAGATCTATGTCCAGTGTTCCCCATTGTTGAAAGTATTGTTGAAGTGCTTGAGGGTGAATCTCCCACTCGGGTGTTTGTTGATGATCTCTGCTGAGAACATCTGACAATTGGTTGTGTATCCCTGCAATGTATTGTGCTACTAGGTGAATTCTGTATTGGACTGCCCACTGCCAAATGTTTTGGGCTAGGAGGGAGAGTTCGGTCGAATGCGTCACTCCTTGTTTGTTTGGGTAATACATTGTTGTCATGTTGTCTGTTTTGATAAGGATATTCTTGTGAGTGAGAAAAGGCTGAAAAGCTTTGAGTGCTAGGAATACAGCCAACAACTCTAAGTGATTTATGTGTAACTGTTTGTGTTTGGTGTCCCATTGTCCTTGAATGTTGTGATTGTTGAGGTAAGCCGCCCAGCTAATCCCTGAGGCATCTGTTTAAAGTATGGTCTGAGGAACGGGGTCTTGAAATGGCCGCCCTTTGTTTAGGTTTGTGGAATTCCACCACTGAAGGGACATGTATGTTTGGCGGTCTATCAACACTAGATCTTGAAGCTGACCCTGTGCCTGTGACCATTGCCGTGCAAGGCACTGCTGTAAAGGCCGCAGGTTTGGTCTTGCATGTGGGACAATAGCAATACAGGATGCCATCATGCCCAATAGTTCCATGACGAATTTGACAGTGTACTGTTGGGCTGTCTGTGTTTGTGGTAATATATTGCTAAAAATGCTTGTATTCTCTGTGGACATGGGCTTGCGAGCGCTTTTAAAGTATTTAGTGTTGCCCCTAAATACTGTTGAATTTGGGCTGGTTGTAGGTGTGATTTTTGGTAGTTTATGGAGAACCCTAGGGTGCGTAGGGTTTGTATTACATAATGCGTATGATTTTGACACTGTGTATGACTGTTGGATTTTATTAGCCAATTGTCTAGATATGGAAAGACATGAATGTGTTGCCTTCTTAGGTAGGCTGCAACTACTGCCAGGCACTTTGTGAATACTCTGGGAGCTGTTGTTATTCCGAAGGGTAACACTTTGAACTGATAATGCTTTCCTTGAATGACAAACCTGAGATATTTTCTGTGTGCTGGATGGATGGGTATGTGAAAATATGCATCTTTGAGGTCTAATGTTGCCATGAAATAGTGTTGTTGAAGTAGTAGGACAACATCCTGTAGTGTTACCATGTGAAAATGTTCTGACAGGATGTAAAGATTGAGGGTTCTGAGATCTAATATTGGCCTTAAGGTTCCGTCCTTTTTGGGAATGAGGAAATGCAGTGAGTAAACTCCTGTTCCTATTTGATTTTGTGGCACTGCCTCTATTGCTTCTTTGAGTAATAGAGATTTTACTTCCTCTTGCAACAGGGCGATACAGTGTGTGGAGATGTTGCGTGGTTTTAGTGGAATATCTGGTGGAGTTTGTCTCAATTCTATGCAATAGCCATTGCGGATAATTGATAATACCCAGCTGTCTGTGGTAATGGGTAGCCAATTGTTGTGTAACCTTTGCAGTCTTGGTTCAAGTCACTGCTTACTTTGTTGTGAGGCTTGTTTTGCGGTCTGATATTTTCCCCTGCTTCTGGGGTACTGGCCCCTAATAAGTACTTTTGAAACCACCTCGTTGACATGGAGGTTGGTAGGCCAAGTTTGTTTGTGAGGTGGATGCCTCGGCTGTTTGAGCTCTAAATCCACCTCTTTATTAGGACTTACGAAAGGATCCCCTATGTTGCGTGGTATACGGAGCACCCATGGCTTTTGCGGTGTCAGAATCTTTTTTCATTTTTTCAATTGCTGTGTCCACCTTTGGGCCAAAAAGTTGTTTTTGATTAAACGGCATATTGAGGACAGCCTTTTGTATTTCAGGCTTAAATCCTGAAGACCTAAGCCATGCATGTCTCCTTATGGTTACAGCAATGTTGATGGTTCTAGCTGCTGTATCTGCAGAGTCTAGGGCTGACCTGATCGGATTATTGGTGATGGCTTGCTCTTCCTCTACTATTTGTTGTGCCCTCTTTCGCTGTTCCTTGGGGAGATGTTGGATTATGTCTTTGATCTCATCCCAGTGGGCCCTGTCGTATCTAGCCAACAATGCCTGAGTTAGCTATCCTCCACTGGTTGGCTGTCTGAGATGCCACCCTTTTCCCCGCAGCATCAAACTTCCTACTCTGCTTGTCTGGTGGGGGTGCATCCCCTGATGATTGTGAGTTTGCTCTCTTCCTGGCTGCGCTTACGACTAAGGAGTCTGGAGGCAACTGTTGTGTGATAAAGACAGGATCAGAAGGAGGTGGCTTATATTTTTTCTCCACCCTAGGAGTAATTATTTTTGTTTTAACTGGCTCCTTGAATATTTGGTAAGCATGTTTTAACATGCTGGGAGCATGGGAAGCGACTGATAAGTTGCATGTGTGGAGGAGAGTGTATTAAAAAGGAAGTCATCCTCTAATGGCTCAGTATGCATGCCGACATTGTGATAGGATGCCACCCTAGCTATGTCCAGAGTGTAGCCTGTACTATCCTCTGGCGGTGAGGGCTTAGAGGGATAGCAATCTGGGTTGTTGTCTGGAATGGGGTCTGGACCATATAGATCCCATGGATCCACATTGTCCTGCTGAGAATCGAATGAGTGTGCTGGCGTTTGCATCGGTGTAGGACTAGTAGGGGGAGAGATAAGTAAATGAGGAGACTGAGGAGGAGAAAAAAATTGAGGAGGTTTCTCGTTGGTTCTTGGCACTTTAGCTGAAGGCTGAGCAGTGTCCAATTATTCTTGAAAGGCTAATTTCCTCTTTGGCTTTGGAGGAGGTGCTGTTACAATTCTGCCTGTTTCTTTATGAATGTGAATCCTGGCTTGCCTTTCATCCATTGCCTCCATTTGTGAGTGTTCCTCAGTAACTTTATGGCTTTCTTTGGGTGCTTGTGAAAGTCCACGCTCCTCAGTGTAAATTGGCTTTTTCGGCTCCGAAGCTATTTTATTCCAATATCGAAAAAGTTGGGGTCGAGCATGGTCTCGGCTCCGAAAACGATTTTCGAGATTTCGACTCAAAGGATCGATGTTTGCTGGGCTCTGAGACAGAGCCTCGGCTCGAGTCCGATGGCTTGGGTGGAGTGGCCTTTTTCGGTGCCAAAGTTGTGGGTTGGTCACCGAAGGTCTTTTTTCGGGTTGAGCCATGGCCTTCCGGCAGTGGCGTCCCCAAGGCCTTATGTTTGGGCTTGGCTGGGACAGGGGCAGGCATACTCACGTGCTGTCCTGCCGTGACCGGTCTGTCCTCCTCAGACTCCTGCTCGGAGTCAGATCCTCGAACGGAGACAGCCATCTGCATGATCTCCTCCTCTTCGACATCGGGGCGTTCGTTGCTCTTGGATGCCATCTCGAGTCTCCGTGCTCTTCTGTCTCGGAGCGTTTTCTTGGAGCGGAAGGACCTGCAGGCCTTGCAATTTTCTTCCTGATGGTCTGGGGAAAGGCAGAGATTACAGACAAGATGTTGGTCTGTGTAGGGAAATTTAGCGTGGCACCAAGGACAAAAGCGGAATGGGGTCTGGTCCATGAGGCTTCCACGGGCTCAGCCCGACCAGGCACGAGTTGGGCGTGGGCGCCCCGAAGGGCGAATAAAGATGTTTGACCCAACGCTACCGAAGTGTCGATAGAAGATGGAACGCGATCGAAACGATACCGACGAGAATTAGAGAGTTTGAAACTTTTCCGACTCGAACTATCAGAGCGAAAGGAAACACATCCCAACCCGATGGCGGAAAGAAAACAATCTAACATGGAGTCGATGCCCATGCGCAATGGAGGCGAAGAGGAGGAGTCACTTGATTCCGTGACTCAAAAGATTTAAAAAAAAAAAAAAAACTTGTAACACTCCCTACACGTGCCATCGAACATATAGATAAATAGTTTCCGGTGCGGAGCACCAGCACTTATTTGTGAGGGGCGGCACTTATTTTTCTGCCTCAAGCATTTACTGCAAGCAAAAGACACATATAGGAAAGACGGAGGAAGATAAAAACGAAAAAGCATCACAATGGAAGGAATCAGAACGCTGCAGGGGTGAGCTGAAGGGGTAGGGGGTGGCTGTAAATGGATTGAAGAGGCCCGATATGTCTTCAGGATTATGCTACCTCAGTATTCCGAGTTTGCACATTTAATTGCAGTAGCCGCATGTTTAAAAAGAGAGCTTTGGGCACCGGTACATTTTTATTTGCAAATTAAGCACTGCAAAAGATACTTTATCCCAAACAATACCATCAGGAATTGGTACAGCTGAAATATTCACTAAGGGCATGTCTCTGCGGATCTTATGCGAGGAAAAATTTGGTTTTAAAACCTCATCCGCCAGTTCAACTGTAGAGCATTCAGGAAGGCAATGACCATGTTTTAATAAGAAAAAGACAATGAAAAACCCAATCCAAAGAAGGAAGGCAAGTACAGTTAATAAGAGCCAGAGACAGTTCCATGGACGAAAACATTAATTTTGAGCCAATTTATCAGCTTACGTGCGCTTGACAGTCTTGCGGAAGAAGAGGCAGATGAGTCGGTAAAAGTGTCATTGACATTGGCAAAATATCCCGAAGCAGTTTGTGCAAAAACTGGAGCTGTGTTTGGAAGAGGAGAACTGGCAGAAGTCTCCCTTGGTGGTTCAAAGTAAAGGATTCCACACATTTGAGTTCAATTTAAGTAAAATCGCTCAATGTTGTGGACATTGCTTGTCGCAGAAGAAGTTAGCATGAGTAATGAAAGATCATTTTCCACCCTCTCCAAGCTCGGAGAGGTGTCAGTGTTGCTGCTTAAAACCTGTAGAGGAACATCCTGGTCTGTAGTGAGAGGGAGTTGAATACTACCCAGGAGTCCTCTAGGTCTGCTGTGCAGGATCGGCCATATGGTGTAGCTTGACATTGTCAAAGGAGACAAAGCATTTTTCTTTAGAACCAGGCAACGGTGGTAAAACAGTTCTGGTACCTTGTATTGCCAGGACTGGTACCCACACACAATAAAAAGGACCTAACTCCTTTTTCACAACCATTTTCTCATGCACTTTATCCCCAACTTTTAGAATCCAGCCAGTAGATGTTATTGGTGAACCCTTGATTCCCAAGGAAGCAGCATTGGCAGATGCATTTTCATCACAGAACTGCTGTAAGTCCTGCAAGACAGTGACACATTCATTTATGGCAAAAGGTCTATCTGCCGCCTCTGCACCAGGACCATCAAGATCTGGAACATACATTTGTGTTCCAAACAGGCATTCATATGGGGTACGCCCTCCCAGGAACCTTTTGGGCAGATTATTAAGTGCTCTCTGGACTCCATACAGGTGATTAAGCCACTTATGACCCATGCCTAATACTCTAGCTGTTAAGGATTGCTTTAAGTCCCAGTTTCTTCGCTCCACAACACTGTCTCCCTCAGGATGATATGGAGACAAAGAATACACCTGGACCCCCTAACGAAGCTATGGTGTCCCTGAATGCCCTTAAGGCGAAAGAAGGGCTCTGGTCAGAGAGGAAAGCAACAACTGCATATGTGCCAATAAAGAAATGCAAATCTTTAATAACTGTGTAAGCATCAGCTGAGTGTTGTGGCCATACCCATAGGAATCTGGAATACGGGTCAACAGCGACTTAGATGCATTTGTATGCACCTTCAGGTGTCAAGGGGTCAACAAAGGTCCAGGTGTACACATTGTAGAGGTTTGTTGGAAATTAAGAGGGGTGTCTGCAGTGGGCGTTTGATGGTGAATGCTTTTTTTTATCTACTGACATGTCACAACAAAGGACATACTGCTTGATCTGTTTATACAGACCTGGTCAACAGTAAAGTGCTTGTAATAGTGAAATAGTAGCCGCCACACCAGCATGGGCAGAAGCAACTCCCTCATGCGCTGCTTTAATCAACTCAGGTCTTTGACCTTGGTTAGGGATCACATGATCACCCATCCCAGGTAGTGGTGCTAGGGTAGTATTAAGGCTAGATATGCAGTAGGAATACTTGGCAGGGTATGCCTTTGACATTTGGTTTTCAGCCAAAGCTTTCACAGCAGCCAATGTTTCATTATCCAATCTTGTCCTTGAATGAGTTACTGCAGCAACAGAAGCCGTAGCTAATGCTTATTTGGCCACTTCCTCAGCCAAGGTATTGCCTGTAACATGTATTCCAACACACTGATGTCCCAATGTATCAACTACATGGACACTGGGAAGCGTTTCTTTCAGATTCGCTACTTTCCCCCACAGTAGTCTGTTGATGGTGTTGCCTTCTGAATCTCTGAAACCATTCTGGCGCCAGTAATGCAGGTATTCATTGAGGGACTTGACACAGTAGTATGAATCACAGACGATTAATGTTAACTGTCCTCCATCCGTGTGTTCCAGTGTCATCAACAGAGCCTTGGGCTCTGCTAATTGTGCAGTGCAGTCCCCTAACGCCTCTATGTAGGTATATTGTGGAAGTAATTCACATCCTTCATGTAGCCACTCACAACCGCACAGGAGGCGGAGTATTGATGTTTGGTGCCCACCGATGGCTGGTCTCAGCCATCAGTGTACATAATTATTATTAGATATTGTTCAATAGACAAAGTGTTTGCTGGAACTGGGTATTCTAGTTCATATTGGAGAAATTCTTGAGTTTGTAATTTAATGCCAAAAATATAATCAACATCAGTAGCCGTCTGAGACATTGCCAACTAAATCCAAAGTGGGTGTAGTGCCTTGGCATTAGGAACGCTGGCTTTTGTGGCAGCCTCAAGGGCTGGAATTGGAGATAAGACAATAATGTGTTTCCCCTGGGCCAGAGATCTCTCTTTAATGACAGCCATCTGAACAGGAGTCAAACATTTTTCTGTGGGAGCAAAGCATTGTTCAGCTGTGGAATACAAGTGTAATTTGTATGCAATAGGAACAGTAGCACCCTCTCTGAACATTTCATAAGTGAAACCAATGGCACCAGCAATTACTCTAATGACCAAATGTTTTTGTCGTCTCTTGTTTGTAAGTGTTTAGCTGCAAGCATGTCTTGGTTGCAATGCCCTTAGAATGCGTGTGTGTTTGACTTTCCAATATTTGCTTGAAAAGTCAGGACGTATTAAGTCAAATAATGGTCTAATTTGTTGTGCATTATCTGGAATTTAAGTTCTGGCAAAGTTTAAAAAGCCCAACAATGACTAGAGCTTTTTGATGGGTTTTGGTGGTTGCAACTGTGAGCATTTTCCTACAAATTGGGGCACTAGGCTTCATCTGATGATTCATATCCCAAAAATAGGACGCTAAGGAAGGCTATTTTCGTTTTCCTGAAATTAAATTTGTAGCCTAATTCAGCAAATCCCACAACAATGCGGCTCACCCGTCTTATATGTTGAACAAGATCATCATCCGTAAGTTAGATATCATGTACATAAGACAGCGCCTCAGGGTCCATGTTGGGTAAAATTGAAGTAACCCGAGCTGAAAACAATCCTGTGAGCCTAAAGTGCTAAAACTTGTTAAATCCCTACTTTCAGGTGCTATACTTTGGCAGAAAATGTTTTTGGACTGTCCAAGGTTGTTTGTATTTTGTGCTCACTATACTGTTAATAAGTGCTGTATGCATTCTGAATGGCATATGTGCGTGTATGACTATTTAAATGTCTGTTTTTTAAAACTATTCTATATGAATGGTCAGGTTTAGCTATGGGTGAACAACTGGTTGTTCATTGGTGAGACACAGGGTTCGATTATGCACTGGTACTCTAGCTGTGTGAGGATATTTCTCACAGGTGCTCTAGCTTCATGCTTTATGGGGTATTGTAATTGAGTATTGTATGGTAGGGAGAAATACCCTACATGGTTGCGATATAATGCAGGTGCCTGCGCCAACACCCAATGAATAGTGCAAGCCTCCCTGAGCACACTTGGAGCAAGGAGCGAGAAAGAGGGTTCAATGACCTCTTTCCCATATGGGAGATTATGGACAAATTCAGGTGGCCAATCCTTTTCAGCCAATAGAATATCAAATGGTAGTTACGTGATCCCAAAATATTGCATCAATTGTGCTGTCAATGTCTCCCTCTAATAAAATGTTTTTTGTTAATACACCCTACCGGGTGTGGAGACGCGTATGTTCGCAGTCTCGACTTGCAAAAAGTTGTTAGTTGCTCTCACCTCCAGATGCTCTTGAAGTTTACGGCAAATTATTGTGACCTCTGCTGCGCTGTCTAGCAGTAACTGCTGCTGCTGTACATCTGCAGTAAATCTTTAGCACAAATTACCCCGAACCGCGCCATTCAATTTACATTTATTTTTTACTGTGGATGGTGCGTAATTATGCAAAGTAGTGTAATGGCAAAATTTTGCTTAACTAGTGCAATGCAAAATCCCCAAAATTACACCAGCGTAATTGAGATTTTGTCAAGGTCTATTCATAAGCCTAATGCAGGGGCCAAACATTTGCCAACAGGGAAACAATTGTCAGGCCACTGTCTTCTAACAAGGACATTGTGGAGCCACAGTTAAACAGTCTTGAAAATGGAGCCGGACAGCACTTGAGCAATCTGTGTGTGATGCTAGGGCTTTATTTGAAGATTGATTAGTTAGTACTGATCGCAGTGTCCCAAAATGTTTGGGGAATTTCTCTAACAAGGGCAGCTTCCTATGCTGTTGTTGAGCCATTTTAGTGTAGTCTGTGGGCACGTTATTTTAACAACTAGGCCTGCTGCTTGTGCTCTTTAGCCGAATAACATTTTATTTTATTCTTTTAGAATCAGCCAAATTTGTGGTGGTGTTTTATTTTCTTTATCTTGTTATCCTTTCTCCTGGGAAAGCATTACATTTCTAAGCATGACATTCTTTCACTCTGTGCTTTCTTCAAGGCTGCAGCGAAATAGGATTGTCAAGTGGTACACTGCATCTCTAACATTCACAGAAACACACATTTGTACGTGGGGACACTTTCTCAGAACTTCAGTTTTTTGTTTTTTTTTTCATTATAAAAACATGTCCCTTTCCCATGCATGTTAGAGAGTGGTTTCAGCCAGATGACCACGACTGCATGCTGTCTGCCTTCGTTACAGCTGCTCACTGAGACCACAGATTCCCTGGTCTATATGGGGATGGTGTCTCTATAGATAACAAGCTCTCCACTACTGTCTTGCTCACGTATGGGGGATGATGTCTTCCCAAGGGGGAATTCTAAAGGGTGGGTTAGGGCTTATCCTGCTGTGCTCCAACATATCTTAGGAAGGAATTACATACATCGTGCACAGTGACAGTATAGTGAGACTTTTCCTGTGTTTCACTTTTCTTGTCACCATTTTGCTTCTAGTATGTTTCATTATTCTGATTGTTGCATCATGTTTAAGACCAACTGATTCAATAAATCTTAATAAACCATTTCCTGTTTCGGTTTCTTTGCATGTGTGAGACTAATGTAACAGAGAAAAGGATGAGATCTAATCCACTCCGATTTCCCTGGGAAGTCACAATGTAATTTGCCTGGTTGCCACAAATCATCCCTGTTCTTGGGCAGAGATGAGGCGCTGCTAGCTGGCCGGAAATGTATTAGGCTGACAGTTGTCACATGGTGTGGGATTGGACTCAGTTCCCCACAATTCAGGTGATGCTGCTGCCCAAATCCAGCAGCCATATTGGTACAGTCAGAGCCAGCTTGACATGGCATTGCCAACTTCTGGTCAGGAACTACGTGCTGAAGGCACCTTTATAGTATTTACAGAAACATCCGTGGTACTGATGATTTCCTCCTCAGCTATACAAGTAGTACCTATTCGATTCTGTAGGTTGTTCAAGCTTAAACCTTAAAAGGATCAATCCCCATTTGGTGTCCTTATGTCTGAGCAGGTATATACGTACCATCAAGAGCCCGCAACGTGTGGTAATTGCAGTAAACATACAACCTTCCCTCACTGCTCATTTGTTAGCTAATGGCCTTACAGCCCAAAGGGGTCTCATTATAATTGTAGTTGAGGCTCATCCAGCCTATAGAACAGAAACGTTTTATTCCTGGGTCAACTTTCTAGCAGTCAATGGGAGCACTAATCTATTTTATCATTACACACCTGATAATATATCTGCACAATACAGATCATACACATACTTAGATATACCTCTATCTTTTCAAGACCATAACTGGCTTGATGGGGCCCTAACCCATGCAATACTATATGTTAGGTTAGGTCCTCTGAGCAATGATGGTCCTATCTGGCCCTTATGCCCACAAACACTGCATCCTGATGAAGGCACCTTAGCGCTAGCTGAGGTTCGCCGCTTATACGTTGAACTTAAAGCAATATATGGACTCTTAGTACAGTTTGTAACGCAAACATTAAATACCAACCCAGTACGAGCTGCCCCAGCTCAATCTCATGCAGTCACACTAGGCATTAATCCTACGACTGTACATTCGATCATGGGTGAGGTACCCGACAAACCGGAAGAAATTCCGTTTTGGTTAGCTCAAAAAATAAATGCGCTGGAGGCAGTATTTCCCCCTACGGGACCTCAAGATAAACATAGAATTCTCACTATGTGCTTATCATTTGCGATGGCTCCCACAGCAGATAACAGCACTACTTGATGCACGATATTTGCCATGCTCTGTACTACTGCACACAGCGCAGTGCTCTTGCTTAAATGCATCTTTGCGCCAAAAATTGAAGTAAGGTTATATTTTGGGGGTTATTACAACTTTGGAGGAGGTGTTAATCCGTCCCAAAAGAGACGGTAAAGTGATGGATATACCACAGCCGTATTACGAGTCCATTATATCCTATGGAACTCGTAATACGGCTGGTGGTATATCCGTCACATTTGGGACGGATTAACACCTCCTCCAAAGTTGTAATAACCCCCTTTGTGTTAAATGACAGCTTTGCATTTTGCGTATTTATGCCAGAATTACGCATAATTACACAAAAGAAGATTACGCTAAGTTTACATGCCACCACTCTGGAATTAGTCATGTTAATGATTATTTCAGCCATGTTTTCTGACATATGTGATGAACCTAGATCAGAGAGTGAATTTGACTTGCATATTTTCCCAAAAGGAAGTGCTAAGTAACACCAGAGTTTAGGATACACATAAAATACCTTTTGGTGTAGTTTTGCAGTCACATAGTGGTACATGGCTGAGCTTTACGTTTCTTAATACTGACGCTTTGGCAAAATGATCTCGCAATCTTTGGACCAATGGCTATTATTTTTGTGCATGTTTACCTTAATTTATTGACTGGTAGCAACAGTACTCCTAAATTATTTCATTAAGTTTTATGTAAGAAGTGGTATTAATAATGGAGATATCAGTCTGAAAACGTGTTTTTGCGCAGGGGTTCTGGGCCCCGCCCTCCATCACCAGTCAGCCAGCATGTCAACAGCACTCCTTTCATGCCACATCCGCTAAATCTGCTACTATAATAAAGAAAGACTGTGGGGGTATGTTCCAAACGTCATTCTACCAATTGGGCAGCAGCTGGGTTCAAATCCAGCTGACCACCTCACATCCTTGTAACTGACCAGGAGATCTTCAAGTAAACTTGCTTTTTGTCTTGAAATCAACAGTGACTCCAAAGTCTCCACAACACTCATGCTGCTGTCTCACCTTTAATCAGAATGATACTTTAATGGAAGGGGTTTGGAGTGGCTTTACTGTTCCCTTGAAGTATACAAACAGAGGACCCCAGAAGGCTAATGAATAATTACTGGCCAATGGTCTGAACAGGCTGTATTCCCCAGGTTTGTGAAGTACTGCGGTCCCTCACTCACCATATGTTCCTCAAACTAGGCCTGTACAACAACTCCCTATTCTTCTATGACCTTTGTGGAGTTCTGCTGCATGAGATCTATTCAGTGCTTTCTAATTTATGGTATCAAATAGGAACTGTTCTTAGGTGGTATTAATGGCAAACAAATCAGCTATGTGAACCTTTTGTGACTCATACCAGACTAGGACCGGACGCCATTATACTAGTGAATTTGTGGCATGGAGCCTAATCCAATCTTAAGAGTTGAATCTCTTGGAGGAAGAATTCGGAGAATGCACAACCTCATGGCTGTGGCATTAATGCCTCTTAAATTATGGCTTAAAATATTCAACATTTTAAGATTTCTACAGACACTAGCCAAGCACAAGTTCTGCTTAAATGTTTCAATGCAACATCCATTATCTTCCATTATGCCAAATTCAGATACAGGCCCAACGCTCCCCTTTTGTACATTCCTTTAATCCTAAAACCGGAAACGAAAAAAAAAAAGAAAAAAAACTGTCTCTCTTCTATAATACCAGATCTGAACTCAACAGGATAACACCCTTTTGTTCTGGGCTTATAATGAGAATCTGAGCTTGGTTTCAGACCCCACTCAAGCTCCCCAGGCCTGTTTCACGGGCTCAAACTCTCTGGAACCCCCATTCTGCTTCCCTTGGCACCCCGCCACTAATGCTGGAAATTTTGTGAACACTAATGGAGTTGTAGTGACCACGAAAAAAAGACGTTGTATTGCTAGGGTGTTTCATTTACCACAACTTTATATACTAGTGATAAACCTGGTGTATGGGAAGGCAGAAGTAGGCCTCCTCGAGGCGGAGTGTCTTCATACAGTAACCTACTTTCAGAAGAGGGTTGACATCCTGTGGAATTACCATTGTTAAGTGACTAGATGTTATGTAGCACTTAAGCCATCTAAGGTCAAAAACTGGGCACAAGGTTTTGTCTTTTCTGAGGATGTGGGAGTACATGCATTGTCCTTGTCATTTTATCAGCACTATCTTAATTGCGCCCTTTAACAGGAGTGTGTGAAAGTCTTCCAATAATAGTTTGTCATGATCTTAGTTTATTGTGTGAGAGTGCAACAGTGGAACTTTGTGCTTTCCTGCCTCTCTCATTGTGACTGTGGTATAGGCAGAGGTGTGGTCAGACAGCGAAGGCTTTACGGGGTACAACTCTAAAGAAGAGTCATCTAGAGCATCCATTTTGTAATTATGTCCAAGTGTCTTTCAATTGTTCTGTTAGCCATGGAAGCAGTGGATCTGTAGAAGGGTCATCTGCTGATTCAGGGAAGACAGCATGTAGTGGAGATATTTGCTGTGGTGGGACAGAGGATACTTTCATTTTTATTTGGGATAGGGAACAGTCAAACTCATCTAACATGCTCTTCTTAAAGGATGACTTTGCACTTTTTATGGAGTGGCTGCGGACCAATAGGGTCAGGCATCAATATTGTCTGTGTTAAGGTTAATGTAATGGTCCTCTGCCTAGCATCAGGGTACAGTGCCTGGATAGCCTTCATGTCTTTCTGCTGTGGCTAGTCACTGAAGACTTATTCAGCTTCAAAGCTGACCTGACTTCGGCGCCAAAGGCAGATTAGAATTGTCTCAGCTATTAGACCAGTGGCTTTTAACGAACTTGAGATACCTCAGGCATCAAGGTTGGTTTTTGGTGTTGAATTATTGCTAACACAGCAGACAGTGACAACAGGCAAACCTTCAGAAGAGGTCCTTTGGTCACAAGAGTTCACTCCCTGGTCTGTTCCATGCCATGGAGCAGAGATTCCTTTCAAGGTTGATTCATGGGGGTTTGGGGCAGAGAGAGGGAGGTGCCTGGGGGACACAGAGGGGTTGGGATAGGAGCGCACAACATTTGAGTCGAGAGGTCTGTTCCCAGTCCTGGATGCAGGGTTGTTGAAGGCTGATAGAGATCCTTTATCTCTGGAATCTGAGTCTTCAGGGGGGACACAGAAATTGTGCCCTGCTCCTGTTGGGTTTGTGAAATATCAGAGCATAACGAGCATTAACACACAACACCCCTCACCTCCCGTAAACCACACTGTAAAGGGTCTCTATAGATTCCTAGTGCTACATAACTTCTTAGTACTCCCACCTACTGTCCCATCTGTGCCAAATAGTTCTATTGCAATGAAAAGAATGGCACACTGAACCAACGTTTCTTCTTGGTTTACAGACATGATGCAGGTCTCACTACAGTAACTTGCTACTGCAAGAGAAACTTAAGTTTGATGCCATAATGTTTCATTTTGGGAATGCCAATGGTTGACAGGGACACCTCTTTTTAAAGGCTGAAAAGACAAAATTATATTTGGAGCCAAACAATTGTCAATCAGCCACAAATTGTAGAACAGATACACAATTTTCCTAACAAGCTGCTGTTCAACTATTTGGGTTCACTTTCAGCCCCATGTACTTGCAGCTCACCTAAGTTTAGGAAGGCAAAACATCAGCCAGGAGAGGAGGCTGAAAAGATATCCTTTGAATGAACATGGATTAGATGCAAATAAGGAGCCACAAGGTTGAAGGACAAGCTACACAAAGGAGCAATGGAAAGGGGGAAAACAGTGCAGGAGGTCTACACCTCCCATTTAATAAGAAGAGAAAATAGTGCAGTTAAAATTTTGATTTCTATGTTAAGGTAATGAATCACTTAGCAACTAATATTTTGTCTGTTGATGTTTTTGTTCATGGGATTTTTCAATGTCTTTTTTTATTGGGTTAAATGTCACAACTATAAACAGGGGTTTAGGTTTAGTTAAACATAACATGATAATAAAAACAATATCCACATTTCTCTCACATAATTATTTGATACACAGGAAGAAAATAAGTTACTTACCTGTCAGTACGGTTGTCCAGTATTGGTATATTCCATAGATTCACATGCTTGAATTTTCCCAGTCGTCGAAGTGGAAGTCCCACATTATCACTAGCAAAGCAGTAAATACTCTTTGTTCTAATTGCATTATCAAGTAATTAATGAAAGAATTGTTCAGGACTTTTCTCCCTAGTCGAGCTCCTCCACTGGAGTGGAGTCTTAACGTAGTCATTGTTTTAGCCTATTCACAAAGCCAAGCTCAAATATCTTACTTGGAAAGTTGCATTAATTTTGGCACTAAAAATCAAGCCTTTAACATCAGAGAACCATATCTGCGCTTCACTGACAACTATGTTCTCCTTAGAAGAAATCCAAGGTTTATTTTGAAAGTACCATCTCAATTTCATCTTAACGAACCAGTTGTTTTTTGCACCTTTTTTCCCAATCCATCCTCATCAGCTGAGAAATCTCTTCATTCTCTAGACATCAAAAGATGTCTTACATTTTACTTGCAGAGGACTAAACAAATTTGAAAGAATGATTAGTTGCTAGTTTCCTATGATTCTAATAAACTTTGTGCTTCAGTCACAAAGACAACTATTGCACAATGGATTTCAGCAAACATTCAACCCTGCCATGGTAAAGCTGATAAGCCTCTCACACTTAAGCCTACCTAAGCCACATTCCACAAGGGCAATATCTTCCTTTGTGTGCTGTTTGCTGGCGTTACTTTAGAAAAGATCTGCCGCGCTGCAACATGGAAAAATACACATACTTTCACTTGGCATTACTTTTTGGATTGGACCTGAAATAACAGAGCTATAGGGCCAAGCAGTCTTACGCCATCTGTTCCAATAAGGTAAGCCTCTTCACATAGAGGTACTCCTTTGTTTTTTTGTTAATATCATCTCACATATTGTGTTTATATAATTTTTCCTGATTTTATATGCTAACACTTATTAAGTGCTAAGTAGTACAGACATGTATATCACCCACCATCCTTTAAGGATATTTGTATTTTTAGAGTCAACCGTTACAACTGCTAGCTTTTCTGATTCAAGCATGTGAATCTATGAAAGATCCAATAATGGAGAAGAAAATAAGATACTTGCCTGTAAGTAGGGTTCTCCAATATTAGTATCTTTCAAAGATTCGACCCACCTTCCTCCCGAGAGGCTTCCCCTATTTCCTCAAGGATACTTTTATCAAACAAACCTGAGTAACTCAGACTCTCTTGGGAGTGTTCTTCAGGGTGCTGTTGTCTGATTGGTTATAGTTTAAGTCTGGTTCTTTTTTTACAAAAGGAAATGGATTGGGTATTGCAATGGATAGCCATTGCATTTTGGCATATGGCTATATATAATTTAGTGCTTTTCTAGCGATACTGTGGGACTCCCGACGATGGGGAAGATTCAAGCATGTGAATCTATGAAAGAGCCAACACTGGAGAACCCTAAAATGAAATACACTTTGTAGCGGATATAACATTTCCATGTAACAATGTGGGTACATAAACTTTACTGTGTATACAACTCTAGCTACTATATAAGCATACCTGAATTTGGCAATATGGTCGCTTTCATACTTGAAGCACGTTTTAAAGGAGGTGTAGTGAAAGAGGCATTTCCTAACCCAATGGATTGATGTTTTGATTTTATTATTACATCGCCGCTGACAATTAAACCTAAGAGAAATGAAAAGAAATGGAAAAACAATCAAACTCAATAGGAAAATATGTAATACTCATTGCACTGCAAATGTATGTTAAATAGGGCAACAAAATTAGTGTTTGACATTTCATTTGTTTGCACTTTACTTACAGTAATATTAATGGCTGCAATTCTCTCAATAAAACCTATGATTCCTGTGTTCTATTATAAGTATCTCTGAGATACCCAGATAAATTAGATGTTTCAAATAGTTAAAATTAGGAGTTTAATACAAATTGTTTTAGGGATAAAGTATTCTGAAATTGTGAGAGAACTTTAAGACCATGTAAAGTAGTGATTGATACAGATTTTAATTTCAACTTGTGCTAATGATTTAACTTTCATCAGGTTAGTCTGGTGTGGAAACTGCAATTGAGATGTATTGTTTTTACAGCAAGCTTGCAATTGCTATAAAAAAATAAAAATAAAATTGAAGATTAATTGTCCTTTGCTTGTATCAGTTATCTAAGGCAGACTCACTGGCTAAGGTTTGAAATGAATATCATAACAGATTGTTGTAGGGTGAAGAGGCTGACTTACATTTCTGCAAGAAATTGTGAACATGTGGTTTCTTTTACTTACAGGCTAAGTATTCTAATGTATTCTAATGTATTACATGCATATTTTGAGAAATTGTATCTAAAAGGTGATGTTCTTCAGTCAAAAGGTTTTAATTTTTGGTTAGCTTTACTCAAATTCCATGTTAGAGGGTGAGAAACGGTTAAAACCAGAATGGGACAGTCATCCATGTAAGGTTCTAGGGGAATAAAAAAAAAACTAGAATCCAGAGAGCTGTGTTATCACTTTATTATGCCCTATATAATTTTATATTATGTGCTTGGTGTTTAAGTCCTGTAATGGACATTATTTTTTAGGTACTGGCTGCTGTTCAATTAAAATCATTACATTATAGCATAATTAAGAGAACAAGTTCTAAAACAGCATTTCCTATCATCGTAGCATAAATATTAGAGCAAGATAAAAGCAGGATTTCATAAAAGATCCAAATTTCATGATAGTAATCACTTTTTGGGGCATTCAAGATATGTAACATGATGAAGAACATAAAATACAATATATCATAAACCAGAGCTGATTGCAAGCTGATGTTCGCAGGAAAGGATAAAATACAATATTTCATAAGCTAGAACCAATTTCAAGTTTGTCATTACCTTTTGGCGCATAATACTAAGATTACATCAAACATAATACTGTGATCATGACCATCATATGGCAGCAGGTAGTTCTCAAAGAATTTGGGTCCGAAAGTGTTTCCCGAGACAGACATTGTTCCTATAAAAAGAGCTCCATGCAGGTGAGGTACAAGTTAATCTTTCCGAAAATTAAAATGAGTTGCGCGTCTGTAACTTCAGTTCTCCAGTATTGGTATCTTTCATATATTCACATGCTTGAAATATTACCAGTCGTCGAAGTGTGAGTCCCGCGGTACAATAACATAGCAGTATGTATTATTACCATACAATAACTTATCTATGTCCTTGTTAAAAAAAGTACCAAACTTGAACTATGACCAATCGGGTGACAGCACCCCCAAGAGAGGCTGCATCCCTCAGATTTTCGAGCACAAGTGTAATAACTTCACAGGAGCCATAAGGGGAGCCTCTCAGGGGTGTGGGGGGGGCCTGCCTAGGGTGGGTCACATGTGAATCTATGATACATATACTTGAGAACTGAAGTTACAGTAAGTAACTCATTTTTTTCTCCGGTATTGGGTCTTTCATAGATTCACATGCTTGAATCAGAATAGCATGCTTTAGAGGCAATATAAATTCCCATTGAGGATGGAGGGTAAGAAATCAATACAATATATCTACATCGCCTAAGCTTACCTTTCCAGACATGGAAAGACAGGACTGCAGATTAAAACAACATGACATGGAACTATATTTAAAAACCAACATAAAAACCTCATGAATAGAGGCTCACCTTATTTGAACAGATGACTTAACAATGCATGTTCTACAGCTGCATCACCATGCTGCGGCGATTCTAGGTAGTAGTGCTGCATGAATACATGGGTGCTCTTCCACGTTGCAGCAAGGCAAATATTCTCCAATGCTACTCCTGCAAACAGAGCATTCGAAGTGGACACTGCCCTTGTTGAATGTGCTCTGGCTTTGGCTGTAAATGATTTACCCACCTCTGAATGGCAAAACTGGATGGCAGCAGAAATCCATCTTGCAATAGTGGCTTTTGTGACTGAAGCAATTTGTTGCTTTTGACTATATGATACTAAACGCTGGTCAGTTTTACGTATGTGCTGAGTACAATCAAATAGAATTTCAGGCACTGTTGACATCCAGAGTATGGAGAGACTGCTTAGCTGGAGTAGCTGGATTCTGGAAAATAAAAGTGTGCAGTATATGTTGGGCTTATTAAGATGGAACTTTTGGTATGAATCTTGGGTTTGTACTGAGGAGTACATAATAGTCAGTGATATGTAGGAATGATTCCTGCTCTGTGAAAGCCTGAACTTCACTGACTCTCCTAGCAGAGGTGAGAGCTCACAGTAATGCCATCTTACAAGTCAAGAACTTTAGGTCTGCCTTGTGAATGAGTTCCAATGATGGATTCATTAGCTGTGAGAGCACTATATTGAAATTCCATTCCAGAGGAGAAGGAGCTTGGACTGGAGAGAAAGCTCTGAATAATCCCTTATTGAATTGTTTACTCATCCTCGAGGAGCAAAGAGAATGAGATGAACATCTGTATCTCGAGATTGCTGCGAGGTCAACTTTGACAGACACATGCACTAAACCTGATCTAGAGAGCGGTAGGAGATCCAGCAGAATCTGCTCAGGTGATGCTTTCAGGTGGTGCACGCTAGATTGTTGACACCAAACACAGAATCTCTTTGATTTTAACCTGTATGTCTTGTTGGTGGAGTGTATGCACAAATTCCTGACCATCTGATCATAAGGGTAATCCCCCACAACCCTGGGAGCAGATACCGACTGGCATTTGTTGTTCTTGTCTCTAACAAAGAGATCCATTGCGGGTGTGCCCAAGTGTGAAAATATTCTATTTAGCTGTGTTTGATCCAGTTCCCACTCATGCCAACTGTCTGTTACCCTGCGGAGTGTGTCTGCTACAGTGTTGTTGACTCCAGACACATGCTCGGCTCTCAGTGATATTTTGTGAACAGTGAGCCAATATTTAGGGAGTCCCTTGCGAGTGGGTCCCAAGATTATGCATGCAAGACTCCACCAGGATTCCTCTGCAATGACCTCTTCGCCCCGGCCACTGGAACTGCTGCTGGAATTCACAGGAAACGAAAAAGACTAACACTGAGATGACCCGTCCTTGCAACATCGATTCTGTGGCTTCTGTCAACAACTTGCAACTTTTCTACGGCTGTGCGTCCTCTAGGGTCGGCAAGACTTCAGCTGCACAAAAGAAGCAAGAAGGAATCTCCCTTGGAGTGAATGAGTCATTTCCCTGCATCTGCAGGCACCTGAGGCAAAGACGGAGGGCCCTTTGCTATTTTGTGCTATTTCCTAATACTTACCTGTGTATATTTTGTGGGTTCTTACCTCCAGAAGGGGGGTTGCCTATAGTAATCTCGTTTGGTGTTCCTGTGATAAATTACCCTTATTTTTGCAACACTGTGTGCTTCATTTCATGTGTAATATGTTACTAGGTGACTTCTGTGGTGTTACAAGTGCTTCACACTCCTCCTAGATAAGTCTTGGCTGCTCACCACAGCTACCACTAGAGAGCCCCAGCTACCTAGACACTATAACACTATCTAATAAGAGTTGCCTGGATCCAGTATAAGGTGTAACACTATAGGTGTCCACGAAACACTGGGCCAGCCTCCTACAATCCTTGTGTTACAATGCCCCAGGGCACTCCAGCTAGTGGAGATGCCCGCCCTCTGGACACAGCCCCCACTTTTGGCGGCAAGTCCAGGGGAGATCATGAGAAAAACAAGGAGGAGTCACCCACCAGTCAGGACAGCCCCTAAGGTGTCCTGAGCCGAGGTGACCCCTGCTTTTAGAAATCCTTCATCTTAATTTTGGAGGATTCCCACCAAATAGGAATAGGGATGTGCCCCCTCCCCTCCGGGAGGAGGCACAAAGAGGGTGTAGCCACCCTCAAGGACAGTAGCCATTGGCTACTGCCCTCCCAGACCTAAACACACTCCTAAATTCAGTATTTAGGGGCACCCCAGAACCTAGGAAACTAGATTCCTGCAACCTGAAGACGAAGAAGGACTGCTGACCTGAAGCCCTACAGAGAAGACGGAGACACAAACTGCTTTGGCCCCAGTCCTACCGGCCTGTCTCCCCACTTCAAGAGAAACTGCAACAGCGACGCGTCCCCCAGTGTCCAGCAACCTCTGAAGCCTCAGACGAGTACCCTGCATCTAAAAGGACCAAGAAACTCCCAAGGACAGCGGCCCTGTTCCACAAAGACTGAAACCTGCAACAAAGAAACAACTTTAAAAGACCACACGTTTCCCGCCGGAAGTGTGAGACTTTCCATTCTGCACCCGACGCCCCCGACTCGACCTGCAGAAAACCAACACTACAGGGAGGACTCCCCGGCGACTGCGAGCCCGTGAGTAGCCAGAGTTGACCCCACTGAGCCCCCACAGCAACGCCTGCAGAGGGAATCCAGAGGCTCCCCCTGACTGCGACTGCCTGCTTCAAAGAACCCAACGCCTGGTAAACCCACTGCACCCGCAGCCCCCAGGACCTGAAGGATCCGACCTCCAGTGCAGGAGCGACCCCCAGGCGGCCCTATTCCTAGCAAGGTGGTGGCTACCACGAGGAGCCCCTCCCTTGCATCGCTGAAGAGACCCCCCGGGTCTCCCATTGAAACCTATTGCGAACCCGACGCCTGTTTGCACTCTGCACCCGGCCGCCCATGTGCCGCTGAGGGTGTACTTTCTGTGCTGACTTGTGTCCCCCCCGGTGCCCTACAAAACCCCCCTGGTCTGCCCTCCGAAGTCGCGGGTACTTACCTGCTGGCAGACTAGAACTAGGGAACCCCCTTCTCCATTGAAGCCTATGCGTTTTGGGCACCACTTTGACCTCTGCACCTGACCGGCCCTGAGCTGCTGGTGTGGTAACTTTGGGGTTGCCCTGAACCCCCAATGGTGGGCTACCTTGGACCCAACTTTGAACCCTGTAAGTGCTTTACTTACCTGTGAAACTAACAAATACTTACCTCCCCCAGGAACTGTTGAATTTTGCAGTGTCCAATTTTAAAATAGCTTATTGCCATTTGTGCCAAAACTGTACATGCTATTGTGATGATTGAAAGTTCCTAAGATACCTGAGTGAAACACCTTTCATTTAAAGTATTGTTTTTAAATCTTGAACCTGTGGTTCTTAAAATAAACTAAGAAAATATATTTTTTTGTATATAAAAACCTATTGGCCTGGAATTGTCTTTTGAGTGTGTGTTCCTCATTTATTGCCTGTGTGTGTACAACAAATGCTTAACACTAACCTCTGATAAGCCTACTGCTTGACCACACTACTACAAAATAGAGCTTTAGAATTCTCTCTTTTTGCCACTATCTTACCTCTAAGGGGAACCCTTGGACTCTGTGCATGCTATTTCTTACTTTGAAATAGTACATACAGAGCCAACTTCCTAGAGCAGATAATTTGACTCTTACTCAAGTGCCACTGTATGGTGAATCTATTACCTTCAGGAGGTGTGATGGTATCTCACACTTCCTTAGTTGTGCCTATAACCGGCCTCATGGGATGTTATCAGTGGACATATATTTTTCAGGCAAACAAATGGATGTTTGATATTACTCTAGAACACCATGTGGAGAACAAATTGACCTGTATAGTCAGCTTTAAACCCAAGTAAAATGTTTTGCTTCGCTGTAATGCAACCTTTTGGATGTATTCAGAAGAGTCCATGAAAGAAAAACACTTAATAGTGTCATCAATAAGAATCTGGAATTAGGCTCTGAAGAAGCCAAGAGGAAACATATGCTTTTAATCCACAATTCCATCTTCAGTTTCTATGATTCTGCTGAGCGCCACTGTGCAAAGTATGCAATATGAGTAAAACAATGTCAAAGGTGCTTATGTTGAGGAGTGAAGTAACAGACAATTTATCAAAACATAGCAAGTGTCTAACCATAAAAACTGGTCAGAGTGCAAAAAAATGCATTGTTTCGAATGAAGATGCAGCTACATTCTACAACTGTAGAAACATCTGCGTTGCGAACACTGTTATAGGCCTCGGTTAAACCTTTTCTATTTTTAATCATGTGCTTGCCTGCAGACTCTTACCTCTTTCGAATAGAAAGAGGTACGTTTTAGACACACGCAGAAGTGCTAGCATCATGTTCAACACCTATGCAGGCTGACATTTTTGTTTATAATGTGGTGGCTGCCATAACATTATGGATGTTTATAGTGAGAACTAAAGCATTTCAATTGATTCGTTATATTGTGTGAAATATCTACATGTCAATCGAGATGACATTTATTGCCATACTTATTTTGTCTTGTTGGGACTTTAGTGTTGGCACAGTTATAAACCTGAGACAAAATCAGCCATCAGATTCTACAAAAGCCCAGGTAACTGACCATTATCTGGAGGGCTTTGCAACAGAACTATCAATCCAGAGGTCACTCTGGTTTGCACCAAAAACCAGCATCAGTCCAGGGGTGCTCTAAGAACTGTGCAGAAATGTGGCCTTCAACCAGGCACTGCCTTTTCCCCTGCACAAGGCTCTGATAAAGAATAGATACACAGCTTTTTTTTTACTGAGAGAAGGTATGTTGTGCAATCCATCTTAGGAAACTTGATTCATAGGCCTTCTATTTTCTGCTACATTTTAGCATAGCGCTTGGAAGGAAATATAGGGTGTTAAGGTGCTATGAACTTACTAACACTGTGAGGAATGTTAATATTGTTTGGCTGACCATGTCATGCATTGCTTCATTTAGTTTCCCATTCTCTGTGGTTACCATTCATATCTTATGCACTAGACTTAGATTTAGAATTAACCATTTTAAAGTTTTATCCAGTGTTTCTCAGTGCTATTTTGAGTGTGTTATTCATTTTTATGACAGTGGGTTTAAAATTTCCACTCTGTCCCCGAGCTCATCTGAACAGACTAATCATGACCAGAAAACACCACCTACACAGTTATTACTTGGTGGGCTGCACTTCAACTGGATTTCTAATTCATGCTGGCGCACTGAACTAAGTCCTTCTACCCAGGGTTAGTATTCTGAACCCTGTAGCTCCATAGTACGGGGTATGGGGGTGGAGAGGTGCAATCCCCAGATCGTGACATCTGCAGTGGAGTAGACCCTGGCATATATGGAATCAAAAGAGCTGCATAATTTAGAGTTAATTTTCAACACTACTTTAACAAGCTTCAATTTTGTCAGGGACCACCATCTAAACCATGGTGGTTCCACACAAAAAAAGACTTGAAATGTCCCCTTAGCATTGGGAGAAATTTCCAATGAAAGTATTGTGGGTGTGGAGGGCTGAGATTGGAAGAACTGTTAATATTATTTCTGAAGATGGCCGCAGGTTTGGGGATAAATCTTGAGGAATACTGGTAAGTGACAAAAGCCTACCATGCCATGGCTGTCGTTTTTGTAGACAGTTGATCATGCATGTACAAGTTGAAAAATGTAAACCAACAATGTGGACAACTCTAGATTTTGCAGCATCTGTCCATTGTGATGCAATTGCCACAGAAGTTTGATCACCAGGCCACAAAGCTCATAATGAGGCCTGAATCTCAGTCTTTACTTCACACCATAAAGGAGCTTCCAGCGTCAAATCTAGAAATCCATCAAAATGTTCTCACTATGCTCTTCAAAGGTTTTGGGGAGCACAAGGAAAGAAAATAAAAGACTGCGAAAACAGAAATCATGGGAGACAAACCGCTTCTTACACAGTTCATTAATTGCCCTCTCCTTATCCTATAATATTTTAATAAAATAGTATAAAGCTTTATATTGCTACTGTGCAAATACAACCAAACATAGTAAAAAAATGCACTACAATGCCTCTTTGTTCTATATTGACTGTGCAGCCAATTGAGAATTAACAGAGGGTCTCACACAGGATCCACCCTGGTTAGAGCACAAAGGACACAAAAGTTTAAACAACTTTGGACAACCATTTATTTCAGGTCCTTAGTCCTTTCTACGCTTGGGGAGCAGGACGTTCAAGAAACATATGAACATTTGAGAGGTGCATAGTCAGACATATACAATCTACTGTTTCTAGCACTTCTATTTACGTATGTGTGATACTAAGCCCAGATTGTTATGATTCCCCGTGGTGCTTTGGAGAGGGTATCCGGGGAGGAACGCAAGCTGTGCCAGATGTGGGGAGTCCGAGGCGGGCTTCCTACACTGACCTGGTCTTCGGACAAATCCAAAACGTACTGGAATGATTTAATGACTGATTTATCTGTCATGATGAATGTTAGATACCCATGGACTTCAGAATTACCCTGTGGACTGTTTGGCAGAGATACACTCCCCACAGGAGTCATATGGCATTGGCACTGCTGTTAGCAAAACAATAGATTTCATATTTCTGGGGCAGAGGGTAATCTCCTTAAATTAAACAATGGCTAGATTCCATGGTCTACTGAAATGAACACATTTAAGTATATGCAGAATTCATGCCACACTCTTTTAAACTTGTCCCCTACCACCCCCCCCCCCCCTCCACGTTTGTACTTACATACTTTAAGCACACAGTTGTACTTCTATATGAGACTTGTCAGACACTGGGCATCTGCAGAGTCGGACTTTCAGCCACTTGTGATTATGCATGGCTGTACTTTTAGTATGTTACCCTCCACTCAATACTATTGATCAGCCCCTGTAGTATAGCGCAAGACAGGATAACATGCTTATTGAAATCACTTTGGTTTGTAAAATACCCTTCCAAAGTATACAAAAGGCATGGAATAAACTATCACTTTTGCAGATTTCCATTCAAATGAGATGGGCCTTGGTATAATAATGCTTTTGTTTGTGAATGACTGTAATGCACTGCTGCCTTGTTACAAGGCACAAGCAAAGTCAATATGAAATAGCACAGGGTCAAGCTGGCAGCCTGGCTAAATCTACGAACATCAGAGAGACTTAGGCCCCCATTATGACCCTGGCGGATGGCGGTAATTTGGGGAAAGGTACTGCCAACAGGCTGGCGGTACCTTTTCCCAAATAATGAAATTGGCTCAAGCCAAACCGCCAATGTACCACTCCGTTAGCCAGGGTGGTAAAAGCTGCTGGGCTGGAGACTTCGGTCTCCAGCCCGGCAGCCATCACAATCCCACCTTCGGGATTATGACCCACCCCTACTGCATGGTTTTCTCCCCCTCCCCAGAGTCCTCTTCCACCCTTCCACTCCCACTCCAGACCCCCCGACCTCCACACACCCTCATACACACAGGCATACCCACATCCACCCACGCAGGCACATACCCACACCCCACAACACACACTAACATACATTGTAGCACACACGCATTCACAACACACAACATACACTTATATTCATTCATTCACAGCCGCAAGCACGCATACAAAAACAGACCCCCCCCCCCCCCCCCACACAACAACCCCACAAACACACACAGCACCCCCAGCCCCCTCTTCTTTCGGACAACCTGACTTACCTGCTTCGAGGGGGGTCCTCTGGTAGGAGGCGGGATGCGGCGCTGCTGCCAGCAGCAGCGTCTGCCAGCAAAACACCGCCAGACCGTATCATGGCTCATGATATGATTGCCAGTGTTTTTCTGGTGTGGCGCTGCCGCTGGCAGCAGCGCCACCCTACTGCCGTCCGCCGCCATGACCTTCGACAAAATACAGCCAGCCTTCTGGTGGTAGTCAGTCTACAGTCATAATGCGGTTGGCGGCTGGTAGCCACGGCAACGGTATGTTGGCGTCTGTTGCCGTGGCGGTAGTGGGCATTTACCGCCAATGTCATAATGAGGCTGTAGGAAGTTCACTCTGTATGTACTATTTCAAAGTAAGAAATAGCATGCACAGAGTCCAAGGGTTCCCCTTAGAGGTAAGATAGTGGCAAAAAGAGATAATACTAATGCTCTATTTTGTGGTAGTGTGGTCGAGCAGTAAGCTTATCAGAGGGTAGTGTTAAGCATTTGTTGTACACACACAGGCAATAAGTGAGGAGCACACACTCAAAGACAATTCCAGGCCAATAGGTTTTTATATAGAAAAATATATTTTCTTAGTTTGTTTTAAGAACCACAGGTTCAAGATTTACAAGTAATACTTCAAATGAAAGTTATTTCACTCAGGTATTTTAGGAACTTTGAATCAACACAATATCATGTACAGTTTTGGCAAAAATGGCAATAAGCTATTTTAAAATTGGACACAGTGCAAAATTCAACAGTTCCTGGGGGAGGTAAGTATTTGTTAGTTTCACAGGTAAGTAAAGCACTTACAGGGTTCAAAGTTGGGTCCAAGGTAGCCCACCGTTGGGGGTTCAGGGCAACCCCAAAGTTACCACACCAGCAGCTCGCTCAGGGCCGGTCAGGTGCAGAGGTCAAAGTGGTGCCCAAAACGCAAAGGCTTCAATGGAGAAGGGGGTGCCCCGGTTCCAGTCTGACACCAGTGCGACTTTGGAGGGCCGACCAGGGGGGGTTTTGTAGGGCACCGGGGGGTGGGGGGGGGGGGGGGGGGGGGACACAAGTCAGCACAAAAAGGTACACCCTCAGCGGCACAGGGGCAGCGGGGTGCAGAGTGCAAACAGGCGTCGGGTTTGCAATAGATTTCAATGGGAGACCCAGGGGTCTCTTCAGCGATGCAGGCAGGCAAGGGGGGCTCCTCGGGATAGCCACCACCTGGGCAAGGGAGAGGGCCATCTGGGGGTCGCTTCTGCACTGGAGGTCTGATCCTTCAGGTCCTGGGGTCTGCGGGTGCAGTGTCTTTACCAGGCGGCGGGTTCTTTGAAGCAGGCAGACGCGGTCAGGGGGAGCCTCTGGATTCCCTCTGCAGGGGGGTCAACTCTGGCTACTCACAGGGTTGAGGTCGCCGTGGAGTCCTCCCTGTAGTGTTGGTTCTCCGCAGGTCGAGCTGGGGGCATCGGGTGCAGAGTGGAAAGTCTCACGCTTCCGGCGGGAAACGTGTGGTCTTTAAAAGTTGCTTCTTTGTTGCAAAGTTGCAGTCATTGTGGAACAGGGCCGCTGTCCTCTGGATTTCTTGGTCCTTTTAGATGCAGGGTAGTCCTCTGAGGCTTCAGAGGTCGCTGGACCCTGGGGGACGTGTCGCTGTTGCAGTTTTTCTCGAAGTGGGGAGACAGGCTGTAGGGCTGGGCCAAAGCAGTTGGTGTCTCCGTCTTCTCTGCAGGGCTTCAGGTCAGCAGTCCTTCTTCTTCGTCTTCAGGTTGCAGGAATCTATCTTGCTTTGTTCTGGGGGGCCCTAAATACTAAATTTAGGGGTGTGTTTAGGTCTGGGGGGTTAGTAGCCAATGGCTACTAGCCCGGAGGGTGGCTACACCCTCTTTGTGCCTCCTCCCTGAGGGGATGGGGGCACATCCCTAATCCTATTGGGGGAATCCTCCATCTGCAAGATGGAGGATTTCTAAAAGTCAGAGTCACCTCAGCTCAGGACACCTTAGGGGTTGTCCTGACTGGCCAGTGACGACTCCTTGTTTTTCTCATTATCTCCTCCGGCCTTGCCGCCAAAAGTGGGGCCGTGGCCGGAGGGGGCAGGCATCTCCACTAGCTGGGATGCCCTGTGGCGCTGTAACAAAGGGGTGAGCCTTTGAGGCTCACCGCCAGGTGTTACAGTTCCTGCAGGGGGAGGTGAGAAGCACCTCCACCCAGTTCAGGCTTTGTTCCTGGCCACAGAGTGACAAAGGCACTCTCCCCATGTGGCCAGCAACATGTCTGGTGTGTGGCAGGCTGGTAAAACTAGTCAACCCACACTGGAAGTCGGGTATGTTTTCAGGGGGCATCTCTAAGATGCCCTCTGGGTGTATTTCACAATAAAATGTACACTGGCATCAGTGTGCATTTATTGTGATGAGAAGTTTGATACCAAATTTCCCAGTTTTCAGTGTAGCCATTATGGTGCTGTGGAGTTCGTGTTTGACAGACTCCCAGACTATATACTTTTATGGATACCCTGCACTTACAATGTCTAAGGTTTTGCTTAGACACTGTAGGGGCATAGTGCTCATGCACCTATGCCCTCACCTATGGTATAGTGCACCTTGCCTTAGGGTTGTAAGGCCTGCTAGAGGGGTGACTTATCTATGCCATGGGCAGTGTGAGGTTGGCATGGCACCCTGAGGGGAGTGCCATGTCGACTTAGTTATTTTCTCCCCACCAGCACACACAAGCTGGCAAGCCGTGTGTCTGTGCTGAGTGAGGGGTCCCCAGGGTGGCTTAAGACATGCTGCAGCCCTTAGAGACCTTCCCTGGCATCAGGGCCCTTGGTACCAGGGGTACCAGTTACAAGGGACTTACCTGGATGCCAGGGTGTGCCAATTGTGGAGACAAAGGTACAGATTAAGGAAAGAACACTGGTGCTGGGGCCTGGTTAGCAGGCCTCAGCACACTTTCAAATCATAACTTGGCATCAGCTAAGGCAAAACATCAGAGGGTAACCATGCCAAGGAGGCATTTCCTTACAGAGGCCCTTTGTTTTCCTTCCAAATTTTATTTGAACTATTTTAAAAGACTTATTCCACACACAAGTTTCATGCAAATATCATCCAAGTTGTGCTTGGGGGAAGAGAATGGGCAGTGATTTTGCTTTGTACAGCAATCTGGTCAAGAAATACATTTGTATGCAGGCAATTATGACATACAAGGACATTTCCAATCTAGCAAATTTATACAGGTCTTTGAATAGAATGTCTATCAGAGGTAAAATTTTAGTTGTATAAATGTTACTAGTTTTTTCTGGGATATGGCCCCCAAATACTTGTGCAGTCCGACTGAAGTCAGGGTCACTTAATTTAGTTTCGTATTCTGACAACCCAACCAATTCCATACACATAGATTTATTGCAATAATTGTTTAAGCCTGATGCCTTGGAGAAGTTATAGAGCTTCAGGAAGAGATCAGGGAAAAATTGATTTAGAGCTGTTAAAAAACCTTCATCTGCAAAAATAGCTATTTTTATATAGCCATCTCATTCTAATGCTCACAGTGTCATGGGGTTAGTTTGTTTTTACCTATTAGGGGGTGCAGGGCTAGCTCAAAAACTCAGTTGTGAGGGAGGCAGCCCTGTCTAGTCCTACTAGATAGAATGGCTGTTGCCGACAGCTCTTCTTTAACTTTAATTTTGCTGGAGTACAAATTTAGAGGACGAAAGTCGTGATATTTGGTCCAAGGCTGGTTTTATGCATAGTGTGTTTAACTTATTGCCATATAAAATTATTAAATGTCTGCTCAGTGTCAAGCGATGAAAGAAGCATCTGTTCTTCTCAGCGTTTGACTACCTCCTAAAGACTGACTGGCAGGTGTATGCTAGCCTAGATTTGACTTTTTTTTTATGAAATCTGAATGGAATGCAAGTTTCAAAGTTGATCTTACATCTAGCAATCCTGTGATTATGGCTTCTGTTAAAGAGAAAAATCATGCCATAGTTTAAAAGACATTAGGCCTAAAGGACTCGCATAACAGGATATTTCCTTGGTTTCAACATGGGAGTGTAAACGTCAACATCTAGTTATTGCTTTGCAGGATAACAAGGTAGTTGAAAACCTTTGAAAAGGATCAGCTCAAAATTCTTTCTAGGCTTTGTATATAGGAGTCGTAAAGTCCTAGTGTCATATTCACGACTAGGCTTTCCAAGGTTTTTAACGGATTGCTTGATTTCCATAGCTGTGGTATGTTCTTCTAAAGCATCATGACCTCTAGTGCAACGGGAGGCACACTAAAATCCCAACAATACCGTGAATGGGATTTACCACAAACCTGAGAATTGTACAATGTGGAATTGTACTTGTGAAAGACCTTCAGGATGTTGGCTGTAGTTGTGTTTTCTGCAACAATGTTTCTCAGAAGGTGTTGCAAGTGTGTTGTATTCTAATCATATAAGCTAAGAGGCAGAATAATATTTTATGTCCCCATTCTCCCACTAGTTCATCCCGTACCCTGCTCAGTTCTCAGTATATCTTACATTGCTGTGCCAATCAGGATGCATTTCTTTCTAGAGAGACTTGTTTTCTCAACATGTATAAGAAATCAGACTCTGTGCAATATTAAGAACTGCTTTGGCAGAGTCATGATATATCACTAATCTTGTTTTCCCCTAGAACTACAGTTCTAGACAGTGACCAAACTAAAGGAGCAAAAGTGATAAGTGATGAAATCTCCACATGCAGCAGGGAGTGGTCTGACAAAATGTGTGATTCTATCGTAGGGTGCCACTGTTCCCAGAGAAAAATAAAAGCCATTTGTTCACATTTTAAGATTCTGTTGAGGCCCAGACATGATACTTAAACATAACTTTATTTAAATGTTCCATATTCATTTTTTGACATGGCCTTCCTGTCTGTTTACTTTAATTATCAGAAAGGGACCATTCAAGTAGCTCCAGAATAACATTTTAAAGTACTTTACTTTTATATTTACAGTTTAAAGTAAGCGAAGATGAAGGCAAGAAATATTGCCTTTTGAAGATTTTCATAATTTTTGTACCAGCCAGGACATTAAAATATCAGTCCTGGTGGTAAAAAATAAATTTAAAAAAAACACCGGTGACAATATGGGCAATACAGAAAGTTCAAAATTTCTGCCAATTAAAAAGCAATCTATTCTTGTTTGTGATCTGTGAACCCTCAAATAAAATGTATAGTCCATGTTCTGCTTCCTGCTGAGACTTCCAAATCCAAATTCTTAAATCTATGCACTAATGATGGCTGCGGGCTGGGAAGGAGCACTGGCAACAGACCAGCACAGACTCTTTCATTCCTTTCTTTAGGACCGATCAAAAATAATGTAAGCCTGACTTCTAAAACACCTCTATGGCCCAAACCCTGCCGATCCTATTGTCATATTATAGTTCTTCTCAAAGTATAATCCTTTTATAAACAAAATGGCCTCTCTTCTAATTTTGTTGGGCTAGCTATAATGAAACTGTTTAGATTGCCAGTAAGAATGTAAGCATGGTACAGCTATCTTTTTAAAATGTATTTCAGGTAACACTGCTGTATTGAACTTTCAGTGAGCAGCCATTATGTGCTTCCTCCTAGAGGGGAGTTAAAGGGACCATATGATCAATGTTACAATATATCATCAAACCCAAACAGATTTTAGCAAAGGAACATTCTAGAAAGCTTTCTGTTGGTGATCGTTAGTGATGAAGGATGGATTAAAGAGAATTTTTTTTCTTTTCTCTTTATTCTATGGCTCTTTTAAGGGAATGGACATTCAAAGTAGTGAGTTTAATTAACTCCATTCATAGCATGACATGGCGCCAGGAAATAATACCAGAAACATCTTCGATAGGCATTACAGCATGATCACATACCTTTTGTGGCTACACAGCATAAAACGGTGTCTGGACGGAAACTGCAGTGCAGAAACAAAGTTGCATACTAAAGACAAATGAATGCATACTTTGTACCTTACAGCATAACCAACATAAATAATAAGTATAAAATAAGTTTACAAAAAATAAGCATGAAATAGCCACAGCAACAAATAACAGAAAATATTGAGAATGGCTTGAAATACGCTGCTGCAATACCATGGAGTAGCTCAGCAAGAAATATGCTAGCCAGGCATATTCATCCATCATAACAAGCAATGGCAAAGCAAACATATCTCATCTGAGCTATCGGCTTTGGCAATGTTTTATAGCCATGCGGTACAGCAGAGCGGATGCTGTGCAGTGTGGCTAAAACTAATTTTAAGAAGTACTATGATGCAGCCTTAGCTAGAGCTTTTTTTTTTTGGCAAGGTTCAACAAGGATGACAGAGAAGAAGAAAAGTTAACGTAGTACCTCAATCAGACTGCGATAAGCCGATGGGCAGCATGGACGCTGAAGCACTAAGTACTTGGTTCATGCGATGCTGAAATAAGAGGAAGTGAAACCAGCACAGGCTGGCCAGTCAGAAGGTAACAAATAAGAGTGACACTGAAGCCAAAGAATGTTAAGAAATGGACAGACTGTAAGCCCCTTGTTTACAATATATCTCACAAGTGAGAGCATGCAGGCGAGACCTAAAAAATATTTAGGGCATGTGACTTGTCTTGAAGATATAAACGAATGAACACGATTTTGTGAAAGAGGTGCTTTTTGTCTGATGTACAATTTAGAGATCTCAGAGAAACTCGATAAAAGATAACAAGATGCAGAAAGGATCAATGGCTAACCACAAGAATGTTGAATAAAAACCTAAGGTTGCCATCTGAAACCTTTTACAAAAATGTTTGGCTACTGCAGAACATGACCAGTCACCAGATGTAGCATTCTAATTTCCTTACCCTGCCCTCTTGTCTTGTGCATTCATCTGGTAAACACTTTTCGTTGATTCGTTGTTTTCGTCATTCATTGAGATGTGCCTCTTCTTCAGTCTTCAGTCCCAGCAACAGCGAAGTCAGGGAGTCGACTAAAGTTGGTATCACCCTCCCCCCTCTTCTAATGAATAAACCATATACATCTTGAGAGTGAGATGTTGCCTTCTTTAAAGAGAATCTCACTCTGAATTCTGGCTAGTGACATGATTTCTCTCCTTAATTTGAAAAAGGTGTGGTCTGGTGAGTACATCTGGCATCAAACTTTTTGTGTATCTGGAACACTTAGAAGGCTCCATGGGTGTGACTGAGCACTATTTCACTGCATTCTAGAAACTCCAGAGGATTGCAAAATAATGCTAAAACTTGAGCTTCCCGGTCAGTATTTGACACTTCTGCACGCATCACAGGGATCCTCATGGTACTGCGGACAGAGTTGCTTGTTTTGTTTACTCTGCATTTTGCTGCTGTTGTTTTTTCAAGGGTTTGAAATGGAAACGGTAGACAGTTACTGTCCTAGCAAAGTCTTGGCACAGGGTTGATATATATATATATATATATATATATTTTTTTTTAATTGTGCATCTAAAGGTGTAAGGCACCTATCATTGACGGCTCTTGGATGTCATTTGCAGATGCTGTATCGCTCCTGGCTGTACTGGGGAGCAGACTATGTCACTTCTTTTTTTAATGTCTGACCTCCGAGCATTTCTTGGATGTTTGGTGCTTTGGAGCTTTATGTTTTGCTAAAGCCAGGACCCATTAGCAACGCAAACAGTATAGAACCTAAATCAGTCAGAAAAAAAGCATCACACAGTTAATGATTTGATACAGGGAAAATCATGCAGGCCTCACTCTCCACCACGTGGCCCTATGACAGGAGGAAGAGAAAATCAGTTTGCCGGGGCTGAGACTTTGACAGAAGACGAGTCATTGGTGTCCCTCTAATAAGTATGTATTTCAAGGCAGGATTCAAATTGAGCTTCACCAAAAGCACAGCACCCTGCTGCAGACTCCTCACACAACTAGGTTCTGGTGGGCGTCTCTCCCAGACCCTGTCTTATAGATAACATGGACCTGTGCCTGCTGTACATTCTCAATTGACTCTTCCTCTCCTCTCCAACAGCACCCAGTCTTGAATACCACACTACATCAGGGCCCAAAAATCACCACCAGTTCACCTTTATGGGGGCCTCCTGACATAATGCAACTCTGTGAAGCAGGTATTCTGTTCAAAGTGACTGGTCTGCTACATAAAACACTATTTCCACTTTCTGTTTCAGCCACGAGGCATCTTTTTCAAGGGGGTATTTTTTGTCTTAACCTCTTGCTGCCAGGCCTTTTCTCTTCAGTGCTAAGCCCTTTTTTGGCTATTTGGGGTATTTTGTGCTTAGGCCTCCATAACGCTTTGTCCACATAAGTTATCCCCGCTAAATGAGTCCACCTCCCTCCCCCTCCAACATCCTGGGGTCCCTAAGGAGCCCAGGGTTTGTGGATTTCCCTGGAGGGGACTGAGAAAAGAGGCAAAATATAGCAACATTTTGAGTTTTTCGAGAAAAATAGGAGAAAAGTGCTGTATTTTCCCATAACAATGGAATCCACAATCTGATGGCTGTACTAAAGTCACAATTTTCCCAGCTTTCAGGACATGCAGAGCTGAATCAAAAAACTAAATTTTGTACCACAGTTTTAGCATTTTTTAAAGATGTAGCTTATTTTCCCTACTTTTCGTGTGCTCAACCTACTTCCGGTTTGTGGTGGAAACTAGTGTGAAACCCATTGGTGATTCTGGATTCCTGAAAAATGGACACATTTTCGAATTCAGCAAGGGGTCATATGTGTAGATCCCTCAAGGTTTTACCAAGGAAAATAACTGTTGGAAAAAAAGGAATATTGAAAATGAGTAGGGGGGAAAAAGGACATCTGTAACTTTTAGTCACAATGGCAGATTGATATATGTTGTAGAAAATGTAAAAAATAATTGCACTACTGTAAAAATGAAATGTTAAAACACTGTGCAACATCAAGCACAAGCAGAAACTACACCACTATTCACAATCAAAAACTAGTACAAGCCTAATCCCCACACTGACATGAGCAAGGTGAAAGATTCATTCAAGGATGTGGTGGAACAACATGAAAGGGTCATCTGTTAAATTCAAACTCATGTCTAACCAACCAGCAAGTATTTACGACATCAGCACACGAGCCCCCGGCACACTCTCCCTGCCTACAAACAGACTGAGTAGACAATGGGTAGATGATTTGATTAGCCTAATGCGCACAGGTGCACGACTTACAATGTTTGCATGGAGGAAACCAAATTCTGAACAGTCAGAAGTACCAGACACACAATGATGTCAGCACACACTTCAAATAAATTACATTTACAAAAGAGCATGTACGCATTGATAGGTCAAAGAATACTCGGTCATAAACTTTTGTTGTATGTATAATTAAGAGCGAGTAATTACATTGCCTAGGAAATCAGGGTTATGGGGTCATAGGTTTGAGTGCTTCTCAATTTTAATCTGTAAACTTGCAAGTTTTCTATTATTGTATAATAAAGTATTGTACTAATGTGTATAAAAACAGGCATTAGAGTAAAACTGTAGAGGCAAGTAGTGCAGGACTAAGGTGCAGTCGGCAGAGTTTTTCTCCTTATCTTAACAGTTAGTAAATACTTTCTTTGGATTGCCAAGAAGAGTCTGCGTGGTCTTTTCTGAGTCTCAAGCGTGTTCTTGGTCACCCTGTAGCAGTTTGCGAGCCACTTCAGGAGGTTCCTTACGCCCTCTGCACAATCAATGGAAATATATGTATTTGTGAATCCGTCACAAAAGGCCAAAAGGGCACCGCACACAATTTGTTTTTTATTGTCAAAGGATTGTGAACGTGTGTTGCACAATCTATGGAAATATGTATTTATGAACTTATCAGAAAGGACAGAAGGGCACTGCATGCAATTAGTGTTTTTTCATTGCTGAAGGATTATGTGCATGCGCTGCACCATCAACGGAAATATATCTATTTTTGAATTTGTCAGAGAAGACTAGAAAGAAGGGCACCACATGTGATTTGTTTTTTTTATTGTTAAAGGATTGTGTACATGCGTTGCACAATCAGTGGAAATTTCTGCATGCAATTTGCTTCTTTTTATTTTTATATGGACGATTGTGTGCATGCATTGCACAAGCAAAAAGGCGCTTACGTAACTAGAAGAATTTTGGTTTGTTGAGTGACTGAAGGCAACCGCATGCAGTTGAATGAAGTTTGGCCAAAGTGTGAAGTTGCATGTAACAAAAAGTTTATACTATAAGGTGTCCCGTAGACTTGGTAAACAGAACTAAAAGCTGAAAGCCTATTGTAAAAAGGGAACAGTAGACAATTGTTTTTTTTTTTTTTTAAATATATTTTTATTAACATTTTGTTTTTACACAGTTTCATATTTGTTCATTTTACATGCATTTTTTGCTTATATTATTATATTCTTCTTTTTTCCCATTGTTTGCACTTTTTATTATCATTTATCTTAATGTTTTTTATTCAATAAATTGTGCACATTTACTTGTTAAAGCATATTTCCTTTCTACAATTCGCTGCTCTGTGTAATCAACAATCAAACAACAAACTTGGACCCCTTCTTCCTTATAACTTGGGAGAATAGAAGAAAGAGGTGAGGGGGAAGGGGAACACCAGGTATGCGATGTTCAGGTTTCTGTTAACAATCGTATTGAGTTAATAGGAGGTAGGGAAAGGAAGAAGGGGAGAAAAAAGAAACCAAAGGACTCCAAACGGTCAACTTTACGGCTTTGTGAAAATGGCTTTTGTGGTTGCTAGCTTGAAGGTGCTATTGAGTGCCCATTTTTGGGTGAGGGAAGATGGCTATCCAGGGCGCACCGGCGCACAGTGGGGGTGGTGGGTCGCTCACATTGCTTACTGTTCTTGTCAGCGGAAAAGGGGTCAGAGGTCCAACTGTCCTCCCACCTTTACTCTTGGTGCGATCTATGTGTGGTTTGGGTCTGTTTTGGGTGCCTGTCTATGTGCTTCCACCCTTTGGGTTCCATCCTTGGTGTAGATTACGTTGCACTGGTTCTTCCCGCTGGGCCTGCCTTCCTCTTATTTATACTTTCCCAGCTCGTCACTAAATTCTCCCATTCCGGAGCTATAGGGACCTGGCGAATATTTCTGGCTTCTTCTGCTTTTAGGACCTGCAGTTCAGCTCTAGACCATGTTAATATATCCCTTTTCCAGTCAGACAGTGGAGGGTGATCTGTGGCCTTCCAGCCCCTCGCAATTAGTCTCTTATAAAGGGCCAGAGAGAGGTCCAGAAAGCGCCCCTTCACTTTTCCGCAGAGCGCAGCTGGTCTGAGGCCCAGTAGGCACAGCTCAGGGGTGGGACTCAACTCAAACTCAAACAACTCGGACAGGGTGGGTATTATTCCCCTCCAGCCCGTCTGGATCGCTGGGCAAGTCCAGACCATGTGGTCAAAATCTGCCCCTCCTGCTCCGCATCTCGGGCAATTCCCCAAAGCCCCTCCATATATACGGAACAGTCTGTGAGGCGTGAGGTACGTTCTGTGCAAATAATTATACTGTATGTATCTCAGCCGTGTATTACGTGATATTTTCCGAGGGTAGGCCAGTGTTCTACTCCATTCTGAGTCAGTTAGATCCCGCCCAATTGTGCCCTCCCACCGTCCTCTCAGCGACCGTAATGGGTCCAAGGCTGCCTCAATTTGGGCTCGATATATCTTAGCGATCAGGCGTGACTCCTCTCCTAACGTCCGCAGCAAGTGAAAGACCTTGTGTATGGTAGGCTCCGCGTTCACCGTACCCCAGTGGGTCTTAAGAATATGTACTAGCCTCCCATAAAGCAGGAACTGCCCCCTGGGTACCCCCTCTCCCGTTAATTCAGCAAATCCCCTCAGCACTCCCTCTTTGAAGAGTCCTCCCACTACTACTACTCCAGTTGACAACCAGGGGCCTAGTCCGGTGTTTCCCGGCCCTCCCCCCCTGGGTTCTATGGCAAGCACCGCCAGTGGCAAAGCTGGGGAATATGGGGGACCCACTCCCACCCTCTTCATACATCTTTTCCAGCATGCTAGCGCTACTTTTATCATTATATTGTTCCCAGGGAAGGTTATCTTCCTGTTTGTCATGCATGTCACAATCCACGCCGTGTCTATTGCTCCTTGGGCTGTATATAAATCCAGTTGGCCCTGGCCCACAAGCCAGCCGGGTATCCACTGTAATTGGGATGCCAAATAATATGCCTCAAAGTCGGGGGCTCCTAGGCCACCCGCGTTGGGTGGTCTGCAGATAGTTGTAAGTGTAGTTCGCCTGCGCCCATTGTCCCATATTAGTTCTCTGAGTAATGCGTTCAGATCGCGGAACCATGATCGGGGTATCAACAGCGGCAGGTTGGCAAAGCAGTAAAGAAGTCGGGGGAGCATGATCATCTTGGAGAGCGCCACCCTGGCCATCACCGACAGCTTCAGAGAGCGCCAAAATTCTACCGAGGATCTCAGGGATCGGAGCGCCTTACCAAGGTTGCCCTCTCTTAAGTCTCCTACGTCATGATAGATCTGGATCCCCAAGTATCTAAAATGTCCGTGGGGCCCATTTCAGGTCTGTTGGGCATGTTGCAGGACAACTATATCCAGGCACCAGAGGGAACACATATGTTTTATTACGATTAAGTCGTAATCCTGACACTACTCCAAACTCCTCCAGGGCGTTCAGGGCCCAGGGGAGGCCACTCGCCCCATCACCAAGATAGATCAGGATGTCATCTGCATATAGCGATATAATGTGTTCAGTTGGTCCCCACTGAATCCCCCTGCCCGCTCCCTCTCCTCGCACCCAGGCCGCCAAGGGCTCCATTGCCACAGCGAACAGCAATGGAGATAGGGGGCATCCCTGTCTGGTTCCTCTGTGTACTGGGTAGGCATCAGAGATTGTCCTACCTGTCTTGACCCTTGCCAGCGGGGACGAGTATAACAGGTCCACCCATTCGACCCAGCCCTCACCCAGACCCAACTTTAGCATTGTCGCCCTCAGGTAGTCCCACCTAATTGAGTCGAAGGCCTTTTCAAAGTCCACTGCTAGCATCGCCCCAGTTGGCGGCTTTGATTCACTGGGCATATGTATGATGGAGAAAATACGCCTAAGGTTTAGAGAGGTGCTGCGACCTGGTATGAAACCGTTCTGGTCAGGATGTATCAGGGTGGGCATAAGAGGCAACAGTCGGTTGGCCAGGATTTTACTGAGGATCTTAAAGTCGCTGTTTAGCATTGATAGTGGGCGATAGTCTGTCACTGATGCCTCCCTGCTGTTTGTTTTAGGGAGTGGCACTACCAATGCCTCGCGCAATGTACGTGGGAGTTCTCCGTTCTTTGCTGATTCCGTATACATTTCTATCAGACTGGGAACCAGTAAGGTTTTATACTTTTTATAAAAGTCCATAGGAAGACCATCTGTACCAGGGGTCTTCCCAGGGGCCAACTGTGCTATTGCCTCAACCGTCTCATCCGCTGTCACTGGGCCCCCCAAGCCGGCCCTGCCCTCTGGGCTTAATACCGGTAAAGATATCCGAGTTAGGAAATTGTCGAGGGTCCCCCTCTCCATGTCTGTGGGCTTCCTATATTGGTGTGTATAGTAGTCTCTAAATGCGTCGTTAATGGATTCTGGGCTAAGTCTACGTGTTCCCCTCCTGTCTAGTACACTTGCAATAGGGTCACTATCTCTGTTCGGGCGCACCGGCCATGCCAATAGTCTACCAGATCTACCCTCCTCTGACTGTATGGATGCCAAGTATCTTTGCATACTATGGCATCTAAGTCGCTCTTCAGCCTGGGAGTGCTCTCTACGTGCACGATCGTACTCTTCGTCCGCTTGCCCAACAGAGCCCTGTCTTAGCTCCCCCTCATGTATGACCCTCTCCAATGCGCTTAATTCTCTCTCTAGTGTACGTTTTATCCCCACTGACTGTCCAAGACAATGACCCCGCGTCCCCACTTTGAGTGTCTCCCACTCTGTGCCTCTGGCGGAAGTAGATCCCTGGTTAATTTCTATATGTTCTGTTAGGTAGCATCTTAATTCCTCCCTGTATGCCTGATCTTCAAGTGCTGTCGGGAGCATTCTCCATGACGGTATGGGAGGTCTGTCCTGGGATACTCTCAGTGTCAGTAATAGAGGGTTGTGATCTGATAATGTGCGGGCAAGGTATTCAGCATGGGTCACTCTACGTGCCAGTCCCGCAGTGCAAACTATCCTATCAATTCTGGTGTGTACCTGATAAAGACCCGAATAAAACGAATAGTCCCTGGTCTCTGGGTGTTGTAACCGCCAAGCATCTACCAGCCCCCAGGCGTCTAGCCATCCAACTAATTTTTTTGCTGTTTTGGTTGATGTTGCTCCCTGTAGTGGGGGGGTGGATCTATCTAAATCAATGTCGAGCACTGTGTTGAAGTCTCCTCCTATTAGTACTTCCCCCGTGTGTTGGCGAGTAAGGTGCCTAGACAGGTTCGTCATAAATGCTGTTTGGTCCTGGTTGGGAGCATATATACAACTCAGGGTCAACTGGAGCCCCTGTAACCTCCCTTCCAATATGACAAACCTTCCGTCACTGTCTATGTTGGAGGAATCAATCGTGAAGGGGACTCCCGCCCTAATCCAAATCAGGGCTCCCCTTGCATAAGTTGAATATTCTGTGGCAAACACCTGTCCCCTCCATCTCCGCCTTAGTTTCTCTCCCTCTCCGGGTGCGAGATGAGTTTCCTGTAGCATAGCTATCTGCACCCCTCTCCTTTTTAGAAAGGAAAGGATTCTATGTCTCTTAGCAGGAGTACCCAACCCCCTGACATTCCAAGTTATGATTTTGTAGTCCGCCATCCTATTCTCAAGGCCTGTTGTATGAAGGGTCGGCACGCCTAAGGCCCCGATCGATTCCCCCACAGGTATGCACCCTCCTCGCACTCAAACCATTTCGCATGTGTAGCCGATTTAACTAGTAACTGCAAACCCCAACTCCCCATCCCCAGGGCACCTCCGGAACTGTAGGCTGCCCAATAAATTCTGCAACACTGCAAATTATTCAAACACATCAATGCAATACTCACCAGTCAGGAGCGACAGGCAAGAGTCAGATCCGGGGGAGCGGCCAGGTCCGGAGGGGCCATTTCGCTTCTTATCATGTCTCGCCTTTCAGCGCCGGCGCGGTCTATGCAAGTTCGTCAGCAGTCTGCGGGGTTACTTTTGGAGCGTAAGTCGAGTCCCCAGAGCCATCAGGCGAGGACACCACTGTATCGTCTGATTCTTCTCCCTAGATCTCCCGGGGCGACGACTCGCCACCCACCTTTGCCGCCGCCTCCAAGGCCTCTCTCTTGCCAGTTTCCCTCTGTGTCCGCGTTGGTGTTAGTCTCTGGCGGTCTGAGTCTTTTCTCCTTCGGGGCCCGCCGGGACCCGCCCGCCCCGCGATTCTCCGACACTGGTCGCGTCGGCTGTGTCCCAGTTCTTTCCAGCCATTCCCAAGTCTCCTCTGGGGTTTGGAAGAACGTGGTTTTCCCGTCCGCAATCACCCGTAGTCTTGCTGGATAGAGCAGCGAGTACTGTATCCCCTCTTCTCGCAAGGTTCTTTTAACGGCTAAGAAGGAGGCACGCTTGTTTTGGACCTCCAAGGTGAAGTCAGGGAACAATGTTGCTTCGCCATTGGCTACTTTAAACGGGCCCGTTTCCCTGGCTTTCTGCAAGAGGATGTCTCTGTCCCTGTAGTGCAGGAGTCTAGCTATTACTGCTCGTGGTGGCCTGCCAGGAGCTAGTGGTCTAGCTGGTACGCGGTGTGCTCGCTCCAGTGAATAGAAGGGGGTCAGACATCCTGGTGCGACAACTGTGCTTAGCCATTTCTCCAGAAACTCCACCATATTCGGCCACTCAGTCCCTTCAGGAAGGCCCACCACGCGAATGTTGTTCCTCCTATTTCTGCCTTCTGCGTCTTCAGCTCGCTGTTCAAGCTTCGCCACCCTGCCAGCCAAGGAGGACACCGCCGCGGATACCTCTTCTTGTTTTGGGACTACTTCTGCTAGCGTTGCCTCCGTTTCTTTTACTCTGTCAGCTAATTTATGATGATCAGCTCTCAGGAGGCCCACCTCTATCGCCACCTGATTGATGTCACGCTGTAGTGTGGATTTGGTGTCCTCAATGGCACCCAGTATTTTGTCTAGAGTGTCTTGCACTTTGCTTTGCGACTGGCTTTGCGTGGTCAGTTCATTGTCCCCCAGTGGTGGATGCTCTGGAGGGTCCATGTTTTTGCTCTTGTGTCTGCCCTTGGGGGGCATTGGCCAGGCAGGTAGGGGCGACTCAATGAGGCTAGCGCCCAGTGCGCTCAGGCCCGGATCCACCGGTGGCCCCCGCGGGCCGAACAATCGTGAGTGCGCTATGTTCAGTCCCCCAGTCGCGTCACATCTTCTCCTTAGGTAAGTAACCAGTTTTGGGCTAAACCGGGGTTGGTGTGCTTTCGTAGGCTTGTGTTGTTATGCTTATAAGTGATTGCTGCAGCAAGGCCTGATTGGTCCCGTCACCCAAAGAAGGCTCCGCACCATGGAACAAGGGCACCCGGCCCCCAACTCTGGTAGTTGACGGTGGACGGCGCAGGGCGATTCCACGCCGCCTCGCCCCACAAAGGACAAACAGTATTCATCTTGGGCCATCCCGGGCTGGGAAAGTTCCGTCGTCGGCATCCGGGGGCTCCCGGGCAGCAGACATCAGAGCTCCGGTCGTGCGTTCCCCAGGGGGGGGCTCACCTAAAGTGGACTCTTCACCAGGCATCCCCAGAGGGCCCCCCGCCCCCGCGTCTCTCCGCTGTGTGCAGCCCCTCAGCCAGGGGGCATCAGACTCCGCCTCCCGAGCAGGAGGCCGACTCGCCACCGGCAGGCGCCCCCACCTGTCGTTCCGGTCCGCACCACTCCTTCGGGGTGGGCCCGTATCCAGGGCCAGCGCCGGGCGCAGCGCACCGCCCAGACCCGGGGCCGCGGCCGCAACTCGGCAGCGACCCACGCAGGCCCAGGCCCGCACCAGGGCGCACGAGCCCGCCGGAGGCCGCCCCCGGGGCCGCAGCCACCCTCAAGCCGCCCCGGTCACGCCGGCCCCTCACCTGCGGCGCTTCAACACGGGGATCACTCTGGCACCGCGCGCCTCGGCCCCGCCCGCCGGGCCGCGGCCTCTCCGCAGCCTCGATCACTCGGGGGCCCGCTCCAGGGGGGGGGGGGGGCGAGACCGCACCTCCGCGGTCCCCCCGTCCACGGCAGTCGTCCCGCTCCACTCCGGTCACAGGACCGCCCGCATCAGCGCGTCCAGGCACCGATTCAAAGTCGGCCCCTCCGGAGCCGATCAGTTAAGCGTGCGCCATGCTCGGCTCCGTGGCCACGCCCCACAGTAGACACAATTATGCCCAGAGAGTATTTCTGTGTGTCCAGTCTTGTCAGTGACACACAGGCCAGATGAGAAACCCACTGTGACAGTGTCCCTCAATGACAAGAGATCTGCAGTCCTCAGATACAAAAGTAACAAGATCCTGTATTAAAGAGAGAGGCCTTCCGACTTCCAACAGATCCTTGGACATTGATTCTCTGTGGAAATTATAAGGGTTCCCTTTACCAAGCCAGTACAGATGGAAGTAGGAGGAGCCATACTGATGGGTGTTTACTGTTCTCACCAGCTGCCCCAGTAGATAAGTTAGGAAGAGACCTGGTGGCAAAAGTGAACATGACCATTCGTTTTAAGCCAGACAGTATCATGATTTGTTCCATACCTGGAGTTCCATCTTCCAGAGCCATGGTACTAACAGTAGACTCCTCCAGCAGAGACCAGACTAGAGCATGACCTGCTGATACGGAGGCTATTACTGCAGAAGCCTAGATCATATTAGCAGAGACACTGGAACTATTGGGGAGGGGTGTTCAATTGCCCAAAGAATTCCTTTTTAGGCAGCAAGGACAGGACTCTGCACTATCAGAAGTAGAGGTGATACTGCACATAGAGGCTTTGGAACTAAAACCTACCTATGGCATCTTGACAGCCGGAGACCATAATGGTGCTTTGTGGGCATGCGTCATCTTCCTTGAGCCAGGAAAGACGATTAGGGAGATACTGGACGATTAGCTATTTTAGGATAGCCTCCCAAAAAGGATTATACTTTTCCAGAATGGTATACCACTGAGGACTGTGCTAGAAATCAGAACACCCACACCAAGCAGAGCCTTTGACTCAGTAAAAAAAAAAAGCTGATCTGTAACAGGTGCCAGATGCCCTTTGGACTAAGGGTCCTCATGATGTTGACCTCATCCGCACTGCCACGCCATTCCGGATTACATTGCAGAAAGGTGCCATCTTACCCAGAGTAGAACAATACCCCTTGTTCAAACAGGAAGATGAGGGTATCACCCCACTATAAAGACATTACTGGAACAGGGAATAATTTACCCTGGAGTGTCACATTTGTAACACCTCTATTTACCCAGTTAAAAAAAAGCTAGGTGCAATACTGGCCTCCTGGTTCAAGACCGGCGCCCTTTGAACAATATTGGGTTACCAGAACTCCTAATTGTCCCAGACTCCTTCATCACCTTGAAAAACATTCCGCAGGACGCCAAGTATTTTTTAGGCATGGATCTTAAAAATGCCTTCTTCAGCAATACTCTTTATCCAGATAGTCACTATATGACAGCGTTCTCATATCGTGGGGCTCAGTATTCATACTCTTGTTTGCCCCAAGGGTATCGAGTCCCCCCCAGGGTGTTCAACAAAGAAATAAAAAATAATGAGTCAAATTTTCAATGTGATAGCACTCTGTTGCAATATGCCGATGACATATTGGTTTGTAGTCCTATCACTCCTGTGCAGAGAGGATATAAAGTGGAGAAAGGAAAAATTCAGGACTGCAAGGAAGGAGTCCAAAATTTAGGGCAACCGCTGTCAGCATCTGGTAGGTGTGTAACACCTGAAAGGGCTGCCTCCATTTGGCAAATGTCAGTGCCAGAAACGGTCAGAGGAATGCAGAGGTTTTTGGGCCTCTGTAACTATGTGAGACAGTGGGTATTTGATTAAGCACTCTAATAGCCCCATTGTTGGCGGCGATCAAACAGGCAAGAGATAGGGAGGACAAGATAACAGACACCAGAGATGAGGCAAACTTTTCAGAAACTGAAGGATGAGATAATAAATGCTCCAGTTCTGGGAACTCCAGATTACATCAAGGCTTTCTACCTATTCTGCCACTGCAATGGTTAGGTGATGACAGCCGTCCTCACACAGAAGTATCTGCTAGGGCACAAACCAATTGCATACATCAGTGGGCTGCTGGACTCAGTCATGAAAGGACACCATCCCAGTGAATAAGCTCTGGCCACTGCAGCATTTGTAGTTCAAAAGAGCATCTTCATAGTTATGGGGGCACCATTGATGCTCTATGAAGAGCATGCCCCGAGGAGAATGAGCACGACTGTGCAACACGTAGTCTCAACAAATGCAGTCCAGCCACAAACGACCCTATATCAGACAGCGTGGTCTATTTTGTTGACAGTTCCTCCACGAGTGACTAAGAGAAAGGAATTAGACACACGGAGGCAGCGGAGCGGTAGTCAGGGCTCTGCAACAGTTTCTTGAATACACTACAGGTCATAGAACAATTGACATTGCCTGCACATTTACAGGCATAGGCAGCAGAGCTGACAACATTAATAGCAGCCCTCAAGTCAGGAACAGGAGCGATAATTACAATATACTCAGATTCAGCATATGTAACAACCACCGTACATTGTAACGTATTATGAGATGGAGTACGTGAGAGTTCCTTAAATCAGATAGTAGTCCTGTGATGCATAGAAAGCTCTTAGAGGCTCTAATAGAGGCACTTGCACTACCACAGTCAGTGGCAGTTGTGAAATGTGCAGCACACAAATGGACAGGACTTCATGTCCCGGGATATCGCGCTGGCAGATCAGTACCATCCGAACCACAACATAACCCTGTCCTGATGGCTCAGAATGCCTCACCAACAGAGCCCGAAGCAAAGACTACCATAGACAAGGACACACCTCATTACATTGAGTCAGCAAGGTTACAAAGAGAAGCGCGCCAACGTAGAGGTCGACCTCCCAGAGGTGAATGTAGAAGATCAAATGTTCATACGCAATTTTGTATGCTAATGAAAAGAGAAACATTTTGAGGCCCCCTACACAGCTGTCAAATTGGATGGCTGGGAACCCTGGATTCATCACAGCCATGTGTATCTCAATCCAGCTGCTGGCCAAAAAATAATGGACAGTTCAAATGGAACAGGGGGGGGGGGGGGGGGGGCGATTATTGACACCTTAAAAAGGCCCCCCTCCAACTATATTTTTGGACTATTTTTTGAATGGACATAACAAGACATGCATTTTTGTTTTTGTATTTCTCTTTTGCCTCTTAATCCTATCCTTTCTTCTCTTTACTAGTAAAGCACCCCCAAATTCTAATACCTTTTATACAAGGACAGAGCTCTCCAGTAACAATGAGACCCATAACGCCCATGTAAAACTGTCAGACAACATGTAGTAGCAGCACATGTCAGAAATAGGTGCAGAGACCACAAATAAGTCATGCTTTGTGTGCTCCGTAACTCCCCATGCTACTGGTTCAGATAGATTACATTCCACAAAGGAAATACCACCAGACATAGCTCACTGCCTATTACACTGGTACTTATGTAGAATAAAGGCCCAAATGCAGTTGACACATGTCAAAGTAGTACATTTCCTAGTCAACGCCACAAGATACAACACCTTACTGGAAGCATTATACATCCTCACAGATAGACAAAATATCAGAGATGAAATAACACACATGAGAAAGACAGGACATCACACCACTGTAGATTGGATCCAGATGGGCCTGGATTTAGGTTTCCTAACAGTAATACACCCAACCAACCGAATGTAACAGAGTTTTTGCATACCTTTACCCTAAGATTGTGTCCATAAGCCAGTGTTCAGAGTAAGAGGGTCACAGTATTTGCTCATAATCTTTGGCCTCCCAACACTGAATTTTCCTGCAGTAAGGAAATGTACACCCATCTGGGATGAAAATATTCCACACTATACCTGGGTAGGTAGCACTATAAGCCCTCAGAATGTCATGAAATAATCTTCTGTCTCCTTATGCTTCAGGGGAAATGGGACTGTTAACGTAGGTTAGTATATTGGTTGCAAGATCACAGTCTTCCACACCGACATGCAGGGGGGCACCCCTAGCCTTATGGATTTCTTCTAGCAGTGTGAAGAACTACTGTATGTCCAGTCACCACCTAACTGGGGAGAAACTTGTTCCACGGTAATTTTGCATGCTCCAGTTTTAGTAATACCTGGAATAAACATATCAGCACTGCACAAGCATGCCATAAGCTGTCCAACTTACTACATCACAGCCGAAGGAAGAGAACTGCAGAATACTATGGCATAAGCACCTGGGGCGAAATCCCTTAAGAGTTCCGCTTATTTAATGATTAACTTTCATTTTTGAGCATCTTGCCATTTGTCCAAGCTAAGGCAACAGGTCGCTGGATCCAGATCACAAGGGGGGGGGGGGGGGGGAGTCCTCAAGGCCATTAACACCACGAATCGGGGCTTCAATGCCATTTAGGAAGAACTGCATGCCCTGAGGATATCAGTGTTGCAACACCGTTATGTACTGGACCTTATGACGGCCATGCAAGGGGGTGTTTGTAATAAGATAGGTACTGTGTGCTGCATGTTTATTCCAGCAAATGACGCGGAGATTGGATCTCTGTCAGAAGCAATATAGACACTGCATTATTTACAATTTAAAATAATAGATGAAGGAGATGCCCCAGATATTTGATTCAGTAGTTGGTATTCATCACTTCAATCCTGGATGTTGGGACTTTTGGGGGGCTCTGTTACCAATGACTGATCTTACTACTAATATACTGTGTAATGCAGGCAATACTAGCATGTATTAGGAGAATAGATACTAAGGCGGGTGGGATGTTTTCAATTAGGATACCCACACAGAAGTAATGGATTCCCAAGGCAACATGTGTCACCTGGTACTAATGGCAGACCAAGATAAGGTAGTTGAAATATCAACTAAAGGGGAGGAATGCTGTAGGAAATGTAAAAAAAATAAGCGCACTACCATAAATATGAAATGTGAAAACATCCCACAACATCAAGCACAAGTAGAAACTACACCATTGTTAACAATCAAAAAAGTTTTGGCGTAACCCGCACAGACTAGCACAAGGAAGGTGAAAGTTCCATTCAAGACTGTGGTGGAATAAGGAATATTGAAGAGTCATCTGTTAAAGGCCAAATCATATCTAACCAACCTGCAAGTATTTACATCAGCAAAGAGTTTCCAAGACACACTCTCCATGCCTACAAACAGATTACAGTCAGATTAGATACTGGGCACATAAGTGAATTAGCCCAAAGCACACAGGTGCACGGCTTACAACAGGTGCAAGGAAAAAAACAAATTCCGAACACTCAGAAGTCCCGGACACACAAAGCTGTCAGCACACGCTTCAAATAAATTACATTTACAAAAGAGCATGTTCGGAATGTTCGGTCATAAACCTTTGTTGAACATTTAATAAAGAGCGAGTATTGATTTGATCTAGGAATTCAGGGTAATGGGGTCAAATGTTTGAGTGTTTTTGTATTTCAATCTATACACTTCCAAGTTATTTATTATTGTGTAATAAAGTATTCTACTGATGTGTATAAAAAGGCCCGTCTGTGAACAGGCATCTGAGAAAAAACATAGAGGCAGGTCTTGCAGGGCTGAGATAAAGTCTGCTGTTTTTTTCTCCCCGTCGCAACAGTTAGTAAATACTGTCTTTGGACTGCCAAGAAGCATATTCATGGTCATTTTTTAGTCTTGAGAGCGTTTTTGTTTACCACGTAACACAAAAGCAATATACCATTACGTCTGCTAGACCCTTCTGGTTGTGGGGATGTATAGGGTTTATAGGCTCTCCAAGAAACAAGGTTCCCAGAGGAAACAACTGAGCTGCACTGTACAATGTTTTTCATTGAGTACCAAGTAAAGACCAATTCTTCTAGCGAAAAAGGTAGAGTGAAAAATGGGTATCAAGGAAACGTATGCATCTCTGAATTTGTGGGTACTTGTACTCGCGTATGATGTAGGGCATTTTTCAAAATTACATCTTTCTCATACACTGGCGTACACTTGAAAGGCACAAATGCAGCAAAATCCAACCAATATTGTACTATTCTATGCTCCCACAAGTCTTCCAATAAAAATGGCACCTCACTTGTGTGGGTAGGCCTAATGTCTGTTACAGGAAATTGGCCAAAATGCAACATGAATGCATCAAATTTTTCCAACCAAAACTGACCCTTTTTTTCCAATGTGGGTTGCTTTAGGTTTTGGACCCTAACTCAGCTGGCACATAAGGAAACCTAACCAACCTGTACATTTCTGAAACTAGACTCCCAGGGGTAGCCACGGCAGGTTAATGTTTGTGGCTCTCACTACATTAGATTACAATAAATCCCTTGCAAACCTCACATTTCTGTGATGGAAAGTTCTGGAATTTGCAGGGAACCACAAACGTACTTCCACCTGGCATTCCCCCCCACCCCGTGTCTCCCTATAAAAATGGTACCTCACCTGAGTAGATGGACCTAGTGCCCACAACTGGAAACTGCCCCATAATGCAACATGGACGCAGCACATTTTTTTAACAGAAATATGAACCTCATTATCTAATGTGGCTAGCTATAGAAATTGGACCCTGGCTCAGCCGGTATCTAGGGAAACCTAGCAAACCTGTAAATTTTTTAAAACCAGACACCTAGCAGAATCCAGGATTGTGTGACTTGCGTGATCCTATTAAGTTTTTTTTTACCCACAATACCCTAAGTAGAGCAGAGTTTTTAATCAGCACAAGTCGGGCAATGCTGAGCTGTAGCACCTTTGCAAATTCCTTAAGTTTCCATCACAGAAATGTAGGGAAAATGGACAACTATAGGCAAAGTTGGAGATTTTCCAGGCATTGTGGGTAAGAAAATGGTATAAGGTGCATGTGAAGCACATCACCTTTGACTTCCCCAGATGTCTAGTTTCCAGAAGTGTCTGGTAAGTTTTTTTGGAGATAATTACTCCCATCTATCTGCCCGGGGAGGGGGTGTTTTCCCCAATTATTTGGGGTGGGGGCACAGCCATGCCCAGGGTGGCCCCCCCATCCCAGTGGTGTGTAGTGGGCTTTCAGCACCCCCCCATCTGTCCCCAGAGGAGGCCGACAGACTGTCAATTTTTTTGGGAGGGGTAGGGGCACTGCCATGCCCATTCTGGGCAGACCCCCCCTGCCCCCCAAACACTAAGAAAAAAAGTAGCCCCTGGTGGGCTTCCTGAGGCCACCCCCAGGGGATATTGTGTTAATAACCCACATCTTGCATGGGGGGGGGTAGGATGGGGACATTGGGAATGTAGCTGAAAGACTGAACATTCTTTTGGAGGGGTGGAGCATTATGGTGTCCAGTGAACACATTGGCTCATTTCACTTTACTGCCTATCAGCTCATTTGACTTTCGTTTTCTGTGAAACCATGTGCGCTGATCAGCATTTGAAAGAAAACAAAGAAACAGCCTTGGGAGATGGGGAAGTTATTCCTCAGCCAGCTCCCGGGCTATTAGCTAACACCAAAGGGGTTTCCAGTGCCATGCGTGGGAACAGCTGGGAGCCGCTCGAAGCACATGAGCACTGCGCCGTTGGCCGTCTCCCAGACTCCTGATGCACAGAACCAATTAATGGCACCTCAGGTTGTCGACACCTTTTTTGTTGTAGCCATTTCCACGTCATATTTTTCTTTTAGCTCAATTACAATTTTTGGGGTGCATGTTGAGCTATCTAAATATGAAATCAAACATGGTAAACTAATTATACCATAGCTGTCCTGAAACAGCTACTTGCACCAGGAGATCCGGAGAAAAGTTATCACGAACTACAAGGGATCCATCAAAACAATAATTTGTGAAACTGACACTTATTTTCATTTTGACACAGCAACTAACATGTTTCTTTCAGTGTGAGCTATTAATAAGGCATTCTGACTCAAACTGTCATAGTGTTTTGCCAACAAGACATTTTTTGACACGTTTAATAGAAAGAGCTCTTCACAAATTATAGAAAACATTTGAGAAAATATAGGGGGGCAGACATTACCTTCTGTGGCTATTTGTTCCTTTTCATTATTCTTAGAACGGTCATGGTTGTCGGCTTCTGCAGGATCAATATGGCCCTGCTCTTTATTTTGTCTCATCTTATCCCGAGCTGATCTGGAAATGGTGACCTTGACCTGAACAAAAATGAATGTGTCATGTCATGTTATTTTTTTATTTTGAAATCCAAGACAGTAATTTGATTGCAGAACTCGCTGCATATTTTTTAAAACGTGAAACCCAGATAAAGTTATAAAACTCTTCAGAGGACCACAATTACAGTTCACAAAAAATATCTGTGGCAGACACTGCTATTTGTTAAAATGGACAAGTGACAACCATACAGAACACATTTATTTTGAGAAAAGACAAGAAAAAAAATTATGGCTATATCATATTTTCTAAGAATCATAGATTTGAAAAATACCTGGAATACTTCCATTATGAGAAACAGATAAACAACTTTTCTGGAGAACCTTGTTTTCTTGAGGTGGTCTTAACATTCTCAAGGGAATGTGCTCTGCATTTTTGTTTACTCCATAGGTATTGCTGGGAGGCACTCAAAATATATCAGCAAATTAGTGGTAGTGTACTATAACTGTCCACCCCCAAATAGCGATGAAGTTTCTGATATTTTGAGAGTTGATTTAGTATGCAGAGGCAGAAGTTTATATATATATTTTTTTTCACCTCTAGCACTATTACCCCTTATTAAGATCTGTTCTGCTCTTCATAATTGGGATCTTACACTTCCATTGTAGTGCCCTCCTCATTGTACATAGTATCCATTTTCATCAAAACGCACCTGTAAGGTGATGGAGTTCCTCGCATTAAGGTTACGGCCACTACAACATAAATCTTCTTAAACGGGGACACTGTGGTGTGTGCCTCGTGAACTGTGCTGAGTTCTGCACTGTATTTCCAGCCCAGAGATCTACCCTGCAAATGCACCTACCTAAATGTAGTACAGTTGACTGAACTACGCAAGGCCTTCTACCTAGTAAATAACTCAACTCACTGTTCATCCAATTAGATATGTGTTATCTCCTCCTCTCCTCTGGAAATGCAGTCAAAGATGACATACCTTGTCATGGCGTGTCAGATTCCTACTAACTAATGCACCTCAATTCTCCTAAGTACTAGACCATTAATCTTACTATCTTGAAGCCATTTTGAGTTTGTCAAGGAAATCTGTATAACCATGCAAAAAGAGACTTGACAACAGGGACAGAATCTAGGGCTGCCGTTCCCCTCAAGACTGGAACTAAGTGTTAAGACCAAGACAACATGAAAATGCTGCTATGTACTGACTCAAACATGAGTAGCTGGACTACACCTGGAGCAGATTAGGTACCTCAGACCCTCAGGACAAACCAGTGAAATAAAACCTGCATCAAAGACTTGAGGAGAGAAACTGCAGAGAAGGCATGAGGGTATGCAGACCAGCTGATATTAAATAAACACCAAGGCCAAAATCATATATCTGCATCAATTGAAGGTCAAAAACATTTCTGAGACACTAACAACTGCACCTACTAGTGAACTAGCATTAACTCTTGACCTGCCACTTGTAGACCTGCCACACAGTCCAGTAGTGAGCACTGATGCAGAGGGAATGTGATCTTGAGGACACTACAACACTTTCTGACTTTATTACCGACCCATATTTCCACATTTTCTCAGAGAGCATAAGTGTTCTCTCCCCTTTTATTTTCGGAATTTTGCAAGACCCTCATTGTGTGGGTCAAGTCACTCAACTCTGAGCAACTCTGTAAAAGTTCTAATTCTCTTGTCACAGTACAGTGTCTCTGCCTCTCAGTCCTATGGATGCCTCCTCTCAGGCCCTCATCCAGGTGTTTTTGATTAAATGACTGCCCCTGTAAGGCTGAAATCATAACAGACAGGTTGGTTCAGGGATACAGGCTTTCAATTTCTTTAACACCCTTTCAACCAAATCACATGGTGACTTTTTTTTCCCTAGTATCTCTTAATGCCCTTAAGTTAATTGTGGTCAGTTCTGAGTTTATGCCCAGTTTGGAGTTGATGCTGGGCATGTAAACTGTGTCTGGTAAACCTCCCAGCCCCTCTTCCAACATTTTCCACTGTACCATGGAGGATCTAGTATACTGGACACCCAGTTGACTAAGAGAGGCTGTTGAGTTTCTTAAGCAAACTATTTTAGACATTTGAATGGTTGTGGATTTCCACTTCACGTATGAGTTGCAGGTGTAAATATGCTTACATCTTTTTCGCTCTCAAGTCCACTGTGGTGAGCTGGGCCACTCTGCTGAACTGCTCTTCCATAAATTCCTGAAAGCGGTTCAATGTTATGCTTAACTGATGACAGATCTCCACTTTCCACAAAGGAAGTCACAACTTGGTTGTGTGGCAATGAAGGAGAGGGTGGGCTTCCAAAAACCCCTGCAAGAGATTTGTCACAGAATGAACAACACATTCAAAGATTTAAAATGATACACAGACATCTAATAGTCGTAGGCCTTCATTATAACATTGGCAGTAAAAACCGCCTACCGCTGCGGTGAGGAGCGCCCAAATACAGTTGCCGCGGCTACCACCCATCTGCCAAATTATGACCGTAGCCGGAATTCCACCGGAAGGATGGCGGAATTCCGGCTGCGGCCATGCAGGCAGATTGCGGTAAGGTGGCGCTGCTGCCAGCAGGAACGCCACACCAGTAGACCGCCGCAGACAATATCATGACATGATACGGCCCAACTGTGTTCTGCTGGCAGTAGCGCCCCATCTCCTGCTGTAGGACCCCCTGGTAAGTCGGGTGCTCCGACAGTGGAGGGGGTGGGAGGTGTTTGTTGTGTGTGTGTGTGTGTGTGTGTGTGTGTGTGTATGTATGTTTGTGTGTGCATGTATGGACGTGTGGGAGCGTGTATGTTGTGTTGTGTGAATGCATGTGTGCATATATGTATGTAAGTATGTGTGGATGTGTGTGTGTGAATGGATGTATGCATGTGTGGATGGATGTGGATATGAGTGTGTATATGCGTGTGTTTGTTGGTGCGTGAAGGTGCATGTATGTCGTGGGGGGGGGGGGGGTCAGGAGAGGGAGGGAGGTAGTGGGGAAAAACCTGGGGAGGGAGGGCAGGGAAGATCCCCATCACTGACAGGAAAGGAATTCCCTGTCACTGATAGTGCCTACCGCCATGGTTCGTTGCGGAAGGAAGCCACGAAAACCATGGCGGTAGGCAGGGTCATAATCCCACTGGCGTCTAGTGACAGCCGCCTGGCTGGAAACTGAAGTCTCCTGCCAGGCGGCTGTTACCGCCATGGCGGAGTGGTACATAGGCGGTTTGGCTTGAGCCAAATTGCCAATGTCGTAATATGGGGAAAAGTACCGTCCCGCCTGTTGGCAGTACTTTTCTCCATTTTACCGCTGTCCGTCAGGGTTGTAATGAGGGCCTTTATTTCTTTATAGTGCTGACTGATATAAAAAAGATACAGAGAAAGTAAATTTGATGAAAAGCTAAATACGACTCACCGGAGTCCTTGGATGGGAGTCAATAACTCCACATACTAACAACCAGCCAACACATATAATAACACTCAACTGTAACTAGAACCACAACTGAGTTTTTATAGTGTCAGAAGTGGGTAGTGATGGGGAGCACACCAGTGTAGCAAAGCTGACCTATCCTCCCTGGCCACATTTGAGTGAAGATTAATATCAAGAATAAATTATTTGACTTGCTGGCAACATTCAACTGTATTTGACAGAGATACGGGGGGGGGGGGGGGGGAGTAATTATTTCAACATGTACTTTTATTTCAGGTTAGTTCTACTTTATTGTACCATCACTAATTGCTAGGCTTCAGTGAATACTGTGACATGCATTTTCCAGAATTCAGAAGTGCTGGCCCTCCAAATCAGTGAAAGCAAGACATTTAAGTGGCAATATTCAGTTGTACCGTAACCCATTAACAGCAAGCTGAGAGCTAACATAAACAAGAGTAACATGGGTAATATTCTCATGTCATTCTTTAGCAAGGGTGTTACCACACTATTGTCTCTGGCTCTTTACATGCAATGAGAAATGTGAAAAAAGCTACATTTAACTGCACAGTTCTCACTTAGGTTGGGTACAAAGCTATAGGTTTCTTGGGAATATGCAGAAATATTCTAATTCTTTCACAGATTGTAAAGCACCCTTTCACTACCCCAGGATATTGGGAGCTCATATTCGCTCCAAGAAGTGTTAAGCAAAATGTTGACAAAACAGCACATTTTAAGGACAATGTCCAGCTGAGAATGGCCAATCTTACAAGCTCATACAGCACTGCTACCTCCCAAGTTTCGGGAACTCTCAAGGCTGAATCAGAATTCAAGACTACAGGTTGGCAATTCAGACAACAGTGATGTCACAAAGGTTTATTAATATATTGAGGATGAAAGTCCTTCACACAAGTAATTAAAACATAGATACCAAAAGTGTCCTTTGGCATCAAGCAAACAATATGAGCAGTGAGCCTCAAGTTCAGCTTGAATTATCACTCACAGATACATATTTTAAAATCTTAAAATACAATGATTTGTCCTCAAAACATCAGCATGAAAGTTTATGAAAACGCATATATTTTGCTAAACAATACAAGACTTGTGCGGCTTTAAAGGGCCTGTTTTTCTGTCCATCCCAGTGTCCTACCATTTCACCCCACTGCATTTCCCCCACCGATAGTTTCCAGAAAGCTGAGATGATAGGACTTTATGGCTTAGCATATTTTACACTTTATGCTTCCCCTCCTATAAGCACATATCACTTTATACAGTTAAGGGTGGGGTTTGTTAAGATCTGTGCCATGCCGAGCAGTACAGCAATACTTTGAACTAGCAGCGATGAGTGAAACTAATTGGTATGTGGAAGTAGGCATCCTTCAGATCGAATTCAGTCATGAAGTCACCTTGCTACAGTAGACGGATTACATCTTGCAGAATGACCATGTGGAAATTTTCTAAGAGGATGTCCTTGTTGAGTATGTGCCTTAGCGACTTACCCTTAAGTTTAGTAAGTACACCCCTTTGCCACTGCTCTGGTTATGCTGCTCTCTTGAGAAAGATTGCCTGAACCTCTTATCGTTCTTTTGCTCACCATGCCACCCCAATTTAGACCCAGCCCTATGCAAATCAGTCTTGACCCTGTTCCTCATGGGAACAGTCCAGCCCGAACTGCCAGGCCAGGTCCTCGCTGGACCGGAAACAAGCATCCTGGGACCGGTTTCAGGGTTTCACCCTTCATCAGTGTGATGCTATTAATTGTGTTTGACCAATGACTGTTTCACCACTGCGCATATTAGTTGCTCAATGTTCACCAGTAGCACATTATGGGGGTCATTCTGACCCCGGCGGGCGGCGGTCTCCACCCGCCTGGCGGGAACCGCCATTTGGCCGCACCACGGTCAAAAGACCGCTGGTGCCATTCCGACTTTCCCGCCGGCCCAGCGGGAAAGAGGCCTGCAACACTGAAGCCGGCTCCGAATGGAGCCGGCGGTGTTGCAGGTGTGCGACGGGTGCAGTTGCACCCGTCGCGCTTTTCACTGTGCTAGGCAGACAGTGAAAAGCCTGCTGGGGCCCTGTTAGGGGGCCCCTAGACACCCGTTACCGCCAGCCTCTTTCTGGCGGTGACAACCGCCAGAAACAGGCTAGCGGTAAGGGGGTCAGAATCCCCATGGCGGCGCTGCTTGCAGCGCCGCCATGGCGGATTCGCCCAGCCGGGGGATATCCGGCGGGAAACCGCCGGACCCAGTTTTCTGACCGCGGCTCTACCGCCGCGGTCAGAATGGGCAGGGAAGCACCGCCAGCCTGTTGGCGGTGCTTCCGTCATTCGCAGCCCTGGCGGTCTTAGACCGCCAGCGTCGGAATGACCCCCTATATGTGTTTTATTCAGTTTAGCTGCCTATTGGCTTTAACATGGAGTTAGCCATTACATTTTGTATCCAGTTCAGCTGCCTATTGGCTTTGACAAGATATTAGACATTACATTTGATATTTAGGTTAGCTGCCTATTGGCTTTTACATGGCATTAGCCATTACATTCTCTATTCAGCTTAGCTGCCTATTGGCTTTGACATGACATTAGACATTACATTTGATATTTAGGTTAGCTGTCTATTGGCTTTAACGTGGGGTTAGACATTGCAGTTGAGACATTGCAGATGTGCTGTGTTTTTCCAAGCTGTGTTTTTACACAAGATTGACCAAGCTGTTTTCTTCACACCAGACCTTAGCTGATAAGAGCACGTAGATTTTGTGTTTACCTCGCAATCCAGTCTGACAACGGGGAGCTCAGGAGAATTGGCCTCTCTCCAAGGTTCTTCGGCTCTCACACTGAGTTTGCTTTGAAGGATGACTCTGGGATACGGGGAGATAGATTTAAATCTGCTTGACTTCAGACAGGAACTAGACGTCAGTTGTCTGCCTCCCGTTTGGGTGGAGAATCTCTTTCTCGCAGTTGACCGGAGTAATCAACTTGCAGACCCCAGAAAGATGAAGCCGAGTATAGGCCCTACCGCCTTGCCCATACGGTGATGAATTTTGACTTTTATGCTTTGCTTTGAAGTTATGAAATGATATAATCACATCTATTTGCTGTGTACATTGCAATTGAGATGTACTTTGATATATTTTGCTTTCATTGCTGCGACTACTTTTGAACGTGTGCTTCCAATCTACTAATTTCGTCTCTCAGGAACTTGTGGGTGGGGAATTAATAACAATAAATGTCTTCTTTAAACTCAGAAGTGCATTCCAGAGAGGTTCTGTAAGCTCGGTTATGAGATAAGAGGGAAAGCAGAACAATCAGCCAGGCTAGCTTGAATCCAGTGGCATAGTGAGCCTGGGACCCACATCTGGGCATACCCGGCGCACTTATGGTGGCAAAAGCAAAGCAAAACACAAATGATGGACGGAATGCGGAACCAATCAAACATTCACCCCCAGTCACAGATCTGGGTTTAACCCATCGTTCTTTTGCTCACCATGCCACCCCAGTTTAGACCCAGCCATATGCAAATCAGTGTTGACCCTGTTCCTCATGGGAACATCCCAGCCTGAACTGCCAGGCCAGGTCCTCCCTGGACCGGAAACAAGCATCCTGGGACCAGTTTCAGGGTTTCACCCTTCATCAGCCAGGCTAGCTTGAATCCAGTGGCATAGTGAGCCCAGGACCCACGTCTGGGCATACCTGGCGCACTTATGGCAGCAAAAACAAAACACAAATGATGGACGGAATGCAGAACCAATCAAACAGTCACCCCCAGTCACAGATGGTATGCCCAGACGTGGGGCCCTTGCTCCCCATGCCACTGGAGTCAAGCTAGCCTTGTTGATTAAGGATGATACCCTGAAACCGGTCCTAGGATGCTTGTTTCCAGTCCAGAGAGGACTTGGCTTGGCAGATCGGGCTGGACTGTTTCCATGGCGAACAAGGTCAAGACTGATTTGCATATAGCTGGGTCCAAACTGGAAAGGCATGGGTGGCAAAAAAAACGATGGATGTAGGCCCAGATCTCTGTACTGGGAGTGAATGTTTGACATTGTTCAGCATTCCGTCCATCACTTGTTCTTTTTGTATTTGCTGCCCCAAATGGGAAGGGTATGCTCAGACTTGGGTCCCTTGCTCCCCATGCCACTGGAGTCAAGCTAGCCTGGCTGATGAAGGGTGATACCCTGATAACGGTCCTAGGATGCTTGTTTCCAGTCCAGAAAGGACTTGGCTTGCCAGTTCGGGCTGGACTGTTCCCATGGGGAACAGGGTCAAGACTGATTTGCATATAGTTGGGTCCAAACTGGAAAGGCATGGGTGGCAAAAAAACGATGGATTTAGGCCCAGATCTCTGTACTGGGGGTGAATGTTTGACATTGTTCAGCATTCTGTCCATCATTTGTTCTTTTTGTAATTACTGGATTTTGAGCTGCAGAATCGCCCGCGTTGTGGGAGACTAAGGGGGTCATTCTGACCCCGGCGGTCTTAGACCGCCGGGGCCAGGGTCGGCGGGAGCACCGCCGACAGGCCGGCGGTGCCCCGCAGGGCATTCTGACCGCGGCGGTAAAGCCGCGGTCGGACCGGCAACACTGGCGGTCTCCCGCCAGTGTACCGCCGCCCTTTTGAATCCTCCAAGGCGGCGCAGCTAGCTGCGCCGCCAAGGGGATTCCGACCCCCCCTACCACCATCCAGTTCCCGGCGGTCTGCCCGCCGGGAACCGGATGGCGGTAGGGGGGGTCGCGGGGCCCCAGGGGGCCCCTGCAGTGCCCATGCCACTGGCATGGGCACTGCAAGGGCCCCCGTAAGAGGGCCCCAACAAGTATTTCACTGTCTGCTTGGCAGACAGTGAAATACGCGACGGGAACAACAGCACCCGTCGCACCTTCCCACTCCGCCGGCTCGATTACAAGCCGGCATCCTCGTGGGAAGGGAGTTTTTCCCTGGGCTGGCGGGCGGTCTTTTGGCGACCGCCCGCCAGCCCAGGGAAAAACTTAGAATACCCTCCGCGGTCTTTCGACCGCGGAGCGGTATTTCGGAGGGGGGAACTCTGGCGGGCGGCCTCCGCCGCCCGTCAGGGTCAGAATGACCCCCTAAGTCTAACCCACTGCAGGAGACATCTGTCGCTCCAATCCGGGTTTTGCTCTGGCTAACTAGCAGTGACTCATCTCTACCCAAGGATGGTGATGACTGGGCAGCTGAGCGCATGACATACTTGGTTTCTCAGGAAAGTCGTGGTCACTCAGGTCTCATCCGTTTCTGTCATTTACAATCCAGTCTCATATATAATTGACAAACAGAAGCAGTATATGTTTCAATAATGAATTTAATAAAACAACTGCATCTTAGATAGCAAAGCGTGAGCTGCAATAACCAGGACGACAACATGACTGTATTAAAATTATTACGAGAAGAGTGAAGCACAAAAACAACGCTATCATATTGTCACTATAATCGATGGGCTAATCTCTACCTAGGTTATGATCAAGCACAGCATGTTAAGCTCTAATTCTGCCCTTCAGGTTCCCCTGGGAAGACATCAACCCTCATACCTGAGCAAAGGCCTGCGGTCTGCATTAGCATCTGTAGCAAAGCATTCGGCAATCAGCATACAGTTGTGGTTCACTGGCTGGAATCTCCCTCTAACGTGTAAGGGACAAGGAAGTGTTTTTCTAACAACACAACTGATGTTATGAGAAAATGTCCCTACATAAGGATGAGTATTTTCTACAAATGTTGAAGACTAAACTTCTACCATGTTCACTGGCAATGTACCGGGCTATAGCCTTCGAAGAAGCACAGAGTGATCAAGAATGTCTTGTCTGAGAACAGAGTGCTGGCCTAGGCAAAAACAGTTAGATAAACGGAAAATAAAACAAGACCGTAAAAATGGTTATTGTAACAATAATAAGACGAAGCTGAATAAAATATATCTAGGTTAAAGTGCACAGTGGTCCAGTGTGTTAAAATAACGTGCATGGTGCTATAACTAAAATGGCTACACACCCTTAAGAGCATTGGGAGGAACTGAATGATGGGTTGGGTGTTAGACAATATTTCAACCAGGACATCGTCTTCATCCTGGAAATCCTGAACATCAATTTTATTATTTGTGGCAGCCCTGTCTAGGACCTTGTGGCATGTAGTAGTGTCATTCCCAGGGCTCCGAGTCACAGGGTGCATCACAGGATTCAACTGGATTCAGTGGGCTGTCCTCTCAACTGGAAGATTGTGGTGGCCCCTCCAGTGAATAGTGACATGAGGTGGTGGAGGTAGGGGAGGACGAAGGTGAGAAGCAGTGATGGGGTTAGGGCCTCTGTCGTTATATCCCTTGTGCTTTGGAGGTGAAGGGTATTCCAAATTGATTTGCTCCTCAGATCAACTCTCTCTTCCTTGTAAGAGTCGGCTGAGGGGTTCGGGAGCAGCTTGGTGGAGAGTCTCAATGCCTGCTTGTGGATAAAGAGACGCTTCTGACAAGCATCTAACTCCTTCTGAAGGTGTTGGAGAATGGGCTGCTCTAAATCTTTGGAGTTCTGTCAACTGAATTGTTGTGGCCACATGTATCTTTGGGGTAGCCTGGGCCTTAGGAGTCAAGTTCTTCTGTGCCAATGGTATTTTCAGTGCTTGTGGTGGCTTTTGTGCGATAGCGGTCTCTGTGCTAATGCTGGTTTTGGTGCAGGAACTGGGGATCCTGATGGCTCCGGAAGGGCCCACAGCTTGTGCAAGTCTTATTTGGCTGGAGAGGGGACTACCATAGGCTCAGAAGGGTTCTGTCAGTGTCGACCATGGCCGAAAGGAAGTGGCAGCACTGTTTTGAGACTCTGGGATCTACACTGGACCCCTCCGACCCCCGCCTTGCCACCAACCACAACTGTAGCAGCGCTCTGCCTGCCCATGTGGTCGCTTTGAGGCCATGGATTGTGTGTGGTGCCAACCATACTCAAAGATGAAGTTTTCCACACCTGTGGAGCTTCAGGAGCATGCTGTTCCCAATTGGATTTAGAGAGTAACCTCGCCTTTGATCTGGACTGGACCAGGTGGCCTCTGATGGACCAGCCTCTTTCTTCGCCTCTATATGTTGGTAACCAAAGATGTTATTGGACTTCTGCCTCTGCCCATCTCTGCTTGTATTGGTACCGAAAAGTCTTCAACCGGAAGGTGAGGCAGGCCTCGCATGAGTCATGCTTGGGGAAAAGGCAGAGATTGCAGACTTGATGGTGTTTGGTCCAAGGGAACTTTGAGTAGCACTGTGGGTATTATTCCAACATTGCCCTGGCATTCTCATTGGCTGGGTTCCAGGAACAATGGGAGAAAAGCCCTGTGAGTGAGCAAAGAACCTAAGGCATAGGCTATAAGATAAACCAGGTCCTCGGTGTTCGATCAAAAAAAGAAGTGGGATTGTGCATCTAGTTCAGTTATTCCACAGCACAGGACTTGAGTAATAAGCGCTGTTGGACGATGAATGTGGAGCCATACTGGTACCCGCCCGCACCAGAGATAGCAGAAAAGAACAAGTTACTTACCTTCAGTAACGCTTTTTCTGGTGGATACAGTAGCTACCTGCGGATTCCTCACCTTATGAATTCTCCCAAAGCGCCAGCATTAGCCAGAAATTATTTGCTAAATCTCCATGTCGATGAGGACATCATAATAGCACGGCTCCGCACGTGACTCCATCTGACATCATCGGAGCCATAAGAAGTCCTCGCCGGTGTGCTGTCGTCAGTTTCACCACTTTTTTACTGTGCCTTCGGGGCGAATACAAACATCACAAGCACATGTGTCAACTCAATACATACAAATTTTATTATATATATATATATATATATATATATATATATATATATGGAAAATGTCACTTACCCAGTGTACATCTGTTTGTCGCATGTTCTGCTGCAGATTTACATGCTATGCATATTCTGCCATCTAGTGTTGGGCTCGGAGTGTTAAAAGTTGTTTTTCTCCGAAGAAGTGTTTTCAAATCACGGATCGAGTGACTCCCCTTCGGCTCCATTGCGCATGGGCATCGACTCCATGTTAGATTGTTTTCCAGCAGAGGGTAAGGTAGGAGTGATAGAGTATAAAGAAAAGAGATGTCCAGGCAAATGGAATATATATATATATATATATATATATATACATATACATATATATACATATATACACACACACACACATACATATGTACAAATGAATGTGTAACTTAAAAGGCTACAGGCTTTCGGGGAGGTGGGAGGGAGCATGTGAATCTGCAGCGGAGCATGCCACGAACAGATGTACACTGGGTAAGTGACATTTTCCGTTCGATGGCATGTGTATCTGCAGATACACATGCTATGCATAGATTACAAAGCATTTTTGCCTCCCATAGGCGGTGGTTAGCCTGTAGGATTTGAAGTTGTTTGAAATAGTGTTCTTAGTACACCCTGTCCTACTGTGGCCTGTTGTGTTGGTAATACATCTACATAGTAATGCTTGGTAAATGTATGGGGTGTTGACCAAGTGGCTGCTTTACAGATTTCTGCCATTGGTATGTTCCCTAAGAAAGCCATTGTAGCCCCTTTTTTCCTGGCGGAATGTGCTTTAGGTGTTACTAATAGCTGCCTCTTAGCTTTTAGGTAACATGTTTGGATGCATTTTACTATCCATCTAGCTAGCCCTTAATTTGAGATAGGGTTACCAGTATGTGGTCTCTAAAATGCCACAAATAATCATTTATGAAAACCAAACAGTTTAGTTCTAGCAATGTAATACATTATAGCTCTTTTAATGTCCAATGTATGCAGGGCTCTTTCTGCTGCAGAGACTGGCAGTGGAAGGAAGACTGGCAGTTCCACTGTTTGATTGATATGAAACAGTGATATCACCTTTGGTAGAACTTTTAGGTTTGTTTGAAGTACAACTTTATGTTTGTGTACTTGTAAGAACGGTTCTTGAATAGTGAAAAGGTTGGATTTCACTAACTCTTCTTAATGAAGTAATTGCAACTAGGAATGCAACTTTCCATGTTAGGTATTGAATATGACATGAATGCATAGGTTCAAATGGTGGAGCCATGAGCCGTGTGGGTACTATGTTTCGATTCCACGAAGGCACTGGAGGTGTTCTTGGTGGAACAATGCGTTTTAATCCTTCTATGAAGGCTTTGCTAACAGGGACCCTAAATAGAGAGGTGTGTTGTATATTTTGCAAATACGCAGAAATCGCAGTGAGATGTATTTTGATGGATGAGAAGGCTAAATTAGCTTTTTGCAGCTGAAGCAAGTAACTTACAATGTCTTGTATTGACACTGAAAGAGGGGCAATCTGTTTAGATTGACAGTAAAACACAAACCTTTTCCATTTGTTTGCATAACACTGCCTGGTAGTCGGTTTTCTTGCTTGTTTAATTACTTCCGTGCATTCTGCTGGAAGGTGTAGATATCCAAACTCTAAGATTTCAGGAGCCAAATCGCTAGATTGAGTATTTTGGGATCTGGATGGCTGATCAGTTGCTTGTTTTGTGTTAACAGATCTGGTCTGTTGGGGAGTTTGATGTGTGGTACCACTGACAGATCTAACAGTGTTGTGTACCAAGGTTGTCGTGCCCAAGTTGGTGCTATTAGTATTAGTTTGAGTTTGTTTTGACTCAATTTGTTTACTAGATACGGAAGGAGTGGGAGAGGGGGAAAAGCGTAAGCAAATATCCCTGACCAACTCATCCATAACGCATTGCCCTTGGAGTGAGGCTGTGGGTACCTGGATGCGAAGTTTTGGCATTTTGCGTTTTCTTTTGTTGCAAATAGGTCTATTTGCGGTGTTCCCCATTTTTGGAAGTAAGTTTGTAGTATCTGGGGATGAATCTCCCATTCGTGGATTTGTTGGTGATCGACAGATTGTCGGCTAGCTGGTTTTGAATTCCTGGGATGTATTGCGCTATTAGGCGAATGTGATTGTGAATCGCCCAATGCCAAATCTTCTGTGCTAAGAGACACAGTTGAGATGAGTGTGTGCCTCCCTGTTTGTTTAAGTAATATATTGTTGTCATGTTGTCTGTTTTGACAAGAATGTGTTTGTGGGCTATTAGCAGCTGGAATGATTTCAACGCTAGAAACACTGCTAGTAGTTCTAACTGATTTATATGAAGTTGTTTCGGCTGAGTGTCCCATTGTCCCTGGATGCTGTGTTGGTTGAGGTGTGCTCCCCACCCTACCATGGAAGCATCTGTTGTGATCACGTATTGAGGCACTGGATCTTGGAAAGGCCGCCTTGATTTAAATTTACATGATTCCACCACTGAAGCGAGGTGTGTGTTTGGCGGTCTATCAACACTAGATCTTGAAGTTGACCCTGTGCTTGTGTCCATTGTGTTGGTAGGCACTGTTGTAAGGGCCGCATGTGTAATCTTGCGTTTGGGACAATGGCTATGCATGAGGATATCATGCCTAGTAGTTTCATCACTAATTTTACCTGATACTTTTGGTTTGGGTGCATGCTTTGTATTACGTTTTGGAATGCTTGTACCCTTTGTAGACTTGGGGTGGCAATCCCTTTTTTTGTGTTGATTGTTGCTTCTAAGTATTGTTGTATTTGACACGGCTGTAAGTGTGATTTTTGGTAGTTTAGTGAGAAACCCAGTTTGTGAAGGGTTTCTATGAGAGTATTTTGTGTGTTGAAGACACTGTTCTGTTTTTTCGGCTCCGAAGCCACTTTTTTGTGTTTCGGTTTTCCGATTTCTCGGTGTCGACTCATCTCGGTGCCAGTCTCTCGATGTCGAGATTGTTCTGATCCGGTGTCTCGGGGCTGAGTCTTTTCTGTGCCGGTATCTCGACCGGAGTCGGATGACTTCGACACATGTGTGCCCTTTTTCGATGCCGATGGACGGTCACCGATTTTTTGGGTTAAGCCATGGCCTGCCGGCAGTGGAGTCCCCTAGGCTCTGATGATTTTAACGTGAGTTTTGGCCAGGGCTGTTCTACTCACGGTTTTCAGCGTCTGTTCTGTTTCGGCCTCGTCCGAGTCAGCAATGGAGAAGGTTTCTTCTTCCTCCAAGTCGTGGTGTCCTGACGGCGCCGATGCCATTTGAAGCCTTCTCGATCTTCGGTCCCTCAGTGTTTTCCTCGATCGAAACGCTTGACAGGCCTCAAAGGTATCCTCTTTGTGTTCGGGAGACAAACACAAATTACAGACCAAATGTTGATCTGTGTAAGGATACTTGTTGTGGCATTCGGGGCAGAAGCGGAATGGGGTCCGTTCCATTAGGTCTTGAAGACGCACGTGGTCGGGCCGACCAGGCCCCGCCGGGGAATCGAAACCCCGAAGGGCCACCGGAGCTCTTCAAAATTCGGTGTCGATCTGTGCTAACTAACCCGATACCGAACGCAAACAATACCGTCAAATTTTTCCAATATCTAAGTAACTTTCCGAACCGAAACACGGAGCGAAGAGGAACACGTCCGAACCTGATGGCGGAAAGAAAACAAACAATCTAAGATGAAGTCGACGCCCATGCGCAATGGAGCCGAAATGGGAGGAGTCCCTCGATCTCGTGACTCGAAAAGACTTCTTCGAAGAAAAACAACTTGTAACACTCCGAGCCCAACACTAGATGGGGGGATATGCACAGCATGTGTATCTGCAGCTACACATGTTTACGTAATGCGTATGGTTTTGACACTGCGTATGACTGTTTGATTTTATTAGCCAATCGTCTAGATATGGAAAGCCATGTGTGAACACCCTTGGAGCTGTTATTCCGAAGGGTAACACTTTGAACTGATAGTGCTTTCCTTGAATGACAAACCTGAGATATTTTCTGTGTGCTGGATGGATGGTTATATGAAAATACGCATCCTTGAGGTCTAATGTTGCCATAAAATCGTGTTTTTGAAGTAGTGGGATAACATCTTGGAGAGTTACCATGTGAAAGTGTTCTGGCAGGATGTAAAGGTTGAGGGTCCTGAGATCTAATATTGGCCTTAGGGTGCCATCCTTTTTGGGAATCAGGAAGTATAGTAAGTAAACTCCTGTCCCTATTTGATTTTGTGGCATGGGTTCTATTGCTTGTTTGAGTAATAGAGATCTGACTTCTTCCTGTAACAGATTGATGTGTTCTGTGGATAATTTGTATGGTTTTGGTGGAATAATTGGAGGAGTTTGTATCAATTCTAGGCAATAACCATTGCGGATAATTGATAGTACCCAATTGTCTGTGGTAATGTTTTGCCAATTGGTGTGGAACTTTTGTATTCTTCCTCCCACAGGGGGGGGGGGGGGGGGGGGGGGGGGGGGTGGAGTGGAAGGGAATGAAACAAGTCACTGTTTGGTGTGCTGTGAGGTTTGTTTAGATGTTTGGTACTTCCCTCTACTTCTGAGATACTGTTCCCTATATGTGCCCTTAAAACCACCTTGTTGGTATTGAGGTTGGTAGGCTGGTTTTGGCTGCGATGTGGATGCCTCTGCTGTTTGAGCCCTAAATCCACCTCTAAACTGAGGTTCCCGAAAGGATCGCCTGTATGGTGTGGTGTATAGTGCACCCATAGCTTTTGCGGTGTCTGAATCCTTATGCAATTTTTCGATTGCAGTGTCCACTTCTGGGCCGAAAAGTTATTTTTTGTTGACCGGCATATTCAACACCACTTGTTGGATTTCGGGTTTGAAACCAGAGGACCTGAGCCATGCATGCCTCCTTATTGTTACAGCAGTGTTGACGCTCCTGGCAGCGGTGTCTGCTGCGTCTAGGGCAGACCTAATCTGGTTACTGGTGATGGCTTGCCCTTCCTCCACTATTTGCTGTGCCCTTTTCGGATGTTCCTTGGGCAGATGCTGGATTATGTCTTGTATCTCATCCCAATGGGCCCTGTTGTATCTAGCCAACAACGCCTGTGAGTTGGCTATTCTCCATTGATTGGCTGCCTGGGATGCAACTCTCTTCCCTGCGGCATCAAATTTCCTACTCTGTCTGGTGGGGGTGCATCACCTGATGACTGAGTTTGCCCTCTTTCTGGCAGCACTTAGTACTACCGAGTCTGGAAGGGAGCTGCTGTGTTATGTAGACAGGATCAGAGGGAGGTGGCTTGTATTTCTTCTCTATCCTGGGAGTAATTATCCTTGCTTTAACTGGCTCGCTAAATATTTGTTCAGTGTGTTTCAGCATGCCGGGGAGCATAGGGAGCGACTGGTATGTTGAATGTGTGGAGGAGGGTGTATTAAACAAAAAATCTTCCCCCAATGGTTCAGTGTGCATGGTGACACTATGGTATACTGCAGCCCTAGCTAAAACTTGATTGTACCCTGTACTATCCCCAGGTGGTGAAGGCTTAAACGGATAGCAGTCTGGGTCGTTGTCGTGAATGGGATCTGGATCTGGATCTGGATCATAAAGATCCCATGGATCTACATTGTCTTGTTGCGAGTCAAACGAATGTGATGGTGACTGCAAGGGTGTAGGACTGATAGGAGGAGAGATATGCAGGTGAGGAGAGTGAGGAGGTGAATTAGGAGGAGAAAATTGAGGAGGTGGTGGTCTCTCCTTTGGCTTTGGCACTTTAGCTGGAGGCTGTGTAATGTCCAATTCCTCCTGAAAGGCTAATTTCCTCTTAGGTTTTAGAGGAGGTGCTGTTTAGATTCTGCCAGTTTCTTTGTGGATATGAATCCTGGCTTGCCATTCATCCATTACTTCAATTATTGGCTGTACTTGGGAGTCCTCCTGAAAAGTTTTGTGGCTTTCTTTGAGTGTTTTAGAAAGTCCATGCTCCTCGGTGTATCCTGCTCTTTTCGGCTCTGAAGCTGGCTTTTTCGGTATCAAAAAAGATGGTGTAGTGGATGGTCTCGGCTCCGGAAGGGATTTCCGAAATTTCAACTCTGAAGAGCGGTGTTTGCTCGCGTCAGAGTCGATGGTTTCGGAAGAGTGGCCTTTTTCGGTACCGAACTGGCTGTTTGGTCACCGGGTGTCTTCTTTCGGGTCAAGCCATGGGCTTCCGGCAGTGGCGTACCCAAGGCCTTATATTTCGGTCTTTGAGATGGTACAGGGGCAGGGGTACTCACGTGTTGTCCTTCCGTGACCGGTCTGTCTTCCTCGGATTCCTGGTCGGAGTCGGAACCTCGAACAGAGATTGCTGTCTGCATGATCTCTTCCTCTTAGACGTCGAGATGTTCGGAGCTTTTGGACGCCATCTCGAGCCTTAGTGCTCTTCTGTCCCAAAGTGTCTTTTTTGATCGGAAGGATCGGCAGGCCTCGCAATTTTCTTCCCGATGATCTGGGGAAAGGCAAAGATTACAGACGAGGTGTTGGTCTGTATTAGGGAATTTGGCATGGCACCGAGGACAGAATCGGAGTGGAGTCCGATCCATGAGACTTCCACGCAGTCGGCCCAACCAGGCCCGAGTTGGGCACGCACGCCCCGAAGGGCGAGTAGAGATGTCTCGTCCGACTGTACCAAAGTGTTGATGGAAGATGTAACCTGATCGATACAATACAGACGAAAAATGAAGCGTGTTCAAAGTTTTCCAAATCAAACTATCGAAGCGAAAGGAAAAACGTCCGAACCAGACGACGGAAAGAAAACAAACAATCTAACATGGAGTCGATGCCCATGCACAATGGAGCCGAAGAGGAGGAGTCACTCGATCCCGTGACTCGAAAACACATCTTCGAAGAAAAACAACTTGTAACACTACGAACCCAACACTAGATGGCAGAAGTATATGCTCAGCATGTGTATCTGCAGCTACACATGCCATCGAACATATACATACATATATATATATACATACACACACACACATACATACACACACACACACACACACACACATACATACACACATTAATCATTTATTATCAATAGTACTCCTGGTATGACCAGACCGGCAACGGGGAGGCAGGTGGGACTGTGAGGAATCCACAGGTAGCTTCTGTATCCACCAGAAAAAGCATTACCAAATGTAAGTAACTTGTTCCTCTGATGGATACAACTACCTGTGGATTCCTCACCCTATGAATATAATCCCAAAGCGGTCCCGCACTCAGAGGTCGGTTCCCAACTGGTCAAACCAAAAAGTCCTGCAAATTTCAACGGGCAAAATGACCAACCCTCTTCACTTTTGAGTCTAAACACTAATGTTTTGTGAAAGTGTGGAGGAAAGACTTAGCTCTGGTAGAATGAGCCCTAATGCCCTCAGGAGGAATCTTCTGTGCTAGTGAATAACCTATCTTTATGCAAAGAATGACCCGCCTTGACAGAGTCCTCTTGTGGACTTCATTTTGCCCTTCATTTTGCTCCCATAGTCAATGAAGAGCTGATCATCAGTTCTGAAGTCCTTCGGACTTTGTATGTAGAAGCTCAGGGACCTCTTCGGATTCAGGCCATGCAGCCTTTCCTCCTCCTTCTGTGGATAGGGAGGAGGGTAACAAGACGGGAGGGTTATAGATTGTCGTAGCTGGTCGTTGTTCTCAAAACCACCTTATTAGCATGGAAGGTAGTATAAGGGGGTTTTACACTAAGAGCCTGAAGCTCATTAACACGCCTAGCTGACGTGATGGTTATCAGAAAAGCTGTCTTAAGAGTTTGGAGCCTCAACTAGCAACTATGCTTTTGTTCAAACGGTGAACCCACCAAAAAAGTTAAAACTAAATTCAAATCCCACTGAAGCATTATTAATAGAATGGGAGGAAATGTATTAGTTAAACCTATAAGGAACCTAAGCACTATGACCCAAGTAAAGAGGGTTGATCAGGTAAACAAAAGCAGACAGTGCTGATAAATACCTCTTCACTGTCGCAACTGCACAACCTTGTTGAGCTAAGGAAAGAACAAGCTGTAAGACATTTGGCAGATGGGCCCTTAAAGATCAATGTCTCTCCCCACACCAATTAACAAATTTTGCCCATCTGCCGGCAAAGACAGTCTTGGTGGAGTGTCGCCTGGCCGACAGAATAACATCCACCACTTCTGGAGGAAGAGAAAAAGAACTCTGATTGCCCTGTTCAATCTCCAAGCATGAAAGTGCAGGCTCTGGAGGTGGGAGTGTAGAACCTGCATCTGCGAGAGGAGGTCTGCCCTGTGAGGGAGATGGAGCAGGGGGCACAGTAAGAGTTCAAGAAGGTCTGTGTGCCACACCATTTTTGGCCAATCTGGGGGTATTAATATGACTTGGCCCGGTCTTGGCAAAACTTCCTCAGAACGAGGAATCAAGGGTTTGGGAGGAAATGCATAAAGCAGCCGGTTGCTCCAGCTCAGCTGTAACACGTCCCCCAAGCCTCCCTGCATCGGATACTGGAAGCTGCAGAACGACAGGCAGTGTGTGTTCTTGTGAGTGGCAAACAAGTCTATCTGAGGCCTTCCCCACATGAAAAACTACCTCCGGATGGAGAAGCCCCTGCTGATCAGCTGAAAAATGTTGACTGAGACCATCTGCACGTACATTGAGAACTCTGGCCAAATGGTTCGCTCCTACACAATCAGATGGTGCTGAGCCCATGACCACAGTCGCAGAGCCTCTCTGCAGAGAAGGTACAACCCTACTGCTCCCTATTTGTTGATGTACCGTATCGCTGTAGTGTGGTCTGTCAAGACTTGTACCGACTGACCGCGAATGGACGGGAGGGAGGTCTTGATAGCCAGACGTATTGACTGCAACTCCAACAGAATGATGTGAAACATATGTTCTAATGGAGACCAAAGAACTTTGATCTCCAGGTCCCCCAGATGAGTTCCTCAACCTATAGTGGAAGCATGCGTTATGACTGTGGTCCCCGGAGGTGGAAGACAAAACTGCCTTCATTGTGACAGGTTGCTGTCCACACTCCACCATCACAGATCCACTACATCATCTTTGGAGATAGTTATTGACTCCTCAAGATCCCTCTGTGTTGAAACCACTGCTTGCGGAGGCACCACTGGAGAGCCCTCATGTGCCGACGTGCGTGAGTGACCAACAAAATGCAGGAAGCGAACAGACCGAGCAGACGTAGGACCTTTAGGACTGGAATAGCCACTCTCTTTTGAAACACTGGAATCATAGCATGAATGTCCTGAATCCTTTGGGAAGGAGGGTAGGCCTCATTCAGTGTTGTGCCCAGTACTGCTCCTATGAACAGGAGTTGCTGAGATGGCTCCAGGTGAGACTTGCGCACATTTACGGAAAAGCCCAGGATAAACAACAACCTGCAAATGGTGCAGCACCAACTCAGGGGACTTGGCTTTGATCAGCCAATCATCCAAGTAAGGGAAAAAATATATTCCCTTCCTTCTGAGGTGCGTTGCAACCACTGCCATCACCTTTGTGAAAACTCTAGGTGCGGAAGTAAGACCAAATGGAAGGAACGCAAACCCGTAGTGCTGTGACCTTACCATGAACCGGAGATACTTCCTGTGCGACTTCAGAATAAGGATGTGAAAATATGCTTCATAAAAATCGATAGACACCATCCAGTCTTCTTTGTCCAGCGCAAGAAACACCTGTGCTAGGGTCAGCATTTTGAATTTCTCCTGTTTGAGGAACCAATTCAAAATCCTCAGGTCCAGGCTAGGCCTCAAACAACCATCCTACTTGGAAGTCAGGAAATACCTTGAATAACCTCCCTGAACCTTTTCCTGCTCCGGAACCAACTCTACTGCGCCCTTTAACAATAGACTTTGCACCCCCTGAATCAACAGAAGATGCTCTTCTGAGCACAAAGAATGTCTGGAGGGAAGGGGAGGGGGGCTCCCGAATGGGAAAAGGGAAGGGCATACCCAGTTCTCACTATGCTCAACACTCATGAGCCTAATGTTATTAATTCCCACTCCTGGAGAAAATGTAACAACTTTCCCCCTATGGCAGCACATGTTGGTGAAAGGGGAGAGAACTAGGGCTGCTTCCCTCACTGGTTTCCCCACAGAGGAAGAAGCAGAAGGGGAAGGCTGCAGGGTGGCTCCTAGCATTCTAATTCTTCCACGACCTCTGTAGGACCTGTAGAGGGAGTTGGGAGGCTGCTGGACGTGGAGCTGCTGCTGCCCACTAAACTATTAACCACGTCCAAACCCTCTGACCTACGCAATGGTCTGTAGTTCACAGAAGGTCCAAAGATTTTGCAGTGTCTTTGCTATCCTTGAATCTTTCCAGGGGGAGTCCACCTTTGCACCAAACAGCCTGGCACCATGAAAAGGAAGGTTCATCAATGTAGCCTGCACATCCAAGGAAAATACAGAAACTCTGAGCCAAGCATGTCTCCCAGTAGCAACTGTAGACCCCATGGCTCTAGCAACTGAGTTCGTAGAGTCCAGACTGGATCACTTGTTTGGATACCACTTGACTGTCTTAACAGTTCAGCAAAATGGCCCTGGAAATCCTGCGGTAATTTAGGGCCCCCCCTTTTGTCGTTTCCATTAATGTATAGAGGCATCTCCCTAAAACCATGCTCCCTGAGGAGAAGCTCTTCTTTGCTGACTGCTCCATACGCTTCGATTCCTTCTCCGCAGGAGTTGTAGGGAATTGCTGTACCAAGCTTTCCGATGTTGGGTTAAAAATTGTGGGTCACCTGGAGCAACCTTGGATCTCCAGGCGATAGATTTTTAAACCGCAAAAGTAGTGACTAGTTTCTTTCATATTTCCAATATGGATTCCGTCGAAGCGTCACTAAATGGAAGAAGGGGCTCTGAAGATGTGGCTGTAGAATGCAGCACCTCTATCAGAATGTTAGTCTAACTCTGAAGCCAGCAGAGGCAAATCTAAAAGTTCTGCTGCCTTCCTAATTACCCACAAGGTCCAACGAAAGTCCCTAGTATTCATCTGAAGGCACAGGTATTTCCCCTTTTTCCAGCTGTTGCTGCTCTTCCAGACACTGCTGCTTTTTTCTTTAGAAGTCTTAAGACTTTCCTTCTAGATTTTAGACTAGATTCCAAACTTGGTGTCAAAAACAAATTCACCGACGTTGACCCTAATGGAGATGGCGAAACTGGAGGAGGAGGAGGAGGAGGAGGAACCAGATGCACGCTCCACGCCAGAGTCGACTTCGCTCGAGGTCTCTCCGACGCTGTTACCGGCACCGCCAGTGCAGACATCTGCAGTAGAGGCAGCGTCATCTTCAGCGCTGGGCCATTACATTCAAAAGGGGTTGCCGGTAGGAAAGTCATAAACGGAGCCTGCTTGTACAGCGCCGGCATCCCCAGCGTAAAGGCCAATGGACCCGTGGGGCCAGCAGGCGCACCAGATGGGACCCTTGCTTTATTAAAAATGCTAAACATAGCATTTAGGAACGGAGATGGATCCGCCCCTGGTGCCGGAAAGGCAGGATACTGATGTTCCCCTTGCTGAGGTTAGGCAAGATCTGACACCCAAACTCCACCCTCCTGACCATGAGAGGATGCAGGGGAAAACTGAGCCACAGGACTCGCAGGCGACACCGAAATCTCTACCAAAGACAGCACCTCGAAGTCGGAGATACTGAACGAGGGCTGTCATCTCTGGAGGAACCAGGATGTCACTTCTTGTGGGACCTTGATGATCTGTGTGACGAACTGTCCTGAGTCTTGGATCTACGGCGTCCTCTTTTCTCTTTCTTAGCTCTCTATAGAAAGAGCTTTGCCTCCCTTTCTTTCAGAGCTTTAGGATTCATGCTGTGGCAAGACCAGCAACCTGCCCTGTCGTGATCCAAGTTCAAACACTAAAGGCAGTTCTTGTGCGGAACCGTTACAGATATGTGACCTCTGCACTCGCTACAAGGTTTGAAGCCGGTTTCCTCAGCAGAGACATAGTAGCGCTGTAAGAAATTCCCTCAAAACAGTTGAGAAACAACAGAGAGGTAGAAAACAGTTAGCGTTGAAGGTGCACTAAAAAGGGAACTGACGTCAGCACAGCAGTGAGGACTTCTTATGGCTCTGATGACTTCAGACGGAGTCGCCTACAGAGCCATGCTATTGTGACGTCCTCGTGGAGAGCTAGAAAAACAATTCCGTCTATTGCTGGCCCAATGGGAGAATTCATAAGGTGAGAAATCCACAGGTTTTTGTATCCATTAGAGACAATCTAATAATGAAGCCAGTGCCCAAGTGCTTTGCAACTAAGGGAGGACTCACTATAACTTGTGACTCAAAAGGCTTGAAAAACTAGTTGCAAATGTCCAAGCCTACACTAAACGGCAGGAGTATGCGGAGCAGAATATGTATCTATAGCCACACACACTACCAACAGATACTTTTAATCTTAGTTCTACATTTTAGAATATTCACAGAACGAACAGCTCAATATTCTTGGTGTGTTAGGGATCCCAGAAAACATAGACTGACCTGGTTTCGGTAACACCAGGGGGGTTTGGGAATGTCTGTAACCCACATCCTCTGTCCATCTAGAGGCATTGACTAACCATACAACTGTGTCCATGCGGTACACTGCCCCCCCAGATGTCTTTATTTAATATGTGACTACTTGATCTAACCCTAGTCACTGAGAACAAACACAGGATTATTTTTAAGAGCGGAGAAGAGCACTGATGAAATACACCAATTGGAGATTTCGGTGTTTTCTTTTTTGCCCACTTTAGCCTGCTAAATTTCTAAAGACGGCAACAGCTTTTGCAACATTTAAACACATATATTTCCATATAATTCCAGCAATGGATTACATGTGAAAACCTGATGTCGTCTGGAGAAACCACCAGACTGTATAGACTCAATTCCACATAGTACATCTTTGTTTTGAATTAATGTACTGTGGACACTCAAGATTCCTCTGTATTGGTCTCAGACATGAATTTATTGTGGAACGAATATTCCAAGTGATGCACACTTGGGCTGTATTAATTGTGATGATCATATGGATAGCTGAATTTGAAACATGAATATAATGATGTAATCAAATATGGGATTTCGAACATATATACATACTTTACACATAGGACAGAATTAAACCAATTTGTTAAGACAATTGGCAAACGCCTCAATGAATGGCAAAACATCTGATCACAGATCACTGATGCAACAAGTATGTTTTCTATCTCCTGGGCTCACAATTAGTCCTTTCACACAGTGGGTGATACCAATGCTACTGAAAGAGATTACAAAATGTACATGTAAACATTGTGAACAAGGCTCACAGATGAGCTGAAATGTGTTACATTGTCTAAAAGAAATGCACTTGGTTACAAAAGAGTGCATGCTTGTTTTCTTTGGGATGATACATATACAGTATAGGAGCTTGCACCTGTAAGCATGGCACCACCCCCGTTAAGGCACCAACACTGTGCAAGACGTGTTATAGGACTGTTTCATTAATTAATGCAGATTGATATTTTCCTTTGTTTTACTAAGCTCAGAAACCAAACCTCCTCATTCTATGACCCACACTGTGGCCAATGAGGTGGAGAGACAGTGGCTCAGCTACTCAGATTCTCTGAACAAATACAGAAAACAGAAACAAGGGGGGCACAGAAGAGGGGGAGAGCAGATCACCTGTAAATCTATTTAACACACTTGTACTGGGTGCTGGCTTTCCTCCTGCAACTCCTTTTGCCACAGCAAAGCTGGTAGGCCTCCACGATTCAGAATGGGAGGCCAATTCCAACAGGAACTCTGCACCTATAGCCGCCCCTTTTACTCCGTGCCTCTGACAAACACTGGCCGAGCTGCTGCAGGTGCGTCTGTCGATACCTTCTGAAAACCCTACTGCCTTAACATCAAGTCAAATTAAAGAGTTTTTGGCAGGTGGTGTAACTTAACCTATTTCACTAGGATGTTCATCTAGCCTACTTTCCTCTATCTACTGTTTGTGCTGCTTTGGCATTCATAATTCAGGCCTATGAATCTATGAAAGAAAAAGTACTTACTTGTATCTACAATTCTCCTTTAGTGGATCTCCACTGATAATCTTAAGCAGGGAGTAGTCCTGCCCAAGTGATGTTATCAGAGCACCTTTAAAAATTAAAACCCCCTTTGACCTAGAAAATCTATTTTTTCCTTTTAAAAATATAACAGTTTTGTAGCCTAATGAGTGCTGTATTGACCATTTTTTGCTTAAATTTCTTTTGAAAAAAAGTAGTCCATTCAAATTTACGAAGGTCGCTAAATAAACAACAGTGAGAGAAAAAACTGTTTCAAGGGCTTTTTTAGTAGAAAAATGAGCAGAAACTAGGACAAAATAGTTAGATAGGATACAGCCTAAAAAGACTGGGAAAACGTCAATGCTCCTTTAAGAAAGCACAGACGACTAGTATCCATTCATGCCCTTTCAGTGACAGCTACTCCAGATCTTTTTTTTGATCAGAGATTGTAGATCCTGAGAACTATGTATTAATTGCTTCTATTCTTCCTCGAGGGAGGAAGGTTGGTTGCTTATGATCTGAAAGGAGATTCCCATGAAGGAGACCAAAGATAACGGATAAGCAACTTTTCCTTTTTTCAGGGGATCTTAATTGATAATCATATGCACTGAATAGAATAACACACCAATTCCACATCAGGCGGTGGAAGGAAGAGAACATTTATTATCTGAAAAAGGAAGAAAAAAGGAAGAAAAAAAAAAAGATTTGCCAGGAAGCTTGCCTAACTTGGGCAACTGCAACTGGTCTGGAATCCAGGCAATAGTGTCTTGTAAAAGCATGGCTACAGCGTCAAATGGCCACTTTACAAACCACTGTTATAGGGATAATCCTAAGAGCTGTAATTACACTTTTGCCCATTGTAGAACGGGCCTACCAGGGGAGTTCACCAAGCAAAAGACCTTCTGACAACAGAGAGAGACACAGAAGACAATCCATCCAGACAAGCTTGCCTGAATAAGACCAGTGGATGTCTCATTTTTGTTAAGATAAAAAATCCCTAACAGCCAGGGTATGTAAGGGCCTTTCAGCAGGAGTGGAAGGGTTTGTAAAAACGGTAGGCTGAAAAATAGTCTGATTGCCATGAGCCCCAGCCACCACCTTGGCAAAGAATTATGGATGCATCCTCATGCCCATCTTGTCCATCAGGAAGACTGCCAAAGGCTTAAGAGCATAGAACGCCTGAATTTTACTAACCCTGTGTGTGAATATGATTGCCACTAAGAAACCAGACATCTATGAAGTCTGTTGCAAGGAGCCCCTAATTATAGGTTCAAAAGGATAACCAATTTGGTTAGAAAAACTACATTGAGCTCCAAAGGACAAGATAGTCCTCTAACTGGTGAAAATACCTTTTTAATGCCTTCTTGAAGTCTTTAATAAAGTCTTTTATAAGCAGCGATCCTGAAGAAAGAGGTCTGTCAAGGACATTTCCTATATGTTGTAACAGCAGCCAGACTTATCTTTGGTGAAGTAAACTGCAAGCCGTACATGGCTAAACAGAGTAAGTATGTACTACTTCTTCCTGATGTTTCTTAGGAAAAATTTTTTTTTTTAAATCTCAATACACCAAATGCAGAATCTCCTCAACTTGAAACAGTAAGAAACTCCAGTAGATGGATGTTTGGATTCCATTAAAATATAAATACATTCCTAAGAAAGATTTATCAATCCGAACCGAATGAGTTTAGTAGCCATACCACCAAACACAAACACGTCATGCTGTGAATACAAAGTCTGGCACCGGAATTTATGAATCTGCTAGGCATGGAAGTGGCAACAGTGGTCTCTCTGACAGACGAAGATAAGTGAACCAACACTAGCATGGCCATCTAATGATATGAGGATCCTCCTCTTTCAGGAGAAGGACAGTTTGAGTACTGATGAGGGAATCTGGAATATCGGCAGAAATTCATATAAAACATACCCTCAGCAGTTGATCTGAAGGGCAGGAAACAAGAGACTTTTCTATGGTTCCTTGTTGGTAGTACCAGGAATTGAACTCTGGGCATTACCTGTATTCTGTGCCTTCAAACAGATCTACTTGCAGGTAACTCCATGCTTAGAAGTTGAAGTGAGGCACTTTGTCATTTATGACCCACTCTTTTTTAGGGGATAATCCTGTTGGCTGAGTCTGCTTCTGCATTCCAAACAGTGAGGTGAACGGCAGAGATCTGCTAGTATCTGGCTATGAGCAGTTTCCAAATCACTTCTGCTTCGAGAGATCGAAGTCTGGTTCAGGTTCTTCCTTGCATGTTCCAATGATGCATAGTTGTCATATTTCAGTAATGCCTATCTTTATAATGAGAATACTTTAACATTCTAGCTAGAGAAGATGGTAGTAAGGTTTCTAGGTGCCCTGCTGATGGTAATGGAGCTACTGGTGCAGATGCACAGTACTTGGCACTGGTGCAGAAGGCACAGAGGCTGAAGTGAGTCTGGGAGATAATCTAGGAAGTGATGAAGAAAACGATATATTCGCAGACCATACCTTGCATGAAGTGGAGTATGCACAGGTGTCTTTGAATCAGAAGTTCCAGGAATTCCCTTCCTCTGGAGCCCAGATAAATACAGCTCAGATACGTGCAGTCGGCTTGACTATGCAGGTGATGCAGAATGTCTCAATGTCAAACCTTTGATGTCCAGTATCTTAGGTGCTTCGAAGGTGAATAGCTAACAATGTCTCTGTTCCTAATATTAAATGGGAACAACAATGCTTCCATGCCCGGATATCCATCTGGAGGAGTCCTTAAGAAAGTAGAGTGAGCTTTGTTAGACTCCCTGATGGCAACTCTTATCTCTTGCATCAGTTCTCTTTAAGACCATGGAGGAGAATATTCTCCTTGAAGGTCCTCCCAAACATCTTCTGGCAGGGGAGGAAGCAGGGGGGCCAGGGGAGAAAAGGGAACTGGGGAGGCAGACTATACTGATGTGAAGATCAGTCTTTGCCTTTTTCCGAACTACAGCACTGACATTTTACGAATAATGATAGCATTTCTATGGAGAAAAAAATATTTTGTCGGGAAGCAGAAAATAAACACATTTGACTTGCAAAGGTGTTAAGTGAAAGGAAATATGCAAAGGTTTAGAAAGATTTTTTTTCCAAAAAGGCTGAGCCCACTGCTCTAGAATCATGTTCCAATAGCCAGGAAAAGAAAACTGAATCACCCGTCACTGAATGGGCATTCTGGGGAACTGGTGGTAAGTACTCTCTGCAGGGAGCAGTAACCTGTTTCCATTTTTGTTCGGCTGCAGCCTATCCAGGTATATTGTCCTCATTTTCTCACAAAAAAGCTTGAGAAATAATTTTTCTTGTCACTACAATAAACAATTCCTTCTCTCTCCGGGGATGTCCATTGATAGTCATCAGTACTGAATAGTCTTGCACGCCCATCCCTACCAAGAGTATTGGAAAAACAGAGGTACAACCAGATGACCACATTAAGCAAACAGATTTCTGAGAGAGGCCTGTCCTACTTGAGTATCCGAGTCCAAATAATAATGGTCCTGATTACGACCATGGCGGGCGGCTGAAGCCGCCCGGCAAGATCAGACTGCCGGGCTGCCGCCAATGCGGCCACATACCCTGCGGCCATTTGGAGATCCCCGCTGGGCCTGCGGGCGGAAACCTAGTTTCTGCCCGCCGGCCCAGCGGGGATCTCGGCCGCAACACAGGAGCCGGCTCCAAATGGAGCTGCCGTGTTGCGGCCGTGCGACGGGTGCAGTTGCACCCGTCACGCTTTTCACTGTCTGCATAGTGATGGATTACCACTGTCAGAAAATGAAAGATACTGCCCCCTATTTGAGTGGGTAACAGAAGCGGGCCATTACAGCCTTCCTTTTAAGCTGCATAATATTCCTATCTTAAGCGTTTCTTCAGTCCTTCCTGAAGAAAGGCGAACGTCTACACTTAAGACATACTATGGAAAAGTGCTCTAGGATCCCCACACATGTGCAGAACTATTCAGTGCTTAGGACGATCAATGGAGAGCCCCTGAGAGAGCACAGTATTTGTCAGTAACTTTCCTTCTCCCTCACTGGATGTGTCATTGATTCACCTGCTTGAATTACAAATACAAAAGCAGCCCAAACAACTGCAAGTTGAAGGTGGATTAGAAGCACTCCTTAGTGAAACACTTTAAAAGAAACCTACCTAACCTGCCATCTGTTTCTGATTTTGACTTAATATTGAGGCACTAGTGCTTTGTGAATGTATGGACAGACACACACACTGCAGCTTTGTAAATGTCTTTAGGAGGCACTGTGTTAAAGAGGACAGCTTTAACTGCCATGCTCCTGATGGTGATGCTCCTCATTCTGCATCTCAGAGGCCTACCAGCATGGTGTGACAAAAGGTGTCCGTAAGAGGAAATACAGTACAAAATTCCTTGCTTCAAGATGGCACAGCTTTTTTTGAAGTTGCCAAATAAGACAAGGAGCAGGTCTGTGGAAGTATTTTGTTCTGTCTACATAAAATCTGAAGCAGCATTTGACATCTGTGGAATGCAAGGTCCTCTTCACATGATTGGAAGACTGAGCTAAAAAGGCCAGCAGGCGAACCTTCTGTTTAAAATAAAATGGCAAAGGCATTTTTTATATAAACCATGGTATGGTGGCAAAAGTAATCGTGTTCTTACAAAATCTGAAACCAAAATCTTTAGGTGCAGTCATTTCTAATCTGCCTCTCACGGTACCCCAGAATGAAATTCTACAAAGCTTGTCCCATCAAGGGGCTAAAGAAGTTTGACTACATTAATCAAACATTGCAGAAACTTCACTGGGTTTCCCTTCAGGCATGTCTGCATAGTCTTCAATTCCAGATGCACACAGAAACAAAAGCACAGCATACTTAGCTAAGAACTAGACACCACAATGCTACATGGTGACCCAGGATAACGCCAGCCTTGAAATAGGGAAATATGGGAAAGAAATTACCAAAAAAAACAAGGCTTTTCCTTCTATGCACCCAAGATCAAATATAGCATTCCTATCAATATCCTAACTCCTCCAACCCTCCAATAATTCAAGACAAAAAAATAAAGGCCCACCTCTTCAGAGGATATTATCAATTTAGCTGTTAGCAATTCTATCTCTATCGCTGCCTCAAGTCATTATTTTAATAAATGTACCTTGAGCTCTTGCTCTTCTCTCAGCACTTCAATACTTCCTAGTTAAGGTCACACTTTATAGCTGCACATTTTTGCTCTCTAGACTTTTTGTATTAAATATATTAATTATATATTTCTTATATATGTTATATATCTCTTCTCCACTCAGGAGTGTGCCTAACAACTGGTAATCCATTTTTGTCCTCATATGAATTCATCTGGTACCGCCTCAGGATTAACAGTTTACCATGGTGTATCCAATCGACTTGTAAACATAAGTTATGCCAACAAGTGGGTGATCATGTGTCTTTTTGAATTTGGCTGTGTTCATTTTAGACTTAAACGGCAAGCACTTCTTTATTTCAAAACAACATATTAACCTGCTATATCCACCTATAGCGATATCTTCATAGCTCTGGGATGGGAATACAGTGCTAAAGCGATTTGGTTGTTTACCAGGTGGCACCAAAAAAAAGAAAACTCCATCATTTAAATCTTTGACCAGGAGATCCACAGTGCTTTTGAGTTTGATTACATGTAAGAGTGCATCAACATCAGAGCTCTTGGTTCGAATAGACAAATTCTGAACTCAGAAAGGGGGCTTGGTAAGTCACAAGAGAATATCAAGAATGAATTCACTAAGGCGAGGGGCACTTCTGTGATTATCTCAGAAAAATAAGCTAAGAGGGTCTCATAGAGAGTCATCTGACTCAGAGGAACTGTACTCCAACCCCTGGGGATTGGGCTCCCATCACAGGGCCCACAAGCACCCTCACATGAGATAGTGCAGTGACTACAATTAAATTTGCTGAAATAGCACCAACCATATCCTTTTCCAGATCGCGAATGCAAGTTCACTTTTGACTGGTCCTCATAATTACCCATAGATTTACAAACTGCAAATTATACAGAATATACACTTGTATTCAATTTGGCCTGACATGTCTTCAAGTATAAAAGCAAGAAAAGCTTGAGTTTGGCACTGGTGTACTATTTTGAGTAATCATGGGTAAGCACTTTTTTACAGTCTTTAATGCAGTGCATGTGTGTCTCACAGCAAGTCTGTATACTATCCTGTGATTAGTAGAGTATTTTTACTGCAAAAAGGAAAAAGTATGGGGCAGTATAATAGTGGGTTACATACTGCTCTACTTGTGTGCAGAATTCATAGGCGGTGTTCTTCCCCCAGTTGTACTTCCTGCTTTCTATTGCCCTAGAACCATACAGGGTTTCTGAATTTAAAAGGAAATCATGAAAGTCCCACTATATTTTACTAAATTTTGAGAGCCAAAGAGAAAGAAATCTATTATGGGTTTGAATAAAAACCCTGTTACTCTCGACTATAGTCAGGGTATCTGAAAGAAAACCGCTATGAATTTGCTTAATGCCATTCATGGTGTTGTAGAAACACTGGCATACATGCCCTTACAATCTAACATTTTACTAACACCTTAGAATTAGAAAGAAACAAAATTAGATTACTGTGTGAAGTGAAGGAAAGAAGAGGTTATAATGGAAGGGATTGCAACAATATTATCTGAGTTGCACAAAACGATGCAATTCTTTCTAGTTTTGCAATCATTTTAAATGGCCAACAATGAAAACAGAGAAATGTGTAAAAATGAATACCTTTTCCAACAATCACGACTGAATCTTCAGGAAGGGTATGGCTTGAAATGGAGTCAAGGGTGTTAGTTTGCTGTAAACTTGCTGTGGGCCCTGTAAATCCTAAATGTTTCAAAACAACAGCTTTTAGATGTAAAATCAAATATTTAAGTGAGTCATGCACTTTTTCCCCATGTTAGGCAACATACGCCCTCAAGTTTTAGTTTTAAAAACAGAACAACTAGACAAATGAACTGGCCTGATGAATTTTTTGGATCATGTGATTTATGTAATTGTTAGACTGTTACATGTATAGCCAGATGCTGATTCCAAATAAAGATCTGCCCAATTCTCCCACTGTCTATAGATTTCTCAGATGCGATCATTCACTTACATCATGTTCCACATAAAATCCCTGCAGCAATGTAGCTCAACATATCTGCCATCCTTTCAGTTAAGAGCAACTACTTTGGTGGCTCTTTGGTTAAAAGAGGGTGACAACTGGGAGAAGGAGGGACCACACGCTGGCATACATAATAACACATACAGCAACACTTTGCGAGAGAGCTGTGAAGGTAGTTTTAAAGCGGCTCCATTTGCACTGGAGTTTGAGTTCCAGGACCTTCCGGTGTTTCAACACTTCACCACTACAGTAGCCGTTAGAACTTGGAAAGAGGGAAGGTGTTTGACCCTCCAGATCTCTATTCCAGCGAGACCTTTATAATGTTTGAGGCAGCCAAGGAGGCTTTTGGGTTGAGCTAGGGACAATTCCTAATATACGCTAGTATAGTTAATATAGGACGAGAAATATGGCCCACATACCCAGAGGGCCCGGCCTCACTGGTATTGTTTAGGGCACTCCTGGACTATGGGGGTGACAGAAACATAATATCCCACATTTATATTGCCATGCTGACAGATATACCCAGGGTTGACTTTAAGGCACGGACAGCTTGGGAAGATGAACTGAACACACTCCTAGAGGAGACACAATGGAAAGCGATATGTGCCCTGCTCAGGCATTTTAATTATATATACTGCACATACGTTACCCCAGTATTTATACATAGAATTGACCCCACTAAGAACGACATGCCAAAGGTGCCACAGCCGACTGACAACCTTCTTGCATTTGGCCTGGAGTTGTTCCTTAGTACAAACTTTCTGGGACTTTGTGATCTGGAATCTGAGGCGTATAGGGGTGTGGCTTTGGAGAGGACTCAGGTCATGTGCCCTTTATGCAATATTTAAAAAAAAGAAGGGTCAGAAAATGGAGTGGAAATTCAAGGTTTGTGTCTGATGTATTTGCTCTGTAATTACTGAGTTTGTTCGATGTGAATACCCCTCTGGTTGATTGCCTCAGGGGGCAAGGGGAGACGAGGCAGCCCAATGTGTTCAAGGTTGTTTATGGTACAATGTTATAGATGTATTGAAAATTTAATAAAAACGAATTCTTTAAATAAAAAACATTTCAAAAAACGCAACTACTTCATATTTAGCATGAGCCTCCTAGGTGATTTTTTTTGTCACTAGAGGAGCTGTCAGAAGTAAGGGAAGTTAGATTGCCTAACATTTTTAATAAACACTTGACAGACTTCAGGCAGCATATTTTTTAAGCACCACCAAAATCAAATAAAGCCTTAGAAAACCATAAAAAAGTACTGCGTTAAGGAACACAACTCAGCACCAAAGGATATAATACGAAAACCTGATGCGCCTGGTCTATTAAACCAAGGAGTCCAACGATTAAGCAAGGGTTTTAAGTCCAGGTCCTCAGAGGTAAAGAAGAACCCACAGGATAACCATCAACTGCCATTATTGTAATTTGTAAGTATGATTAGCTATGGCTCATTGTCAGGTTACACACAAAGCATAAGTAGCTCTTGAGGCTCTTAAGGCTCTTGATCTCCAAAACCAGAGATACAATACCTTAGAAGTTACTGCTAGATTATCCTGGGCTGTGTGTGTGGTACAATTTTGATAGTGAAGGTGGGAAATAGTAACCGTCTGATTAGCAGCAAAAATATGAGCAGAAAGGCCATGTAAGCAAAGGAGATCCCCAGTCTAGATATGGTCTATGTGGCACCAGTACTTAACTATACTGGCAAAAGCATTAACCCATCATTCCTTTTAATCACTTTCCTACTGTCTAGCAAGGATGGGACATTACAAAGAACATTAAAAAGATCATTCCTTTCCTTCTACATAAGAAATACGTTACTTACCTGTAACTGTAGTTCTCCAGTATTGGGAGGCTTTCATAGATTCACATGCTTGAATACTTCCCCGTCATCGAGATGGAAGTCCCCGGTGTAATACATAAGACATGGTGAAATGTATACCTACATTACATTCATTAGGGCTTTAGCTTAGTAACATATCACAGTCATTTAGTAAAGACCCAAACCCAAAATGTCAACCAATCAGGCTTCACCACCCTCTAGAAGCCTCTGAAACTGCCTTCCCTCAGATTTTCTGAGCATAAGTGCTGCAAAATTAAGCAACACTGAGAAAAGAGAAGGTGAGCTCCCCAGGGGAGGTGGGTGGGCCGCATGTGAATCTATGAAAGCTTCCAATACTGGAGAACTACAGTTACAGGTAAGTTCATTTATTTCTTAATCCAGTATAGGACCTTTCATAGATTCACATGCTTGAATAAGAATAGCAAGGAGTGACAAGCACATCTTCTGTATTTGGAAGAACAGCATTCTACCATATATGAGATAGTATCAGCATGTAGAACTTTGTGTCTGATAAATAGATCTATCTATATGTGTGAGTATATATGGCACTTACCCAGTGTACTTCTGTTCGTGGCATGTAGTGCTGCAGATTCACATGCTATGCATAGCTCTTCTGACATCTAGTGCTGGGCTCGGAGTGTTAAAAATTGTTTTTCTTCGAAGAACTCTTTTCGGAGTCACGGGATCGAGTGACTCCTCCTCTTGGTTACAGTGCGCATGGGCATCGACTCCATTGTTAGATTGTTTTCCCGCAAAGGGTGAAGGAAGGAGTGATAGAGTAAAGAATACAAAGAGATGTCCATGCAAATGTAAATGTATATACATATGTACAAATGTACATCTTAAATTCCTACAGGCTTCCAGGGAGGGTGCATGTGAATCTGCAGCACTACATGCCACGAAAAGATGTACACTGGGTAAGTGAAATTTTTCGCTCGATGGCATGTGTAGCTGCAGATACACATGCTATGCATAGACTACAAAGCAGTTAGTCCTCCCAAAAAAGTGGTGGTTAGCCTGTAGGAGTTGAAGTTGTTTGAAATAGTGTTCTTAAGACAGCTTGGCCTACAGTGGCTTGTATGAGGAGTTGACCATGTGGCTGCTTTACATATATTAACCACTGGTTTGTTCCCTAAGAACACCATTGACACACCTTTCTTTTTTGTAGAATGTGCTCTAGGAGTGATCAGAAGTTGTCTTTTTGCTTTGATGTAGCATGTTTGTATGCATCTAACAATCCATCTTGCTAAACCTTGTATTGATACAGGATTGCCTTTATGTGGTTGTTGGAAAGCAACAAAAAGTTGTCTTGTTTTCCTAAAATCTTTGGTTCTGTCTATATAGTACATAATAGCTCTTTTGAGATCTAGGGTATGAAGAGCTCTTTCTGCCACAGAGTCTGGCTGTGGAAAGAAGACTGGCAATTCCACTGTTTGGTTGATGTGAAAAGGAGATACTACTTTTGGATTTGTTTTAAGTACAACTTTAAGTTTGTGCACTTGGAAAAAAGGTTCTTCAAGAGTGAAGGCTTGTATTTCACTAACTCTTCTTAAAGAAGTAATAGCTACAAGGAAAGTGACCTTCCATGTTAAATATTGAATCTGACAAGAGCGCAGGGGTTCAAAAGGTAGTCCCAAGAGTCTGTTAAGAACGATATTTAAATTCCACGATGGAACAGGTGGTGTTCTAGGTGCAATAATGCATTTTAATCCTTCCATGAAGGCTTTAATAACAGGAACTCTAAATAGAGAGCTATGTTGAATATTCTGTAGGTATGCAGATATTGCAGTGAGGTGTATCTTGATGGATGAGAAAGCCAAATGTGACTTTTGCAAATGAAGTAAATAGCATACAATGTCTTGTATGAATGCAGTAAGTGGGTAACTGTTTTTAGATTGACAGTAGTATACAAATCTTTTCACTGGTTTGCGTAGCCATGTCTAGTAGTAGGTTTGCGTGCTTGTTTAATTACTGCCATACATTCTGGTGGAAGCTCTAGGTAACCAAATTCTAAGACTTCATAAGCCAAATCGCCAGATTGAGTGCATTGGGAGGTTGAGTGCCTTATTTGACCTTTTTTCTGTGTTAACAAGTCTGGTCTGTTTGGGAGTTTGGAATGAGGTACTACAGACAGATCTAGGAGCGTTGTGTACCAATGCTGACGTGCCCACGTTGGGGCTATGAGTATCATGGTGAGTGATGTTTGACGTAGTTTGCTGACCAGAAAGGGAAAGAGTGGGAGGGGGGAAAACATAAGCAAATATCCCTGACCAATTGATCCATAGAGCATTGCCCTTGGATAGGGGATGTGGGTGTCTGGATGCGAAGTTTTGGCATTTTGTGTTTTCACTTGTTGCAAATAGGTCTATTTCTGGTGTCCCCCACTTTTGAAAGTACTTTTGAAGTACTTGGGGGTGAATCTCCCATTCGTGAGTTTGTTGGTGAATCCTGCTTAGGAGATCTGCCAGCTGATTTATCCCTGGAATGTATTGTGCCAACAGATGAATGTGATTGTGAATTGCCCATTTCCCTATTGTTTGGGCTAGGCGGGACAGTTGAGAAGAGAGTGTCCTGCCCAGTTTGTTGAGGTAATACATGGTTGGCATGTTGTCTGTTTTTATGATAACAGTCTTCTGTTTGAGAAGAGGTTGAAACAGTCTTAGAGAAAGAAATACAGCTAGTAGTTCTAGGTGGTTTATATGAAGCTGTTTCTGTTGGGCATCCCATTGCCCTTGCATGGTCTGATTGTTGAGGTGAGCTCCCCAACCGATTACTGATGTGTCTGTTGTGATTATGGTCTGAGGCACAGGGTCTTGGAATGACCGCCCTTTCATTAGATTGTTGCGATTCCACCATTGAAGGTATATATGTGGTCGGCGGTCCATCAACACTAGATCTTGAAGTTGACTGTGTGCCTGAGAACATTGTCGTGAGAGGCACTGCTGTAAGGGCCTCCTGTTTAGTCTTGCATGTGGAACAATGGCTTTGCAAGATGCCATCATTCCTAGAATCTTCATGATAAATTTTACAATATATTGTTGATTTGGCTGTATGTGTGGTATGAGATTTTGGAACGTTTGTATCCTTTGTGTATTTGGATAAGCTAGGGCTTTTTGAGTATTTAGGATAGCATCTAGATAAGGTTGTACTTGTGCTGGTTAAAGATGTGATTTTTGATAATTGAGAGTGAACCCTAGTGTACGCAAAGTTTCTATCACATGAGTGTGTTGCTGGCATTGTGTAAAATTGCTTGATTTTATTAGCCAATCGGCTAGATATGAAAAGACATGGATGTGTTGTCTTCTTAAGTAGGCTGCTACTACTGCTAGACATTTTGTGAACACTCTTGGAGCTGCTGTTATGCAGAATGGCAACACCTTGAAATGGTAATGTTTTCCTGCTATGACAAACCTGAGGTATTTTCTGTGGGCTGGATGGATGGGTATGTGGAAATACGCATCCTTGAGGTCTAAATCAGTCATGTAATCTTGTTTCTGTAGTAGTGGAATGACTTCTTGCAGTGTTACCATGTGAAAATGTTCTGACAGGATGTATAGACTGAGGGGCCTGAGGACCAAGATGGTCCTGAGAGCAGTCTTTTTTGGGAATGCAGAAGTATAGGGAGTATACTCTTGTTCCCTGTTGAGTACCTGGAACCAATTCTATTGCTCGTTTTAACAGTAGACATTCTCCATCTTGTTGCAACAGAACAGTGTGTTCTGGGGACAATTTGCGGTATTGTGGTGGAATCTTTGGAGGGGTGGAGATTAATTCTAGGCAATAGCCATTGCGGATAATTGATAACACCCAATTGTCTGTGGTGATATTTCGCCAATGAGAGTGGAATTGCTGTAGTCTTCCCCCCACAGGAGAAGTGTGGAGTGGAAGGAGGTCACTGTTTAGGTTGTGTTGTGGTTTGCTTTGAGGTTTGGAATTTACCTCTGCTCCTGAAATATTGTCCTCTATAGGACCCTCTAAACCCCCCTCTTTGATATTGGGTTTGTTGTCCCTACTTTGTTTGGGAGGTGGAAGCATCAGAGGATTGCGGCTTAAAACCTCTAAACTGGGGTCTGCGAAATGGATCCCTTTTTGGTGTGGTGTATAAAGCCCCCATTGCTATCGCAGTATCTGAGTCTTTTCTTAGTTTCTTAATAGTGTTGTCTACTTCTGGGCCAAATAGAGGTTTCTTTTGAAAAGGCATATTGAGTATTGCCTGTTGAATTTTTGGTTTAAACCCAGAGGAGCGTAGCCATGCATGCCTTCTAATTGTGATGGCAGTATTGTCACTCCTTGAGGCTGTATCAGCAGCATCGAGGGCAGACCTTATCCAGTTATTGCTGATAGATTGTCCCTCTTCCACAACCTATTGTGCTGTCTTTTGATGCTTGAGGTACTGTATAAGATCTCGCATCTCGTCCCAGTGGGCCCTGTCTTATCTGGCTATAAGTGCCTGAGAATTGGCAATTCTCCATTGGTTAGCTGCTTGTGTGGCAACTCTTTTCCCCCGCCGCATCAAATTTCCTGCTTTCCTTATCAGGAGAAGGTGTGTCGCCTGATGACTGGCTGTTTGCTCTTTTCCTTGCTGCACTGACTACCACTAAGTCTGGAGGGACCGATGAGTGATATAGTCTGGGTCCGTAGGAGCAGGCTTATATTTTTGATCAATTCTAGGGGGTGATGATCCTAGCTTTGACAGGTTCATTAAAAATTTGGTCTGCATGTTTAACGATTCCAGGCAACATCGGGAGACACAGGTTCCTGGAACATCGGGAGACACTGGTTCCTGGAATGAGTAAAAAAAAAGAGTGTGTTAAATAGAAAGTCTTCTTCCAGGGGTTCAGAATGCATAAGCACTCCATGATAAGCTGCTGCCCTAGATATTACTTGGGAGTAGGCAGTGGTGTCCTCTGGAGGAGAAGGTTTAGATGGGTAAAGTTCTGATTCATTGTCCAGGATGGGATCAGGGTAATAGAGATCCCAGTGGTCTACTGTATCTCCATGTGAGTATAATTAATGTGTTGGAGAAGGCAATTGTGGTGGACTATTGTGAGGTGAAAAAGGAAGCTCTCATCCATAACATCTAGTATTGGTTCAATCTCGGTTTCTTCTTCAGATGTTTTATGAGATTGCAGCATGGGCTTTATTTGCTTTAATTTTCTCAAAAGTCCTTATTCCTCTGTGTATGAGGATTTTTTCGGCTCCGAAGTGTGTATCTTTTTCGGTCCCAAAAAAGTAGTCGGTTGTCTCGGCTCCGAAACCCATTGCCGAATTTTCGACTCCGAGGAATGAGGTCATTTACCAGAGTCTGAAGTTAAGGTTTTAGCTGACTTACTCGACACTGAGGTGGACGGAGGAGTGGCCTTTTTCAGCGCCGACCCTGAAGGTCGGTCGCCAACAGTCTTTTTTCAGGGCGAACCATGGCCTTCCAGGCAGGGGTGTACCCAAAGCCTTCAAATGTTTTTTTTGCAGGAGTGTAGGGGTAGACATACTCACATGCTGGCCAGCTGTGATAGGTCTATCATCTTCCAATTCTTGTTCGGAGTCGGTGTCTCGGATGGAGACTGCTGTCTGCACTTGCTCTTCCTCCATGACGTCGAGATGTTCAGTGCTTTTTCGATGCCATCTCGAGTCTTCAGGCTCTGCGATCTCTCGGGGTCTTATTTGATCGAAATGATTGACAGGCCTCGCAATCTTCCTCCCGATGGTCCGGGGAAAGGCACAAATTACAAACCAAGTGTTGGTCTGTATAGGGGCTCTTCGTGTGGCACCGAGGGCAGAATCGGCATGGAGTCCGATCCATCAGGCTTTCCACATGGTAGGCCCGGACAGGCCAGAGTTGAAGGTTTCGACGGTACTACCGGTTTGATGCAAGATGGGAAACGTGATCGAAACAATAAAGACGAAATAGTAGGTTTTCTGAAGTTTTCCCAATTGAAATCTCAGAGCGAGAGGAAACCCGTCCGAACCAGACCGCGGAAAGAAAACAATCTAACTATGGAGTCGATGCCCATGCGCACCGTAACCGAGAGGAGGAGTCACTCGATCCTGTGACTCTGAAAAGACTTCTTCAAAGAAAAACAACTTGTAACACTCGGAGCCCAACAATAGATGTCGGAAGAGCTATGCATAGCATGTGTATCTGCAGCTACACATGCCATCGAGCATATATGTTTGTGTGTGTGTATATTTATATATCTAAGCAATAGTGCCTCATGAAAGCATGTGCAGTTCTCCATGTTGCCGCTCAGCAGATGTCTGGTAGGGATACGCCTCAAAACAATGCACAAGCGGTGGAAACCGTTATATTAGAATGTGCACGCACTCTTGTGCCCAAAGGTCAACCAGCCTTTTGATGTCAAAAGGCTATCGTGTTCAAAATCCACTTAGAAATGGTCTGCTTAGTAACTGGATGTCCTCTTCTGGGTACACTGAAGGCTATGAAGAGTTGGCTCGATTCCGGATTGACTTTGTTCTGTGTAAGTAGAATTTGAGACATCTTTTCAAGTCAAGAGATTGGAGAGATCTTTCTGCTCCAATCTGAGGTTGTGGAAAGAAGGACTTCAGTACAATTGGCTCATTAATATGAAAGTCCGATGGTGCTTTAGGGATAAATTTAGGGTTGATGTGTAGGATATCTCTATCCCCTCTGAACTGCAGAAAAGGCTCTTGGATTGCAAATGCTTGTATTTCGCTGACTCTGCAAGCAGACGTTAGAGTTCAGAGGAGCGCTACTTTCCATGTGAGGTATTTGATGTCAGCTTTATGGATGGGCTCAAATGGTTCTTTCATCAGCTGGCTCAAGACTGTATTAAGTTGCCAAGCTGGAGGCGGGGCCTTAACTGGAGGAAGAGACTGAGAAAGACCCTTCAAAAAGTGTTTTAGAAGTCTATGAGACCAGAGGGATGGTTCTTCAGATATTCTCCTGTATCTAGAAACGGCTGCCAAGTGAACCTTGATGGACACATGGGCAAGACCTGAGCACACTAGATGAAGTAGGTAAGAGAAGATTTGTTCCGGAGTGGAAGAAAGGGGGTGTATGTTCTTGAAGACACCACAAACAGAAGCCTTTCCACTTTAATTGGTATGTCTTACTTGTGCTATCTGCACGCGCTTTAGCCAAGATGTCCTTATAGTCGTTAGGAATGTCCAAGTGGCCGAACTCATTGAATTGAGGAGCCATGCAAATAAGCTGAGAGACCTGAGATCCGTATGTCTCCCCTGGCTTTGATTGATGGTTAGCAACTCTGGAATCGGTGTTATCTTGATGGGTGGACACGACGACAGCAGCAGTAGCTCCGTGTACCAAGGTTGACGCGGCCAGCTGGAGCAATTAGGAGTATTTGACAGGGCTCCAATTTAATTTTGCTGATCACTCGTGGGAGGAGAGGAATCTGAGGAAATGCGTAAGCATAAATCCCTGACCATGCTATCGAAAAGCATTTCCCCACGATCCTAGTTGGTGATGCCAACTTGCATAAAAATCGGCATTTGGTGTTCTGGGACGTCGCAAACAGGTCCAGATTTAGTTTTCCCCACCTGAGGAATATTACGTCCAACGTTTCCTGGTTCAATTCCCATTCGTGGGGAGATGTGTCTAGCCTGTTCAGCGAATCCACAGTGGTGTTGTGCACTCCTGGGAGATGCTCCGCTTTTATGTGCACTGAGTGTTGAGTGCACCAGCTCCAAATGGTCTGCGTTTCTTTGGATAGCAGATGCAACAGAGTCCCTCCTTGCTTGTTGATGTAGTGCATGGTAGTCGTATTGTCCGTTCAGACAAGCACTGAAGAGGCCTGGATTCTTGGAAGGAAAGCCTGCAATGCCAGATACACTTCTCTGGGTTCGAGGAGGTTGTTGTGAAAAGTGGTGTGAGAGGGGGGTCATTTGCCACTTACTTGAAGATCCTGCAGACATGCACCCCATCCCACCATAGATGCGTCCGTTGTTATAGTTAGCAGAGGGACCTGGGTTAAGAAGCACAGGTCTCTGGAAATGTTCTGGGGTGTTATCCACCAATCGAGGGGATCTGCCATATGTGGGGTTACATGTATTGGGTCCTCGAAGGAGCCTTGTGTCTGCTTCCACTGCTTGTCAAGCTCCTCCTGGCGTGGATGCATACCAAGGCGACAGTGGGGAATAAGATTTATGCAAGATGACATCATCCCCAGCAACGACCTGTCACGAACTGAAAGATACTTTTTTGGTTGAATTATTCTCGCCAGCCTGACTAGCTTGTGTTGTCTCTCCAATGTTGGATAAGCCTTGGTTTGGAGAGTATTCAGTATGACGCCCAGGAAGACTACGCTTGTGGATGGTCGAAGCTGGTACTTTTCCTGGTTGAGAGTAAGGCCCAATTGTTTGAAAAGGAGTAAGGTCGCCTTGAGAGATCTGCGTACTGACTGGATGTCAGAAGACTTTACTAACCAGTCGTCTAGGTATGGAAAAATTTGATGTCGCTTGTGCCTTAGATATGTTGCAACAGGGGCTAGACACTTGGTAAAAATCCAGGAAGCGGACATGAGCCCAAAAGGGAGCTCCTTGAATTGAAAGTGCCTGCTGGCTACCATAAATCTTAGGATCTTCCTGTGTTTTGGGTGGATGGGTATGTGGAAACAGACGTCTTGCAGGTCTAGGGTAGCCATGTAGTCCGCTCTGTTGAGAAGCTGCAAGAAGTCTTTCAATATTACCATGCGGAATTACTGTTTTTTCAGATACTTGTTTATCTCCCTTAGATCCAGTATGGGTCTTAATAGAGGAGATTTTTTTTTCTGATTAGGAAGAACTGAGAATAGAAACCCTTCCCCCTTTGGGTATAGCGCACAAGTTCTATTGCTGCTTTGTTTAACATCACCTCCGTTTCTAGGTTGAGAAGATGGAGATGTCTTTGAAGTACTGGGGAGGGAGGTGTCCACGGGGGCATACATATAAATTCTAGACAGTGACCGAATCGTATTATGTCTAGGACCCCCTTGTCGTTCGTTATTTGATGGCAATGATGAAGGTGGTGTTTTAGTGAGGAAGGAGAGGAAGCCGGCAGTTGGAGGTTGTAGTTGCCTGCGGGAGGGATCTTTGGCTTGCCTCCAAGAATTTCCTCTGTGAGGAGGCCTGCTATAGGCCGCTGCAGGCAGTTGCCATTGGTGATATTGGGGTTTGGTAGGTTGGAAGTTATAGGAATAAGCTGGGTACCTGCATTGCTGGTATCTTCCACGAAATGAACACTGTCCACTGCCTCTGGCACCTTGTAAGGGTGTTTTCTTATATAGTAGGGAGCCTAGCGATTTGGCAGCATCCGTGTCTGCTTTGATTGTCTGGAGGGCATTGTCAACATGTTTGTCGAAAAGGGATTTCCCATCATAAGGAAGGGCCATAATCTTCGTTTGGACTTTGGATCGAAAGACAGTGGCTTTAAGCCATCCCTGGCACCTTAACATTGCTAATCCAGCCAGAAGCCTAAAACTCACAGCAGCAATATTTAGCGTGCAGTCTATTATCTATGAAGATGAGCGCTGCCCTACCAGAAGAATTTTCTCTGCTTCTGCTTTATTAGTTTCTGGAAGCTCATCTAAGGAGTGAGTGATGTCCAACCACAGTTGCCCATCATACCTGCCATGGAGCGCTAAGGAGTTTGCTGAACGCACCACAATGGCAGACATTGAGAAGAATCTTTTCCTGATGTTATCAAGGTGCCTAACTTCCTTATCCGGAGGAGCGGTCAGAGGTGCAGAAGGGTTCCTAGAATGTCTTTGTGCCGCCTGGGAAATTACAGAATCCAGATAGGCAGGCAGGTGCGTCATCCGTTGCTTTGTACTTTTTAATCTAGCTTAGGCAAGACCGCTGCCACAGTAGCAGGGTTATGCATTATTTCCAAACCCTGATTTCACAGATGGTCTATTATTGGGATAGCTCTGATGACTTTCCTATTTGGTTCTTTAAAGTCATACAAGAAACAATCATTCTGGGTTATGGGCATTTGTAATTCAAATTGTGTGGCAGCTTTCTCCAATAGATTATGGGATGTACCAATACCTTTTGGAGGGTACTCGACAGAAGTTGGCTCCTGAGAGGCAGGCGTTGGCAATATATAGTCATCCCACTCATCCTGCGTTGTAAGTACTTCCCAATCTTCTGCTTCATCATCTGAGGAATCGTGGATTTGCGGATTTTGCAGAGAAACATGCTGAGTGGTAGGTTGCATCTGCAGATATAGCGACTGTGGAGTACTTGGTGCTGAAATCACTGGCTTGGGAACGGCTGTAGGCCATGGACGGAAGCGTTCTTTATAATCTGCTAGCATGGCTTGCAGGTCAGAAACCAGACCGGAGGGAAGACATACCATTTCATGCTGCTGTTGTTGAGGAAGTGGTTCATAGTAGTGCTGGTCATAATATGAGTCATCGTCAGAATATTCCTGGCATTTCACATGTAACTGGGATGGACTCCTAGCCACTCCATATACTCCATCATCATCTGAATCATCATTATTATCCAAGAGACGTGATGGTAAAAGTCTTGATACCTTACCTGAGGATGTTATGGATGGCGTTAGATGAGTCTTGGACATCTTTGTAAGTGGCGTATGCTCCATCGACGGGTAAAGAGACAATGGAGATGGTCTTTGCCTTTTTGAAGGCATTAGTTTCATTGTCAACAATAGAAGAGTCGCTGGTGTTGACAGTGGCGTTGACAAGAAGGTAGCTGTCGAAAATGCCATTGATGGGAGTATCGTCAACGAGGGCGTCGACGTGAGGGCTACAGACGAGACAGTCGATGGGAGGGTCGTAGATGACGAGTAAAGCCCTGTCGACAAGGATGAAAGCATAGTTGACGAGGATCCTGAGGACGCCGCAGTTGACACTGAAATAGTGACTGTGGTTGATGTCACTGATGATAAAGTCATTGATGAGAACTTAGTTGACAATGGTGCCACCGACGGTGCTGATCCTGGGTTCTTGAATTTATGTTTAATTTTAAGAGGAGGCTTTGGGGGGCTCAGAAAGCGTTTTCTTTTGGGGTTTTATGAGGGAGCCTGACCCTTGCTGCATTCCAGACTGCATTTTCTTTGTAGGGCTGTGAATTTTTGAAGAGCACTCAGATTAATTTTTTGTAGCCTTTTTAGGTGGTTCCTTAATAACTGAGCTTTCATTTTGTCTCCTAACAAATGGCTTTGTGACAGGGATAGAAGATGAGGCACTGCCCTCGTCAGAGGCTAGATTTACCTTTTTGAAGCCACAAAAGAAGAAGGTGACCCTCTCTGTCCTTTAAAATCTTTGCAGAACATTTTCTACATATCTTGCAGTCTTTGGTCTTGTGATTTAGGTATAAGCAATATATGCAATCATCATGTGGGTCATCCACATAAAAGGCCCTCATTATGACATAGGTGGTAAATGCCGCCTTTCGCCAGGGCGACTGCCGCCAAAAGACCATCGCCGTGGCTACCAGCTGATTGCCATATGACTGTAGCCAAAATTCTGCCAGAAGGCTGCCGGATTTAAAGCTACAGTCATGGTGGCGGACGGCGGTAAGGTGGCGCTGCTGCCAGCAGCAGCGCCACGCCAGTAGACCGTATCATGACACATGATATAGCCTGGCGGTGTTCTGCTGGCGGACGCTGCTGCTGGCGGACGCTGCTGCTGGCAGCGCGCCCCATCCTGTCGCCTGCCCGAGGACCCCCTGCAAGCAGGTAAGTCAGGTGCTCAGACAGGGGAGGGGGGGTGTTGTGTGTGTAGGGGTGTGTATGTTTGTGTGTGCATGCATGCAGGTGTGGGGCGTGTGGAATGCATGTGTGTATGAATGGATGTGAGTGTGTGTGTGTATGCTGTGTTGTGTGAATGCGCGTATGCTTATATGTAAGTGTGCATGGATGTATGCATGCGTGGGTGAATGTGGGTATGTGTGTGTATGCCTGTGCGTGTAGGTGTGTGTATGTCGGGGGTTGTTGGAACGGGGTGGGGGAGGACTCTGGGGAGGGGGTGGGGGAGACCCCTATCAGTGCCAGGGAAGGAATTCACTGGCACTGACAGTGCTAACCACCATGGTGTTCGTGGCAGTAAGAGCGCCACAGAAACCATGACGGTGTCACACTCCCGTGGGCGGTCTAGTGATGGCTGCTGGGTTTGAGACTGTAGTATCCAGCCTGGCGGTCGTTACTGCTGTGCCGGTCGGTGTGTTACATTGGTGGTTTGGCTTTTGCCAAACCGCCAATGTCATAATATGGTGGCATGTCCTGTCAGCCTGTTGGCGGTACTACCGCCACTATAACACCGACCGTCGGGGTCATAATGATCCCCATAATCTCTTTTTCAGACAGGTCGCACAGGATCTGAAAAGCCCCTTTTTGGGGTCTCTGACATGGCAGCCAGTTTAAAGAACCAGAAGAAAAGATGTAAACTCCTAAATCCTAGGGAATAAGTTTGAGAGAAAAACTGAGCAGAGCTCAAAGGAGACTCCTCAGCACGACGTGCGGTGGAAAATTTGAGGGAAGGCAATTCCTCATAGGAGGCTTCTAGAGGGTGGTGCAGCCTGATTGGTTGAAATTTGGGCTAGAGGCCTAATGCATGTACTGTAGGTATAAATTTAAGCATATCTTATGTATTACACCTGGGACTCCCATCTCGACGACGGGGTAGTATTCAAGCATGTAAATCTATGAAAGTTCCAATACTGGAGTAAGGTTTAATTTGCGACCCCAGAAAAAAATATTACCCCTACACATTTGAATACTATACTAACAGGGATAAATATTCCCAAAAATCCCATCTTCTTGCAGGAGTTTAGAACAGCATTACTTACCTACAGTTACTTGAAATCTTTCTTTGAATTCCGTGCTGCCAACCAAGTCTAAAACATCACATCATTATGAAACAAAATTTTTGGCTCCACTTTTCTTTGCCTCCCGAAAGACAGGGATAGGTTTTTGAAAATAACTCCTCTTATTATGTTCCTCTATATACCCATGTCCTCTATATGTAGTATAGACCTTATTTTATGGGGAACATTGTGGGAGACTCAATCAACAATCAATGCAACAAGAGATTAATTAGACCCTAGCCCCTGTCCTTCTTACATTAGATCACTCAATATAGTAAGATCCTTGAAACCTTGCCCCTTCTGCTCCCTGACAGCCTGCATCCGATTCTGAACGCAAGGTTTAATTACTGCTGACATTTGTGAATAGCAATACTTGTGTAATAATTTTGTTTCATATTACAGAGGCTCACAATGATACATAGTGAGTTTTTTTTTTTTTTTTATCTTTTACACTGAATACTAGAGGGTTAAATAAAAAATTAATACCAGGAGCATTGAAATTGCTAATTAACATGAAACTACACAACAAATATCAGTTGAGGAAAAAAAAAATATGGCAAAATGAAAAAATGCAATAGAATAGTTTTATAGATGCATTAGTTTTGTGAAACAATCGGTCAGGTAATCCAACTCAGTGCACTCTACTGCCAGTGCTAGGGTGTAGACCAGTCCCCTTTCAAATGTGAACGGGGTAGACAAGTCTCCCTTCAAATGTGAATGCAATCAGAGAAAACGCTGCACACAGTTTTCCTGGTAGTTTAACAATCTTTATTCACGCCAACAAACACCAAAGCATTTCAACCCCAAAGAGTCCTGGTCACAGTTGGTGAGTTCCTTGTTAATGTTCATTAAATACTGCAACTCATTCTGCCCGCAATGAAGCATTCTGGGACATGTAGTCAAAAAAGTAAAATGAGAAAATTGAGACATATTATACAAATAACACTATTACTGAAGTGATCAGACAAACATGTTTTCACATAATCATCAGTAAACTGTATAGACTTTTAGATAGGTATGTGTTTGTGCATTGTGGATTGTATTTCAAGAAAACTAGGATCATGGTAGTCTAAAGGCTTAAAGTCATCCATATGGATGTAAAGTATGGCCAAGTGCCCGGTATTTTTGATGGATAGTAAATTCTACTTCAGAAACCAAGGTCCTGGTGATCTATCCATAACTAAGGCTATTGGCTGTGCACATTCATATGCACATGAATCGTGGCTCAGTGTCATCATACAACCCACTTTGACTCGCCATGTATTATTTCTATCTCAAAAAGCTACTATATGTCTACAAAAGAAATCATAGAGACATAGCAATCACTTGTTCGTAGTTACAGTCAGCTCTGTTAGCAATACTTTCTATCCAATCAAGGAGTCTATAACAGTGAAACCCTGCAGTAAACAGCAGCTATAGATGTACGTAAAGTTATTCTTCGGCATTCAGTCTTTCTGGAGTCTTAGTTCATAATCTAATGATGTATCTGCTCTTCAATCTGCAAAGTTGTAGAGTTCTGTCCCGTCCTCTTTCATTTGAGGGTACATGTGCCATGCCATAGTATTTAAGTGATTTCCAATCACCACATTGGGTTAAAATAAGATGTTCGGCAACGCATAACTTCAATCTTTATGTTCCACTAGGTGTATGTGGTCTAATTTACTTTTTCTTAGTAGACATGTTGCACTTCCAATGTATTTGAGGCCACATTTGGATTTAATGGCATATACCACATAAGTAGTACTGCATGTAATCTTGTGTTCGAACTGGTATCGGTTACCTTTGGGGTCACGGATATATTTCATATTTTTGCCAATTTTGCACGCTTTGCAATTGATGCATTTTACAAAACCTTTCTTTTGTGTCTTCAACAATGTTCCTGATTGGCCACAAAGTGGGTTCTCACCAATTTAGCTTTTAATGAAGAAGCCTTTCTGTATGTAATCTGTAGTCTCAGTCCCACACCCTCTGACATGTCCCAAGCACTCAATAGAATATGCTGATGTCTTTGAAAGATTCGTTTACTATTGTTATTCCCTTTACTGTACATATTTATCATTCTTACAGCATACATAGTTGTTGGTCTCTTAATCAACATTTCAGTGCGTGTTCTGTTGATAGTTCTCTTGGCTCCCTGTTCTATATTCGTTGCTGGATATCCTCTCCTGTAGAATCTTTTTTTCACCTCCTTAAATTGAGTTTCCACATCTGCTGACAGGGAGCAACTCCCTTTAGTACGAATGAACTACCCATATGGAATGTTTTTGATCAAAGCTCTGGAATTAAAGCTTCGTCCATGTAACACGCTATTCATGCACGTAGGTTTCCTGTACATTGTTGTTCCCAATTTCTTTTTGTGTACAAAAACACAAATAGCTAAGAAATCTATTTATTGTTTATTGATGTTGTATGTAAATTTTGAGCCACACTCATGGTTATTGATTTCCTCAAAGTACTCCACAAACTGTTCTTGTGTACCATTCCAGATTACAAATAAATCGTCGATATACCTCAACCAAATGATGATTTTTTAAATAATGAATCTCATATTTTTCTTGCCATGCAACCTCCCTCTACGCCCCCTCCCCCCCACCCCCCCCACCCCCACCCCCCACTATTCAGATAATCTTGTTCTTCTCTCATATTTCCTCTGTTTTCTAGCCTCAATCTCGGATTCATGCGTTTCTAATCTGTACTCCATTTGTTTCCTCAAATTTACAACCTCATCCTTCTGCATATGTGCTGATATTTTGTTCTTCTATTCCTTGAATGGTTTTAATTAAATCCTCCACACTTTGTATTCATATGCACATGAATGTGCACAGCCAATAGCCTTGGCTATGAATAGATCACCAGAACCTTGGTTTCTGAAATAGAATTCACTATCAATCAACAAATACCGGACACTCAGCCATAATTTACATCCGTACTGATGACTGTAGGCAAGTACCTGCTTTTTGGCACGGTTACCCCCAGTTTTTGCCTGCTGTGTGTGTTTTTGACTGTGTTCACTGGGTTCCTGCTAACCAGGACCCCAGTGACTGTGCCCTCTCCCTCTAAATTGTATTGTTCCTGACTTTGTGCAACCCACAATTAGCATACTGGTGCCCTCATGTAAGTCCCTAGTATATGGCACCTAGGTACCCAAGTCATGGGGGCACCAGGGCTTTGCTCTTACCAGTTTGCAGGGTTTTCCAGGGCAGCTGCGCTGCTGCCATCCTAGAGATAGGTTTCTGCCCTCCTGCTGCTTGACCAGCTGAAGCTCAGGAAGGCAGAATAAACTACCTGCTTTGGGAGTGGGAAGCAACACCCTCGCCCTTTGGAAATAGGTATTACATGGCTTGGGAGGGGTAGCCTCTCCAAGCCACTGGTATGCTTTGAAGGGAACATTTGGTGCCCTCCTTGCATAAACTAGTTTGCACCAGTCCAGGGACCCACAGTCCATGCTCTGGCACATAACCAGACAATGGAAAGGGGAGTAACCACTCACCACTCACCTTCCCATCACCACCGCAGGGGTGGTGCCCAGAGCTCCTCCAGGTGGTCACTTAATTCTGCCATCTTGAATCCAAGGTGGGCAGAGGCCCCTGGGAGCATCTGAGTGGCCAGGTCAGGCAGGTGATGTCAAAGCCCCCCTCCTGAAAGGTGGTCACTCTGCTAGGTTCCTAGTCCCCTTTTAGGGCTATTTAGTGTCGCCCTCTTGGTGGGGGGGGGGGGGGGGGGATGCTCGGATTTGATGTGCACGATTCCAGCAGGACTCCTCAGCAATGTTACTTCGACTTCACATGAACCTACAATCTACAGCAGCTCCAGCGACAACTTTGCTCAGCTACATTGTTTCTCCAGCTCCTTCCAGCAACTGCAACGTTTCCCCGGCTGTGCAACCTCAGAGGGTGGCAAGTCTTCATTCTACATCATGAAGTAAGAACAAAATCACCCTTGGAGTGAAGGAGTCACTCCCATGCAGCTACAGGCACCAACTGCATTGACGACTGGCTGCGTGGATCCTCTATTCTGCAACTCTGCGCAGATCCTGCAACACAGGTAGTGGTCCCCTCGGGCCCTTTCTACCAGCTGCCCACCTTGGGAGGAAGGGAGTCTTTGCCTCTCCTTGTGGCACACAGACTCTTGCAACTACCAAGGCTTCTTCCAATGGACCTTCAGGCTTCGTGTAGCCCCGGCCTCTAGCACCCTTCCCTGCAAAGCACAGTCTCCTGCCTGCTGCTCCAGTGGCATGGGTCTTGTCTCCAGGTGTGCTGAGTGCGTCTCACAGCGATTCCTGTGCCTGAAGCCTGTGAGTTGCCTGTCGGGGCTGCATCCTCGACTTCTGGTTCTGCTCGCTGTTGAGTCGCCTAGGATTCCCCTCCTTGGGTGGAGTCCCCTTGGACCGTCCTGGTCCCCAGCAGCTCTAACTCTTCTTCTGCAACTCTCGCCTTTGCCAAAGGCTTGCTGGGGTCTTTCCACACCGCTGACAGACTGCAACTTTTCTTCTGACGTGGAACATCGTCTGCATCACTTCTGGAACTTCTCTTCTGCTCCTGTGCTGCACAGCCAACTCCTGGTCATCACCGTGAACCTGGTCCTGCATCTCCAGAAGGGTGGGTAGTGGCACCTGCCCCAACCAACTCCAACTAGAACTGGGCTCAGTCCCCTTCATTTGCAGATCCTTTTCTGCCAGGATCCATCTTCTGTTTTTTTCCAGTCTGCTTGGGTCTTACACAGTCCTTTTACAAAGTTGACCTGTGGGTTTGGGAAAAAACAGGTACTTACCTCTTCTCTCCTGGTTGCTGGGGGGGGCACTCTGGTACTTAGCTTTTGGGGTTCCTAGTTCCTCTCTACAGATTCCACTTCCCTCAGTGGGACTCTGCCTTCGCATTCCATTTACTTAGTATGTGGTTTGGTCTCCCCCAAGGGTAACTATTATTTTCTGTTATTTCACTGTGTTCTATTGCTTTCTATGCCCATTTCCGAATGTGTATATAATAGTGTTTTTACTCACCTGCTAGTAGTAGAGTATTGCCTATACAGTATTTCAGTATTTGCATTACCATAATAAAGTACCTTTATTTTTGTAACACTGTTTTTTTTAGTGGTAATGCAGAAGCTTTGCATGTCTCCTAGATAAGTCTTGGCTGCTCATCCACAGCTACCTCTAGAGAGCCCTGGCTTCCTAGACACTGTCTACACCTCACTAATAGGGGATACCCGAACCTGGTATAAGGTGGTAACACCATAGGTGTTCACCACACACCAGGCCAGCTTCCTACAATGACATTAAGCCATAAGACTACTATGATCCTGGTTTTCTACACATCATATCCACAGACACATACCTATCTATCTATAAGTCTATACATGTTTATGTGAAATTATTACTTATATCCGATCACTTAGTAAAAGTGCTATTTGTAAAATATGTCTCCATTTTCATTTTTTACTTTTCTGGCTACATGTCCCTGAATGTTTCATTGTGGGTAGAATTAGTGGCAGCATTTAATGAACATTAACAACAGACTCTTCTGAGTTGAAATGTGTTGGTGTTTGTTGGCGTGAATAAAGATTTTTAAATTACCAGGAGAACGGTGTGCAACGTTTTTTCTGCGATTGCATTCACAGATGCAATAATAGCAGGTCCCCAAAATTGTAAGGTGGTATCTGGAGTCAACTGCAGAAGCAGGATATAAAAATGACAATAAAGAGACAGGTACAGTCTAAATAAATGTGCTTTCAGATGCTTGCAGGAAGAAGTTAGCATGGGTTTCAATCTGTATTGTTTTGCTCTTATGTCTGTCAAACCTTAGACAAAGTCATAAAACTTGAACTCCGTCCTGAAAAAGATTATACCTGGAATAAGCCATTGTCCTCTTCTCTCATAATATTTCACAGGAAGGGAGGTGAAAAATGCAAATCGAGTGGATTAAACAAGCACAATCTACACCATTAAAATAAGGTCACCAACCTTTTGTATATTTAGGACATTTCTGTTGCTCTTTTGTGTGACCTCTGAGTGGGCTGGTCAAGACTTCTTTCTGAACATCTTCAAAATCCAGAATGCCACTCCCATAATTCATACGTTGTCCAACTACGCTGACATCTGCACTTGACAAGTCATTTGTTGTTAGAACTGTATAACAGAATTGAAACAAAACATTCAATGATTGGTGTTAAACACAAAGATCGAATGTAACCACAGTTGAGGACCACAAAGTCCAGCTAATTTTTTCACATAATAAAATTAGCTGCCAATTGAAGACAGAAATATAATTAAGGTAGCATGCAGAGTACTAAACATTCTTCAATGCTTTTCATCCAAGTGCTGGGCTAGGAAATTATGCGAGGGGGAATTCGCTCACTTAAGAGCTCAGAAATTCTCCTTCAAAAACCAATCTTCATGAAGAAAAGAACACTGAACAAGGTTTTTTCAGGACCCACACAGAAGGTATGGCCTCCACTACTGGAACCAACCACTCCTATCAACCATTGAAAAAGGAACTGGAAAACCATTAATTGTAACATCACTACTAATCAGACGTTTTTCTGTTTTAATACCTCGTTGATACAAAGGCTCAAAGATGTGCCAGCGGTTGCCGCCTCTGTACATATGTATATTCCTTCAATCTATTTCAATGCCACAATGTGTTCAACTTTTCGCATTTGTTCATTAGTTGTGTGTATGCTTGTTTGTTCACATTTCCATTGTTATCCTTCTATGTAGCTCTGTAAAATGTTCTATTCCGTATTCAGGTCTAAAATGTGCAAAACAAAATAAATACCAAAAAAGTCAAACTAATACACATGTTGATGTTACGGGAAGACTTGAATAAAAAAAAAAAAAAAAAACCTGACTCTTAACATTTAAGACTACTAGAAGCTGCACTACCGCCTCACACACAGCAGAGTCAAGTGAGGAAGTTGCGGTTTCCTTAAGTATAATGCTTCCCATGGGAAGTAGGTGAAGCATTGCGGAATTTGGAGATATCCTTGAGGCAGACATAGGATTACAAGTAACATTTCATGCTCAATCGTTGGATTTTATTTGACATTCAAAAGGTTAAAATACAATTAAAAGCTCTACAAAAGCACAGAAGTGCATAGCAGGGACCATACAAGGCATCATTAAACAGATCTGGCAGGGCAACTTGGCCCTTTAGAGTACCTGTTTTGTAGTCAAGAGTTTCAGCAGCAATGCTCAGGAAAAATGGCCGCACATCCAGACCTCTGCCATACGATTGTCTTAAGGGACATTCATCATTAGAAAAGTGGGGACTGCTTTTGTGTTGTGTGCTGTAGCGAGGGTTTACCCTGCAAAGCTCATTTTACTTTGCGCTAGGATCCATCTAGCTACTGACTGCTTTAAAGATTTGAAGAAGAGATTTAAGAGTGATATTGCTTAACTGATTAAAAATTCAAAGATATCATTTGAGGAAAAAAAGAGGAAGAACATGGAGACAAACTTTATGATTGTGGAACAAACATGTAAGATTTTGTGGTACTCAGAGGGTGAAGGTCATTCACAATTAAGGCAGATGGTAGAGCAAACATAGAAGCCAGAGGCAACACACAAGCACTGTCCATAATGCCCGTAAGTAGCGGAATTGATTGCGATAGGACTATGTTCAATTCTGATGGAAGGAGGGAATCCTGAGGAACAAAATACTCCAGAAGCTCTATGATACTCAGAATGGCTGCTACAATAAATAAAATATGCCTGATAAGGACATTAGCAATAACAGTAATGGAGGACAAACCTTTCTTAGTAAAGGAGAACTGAAAAACACATTTAAGTAGCTGGAGAACGTATGTTCAACCTATGTTTAACCTAGCTAAGTTCTAGAACACCGATACTCAAAGTATAGCCCGGAGGCCGCATTCGGCCCTGACTTACTTGCGGCCCCTGGTCAATAGCAGCAATGGGCTGCTATTTACCCAACTCAGCATTAGCATACAAAGATGTTACATAAACAGGCAATACTTTATTTAAAGGTTAACAAAGTAAAAGAAAGGAACACCTTCATTTTAAAGACATCTTGCTGCAAAAATCACTTAAAAATTCAAAACGGGTACTTTTATTTACAAGCAGAACCATTTCACCTTAGCACATCGGATTATATATGTGCATTTAGAAGTATTACTTTTTTAAAGTGATAGATTCAAAAATGGATTAAGGTGCATTCACCCCCCACATGAACTAAGACGCAAGCCAGTTGTTACGTGCACTCTTTGGGTGGCCTGGGTTCTTATTATACATGAACACCATTATAGTTTATTAAACCAAACACAGGACACCATTTTGTATGCTGCACATCCTGAAGTTGTGTATTTTAAGTCCCTCTTATATGTGAAAATGAAGAAAAAGGAGGGCTATAGAAATAAAACAATTGACTAGAATCACACAATTTGGTTAAGTGGGGAAGCTGGGATTAATCCTAGGTTTTCTGGTTAAACATTGTGCAGTTCAGCCACTAAATGTTTATGCTTTGCTTCCCCTACACCCTCCGTACCGACAACCCCCCTCTTCCTCCCAAGCTGCCCCCCAAGCCCATCACTGCTGGCGTTAATGTGGCCCTCGGTCACATCGCAGACCAAAGATTTTGGCCCCTGGGAAAATGTTTGTGAGTACCCAGGTTCTAGAGCAAGTAAAAAGAATTGTTTCCTCCATTATGGCCAGGAAGCCATCTGAATGGTTGAAGGCAATGGAAGGCTAGAGTGGATAATCATGCATTGTAGACTCCTGTGTTGTTGAATGGAAAACTGCATGAGATCTAGGTACCACCATGGATAAGGCATGCTTGAGGCAATGAGAAAAGGTTTGTAATGCATGACCTTTAAGATTACCTTAGTTCATTCTGATTATTCTCTACACTTTGAGGTCCCAATTATCTATCAAATGAACATTCCCCTGGAATATGGAAAGATAGACAGAGTTCTGATCATCGTCTGGGTTACATAAATTAATTTGAGAGCTTTCTCACTCTCAGCTTGAAGACACTGGAGAGCCCCTCAAAGTATAACTCCTATTCATGCTGTTCTACAAAGTATATGCTGAGCTCATCCACTTTCAATTTCTTACACCCCAAAATTTGGACTGCCATGATGGAGATGTTCTTCCCTAGCCGCTAATACCAAATTATCTAGGCTTCTGTTTAAATCACTCTGGACCTTGTTATAGGCTGTTGGTTCACATTGGTGATGCAAGTCTAAAGCAGAATTGAGCAGGTCTCAATCACACTGAAAGCCAGATTTTCAGAATGACATGGATAACATTCACTTCTCATAGGTTGACATGGTGATATTGTTCTTTGAGAGACCATTTCCCAAACCTGCAGAGATGAAATTAACACAATGCTTTGCATAAGCGTGCTGCAAAGGAACATCTTGCAAAACCTTTCTCCTGTGACACCAATAAGATAGAGAGTGGACAGCAGTTGTAGTCATTAAGGTCTTGCCACCACAATCATCAGTCTTATGAAACAAGTGACCGTCGAGGCATTCATGTAAAGTCTGGTGTAACTTATCTGGTACTAGGAATATGGACAATGCCTTAAAACTCAGACGAGAGGGAATTCGTCCACATCTGGGATATAAAATAGTGTGGATATGGTGCAGGCTGTTCACTATAGACAATGGTCTGTGTCCCCCAAAGAAAGACTTGCTTTGCCCTTATCCAAAACCACAACTAAGAATAGACTGGTTTGTAAGCAAGAAAAAGACAAATAGTCTGTGTTGCTATGCAGACCAAGATACACCAGAAAGTCTATCATCACTTGCAAGACCTGAAGCATTTGTTAATAAGAGCTGGACTTGCAGAGTGATTGTCAAAGTAGAAGCAGATAAAGATCGCCTCACAATGAAAGCAAATCACTTTCTCAGCCATGCATACTCACAAAGATTGAGGGGCTGACTTAAGACTAAAAAGGAAGGAATTTGCATTGGTAATGTTTGTTGACGATACTGAAACTCAAAAACGTGTCTTGTTCAAGGTAACCATGTTAAAATGCACATCCAATCTCCCTGAAGTAAACAAAAATACTTGATGCAGTTCCAACATCCTGAATGTCTTTTTGGCCAATTTGTTTTCAGATCTAGGACAGGATGGAACTGATTTTGGGCCTCTCTCCTTGACAAGGAAGTAACACTTGGAGACGTTTACCTTCCTTTCGTATTTTGGAAGACTCAACCACATTATCCTTTATTATTTTTTTCACTTCTTGCACTGACCAGTCCAGAAGCAAATTCCACCAATAGCTGAATTTGAAGCAGGAAAAGCTTAACATCTGATCATGCATCTGTTCTGCAGAGCCTCTAGGGCCCATCTGGCGTATTTAGCTTACAGCAAAAAAAAACATGCACTGCTGATGGCTGTTAGTGCTCACTCTCATAGTGGTACTGGGGGAGTCTGCAGAACAATAAAACCAATATCTTGATGTTTAAGAGCCTTCTCGTTTCAGGCTAAAGAATTTATTTTGCCTTTGGATGATTTTTGTCCCAGGACAAAAAACATCTTGATTAAGGCTAGTTTTGTTATTGGAGTGGTGGAATGTATGAACCCGTAAGTGTTTGGCTCTGCTGAACCCTTTGAACTTTCTTTCATGAAGTATACCCTCTTTTCGATTACTACAGACTTCAGCGTCTTTATTTTACATTTTCTGTATTTAATTTCCCAGATGGGACCTGGGAAGAGGAGTATGTGAACAGTGACTCCAGTATCTCCTGTGAAGCAGAAGAAACAAGGTACAACCTGGAATTGCACCTAGTTGAGCAGCAATGTCAGCAGTTTATTTTGCCATCATTATAAAGGTTATTAGAATTGATTTCTTTCCTTGATGTTCCCATGGAAAATCTATTTTCCCTGTGAGATGGTATTCAACAAATTGTTTTATGGTATTCTGTATGGCAAGACAAAAAAGGTATGAGCTCCTCAGCCAAAGGCTCCAGTAAATCGATAGAAGGGCTGTGATAGTTGACAGCCCTGACGTTGGGAAGAGAGGGGGTCGATACCATCATCCTCAGCACTGAGATTAATTCAAATGCCACAAGGTAGTCAAACATCAAAGGGTGCAAGGTCTGTGATTTTCAATGCATAAACATCTGCCACAAGCATGGTGACAAAGATCCGATAAATGACGGAGCTTTGGGGAGTCTGATCTGATTTATGGGCGGAGAAGGAATAAAGATGTCACTTTCCCCCTTCTGTCAAAAGGGTTTGTGCAGCAGTGATTTTAAAAGTTATTTCAATTTGGCTCTGTGGTGAAACAGTCTCTTTCCTTCCACCTTTTGAAAGACATATCCTGACATACGTTATTGTGCTTAATGGTGAATGAGCCCAGACGCCATACCATGCGAACATCCAGGTTGCTCATTTAGGTATAATTCAGAAACTAACAGAAAAGAGCCCCTTAACAAGTTAAAAATGAGGAAGAAAAAAATGAACAAATGTTAAAGGATGTTGAATTAAAGAGAAATGAATCACAGAAGACAAAATGAGTTTTAGTCAAAAAATGTCATTTAGAAGTCAAAGGAGTTTTGGGATCTTTGTTCTGCGACCCTTGACCCAAGGGTAGGTCGCTCCCCCTGCCGCTGCAGCTCCACCAGCCCAGGCTCCTGAAACCTCCAAGCAAGTCCTGCGAAAATACAGTAAGTACTCCCCCCCCGCCGAGCCCCTCGCCCTGCCCCGCGCTACTCACCTCTTCTCCTGCTTCTTTCTTCATCTGTGTTCTTCATCTGTGTTCTTCATCTGTGTTCTTCATCTGTGTTCTTCATCTGTGTTCTTCATCTGTGTTCTTCTTTCTTCCCTGCACCTCGTCCTGCGTGTTCTTTCTTCTGTCTTCATCTGTGTTCTTCTTTCTTCCCTGCACCTCGTCCTGCGTGTTCTTTCTTCTGTCTTCATCTGTGTTCTTCTTTCTTCCCTGCACCTCGTCCTGCGTGTTCTTTCTTCTGTCTTCATCTGTGTTCTTCTTTCTTCCCTGCACCTCGTCCTGCGTGTTGTTTCTTCTGTCTTCATCTGTGTTCTTCTTTCTTCCCTGCACCTCGTCCTGCGTGTTGTTTCTTCTGTCTTCATCTGTGTTCTTCTTTCTTCCCTGCACCTCGTCCTGCGTGTTGTTTCTTCTGTCTTCATCTGTGTTCTTCTTTCTTCCCCGCACCCCCATCCTGCGTGTTCTCTCTTCATCTGTGTTCTTCTTCTGTGTTCTTCATCTGTGTTTCTTCCTTCTCTTCTGCACCGCGACCTGCGTGTGCTTTCTTCTTTCTTCATATGTGTTCTTCATCTGTGTTCTTCGTATCCCCTGCTTCTCAGGTCTCTCCTCTTCTGCCTGACTCCTCTTCCTTGACTCTTCGCTCCTCTTCTTCTTTACCTTTACCTTTCTCCTTGGCTCTTCTCTCTTCTGCTCCTGACACTTCGCTCCTCTTCTTCTTTACCTTTCTTCTTGGCTCTTCTCTCATCTGTTCTTCTGCTCCTGACTCCTTGCTCCTCTTCTTCTTTACCTTTCTTCTTGGCTCTTCTCTCTTCTGTTCTTCTGCTCCCGACTCTTCCCTCTGTCCTTCCTTACTCCCCTCCACCTCTGTAACCCCCCCTCCCCTATCTTCCTATCGTTCTTCCGTACTCCCCGCCACCTTTAACCCCCCCTCCCCTATCTTCCTATCGTTCTTCCTTACTCCCTGCCACCTTTAACCCCCCCTCCCCTATCTTTTCTCCCCTCTACCTGACCCCCCCCACCCTCTGCTTTCCCGCTGCCACCTCCTGCTCGCCCCCGCCCCCCCCCTGCTCCCATTCGTCGCCCCCCTTCCGCCCCCTCCTCCGCTGGCGCGCCAAAGGCAAGCCTGACTGCGCCTGGACTGCGCCCAGCGCCACGACCCCCAGCACTCCCAAACCCCGCAGCACAGCTACGACCCCATCACTCTCCACGCCCTCAACCCCGGGGCGCTCCAGCACCTGCTTCCAAGCCAACACAAAACATACCCACGGACCCTTCGTATGTCACACCTGCAAACTCACCTTCCACCGCGAAACCACCACGCCTGCCAGCCCACGCGCCAACAACCACCTCAAATGCATCCTGATCAACGCACGCTCCGTCCACAAGCACAACTATGGGACCTCCTGGACTCCACCGGACGTCGCCTTCATCACTGAGACCTGGATGAACGCCTCCTCGGCCCCCGACATCGCCATAGCCATCCCCGCCGGCTACAAGATTTCCATGAGAGACCGCACCAACCACGTAGGTGGAGGAATCGCCATCGTCTTCAAGGACTCCATCAACGTCACCACCTCCACCGAAGACACCCCCCTCGCCGCCGAACACCTGCACTTCCAGATCCACACCGACCCCAGGACCACCCTCAGAGGAACTCTCATCTACCGACCCCCTGGACCACGCGCCCTCTTCAGCGACTATCACTGACTTCATCTCCCCGCACACCCTTGCCTCGCCGGAATACATCCTCCTCAGTGACCTCAACTTCCACCTGGAACAGAACAACGACCCCAACACCACCGCCCTGCTCGACAACCTCACCAACCTCGATCTCAAGCAACTGGTGAACACCCCCACCCACATCGCCGGACACACGCTCGACCCCATCTTCTCCGCCAGCAACCACGTATCCTTCAGCCACTCCTCCACTATACACCGGACCGACCACAGATGTGTCCACTTCACCTTCCGACGCGAGACTCGCCACCTCCGCACACAACCCATCCCACGCCGACAGTGGAACAAAATCCACGCAAAACAGCTTCTCTCCACTCTCAGAGACAACCAACCCACCTTCTCCACCGAACCCAACGACGCAGCCCTCAGCCTCACGCATTGGATCACCAACTGCGCAGACAACCTCGCTCCCCTCAGACGCCTCCCAAGACAGACCAACACCAAAAAACCTCTCTGGTTCACTGATACCCTCAAGGAATAAAAAAAAACTGCTGCACCCTCGAGAAAGCCTGGCGCAAGGACCACACCGCAAATAACATGACTGCCCTCAAGAACGCTACCCGCGAACACCACCAACTGATCCGCGCCGCCAAAAGAAACTCCTTCACAGACAGAATGGACAAAAACAGCCACAACAGCAGAGAACTCTTCAACATCGTCAAAGAGCTCTCCAACCCTAGCACCAACGCCATCACGCCCTCACAAGACCTCTGCAACTCCCTCGCCACCTTCTTCCATCATAAAAACACCGACCTACACAACAGCTTCGGACACCAGACCCAGCCAACCACCACAGAACCTACAACCCCAGCCATCACCCTCAACGCCTGGACTCACATCAACACGGAAGAGACCAAACCCACCATGAACTCCATCCACTATGGTGCCCCCTCGGAACCCTGCCCACACTTCATCTTCAACAAAGCCGACAACATCATCGCCCCGCATCTCCAGACCATCATCAACAGCTCGTTTTCTTCTGCCACCTTCCCCGAGAGCTGGAAACACACTGAAGTCAACGCCCTACTGAAGAAACCTACGGCGGACCCAAGCGACCTGAAGAACTTCCGCCCCATCTCGCTCCTCCCCTTCCCTGCCAAAGTCATAGAGAAGACCGTCAACAAGCAACTTACCAACTTCCTTGAAGACAACAACCTACTCGACCCCTCTCAGTCCGGATTCCGAGAATCACAGCACAGAAACCGCCCTCATCTCAGTCACAGACGACATCAGAACCCTGATGGACAACGGAGAAACAGTCGCCTTCATCCTCCTCGACCTCTCGGCTGCCTTCGACACAGTCTGCCACCGCACCCTAATAACCCGCCTCCGCTCCACCGGGATCCAAGGACAGGCCCTGGACTGGATCACCTCCTTCCTCTCCAACCGCTCCCAAAGAGTCTACCTCCCACCATTCCGCTCAGACCCCACAGAGATCATCTGCGGCGTCCCACAAGGCTCCTCGCTCAGCCCGACTCTCTTCAATGTCTACATGAGCCCCCTCGCCGACATCGTACGCAAACACAGCATCATCATCACCTCCTACGCCGACGACACTCAGCTGATACTTTCCCTCACCAAGGACTCCACCAGCGCCAAGACCAACCTGCAAGATGGAATGAAAGACGTTGCAGACTGGATGAAACTCAGCCGTCCGATACTGAACTCAGACAAAACGGAAGTCCTCATCCTCGGAAACACCCTGACCGCCTGGGACGACTCCTGGTGGCCCACAGCCCTTGGCACCGCACCGACCCCTCAGACCACGCACGCAACCTCGGTTTCATCCTGGACCCACTTCTCACCATGACCAAACAAGTCAACGCCATATCATCCTCCTGCTTCCTCACCCTCCGCATGCTCCGAAAGATCTTCCGTTGGATCCCCGCCGACACCAGAAAGACCGTGACCCACGCCCTCGTCACGAACCGCCTGGACTACGGCAACACCCTATACGCAGGAACCACCGCTAAACTCCAGAAACGTCTGCAACAAATTCAAAACGCCTCCGCCCGCCTCATCCTCAACATACCCCACAACAGCCACATCTCCGCCCACCTGAGACACCTGCACTGGCTTCCCATCAACAAAAGGATCACCTTCCGACTCCTCACCCACGCACACAAAGCCCTCCACAACAAGGGACCCGAATACCTCAACCGCCGCCTCAGTTTCTACACACCCACCTGTCATCTTCGTTCCGCCAACCTCGCTCTCGCCGCCGTCCCTCGCATCCGCCGCACCACGGCAGGTGGAAGGTCCTTCTCCTACCTGGCAGCCAAGACATGGAATTTCCTCCCCACCAACCTCAGGACCACCCAGGACCACTCCGCATTCGGGAGACAACTCAAGACCTGGCTCTTCGAGCAGCAGTAACCCCTTCCCCCTAGCGCCTTGAGACCCGCACGGGTGAATAGCGCACTTTATAAATGTTTATGATTTGATTTGAGTGGAAGAGCCTGACTGGTTCCGTACTGTGCATGAGGCAGCAGGCACATTTTTTCAGTCCAAGACACCTTAAGTGGAGGAGCACCATTCCAAACAATTCAGCCATAGCATTACACTAAAAATATGTTTCTCCTACACATGTGTTTTCTTGTTTAATTATATTCTGGATAAAATAATGTATGGTTAAAATGTATTTAAGGATGCCAGTACATGCACAGAGGTGTTCTACTGCTTATGAATATCAAAGGGAATCCTCACAGCACATTTAGATCATTGAACACAATGCTAGAGGTATTTTATCTGGAACAAGGACAGGTGCAGAGTAGCCTTAGCTAAGCTGTAGCGTCCAACAGAGAAAGGTGGGCTAGTTGCCCCAAACTTTAAACATTACTAGTGTTTTTTTTAACTTTATTTTTATGAATTCTTTTGTAACTTTCGGAACATTGCACCATAACCACATCTAGGTTAATCATTGTAATCGGGCGGTAAGCCACCTGGTCAGAGGCCACCGTCTCCGATTTAGGGATCATTGCTATGAGGCCTTCTCACATCGAATCAGGCAATATCTTAGCATTAAACACCTCATTATATACAGCCAGTAGCCACAGCGCACGGCAGGCGCAGAGTAGCCTTAGCCAAGCTGTAGGTCCAACAGAGAAAGGGGGTCTAGGTGCACCAAACTTTAAACATTACTACTTAGCGGCACAGCTGCACGGGCCAGCCCACTGACTGGCAGGAAGATAACTTTTGGAAAAAGGAGTGGTGCCCGATTTGAGAGTGAATAAACTAGTGTAACACCTATCTGTCCCAAATGCAACACTATCCACCCCCTCGAATGGCCTCCTGTGAGTGGCCTATAGGAGCTACAGGGGACCAATTCCAAGACGGCGTCCTTATCCTCTCTGACCAGCTGATAGACTGCAAAGAACTCCCTGTGGGCTAATTCTTAGCATATAGATGGCTGGCAGGACAGTCTATAGGATATAGTAGATGCAGAAATTGATCCACACCTGCTGATACATACACACCAATTAATGGGCACCAGCCGCCGGCTGGTCACATGGCTTACCAAAGCCATCTCACATACCATCCAGGATCCACTAGCACCCCTCAGATGATCTTGGGAAGATGATATAGGTCGCAAATTGACCCTGAAGGACTGGGAAAGAACAGTGACACACCATTGGAAGGTATCCCTCAATGCCAGGTTCCAATACTTACAACATACCATCTTACATAGGGCATAACTCACCCCTGATAAACTTCACAGTATCTACCCAGAGGCACCATCGAAGTGGACATAAAGCACATGTTCTGGGACTGCAACCTGCATGCACATTTTGGACAGGGATCACAGAATCAAGGGATGCACAGACCTCAAATGCACGGCCATATTATTCATACCAGTATTGTCATGCCATTTTGCATGTACGTCTGTAACAGAGAACATACTGTACCAGATTAGAAATTATATTGTTATAACATTTGCATAGAATGCTGTGCCCACTGTACCTCCCAACATAAAATCTCAATAAAGATGGTTTTAAAAAAGAATGAATATCATAGAGAACTGATGTTGAGAAGCTTTTTGCATGACTGCAAAAACGAGAGAGCAATATCATTACTATACCGGTGTCAAGTTTTCATGGTTTACGTATTCATTCAGCTTGTTAATAATTAATTCACAGTAAAAATGTTTTGCTTGCTACTTTTAGGAACCTATTTTGTTGCAATCTGCTAAATTACTCATGGACTGATTCCAATATTGTTTGTCAGACAAGAAGTCATGGGGGATAAAAGGGAGCACAAATGCATGGGAAACCTCCATCTGACTGAATAGTGGCATTTGTTGATTCGCTTTCAGCCTGACAAAGTACAGTGTCTTGAATCCTAGGTGTCAGTGACTGAAAGCAGTTCAGCCAGCCAATTACTGATGGGACCCTTCCACAAAACACGCTAAACTTCCAAAATGTGCTACCTGCACTGTGAAATACGTGGACGTTTAATAACAATATGAAAAAGTCTTTTATGGTGCTCTACGTTACTTTTGGGGAATATAAATATCAAAGCACACTGCATAAGGAAATAATAAACATTCATTAGGAACAAAATTATGTAGCATGCAATAAAATGTAGTTCCTATGTTTTTATTACTCACACATTCCAGAAATGCATTTTGGCTAAATACACAGTTTAAAGTACAACTGTCTGAAAGTGAATGGTATACCTGGAGTCGGGCTTTGCTCCCTCACACGACTGCCTTTTCTCCGAGCTGATGGCAGTCTAGCAGGACGAGCTTTGGAACCATTAGGAGGAAATGTGTCCGATCTGATACAAAAATTACAAAAACTAATATTATGAACAGTATAAGAATTACAAAGAAACGAACAGCATTATTAACCCATGATGGCTGGCCTCAATTTTACTGCTTTAGGTGCTATGCATTGAACAAAAACAGGTTTCAGAAAGTTCACAGGTTCCTGCAGCATACCATTAGTTACAATACTACCATTATAATTTCTATCCCAGCTGCAAAAGGCAGGGGAACCAAACACTTAAATTTGCTGATATGTCAGATTTCTAATTTCACAACCACTTCTGTTCCAATGTGCTGAAGCAACAGAGGACCATGACTTCCTTCAACAAACTGGAAAGATGGAGAATATATTAACGTCTGGGAGAATGCTGAAAGCAAACAGATTTGGGCGTTTAAAAGTACTGTAAGGACTATTTTGTATTTCATATTGCAAGCATATGGCAAAAATAAAAAGGAAAAATATACTGCCACAAGGCAAAACTGCTTAAAAAAAGAAATAAAAACAAGCACTGGTCATGCCAATAAGTCACGTTTACGAATGCACTGTCAAGCCAGACCTAAAAATCTATTTAGGTTAATGAATGCTCTCCTCCCATGAGTGATCCTACCAGAGGAAAACGCATACACTTTCTAGTTATCTCAGACACCTTAACGGAATGTGTATGCTCCTGAAAGTTCAAGCTCAGGAAGCTGGACAAAAACAAAATGATCATAGGTGTGTGTGTTGGGGAGGAAGAGGGGCAAGCACTTTTTCGTTCAAGCACACAACTTCTGACCAGTCATAACATATACTCCCGGCTCCCAACGTGGGCTGAGCCACAACCCCTCTCCTGGTGATTCTCACATAATTGTCTGGTAACAGTTGTGCTGTCAACCCAGACCAAAAAAAAAGGAATGCCCAACCCACATAATTTTTAATAAATAGTAAACTTGCTTCCTTGCAGGAAGGTGTGCTTAAAATATGTATAAATAACCTTTTAATTTTAATTCACAGCACAATACAATAGGATTCTTGTAGGCGCAAAGAAGATGTACTTTGGGCATTAAAAATTACTGTAACTTGAATACATACTTTAAACACAAGGGTGGCTTAAAAACGTAAACAAAGATAAAGAATGAAAAGAAAAACGAATTGGCAAATTAAAACTATTGGTTCACAGGCCCAGTCAAAGAAGTGAGCTCTGTTTTAGGAAGCTGCACACATGTGAGCAGGCGAAATGCTGTCACTCACACTGGAAGAGAATCAGTGGCTGAGGTGCGCTGACCCACTGCCCATGATGCACAATGTAGTGGGTGGAAGCAAAATGTGTGAGACATTTGAACAGACAACGGATGAACAGAGCTGACCCAAAGTCCATTTATCTATATATATGTATTTATGTATTTTTAAAGATACACAAGGGTTGTATTTCCAAGCCTAAAAACAAGAGTTCATTATACAGACGCACAGAAAATGCTTTCCTTGAATTTGGGTGGGCTGAAAAAGAAACAACTCTTTAAAACCATCTCTGACCTAGCACTTCATGACGGCAATTGAGGACACGTCTTAAAAATACTAAAAATATTGCTTCTGCGACACTGCATTCTTAGCCTTTGTCATTAAGGTCAACAAAAAGTTAAGCTAGGCATAATTCAAAACAATGAAGAAAAAGGGTACCCACAAGTACTTAACTACAAAACGTACTCAAGAAAAATACATCCAATTAGCAATCACTAACAGAATGTCTTTGCATGATAATGATGTCCTGATATTTTTGCAGGATCCAGAGAATATCGAGACCAAAAGCTCTCCAAATCCACTGTGTGTTCAGAGATCATATGGGACTCAAGATTAGCATTGCCCAATCAATGCTTTATACCAACGGTAAACAATCACAAAATCTGGAGCGGGCCCATGGCCAATCACTGGCCACAGATGGGTTTCAATACCAAAGTATGTTTGTGTACAAAACATGTAAACAAAGACTGATAGATTCCAAAACGATACAGCTTTTCGTTTATTTTTGCAGCTCTCTTTAGTAGGCTTAAAAGCCATTTTAATGAGGTCTCTCCTACTTTACCAGTCACAAAAATTCCCATTCACAACTGCATACTGTTTTCCTGACTGTGCACTAAAAGAATTCCTGTGGAATTAATGCTATCCCTGTCTTCTGTCACTGAATGATTCAAGTCCCCATTTGACAATGGTACTGGAGCAGCAGATATCACATCATATCACTGGAGCAATTATTGTTAATGCTTGGAGATATGATATACAGGTAGACCCAGCTTTTACAACAGAATTATGAGTGATGGGGTTCACCCAAATTCTACACTTCCTGTATGGAGGCAAGCACAAGTCTCCACTCCCTCCAGCCACCAAAACTGTGTTCAAGCTTTGGAATGAGTCGCTGAAGAACCTGGGGTGGACAATCAATAGGAGAAACCCAATATTGGGTCACTAAACGACTCACCCAAGTCTCTGCCCTACAAGGTTGTGGTGGGTGGGACACTATTGGAATCTGCATCCTTAGAGAAATGATGAATGGGACAGTCCTACAATCATTTGCAGAGAAGCAGAAGTAATTCATGCATTATAAAATACAGTTATACCGCTACTTATAATTGTGCAATGCCCTTATCTCATATAGTGGAGATGTATGTACCATGACTTTAATCCACTCAAAGCGAAATAGTTGGTGGGGTTCTGAAGGAATGTAGAAAATATCCCATCTCTATCAATCATTGGTCATCAACACTTGAGTCCTATGATACTTTGAAATGGGCATGAGAAAGGGATAGTGGTGAATTGACAAAAGATAAATGTCAGGAAGATAGAATTGCTGCACAAGAGTTGCTAAAAGCATCCCAATTCAAACTGATCCAGCTTAAATATTTATACAGCGCCAACTAAGAGAAGTTCTAGAAGATTAGCCATGCCTCAACCCCAGAGTGCATCAGATGTGAAAATGGAAGTCTGGAGACCTAGTACAAGCAATTTGGCAATGTTGCAAATTTAGAGACTCCTCTGGTGTGATGCATCAAATGATGGAGGAGGTGCTGGGCTAGAAAATAGCATTGCTTTTTACATCAATTGACTTAGATGCTATCCATTATAAGCATCAATGCATAACAATTGTCACCTGGGACTAATTTAGACAGAGCTAAATGCCAAGTGGTCCAATATAAGCAGGCAGTGTTATGAATAGGCCTACTTGGAGCCAAAAGAGAACTAGCATTGAACTGGCTCTCTGCTCTTGTTTTTGTTACTCACATGAATTTACAAGAGAATTTGATGTCCAATTAATTTACTTCCGTATATCAAGGAAAGTAAATGAATCAGCATTGACAAGTATAATTAGTAGTTAATGTAACTCTGAAGTGGATCAGTTCTCTCAAATTTCCACAATACTTTTTTAATGAGCCTCCGTTACATCTTTGTGGTCATCAGCCAAATGTTATAACTGTTCGGCTAGACAGCCATTTAGTTCAAGGAAAATATCCACTATTCTCTGCAGGTTGGAAATCACAAAAATGATTTCTGTTTTAGTGCTGCCTGCAACTAGTATGACCATGTGCAGAAAACAGATTAGATAGTATCAGACTAAATAACTCCTCAATGAGCTAAAAAAAAAAAAAAATGGCTTAACTGATCCAGCAACTCACTGTGTGGCCAATATTTTCACACAAAGTGGTATCAACTAAACACACTCACAGAAAGAGAGTGTGCACGAAAAATGGTCCGGAATGGGGACTCTTGTGTGGCAATGTAACTTTCAGTTCCACCATTCTGGGTCTGACAATAAATGATGGATGGTAAGTGACAGGGACATACCAGTCGGAAACTGTAATTCCAATCCTAGTCTCTCCTCCTACAGTTACAGGCCATCTCAGAAGCAGCTCCATTATAAGCTGCACATGAAGTGCACCATTATATCAGTAAACGTTTGAACCACTGCAGCATAATAAACAAGATGTCTTACATCAAATAATGTTGTACAGTATTGGAATATATTACATACAATTACTTTGGCTCTTTTTACTTTTCAGTGAGTGCAAGTAAAACATATTAATACAAACATGGAAATAAAGATACAAATAACACATTCCCTTCATTCACTATTCTGGATATTGATTGTCCAGCATTAAATTGTTCACAAGGCTCACATGGTTTTATCAAGAAATGAATCGTTGCTACATTTAACTTTAGAATATTGAAGAAATCCACTGAATAGCAGCCCAGGGCTATCTCAGCATGTATTGCTAAACCCTTTTATACAAAATAAGGAAAGACTGCAGCACCCCACAGCATTTTCAGTGTCACTGTTTTATTTAACTAACCCACACCACCCACACCTCAACTAGTTTCAACCTATTTTTAAATATCTATCCTCAACCCCCCACACCCAACAAAACGCCAGCATTCAAGTTTGTGAGGCTTCATGTCACCGGGAGTTTAATTATCCAATTGTCATTTTTTTCCTTAATAAAAACTGTTCTATAAAAGTTAATTTGGTTGAAGTAAAATCAACCAAGAAGATAACTTCCAAAATGAAATTTCTTACAAAAAAGGCCAGGGCTGGAACCTGCCCAGCAAAACAAACATCTGGTAACCTCACCAACACCTTTTGTTCTCCCAGTGTTATAAAGAACCCCATGACTCATCATAGAATGTTCCAACTTTATATTTTTTTTAAAAATAGTAATGCAGTTTCAGGACTCCTGAGGATATGAGTCTGTTTTCGAGATAGCAGATGGTATGGGAGTCTATTTTGAAGGCATTAGGGGACTGGCAGATATGAGCTATCTTTCGCAGGGTTGCTGGTAAAGGAGGATGAAGACCTGTGGTTGGAGAGAGACAAGAATGAATGATATTTGAAAGGGGTGGGACGACAGGTTACCATTTCTGGGCTTTTTTGGAGAGTTTGTGGATGCCAATTAGGTAGCTTGGGTTAGACTGTCCCTGTCGGATGGAGCAGGACCAAGACTCATTTGCACATGGCTGGTTTCCGTCTGAGGTTGCATGGTAGTTTTAAAAAAAAAAACTGAACAGGTTTGCGGTCCAGTGTAATTACAGGAGAATGAGATGAATTCAAGAAATCCATACATCACTTTTTTATTCTTCTCAGAATACTAGGTATGGGAAGGTTACATGGAGGCGGAAGGGTCGGATGACAACAGTTGTGGGTTTTTTATGAAAGTTCGGGCTCACAGGAAGTAAGGTTTGTTTATTTGATGGAGACATCAGCAATTCATAAATGTGAATTGTTTTCACAGCTTTGGGTATCGGGGTTCCGTTAGTCAGTATGTATGTTTGGTGGTGGATGTAAATGCCAAGAATTGTGTGCGTCTGTGTCAAGGATCCATTGGGATTCTGGGATTATAGATATAAGTTGTATGTGCTTTTATTGGTATGTTGTTGGTTGCCATGCATAGATGTTTGCATGCTGGGCAGCATGGTGAATATTGTCAAGTTGGGTCACGTTTTGTAGTTAAAAAACAGGTATACATTATAAATAGCTGACAAAGATAAAACACTGCAGTTATGTTAGAAGAACCAAATAGGATTATAAATTATTTATTAAAGACCACATTAAAGAAGATTGCTTGATGAACATACATCAGTTTCTACAATTAATTTATTCAGCAGTCCAGAATTGGACAAAGGCAGAGCAAATGAAGAGAAGGTAAATGTACATAGGTCTTTCTCAGGTGCATGGGAAAGAGCATTTGTAGTAAGATAGAAAAGTGAATAATAGATTTTGCACACACACACACACAAAAAAAAAATTCAAGTGGCACGCCCAAATGGAACTCCAAATGAAGTGTGGTTGACTTACCAAGAACCTGGTACAACTCAGATGACCACCTTATGTAAATGTAAAGCATAGTAATAGGACAACTGAGGCAGAGAATGTGGGTGGTAAAGCTCAATCCACACAATGCCCAATCCTGAAGAGCCTTCCTAATGCAGACTCTGGTGGGCATCGGGGAATCACACATCATCTGGCATGATCCTGGGCTGGAAAACCACCACACAGAACACCTTTTAGAGAACCACGTTGCAGCAGTATTGACCCTCGCATCGGAACCTGGGACACACTGTAGGTTGACTCTCACAGAGCTGAGATAGCGGCCCGGGCGGCAGGCTCATGAAACCTGCAGAGTGACCAGAGTCGTCCCAATCCACGGCCATGGAGCACCGATTCCTGGCACCCAAACCCTCCCCACTTGGGGACTTCAAGCTGAGACATGTGCCCAAAGGCCATGACCTGTTCCATACCACTGCATCGGAGAGGTGAGCTCTTCGCGTCTGGACCGCGCACATGAACCGGGCGTCTGCCTGATTGCCCGAGATGCCCTATAGAAGCAGCGATCCCTGGTAAGAGCAGCAAGTTGCCTGCTGGGAGAAGAACAGTTGGGTGGAGGAATAGAAGCTGGAACCAAAGCTGTGCCATATGGCCGGAAACCCAACGGCATCGGGAGGGCAAGGGTGCCAATGTCTAACCCCTCCCACCACAATCCCTCACCCAGTAGACTGATTGCTGCAGAGAAGGGGTTGGGACTTGTGTGCGCCCAAGGTACAATTACCTAGCTTAGTTGTGGATGCCTCCGGCCTCACCACCACATACTCTCCTACATTGATTGCAGCCTGGTGAGACCAACAGTTCCACATCGCTGATCACCAAGGGGGCCTCATGAAGCCACATGAAATCCCTCCGCCTTACCTACCTGATGTTCTGCGGTACTGATTATACATAGACCAACACTCGTTGAGACACCTGTTTGCTACTAGAGCCTAGTGCAACTAACTGAAGTGGGCAGGGGTACACCCACACTTAGTCTTCCTTCACCACTGATACGGAGTGTTGGCCCTGGAGCTTAAGAGAGCCGGCATCAGATTACATCAAAGTGAAACACTGCACCACTGTGGTGGGAGCGCTGAGACTTATGTACACAACTGTTGGTGGCTGCAAACTGTTCGCTGTGCGCTCCTTCAAGTACCCACAATATTTGATACTCGTGCTGACATGCCGTACAGGTGCCTCTCCAGTGCTACTGATCATTACTTAACTACCATGGGCCACACCAAAAATGTGCCATCATCCTACCAATGCTTGCGAGATATCACAGAAAAATGATTCGGAGGGCTCTCCCACTCGCACACAAGAAGACTGCATCCTGTAACCACCCTGGATACCCATTCATATAAACTAGATATGATCCTTGAGAACAGATATTTAACATTGCATTGACTAGTTGGCAGCAGACCTTGGTGTACTGCGAGAGGAACATCGTAAGGCAAATGACAGACTAAAAGCGGCAGATATCTTGGATTTGGCTCCACTTCAGGAGTCGCATGCCACTATCCTGGCGGATCTTAGCAAACAAATGGCGGCCTTAAATGAGAGGACAGAGAATGCAGAAGGTCGGGCATGCCGAAATAATGCATGCATCATAAAAGACTACCAGTGGGAGCAGAGGCTTCAATTCTTTTGGGGGGGGGGGGGTTCTTTTGAGAAGAAAAATATTGATTTGATTGTGAGGTGTGAGGATATGTATAATGGATGCATTTATTAGGGAGCATGATATTTAGGTCCTACAGATTGAGAAATATAAATGATGTCATTAATTATTATAATTATGAGTACAAGTGAATAATAAAAAAATGATTTTGACTATAGAAAATGTTTGATATGCATTTTTTACGACTGAAAGATAATATAAATTCTTGACCTTTTCCTTTTCTATTATAATGTGGGATTCTACGTAGGGGAACCGAATTGGAGATGGGTTGTTTCTTTGTTCTCAGTTCAGTCTCTGTCCTGCTCCTTGATCTACTGCTTTTCAGTGAACCCTTTTGGTATTCATTGATGGTTTACCATTCAGATTTTATTCCACATTTGCAACGCGCTTGGTTACACAATTAGAGACACTCTATAAGGCATCTCTACCATCCACAAGCCAGGCACTGGTTACCATCCTGCGCAAACCTCAGCCCCCAGACGACCTCTCATCTTATAGTCCACTATCCCTTTTAACTTCAGAATATAAAGTACTCAGTAAGTCGCTGGGGCAGAGACTGCACCCCCTTCTTCCAGACCTAATAGACAAAGATCTGTGTGGCTTCATACCCTGTAAAAACACCTCATTAAGCATACGTCAATTATACCAAGTCATGGAAACAGCTAGGGATACTTTCCCTAATGCAGGATGTCTCTCCTTGGATTTACAGCACGCATTTGACTCCCTAGACAGGGAATGCATGTTCACCGTATTGCAAAAGTTCAATATTGCCTCCACATTTATACGCTGGATTAGGGTACTGTGCACCAACCCAACAGCCTGGGCGCATGTTTCCTCACCATACTCAATAAGCCGGGACATGCGACAGGAATGTCCGTTGTCCCCTCTATTATTAGTCCTGGTGATGAAGCTCTTCGCCCACAAGATCCGACAAAAATCTATAGACTGGAATATTACTAATGGACCTAAATCACATGCGGTATCATTATATGCAGATGATATGATCATATACACACACACTAGACCTCACCATAGACCTTAACCTGATCTCTGTGTTACTACAGAAATTTGATGACCTCTCTTGTCTAAGTGTCAACCATTCTAATTCTTAGGCTTTTTATTTTATTGTAAATGTTATTATTATTATTTTTTTTTAATGAAGGGATTCCCAGGATGTAACACCCCTGGAGACAGACACCATTCTAGTAGCCTGTGACACATTTAGATACCTGGGTATCCGAATATACCACACTCAAGCAGACAACCTCAACAGAAATCCAATCAGGGCTATTACAGCATTAAGAGCCTGTAGGAAGTTGGCTCTGTATGTACTATTTCAAAGTAAGAAATAGCATGCACAGAGTCCAAGGATTCCCCTTAGAGGTAAGATAGTGCCAAAAAGAGATAATTCTAATGCTGTATTTTGTGGTAGTGTGGTCGAGCAGTAGGCTTACCAGAGGGTAGTGTTAAGAATTTGTTGTACACACACAGGCAATAAATGGGGAACACACACTCAAAGACAATTCCAGGCCAATAGTTTTTTTTATATAGAAAAAAATATTTTCTTAGTTTATTTTAAGAACCACAGGTTCAAGATTTACAAACAATACTTTAAATGAAAGGTATTTCACTTAGGAACTTTAGGAACTTTGAATTAGCAAAATAGGATATACAGTTTTCACACAAATGGCAATAAGCTATTTTAAAACTAAACACTGTGCAATTTTCAACAGTTCCTGGGGGAGGTAAGTGTTTGTTAGATTTGCAGGTAAGTAAACCACCTACAGGGTTCAGCGTTGGGTCCAAGGTAGCCCACCGTTGGGGGTTCCGGGCAACCCCAAAGTTACCACACCAGCAGCTCAGGGCCGGTCAGATGCAGAGGTCAAAGTGGTGCCCAAAATACATAGGCTTCAATGGAGAAGGGGGTGCCCCGGTTCCAGTCTGCCAGCAGGTAAGTACCCGCGCATTCGGACAGCAGACCTGGGGAGCGGGGGGGGGTGTTGTAGGGCACCCTTGGGGGTCACAAGTCAGTACAAAAAGTACACCCTCAGCGGCACGGGGGCGGCCGGGTGCAGTGTGAAAACAGGCATTGGGTTTGTAATAGGATTCAATGGGAGACCAAGGGGTCTCTTCAGCGATGCAGGCAGGCAAGGGGGGGGGGGCTCCTCGGGGTAGCCACCACCGGGCAGGGGAGAGGGCCACCTGGGGGTCGCTCCTGCACTGGAGGTTGGATCCTTCAGGTCCTGGGGGCTGCGGGTGCAGTGTCCTTACTAGCCGTCGGGTCTTTGAAGCAGGCAGTCGCGTTCAGGGGGAGCCTCTGGATTCCCTCGGCAGGCGTCGCTGTGGGGGCTCAGGGGGGTCAACTCTGGCTACTCACAGGCTGGCAGTCGCCGGGGAGTCCTCCCTGTAGTGTTTGTTCTCCACAAGTCGAGCCGGGTGCAGAGTGCAAAGTCTCACGCTTCCGGCGGGAAACGTGTGTTCTTTCAAAGTTGCTTCTTTGTTGCAAAGATGCTTCCTTCTTTGAGCAGAGCCGCTGTCCTCGGGAGTTCTTGGTCCTTTTAGATGCAGGGTAGTCCTCTGAGGCTTCAGAGATCGCTGGACCCTGTGGAACGCGTCGCTGGAGCAGTTCTTCTGAAGTGGGGAAGACAGGCCGGTGGAGCTGGGGCCAAAGCAGTTGGTGTCTCAGTCTTCTCTGCAGGTTTTTCAGCTCAGCAGTCCTTCGTCTTCTTAGGTTGCAGGAATCTATCTTGATGTGTTCTGGGAGCCCCTGAATACACAATTTAGGGGTGTGTTTAGGTCTGGGGGGTTAGTAGCCAATGGCGGGCAACTCCACTAGCTAGAGTGCCCTGGGGTGCTGTAACAAAGGGGGTGAGCCTTTGAGGATCACCGCCAGGTGTTACAGTTCCTGCAGGGGGAAGTGAGAGGCACCTCCACCCAGTACAGGCTTTGTTACTAGCCACAGAGTGACAAAGGCACTCTCCCCATGTGGCCAGCAACATGTCTGGTGTGTGGCAGGCTGCTAAAACTAGTCAGCCCAAGTTTGATACCAAATGTCACAGTTTTCAGTGTAGCCATTATGGTGCTGTGGAGTTTCTGCATGACAGACTCCCAGACCATATACTCTTAAGGGTACCCTGCACTTACAATGTCCAAGGTTTTGCTTAGACACTGTAGGGGCATAGTGCTCATGCACTTATGCCCTCACCTATGGTATAGTGCACCCTGCCTTAGGGCTGTAAGGCCTGCTAGAGGGGTGACTTATCTATACCTATAGGCAGTGCGAGGTTGGCATGGCACCCCGAGGGGAGTGCCATGTCAACTTAGTCGTTTTATCCCCACTAGCACACACAAGCTGGCAAGCAGTGTGTCTGTGCTGTGTGAGGGGTCCCCAGGGTGGCATAAGACATGCTCAGCCCTTAGAGACCTTCCCTGGCATCAGGGCCCTTGGTACCAGAGGTACCAGTTACAAGGGACTTACCTGGATGCCAGGGTGTGCCAATTGTGGAAACAAAGGTACAGGTTAGGGAAAGAACACTGGTGCTGGGGCCTGATTAGCAGGCCTCTGCACACTTTCAAATCATAACTTGGCATCAGCAAAGGCAAAAAGTCAGGGGGTAACCATGCCAAGGAGGCATTTCCTTACAGAGCCCAAGTAAAATTCTGGATTTCCCTGCCCCTCTCAATACAAGGTAGATTGCCCCTTTCGAAGATGGTCATGCCTCCGCAGTGGTTATATTATTTTGTTATACTGTCCAAAATTCGGTTGCCTCCAGAGAAGGGCAGTCTCAGGGCACCTGACTTCTAATATTACTCTATTTTTTTTTTTTTTTTTTAACTCTTTTTTATTATAGACAAAGCTCAGCATACATTGGAACACATTTCAATTACATAGACATGGTATCTCAACCAAGGTACACAATAGCATCCGGCCATCGACCAACAGTACCCAACCACTGATCTTAAATCTACTCTCGTGCCTCGTCCAGTCTCTCCTGCCTCCCCACCCCTCCTGAGAGTACAGATGATAATCCTCCTTCCTCACTAGTCAAATGTGTTTCTATATGCCTCCCATTTTGATCATATGACTTCTAATATTACTGTATAGTAGCCCAGCTGCAGTTGCTCTCCTACTGGTTAGCGGGGTTTCACCTGCAAGAAATAAGACTAAACAATATCTACACTACGCACATGCATTGTAACTTCCTGAGTGTCGGAGATCTCGCAAATGACCCCTATTATTACGCAATACCATACAATACTGGAAAACTGCATGTAAATTCACCCGCAAAAGACTCCCCTAATATCTCACACTGGGGCATCCCAGCGCAGCGTGGTGTCCTCAAAATTTATACCTCAGAGTCCTGGACGGAAACTGAAATCTCCACAGTGGGTGATTTGTTTGAGACCGGGACCTTAATTCCATATAGAGACTTCATGCAACTTCATAACTTACCTGGTTCCCTGTTCCTAACACATGCCAGCATACTACACTGCATAGAACAGTATTGGTCTCCAACAGGAGACGAACCAGTCACTCATGAATTGGTACACGCAGTATAGGAAATGATCGTGGGAGGACACCTGGTTAGATGGCTATGTAGGGGCCTGCACTGCCACCTGCAGATATCTCGGACCATGCTGCGAGAGGCTTGGGAAACAGATATTGGGTGTCCATTTCATGACAAAGAATGGCAATCCCTTTTAGAGTATCCTAGTATAGTACCTCGGAACACATGGTTTAAGTATCTCACATCAGTTAGAATACCCCACATATTCCCCACACCCACATCTTTATACCCTTAATGCCAGACTGAAGATGCAAATCTCTTACATGTTATGGTCGTGGCCCACCCTAATTTTTTATTGGACAGAGGTAACCAGCTCACTTACGGCCTTGATGGACAAACACTATTGGGACACTGCAGAACATTGCAAACTGAGATTATATCCCAGGCCCAAGACGTCCAAGACTGAAACACGCTTTATTGATTTGACACTCCTACTGGCCAAATGACAGATCACTAGGTGATGGAAATCGCCCACTCCACCCCGTATTCTGAGTTGGTGCGAAGAGGTACAAAAATGGGGCTCTGTTGAGAGTGTGGCACTTCACAGGGAAGAATATAGAGGACTATGTAAGAGGCCCATTTCAATGATCTGGGACGGCCTTCAAGAACAGTTCATAGCGCCGAAGGATGACAATGTGCATTAACACTATCCTCTGACTACAAATATTAGTATTAGCCATCACATCAAATCAAATGCAAGACTTTTCATGTGGGATGGTCCCTCTTGTTTTTTGTCAGGCTCATCCCATTAAGGAGAAGAGGCTTCACCGACTGGACCCAAAGAGCTCATGAAAGAGCACATGGTTGAAGACCACCTTTATCTGTGTTGCTGGTGCTAAGAAGGGGAGGGTGATCCAGAATCAAACCTTGCGTCAGTGAATACTACTGTGCATAAAAACATGCTCTGGCCTGACCAAAAATTAGCCTCCTGTGAGGCTCTCTGCTCATTCCATCAAAGCCAAGTCAGCCAAGATAGCATTGGCAAAAGATGTTCTGGTGTTCAACATCTGCCAAGCTGCTACACAGGAGTATGTATACACCTTCTCCTGACACTACTGTCCCAACAATAAGGTTTCCAGTAAGGGCCGTTTTGTCTGCCCAATCCAGCAGGACTTTCTGGTGTAATCCCACTCCTGAGATGCTCCACCTTTTGACAGGTATTGCTTTGCGATCTGTCTAAAAGGTGAGGAATATCCAGTTAAGTATCCATCCTCTGCTAATGCTTGTTATGGTGGAGACTATCTAAATTCAGATTCCCCAGGACTTTTATCAGCGGTTGGGCAAATTCTTGCCCCTTGTCATGTAATAATGTTCTCTCCAATCAGTAATCTCTCTTTATTCCTTGGCGTATGAGTGTCAGCAATAGCCATTGAGCCTCTATTGATTGCCTAGAGGACCCAGGGCTGCCCACCATGAAATCTGATTTTTCTGCACTGAGGCCAAAGTGGGCTTGTAGTCTGCGTTGTAGTTTAACAGTTAGTACTCCTGCAAGGTTCCTGATTTTGTTCAGGCTCATGCATCAATACCAGCATGACAACCGTTAGAGCCTTTGAAAGGATATACCACCCTTAGTCTCCAACACTTAATGATTAGAGGAACTCTCTCAGAGTTTTTTTAGTGAAGGTCTAATAAACTGAAAAAAGGAATGTAAATATTCCTCAGATGTCATTTTGGTGTGCTTGATTTCCACACCAAAAATATAACACAGACACTGATCTCATCTACGTTGGTAACCCTAAGAGGTAACATTCCTGACTGATTTCATTTTAGTCATTAGAGCTTCAAATATATTCCTTCAAAGATCTTACACATCAAATTTGACACTACTGAGGATTAGCTATGTATGCACCTTTTCATATGAATGTCAAAATGTACGCCTCATGTCAAGGGATTCTACATTAGTCGTCTGCCTTTTCCGATGCTCCACCACAACATTCACAGTGGGAAATATTGCCCAGGAACACATTCAAGTGGATTGTCACTACATCTTTATGCAAATGTTGGTTCTAGCTCCCATCTGCATATATCTAGCCCATAGTATTCAATTTCATTGTATAACCGCAATGATTCCATGGGAAAACATGACAAACCATGTATTTCTGTATTTTGTACCCTAAAAGGGATTATTTGGTAGTGGACCACACTGTCCCCTACTGACTGGCCAAACAGGCATACTGTAAATAAGGTTCTGGAGTGTTTGTTTATTAATGAAACCCCATAAACTTAACAGTTCTATAAGGCCATCTTACGAAAGAGGTATGTTTATGGACAGAGCTTTTCTTTAGCTTCATTAACAAGTGCAGTGGCCATAGACATGCATAGGTGCGACTGGGAGTCCTGAACCTGCTTGTCCCTGCAGCCTCAAACACTCGGCTCCAGCGAGTTATGTGGTTTGTTTTGGGAAACACTTTGGAGAGTTTTGAGACATATCATGCAAAAACAAAAAACAAAAAGGTACCTTATTCATCAATGTCCCAAAAAATGTTTTACCAGCCAATCAAAATCAATGTGTTTATTTTAAAAGGGTATATTTACTTCTGGGCAGCTTGGTTCTGAGAATTTAAAAATGTTGGAGACAGTCAACAATACGGCAAAACTTAATAGAAGAGGAGATCATTCACGATACAGAGGAACTGTGCAGTGTTTCCTTAAGTGAAATGATTGGTTGAAATAGCCTGACTGCTAAGAAATGGACACATTTGGGCAGCCCATATGCGAATCTCACACCCAAACTGTACCTTCAAAATAAGAATAGTAGGCAAAGCCTGGGTGCAATAGATGCCCCTCGGGTGGGGTCAGTGCAGGGGACAGAAAAGCCAGAAACGGACCGAGCAGTGGCAGATTGAGCCACAGCTGAGCCGGACATCAGCAACAAGCTCATGTCCATTTAAGTAGGACACAGTTCAGAAGATGACGTCGAGGTTTGATTCAGGGAATGGCTTCCGCAACCAACCAGATGATCTGTTTCAGGTCAGAAGTGACATCAAGATCAAGATAAGCTCTCAGTTTGAAATATCCATAACTTGAAGACTTCCTCTAGAATGAAGCAATTGAATGCAAGAACTCACAAGTGGAAGTAGGCCTGGATGCGTTCACAGGATTCAAATCCAAAGGCAAGGAATTCTGGGGGCCTGAAGATGGGCCTCTGGAGAGATAGCTATGACAGTCTGGCCTCTTATTTGAAATACTGTCCTAAAAGCACTGCAAAACATTCTTCTAAAAACTGAAATTCCATTGATTCCCAATCAGTGAAAGGTCACATAAAAAGCACCTGTGCCAGAGCATGTACCAGCATCAAGTTGAGAGTTGGAGCCATAAAGCTATATTCAAACATAGGACAGCCATTTCAGCACGAGCAGAACCACGAGAAGAGAAATTTGCATGTAGAAGTATTTTTTAAAAAAAGCATTGTGGTTTTGTATTTCAGTGTGCATTTGGTAGTAGGACTACAAAGTAAGAAATGCAAGTAAGTGAAACAAATCACTGCACAAAAAAGAAAGAGAATTAACATAATGTAATTTTGTTAATTTGAATGAAAGCTATACAAGTGTTCAAGTAATTAGTTGCACAAGAACTCACATTTTCTTCCCTGAGACAGTGGGAGATGGCGGTGAAGTGAGAGAGTCCAAGCTGTAAATGCCACTTTCACTATAAGGACTGAGGGTTGGAGATGATGTGCGTGAATGGGAATCCAGAGTCAGATCTAGTTTCAGAGAGTCTGGACTTTCAAGGTCTGACGTACTGCCACTCAGTTTTGCCCTCTTCTTGGCAGCACTGTTACGCAACGACCTAAGAGAACTTATCATCTGAAATCAAAAATGTAAAAGAAATGTGATATTGACAGTATATAATCAATTCAAAGACAAGTTACATACTCTTATTACTCAGAAAATGTGTGGTACCATATAATGACTTGAACTCTGTTGGTGTGAAATAATGGTTTGAGTTGAATTTCTGTTTACAAACCACAGTGGTTGCAGATTGCATAGTTGCTTCTCTTCCAGAGTACCTTCTAGACAACGTCTCACTCAGAAGCATTTTCTGGGGGCTAGTATCTGTGGCAATGGCATTTACCCTTTGGTGTCCTCTTCACATGTGCTATTTTTCACCTGTGGGCCAAACAGTTCTAAATATTTAGCTATAGGCAGCCTAACCTATGGTACATCCACAATTTCTCCTCCAACAGCACGTCTAGCAAGTCTTTTAAAGAAAAAAGGGGTGAGGCATGGTGTGTCTGTTGGTCTGTCTGTTAGTCAAAACGCAGTAAACATTTACCCTAGTAGGAATAGTCTGTTTTTCTCAGATTTTTAAGGCTGGCAGGTAAAAAATCAAAGATGCACTACACTAACCATATTCTACAGGCACTGTGGCAAATAAAAGAAAGCTTCACATTTTATTAAACTGGTGACCCAAATGTGTACAACTGTGCTTTAGCACAATAATATTCAGTCATGAACTGAATATGAAGAAAACAATGGGGAAAAAACTGAAGCTGGTGGTTTGAGACTGGCCGAAATACTAATACTAAAAATTACTGTAGGTGGGTACAAACTTAAACCTGAATTAGTAGCTCAGTCCAATGAGCTAAAAACCTCCACCCCCCTTTCCCCCCCACCAAAGTCGAAAACGAAATTACCGGTGTGCCTTACATGATACCCGACTCACTCAGTCGCCCTCTAAGGAAAGAATTTTACCATTGAGATGCGAAATGCCTACGAAGTATGGCAAGAAAAGGAGAAAAATCTAGAAATATGTATGCCATTAGACAGGAGCATCCATGTCCTACCCTGTGAACAGAAGCTAGAAACAATGATTTTTCAATACAAGATGTGGGATAGAGATAACTGGTATGGAGGTCTGGAAAAAAGTAATGGGGAGCACAGTGGTGCACTGACAGGGGAATAAAGGGTTTACTGCCAGGTGCCTTCTAAGGCTTTGTCTCAAGTAAGGAAATGCAGAATGAGGAGTGGGACGGTAGGCGGGGTGGTGTAAGGTAACAAAATAAAGGTACATTTTGTAGTGAAACATTGATTATTTTTCTCCAGGAAAAGGGAAGAGTAATGACTTTATACATAGTACTATAACTAATTTCAGTGTTTGCATTTTGAGTTATTTCAACCCAAAGTACTAAAGCCATTTGATTTTACATTCATTGACCATCTCAAAAGACTTCTTGTCAGAACACTGGTGTATTGTCACAAATAAAAATAACTGCTTTAAATTCTTCAGTTGAAATGTAAGTCTAACAGATATGCAGAATGTTTACTCATTATTAAAGCTACCTCCCATTCGTCAGTACATAGAGAACAACTTTTTACTAGAGAATTCTCAAGCAAATCAGCTTACACCAATTAACCAATCATTTTAGGGAAGCTTCACATACCATTTTATAATAAGCATTTAATAACCAGCATAAAACATGCAAAATAGAAGTATGCAACTGTTCATCAGTTTTTGACATGTATAAACAGAGGACGAACAATTTACAATGTAAAGTGAAAAACTTCTTTTGTGACTCCGACCTCTTCATGATCTAGATCATCTTTGACATTCAATTCCGAAAGATCAATTGCAAGCTTCTTGTCTTTTTCACTACTCCAAGCATCATCAGCTTCTTTTCTTATTTGTGCTGGGCTAAAATCCCTTTTCTCTGGCAGCGGGCTTGGACCCCTTGTGATCGGAGGAAAAGGCTTGTTTGCATTCAGGCTTCCTCGTGAAGATGTTCTCACCAGAGCTGGTTTGAGGGGAAGTGGAGACTGTGTCTCCTGGAAATGATCACCTACACAAAACACAAAGACGGACTTAACGTAGATAAGAACAACACAGAGACACTTGTGCTATGCATTTTATCAACTAAATAAAACTTTTGCGCACAAAAGGACCTTTTCAAGTTACCTACCACAAGGAAACAGAGCTGTGTCCACAATCTCTTAAATGTTCTCCTGTCCTACCTCAACCACCCACCCAGCCACCAAATAAATAAAATAATGACCGCAAAAAGAAAACCACTCAGAGGAACTAAGAAGAATTTTACGCCAAAAGACAGGGTATTCTTGCCCCGGCCAAGCTGAAGGTAAGAACATAGGACAAGCAACATATTTTGAGATGCAGAAGGAACCCAAAATGTGCTTATTTCTTTGAAGGACAAAAACACCCTATAGGAAGTTTGGTTCTGGTTTCAGTACCCCCCACCCCCCAATTCCACTTTGCCTGGTTTTTGATGCAACTGAGGTGCACTGGGTTCCTGATAACTTGCCTCGAGCTCTGTTTGATAGGCAGAGGTGATGGTATGGGATGCTGGACTCGCTGAACACTAGTTATATGCTTGGCAGAAGTTAATGGAGAAGCAGGCAAGTTCCTTGCTATACTCACCAGCCATACCTCTGGCTTGGTGTACTTGGTTACCGATGACAAGGGAGCAGGGTGCTGTTAAAGCACTACAGGATTTGGGTATTGTCACTGTGGGAGACATGTTTGAGGAAGGTCATCTATGAAACTGGGAGGAGGTGCAGCGCGACAAGGTTAATATCACACCTCTGATTAGGTTCTATTATTATAGAGCATGTGCTGGGATGTGGGAACTACCGGGGGACAATCTACTTGAGCCTCCTCCAGTCCCTTCCCTGTCATCGCTGCTGCACCACTCCACACCAGGTCACATCAAATCAAGGCTGTATGACATAACTAAGGAAGCGTTCAGATTGGAAGTGTCCAGGGCTCGGCTAGCATGGCAAAGGGAACTGGGAACCATTATGGATGATAAGCAATGGGCCTAATGTTGCTCAGAAACTAAAACCCTCTCCCTCAATGGAAGGCATAGACTCATACACTTCAAATACCTCAAACAGGTATATTACACCCCGTCCAGGTTACACAGGTGTAGCCTCCATGATAACACGAAGTGCTCTAGATGCTCAGAGGATGTAGCCAGATTTCTACATATGGCATGGTCTTGTCCAGGCATACAACTTTTTGGGCAAGCGGTCTTCAGGGAATTGAGTTCCATTAGCAATGTACTGATGGAGTCTGACTCTATGCCGGCGCTGCATGGCTATGACAGGCGGCTGCCACCTGTGTCTAGACGGTTGACGGCTGTGGGGCTCCTCTTGGCAAAGAGGCGAGTGGCTATATGCTGTGACAGGGGGCCTTTGCCAGCGCTAGGGGAGTGGAGAAGGGATATGACGTAGTGCAGTCTGCAGTCAGATACATATGACAAACTCCTTCCCAGTTGCAGTCGCCCCCAGTATATCTGGGGTCCATTCCAGACCAACTTGTGCGACTGGAGCCAGGGGTGTGGAACAGGAAGTGTTCTCCTTGATCATGTGTGGGAGACACTGAAGAACTGGGCTCCCTTGGCTGGTACTGGAAGGCCTGCCGCACCCGCACTGCTTGCAATGGTATTGATAAGGGGGGTGGTGAGGGTCTGTGTTTGCTAATATGTAAATTTGTATTACCTATTTTTCTTTCACAGCTGAGGATGGGCCACGTTGCGGTGCCTGGGTGGGCGCAGAGCAAGGATAACAGTGATGTTAGATGGACTATCTATTTGAAGGCATGGTAGGGCTAGTCCCGTCAAAGGAGGGCTGCAAGCAGGGATACTTCCAATGTACGCTATTCAACGATATCTGACTGTTAGTGTTGTATATGTTAATGTTACTATATATGGAAAACCCCAATAAAAAGAATGTAAAAACATTTTTTTTTTAAACTACATTCATCGAACACAGGCTGACACTGCCCGCACATAGCTTGCACTAGTTCTGACCAGCCACATAAATTCATAAAGCTCGCCCATCCCTTAAATACCACCACACCATGCCCGGAGGTTTACTTAACACACTGTTATTGCAGGGATTGGGTGCATCTTTAAGAAATACAGACACATTAATATTTTAGCTTGCATGCTTGACGAAACATAAGACTATCCTATGAATGCTTATTATTCATAAAACAAACAAAATGTACATACTTGTTAGCTACTATTATTCTTTAAACTACTAAGCACACCATACAATAGGCAGATATTAAGTGCATTATCTATATTTTAGTTATAGGAGTACAGACCTTTTAAACAATGTTAAGTAAAAAAGCTCTGCTTGTCATCCACACCTTTATCTCATCATTGCAGTAACATTCTCCTTAAATTATGCATTGTCACACGAATGCTGTTTGCATTTGTAAATATATAATGTTCAATTGAAAAGGTAAATTACATTGTTTACCTGCAATTTCACCTAGTTTCTGATTAGAAAGCCTCACTGGCTTGGGTCGCCCATCAAAGTTTTTCAGTGGCCAAGAATTTGAGAAGGCAACAAATGGATCTTGAGACTTCTTGGGTGATCCACTGGAAGGAGAGGTTTGTTTTGGACTAGCTCTGGGCGATGACAAGGGATAAGATGGAAGAATGAAGGATCCAGGGTTGGAGTGTGAACTTGAAAAGGGCAATGTTCGGTCAACTGAAGCACTATAAGAATGATGGACTTTGCTTGCAGGGTTCAGACTTGCAAAAATTGTTGCTAAAGAGAAGAAAATAAAATAAAATGCAATTGTTATTTTCAATGACGACATCCTCTTTGTATGTACACAATGAACAAGATACTTACCTGTCAGAGAAGTTGTGTGAGACTTGTGGTGTAGGCAGTTATAAAACCATATATCTCCCACGTTTAAGTGTGATTATCTGGTAAAGATAGATAAACATGTCATGTTCTTTATTCTATAGAAAAGAAATATAGAGCCCCACTTAATCTTTTAAAATGGCTTCTGTTTCGCTGTTCTAATCCTGAAAAACTGTATGATAATCAGGTATTTCAAAGATTCTAGGAAAGGCAAGGACAGCAGTGTTAGTATCCATATGCTAGAACACTTGGAGAGTAACCATTTATTTTATATATCTTCTTATTGGTTTAACCTTTCTGCCATATGGAATATTTAACTTCCAACTTTTTAAACCGACTCCACTAGTGGTGAAAATGCTAGAGAATGCCGAGGATCATTGATAAAAAGACATGTCTTCCAAGACTTGCTGAACAGCAGTACTAATGGTTAGATAATGTCGTAGAAGTCCGAAACTGGGACCGATCTGCTGACGTGAGTAGTGCTGACAAACTAGAATTGGTTCTCTATCATTCCCAAAAAACTAAAACAATTAAGTTAACAATCTACCTGGAAACCTGTTTCGCTGGTGTGTAGCTTTATTGAGCTAGAATCATTGACAGCCTCTGTTTCAGCTAAGCAGAACTGTAGAGTGATCTCACTTGTAATTCTGGCAACACTGCCTCGCCATGAAAAGAAAGCTGTTTAGGGAAAGTATTCAATTAAGTAAACAACTGAAACACCCCTTTCAATCTGGTTTGGAAATTGTCACTTAAACATTACAGAAAATGGAAAAGGATGTAAGGAAGGACACTGGAGAAGAAGGGATTCAAGTGGACCTTCTAGCAGAAGTAATATCCAACAGGAAGGCTACTAAAAGTAAACTTTCTACACAGAACTTAACATCAACAAATCAGCTTTGCTAGAATACACAGATAGACATTTACCCAGAACTCTGTGCAGAGAAAAACTGCACTTCAACTATTTACAGAGGCAAGGACCTTCAGACACGACCCCACTCCTTCCTGCTTGTGGTAATACCTATGGCAGTGGTGTTGTCTGTAAGAAACTGCACCAACCTCCATTTGATGGAAGGCAGGAAGCCCTTCACTGCCAGGCAAATGGCTCACAACTCCATCAGACTGATGTGGACAGCCCCCTGATCTTCACTTCCCTCAGGGGACCCCCCCTCCAGCCCAGAGATGCGTTTGTCATCACCACTGATTCTCAGTGTGGAAGGGGCCTGCCACTGGACCAATTGTATTCCAGCAGCCACCAATGCATATCTTGTGCTGTCTTCCCTGCAACATGGGTGGCATTGGTCTGACTGCCTGGATGCAGGGCTCGCTTACATTAAATTTCACTGCTGATTTTGCATGTGCCACCTGGCATACCTAATGAGAAGGATTCGGGAGGCTAAGAAGCCAAGTCTCAAAGCTGCTCTGAGCACAATCCAGGTTTGACCATGAAAAATTTAGATTATAGCCTAAATATCCTGGGCTCATTTAGCAGATAGAAACCCCAAACTCCACTGTCCCCAGGGTTGCCAATGCATGGAAGCCTCAGCAAAGGAGTTGTGAGGGATTTTAACTCGCTGATGGTGAACTCCAACAATGTCAAGAGGTCTGGAGGTGGTCTACGACTGACTGGTGATTTAGCCTTCAACAGTTTGTCATGAAATTATAAGCATACAGGGACTCCTGACCTCCAAAGATGAGCAGTGAAATCCACCATCACTTCTGTGAACACTCAAGCGTAGCTGCTGAGGTCAAAGAGAACAGCAACCTAAAAATGCTTGTGGCTCAACTTTAACCACGGAATATGACTATGGAACTGCAGGATGGGTATATGAAAACACACATCCTAAAGGTCAAAAGACACCATCTAGTTTCCAGGGGCCTGAGCAAACAGAATTTGGGACAGTGTGAGCGTTATGTATTTGTTCTTCCACAGGAAGGGATACAGAGGTTGAAGGTTCAGAATAGGCCGGAGGCCCCGTACTCCTTCATAACGAGGAAATAGTAAGTGTTATAACCTCCCTCCTCTTTCCAAGTCCAGGACACACACACACCTCCTGTAACAAAAGGGTCAGGTGCTAGGTGAAAATCCACTCTGAAGAAGGAGTAATCGTGGGCAGGACAGAACAAAAATGTAGGCTATAGCCACTTTGAATGATCTGCAAGACCCCCCCCCCAACCACCCCCTGTTGACTGTGAAGGACTGCCAACCTGAGAGGAAATGCCGAAACCTGTACCCCACCTGTTATGCTTGCACCAGTAACAGCAAATCAAGGTGGTTTTAAGGCTGTTGCAGCAGGGGAAGAGGACTGGAAGACTGACTTTACTGTTGGTCCTCATACTGCCGGTCACACCCATTACCAGGGTCTATAAAGTACTAGGGTTGCTGCTACACTGGTTGGAGAACTGTCTGTCTATACACAAGCCCTCTGGAATAGTCCCTAAACCTCTTATATTTATGTGGAAACTGTTTGGCCCGGAGCGCCGTAACTCTACTGTCCTTAATGCCCTCAGAAGCAGAGCCAGCCTTTTCACCAAAATGTTGGGACTCAAAGGACATATCCATTAGGGGGTGGGGGGGGGGGCATTCTGTACATCAATGTATAAGGCATCATCAGTAAAGTGAGGGGGAACCAAGCTATCCCAATCACCAGCACGAACATTTGGGGTATTCCCCCTGCTCTGGCCTAGCATCAGAGTCAGAACCAAAAAGATAATTGAGTCTCTGCTGGTAGGTGTGATGTGGGAGAGGCAATCACAGAGTCAGAGTGCATGACGATCAATTGTGCTTTTGTAATTTACAGCACGACATCAGTAGGACTTGAGCTAAAGCCGGTTCAGACATTCATGTTGGAACAAGTGGCACTAGTACCAGCATTAGTGCAGCATGGACTGGCGTGGATCTTGGCGCCAAGAAGAAATCTGCACCAGAGTCGGTACTGTCCCACATGGACCCACAGACGTTAACACGACCAAAGACCCGTGCCGTTCTGTTGAGCCACAAGCAAAAAAAATAAAAATTGTAGCATGACCTTCTTGAGGGTCTTGATCTGATGCAGGGTTAACAACAGTCCAAGAAATTTGAGGGTTCCTCAGAACCAGATGAGGAATCGGTTCTGTGGAGAGGACCTCAAACAAGTATGACTTACAACGCTTCGCCCGCAGGCCTGCTCTTCAGAGTCAGAGTGGCAGGATGGGGTTCAGTTCCACTTTGCTTTCCTATGCTTGCTCTTGGACATGGACACACCGGAGGACGTCGAACTCAGAGTTGGCCAGTTGCGGGAATGGCCTCAGGACCAAGCCTGTGCCCACAACTGGGTAGAGACTTATGTGGAAGCTGTGACTTCTTGTGCTTGGCGACATACAGCTTCACCTCCTGGTTTCAGATCAGATTCAGCTGCATGGAGGGCCCACTTACCGCATGACTTGATGCTGTGGTCCAAACACAGAAACACCCCACGTGGATCAGTGATCGATACCTGCTTACTGCAGCTACATGCTTGCAACCTGCTGTTTTGAGTGGGGTCATTGTTTCTTAGTATACTGATGAAATCTTTTGAGAAATCCTCAACAAAAAAAATAAAAAAGTAGGGAACGGAGCTCCGGATCCTTGTCGGAAGGTGTGCAAAGAAAAAAAACGGATGTCAATTTGCAGGAGTGTCACTTATATATGACTCACTCTGTTACTTTTGGGGATAAGTAGAGAGACTGCAGAGCCACACAGTGCCACCTAGACTGCACATGAGCACTATTTGGGAGAAAGTTTTACGGATCCAGACTGGTGACTGGAGAGTATTCTAAGGTGAGGAATCTTCGGTTAGATGTATCCGTCAGAAAATGCAAATTACAACCGAGCCCTTGCTCTCACATCTGGCCAGTTAACATCGCCAGTATATAGATAGCATTATTTAAACGATCACACTGATTACTCAATACTCATCAGTTTCAAATCTGTCCCTTGCACACACTTATTTTATGGCATTAGGAGATTTCAATGTTTGGTAAGAAGACCCCTCACACACACACACAGATTAGGGCACTCCTGGCCAGGCGCAAGGTATTAGGCCTGAGCCAACTAGCAATGGACGCCATCCACTTCGGAGGACATACCCTCGATTTGGTATGTGCCTTACCTATGTTAATTCATCACTCAATACAACTCCTTTAAGATGGTCGGACCATGTACTGATTGCATTTGAAATGGATTAGCCAAAGGCAGAATTGGGGGAACTTACTGAGCCTAAGCGAATTCGTGGGAGAGCATGGCTTAAATTAAAAAGGCTAAAAGAAGGAAGGCTATTTGAAAGTTTGAGTTGTATCCAGGACGAATGGTCAAAAGATGAAAACTATAGTCACATCAGGATTCGTTAAAATATGCTTAAACCCAGATTATACCACAGAAAATGGTGTCCCAACGGGGTAAGCCTACTGAGCCATGGTTCACAGATTCACTGAGGGAGAAATGAAGGAAACTAGAAGGACAATGGAGGAAGGCATATTTCGATCCGATATAAAAAAAAATAAAAAAAATTTAAAAAAAGTTACGTCTAGCTTTTAAGGATAACACAGTGGAAATTAGGAAATCTAAACAGGATAATTATTCCAAAATCATTATGGTAACAACTAATAAACCCAAAAATATATTTAATGTGGTTACCAACTTAGCTAAACCCAAGTGCACACTCAAATCATTAAACCCTCTCAGGAACTTTGCGATAGACTTTGACTTCTTTTATGACAACATTCAATTAATCTTAGCAGATAATCATAAAACAATGAACTGTAAGGATCAATCTTTGATAGTAGAGTGAGAAGACAAATGTCACCAAGGAGAAACTAATACCAACATTTGATATAATTGAACCCATGACTCAGAATGGGTTTTAAACGTTTAGCACGAGGTATCTCATCAGGCTCTTTGTTAGATCCCCTGCCCCAGTTAAACCTGGCAGCTCTTAGCCTGGTTTCCCTGTACTTTTTGTTTTGGACCTCCTGTTTTTTGACCCTGTGTTGTAATAAATTTTTGCTGGTTTTGATACTCTGGGCACTTTAGAACTGCTAAACAGTGTTAAAGGTGCAAGTGGTATCTGTCTAAAAGATATTGGTAATTGGTTTCCCATGACTGGACATTTGATTTACCGGTAAGTCCCTAGTAAGGTGCACTATGGGTGCCCAGGGCTTGTAAATCAAATGCTACTAGTGGGCCTTCAGCACTGGTTGTGCAAGCCACATGAGTAGACCTATGAACACGCTCAAGCCTGCAACTGCAGTGTATGTGTGTTCAGTTTTGCACTGACACTTGTACCCACTTGCCAGGCCCAAACTTTCCCATTTATTACATGTAGGTCACCCCTAGGGTAGGCCCTCCTTGGTAGACCCATGGGGAGGGTGCAATGTATTTAAAAGGTATGTCATGTACTGGTGTATTTTACATGTCCTGATTGTGAAATACTGCCAAATTTGTTTTTCACTTTTGCAAGGTCTATCTCTCCCATAGGTTAACATGGGGCTGCCTTTAAATGTCTTAAGTGCAGTTTCCCACTGGGAGCAGGTGGAGATGTGGAGCTTGGGGTCTCTGAACTCACACTTTAAAAATACATCTTGTGGAAGAATTGGTTTTCAGATTGCCTGTTTGTGAGAAAGTGGGCATTTTCTTGCTTAACCATTATAAGCATCTGCCTGGGCAATCCATGTCTGGGTCAGAATGACAGTTGGGCTGTTAGTGAATTCCCTCTAGACAGTGACACAAAAGGAGCTGAGGTGTGTCCTGCATATTCTGATGAGTCTTCCTGGGCTAGAGTGGGGAGGGAGGAGCGGACAATTGCACCAAAAAGGGCTGTGCCTGTCCTCACACAATGTAGTCCCCACCTCCCTGGAGTATGTCTGGGGCCAGGCCTGGATAAGGCAGGATCTTGTGAACAACAGAGACTTTCCTTCAGAGTTTGCCTACTTCAAAAGGCAGAAATGAGTGCAAGTAGTGAACCCAAAACCCCAGACTTGCAGATTACTTCTGGATCAAGAGGAACATCTGCCAAGCAGAAGAGCCTGATGCTTGAGGAGGGCCTGCCACTCTGCCTGCTGCTTTGCTGTGCTGGCATGCTGCTGCTGCTTCTGCCTGAAGAGGGAAAGGACTGGACTTTGATTTCTGAAATCCTGCTCATGACGTTTCTCCAAGGGCTTGGACTGAGCTTGCTTCCTGTTCAGAAGTCTCACGGACACCAAAGACTTCACCTGCCAGCTTCTGGGTACTCCTGCTAAGGACCCTGACTTGCTGAGTGGTGCCAATTCAGTTCCTGGGCCGTTGGAAGTGAGTTCCGGTGAGAAACAAAGATTTAGGCACACCAAGCCGAGACAGCTCCAGAACCGGCACAACTGCGCCACTGCCCGAAACACAATGGGGTGGTCCCCAGTGGAGAGCGACGACCCCGACCAACACCGCAGGACTGACGCCGCAGCCTTGCTAAAGTCCTGTGACTCTATGTCCTGAGTGCCATGTTATTTGCATCCGTGACACCCAACTCCGCTGTGGCGCCTGTAGCCCTGTGGCGTGAGCGCTCCCCCCGTGAGGTCGCTCTACGCAGGTTGGCCAGCCGGATTCATCAACCCTGCCGAATCACCGGGGATCAACACCTCGCACCGACGCTGCATCACCTCTCATGCTCTGCAATAAGGAACGAATGCCAAACTGGCCCCAGTGACACCGCACCTCCCCGACTCCGTGCACCAGTCCATTTTATTCGTTACCCAAAGGTACTGTAACTGGGGGTCCGCGCGACTCAGTGACCGGCGCCGCCCTCCTCGCGACTGGCGTCCGATTATTGGGAAAGACTCCGTCAATGACGTTGCTATAGCCCCATTTGTAGCTATGGTGTTTCTAAGCGCTATATTGAAGTTTAATTTTTGAAAATTCATATCTTTGCTTGTGTATGTTGGAAATATTGGCTAGTTGTCCAACTGGTGTTGAGTGCTCTTGTGGTGTTTTTATTGTGTTACTGTGTGTGTTTGTACACATACTTTACACACTGCATTCCAAAAAACGGTGAAAAGCAAAATCACTGGACAGCTGCACAATGTCTCAAGAATCCAGTATAGCTGAGAAATAAACCATCCAAGGAATCTCAAAAGAGGTTGTTTGTCTGCTATTTATTGTAATACTTAAAAAAAAAAATACTGAAAAATGGTCACAATCACGGTGTCCCAGCCAAATATCTACGTGTTTTGGCAAACGCCTTCAACTGGACATTGGCAGACATTTTTACACACATCTATTTATAAAACATAGTCCATCTCTAGTTTCAGTGACACTATGTATGTGCTGAAAACGGCGGCCATCTTTGAACACACACATATATATATATATAAATAATAGATATATACGAGATTCATACATAATTATTGATGGTTAAAAATTGTTCCAAACTAAAGATTAAGTACTGGAAAGTTAATCAGCAAAATAGGCTATATAAATATACATAAAGATATATAGATATAAATGCAATATTAACATTCATTCATAATTTGGTCCAAAACAACAACCCCAATTTAAATTTGCAATTAGACGTTAGTAGATACCGATCATATGTGGGCGAAGACAATTTAATATGCCAAGTGCAAATAATGACTGTAATCAATTTAAATTCAAAATCGTAGCCTTAATTGCCATATAAAAACTACAAAAGATCAGAATATTGGCCTCAGCAATATGTCCATCATCCACTGAGCAATCTCATAATAATTCCAGTCAAGTAGATGACAAATAAAATTAACCTCATATATAAAAATTGTATAACTATATATTTGTATCAATGTAAAAGAGAAGATTTACAGTCAAACGGCCAATATTAGTAAAGTGCTTAGTATCAAAGTGATAGACAAAGTGTGCAAAAACAAATAAATACAAATTATATTCTTCAATTGTAAATCTGGCCATACTAATTCCAGCCCCAGTATATATATGTGTGTGTGTGTGTGTGTGTGTGTGTATCCTATGAGAAAAATAACTTACTCAAAAAATGTCAGTCTTGTATACGTGAAATTGCATGGTGGGTACAAATAATTATCCAAAATGTAATGAAGATAAAACTAAGTTTTTATGCTGCTCCAATGCCAATCTCCCTCAGAGAACTCCCCCAAAACTATTTAGCCAGGGTAAAGTCTGAGAATCTCACAGGTAGTTCAGAACTTGGGTATCCAACTGGATGATAACGTACTTTTCTAGAGAAAGTTTAAGACAGCACCTATTTTGTTTTGTCCTTTTGAGAAATTTAAGAAAAATTGTTCCTTTATTACCACAGTCTGTATGCAAACCAGCAGTGCAAAGCACAATTCTGAGTAGACTAGAATTATACAATGCACTACTGTTGGGAGTACCAAAATACTTATTTAATAGGCTATTTAGGATACAAAAACTGGCAGCCAAACTGACCTTGAACAAAACAAGAAAGGACTCTGCGTCAGCAGCTCTTGACAGCATTGCATTGGTTGGCGGAACATATTGAGTTTAAAGCCCTCTGCATAGTCCACAAGGCTGGTAATGGCACAGGAGGACGTTGAGGTCACCTACAGCTAATCTGACTGAATTACAAGAATGTAAGGAAATCAGAGCAGGAGGCAGATCGTTCAAGCTAAAGGCAGCTCAGCTATGAACGACTTACCTGCTGATCTCAGAGCAAATAGTTACTTGGCCAGCTTTAGGAAACAACTAAAAACATGACTGTTTCCCAAAAAAAGACTACAATATGAAACCCTTAGGGATTGGCATCAGATGGGGTCCTGAGGTACGGGGTGTTAGTCCTTTTTTCCCGCTGTCTCATCTTATAGCACCTTGATACCTGTAATTGGTGTACATCTGCACTTCATAAAAATTCCAAGTCATTCATTAGAAGTTAGGCAGTCTCAAAATCTAACCAATCAGCCATACACCCTAATACCAGACCCTTCTCCCAATGTACAATGAAGCAAAGCCCGCCCATGAACGCCCAGGACCAAAATAATAGGTGCAGCTCAAATGTGCTGCACTTATTCAGAGACATCAATGTAACCACTAACCTATCCAGACCAGTCTTGGTTTCTCTTACTATATTAAAAGCCAGGTTCCTGGTCAGAAATTGTAAAGGAATTAAAATACTAACAAATTTAATATAGATCCAACAAGAACTGTCTTTACCTGAAATGATTCAATAGCTAGAACCTAAGGATACAAATGCTGTATGCCGAAGTAACTTGAACATGGTTAAGGCCTAGCTTTGCTAATGCATAATTGAAAAGTGTAGCTATGCGCAGGTGTATTGTAGTGGGAGAAAGAATAGGCGCTCCGGGTAATGAGGTGAATATCAAATAAGAACAAATCCTATGACGGTGCACCCTTGAAGGACCCCACCCCTGAGCCCTAGATGTGTGCTAACGCACACCTCTAAATCATTGACCACAAGAGGCACTCGTTACAATAGCAAAATTTGACAAAATTTGAAAACAAAGTACTCTGAAGTCAGTATTCAAGAAACAAAACAATACTCTGTGTATTTTCTGGAAAAAATAGGATAAACTTCAATGCATATTTCAATATCCTAAAATTGATTATCAATGTCCAAGTCCAATTCCATGAAGATTAAAGAAAACGGTCATGTATGTTGCTCCAATCTTATTACATGACCAAAAAACTCAAATCCACATTTCTTCAGTCGATATTCAGTGTGGTCTTCAGGGCTCTCCTGATATTATTGACATTCTTTGTCCCTGCATCTATTAATTGTCCTTTTGGAACAGTGTACCTTTCTATAGAATAGGTTACTTTGGGAGACCGTACACTGGACCAGTAATCTCCCCGTCCCTCTCTGGTATTGAACGTAACAGAAGATACCAACATCAGGACAGATATGCTTGACTAACAGAATACAATTGGGTATACTAACAAGGATTATTTACGTTAATAAACGTGATTTTTGTACTTTTAGGTAAGATTCTGGGCTTATTTTGATATATATTAGGACAGAGGTATCATTATACATATGGGCCAGTAAATGATAAGGAAGGTATATGATTTAGTGAGATTTAGAATCTCTATATTGGATATAATTCACCAATTTCACACTTGTGTACCAATATCACGTACTTAATCATCAATATGATGCACAAAATTCTTAAGCAACTAGTGTATCAAATTGCAACACGGGGCACTAACACACGTGAGGACGCATGTGTCTATCCCACCTCTTGGCAAATCGGTGGTGGCTTCTTTGTATCATCATTTGATTAGGATGATGGATTTAGATTTAATTAACAAGTATTTATACAACTGCAGCCCTGATGAAGTAATTGGGAAATTCCCGGACGAAACACGTGTTGGCTGTTAGGTTGGATGAGAGGTCGAAATCGGCATTGATGACACTGAATATCGACTGAAGAAATGTGGATTTGATTTTTTGGTCATGTAATAAGATTGGAGCAACATACATGACAGTTTTCTTTAATCTTCATGGAATTGGACATTGATAATCAATTTTAGGATATTGAAATATGCATTGAAGTTTATCTTATTTTTTCCAGAAAATACACAGAGTATTGTTTTGTTTCTTGAATACTGACTTCAGAGTACTTTGTTTTAAAATTTTGTCAAATTATGCTATTGTAACGAGTGCCTCTTGTGGTTAATAATTGAAGTGTTTAAACTGTTTTTGTCTTGCTTAGTGCACATCTTTGCCCTCAACTACCCAAATGCCTTAAACTACCATTGCAAGTAAATTAATTCAACAACTTCATAGGTATTCACCTTGTATATTTTATACCGTGATAGAATAACACACAAGGGGCTCCATGAAAGCTTTAATTACAGAAATTCTGGAGAGGGAAGAGTGTTATTCTCTGTTTTGCATAAAGGCAGCAAAGGTGGCTAAATGCAGTCGAATTGACATGTAGGTTAACCCTGACTTTTGTAATTGTAAGATGTAGCAAATGATGTCTTGAACTATAGATGTACGAGGGTTTGTGTATATTGGAGTACAATAGTGGGCAAAACGCTTCCCCTTAGCAGCATAGCAAGGGTGATATTTTAAGAAGGGTTGAGAACCATGGTTGTTTTGCTCACATTGGAGCCACCAAGATGAGAGTGAGGGATGTTTGTTTGAACTTCCTGACCATGTACGGAATTAGGGGGAGAAGAGGAAAAGTGTGCCCAATTCATCCACTGGCCATTGCCCATGGACCTGGCTGTGTGGAAACCTGGTGAAGCAGTTTGAACATTATGCATTTTCGTGTGTGGTGAAAATGTCTATTTTTGGTGTGCCCCAACTCTGAAAGTAAGGGAGTAGGACTGGAGGGTGGAATTCCCACTCATGGACTTGTTGCTACATCCTTTTGAGCAGGTCTGCAAAGTTGTTTTCCACTCCTGGAAGATATTCTGCAGGAGATGAACATAGTGATGGATGGCCCAGCGCCAGATTAGCTGCACTAGGGACGAACGCTGAAGAGCGCGAGTTCCTCCTTGCTTTTCCAGGTAGAAAATGATTGGCATGTGTGCACCAAGACTACCTTGCTTTTAATCTGCTGAAGAAATGCTTTGAGAGCTAGCTGAATGGGTACAAGTTCCGAGTGGCAGATGTGTAGAACTCTTTGATTATGGGGCAACAGGCCCTGGAATGCCAGGACGATGAGGTGTGCTTTATGGCACTCTTGGGATGCATCCTTAACGATGCCACTTGCACAAATGGGTTTGCAAAGGGCATGCCCTGCAACAGGCTGTTGCTTTTCCACCACTGCAGAGAGCAGTAAGTGCTGGCCCTTAAAAACACTAGATGCTCCAACCGACCCTCCTCTTGTGACCACTTTCTTGAGAGGCATTCCTGGAATGGGTGCATGTGTAGTCTGTCATGGTTCAATATGGCAATGCACGGAGCTATTATTCCCAGAAGGCGCATTACTGTGAGAACTGGAAGTAGACGGAGTGGCTGAAAAAGAGGAAGCTGCTGCTTGAATGATTACACCCTTTAGGGGATGTGGTAGGCTTTGCCCAGTATAGCGTTGGGTAGTGACCTTAGGAAGGGTTATATATCAAGGAGCTCCAAGTGTGGCTTGGTGGTGTTGACTGTAAAACCCAGGCTGTGCAGCAGGGAGACTGCAGTCTGTGTGTGGGTTAGGCATTCCTGTCTGCTTGAGCACTTGATCAGTCAATCACAGATTAACGGGAAGAAGCAGGTTCCTTCCCTCCTGAGGTGAGCAGTTACCACAGCTAAAAACCTGGTAAAAACCCTTGGGGCCATGGTGATGCCAAAGGGTAGTAACTTGAACTGGTAGTGTTGACCTCTTACCATGAAGTGGAGGTAGCTTTGATGAGCTGGACTGATTGGGCTGTGAAAGTAGGGGTTCTTCAGGTCCACCGTGGCCATGAAGCCACCTTGCTACAGTATAGGGCGGCAGCCTGTAAGGTGACTATGTAGAAATGTTCTGATAAGATGTACATGTTGAGATGACGGAGATTTAAGATTGGTCAGAGGGATCAGACCTTTTGGGAATGAGGAAGTATAGGGAGTAGATGGACTGGTCCTGGTGTTGATGGAGCACTGGCTCTATGGCTCATTTGAATAGGAGCGTCTGAACCTCTTCTTTTTCTAGTAAGATGAGATATTATGGCCTGAGGGTGTGGTTGTGGGGTGGAATGTTTGGTGGAATGACAGGAGCTCTGAGCAGTAGCCGTGCTTGATTGTTAAGACGCACCAGACTGTGGTGATTTCCACTCAACGGTGAAGAAACCCTCTGAGTCTCCCCCAGACTACTGTTGTGTGATCAGAGGGAGTTGAGGGGGTGGTCAGAATGAGGGGCAAGACACGTTTTGGAGGTAGAGCCTCCCTTACCAGGGGTGCCTCTGGGCTGGCCGTTGAAAACATTCCCTCTGAAGGAGCATCATGTGAAACACCTGCCACATTGTGATGGATAATGCATGTTGCTGCTACTGGTAGGACTAGGATTGGTCTAGGAAGGTGGCTTTGGAGCCGCCTTCTGACTACTGCCTACGAAACAATCCCCCAGAAGAAATAACCTGAAGGGCACCCATTGCCTTGGTAGTTTGTGTCCTTTTTCATCTAATCAAGCGCTGTGCCAACCTGCATCCAAACGGGTGTTCCACGTGAAGGCAGGTTGACGAGGTACTGTTGCACCTTCAGGTTAAAGTCAGACCAGCAGAGTCAAGAGTGGCGCCAAAGTTGGTCTGATGTGTTGACCCCACCACCTCCTACCCCTTCCCCTCCCCCCCCATATCAGCTGCATTCTGTGCACACCTGATGGTTGCACTGGAAACAGCCTTGCCTTCTCCATTAGTTCTTTCCCTCACTTGCAATACTGATCAGGGAGATGCTGAAGGAGCCTCTCCGTCTCCACCCAATGGGCTCAACTGTAGCAGGAACAGAGACTTGCATAATTGGTGATGCCCCAGTGTGTGGTCACACCCACCTCTACTATTTTCTCTGCAGGATCAATCTTATTGCTCTTCTTGTCAGGAAGCGGAACGCCCCCAGTGGCCTGGGCTGCTGCGTTCTTCCTAGCAGTAGCAACCCCTAAAGTGTCTGGTGGGACATGAGCCAGGATTAACAGCAGGTCAGAGGGCGCCAGCTTATATTTCTTTTCGATGAATGGTGTCACCACACAAGCTTTCACCAGCTCCTTGAAAATCTCAGGGCAGATCTAGCCATCCCTGTGAGCACTGGGAGGTACTCTGTCTTTGGGAACTCCTAGGAAGGCATCCTCCTTGGGGATGGCATACATCTCTACCTTATGGTAGGTGGCCCCACATAGAATGACGCTGTGGTATGGCGTAGAATCATCTGGAGGGGAGGCCCTTACCCGAATATGTTCTAGATCAGGGTCTGTCTGAGGATCTAAATCATAATTTTCCCATGGATCCCTTGAGCGACCCGGGCAGACTGGGATAAAGTCCTTAGCTGAGGGAATGAGGGTTAGGGCCATCAGTAATAAGTGGGACTGTGGTCCCTCTGCTACAATTTGCTTGACTGATGTATATTACAATACAGATACCAATACAATTGGTGGTCACCAGAAAGTAGGGATAGACCCATCTCTGCAACACCAGAACAGTGCTTAATTTGTAAATAAGTGCCAGGCCCTCGCTGTGAGGCCACCACAGCTTACACCACATATTGTCATTGTCAGCACTGCCAAATGGCAGTACTTCTACATCTCCTAACCATCACACTGCAACAAGTATGACACTTCATACTGTTCAAGGCCTCCAAAGCTTTAAGAATGGCTCAAATGGCAGGTATTAGTTGTTTACAACGTTCATTGAATTAGCAAACAACTGTTGCTCTGCTCATCTACAAAAACAAAAACAAAAAAACAGTGCCCCCAAGTGGCAGCTGTCAAGTGCTGGTGTTGGCAATTAAGTGCTGGTGCCGAGGACTGGCTCAAATTAAGCAACGCACTAGAACTACAACAATACAACACATTATTTTTATTTTTTTTAGAACAGAATAACAGAGACTGTCTGCTATTAGTAATTTATTAATGATAAGCTGGCTCTTTCAGATTGTAAGATGTTTTCAATATATGTTATGATAGTAGTTTCATGAATGATATTTACATAGTGTGGACCTAACCACAAAGGTAACAGAGTGGTGTGTATTTGCAACTAAAAAGACAGCAATGGAAATTGGATCATCAATATAGTCGGCAGCAAGAGCAAAAACTACACAACATTTTAAAAGGCACAAATTTTGCATACCGAACCTTGTCGGAACACCAAATATGACAATGTCAGGGCAAAGCCTATAGGGTCATATAACACCCGGAACCCTCCCAGATCTGAAACATCCTTTGAGAAAGCTTGAAATGAAAGCATATGTTAAAGCCCAATCCAGGACAACATCAAACCATATTGTAGGGAATGGGCAAGCCAAGAATACTGATCAATGTAAAATTGAGGTGAGTTGCAAAAAACTCTATGGGTAGACGATGCCAGAGTTCAAAGACTGCCCCGCAAGACTTTCCCCACTTGTGTGACGAATAGCAACAACTACTCAAGCAGTCTGCTCTGGTACTGAAGATCCTTTCAAAGTGGGAGACCAGCAGGATCCTTCCTTGTTATAAGACTGGTTCCTGAAAAATCACTACCATTTGGCCCAACTGTGCAGAAATGAATCAAACTGGTTTTTACAAAAGCATTCTCTGTAATGCGCATCACATTCAAGACCCAAGGTCAGCAGAAGACAGAGGAGGCTTGTTCCCAAAGTCCTATTTCGTCCCAGCCCATGCAGGCCCCACCTACCTCAGCGAAAAATGAGGATATCAGTTCAAACAGAAATGGATTTAAGAAGATTAGGCTCCTTCATCATCACCCATACATTCCCCACAACGCACACCCATTGTGATGGAAGGGACTAATGGATGAGCATGATACGTTAATTAAGTTATGTCCCGTCACTCAAACTGAACATACTTCTAGAACTCCCTTACTTAACCTTAGAGAAAGGCCTCTGCTGGAAGATAAAAAGGGTCTCAAGAGCTCTACTGCCAGTAATGTGTTGGCAGTCTATCCTTTATACTGGAACGGTTTTAGCACTCTCTTGCAATTAGTCGAAGGCTAGGACTTCTAATATTCAAATATGCTACAGGCTTCAGAGAGATTAAACATTTCTCTTTTGATGCTCTCGCATCAGAAGCAAATACTTCCTGTTCTATGTAACTCTAGTAAGGATCATTCCAACAACCTGTGGATATTGCCTTTGCGATTTAACTTGCTTGCTTGTGATGAAGTGCACTAACTTTGGTTCTCTGTATGCATTTAAGGAATGCAATGCCTGGAGAGCCATGCGGTATCCTACAAAACTGCTCGGAGTTCATCAGATACAAAATGGACACATTCTTGCTGTGTGCCCCAACAGTAGAGCTCTTGATGAATAGATTCACCTTGCTGAAGTGGGAGGCTCACTAGAAAAGGAGTGGCTTTGAAATCCCTGCCACACCAGATTGTAGGAATCATGTAAGACTTCTCAATTTATCATGCAGACCCGCTCTTCAAGTGTTGTGTTGCTTCTTATCTGCTCACATAGACCTGTATTAGCTCAGATTCTTCATATGATATTTCTTCTGCTTTTGTAAGACCTCAAAGTGTTTGTACCTTAAAGGCCTGCAGTTATTTTTTGTACTGGAGCAGCAATGTTCTTTTTCTATTAGGTTTAAGATCTGTTTTATAAGTCTCAATAAAGCAATAAAAATACAACCGTAGCCCACCTACATCCACCGGCCGGTGTGAAGGTATCCGCTTGATAATCACGGGCTAGAAGAAGTACAGAATACACAAATGTGTGAGTAATGTGAAGGAGGGGTGAGGTGAGGAAGGAGGGAAAAGGAGCTAGACACCAGTATCAAAGCTGTGCTGTCTGGGAATGCATGTGAATAGGAAGCTAACAGGTAACAGATGTAGAGGGGTCTTGATCTGGGTGAGTCAGTGGAAGGATCCGCAGGTATAGGAGGCATGATATTTCTCAAAACTCATAAAAGAAGTAGCAGATCCAAGGTCCACAAGTCTTGTCAAACAGCCGTAAGGAGTGTTGTTACAGTCGTCAGTTTTTCCATTCCTAATAGCTCACACACATTATGCAGCCAGTCCAGGTGTGTGGGGATCTCAACTGTGCCCCATTTAGAAAAGAGAACCTGCTTAGTGGCTCCCTGTGTCACAGCTATTGCCAGCCCCCCCTAGGAGATTTCAGAGGATCCATCAAGGGATCTGGGAGGCCCAGTATTATGTAGCTGGGGAATCTGGGAATGCCCTATCAAACATTTTGTTCACCACAGCCAGAACCTCATCCTAGAAGGAATCTGGTTTAGGACATTGCCAAAGGAGGTGTGTAAGAGTGCCTGTCTGCCCACAATGGCCCTAGCATGCGCTGTCCTTAATTGCGTTACACCGGGCAACCCTAGCTCATTCACACTCCCCTTCCCTATCTACGCCTCGCGGGTGACTTCAGTGGCTTTTGGGGGGGTGGTGAGGAAGGTGCAGATATCAGAGAGGATATGCTTATCAGAAGAGTGATTAAGGAGACAGTTCTCGAAGGACGTGAGGCTGTCGGCTGGCAGGGGGGATAAGTCAGGGCTGCGTTAAGCCAGTGGGAGATAGCCATGTATTGCCAACGGAATATAGATGGAATCCCAAAGGCCGACTGAATCTGTGGGAAGTCCATTGAGCCATTCTCATCAAACAAGTCACCTATCCATTTGCAGTTGGCCTCTTGCCATGCAGCAAATGCCGAGCCACTTTGTGCCGGGGGAAATCGGATTTCCTATTATCGGTTTCTGCAGAGACTGAGGGCTTGAGATCCCATGCCAAAGCTGTATCCTGTTCCATACTCCCAGTGTGGCTAGCACCACTAGGGAAATATTCACTCCCACAGGCCAATGTAATTTCGGCAGCCATGGCACTTTCCAGATTAGAATGCCTGCCACTGTTTGATTAATAAAGCACCAGAATTTTTCAGTGCTAGGCAGAGACCACTCCACCATGTAGTGTGGCTGCGCTACCACATAGTAACTTTGTAAATTAGAGACGTCAAGTTCTCCCTCTACTTGTGAAAGATATGCTTGCGATTTAGTCATCTGTGCTTTTTTTGCCCACCCAATTAAAACCCCAAATAAGGGATTGTAACTTACCAAGCACCCAGTCTGCATATTTTAGGTTGGAGTGTCATCTTGACCGTCACTAGGCAGCCCAGCCAGGAGAGGCCATGATTCCTCCATCTGTAGAGTTCTGACCGTGTAGCAGTTAGGAGGCTGTCATAGTTACGAGTCCAGTGCAGGACATATTTGGAAACCTAAATAGGTAATCCGTTGTGTGACCCCAAGTAACGTGGAAGTATGATTCAAGTTGTTAAATGGTAGCCTCAGATAGGGTCAGGTTGAGTATGAAGGACTTCTGAGGCTTAGTCTTAAATCTGGAAGCTCTCCCAAAGGCCTTCAGCTCCTCCATCACCGCCCTTAAAGACGCATTATGGTCAGACAGTGTCGGACATTGTCAGGAAAGAGCATAATTTTATGGTTCCTCCCCCCATACAGGTGACTGCAATATGTGGATGACTGCAAATATGTTCTTCAAATGGCTCCATGTAAAGGAAAAATAATAAAGGTGATATGGGGCAACCCTGCTGGGTTACTCAAGTGAGAGAAAAGGGGCTAGATAGGATCCCATGGACCTGCACTCTTGGGCTAAGCATAACACTGGATCCACTGGTGAAACCGCATCCTCAGGCCCAAGCAAGCTAAGACAGCATGGTGATATGGCCAGTGGACCCGATCAAAGGCCTTTTCTGCGTGTCTGGAAGGTGCTAAACTCTTTGTGGTATTACTGCACCCCCTGGCTGGAATTAATCCATTTTGATCGGGATCCACTATGCATTGTGTAGGAAGTTGGCTCTGTATATACTATCTCAAAGTGAGAGATAGTGTGCACAGAGTCCAAGGGTTCCTCTTAGAGGTTGATAGTGGCAAAATTAGATAATTCTAATGCTCTATTTTGTGGTAGTGTGGTCGAGCAGTAGGCTTATCAGAGGGTAGTGTTAAGCATTTGCTGTACACACACAGGCAATAAATGAGGAACACATACTCAAAGACTTAACTCCAGGCCAATAGTGTTTATATAGAAAAATACCTTTTCTTAATTTATTTTAGAACCACAAGATTCAAGATGGGAAGTAAATACATAAAATGCAAGGTACTCCACATAGTTAAGTAAGGAACTTTGAATTAGAGCAGGAACATACACAGTTTTAGTTAAAATGGCAATAAGCTATTTTAAAAGTGGACACCATGCAAAAATCAACAGTTCCTGGGGGAGGTAAGTATTGGTTAGTTTTTCAGGTAAGTACGGCACTTACAAGTTCAGTGTCCTGGGCATAGGCAGCCCACCGTTGGGGGTTCAAGGCAACCCCAAAGTCACCGCACCAGCAGCACAGGGCCAGTCGGGTGCAGAGGTCAAAGGAGGGCCCAAAACACATAGGCGCCTATGGAGAACAGGGGTGCTCCGGTTCCAGTCTGCCAACAGGTAAGGACCTGCGTCTTCAGAGGTCAGACTGGAGGGGGGGGGGGGGCTGTAAAACACTGGGGGGGGGGGGCACAAATAGGCACACAAAACTCACCCTCCGCGTCACAGAGGCGGCCGGGTGCAGTGTGCTTAACAGGCATCGGGTTTTCAATAGACGTTAATGGAGGGACCAGGGGGTGCAGGCTGGGCACAGGGGGGCTTCTCGGGCCAGCCACCGACTGGGCTAGGGAGAGGGTCGCCTGATGGTCACTCCTGCACTGGAGTTCATCTCCTTTTGATCCTGGGGGCTGCGGGTGCAGTGCTTGGTCCAGACATCAGGATCTTTGTTCCAGGCAGTCGCGGTCAGGGGGAGCCTCTGGATCCTCTCTGCATGCGTCGCTGTGGAGGTGCAGGGGGGGGTAGTCTCAGGTTACTCACAGAGTTGCAGTCATCTGGGAGTCCTCCCTGTGGTGTTAGTTCTCTGGAGCTTGAGCCAGGGGCGTTGGGTTCAAAGGGTGAAGTCTCACGCTCTGAGGAAGAGTGAGGTCTTTAAAAGTTGTTTCAAAGTTGCAAAAATGTTGCTGTAGGTGTAAAGTGCTGCTGTTCTCAGGAGTTTCTTGGTCCTTCGGTTCAGGACAGTCCTCTGAGACTTCAGAGGTTGCTGGTCCCTGTCCGATGTGTTGCTGTGCAGGTCCTTTGAGTCTGGAGACAGGCTGGTAGGGCGGGGGCCAAGTCAGTTGGTGTCTCCGTCGTGTCTGTGGGGCTTTCAGGTCAGCAGTACTTCTTGTTGTAGGTTGCAGGAATCTGATTTCCTGGGTTCTAGGTCGCCCCTAATACTAGATTTAGGGGTGTGTTTAGATCAGAAGGGCAGTAGCCAATGGTTACTTTTTGCCTCCACCCTGAGGGGAGGGGGGCACGTCCCTAATCCTATTGGGGAAATCCTCCAATCTTAAGATGGAGGATTTCTAAAGGCAGGGGTCATCTAAGCTCAGGGCACCTTAGGGGCAGTCCTGACTGGTGGCTGAGTCCTCCTTGTTTTTCTCATTATCCTCTCCTGCCTTAACACCAAAAGTGGGGGCAGTGGCCAGAGGGGCGGGCATCTCCACTAGCCCGGGGTGCTGTAACAAAAGGCATGAGCCTTTGAGGCTCACCGCCAGGGGGAGGTGAAAAGCACCTCCACCCAGTACAAGCTTTGTTCCTGTCCACAGAGTGACAAAGGCACTCTCCCCATGTGGCCAGAAACCCGTCTGGTTGTGGCAGGCTGGCAGAAACTGGTCAGCCTAGCATTAGGAGTCAGACTGGTATTCAGGGGGCATCTCTAAGATACATCCCACACTGGCATCAGTGTGCATTTATTGTGCTGAGAAGTTGGATACCAAACTTCCCAGATTTCAGTGTAGCCATTATGGAAATGTGGAGTTCGTGTTTGACAAACTCCCAGGCCATATACTCTGTATGGCTCCCTTGCACTAAGATTTTGCTTAGACACTGTATGGGCATAGTGCTCATGCACATATGCCCTCACCTATGGTATAGTGCACCCTGCTTTAGGGCTGTAAGGCCTGCTAGAGGGGTGACTTAACTATGCCACAGACAGAGTGCCATGCCAACCTCACACTGAGGGGAGTGCCATGTCGACTTAGGCATTTTCTCCCCACCAGTATACACAAGCTGTGAGGCAGTGTGCATGTGCTCAGTAAGGGGTCCCCAGAGTGGCATAAGATATGCTGCAGCCCTTGGAGACCTCCCCGGCATCAGGGCCCTTGGTACCTGGGGGTACCATTTACAAGGCACTTATCTGGGTGCCAGGGCTGTGCCAATTGTGGGAACAAAGGTACAGTTTAGGTAAAGAACACTGGTGCTGGGACCTGGCTAGCAGGGTCCCAGCACACTTTCAATCATAACTGGCAACAACAAAAGGCAAAAAGTCAGGGGGTAACCAAGCCAAGGAGGCATTTCCTTACATCTTGTAAATAGGGAGCTAATAATTTATGTGCCAGGATACCTGTGAAAATGTTGGCATCACTGTTCAATAAAGAAATCAGGCGAAAGGAGATGCAGTGCTTAGGGTCTTTGCCTGTCTTGGGGATCGCCGTAATGGTGCCAAGTTGCATTGAGTCAATCAGCACACCACTAGTGCTAAATGCATTGTTCAGTTGGGCCAGTATAGGAGCCAGTAGTGAGCTCAATGTTTTATAAAATTCTAAACAGTAGCTACCCTGTCAAAGTGCTTTACTCGGTTGTAAGCGCTGTATGCCCATTAGAACCTCATTAGAAGTGATATCCTTGTTAAGGCCAGGGACAGCGGCCTGTGGTATGTCAGTCAATGGAAAACGGGACTGCAGGCACATAGGTAGTACTATTATTGTCCTGAAGAGCCTTGGCCCAATAAACAGCAGTGTAAAACTGGTCAAACTCACAAGCGATACACTCATCCTGGCACAACTGAGAGCCATCAGAACCTGTTAATTCACTCACCCTGTGGTCCACCGCCTGAACACACCAGGTGGGCCAGCAGACGTCCAGCCTTGTTCTACCCCAAACACCTCCTCCATCCCGCCCCTCCCCCATATAATATATTTGTTTCGTCCGACTGAGCGCATATGCCACTCTATTGGTATCCAGTGTTTTCTATTCTTTCCTAGCAGTAGTCAAGTGACGGAAGGTCACCAACAAGCGAGAAAGTTTGTGAGAGTCCTCCAAGTTCATGCACCTTGGTTTCTAGTTGGGCGCGCAAGTTACGTTGGTCTGTTTTAATACAAGTGGCAATGGCAATGAACTGGCCCCGCAGGACTGCCTTCAGAGTCTCCCACAAAAGTGAGATTGATGTGGTTGGTGTGTTGTTAGTCTCTAAGAAGGTGGGGATCTTGGCCGAGACTTCTGTAATTATGGAGTCGTAGGTGAGAAGTCATGTGTTAAGGCACCAATTAAGATGGGAGTGATCAGACAGGGCTGCCGTGCCAATCTCCAACCCTGTTGATGCCTTTGTGACATGAAGGCAGGCCTGTACCCATGTATAGTAATGTCAAGACTAAAAAGAACGGTCCCGTGGTGTATTCATTCACTGATATAGTATAGGCCTAAAACATACTATGAATTACTGGTGTTACTCTACTCAAATAGTGTTTACAAATAATGGCACCTTATGAAACAGAATTGATCAATATATCTACGCACAATACAAAATGATTGAAATTTTATGTGTGTGAAGTTGGCTGACTTGCAGGTTTACGTACTTTTTATTTTTTTAGGGCTATGTTTGAAATGCTTAGAAATAGCAAAAATGTATTTTAAATAACATGTGCCTGTGAGAATTTCTGCAAATGCATATCATCATGGGCTGAGGGCCTAAAAAATTTGCCTGAGGAAAAGTCTGGGGAGCTCTGGCCACATTAGTGATGAGTGAAGTTTCATTTTTTTTTTTAAAGGGGAGCTGCAATAAGACGGACATGATTACCGTCCCTTTTGTGATGGAGTACCTATCTGCCAAAAACAAAATCAGGGCCTTTGTCACAACATAGGGATGCCCCATCAAAGTCACAAGACTGTTGTGCTGAAGAGGGTGTAAAATATATCTTCCTCGGACAGACAGCAATAAAACATGTAAAAATGATTGCGGGTAGATCACTGCAAGAGGCTGGATGGGTCTATTTGAGGCATGCAGTTTGGATGGGAACATTAGTTCTATCTCCAACAAAAGTACATGAGTTGTACATGGGGCAACCCTGCACCAGAGACTATTCTTCAGTAGTAAATTCACAGTAATAATCAAAGCTCTTGCTCTATGCTAGACTCTCAGCATCACTTAATTCATGTTTGTATGATGCCTTTCATTTGCAAAAGTATCTAACTTCCACAAAACTAGACACCCTTTGCGCATTCATATGTAGCGGGATCCTGGCTTAGAACCCTCAAGGTGTTACCCATAAGGCTGTTAACTTTGCTTGTACGATCACATATATTACTGCATGGTAAATGTAGAAAGAATGAGGGCCGGCCGGCCGGCCACCTGTACGGGTGAATATAAAAAAATGGACTTGCAGTATGACAGATGAGAGCTACATGGGCCATTGTCAAATGTCATGGTATAAAGTAGTTAGACTGGCAGCCAAATTGTAATCCAAATTAGAAATCCATCATATCACCTCTGTAAAAGAGCCACGCTTCTAAAAAAAATTAGGTATACTTTTCAGTGACAATATCAACTCCTAAGAGCAGGACTGCCAAACCTTTAAAAAGAGAGCAGCAGCACTTTTCATAAAGAGAGCATACTAACAAGTAACGTAGGAAGGTGGAATGCCACTGTTGAGAGAATTCCCAAAAACGACTGTTGAAAAGGTGAAATTGGTCAGAACTTAACATATTTTTTGCAAGAGTATTTTTGGGCAGCATCCTAAAGCCTTTTTCTAAAATGTAATGCATTTTTTCATTTGAAAGTGCATTGGTTCACGAACATTGCTCAAAACCTAATGAACTTTTGGGGGCGGAGCCAAGGACGGACAGGCTTTGAGAGAGCTCTGTCCCGGCCCGAAAAAAAAATTCCTGGTAGGAGATCCAGCTGTCTCCCCATTGGCCCGCCCCCGAGATTGGAGGTGTGGTGACACCCCCGATGAGGCCGTAGCAGCGGGGGCGGTTGTGCAGCGGCCCCCCTGACCCATTTACTACGCGGCTGCACAACGAGGCCTGTGCCGTCCCAAAGGCGGGACCGGACATGAGGCGCCAAGCAAGGCCAGGGAGTCGCTGAGCAGGCATCCCAGGCTGCGGCGGATCTGATCAGCCCCCCTGCCTCTCTACCATCTGCCCTGGTGTCTGCAGCCCGCCCCTGTCCCCCCCCACCCCCCGCCCCTCCCGCCGAGCCAACTTACCAGCAGCCGGGTGGCGAGGCCTGATCCGCCCAAAGGGCAGGGCAGTCTGAGGGTACCACCCAAGGCCCCAGAGTCACTGGGAGGGCCTCCTGGGCGGAGGGGGCTCCGATCCTCGGCCTTTGTCTTCATCTGCCCAGACACCACAGGACATGACGCCAGGTGAAGTGTACCGACCAGTGAGTGCCGGGAGCATGGCCCAGAGCTTCATCAGTGAAGTCTTGCCAGAAAAGGACAGGGGCGGGGGGGGGCCCTAATGCAACCCCCCCTCCCCCCCCCCCCCAACACCCACCCTACACGATGAGGCACTGCGAGGGGGGCAAGAAGTCCGCAGTGAGGTACGGGAGGGTCAGAGGTGATACTGTGCGCTGAGGGGGGAGGTATGTGGTGATCCCCCCTGTGCCTCCCAAACACCCCTGGTCAAGGGGCTGTAACAGTGAGGTACAGACTGGCGCCAACGCATCGAGGCGCCTTAATGGACCTGGCCCTCATGACCCGTGATTGGCCCATGGAGTAGTGACAGACCTGAGGTGGCAATGAGTAACCAGCGATGGGTTCCAGTAGTGGAAGTGTTTTGGTGGAGGATTGTTAAGTTTGTCTTACCGCCCATCCCACGTCTTTTGTCTGGAAGGATTCACCTGTTGAAGAGGAGACCTGCCTGGCAGGAAAAACACTCTCCCCCCCCCCCACCCCCCCAAGGTTTCACTGGGGGGGTGGTGGGGGGGAGCTGAGTGCGCCGAGGTCCTAGTCATTCGTGGAGGACTATCAGTGGAGGAATTCGTAGGCCATAAACACTAGGATGGCGAGAGATAAGGAATCAAAGCCACCCTGACGGGCGAATGGAACACTATACGAGGGTGGTGACCCCCCCCTCCCCTCCACCCCGCGGTACCTGATAACGCCGCACTTCTGTCGGCTATCCAATTCTTGAGGGAGGAGTGGGAGAAGTACGCTCTAAGGTATACCTCCTGCGTCAGGATCTCCGGAACATGACAGAAAGGGTCACCTTGGCAGAAACGCGGATATTTGATTTGGAAGACATGGCCCAGAATCTCAGCAAGGAAATGGCCGCGACGAAGGTCTTCAACAAAGATATTATGTGGCGGCTGGATGATGCAGAAAACCGGGCCCGCAGGAACAATCTGAGATTCGTGCGTTTTCCTGGAAGAAACAGACGGGAAAAATGCAGGCCGGTTCCTGGAAACGTGGCTGAACGTGCCCACCGATGTGGTGCTTCTACAGGAGACACATCTCAAAGGCACCAGGTGTAAATTTCTGGGTAGAGGGCGCTATGTTACATTGGCACACACAGGTTACACATATGGCTCTACGGCGGTGGCGATTTTAATCCGTAAATCCCCACCTTTTCATATCTCCAGACAGTGGGCAGCGGGTGTACCCAGCCGGAAGGTACGTGGGGTACAGGGACTCTGGGGTAGACAGAAAGTACTGTTTATAAGTGTATATTCCCTGCCTAGACTTCAGGCCTGTGTTTTGGATACGCTTGCAGAAATTTTATTGGCAGCGGACTCCTCGACCCACGTGGTGGGAAGTGACTTTAATGACGTAATGGATATGGAGCTCCCATACTCCACTGTACCAATTTGCGGCAACGTTGGGTCTGTCGGATCACTGGAGACGTGCCCACCCCACGGGAGGTTGGATTACATTTTTTGACGTGGAGGTGGTCTGCCAGGCAGATTATCTGGACCGGGGTTTGTCGGAACATTCCCCTCTGATGCTACGGATTGGGAAGTCACAAGGGAGAACCCAAAAATAGAAGCTCAGGGCTTGGGACCTGCAAGACCATGAGATGGTGCATGGGCTCCGTGTAGACATTGAACTATACCTCCGGGAAAATCAGGGTTCAGTTGAGTCCTCTGTGATACTCTAGGAGGCGTATAAGACAGTGATAAAGGACAGTGCACAGAACTTAGTGGCACAGAAGAGGAAGGTGTCGGAAACGCAGGAAAAATATAAACAGCAACTTCTAGAGATGGAAGGGGCCCAGACACAGGTTCAGAATGATCCCACCCTTCGATGCCTGGAGCTAACTAGAGTAGACTACAGAGCAGTGGCAGAGTCAGAAAGCAGAGCTCGACTACGCAATGCCCAGTATGGGTTCTATGAAACTGGTGACCAGGCAGGGAAACTCCTGGCCTGGCTGGGGAGGAAAGAAATGGAAGCAAGGAGGGTGGATGAGGTGGACACCCAGGAGGGGGAACACGTTTCCACGAATATAGAAATTGCGGGTGCCTTTGCCGACTGCTTTCGGTCTTTGTACCGGGCCCACCAGCTGCAAGAGCCACACCACATAAGGGAATACCAGCAAGGCATTGTGGTCCCCACCTTAGACGCCGAGGACCCGGAGGTCTTTGTAGGGGATGTTACCCTAGAAGAGGTCAAAACGGCCATGGTAGGGCTGTACGCAGGGAAAGCTCCAGGCTCTAATGGGTTCCCAGAAGCATATTAAAAAGCTGAGCAATCTAGTAGCTCCTCCCCCCCCCCCCCCCCCCCCCACATCTCCTGGCAATGTTCTTGGAAGCAAGAAGCCAGTGCACACTGCCACCAGATTTAAGGACGGCAGAAATAGTGGTTATTCATAAAGAGGGCCGATCTAGAATGTCCTGTGCATCTTATAGGCTGATTTCCCTCCTTTATGTAGAGGTGAAAGTGCTGGCAAGGTATTACCCATGTGCCTTCAGGGAGTTAAACCCCTTTAGTTTACAGAGACCAATCCAGCTTCATGCTGGGACGGTCCACGCGATAGAATCTGAGGAGTACACAACTGGATACATACCATCTTCATGCTGAAAAAGCATTTGATGTGGTTCACTGGCCCTTCCGGGAATGTACTTTGGAGAGGTTTGGGGTGAATCCCAGATATCGGGAATGGGTGCGGCTGCTCTACGGTAAACCGGTGGCAGCAGTCAGGGTGAATGGGAATCTCTTGTCTGAATTTCCTACTGCAGAGGCACAAGGCAGGGTTATCCCTTGTCCCCCTTGCTATTAGCACTCACTATAGAATCCCTAGCATGCAAGATCCGTACCCACCGCCAGATATATGGGTTCAGGCTGACAGAAGAGGGAAGGCGAGGAAGAATGTATCTCCTTATATGCAGATGATATCCTCCTCTACATAGCGAAACCCCTAGATTCTCTGCTGCGCCTCTTCCAGATTTTCACAGAGTACGTGAGGTATTCTGGGTACCATATTAACTGTGATAATTGAGTGCTATACGCACTACAGGAGGACACGGTTCTCAACTCCCTTCCGGGTCAACTAAAATATTCAGTGAGGGATTCAAATACCTTGGCATCTTTATGACACGTGGCAGACCTCAGTAATGCTCCGAATCTAGGTAGGGTGACTGAAATGTGCATGGCTGATATGGAGCGATCGGGGGGCCTCCCACTCACCCTGATGGGTAGGGTGGCCATGTTTAAAACGATTCCTCTGCCAAAGTTATTCCATGTCCTACAAAATACGTATTACCGGATCCCACAGGGGGTTTACCCGCCCTGGAGTAGAATGTGCAGGTTTTTTTTTTTTTTAATGGGAAAAGAAACACCCCGCACCTTGCGCTCAAAATCCTGCAACGTAATCATTACAGCGGGTGTATGTCCCTGCCAGACGTGGAAGCATTATTGGGCTGCGCACATGATCAACATTATTGACTGGATCTTTGCCCCCAGGGATCACCCTAGGCTGGAGAGATTGCAGTGGGAGATGAGATCATGTTTCCATCATATATATTGGGGTTGGGGGGGGGGGGGGGGGGGGGGAAGGGGGCAACCAAGGTGCTGGGTTGGACGCGAAGACTCACCATGATGTTCACCTGTGGGAGGGTGGTTGGCTGTCAGAAATCGGAAAACTGACAGCATTTGAGACGTGGGATCACAATGGAATTTGTAATCTAGGAGATGTGTTGGAAAAGGGGAATCTTATGCCCTTTGCTGCACTGAGGGACACCTGTGGGCTCAGAGAGACGCAGTTCCTTTTCTACGCTTGATTGAGACATGCTTGGAGGGCAGAGGTCCTTCCTGGGATGGAAATGCCGTAATATGGCCCTCTGGAAGGTAGACTGTTGACTGAACAGTTAATGGTGAAAGCTGTCTCTATGGTGTACAGGACCCTTAACAATAATATGCCAGACACCCTTAGTAAACTACGCCGATGATGGGAGGCTGAATACGGGGACATGGAGAATATAGACTGGGAAGCTGTGCTGATGTTTTCCCGAGAAGTTGCCATCAGGTCGAGGCTGCGACTCATTCAGTTTAAGATCCTTCACAGGATCTATTATGATAGGCAGCGTCTACATACTAGGGGGCAGGCACAACACCCATACTGTGTATGATGTCAGGGGCAGACAGACACCTTTTTCCATACCATATGGGGTTGCCCAGTACTGCAGGAATACTGGGGGAAGATTGTGGTGGAACTACAGGGGGTGGTTGCAGAGCGGCTACTGCCTGACCCCAAATATATCCTCCTGGGCATTCCCAATAATGTAGATGGGTCGAGGGCAAAAAAAAACTTTTATTCTGCAATCTTCTGCAATCTTGGGTTGGTGGTGGCTAAGAGAGACGTGGGCCGTTTGTGGGGCGCAGCGCCTGGACCCATGATAGAGAATGGTGAAGAGGGATGGATGGCTTCATGATGGCAGAAAAGTTAACATACAAACAGAGGCTGTCTGAGAACGTTTGAAAGGACATGGAGTGCTTGGTTGACGTATCATTCACTATCTCTGTAGGGAGGCAACATCTGGGGTTCCACGGGGGCACATGAAGGTCTGTAATATATGGCAGGATGGGAGGGGGTGGGGCTGGGAACTCATGCACAGGAGAACGGAAACTACATAAAGCACTCTTTAAGACTAGCCAGACACCCTGTGGGAGTTTGGGGGAGGGGAGGGGGTTACGGATTCATGGTTGTTCCACCTTTGCTACTTTTGGTGCCTAAGTACAGTGCTGTTTTGTATGTACTTTTTGGATCTGGTATGCACCGGTTAAAAAAATTTAATTAGTGAAAAAAAAAAAATAATAATAATAATAATAATAAATGTTCAATTCAGCCCGAAGACTCTCATACCTTATCTTCAAATGACCTCTCACTATCTCATTTGGGTCCTTTATCCTCACTCATATCTCTATCAACTTGCCTCTCAAAGTCTGTCTGTAAGAGGCTGGCCTCGTTTGTAGTGGGTACCTTGGGTACTTACGCCTTATACCAGGTCCAGTTATCCCTTATTAGTGAAATGTAGTAGTGTTCTAGCAACTTAGGCTGATAGAGGTAGCTACAGCAGAGCAGATTAGGCTTAACTAGGAGACATGCAAAGCTCCTGCAATACCACTTATAGTTACACACTACTTATACACAAGTAAAGACAATATTCAGTGTTGCCAAAAATATAGGTATTTAGTTGGGTGACAGTACCAAAAATATCTTAGAGACAATACTCCTTCTGGAGGTAAGTATTCTACACAATATATACACTAGACACCAAAATTAGACAGGTAAATAGTCATAGAACAATGCAAGCAATAAGAAATGCTATAGAATGCAATGGGACAAAATAGGTCTAGGGGGCAACACAAACCGTATAATAAGAAAGTGGAATGCGAATCACGAATTCCCCCATAGACAAGTGTAGTGTGTGCAGAATCGCTAGGAGACTAAGAATACAGCAAAGGTAAGTAAATTACCCCACCCCACAGCCCAGAAAAGCAGGAGTAAAGTACTGCAAGTTTTCTTAAGACACTATACCATGTGATTGGGATTTTGCAGCAGCCAACCAAGTCTGCAAAGCACAACTGTGGGATTCCTGGACCCAAAGACCTGCAAAGGAAGGGGACCAAGTCCAGAAGTCAAAAGAAGTTCCAGGAAAGACAGGAGCCCCTGCCAACCCAAAAATGGGTGCAAAAGAAGAGTCCACGGTTAGTCCAACACTGCAGAAATGCACCCTAGGAAGATGACAGCGGGTTCCTGCATGATGCAAAAGATGTCCCACGGCGTAAAGATCGTTGCAGACGTGATTTCGTGTAGGAAGGCGCCAACAAGCCTTGGCTAGGGCAAACATGCATTTTGCATCAAAATTGCACTGGATGGACCCAGGAGGGACCTCCCCTCAGAGTGCCATGCCAACCTCACACTGCCTGTGGCATAGGTAAGTCAACCCTCTAGCAGGTCTTACAGCCCTAAGGCAGGGTGCACTATACCACAGGTGAGGGCATAAGTGCATGAGCACTATGCCCCTACAGTATCTAAGCAAAACCTTAGATGTTGTATGTGCAGGGTAGCCATAAGAGTATATGGTCTGGGAGTCTGTCAAAAATGAACTCCACAGCACCATTATGGCTACACTGAAAATTGTGAAATTTGGTATCAAACTCAGCACAATAAATGCACACTGATGCCAGTGTGCACTTTATTGAAAAATACACCCAGAGGGCATCAGAGATGCCCCCTGAAAACATACCCGACTTCCAGTGTGGGCTGACTAGTTTTTGCCAACCTGCCACACACCAGACATGTTGCTGGCCACATGGGGAGAGTGCCTCTGTGGCCAGTAACGAAGCCTGTACTGGGTGGAGGTGCTTCTCACCTCCCCCTGCAGGAACTGCAACACCTGGTGGTGAGCCTCAAAGGCTCACCCCCTTTGTTACAGCGCCACAGGGCATCCCAGCTAGTGAAGATGCCCGCCCCTCCGGCCACTGCCCCCACTTTTGGTGGCAAGAATGGAGGAGATAATGAGGGAAACAAAGAGGAGTCACTCCCCAGTCAGGACAGCCCCTAAGGTGTCCTGAGCTGAGGTGACTCTTAGTTTTAGAAATCCTCCATCTTGTAGAAGGAGGATTCCCCCAATAGGATTAGGGATGTGCCCCCCTCCCAACAGGGAGGAGGCACAAAGAGGGTGTAGCCACCCTCAGGGCCAGTAGCCATAGGCTACTGCCCTCCCAGATCTAAACACCCCCCTAAATTCAGTATTTAGGGGCTCCCAGAACCGAGGAAGCTAGATTCCTGCAACCTAAAGAAGAAAAACGACTGCTGACCTGAAGCCCTGCAGTGAAGACAGACGACAACAGATTTGGCCCCAGCCCCACCGTCCTGTCTCCCTACTTCGAAGAAAACTGCAACAGCGATGCACCCAACAGGAAACAGCGACCTCTGAAGCCTCAGAGGACTACCCTGCATCTCAAGGACCAAGAAGCTCCCGAGAACAGCGGCCCTGTTCAAGAAACTGCAACTTTCTGCAACACAGAAGCAACTTTAAAGGCCTTGTGTTTCCCGCCGAAGCGTGAGATTTTCCACTCTGCACCCAACGCCCCCAGCTCGACCTGTGGAAAACTAACACTACAGGGAAGACTCCCCGGCAACTGCAAGCCCATGAGTAGCCTGAGCTGACCCCCCTGAGCCCCCACAGTGACGCCTGCAGATGAAATCCAGAGGATCCCCCTGACAGCGACTGCCTCCTACAAGGAACCAGACGCCTGGAACCAGCACTGCACCCGCAGCCCCCAGGACCTGAAGGAATCGAACTCCAGTGCAGGAGCAACCCCCAGGTGACCCTCTGCCTAGCCCAGGTGGGGGCTACCCTGAGGAGCCCGCCCCCCCCCCCTGTGCCTGCCTGCATCATTGAAGAGGCCCTCGGGTCTGCCCATTGATTCCTATCTGAAACCCGACACCTGTTTGCACTCTGCACCCGGCCGCACCTGTGCCGCTGAGGTTGTACTTTCTGTGCCTGCTTGTTCCCCCCTCGGTGCCCTACAAAACACCCCTGGTCTGCCCTCCGAAGACGCGGGTACTTACCTGCTGGCAGACTGGAACCGGGGCACCCCCTTCTCCATTGAAGCCTATGTGTTTTGGGCACCACTTTGAACTCTGCACCTGACCGGCCCTGAGCTGCGGGTGTGGTAACTCTGGGGTTGCCTTGAACCCCCAACGGTGGGCTACCTTGGACCCAACTTTGACCCTGTAAGTGTTTTACTTACCTGTGAACTTAACATTTACTTACCTCCCCCAAGAACTGTTGATTTTTGCAGTGTCCACTTTTAAAATAGCTTATTGCCATTTTTGTCAAAACTGTACATGCTATTGTGATTATTCAAAGTTCCTAGAATACCTGAGTGAAATACCTTTCATTTGAAGCATTACTTTTAAACCTTGAACCTGTGGTTCTTAAAATAAACTAAGATAATATATTCATCTATATAAAAACCTATTGGTCTGGAATCAGTCTTTGAGTGTGTGTTCCTCATTTATTGCCTGTGTGTGTACAACAAATGCTTAAGACTACCCTCTGATAAGCCTACTGCTCGACCACACTACCACAAAATAGAGCATTAGACTTCTCTCTTTTGGCCACTATCTTACCTCTAAGGGGAACCCTTGGACTCTGTGCACACCATTTCTTACTTTGAAATAGTATATACAGAGCCAACTTCCTACAGGTACACTGTCATGTTGGAGGTAGAACTTCCAGGCTGAGAAGAGTTAGTGTCAGAGAAGTACCAATACTCTCCTGTTGAAAGTATGACAGGGCCTGCTAATAAGTGCCAGCAATGTGTCATTAAAGACAGTTCTGCAGGGATGTGCTGTGACTGTTCCACTAAAATGTAGCAGTCTTGTTGAAAAGCACCTTCAATGTTCCTTTAGGCAAAAACTGCATTGCGTAATGGAGATTTGTCAACCTTGTTGAGAACTGCCAGTACTTTTTAATGACGGGTATATCAACCATTCGGTATTCAACCACCACGAAGCAAGCACTGCTCTTGAACCCTCATGGGAAAATGAAAAGAAACAGGCCAAAAAAAACCTGCCGTTGAGGCCTCAAAGCTGACTGCAAGGAGAGGAGTTACACATGGACTCATATTGAAAGAAAAGCCCAGGACAGAAATAGATGGAGTCCTGGTTGATGGCCTATAACCCCAGGAGGGGAAGTAGGCATAAGTAGGTATAGAACTATATGTTTATAGTGTCCAATTAAAAATATAGTTGACCTGATATAAAGTGCTAGTAATAATTCATTAAAAGCTCAGTAGCCAATCTGAGAAGTGTTGCAGCTCTTTTGAGAAGTTTCTGTGTTTTCCCAAAGAAGGTCCAGTTTGGAATTTTCTGTTTTAATCTGTTGTTAACTACCATGGAGTGGCTTTTGTGTCTCCCTGTGGTACACTATCAATCCATGGTTTGCACCATGGATCTCTCACTTTTAAGCCACAATCTGGTGGTAGTAAGCCTATGTGGGGTGGCCCTATCCAGGTTTTTCCTCTTTCTCTAGTGAGAACCAGGTATTGGAATGCCACTGGTTCTTCTCTTTCAATATTTAACTGCTGGAGCATTTAATAAATCAATCAGTGTGGACTTAAGCAGATGACACTCAACTTATCCTGTGCTTTGACCTGCCTCAGTCACACTTTCCTCTCTAGAATTGAGGTGTTTGACTAGTAATTTACTGAAATTCAATGCCAACAAGATTGGTGTAGGATTTTGGGCCAGAAGCCTATTGGCTCAGCCAGATGGGTAGGTACTCTTCAACAGTTCCCAAGGTTAACAACCCTGGCTTTTGCTTTGATAAATTGGTGTCTTTGGTGGAACAAGTGAGCTCCGTAATATCTTGTGTTTTCAGCAGATGTGGCTGCTGGAAAATATTCATAATTTTGCCCGTCAACATCAGCATGCTCTGGTTTTGGGAGCAGCAATTCTATCAATAGGTGACTATGCTGAGGCTTACCTTTCTATATGATTCAGAGATTGCAGCTGTCCCAGAATATCGTGCTTAAGTTGCACTTACCCTTCACAAAGGTCTCTGAAGTTTCCCTGCTTCCTGTTGAGTAGTGGGTCAACAAGAAGGCTATTAATGTTGCCACCAGGCGTTTTATTAGGAGGGTTCTAAATGTATTCAAGCCACACTTTCTCAGCACGACACCCCAACTCGTTAATCTGGCTCTATGCTTTTGTTGATGATCTTATGTTTCAACAAGCACCCTGAGCTGTGTGGTATGGTCTTGTCTCTTCTTGCCCCACACCTTTAGAATGGTCTTCTGTTGGCTATTCAACAAACTGCTAATAATCCAAGGTTGTTAAAATGCTTAAATTCCATCTTTTCAGTTAGTTGCATTTCTTAGGCACTCCTAGCACTGTGAGGTCTTCATTTATAAATCAAAAATCACAAGTGCCCACGCAATAGTCTGACAACACCAATCTAATGTAGTGTTTTCATCATTGTTTTCTAAATTGGATCCACATTTATCATTTCAAGAAATACTGGTGTGAGCTTAATACATGACATTTGCAGATCTGTTAAGCTGCATATGGAGTTCATATGTACATAAATATTCACCAATTATTAGGTATTCAATTTATCAGTTACAAAGGACAGCTTAAATGCAGTGTATTGTCATAAACAAACATTTTATTCTGAAAAAGAAAAGGAGGGCTTTCAAAAGCGAGAATAAAATTTAAAAGAAGCATTGACAAAGCCTATAAAATCTACTGGCTTTGCAAATGGTATTTATACGTTCTATAGCATCACAGTTGCTGGGCATGAAGGTGGAAATAAAGAGATACAATGGCCATTGCATCATTTTGTAGCCAAACGCATGCGTTCAACACACATTGATTATCAAAATAATTTAACAACGTGGCAATATGCAGATATTCTTACTGGACATTGGGGGTCATTACGACCCTGGCGGAACAAGTCCGCCAGGGCCGTGGGACGCGGTGGCACCGCCGACAGGCCGGCGGTGCCCCGCGGGGCATTCTGACCGCGGCGGCTCAGCCGCGGTCAGAGAAGGGAAACCGGCGGTCTCCCGCCGGTTTCCCGCTGCCCCAAAGGAATCCTCCAAGCCGGCGCAGCATGCTGCGCCGGCATGGGGATTCCGACTCCCCCTCCCGCCATCCAGTTCCTGGCGGTTCTCCCGCCGGGAACCGGATGGCGGGAGGGGGAGTCGCGGGGCCCCTGGGGGCCCCTGCCGTGCCCATGCCTATGGCATGGGCACGGCAGGGGCCCCCGTAAGAGGGCCCCTAAAAGTATTTCAGTGTCTGCAAAGCAGACACTGAAATACGCGACGGGTGCAACTGCACCCGTCGCACCTTCCCACTCCGCCGGCTCTATTACGAGCCGGCGTCATCGTGGGAAGGGAGTTTTCCCCTGGGCTGGCGGGCGGTCTTGTGAAGACCGCCCGCCAGCCCAGGGGAAAACTCGGAATACCCTCCGCGGTCTTACGACCGCGGAGCGGTATTTCGGAGGGGGGAAGCCTGGCGGGCGGCCTCCGCCGCCCGCCAGGCTCGGAATGAGGGCCATTGCCTCTAAAACATGGTAGGAGCTGTACAATGCAAGCCACATGGTGTATGTACTCCATTGGAAATTTCATGAAAAAGATTGTTGGTTTCGAGCAACAGGGCTAAATGTCCTAAACAGTATTCTAATCTGCTGACACGGAAAATCTTGTTTATCATGCCTAACTGGAAAGGTGAGAGGGAAATAAAGACTGTGCAAATTCAATTCGCAGACTTTCATCCGAAAATGCCAGTTAGTGTTAATACTTCATGATTAACAATACTGCAAACCATTTGGGGGAAGCCAGTACTTAAAACTGTCATGTAGAAGCACACATACTCCTAGTCCCAGGGTACCAGATTGTTCATAAGCAGTAACGGCACTCTCCCATTAAAAGCATTGGAGTATTGTTGAGAAGTGGCAGTACTAGCCCTTCCAAATTAAAGTAGTGCAGCTACTGAGTACCTGAAAATACCTGCCCATTTAACGCACCGACAGAAGTGCGTTTAAAAGCATTACAGCAACAAATGAAACAAGTTTGCAGAGTAATGGTTCTACTCTCCTTTTTAAGAAATATGGATTTTGTCCCATTGAATGTATAACAGTTGTGATTTGAAGTATTGACACATTAAAATTATAGAAGCCCAATGTGGAAGCACGAGTACTTTTCCATTAAGATTTTATAGCAGCCTTGCTGAGAAGTAAAGTTAGGATCCCGTGGGTGCTCATCGGTGTGCTAAGTATCTACTGTGAAATAAAAGGTAGAGGAAGGGTACGGTGGTAGAATGTGCATAAACCTACAAAACACTGCCTTTCTAGCAGAGATTGCCAGCAAGTAACATACATTCTAATATGTAAATAGCACTTCATGTTAATCGCTTTCTAAGCTCTGTATGGGCCGGTGACTTTAAAAAGGCAGAAATCTGTTTGCAGGATTAACACCTCGCATGGATGCAGATTTATGACTTTACAGAAAGGAAAAAAAAAAAACTTTCCAGACGTACTCTTGGATAAAGATTTTGATTTAATGTTTTGTATGCCTGACTACAGGGCCATATGTATGAAGATTTGGAACCGTAAATTCCTCATTGTGATTTCCTGCGATTCATAATTAGGCAATCGCTATTCCTAATTTATGAAGCTCTTGAGCTTTATTAGCAGTTCCTAATGGGTTACAAATAGACCCACATCATACATACTAATGAGGTAGGTTGCTATTTGCGACCCATTAGGATTCGCTGCCATCACAAGGATGGTGGCCTGCTGGTGTCAGCAGACTACTATGTCTGTGATTGCTTTTAGATAATGCAATCCTTTTTTTTGTTTTTTAAAATGCAGCCCATTTTTCCTTAAAGGAAAACGGGGTGCGTTTAAAAAGAAAAAAATGAAAAGTTTAAGTTTCATTTTTTTAGAGACTGCCTACTCTTAAGAAATATTTTTTCGACATTCTGAAAGGGGACGGGGTCCCAAAGGGATCCCTTCCCATTTGCGAATGGGTTATCACCACTTTTTAAATGGTGGTAAGGTATTACTATTGCAAAATAGTAGTATATACCATACTGATTTGGTATTTGGAAGGGACCCCCAAACCACGCCCCTTCCAAATACTGAACTGCAAACACTAATTGTGATTTAGTAACAAGTTACTGAATGACATTTTGCACATCAAAAAAAGTATTTTTCGATTGCAAATGGCCAGATTCTGCGAATTGGAGCATTTCAGACCAGAAACATGCTTTGTACATCTGTCCTAAAGTCATGTATTTTTCACACGCAATAAAAAGTAGCAAGTGCAAACATACATACTAACATCTGACCCTGGTAAGAAATGTATTCCTTCTGTTGACAAGAATAAATCTCTACAGAAAAGAAAATGATCTGAAATTAGGTTCGGACAACCCACATACAGGCACATTTGTGGATGTTAAAATATTTCAATAGCATTCCATCCCTGGATCACCCGGGTACCACTCACAGGAACTTTCTGTGTGAGTAAATCCTTTTACAAGTCCGAATTTCTGTGCAGTACAACATTTGCATTGGACTTGTAAGAAAAGATATATGCACATGTAAGTAAACCTGATAAGTCCAAATTGAGTTCTGATAAAAGATCCATATACTCCCTGAAATAAGTAATGTGGCACATGTCGATAAACTGAATAACGGAGGATCAAACAATGAAGTGTAATATACAAGCCAGGATTAGCACTCAAGCAGTCAACCTAAATATTGCAACACGCTGGTGTTTTTTTCAAGCATAAGATGTTATGAAATCATTTTTAAATCATCGTATCTAAACATAATTGCTTATTATTAAAAAAATACTCTGATCTAGTGTAAAGAGTTTATTATTCAGGCCAATGCATATGCCTTTTTGCTTTTCTCTGTCACATGTGTGTCATGAACTTGCATTGTGAACATCAAATCTTTGTCTGCTGCACCTAGGAAAATGCAAATGAAAATAATTATTTATCCCAGGTAAGTCTGCCAGGGCCATTTGTGGGAGGGGGGCAAACCCTGAAAAGGGTTGCCCCAGCCCTCACAGGCCCCCCCGTATCTACGGCCCCGAGGTGAGATAAGGCAAAAGTCTATGAAGACATATGTCTGATGTACCTCCGAAAAGAACGTGTAACCCAGGTCTGTCAGATGGGTATATCACCACATGTCTGTCAAACCTGCATCTCTCAGCCACTGTCGAAAGGCTGGTGTAAGACAGCCAATTTGACCGAGCCTGTGGAGCGATCTGTCCTTCTGCGCCCGTCCCATTGCATCCCGTACAAAGGCTTCCTGGTGATCAATGGGGGCACAGATATTCACCAATGTAAACCAATGCCGATTCAGATCTATTTGCCTTTTTTTTTTTTTATTACATTTTTCTGGACTTCAGGTCTGAGCACTTGAGCTACTACTGCTAGAGCATGGCCAGACCAGAGTTCGTGGTTCTGACGCCCTGCTGATTAAGCTCCTGAACTTCAGGAACTTCTGCTCCATAACCTCCTTGTCTATGGTGATCATAGGCCGTGAGTGTGGTGGTGTACTGGTCGAATCTGTGCTAGAGTTGGTGACTGCAGCTAGCTATGATCGCACTGGTGTGTCATACATTTCCAGACAATTCACCTAAATGTCCACATGGGAGACATCACTTAGCCCTTCAAGAAAGCTATCATCACCACCAGACTGAAATCGGGCATTCCAAGACACAAAACCTCAGCAACCCTTGGGGGCAGAGTACCTGGTTTCTAAGGACACACTGCAAGCTCAGGGAAAGGTTTTCTCTACAACTGTAGTTTAGTTTCTGGATGGGTGCAAGTCTGCATGTGATCTCCCAAAAGAGCCAGCTTGTGAGGAGAGTGAGTAGATTCTAATCCACACTATTCAGCAGAAGAAAGCTAAGAGGATACGATCCGCACAAGACTATGGAGGAGGTATAACACAAGATTAAAATAGTTAGAGGCAGTTCCACTAGGTGGCAGCGACACAAGGTAAAAAAAATAAAAAATAAAAATAAATAGAAAACAGAAGGGTATAAATGGAATTTTCATGCAAACAAGTATTTCGTACACTAACATTGGTTGTTTAAAACATAAAAGAACAACTTTGCTAACAATCCTACCTTTGTCTTGACGATGGTTATTTGTGCCTAGAAGATGCAATTCAGAATCCATACTGCCACTCTTTGCACGGGTATGAGAAAATGAAAGTTGCCCACGTTTTCCAGATATAAAAGGTTGATGATCCAGGAAGCCTTTCAATGTAACAAACATTTTAAGTTACATGTAATCATTTTGCTAAACAATTATTTTAAAAAAGGTGAAAAGATAATCATCTTTTAATCAAATCATTAAGAAATAGCATGAGACAAAATGGGCAAACTGAACAATTCATTTTCGGCCGTAGAGGGCCATTTTGTTGCCAGGGGGACTAAACAGACATCTTAGAATGATGAAGATTGGGTTTCTGGGCAACCCTAAGTATTCATTGGGGACACAGGGACTAGAAGAACAAGTTACTTACCTTCGGTAACAAGATATCTGGTAGAGACTCTATCTAGCTGCAGATTCCTTACCTTAGAATTCCCTAGCGTCAGCTTCGAATCCTGACTTTTTTCTGAGCAGTAAGAAAGGCGGGGAGGCTTGGGTGGGTGTAAGGAATCTGCAGCTAGATAGAGTCTATACCAGATACCTTGTTACCGAAGGTAAGTAACTTGTTCATCTGATAGAGACTTCTAGCTGCAGCTTCCTTACCTTAGAATAGATACCCAAGCTATAACCCCTGGCGGTGGGTCTGAAGGAGATTTTTATATCAGGAAGTCCTGAAAGACAGAACGGGCAAAATGCCCCTCTCTTCTCACCTGGCTATCCAGGCAGTAGTGTTTTGCAAATGTATACAAGGAAGCCCACGGTGCAGCCTGACAGATGTCCACCACAGGTACACCACGTGGTAACACAGTGGTAGCAGCCTTCCCCCTAGTAGAATGGGCTCTCAAGCCCTCAGGAGGCTGCTTCTTTGCCAAAGCGTTGCAGATCTTTATACAGAGAACGACCCAGCGCGAAATGGATAGTTTCTGTACTGCCCGACCCTTCTTTGCACCAACGTACCCCACAAAGAGTTGGTCGTCCACCCGGAACTCTTTAGTGCGGTCAAGATATAACGATGACGCTCTTTTTGGGTCTAGCCGATGGAGACGCTCCTCTTCCTTAGAGGGATGCGGTGGTGCAAAGAAGGTGGGCAAGGTGATACTTTGACCCAGATGGAAAGGGGTCACCACCTCGGGAAGGAAAGAGGCACAAGTTCTGAGAACCACTTTTTCAGGAAAGATTGTGAGATACGGCGCTTTTGATGACAAAGCCTGTAGCTCACTCTTCTGGCAGATGTAATTGCCACCAAAAAGGCTGTCTTAATAGTGATCAGCCGAAGAGGACAGTTATGTAAGGGCTCGAGGGGAGCACACATAAGGTAAGAACTAGATTAGGGTCCCACTGAGGCATAACGATAGGCACGGGGGGGGGAACAAATGCACAAGCCCTTTCAAAAATCTCTGTACTATAGGCGATTTAAACAAAGATGGTTGATCGGACAACTGAAGAAAGGCCGATAAGGCTGCAAGATAGCCCTTGAGAGTCCCTAAGGAGGAACCCTGCTGGACGAGAGACAATACAAACAAAAAGATAAGAAAGAGGATCAATAGACCTCTCTGTACAATGTGAAACAAAACGTTTCCAACAGCAGGCGTAGATCGACTTAGTAGAGGGACGCCTGGCTGCCAGAATGACATCACACACTTCAGGAGGGAGGTCATAAACCATCAACTGTCGCCGCTCAATCTCCACGCATGAAGGCGCAGAGTTGGCAGGTTCGGGTGGAGAACCTTCCCCTATTGCTGCAACAGAAGATCCTCCCGAAGAGGCAGCCTGATTGGAGGACCGATGCTCATTTTGAGAAGCTCTGGATACCAAACTCTCCGTGCCCAATCCGGAGCCACTAGAATTACCTGGGCCCAGTCGTTCTTGATTTTCTTGAGAAATCTGGGCAGAAGTGGTATAGGTGGAAAGGCGTACAGGAGGCCTGAACTCCACTCGCGGCGAAAAGCGTCGCCTAGCGATAGCCCCCTTGGAAACTCCAACACGCAAAACTGCTGACATTGCGCTTTCTCTACGGAGGCGAACAGATCTAACCAAGGCTCTCCCCGCTGCTGAAAGAGTCCTTGCGCCACCACCGGATGGAGACACCATTCGTGATCCTCTAAGCATTTTCAGCTGAGCTTGTCTGCCCTGGCGTTCAGAGAACCTGCCAGGTGTTGCACCACCAGGGTCATGCCCTGATGTTCCAGCAATGCCCAGAGACGTAAAGCCTCTTGACAAAGGGTCCACAACCCCACACCGCCCTGCTTGTTGCAGTACCACACTGCGGTAGTGTTGTCCTTGAACACCTGCACCACCTTCCCTTTCACAACAGGAAGAAATGCATTTAATGCTAGTCGGATCGCCCGAAGCTCCAGCAAGTTGATGTGGAGCCCAGATTCCGCCGGAGACCAGTGACCTCTGACCTCCACCTCTCCCAGATGGCCGCCCCATCCCAGAAGTGACGCATCGGTCACTACTGTGAGATCTGGTTGGGGAAGGGAAAGGAGTCTGCCTTTGACCCAATCGCAGTTCACTAACCACCACTGCAGATCCTTTGCAGTCCCCTCCGAGATCTGAACCACGTTGGTAAGATTTCCCTGATGCTGTGCCCAATGGAACTTCAGGTCCCACTGCAGAGCCCTCATGCGCCATCTGGCATGCTTGACCAACAGGATGCAGGAAGCCATGAGTCCCAGCAGCCTCAGAGTCTGTCTCACCGAAATCCAGAATAGAGGCCGAAACATCGGTATCATAACCTGAATATCCTGGACCCGCTGTTCGGGAGGATAAGCCCGATACTGCACTGTGTCCAGAACAGCTCCGATGAAAGTAAGCTTCTGAGAGGGAGTCAGGTGTGACTTTGGCACATTTATAGTGAACCCCAGCGAATGAAGGAGGTCCGTCGTCGTCTGGAGGTGGGTGACGAGAGCGTGGGGCGTAGAAGCCTTCAGCAGCCAATAGTCTAGGTAGGGGAAGCTGAAATCCGCGCAGATGAGCCATCACCTTTGTGAACACCCGAGGGGCACTGGTGAGACCGAAAGGAAGCACAGTAAACTGAAAGTGCTTGTGGCCCACCTTGAACCGCAGGTAACGCCTTTGGGCTGGCAGGATAGGAATGTGGAAATACGCATCCTGCAAATCCAATGCTACCATCCAGTCTCCTTGGTCTAGGGCAGACAAAACCTGAGCAAGAGTGAGCATCTTGAATTTCTCCTTCTTGAGGAAGAGACGGACGTCCCTTAAATCCAAGATAGGGCAAAGGCCTTTGTTCTTTTTGGGAATCAGAAAGTAGCGGGAATAACAACCACTGCCTACTTCTGATATCGGGTCTCTTTCTATGGCTCCCTTGGCCAAGAGAGCCGTAACTTCCTCGTGGAGCAAAACCAGATGGTCCTCCATCAGCCATTCCTTTGTCGGAGGGATAAAGAGAGGGAAAGACCGGAAGGGAAGGGAGTAGCCCTTCCATATGATCTGCAGGACCCACTTGTCCGTTGTGATGGAAAGCCAGTGAGGGAGATGAAAATGAATCCTCCCTCCAACTGGATGGATGTGATCCTACAGAACCACACTAGGAGGGCTTGGGCGCAGTGGAGGGGGGCTGTGTGGTGGCAGACCTCTGGCCAGACCCTCTGGATCTGATGGTACCACGACCACATCCTCTTCCGGGATGTTGTGAAGCCTGAGGACAGTGGTTAAACTGTGGCTGGCGGAAGAAAACATCCTCTTCCCAAGCTGGCCCAGCCTCTTGGATTACTTATCCGGGGGAGCGGAAGGGAAAGCACCACGGGAAGTAGAGGCTTGGACAACCAAGCTCTCCGGAGTGGGGTGTTGAGTCAGGAAACTAGGGTCGCTCGGAGCTGGTCTGTGGCGGCGGCCGACCGTCCTATTCACAGGAGCCCCTGTGCTGGGTTTGGACCATGTACCCAGAAGGACGTCTGTAAGAGCCTCATTGAAGGGCAACATCGGCTCTGATGTTGTCACCCCCGGCTGAAGCACTTCTGTCAGGATATTCATCCTGAATGGCACCGTAGGCAAATCTAGGTCCAAGACCTCAGCTGCCCTACGCACCACCATAGCAAATGAAGCACCCTCCTCCGTAGCCACATTAAGGAGGAGAGAGCATACCAGTATCTGGAGATGTGTCCAGTCCACTGGCCTCACCTAGATCCTCATACCAGTCCTGTTGTAAACCACATTCTAAAGGGTCCTCAGACCCCTCCCATTCCTCTCCTGCGTCTGGCTGATCTAAATAATGCTCAGACAATGATCTGGGCCGAACTGGCTCCATCGAAGTAGACATTGTACAACGTCGCTCCGGATCATCCGGAATAAGGATGGGGCTATCACCGGTGGGCGACGGTGGCGGAATCGTCGATGTCGGTACCAGCGCCGAAAGAGGTCGACTGTTTGAGACCGGTGCCGGTCCTGATCCGATATCAGATCCTGGGGTCCCCAAAGGCGCCGAAGCCGCTGGCGTCGAATTCGAAGGGGCCTCTGCTGACCCCACAGGGCCCGAGGACCCCTCCACAGGTGCAGCCTGCTCAAAAACGAGACGCATGGCCTCGTAAAATTATTTTATCTGAGCGGGGTCAATCCAGAAAAGGGGGGAAGACGCGGAGTCTGCCCTGGCGACAGCTCCGCAGAACCGCGCTCAGAACGTCGACGTTCCACAGACGCCTCGTCAGCCAATGGGCATGGCAAAGACAAAATCCGCCTGGACGACTTCTTCTTGTGCCTCTTACCCTCAGATGACCTCAAATACGAGGAAGAGGACTTGGGGCTCCGGGTGCAGTGCCGCAACCGCCTCCTACTGCGGGACCGTGAAAACCGCGGAGTTGCGCCAACCGAGGACGAATGCCGGGCCGCAAGAAGCTTGAGGGATCTCTCCCTCAAGGCCTTCGGATCCATGGACCCACAGTCGGAGCACGAGGTGGAATCGTGGTTCATCTCCAGGCACCAAAGACAAACACGGTACGGGTCCATCATCAAAATGGTGCGATGACACACACCACACGGCTTGAACCGTGTCTTTCTCGAAGACATGACTTCGAACAGTCAAAAAAGCCTCGACAAACTGTCGAAGAAGGGTAGCTATTTCCGGAACTGCCCTGTAACCGGTGCGGAAGGAAAAGCACTGACGTACGTGCGCCGAGACGGCGTCTATATAAACAACCGTGATGTCATAGACGGCTCAAACGATGCTGGCAACGCACGCGGAGCAGGTCGCGCACGTGGATCCGAATGACGCCACCAGACAGCGGGCGCAGGGTACTGCTAAGACAATATTCCGGATTCGAAGCTGACGCCAGGGAATTCTAAGGTAAGGAAGCTTCAGCTAGAAGTCTCTATCAGATGCGTATTTTTGTATCTGAATGAATGCTCCTAGTTCAGAAAATACTGCTCTTAGAGCGAGTTTGTGCCCATTACAGGCAAATCTGACGACAAACTAATGCTGTGTACGGATGAAACACTAAATACAGAGTATTTGCACAGGAAATAGGTCACAGTTTCTTAAGCCACACTATTCAAACATAGCCTGTCGTAAAACCAAAATGGACAGCCTGGGAAAAAACATTAATAAAAATATTAACTGGGAATAAACCTAGGTCTAATCTTGCCAGCCACAGTGAACGCTCTTTTTTTCTGTGAACACTGGGACAGGAGATAAGAACAATTTTACAACAAGAGATAATTACATTTAATTGACGTAGGTTAACAACGTCTGCTCCAAAAGGGAGAGTCTCTTTATATATGAGAAAACCGTGGTTAGCTCCTCCAGAGATTCTTTTTCCACACGGCCATATAGTTCATAGGAAAGAACAACTGGCACAAATGTTAAAGCTAAAGCCGTAGTTTCTGGAGGGACACTTGTGAAATATTACAACGCTGTCATGGTATGTGAAGTCAGCTTGACCCTCTAGACTGAGGCATTGAGGAATCTACTCGCACACTGTGGCAAAAGAATACATTTTCGCCACGTTTTTCCAAACCGCTGACAAGCCAAAGGAGGTATGAAACATGCACTATCATTGTTTCAACATAAGTAGCAATTTTTTTCTTTACTACGTAGGATTGTACAAAAAGTCACAGGATTCATCCCGAGACCCGGTTTGCTTTTCAAATTGATCAATCACACTTATTTAAGAATGGACGTTCTATTATGAAAAAATGTTTGCCTTCAAAAAGCCCCAGGTGAACAAACCACGAGGGGGCGAAACACGTGTCGGCTGTTTTCTTCTACATGTTCAAGATTTCTACATGGAACATGACTCTCAGACACCTAAGCTTATTACCATCAATAAATGCACTTAAATTGAACGCAAAGACTCGAAGCAACATTATTGATTTCAAACTGAGGCACTTTTTCAATATTGATACTTTATATGAGTGGGCTATCTACTTCTTGGAGCTCGATTTATGACTTGGGGTAAACTGGTCTATGCCCCTATTGATAACCCACTTAACAGCTGAGAACTGGGCATTTACAAGGATGGGAGAATTGGACCTTCAAATTTCATATATGAAATATTTGAACTAGACAACTGCTTGGGGTAAGCCCACCTTTAACGTCCGACTGGCGAGGTAGGAAAGATTGGTATTCCTAACCTCTGAAGGTGTGCTGCGACCACAGCCATCACTTTCGTTAACACCAGAGGAGTACTTTTGAAGACAAAAGAGAGCACCGAAAACTGAAAATACTTGTGGCCCACTGTGAACCAGAGGTAGCGACTGTGGGCCTGCAGGATAGGGATATGTAATATGTAAATCAGCATCCTGCAGGTCCAACGCCACCATCCAACCTCCAGGTTCTAGGGCAGAAAGGACCTGGGCTAACATTAATATCTTGAGTTTGTCCTTCCGCAGGAACCCATTTAGAGGGCAGAGATCTAATATAGGATGAAGGTATCCATCCTAAGTCAACAGGAAATAGCAGGAGTAACACCCAGCTCCTAATTCCAAACATGGAACACTCTCTACGAACCCTTTGGCCAAAAGGGCCCTATTTATTGCTGTAGATTGTGCTTGTCGTCCGCCATGAGACACCCTGATGGTGGTGGAAGGTGCGGGGGGATTGGCAGGTGTAGCCCCAATTTATCATCTGACATAATGGCTTGCCACCCTTGGAAGAAACATCGGATACTGCCACCCACAGAGTGCTGTGTGCTGACAAGGACACTCTAAAGCAGTTTTGCCTCAAATGATCCTGGGTGTAGGGAAACTGAATTGTACATTCTCCCTGCTGTCCTCTACGTTGTCTTTGTGAACTGCGACCCCTGCCACAAAAGGGCTGAAAAGCAGTCAGTGGAGTGGCCAAACTCTGGTGAAACTGAAACCCCTTACTATATTTATGAATGCAGAAAAAGTGCTGAAATTGTCTGGCTGAAGCAGAAAGGCTCAAGGTGGCCCTGCTTTTCCAAGACTATTCCAGGCCTGAATCTGCTTTGTCTCCAAAAAGGCAAGTACCACTGAATGGCATGTCCATCAAAGATGCCTGGACATCTACAGAGAAGTCCAAAGACCTCACTCAGCAGACAGGGTGGTGAAGTGCCACACTCATACCTACCACTCAACCTAAGCAGACTAACTAGACTTGAGCACCTCTGTCAAAACAATGGTCTCCCACTCCTATAATGGGAATTTGTAGGTCTCGTGAAAAACGCACTTTCCTCAGGGCCAGAATTCATAAAGGAGGTCAGCAGTATTCAGGCCACTAGCGTTTTGAAGTTCTTCATATCAGTTTTATTCACCATATTGGGAGACCCAAAAGCATCCCTCTCATGAAAATTGTCAGTGTCTAAATCAGTGCTGAAAAGCTGTGCTAAGTTTGGACCCTGCACCATGGTAAGAGCAAAGTATGAGAATCGGGGAATTGCCCATAGGCTGCCCTAGAAACTGAGAGCAGCCTTGGTCGAGCTTGTGGTGGATTCTGCTCATAGTCGGAAAGTACAATGTAAATCTTTCTCCAGCACTGGCTGCATCAGTGTAAAGGGGGATCAGCGTAGCAGGTGGTGCCGAAACCAAAATCAGCACAAGAGCCAGTGCAGAGACAGATAGAGTTCGGAGGCAACATACAATTTTATACTACATGGGGGTCTATCACACAAATCTGTTTGTGACCATCCCTACACAGGTTGAATTCTGTTTTAAGGGGTAACATTTTCCCTTGTACTCTGCACGGAGCGCTAAGCTAAATAGCCGGCTCTGGCGCTCACCGCTGTTTTGTGTCTTTTCAATCCCTGCAGGGCAGCACGAAGGTTTTGGCTCCTACGCAGCCATTTTGTTTCACTGCCAACCTCTTGTGTGCTGTGCGTTCTCTGACCACTAGGGGGACCGCACACCTCATAGCACTGGCACTCTGTGCGCCTTGACTGCTTGAGGATCAGTGCGCATCTCTCACTTGTTTGTTGAGGAGAGAGGCGCATGTCTGTTTTTCAAACACAGGAGCTGTAATATTCAATATTTGGACATATATTTCTCCCTGCGAGCCACCGCCTAGAGATGTTACACCAGCAACGTGGGTAAGTCAATCCTGCACACAGGATTTCCTGGGACACTTCCCAGGAAGCTCTTTACCCACAGTAAAGAGGGTAGTAGTCCCAGGCTCTCTACAACACCCTTACGCTGGGGCCTATACTAGGCTGGGTGCCTCATGTTTTAGGCACTACTCTTCATTATTGCTCCCTTACTATCTGGCGGTGCCTGACCTTGCCACTCCAGATACTCTGGTGTCCCCCTGGCCAGTAATAGAAATATTATGGAGGGCTTTGACGAGTCAGAGATCTATATGGAGGAGGCATTACTTACCTTCCAATTGATGATCAATTCTGCCACGTGATTGATACATCCATCTTTAAGGCAGTGACTGAGCTGGTTGCACCCCTGGAGAAGAGAACAGAGCAGCTACAGGCGCAATGTCAAAAACAAATAACCAAAAGAAGTGAATCCTCATACCATATCATTCAAAGCCCTCGGAGATCTTTTTCAACAGACCCTCAAGCATGTAGTCTACCACCAAGCTCCAGCTCGAGGTGCAGATTCCAGTCGTGGACACTGGCAAGACCCATCCACATTTGGGAATTTCTACCAGACAAGACATTACCCCCCGTTGTCGAGGTGCCACAGGCGGAGAGGTAGTGGCATCTACAACACTTCCCAAGGTAAGGGTACAGAATTCAGAGGGGCTGAGAGTTGGAGCAGATTTGCCCAAATTTCTGAATGTTTGGGAGTTCCTTTCATCAGACGCCTGGGTCCTTCAGAAGGTCAAAGGTTTACAAATGGAATTCTATGGGGCTCCTTCTCAACCTTGAAGTCAAACTACCTTGACATTCCCTCTGGAACAGTTGGAGTTGGTGGAGCAGGAGATTTCACATCTCATAGAAAAGGAAGCTATTATCCTCATCACCTTACATCCATCGGGTTTCCTCAGCAAACTTGTCCTGGTGGAAAAGAGAGAGGGTGGTCAGCGCCCTGTCATCAATTTAAGGGAATTCACCTGTGTGCCAGTAAGTGGTACATAAACCTGAGAGGACTTTTGGCTGCATTTCCAGCAACCCCACAGACAAAGCTGCTCTCTGCTGATGAAGGGCTGAACCCAGAAACACGCGGCTAGAGATTTACATCACTTGCTGCACCTACTAAGGTGAAAAACTATAGTTTACTTTATGGATATAAAACAAACTTTGACTGCATTTTCAATTATGCATTGGGGCTGACTGCATGCTGGAGTGTGAGGCAGGGTGCTCCCTTTCTGGAATTCACAAGAGGCTTGTTTGCCGCCACTTAAAGATGAAGGTAATTCACCTTCTTAGGGACCTCCTGCAGGTAAACAACTGGATGGTTCTCCTAGATCTAAAGAAAGCTCACCTGACGATTCCCATTTTTCCTCCTCACAGGCACTTTTTACAGTTCCAGTGGGGAAATCGCAGATATTCGAATTCATGTCCTTTCCTTTCGGGATATCTTCTGCTCTGTGGTGCTTCACCAAGGTGCTAAAACCAGTGGTCGAACACCTAAGATCCCCGGACGTGTGTCTTATCTAACTAACCTATTTTCTCCTTAAGAACCAATGCCCGGTGCATCTGACTCAACATATGCAGTGGACAATCCACCTGCTGGAATCTCGGATTTGTGATCAATGAGAAGTCTTCTCTTTACCCAACCCGGTCTCTACAATTCCTGGGTTTCATGGCGGACTTGGTTCAGGCTACCTACAGTCTCCCATCAAGCAAAGTGACCAAGATACGTCAAGAGATGAGACAGACTCTGTCCAAACCACAGAGTTCGTTGCATCATCTAGGACGAATCGTGGGTAGTCTTTCATTCTCCATCCAAGCCATTTTTCCGGGACCACTCCATTATCTGGAGTTGCAACGCCTCAAGATTTTCCCCATCTGCAACAAACTTTACCTATTTTCAATACATTCCCCTCTCGGCGGAAGTAGGAGAGGAATTGAAGTGGTGTATTGCACATGAGGAGGCTTGCAACAGCTAATCGATTTTTGGTTCCCTTTCCTATCTAGTAATACAGTCAGATGCCAGCGGCTCGGGATGGGTAGCTTGCTGCTGGGAATATTCCACAGGAGGGAAGTGATCGTCTGCAGGACAGACTCTGCACATAAATTGTCTGGAGATCGTGAGAGTGTTCTTCAGGCGCACAGCAGGTGGACCTGGTGGTGATAACCCCAATTTGGAGATCTCAAGTTTGGTTTCCAATTCGGATGGAACTTTCGTGGGTTTTTCCAATCCCTCTACCCCTATTTCCAACTCTTCCTGGAACCCCAGGGCAACTCTCATCGACTAGCACTGAAAAGCTCCCTGTGCCTCATGGCCTGGTGGATTACCGGGGACGCTGAAAAGTCCTAGGAATTTCACAAGACTGCCATTTTACTTGCCAAAGCATGGGCGGATAGCACGTATAAAAGATATCTTTCCGCCCAGTCCCGATGGTTGGTTTGGAGTCTCCAACACCAAGTGGATTCCGTAGGGGCAGATGTTGTCTACATCCTAAACTTCTTAGCAGCTCTAGCTTTTAATGGTATGGCGTACAGGTTGATGAATACATTTCGTTCTGCCATTTCCGCAGGACACCTTCCGGTTTATGGTCATCCACTGGAGGAGCATCCCTTGGTTTGGAAACTCTTGCGGGTTATAAGGTTGTCAATTCCAACCGGAGCCCAGATATTCCACCTTGTGGGAGGTAAATAAGGTTCTCAATCTGTTTAAGTTGTGGGCTCCAATATATATTTATTAAGAAAACAGTGGTCTTCTAGGTTGGCCACCTTGTTATGCCTCATTTCTTGCCAAAGAATGTTGCATCCGAGAGTCCTGGATAAAACAAGTAAGGCATTCATCCCGGAAGGGGTTACCTTTTATATTACTCGTAGAACGAAGAGTAATTCAAAAATTGTATCTCATCCAACATTTCCTAATGTTCCAAAGTTATGCGTGGTTAAAGCAATTAAGGAGTATGAGACTATGAAAGGGGATCTTCATCCTTCAGGTGAACAGCAGTTGTTGATTGCTCTTCCCAAACCTCAAAAGGCCGTTTCCTTCCCTACTGTTCCTAGTTGGGTCAGATGGGCTATGCAAGAGGCCGGTATCAATATTTTGCGATTTGGAGCCCATGCAGTGAGGGGTGCCTGGCAACTCTAGTGGTGAATAAGCTTTAAACTAGTCTAATCCCGTTTCCGGGTCCTGACAAATAACGAAACGTTCCCTAGGTATTGTAACAAAAAGTTTCAATTCTATTAAGGACACAGAGGCGAGGATTAGCCCACCCTCTGTTCTCTCATACAGTTCTCACGCCCAGCCCGATGGCATAAGAGGTCTGTTCTTGCAACACTCATTGGATGTAGTTGCTTATGTGACATTTTTGTTATGATATATGACTAATGTTTGGGAGTAGGTCACCTCCCTCCCCCCCACCCCCCAACAAACAACCCTTCCCCAAACACTAAGGCTACTCAGAGATTAGTTACTCATTGCAAAGAGGTCGTAAGAAATAAATAACATACAAATGAGGTAAAATCACCCTTCAGGTTGAGAATAAGAAAGAACGTTGCTTAAGATCTACATCTGCATCGCAAGCCTGGCTCTGCATCTGTTGAGTAGTCTACCAGGATCTGCCATTGATTATCAAATTTATAGTCCATGTTGTGGAGGCCAAAGGGGAGTTTCTCTATAGCTGTGAAGCCCATAGCTTGCCTGCCCATTCTTATACTGTGGGGACTATGGGAGATTTCCATTTCTGTGCCATTAGATACATTGTCACAAGGAGCATGTTAAAAATAAGTCTCTAATGGTATAATCGTAGCCCGTGGGGCAGAGGCTCAAAATAGCAGTTGCACTGTCTGGTCTGAGGATACAGCCTATCACTCCCTTAATATGGCCAAGGATCTCCTCCAATAACAGAATTAACCTGAGACACAACCATAACACGTGAACCACATCGCCCTCTTGGCCACATCCTCTCCAGCATTTTTTTTTTTTGTAACATATTTTTATTACATTTTCAATAAAATCAAACATTTCGATGCATCCATTTAGCAGCAGTGATAGAATGTTTACAGTTACAATAGTTTGCTGGGCGCTTATTTATTAGATTTAACAAACAACCAATAACTTTCGTACACCGCTAGATCCGCGCTTTTATGTCTGTACTTACAGGCATTGCTAGTTCGCGCATTTGATACTATCTTTCGTGCGGAGGTTTCGATGCCTGCAAGAGTTCTAGTTCAGGGCGAACCCTAAGATGGACGGGAGAGAGCGGGGGGCGGGGAAGGGGCAACTTAACTTCTGAAGACCCTGAGTTTACTAGTTGGGGACGATGGGCTGTGTGTATTAATTGGCTAGTGTGTATTTGGGGGTGCAGTGTATTTATATCTGTGCTTAGGCACCATTGGCAGGTGTGTGCGCTACTCATGATTACTGTGGTATTGCAACCGGGGTGAAACCTACAATTGTCTATGTTATCGCGTCTGACTGCTATTCAGGGAGGTTTTTCGTCATTCTTTGTTTCTAGTTTGGAGACCAATGTGCCCCAGGTTTCACAGCCCGAGTGTCGAGGACCACCTCGCGCCAGTTTCGTTAGTACCTGATATTCAGCACGTGTCCAGCGAAGCGTAAGAGCGAGCCAAGCTCCATGGTCAGGGGCCTTAGAGGCCTTCCAGTTCATGGCTATTAGTCTTTTGTACATTGCATAAGCCAGGTCTACGAATCTGTGCATAAATTTGCTCCTTTTTGTTCTGGTCCTGAGGCCAAGTAGACAGGATTTGGGGTTCGCGTCCAAGCCCAGGCCAGTCATTTCCGGCAGTGGTCAGCGCGGTCCACTCCCCCCTTACCTGCGGACACTCCCAGACCATATGATAAAACTGTGCTGCTGGGGTTTTACATCTAGGGCAAGTTGGGTCCGAACCAGGGAACATACGTTTAATTCTGGCTGGCGCTAAATAAGTCTGATGTAAGTAATTAAATTGTGTGTATCGGAATCTGGGGTTCCTTGAGACCTCGCGTGTGTGGCTCAGGGCTTTTGACCATTCTGTCTCTGTGATCGGGTCAGGCAGTACGGCATTCCACCTTTCTCGGGCTTTCTGCAGATTAGACTCCGGGGGCTTATTTAGTAGTTTGTATGTATTTGAGACTACTTTTTCACGTGTGTCGTAGCTCAGCATATGGTGTAGGTTTATTGAGATGTCTGGCTCAGCGTCCCCGGGCCCCCATGTACCTCTAATTGCATGACATATAGCGTGGTATGTCAGAAATTGCCCTGGGCTGATCTCTGTGAGGGCCTGTATATCTTCGAAGGACATTAGTTTTCCTTCCTCGAAGCATTCTCCTACCGTGCTTATGCCCGCTTCTATCCAGGTTGCGGATAGGTGAGAACCAGTTGTCACCCATCCAGGGATTCGTTCTAGTGGTATGAGAGGTGAGTAGGGAATTTTTTTGGCATCTTTTTGAATATACTTCTTCCAGTATGCATGTGCTGCTGCCATCAATGGGTTTGCGCATGTGCTTTTAGTTTGCTTGCTCGAGAGCCACTCAAGCAGGGGGACTCCCCGGAGTCGGGTTACCAGCCAGGCAGCTTCCGCCGACCCCGAGTTATGAATCCAATTTGAGATCCACTGCAGCTGTGCTGCCGCAGAGTAGAGCTCAAAGTTAGGGGCTCCCAGTCCACCCGCCGCCACTGGGTGATATAGTGTGTTGAGTGCGACTCGCCTTCTGCCATCACCCCATACCAGCTGCACCAATGCAGAGTTTAAACTGTTGAAGAAACTTTTAGGAATTATGATCGGCAGGGCAGCGAAGTGATATAGCAGCCTGGGCAGCACTAGCATGTTGGCTATGGCAACTTTTCCCAATGGTGAGAGCGGTAATTTATTCCAGAAACGCAATGAGCTCTTTATAGATGTCACCGCTCTCCCCAGGTTGCCATCCCCGAGGTCTTCAGCACTGTGATAGACGTTAACCCCGAGATATTTGAATGTGTCGAAGCACCATTTTAATGGGCCTGGTGAAGTGTTCTCTCGTCTCGCTGGGGACCGGCCAACCAGTTAGAATATACAGGATTTCCCCCAATTAACTATCAAGCCCGATATCTCTCCAAACTCGCGTAGCAATGACATCACCGGGGGCAGTGCCTCCCCAACACTGCGTATATAGATCAAAGCATCATCTGCATACAATGATATGACGTGGGATGTGCCGTTCCTTACCACCCCCCATTCTTCTGTTTTTGCACGGACACGCGCGGCCAGTGGTTCCATCGCCAGGGCGAACAACAGGGGGGGAAGGGGACAGCCCTGCCTTGTTCCCCTGCTAATTGGGAAGCTCTCTGATATGACTCCTCCTGTCTTCACCCTGGCCTGCGGGTTGGTGTACAGTATGCGTACCCATCTTATAAATTTTGGGCCTATGCCCATTCGCTGCATGGTGGCAAACAGGAAGTCCCATTCTAGTGTGTCGAATGCTTTTTCGATGTCTAGCGAGATCACTGCTTCCTCAGATGCACTCGGGGGGGTATCGCCCATTACGCTTAGTAGCCTACGAATGTTGAGAAAGGTGTTGCGTTTTGGGATAAATCCATTCTGGTCTTCGTGTACTAAAGTGTGCATATGAGGAGCTAGCCTGTTGGCTAGTATTTTGCCAAGTAGTTTGCAATCTAGATTTAGTAGAGACAGGGGTCTATAGGACCTAACGTCAGTGGGGTCTCGCCCCTGTTTCGGGAGGACCACTATCATTGCCTCTCTCATTGTGGGGGGGAGACTTCCCTTGATCTCTGCTTCTTCCATGACTTTTAGGAGATGTGCGACCAGGTGTGTTGCAAAAGTGGAGTAGTATTCTGATGGCAGGCCGTCTGCCCCTGGAGCTTTATTTCTAGGTAGTTGTTCAAGAGCCTTATTTAGTTCTCCTAGTGTGATGGGGGCCTCTAATGTCTCCCTGTCATTTTGTGTGAGTTGGGGCAGAGAGGATTCCACCAAAAAGGACTCGAGTTGTTGGGGGGTGCATGATGTGCGTGTGCTGTATAGCTGTGTGTAGTATTTCCTGAACGCATCATTAATTTCATCCTGTGTGGTTGCTATTGCGCCTACGCCTAACACTATTGCCCCTATTGGGGGGCATTGCCGTTCCTCCCGCAGGAGCCATGCGAGCAGCCTACCCGATCTGTCGCCTTCCGCTTGTAATCTAGTCAAGTGATATTTGTAGTCATGTAGGCGTAGTGTGGCGTCTGCAGCTGCGTATTCTGCGCGCGCATCTTTTAATGACGTATATGGTGTTTCGCTGCGGGCTACTGCGTTTTCTAGTGCTCTTAGTTTCTTTTCCAGTTTGGTAACCTCTGCATGGAGTGTGCGTCTTACCCCCCCATGTAGTGGAAATGCAGTGCCCGCGGGTCACTGCTTTATGTGCGTCCCACTCTACTGCTCTTAAGCTTGTAGTGCCAGCATTCAATTCCCAGTACTGCTTGAGCGCTGTACTCAAAGCGTCTTTAAATGCAGGGTCCTGCAACGCTTCCACTTGTAATCTCCAGGTTGGGATCGCTTGTCGCCTCCTGCCCCAATCTAAAGTTATTTTAAGCGGTGAGTGGTCTGATAGTGACTTAGCTAAGTATTCAATCCCGTTGGTTACTGTGCAAATGTCCCGGGTACCCCATAGCAGATCTATCCTAGTGTATACTTTGTGTGGTACTGAGTAAAATGAGTATTCTCTGCGCTGCGGGTGCTTCATGCGCCACAAATCGCAGAGACCCATGTCACTGGCCCATGTCACCAGTGGGCACCCGGGGCGTCTGTTGGCCGCTGAATGTGTGGGGGGGCTTGACCTATCCAATGTCAGGTCCGGCGTATTATTGAAATCACCACCCCATATTGCAGGTGCTGCAGGGTTAGTCAATAGAGCTGGGGTGAGCGTGTTCAGGAACACAGGCAACGCAGTGTTCGGGGCGTATACTCCTATGAGTGACAATTGTTTTCCGTCTAATTTACCCTCCACCACCACGTACCTACCTCCCTGGTCTATCCTGTATGATGTTAGAAGAAATGGAACACTCCCTGCCATCCATATCAGGACCCCCCTCGCAAAGGTTGAATAAGATGTGCCTACGATCTGACCTCCCCATCTATTCCGCAGTTCTTGTAAGTCTGGGTCCAGTAGGTGGGTTTCTTGTAAAATTGCAATGTGTGTGCCCTGGCGTTTGAGTCTTGCATGCACCCTGGACCTTTTTCTGTGGTTCCCTAGACCCCTGACATTCCAGGTGACTATGATATATTTGCTTACGTTGTGGGCTGTTTGCTGGGCCATGTTTGTTTCGTAGTGGTGCATCTAACAGTCTGGTCCCTGATGGGGTCCAAGCAGTCCTCCCCCTCCCCATCGCCACTACAGCCCGTTCCCCAACCTCCATCTATGTGTCTTGTGTTATGCGCAGACCTGCGGTGTACAAACTGGTAATTACCCTCCCTCCCTCCCCAACTGGATCCCAACCCCAACTGTAAACCAACAAAAAAACAAACGCACACCCCAGAGAGGTGCGACCTAGGCAGTGTCCGTGTGGATGCCTGCGGGGGAGCTATAATACTATCCGGGTGCGGCTCATTATAGGGGCTCGCATCCTTCTGCAGATTTAGCCTGCAAGTTGTGTGGGGCATCCCCGGGGCGCAGCAAGCCAACCCTCCCCTGCCGCGCGTCACCTCCAATTACACGCAGGCTAAATACAGGAGTTGACTCTGAAAGCAGAGAAACAAGGATACATAATTTCAAGCGATATATCCAGCCGCTGTCGGCGGGACACACAATATTCAATCCTGTTCTCCTTCTGTGGCAGCGGGTCCCGCCCTGGTGGTGGGTCGGCATCAGTTGTTCAGAGTATGTCCGCAGTCCGGGGAGTAATCTCTGGGCCTTTCAGCGACCCCGTCAGTGTGGAATCCGAGCTTATTGAATCCGATTCCGAACCCTCCTCCGGATGGGTTCTGAGTGTCTCAAAAGCATTTTGTGTCAGCAGGGGAGTTTCCTTCAGGACCCTGGCTCTCTCTTCCGCAGCCTGTTTCTCCGTAGGTTGACCCCCGGGTCGTCTTTTGGGGCGTTTCCGATTGGATGCTGTGGACCAGTTGTCGTTAATACCGGTTTCTTCTCGGGGTTGGGCAAACCCCTTGGCATGTAGCCATGTCCAAGCGTCTTCCGGAGATGTGAACACGTGGGTGCGTTCATCTGTTAGTACTCTTAATTTAGCGGGAAATAGCAGAGCATACTTTATGTCATGTTCACGGAGACGTTGCTTAATTTGAGCAAAGGAGTTGCGTTGTCTTTGCACTTCCTGAGTGAAGTCTGGGTAAGCGTGAACAGTGGAGTCCTCATATTGAAATGGACCATTGCTGCGGAATTATTGCAGTATCGCATCCCGGTCTCTAAAGTTCAGGAACCTGGCTATCAGCGGTCTTGGGGACTGGCCCGGTACTGGGGGGCGCCCGGGAGTCCTGTGTGCTCTTTCTACTGAGAAGAATTTCGACGGGGCTCCGTTCAGGACCTCTTTGGCTAACCACTGTTCCAGTTGAATCTCTGTGTTTTGTTCTATTGATTTTTCCGGGAGACCAAGAAACCGTATGTTGTTGCGGCGTGATCTTCCCTCCGCCTCTTCTGCTCTCCTCAGCAGTGTTTTTACCTCTAGGTCCAGGCGGAGAATTTGTTTTTGGTTGTCCGTTACTTTGGGGCACATGTCATTTAGCGTCTCTTCCGTTGACTTCACTTTTTCGGATAATTTGCGGTGGTCCGCTCTAAGAATATTTAGATCTTGCGATACCGTATCTATTCTATTTTCTAATGAAATTTTAGTGTCCATAATTGCTTGGAGTACTCTCTCGAATTGTGTAGAATGGGCCAAAAGTGTAGATTCCAGTGATTGTAAGGTAGGAGTAGGTTGTTGGTCCCCAGGCGCTGGTCCCTGCGTGCCCCGGTCCTGATTCCTCGCTGATTTTGATCTCCCGGCCATTTTGACTCGATTTATGGGTTTCTACTGCGCTTACATGAGCTCCTCGAGCCCCAGGTTGGACGGATATGGAGGGCTGTGTGTACTCACGGATCCCCACCGTCATGCGCTTTAAGTTTTTTGGATTACAAACTGCCTAATATTCCACGAAATGAGTTCCTGCTTGGTTGCCCGTTTCCAGGTCCCTCACCCGGCGCCAGCGGGGGGGCGACGGATAGCGGGATGATCTCCGAAGTCAATCCAATATGCCCATCATGTCGGCTCCAACGATTCAGGGCCTGGGCGTGGGTCCCCCACCCTCACAAGGTCAATTGCCATATGCACTCACTTCCAATTGGGCTTCCATGCAGGGTTCTGCTCCTCTTACCGGGGGAATGGTGGAGTCATAATATACTTCGGGGGGGGCCCCACTCGTAGCCCGCAGACGTTCATGAATTGCAGGAGCCACTAGGAGTGACCAGGGGGGCGTGTAGAGCAAACCGCCAGGGCTCCAGATGCGCACCGTGACTTTTACTGCGCGACCCCCCTGAGTCGAAGGGGGGGGCACGCCTTGCAGCCGGAACGCAGGCCAAGGGGGGGGGGGAACCGCCAAAGGTCCCCAATCACGGCTTCACTGCCCCTCCGCTCCTCCCCACCACGGCAGTGGAGAGGGTTGTTCAGCGGTAGAGGGGGGGGGGGGAGGGAGAGCCCCGAGGCAGGATCCCCCCACCGCCGCACCCCCACCTCACCTCAGGGGCTCCGGGACGGAGCTCCGAGCCCCGCACCGAGGCAAAATGGCGGCCGCAGTCCTGAGGCGATGTCGTCCCTCGGCGGCTCCTCCGTTCAGCCCCGTGACTTTTACTGCGCGACCCCCCTAAATCGAAGGGGGGGGGGGCACGCCTTGCAGCCAGAACGCAGGCCAAGGGGGGGGGAACCGCCCAAGGTCCCCAATCACGGCTTCACCGTCCCACCGCCCCTCCCCACCACGACAGTGGAGAGGGTTGTCCAGCGGTAGGGGGGGGGGGGGGGGGGGAGAGCCCCGAGGCAGGTCCGCTGCCCTCCCGCAACGGGATCCCCCCACCGCCGCACCCCCACCTCACCTCAGGGGCTCCGGGACGGAGCTCCGAGCCCCGCGCCGAGGCAAAATGGCGGGCGCAGTCCTGAGGCGATGTTGTCCCTCAGCGGCTCCTCCACTCAGCCGCCCCAGCGCCCCCGTGGCCGTCAGCAAGGGGAGAGAGGCTCCTAGAGCGGGTTACTCCTCTGTATGAGGATATTGGCGACCCCAGGGTGCCCCGCAATCGTTTTGGAGGCGAGCCCGAGACGGAGCGCTTTACGAAGCGTCCTTCCCGGTCGCCATCTTGGCTCCTCCCCCACATCCTCTCCAGCATAACCCACCCGCAACTTTATATATTTGTTTTAAGTGCCTGGGTGTGACATGCCACAGCATCCTTACCTTGTGTACTGTGATTTCCTGTGTTGTGCACTCCTACATAGGGAGGGTATATCTACACAGAACTTTTGGCACAGTACCAGTTGGGTAGGGTTGTCCAGTACTCAGGACCAGCGCTTCATGTAGGTTCACCATGGGTCCCCTCCCTGTTCCATCAGAGAAGAGTAGATATTGGAGATGAGGCCCTTGGGACCAAGATAGGTGGTGAACAGTTTCTCCCAATTTGTCAGCAGGTGGCTAGATGCCAATTTGTTGCAGGGGGAGAGGACCCAATGATGCAGATAGAAGTATTGCATCCAATCAACCACCAAGACCCCCAAAGTCGTTGCGAAATCTTTTATCAACCCCACTCCGGAGAAGGTCAAGGTTTATTCAGCAGAAGCCCACACATCTGCAAAAAGTCCTCTAGTTTCATGCCTAGGGAGAAGTTTACATTACATTGCCTTGCAGAAGGTTAAAAGGAGAATGAAAAAAAGGTCAGACTAGGAGTCTTGGGGATAGAGCTCCACATCTCAAATGTGAATTTGAGTATTTCGGAAACAAAGCAGACTTTGGGCTTCACATGTTTTGGGAGCAATGGTATGGTCCATGGTACCAGTCCCATATGTCCACATTTTAAAACCAATCTGCATTTCATGCGTTCTTACAAAGGGTTCTGCCATGTTCTTGACTGTGTTCCAAAATTTTTTAGGAGCGGGTGCAGAAAGGATGACTGAATAAATACAAAATGCAGTTTTCCCATCTCTTTCAATCCGATATAAAAACAAAAGTGATATTAATAGAAAACTGCTATTTGTATAACCATCTTCAAAATGATAACCATACATAAAATATTAGTAATTCATAATAGGAAGTCATTCTCTAAACCTCGAAAAGATGAATGGTTAAGTGGACCTTAAGAGGAATAAAACCTGCAACTTTCAGGTCAACAAAAAATTTACACTGAGTGCTTAAACTACGGAAGTATGCTACCAACATTCCTGAATGAAACCAAATTGCATAGCTATCAAGGACCCTCTGGCATTTTTTAGTGCAATCAGCAAATGGCAAACTCCAAAGTAAACAAGCAGTGGCATAGCCAACAGGTCTCTCCTTTAGGACCTTATGAGTACTTAGCCATGCAGCACATTAAACCTTTATCAGAAATAAACTGTTTGTGCTTTCCTTCATACACTTGGTATTAGACTGTAATGGTCAGAACATACCCTAGACTACACTACAACAGAAACAGCATTTGGAAGAAACATGGCCATGTAACCATATATATAGGTAGCCCGAGAGGGCAAAACCACATGAAAAGAGGAGGCCAAGAGCATTACAGTGTAACCATATACTCAACCCCTAGAGGGCCTAGCAAACCTGCTAGAATATTATTACAAACAAGGCCCTTAGAACACAAACTACTCCTAGCTGTGAAGCAAAAGCTCAAGCCATGAGAAAGCTTAAAAATACCTTAAATGGTGGGAGAGGTTATGATTGTGCCCACTCCCAACCTAGTGCTGGACAGAAAGAGCACATCGTACTGAACGTTTTGTTGGTGGTCCCATCGTCCTAGGACAACCACAGGCTGAGTTAGGGGCAAACATGTGTTGTAAAAGGAATGTCCCGCAAAACAACGAGGCGAGTTTCGGAGTGCAGTGCATAGTGTATGATCTGCTCTCCTGCTGTGCCAGGGAGAGCAGCACGGAGGATTTCCTTTGTGTTTTTTTCTAATTAAAAGGCACCAGTTTGTGTTTTTTTCAGCTGCTAAACTTGGGAAGAATTTAGGAATGGGGCAGCAAATTTAACCGGTGCTCATGTAAAACGATTTAATCTTCTGGTCGAGTTCGCACTATGTAAATAAAGAAAATGGAATACCCCCCACCAGCCTGCAGACTTTGTCGGGTGCAGACACCGCAAAGAAACAGTGAGATGCCAGAGGAATAAACAACATACCGCCATGAACGTGAAGCAGAGAGGCAAAAGAAAAAAGTAGTGCGTCAACACTAAGGGATATGGCCGATCGTGCAATAATCCATGTAACAGGGTCAATCTCCAAGGCGGTCAAAAACAGCCTCAAGTTGGGACAAACCTAAAGCATTAACCTAACAAACAAAAAGAATTTTGAAAGGCAGGCAAAGGAATGAATGAAAGTGATGGGCGTGGTGAAGCCCCACAGAAGTAGATTACAGCATGTCAAGAGATGGCGCATGCGCACGGTCTAGGCTCAACCCAAAAATGTGTAGCCCTGCTACGAAGTGTGTTGGTTCAGTCAAAGACAAAATCGGAACATTAAACTGAGAGGTGCTGGTGGTGTCTGAAAAACACAGCATCTCTGCCAGAAATGTAAGCGATTTGGGGAAGATGGTCGTTTCTCAGGGACATAACCCCACTGCATACCCTACAAGCAGCCAATCAGAAAAAAAACTTATTCCTGGCTAGGGGCCTGGTTAGTTTTAATTAACACTCTGTCTGGCCTGTGACCTACCACCGGCTGCATCAACTCTTGTAGTATTTCGCTGATGGTGATGGGCCAGAAGAAGACTGCAGGGGGTAGGAACCGAGGATCAAACAAACCCAGCCATGGGGAACGGCAGAGTAATGACCTTTAAATACACAAGTTCTCATCATGTGTAGTGCATTTTGTACTTTAGAAATTAAAGCAGATTGATCCACAACCTGCCCAACACAAACCTCCTTGCCATTTCAGCCACACATAGTAGAACCACATCCTGTGTACAGACAACAAGAAAGTCATAAACATCGCCATTAACGATAATAGCATGAAGCAATAGCATGAAGCAATAGCATATCATCTGCTGCTGATGCTTCTAAGTACAGTCTGTCCAGAACCCTTGCCCCCCTCCTTTTATTGTCATGTAGCAGTAAAGACAAACAGATAGATGTACTTTTTCTTCATGAAGTGCACATCATTAGCCAGAAACAATTTGGGGGAGGTTTCTGAAAAACACAGGCATTGTAAGTTAGAAAGCAATTGAAGCTTAGGATCAGTCTGGCGCCGAGTTTGAGAGGGTGCTGTTTCTCCAAGTCCTGCTAAAACAGCATTTGCAACAAGGGCACATGACTCCTATCTCTGGACTAAGAAAAAGGATGTGTCAGACCACATATTTGAATATGGGATACTGCTGCCACAGTAAGAAGTTACAGACTTAAGATGAATTTCTGCCAGTGATCAGTTTTTGCCGTTTAATGAACAGACACCCTCTTGCAAATTTAGGGGCAACCTTGTTCAGGATCACCAGTTAAACAACAGATCGCTTTGTGCCATCACCCAGCATTGCCCAACCCCGCTTTTCTTACACAACATCCAATGCCAGAGCGTTTAGTGTTGCATAAATCCACCAGTAAGGTAAATCCCAATGCCTTCACACCCCCCCACCTGACTGTTAGCCTAAAAGAATTGAAAGTTTGGCAAACTATTTTTTTTCTTCCACAAATCGCTACTCCCATGTCCAAAGGGGTATGGTAGCTTATTAATTGCTTCAGTTTTTGACGAACGCATGACATCCTTGATGCAAGTTATCCAGGATGGCAGTAACGCAGAAAGGTTTGAAATCCAGGCTGCTTTGGACACAACCAACTACTGAGGCTGTGTGATGGGTCGAGTGTGGCACTTCAGCACCACGACTGGATGAGGTCTTTGGACTTCTCCAAGGATTTCTAGGCATCTCTGATTGGCATACCATTCAGTGGCTCTTGCTTTGTTGGAGGCAAAGTAGATTCGGCCCTGGAATGGTTAAAGGAAGGCAGCGCAACAGCATGTTCCTTGGGTCTTTCTGCTCCTCACCAGACAATGGCAACAATTTCTTCCCCTTTGTGGCCTCAAGCCCCTCCATCGACCCAGATGGCTTTTGAGCCCTTTCGTGACCAAAGCTGTGGTTCACAAAGACAATGCCCAGAACAGAAGGGGCAACATTCAGCTTAGTAACACACCTTCCCTCACCACCACAAGCATCTATAGCCACAAAACCACTTTAAAGTGTCCTTGTTAGCACACAGCCACACTAACGTAGTTAGGATCCAACATTTCCACAAAGGGTGGCAAGCCAACACTTCAGACAAGTGGGTCCTCCAAACTGTATATTGGGGCTATGCCCTCTGATTTCTCTCCACCTCGCTGCATCTTCAGTCACCATCAGGGTGGCTGATAAAGGACAATCTGTCCCTCTTTCAGCAGGAAGTAGGGGTCCTTTTGGCCAAAAGGCTACAAAGAGGGTTCTAGCTTTGGAAGTAGGAGCATAGTGTTTCACCCACTACTTCTGGGTGTTGAAGTACAGAGCCCTTCCAAAGTGGGGAAAGAGAAGAAGAAGCTGGGGGGGTGGGCACTCTATGCAGAGGGGCAGTGTGCCATTTGCTGCTGCTGTCAATTTTTCTGTACCCATGAGGGCCCACAATTTATGCAACCAATCAGTATGTGTAGGAATGGATTCTGACCTCCAGCAGGAGTAGTAGTATCTTTGCTGCCCCTAGAGCCAGCCTCGAGGTGAGCATATATGATGGTCTGGTCCTTTAACGCCAGCGATACATGTTGAAAGAGTTGCATTACAAAGTCCTCTAGGGAGCCCATTACTGCCCCTGTCGGCCCTCCTTTTATGCAAATATTAAATCGTCGGATCTATTTTCAAAGTCCTCTAGTTGATACTGCAGTTCATGGTTCTTATCTTGTAGGGCGAGAAGTTCCCGTCTAGGAGACTCTACTTCTTCCTCCCACGCGTCGTGAGTCTGCTCCAGCGTGTCCACAAGCTGACCCAAATTGATCACCTCTCTCCTGAGGTCCTTGATTTCCGCTGCAATTTCCTGCTTCAATGTGGCGAAATCCTCACGAAGGGAACCAAAAAGCTGTCCCATCAATGTCCTTGTCAGAGGCGCTTCACCGTCCTCCGCCTGGCTCGTGTCTGCAACCTCTCCTCCCTGTCACTGCGGTCCCAGGTGGAGCTGTTTTCTTGACCGGTATTTTGTTGAAGAGGTCTTTAAGGGAGCCCTCCTTTTTGCCATATACCTGGGATGCCATTCCAGTCTGCCCACCTCCAGTCTGGGTTCATTCACTTTGACGCTGTCTTTGTGAGTCCGCCGCACAGGATATGTGCACTCCACCGGTGTCTATAATCATCACTCTGGCCCCCAGCAGATCCTAGCACCAGAGCCTTAATAGGTGTCCAGGGCGGTACTCTCCGTGCGGTCTGCAATTCTCCTGCTGGGGCACTGCGCTTTGGATGGGCTGCCTGGCCCTGTCCAGGCAAGCGTCCCATGCAGCAGCGACAACGGTCTTGCTTCCTTACCCCCAGAGGCCTCCCCGGCAAGCACCGAACTGTCTTCGCCGCCACTGGGCCCATCGAACTCCTGCGCTTGATGTCTAAAGTGGTCGTCTCTGAGCGGTGCAGGTTCCCATCCGTCTCTACAGTGATCCCTCCAAGGGCTTAATACTAAATCTTTTCAGCTTCTTATTTGTTCACCATGTGGTCCAGTACGGGCCTCCCTCAGTGTCGGTCCTCCAGTGCTCAGGCAGCTGGGCTGCTTCTCTAGTGAGTTGCCCATGCATCCGGTAAAGCTGGCACCGCTGGGCCCAGGCTGCTTATTCTCTGGGTCCCCCAGGTAGGCGCCTGCCCTCCTTCACATACCTTGGTGCGGCTCTCTGTGTTCGCGGGTCCCCAGGCCGGCTGGCCCGTCGGTGCCAGTTACCCCCCCCCTCGCTCACCAACCTGCCAGGGAACTCGTCCTTCTTCCAGGGCCTGCTGTAGTCACGGTCGTGCTCTGCGCCTGGCAGCGCCTCCACTTCACTCAGGGCCCAGAGCTTGTCGCACTGCTCTTCTGCTATTCGCCCTCCTTGGGCCTGTTCGCTCTCCGCACCGGCGGCGTCCTGCTTCCCGGCCACTGCCATCAATTTGCTCGTGGACCCTCAGCTGGTTCGGGCTACCCCGGCTACCTCTGCTACTGTTGTGCGCTTCTTCTCTTGGCTCCCAACACGCAGATGCCACATTGATCGTGGGGTGTGGGGTGGGGAGGGGAATTGGTCTCACCTTCCTATCCTGCCCAACAGGCCTCCTCTCTTGTCGGGGCGGCAGACATGGCCTTACCGCTGCTCTCCCTAGGGCTCTGACCCGGGACCACTGCACTCAGACCCACAGCTCCCGGTCTCCAGCCGAACCTTGAGGTTCCAGGAGATCCAGCAAGCTTCCCCACGTCATCCAACTGCAGTACTGGGCACCCGATCCAGCCATTTACTTTGGCCGGCAGCAGAGCTCCGAAAAGACACTCCTACTCGGCTGCTATTTTAGCCACACACCCCTTACTCCCACTTTAGATCTCTGTCCTCGCTGCCTTTCCTGCGGAAGGCCAATTTCAAGATGATCACACTAGCCCAGGTCCTGTCTGCCCTGAACCCTTGAGAGTGTATGGTGGTGCTAAACCTGTAGAATGTCTATTTCCATAACTCTTTTGTGCAGGCCCACAGGTTCCATATGTGGCTCAGTGGATCACAACATTTTTTAGATAGCAGTGCTTCTTTTTGACCTTACAAGTGCCCTTCAGGTGCTCACAAAAAAGTGGCAGTGGTCATAGCACACCTTTGGAGGTGGGAGGGGAAACATTTTTTAGCTACCTCAACAATTAGCTGTTAGAGTTGGGTCTGCCACCGGCTATTGTCATCCACCTCCAGAAAACTGACTGATCCATTATATTTGGAAGATTACTAACAACAGATTCCCTGCCTTTTGAATACTTACCCAGACATAAAATGGGATCTGTAAATTTTTCAGCAGTACCCCTGTGCGTTGACAGGTCCCGCTGTCAGCTCTGTCAACATTGTTCCACGCTGGATAAACAGTTTCACCTCTTTAGGTTACCTAAGAAGACAGGAGGCCCCTCAAGTCAGGGCTTCCAAAGTTTGTCTACTTTGGAGTCTATTCCAACCCTGGTCCTGCAGCAGCTGAAATTTCTGGGCCTGTCTGCCAAATGTTAGCAAATCGAGGAATTTCACTCTCAATGGTACACCTTTAAGGCAAGCTACTGGCTCCCTCTGGTGCACCTGCTGGTCACAAAAAGCCCAGAGGCCACCCAACTGGGCTTCCGCCAATGGGTTTACCCTCTATGCCAGTTGGGTCCATTGGATCCACTGCGGCTCTAGACCGATTTTGATACCAGTTCCCTCACCAGCACCAGACACCAGCTTCATTCACTATGGACGACAGCCAAACCACAGTTTGTCTGATGTCGAGACAGCACAGTCAGGATCTCAACTATGGTTGTGTGATTCTCTATATGAGCTGCCACCCTTTTACCACCTTTCCGATTCAGACACAGTGCCTCAACCTTCTAGCAGGGATCAATTTCTACATGAACTATTTGGTAAAGACTCAGACTAATGGAAGGGCTATGATGCTGGAGATTAAACTGTCCCAAATTACTTGGAGAAAAACTAGTATGAGGATCTCCAGGGTCCCAGAGGTATGGATACCTCCCTAGACTCAGGGCTAGTTTTCACCTGCCACGGAAGAGAGTGCCTCCTTCACGAAGGTCATGCGAAGGCTGGCGGTGGTCTTTGATCTTCACCTTTCCACTCAGGAGGTTAAAACCAACATTCTGACGGAGGTGTTGCAGTCTTGCCAGTTGAGTTCTGAACCTCTTTTAGTGAGGCTCTTCCAGATACAGTCCTAGCTAACTGGGCCAAGCCTTGCTTGGCAGACGCCATCGCCCTGCTTTGGGCAACCCCACATTTCTCACTCAGCACGTCATTCCTGAAAACCTTGTGGTGCAAGCCTCTGCCAAAGGAGTGAACATAAAATTGTTTCCCACTACTACTCCCTCCCCCCCCCCCCCCCCAAATAAGGAATAAATAGGATAGGGGATCTGTGGTAAGAAGAATGTTTTCTTTTTCAGAAGGCATTCTTTAGTTCAGTGAATGCCAGCTGCCTTTAATGCTGCTATTCTCATGTCTTGTGGAACTCTGTGGCCCAAGTGTTGCCCATGGATCCAGAAGTAGCCCAGCACTTTTTCTCAAGCCCTTCAAGATGGTTGTGATGCAGCCAGGTTCACTACTACTGTGGTCATTCGCAGACGCATGCATGCAGTCCACCAGCTTTTTGGGAAATATTCATACCAGTCTTATGGACATGCCATTCAATGGTTTCTGATATGTTCGGAGATAAAACAGACTTACCACTGGAGCACTTCAAAGATAGCCGGGCCACAATGTGTGAACTTTGGGCTTTTCTGCTCCTCCACACCAGATGTTTTGCCCCTTCCATAGCTTTAGTAAGGGCTCTCAATACAGATTCCAGCCTCAACAGGAGCAACAATGTCCACAGACTTTTCAAGGCAGTGGCTACAGAACCAATCGTAGAGGGCAACAGGGATAGTCCAGTCTTGCAAACCTCCAGCTACCGCTCCCTCCCAATCCTCTTTAGCGTTTCTTTGACAGCACACAGCCACCCCGTCAGAGGTAGAATTTGTAATTTTCTGCTAGGATGATAACTTCGGACACGTTGGTTCGCAAATTGTTAAGCTGGGTTATGTTTTATCATTTCTCGAACCCCTGTCACACCTACCACCATCCTCTGAATGGTTGACAGAAGACCATATGTCTCCCTTACAGCAGGAAGTGCAATCTATTTTGGCCAAAGGAGTCATAGGTAGGGTCCTGGCAACAGAAGTCAGCTGTGGTAGTCATTCCTGCTACTTCATGGAGCTGAAAAACAACAAGGCTCTTTGTTCAATATTAGACCTCCGCCCTCAATGCCTTTCTGTAAAAAAGAAAAGCTCACAATGCTCACCTCGACACAGGTCTGGTCTGCCCTGGACGTGGTGACTCGATGGTAGCACTGGACCTGCAGGCCCACAGGTGTTACCAGCAGTTCACGGTAGGCCACAAGCATTTTCAGTTCGCTGTACTCCACTTTTGACCGTATCAGCGCCCTTTGGGTGTTCATGAAAGAGATGGCGGTGGTTACAGTACATCTTTGAAGGTCAGGGGTCCCAGTCTTCTCCCACCTCAGTGACTAGCTGATGAAAGCAGGCAAGCCCCAGGATGTTGTCATCCACCTCCAGACTATGACAACACTTTTAATATCGTTGGGACTCACTATTGACGTGCCAAAGACATACCAGTCTCCTTCACAACCACTTCCATTCTGGACACGGTGAGGTTTCCCATCTAACCCACGGAGCAGAGAGTCCAGGACATTCGAGCTATGAGCCCAATGTTTTAATGTCTCATTTATCCTGGATCTCAGTGAGGATGACTCTGCAGCTGCTAGGACTGATAGCCTCTTCTATCCTACTGGCCAGACACAACAGCTGGCATACACAGATTCTGCAGTAGCAGCTTAAGTCTCAGTGGGTCCAACATAAAGGGGGCCCTTAAGACCATTTTCAGAGGCGACTGCAAGAGATCTGCATTGCTGGTAGTTGGACTTCAACTGGGTCAGCGGCAGACACCTCTCCTTACCCCACTGAGAGTTCACAGTGGTGACTGGTGCATCACTTTTGGGTGGAAGAGGCCACCTGAAAGAGGTGAAGATCAGGAGTCTGGTCTATAGCGGCGACCCGGCTCTATATCAATCTTCTGGAGCAGAGAGCCATCTGCTTAGCAGCCAAAGTCTTCCTCACATCCATCAAAGGGAAACTAGTGCATGTTCTCACGGTCAACATCACTGCTGTGCTGTAACAAGCAGGACAGGGTGGGGTCATGGACCCTGTGCTAAGAGGCTTTGCATCTCTAGGCAGGGCTGGACTGCCTAGGTACCTGGTGGGATCCCTGAAGGCCAGAGAATTCAAATTAAGTGATCAACACCTTATTAATCACAAATGGCAGTACTTCTGGATGTAGTGCAGGGCCTTTTCTGCAAGAGGGAAGAAGCATGGCCTGACTTTTATGCCACCGGCGCAAATGCACAATGTTGGCACTTTTGCACACTGGAGTTTTCAAGAAGCCTCTCGGTCAGAAATATTCAGTGTAGTGTGCATTCAGAACTCCAGTATGCCTATCCTCGTGTTGGAAAATGGGTTATTGGTAAGGGCAGGTAAGTACCTACACTTAGCATTAGGCCGCTAACCTCCACTTAGGTCCAGTTAGGTCTCAGTAAATTAAACCTAGCTCAACCCTTGGTAGCTTGGCAACAAGCGACAAGGCTTAGCTTAGGAGACAAAGCGTAAAGCATTCAAAGATCACAAAACAGTAATTAAATAAAACACAGGAAAGTTTAAAAATCCGAAATCAATTTATAAAAATAGATTATAGTTTTATCTTTAAAATGACACCAAAACTAATAAAATCGGATAAGAGGAACCAGAGATATGATTTTTTTAAATAATTAATGCTTTCTAGTGCGTAGAAGCAACTAGCGTTCAAATGGTTAAAAAAGGTCGAACTGGAAAGGAACAAAGTCCAGAGTTCAGGCCACACACGAGGTAACACTGTCACAATTACGTTCAGAAGTGTTTGATTCAGGAAAGTGGTCCACAGCACCAGCCAAGGGTTCAGAGGCTCTGGTGTACCTCTTGGGGTCTGGGACTACAACTCCCACAATGCACCTCTTCAACTTATGGAGTTGCTCCAGACATCTCCAAACTTATGGATCTTCCTCCAGAGGTCCTTTTTGTGTCCTTGAAGTGTCCACAACTTGATCGAAGGTTCCAGAAGCTCTGAGGCAATCCTTTGGAGTTGGGACTACAATTCCCAGAATGCACCTGGTCAGAATCCTCAAATGGCCACTGGGCACTGGTCAGCTGGGCTCTGCTTGCAGGACTTGATGCAGGGGACTCTGGGCAGCTCCTTTGTACATGTAGCAAACAGGGAGTCCCTTCCTGAAGCAGTAGAAGACAGGTAAAGTCCTTTTAGTGGTGAAGCCCAAGTGTGCAGCTGGTGGAGTCCTCCAGAGTGCAGTGTCCAGGTGCAGGTCAGGGGGTCCAGTAGGGCAGTCCTTCTCCTGTAGTTCTTCCTTGTTGGAATCTGATAGGGATCACAGGTGTGGGTGCAGGTCCGACAGTTTTAACCTTGCTCCTGGGTGAAAAACAGGGGGGGTCGTGGTTCTCCAATCAGGGGCAGGGTCCTTCCCCCTGTGATGACCACTTCCTGGGATTTGTGGCAAAAATCAATCCCAGGGAGCAACATTCCTCAAAAATCCATCATGGCTGAAAGTGATTTTTGGAGGTTACATCTAACTGAGCCCACCCACTGGTGTGGCTAAAAATCTTTAACACACCCCTCTCCTGCCCTCTCCTAATCTAATCAAGGGGGCACCTAATTGTCTGAGTTTGCAGGATGTGAGGGTGTTGCTGTGTTGCTTCAAATGTCCTTCTCTGCCTTTGAAGACCAGTTTGGCAGCCCTCCCCCTTCCTGCTTCACCATCTGCTGAGGGGATATCTCCTCCCCCAGGCACCTCTCTTTGTGTGGAGCCGAGCCAGGTCACTTCACACCTCATCAAGGCAGCCTGGCCAGGCTGCCAGAGGCTGGAAAATCAGAGCACAGCAGCAAAAACCGGGCAGGCCTGAAGTTGGCAACTTTTCAGGTAAAGTTCAAAACTCTTTACCTGAACAAGTTATATTAAATCCAACAACTGGAAGTTGTGGGATTTATTATAACAATTTGATACTTAAGGGGACTTTATTTTAATTGTTAAAGTCTCCCCATTCTAGACTATGGAGGCCACTCACTACAATGAGGGGAAAAAACGAATGTGGCTGTTTTACCTCAGCAGGGCTTATAAAACTATTTTTATAAGGTCCCTGTTTATAGTTACATGGCACCCAGCCCTAGGGGCACATAGGGCACACCTTAGGGGTGACATATATGTACACATAAGGTAGTTTAAGACTTTGGAACTACTTTTAATTCCAAAGTCGTATTTGCATAGAACTTTAATATAAAAGCAGCCCGCAAGGCAGGCCTGCCTTTAAAATGACACTGGGCACCTCAGCAGTGCACTATGGGTACACTACCTATGCTGGGGTCCCTAAACCTACATGCCCTACCATATACTAGGGACTTATAGGTAGGTTGACTTAGCCAATTATAATTAGCCTAATTTGCATACTGATTTTACACAGAGCACATGCCCTGGGACTGGGTAGCAGTACCCAGGGCACCGTCAGTAAGGAAAACACCAGCAAAAAGTGGAAACTGGGGGCAAAAAGTTAAGGGGTCTCTGCAATCAGCCCTTTTCTCTCACACTCTGATACTTCTCATTAAGAAGGTCAAGACTGACCTTGTCCATGTCTACTAGTAACTCCAGATTGGGCATGTAGAATATGGTATCCCGAACTCCTGGGTATCAGCATCGATTCTCCAATCAGGCAGTCCCTTCGGGAGTATGTCTAGCTGCAGAAGCAGGGCAGGGTCCTGCACATGGGCCAGCACAACCTCCATACTTAGAGATTGAGTGGTGTCAGCTGAGTGCTTTCGGCCTCCTTCTCGAAGTCGGGGAGTCATCTTGGCAGCCAGGCATCCCGGCATTCCTTGACCAATTTAGTATACCACCTTCATGCTTGGCGATTGTTGAAGATTGAGCAGTAATAGCTGAATGATTTCAACCTTCCTCTCGAAATTAATAATATAATTTTGGCAGCCAGGCCAGGGGTCTCTCAACTAAATCTGTATACCAATATTTGGGTCTATGAAGACCTAGGGAATTCATCAAGTTATAACCAATCAGTGAAAAACTATTTTTGCCTGCCACAGGGGATAACTCTGAGGCTTGGTGTGCTTCTAAACACTGTCCTCAGCATCGGGATATCCTCACAAGTGATAAGTTCCCTCTACAAATCCTGATTGATTGACCCACTCCATTCCAAGCTGCCTGAAGTTTTGTTGCTTGTGTTGTCCCTAGCCCACCAAGCCCTTGCTTTGGCATTGTTAAAGGATACTTCTTGGCTCTTCTGGCTATTTTAGGGTTGCCGGACCAGCTATCGTTATTTAAATCTCCTGTTATGCAGTTCCTCAAAAGGTTACATGTTTCTCCATCTTTTGTTAGGAACCAATGGGACTTAAATTTAGTCCCTACTATTCCACACGAGTACACCTTTTGAGCCCCTCCACAATTTTTCTCTCAAACGCCTTTCCCTCAAGGCAGTCTTTCTAGTCGATATAACAGCACAATGGGACAGCGAGCTACAGGCCCTTTCTGTTATCCCACCCTATAACATGTGCTGCCAGGACAAGCTGGTCCTCTGTAGTCGAGCGCCCTTCCTGCTGAAGGTAGTAACTGCATTTCATGTCGGTCAGAACATCACCCTTCTGGCAATATTTGCTCTACCTCACCCCTCTAAGGAGTAAAGGCTTTAACAGATGCATCTGGAAAGAGCACCTAGCTTTTATAGTGATTGTATCAAAGACTATCGGGTGGACGATCAGCTTTTAATGAGTTCAGTGGTGAGAAAGAAAGGCAAACATGTGCAGAAAGTACTCTGTGCTGGATAGTACTCTGCCTTAGGATCTGCTACGCTCTGGCCAAAAAGCAGTCCCTTGAGGGCTTGCAGGTTCATCCTATAAAAGCCAGGGTGCAACCACTGTGTTGGCAACATGGTGCCTGTCAGGCTGTTACGTGGGTGTCACTCCAGACGTTCACAAGGCACCATTGTCTGGACAGCGGGGTCTGCCAAGAAGTACATTTTGCCTGCTAAGTTCTTCAGGGCTTTTTGGTTTGAGACAGTTAAAAGGACATTCCACATAGGAGGTATACTTGGGTAACTTTGCAAAAGGTGAGGAAAGTCTATATCAGAAGAATAAGTTTCTTGCTTTCAGTAACATTCTTTGTAGTAGAAGCGCAGATTCCTCACAGACCCTCTCCACTTCCAGATTCCGTGAACGGGTCTCTTCACATAAAACAATCACAAATTAAGGATCTGAACACTGGCCATGACCAAAATTGTTGGCTCAGTGTGTGCAGACATAGTAGTGTCGAGAAAGCAACGGTGGGATAGCCACAAAACTAAGCGGCTCCTTGAACACCAGCAATATAGTACTGAAATCCATTCATTAATTCTACCCAGCGTTGTGGGCAAACCATCAGAATCGGTCTGTGTGCTCCAGGGGGCCTGTTGGCTGTGATTAGGAGTGCCCAGAATCCAAGGTCTGGTGAGTGGAGCAACAAATGGAGAGTGGTGGGGGTGCAGTGAACCAAATAGCTTGCGGCCAGCGGAGCGAGCTGCCTGGCCCCGGGAAGAAACAGCTCCAGACAGAGGGTGAGGGCGGCCACTGCGGCGCTTCGGTGGCTGAAGAGTGCGTGACCTGGTGTCAGCCTAAGCTAAGCCAGAGGAAAGCAGCAGCAGTGGGCTGGGCAGTCTGTTTTCAGGCTGACAGACGGCAGCGGAGTGGGGTCTGAGGAGACCTTGGCCGGGGCCATCCGACAAACGAGAGGAGGTCCGAGACCTAAGGAGCGAGATAGAATCTCTGCGGCGTCACTGGAGCCCGTGGAGTGCAGCGTATCCTGCAGCGAATCGTGAATGGAAGAAAGAGCCTGCTCAGGAAAGGCCTGGAGAAAAAAAAAAAGGAAGATCGGCTTGGGGTGTGCACAACCGCAACAAAGCCCTAGCTGTTGCCAGAATAGGTATGGAGGTGGATGTGGTGGGAAGCGGGGGCAGCCCCAAAGCAAGAGACAATGGGGCCCACCCAACTAACAGCAGAGCAGACGACTGTCTGGAGACAACATCATGATTGTCACACAGGGGACGGCCCGCCCTGGGCTGGATGCAGGCTGAGAGGCTGGACCAAGGCGTCAAGGGATTCAGAAAGTAGTAACCCAGGAGGGGGCAATGCGGCGGGCTGACGCCCAAGCACGGGGCCTAGTGGCAAGGGCGTTCTGGCCCAAGATGCTCGGGTGATGAAGGGCCAGAAGAGGATTAGAGCGAGACTGAAGGAAGTGGTCCGACGCCTCTGGCACAGTGAACCCCAGCACCTGGTTCGGGGTATTGGTGTGTGCCATAGGAGGGGAGACTAGAAAAATGGGACGCAACCGTGGCTTGCAGACTACACAGACCAACAACCTAGATAAATATATTGTGCAGGTGAAGACAGCTGGCACGGAGAGGAGCAAGTAATCCCTGGCAATGGTAGCCCAGGAAAGCGGCGACCCTTCACTGCGAGAGAAGATGGAAGCCATACAATCGCTGAGGGGCACCACTGAGCCAAAAATAGATAGGCTCTTCCAGTCCCCGGAGGAGGCCTGGGACTGGCTGGAGGGTTGTTGCACAGCAGGCCGGGAAACGGGCCTGGGTTACGGGTGGACTCTAGGGCAGGAGCAAACTCCGAAGAGCAATTGGTGGCACGCGAGAGACAAAAGGGACGGAGATGGAGTCGAGCCCAATCCGAGGGAGAGGAGAAGACTTGACAGCAGGGCAGAGAATGGGAGAACTGGCCCAGAAGGTCTCACTGGAGACAGAGCTGGTGCCCACGACAGACTGATTGAACATTCTTAAACATGAAAGGGATGAGAGCATCTGCGTAGATAGATATGATCATTTGCTTTGGCATCTTTAGCTCACCCACAAACATGTTTGAAAGTTATGGCGCTACAGAAGTGTGTAGTTGGGGACCCATGGGCAAGGTAGCCTGGTGAGGGGGGTGGGGATAATTGGGTGGGTTTTATTAAGGTGTGTAGTTTGCAGTATTTGACTGAAAGAAGCATGCATGCAGAGCGTGGAGAAAGTGTAAACTGAATATTCAGACTAAAACCAAGCTTACCCTTAGTGGTTAGGATCCTGGGATGGGGATGGGGGGTGGCAGAGAGTTCAACTCAGGGCTGCAAGATGGACACTTGATCACATATGGCAAATAGCACTGTGTCTTGGAATTTGAATGGGCTGGGGAGCAAGATTAAGAGGACTATTGTCATGCAATACCTCTGCCATCCTCTTACGGGAAACCCAGGTTCGTGGGAAGGATTATAAAGCTCTTCATAGGCTTCACTCTTAACATATGCTCTTTATTTATTCCCCCCCTTGTCATAGGAGGAGACATGAACCCAGTGTGTAACCCTGAGGTTGACAGACTGAGTGTAAATCCATCACCAGGAAAGGTGGATGATGAGGAGGGGGGGGGGGGGGGGGAGGGGGGGGGGGGAGTCGGGCGGTCAGCTGAGATCATTTTTAGAGGAGGTGGGACTGGTGGACATATGGCAGACCCAACACCCACAAGGTTGGGAATGTACATACATTTCCCGGCTAGATCAAATATGCACACACCACATTCACAGCAACCACTTCGGCAAGGCCAGGCATGGGTTAACTCAGACCACTCGCCAGTGAGGGTAACATTGAAGGGGCCGACACAAAGCCAGGAACTCACACCCAGACTTGATACATTGTACCTGAAAGACCTGGTCATTATGAGGCTGGGGGAAGGGGTTGACCGTTATTTCTGGGAGAACACAGGCTCAGTAGCCTCTAGCTGTGAATTACGGGAGGCCTTTAAGGTAGTACTCTGTGGACAGGACCAGGCGTTGATCGGGGGGTGGGAGGGGCTCTGCGCCCCACTGCACACATCTACAGGATGTTTCTTCATGTATACGAATAGCTCATAATACGTCATGCTGTGTTTAATAAAAAGAATAAAAAAAATAAATAAAAAAAAGATAGAAAAGAGAGCAAGCACCAGAAGTCAGCGCACATCACCTCTGACACTGAACAACGTTGGCGTGGAGCAGGCGCACTAACTGCAGCATGCAGGCATATTGTTGAACATTTTTGGGATTCAGTCTGTTGCCTGGGAAAGCGTTCAAATTTGAGGAATCTGTGAACAGATAGATTCTCTACCAGAAAGAGTTAACAAAGGTAAGTAGCTTATTTATCAGAGCCATATACTCCACTAATATGGGAAAGAAAGAAATTCTCTCTAAATGAAAAGATATTGTTGTGAAGAGTGTGGTGATAGCACGACAGATGGTTTTGAATGTGTTTTTACATGAACGGCACAGCTCAATCTTCATTAAATATGGCCACCTATTCTAGAAAAGTATAAGTGGAGTTTTGCTTAGTTTGATGGTTAAGATGAAGCCTGCATTTTCAGCACTAATTACTGTGTGAAGTGTTCTGTTGTGGGTTTGAGCATGCATGCAGTTATATTTGTTAAGGTGGATATTATCTAAATATTCTGTACTACCAAAAGATGCAATACAATTTTGTTTATTAAAAAAAAGCACTCACCGTTCAAATCCCATAAAGCTGTGTTTTCTGGGTCTTTTAAACCAAGATCATCCCCTTAAACCTCACTGCTTCATACTATGGGCTTTCATATTGAGAAAGTGCCATATATACCAAGAAGACGCTGCTCTGCAGCGCAACACTAATATTTTACGTTTTATACCATTCACAATTTGGCTTGTTTACATAGCATAAGTGTAAATCCATCTTCAACATATCCCCTTCTTCATGTTTTCAGCAAAATGGATTTCATCATTGTAGGGAAATGCCTCCCTCTGGCATGGTTACCCCCTAACTTCTTGCCTTTTGTTGATGCTTGTTATGATTGGAAGTGTGCTGGGATCCTGATAACCAGGCCCCAGCACCAGTGTTCTTTCCCTAAACTGTACTTTTGTTCCCACAATTGGCACAGCCCTGGTACATAGTTAAGTCCCTTATAACTGGTACCAAAGGCCCTGTGGCCATGGAAGATCTCCAAGGGCTGCAGCATATATTATGCCATCCTGGGGACCCCTCACTCAGCACATGCACACTGCCTCACAGCTTGTGTGTGCTGGTGGGGAGAAAAAGACTAAGTCCACATGGCACGCCCCTCAGTGCCATGCCAACCTCACACTGCCTGTGGCATAGGTAAGTCACCCCTCTAGCAGGCCTTACAGCCCTAAGGCAGGGTGCACAATACCACAGGTGAGGGCATAGTTGCATGCGCACTATGCCCCTACAGTGTATAAGCCAAAACATAGACATTGTAAGTGCAGGGTAGCCATAAAGAGTATATGGTCTGGGAGTTTGTCAAATCTTAGAGATGCCCCCTGTGTACCAGTCCTAACACCAGTGTTAGGCACACCAATTCCTGCCAGCCTGCCACAACCAGACGGGTTTCTGGCCACATGGGGCGAGTGCCTTTGTCACTCTGTGGCCATTAACAAAGCCTGCACTGGTGGAGGTGCTTTTCACCTCCCCCTGCAGGAACTGTAACACCTGGCGGTGAGCCTCAAAGGCTCATGCCTATTGTTACAGTGCCCCAGGGCACCCCCAGCTAGTGGAGATGCCCGCCCCTCCGGACACCCCCCCCAGAGCTCTGCAAGCCCCCTCCCCCTGGTCTGCTCCCAGAGGACAGAGGTACTTACCTGCTAGCAGACTGGAACCGGAGCACCCCTGTTGTCCATAGGCACCTATGTGTTTTAGGCCCTCCTTTAACCTCTGCACCTGACCGGCCCTGTGTTGCTGGTGCTGTGGCTTTGGGCTTGCCTTGAACCCCCAACGGTGGGCTGCCTATGCCCTGGAGACTGAACTTGTAAGTGCTTTTCTAACCCGAAAAACTAACCAATACTTATCTCCCCCAGGAACTGTTGATTTTTGCACTGTGTCCACTTTTAAAATAGCTTATTGCCATTTTAACCAAAACTGTGTGTACTACTGTTTTAAATCAAAGTTCCTTAGTTACCTGTGTGAAGTACCTTACAATTTATGTACTTACCTAAAATTTGAATCTTGCGGTTCTAAAATAAATTAAGAAAAAAATATTTTTCTATATAAAAACCTATTGGCGTGGAGTTAAGTCTTTGAGTATGTTTTCTCATTTATTGCCTGTGTGTGTAAAACAAATGCTTAATACTGCCCCCTGATAAGCCTACTGTTTGTCCACACTACCACAAAATAGAGCATTAGTATTATCTAATTTTGCCACTATCAACCTCTAAGGGGAACCCTTGGACTCTGTGCACTCTATCTCGCACTTTGAGATAGTATATACAGAGCCAACTTCCTACAATCATTTCACAAAAAAACAGAAAAGGGTCTTAACAGTCACAAGAAAAGACTCACCAGGGTCATCGGCCAAACTGTCCACGCTGAACTCTAAACTATTTTTAAAAGCATGAGAAGTCCTCGTAGGCTTCTTACAAATGCCACTTTCATCATCGTAGCATGGAGTTCCTTGATTGGCTTTTAAAGTAGGTGCTTGAAGGTCACTTAGGACAGAGAACTGTAAGCACACAAACAGGAAAGCGTGGTTTAGTAACATTATTTTGAATCTTGCAATTTTTACAGAAGAAAACATTTATTTTTTACACTTAGTCATACTCTTACCATACCACTTAGAAGCAGTTTAAATACTGTCCATAATATCTTTTTGATTGATGTCCAGTTTTTTGCACTTATAATAATGGATGTAATTTCAAAACCTCAGAATATACCTTGTCCCTCTTGACTCTATAATGTGCCCCACCACACTGCCAGCCATTCCTTTATATTCTTACAGGCAGTGCTCTCAATGGGCAAGTACTCACAGATACTCAGGACCAGCACTTCTTCATTTTTTCGAATTGAGTACTGACCTGAGGTCTAAGGGCACAATTCACAAAGGTAAATCTAGACTTTATGTCTACATTTACCTTTGTGAATTGGGCCCTCTGTTTTAATCAGCTAAATTACCAAGTAGTTAAAGCAGTCCCATGTATTTGTAGTGGGACGTGAGTGTCGTCTGGTGTGGTTAGTCCATGGGGGCAGGGAGTGGGGGTAGAGGGGGGGGGGGGGGGTTGGGTCTGGAACTGATTTGGACCAGTTAATAAGGAGGACAAGTATCTTTCATTTATATCAACCATTTGAAGTACTCTGGGAATAGAGTGCAGAGGGCCCGCAAGACACAGGAGAAAGCAGTCTACATACAAGGAAATGCCCATATTGCATTTCAGGTCCCTAATTAAAGGGGCTGTTATGAAGTCAACAGGCCAAAGGATCTATTACCAAGGTAAAGATGAGCGGGGATAGTCGGTCTCTAGTTTTCTTGCTGGGTACGGCCATTATCTTGAATTTTTGAATCGAAGAACTGGAATTTGTTCCTTGTGTCACAGCAGTGATAAAAAGTTTAAAAACAATGTTTTTTTTTGTTTGTTTTTTTACTGCTGGGACATAATTTGGGGAATGTCAAGGTCTACAAAGACACAAATTAAATTGTAACAATGTTCACTGTATTGCCTACCTTATGCCTAAGAAGAAGATGGAGGGGGAGGGGGGGGGAAGAGTGGCTGGCAATCCGGAGACGCCATCTGCTACCTTCCCCATCAATTACAGATATGGTGGCGAACACAGTTCGTTTTTTTTTTTTCTCAGAAGTGAGGCATGGCTAAATAGTAGCTGGGTCAGCTTATCAGCCACCTCATGTTAATTATTAAGGTATATTTAGGGAAGGGGGCTAAGGGTGGTGAGACCATGTTGTCCATGGCTTCCACACAACGCATCTATCCCTGAGCAGGTGATCCATGGGATTTAGGACCGCATACATAACAGGGGCAGCTTTCAATAATAAATTATTGTTGACTATTTGATTTTACTTATACCTTCCTCTGAGGAAAGTAGTTCCATTATTGACACCTACCCATCCACAGTTTTATGTATTAAGAGTATAGTTGTAACAACATAGTAACCTGTAATAAGAAAATTACACCTTTGGTATACGTAACTGTATTTGAGGTGTGACATCACCATGTTTGCTGCCATATCCAGCTGACAGCTAAGCAGACTTAAAACCATGGTTTAATCTAATCTATGAAAGAGATAACTAACTACCCCGAGTAAACCAAAGTTTAAAAATGACTCGTTGGTGTCTCATATGGACTATATGTTGATCGATGTATCTGGTAATAGATTTTGAGATTTTGGAGGCTAAAGAGTGTATATTATACCCTTATACTTAATGTAAAGCATGATGGCTTCGGAAAACTTGTGACCAACCATACAGTCAAACCAGAAAAGGCTTAGCCAGTGCCCGAAGGCAAATTGAGTGAGAACCTATATTGAAAGAATGCCTATTGCCAGCTACGCCTGATGATGATGATTGCTTCAGTTTTGGAAGAAATCTTGGATCGAGCACACTTCAACATTCACTGTATTAACTACGTATTTTTCTAAAACATGTATACTGAAAATGACTAATAAGACTACTAAACACCTCTGACTGGCTAGATGTTCTGACATTTAAATATGGTCCTACTCATGTAACTATCACATCTGATGTCTGTGATGTACAATGGTGGTGAAAAGCACACAACGTATACACATCTTTAATGTATTGAGCTTCGTCTGGAGGAGATCTTACCTTTTAGATAATTACTTTAGAGTTTGGTATTTAGGTTGTTTTTTTGTTTTGGCTACTGTAGTAGAAGGAATTTGTATTATTTGGAAATTTGGGTTAAAACGAATTATATATATTTAGATGGTGTTAATTATTATCCTTACTTCCATTACTGATCAGATTATGTTAGGCGATTCCACAGACAATTTTGATATAATTTTGATGGATACCATAAATGCTTTGATCCAATTTTTTGTTAGTTTAACTTAAAATGAAGTTATTTTAACGTACGCCAATGCTTATTTAGCATCTCTCGGTATTGACTTTGCCTAACATAAAATGCATACAGAGAGTGTATGTATAGACAATCTAAGCATCAAATATTGTAAATTGGAATTTTATAAGCCACTATAATTTGGCTCTGATCAATGTTTCAAGACACGGTTCACACTTGTACTTGAGATAAGTAAACTGAGGTTAATAAGTAGCGCGTCTTGGACATGTGATAGAGACTTGTGCACTGTGATTTAGAATTTGGCAGATGGGTTATTCCATCATAAACGGGGTGGTTTATCCATCCGCATTATTACAAGCGCATTATATCCGATTGCACTTGAAACGAGGAGGACATGAAACTGTTATTTTGGAATTTAGATTAATCACCTCAGGGGGTACTAACTGGTAAAAGGCAGAACAGATAACCTTATTTATTGAATTATGGCATAATGATGGATTTACTACAATGAAGTCTAGTTCAGCTCTGAGTTTTATGTTTTTGTGAAATATTTCCAAGGTCTGTACTCTTATGATCGATTTGGAAGGCTTAGTCATTTTTTTTTTTTAAATCAACATTTGGTCTTGATACTAGAAAGAAAAGGAAAGTGGTAAGATCACAGGACTGGAAGAGAAGAGACTATTACATTTCTGACCGATTCCCCAAAAATCAAATCTAGGGTATGCAAGCCTTATGAACTGATACAATCTGTAAGTTTCGGAAACAGCATTATCCCCAGTTAAATTAGCAAAATGAGCTTAACCTAAAAAGGGTCTTAATCTTCCATTAGCTTGTCAAGCCTTTGAAAGAACTCATTAGGGACAGGAGGCGGTTGGTAGATCAAAACAATTTTAATATAATGTTTGCCTGGCAATAAGCATTCCAGGGTAATAGACTGGTTCCTTGAAATTCATTGTGCGGACACATTTCACTGAATTTTTTTTTTTTTTTACATATCACTATTATGCCCCAATCCACATTATCTTCTCCGACTATTTTTAAATGTTTAAATTCCAAGAGAACAGAGTCCACAATTTATGGACCAATATCAGTTTTCCAGTAGCTTTCACTGATAAATAATACTTCACGTTTTCTTAAGGTTATGAGCTCATTCGGCATGAACATTTTTTTTTAACTATTGAACATGTGTTAAGCTGCAAGTAAGAATCATGGATTCCCCATATTGCATACTTTAATTGCCCTAAAAGAGGAGTTAACCTGCCACTGAGGAATAAAGAAGTTGGAACCTTATCAGTATCAAACCTAATTAAGCAAACATCCTGTATTTAGTCCAACCTCAAAGACTTGGTGGATGGACAGACTACCGAAGAGACAAAATACTGATCTGTGGCAGACCTAAACATAGACTCCTGGAATCCCCTAGTGCTAACACTACAGCATTGCCTTCCGGAAAAAGGAAGACATTTTTCAAAATACTATGCATACCCTTGACAATGGTGGCCTGTTCCTCCTACATTGCACTAAAATTCTGTGAAGAAAAAAAAAAAGCTTCTCAATAGCCACTTCCGCCATATTCACTTCCTGAGGCTCACAAACCTTTCATTTAAATATAATGACGAAGGACTCTGATACATATCCACCCGAACACCAAAAATTTTACAAATTGCATGTAAAGTTCCTCTTGACCAAGGTCTCCTTTTGGAAGAGACACAAAGTTTCTTCTTGCACCTAGGACTGTAAAACAAATTGAATTTAAGTCATCTTAAAAGGAAGACTGTGACACAAGCCTTTCAATACAACAGTTCATAATCTGCTAACTATTAATTACAAATGTGAAATTAAAAGCAAATTTGGTTTAGGACTTTGGCAGCAAATCTAGACATACAATGTGCAGTAGTTTCAGTCACAGTGCACCAGTCTACAGAATAGATAGACGTTATTCAAGACCACAGTGGTGACACAAGTGTGGGCTTTGTATGTTTAGAATCTTTAGCTAGTTACTGTGATAGTTGGAAAAACTTGGAATCTTCTAACCTGTCTACTGCAATAACCAGTGTCTCCTAAGACATTGACAGTTATGTTAACAGACTCCACTGAAACCATCTGGCGTTTTGAGACATCTGGAATTTAAATAGCCTTTTTCAAAGCCTGCACTGCAGCAAGCTTTAACTACCTTTGCATTTCGCACTTGTGGAGATCTTCATTCGGAGGGGACCTTCTGTACTGTATCATTTGTACCACTCCAGAAATTACAGATACTCCTGATATTTGTAATTCTAAGATACAGGATTACTGCAGCATTTCAGGTTGCACCTAAAGAAAGAAAAGGGGGCTTATCAAGGAAATATGAGAACCCATACGGAACTCAGCATTTATCTCAGGTAGAAAACACCAGGAGTTTATATTTGCCACATTTGTTGCAATTTTGAATCAGTGGTTATAGCGATTACTGTGCCACTAACTATGAAGTGCCACTATCAGTCCAAAAATGGCCACAACTTTGTTTTGGTCAGTAAACAAGGGCAGTCTGACAGTAAACTATCTGCAATCCTCCTCACACAACTGTTAATTTAATCTGCTGCAGTTTTTCTCAAGCTGTAGCTGATTAATGGAAAGATGATAACCTGCTTATAAGTAGGTGTAAATTGTACACCTGATGAGCGCTAAAACAGATTTTGACGACTTTTGGCTTTGCAAGGTTACATATTTGAACTGAGTCTTTAGCGTGTCCTTTTTAGAGACACTGAATAGGCTAAAGTTGTGTGTTCATATTACCTTGTTGTAAAATCGTATATTTAGTGGTTCCTTGGTTCAACTTGCTATGCACACTTTCTGCAACACACAAGAACAGCACCACCCCACACTCCAGCTCCTCTCCCCAAAAAAAGAAAGAGGTAAGTAGCTAACTCAACTCCTATTTAGTTTCTTGTTTTTGGTGTGTGACCATGTGTTAATGGCATTTCAGCTAAGAGAATAACAGAGTAAGAAGGAATGGCTATTTGGAGTCCAGGCACCATCTTTAAAGGGCAATTATTTTCCACTCACAGACATAGAGAAGACTAAGATCTGAAACAATATATTTGTCAGAGAACACAGTGAAGCGAGGAAGCCACTCTACTAGAATGCAGATCTTGAACTACCTATATTCAGGTGTTAAACCATAAAAGTAAAACGTCATATCATGCCATATTATCCAATTTTTCGACTACCGCAAAATGCATTAAAAAAAACATTTGTTCGGCAGTCAATAAACATCTATGCTAATAAAAGTACATCTTTTTAGTCCTCTTTCCAGCTTGAACGACAGAAACAGAAAGACGTATTTTCAAGATTAAGCCTCTGAAGTAGCCTTCACTTTAACACTACCAGAATGGACTTCGATGGATCACAACTGTCCACTCAAAAAGTTCTCACTAGGTAGTGAAAATACGGTGCTCATTTTACAACGATGAAAAAAAGCAGTGAATGAGACCACCCAACTAGTTTAGAATGTTAACTCTGGCCCTATTTACAAACTTTTTTGCAACTCCAAGAAAAAGCATTTGCAGTCTTCAATTCTACATTCGGATTCACAGTATCACACTTTATAAGTTGCAGAGTATGTAACTGTGTTCTCCTTTGGTGAAATTGTCAATCAAGTTATTAAATCATAGCTCTCGCTCTCCCAATACCTACTAGGTCCCTCAAACCATTTTCTCTGAGTCTCAATCTCCGCTGTTGTGTGCATTTGTGACCCAAGGCATCCACGTTTCTGACCACCACACAGGTGCTTTGAATGAGATGGCAGTTGCACCCCCTATGTGGTTTCTATCTGTGTATTTTCTGGCGCTGTGCCTCATTAAGAAATCACCACTGCCGTCTCCAAACTTGTGAACATTTCTCTCACTGGTGACGCCATAGCAGATCATTTTTCGCAGCAGAACAAAAGTGGCAACCACAGAAATGGATCAGAGAACAAAAGATCAAGGAGGAAAACTCACTTCTGTCATATTATGTAAAATGAAGCATTTCAGGGTCCCTGAAGAGAAAAGCATAGATACCGGCAATCCAGAGATATCATGAAAGCAGAGCTGCCACAGAGAACATCTTGGTGTGCCTCAGAGTAAACCATCATGGACTTAACCAGAATGGCCACAATATCCACAACTACCAACATTCGTGAAATGACATTATAAACAAAACAAGATAACCTGACAATGCACATGGGCAGCATACATACTAACTGCTGGAATTCGATTTCCAAATATAGTGCTAAACATAGCGGTACATAGTCAACCATGAGCCAAAATTACAAGGGTTCCTTATAATGTAGATCATATTCTATGACCATAAAGTGTCCTAATCTACAAGGCATTTGAGCACAATAATTGTTGGGTACAGAAATAAGGAAACCAAACAAAATCCAATATTTCTAGGACACAAAAGATTAGATGAGATTTGCGATACACTCATATTCCGAAAACGAAAGCCGATATACATCAGCAGCCATGATTATAAAGTAGCAGAATACTGTGGATCCGATTACGAAGGACCAGAAACAATGTCCCTGAGAAAATTGCTTCGCTGTCACACTGACGTGTTTCATAACGGGAGCTAATCATTTAGCACTTTTAGCAGGAAAGCAACAGAGACGCCGGGCTGGAGAGGAGTCACCAGACATGGCGGATGGGAAAGGCAGGGAGAAACAGCAGACCTGAATGAAATCCAAACGGCGTCATCTACTTTGCCTGAATTGTGTTTAGCGAAAAAAAAGCACAGAGTGAACCTATAGTGACCACTTTTATATGTTCTTTTCATCGAAGGCATTTTGCATCGTATCTGGGACTTGGTCAAGCTCGCCTGATCCCGATTCTGCCTGTTATTTAAATTCAACTGCGCTTTGTGCGTTTACGTTAACATTATTCATTTCGCTTTTATTTATACTTTTGCCCCATTTTTATTTGATTCATTTTAAGTTCCCAGTTACTGCTAGTGCAGAACGACTTCAGCAACAAAAAGAGCGCATAAAGACGCTAGTGTGTTGTTCTCAGTCCTCTTTTGCAGGCCTGTTTTTATTTATTTCACCTTTACATCACCCACCTTCCAATGTAGATTTCATAAAGACATTAGCAGTACAGTTGCACCAAAAGGGAAGAAAAAGTTTGCTTCAGGATAGCAGGACTGTGGGCAGTCCATGCCCTTCTGTTTCCGACAAGGTGGTTCCTTCCTTCTGAATCACCAGCATGACAGACCAGACGCTGTCCTTTAAAGCCCGCTCATCACCCATCCAAACTGGTCACCGATCTTTCAATTTTAGGTAAGATTACCTCTACTTCCACCAAAGTCTGCTACTGAACCCTTTACACCAAAGCACGGTAAGGCACATAGGGCCAGATGTAGCAAGCAGTTTGCGCCATGCAAATGGCCTAACGCGATGCACATACACAAATTGCGAGTCGGTACCGACTCGCAATTTGTGAATGCGACTCGCAAATAGGAAGGGGTGTTCCCTTCCTATTTGCGACTCGCATCGCAATTCAGAATTGCTTTGTGACTGCCTTCCCCTTTGTGAATGACGACAAAAATATTTTTTCAGAGCTGGCAGTGGTCCTATGGACCACTGCCTACTCTGAAAAAAACGAAACCAAATGGTTTCAGAAGTTTTTTCATTTTGCAACTCGTTTTCCTTTAAGGAAAACGGGCTGCAAAATAAATAAATAAATAAAAAAAAAAAAAAAACAGCTTTATTGAAAAAGCAGTCACAGACATGGAGGTCTGCTGACTTCAGCAGGCCACCATCCCTGTGAGTGCAGGGACTCGCTATGGGGTCGCAAAATGCGACCCACCTCATGAATATTGAGGAGGTGGGTCTTTGCGACCCCATAGCGAGTCGCAGACAGTGTCTGAGACACCGTTCTGCATCCGAGACTGCGACTCGGAAATTGCTAGTCGGACAGACTCGCAATTTCCGAGTCGCAATCTCGGAGTTTGCTACATGTGGCCCTCAATGACTTCATCATAAACGTAACCCTTGACCTTGTAGCAGGCACTCAATCATACCTCGAGCTCTGTCCTACTCCTGACAGTGCGCTTGCCATGTTCCCAAAACTTAAAACCTTTCTTACCTGCTGACCCAACGGGAAGACAGTTGATTGGTTATTCTGTTAAGAGATTCTCCAATAAACACCTCGGTTCCCACTCAATCCTTTCCCTTGGAAATGCAGACAGCTACTTCTTTTCAACATCACAAATTTACAAAATCTGATTTCTTTTGTACCATTCATGTGGCATTTCAATATGTGGGGAACGTTAAGACCCTTTTCTACCTTCCACACCATGCTACATCTGCCTCCCACTTTATTCTAACCAGGAGATTTTTTTTTTTAAAGTGTGCATAAAGTGTAGATTTTTCATCCCTGTTAGGTTATTTCTCCACAAAGCATCACTTGCATTTCCCAAGGGGACATGCTTACAATGAAGATCTTTCATTGGATCTCATTTCCTCCTCAGTAACTTACCCTTTACAATTGTGTGTTTCCTCTTCCACTGATGGATCATTCTGCCATTTTATGTTAAGATCTCTTCAAAGTGGTAAGACATAAACATCGTAGCACCTCCAAATATCCCAAATAATCGGCGCTTCCATCAAACTGAATGAATACGCTCCAGCTTCAGGTAATAACACAGTTATTAGCAATGACCTTTCTAACCCATGGATTTTTTTTAAGCCATCAATTTAATCTTTCCTTTGAAAAATGTAAACTTTACAAGAGCTCACCAATCTGCACCATTGTTTGTCTGAATTAGCATCTCTCAAATTAGCTTGTCAAAAGACTGCACCTTTGGCACATTAATTATGAACCTTAAGTCACCACTAAACACAAGACCGAATTTAGGATATTATAAAAGGTTCTCTTTTTCATTAGACTTTATCATAGCAGCAATGAAAGCTTTTAAAGCCATATTCAAAGTCATAAGGCATCTCAACATTTTCGCTACCTCTGACTGTCCATTCCCCTTTAGTCTGTGACCAGATCCACAACTACTTCATTGCAAGTAAATATATTAGGATTACGGATTCATTCACTTTGCGAGACCATGTATCCCCGCTACTGAAAGGGACAAACTGAACCCACACAACTTCAGCCCTTAACAACTGAGGTTGCCTCTAGGCTGCTCATGATTATTCTCATTTCAAGCCCATGCCCTTCATTTGTATCCTAGGTGACTGTGATGGTTAATTCCCACAAAGTGCCACTATCTAAAAGTTTCTCTGTCTACTGCATGTGTCGGTCCCTCTTCGTTGAAGCAGGCCAGGTTTCTTTCCTTGCTTAGAAAGCCTAATTCTGATCCCCCGGAGTTGAAAAACCACTATCCTATTCATGTTCAGTTTCCAACCAATGTCAGGCTTTAAGTCAGTCATTGGGATGGACAGCTCACTCATGGCTGTCCCGGATGACATCAGAAAACCACTGGATGATGGTAAAGTCACCATCCAAATCTAAATTCCCCCCGGGGGCAGATCAGCCTATTGTTATTAGGAAGATCTGCCCGGGGGGGGGGCAGAAACCTCTAGGCGCCAGGGTAAATAGTTTTTTTGTGTTTTTGTTTGTTTGTTTTTTTAGAGATGGGGAGCAACCCATTAGGCAAGGGTCGCTCCCCTGGGGGGGAAATTGTATTTAGACAATTTCTGCCCCCCTTGGGTGCAGATTGCCCGATTTAGAAACCACTAGGCACTGGGGAGGAGAGGGGGGAACAAATTTATTTTAGGCCATTTCTGCCCCCCCTGGGGCCGGCTGAGCTAGAAGCCAAAATCCACAGGTAGGCACTGTTCTCTATGAAAAAATGTGATGTGTCCACATTGTGTTTTGGGCCATTTCCTGTCGCGGAGGTATCATTTTTATCGGGAGACTTGGGGGAACGCTGGGTCGAAGGAAATTTGTGGCTCCTCTCAGATTCCAGAACTTTCTGTCACTGAAATTTGAGGAAAATGTGTTTTTTTTAGCCAAAGTTTGAGGTTTGCAAAGGATTCTGGGTAACAGAACCTGATCAGAGCCCCACAAGTCACCCCATCTTGGATTCCCCTGGGTTTCTAGTTTTCAGAAATGTGCTGGTTTGGTAGGTTTCCCCAGGTGCCGGCTGAGCTAGAGGCCAAAATCCACAGGTAGGCACGGTTTTCTATGAAAAAATGTGATGTGTCCACATTGTGTTTTGGGCCATTTCCTGTCGCGGGCGCTAGGCCTACCCACACAAGTGAGGTATCATTTTTATCGGGAGACTTGGGGGAACACTGGGTGGAAGGAAATTTGTGGCTCCTCTCTGATTCCAGAACTTTCTGTCACCGAAATTTGAGGAAAATGTGTTTTTTTTTTTAGCCAAAGTTTGAGGTTTGCAAAGGATTCTGGGTAACAGAACCTGGTCAGAGCCCCACAAGTCACCCCATCTTGGATTCCCCTAGGTATCTAGTTTTCAAAAATGCACAGGTTTGGTAGGTTTACCTAGGTGCCGGCTGAGCTAGAGGCCAAAATCTACAGGTAGGCACTTTGCAAAAAACATCAGTTTTCTTTAAAAAAATGTGATGTGTCCACGTTGCGTTTTGGGGCGTTTCCTGTCGCGGGCGCTAGGCCTAACCACACAAGTGAGGTGTCATTTTTATCGGGAGACTTGGGGGAACATAGATTAGCAAAACAAGTGTTATTGCCCCTTGTCTTTCTCTACATTTTTTCCTTCCAAATATAAGAGAGTGTGTAAAAAAAGACATCTATTTGAGAAATGCCCTGTAATTCGCATGCTAGTATGGTCACCCCGGAATTCAGAGATGTGCAAATAACCACTGCTCCTCAACACCTAATCTTGTGCCCTTTTTGGAAATACAAAGGTTTTCTTGATACCTATTTTTCACTCTTTATATTTCAGCAAATTAATTGCTGTATACCCGGTATAGAATGAAAACGCACTGCAGGGTGCAGCTCATTTATTGGCTCTGGGTACCTAGGGTTCTTGATGAACCTACAAGCCCTATATATCCCCGCAACCAGAGGAGTCCAGCAGACGTAACGGTATATTGCTTTCGAAAATCTGACATTGCAGGAAAAAAAGTTACAGAGTAAAACGTAGAGAAAAATTGATGTTTTTTTCACCTCAATTTCAATATTTTTCTTTTTCGGTTGTTATTTTCTGTAGGAAACCCTTGTAGGATTTACACAAATGACCCCTTGCTGAATTCAGAATTTTGTCTACTTTTCAGAAATGTTGCGGTTTCTGGGATCCAGCATTGGTTTCATGCCCATTTCTGTCACTGACTGGGAGGAGGCTGAAAGCACAAAGAAAATCGTAAAAATGGGGTATGTCCCAGTAAAATGCCAAAATTGTGTTGAAAAATTGGGTTTTCTGATTCAAGTCTGCCTGTTCCTGAAAGCTGGGAAGCTGGTGATTTTAGCACTGCAAACTCTTTGTTGATGCCATTTTCAGGGAAAAAAAACACAAGCCTTCTTCTGCAGCCCCTTTTTCCCATTTTTTTTAAAAAAACGAACATTTTCACTGTTATTTGGCTAATTTCTTGGCCTCCTTCTGGGGAACCCACAAATTCTGGGTACCTCTAGAATCCCTAGGATGTTGGAAAAAAAAGGAAGCAAATTTGGCGTGGGTAGCTTATGTGAGCAAAAAGTTGTGAGGGCCTAAGCACGAACTGCCCCAAATAGCTAAAAAAAAAAAAGGCTTGGCACAGGAGGGGGAAAAGTCCTGGCAGCGAAGGGGTTAAGCTGCCGTAGTCATGTTCTTTTGTTTCTCTTTCCACACCAACAACAGTCTACCGCTCATAAGACGGGCTGCACTAATGCAAACGTTGTTGACAATTTTTGAATATTTTCTTGTCTCAATTAAAGAACTGATGGTAGCAAATACAAAAACCTCAGTCTAATCAAAGTGAAGCTTAAGTATGTTTGGCAGTCCTCCATCAGCCTGGACCTTTGTAGCTCAACCACCGAGGGAACCTACCTGTGATTCTTACAAGCACCAGCAATACAAGTTTATTCTACAATTATACTCTCTACACACTCAAATCAACGAAGTTTTTCCTCCACCTTCTTCCTTTTTATTAAACCTCTCAAGGAATTTCTCAATGTTTAGGGACACTAGTTTGTAGTCAATACTGTCATTTTATTACACTTAGATTATGCAAATGCAGTCAACTTGGGCCTTCCAACATTTTTCAATAGGTTTCAAGTTATTCAGAAAGTTGCAGCCCATTTACCTTTTGCTTGGAGCAAGAAGGGTCCTTTACCCTCACATCTAGACAAACTTCACTGGCTTCCAGTCACTAAAAGAATCAAGTTCAGAGCCTGCTCCATGGTTCTGTCCCAAATGCAGTTTTGAAATCACAGATGATTTGCACATGTTTATGCAGTGTCCCGGTATTCAGCTCTTCTGGCAAGAAGTGGGTAAGGCTCTGAGATGTTGAGTAGAGAAATTAAGGTAAGCCTAGCACTGGTGATCTTTGGTATGCATGAGGATAAAGGGGGAATTATTAAATTACCTAAGATACAGGGACTACTTTTATTTGTATTAGTTCTGGTGGCAAGAAGGGAGACCTGCATTAAATCTGTATCCTCTGCCTCACCAGGGCTCACAGAGTGGGTGCATGCAGCACTGCGGGTTACTAAGCTCGACTGCAAAGATATAACATTGGAGAAGGCAGGGGTGTGGTTGCCACTAGAGAACTGGTGGATGGAATGGAACTTGGGAAGGACCGATAATCACTTGGAAGGTATCCGATGATTACGACATACGGACCAACACATGGAAGGCACTGAGTCCAGCACGTTCAAGCAATTGATGTTAGATAAGGTCTTGCTCAGGTTGAGGCGTAGAGACAGAGGGGGCACGGATTCAGCGATCCCTCTGCTGGGAAATTACCATGTCACCCGCTGCATAAGGAGGACACAAAAATAAACTACTTCATTAGCTAGCTTTCACCGATAAGCAAATATATGCAGGAGGTGTAAGATCAGACAGAGGACAATTAATATAAATGAAAAGTTATATTTAAAAAAAAAATAATAATAATACAGGGAGAGATAAATGTATTGCACAGCTGTACTGTTTTTGCATTTCAAGTTTATTTGGAGAGGACAAGACAGAGACGCATTTTGAAGACAGCAATGTTCCTGCTTGAGGTAATGACCCTGTGTAAGCATTCAGGTAAAGAATCATGGCTCAAGATTACCATCTGTCTAATGGTTAGTGTTAAAACCCACAATAAACCTGAGGCTCTCAATGCTGTATAAACTTGGTCATTTAATTTTTATGACAACTGCCTTCCGACGTCAGAATGCACTTGGCATAATAAATTTATAACTCTAGTTGTGTGTAACTATTTGTTATAGATGCCTAGTGACATCATAGCACCATTCTGAGTAAATGCTATAAGTGGATGATCAATTTTCAGTGCACAAGGTAAGGGGGAAATGGCAACACTCACAAAGGTAGACTCCCAGTCATTCCCTTTTAAAGTGCGGCAGAGGCTGCTACTAGTGGTGAGCCTCAGGACTCCTAAAAAAGCCAGGAGCAGCTTTCATTGTGAACCAGGATATAATCAAATTCAGGTGAGAATACTGTATGTATTGCATGCCTCAGTAAGGCCTTCTTAAGAGTGGTAAGGGACATCAACACAGCCAATGTCCTAGGGCACAATGTTCTTTCTAAATGCTGTAATAATTACTTGATGTATGTAAGAATATGTTCATCATACGTTTGGGCAGAGTGTCAAGCTACATTTAAAGCAATAGGTAGAATGGAGACCAGGGAGAACTACAGCACCCAGAGATGGTTAGTTCTGAGAAGAACACATTAGAAGCACCTTAATTAACTGCCTAATCTTCAAACCCTTAAAACATGGTTTCCTGTAGCTGGTCTAAAAGATCAGTCACCAGCAGAAGGGGAAGAATACTTCTGTGTAAATTGGAGATGCCAGATCAATCCATATTACTGTGACGCCAATTTTCCAGTCATGAGTTTTCATTAAACACAGGTGCATTTTGTATGTGGTAGTCTTGATCCAGTTCAACAGAACTTGTACACCAGAAAATAACCATTAGCCGAACGAAAGCCCAGTTCTGACAAAGTTGCACCCCAATAAATGAGACATCAAGTAACCCAAATCAAAGTATTACATTTTTAATTCTGAGACTCTGGAGCCAAGCAAGGCCTTATGATTTTACTACAATTACAGTATAATATACTTAATTTGAAGGGGTTTTCCACCAGCCCTCTTCATTCATTGGTCGGTTATGGTATCATTCACATTTTTGCCCATCGCACTACATCATGCAGCTTGGCAGAATAGGTCAGCCTACTTCACTGAGTGTGACGGCGTTCTGCCCTTTAACAAGGAGCACGTCCACACACAAAACAGCTACCATAGGTGCCACTGAGTACTAGCGAAACGCATGCCATTACAAACCAGAACTAGTTCTGTTTTTAGCCAATTTTATTTTAGATTGATGAAGGCATGGCAGAGCTCAACAATAAAGTTTTGCAAAACCGAGGACAAAACAAGCATTGACAAAGCCCAAAGGCTTGCATCCAATGCCAGACCTATTGGCTTTGCAAATGCGTGCTAAAAGATGAGTCTTGGGAGGAGGTAGCATTTATTTTTCTCATTAACCAAGCCATTCCATGACAAATTAAGCACAATATTTAGGAATACAAAATTTGTTAAAAGGTATCCTTCACAATGTTTTAAAAATATAGGCAATCGTGTTCAACATGCAAAAAAAAAAAATCTGAGACAATAACTCAAACGCAGTTTCTCTAACACTTCCTTATCTATCGTAATACAAAGCAAGGAGTCCCATAACTTGATAGCTGAACCTGGGTGGCCATCACACAGAGACTGAACCACACGTTCACACGGTGCAACATGCTACCCGTCTGGATAAGCGCTTCAGCACCACACAGAGGTAGTAAGCGCAACACAAGCTAGAGCCTTCCTTAACGCGTGTTTTTACAATGAAGTGCTTCACATGCTGGAAATACTCCTTGAAACTACAACACAATAAAAAATGTTAAAAAAAACAAAAAAAAAACAAAAACGATTTTGCAGTTTAGCAGGGCCAAGCAAGCTGAATCCGCTGTTAACCTGTGGCGGAGAAGGCACAGTAGATGGCATCGAAGCAATATCTAAAATTAAATATAGTTCTGTCCAGAGTGCTGCATTACAAATGATGAGCCGTTCTAAATTCTAGCAATTGATTTGAAAACTGTCCAATGAAAAAATTGTACCATATTCTGAGCCATATCTAGGACCGGCCTTTAAGTTTACTGTTTAAACCCCTGTTATGTAACAGATAATTTGCATCTAATGCACCTATAAGTCTTCCACCATAAATGTTGTGGCGAGTGTTCTGAACTCCTCCAGGTTACAACAACATAGATTAAATAAACTCTTGCCCTTATTCTATCCCAAATTACCCAAATTATTTTTAACCTGTTCAAGGCACAGGCACAAGAAGAAAATAATGTCTGCAAAGTTGTAAAAGATTCTTCGCAAATTTGAGAAACCCTCTAGAAAGGTTCACACATCTGTGTATAGTCTGCAAAGTGTTTTAGAGCTTCAGACTATCTTCCTAAAATAGTGACATTTTCTTTACATGTATGTATTTTTAACGCTAATAAAATAGTTATGCAGAAAATATTTTTCAGTAAAGAGACGATACTCGCCACAATGCAAGAGTGCACAGCAAAGGTTTGCAAACTTTAAACTTGCAGAGAAAAAAAAAAAAAATCTGTATAACTTGGTTTTACATTTAATTTATTAAAGTTTTAACAAGCAAGGTACAGTTTGTATAACAAAATAAACGGTTGAAATTATGCAGGAAGCAATGTTTTGAGAAATATTACATCGTAGGTTACATAATAATGACATCCTATCATAAGCAAACAGGGTGAGACAGGGCATGAGCTGCAATCATGAGGAGAGGGAAGAGAGGTCACAGCATTTCTTCAGGCATAAGTCCAACAGTCTGCCACTATACTTGGTATATATATATATATATATTTTCATCAATGCTATAGGTATCCTATAATTTTCACAACATCTTTTGGAAGTGGTTTTAGCGATATCAAGTTGGCACAGTGGTGCATTGTTGGGTATGTGTGTAACAGAGCCTAGAAATCTTTATGCCTGTTGGATTGTGGAGTAATACATTTCCAGATGGTTGTTGCAATATACCCAGTGTGACAGCCAGGTTTTAATCTTTGAGTAGCGCTTTCTGACCCACACGCATGCAACTCCCTTCTAAGCCAGCAATAGGGTGTTAGATATGAATCACATCATATGACACAGGATTTTAATTGTGCATCCCATCAGAGCCAAAATGGCTGATCAATGAGTATACATCTTACATTGTAGATACTTGGGTCAATATTTTGTGCCAGCAGCTATTAACTAATCGGCAATCGACTACAAGGTGGAAGAAATCCGCTTCTGGAGTAGAAGCAAAAACAACAAGGTGATGGATGGAATGCCTGAATTAATCCCAGCCACCGGTAATCACTCGGGCTGCATCCGAATCCATTGCTTTTTGGCCACCATGCCACCTCAGATTGGACCCAGCTATATGCAAATCAGTCTTGACACTGCTCCTCATAGGAAGACTCCAGCCTGACCTGCCAAGCCAGGTCCTGCGTGAACTGGAACGCAAGCAACCTAGGGCCGGTTTCGCCCTGGTTAGGGCTCCTCAGCCAGGTATAGGTTGGTTCCAATGGCACAGTGAGCCCGGGACCCACGTCTGGGAACACCTGTCCCGCTGGCATGGTGGGTAAAGAAGCAATGGCGAGTGGGTGAGATTAATTCATGCATTCCATCCTTCTTCAGCCTGAAAATTGGCTCACTATGTAGAGGAAAAAAACAGGTGTGCTGGAAATAAAAAACTGGAACATTTTGTAGCCTCAATAAATGAATGAATAAATAAATAAATAAAAAAACACCCTTGAAATGCAAGATTTTCTGCCAATAATTAAATGCACCAAGTTGGTTTTCTCAAGGAAAGCTGTTTAGTAAGTCAACAGTGCTGCATCTGGGCACCCTGGAAGAACAGTGTTGATATTCACGACTGAATGCCCCTGAGGAATACTGGGAGGGCCCTATGCCTATGGGTGGCTACGGACAGCATATTTCTCCCCCACCCCCCAGTTTCTTCTATTTCTTTGTACACACCCACGAGAGGCATCCAGCGCCACTATAGAACTTATTTGATGCTACCCGTTTTGAATGATGGAAATATGCCACTATGTTTCATACTTACTGACCTCCATGTTATTACACGGCCACTGGGGCTTCAGACGCGACTGCATTGTTGGCCTTTGAGTATTTGTGCATAATGGAAGAAAAAAAAAAAATGTGATATATATATATATATATATATATATATATAAAAATAAAAAAAAAGAAGGCTTCTCCCATCTGAACCTTTATGTCGACCCCATAGCACAATATTCAACAGACTGAAAAGAAGTCTTTATGATCAAGCCAATAACAAACCCCTGACCCTCACCATAAACAAAGGATTTTTGGAAGCAAGACGGGGCAGACTTGTCCGTCCAGTTTGGAACCGCAAAGCTGTAATGGGCTTCCGTCTGAACCATTATGTTGCACAGAATGTTTCATTTTAAGCCAATGAAAGGAAATGTGGCAAGCTGAACGAGAAGTGTTTCTGTATAGGTTAGAGATGTCAGATGAAACCATGATAATGGACACCACGTCTCCAATCATCTGCTTTCATTAAACAAAAGTGTTTTGTAAGCTATAGTCCAGTTCAACCCAACTTGTACACCAGAAAATAATGATTACATGAACATTCTAAATAAAATCTAATGGAGTAGTAACTTTTCAAAAAAGAAACAAGAACCCCGCATCTATGTGTCTAATATGTTTTAAATGTCTTCTGATTCTGCCTCCAAAGGCAAGGAAAACGGGTTGCTCTGTCTATTTCTACTGAAACTTTCAATAGGGTACTTACTTCTTTGCATCCTACTCACAGTTTAGTTACGTAATACTCAGCCCGATCTCCAGTGCTACCACTAATTAAAAGTATAACTTATGCTCTCTTTGGCAGACATATGGGAGACTGCATCCACTTGCTCAAGTTCTAAAGACATGTATGTATGTATGTATGGATGTATGTAGTATTTGTAAAGTGTGAAACTAGGTACAAAGAAAAAGCGGTTACAGAAGCACATTGTGAGGCTGTGCGACAGTGAGACATTGGGAAAACAATTGCTATTTGGACTATTACTACCGGCATCAAAAAAACTGATTGTAATGCCTGTAGCCTTTGGAAAATCATTTCTGGCACAAGATACCTCTTACATGCAGAGCCCATGACAGCCTTGATACAGTATCCCGCTGTCTTCTCATTTCCCCCCTCTTACAACACCTCTTTTGGCACAAAGATCCGGAGCCCAGTACTAAATACATCAGAACCTCTTTGAGCTTTCCGAGGTAGTTCCATTAAAACATTTTAAATACATTTAAAGTAATAACAGATACTAAGAAGGCTTTCACTTGCTCTGGGAACAGTTTCCAATACAATGTAACCTTGGTCTCTCCTAACAAAGAGTCAAAGTACCGCACATCGACGACTGTTTACCCATTCCTCATGCAAGTTTAGATTATCCATGGCTGAGGAGCGAAACGTTTCCATTTATCTTATACAGTTTCTACCACTTTGTTGCGACTTTTTTCTGCCTTGTACATAAGGAGAACGAAAATGTCTTAGTCCCAAAATCGAAATGCTTTCCTACTCCCGTACTAGATTGTATTTGAAGTTTAACAACTGCACCTTACACTTGAAAAATACCTGGGGAAAAAGAAATGTATTCCAGTGCTGGCCTTCAGTGAACAGTCACTTCTGATTTTAACTGTTCGAGTCTAGAAAAAAAGACGATGCGAAACGCGTCGATGCAAGGGTTAACTGCGGGCATTTTGTATTGAACATATCGGCTACAAACGAATGATGCGATCTGTAAGCAGACAAGTAACGATTATTCCTAGGTTGCAAAAATGTGCGACCCTCGCCTTCCTTCCCATTGCACAGAATCTCCTAGGAAGGCATGAGGCATTAGAATCTGCATCAACTGGAGTTGTTGCTTCACTTGACAAAGGTTAAAAAGTCAAATCACGGGCTGCAGTTAAAGCACCGGAGCCCGATAAGAGAAAAGTCCCAGGCAACTATGACAAAGGCACACCTAGCAGCAGAGCAGCCAGTCAGATACATGCGAGAACAGCGCTGAAATCAAGAGATGATGTTCCCCATGTACAGAAAATACAGAATCGTAAAGACACGGCCAAAAGTAGATTAAAGCACTAACGCCGCTACAAACAAATTCGTTTACCGTTATAAAAAAAAAAAAATCAAAAAAATCAAAAGGGCACTAATACTTGACTTGAAAAATTGCCTTATTTGATTTCGGGATTAAAACCGGCTGGTCCAAGCGTTGCGTCACCCAGTACAGGTCACGTGGCACGTTATTCGCAGAGGTAGGAGACCAGGTATGTTAAGAACGCCTCTTCTCAAGTGGCTGATAATTAACTACCCCCCGCTGGAGCTTTCTCGAGCCATCCAAAGAAGGTTTCCGTGTAATCATGTGAGTGCCATGAGACAGGAACTGAGCGGGTGCCAGTGTGAGGCAAACCATCACTGACGATACAGAGAGGTGACTCGCCCCTGCCCCTTGCAAACCTGATCGCCTTAGGAACAATGTGTAATGTATACAGCGTTTTAATGTGTCGATTATCTTGATCTTGTCTCCATTAGTCATCATCTAATTGTGGAACTCACAGCTCAATCTTAACACCCAAGCAGATCTGGTTTTTATGTACCATTGAGTTACTATTTACAGCATCCGGGCAATTCTATGGCTCCTTCAATACAAAACATTATGAGGGTTTGCCTTCACCAATCTGTAGTCAGTTCTTTACAAGTAGTAAAGCTGCACGTACCCGTCCTTCCAGCACAACGCAAAGAAGCGATGCGTAGATGGAATACCTCAAACAAGTCAGCGATACAGGGGCTTCTGTCCTGATGGTTTTTGGGGTAGCTGAGGAGGAAGCTGCTTTAGACAAGGTGTTTGCGGTGCAATATCCACAAATAAGTCAGCAAAGAAGTGTGTGTTTGAGAGGTGGGTGCTACATATTGTAGAAGCTCCCAGACCAGTAAATTACCATCTCTTGTTGCTGCAAGTTGAACCAGTATGGTTCCGTAGATCATTTGTGAGATAAATTAATTACCAGCAAGTGACACGTTTGCTGGACTACACGAAATTAGCTTGGTCATCATAATTGGGGTTTCTGTGTAGACATAAAAAAAACTAGAGCAATTGACACATTCTATGATTAAAAAGGCAGCATATGATCTGCTAATGTCAATATGTATCAACGCAACTCAATGTTATTTCACTCATCTGTCAGATATGTACACCACTAGATAGTCAGTATCTCTGCCTACAAAAGGTTGCCCAGGTTGCTCCTCAAGTCACCATTAGGACTACAGTGAATACACTAGTGGTATAAACAAACTGTACCGTGTTACCCCTCTGGCTAGAATGAGCCAAATAGATCCATACAAGCTAAAGAAACCCAAACTCTTACCATCAAACAGCAATGAATGCACAACATAAGTGAAAACAAAAGGACAACAGCACTTTTTAGATGCATGTACACCACTCTTTCACATGACCATCATAGATACAAAGGACTCGCAAAGTGCTAGCACTTTGCTACAATGTTGTGATTCAATGCTCATTAGATGCCTGCAGTGCTTCCACATACACTCCAAAACCCAAAAGAACACACTTGACTGAAGCTAGAGCACATATCCAACATAGTTATGGTTAACAAGCTAACTGCCATCATATAGCTTAAAACAGCACAAAAAAAAAAAAAAACACAAATGCCCAACAGACCAAAATTACGTTTTATAATTAGTAGGTACCATTAGCACAAAGAAGGTCCAAGTGGGTGTCAGAGGGCTTTCAGAGATTAACAGGCAACACCGTTTACCAATAGCAAAGGAGTGTGTGCAGGTGCATAAACACAGCTATTACTTTTCATATATGAGAAGGATGGCTTTGAGCAAATTTGCACCTAAGTAGGCCCAGAGTCGGTGGTTTTCTTCTAATTTTATCAAATCAGGGAGGAAATTGTTACCACCTCAAGATGTAACACTTCACTTGATATGAGACTCTAATAAAGCCAGGGGTTACCCTTCAACAATGATTCTCTCTGCATAAGATAAAGGATGACTACCAGAGTATATGTCCACATTGCTCCAGAACCAACACTGATAAGACCATTCACAGCACTCCTCTCTTCTCCACCTAAGGGTGGATGAGAAAGGATGGATGTCAGAATACATCCACGTCCCACCTTGACCAATCCCGAAATAACTTTTTTTTTTAAAACCCAATCTCTCTCCTTGCCTCCTTACCTGTTCCCATTTCCTAGCTAGTTTAGAGAACCTTTTATTTATTGGTTACCCATATCTATTATTTTCTCATATTTTGCGTCATGTTTCCATTGCTGTCAATTCCTCACAGAACCACCATACCAAACAATTCTGTCCATTCATTAGTGGACGACGGCAACAGATTAGAAATGGCATGGTCCAAATGCTTCTAACCTTGAAGGAATTTGACAATGAGTCTCACCTTCTCCAAGAAGGATATAAGTTGCCCATTCACAAATGGTTTCAGTTTAAGTCTTTTTGTATCAAGCACTAATTGCACTATAATAAACACGAATCAGTTTTTAGCATCCAAAGTTACCAAACACTATACAAAAAAGTGCCTTACTCTCTTCTATTCATTTTAAAGCTTCTGTTCTCAACTTAAAACTTAAGTAATTTAACAGCGTTTAGATTCCAAGGTCCTCTCCACCTTGAAATTACAGCAGCTGCTTAAATTTAGGGGGGAAAAAAAACGAAGTCATGGCTCCTTAGTCAGCTTTATCACTTTGGGCTTGTCCTGCTCTCACTGTACCAATGTTCTGTATTTTATCAAAGATGGTTTTAGATTTGACTGTGCTCATAATAGCACTTCCCACCTTTGCCTGCTACTATATACTAACATCCAACAGAATACGGGACAAAACCTTTAAAAACACATCATTTACTGCCCAAACAGGCCCTAGTGTTGGCTACCACAGTATCTAAAGCACTCACCATCAAGGAACACCTATACCTCCACCAGCCAGACAAAGCGCGTGTATGTCAACATAGAAGGAGTGGATGCAACTGGCATATCCTTTAAGCCATAACTCTTAAAAAACAAAATCATTTCATCAAGCGTAATGGATAAGGTCCTAATGTCAGAACGAAGGTCTTCAACAGACTGGAGAAAGCATTCCTCCAGCAAAGTCACCGAAGCCTGGTCAAAACACAATATCCTATATCCTGTAAAGATGAACCGGGTTATGATCTATGATGTAGCCAAGGTAACCACCTAGAAAGTCACCTGGCAGTGAAAAGCTAGAGAAGGCTATAGTGAGGGCAGTTAGTTTTGACAGGAATGGTACAAATTTAAAGTTGATCACCATATAATATTTTTTCTTTCTACTTCCGTGCCAAGCCATGCAACTGCCAAAGCTGTGTTTTCACACAGCTTATTCAAAGCAGGTCAAATATATCCAGTGCCTTGAGACCCTCATGGGCGAGTAGTGCGCTTTACAAATTCCTTGATTGATTGATTGATTGAATAGTTAAGGACTATCGCCCCTTGACTTTGGGACACCACAATTTTCTAACACAGGATTTTCTATGGATGGTGGTGGAAAAGCTGTTTCTGTCATTAAAAAAAAATACACATGGTCAAATATTGAAGAACTGCATGCTATTCCTTTGAAGCAATACATCTGTAACGTCAAAGAATAAGTCCCCACGTTGTTTACATTGTAGACCCAAGGAAGTTCATATGCCAAGTGACCAAATTCCTGAGAACGGGTTCGCCTAACTGGGCACATCCTAGCCCCAAGTAGGATGAGGAAAAAACGGCTAACTAGAGCGTTCCATGGAAGACTGGAGGATCCCCAAAATAAAGAGTTTTAGCAAGACTGGCAAAGCGGCACTGCAAAACTGGTCTCGCTGGTATGTAGAATGAGCAAGTGTAGGCATGTTGACAGTATATGTGCTTTGAAGAGTATTAGAATAATTGTTGGCTTCAGTCACCACTCACAATTGCAACATTCACACACGTTTTCAGAATTCGAAATGCAGCTACAGGTAACATTGGGAGGTTCCTCTTTCAACAAACGAAGTCATAATACACAAACGAGAAGCAGCCTTTCAACACTAAATACAGCAACACACATTATCACCAGATTTGTTCCTCAAGAAATTCGGGTTCATATCTAATACTGTTTCAGACAATGGTTTCAACAAAACTGAATAAGGCAGTTGTGGGAACGTGTATCAAGGTCCACAGGGTAGTCAGTGGCTATTGGGTCTCAACTATGATAGTCTTACAGTGGTGGCTAGGGCCCACAGTACTGCTGTACCCAACCAGAACGACCAAATGCTCTCTTTTAGTACCTGGCTCTTTCAAGGTAGCTGGGACAAGCACTCCAAGTCATACTCAAGGGGGGTGATTTGGGTTAAGGCACTCAGACAGGAGTTAACTTAGTGACACCAATAAATAAATAAATACCCTAACAACTATGCTTTGTAACAAAAAAATACTAATTACATTTAAGAAAATATACTACATATAAAATGAAGAGGCAAATACACCTTATGTCTTTAGCACCTTCCTATTGAGATATATAACCTGAACAAAATGTAGTGCCATAAACACAGTTAATATGGCATTTACAGCCAATGCTATTCAATTGAAGGTGAGGCTCTGAGATTAAAAAAAGAGTCTAAACTATCATAGTGTAAGAACTGAGTAACAGTAGCACCGAACCAGTCTGGCAAAAATGTACTTCAAAGGTTCTCGTCACTATAATTACTTCTTTTAACTTGTAGCGATTTAGTTTAATTTATTGGTGAAGGAACGATCATGGGATTTGGGTGCATTTCCTATTAAACTTGGCTGGGCCCTCAGAACTGCTATTGGGGCCAAACCAACAGAATGAAGAGCCTATCTACTCCTGTCAAACAACAACTACGAGAAAAGTGTGTGGTTCAGTGCACATTCTTAGGGCATAGCCTACAGAAATCCTATTAGTTAGTCATTTATGGGTTAGCCATAAGGACAATAGCTGGTCTAAGATGCCAGAATACCTAGATAGCCACTTAAGTCTAAATGGTTAGTGACCTCTATTTTAAAACCCATCAGTCACTGTCAGATTCTAGTGGCAGGGCACCCAAGGAACACAAACTAAACATGAGCTTCTGGAGCAGTCATAGCCCAGCAGTTATCTCAAAGGTTTTCGCAATCATTTGGGCTCTATACCTAGCTTGCAGTTAAATGCACCTTCTAAGAAGATGCACTGCAGCGTGTTCCCCCAGGAAGCAAGGGCCACCTCCTAGCACAATGAAATACAGCAGAGGTTTCTTCAGGCCAGCCCCAACTTACACCCAGTGTGGAAAGGAGAAAGCAACTAGCATGGCCCTACCTCTAGATCACAAGTCTTCTCTACTTGTTTGCTGCTCCTCCATGGATCTTGAACGTGGAACCCTGCAACGGCCCACAGTCATAGCACTTATGCCCAGACCTGGCCAACCAAATCTTGTGCACCCTTTGCAGCCTGGGGACTTCTCCATCTTTGATGGACAATGTCAATGCAAGATCAAGGCACAGACGTTTCACAGATGACTGTAGCTTATCCTGGGCAGAGTTAGGATGGTCAAACAAGATATGTATCAGCCCCAAACACAAGGCCTGTTACCAAGAATATGCAGATCACCCAGAGGAGCAGCTAAATTCATTCTAGCAGATAAACTGTGGCTACTTCAAAGAAGCTAAATCCCACAGCCATAAGAGCAAGTATAATTAACATAGGAGGATTTGGAAGATAAAATGTGCAGATTTCCAAGTTCAGCATGGACAGTGGTCAGCCCTGCACAAAGTCACCACTATCCCATACATGCAGTACAATGGATTCCACCATTCATTCATCTTCAATCCAACATCACATTTGCCCACCTACATGAGCAAGCACCATTTACATATGTGAAGGAATAAAGGCCTTTACGAAGTTTAGCCAAAGGACCACAGCCCTGTTACCTTAGCACCATTACTCGATCATTATTCAATGTTTTGTAGGTGGATAGAGGACAAAAGGCCACCCTCGTAGTTCATCTTTGAGAATTCATACCCTTTAAACAGGAGAACACTCAGTGTGCTTGAGTGACTGTCTAGCTCCCCGAGGGGACATACTACCATGCAGCAAAAAAAAAATGGAGGATCAAAATAATGGACAATGGTGAAGGCAACTAAATTTAACTTTGCACCATATGATGTGGATTTCACAAAAATGTTATTAACTCCCATATATTAAATTAACACCTCCAAAGAATGTGCCACATACTCTGCATCTTTGTGATGTCATTATTAAGATAATCTTTATGCAAAAACTGATAACCTTGCCACATAGGTAGGCCTTCCATAATACATTACACAAGTGTCCCTGACAATGGTAAAAGCTCTGCACAGTTATTTGGGAGCTTTCAATATAAACATTAATCTGTATTTCACACGGAACCATGAAATATTTTCCACATGGTTGTTTTGAGTATGGCAGGCAAAGCCATGTATGGCATTCACTGATTGTGCCCTATACCATAAATAGATATCTATATATATATATATATTTTTTTTTTAAACAGCAGCTTTGCATGTTTGAACCAAAACTGTAACTCAGTTTTTAGCTGTGTGTTTTTTGGAGAATTTCTAGGTTTTATTTTACGGTTCACTTTATTTGCAACCCTTCCACAAGCAGTCTATCCCCCACTTCCCCTTGATTTCAGCCGTACGCTACAGGTTGCCACACTGCCTGAACTGTGGGCAGGCCTTCTGCCCAATTCTCCAAAAGCAGACAACCCCTACTGATCATGGCCTTTGGTTGTGTGTTGTGGGTGTTGCCAATAGGGTCTTGCCTTCAGCTTGGACCTACATCCAAACCGGCGCAGAAGCACAACTCATGGGCTTGTATGCAGGCAGGACCTGCAACCAACCCAGACTACATACCCAACTTATGCTGCATATGGCTTATGGCAGCGCACATTGGAACTTGTCCAAAGAAGCCAGCTTATAGCCAGGTCTTGCACCCATCCAGCTGTAGGCTTGCTTTCCCTGCAGCAAGATAGGTGCACAGCATTGGCTGGGCACAGGGCATAGCCCAACCTTCTGCAAGCAGTCTACACCCATAGACCATTCTTCGGCCATCAGCAGTCAGGGTTCTTGCCCTAGACTTTTTTTTTTTTTTTTTAATTGGGTTTAAAAAAATGCAGATTAAAAAAAAAAAAAAAAAAAAAAAAAGTGATTTTCATCAACATTGGAATGTTGTATACAAAATGCCCCCTCCCCCCAAAAAGCATAAAATAGCCATGTAAATGAAGTTTTTAAATTTGCAATAGAACTTTCTATTACAATGCTGGACACGTTTGAAAGCATCTAGCTCTCTCCTGGGGTCAGGCACGACTCTTTGTAATCCTCAAAGCTGTGAACATTTAACACATACAAACACATGTATGTTTGGGGCTGATACATATCTGGTTTGACCATCCTAATTCTGCCCAGGATAAGCTACAGTCATCTGTGAAACGTCTGTGCCTTGATCTTGCATTGCCATTGTCCAAAGATTGGAGAAGTCCCCAGGCTGCTAATGCTCACATTTCTGGATGCTGCTAACACTATACACCCACCCCCCCCCCAAAAAAAAAAAAACCAGGGTGTGTGTTTGTTTCAGAGAGTACGTGTACTTAATATTTTTGTCCTATTAAGTGAAGACACTTCACCTCACAAGGCACCTGCTTCCTTTTGAGACCTGCAAAGTCCTCCCCAACCACCAACAGCAAAAAACGTCCCCATCTCCAAACTCCGAAAGACACCAAAAGAGATATTACACAGTGCCATGGGGGCCGGTGGTGGTGGGGTTTAAAGGGTTATGAGGGTCTGTTAGAAATGGGGTCTTTGGCTGGCAGTCTGTTTACCCCCTGTCCAAGCAAGGACCCTCACTCTAGTCAGGGTAAAAGAGAATCACCCTCAGCTAACCCCTGCTTACCCCGTTGGTAGCTTGGCACGAGCAGTAGGCTTAACTTCAGAGTGCTAGGTGTCAGTATTTGAACCAACAGACACAGTAACTTAATGAAAACACTACAAAATAACATAACACAGGTTTAGAAAAATAGAAAATATATATCTAAACAAAACAAGACCAAAACGACAAAAATCCACAATAGACAAGTCAAGTTATCAATTACAAAGCAAAAAGAGTCTTCATGTAGGTTTAAACACACACTAACACGGTTAGTGTGCAAATGTATCTTGGGTGCATCAAAAATAACTCACGGGCGAGTATGTGTCAAAAAGGGGTTGCGATGCAGCAATTTCACTCACGAGCGAGCCCTTGCGTTGTTTCTCCTTTCGTCAGGGTACGTCGTTTCTTCTCTCCGCAGGAAAGCGATGCGTCAATCTAGTCAGCACTCTCAGGTCCGGGCAGGCCTTGCGTGTTTTTTACACACCCAGCTGTACTTGCGTCGGAAATCTAGCCGCACGATGATCCAAAAACCATGCAGCGCGGGTTGCGATCTCACCAACCTCCGTCAGTGATGCTGCATGTCGTTTCTCCAGCTCCGTTTCTTCGGTCGCGTTGCAAGCGAGCTGCGATTTTCAGCCGCGTAGCCAGCGCGGTGCGATTTTTCACCCGCAGATCGGTGTTGTGTCGATCTTTTCCCCGCATGGCGTTCTGTGAGTGGATTTCTTCCTCTTAGGCTGCCAGCTTCTCCTTTCAGGGTCCCAGGAACTGGATGGGCACCACAGGGCAGAGTAGGAGTCTCTCCAGAGACTCCAGGTGCTGGCAGTGAGAAGTATTTGCTGTCCCCGAGACTACAAACAACAGGAGGCAAGCTCTAAATCAAGCCCTTGGAGATCTTCACAAGATGGAAGGCACACAAAGTCCAGTCTTTGCCCTCTTACTCTGGCAGAAGCAGCAACTGCAGGCTAGCTCCACAAAGCACAGTCATAGGCAGGGCAGCTCTTCCTCAGCTCTTCAGCTCTTCTCCAGGCAGAGGTTCCTCTTGGTTTCCAGAAGTGTTCTGAAGTCTGCGGTTTTGGGTGCCCTTCTTATACTCAATTTCTCCTTTGAAGTAGGCCTGCTTCAAAGCAAAGTCTCTCTTGAATGTGAAATCCTGTCTTGCCCAGGCCAGGCCCCAGACACACACCAGGGGGTTGGAGACTGCATTGTGTGAGGACAGGCACTGCCCTTTCAGGTGTGAGTGACCACTCCTCGCCTCCCTCCTAGCACAGATGGCTCAACAGGAAATGCAGACTACGTCCCAGCTCCCTTTGTGTCACTGTCTAGTGTGAGGTGCAACCAGTCCAACTGTCAAACTGACCCAAGCAGGGAATCCACAAACAGGCAGAGTCACAGAAATGGTATAAACAAGAAAATGCTCACTTTCTAAAAGTGGCATTTTCAAACACACAATCTTAAAATCAACTTTACTAAAAGGTGTATTTTTAAATTGTGAGCTCAGAGACCCCAAACTCCATGTGTCCATCCGCTCCCAAAGGGAATCTACACTTTAATCAGATTTAAAGGTAGCCCCCATGTTAACCTATGAGAGGGACAGGCCTTGCAACAGTGAAAAACTAATTTAGCAATATTTCACTGTCAGGACATTTAAACCACATTACTATATGTCCTACCTTAACCATACACTGCACCCTACCCTTGGGGCTACCTAGGGCCTACCTTAGGGGTGTCTTTCATGTAAGGGGAAAGGGAAGGTTTAGGCCTGGCAAGTGGGTACACTTGCCAAGTCGAATTTACAGTTAAAACTGCAACACATACACTGCAGTGGCAGGTCTGAGACATGATTCCAGAGCTATTTATGTAAGTGGCACAGACAGTGCTGCAGGCCCACTAGTAGCATTAGATTGACAGGCCCTGGGCACCTCTAGTGCACTGTACTAGGGACTTACTAATAAATCAAATATGGCAATCATGGATAAACCAACTACATACACATTTTATAAAAGGAGCACTTGCACTTTGGGCACTTTACCACTGCTAACCAGTGCTAGAGTAACAAAAACAGCAAAATCAGAGACCAGCACAGATCAACAACCTGGGAAACAGAGGCAAAAAGGTAAGGGAGACCACGCCAAGGATGAAAAGTCCAAAAGGATCACACCAGGTGTTTGGGCTTGTAGAACACCTTGGTATTACAGAAGGGGCCACAGGCCATCATGTGATACATTCCATGAGGGAAACAGCCTAAACAATGACTCCTGAACAACGAGATGTGTTGTCTACGAAAGCAGAACAACGCTTTTGTGAACAATGACTGTTTTTCTCCTGCCTTAACCATGCATGTCCTGAACAACGAAGATACATGGTTAAGGCAGAGAAAACCAAACTCAGGATAGGGAGAGGATGAGGTCAGGTAAGTGGGGCTGGGGTAGGGTTGGGGGGTAGTTTTAGGGGCGGCGGTTGGGGGGGGGGGGGTTGAGGTAGTTTCAGATTTTAGGGGCGGGGTAGTTTCAGTTTTAGGGGCGCAGGAAGCGGGTCGGGTAGGATTGTTTTAGGGGCAGTGGGGATGTCAGGGGGCGGGGGCGTTGCATGCTGGATGACGCATGCTGTTCCACACATGCCTTTACAAAGAAAAATCGTTAAGGCATTTGTGGTAACAATGGGGACGTCGTTCCAACCGCTTTGTTTAGGCATGCGTGGTTCCAGCATTCGTTCCATTATATGACTGCCCCAGCACAAGGGAGTGTTCTCTCATTTGCTCGGGCATGACCCCATGCAAATGGGATATACGTTTGTCTCTGCACTATTTTACAGTTGAGGAGATATAAAAAACAAACAACCTTACAAGGAAATTAATTACAGATCAATTACCCAAACACCAAAAGTCACACTGATTAATTTATCAATATAAATAATTAATAGGTTCAATTCAATCTTTAGTTGACATGCAATTTGATTATAATATTTCAACAGAAAAGTAAACTGAAAACACGTTTTTTATGATTGATTTTTTTGTGGAAGGTGTGCCGTCGCCACCAGTGAGTGTGAAATGCTAAACCTACATCAGTCGCCAGTTTTGCTATTTCAAAAGGGGGAAAAAAATAATCTTTAACAAAGGAATCCTTCCTGCCCCTTTTTCTTGCTCTTGCAGTTCTTTCTTTAAGACAGATTTGTCCTATTTCTCTTCTTCTATCTTTCCGATCTATGTGTTTTCCCTTTCTTGTACTGGTCCCTAAAAATAAGTGCAGGTGGGGCCCACTGGCAACCCCTGGCTCAAATTAAGCACTGTTATATTTGATCTCAGCACAAGTCAGGTGACATTCACACGGCACAAGTGAATTGTCCCATCACATCAGTAAACAACTATGCGATCCCCATGGAGGCAATGTGAATTCACAACAGACAACAAAAGACATTCTGAATATGAAGAATGCAACTGGTATAATCAATCAAACTGTATTATGAACATGCTGCTGCTGCACCACCTGCTTTATCTAGTTCGGTTCAGGCCCAGCTTTAACAGTAGCAATTCTCTACTGGACCTCAAAATGAAATTAACAGTTATTTGGCATTTGTACCACAGACACCCTCGCATTTGCATGAAGTCAAAGTATGTTTGAGGAGGTATGTGTGCTCTGCGGAATGAATGTAAATTATGTTGTAGCTCTGTTAGATATATGTTCATAGGTTTGATGACAAAGTGGAGAGCACATCTGCTAGTAGTCAGGAAAATAAATCGCCTCAAAGTTAGCATTCAAAGTTTTCATATGGCAAGAAATGCATCAAATTGTACTGTCACCCTCTTTGCAGTAGCTTCAAAATGGCAATATCTTATTTAACGCTAATGGCCTCTGCAGAAGCACACACACAACCAGGGAAGACAGTAGTATGCAAAACGATGTAGTATGAAAGAACACCGCCATATTTTCAAGGAACTAAATTCCTAAGAGACTGCAGTCCTCAATTGCAATGCAAAGCAAAACAAGGCCCTATAATTCATTATGAAGGCTTTACATTGTCATGGCTATTTTTTTTTTACACCACATATATGCAGCTAGTTTTGAAGATGGTGTGAGTTGACAGGGTAAGCCAACAGATTTCAATAAAGATCAGGGTCATGTGATCATATTTGTGGGGGGCGTGGCCAAGATGGTGGCCGGAGCGAACGCTTGAACAGAGAGCTCCGCTCACGGCCCACCTTTCGAGAAAATACCACGGTCCCTGGCGTGCAAAATGTTAAGTAGGCTTCTCCCCACTACCGGGGGGAAGCCCAGCACTCACCAGGCACGAACGCGCTGACTCCACGGCGGCCCTGCGGTGGAGTTCGGAGCAGGGTGTGGACGAGGCCCCGGCACTGTGAGCCGGCTGCCCTGACGGCCCTCCCCGCATTATCTCCTGCGAAGCTGGGGCTCCGACGCCCACTGACTCCTGGTGGAGTCTCACCCGACAGCCCGGCGCGCAACTCTCGTGAGCCGCGCTCATTGAATTGACCGCGCCCCGCTCAGTCGGCCTTGACACGGAGTGCGCGAGCAGAGGAGGGGCTGCCCCTGGTCGAGGGGCCGCGCCCTGAACGGTCCGCCCGGCTGTCGGTCCCCGTGCGGGGGCGGCTCGCAGCTCCTGGGCCCCTGGGGAGGTGAGCTCCGGCCACGTGAGGGCCTAGTCCGGGCGCTCTGGTCTGCCGCGGGTCCCCCGCCTGCTTGGGATCCAGACCCAGGGGGGCCCGCCGGGGCGCTGCACCAGGCTCGTGCGGCCTGAGCCTTGTCCCCTGGCCCCGCCGCGGCTTGTGGCCTGGCGCGCACCGGGACCTGGTGAGGTGCGGTGGCCTACTGGCAGCGGGCGCCCCTCCCTTCACACCAGCAGTACAAACGGGCCTGTCTGAGGTCTAGTGGTGGCAGAACAAAGGGGAAGAGAAGCCTTGACACAGCGGCGACGGACGAAAGCGCAGGGTTGCACAAAGCACACGCTAACTTGGAGCAACCCAAAGAGCAATAAGGAAAAGAAGGGAAGGTAAAAAAAATAAAAAACAAAGAAATAATAATAATAATAATAATAATAATAATAATAATAATAATAAAGGAGATTCCCCAAGTGGATAGCACACCACACCAATAAAACAACACTGGCACGGAATCCAACCTTCTACCCACAACAACAAGAATCCACAGCTACTGGGACAGCGCCAACGAGGACACCAGCACCTGGGTGGAAATTAGGCCCACGTCATCATCACAAAGTCACAGAGCTTGTGGCGTCTCTAAAGCCAACCTCCGTGCTGCCAATCAGGGACTATCACCACAGTTGCACCATCTGGCCCACCATTAAACTACCTGTTAGTTGCAAGTGAGTTGCCTGGCCTGTCCTCCCAGGGCCTGCAGGAGACTTCGTCTAGCCCGTCCTCCTCACACCACGCGGAGTGCGACATGGTCAAACCGAAACACCCCAAACCAGGGGCCCCCACAGATGGGGATCCCCCCCCGCTGCTGGGCACACTGACATTCAATCTGCAACGCTGCTACAACTAAACGAAACCCTACGAATGCATTCCCAACAGTACGACAAAATCATGCAAGCAATAATGGAGACTAAGACCTCACTGGAAGGGAAAATTGACGCTGCGACAATGGAAGTCCCATTGCTCCGCGCTGACCACTGCAAATTAACGGACAGCGTGCAAAACACAGAATCATTGCTAAAAACTATCCAACCAGAGCTAGCAGACATGAAAAACAAAATACAACAAATGGAAACTGAACTAGCGCAGTTGCAACGCAGGACTGAGGACGCGGAAGGGCGCTCAAGACGCAATAACATCAGATTTATTGGCACCCCTGAACGCTTGGAGTTACCTAAAGCCGAAGATTTTATAGAGAATTGGCTGAGGGACATTATGAACATACAAGGCGCCACTAAAGCTCCGATAATAGAATGAGCCCATAGAATCCCTGGCAGGACCCCACGACCCGGAGCGCCAGCCCGCCCTCTGATAGCCCGATTTCTTAATCGCAGAGAGAGAGGCTCAGTCCTCCCACATTTCAGAACCTCCAACCCAATCAGCCTGGAAAACTGCACTGTATCAGCTTACCCGGACTACACGTTGGAAGTGCAAAGCAAAAGAGCGGCATATATCAAGATAAAACAACTTCTGCAGGAACACAACATCATCTACTCTCTCATGTTCCCAGCCCGCCTGCGAATAACCACAGACGAGAAAACACTAATGTTCCCCACCCCAGAGGACGCATGGACATGGATCCACGCAAAAGGTCTGACCAGCTTCCCCAAAGGAAAAGAAACAACCAAAGAATGGATCACTTCTAATGCCAGAAGGAAAAAGAAAACCAAAACAATATCTCGCCCAACAAAATCACAAATGGAAGCCGACCAAGCGCAAAGCCTAAGGGAAACTAGCGCATTCACCGGGTCCCAGACCAATGCCAGGAGCAAAGTGAACATCACCGATAGCGGTTCTCCTGGTGGGGAATCCACCTCCTCCCTCTCTCCTCTATTTGTCGGCCCCGACCTCACCCCGCGTACGGCGGACGAACTTTAATATCTGTGGGCGTGTTAGCGTTGCGCCCTTACCGGGGAATAGTTGGGGGAGACTGGACCCCTCTCTCCATGTAACCACAAACGGAGAAACACGGCTGCCCCATGGCGGGGTCAGACCCACTCCACAGCCCGTAGATTGTTCGACAGACCGCCGTTGGAGTAGGCGACCACGACTTGATGCACACAGGGAAAGAACTATCCTGGAGGTGGGCCACTTGAGGTCCGTCCTCAACCAACCCACGCTCCCAACCAACTAGACTGTACCCGTATGGAACTAAACCCTTCAAACTGCTATTTAGGCACCGGTTGTGCCACCTTGTTTCAAATCGGGCCTTTCCCGACATATCCTTTTTTTGTGGTATTGTGTCCCTTTTCCTTCCTTTCTTTCTCCCTTCTTTACACTATCCCACCACCTCCTGGCTGCAGTGACCGGCAAGGGGGGGGGGGGGGGGGGGGGGGGGGGGGTGTTACGGGCTGTCAGAGATCGGTGGACGTTACGGGGGCTGGGATCCTGGGCTCACAGCACTGGCGTGTTACAATTTAATACAACATGACACACAAGGAACCTATATATAATATAATGACCTGGAACGTAAAGGGCATGGCAGGAGCAAAAAAATGCAATAGGATACACGCTCACTTAAAAAGACACCGTATCCACATAGCCATTCTTCAAGAAACACGTATCCCCTCAGAGGAGATCCCTCGACTAGCAAGGAGGTGGGCGGGACAAGTCTACGGCTCTGGTATTTCAACTTACGCTAGGGGGGTTCTGATATGGATAGCCCCGGGGGTCCCATATGCGGTACAACGCAGCATAACCGACAGAAATGGAAGGTACATACAACTGGTGGGCCACTTGGACGGGGAGATATTAGTGATTAATGGACTATATGTCCAGAATGTTGGTCAGGGTGATTTTTTTTACAAAGAACGATCTCTCACATGTCAAAAGACTTACCTTCAACATGCATCTGGTGCGGGGACATTAACTGCGTACCACAAATCGACTTGGACAGATCACACCCCCCCCCATAGCGTCCACCCCACTTACCAAAAATTCCCCAGACGTTGCGACAGTGGATGTCGGACCGCCGACTGACAGACTCTTGGAGACACCTGCACCCACAGGACCGGGAATACTCCTATTATTCTCTGGTACATCATCTTCATACTAGCATAGATCTTATCCTCACTACACAGGATCTGACACACAGAATCATGAGCGCTGAATATACGGCTAGGGTTATTTCTGATCATTCCCCACTTATAGCCCATATCAGATGGGGTAGACCACGTGCCTGCATCCCTACTTGGCGGCTGCAAACTCAGTTACTACAGGACCCGCCATTCAGAAAAGAATTAGCCACACACATCTCCTCTTATTTCACTCAAAATGATGGGTCATCGAGCTCCAGAGCAAACGAATGGGACGCACACAAGGCAGTTATAAGGGGAGCATGCATAGCAACAACGGTTGGAGTGCGTCAAACACTAGTGCGTGAGCTTCGCAACTTAGAGAAGGAAGTCCACTCTTCCGAAAATAAATTCGCTTGTGGCACAATCACCCAGGCTGAGCTCACTGGAACGCGTGCACAGTGGTACGACACAGACAAGCGACTAAGGCTGTTTGACTACCGTCACCATATGGCCCGGGCGCATGCAGAGGGCGATAGATCGGCAAACTGCTGTCATGGCTTACACGATCCGAACCCCGGAACTCCCCTATAGGTGCCATCCGCCTGGACACAGGTCTAATAGTAAATACCCAAGCAGACATCAATAGTGCCTTCAGAGAGTATTATAGCACACTATATAAAGCTCACCCGCCACCCTCCACAGCGTTAATGGACGAGATTGTCAATGATATCACATTAAACTGCCTGACTACCATACAAGCAGCGGACCTAGATAGGCCGATATATATCATGGAAATACAGCGGTCTCTGCAACAATTATCACAAGGCAAGGCACCCGGCAGCGATGGTCTACCCTTGGAATACTATAGCACATTCCCAACTCAAATATTAAACCCATATCTCGCGATGCTATCCGAAGCCTTAAAATGTGGTCAACTACCAGACACTTGCCGGGAGGCATTGATAGCGGTACTGCCCAAGTCGGGCCGTGACCCATTGGACGTACGATCATACAGACCACTCTCGTTATTAAAACACAGATTGTAAATTACTCTGTAAATTATTAGCTAATCGGTTACTCCCATATATGACCGACTTGGTACACTAAGACCAGTCAGGCTTTATAGTGGGTCGTAGCACCTTCCATAACATCCGGAACTTGCTGCGCCTTATGGCAAACTCCCCGGAGGGCGACTACCACCGGGTAGCTGTGTCCTTGGACATAGAGAAAGCATTTGACACTCTAGGGTGGACTTTTCTGATGGAAACACTTCACCGCATGGGCTTCGGACGGGCATACATTGATTGGGTGAAGGTGCTTTACACCAACCCAACCGCGAGGGTTAAGACTGGTGACACGATTTCCCAAACATTCAACATAGAAAGAGGTACTAGACAAGGATGCCCACTGTCCCCTCTTTTGTTCGCTCTCGCCATTGAACCACTGGCAGCCCGTCTGTGTGCGGTCGCCCCTTTATGGGGCCTCCGCGACGATCATACACATCGCATTGTTTCCTTATACACAGATGACGCTTTAATTTTTCTCCGTAATCATAATGAATCTCTGCCTGACTTATTGAAACTTCTCCGTGAATTTGGCTCATTAGCTGGATTAAAGGTGAACTGGGCAAAATCGTGTATATTCCCCATGCGCCCTGTCCCTGAGGCACATAGGACACTCTCCAACCCGGGCGATCTGAAGTGGTGCCACACCACTTTTAAATATTTGGGCATAAACATATACCACGACACACGCGATCTCAGAGACGGTAAACCAGGGCAGGTGATCAGATCCATTAGAGGATCCCTGCTCTTCTGGTGCTCACTCCCTCGCTCTCCTCTGGGCAGAGTGGCCATAGCAAAAATGATAATTCTTCCTCGTCTGTTATACTTTTTCATGGCCCTTCCACTGACCTTGCCGGCTTCCTTCTTTGGACCACTAAACAGCCTCTTAATAGCTCTAATATGGGGCAAAGGTCGCCAGCGCGTTGCACTGGCTAAAATATACCAACCACTAAACATGGGGGGGGCTGGACGCTCCCAGATTCGAACTATATTATGCAGCCACCCAAATCCAATGGATATCTACCTGGCTAGGGTGCCCCGACAATGCGGAATCAAAATCGATCCTGTCAACTCTGGGAAACGGGGAAGTACTACATTACCTTATGAATCGCGAGCACCCCAAACACCCACGAAACATACTACTGAAAATCGTGCATTGGATATGGGGCCGCTATGTCCTAACCGGTGACCAAAAGACACAGTACTCCCCCAGGATTCCACTCCTGGCCAACTCGAAACTTGCCAATATAGCTCCCAAAGTGGGTCTAGGTGGGTGGTACGATAAGGGCATAAGCACATTCGGCGATATATACAATGAAGGTCACCTCATTACATTCGACGCTCTTTCCGACAAACATAATTTGGGGCAGGGTGGCTTCAGAGCGCTTGGAGCTGTGCGACAGGTAATACGCTCTTGCTGGAATAGTGGCAACTAAGAACCCAACGTCTTACCTACGCTTCATGACATACTAGGTAACATTACAGCCCCACTAAAGGTATCTAGTACATACACGATCCTTGCTTCCCACCTTGAACACAGTCAAGAGCAAGCTAAAAACAGATGGGATAGCGTGTTGGCAGCACCCCTGTCACAGCAAGCATGGACTCAGGCCATGAATATGATCAAATCAGTGTCACGAAACCCGCGTTTCCGCTTCACCCAGTTCAATTATTTGCACCAAACATATCTCTCACCTCACTGCATCACGCGCATGTTCCCTCAATCGATGCGGGTGTGCCCAAGATGCTCAATTCCCGATGCCAACTTTTTCCACATGACCTGGGACTGCCCCCCAATCCGAACGATATGGAACGACATAATAACACTGCTGACGGAATGTACCGCCATCGCGCTCCCCACTACACCTGAAAGGTGCCTACTGGGTATAGGCCCCTGTCCTAAAAACCGGAAGCATACATTCAGATGCATAGCATTGGCACTGGTCATGTACAGACGCCTCATAGCAATTCACTGGAAAGCCCCCGCCGCCCCTGGGGTTGACCTGTGGCGTGTTGAGCTGTTGCGGTGGGCCAAAGCCGAGGCGCAGACGATGCAGCTCCTGGTGGACAAGGGGATCCCAGCTAAGGGTTTAAACACTTGGAACTCCTTTGTGAAACCATAGAAAGCAAAGACGACCTGCGACCACTATGAATATCTCATGAAACGTCAACCCCCCCGAGTGTAACTGATAACAATTAAGTTAACATAGCTAAACACCAACACAAGCACTACAAGGACGCACCCCAACAGACGAGCTCCCCCTTTTGGTTCCCTGCTGGCCCCGAGTCAGCGTGCCGTGCGGCGTGTCCGCTGTCCCCGGGGTCGGCCGTTGGGGAGGCGACGGGGGCCAGAGGCCTATTTTCCTCCGTGCTCCCCCCACTGCTTGCCCCCTCCCCTGTCCCCCACGCGCACTATCTGGGTCCCCGCTCCTCCGTCCCTTGCCCTCCCAAACCCCCCCTGTTCGTAGATTCTCACTCTTTCAAGGCTGATTAGACTAATGCTCCCCCCGGCCCCTGTCCCTCTGGCCCATCGCGCACCCGTGGGAATGCTGCCGCAGTTACATTGGCGGGCGCTGGAGACTACACCTGCTCGGAGATGTGGGGGGTGACGGGCGGGGGCCGCATAGAATGTGCCATTACTTGCATTGTATCATGATCACTTGTATTTTCTCTTTAGGTTTACTCGTTGTGCAATATAATAATAAAAACATATTTTAAAAAAAAAATGTGATCATATTTGTTTCAGGTACTGGAAAAGACTTGCTACACATGTGGGACACCCCAAGGGGTGCCAGTGTTGAGCCTGGGAGGTCATGGAGTAGGGCACACCCACCATCCAGATGTGACAATACAAGGGCTTGAACTGAAGATCTGAAGTCGCTTCCTGTGAAAAATGGTATTACTTTCTTGAAAAGAGACAGCTGGTACCAGGCTACTTTTTGGCAATGTGTTCCCCGAGGAGGGTGGTGTGGAGGGGTTTTAGGGTTGGTGCCCAGGGTGAATCAAAGTGCATTCGGCAAGAGTTGGGAATTCAAAGCCATCAAGGTTCTGATCACTGAGCTAGGTTTGTATTGTATCTTCTTTGCTGTACTTGTCAGCAAACAGGAAATTGGTTGGTTTGATCTTCAGGCAAGCGCTGGGTATCCAGGCCTGGATAATATACAAGTGTTTGAGACATTGGGCGTCTGAAGCAGATGAGGCTTTCAAGTAGAGTGGTGTTCTATTTGTATATTGGCAAATCTACCGTAGGCAGGCTAGGCACCCACACCTGCTTAGCATCAGGATCCCTTCTTCGGTCAAGGTGGGCTTTAAAAATACACATAATTCTGTCCTAATGATGTTATCTGTGATCAGAGTACCAAGCAGCTCAAAGTAAAGGTTGAAGAGGACAAGAGTATAGGTTGAAGAGGACAGGAGATGGTATGGAAGACTCTGATCGAGCATAAATAATGTCACTGACCACAAATGGGTCAGAATGCAGACGTGGGAAAGAATCTATTTGTTTATTCATCTGCAGCACTGAAGAGAGCCCGCCCACTTCAGACCAGCAACTCTGCTGAATGAAACATGCACAGGCTATATATATGTTCAAGACACCACTGGTTATAACTGAAACAAACAAGTCAGGAAACAAAATATATCCCAGTGGGTGCAAACATCCTTGAAAGGATGTGGCTATACATGTTCCTGACATATTTACCACTTCTGCACTTCTTACTTTTCGTCTTTCCCTCATTAGCATTAAACATAAATCAAAAAAGGCTTAATCAGAGACTTTACAGGGTAACAAAAGAAAACATAACTTAGCATAATTTCCTATAGACTCTAGATGCCTTCAGCTGTCCCCTCCTTTTAAGGAATAAGCCAGGAGCTACAAGAAGACAGGAAAAATTAATACTATTCACATGTTCTGGAGTGTCAGGAATGTTTGGTGGTTAGCGGTACATGAACAGATAAGCATTTCTCAGAAACAGAACAACACATAGATGGGTCAACTAGCGAACAGGAATAAATGAGACTTGGCTGGCAGAGAATAAATGAGAAGAGCATGAAACATAGAAATTACACTTTCTCAACCTCCACACAAGATGGGGATCTTTTGTGATCTAGAGGTACCTGTGTGAACAAACGTGTGTCAGATAGAAAGGTAGCCAACTAGTAAAGCGGAGTACAGGGGAGTCCCATTTGAGACTTGAAGATGCGTAAAAGAGTGGAATTGTTGACCTTGTCGAAGGCAGCTAAGAGGTCAAGCAATAAGCAGGAGCAGAGATCAACTTCATCTGTGATCAAGAGGGCAGTGTCTACGATCTGTAAAATAACGGTCTCCAAGCTGCAGTGTGATCTGAGTCTAGGCTGGTATTCATGCAGGAGGTGGTAAGCACTGATGTGATCTTCGAGTTGAACACGTACTGCTTTTTTAGATGACTGCTTTTTAGGCTGAAGCCTACCAGATAGAATAGCTGTCTGGTTTGCTAACAACTTCTTGGAGACATTCAAAAGGCTACCCTATGAATGCATTGCACCCACTCCTTACCATTGGCTTTGTGTTTTGTAACTGACAGTTGCCTGCTTTCTGTTTGATGTCTTTATTTGTTTTAGGCTGTCCAGCTTGAGTTTGGCCCTTCCGGGAAGTAGATCCATTTACTGTATTCTTCCACGAGCGATCGCTTTCTGTAAACAGACTTTTAAAACTGGTTCACATGTTTGTCACAGTTACTGTGCGTTTAAAGACAGAAGTCAAATGTCAGGCTCTGTCTTTCGAGAGATTTGTGTGACAATCTTGCTGTGAAAGGAAAACCTTTTTTAGCACACAAAAGATGTAAATGTCTGTAAAGGGGCTGTGCAGATATCAGAATATATCACAATTAGGAAAGCACAAATGAAGCATTTTTTTTGTTTTTAGTAATTGTGAACTGTGGTGGAAACAAATATGTTAATATGATCAAAACAAGTCAATACACTAGGTGATTTCCACTTTATCATTTGTGCGCTGCATACTTTTATGTAAACCTTTATGTCGGTGCAAATATGATGGCATTTCTTTTGCAAATGTATTGTCTGTAATGGCAGTGCGCTACCACACCATGCATATTCCACTCCACAATACTCTATGCCACTGTGCATAAAGTGTAAATGTTTTCTGAAATATTAAATTGCATGTGCCAATAAAAAGATTCCCTCCAGATCTATGCTGAGCCGGATCTCACCAAGATAAAGTATGCCTATTTCCATTCAATGTCAACAGACAGTTATGAATGCTTTCAGGTCCGAGGCACCTCAATCAAACGCGAACACCCTGTGACCCAGGGCTGTGTGACCTACTTTTTGCACTCCTGGGCACTTTGGTTTTACACAAAAACCCACAGATGGTTTTGTGGCTCATACCTATTGCACCAGCACTAAATTCTTTGTTGTTATGCCCACACAGTATTACAGGTGTGGGAGCAGAGGGAAAATCACCATAAAGAGGCGCACTGACCTGTGCACCACATAGAGGATGCACACAGTCAGCGCATCCAGAAATTGCTACCCCTGGAAGGTGGAAAATTGAGTCCCTGATAACAAACACCTCCGACACACACCGGAAATCCACATTCACACACCAGAAATCCACACACACAAGAAATCCCTGTGCAGTCGAGTTCAGTCACTCTACATCCGTCTGCAGTGGAGACTGTCACCTTTTGAAAAGAAAGCCAATTGCCTTCTGCACAGTGAAAGGGGGACTGGTGACTTGAAAATCCAGCTTATCTTTATCTAATGTAGACCCGGGTTCACTCGCGCACAAAGAGAAGCGTATTTTCTATGATATGGTGCAGTGTCCAAGACTGCGCTCAGTGAACAGACTTACGTACACCATATCACTCAGTGCAGTACTGCGCAATGTCCATAATTTGGTCCCTGGCACAAAGCGTTAAACAAGATACATGACATCTAAACTCAATTCTAGCTGCAACAGTCAGACAGTGTAGCCAGGGAGCGTATATTATATTGGCAGGGTACAACTGCCACCACCCAGGCTGCAGTATACTAAATTCACTTCTAACATTTAGTTCTCCTTTTGGGCACCAAACAAACCTGATATTTACAGCTATCCAGTCTGAACCAACAGGATCTCTAGCAAGGATAACCACATTTTGCTCTAATCAAAAAGGATTTTATGCAGTATCTACAATTTTTGGCTAGTATTATTTATTTATTTTTTCTCTTAAATTTAGGTTTCCATATGAAATGAGGCTCAAATAAAAAGTCCAAGGTTATAGGTTTGTGGTAGAACGAAATGCCTGCTGCTACTGCCCCTGTAGCCCCACCTCCCAGCTGAGTAACTCCTCCTACCTTCCCTCCCTCCTGTCAGCAGAGAGAGCGAGAGACTGACTTCTGCCTTTTTTGCTCTTTTTAGTTTTCTTTTCTCTTTCTGTGCTTCTTTCACTCAGTTTCCTTGTTTTGCCCTTTTTTCGCCTCCTTCAGTGATTCCTGCCGCTGAAGCCCTGCCCCTCCTCCCAGCACTGTGTTTCCCCACCCTCCCATCTGAGCGGCCCCTTCCTCCCGATCTTAAATGGCGCCTGCTGCGCGGTGAAGGGGAAACTTCACTGAACTCCCTGCGCAGAACCACCTGTTTTGCTATTGCTGCTGCTGCCCATCATCCTCTGAGCCTGCCTGGCTCTGGGTATTCAAGTCCCTCCTCCACCCGCAGGCACTCCCCTGCGCCCCATCCCTTTTGATCAGTGGTGGCCTTCTGTCTCTTTCTCTGCACTGCCTTCTGCTTTTTTTGAGTTTCTTTTCTCTTTGTGTCTCTTTCACTCCCCTCCCCCACCTCGTTTTGCCACCTTAGGTGATCCCTACACTCCCCTGCTGTTCCTCCGTCCTCCCTGAGCTGTTTCCCCGCTCTCCTGCCTCCCAGCTGAATGACCCTCCCCCCCCCTTCAAATTGGCGGCTGTGCCGCTGGCACGCCAAAAGCAAGCCTGTCTGCTCCCGGACTGCACCCAACACCACGGACCCTGGACCCACTTTCAATCAAAACTAGTTGCAGTAATGGTGACCTATGACGTTCTGAATAGGATGCCTATGAAAACATTTACTCCAATTTAAAAGATAACCAAAGGCATAAGGAAAACCAAAGTCAACTTAATCAAGCAGATAATGCCCAGATTAGGGACAATGACCCGACTGGTGTGAGACAAGTTATCGGGGCAGGTGGGCGAATTGTGATAACAAACCGAGCAGGGAAAACTAATATACAAGAATTGTAATGATAGCTCTACGCCAGAAATGGAGGACTCGAACTAGATTGTGACGTCAATAAGCTCAGAAAAACAGATTCCTAAACGCCCATCTTAGAAAAGGAGACGAGGAATTAATTATAATGTTACTGCTGTGAAAGGGGAATTTGGTAGAGCATAAGGGGGTCGTCTAGCATCGATATCCACAAAGAGAGACATTCAGACAAGGAGGATCTGTAATGAATTTAGACTTAACAGTGTTAATAATCGCGCCAAATCAGAAGATCCCTTTTAAAATGATTTGTGGTGGTTGTTTTATTGTTATAAATACATTTTTCATATAAATACACAGCAATAATGGATACTCCTTCTAGATAAGACACATCCTCAGTGCACAATACTGCTTTGAAGTGATCTTAATACTAAAATCCCCAATCTTGTCTTGCGTGACAAACTCAAGCTGAGGAGGCTGCTGGGGCGGTGGGGGGGGGGGGGTGGCGGGGAAGAGTAAATATTCTGTTTCAATTATTAACAAATAAAATTGGTGATTCCAAATGGCAGGCAATTTTAGATATTTAAAATGAATTTAGTCTGACAGTTATTAATGGTAGATGTAAGGGGGAATCAACCATTTGATGATGGCAAAACGTCCTCGCTGATAGACTATGCAATAATATCCATTAACAAAAATCTGTTTAGTTGAGGATACGATCATAGGGGAATTAGCTGGCAGTGATCACCCACTCCTATTAAAACTTCCCTGGGTGACCAGAGAAAGAGACTGCGTTCAAGCAGGAGCACTTAGCAAGTCATTGCAGACTCGGCTACCACAGCGTAGTATTGCGTGGGATTTTACGATCAAGCATTCACAGGAGGTTATCCAGCTATGGGCTTCTGTGAAACCAATGCATGTAGAATGATTGTGCAGTATTACATGCACTTGAAAGCCGCTCTATGGGACTCCCCCAGTGTGGAAAGAAAAGGGGAGGAGAAGGAACAGACTGATAAATATTTAAAACCGAAAAGTGTTTCCATTTAAATCAGAGAAACATTCTGCCTAATAGAGTACTCAAATTATATAAATAAGTGGGAGGCCTGTTACTTCACTACAAAAAAATAAATGAAAAGTGACTATTTACCAAGAATATTGAAGTAAAGCGATTTTTGATAAAGCAAATCAGTAGGGGGCCATAAGGATAATTTTCTAAATTAAGATTCCACTGTTACGATATAAGAAAAGAACATTCAGAAATAATGAGATGAAAAGGACATTTACTAAAGATATATTTAGACTATGACTTAGCCATGCAAGCAATTTGCCTGCGTGCAAGTTTTGTCAAGAAAAGCTAATGGTTAACCAGACAAAACCACAAATTATTCACTCCTTTAAATTCCACTTGAGCCTTTGATTCGCCAAGCAAAGAATATATAAATAAATCACAGGTAGTTTTCCAACTCTTGAACTTATCTATCGTTCTCCAAATTCTGGCACCAGCAGAATCACATATGCACAAACCCCACTCTTTGCCTTCATTGACAAAATGACTTTTGAGCGTAGGAGCACATTAGGGCCAGAGGTATTCGATAAAGAAAGCGAACACAGGAGGGAGATAGACGAAAGAAACCAAGGGGAAAAAAAGGTCTGTCCGTGCACCAACCCTCTACGGACAGCTGCCCCCACTGCGCACTGCCTTGCCTGCAGGTCTCAGTGTCTAACAAGGCACTGTATGGTCAATCCCTGCTGCACACCTTCGCCGGATGTGCGCACATTGAGTTTACCCTAGGACCTATCCTCGGTCAAAGCATAGAAGAGTCTTCAAAATTAATACATGGAGATAATTGCTGACAAATAAAACATCCCTCATGAATAAAGGCTGGTAACTCTTCCAACAAAGGATCTTATTGATACCCTTTTCAGACACGCAATGGTCTCAATGTGAGCTCTAAAAACTAACAAAGTTGAAAATAGCGTTAACATAACTAAATTGGTCACGTATTCCCAAAAGAAGATAATGTGTATGCTAGCAAGTTAGAGTGCAGCCTTGCAACCCGGGTTCCTTTTGAATTAAATGCATCGAATGATACGGATAGTAAATTAAAGGAGAACGGAAGTGAAGCCTTACCGGGCAGAGACTCAAATATCCTGAGCACCATTGTTGCGAGGATATATAGGCAAGTTTTCCAACTCCCCAGCTACACATCACCTGCACATATCAGGTTAGAGTTTGGTTTAGATAAACAGACATTCTTCAGACAAGCAGTGTTTCCTATTAACTTTTGTAGACTCAAATCTGCTGAAGAGAACACCATTAATCACAAAGAATGGTTGGAAATGACCAACAGATATCACTCACCCACCAGAGAGTATGTTTGTGCACCTTGCACTTTCTGCACCAAAATGGAACAACCACCCCTTGATTCTGTTTTTATCTGAACTCAATGATGTGACTGGATATAAAAAGGTTTTTATTAATTATGTATAGTAAATCATTACTTAATTAGTAAAAAAAAGATCACATCCAAGCTGTGAGAAGACTGGGACACCAGATGCTGCCGACACGTTTTTGCGCAAGCCCCCTCATCCTGGATTGGCCACGGTTGCTTCTTCTTTTACCAATCTGTCGAATTCTGCCCGCACAGCTGGGTTGTACCATACTATCCAAAAACCTAAAAGCCTTTTTACCTTATTTGTGGTTTGCTTTAATAAATGCAATTATGTATACTGTAATGATTTTAATTACTCGAACAAAAAAAGAATTACTACAGGAAAATCAGACTAAAATAAAAGAAAGCAAAGTGAATTGGGTCTTGCAGTAAAGATTTCAGGGCATTTAACCCAGAGAGGGTCATAATAAAAAGGAACTAGCACACGGCGGAATCAAATAACAGACAGATCTGTTTGAAGCTTCAATACTCAGCTGAGATCGTAATTAAAAATCAAAACTGTCTCTCACATCACTACCAATTGATTTCTCTTTTAAAAATAAGCACCGAAAAAGGCCAACGGGTCTAGCTTTGGCAAGAGTATTTTCATTATGTACATTTGCAAACCTATGCAATGAACAATAAAAATAAAATAAAATAAAAAAGTCAAAAATCGGTTTTAAATATATTTAAAAAAAAAAAAAAACACACATTTAAACGGAATAGTCTAGCGCCGTAAACACACGAGCCCTGTTACTGCATCTCATCAGGCCACATGTCTTCACTCACTGTGCAAGATAGCCAATGGCTGACATGGTCAGGCCCAATGCCCCACGATGGATCCTGTGGTAGGTGAAGTTCAATATGAATGACACTTACGCAGACCAACGGTTAAAATGGGCTGATATAAAGCCTGCGTGTACGTATAAATGTACGTATTTTTATTATGATTTTATGGAAAAAAAGAAACTGGCAAGACTGGTACACTTGTCTGTATGTCAGACCCAAAATAAAGGAGCAAAATATAATATGTGTTGTATGGCTATACATGATGTAAATTATACGTTTACGTTTGCTACAATGTGGTACTTATTCTTGGCGTCCTTATTGGCTGCTATTTTGGATTTATATTAATGACGTCACAGTCTAGATTCAACATGGGCGTGCACTGACGTGTACACGTGAACTTTTGTGCCAAACGCGACGCAAATCTGAAGATTTAAAATGGATTTTTTGATATTTGTCAGCTACTTTCGATTTCTATTAGACTATATGGCGTCATAGCCAACATCCACTTGGGGTCCTACTCCTACAGGATTAGAATTACAAAGACGAATGCCTGTATCAGCTTTCTATCACAAGGCAAACGATTTTCGTTAGGAAGCAGGCTTAACAGGCATACTATATGCACACACTCTCTGAAAGAGGTACTGGGCTCTATTTCAACACTGGGAGCTACTTCAAAGATTCTGGTGAGCTACTGTTAGCTCCCAAGCTACTTGAAGACCCCTTCTGTAGAAGCTAATTCGATGGTCAGAAGAAAACTCTGAAGGGACGCCTCTTACTGAAGAGATGCAGAATTCACGAATATAGTGTAGTATTATGAGAATTTATAAGAGTTTGAACTTACTTTTTTGTTGATGCAACAAAAGCAAACATGTAACCCATGTATGTTCCTCTCCCCTAAACTCCCTGCCACAGACAACCCGTTCAAGCCTCCCCATGGTCTCAACCCCCACGGCACATAAGCAGTCATTACAATTTGTCTTTCATATATGACAGTGCAATTTTGTGATTCAAAGAAAATACATTGCTCATTGACAGAGACGAGGAAATACATAGAGCATCATACAAATCAAATCTCAACACCCCAAAACTGTTTGTTATACATCGGTTTGTACTGCTATTGTGATTTAAAATGCAAACCTCGGCCTGTTAAATAAGTGCTGTCTTAAATTTATTTTACCTGCCTCGTTGTCTATGTACACAAGGTTTTGGCTCCATGTGTCTACAGTAGAAAAGTACAAAATATAAAAAACACTGGCAAATACTCATCTACAGGTAAATTACAACAAAGAGAAATACCAACTGAATGTTCACACTTTGCTTCTCCCCCCTCCATGGAAATGGTCTTACTTTACATACATGGCCTGTCAAATATAATTTAGTTTACTTTAGTTCCTTTTATTTACGGAAATAAAAGGAACTCAATAAATTATAATTTGGTAATATTGTTTCAGTGAAAATATGTGCTCGTCTGCCTCATTGCTTTGTGCATGTATCTACAAGGCAGGCGTGCATGCCCACAGCAATGTTCTAGTGTATGGTCTGTGTCTAATACACCTGCTCTATGCAGTGGCGTAGCGTGGGTTGTCAGCACCCGGGGCAAGGGTTGTCAGCACCCGGGGCAAGGCAAGTAATTTGCGCCCCCTAACCCGTGGATTTTAGCACTCGAGTCTCTTCCAAGATGTTGCGCCTGGTGCGGCTGGCCCCCCTTGCACCCCCCACGCTATGCCACTGGCTCTATGTGCATGCTGGCCATCTCCTGCGACCTTTGGAAACAAAGTGTGTCCAGCAGCCCTAACACTAGAATCTATCAAGTATGCCTATGAAAGCCTACATTCAACATTAGGTGTCACATTCAGCCATGGGACCATGCTGTATGCTCATTACTACTGACGACATCTGTTTTTTAGTCTTTCCTCTGCTATTACTAGCACCAAAATTAGCATTTTAGATTTATAACTTTCATGGCCCCAGGAAAGATTCTTGCAGTTGTCCATGGCGAAGATGGAGGTAATGACCATATCTGCTGCAGCGTTTTTAAAGGAAAGGGAGATTTGTACATTAGGTGGAAAGTGCCCATATGACACCCTGAGAGGACCAGTTGTGCTTTTCTTTCCTTTCTAGCATGACATGGATGGCACTGTGCCAATCCTATGCTTAAGAACTTTGCTAGAAAAAACGGCATTTGAGCTGAGCAAATGAATGTCGCTGGTGTTGCAAGGTGCTCCTTATTGGAGCTGCTCTCCACCTACACTTAGGAACCACCCAGAGTTCTCTCTTCTATTTTGCATGTATGTATACATATATATCTATCCGCAGATAACTGCTCTCCCAAGCCAGTTGCACTCTTCGAACAAAGTTCCCACAAACAACACAGGCACAGCAGGATGTTTGATCTTTCTCGTACACTTTATTTTTCCATAATGTAGCTGAGCACAAAAGATAGGACGCCAATATATGTATCCTATCACCCAAAGATACCAGTGATCAGCGGCACCGCCACAAACTTGCTAAGGGCAAAAGGGTGATTTTCAGCAGCAATTCTTTATTGGTGATGCAGCACGACAAACATGAAACCATACAATAGAGAGTAACAATGGTAAAGTGAATGCACCTCCGATAAGTGTCCAACAATAACTGGTAGATTGAACTTGTTTCAGTAAGTCTACCGATGGTGCTATGTTGTTGAATACCCTGCTACCCACAGGTAGAAAAATATGTATACACTATTACATTATAAATTTAAACAGTACAACCAAAGCACTCAGTTCGATCGAACAGTAGAAAGTCATAATGTCATAAGGTCATATGAGTTTCGGACCAATCCGTTGTGTGTGTCATGTCCATAGTCTAGTTCCACTATACATCAATATTTTGCGGGACAGCAGCGTATTCCAATAAGGGAGCCCAACAGATTATTCTGTACAATGCTCCTTATATATCTTCATGTGAAGTATGCGTGCCAAAAGCTAGCTTTCTGACAAATTTGGTGTAATTCTATCCAGTGGTTCGGGCTGTAGCCTTGTTCAACGGTCCTCTGGGAATTCCCATGGCAAAGTCAACTTTTTTGACCCCTGGGGCTTTTTTTTTTCTTCTCTAAATGTAGTGAAGATTTGTCTAACGGTGCCAGAGCTATAGGCAAGTCAAAAAAAGCTTTTTCCAATAGAAATATGATCCTATATATAAGTACCCAGTAGATATAATATATACACACATACATACACATATTTATTAGTTTTAACATACACAATAATTAGTTGTTTTTTACTGCAATATTTTTTTTTTAAATAGTAATACAGTTTTTGTATTAAAAAAAAAAAAAAAAAACACACCTTAGTTAATACACATGAAATAAAAACATTGCTAGTGTGGGTAAGGTATTTTTAGTTATTGTTTAAGAAATATTATCTATAAGTTAAGTAAATATGTGGTAACGTATTCATTATTTAACAAACCCTTGATCTAATGAGTGTATGTTGTAACAATTTATCTCATCAGTTCCAAGTTAATAAATATTTTAAAGGTATATTTTATAATAAAATATTTAAAAGGTTTTTTTCCCCCTAAATTTTTACAAAGCCCATGTGTGAAAATGTACTGGTGGTAACTTTAACTCTTACATCCTGTGGTAGGAAGCTCCACCAAGAGATGAAGGCATGCAAGTCTATATTTAGGTGTGTATCCACATTTGGGACAGGTTAATAGCAAAATAAAAAAAAAGAAAGAAAAATGTATGTATATATATATAGTTAACATATATGTGAGTAAATCTACTTGTGTATAAACGCCCTTGTGAATAACCTAAAAAATAAACAATCCCAGGCATTTGTAAGTGCAATTGGCGATTTTGCTTCTAAGAGGCTATGCAGAATCTTAAATCCCTCTAGGTTTTCCAAATCGATGTGCTATCTAACTTTGTAAATTCTAGCTGCTATATTTATGGCGACAAATCAGGCAGACACCACTTTCCGGTTCCTTTCTCTTTCAAAGCATTACCAGGTGTAAATTCAATTAAAAGTAAACCAAGACTACAATTTTCCCAAAGCACTGATACGGTTACTGGTTGCATGGGTCTGGAAAAGAGGGGCATCAAACCATTTCGTTCCCCTAGCTCCGGCCACTGCTTCCCTCTTTGTTTCTGTTCCCTGCAGACTTCGGTTTTCAGAGGACTTTCTGCTGCTGGCGCAGCTACCCTTGACAAATTGATGGATGTCTGTCAAACGAGGCCTAAACAGCAAAGCAGCAAACAAGGGCAGAGGAACAGAGTTTTGCTCAAGAGTAAGTCAGAGGTTCTCCAACTTCAAAGGAAGCCAACTTTGAGTTTATCTCATGCATCCTTGTCTCACCATCCTACACTTGTCTACAATTCATTTTTGAGGGCTGGCTCTATAAAGTATCGCTCATGCTTACACCTTGAATCACTAGCACAAATTAAGCATTGTTCTTTATGTGTGCCACAAACTCTCCGTACATTCCACAGCTTGATAAGCCCGAAACTGGCACCAGAAAAATAGTCTTGGACACAATGACGCAGGTGCTCCCCTAAATTTCCAAGAGAAGCCACAGGGGTCACCGTAAATGACCTGGAGCTCAGCAATTTAGAGAGGACGAAGGGGAGAAAATGCCTATTGTTCTTTTAATCGCTACCAAATGTAATCAAAATTGGAGGAACATTCATCACTCATACAGGAACATTGTGCATAATGAACACACTTTATTGTAAATGGTTTATCAAGTAGTAAAGCGAACCTATAATGAATAAGCATGAATGACGTGTTACATACTAACGTGTTTTTACATCAGCTGCTCTCAGTCATGTATAGTAAACAGTAGGCATTACTGTAACCAAAAGTATTGATGTTCATTTTATCAACCTCCAAAAGATGGAAGGCTGAGAAGGCCTGCAAGTATGTGAATTTGTGGCCTGAAGAATGCAACACATTGTAGCAGCTGATACATAATGCTTCAAAAACAGGAGAAATTGTATGTACTTCCTTTTTCATAAATTAAAGGCATAAACTTTATGCCAAGGCAGACAACACAGTATGGGTCAGAAATAAGAACAGTGATAAATTATATGTTTCTTGCTTGTGATCTACTACCAACTCAGGAGCCCCATCAGACCCCTGAGACCACACGCCTTCTTCAAAGGACCCTAACCAATCAACAAAGTATAAATACTTACCACATTGCCTCCATCGACTCACCAATATTCCCTTACATTTGGAAACATATCACTGTGCCACCCACGCCTGTTCAAGAAACCATCCGCTGATACAGCCACACTCTCCAACTACAAACCCATCTCCCTCCTACCATATCCACCGAAGGTCTTAGAGAAACTAATCAACCAATGCCTCGCCAACCAGCTGAGCACTAATCAACCAATGCCTCGCCAACCAGCTCAGCAGTCACCAGCTCTTTTCAAGCCCAACCACGGTATAGAAACCGCACTCATTGCTGACAAATATGACATCCAAAGGATCCTTAACAAAGGAGATATGGCAGGCCCCATTCTCCTGGACATCTCTGCAGAATTTGGCACGGTCTCGTGCACTATCTAATCAGGTAGCAGACGTCCAAAAATCTACATGGCCACTTACTAAGCTGAGTCATTAGAAGTGCTGGCAAAGAACATGCACTCTGCTCATTCAGAAAGTGAGTAAGCAATAAGGATCCTTTTAAATCGTGTTTTTATCTTGTCACATTTGCAGTGCGTTCTTACAAATTGCTGCTATTTACGCCTCGGGATTGGTGTTTACTGGTCTTTCTCAGACTGTAAAGTTAAGGGATTTTGTAATATGAACTGTCTGAGAATGGTGCTGAGATAAGAAGAGTGAAATGAAAGGCTGTATGATGTCAGTTTGTTTTTTAAATTTCTAACAACATTTAAAAAGAAGATTGCAAATGGACTGTACAAATATATCAATATATACCAGAAGTTAAGTGCACATTTTTGTAATTCTGAAGTGTGATGGGAACAAAGATCGTAATAGGATCAAAACAAAATCAGAACACTATAGTTGGTGATGTGCAAATAAATGTTTGGTGAAACTTGATTTCCACACATTGTTTGTATGCTATGTAGTTTTAAATCAGTAAAACTGCATGTCAGTGGGAATCTTTGTGGTCATTTCACTAGAAAGCTTGCTGACTTCAAAAAGGACAAAGCACTCCCATATCATGCTTTGGTAACAAGTTTATTTCAAGTGACAGTTTTTAAACATGAACCAAGAGCATTCCCTGCCCCCACCCTGATGACAATGCTATTAGTACTAAGAGGCAAGTCAGAGGGTAAACGTACCCCATATGTGTTCTAGATTCTTATACCTGGAGCAAACGTTTAGTCTATTTAATCAAGCAAGAGTTTTCTACTCAGACATGCTGAACTCACATATTTGAAGGTGCTCTCATCTGTGATAAATAAAACATTTTTTTTAAAAGGCAGTTCAGTGAGAAAGAAAAAAAAATTCTGTTTAGGATCACAATGGAGACCCGTTTATGGGTAAAGCACATTACAGTTAGGTCAAACTGGATTATTCCCAGATTACTAGACCTGCAAGTCTGGTAACATTTTTATGATGTTGAGACCCGAGGAGCCTCCACGAGATTGGCATCCAAAGACCTGCTCTCCGCTGAATCTACTACTGCTTGACGGGTGGAACACAAGCTATCAGCCTGGCACCTTAATTCTCAAAAACCCACAAACTCATCAGCAGATTGCCTCAAGGCTTATCGCTCGACCACACCCTTTTCAAGGCATACATGATATACCAGACCAACGTCATCTGTGCAAACGTCGACATCATCCCCTCGCCATCGACGTTTAACTCACTCTCCTTTTTCGGTCAAGATGCCCAATGCAAGAAACAAGTTCACTGCCCCCATCACCAAAATCTAACTGGATGAAAGCCAATGTCAAGCTCAACAGTGACAAGACATGTGTAGTGATCTTCGACAAGAACACCTTGTTATAGAACTTCAACTTTTGGCTGATTGAATTCTGACCCACAGCTACACAAGGAATCTCGGAACCATCACCGACTGCAAACTGGACAGGACTACACAAGTCAAACAAACTCACCATAAGATTACAAACCATCCAGGACTCTGTAGCCACACTCATCCTCCCACACATAACTCATATCACACCACACCTCTTGAAGTTCCACTGGCTCAAGTACACAAAATGTGCTCATGCCACACGCCTCACACATGTATTCAAGGCACTACACAAACTTGGGCCCCAACTATCTGAACAGTTGCATTTCTTTCTACCAACCACTCAGACACATCCGCTCCACAGGACTCCTACTCAAACACATCCCACACATGCAGAGAACCAGATCAGGAGGACGCTGCTCTTAAAGTATGGTATGGGCTCCCACTCCACATCAGAACATCTTCCACTCTTCTTGAATTCCACAAGAAACTGAAGACCTGACTTTTCAATTAATCAACTTACCCTAGGTAGAGAGTTAGGGGCACACACCTACTCAGTGCCAAGGTGACCTCATGGGTGATAGCGTATTTTACAAATACACATAACATCTGGAATGTGTATACAGGGTACAAATCCTTCTGCAAAGTTTGCTGGCATAAAATACGTGTCGCTATAGGTTTTAATAAATTATATTTGCCAAGCAGCATCGAAATGAAAGGGCGTAGCTGAAGCAGAGCTTAGTGTAAAATATCCTCACAAAAGGTCAAGTTCCCATGTTTGAATTTGGTAATAAATATCAACGTAATGTCAAAAAAAAAAAAATCTCCCTTTCAGACAAGTTGCATTTACGTGAACGGGCACCGATGCCCTGAGAGCTGCTGTTACAGACAGTCGATGTGTGTGTTCGGTTACGGCCACAATTAAACAACATTGTAATTAACTGCAAAATTCGTGTTGTCAGCTGCCCTATGTTGTTGAAGTTCAACATCATGTGTGATATGGGCCAGAGTCCCCTTCGCGTGCCAAATATTACATTATAGAAAAGGACAAGAAAACTTCAACTGATGCAACTACTGTGAATACACTAAATATCTAACACAAATCTCCAAACGTGGCTTAGCTTTCATACAAAAATTGATTGCGATATATATTGACATAAATCTTGCAGTCTATTCAAAAGAGGCATCGGCTGAAGTGTGACATGTTATCTTTCTTCCCGCCGCACCGTGCTTGTTAACTCAACATGATAGCGTGGTTTCTAGACAGCAGGCATAGATGTGGGCCCAGGTATACAGAGAAGGTTTCCATTATACTATTTTCGCTTTTAAAATATTTATTTACTATAAATGTAAATCAGCGTAAATAAATTAATTCGCGTATTTTGATATCCGAGGAAGAGCAGTGTTGGGTCGCCTGCTGTGGAATCTGCATGCACAATTTAGCTGCTTTGCCACCAGTCACACATAAAACGTTCAGAAGCTGCGCTAGAATGTAGCCAAGAAATATTTAACAACATAATGAGTATTTGATCTAAGGCACTGCCCTGTGTTTACGACAAAGAGACGCTGCAATTTATGTTGCTATTTCTAATGTTAAACAAGCCTCTCAACTAGCAACGTCTAGTTCTGAAAGCAAGATCGATACTTGAAACAAGAACTCCGAATATACATAACAGTAAAACTCAATAATGAAAGGAATCACAGTTACCTGTTGCAGTTCCTTGGCATATAGAGAATCCTTCGCTTGAAGCCCCACTACTGGGGCGGAATCATTCTCCCAGGGCAGTTTGTTTTTCCCTTTGCCTGCGCTTAACACCCTCCTGCCTCCAACAGTGGAATCCGGCAGCAGTAGGTCATTGTAGGACCCATAGCGCCTGAGCGTATGGTCACCGCTGGGGGTATGCGCGCTCTGAGTCCTATAACCCGAAAGAAGCCAGTCTGTGTCCGCTCCTGGAAGAATGTGAGCACCTCTTCCATGAGCAGAGGAGGGCAGAGGGATGGCATAGTCTACTAGACCGTGGGGATCAAGTTTGGGAAGGGTTTTCCTGGCTAGCCTTGCTTGGACTGCATTCATCACTCCATCCCCTTCCTCATTCAGTTCCACATCATCCACGGCCTTGAGGAGACTGGTTTTATTTGAACCCATGGACGAGGCCAGCACAGCAAATGCCTCCAATGCTGCATGGCGTACCTTTCGTTTGCTATCCACGAGACATGGGGCAATGTCCCTGGAGAGCTGAGGCAGGTTGAAATACTCACTTGGGTAGGTGAGCAGAGCAACAATGGTGATGTTCACAACCTCCTCCCTGACTCGGGATTGCTTGTGCTTCACATGCTCCAGCAATAGGCACAGCACATTCTGTGGCCCAACCACTTTCATCAGCATCATGTATGTCTTCATGTACTCCTGCCTGACGATTGTCTTGTTGTCCCCCAAGACTTTGACCGTGGCAGAGATGACTGGCTGCAGGTACTGCTTCGCGCTCTTATCGAGGTTTAGCACTAGTCGGTTGAGCACTTCCAAGGCACAGTGCAGCACTTTGAAGTTCGAGTCATCCATCAAGTTACACAGGAAGCTGAGGAGACCGAGGACACTGGATGCCGGAGCCAGGTCGGGGGAGAAGTCCTGAGCTAAGGCTTTCAGCTCCTCCATTGCGTGGGTACGGCCTTTGTAATCCTCAGGGTCCAGAAGAGCGTGGTATAAATCCGGTGGGATAAGCCCGAACTTTGGGCAGCCGTGTTCCTCAGATGGAAGGCAAGGTTTGCTCTGGGGCCACTCTCTCCCCTGAGTAGAATGTCTGTTCTTTTCTTTAGCGCTGCTCTGGTCCTGGGGAATGCTACTTGGTGGGGCCCGCCTTCCCTGGATGGGAGGCCTGCTGCTACTTTCTACAGCCGTCTCTCGCAGACCGCTGTGGTCCTTGGAGTTGATCCCGTCTCTCGCCGCTGACCCCCTTCTCAGCGTGCCCCTCGTGTCAGTCTCCGGTTCGGCTAGGCTGCTGCATTTTCTACTGGCATTGGGCGGGAGTCGCTGGATATAGCTCTGGAAAACATCTGGGCCCACGTGCCGCTTTATGTGCCTCAGGGTCTCCAGGGCCAAGTCCGTGGGCTCCTCGGCAGGGGCACAGCACATCCTCTTGGCCAAGCAGCGGGTTACCTCTCCTAGGTCCAGGTCAACCAGGTCTGGTGTGAGAAGGGTGCGGAGGTGCAGGGCAACTGCGCGGCGAACACTGGGCTCGGGGCTTTCCAGGCCGTTTTCCACCAGTGCTTGAAGTAAGTCCTGTGGTCGCAGGCTGTGTTTAAGGCACACTTGCAAAGCCTGCACGGACTCCCGCTGTAGAGCCTCGTTCTCTTCTGGAAGAGCCCGCAGCAGCTCGGGCAGAACAGCAAGACGCAGGGGCTCCAGGTCTGGCTCGCCCCCTTCACACACGACACCCAGCAACTGCACACAGAGCGGCCTGTGCTCGGGTCCGCAGTCTCTCAGAACCCGGGGTAGCGCAGCAAGCAGGCTCGCGCGCTGCGAAAAGTCTAACCGACCCCCGCGCTGGGCCGTGCGGGAGAGCAGAGCTCGCAGAGGCGAGCCACACTCCCGGGGGCTGCACAGGCGGCGCAAGATCACCTCATCCTCCTCCATGAGCTGCGCTGTGGGGAAGCAGCGGGAGGAAGAGGGCTGTAGGCTGCTCCTCTCGGGAGCGTGGAGGCTACGAGGTTCCGCGAAAGGTGGGTGGGTCGGAGGGCTGGAGAGACGTCGCTGCTGTGGGATACGGGAGCTGCCCGCGATCAGGGGGCTGGGAAGGCTCTGATGCCGCGGGACCCGTGGGCTTGGACTTCTCGGGCTACTGCAATCGTCACATATCAACATCTGGCCCCGTTCATCGTAGCCGCTGAACTGCTTGCGGTGGAAGGACTCGGGCACCGGCGTCACCACCACGGCGCTGCCGGCCGCTGCCATGAACGGGTCTCAGGCAGCACTGCGTGGAAGCGGCCGCCGACTCCGGGCGCTCATAGCCCGGCTCTGACGTAACTGCCGCAGCCCCTCACTCCTCCAATCCCATCAGTATATATTAGATCCGCGGCCAAGTTACTTCTACGTCACAGTAACCTAGGAGCGACGTCATAGCCCTCTGCGACCACCTCGCACCAAAGTGCTCGAGCGCACGTAAAGGCACGGAGGTCACGTGCACAAACTAAACGCTTCCATGGTGACGCCTAGTGGGCGGTACACTCAGAGCCAGGCAGCACATTGATTAGAACTAGAAGAAGGACAGAGGGGGTAAAGAACTTCTCTTCAGAGCTTGAATATACAACGCGAAGTAGACAGAAAATTAACACATCCACACTTCGAAACAGACTTTTAAAGATACCGTGTGAGCGAAGTAAATGTGGCCACCTCCTTGACCCTTACATCCACTTATTATTTACCCCCGTCAACATTTCCATTCTTCTATCATTTCACTCATCGATTAATCCTTACACATTCCATCCATCCATTCCCATATTAATTCCACATAATTTTCACCTTTCCGTACTTCAACTCCCCATCCTTCATAATTTTTCAGCATTCCACCCATCCAATGGCCATACGTTTAGACATGGCTTTAACCCACCAATCCATTCAACCTTTCAGTCTTGCATCTGAGAGAGCGTAGCTTATATAATCTGTATTAATATGAAATGCTTATGAACTAGTGTGTGATAATGCCGCTTAAGTAATTGTATTAATGTATTTTATTTAAACGTGCACCTGAAATGTGACCACGGGGATGGTCACCAATGTATACGAGAACTAATAGGAATGACTAATATTGATTAAATATAATATTAAAGTGTGATTTTGTACTAATTATTAATGATCGTGTTATTGAATTTGTGCTGAAACCCTTGTAGGCCTTAAGTTAGCATGAGCCGAAGCTTAGCTGCTTGGCTCTCATATTAAACGTATTTTTCCTATCTTGCAGTGTGCTGACTCGCAAAGGATATGACCCCTTGTTTTCTTCAAAACTAGAAGCTGAATGTAACCATAGTAGATCCGTTCCCATGAAATCCCCATTGGTTGTAGAAATTGTTAATCAAAATGCAACAGTGTAGATTAATGTAATGTACAAGGTCGTTCAAACCGGTGAAGACAATGGAGCTACTGACCAAAAGATGTGCAAAGAATTACAGAAGGATGAAATCATACCGGACGTGCTATCTCCGAAGACGCCAATCATGTGGACCAATGAAAAGCTTGTAAAATAATATGGGGTGAAAGATTAATGACATAATCCATCTTCCAATTGGATAAACATAGTGGGGTATAATTAAGATCCAATAGAAGTTTAGGGGAATGTACAACGAAAAAGGGATAAAAACCCATGACATGGGGAGCCATTGAAGTGGGTTAGGGAATGCTATTGATTTTATCCAGAAACATTGTCACTCTGGTGACTTATTGGTTTGCTTAGAACCATTCTCGTCCTTAGATTGTCCATTTTACACTTTACCTCCTTATGAGGGAAGTGCCCCTTTTGCCCTGAAGCTGAATTCTGACTGATGGCGATTAGACTGATGTCCTGAAGATGAAGACTGAACCTGAATGCTGACCTAAACCTTGGAGGGTAACTAAGACAATACAATTGTGATTTGTCTGTTTGCTTTTCCTTTCTAGGTACCAACTGCTTACTTTTGACAGAGACCGTGGCTAGATGTTTTCCAAGTCGGTGTTCTAAATTATTTGCATGAAGCCCAACATGCTAATGCTAATCAGTGGTAGGACAGAGGTTCACTAAAAATTGACGCAAATAGACAAACGACTGAAACTATGCTTTGTTGAACTGACACGTTATTGACACTCCGATTAATTGATCTATGTTCACGCCGTGTTATTTTTGATGTTTGTGATTCTTGCCTTAATGAAATCTTATCAAAGTTGCCATATTGTGACAATGTTATTATGTTTCTTGGTTTTGAGATGAACACACCTGCTTTTAGAATTGTAACTAATAGGGAATAAAACTCATAAAATTCTACTAAACTGGTGTGGTTATTCATGACTGAAAGTTCATGGTAGTGTCTTGAATTGATTAATGACTTTGACTAAAGTAAAATGTATTGTCGTGATAAATATTGATGACATTATTGTCAGAGTCACCAGATCCTCGGGGTCTGCGCACGTTCCCAACACGTCCACCACTGAACAGCTCCAAGACTCTGATAGATAAATCACAGAGGCTAAGAGAGTTCAAGAGGGGATTAGGAAGGGAACAGCTGGGAAGGAGACCTGTAAGGGAATCAAGATGGATTAAATGAAACTTTCAAATTCAAATACTTTCCTTTACATGAGAATCAGGAAAACATTCTGAATAAGTTCTAAACCAGTCATATGAATCCTTTTTTGAGAATGCATACTAGGACCATGCAATATTGCATCTAGAAACTCCGGCCTTTTGTGTTCTCTTGAAATGTTTCAACACGAATTGCGCACATTGCAGATTTTCATATATATATAGTAAACACCATAAAAGGATTGTGCACCATGAATAACACAATATGGATTCAGGAAACAAATCACACAACTTGTCAACTCGAATACTACCTAATAAATGTCTTAGAATAGTGGCAAACAATGAACAACATGAATTAAGCTTGAGGAGAGAATCGTGCGTCTTGCCGATTCGAGTGCCACCATGTAAAATCTCAAGAAATGGTAGCATGCAATGAATATCAAGGTTAAATCACCATTAAACGAATCGCGCATCTTGCCGATTCGTAAGCCACGATGTAAATGCCAAGAAATAACAGCGCGCAATGAATAACAAGATTAAAGCAGCATGAAACGAATTGCGCGTCTTTTGACAATTCTTAAGCCACCATGTAAATGTCAAGAAATGGTAGTGCGCAATGAACAACAAGGTTAAAGCACCATGAAACGAATTGCGCGTCTTGCCGATTCTTAAACCACCATGTAAATGTCAAGAAATGGTAGCGCGCAATGAATAACAAAGTTAAATCAACATGAAACGAATCACGCGTCTTGCCGATTCGTAAGCCACCATATAAATGTCAAGAAATGGTAGCGCGCAATGAATAACAAGATTAAATCAACATGAAACGAATCACGCGTCTTGCCGATTTGTAAGCTACCAAATAAATGTCAAGAAATGGTAGCGCACAAAGTAATCTGTTAATCATTAAAGAATTAGGCCAAAAATATGAAAGTTCTCGATAACGGCGTCGGGAGGCCAGCCAAACCACCGTCTTACCGCCCAGAACAAGGATCACCAATGAAGAATGAAGGGCAGAGGCCTGGAAGATCAAATAGGCCACCGGGACAGGAGCTCAGGAAGTATCTGCTGCTCTTCACCGGGACCTCTGAATAGTGAGCACTTGGAGCTGGGCTGGCTCCCTTTTATAGAGTCTTGGCCCAGCCCACAACCACACCCAGGCATGCTGCAGGGAAAGTCTCTGGAAGGCCCTGGAAAGGGACCGCACCCTAACACACTCTGAAAGACTTCAGCAATACATTGAAAATGAACAGTATTTGTAAACACATTAAAAATAAGTCTTCAGGATTAAACTCTGCAATGCAAAAGGTTAAACAACAACATATCAGCACAATGCATAAATTATGTTGTGTTGAGAGTGCTGGGTTTTTGTATTCTAGTCGCCAATAGAGCGAACACTGCCCTGGTGTTGACAGTACTCCCCTCTCCCAGACGCGCTCTAGGGCCTGGTTTGCCTGGATTAAGACGATGAAAGCGTCTCACAAGTACTGGAGCATGAACATCAGATGCGGAAACCCATGAGTTACTTACAGGACCATAACCTTTCCATGAGATTAAGTACCATAGATTACGCCCTCTCAGTTTATAATCCAACACTTTCTTAACTTCGTATTCTTCTTCCCCTTGTACTAGAACAGGAGCTGGATGAGGGTGGACCTTTTGGACTGCCTTCTTCAAGAGGAAAGTGTGGAACACTGGATGAATCCGTAAGGATCTGGGCAATTGTAGTTTATAGGTCACCGGATTGATTTGCTGGAGGACAGTGTAAGGACCTATAAATTTGGGGTTAAACATGTGCTTCTTCTTGAAGTCTATATGTTTTGTGGAAAGCCACACTTTGTCACCTGGTTGATATTGCGGTCCCTCACAATGTTTCTTGTCATAATGCCTTTTGAATTTTGTTTGGCCTTTTCTAAATGCTGTTGAATCAGTTTCTGGATTTGATGCAAATGCTGAATGGTTTCTGACACAGCTGGAGTAAGAGAACTTTCTTGAGGAATTGTGATGGGCAAGGTGTCAGGATGATAGCCAAATAAACCAAAAAAGGGTGTAACGCCAATAGAAGTGTGGAATGAATTATTGTAGGCTAACTCAGCTAACCAGAGCCTAGATGTCCAAGAATGAAGTGCCTTTTCAGCGTAGGCACGTAGGTATTGTTTCAAAGTCTGATTTAGTCTCTCCGTTTGACCATCTGTTTGAGGATGGTGACTAGTAGATAATGTAGATGTCACTTGGAGTGTTTTACACCATGTCTTCCAGAAATTGGAGGCAAAGTGCGACCCCCGATCGGAGAGGATAACTTTTGGCAGTCCATGATAACAAACCACTCTGTTCAGTAAAATAGTTGCCAATTCACTTGAAGTGGGCAATTTCTTAGAGGCAATGAAATGTCCATATTTCGTGAGACTATCTACTACCACCAGAATTACTGAATGCTGTTGAACCACTGGCAGACCGGTAATAAAGTCTAAAGAAATGTGTTCCCATGGACGACTTGGGGTTGGAAGTGGATGTACCAACCCTTTTGGTTTTGATTGCCTTGTTTTAGTGCGAGCACAGACTTCGCAGTTGTTTACCATTGCTTTTACATCTTTTGTTAGGGTAGGCCACCAAAAATAGCGTTGGATCAGTTCAAGAGATTTAGGAATACCTGGGTGACCTGCCATAGGTATAACATGCAACCAATGAAACACTATCTTGCGAAGTTTGGTAGTGGGTACGAACAAACGAGCGTTGTGGAAGGGTAGTCCTTGCTTGATTGACCTTTTGGGGTCTGCTTGGGCCCATGTTTGACATTTCTCAACAGTGAAAGAGTTACGAATTTCTTCAAAGAAATCTTCAGTTTTTATGATACATAGAACCTTGTCAGGAGCAATGATAGCTCTGGAGGCTTGAAATGCAGGCAACGTGGTAGACTCTTGGCGGGACAAGGCGTCAGCTTTGCGATTATCTTTACAAAATCAAATTCGTCAAAAAACAGCATCCGGCGTAATTGCAGAGGAGTCAAAAGTCTGGCGGAATTCATGAATTGAAGATTACGATGATCAGTATATACTGTGACAGTGTATTTGGCACCCAATAAATGATGTCTCCATTCTTTAAAGGCGTCACAAATCGCCAGAAGCTCTTTTTCAGCAATGACATAGTTCTGTTCGGCTTCGTTCAACTTCCGAGACATATAAGCTACAGGATGGAGTTGACCTGTGTCTTTATTTTGTTGCGATAAGACGGCTCCTATTGCCACATCTGAAGCATCAGCTTCCACTATGAAAGGTCGATTTGCATCAGGATGAGTCAATACTGGGGCAGTGGAGAAAGCTTCCTTCAAAGTAGAGAAGGCTTGGTCAGCTTCTGGGGACCATACAAACTTTTCTTTCTTTCTTAATAGCTTAGTGATTGGAGTCACTGTCTGGGAGAAATGATTTATGAACCTCCGGTAAAAATTTGCAAACCCCAGGAAACATTGTACATCACGAACAGTCTTTGGGGTGGGCCAATCAGATACAGCTTTTACTTTATTTTCTGCCATCACCATACCTTGAGGGGGAAGAATAACCCCTAAAAACTCAACTGTGGTAACATGAAACTCACACTTGGTTAGTTTGCAATATAAATGGTGTTTTCGAAGGGCTGCAAGAATTTTCTTGACATGTTGGACATGTTCGTTTTCATTGTCTGGGTAGATCAAAATGTCATCGATGTATACTATGGCAAATATGTCGAGGTACTCTCTAAGAACGTCATTCAAGAAAAATTTAAATGCTGCTGGAGCATTACACAGACCAAAAGGCATGACGGTGTGTTAAAAAAGGCCATATCTTGTCTTGAACGCTGTATTCCATTCGTCACCCTCTCTCATTCTGACCAAATGATAAGCACCTCGAAGGTCAAGCTTCGTGCAGATTATTGCTCTCTTAACTTGTTCCAATAAGACCGGAATTAGGGGTAAAGGATATTTATTCTTGATGGTGACTTTGTTCAATCCCCTATAGTCGATACAAGTTCGAAGTTCTCCATTAGCTTTTGGATCAAAAAATAAAGTCGAAGCTGCAGGAGACTTAGAGGGGCGAATTAAACCATTCTCCAAAAATTGATTTAGGTATTTTCGTAAATGTTGATTTTCATGTTCTGACAGGGCATACACACGACAGTTGGGAAGTATCGCACCTGGGACTAGATCAATTTGACAGTCGTAAGATCTATGAGGAGGTAGGGTCTCTGCTCCTTTCTCATCAAAACATCTTTGTAAGATGAATACTGTTTGGGCAGCTGAATTTCTTTCTCCGCGGCAGTAGCTATGTAAGAGTTGCAGACTTTTGGTACTTGAATCTTTTGGAGACATTGTTCTTTACATAGCGCAGATGAGAACATGATTTTTCGTTCTGTCCAATTGATCTCTGGATTGTGATGAGTTAACCATGGCAAGCCAAGGATAATCCCATATTGCGGAGCATGGATCACGTCAAGGATGATTTTCTCTTTATGTTTCTTTCTTTGATTCTTATCTTCACAAATCATCGACAAGGGAATAGTCTGAAGAGTTACTGGACTTCCAGTCAAGAGTTTTCCATCGACTGCCTGGATGATTTCTGGGGTCTTCTTTTCAATACATGGGATCCCCCATGCACAAACCAATTGGACATCAACAAAGTTCCCAGTAGCCCCAGAATCGACTAGAGCTTTTTTGAAATAGATCTTTTTCTTCACCTGAACTCTTATTTCCAGTTTAAGATGTCTAGATTGTGAAGGGTCCACGGTGACACCCAAGAGCAACCCTTCTCTACATCTCGGGTGTTTTAGTTTTCCAACTCGACTGGTGATTGGCTGCGGCCTTCTGAACTGGACCTTGCTTGCTCTTTGGTTTGATTGGACAATCTTTGGCAAAATTACCCTTCCGCCCACAATAAAGACATTGTCCATTTTTTCTGCGTAGGTCCTTTTCATCTTTGGTCAAAGGTCTTCTGATGGTTCCAATTTCCATCGGTTCCGGCGTTCTTTCTTTCGGAGTTCTTGAGTCTCTGTTATCATGAACACGCCATAAATATTTTTCAGTCTTTTTGCGCATTCCTTTACGTTCTGTTAAATGATGATCAAGCCTCAAGACAAGGTTTATTAATTCTTGACAGTCTGTAGGTTCTGGGTCGATTTGCGCTAAGATATCTTTTAGTTCCTCTTTGAGTCCCTTGTAAAACAAGACCGCTTGTTTTTCTTCAGGCCAGGATGTCTCGGCAACCAGCCGGTTGAAGTTGGCTAAATATGACACTAGGTCCTGATTCCCTTGGCGTAAATCTAATAATTCACGATCTGCTGACTGTGTTACAGTTCTACGATAAAAAACTCTCTCAAACTCATGAACAAAATGTATCCAGTTGTACAACAAGGGACTATCTTTATGCACAAGAGGAATTGCCCAGGTAGCTGCATCCCCAGACAGATATGATAACAATAAAGCTACTTTGGACTGGACATCTGGGAAAGTATGTGGTCTGCAGGTGAAGTGTATTTCCACTTGAACCAGGAAAGATTGCGCTTTCAAAGGGTCACCTGAGAAACGTTCTGGGGGAGCTAAAGGAATTGCGGAAGGGACATTGAGGAAAATGCTTGTCGGGTTACTTCCAGAAGTCTGAGAAGAAGTACCATGACCAAGACACACCTGTGGGACTTTGTTCCTTCTTCTCTACCTTATCTTGTAACTGACTCACTCTCTCAGCTAGGCTAGTTGTCAATTCTTTGGATGATTCCACCTCTGCCTGGAGCTGGGTGATAGCCTTGACTAACTCGTCCAGCGTGGCCATGCTGAGAACATCCACAAACCAGGAGGATAATAATTTGTGGGCTCACTATTCCGTCAGAGTCACCAGATCCTCGGGGTCTGCGCACGTTCCCAACACGTCTACCACTGAACTACTCCAAGACTCTGATAGATAAATCACAGAGGCTAAGAGAGTTCAAGAGGGTAAGAGGGGATTAGGAAGGGAACAGCTGGGAAGGAGACCTGTAGTAAGTAAAAGGTTAAAACACTTAATATGAAAATTACATCTTATGAAATCAATACTAGACTATGACTCTAAGCCTAGTCATTCTGAAAACATGGACAACCTAAGAATTAGGCTTAAAATTACTAAGTTTCAAGATGGCCGGATACCTGTAAGGGAATCAAGATGGATTAAATGAAACTTTCAAATTCAAATACTTTCCTTTACATGAGAATCAGGAAAACATTCTGAATAAGTTCTAAACCAGTCATATGAATCCTTTTTTGAGAATGCATACTAGGACCATGCAATATTGCACCTAGAAACTCCGGCCTTTTGTGTTCTCTTGAAATGTTTCCACACGAATTGCGCACATTGCAGATTTTCATATATATAGTAAACACCATAAAAGGATTGTGCACCATGAATAACACAATATGGATTCAGGAAACAAACCACACAACTTGTCAACTCAAATACTACCTAATAAATGTCTTAGAATAGTGGCATACAATGAACAACATGAATTAAACTTGAGGAGAGAATCATGTGTCTTGCCGATTCGAGTGCCACCATGTAAAATGTCAATAAATATTAGCACGCAATGAATATCAAGGTTAAATCACCATTAAACGAATCGCGCATCTTGCCGATTCGTAAGCCACGATGTAAATGCCAAGAAATAACAGCGCGCAATGAATAACAAGATTAAAGAAGCATGAAACGAATTGCACGTCTTTTGACGATTCTTAAGCCACCATGTTAATGTCAAGAAATGGTAGCGCGCAATGAACAACAAGGTTAAAGCACCATGAAACGAATCGCGCGTCTTGCCGATTCTTAAGCCACCATGTAAATGTCAAGAAATGGTAGCGCACAATGAATAACAAAGTTAAATCAACATGAAACGAATCACGCGTCTTGCCGATTCGTAAGCCACCATATAAATGTCAAGAAATGGTAGCGCGCAATAAATAACAAGATTAAATCAACATGAAACGAATCGCGCGTCTTGCCAATTCGTAAGCTACCATGTAAATGTCAAGAAATGGTAGCGCGCAAAGTAATCTGTTAATCATTAAAGAATTCGGCCAAAAATATGAACGTTCTCAATAACGGCGTCGGGAGGCCAGCCCAACCACCGTCTTACCGCCCAGAACAAGGATCACCAATGAAGAATGAAGGGCAGAGGCCTGGAAGATCAAATAGGCCACCGGGACAGGAGCTCAGGAAGTATCTGCTGCTCTGCACCGGGACCTCTGAATAGTGAGCACTTGGAGCTGGGCTGGCTCCCTTTTATAGAGTCTTGGCCCAGCCCACAACCACACCCAGGCATGCTGCAGGGAAAGTCTCTGGAAGGACCTGGAAAGGGACCACACCCTAACACACTCTGAAAGACTGCAGCAATACATTGCAAATGAACAGTATTTGTAAACACATTACAAATAAGTCTTCAGGATTAAACTCTGCAATGCAAAAGGTTAAACAACAACATATCAGAACAATGCATAAATTATGTTGTTTTGAGAGTGCTGGGTTTTTGCATTCTAGTCGCCAATAGAGCGCACACTGCCCTGGTGTTGACAATTATTGACGTATTTATTGACATATTGATTAGCTATCTCGTCCTAAGGTGTCTCTCAACTGGGTCAAAAGATTCATTGGCCTAAAACGAGTCCTGATGTGTAATAAATTATCATAAAGGGACGCGTTAGCAGTTCTGGTAGCACAGGATGGTTTGGCCCTTTGGGGCCCTAGGATGGAGAATTATTGTTTAGATTGTTTTTCTGAGATGATGCAAATTGGAGGTATGATGTGTTTCTAAATTTCCAATGACTTTCCCGGGATCTCGGAGCCTGCCTAAGTGAGTTGGGGATGTTCTCAGCGTCTTAGTATGTGTGGTGTAGAATTTGCGCTTGCTCAGCTTATGCATCTTGCAGGTGATTTGTGAAGTTTGTGTGTATTTATGCCAGGTGATGTTGTTCTAGTAGGAGTAGGCGTACTCCACAGTATGAGAGTAGGGAAGTCGGCATACTTCATATGAGTGTGGTGCTTTGTGCTTGAAAAATTATCCACGTGGTTGGTTGTTAATGTACGGACCCGTCACGGTCTAAGACTCCGGAGTATATTGACAAGTGTAGGAGACACTTGGATTTATGTTGTAATTTGTACGGTTTAATAGGTCAATCGGGCGTGGTTGACAAGTAGAGTTTGAGTCAATTGTGTGAGTGAAACCTTCGATGGAGATTTGGCAAGTTCTATAGTGCACTAGAACGAACCATTGACAAGTCGAGAGTAGGATTTGCGGGTCGAATTCTGCTTGCGGGTGCGGGAACTGAGAAGGACAGAGTAGCGGCCGAGGCTTTAAGTGAAATCTCTGTAAAGTTCTGAAGCAATTGTGTACCCTTCCTGTAGTAAACCGGAAAATTTGAGTTGTTGTTATTGTTAAAGGTGCTCGCAAAATGTTGCATTAGTTTGGTGTGAATCCGGTGAGGGGCGGACAAGCCGCAAGACTTAGTCAGCTGCACTGTGTGTGAGTGTGACGTCAGTGGTACCACGCTGGGATAGGTCAGTTGCCGAGAGGGGTCGCGCACGGATTGGCTGCCGTCCGTGAGAGGCAATAGGTTGAGAAAGGTGGGTGAAGAGTGTCCTGGGAATTAAAGTCACTTTCTGATTAAATACAAACAAAAGAAAAGACGCAAAGATGAACTTTATCAAGGCTTTTAGGAGCGCTCTGAAAGGAGACGCATACATTATGGCGAGTGAGGGGGAGCCTGCACCGCCTGAGGGTACTCCAGCTTATATAGTAATGGAGGAAAAGGATGTTGCGCCTTCCTTATGGATGAAACAATGGTGCAAATTGACAGAGAAGGAGGGATGCTTGGCGTTTCCGGAGCACGGAACGTTCAATACAAGAATTTTAGAGAATTTAAGGTGGATGTTAAGTGTACAAAAGCCACCTCCGAGGCCAGCTCAGTACAAGGCATTTTCAGTCTGGGATTTAATGGCTATTAAACAAAGACAGCAGAAATTCGGAATGAGAAGGGCAGAAAAGACTTTAGCCGAGGCTAGATGGGACAATGAGAGCAAAATGTGGAGACGGGGAATAGTTGACGGACTAAAATTGTTTCCAGCAATAGCACAGGGAGACGAGAAGCAGGGGAAGAAAGCCACCTGTAAGACAGACAAGGACTCTAATAAGCCTAAAGAGCCTAAGAGGTCTTGGATAGAGGAAGATGATTCAGATGACGAAGAGTTTCTTAATCAATTGTTGCATGATCGCCTGCCACATTATGCAGTGGACGACAATGCTCCAAGTACCAGTGCGGGTCCTGGGAACCAGACGCAGGAGAAGGGAGTTACCAATACAGTACAGACTAGTGATACATGTTTGATATAGAATGGTGTCAGTGTACCCACTGCGCCAGACATGCAGATATAGTTGCAACCTCCACCGCAGATACAGAGAATCTATCCAGACGTCCCAGTACTAGAGACTACTACAAATCTGATAGTGCCGCCTGACCTGATATATACAAAATCAAGGTTAGTGCAGCTAGAGCCAACTCCACAATTGCTGCCCCAGCCGCAGCAACAGCTGATACCAGGGTACAATCCAGCAGCAGGACCTCCATTAGTACCTGCCCTGGCTTCAGAGAATCAAACTCTCGGAGTCGCTGCCCTGCGGTGTTTTGGACCAGGCCAGACACCTGCTGCCATATCGTTACCAATTACTGTTGGTCCACCGGTGCCATTGTATGCGCAAGGTAAGCCTGGTATGTGTGATCAGGGAGTAATGACCCAAGATACAATAAGAGGAAGGTCCATTGGAACTCCCCAGTTAATGGTCCCGGTAGAGCAATCAGTCGAAAGACCAAGGTCTTTGTTAGACCGTAGCCCGGTTGAAGCCCCGTTGGAGGCAATGAGACAGGCAGGGCTAGGTGTGCTAACCCCACAGACAATAAGTACGAATGCTTCACAGTCGCCAATGATGCATGCAGGGAATATTTCACTGCAAGGTCTTTCGGTACAACAGTTAAATGAGTAGTTAGAAAAGACTTATGCTTCACAAAAGACTGCAGTAACTGCAGAGAAGCCAGAAAAGTCAGAAAAAGATGAGTATCTGAACTTTGTAAGACTGGGTGTGGAAGCTGCTGAACTAGTGGAAGGGACGATAGGGGTAAACAGATTAGAATCGTACACAGAAGCAGAGTTAAGGTATCTGTGCCCCATTATTACTAAAGAAGTGGCCAAGGTGCATCAGAGGTTGGCGAACCTGGCAGACAAATATAATATTGACATTGAGAATACTAAGCATTTGAAAGGAAGTTACAGACTAGACTTCGACTCTAAAGATTTTAATCACATGAGGTCGGCCGGAATAAGGGCGCATCTTAAAGAAATACTGCAAAGTGCTCAGATCTGGGGAACTTTAGAAAAGTGGGAAGGCAGATGGGCAAAGAAAAGAGATAAGGAGAAAAGCGACAGTCCGGGATCAAGTCCAACTAAAGCTTCACCGGATACCAGGACAGTAAAAATATTACCAATGAGGGAAACCGCTGGAGGGGTTCTAGTCCATGTACCAGGGTCCAGGGGAGACATTCTGTCTTTCACAAATAATTACCCTAGATTGAGGGAGAAACCGATAGAATGGTATCAGCAGACAGATAGGTTTGTGAAGCTTGCAAAGTGTCTCTGGGAAGACTTGAATACCCTGTTTGAGATCATTGTTCCACCCGACCTATGGCTTGAGTGCAAGAGAGGTGTAGACTGGCCGACACAGGAGCCGGCAAGGGATAAGGTGACCGGAGCACCATCTGAGGAGGTGAGGAAGTACTATCATAAAGTGATTGAATTTTTAAAGCAAAAGGTGTCGCCAAAAGTGACTGATTGGCAGAAAATCGACCGGACCTCACAGGAGGTTAAAGAGTCAATCCATGCTTACTATGATAGGTTATTGAAAGCGTTCAAACATTACAGTGGTACTGAGACTATTGAGCCGAAAGATATGAACCATCTTGTGTTTAGGTTCGTCGAAAGGTTGAGACCAGAGGTTAGCCAGATGATTAAGAATCATTTGATCTGTTGGCAAGCAAAGCCAATTGATGAGGTGTTGGAGTATGTGTAATACTGTAGTGACGAGATTGAGCTGAAGCAGAGAAAACTGAAGGCGTAAGTGATGGTGATGCAGATAAGGGCAGCGCAGGCAGATATGCAAGGGAATGGAATCCAGCAGATGGTACAGCAACAACCACAAGGGAATGGCGTGTTTCAGGTGCAACCGAGAGGCCGAGGTCGAGGTTTTGTGAATCGCAGTCCAGACTTAAATACTGTTGTGGTCCAAAATGACGTACAAGGGATGAAAAAGATGTCACCATGTCACACGTGCGGGGGTGTGGGGCATTGGAAGTGGGAATGCCCGAATGCGGTGCATGATTGTGTTGTTCAACAAAGCACTGATGTCGGTACATTCCAAAATGTGAGAGGTCCAAAAATGAGGGGTCAAAATCAGAACTTCCAAAATAACATGGTACGGATGCAGGGGTTACAGCCCATGCAGCAAATACAAATGCCGCGTGTTCAACCAGCACAAATGCAGCAAGTACAACAGCAGGTTCCCATGGTACCTAGACAGCAAATGCAATTACCCTTAGCTCCAATGGGACAGCAACAGGTGATGCTTCCTCAGCAGGTCACAGGTCAAGTAGTGAGTCAAAATAATACAGTACAGCAATTCCCATTGCGTGGTGAAGATGGAATGAATGATGAATGGTCGGATGAGAGTTCAGACAGTGAAGAGTGCAGGCTTGCAGCGTCCTTAGAAGTAGACCAGAGAGGACCCTATGTAGAGGGGAAAGTGATGGGTCACAAAGTTTCATTCTTGGTTGACACCGGAGCTACACGCTCTACAGTCAGAAGTGCAGAGGTTCCAAAATTGCCACTTTCAGGGCGTAACATAAGAGTGGTAGGAGTAGCAAACCAGTATTTGACAAATCCAATTACTGATCCGGTTCAGGTCGAGATTGGAAACTTCCAGGAACTGCATAAGTTTGTATTCTGCGATTCAAGTCCCGTGTCCCTACTGGGAAGAGACTTACTAGGCAAAACGAAATGTTCGTTTACCTGTTCCAATGATGGAATTGAGGTGCAGACAAACAGTGATGATGAAGGGGATGATGGTCAGTTCTCAGAATTAGAGATAGAGACCGCGAATGAAGTTTACCCTTTGATAACCTTATTCCCGATGCTTACAGTAAGTGACTTACCTGCTGAGTTACAAGGAACAGTGACAGAAAAAGTGTGGGACTTGACAGGAAAGGAAGTGGGACTGATAAAAGGAGTGGAACCAGTTAAAGTACAAGTGAAGCCAAATGTAGTGTTTCCCCAGGTGCCGCAGTACCACATGGCACAAGATGTCCTTACTCAGGTGTCGCAGTTAATTGCAGACTTTGTAAAGCAAGGAGTTCTGAAGGAGGTATTGAGGTAATTCACCAATAATGGGTCTGAAAAAGCCTTGTGGGAAGGACTTGAGGAAAATAAATGAGATTGTGGTAAAATGTTGCCCTATAGTGCCGAGCCCGGCAGTAATTATGTTTCAGGTCCTATGTGATGCAGAATGGTTCACCGTTGTAGACTTGTCACAAGCTTTCTTTTCGGTGCTTCTTCATGAGGACAGCCAATTTTTATTCAGCTTCAAATTCCTGGACAAGGTGTACAGCTGGTGCAGAATTCCTCAAGGGTTTTCTTAGTCACCGTCCATCTTCAATCAGATATTGAAGAAGGACTTGGAGTCATTAGAACTGCCTTTCAGTTTGACTCTAGTACAATACATTGATGACTTGCTGATTGCCCCCAGAACAAAAGATGACTGCAGGTATGACACAATTGCCTTACTGAACCACTTGGGAAAGAATGGACATAAAGTGTCCCCAAAGAAGCTGCAGTATTGTCAAAAAGAGGTGAAATAGTTAGGGCATTTGATTGAGAAAGGGTCCAGGAGAATATCAAAGGAGAGGGTGACAGCCATACTACGGATGAATCCCCTGACAACAAAGAGAGATGTCAGAATGTTTTTTGGAATGGTGGGCTACTGTCGTCAGTGGATTTCCAACTTTTCAATTATCTCTAAACCATTGATAAAGCTGACAGGCAAGGAAACTAAGGATGAACCGTATACCATAGCTTTGTCCAAGGAAGAGCTTGAGTTATTCATGGAATTGAGGGAGTGTATGTGCAGGGCACCAGCTTTAGGTATGCCTGATTACACGAAGCCTTTTCTATTGTTTTGTCATGAACGTGATGCTTGTTCTTTGTCTGTTTTGTCAATGGGGGTGCAAACCGCCCTGTAGCATATTTTTCATCTACCCTGGACCCAGTCGCAGCAGCCTTACCGGGCTGTTTCGTGCAGTTGCAGCAGTTGGTCAGAGCCTCACGCAGTGTGAAGGCATAGTGATGGGACATCCCTTAACAGTAATGGTTCCACATTCAGTTGAAATTCTGTTGACTCGAACTAAAACCCAGCACATGACAAATGCCCGACTTACCCGATATGAGCCAATTATTATGGGGTCGCCGAATGACTCCTTAAACAGATGTACTGTATTGAACCAGGCTACTCTACTTCCTGTTGAAAGTACTGAAATTAATAATGAAGAGGAAATGGAGCATGACTGTCTTGAGGTAACAGAACTATGTACCAAACCCCGACCTGACATTCAAGATACACAGTTAAAAGAAAATGACTGCATTATGTTTGTTGATGGATCCTGTTTGAGAGACTCTGTCGGAATACTGAGAGCCGGTTATCCTGTATGTACAATAGCTGGTATTATTGAAGCTTCCTGGCTCGAGAGAGTGTATTCCGCACAAGTTGCAGAATTAATTGCTCTTACTAAAGCATGCCACGCAGCTGAGAACCTGAAAGTCACAATCTATACTGACAGCAGATATGGATTTGGCATTGTACATGATTTTGGCCAATTGTGGTCAAAGAGAGGTTTCATGACCTCTTCTGGTTCTCCAGTGAAAAATGGCGAACAGATTAAGGATTTGTTACATGTGATTCAGTTACCTCTTGAAATTGCCGTGGTGAAATTCAATGCTCATGTTAAAACACAAGACTTTGTGTCAATGGGAAACGGCTATGCAGATCAAGTCGCAAGATTTTGCGCATTGAACTGTATATCGTTCAAGGATCAGTGGGAATTGTTACCGCAGACTGAAAATGAAACAAGTTTGAACTTTGCCTTAAGACTAGTTGATACCTTAGATGAGTTAAATCACTGCAGGGCCGTGCAAGCAGGGAGGAGAAACGCTCTTGGCAGAGAATGCAATGTGTACAGAGGGCTGACGACTTGTGGGTCTCAGAAGAGGGGAAGCTGGTTTTACCAAACAGTCTTCTGTCACAATTTGCAAGGCTTTATCATGAACAGGCACATCTTGGGAGAGATGCAATGATCAGGTTATTCAAAATTGACTGGTTTAACCCGAAATTCAGACAAGCCGCAGAGGTTACTTGTCACAGGTGCATCATCTGTCAACAGATGAATGCAGTAAAAGGGACTGTGGTAACTTTGAGCCACATAGGGAGAGCTGGTGGTCCATTTAGCAAGATGCAGATGGATTTCATTGAGATGCCTGTTCGTGGAGGATTGAGGTACGTGTTGGTGATAGTGTGTGTTTTCAGCCACTGGATTTAAGCTTACCCCACACGTAGGAATGACTGTCTCACAGTTGCAAAGCTGTTGCTCAGGGAACTAATACCCAGGTTCGGTTTACCGGTCTCTTTAGAATCAGATAGGGGCAGACACTTCAACAGTGAGGTGATTAAGCTCTTGTGTGCTGCGTTAGACATTGAACAGAAGCTGCATTGTAGCTATCGCCCTGAAGCAGCAGGACTAGTAGAACAGATGAATGGTACCTTGAAGTCGAGAATGGCAAAAATGTGCGCAGCTACCAATATGAAATGGCCAGATGCATTGCCCTTAGTACTGATGTCGATGAGAAACACCCCTGATAAGAAGACAGGACTATCACCCCATGAGATCCTCATGGGCAGAGCTATGAGGCTACCCGCAGTACCCGCAAATGCTCTTGTGAATATCACAGATGATATGGTGTTGGACTACTGCAAAGGTTTAGCTGATGTGGTTCGCTCTTTCTGCCACCAGGTGGAAGCCAACACATTGCCACCGGTCAGTGATCCAGGTCACACCCCGCAAACCGGTGACTGGGTGGTTGTCAAGAAGCACGTGAGAAAGTCGTGTTTGGAGCCACGCTGGAAGGGGCCATATCAAGTAATACTGACAACAACCACTGCTGTGAAATGTGCAGGCGTTCCAAACTGGATACATGCCAGTCACACAAAGAAGGTAACATGTCTGACTGATGAGGAACTTGAGGTTTCCGACTCAGCAATTCCAGAGAAGGAAGTCTCAGGGCCAGAAAACAGCCAAGGGGGAACTGAGACTACAGGAGAGCCTGCTGAGAACAGCCTAGTCCCTCAAACAGTAAACGAGTTTGAGAGAGGTGACATTGAGCTTATCTCAGTAGAGGCACCAGGAGAACTAAATCAAGGAGAGGTTCTCCCAGAAGTAGACGGGTACGGGTTAGAGCTTAAACCTGTTACAGACCCAGAAGAAGAAGAAGGGGAAATAGTACAGAGAAGTCAAAGCACACCGGCATCCCCTGAGCCAGTTGCAGGTCCGTCAAGAGAAAACACCACTGCACAAGAGGAGGGTGCTGTTCAGCGTCCTGAAAAGCCAAGCAAAAAGAAGACGCATAAAGGTGATAACTGGCCAGAGAAACAGACTGCAAAAGAAAAGGTTGCACCAGGCGAAACAATAGCGGAAGAAATCGATACAACCCGAGTAGAGGATCTAAGTGAAGGAGAATTGCAAAGTGAACGCAGGTTGAAAAGAAAAAGAACCGCAAATAGAAGGTAAGCAGGACCTGAATGGGCATATGCAACGACATCTGAATGGCAACAAGAATTATTAGCGTTCTGTTTTGATCAAGAAGTACCAGGCCAATACTACGGTACCTGAAATCAATCAGAGAAAGAGACTGTGTTAAAACTGAAATTGAAATTGAAAGCTGAAAAACTGAGAAAGAGACTTATAAACTACCGGATGTGACACTGATAACCTGAATTGACTTTGAAAACCCGATTATGACAAGCTGCTAACCTGATTTGACAAAAGGGTCCTAGAGTGAGTTAAACGCTGTAAATACACGCAGAGAGAGAGAGAGACTTTACATCAAGAAAAAAAAAATAAGAGCTTTTAAATTGTCTTCAAGATGATTGTTTTGCTTTGAGATATTTTTCTATCTGATTCTTTACAGATCATGGCTCATAATAGAGGTAGTAGCAAGAAGGGTAAGGTATGTGGTTGGTTAAGTGTTATATTAGGTAGTGTGTGTGCAATAATAATTGTAGGTGTGATTGTGGGAATGCCGTGGTTGGATAAGAAAGCGACTAATAATGCTTCAAAACCTGAGACTACAACACTAACACCGTGGGAAAAGTTTGAGCAGGATACAAAACACTTGCATGAGGGAACTAATTCAAAGGGGGAACTCTCCACTAACGTTTTCTATCGCTTGCTGAATGAGTATGTTGAAACCATGGATGCGAGAAACTGTTATGTGTGCACAAAGATCCCTTCATCAGTACAAGAAGGGGTCACATATCATATTCTTCCACTAACATACGGGATAAGTTGTAGCTTGCTATGAACAAGATTTTATGACCAGGAGCTTGTGCAATATTTTTACTCAAATTTGGATGTGGTGTTTTCTTTTGTGCCAGTGATTGAGTTTCTGAACAAATTAGCTAAGGAACATAGTATAAAAATAGTTAGAGCCTTCTTTGAACCGACACTTACATTTGGGACAGCTTATGCACACCGCAACAATCTGAATTGCTTATTAACACCTGTAGAAAAAAGCTTCTTAGATCACACTGATGATAGACGCAAAGCATTGAAAGAGAGATTAGAAAAAGGGCTAGAAAAACGCACATATGCAAATGGGAATGCTTACACTGCAATAAAGACGCAAGGCAAATTAGCTATAGATGCACTACATGTAGGAAGGCTTTGTATACAGTATATAGGCCAAAATATGAACATGACACTTTATTTGTGGGAACGAATTAATGCAGGCTTGTGTTTTTGTTTCAGAGTAAATGGACATTCATGTTAAATGGACAGGATCCAGCGATCCCTGGGATCTATTATATTTGTGGATTAAATGCTTATTACCATCTCCCTAAGGGTTGGCATGGGACATGTTATTTGGTGATAGTTTTCCCAAAGATTTACCAGATTGATAACTTAAAGCAAATACCTAAAGCGTCTGAAATACAACATGCTAGACAAAAACGAGAGACAGCGGCTGCTGTCGTTGGTGACATATTTGGAGCCATAATTCCTTCAGTAGGGGTTATCTTAAACTCCATAAAGATTCGAAAGTTGTCTACTATTGTGGATAACATGTTGACAAATTTTACAGGGGCTATACTCCTGATGGATACTGAACTTGCTGCAGAAAGAGCTATGACTCTTCAAAATCGGCTTGCTTTAGACATTCTTTTAGCAAAGAGCGGCTGAGTCTGCAAGATGCTCAACGAGCGTCATTGTTGCTCATTCATACCGGACAATAGTAAAAAGATTAGAGGTATGCTTACTAACCTAACTAGAGATAGTACAGATTTGAAGGAACTGAAGGAACCTGGAGTGTGGGAGAAAGTAGGAAAAGGAATTGCCAGAGTAGGGAGCTGGTTTAGCAATATTTGGAATGGGGTTCTTGCAAAAATACTAGGGGGTCTATTAATCGTTCTGATCTGTTTATTAGGTTTATGGGGAGCTTGCAAAATTAATGACAAAATTAAAAGAAATTGGACAAAGAGAAATAAGAGAAATGAGGAAAGTGAAAGGGAGAAATGTTCAATGAAATTTGGGAAAGTTCACACAAGGGACAAGATGTTAAAATGCGCATTATGCGCAAGGTAAAAAATTAAAAGTGAAAGGTCGAAAGGGAAAGGTTTGTGTGATGATGAACGTCATCAGAAGAGGGACTGAGAGAGCGTAGCTTATATAATCTGTATTAATATGAAATGCTTATGAACTAGTGTGTGATAATGCCGCTTAAGTAATTGTATTAATGTATTTTGTTTAAACGTGCGCCTGAAATGTGACCACGGGCAGTGGCCACCAATGTATACGAGAACTAATAGAAATGACTAATATTGATCAAATATAATATTAAAGTGTGGGTTTGTACTAATTATTAATTATCGTGTTATTGAATTTGTGCTGAAACCCTTGTAGGCCTTAAGTTAGCATGAGCCGAAGCTTAGCTGCTTGGCTCTCATATTAAACGTATTTTTCCTATCTTGCAGTGTGCTGACTCGCAAAGGACATGACCCCTTGTTTTCTTCAAAACTAGAAGTTGAATGTAACCATAGTAGATCCGTTCCCATGAAATCCCCATTGCTTGTAGAAATTGTTAATCAAAATGCAACAGTGTAGATTAATCTAATGTACAAGGTCGTTCAAACCGGTGAAGACAATGGAGCTTCTGACCAAAAGATGTGCAAAGAATTAAGGAAGGATGAAATAATACCGGACGTGCTACCTCCGAAGACGCCAATCATATGGACCAATGAAAAGCTTGTAAAATAATATGGTGTGAAAGATTAATGACATAATCCATCTTCCAATTGGATAAAGATAGTGGGGTATAATTAAGATCCAATAGAATTTTAGGGGAATGTACAACGAAAAAAAATAAAAACCCATGACACGGGGAGCCATTTAGGTGGGTTAGGGAATGCTATTGATTTTATCCAGAAACTTTGTCACTCTGTTTGGTGACTTATTGGTTTGCTTAGAACCATCCTCGTCCTTAGATTGCCCATTTTACACTTTACCTCCTTATGAGGGAAGTGCCCCTTTTGCCCTGGAGCTGAATTCTGACTGATGGCGATTAGACTGATGTCCTGAAGATGAAGACTGAACCTGAATGCTGACCTGAACCTTGGAGGGTAACTATGACAATACAATTGTGATTTGTCTGTTTGCTTTTCCTTTCTAGGTACCAACTGCTTACTTTTGACAGAGACCGTAGCTAGATGTTTTCCAAATTGGTGTTCTAAATTGTTTCCATGAAGCCCAACATGCTAATGCTAATCAGTGGTTAGGACAGGGGTTCAGTAAAAATTGACGCAAATAGACAAACAACTGAAACTATGCTTTGTTGAACTGACGCGTTATTGACACTCCGATTAATTGATCTATGTTCACGCCGTGTTATATTTTGATGTTTGTGATTCTTGCCTTAATGAAATCTTATCAAAGTTGCCATATCGTGACAATGTTATTATGTTTCTTGGTTTTGAGATTATCACACCTGCTTTTAGAATTGTAACTAATAGGGAATAAAACTCATAAAATTCTACTAAACTGGTGTGGTTATTTATGACTGCAAGGTCATGGTAGTGTCTTGAATTGATTAATGACTTTAACTAAAGTAAAATGTATTGTCGTGATAAATATTGTTGACATTATTCATGTATTGATTGGCATATTGATTAGCTTTCTCGTCCTAAGGTGTCTCTCAACTGGGTCAACAGATTCATTGGCCTAAAACGAGTCCTGATGTGTAATAAATTATCATAAAGGGACGCGTTAGCACATCCATAGTTCAATTCTTAAATTCATCCATTCACCCTTCCCTACCATCGATTCTTTTACCAATTGAACCTTTCAACTTGCCATACACCCCGTCATTTAACGTTTTTATCATGCACCCTTGCACCCCTTCTTCCTTTTTTCACCTTAGTTTTCAACTTTCCTTTCTTCCATGAATCATTCGGACCGTTTACTTTTGCTTCTTACCTTAGTCTCCCCTTCCTCCTTTCCACTTCATTCTTTCTTTTCACACTTATTTCTTTCTTATATTTGTTTATACCACTCATTCTTTTTGGTGCTCCCTCTGTCCCTTTTATCCATCTTTTCACACTTTATTTGTCTCCTTCACTGAAGTTTATTTTCTTAGAATACCCGCAGGGGCGTAGGAGACACTAAATTTCTGGGGGGGACAGGGACAACCTTGAGGCCTTTCAAGTGACCCTATACAAATCGCCCATTGTGTGAGAACACCCGGGTAAACAAATACAATTGCATAGTTTTTAAGTGAAATATTGAGAAAGGCATGCATGTAGTCACAGTTTGCAAGTATGCTTTCTTGTTATTTGCATTCACAAAGTAATTGGACCAAATGCACAAAATTTAATGTTTATAAAATCTCGCATCTTCATGCACCAAGCAAACAAAGGTGGGACAAAAAAGGACGAATAAACTAAATGTTCTTGGTGAGATTCCTAAACCTCAACCTGCAATTGGCCTAATTAGAAATGATTATTTCTTTCTGTAGGTATCTATAATAAAGTTATGAACTTGAATTTGAAAAGCCAAATAATTTCTTGCGCCGTTCACTACGGAAAACAAATTGTTTTGCTATTGTCTGTAGGTCTATTGAGCACATAATCTCTTTATGTATATTGCATATGGCAACATGATTCAGTCTTTTCTGGGACATAGTTACTCTTAGCCAAGTTTTCAGGCGGCGGAGACCACTGAAGCTTCTCTCAGCCTCACAAAAAGACACTGGAATAATTAAAAGAATCTGCAGTAGCTTCTCAACCTGTGAAAAGAAAGCTCTCTCTCTTGGAAGCATTTTTCGGAGTGTGTCTGCCAGTTCTGGGACTGAAGAGTACTTGAACATACCAGATAATATAGTTAATTGAGCTTTGAGCAGCAAAGGGTCAATTTCTTTGTACTGAGAAATAGAGTCCATGCCACTGCCTGTTAAAAGCACCTGTTCAAGTTTTTTCATATCTTTGGATGCCTTCCTGGTCAAAATGCTGAGTGAGATGAACAGAAACTGTATCCAAAAGTTCAAAGTACTGAGGGCGATAGTAGTCCCCCATGGCTGCAGGATGAAAACTTTCTGCTGCTCCATCATCTATTCATTTAGGGATTCGCCGCAGTCGTGGCAGTTCAATGGCATTAAGATGGTACTTAGAAGTCATGTGGTTAGTGGAATGGAGCAGACTGTTGAACGACTCATCATTACGTAGCTTCAGTATGGCACTTTTAGCTACATTCACAGCAGCCAGTAGCCCAGATATAGTTTGCTGGCAGCCTTGCATGCCAATATTCAAACATTCCAGAAGCTGCAGTTTTTAGAGAGCAATCTGAAGACCTAGGACAGTTGTTCCTCTCTGAAAGTGTGCAAGCAAACCATGAGCACGAGCAGACACATCACCACTGGACTTGGATGTTGATAATTGTTCTAGGGTTTCCAGAATAGGTTCATAATTATCCATTACTTTTTGTACAGCTTTTACACGGACCGTCCAGCGTGTTGGACACAGTGGCTTTATTTTTAACACATTTGTAGGGCCTTCAATGCTGTGCTGGATGAGGTCTGAAAATATTGTACGACATGTCAAAGATTTCCCAAACAGATTTCCAAGTTCTTGGACATAAAGCAGTGCATCTTCCATTATGGAACATTTATGTGCTGCAGCCTGCATAACCAGATTTGTACAATGTGCTCCACAGTGAACATAAAGAGCAAGAGGTTGTTCTTGGCGTATCAATGCTTGTGCACAATGGTATTTCCATGCCATATTTGCTGCACCATCATATGTTTGTGCTCTCAATTTTGAAGGGAAAGACCAGGGCGGCATAAAATATATTTAATAATTGTAGCAATTGCAGTACCAGTGGTATTATCAGCCTGATACAGTCCAATAAAATGCTCATGAGGGTACAGATCTTGGTCAGTGTAACGAATACAAAAGCTTTCTTGTTCCTGACCAGATATATCCTGTGTGCCATCAACAATTACTGCATATGGATTGTCACCAATATTCTTACGTATCTGGTCCAAAACTGCATTGGATAATAAACTGAAGGACTTCGTTTTGGATGTCTGGGCTGAGATATTCTGCTCAATTTGCTGTAATCCACTGTTTCAAAGAAGGTACATCCTCTGCTCGTGCACTAAGAAACTGATGGAAATTCCCATTGCTGTCATCATGACCTCGAAGTGCAAGGCCTTGCTTTGCCAGAAAAGCAATAGTATGAATGATTTTGTTAAGACAAAGCCAGGCTTCTTTTTGTTGTTGTTGGATTTGCAGTGATAACTGTTGATTGATTGGTTGGCACCCTCTATAATGTGCTAATTGGCTCAGTGTATAAGAATGCTTTTTGAACCTTTCTATGGGCTTCTTCCAGTTGGTATAACCAGTGCTGCAGAATGCTTCCTCTGCGTTCTTGGAAAGCTCTGTTAATTTCAGCGACTTAGCTTTTGCACAGTGAAATCACAGTACTCCTGCCACTCTGTTGCTGTAATGTAGCCAGGGGAAATCCTGGAACCACCTTCCCTGAAAAGGCAGAATACGTTTTTTCTTAGTCTGTGACTGTGTTTCAAGGACTTGAACAGGCATGGTGCTCTCATGCGGTTGGTTTGGTGTCACTGTGTTTCCAAGTGTTTCCTCATCATCCTGAAGACTGGTTGCTGTTGCAGAAGAACTATTGCTTGATTCATTTGAGGAAGTGACAGCTTCACAATATGTTCCTGGGACTGGGGTGTAATCACTTGATATTTCTAAATCGGCCACCCTAACTCCATATTGAATTGCAGACTGCAGATCTGGTATATCATTGCAATGAATTGTATTCGTTTCTGAGTTGTCTGAATATAGAGTCACTTCACTTGGCTGTTTCTTTACAAAGAATTTCCGGATGTCCATTCTAAGAAAAAAACTGAAAAGATAAGTTTGTAGCAGTTGCAATTTGGGAACATACAGATTAATTAACTTCAGTTTAAAAGTTGCAAACAGACTTTTGTGTGTATCCGCACATGTAATTAACATAGGAAGTGTTAGGAGCAAAACCTGCCTCCAGCATAAGGATCCTCTCCCAGTGTTGCGCAACAGTGAGGGGAAGTGATGCTAGCATGTGCAAAGGCTTCCTAGAAGGTCTATCCAGCTGCTTTAAAACACCGTTAGGTTTCCACAGCAACTCTACTTGTCAATTTACTTGACTAAAATGTTTCAGCAATTCATATAACATTCCAGCATATACTTAACAGTAGCAGGGAACTTAGCTGAAAAAGTTCCTTTATCTGAAGATGACAGATAATGCGATCAAGCAGGTCTCCAAAAGTGAAGTATTTTTGTACTTGTGGCAAAAAGGAATCTATTTGGGAACATCATATGACATTGTAAGGCATTTGATTTTGGTCACAGTAATTCAAGTATAGTGCTACAGAATTGTTCTGTACGCAGCATACAAAGAGAAAATGCACAAATGATGAGATGCTGAAAAAGGAAGCGCATTATCATAATTTGACTAAAAAAGTATCCAAACAGATTGGTCAAAAATTATTCATTTTTTGCACTAGACAACTCAATAGTGCACTTACTTATTGGAAGCGGTAGTAGTAGCAGTGGCCCTTTTTGCAATTATCTTGATCCACTCACTGACTGTAGGTTGTTGGTCTGGCTGAATGCTGCGTTCTGGTGGCGTGCGGTGCTGTGTTTCCTTCTGCTCAGGGACTCTGGAGACTGACCACCAGGTAATAGTTCAGGTGAGCCTGAGCTGAGTCTGCGGACTTGGAGTTGGAAGAGACACTGGTTACTTAAGGGAGGCACAAAGACGGTCCTGCTCAGATATTAAATTGTGGCACATTTCAGAAAAGAAGGACAACCACTGGTGCATGCGCAGTGGGCACAAAGCTAGCATTTGCCCTTGGGTGGTGGGAGCCTGAGTGGTGGAGGGGGCACCCAAGGTAGGTATCCTGGCGGGCAGGTGGCCCCCCTGCACAAAGTTTGCACCCAAAAGGGTTGCAGGGGGAGCTCTCCCATATGGAGGGACCTACCTCAGGGCCACATAGCCAGAGGGGTGGATCCAGGCCAGGAACTCACCATTGGGGCCAGTCATTATCTCCTCTGAAGTCACTGAGCTGATGAGACCGTGAAAGTATGCTTTGTGACATATTTTTATGTATTTTATATTTTTATGTATTTTAAGATAGGGTGCAGGGATGTGGAATTCCTATCACTCAATGCCCAGGACATATTGTTTGGGGTCAAGGGCAACAAGTTTTCATATTTATTTTGTCCTTGGGACAAGTAGGCCCAAACCCCTACAGCACAAACACTTTGGCTGCCAGTTTACAAATAAGGGAACTGTCTGCAGTGGATGTAATATTTGTGTCCATATGTTAATGCTGTTCACACTTGTATTTATGGTTCATTAATGAAAAGCCTTCATTATTAGGGTGAGTGCTGTAAATAAAAGTTTTAAGGTCACGTTGCACTAATGACAGTGGTTCCAGTAAATATGAGTGTACACACATGTTTGAAAAGCTTAATAATATGAGGCTAAATATAATGCTCCCAGAATGCTCTGTGATTATATGCAAAATGTTGGCAGAAGCTTGTAAGCAAGAGTAATGATTTTTTGCTTTCAAAATAAAATATTCAGAAAAAATGCAAGTAGGGAAAAAAATGCTTCGCTACAATGACATTTTAGGTGTTATTTCTTTGAAGCGTCATTTAGTAAAATGTGATGATGCATTCTAGTATTTAAAAAAATATATTCCTAATAGAAAATTAGTGTAACAATTTTCAACAAAATTTTGGGAAGCATGAAAATCAACAAGCACTGGCAAAGCCAACCGATCTGACACTTTTTGTGAGTCTTTTGGTTTTGTCAATGCGTGGCTTTTTTTTGACATACCTTTTGTAACTCTTTATTGTTGTAGGAGCTGCCGGGCCCTCATCATTGTAAAAACAGTGGCAAACAGAAAGAAAAAGGGTTTTGGTCTCAAAAAGCACACATTGTCACCAGTGGTGTAACAAAAGCCCTGCAGCCCCCCTCCAGGGAGCCCCCCTCAACACAGCACCTGCCCTGAGTGAGTCTGGTGGGGGGCCCTCCATGTTCTTTGCAGCGGAGCCCCTTCCAGTTTCGTTACCCCAGTAGTTCCTGGCACTGAATAAAACTACTTTGTGTGCCAATATGCTCCTTGTCGAAGAGCAGAATTTGATCACTCACAGTAAAGCCAGCCGAAAGAGAGAGAAATAGAAGTTTTATAAAAACAAAATGTCTTTGTTAACGCCAGACCTAATTAGGGACCCAATTATTAATTGAAGTCACAAAAGTGCACCCATGGTATATGTCTTTGAATTTGTGGCTTTCATGAATTCACAAGAGCTGACAGAAGTAGACCAGGAAATCGTACTCCTAGAAAATATTTGTGAACTATATTTCAGCACGAGCAAATATACATGTGTAGATTTGCTCATGTGAAAATCTATTGAGCGTTTACAAGTTCACTTTCCCTCCATCTATTTTTTCCCAAATCTGGAAGAACTTCTACTATTGCCATTGTCAGGAGTACATTTCCAACCTTTCTCACTATGGGAAAAGATTAGAGAAGAGCTGGTGAAAATGCTTAAAAACATGCAAGTTAGTAGGTTTGCAGACTCAAAGGCATTCAAGCCCTGGAACTACTGCTTACTTCTTCCTCCAGCCCCAGTATGTAGATCTCTGGAAAGGTGGCAAAATAAGGAAATTGCTATAATAGGGATTGAAGTTGCAAGTATTCAAGCCCTACTATAGTAGTAGCCCTAGCATAAACAGAGAGGCTATTATCAGCGCTCTTACATAATGAGATTGCTGCCATAATTTGTCGCCGCACTACATGGCACCAAAGGGACAAGTAGATTTTTTTACAGGGCAGGTAGATTTAAGAAGCAACCTGTCCCATGTACAAGTAGATATTTTATTTAATTCCACACCCCTGGGGTGAGATCATGATTGGTGGGGCAATTTAGCTTACCTCTCTTGCCTGAGCAGGACACCAAGATCACAGAACCCTCCAAGGTGTGCTGGCAGGGAATCAGTGGCAACATCCAGGATCGCGGGAGTTGCAAATGATCACTGGCATCTGGTCCCTAGGGCCAACCACTAGCGCATGCGCAGTGGACACAAAGCAGGCATTTGCCCTTGGTGAAGGGTAGTTTTTGGGGTACAGGACGGGGAGGTCACGTAGTTTTGAGGACAGGGCCGGGTAGGTTTTAGAGTTCTGGGTGGGGGCGAGGTAATTTTTAGAACAGGACAGGGTAGGTTTTAGAGTATGACGGGGCGCCGGGAAGTATTTAGGACAGGGTGGGTTAGGTTTTAGGGTTCAGGGTAGTTTTATGGGCAGTGCAGGGTAGGTTTTTGGGTACAGGACGGGGAGGTCAGGTAGTTTTTATGGCGGGGGGTAGGTTTTAGGGTTCAGGGTGTGGCGGGGTAATTTTTAAGACAGGGAGTTTTTAGGATTCAGTGCGGGGGCGGCGGGGTAAGTTTTAGAACAGGGCGGGGTAGGTTTTATGGTACAGGGTGGGGGCGGGTAGTTTTTAGGACAGTGCAGGGTAGGCTTTAGGGTACAGGATGGGGAGATCAGGTAGTTTATAGGACAGGGCGGGGTAGATTTTAGGGTTCAGGGCAAGGGCAGGGGGTCAGGTAGTTTTTAGGACAGGGCGGGTAGGTTTTAGGGTTCAGGGTGGGGCAGGGGTCAGGGTAGTTTTTAGGAAAGGGTAGAGTAGGTTTTAGGATTCAGGGTGGGGTCAGGGGTTTGGGTAGTTTTTAGGACAGGCAGAGTTTTTTAGGACAGGCAGAGCAGGTTTTAGAATTCAGGGCACGGGCGTCGGGTAGTTTTAGGGCAGGGTAGAGTAGGTTTTAGGGTTAAGGGTCGGGCAGGGGTTGGGTAGTTTTTAGGACAGGCAGAGTCGGTTTTAGAATTCAGGACAGGGATGTCGGGTAGTTTTTAGGACAGGGATGTCGGGTAGTTTTTAGGACAGTGATGTCGGGTAGGTTTTAGGGTTCAGGGCAGGGGCAGGGGTCAGGGTAGTTATTCGGTAAGGGTAGAGTAGGTTTTAGGGTTCAGGGTCGGGTGGGGGTTGGGTAGCTTTTAGGACAGGCAGAGTTTTTTTAGGGCAGGCAGAGTAGGTTTTAGAATTCAGGACAGGGGCGTTGGGTAGTTTTTAGGACAGTGCGGGGTAGGTTTTAGGGTTCAGGGCAGGGGTGGGGTCAGGGAAGTTTTTAGGACAGTGCAGGGTGCGTTTTAAGGTACAGGATGGGGAGGTCAGGTAGTTTTTAGGACAAGGCGGGGTAGGTTTTAGGGTTCAGGGCACGGGCAGGGGGTCATGTAGTTTTTAGGACAGGGCGGGGTAGGTTGTAGGGTTCAGGGCAGGGGCAGGGGTCAGGGTAGTTATTAGGGCAGGGTAGAGTAGGTTTTAGGGTTCAGGGTCGGGTGGGGGTTGGGTAGCTTTTAGGACAGGCAGAGTTTTTTTAGGACAGGCAGAGTAGGTTTTAGAATTCAGGACAGGGGCGTTGGGTAGTTTTTAGGACAGTGCGGGGTAGGTTTTAGGGTTCAGGGCAGGGGTGGGGTCAGGGAAGTTTTTAGGACAGTGCAGGGTGCGTTTTAAGGTACAGGACGGGGAGGTCAGGTAGTTTTTAGGACAGGGCGGGTAGGTTTTAGGGTTCAAGGCATGGGCAGGGGGTCAGGTAGTTTTTAGGACAGGGCGGGGTAGGTTGTAGGGTTCAGGGAAGGGGCAGAGGAGTCATGGTAGTTTTTAGGACAGTGCAGGGTAGGTTTTGGGGTTTAGGGTGGGGATGGGATCGGGGTAGTTTTTAGGACAGGGCAGGGTTACTTTTAGGGCTCAGGGCGGGGGGGTTTAGGGCTCAGGGTAGGGGGGAAGGGGGAGTTTTAAGTGTTTGGGTGGGGTGGAGTATGGTATCAGGTGTAAGAGGGGAGGGCGGGAAGAATTTACCACGCATGTTCCTTTACCAAACATGCTTTTACAACGAAATTCACTGTAAAGGAATGCATGGTAAAGGCAGGGGTTTGGGTAGTTTTTAGGACAGGCAGAGATTTTTAGGACAGGCAGAGCAGGTTTTAGAATTCAGGGCACGGGCGTCGGGTAGTTTTTAGGGCAGGGTAGAGTAGGTTTTAGGGTTAAGGGTCGGGCAGGGGTTGGGTAGTTTTTAGGACAGGCAGAGTAGGTTTTAGAATTCAGGACAGGGATGTCGGGTAGTTTTTAGGACAGGGATGTCGGGTAGTTTTTAGGACAGGGCGGGGTAGGTTGTAGGGTTCAGGGCAGGGGTCAGGGTAGTTATTAGGGCAGGGTAGAGTAGGTTTTAGGGTTCAGGGTCGGGTGGGGGTTGGGTAGCTTTTAGGACAGGCAGAGTTTTTTTAGGACAGGCAGAGTAGGTTTTAGAATTCAGGACAGGGGCGTTGGGTAGTTTTTAGGACAGGGCGGGGTAGGTTTTAGGGTTCAAGGCATGGGCAGGGGGTCAGGTCGTTTTTAGGACAGGGCGGGGTAGGTTGTAGGGTTCAGGGAAGAGGCAGAGGAGTCATGGTAGTTTTTAGGACAGTGCAGGGTAGGTTTTGGGGTTTAGGGTGGGGATGGGATCGGGGTAGTTTTTAGGACAGGGCAGGGTTACTTTTAGGAGCTCAGGGCAGGGGGGTTTAGGGCTCAGGGTAGGGGGGAAGGGGGAGTTTTAAGTGTTTGGGTGGGGTGGAGTATGGTATCAGGTGTAAGAGTGGAGGGCGGGAAGAATTTACCACGCATGTTCCTTTACCAAACATGCTTTTACAACGAAATTCACTGTAAGGGAATGCATGGTAAAGGCATGCGAGATAAAGACGCGGCCATTGTTGAGACCGCGTTGTTAAGGCATGCGAGATGTACACAAGCATTGTTCCATCATAAATCCCTCATACCAGTGTAGAGTGTCAGAGCACTTTACATCACACAGACATTACACAGAGACAATCATCATATGTGTGTAACTCAGTCTATAGGAAATGTTACATAAGACAGAGGACTACAGGGTGTAGGAGTCACAGGTCATCCATACTGGTAGCAGGTATAGTTTAAGAGTGCCCTGTCTGGAGAAGCGCAAGCTCAGAATTTAAAACATAACGCCATGGCTGGGGGTTCTCTTTAATAATAAGAACTGATTTTCACTGAAATTAACTCCTTTTGCAACATTAAGTTAATGAAAAACTGGGGAACAATCATAAAGTTCTAATCTATACCTTGCAGTTTGTATGCATCTCTTTGATGGCAGTTAATTGCTCACTGTTCTATATTAGGTTTTAACTTATAAACTGCAAAAGACAAAAGGATCTCTCTGACAAAAGCAGTAACCCACAGACCCATTCACATTATATGCACTTTGTGATCTGCATGTTCCTTGCAGCAGGCACATTAACGCTGTGCGCTAGTACTATTTTATGATGACTCAAAACTTCCACTAGACAAAACTTCAATCTCTCTCCAGGAAGACCATTAATCACCGTATTGAGATTTTCATTGTTGCTTGAAAACTGTTGGGGGCAAGGAACACCCAGCAGGTGCTTTCAAAGCCACTTTCAAGCACCGATGTCACCTCAGGGGACAATAATTAGCACTGGGGCAGTCGGACACCCCGGTGAAAGGGAGACAGAGGGCGACAGAAACAGGGCCCTAACAGACATTGTCACACAAGCGCGCTAAAACCTGCCCTGCTCATATCTTACAGTGAATCAACAATACTGTATGAAAAAGGGAGATGCTCGGCAACACAGCACTTTATTTAAAAAGTAAGGGAAATACTTTATTTAATTCCCCAAACCTCCTTACCTTATTAAAATCTTGCTGCTATCTTCAGGCTAGAGGGCGGTGGGAACGGATTTCAGACAGCAATCAACAAAGGGCCTCTCGCCCTTTGTTTTCAGAAGTGCAGACTCCAGGCAGCTGTGGGCTGTTGGCGGCAAGGTGCGAAAGAAATCCTAGTGTGCTTGCAGCACAACAAAAGGGCAGAGGGAGAGTGGCCTTTGTGACGTCACCCTCATGCTCCGACCATCAGATTGGTCGCAGGTAGCTGGAAGCAGGTCACAGGTCAAGTGCAGGGCCAGTATAGGTTGCCCTTTCGCGCGCTCATGGCCCTGCAAATCAGATCATAGAAGGGGAAATCCTTTTGTCCCCTCGTACCCCCCACCCTTGTCCCCTGTGTCCCCCCCACTCCAAAATCTGGGGGGGATATATCCCCTGCATCCCCCACACTTCCTACGCCCATGCATACCCGGACCTCCACCATTCAGTCATCCCCAGGTATTCAACAGGAGCATATTTATGGGTTTCCTGTGTGCAAAAAAGACAAGCCCAATATTAACCTTACAAATGTTTTAGTTGGACCTATATAATCAGGCCATCAGATTAATTGGCGAACCCCACTTTAGCTGGCAAAGCATGGGGTTCATAACGCCTCTGATAAGTTCTGTGTGAGGACAGAAAACCAGCATTACACATACCGGTTTTCCCTGTTATTGCTGAGCAGATTGACATGAAGTCAACAGTAACACAATCAATGAACTACATTTCCCATGAGCCCAATGGAAAATGACAAAATAGACACACAACTGAATCCTTGTTGGTGCACCAGGGAATAAGGACATGTATTTATAGTGCCATGAGGCCCCAGCCTGCTAACAGCTCTGTAAATATGCGGAAGTTCAGCATTATCTGAGAGGAATGGTTGTATTTTTTTCTTAAGATGCTGTTTTTTGCAAAATTAAAATAAGATTGGAAAAGTCATTCTTAATAGAGCCTGACCACTTCAACCACAAACGTTACCCAAAAGCCGGTTACAAGTAGAGGAGAGTTTTTTTAAAAAATTGTTTCTAATGCCTATTGGTTTCTCACTTTTTCTGCTTGCTAGATGCACATGGGCCCGATTGGAAATTGTGCAAAGCAGACTTCCTGTGTGTAATGCATACTTCATATCCTCCAATGGCAGTGACCACCATTCCTCGGTCCATATGTCATCCTCCTGATCGTCCGGGTCCACCCTGGTGTGCTGCCAGTCTGCTTTCTCCCTCTCGCTAAGTTGCTCAGGTTCCAGTAGCAGACTCTGCTGTCCTGATGCACCACCCTCATACGTGGGCTATTCTCCTTGTTTACAGAGATAAAAACGATATTAATGTATGCCATGATATGTGTGTGCATAATAACAAACTTGCATTACTACTGTCGATTCCACCCAATGTGACCTCCTCATCAACCCCGAGTCAGATATACGTGATAAGGCAAGCCCTACAACCTAGGCCTGAAGCCACTGATTAACAGATCACAGGTGGGGTGACACGTAGCACGTAAACAAATGCTCGAACAGGGAAAAATGAGATTGATCCTTCAGACAGGCAGCAACACCACAATAGTCGTAGGACACTGGCTTCCAGTAAAACATATGTGGCCAGAGGGGCGCACGTTCCCAAAACACCATAAAAGTTAGATGCCACATGAAGTTAGAAACACTCAGCCAATCAGAACACAACACATACACAAGATACAGTGATCACGCACTCCTCATGCTGGATCTGGACGTTACCTACTGGCCCCCATTTTGTGCCACAGGTTCGAGACCCGACTGAGCACTTTACCAGATGGTTAGATTTACCACTCCGTGACTATGCCTAGATTCCTTTCTGCAAAAAATGTATAGATTTGTTTTGTAACCCTTCAAGAATTGTATATAAAAGAGCTTAGAACTCTCTACTGCACTCTCCCGGCCGCTTACCAAATGCCTCTTGTCTTTCATTTCTTTAAGATAAATCCACATTCGAGCAATATTTTGGTGAGCATGCCAGGAGAGATTGGTTTATTGAGCTTGACTGCAGCCAAAGGAAGAGGACTCTACCCATATGGATTCACATTTGTGCAACAAAAAGAGATGAGCAGACGCCGCAATTGACTGAGTTCTGCTGAATCCATGGGGCAGAGGTCGATCCTGAAGCTGCTGTCAGTAGGTTAGAGACTACATCTGATCTTTAGTCCCAGCATTTGGCATATGGCAAACTAGGAAGAAGCATATACATTTAATTTGAGCACCCTGCCACTGACAGAAATCTAAAATCTGCACATTTCATGTGTCTGAAATAAGTAGTCGCAAGGTGGCCTCGGATGCGATCACGCGGAGGTCACCTTTTTTACGATAGTCGACACACAGCTAGGGGAGGTGAACATGTTGTTTAGACACTTGGACCGCTAGGTATGACACAGATGGTACACTTGACCCCTGGGTGTGATAGAGGGTATCTCTCGGACTGCTGGACATGACAGATGGTATGCTTGATCCTTGAGTGAGATATAGGGACAAGGCCTCACTGCTTGGACCACTGGGCGTGACACAGAGAGTACGCATAGGCCCTGGGTGTGATACAAGTCCAACACCTCAATCTTATTTTTTAAGTTGAAAGAGTTTCCCAGCTCTACCAGTCTCCTAAACACTGGTGGTGTCTTAAAGAAGTGAGGGGCGTTTCTCACTTGGACTGCTGGGCATGACATAGGTGGTACGCTAAGACCCTGGGTATGAAACAGGATGCAATTCGGACATTAGGGAAAGATTTGGACCTTGGACATTAGGTATAACTTGTGCTTGGCCAAGGAGGGCCTGTAGTTGTCAAGTTGTTCCTTCTTCTCCAGTATTATTTTGCTATCTTTGTCCCCGAGCCTATATTGACAGACTATCGGGCTCAATTAGTCCTGTGTACTGGGCAGAGCCCCACCCCCCTCGACATCGGGCAGCATGCGCTAGGAGCGGGCTAAGGTTTTTTTGGACAAAGTGATTTTTTTTTGGTCACTTTTTTCTCTCTCTTCTATTTCAATTGTGGTTTTCAATTGATGCATTGTTGATGTTGCTGTGCTGATAAACTATTGCAATTATATTCCATATTTACAATTCCACTGCTAAAAAAAGATTATAATGTTTTGAACTACCCATTGCACTTTCTTTCAGGTTGTAACCCTTTATATACATTTATTTATGCATTGTAAAAAGTCTGTTTGGCGCATCTCTGTCTAAAGTTGAGCTCATAGCTAGTAGTTATTTCCGGCACATTCTTGTGTTTTTTTTCCAAACGGGCAGTAGAATTTAGGATTATTTAAAGCTCAAGAATGTTAGGACTATACCAGCCCCTTAAAAAAGGTCCCAACCCATCATGGAGTCACCATTACGCCACATGCAAACTAGATTCTCCACGCAGGCTAAAAAGCGGGATAAATTCTGCTGTGACTGGCACGCATATACCAAGGCACACACGTTGAACATCACCGAACACATGAGGACACACATTCAGACAAAGTTTGTAGGGCAAAAGAAGGCTAAAAACGTGGCACTGAGAGCTATGGGCCATCTTCGAGGTCGCCCGACCTGTAACCACCCAGAACCCACAAACTAGGCTACCCCCACCATACATAGGTACGCAGGTGCTCTCTCTGATGCCTGCCACCCCAGCCATTTCTGCACTAGGTTACACCAATCTGCTGGATATGGGGCCCAGAGGGCCCCCCAGTGGGCAGCAAGACGCTGGGTCCAGGGCTGGGGGCCACCAGACCAGTAGGCACAGATGGTCCAGCCCTATCCCATGTCAGTGCTAGAGTTCCCAGAAGTCGTACCACCGCCCATCACATCAATACGTTTGAACCCCAGCAGCATGGGAAGCACATACTTCAACCCATTCCACAGAGTGCTCTAAGGTAACTGGGAGGTTCAAGGTTCAAAGTGGCTCTGGACAGTGACACCACCAGTGTGGGGGGAAGGAGTTCCCAGCATTCCAGGATCCAGCATAGAGGTGGGGAGCCACTGGGTACACTCCCCGAAGGGGTGCTCCGGCAACGGAAGAGACAGCAGAAAGTGAGCTTGAGGACACGTTCCCACCAAGGAGAACCTCACACAGCACCGAGCAAAGTTGGCAGCCCAGGCGGGAGTTAGATGAAAGGCACAGGTTGAGGAGAGAGAGAGAACTCTTGCCTGGGAAGAGCAAAGGGAGAACTAAACAGCACGCCCTCCCCCAGAGGAGAGCAGAACCTCGCCTCGGGCTCAAAGAGGAAGCAGAGGTAGAACCAGAAGGAAGGCCCCGAACCCCACCAGATCGGCAGCGTAGGCGCCATGCACACCAAAAAATAAGGGATCAGATCAGCCTAGTCCAAAGCCAATTACCGCGTGGAAGAAGCAGAATACTACCTGACAGCAGCGACGACGATGTCCGTCGCTCCCCTGAAAGTGCTGGACAAACCGACCCCAGAGAGATAGTGTCTAGAAAAGAAGGCGAAGCCTTCGTGTGACCGTTTGCTATCTGCTGGCCCACTGGACCAAAAGAGAGGGTCGGTATGGTACACCCTGGCCGTAGGAGGGATCCTTCAAACCAGAGGACGTGGCTGTTGCAGAAGTCTGCATCCGGCACAGAGGGGGAGAGCCTAAATGGAACTTCCCCTACATGTAGAAATGCCTTAGAAGATGGGAGCACTACTGTTAGGCCAGACAGCCTTAGCATGGTCACACCTAACTTTTTGCCTGCCTCCCTCCACTTTTTGGAAACTGTTTTTGCTGTTTTAGCACTCTGCACACTTTACCGCTGCTAACCAGTGCTAAAGTGCAAATGCTCTCTCCCATAAAACATAGTGACATTGGTTCATACCAAATTGACTTATTTAATCTACTTGGAAGTCCCCAGTAAAGTGCACTACATGTACCGAGGGCCTGTAGATTAAATGCTACTAGTGGGCCTGCAGCACTGATTGTGCCACCCATATAAGTATCCCCTTAACCATGCCTCAGGCCTGCCATTGCAAGGCCTGTGTGTGCAGTTTCACTGCCACTTCGACTTGGCATTTAAAAGTACTTGCCAAGCCTTAAACTCCCCTTTTTCTACATATAAGTCACCCCTAAGGTAGGCCCTAGGTAACCCACAGGGCAGGGTGCTATGTAGGTAAAAGGCAGGACGTGTACCTGTGTAGTTTATATGTCCTGGTAGTGTAAAACTCCTAAATTTGTTTGCCACTCTTGTGAGGCCTGCTCCTTTTCATAGGCTAACATTAGGGCTACCCTCATATACTGGTTGAGTAGTAGATTCTGATCTGAAAGGAGTAACATGGTCATATTTAGTATGGCCAGAATGGTAATACAAATTCCTGCTGACTGGTGAAGTTGGATTTAATATTACTGTTTAAGAAATGCCACTTTTAGAAAGTGAGCATTTCTCTGCACTTAAATCCTTCTGTGCCTTACAATCTACGCCTGGCTGGTTTAGTTGACAGCTCTCTTGTGCATTCCACTCAGACAACCCCAAACACAGGATGCTCAGTCACACCTGCACACATCTGCATACTGAATGAGTCTTCCTGGGCTGGGAGGGTGGAGGGCTTGACACTTACGTGTCAAAGGACAGTGGCCTGCCCTCACACAATGGACTGCCACACCCCCTACTGGGACCCTGGCAGACAGGATGGAACTGAAAGTCTCCTCCACTTCAAAGGCACATTTGGGTATTTAAACAGGGCCTCTGTCCCTACCAACTCAGACACTGCTGGAACTGAACTTGCAACCTGTCAAAAGGAACTGCCTGGCTGCCCAAAGGACTCACCTGACTGCTTGTCTGCAAAGGACTGCTGTCCTGCTGTTGCCCTGCTGCCTTGTTGCCATCTGACTCTGCTGAGAAAAGCTCTCCAAGGGCTTGGATTGAGCTTGCCTCCTGTTTCTTGAAGTCTCAGGGCCTAAAAGACTTCACCTCTGCAAAGAACTCCTTGTGTGGCGAAAATCGACGCACACCCTGCCGCGCATTGAGAAAATCACTGCATGTTGAACCGGAACGACGCAGGAACCAAGCCCAGGTCTACCTAAAGGCATCCTCCATTCAGTCACAGGGCAATCAGGCAGCCAGAACACCACTACAGCAGGCACCAAGTGGTTGGCCAAACACCTGGCAACAGATCAGCAGACAGGGAACCCAGCCTAGCATGGACCGCGGCCATAGTCACGGCAGGGACAGGTAACTTTTGGGGAGAGGAGTACCTTTACACAATCATAAAATCCAAGTAGACAGTTGGTCCGAAATTTCCAGTAGGTTTACATTCACATCATACCTACCTCAAAACTCATCTAAAAAAATAAAGACCAGTGACAATATTAGTAGAAAACTCACATCTTGTGTTCAGGTAAAACACAAGGTTGCTGTACATTTTGCCTATTGGGAATGCACCCTAGAGTCTGCCATTCAGGTGCCTGCAGGGACTAGACCCCTCTCTGCTGCTCGTCCCCCAGAGTGGGGTTGGCTGGCTGTGCCCTGGGGGGTAGAGGGAGGGCAGTCTGACGAAGGGGCAGGGCAACCCCCCCAACCATCCATAAAAGCAGGCACACAGGTCACCACATCCAAGTCCTTGCTGACAGGATAAAAGCTCAAAGGACCCCATTCTTCAACTGGCCTCTAGCTAATGGAGGCCCTTTTTCAGTTCCAAAATGAAGCAATATTCCAGTGGGAGCCAGGTTTTCCACACACTCGGGATAACGATGTCCCTATAGGACTTTGAAATCTGAGCAAATCCTACAGGTTGCAAGATGGCAAATTGGCACCAAGCTGGTGGGGAGGTTCACCAGAAAAATCAACCATCCCAGTTCATTACCCGTATTGGGCAAATATCAACGAGTCCTGGCTACGCACCTGACTCCCACCATAGGCAAATGGTCTGCCTCCTCCTATCCTCAACAGGCTTCCAAACGTCCAAAGGCTGCTCGTCAGATCATGTCCCTCCTAACCAGCGAGGATAGCGTGTCGCCAAGTAGAAGTCCTTGGTCCCAGCTGGGCCGGCAGACTCAAAAACATCCTGAATCTGAGGGAGACGGGGTGCTAGGAAAGAAAGAGATTCTGGAAATTACCACAACTCCATGCGAGGTGCACGGATATGCTCACCAACGCGTCCGGCCTGATGATCAGATCACATAAGGCCTCACACACACAGTCCAAGGAACAATAGGCCCGATCCCAATCACTGTTGCATCAAAGGTCACACAGGAGCCACAGAGCACCTCTCCGACCCTCTCCATCATACTGCATAAAACCAGCATCGCATGAAGATCTAAGAAGGGCCCCAGCGACTTGCAAACAGTAGCCCAAAATGAAGCTTACAGAGAAAGGGCATAGCCAAGACACCTGACTCCGTTAATTAGAACCTCATTGCACGCCACGTACAGGAACTAGAGGGGCATACACGTGTCCTCAGAACACATTGCAACCACCAGCAACACCCACATTGCGACACGCCCCCTTCCTCTGGCATCGTACCACACACATGTAGGTCAAAAGGTTCCAAACACATCAGTAAAACAGAGTCGCACGTTAGGTGAAAACAAATAATACTACAAAGATCACTCCACAGAAACACTCTCCTTTGTCATGGCGAGAAGGGAGCCCCAAATCGCCTGCAAAACAAAACTAAGGCGATCCACAGCTAAAACACTCACTGCTCCCTAAAATAGTTGCCAGAACTAGAGCCACTTCCAAAGTAATTGGACAGAACATGCGTAAAAAAGAAAGGCTCAGGAATCTCCCAAGACTAAATAATGATGTATGTTTTTCTAAACGCAAACCTACAAACCACAGCTCTTATCCAGCAGGTCTGAGATCAAACCATGAGTGCACCACCTTTAAAGCAGGCCGTCACCAATTCAGCAGCAACTGCCAGGACTCCAGCAAAGCCCACGTGAACAAGACAAAGACTACAAGCTGTTTTGGACTATTTTTATGGACATTCTTCTATGAACTCTTTTTCCAAAAGCAAAGACATCCCTGTACTGCAGCATTTGCCAGAGCAGAAACACTCCAGATTGCCATAAGGCCACTGATGTTTCCCCAGAAAGCCAGACGAGACCTGCAAAATTCCAAAAGTTAAGTGTTATTGTAGCATTGTACACCTTCTGTTTCCTGTTGGCATGGCCACATTTATCCATAGCCTGAATTCTGCATGGTCACATGGAGTCCACCTCAACAATTCTACAGCGCTTGCGTAGGGCCCTTCCCACATCACTTACTATTACACTGAACCTAATGTTAGTATTCCACACACACTACAGTGCACACTCTTACACAACACATGTTATCAGCACATGACCTCCGTGGGCACCCAGACATTCACCAGTCCGTGCTACATCTGTGCACTGATACCACATGCCGCAGACGCAGATAGACTTTATTTATCCCAGGAGATAGCCCCTGAGAAAGCAAAATGCCTTATCCATCTGTACCTATGTAGGATCAGGGCCCAGTTACAACCTAGTAGAGTGGGACCCCATATGGTGGTAGTAAACGTCACTTGATAGGAAACCAATCCCACTGCACTGTACCTTTACACTGAGCATAATGATATTAAAAGCAAGCTAGACAGGATGTGCAGTCAAGGCGCTGTAGGGGAAGATACTGTTTGGTCCTTTTGACTTTCCAGAAAAGAGGTTCTTGGAGGTAGCAAAACCACCACACCAGTGCACAAACACGTCCACTTCTGCCTCCCTCTGTGGTCCCAGGGTGGTCCTTAGCGTGTCCGGGGCAGACTTCTTTAATAACAAATGGACCCCTGACAATAAGTTCCTGTGTAGCGGCCATCCACCTCAATGATATAAGGGGAAACGAGTCTCATAGGGGAGGACTGAATACCAGTGTAGATACCCCATGTCAGTTGGAAGGGAAGGGGGGGCCCTAATTGTAGGGAAACTTAACTGTATTACTTCTGTTTCACGGGAACAGGGATGATCCCGCGTATCATGAATGAGAATTGTGAAGCAATACTGCACATACCAGACATGCACTGGGGTACCTCTGCGCAGATGGACTTCTACCTGCATGCTCAGCTCGTCCCCGAATGGTGAAGCCTCAGCTCCCTCATGACCATACACAATGGGACTCTGGTCATTCCTGGAAAATACCTGTCCAAGTTGTGCCAAAATCCACTACAGATGAAAACAACTCTGTTGCATCAGGCTTGAGAAAAAAGAACTGCCAATTATTTTTGGTTTTCTTGGCTCCCCTGGTCGGAGACCAGACTGTGCATGTCATTGCTTCAGATCCTCATTCTTGTGCTGTTTTTTGTGTTTCCTGCTATAAAAATGCAGTCCTCAAATTAGATAGAATGCAAGTAACTAGGGAAATAGTGGTGGATACAACAGAAACACATAAAACCTAAATAATGTGACTGTCAAAGTATGGGGTGGATAAAGTAGTTGAAAATTTAACTAGGGGGAACTATTGATAGAGATAAAAAGAGTGTAAATGTACGCAATGATATGTATATGCATAACAATGAACTCGCATTACTATTGGCGATTCCACCCGATGTGACCTCCTCATCAGCCCCGAGTCAGAAATATGTGGTCAGGCAAGCCCTGCGACTTTGACCTGAAGCAACTGATTAATAGACCACAGGTAAGGGTGACTTGTAGCCCTTAGACAAATGCTCGAACAGGAAAAATCCAGATCAACCCCTCAGACAGGCAGCAACACAACAGTCATAGTAGATAGGCCCCCAATAAACCACATTTGGCCCAAGGTGCGCACATTCCCAAAATACCACAAAAGTTAGATTCCAGATGAAGTTAGGAACATTGAGCCAATCAGAACACAATACATACACAACCTGCAGTGAACACACACTCATGCCAGACAAATGGATATGTTACTTACTTGCCCACGTTTTGTCCACACAAGATCGAGATCCACCTGAGCACGTTATTAGACAGCCAGATTTACGACTTTGTGACTAGGTTCAGATTCCTTTCTGCAAAGAATGTATACAATTGTTTTATAACCCTTCAAGAACTGTATATAAGGACGCTCAGAACTCTGTAACTTTGAGAGATAGTGATCATACCCCAACTCTTTACTGACTTCTCCTGGCCCATGCGTTTAATTAAACCAACTGTTCCTGTTTTGCCAAATGCCTCTTGTCTTTCATTTCTTTAAGGTAAATAGGCATCAGAGCAAAATCCTTCCTCAGGATTCAGTCTCCCACAGGTATTTCCGTCTTGTCTGACTCCTTTCCTCGACATCCCCCTGGATGATCCACTTTGTTATGGGTTTCCTGCAATACTTAGTCCCTTTTTAACATGTCTTTCCTCCTCCCTTCCGGTCTTACCCTTCCTGTTTCGTGGGCTGGCTTTTGCCCTCTTATTCATCCCTGTTTACTCCCCTCTGATTTTTTGTAGCTGCCACTTTTAACTCTTGTGGTTTGATAATACTTGACTTAGCAAATACCCCAGATATTTCACTTGCTTTCTAGCTAGCATGCTTGTTTTGGAATTCACCTCAAGACCAGCCTGGATTAAGGTGTTTAAGACTGCCAACAGGTATTTTGTGTCTTCCTCCCAAGTGGGACTATAAATAAATATGTTATCTATATAAGCTGCTGCATATTTATCATGACCCATGAGAAGCGTCATCATCATCTTTTGGGAGTCAGCAGGCGGCCCATATAGGTCAATGAGTAAGGCATTAAACTTATAAAGACCTGCCAGGGTAGAAAAAGCTGTTTTTCCCCATCTCTTGGGTTCAGAGGAATTTGCTAGTATCCGTTGAAGTGATCAAGCGTACTAATATACTGAGATTCAGCCAGCTTTTCAATCATATAACCAATTCTGGGCAATGAGAAAGTGTTGAAATTAGATATCTTTTTCACCTATTAGAAGTCAATACAAAACCGGATGGTCCCGCACGATCTTGGAATTAATACCACTGGGGAGTTCCACTCACTTATCAAGGATTCAATAACACAAAATCTAATACAGTCTTTATTTCTCCCACAATGGCTCTACACCTAGCTTTTGGAATTCGATAAGCCTTAAGTCTTATTTTTTTTCCTGGCCCAGTGACAATGTTATGCTGAATGATGTGTTCACCCAGGGGTCAGGAAAACCACTGTAGGAAAACCATCCAAGGCATGCAGAAGTTCCCCTTGTTTTGATTTTTCTAGCTTACAATGCAAGATTATCCCTTAATTCCTCCCACAACTTCACCCAGCAAAACTACTGAACTTGCCCATCCCATTTATTTTAATGAGTTTACATGATATATCTGAATTTCTTTTTGTATTGTATTGATAGCCAATCTATATGTCACTGGTGTAACTTGGTCTAATTCTTTATATGGTCCTTGCCATTTGAACAGCATCTTATGCACTAAGGTACATAATAGTAATAAAACCAAACCCTCCAGCTGGCAAATTCAGAGTTTTGCATCTTTATCGTATTGATTTATTTGCTCTTGTTGACTTTTTCTCCACATTTTGGCTCACTATTTCTCTCATATTTCCCAATTTCACCTTGAGTTGGGAAACATACTCCAAATGGGGTTTGGCAGGGTAAGGCTCCCTATAGGAAAGTACCATCTTGCCTGGCATGTTACCCCCATATTTCACTGTATATATGTTGTTTTAGTATATGTGTCACTGGGACCCTGCCAGCCAGGGCCCCAGTGCTCATAAGTGTGCCCTGTATGTGTTCCCTGTGTGATGACTAACTGTCTCACTGAGGCTCTGCTAACCAGAACCTCAGTGGTTATGCTCTCTCTTTACTTTCCAAATTGTCACTAATAGGCTAGTGACCAATTTCACCAATTCACATTGGCATACTGGAACACCCTTATAATTCCCTAGTATATGGTACTGAGGTACCCAGGGTATTGGGGTTCCAGGTGATCCCTATGGGCTGCAGCATTTCTTTTGCCACCCATAGGGAGCTCTGACAATTCTTACACAGGCCTGCCACTGCAGCCTGAGTGAAATAACGTCCACGTTATTTCACAGCCATTTACCACTGCACGTAAGTAACTTATAAGTCACCTATATGTCTAACCTTTACCTGGTAAAGGTTGGGTGCTAAGTTACTTAGTGTGTGGGCATCCTGGCACTAGCCAAGGTGTCCCCACATCGTTCAGGGCAAATTCCCCGGACTGTGTGAGTGCGGGGACACCATTTCACGCGTGCACTATACATAGGTCACTACCTATGTATAGCGTCACAATGGTAACTCCGAACATGGCCATGTAACATGTCTAAGATCTGGGGAGACAATTCCATGATCCCCCGAGTCTCTAGCACAGACCCGGGTACTGCCAAACTGCCTTTCCTGGGGTTTCACTGCAGCTGCTGCCAACCCCTCAGACAGGTTTCTGCCCTCCTGGGGTCCAGGCAGGCTTGGCCCAGGAAGGCAGAACAAAGGACTTCCTCAGAGAGAGGGTGTTACACCCTCTCCCTTTGGAAAAAGGTGTCAGGGCTGGGGAGGAGTAGCCTCCCCCAGCCTCTGGAAATGCTTTGATGGGCACAGATGGTGCCCATCTCTGCATAAGCCAGTCTACACCGGTTCAGGGATCCCCCAGCCCTGCTCAGGCATGAAACTGGACAAAGGAAAGGGGAGTGACTACTCCCCTGACGTGCACCTCCCAGGGGAGGTGCCCAGAGCTCCTCCAGTGTGCTCCAGACCTCTGCCATCTTGGAAACAGAGGTGCTGCTGGCACACTGGACTGCTCTGAGTGGCCAGTGCCAGCAGGTGACGTCAGAGACTCCTTCTGATAGGCTCTTACCTGTGTTGCTAGCCTTCCTAGGTAGCCAAACCTCCTTTTCTGGCTATTTAGGGTCTCTGCTTTGGGGAATTCTTTTGATAACGAATGCAAGAGCTCATCAGAGTTCCTCTGCATCTCTCTCTTCACCTTCTGCCAAAGGATCAACCGCTGACTGCTCAGGACGCCTGCAAAACCGCAACAAAGTAGCAAAGACGACTACTACAACCTTGTATCGCTGATCCTGCCGCCTTCTCGACTGTTTTCCTGGTGGTGCATGCTCAGGGGGTAGCCTGCCTCCTCTCTGCACTAGGAGCTCTTAAGAAATCTCCCGTGGGTCGACGGAATCTTCCCCCTGCAACCGCAGGCAACAAAAGACTGCATCACCGGTCCTCTGGGTCCCCTCTCAGCCCGACGAGCGTGGTCCCTGAAACTCAGCAACTCTGTCCAAGTGACTCCCACAGTCCAGTGACTCTTCAGTCCAAGTTTGGTGGAGGTAAGTCCTTGCCTCCCCACGCTAGACTGCATTGCTGGGTACCGCGTGATTTGCAGCTGCTCCGGCTCCTGTGCACTCTTCCAGGATTTCCTTTGTGCACAGCCAAGCCTGGGTCCCCGACACTCTAACCTGCAGTGCACAACCTCCTGAGTTGTCCTCCAGCATCGTGGGACTCCCTTTTGTGTCTTCGGGTGAGCTCCGGTTCACTCCTCTTCCAAGTGCCTGTTCCGGTACTTCTGTGAGGGCTCCCTGACTTGCTGGGCATCCCCTCTGTCACCTCATCCAAGTGGCGACATCCTGGTCCCTCCTGGGCCACAGCAGCATCCAAAAACCCTAACCGCAACCCTTGCAGCTAGCAAGGCTTGATTGTGGTCTTTCTGTGTGGGAACACCTCTGCAAGCTTCTTCACGACGTGGGACATCCATCCTCCAAAGGGGAAGTTCCTAGTCCTCTTCGTTCTTGCAGAATCCACAGCTTCTACCATCCGGTGGCAGCTTCTTTGCACCCTCAGCTGGCATTTCCTGGGCATCTGCCCAATCTCGACTTTGTCGCGACTCTTGGACTTGGTCCCCTTGTTCCACAGGTACTCTCGTCCGGAATCCACTTTGGTTGCATTGCTGGTGTTGGTCTTCCGTGCAGAATGCCCCCATCACGACTTCTGTGCTCTCTGCGGAACATAGGTGCACTTTACACCTACTTTTCAGGGTCTTGGGGTGGGCTAATTTTCTAACCCTCACTGTTTTCTTACAGTCCCAGCGACCCTCTACAAGCTCACCTAGGTTTGGGGTCCATTCGTGGTTCGCATTCCACTTTTGGAGTATATGGTTTGTGTTGCCCCCATACCTATGTGCTCTTATTGCAATCTACTGTAACTTTACATTGCTTGCATTACTTCCTTTTGCTATTACTGCATATTTTTGGTATTGTGTACATATATCTTGTGTATATTTGGCATCCTCATACTGAGGGTACTCACTGAGATACTTTTGGCATATTGTCATAAAAATAAAGTACCTTTATGTTTAGTATATCTGTGTATTGTGTTTTCTTATGATATTGTGCATATGACACCAGTGGGATGGTAGGAGCGTTGCATGTCCCCTAGTTCAGCCTAAGCTGCTCTGCTATAGCTACCTTCTATCAGCCTAAGCTGCTAGAAACACCTCTTCTACACTAATAAGGGATAACTGGACCTGGTACAGAGTGTAAGTACCCCTCGGTATCCACGACAAGTCAGGCCAGCCTCCTACACTCCCTCTTGAGCTTTCTCTACCAGGACCCTTGACTTCCGACCAAACAAAAGCTCAAATGGTGAATACCCAGTAGTCTTTTGTTCTTGGCCATGTATCACAAAAAGAATACTGGTAACAACAAATTAGAAGTCAAGAAACGTCTTCAGGGTCATCTTGAGGGTATGGTTGATTCTCTCCACTAAACCATCAGTTTGGGGATAATAAGCAGACATGCAAATTTGCTTGATCCCTAGCTGAGAACAGACTTTGGCCATCAAGCTGGAGACAAAAGGGGTTCCTTGGTCTGTTAATATCTCTTGTGGAAATCCTACCCTGGAGAAAATATCAATCATGGCTTTGGAAATCTGCATAATATTGGGATGCTTAAGCAGTACTGCTCCAGGATACGTAGTTGAGTAATATGCCATGATCGAAACATATTGGTGACCTCGTCTACTAGGAAAAGGGGGACCAATAAGATACACCTCTACCCTTCTAAAAGGTTCATCAATAATAGGCAGTGGTAGAAAAGGTGCATTTTGAGCTTAATATCTACAGGTTTTCTGACATATCTCACACTGGGCACAATAAACATTTATCTAAGCAAAGATACCTGGCCAAAAGTAATTTCTGAGTAGGACTTTCTTAATATTTTTGCTTCCAAAATGTCACCAAATACCAGGTTTTGGAGATTTTATGATATTTACAACACTACTATAAAAAACAATACACTTTGGAGATAACCCACTCCCACTTCTGTGTCTGGTCTTCATTACTTTGAGACTATCTACCTCTTACTCTCCTTCTACCTCACTCCATGTGTTCACCTTGTCTGCCTCGGTCCTGCAGGACTGTGGCCAATCTTCAGCTTCCCCTGGCAGTGACCTCCACTCCTGAGTCCATATGTTGTCCTCCGGGTCATCAGGCCCACCCTGGTGTGCTGACACTTTGCTTTCTCCCTCTCAGGTTCAAGTAGAAGGCTCCGCTGTCCTGATGCACCAACCTCTGATCCAGGCTCCTCTCTTTCCTCAGGATTTGGTCTCCCCCAGGTATTTCTGTCTCACTCTGACTCCTTTTCTCTGTGTCCTCCTGGATGATTCACCACCTTATGTGTTTCTTGCAACATTTAATGAGTTTGTACCATGTTTTTTTTCCTCCCTTCCGGTCTTTTCCTTCCTGTTTTGGGGGCAGAACTTTTCCCTTTTATCCAACTGCGTTCATTCCCTTTTTCCTCCTTGCAGGGTTTTGCAATACCTGTCGGGAAGACTGGAAGCACTTTTGGACCGTTGCCAAAGCTCTGCCTCACCAGTTAAGTCCTGCACTCTCGTACAGGGACATTGCCCATCAGTCACATTTTCTACAAGTTCCTGCAATTGAAGGATCCTTTCTATTTGTTGTATGCTAAAACACCATTTGTTGTAAAGTTATTTCAAGGCTGCTACCTTTTTTGGCAATTTTTTAGGTCTGGTGGTGACTTCCTGCATGGATGTAGCTCTGTCTTCTCATGTGAGAACTGCTCAATATGGGGTGCTAACAACAATGATTTTATTTTTATTTAGAATAACACAGGTTCGTGGTAAAGTAATTAACTGGCTGTAATATTGCCCACTGATTGGCAGTGCTCTCACTTATTCAATCGTATGCAGAATGGAAGATGTATTAGTAATCAAACCAGACTCTTGTCATCACATATCCCAAAATTAGGGTTGTTGACCCCACTAGGGTCATTATTCTGAAATGTATACCTGTGTGTGGCCTAACTGTGTGTAGCCTCAAAGAAGCTTATTTTGCAATGTCAGGATGAGAAGACTGAAAACTTCTCACAGATCAACAGTCAGACAATGCGTCTTTTTTGAAGATGGAATTGAAAATACACCCACTCATATTTTTGAGCTCATTGTCATTTCACAGAAGGAATTTTCAGAGAAATAGCAAAAATGGTTTTTGTCTTGAAATTACTTGTGAAAACTGGTTTTAAAGTGCTTTCTATTGAAATCTGTAGAAGCTGCTTTTTAGCTCTCAGATGACTAATTCTCCTTTTAAAGATCTGTAAGTAGACTATAAACATTGTAAAACTCACTGAAACATGTTTGTCGTAATCATAACAGGTTTGACTAATGCTTAACCTGCACAATTTATCACTCTGCATTCTTGTATTGATTCTAAAGCTAACTCCACCTCCATCGCCCGCCTTCTTTGGTTGATTTATTAAGATACATGGAATTTTAGGTCCGGGTTGGTTGTGTATTTATAAGTCAGATCTATTGGCATTGCCATTGCTTGTTTAATCTCAGCACTCAGCAGCTCCGCATAACTTTGGCTGTCAGTGTAAAGGCGTGTATCCCATTATTTAAAGCAGGCCTACGCTGGGCCTCAGAGTGAGATCCCCATAGCCTAGGCTTCAGCCCTTAACTCTCCATTAGATTCTTTTCCTAGCTGGCCGCCCACTCTGATCTAGCACTCAACACCACAAGACAGTAAGCATTACCAGTGAGTTACCTAATATGAAAGGCACACAGTGGGTGTAGAATGGTCTCTCATGGGAATATAAAAGGGGTGCTAGAATTTACCACCATGGGCCCTGGTGTTGCTAAGGCTATTGACATGTCAATATGTATAGCAGTGAGGGAGGACCTTAGATCCCTAGATAAGCAACTTATGTTCCTGGTGAAGTGCTTTCTTGAACCCCTTCCTGGAAGGGGGAAAAGAATACTCAGGCCACAAGGCTCCAGCATCGTGAGGACTACAGGATTCTTCTCCACCCAAGATGGCTCTCATGAAGCATGAGAAGGGGCATTTGTTGGCTTTCAACAAAATCAGAGAGACCTTCATCAAACGTGCATGCCTGCTATGAACTATAACCTCCTCCTGCGTGCCTGACAACCCCAGTAAAGATGAAAACTTTAGTGTCACTGCTCTAGAAGAGATTCTCTTAGGAGAGGAGGATGGGACAGACAATTGGGACTTGCTTGAAGAAGAAAGCTGACTGTCGTCCTTCTCCTCAAGAGGAGATAGGGGACAAGGAAGTGTCCTCAGATATGTTTGAACCATTCCAAGTTTATTAACCGAGGTGTTCAGAGTGTGTATTGGCCCCCAAAGTGGTAGAATATGTAGCTGAAAAGATCAGGCAACTACTCATTATGCCTTAAGTCGGATGTGTATGCGTTAAGTCGGAATGTCACCCTCTGTCTTTGGAGGGCAAGGTCACCCTCACTCCGAAAATATATGTACAAATGTAAATTTTCCTGACAAAATTCATCAAGGACCACAAGGGGGAACTGATTGGTCCTGGCACGCTTGCTAGAGTTATCTCCTTCATGTTGTGGGTCCTCTTACTAAGATCTTTGGCCGTGGCAGAGGTGTCAGATACTGCCATGTCCCCTGCCATGGTCTCTGGGTGGGCCCAAAGCGACATCTGTCTGCCAGGTAATGCAAATTGCATGGTTTTTGCATAGAGGCATTGCTCACTGCTTGTCAGACTCCGATTGCTGTGGGGGGCATCAATCAAGGTGGCTGATGTCATGTGCCACCAGTGTACTGGGGCCCATCCTACTATAGCTCTGCAAATTGCACCAAGTACAACATTTCCCCTGTTTGACTCTCCTGTTAGCAAGGGCAAGCAGTCATAGACTTCTCGGGTAAGTAGTAGGGGTCACAAATCTAGAATTCAACAATCAACCAACAGGCACAATAACTTCAATGCCCAACCCAGGGCTTGTGTTTTTTCTTTAAAAAAATACTTTTTAATCTCATAGAAGTACTCAATGCTACTCAGTTCAATGCAGTATACAGGCTGTAGCCAAAGAGGGCTTCACGAAGTTGGACAGCTTTTGGACATGGACGTGGTACACCACTCAAAATATGGTAATTTCCTACAAATGGTTTCTGCCTGACAGCTAGTCTCCCAGGGGTGAGGGGACATTGCCTGAAGTCTGCAGTTTCAGCTGGAGGGACTGTGGGTCTGTTGAGTGCCTAGGAGCTTGCTTGCCTGCTAAGAAAGGGAAGGAGGCTAACTGGCCCTGCAGGAGGAAAGAATGTCCAAGAGGAGACATCTAGCATGTTCCTGGTCAGATGAACACCCAGAGAAAGTGTGATAGCAAAGCTAGGTGCAACCTGTGCTGAAGAGGCTCTACTGTAGTCTCTGCAGTACACAGATTTTTTTTTTAAATATTTGTGGTTTAGCACGTCGGCCCAGTCAGAGATGCAACTGCCTTTGTTCAGATAGACCCAGTCAGGGCTGCAACTACCTTGGAGTTGCATTGGCCCAGTTAATACTACAACTGCCTTGGCTTCAAACCGGGGCAGTGGAGAATACAACTGCTGTGTTTGCATTGGTCCGTTGAAGTTGTAACTACAATGGTGTTTATTTTGGCACAGTCATCGCTCATCTGCCTTAATGACTCCTTCAGCTGGGACAAGGCTGCAATTCCGGAACCAGCACCACTACTGTGGTGGCAGCAATGCTGATGGTCACCAAGGTAATCTTCTTTGGCAACGTATGTAAAGATGCATAGTGCATCCAGCCTCCTTGGTGGCCCCCAAGAGACTGCACCCGATCAGTGTGGGTCTCCGTATGCGGCAGGATCAAGACAACAAGCCACCATGCTAGTTGAACGCCAAAGAATAAGGGACAGATGTACATCCATTTTGTTTTGCGACTCGCAATTTACGTTTTTTTGCAAATCACAAAACAAAATGTACAACAGTGTCAACCACACTGTTTCCAATTTACAAATGGGTCGCAAGGGACCTGCCTCATCAATATTCATGAGGCAGGTCGCAATTTGCAACCTATCCGTAAATGGCAATAATCACAGGGGGTTGTGACCTGCTGGGATCAGCAGGCCACCGTGTCTGTGATTGATTTGTCAATACAGCAATTAAAAAAAAAAATGCAGCCAGTATTCCTTAAAAGAAAACATTTTTTTTTTTTTTTTTTAAATACCTTTTAATTTTTTTTGGGGGAAGGCGTGGTCCATGGGACCACTGCCAGCTCTGAGAATGTGTTATGTTTGCACCACCATTCACAAAGGGGGAGGGGCTCCCTTTGGGACCACTCCCCCTTTGTGAATGGGTTACCACCAATTTGAAATTGGTGGTAACTGTGATTGTTTTGCGACCACATTCACGGTCGCAAAACAATCATACATGGGACTGCGAGTCACAATTAGGAAGAGGCACCCTTGACACGCCCCTTCCTAATTGCAAACCACATCCCTGTTTTGCGAGTTGCTAACAGGATACCGACTCACAAAATAGGAATAGTACATGCAACAAGGCCATTTTGCTGTCGCAAAAGGTGAATTTCACCATTTGCAAGCGCAAAATAGCTTTGTACATCTGGCCCTAAATTCCTATATGCTACACCATTAGCGTGGGATTGCAAGCAAATGAGTCAACTGATTGCGATTCTGACCTGTATGGTACTAAAATCTGCACCATAGCCTGATTCATGCTTCTGCCATAATTTGACCTGCGACAGTTTCATCTAAGATCACCCAGCTGGGAGATGGCGTGAAGGGGCATACGGGATCTCTACCCTGTATACTTGATTGCTGACAACTGGAGTATTCTACTAGTGGGACATAATGATCCACTACTTTTGATATCCATTCTCCTAAATCAGATCTAAAATGAAAATATTTTTACCAAACTTGGGGCCAGATGTAGCAACTGACGAATTTGCGAGTTGCAAAGTGCGAGTCCATGCGACTCGCAATTTGCAACTCGCAAATTTGTATGCAGTACGGTGTCTCAGACACCGACTGCAACTCGCTATGGGGTCGCAATGACCCACCTCATGAATATTCATGAGGTGGGTCGCAAATTGCGGCCCCATAGCGAGTATAGGCACTCGCTAACATGGAGGCCTGCTGACGTCAGCAGACCTCCATGTTCGTGACCTGCTTTTAAATAAAGCAGTTTTTTTTTTTTTAAGTGTAGCCCGTTTTCCTTACAGGAAAACGAGCTGCACTTAAAAAAAAAAAACGAAACCTTTAGTTTCGGTATTTTTTCAGGGCAGGGAGTGGTCCGTTGGACCACTCCCTGCCCTGAAAAAATATTTTTGGGTCCAGTCACAAACTGGAAGGGGTCCCATGGGGACCCCTTCCAATTTGCGAGTGGGTTACCATCCACTTGAAGTGGATGGTAACTGCGATGCCATTTGCGACCGCGTACGCGGTCGCAAATGGTATTGCATCCCACTGTGACTCGCAAATAGGAAGGGAACACCCCTTCCTATTTGCGAGTCGGAAATGCATATTGCGAGTCGGTAACAACTCGCAATATGCATTTCTGCATAGCAAACCCACGTTTGCGAGTCGCAAACGGCGATTTTCGCCGTTTGCGAGTCGCAAATGGTTTGCTACATCTGGCCCTTGATCTCAAGGGAGATCATTTAGTCAGAATTCGCAAAGGTGATGAATGGAAAACTGAATTTCGCACCATGTTTGGATTATTTGAATATCATGTCATGCCTGTCCGGCCTAGCAGTGCTCCAACTGCCGTTCAATATTTTCAATAGCTGTAATTGTTGTTGATATAGATGCCTGGCTTCATGCTATAGGAATGGTTGCAGAGGAATCCTATGACTGGAGAGGTGCCTCCAGTGACACCAAAAGATTTAAACAGCAGAATTAAATTAGACTATTACAGAGAAAGAATTCTTGAAAATTAAGCGATATTTTGAAAAATGTATTATTTTTTAGGAGCCAGACACTAAGCTGAAGTTTACACCGATTACAGAAATCTACATTTTTTAAAGTTAGCTATGTTGGGTCCCCAGCATCACAGCTGCCTGGGTGCTCGAGATCCACTGTACTTTGCTGACTCTCACAGGTCCCAGGGCACAAAAGACACTGTACAAAGCAGGTGTAGAATGGGAGAGTCTCCCTCTTGGACCTGTTTCCACTTGTGCTCCTAGCTGCTGCTCCTTCTCTGTTCAACTCCAAAATGTCAGTCACCTGCCTGAGGGTATGCAGGTGGCAAGGGTACAACCAGACATGCGTCCCTTGCTCACTGTGCCACTGGATCAAAGCTACACTCAGCTGATGAGCCACAATCAGGGTGAAATTGGTCTAAGCTAAGGTTACTTGTGTTCCAGTTCAGGGAGGCAGTGGCCTGGCAGTGTGGGCTGAACAGTTCATACTGGAGCAGAGTCAAGACTGTTTTGCATACGACTGGTGTTAGGATTTCAGCTACCTCTTGAATCTGGAATGCTGGAGGAGAGCCTGAGAGGGGAATTCCAAGCAGCAGTTGAGCAGGCTGTGGTTACGTTGAATATACTTATATGCTTAATAAAGTACCTTTCTGTGCCCATCTACATCAGAGTATTGACTCCTTTTTCAATGGCAACGAGCACGTCCTGGACCTGTGACCACCAGTATGCTCTCTCCACATTCTGTCGGCACAAGGCCTGGCTACTAAATCCTGGAGCAGTGATATTGGTGTTGACTAGCAAGGATCAAGCCTTTGGACGAATGGTATGACTGCGCCATTCCCTTGGTTACGCTGCTTTTGGTGTTACGTTGGTTTTCAGTACATCCCTTTTTCTAGCAGGACACATGTGCGGCTTCACCCTCCGTTTGGGCCAAAGAAATGAAATAGGACTCAACCAAGTTACTGGAACATGCTGCCATTTTAGTTTGGGCTCAATTTGTGGCCACCATTTTGAATCTGGCTGTTATTTTCAGTTTTGGTTGCCTATTCAAGGAATATTGGATTCTGCAACAATAATTTATTTTTTGGAACCTGCAACAACTCGCTTCATTCTAGAGCTTATATTTTCAGTAGCATACTTCACCAATTAGTATATCTACTGCTGATTTGCCTATAAATTCCAGTTTATCACAGTTTATCCACAATTAAAGAAATTGATCATTTTATACAAACATTGCATACTTGTATCATGGAGGGCATTACTGCTCCTTCACCCTTTTTAACATCTCCTGGCACACCTAACTTGGATTGGCCTCACTGGAAAGATGCCTTTGAGGTATATCGTATTGATGGAGAGATATTTACAAATAATAAAAAGAAAGCTTTACTAATTCACAACTTAGGCCCAAAAGGCAGCTTTATATTGAAAACCTACTTTTACTTGAAGTAAAAGTGCAGTTAAATGAGGAGGGTGCATCTGGCTAAATGGATACAGCTGAAATTGTGGATGAGTACACTTCCCTCATTAAAATATTGGACATGAGATTTTCATGTGCAAAAACTGTCATTTCGGAGAGACATACATGTTTACAAAGGCCCCGGCAACATGGGAAACCCACTGGTGACTTTGTATCTGCTCTGAGGAAATTGGCAATTACAAGCAGCTACTGGGAATTCAAAGATTAAATTAATTAAGATCAGTTAATTGAAAAACAATTGTGAAAATAAAATAAAAGAACGGTTACTTTCCACACAGGATCCTGACCTGGAGTCCACTGTTACAATTGCAATAACAATTGAGAACTCTGATGCATATTTTCAGGAAAGCCTATAGAACTAGGGAACAGTAAAGAAGTGAGCAATATAAAAACAAAAGATTAACTCACGAATGTTAAGACAACAAAAGATGACTATTATGTCAAAAAGGAAAAAAGACCAAAATAAGTCACATGATGGCAATGTGTGTCTTAGGTGTGGTAGCCACACACTAGTTGTCTCAGCAAAAAAATGTACTGCTTTGCTTAAAGTATGTTATACATGTAATCAGAAGGGTAATTTTGCGAGAGTATGCCACTCTCCCTTCAGGGTAACAGTATCTCAATTGGAAGAGTGTAGTACGCAGAATGAAGATGAAAATGGGAGTTACATGGTGTTACCCATAGATGTGAATAAAGAATCTAGTACGACTCAAGTGAATGACTTTTCTGGCATCATGAGTGAGATGGAAATGGATGGCAGTGCTGCACTTCTGAAACCTCATATTGCAATATTGCAATCAGTGGCGGCCTGTCCTTTAGGGCGGAGGGGCCCCCCACCTTTTGCCCCCCATGAAGAGTGTCTGTCAGGCTGAACAAAGGTCAGCCTGACAGACACTCTTCATGTTCAGGTCAGGCAGCCAGGAGCAGACATGCACGATTTGCGCAGACTCCTGGCTGCCTGACCTGAACTTTGCTTGGCTGAAGAGATCACAGCTCCTATGGGCGTGACCTCCTCAGCCCAGCAAAGGTGCCTTGAGGCCCTCCCCTGGGTGACGAGGTAAGCGTCACCAATTGACACTCTCCCTGGGCGCTCCAATTTAAGCTCTGAAGTGCCCAGGGCGAGTGTCAATCAGCAGTCTCACTGACCCCATCCCACTCTGTGACGAGGCTGGGACCTGGAGGCCAAAGGTAAGTGTGTGTGTGTATGTGTGTGATGTTTTAAAATGAATGTTTGGTGCGTGCGTGCATGTTTGAATGGTATGAGTGTTGTTAATGGATGTGGTGCGTGTCTGTGTGTGAAAGAATGTGTGTGTGTGTGTGCCCCGCCCGCCCCACTCCCCCCTAAAGCTGCCGGCCGCCACTGATTGCAATCACTGGTGTGAGTGTACGCTTGATAGCTGATTTTGGGTCATCTTTTACATTAATTGTCCCAGAACATTTTAAGAAGTTTATGCCACGCAAGTCTAAGGACTTCAGTATTAAAACGTATGTTATGGTGGAAAGAGGATTGAGCTAGATGGACAATTAGATGGTCTGCTGGAATTTGATGGGAAAAAAGTGTTGCGTGACTATGTAGCGAAGGAGAGATCTACCCTTTTAGGTTGGAATGATAAAGCCGAGCTGGATATCATTTTAAATTCAAACCATCCTGAATTTAGATTAGTATGTATCAGTCATATAAATGGAAATCATTGGGTGGCAACATTTTCCAACATGGGACAATGACATTTTTCAGCATAGGACAGTATTAAAATTGAGGACCACACTTGTTGCACACAAAATGCATCAAGTACCGTTATCTCTAAAAGAGGGCTTATGTAAGAAACTGGACAAGTTGTGTGAAATGGTTGTGATTGAGCAGATAGAAAGATAAGAATGATTGGTACTGTGGTAATAGCACGCAACAGTGAAAATTCGGGAAGTCTTTGTGTTGATCTGCGTGTTTTGAACCAATGTATTTGAGTTGATCAATGACCTCTCCCTAATATAAATGAAATGCTGGGCACACGGTAGGGTGCTTTTATACTTATTACACTAGACATGCCTGCTACTTATTATCAGGTTGTAGTGAGTCAGGAATCAAGACACTGAACGTCGTTTGTAACCCCAGAAGGCGATTATCGTTATAAGCGCATGCCATGTGGTTTGGCAGCAGCCTTATCAATATTTCAACAACATTTGAAAGAAATGCTCAAAGACTATTTTGGAGTTCCATACTTTTCAGATGACATAGTTGAGTTTGCTGACAGTGTGAAGCAGCATAATGAAAGTTTGCACAATGTTTTCCAACTTTTACAAGGTAGAGGTTTAGCTCTTAGACATGGCAAATGTCAATTTGAGAAGAATGGGGTTGGGGCTGATTACCCAAAGCACTATATATCCCAATGAAGTATTACACCTAAAATGAAACTGATAAATGCTATTGAGGATGACCCGCCTGCAACCAGCAAGGATTAATTGAGGTCCTTCTTGGATTTGGTGGAGTTTAATTTAAATTTGTTCCCCATATACCAATAAAACCAATGTATTAAGATGTCTATTGAAAAAAAGAAACTACTTATTTGTGGAGTGAAGAATCTCAGGAAGCTTTTGACAATATACTGAAGGACATTATTTCAGCCAAACCACTGAAGCTGTATGACATCAGAGATGCCACTATTATCATCACTGATGCTAGCAATTTTGGGATGGGGGCTGTATTCAAGCAAAAAAAGAAAAGATTACGGGGAAGATGACATAGGTTTTGCATCAAGGGCACTTAGAGGAACAGAGCACATATACTCCACCATTGAGAAGGAAGCATTGGCCTTGTGGTGGGGAGCACTGCACTTTTGCGCACATGTATGGGGGTACTCTTTACTCTCTGTACTGATCACACACCCTTGAGTGATTTATTTAGTATTAAGGGAGCTGCTAGAGCTTTATACACACCCAGGATTGCCAAGTGGCAGTATGACTTACAAGAGTTTAATTACTGGACTGAATATGTTCCAGACAAAAGAAATGTAGTTGCTGATACCTCTGCAAACCATGGAGGACATTTTATAGGAAGATGGGGAGAAAGTCTGTGTTACAGTGCAGATGAGTAATGCCATGTATGGGGCATTGGATGAGTGTGAGTGGAGGTCTAAACTAGAGAAAAATGCAGTGCTTTCAAAAGTCATGACATGGGTGACTCAGGGTTGGCCTAATGCTAAGCAAATGGAATGCAAATTCATACCATATTTCCCAGTGGCGTCTGAACTCACTTGTTACAAGGGTTTCTTCTACATCTTGAAACAACTGGTGGTACCTTCTTCCTTGAGGACAAGAGTGTTGGAATTGGCCCATAAGTGTCATATTGGAATTTAAACAATGAAGCGTAGAGTACAATGTGATTTTTGGTGGACTGGAGTAGATAAAACCATTGAAGGATTTCTAAGAGACTGTAGCCATCTCCATTGAGGTTTGTGGATGCACCTTTTGTACCATGGCCTAAGCTGGTGTTGGGCGTAGCGGGTCTGATAAAGGGTTTAGGTGAGAAATTCCGGTTTGCTATTGTGTTAACTGATTATATGTCCAAATAGCCTGAAGTCAGATTTGTCAATAATGTGAGCACTGCGTCAATAATTAATTTCTTGAAAACAGTGTTCATGAGGGAGGGATATCCGAGTACGCTGGTGGCAGATAATGGCAAACAGTGTCTGGGGAAATTAGGGAGTTTTTAAACACTATTGGAACATACCAGAACATCTCTATATCATCTGAGAAATAATGGTTTAGTTGAACGGTTTAATCAAACATTGAAGGATCAGTTCCAATTGCCCAATAAGTTGTCTTGGAAGCTGCTGGTAGAAAACATGTTGTGGGCTTACAGAACTATCCCTAATGTGTCAATAGGGTGGTACCATTTGTACTTTTGAGAGAACATGTGCCAGGGTCCACATGAAATAGAGAGTGGATGTACAGACAGTCCATAGACGAATCATGTTTGGCTAATGTAGTTGATGTAAGGAAGAGAGGGACATATTTCTGCTGGCCTTGCGCTGTTCTAACACCACATTAGCATAATTTTGTTATGCTAATGTGGCGTTGAAAGGTGAAAAACATTGCTCTATATTTACAAAGTGGAGCAATGCTTTCATTGCGCCACTTTGTAACCCTTTGTGCTACATTATGCTTGTGCCAGGCACAGTGTATGCAAGAGGGGCATTCTGGCACGGGGGGTTAAAAATGGTACAAAGGAGTCTATGAGATTCCTTTGCATCATTTTTCTCGACATTTTTTTATGCCTGCTAAGTGCAGGCATTAAAAAGAGGCTCCCATTGATTACAATGGGCCTCTGGGTGCTTTGTAGGATTAGCGTAATAATTTTTGACACCAATCCTGCAAAGCGCCGGACTAGCGTAAATAATTATGGCGCTAGTCACCCTAACTACCACCATGGTGCACCATATTTTAAATACGTGCTACCATGGTGGTGTTAGAGGGGCGCTAAGGGGCGCAAGAAAAGTGATGCTACACTAGGTGCAGCGCCACTTTTCATAAATCTGCCCCAGAGTGTTCAGTGAGTATGAAGGTATTCCTCAGATCAAGAAACCAAGTTAAGTTAGTAAAAATGTCAAAATTTTCTGATCATGTGCAGATAGTTCGAATGTTACCTAATCTGGTGCATACTAGTAATTGCAAGACTTGGAACAAAATATAATACAAACAAAGGGGTCCTAAGAGTGTAACAATATGGAGTGGGACAGGGAAAACCAAGCAAAAAGAGAAAAAGAGCAACCCACCTCCAAAAAACGTTTAACAGGGAGTCATATGTTAGATAAAGCAACACAAAACCTTCTTGCTGTAACAAATATATCTATATTTTTTATTCATTTAGAAAATATTTAGGAGTCATTTATAATATTTACTACATAAGCATTTTTATTAAATAGGTGCCAAACAAAAACCCAAGCAAAAAAGAAAAACCATATCACACTATCAGACTGAACACATACCATTCATACCGTGCATACCAAATATAAAAAGAAAGCCATGAAAAAAGTCAAAAGAGACATACACATATGGAGTCCAAAGTAATAGATTTGCATAATTGACAGGGCAAATGCAGGTGCACCTGTGCAACAGTTGTACTGGCACCAGGAGTGTGTTAATTTGTACTCATATGATGTGTCTACCTTTTTCTCTCCATTTTAGAGGTTGATTTATAATGTGAAGATAGACTGTGTACACAGAAGCATTTGTCCTATCAGTTCCGCATGTCTATTATATTGGACTGCATATCTGCATGTCTCATTTGACTATCTTCGTGTATATTATATAGACTTTGACCATCCAAAACAGGTCCTCATATGACCCTTGTGAGCAGTGTTCCATTCTAGAATGCAAGCTCTTGGACCTTAAACATGCCTGTGTAGAGTTCTGTATCTTTTTATGGGAGCAGTTGAACCTTTTGAGGTTCAGATAGACCATCCAAACCTCCAGTTGCAGCAGAGCATGCAGTGTAGAAACAGCAGACAAGCACGATGGGCCTATTTCTTTTCACAATAAGACTTTTTTGTAACTTACATCACTGGTGCTCAGAACATTGTTGCTGGTGCCTTGTCTAGACTTGACATTGTGGCTGACGGTTCTGAGACACCTGTTCTCGTGCTTCCTGACAAAGGTATCTGTCTGGCAAGATCCATATTGTGGCATGTGAAGAATGCTCATGCTGAGATCTTTCTCAGAGGCCTTGATGCTCTGTAGAGTAAAGTGCCCTTGGCCTACTGCCCGAGTCTATGTTTTTTCATCAGGCCTGGCATGTCAAACTAAGGGGGTCATTATGACCCTGCTGGTCACTAGACTACCAGGGTCACAGTGGCAGTCGGACTGCCGCGGTTGTGGCAATCCAATCTCACCAAGCATTAATAGTTAAACTGTTAGCATTTTTGATAGCTGGATTTGAAATACCTCCAACAAACTAGCTCTCATCTCGTCTCGCACCCCTGTAGAAATAAATCTTCTGACTGACTGCTGGGTCACAGATAATCTCAGATCCTTGAAGAAACAGTGTAAGACTTTAGAGAGTCAATGGAGGAAGAATTACAGGGCCCATGACAAAGTATTCTATAAAGTTGCCCTAAAAAATATTACGCAGAGGTCAGGATGGCAAAAAAACATACTTTGAGAAGAGGGCAGAGGAGGCAGGTAATAAATCCAGGGAAATATTCAGAATCCTTAAAGGTTTTATGTCTCCTGAGGCCTGCACTAGGCGGCACCAACCCACGGTAGATAGTGTAACCAGCAGGTTATTTCCTTATGCTACTGAAGAGTCAGAGAACTAGCCAGAGTTGAGTCAGTTGGAGGAAGGTGACTATGGGTGGTCTCCTATACCAGGGCCACACTGTTAAACTTTCAACCGATCCCTCTGGAAGAGTCATTGGGGGGCATATAGGCCCTCAAATCAGCATCACCAGCAGATCCCTGTCCCCCTAAGCTCTTAGTGATAGGTTCAACTATTATCATTACACTGGTCAATAAGGTGCTTAATGCCGCACTGTTTTCTTCAACAGTTCTGGCACTATGGAAGCAGGCTAAAATGCTGCCCCTCCTAAAAAAAAACATGGCTGACCCCATGAAGCAATCAAATTATAGGCCAATCTCCCTACTGTCAGCATTGTCCAAGGTACTGGAAACATTTGTTTATCAACAGCTATCTCAGTGCCTTGAAACTAACAAGCTGCTCCACCCCAGCCAGTCTGGCTTTAGGCCAAACTTCAGTACTTAGTATAGACTGATTGAACTTACTAAACATATGTCAGAGTCACCAGATCCTCGGGGTCTGTGCACGTTCCCAACACGTCCACCACTGAACAGCTCCAAGACTCTGATAGATAAATCACAGAGACTGAGAGAGTTCAAGAGGGGAAGAGGGGATTAGGAAGGGAACAGCTGGGAAGGAGACCTGTAGTAAGAAAAAGGTTAGAACACACAATATGAAAATTATATCTCCTGAAATCAATACTAGACTATGATTCTAAGCCTAGGCACTTTGAAAACATGAACAATCTAAGAGTTAAGTTTAAAATAACTAAGTTTCAAGATGGCCGGATACCTGTAGGGGAATCAAGATGTATTAAATGAAAACTTTATTATTCAAGTACTTTCCTTTACATGAGAATCAGAAAAACATTCTGACTAAATTTTAAACCAGTCATATAAATTCTGTTTTGAGAATGTATACTAGGACCATACAATATTGCATCTAGAAACTCTGGCCTTCTGTGTACTCTTAAAATGTTTCAACACAAATTGCGCATATAGCAGACATATATATATATATATATATATATATATATATATATATATATATATAGTAAACACCATAAAAGGATTGTGCACCATGAATAACACAATATGGATTCAGGAAACAACTCACATAACTTGTCAACTCGAATATTACATAATAAATATCTTAGAATAGTGGCATACAATAAACAACGTAAAATAAACTCGAGGAGAGAAACGTGCGTCTTGCCGATTCGAGTGTTACCATGTAAAATACCAAGAAATGGTAGCACGCAATGAATATCAAAGTCAAATCATCATTAATCGAATCGCGCGTCTTCCCGATTCGTAAAACACGATGTAAATGTCAAGAACTAACAGCTCACAATAAATAACAATATCAAAGTACAATGAAACGAATCGCGCTTCTTTTGCCGATTCTTAAGCCATCATGTAAATGTCAAGAAATTGTAGCGCGCAATGAACAACAAAGTTAAATCCTCATGAAACGAGTTGTGCGTCTTGCCAATTCGTAAAACATCATGTAAATGTCAAGAAATAGTAGCGCGCAATGGACAACAATGTTTAAACATCATAAAACGAATCGCGCGTCTTGCTGATTCTTAAGCCACCATGCCAATGTCAAGAAATGGTAGCACGCAATGAATAACAAAGTAAAACCTTTATGAAACAAATTGCGCGTCTTGCCTATTTGTAAACTACCATATCAATGTCAAGAAATGGTAGCGCGCAAGTAATCTGTTACTCATTTAAGAATTAAACCAAGAATATGAAAATTCTCAATAGCGGTGTCGGGACAGTCCAACCACTGTCTTACTGCCTGGAACAATGATCACCAATGAAGGATGAAGGGCAGAAGACTGGAAGATCCAAATAGGCCGCCGGGACAGGAGCTCAGGAAGAAGCTGCTGCTCTGCACTGGGACCTCTGAATAGTGAGCACTGGGAGTTGGGCTGGCTCTCTTTTATAGTGTCTTGGCCCAGCCCAGAACCACGCCCAGGCATGTTGCAGGGAAAGTCTCTGGAAGGCTCTGGAAAGGGGCCACACCCTAACACACTCTGAAAACCTGCAGCAATACATTGCAAAGGAACAGTATTTGTAAGCATATTAAAAATAAGTTTTCAGGATTGAACTCTGCAATGCAAAAGGTTAAACCACAACATATCAGCACAATGCATAAATTACTTTGTTTTGAGAGTGCTGGGTTTTTGCATTTTTGTCGCCATTAGAGCACATACTGCTCTGGTGTTGACAACATATTAGAACTATTCAAGATGCAGGGGGAAGTCCATTCTTATTTTGTTAGATCTGTCAGCGGCCTTCGATACGGTCCCTCACTTCATGCGCCTAGCATGCTTCCAAGTCATTAGAATTGGGAGAATGGCTTTAGACTGATTAGCTTCTTTTTTAAAAGACAGAAAGTCGCCCATTTTCTTCTGAAACATTTGAGTCAACAGTGGGTGTGCCACAGGGATCAGCCCTCAGCCCTACTTTGTTTATTGCATACCTTACCCCCTTACCACAGCTGGTTGAGGCCTTAGGGGCCAAGGTTATTATATATGTGGGAAGGGAGAGGAGAGGAGACTGCAGTAGAGTTAATTAAAACCTGCTTTTCCTCTGGTTTTCACTGGATGATGGTACATCAGTTAAAATGTTACACAGATAAGACAGAAATACTATTCTTTGACCCCAATCTTCCATAATGGCAAATCCTGAGACATAAAGGTGCCCGACCACCAGGCCCCGAGGGGGGGAATAGTTAGAAACTTGAACATTCAATTTAATAGGATCTTTCTTTTCAGCCACAGATTATGCCAGTGATCGGAACTTGTTATGGGCTTCTGCAGACATTAACAAAAATCCTACCCTTTCTTTCCTTGTCTGCAAGAAAGGTGGCCATTCAGGCTCTTATTAAATCAGCTTGGACTAAGGCAATGCCCTATATTTAGGATACCAGGTCCAAAATTTGTCAGTCCACATTCTTCATAACCTGCCCCCAAGAACACGTGTCTCCACACTCGCAGGCCCTCCACTGGCTTTCAGTAAAGAAGAGAGTTTTCTTCAAAGCGCTAGTCCTAGTCCACAGAGCACTGCACCATTCTGGTGCTAGTTGTCTGAGGGCCAGAGTCAGTTTCTATGTCCCTTCCAGAAAGTTGCAATCAGCTCACTGCTTCCTGGCAAAGATCCCTAAGATCCATTGCAATAGAAACGGCGGTGGAAGGACCTTCTGCTATCTGGGACCTGTGGTTTGGTAGTGTCTACTGCCCTGTTTAAGAAAAAGCTGAAGACATGGTTCTTCCAGCAAATCTAGCCGATCACACTCTTTATCGCTGTTGACTCAAAGCACAGTGCCAGGACACACCTTGGAGTAGAAGGGAGCTTTAAAAGTTCCATTTAATTTCAGTTCAGTTCATTTTTCCTTTTGATTGTCGTTTGTCATTGATTTGATGTCAGAAGAAATCAAAAGATCAAATCATTTAATTTCTGCATAGGTCATTGAATATGTTATAGTAGCAGATTTACATATTAAGAACTTATTAGAAATAGGTATGTTTAAGATCAAAAAGATTGAGACTTTATTCCAAATATCAGACTAAAATGTAAAAATTATAGTTCAATCAAATAGTAAATGTTTTAACGTACCAGAGACCAGATGTACAAACACATTTTCTTGCTGCAAATCCTGCGATTTGATACATTTTCAAATGTATTAAACACATTTAGTTTTGGGTAAATGTTAATTAATTGCTAAATGGGTTTAAGAAGGTGTTAGGTATCACTAATTGGAACAGGGCATGTTTAGGGAATCCCCTCCAAATAATGATTTCTTATGGTGCATACTAATGTTTTGCAACAACAAAGTCTGTTTGCAAAACATTTATATTTTACTGCCTACTGAAAGGTAGTTGTAACCCCATCCTTAACAGGAAATGGTGCCTAAAACATTTTGTTGAAGTAGGCAGTGGTCCATCAGACCACTGCCTACTCTTAAAAATAGTTTTAAAATATTTTCTTTTTTTTAAAACTCATCTTGTAATCCATAAAAGGAAAATGGTTTGTATTTAAAACAAAATAAAAAAAGATTGCTTCATTTAAAAGCAATCAAAGGCATTTTGGTCTGCTGATCCCAGCAGGCCACCACCCCTGTAATGAGAGCAAATCATAGTGGGCGGCACTTTGCGACCACCTTGATTAATATTAATGAAATAGGTTAAATTGTTCACCATTGTGATTCGGTATTTTGTGAATGGATCTATTAGTAAATAGGTCAGTTCGCAAAGGATTTGAAAAAGTCAGTGCACAAATTGTGACCACTTATTACGAATTCTATCTTAGTACGTCTTGGCCCAAATTCTTTATTTCACTGCCAACATTCTCATGTGTGAGTTACTTTTGCATGAGCTAATTTCACAAGAGACCAATAACAAGTGTTTTAAATAAACACATCGGTTTGACAAAGAGAAGATGGGTAACCAGTTCAAAGTATTACACATCCATATTTTTTTAAATGTTGAACCGTAAAAGTCTGTAGAATGGGATTCCAAAATATACTAAATTCCATTAAATTAAAAGAGCTGATTATTTTTTTAGACTGCGTTAGAAGCAATATGACCAAATACTCTATGAATGTTAAGGAAAGTTTTAAGTTTGAACATTTAACATGTAGAAAAATTGCTAAAAGCATCCAATACATCACTACATAATAGTGCCTATTTATGATACTCTGGAGCAGAAATATGAAACTTAGGTTGTGAATATAAAAAAAATTAACATATTGTTTTGGCAAACTGCTGTGATATAAAATACTTCAATTGTTGTCCCGGCTTCCCATTATAATACTTGTTTGTTTATTTTAATGATGGGATTATGCCACAAAGATACTCTCTCAGAAGTTGTCAATTTAGTATGGAATTTGGCATCCAGATCTAACAAAGCAGTAGAACCAGTCCAGCCTAAACTGCAAAACTAGGTCTTCCCTGACTCAGAACACAAGCAATCCAACACCGGTGTTGGTCTGTTTCGGCCTCTAACTGTGGCACAGTGCGCAAGGGACCCACTTTTGGTCATACACTTGCCCTCTTAGAGCATTACTACAAACATACAAGTTATACGAGGAATGTTTGCAAAAGTCTATCCACTGGCAGTTGCTCAGGGTAGCATTCTGGCTCCTGCAGCCGCACAGTGAGAGGAGAGTGGGCATAAGGTGAGGCAGCACTTACTGAAGGGGAAGATGTTTAGGAACCAAACTGGAGGTGCAAGCAGTTGGAGAGGCTTCCTTAAGAGATCGGGCCGTGAGTGACCCATTGTGGCTGACAGAGTGAGAAGTCGACACTGAAAGAGGACCAGGAGAGGCAACAGTCATATTGGGAGTGGCGCTACCCTAAGGAAAAGCTGTCCACCTGTCGATCACTAACATCTGCACATGAACCACTGAAACATGATTTGTGGAAAGTTGTGCTGGGAGATTGCCTGAGGAAACTATGCCAGAGTGACATTTTTGGGGCAAGAGGACACAACATTGGACATTAGGCAGCCCCAGCTAAATCTCTATATGGGCATACAAATCTCTCTGCACTGATAACAGAAAGAGTTGGGAAGCCTATAAAACCAGAATATAAGAGGCCCTGGTTACGCATAGTGCTCTCTAGTCACTCTGAGAGGATGTACTTGAATATTGGGCCTCTGCACTTATAAGCAACCTCGAAAATGATTACTACTGACTCCACTGGATCTCCTATGATTGCTCGTCTGCATTAGCCACCTGAAGATGACCAGTCAAGGCAAGGTAAACTCAAAGCCATACACTTGGTGAGACTATCATAATAATTAACCTCCAGACACAGAGCATACAGTCTCCTTATCTTTGAGGACATTAGCGTAGACATCATCCCCCACCAGACCTTCACTAATGGCAAAATCGGCAATACAGTTATTGTTCAAGAAAACAGTATCAGGCAAAATGACTAAATCAGCAAAATCGCCAGACATTATGTCACAAGAATCAGCCCATGATGCTGTGGGAGCTGAAATCCAATATTTTGGTCACCCTGATTATTACCTAAATAGTTTGACTAGAGTATCTCCAGTTGATCTAGCAATTAGAGAATACTCTCCTCATCAGAAAAACAAACAACTTAGCAGAATAAAATAGAGTAAAGATATGGAAGCATAAAGAACTGAACTCTAGATAAAAACGAAGGCAAAATATTATTTATTATGGAACTGTTAAATATGCAGTAAAGAGAAAAATGCATGAAACGCCATGAAAGCCCAAATACAGAAATACACAAAAATACAGCCGCAAAGCTCTAGTGTCAAACTCATAAAGATTACTGACAGCAGCACAATAGAAAATCTAGAGACCAATGGACAGTGTCTCGCGAGGAAAATGGAAAGTCGTCCCTGAGGAAAACAGTTAATCCCCCACAAAGAAAAACAGTAAGTCAACCCAGAGGAGCAGAAACCAGAAGTTTTGTAAATAAATCGCACATGCTATTATTAGATTCTGCAAATTCATCATAGTATGATGCTGGTTGTTGTAACATTGGCAAATCAGAAACAGTATGTAATTATTATAATCTTTATGTTTTATAATCTTTAGTACTATCCTATTTTTTAAGGTAAGAGAAATCTTCCACCTAACCCCTCTGCAATTACACCTAAGAGATCTTCAACTCAGACTTAAACATTTCTCAAACAATGGTTCATAGAATCAGCACGTCTGTAGTGGCACTTCCAGAGGAAGTCCTTGAAAATGATTCTTTGGGTATACCATGAAAGCTTCATTCACAATACACACTTTCTAATATACTTGTCCATTTCTGAAACACTGTCATTTACGTGGTACTCCTAGTAAACAAGGGGAGAGATGGCTTGTAATAGGACACTGATTGGGAGCGGGGGAAATGAGCACAGAGCAGAATAAAAAGAACACCAGAATCTGCAACCATTTAAAAAATAATAGCACCCATCGCAAAAATGTGCCAAAACTATTTCACAGTATTATTTATACTTCTAAATAACACAGCAAACTTGTTCCAAGTGCAACATCGTTTATTCATCGGTTACAACTCTATACATCATTAAAACCATTCATTTTCAAAAATAATTTTCACACAACATTTACACATGTGCACATTTTGAAAACACCACAACAGTTTCCCCTCTCTGATCATTTTAATAATCACTAAAAACCCCATTTGTAAATTTATTAATCAGCTATTAGTCTTCTGAAGTCTTCATCATCTTGGTCAATTGAACATTCTCCTCCACCTGTTTCATCTGTCAATCCCGGTAATCACATAACTCAAAGTAGTCCACTGAGCTTTTTCTTTTCCTTGCAGTGTGATCTATGTTAACTTTATTTACACCACTATACCTTTTGATCTTACACTCTATTACCTTTAATAAGAAAAGTCTGGAAATTGCACAAATCAGCATTATCATTGTTATCAAAACAACCTGCATGGCTCCAACACTACTTAACCACTCACCTATGTTTCCAAAGTCACTTCCTATCTTCCTTGCCCAGGATCCTACAGTTTTCCATACTGCTGGCTCTTCTAATGACCTAATCTCATGTGTCAGATTAGTTATGGTAGTAACGTATGAGTCAATCACTCCACCATAATCAGGTATATAGGTACAACACTTTTTCAAATTAATCACTTTACAGACTATGCCCTCTGTTTACCAAGATAATATATAAGGTAGGACAGTTCTGTATCACCATTGCTTTAGCTGCTAACATCTCTACATTCACTGACCTAAAGTACTCTACTGTATCCATAGCAGGTCTATGTACAACTCTAGACAGTTGTCTAATCATCACATCAGTCAAGGCTATTCTCATGGGAGGAATGATATACCCTAAAATATCCAAGAGCATTTGTCCAAACATTCTCTTCACTCTCTTCGAAGGTGTTCCTCTTCTATGGTCCACATGATAGATTCTAAGAAACATTAAAGCCAGATAGCATGAACCCACCCACTTCTTTGGTAGAATGAAGTAGACAGTCTTTCCATTTCCACAAACATAAGGAACAGCCCTCAAGGTGGATTCTATTCATGTCAGAAAAAAATCCACTACATTTAAAAGTTCGATCACATATATTTTCACTAACAAATTCTACTCTCTTTTCCTAGGACTAAGCCTCACCATACATGTTTCACCATTCTTTTCTCATTCCATCTTCAACCTTGGATGCAAACCTAAACACCTAAATTCTTTTTTCCCTCCAAACAGAGTTCATGGTCTTCCATAGTTCAAATCACATTTATACCGCTCTCGTTATATTCTCCAATAAAATCACGCTCTTCACTACTTAATGAACACAAATGAAGTTCGTCCATATTAGTTGCAGCTCTGTTTTGTGCAATCTCTCTCACATATTTAGAGTTTGGCGGAGAAGGTTACTCCGTCACAAACTTGACGGATATCCTGTCCGCTGTATTACAATCCCAAAATAGCCTATGGAGATTGTAATATTAAAGTCAGTCAGCTATGAAGAAAGAAACTCCGCATAATTAAAGATGGCTACAAACACACTACAAGAAAGTGAGTAGGAACTCTCCAATTGAACGCCAGCAGCTTCTTCACCAACTGATGTAGGAAGAGAAGTAGAGACAAAGCAATTACTGATTTTCATAATTTCAACATATTCTTTAATCATTTTTGTATACACATTATCTCTAAACCACTAAGTAAATGCTTTTCATGAACTCGTATCTTGTGCTTTAGGTCCTTATGATTAGCCCTAATTGCAATAGCACTAGTTATATATTTTGAAGCATTTCCCACAGGAGTCAGTACGCACACCAAGAGACCAACTAATACTAATAATATCAAAGTATTAACACCATCCTACAATCTTACAGCACTTGCTGTATCCCATCCTCATGTTAGAAATCAGAAAAAATAAAATGAAACAAAACATCTCTGTGGTAAATATTAAGTTCTCCAAAATAAAAATAAAAAAAATAATATTCATATCTCAAGACTTAGGGCCAGATGTAGCAAAGGTTTGCGAGTCGCAAACGGGCCGAATCGCTATTTGCGACAGTGCAAAATCGGAAATGGGATTTAAAAAGCCCATTTCCGACTCGCAAAAAGCGATGAGACCCGTTTGCGAGTCCAATCCGTTGCGACCCCATTTTTTGACCCGCAAATACCAAGTCGCAATTTGCGAGTCGCAAACCTTATGCAATTGCAACTCGCAAATTGCGACGAGTCGCAAAAAGCCCATTTTGCATGTCCCATTTACCACTAACTCAGAGCAGGTGGTAACCATTACCAAAGTATAAAAGGAGACCCAGAAGGCATCTGGGTTACACAAGATGGCGGAGATATACCTGATAGCAGTGAGAAGGAGAGTCCACGCAGCACAGCAGAGGAGGAGGAGGGGCCACAGACAGGAGAAGATATATAGAACAAGGCAGACTCTTTTTCAGCAAACTGAGGAAGAGATCTATGACAAATACCGCCTTAGCAGCGCAGCCATACTAGAATTAATTGATTTACTCAAACCACAGCTAGAACACCAGACTCTGCGTGGCTGCGCCATCCCTACGCATGTGCAAGTGCTATGCTTACTGCACCTCTTGGCCTCAGGGAGCTATCAGGGGGTCATTGCTGTGGCAGGTGGGGTATCCCAAAGTGCAGTGTCAAGGTTCCTCAGGGCCTTCCTAGATGCCTTAGTCACGCACATGTCCCACTTCATATACTTACCAAGGAATGAGGCAGAAATGAACAGCACCAAGCTGGACTTTTACCGCATTGCCCACTTTCCCCATGTCATAGGGTGTGTAGATGGGACACACATTCAAATATGCCCCCCTGCTAATCTAGAACATCTTTTCCGCAACAGAAAGTGTACCCACTCACTCAATATTCAGGTTGTTTGTGACGCCCATTATGTCATCACTGACATTGTAGCTAAGTTTCCAGGCAGTACCCATGACTCACTCAACAAGGAGGACTGGGAGATTGATCTGGTCCAGTGTACTTACTCCCTATACGTGAACCTATAATAAATGTGTACACTGTTCCAAAAAGAGAATATTATCAATAAGGACGAGAAAGTAAGACTGTAGGAACGGTCTTGTAGGAGTGCCCTCAAGCATCACAAGAGGATGCTAGGCATCATCATTGGGCTAACTCCTCGCCAGACCGGCACTGCAATGTCTGACGGGCCACCACACTCAGGTAGTGGCTCTTCAACCGGAAAATGGTTCTGCAGGTCAAATTAAATCCGCAGAACGTGCTGACAGAGGAGAAAAGGAGAGAGAAGGATATATAAAATTGGCTATGAGCACCTGATAACTGGTTTTAATGCTGAGGGTCAGGCCAAGGTTAAAAACAAGTAGGAGTATCCAGGGAATAATGTCTCCTATACTCCTAAAAGAAGGAAAGGAGGGAAGAGTCTTCCCTCCTAACACTGGGTCGACATGTTTCGCGCCTATTCGGTCAGGGATTGATCCACTGGCGCTTCATCAGGACCGTTTAGTTATAACTTCTCCTTCATTCAGGGCACGCATCCTCGGGTAGGCGCACTGCATGCCATTACGAAGTTCAATGAACTCACCTTGGTTATGAGGTTTACGCGTCCCTATGATGCCCTTTCCTTACATGGGATGGGCGACTTTCTATTAGACTGACTGTGACGAATGGTCCGCAGCCTGTAAGTGACCTCCCAGCATTTACGGCTTTTGTTTGTTTTTTGTTTTTGTTTTTGGTATTCCAATATATGAAGGAGAAGGATATATCAACGCCTGGAACGTGGGGAATTCGGAGACGGTTACCTCCTAGGTAGAGCCACAGACACTTGCAGACATACACACAGGTCACTGTGCACGACAATCTGGACTTCCTAACAGTGTACTTTTGTGCCCAACAGGTGACAGTGCATATGCTCTCAGGCCTTGGATCATGACTCCGTTTTTAACACCCAGCAATGATTCAGAGAGGCAATACAACAGTGCACATAAGAGGACCAGGAACCTCATCGAGCGCACCTTCGGACTCCTGAAGGCAAGATTCAGATGCCTCCACCGCAGTGGAGGTGCCCTCCAATACACCCCCATTACTGCATTCAAAATTGTGGTCGCATGCGCCATCCTCCACAACATAGCCACCCGACGTGGGCTACCTCTCACCCCTGCAGACCCAGATCCTGATGATGAAGAGGAAGAACAACCACATCGCCATCATGGGGATAGGAGTATGGCAAATCAAGGCAGACTGAGACGGGAACACATTGCAACACAATATTTTGGACGGTACGTGTCAACTCCCACCATACTCACCTATTAACCAAAAACTCTATTTGTTAAGTGGATCAAAAATAACTGATTTATTAGTGCATTAATGAAACTATTCACAAGTAAAGATTGTCCATGGGCAGGAAAATGCTAACCAGGCATGTGGCACATTAACGTCATGTGCCACATTTTATGGTCCAGGGTGATCTCTAAGACCTTCTGCCCCTCCTGCCAGCCTGGCTGGTCCCTGGTGCTTCCGTGGTGCTCTGCCTGCCACTCCTGAGCACCCTGCTGTCAGTGACAGAGACACTGCTCACTGTTGAGCCCTCCTCACTGTCCTGGGGTGTTTCCCCTGTGGCCCTCGACATTTCCAGTGTCTCCATCATTTCTATAATGTGGGTCAGAAATCCCAGGCCCCTAGCCACATCCCCAGTGAAATGGCCCATCTCCACTTGCAGCCCAACTGTCCTCCTCGACAGGCCTGTGGTGTTCATGGCGAGCCTGCCGATGGATGTGGCCATCCTGTCCAGTCTGTTCAGGAGCTGCCGATCCCTGCGCCGCCCACCCTCGGCCTGGGCCAGTAGTCCTCCCGCCAGTTCCCTCATGGCAAGGGCAAGGTCCCCAGTGTTACTGCAGATCATGTCCATCCGTGTGTTGAGGTGCTGCATGCTGGCATGGTTGTTGCGCACAAAGCGGTGCAGCACACCACTAATTCTCCCCAAAATTCTATTCTGTAGGCGCTGACCATGAAGCAGATGTGCCTCACTAGTGCTGGGAGGAAGTAGCCTGGATGCAGACTGCAGCCCTGATGGTATGGACCTGCGACGCCTGTGCAGCGGTGGCTGCCTTGTGCTTCCACCTGTCTCATCCCTGCCTGTTGCTGGGGCAGCCTCTTGTGGAATTGTTGCAGCAGGTGTGGCTACTGCAGGGATGCTGCTGACCGTGCAGGTGGGGGTGCTGGCGGGTCCTGGGGTGTCCTTATGGGCCTGGCTGCTTGGAGTGTTGGTGGTGTCTTGCTGGAGACCTGTGGGACATGGGGAACAGACTGTCAGTGTCTACTATCTATTGCACACTTCATAATAAACATTTGCCTATGAACTGCCTACTTGACTACATTTCCCATAATGCATCATTCTGGCATTTGCTACCCTGAAATGGAGCTATCTTGGTTGTTCATGCCCCTGTGTACATGGTGGGTGGGGGTATGGCATTGATAGGGGTACAGGCATATCACATGGTACTCAACGGTTGATGTGCTGGGCTCTGAGGTGTCCAGGTCCCCAAATCCAGACACTGCCTCCTGCTCCAAGGTTTCTTCCACCCTTTCTTCCAGGGGTATGGGTGGTGGCACAGACGATGGTCCCCCTCCCGTGCCTCTCATCTCCCGGAGCCTTTCAGCCACCCTCTCCTTGGTCCAGGAGCGGAGGTCATACCACCTTTTCTTGATGTCGTCGATGGTCCTATGGCTCACCCCCAGGGAATTAATCTTGTCCTGTATGTCCTGCCACAGCTGTTTCTTGGTGGCTTCAGGAACATTGAGGGCTGATCTCCCAAACAAGTCATCATAGTGCTGACAGCATTCCTCTGTCAGCACCTCCAGCTCCCTCTCAGAGAATTTCAGCTTCCTCTTTCTTGGTGTTCCCTCCATGGCAGCTGCTGTTTGTCCTGTGTGAAATTCGCCAGTTATAAAAGGGTGTGGTCCTGCCTCCTCCCAGGTGTATTTGTAAACTTCCTGGCTGTGATGTCATCATCATGTGCCAGGAAGTGTTTCCAGAGTGTTCTGGAGTGGTTTCTGGAGTGTTCTGCTGCACCTGTAATCAATTTTCAAGGTAATCGCAATTTGCGACATCTACTCGCTAATTGCGAGTTCGTTTTTTGCACACTCGCAAAAAGCGACCTCGCAATCTGCGGACTCGCACACTGCGTTGCGAGTCCGGGTGCGAGTTGCTATTTCAGCACGTTTTTTTTCCTTGCATTCCGAATTGCGACTCGCATTTTGCGAGTCGCATCAATTCGCAAAATGCGAGTCGCAATTTTATGTTTTGCTACATCTGGCCCTTAGTTCTTATTCAAATTTAATTTGTCTCTTTAGGTGTTAAGTTGTTCAATTATCTTGGCTTCTGTCTTATCTTTGTGATTCTCATCATAACTCAGTATTTCAAGGTCTCTATTTTACTATCTAGGTGGTTCTTTCTCAGTGTCAGTTTCTAGATCTGAACCAGCATTTATTCATCTGAAAGAAATCATCTTCATCTGTGTCATCTTCCGCTACTGTAGCTGAATATACCCACTTCCGATTAGGAACTCTCTTCTGGCTGATCTTTTAGCATCTGGTGATTCACATTGAATTCCCAGGCTCAATGTCATTTTTTCTCTGCCTCTGGCTCACAGTATTTCTGTTTGCAAGTTCACGTCTTGGGCAATTCTTCAGTCCACACTATTTCAGTGAGTCTTTTGGTTTTGGCTTTTTACAGGTCTGTGGCTCAAACTTGAATTTGTAGTCAATTCAGGTTCTCTTCTGTCTCCTCTTCGTACAGTGAATTTCCTTCTTCAAAAGGGGGTATTTTCAACTCTCAGTTTTAGTTGCAAAGTGTCACTGCTTTGAAACTTCTTCTTGCTGTAACTCATGCTTTGCGTTTTGCATCCCAACAGCCCTTCACTCTGACCATTTTGTAACTTGACTTTAGGAGTTTTCAAGCTCTCCATTCAAACTCTTGCTCACTTTTAACCTAGCCTTGGGCCTTCAACTTGATTTTCACCAGGGACAGAAAAATCTTCAGAAAAATCTTCAGCCCTCCTTTCAGGATAAATGGGGTAAGTGTGGAATTGAATGCCACTCTGTTTATCAGTGTGTGCACACTGATCATCTGATACTGCCTCATCCACTGTGTCAGCTACTTTCACTCTCTTTGTCAGGAGCATGGATCCATTGAGGCACTCCTGTGTATTTGACTGCACTACTGGTGGTCAGAATCACCTGGTAAGGGTCACTCCAACATTCATTGAGACACTCTTTGCAGACATGTTTGCGGATATAAACTCAGTCATCCACTTTCAAACTGTGGCAGGTTGTATCCTTGTAGCCTTCTGTGGCTGCATTCACATGACAAGAAACAGATTTCACCACATCAGCCGGACCTTTGGAATAATCGACAATAATGTCATAAGTTATTGAAACGAATTCAACTAGAAGCACATGTAAAAGTGGCTCTGCCCATGAACACCTCATGGGGTGACAGGCCTGACTGTTTCTTTGGAGTATTTCTCATATTCATTACCACAACGGGAAGTGCTTCGGGCCCCTTTAAACATGCTGAAACTCAGAACTTTGACATTTTATTCTTTGGAGTGACATTTATTCGATCCACTATCCCTCAGGATTGTGGTAGATAACTACAGTGGAACCTCTGCTTGATCTTAAAAACTGCGTAGATTATATGTACCACCTCATTCCACAGATAGTCTCAGTAGAATTCGGGAGGCCAAATCTCGGTATCACTCCCTCAACAACAATTTGGCAACTGTAAGGCTGTCTGCTCTCCTACTGGAAAATGCCTTGACCCAATTTGAGAACAAGCAGACTGCTACCAAGATATACCTAAGGCAATTGCAAAGTGGCAGCTCAATAAAGGCTCCTTGTAATCTCGTAAAAGGGCACTCTGATTTCCCACTGTGATTCATGAAAGTAACAGTCTTTTTCCCTGATTGTTTAGGTGACAAACTAAACAGCAATTACATATAACTTCAGCAGCACATTGAAACCATGTGTTCTCCCAGTAGTTGTTTAACAATCTGATCAGACTATCTCATCATGAACTTGATTATGCAAATATATTCACACATGCTGTAGCACAGAGTCTAGTAAAATACCTTTTTGCTCTGCATTTATATAAAAATCCTGATAATTATTTTTCTAGACTAACTTTTACCATTTAGTTTTCTCATTTTTGGAAGCATCTTCCTGCAGATCTATCAACTTAGTCAAAGAGGTCTGGAATGAGTCCATAAGGAAACAGTGTAAATTTTTTGAATTCTGCATACCATCACCATTTGTGAAACTCTCTTCCGCCTTTCTTGGGCCACTGTCTCTTCCTGCAAGGCACAGTATCATGCCATTTGGTCAACATACTTGTTCCCTAATGTGACCAAATCCATGCCAGAATTATGGGCTTGACACTTCAAAACTGCCACTTCTTTGGGTTTTTAAATTGCATCCAACAAAATCTAATATGTACATGCAGTTGTTAATTGGAGCACCTGAAGACATCATGAACACTCTCTGTGACCACAGTTGCCTATAATCATGAACACCAAAACCATATTGGCTATGTGTACAAATTGTTACATTCAAATTCTCTGACAAGCAGAAAGTCCTTGTTAGAGCAGTTAATTCTGCTACTTGTGCTGATGTCACATCTGGTAAGGAAGATGACTCCAATGTTTCTGTAACGGAGCACATTGCATAAGCAGCTCTCAATCCTCTATATGGATCTCTCAGATGAAAACCATCAACAATGTCAAATCTGACAATTCCAATGGTACTTCTCTTTGATGTCTGGTCTTGATTTTGTGTATACTTTGGTCACTTCAATACAATTGTGCTCCAATTTGTCATCAATTATACTCTCCCTGCCTTCCAACTTGTCTGAAATTGGAAGCAATGTTGTTGGGTTCAGTACATTGCATGATCGAATGGAATTGTTCTCTGCTCCAAATATTACCTGCTCATAACGTGCCAGCTGGTGTTTGTAATATGCTGTGTTCTTGTCAAAAGAATTGCAACTGAATGTGGGACATTGACAATTAAAGTATGCCCATCACAATTCCTCCACTTTGTTCTACTCCCAGACAAACAGCTGCAACTGATTTTAAACATCCTGGAAGACTTACAGCAACTGGGTCCAACACTTTTGTGAAATATGCCACAGGACACGAGTCCTCTATGTTTCTGTGAAGCATTAAAAATGTGCACCATTCTTTTTCATGGCTGAAAAAATAGAAGATCATATTGCATTCAGAAATCCTGAGTGAGGGAGCCTGGCACAAATTCTCCTTCAATTTCTTAATTGCATCAAGGCACTAGTCAACAAATGATACCGGATCCTGAACATCATTACATATTAGCCTCACTAAAGGCTTTCCAATCAGGGAAAGGTTTGTGATCAACTGTCAGTGGATCTAAACATTCCAAGAAACATCGGAACCTTCCTCTTGGTGGTTTAGGGATTCAATTTGAAAATTGCAGAAATGTGTTCTTTTCAGACTTTTCGCACACACTTTTCTATATGGTGTCCGAGATAGACAACGTCCATTTCCAGCCAAATGATTAAAAAATGCAATGGAATCAAGTTTGTAATCATCTATATACTATACTAGGACTGAATTAAATGGCAATTTACAACTCTGTAGATCCTTTTTATATATTTGGGAGAAGATTGAAGGTTTCTCTGTATACCCTTGTGGAATTCTGCACCACTCGAGAACTTTATTCAAAATTGGGATGCGAAAAAAGAATTGAGAATCCTCAATTCTCATGCAATGATACTGAGAAGAATGTTTTACACAAGATGACTGTGTGCAATTCTGCCTCTGCTGGAATCTGGAATATTATTACTGCTGGATTCAGTACTACAGGACAACATGGGACCACAATTTTATTTTTAGGAGATCCTGAATGATTTTCCATTTACCACTCAGCTTTAATTCCCATCACAGGAGAATTGCAAGGACTAACAAAATGCTTCTCGAAAGATTCTCTGCTCAATCATTTTCTCAGTCACTGGTTTCATTCCCGTTTCAGCTTCTTTAGTTAGTCCGTATTGCCTGATTCTGGGAAACATTGCATCTGGTTTCACATTAATTTTCATCAGTTCTGCTGTTTCAAGCAGTCCAATTTATTTCCCTGTGAAATCCCAAACCACTTCTCTAACAGTCTGTATTAAACCAGGAGGTAGGTCTTCTTTTGTCAAAACTGGGTACATTTTTACTCCAGAGTCCTCTGCACTTAATTTAAAAACTGAGTCCTCATCCAGCATTTCTACTGCAAAATCGTCCAGTGTGTAATAAATAACGCAGTTTATCTTGCAAAGTTCACTGGGCTTCAGTCATGTAGGATAAACTGGAATCACAAATACAAATAACAGAGCATCAGAGCAGAAATCAACCCACCAATTGAGGCCACAATCATTATCACATAACCAAACCGCTCAGCACAACACCAAAGATCCATCAACACAAAACCACAAACTCATGCATTCATGTTCTCCCTAACCATACTTACACTCTAGGTTCATTCAGGACTGCACAGCAATACGGCTTGTCACTTTGTAGGAGAATCTGGCACTGGGAAGCTGGCAAAACGAATTCCTCCTTTGATCCAGGGACTCAGCCAAAATCTCCCAATAAACCTTTGGGGACCCCTTAAAAGGAGGTGCTTTAACACAAACCACCCTCAGGTGCTGAACCCCAATAATCACCTGAACCCCAATAGTTTGGTCACTCAGATTTTTACCTAATAATCCAACTCCAGTATCTCCAGATGATCTAGAGACTGCACTCCACATCAGAAAATAGACAATTTAGAAGAATAAAATAGAAAAAAAATATGGAGGCATATAGAACTGAGTTCTAAATCATAAATGAGGCAAGAGAATTTATTACAGAAATGTTAAATATGCAGTATGGAGAAACATGCATGAAACACCATGAAAGGCAAAATACAGAAACATACAAAGTCATAAAACTTAGTAAAATCTCTAGTTAGGCAAATCTAGACAAAAACCTAAATGCCAGACTCATAAAAAATACTGACAGCATCCCACTGGAAAATGTAGAGACATATGGACAGCGTCTTGGGAGAAAAATTGAAAGTCTGTCCGAAGGAAATAGTAAACCGCCCCCAAATAAAATAGTAAGGCACCCTGAAGGAGCAGAAACCCAGAGTTCTTATGGACAAATCACATAACCTATTAATAGATTCTACAAATTCATCATCATATGATGAAGGCTAGGGTAGCATTGCCAAATCAGAAACATTATGTAATTATTATAATCTTTAGTACTAACCCATTTTTTAAGGTAAGAGAACTCTTCCACCTACCCCTCTGCAACTACACTCCAGAGATGTTCAACACAAAATGCAAAATGTCTCCAAAAATGGCTCATAGAATCAGCACGTCTTGTAGTGGGTCCTATTTAGTTTCAATGGGCCTCAGGAGTTTACTTTAGCCTTTGAGGTCTGTGCCCCGTCACCTAGTGACTTTTAACCTACTTAGCTTTCTCTGTTTTAGCATATTTATTTAATTATTTCTTCCAAGATAGCTGCTATGTTTATAAGTAGGAAGATGTTTTAGTCTAACGTTATCAGTGCCACTCTGTAAAGGTGTCACTATCAGCGTCAAAGATAAATGAGATACGTAGGTATTTACATTATGTACTTTCCCACTTTCGTGTGACAGTAACATGGTGTACCTTTTCATGGAATTGTTTATATAATTGCCACCCCAAGCATGCATTCTTATCTACTGTATAGGAACATACCTGTGTCAGAGGTCCTACCACATCTGTATAAATACACCTCACACAGACAAGATAATCAGAGGGATTCCTACGAGATGCCATCAACACTATCTATACTACACATCACCTTGATGATGACCCAGTCTTCATGTCCCCACGGAGTCTGATCTACAGACCTCATTCTAAGGTAACGAGGGTTGGGGGGCTCTTCTCATAGACATGGTACTGGCAGATTAGGTTTAATACACCTAACTCTCTTTAGGTTAGAGATTAGGTTCATCATGCTAGGGTATTAGGGTTTATTTCACACCTGCTTTACATCTTATCTTATTGCAAGATGGTGGGGATGTTTGTATTCATGACTCTCATTTTTACCATTCTGTTTTTTGCATTGTTCATTATCCTAATCATTGCAGCCCATGCAATTTATTGTAGACTTGTTATTAAAACCTATTGAAAACTTTACTGCATCTCCTTCATTGCCTGTGTTTGACTGAGACATTTTGTTCATGTGAGAAAAGGGTAATCTCCGTTTAACCACGACCTCCCTGAGATGTCGCACTCTTGAGTCCATGCTTAAAGGCTGCCACAAATCATCTTTTACTATTTTGGGTTTTTGGTGAGGTACTGCTTGTGAGCCGGGAGGGTTCGGACGACAATTGCGACTTGTTATAGGAGTGGCCTAGTCAACTACAAAAAGTGGTGCCAGCCTTGAACTACCAGTCTTGCCTAGAGTTAGAGTCCAACTACCACAGGGCGCCACCAACGACGGTGTTTAGGCACTAATTTACAGATACCCTGACTATCACTGTCTCACATACAGTAGGTACCCAAAGTACCATCATACGGAGATGTCAGTGGTCTTAGGTAAGATCCTCCTCAGCTGAACAGGAAGCACCTAACTAGGCTGTAGGTTGTTCGAGCTCGAACTATTAAAAGGACTTACTTCCCACTTGGTGTTCCATCTCTTTACCCATTTCACGATATAATGTCATATACATTCCTGAGAAAGGTGTTAACACTACACCTAGTAGCACATGGTTTAACAGATGAGAGCGGGATGTCACATTCATTGTAGAAGCTAGTGAAGCTTACCAAACAGTAACGTTCTACTCTTGCCTCACATTTCCTCAGGAAGACCAGAGATCATATACATTTCACACATACAAAATTGCAAACGTACCTCAACGGTACCAAGCATACTGATATCTTGAAATTCCGATTACTTATCAAGAACATCAGAACTGGTTTAATGGCGCCCTACCACACGTAATACAACCTGTGAGATTAGGTCCCTTAAGTAATGAAGGACGAACGTGGCCTATGTTTGCCATATACACACCTCACCCAGGTATACAAAACATGCAGGCAGCTGATCTGCGCAATTTATACATTTACCTAGTAACACTATATAGACAACTTGTTCAGTTCGTAATGCAAACTCTGAACATTATACCAGCGCGTCCAGCACCTGCTGGATACCAATTGGCTACTACTGGGATTATTCCACAAACAGTTCATTCTATTATGGGTAAAGTGCCCACAGAACGAGAGAAAATCCCATTCTGGATAGCCCAGAAAACTAATCAGCTGGACCGTGTTTCCCCATACTGGACCACATGAAAAAACATAGAATTCTTACAATCTGCTTGCCCTTCAGGATGTTTCCCTCAGTGGATGACTGTGCCACCTGGGGTACAGTCTTCGCTGCGATTTATACTACCACACATGGTACCCCAACACTTGCCAATTTACTGGAAGTGTTAAAACAAATACAGAATGAGCACAGGGCTGCTCATCCCTACATTTGGGGATGAAATTAATGCATAACTTTGACACAGTCTCCTCAATCATACTCAGTAACATTAAAGGGGAAGCGTTAGCATTGGCTATATGCCAGCATCTCTGGGAGATGCCACATTTGGATCAGGAGAAAGAGCTACAGAAAATTATTTCCGATACCCATACCAGTATCGGACAGGATAGTTTGGGAGCCAAGCCGAGAAAAAGTCTGAAATACAGAGAACCATCCATAAGGAAGGTACCAAACAAGCACAGGAGGGTTCTAAAAAGTGCTGGGATAAACAAAAACAAATTAAAGACAGATGACATCAGATAGCAGATTCTCCACTCCCCGAGAACTCTGACAGCAGATATAATCTCAGAAATAGAGAGAAAATAAAAGCTCCTGACAGATATACTGATTCATGTCCCTCTGGTTCCTTTCAGGACGCACCGGATAGATGTAGTGAGAGAGTGGGCCGGTCAGAGCGACGTCATATGTGAAACAGAAGAAAGACTCACCACAGTCTTCAGACAAAAAAAGAAGATAAGTCCCCACAATCAAAGCCACAGTTTGAAAAGAAAAAGGTGGCAGCACTGTCAATTAAAGAGGTCACGATATGTTGCCAGAGTCTGAAAGATCATCTGTATGCAACAGCAACTAGCTACTTCGTTGCAGTTGAGACTGCGGACGGGGGCGTTCTCCCACCCAGTAGGGTTTATGATTTAAATATCCAAATTGAGGGAGACGTAGAGTGCACCAATAGTGTGATATTCTGGGATGAACTTAGCTGTGATATCCTGCTGGCCGAGAGGGTCCGGCCACCTGATCTTGTTCCAGGGGCGGTAAAACAAGCCTACGCTGTCAACTGGGCTTTAGCGCAGGCACCTGCACTATACCGCAACCGTATATGTTGGGACAAGGATTCTTCTTGTCATGTAATACCTATTAGATCTACACCCCAGCCTCAGCCACAATATCCTGCCAAAGCTCCTGTGAGGAAGATCCTCACTCAGCTCAAGTACCAGGGAGTAATTGAGACCTGTGTCTCTGCATTGAATAACCAGTTATTCCACGTTGTAAAACCCGGCCATTCTTTCAGAATAGTCTTAAATTACAGACACTTAAACAGTCATACACAATCATATGCAATAAAAAATTCACACAGCACAGCACTAATTAACAACATAGTGCATAAAAAATATAAAACAACCTTGGATATCTCCATTGTTTTTTTCTGCCAAAACATAACTCACAAAAGTCGGGACCTGAGCGCATTCTCATTTGGCTCACAAAAACACTTCTGGCGTTTGCCCCAAGGCTACAAGAACAGCCCAGAGCTATTTTTAGCCAAAGTAACATCAATAGTGCACAATATTGATCCGAAGGCATTGTCCTACGTTGATGACATCTAACTCATGGATGACGACCTCAACATTCATCTTGCCAGGGTCAATCGGATAGTTCTAGGATTTGCCGCTCTTAGTTACAAATTTAATTTCAGGAAAACTAAGATAGCCTTTCTCAGCGTACTGTTCTTAGGATATGAGCTATCAAACGAGGGCAAGAGCTTGGCCCTGCACTTTTTAGAGAAGTGTGCTCAACTACAGCCACCAAATACAATCAAGAAACTGCAGTCTTTACTTGGTTTCTTTAATTTTGGCTAAACTTACATTCCTCACTATGCACAACGTATCATTTATGATTTGATACGCTCTGATTTTTCTAGCAAACACTGGACACTAGAACATACACCCTATCCTTAGAGGACTACAACAGGACATGCTAGAAGCAAAACACTTACACACCCGTAATAACAAAACAAATTTGGTCATCAGAATAATTGCTAGTGCTATTGGGTTCACTTATGTCACCTTTAATAAAGGGGACACAGTGCCCACAGCATATAAATCACACTAATCCTCTAATACAGAACGTTTTGCTCCCACAGAAAAAATTCTAAATGCAGTTCAGATGGCTGTCATTAAAGAGAGGCCACTTGCTCAAGGAAACGCATTATTGCCATTACCCCAGTGCCAGCCTTAGAGGCAGTCACAAAAGCAAGTGTTCCTAACGCTGAAGCACTACATCAATGCTGGATTCAGTGGGCAACCTCCCTGACTGCTACCGATGTTGATTGCATCTTTGATCCAAAACAGGGACTGCACAGCTCAGCTGGCTGAACTTAAAGCCCTTATCTTAGCGCTAGAAAACACAGACCCAGGACAACTCACTTTGATTGTCTGTGACCCTGTTGTGTAGCCATTTTAGTTATAGCTCCATATACGTTATTTTATCACACTAGGCCACTGCGCACTTTAACCTAGATATATTTTATTCGGCTTCGCATTGTTATTTTTACAATAACCATTTTTACCATCTTGTTTTATTTTCATCTATCTAATTGTTGTCACCTAGACCAGCACTGTGTTCTCAAACAAGACATTCTTGATCACTCTGTGCTTCATTTAAGGCTACAGTTCAGTACCTTGCCGGTGAACGTGGTAGAAGTTTAGTCTCCAACATTCGTAGAAAATACACATCCTTTTGTAGGGAAATTCTCTCAGAATATCAGCTGTGTTGTTATATAAACACTTCCTTGTCCATTACACGATAGACGGAGATTCCAGCCAGGGAACCACAACTGTATGCTGATTGCTGAACGCTTCGCTACAGATGCTAACACAGACCACAGGCTTTTGCTCAGGTATTGGGGTTGATATCTTCCCAGGGTAACCTGAAAGGCAGAATTAGAGCTTAACATGCTGTGCTCAAATTATAACCTAGATAGGAAATAGATCCTCGACTATATTGACAATATGATAGCGTTGTTTTTATGCTTCACTCTTCTCGTCACCATTTTAATACTATCATGTTGTGTCGTCCTGGTTATTGCAGCTCACGCTTTGCTATCTAAGATGCAGTCGCTTTATTAAACTAATCATTGAAACATATACTGCTTCTGTTTGTCATTTATATATGAGACTGAATTGTAAGTGAGAGAACCGGATGCGACCTGAGTGACCACGACTTCCCTGAGAAGCCTAATATGTCATGCTCTCGGCTGCCCAATCATCACTATCCCCCGGTAGAGATGAGGCACTGCTTGTTGGCCGGAGCAAAACCCGGATTTAGAGCAACAGGTGTCACCTGCAGTGGGTTGGACTCAGTCTCCCACACCTCGGACGATCTTGCTGCTCAAAATCCAGTAGCCTCATTAGAATAATGAGAGCCTACGCACCATGGCGCCGCCAATGTTTGGACAGGCTCAAATTTTCGGGTCCGACGGGGTATCTCTGTCTCATTATATATAATGACGCCTCAATACCGTATGCGGAGACGTCGGTGGTACTGAGGGTTTCCACCACAGCTGCGTAGGCTACACTACTACAGCTGGAGGTTGTTTAAGCTTGAACTTTAAAAGGAAAGCCCTATTTGGTGTGCCTTCTCTGAACTCATAGTGTCACTATTATGGCGAATCCACAGCAGGTACAAATAGCAGTTAATATGAGACAACCTCTAACTGCACATTTATCAGCACATGGCCTAACAGCCCAGGGGGTCCAGTCACATTTGTGGTGGATGCCCATGCAGCTTATAGAGCAGAACTCTTCTATTCTTGGGTCACATTTCCAGCAGTTGATGGGAACACAAATACATTTCACCAATATACACTTGCGAATACGCCTGGACAATACAGAGCATACGCATATTTAGAGATACCTCTATCTTATCAATAACATAATAATTGGCTTGATGGCGCCCTACCCCACACAATATTACCAGTAAGGTTAGGTCCACTAAGTAATGATGGTCCTATCTGGCCTTTATTGCCCACCTATACACCACATCCTGCAGTTGCAAATGTAGCAGTACCTGAGGTTCGTCGTTTATATATTGAATTAATAGCGATATATAGACGATTAGTACAATTTGTGATGCGAACACTAAATACAAACCCAGCACGTGCTGCTCCAGCACATCCACATGCAGCAATGCCAGGCATAAATCCTGCAACTGTACATTCGATTATGGGTAAAGTACCCACCAAACAAGAGGAAACTCCATTTTGGTTAGCACAGAACATTAATGCGTTGGAGGCAGTATTTCCCCATAAGGGACCTCAGGATAAACATAGAATATTAACAATGTGCTTGCCTTTTGGGATGGTCCCTTCAGTAGATAGCTGTAATACTTGGGCACGGTGTTTGCTGCGCTCTATACAACCGCACATGGAACACCGACACTTGCCAATTTACCGGAGGTGTTGAAACAAATTCAAGATGAATACGGGGCTGCCCCGGCCCTAGATTTGGGGATGCAATTGATGGGCAGTTTTTCCACAGTATCTTCAATCATTATAAGTAATCTTAAAGGGGAAGCGGTCGCACTTGTAGTGCGCATGCGGCTCCGTGACGTTCCTCAACAGGATCAGGAACAAGAGCTGCCTAAAATAATAGCAGAAACCTATTCAAGTATTGGTCGAGATAGCTTAGGGGCAAGACCGTAAAAAACACAATTTCAGGGTAAATCGAACAAAGATACCCCAAGCAAGCACCTGAGGATAATAAGAAACACTGGGATAAAAAGAAACAGACTCCTAAGAAAGAGAGGGGAGAATCTCCGCGTATGGAGACCCCACAGAATAAGTATAATCTCAGAAACAGGGATAATATAAAAACGCCTGATAGATATCAGTATACTGATACACAGCAATCTCGTTCCTTTCAGGACTCATCGGAAAAAAGAAATGAGAGAGGTGGGCGATCAGAAGAACAGAGTATGTGAAACCGAGACAGGAATCACAACGCTCTTTGGAGGTTTCTGTTAAAAAGGAAGAGAAACCCGCCCAACAAAAAACACAATTTAAAAAGAAAAAAGTGGCAGCAGTCGCAGTCCGACATGCCACTCAGGAAGAGGGTCCTCTTGAACAAGAATTCGGCTCTAGCATTGCTAGACAGCGCGGCAGAGGTCACAATAGTTGGCCGGAAGCTTCTAGAGCATCTGGAGGTGAAAGCAAGTGATGACTTCATACAAGAAGAGACTGCGGACATGCGTGTCGCCACACCTGACAGGGTGCACAAAGTAACGTTACAGTTAGAAGGAGACATTGAACGCATAATAGACGCAATTTTTTGGGATCGCATCGTGAAAGTATATGACATCTTGTTGGCCGAACAAGAGTGGCCACCTGACTTTGTCCGTACCTGCCCGGATGGAGAAGAAGTCATTAAGCCTTCCTTCTCGCCCCTTGTTCCAGAGGAACTTGCTGAATCCTATTCCATTGAATGGGTTTTAGCACAAGCACCTGCATTATACAGAAATCACGTAAAATGGGAATAAGAATCCCCCTACCATGTAATTTCAACTAAAAGTGAACCTCAACCACAACCGCAATATCCTATAAAACATTAAGCAAAAGCACCAGTGAGAGAAATACTGACGCAATTATAGTACCAGGGCGTAATTGAACCCTGTGTCTCGCCAATGAATAATCCATTATTCCTAGTAGCTAAACTAGACCATTCATACAGAATAGTTTTAGACTACAGACATTTAAACAGTCATACACGCACTTATGCTATCCAAAACTTGCATAGCACAGCGCTAATGAACAACATAGTGCTTAAAAAATACAAAACAACACTGGACATTTCCAATGTTTTTTTCTGCCAGAATATAGCACCTGAGAGTAGAGACTTAACAAGTTTCAGTGCAAATTCTGTAATTTACCTCAGGGGTATAAGAACAGCCCAGGACTGTTCTCGGTTCGTGTCACTGCACTTTTGCACAAGATTGACCCTGATGCATTGTCCTATGTAGATGATATCTATCTTACGGATGATGAATTACTACAACATTTAAGACAGGTAGCCTGCATTGTTGTAGGATTTGCTGAATTTGGCTACAACACAAAAATAGCACTCCTCAGCGTCCTGTTCATGGGATATGAGCTGTCAAGTGAAGGAAAGAGCCTAGCGCCACAATTCTTAGAGAAATGCGCACAGTTACAACCACCAAACACGATTAAAAAACTTCAATCTTTATTGGGTTTCCTAAATTTTGGCAGAATTTACATTCCAGATTATGCTACACGCATAAAACCTTTATATGATTTGATACGTCCCGACTTTTCAAGTAAATTCGGGACAATTGAACACACACGCATTCTTCGACAGTTGCAGATAGATATGCTTGCAGTACAACACTTACATACGAGGGACAACAAAACACATTTGGTAATCAGAATAATAGCTGGGGCCATCGGTTTCACCTATGTGACATTTAATGAAGGTGAGATAATCCTGATTGCATACAAATCGCACTTATACTCAGCGGCAGAACAACACTTTGCTCCCACTGAGAAAATTCTTACTGCTGTACAGATGGCTGTCATTAAAGAAAGACCTCTTGCCCAAGGAAAACGCATTATTGACGTTTCTCCGATCCCAGCCCTAGATGCTCTTACAAACGCTAACGTTCCAAATGCAAAAGCACTTCATCCACGTTGGATTCGATGGGCTACGTCTCTGACAGCCACTGATGCAGACTACATTTTTGACCCAAAGCTACAAACTCAAGAATTCTTACACTATGAAATAGAATACCCAGTTCCAGCAAATACATTGCCTATTGAACAGTATCATAGAGTCATGTACACCAATGGCTCAGCACAACCTGCAATTGGAACTGAACATCAATATTCTGCTGCTTGCGCAGTCGTAAGTGGCTACATGGAGGGCGATAAATTCTGTCCTCTACATACCTTTACGCAAACCCTAGGGGATTGGCAGAACTAAAAGCTCTGCTGATGGCATTGGAACACACAGATCCTGCACATCTTTCGCTGATTGTTTGTGATTTGTATTATTGTGTCCACTCCTTTAATGAATACCTGCATTACTGGCACCAGAATGGGTTCAGAGATTCTAAAGGCAACACCATTAAACACAGACTTCTGTGGGGGAAAGTGGCAGACCTGAAAGAGACGCTGCCAAATGTCCACGTTGTACACACACTTGGACACCAGCGCGTTGGAATACATGTTGCTGGAAATACACTGGCTGATGAAGCCGCAAAGTCAGCAGTGGCAGTAGCCACTGTAGCTGCAGTGACTCGCTCGAGTTCTAAACCGGACGCAGACATTTTGGCTGCCGTGAGAGCTAAGGCTGATGGTAAGCCCTATCCTAAAGGATTTCCTAATAAATATACTTATCGAATGGGGGATCGCCTGAACGCTGAAGTTAGAATACCAGGTGTAGGCGTAAGGGACATCCCGAACAAAGACATAAGACCAGGGTTGATTAAAGCAGCGCATGAGGGGGTGGCATCTGCCCATGCTGGCGTGGCGGCTACAATTTCGACCAGCACGTTATTGGTGGCCAGGTCTTTACAAAGAGACCAAGCAGTATGTCCTTTGTGTGACATCTGTCAAAAAATTAAAGTTTTCACTGCGAAATGCCTGCCACAAACACCCCTCTTAATTTCTAACAAACCATTACAATGTGTGTACTTGGACCACTGTGGTCCCCTAACACCTGATAGTGCATACAAATATATTTTAGTTGCTGTTGATTCGTGCTCCAGATTTTTATGGGTGTGGCCACAACGCTCGGCTGACGCTCGGACTGTTATTAAAGATTTGCAAGTCTTTATCTGTACATATGCAGTTGCAGTTTTCCATTCGGACCAGGGCCCTGCTTTCGCCTCAAGGGCATTCAGGGGCACCATGGCTTTGTTGGGGGTCCAACTCCAGTACTCATCTCCATTTCATCCAAGGGAAATAGTGTAGTGGAGCGCTTAAACCGTGATTTAAAGCATTCGTTAACAGCCAGAGTCCTAGGTACGGGTCGTAGTTGGCTTAACCACCTGTAAGGAGTCCAGAGAGCACTAAATAATCTGCCTAGAAGGTCTCTGGGGGGTCGTACTTCATATGAGTGCCTGTTCAGAACTCTAATGTATGGTCCGGATCTTGATGGTCCTGGCGTGGAGGCAGCAGAAACACCTTTTGACATACATGGACGTGTCACTGTCTTACAGGAATTGCAACAGTTCCGTGATGATAATTCTTCCAACAGTGCCACCTCCACAGGAATTAAGGATGTGCCTGTAACATCTACCGGCTGGATTCCCAAAGTTGGGGATCTTGTACGCGAGAAAGTCGCTGTGAAAAAGGAATTTGGCCCTTCTTATCAAGCACCAGTCCCTGTATTGGGGATACACGGTACCAGAACTGTCATTTTACTGCCGCTGGCAGGTGCCAAAGAAAATCGTTTTGTTTCTATCGACAATGTCAAACTACACTATGGCCCTCATTCTGACCTTGGCGGTCGGCGGAGAGGCGGCGGTCGGACCGCGAACAGACCGGCGGTCCAAAAAATGGCATTCTGACCGCGGCGGTCACCGCCGCGATCGACCGCCACTTCCCCACTCCGACAGCCACGGCGGTCATGACCGACGGGCTGGAGTCTGCGCACTCCGGTCCGGCGGTCGACCCAAGACCGCCAACGGTATCATGACCCTGCTTACCGCCGCGGTTTCTGGCGGTCGGGAACCGCCATGCGAACCATGGCGGTAGGCACTATCGGGGCCAGGGAATTCCTTCCCTGGCACTGATAGGGGTCTCCCCCACCCCCCACTGCCCCCCCGAGTCCTCCCCCCACACCCTCCACCCCCCTGCCACCCCCCAGAGGTGGTACGAACCCCCTCCCCACCCCCACCCCGACATGCACATACACGCACCCCGACATGCACACACCCCCAACATGCACATATACACACCCCCTACACACACACATACACAACGGGGACACATACCCGCACACATTCATGCCGACATGCGCACCCGCCGAACTACACACATTGCCCATAGGCACAGCAGCACTCCCCGCCCGCATGCACGCACTCACACACCCCCTCTACACACTCACACGCACACCCCCATGCACGCACACATCACACAACACCCCCCCACCCCCTCCCCTCACGGACGATCAACTTACCTTGTGCGTTGGTCCTCCGGGAGGCGACAGGAGCCATGGGGAGGTGACCGCCAACAGAAGACCGCCACACAGAAATGTGGGTCGTAATTCTGTGGGCGGTGTTCTGCTGGCGTGGCGGTGGAGGTTGACCAGTCTCCACTTTCCCGCCGACCGCCAGTGTGGCTGCTGGCGGTTTTCCGGCGGAACGCTCCCAGCGGTCGGAATGCGCACAGCGGCATACCGCCGCGGTCGGCGGTCTTCACCGCGGCGGTAACTCGCGGTCTTGCGAAAAGACCGCCAAGGTCAGAATGACCCCCTATGTGACCGATCCTGCACAGCCGGACCTAGAGGAACATCCAGTAGTTCCCGAATCTCTCTCACTACTGACGAAGACGTTCCTCTACAAGTTGTTTACACCAACACCAACACCTCTCCGAGCTTGGGGAGGGTGGAAGATGATCTTGCATTAGTTCCACTAACGTCAACTAATTTAGAAACATTTGACCAAGGTAACTCAACTCCAACACAAACGGATGGTGCTATCTATAATGTGCCACCGCAGGAAACACCAACTCCACCACTGACAACGGCTCCGCCATTTGTACGAACTGCCTCTGGATATTTTGCCGACTTCAACGATGACTTCTCAGACTCATTCGCCTCTTCGACAGCTGACTAGTCAAGTACACGTAAGCTAACAAACTGGCTTAAAGAAACATATTCTATTTTTCCATGGAACTATCTATGGTTTTCTTTGACTGTCTTAGCCTTTTTACTTTGGATTGGTTTTGTCATCACCTTATTCTTATCAATACATGGTCACTTTCTTCCTGAAAGATCAACAGTTGAACTGGTGGAGGAGGTTTAAATCCACATTTTTCATCGCATAAAGTCCGAAGAGACTTATCTTTTGTGAACATTTCCGCAGTGCCAATTCCTGATGGGATTGTATGGGACAAAGTAATGTTTGATATATATGGTCCCACGGAAGTTATTCAAATACCATATGTGTTCAAATTATCAATGAATGATATAATAATACCAGGCATTGTTTCTGATGATTGGGATGTGAGAGCAGTTAATTCTGTGATGACTGAATTGCAATACTATACTGTCTTTGAGAACAAAGATGTTTACCAATTTAAAGAAAATTATGGTGATATGTTTTGCTATAATTATTATGAGCACCATTTCATACATAGAGCGAGAAGCCCCAGAACTGTTTTTAATTACAAGCAATGGGAACATTGTCCGACTCCGCCACAGGGGAGTTCTAAAACATATTTTGAAAAGTTTGCATATTTTTCTGGATACAATCAAAACAATGCTGAGTCATATTATTTTAAAGTACCACCTACCAAGGATATACATATATTAATGACCAATACAAAATGTATATATTTGGAATCCTTTGTTTCCCGATTATCGATAGAAGGCTATGAATATTGGCTGAAAATGATTGATCTGAAAAGTGTGTGGGGAACTAGAAATTGACAAATTAAGGGAAAAGAAGCCTTGTTTAGAGCATGCCTTATTCCTGTACAAATGAGTTTATGACACCGTACAACAGACAAGTTGTTTAGGCTTAGCTAAAATTAGGGAATTAAACATGCCCAGTATACCATGGCAAAAATATACAAATGCAACTGAAAATGAGCTCGATGAGTGGGTCCAGAATGGTACATTAAATGCCTCACTGACACATCCTGGTGGGTGGTTATTGTGGCCAATAGATACCAATGGGTGTCATCAATGTTTTATTAACTTCTCTGGGGGTTTTAGGACGAGTAGGCCAGACCCTTGCTATATATCTTCAGATCACGCTGGTATAATTACAACATATAGTGGGTCATTACGACCAAGATCTGACCGCCGCCGCGGCCATTTGGAGATCCCCGCTGGGCCGGCGGGCCGAAACCTGGTTTACGCCCGCCGGCCCAGCGGGGATCACGGCTGCAACATAGGAGCTGGTTCCAAATGGAGCCGGCGGTGTTGCAGCCGTGCGACGGGTGCAGTTGCACCCGTCGCGCTTTTGCAGACAGTGAATAGCTGCATGGGGCCCTGTCAGGGGGCCCATGACTCCCCGTTCCGCCAGCCTTTTCCTTTTCCTGCAAACCGCCAGAAATAGGCTGGCAGTCGGGGACTCGTAATCCCCTGGGCAGCGCTGCCCAGGTTTATTATCACTGCCGGGGCAAAAGTGGCGGAATACCGCCGGCCCGGCGGTGCGACCGCGGGGATTCCGCTGCGTCGTAATACGCCTGGAAGGACCGCCAGCCTCTTGGCGGTGCTTCTGTCGTTTTAGCCCCGGCGATCCCGTTCCGCCAGTGTCAAAATGACCACCATAGTGTGGAAAAATTATGCCAGCAATGGCTAAAATCATCCTCACTAGACGAGGTTAGAGAACACCTCAGTCTCCTGTCTAACTCCACTGACTTACAAGATTTCTTGTCAGGCCCCGGAACACCACGGAGGAAGCATTTCTTATATGCAGTATATAATGAAATTTGCAAACTTTCCCAACAAGATGCTGCTGCTCGGTTAAGGCACATAGATCAGGAAAATCTAAAAAAGGCATTAGCTGTTGTGGATAATGGGATTAACACCTTGTCCGACCAGATATATACCATAATTAATATTGTCTCTTCTGCTATAGACATTATACAATCAGATATATCTTCTTTATACCATTGACAGAGTCAGATCAGGTCCATTATGCAGTTGGGTTGGACGCTTCAAACATTTAAGGCGGGTCACGTTTCATGGTAGCACGTCAGTGCAAGGGAGATATTTTCTTCCGTTAATCTAACATGACGACAACAACTAATGGCTAAAAAGGAAGCGACTTATGTCATGCTTAGCATCGAAAAATTTGAAAAGTTGCCTTTTACCATTGCCGAAATACCATCTGCTGAGTGGTTAACACATGGGGTTATTAATCTGCCCATTTCAACACTTCAATTCACCTCCTGTTTAAAACACATTCCGGCGGGCAGATATGAAAAGTTAGGAGATAGTTACATTCATGAGGTGTGGGAGCTTCCCTTCTTGTACAAATGCTTCAGTGGCATGAAAGAAGTTGTTCTTAGCGGTAGTGAATGCAAGACCTCAGTCAGCCATTCGATGGTTTGTAAACAGCTGTCATTGCACGGGGCGTGTAACGCGTCTGCTGCGAACTTGGCTTGTTTTCTGAAGGGAGTTCCAGTCCCCTTGATTAGACAAACGTTCCACGTGCTTTCAAACAGCAGCTACGTCCTCCTCAATGGTGAAGACTGTTGTGGCATGCTGGCCGGAATAGTTTACGTTGTTTCGGTCTCTGAGGTCGTTACATGCTGCTGGAACGTACTCTTTCCCCCCACTAGAATTAGGGAGGTAACTGATATTTTGCCTTGCCTTGCTACTTCAAATTTGAATTTTGACAAGTTAAGCAGACTCAAGGCTTTACTGTTTCAAAAGCATGTGGCCCTTACATCTACACGCGAGACCTACGCACTTCAAGTCGCAAGGTCATCGGCAGAAATACAGTCCCTGTTAAATACAAACTTTCCGAGATACTTTGGTGAACCTGTGGGACGAATATTTAATATGTCCAGTACAACTGGAATCGCACATTTTTTCAAAGCTGTTGGTTCTGGTTTCATTCACACCTTCTCCTCCATATTCGGTTTGATACCTTCAGCTATCCACTCAATTTTCTGTATAATTTTTGGGGGATTTCCAAGAACTTTGGCTTTATTAGCTGGCCATCTTGCTGTTGCTGTTGTTTATGTGCAATGGCTGTCCCGCCCCAACGAGGAGAAATGACGGCGCTCCCACCAGCGCAGCTGTGTCGTGACCGTATGATGCTATATTTTGGAGCAACACTCCTGGAGCAATTGGAGTGTGGCTGGTCTTTGTCATTCAGACCGGTTTTGCATTGTATGCAGCCCGTGTTTCGGTGCCTCTAGTGCCCTTTCGAACATGCACTGGAGATCTGCCTTTCACAGCAGCGCTTGCCTGTAGTAGATGCTGATCCGTTGATGTTCTCGCTAAGGGTTAATTACCGGACATGCGCATTGAGGTTGCTAGTTATGAGTTACCCTTCCTGGAGGAAGTTGTTCACAACTCATCAATGGGCACTCCACGGAATGCCACCTTGGTTGACACTGGTGCTATGGAACACACCTGCTCCTTCATCCTTTTTGGCGAGGACTTTCCGGCTTTGACATCTGCCGAAGTGGAAGATCTCCTGTTCTCCATAACTCGTACCTACTTTGGAACTTTTCTAAATTGACATGTCTTTTTAATTTGGTTATAAGTCACATGCTTATGTTTTAAATTGACACGTAGGATGCTTGTGTGTCCTTTTAACTTGTCCAAATTGACTTGGTTTTTATGTATGTCTTAGGTTGAGCTTTTTAGCAATAAAAGTTTAGCTTTGGCTTTGAACCACTTTCAACCGACAAGGGGAGGGTGTTGTGTAGCCATTTTAGTTATAGCTCCATGCACGCTATTTTAAAACACTAGGGGCCATATGTACGAACACATTTTCCCATAGACACAAAATGGGTAAAACCCTTTGCTACATCTGGCCCTAGGCCACTGTGCAGTTTAACCTAGATATATTTTATTTGGCTTCGCATTGTTATTTTTACAATACCCATTTTTACGGTCTTGTTTTATTTTCATCTATCATAATACACATCCTTACGTAGGAACATTTTCTCAGAATATCAGCTGTGTTGTTATATAAACACTTCCTTGTCCATTAAACGATAGAGGGAGATTTCAGCCAGGGAACCACAACTGTATGCTGATTGCTGAACGCTTCGCTACAGATGCTAACACAGACCACAGGCCTTTGCTCAGGTATGGGGGTTGATATCTGCAAAGCGGAACCTGAAAGGCAGAATTAGAGCGTAACATGCTGTGCTCAAATTATAACCTAGATAGGAAATAGACCCTCGACTATAGTGACAATCTGATAGCATTGTTTTTATGCTTCACTCTTCTCTTCACCATTTGAATACTATCATGTTGTGTCGTCCTGGTTATTGCAGCTCACACTTTGCTATCTAAGATGCAGTTGTTTTATTAAACTAATCATTGAAACATATACTGCTTCTGTTTGTCATTTATATATGAGACTGAATTGTAAGTGAGAGAACCGGATGAGACCTGAGTGACCACAACTTCCCTGAGAAGCCTAATATGTCATGCGCTCGGCTGCCCATTCATCACTATTCCCCGGTAGAGATGAGGCACTGCTAGTTGGCCAGAGCAAAACCCGGATTTAGAGTGACAGGTTTCACCTGCAGTGGGTTGGACTCAGTCTCCCACACCGAGGACGATCTTTCTGCTCAAAATCCAGTAGTCTCATTAGAATAATGAGAGCCTACGCGACAACCCATACTACTGCTTCCAGTCATACAATGATTATGTTAATCATTGGCGATCAAACGGGTTAGGAGACTCCAAAGGGAACACCATAAAACGCAGAACTCTGTGGGGGAGGGTGGTTGATCTTCAAGATAAGCTACAGAGTGTGCATGTAGTCCATACATTGGCCCATCAACGTGTAGGAGTACACATTATTGGCAATAATTTGGCTGATGAAATAGGCCAAGTCAGCAGTAGCTACAGCTTCTGTGGCTGCAGTGACTCTTTCTCAGATGAGATTGGATAGTGAAATTTTGGCTGCCTTGAAAGCTTTGGCTGAAGGCAAACATCTCCTAAAAACATACCCTACAAAATACTCTTACTGCATCAGTGCACAGAATGTTGCTTATGCAACACTTCCTGGGGTTGGAGATCGAGTGATCCCCAACCAAGACCAGAGAGTAGATCTAATAAAAGCAGCGCATGAGGGTGTCGCTTCTGCACATGCAATATGTCCTTTGTTGTGATATTTGCCACCAGATAAAGGATTCAAACATCAAACACCCTCCGCAGACATCCCTCTTAGTGTCCAACAGGCCGCTACAATGTGTGTACCTGGAACATTGTGGTACCCTACAACCTGATGGTGCATACAAATACATGTTAGTCGCTGTAGATCTTGTTCTCGATTCCTGTGGGTATGGCCACAGTGGTCGGCTGACACTCGAACTGTTATAAAAGACTTACTGATCTTTATCGGTACATATGCGGTTGAAGCATTCCATTCGGACCAGGGCCCTGCTTTTGCCTCTAAGGCATTCAGGGATACCATGGGGACGATGGGTGTTGAACTCCATCATTCCTCACCCTACCATCCCGAAGGAAATTTTGTTGTGAGAGGAGGATTTGAGATTTACAGCAGTCCTTTACAAGTAGAGTATTAGAGTCTGGCTTCATTAACCTATATGGGGCCCAGAGAGCACTGAATAATCTGCCAAGAAGGTCCTTGGGGGGACCCACTCCTTCTGAGGTTCTCCTTGGGATACTCATGTATGTCCCAGATCTAGATGGCCCTGGTTTGGTGGCAGAAGATACACCTTTCAACATAAATGAACGTCTCACTGTGTTACAGGAGCTCCAGTAATTTTGTGATGATAAATCATCTGCCAGTGCTGCCACCTTAGGAATAATGTATTTGCCAACAACATCTACTGGCTGGATTCTTAAAGTTAGGGATTTGGTCCGTAAGAAGATTGCTGTGAAGAAGGAATTCAGCCCATCATACAGAGCACTGGTCCAAGTCCTGGGAATACAAGGTACCAGAACTGTCATCCTATCACCACTTCCTGGTTCCAAAGCAAACAGATTCACCAATCATTTTGGGACTTCAAAATAAAGAGGTACTGGCCATTAGATATGAGGATGCTACTGTTTTTTGTATAAACACTTAGGGGGTTATTCTAACTTTGGAGGAGGTGTTAATCCGTCCCAAAAGTGAAGGAAAAGTGACGGATTTACCACCAGCCGTATTACGAGTCCATTATATCCTATGGAACTCGTAATACGGCTGGTGGTATATCCGTCACTTTACCATCACTTTTGGGACGGATTAACACTCCTCCAAAGTTAGAATAACCCCCTTACTGTTAATGTCTATAGTGGTGGCAATTTGTTTATACATGTTTCACATGTGTGTGCATGAGCGTTTTGTAATTACACTTGTTTTACTGGAAATATTTTGTTGAATTTGTTCAGATGCATGAGATTTTGGATTTATATAAGCTTGTTCTATGTAGAGGTTTATATTTACATGTGTTAACCATAGTGGTGTTGACACGGATGACTTACTATGGACCAGTAGATTTAAACATATGACAATGTACACTGATGCATATGTTTGGTTTCCACATAAACTGTGATTGGTGTTGGGAACATATAAGATCACTTAGTAATGTAGAATATTACTAAGTTGTCGAAATAATATTTTCAGCCCTGATGAAGTCAGTGGGACATTTCCCAAGACGAAAGACGTGTTGGCTGAATTGAATTGAAGAACTGGAATTTGAATTTGGAATCTGAATGTTACAAGACGAATGGAATTGGACATTTAACACAAAATAAACATCATTCTACATATGAACTACCCAAAAAAGAAAAATAATGTCTCAGATTTATGTCTAGGCGTGTGCTTTATAGTGAGTCTCTCTTTTTGTTATATCCAATAAACTCATCACCTTTCACTTGATGCCCACATGAACATAGTTTGAGGGAAAAAAAAACTTTAGGAATGTCACCATAAATTTACACCCACTACCTTTCTAAGGATAATCTTTTCACTCTAGGTTATTGTAGTTACACACAACTCCTTAGCTTAGAAGCCCAAGGTGAGGAAACTGCAGTGAAAACAAAAAGCCAATCAAAAAAACTAAGAAAAAGTGAAGGCCCTCCTCGCAGTCCCCAGGCTTGTAAGGTTGCATGCACCTGCCTGAGTCACATCCCTTCTGGAACGTGGCAGGGACCTCAAGCATCTTGGCAGGCAGTTCTCCTGTCTGTTCCAGTGCTGGCGTCAGCAGTGAAAGAAAATGGGCTTCATATGGTTTAGTGAGAGGCAGAGGGGAAGACACTGCCCAGCCTGGCAGACCACCCACCTCCTCATATACCCCCTCCCTAGAATTTTCCCCAGTCAGGGAAAAGGGGAAAACGGGAGAGGAAGCCCCCGTTCCCTGGTCCTTTCCCGTCCTGTGTTTCACCTCAAAGTGGTATGGCTGGAGAGAGAGACACCACCTCAGCATGGTCGGTGTACAGTACAAAGGGCCTGCCCTTCAAATAGTAGCAAAGCTTCTGAATGCTAGATTTGAGGGCAAGACATTCCTTTTCGGTTTTGGTTGGATATACCTGCTCCAGAGGGAACCTTCCTACTGATATAGCAAATAGGCAGTTTGCGTCCTTCTGCGTCAACTTGGGAGAGAACAGCGCCAACTCCCAGGGCAGAGGCATCAGTTTGCAAAATAAATGGTTTAGTAAAGCCCTGGGAAACAAGAACAGGATTTGATGTGTGAGAGCATGTTTTAACTTCTTATAGGCCGTAAGGGCTGTCTCCGATGGCGACTTCGGGGCTTTTAGGGAAACACTTTTCTTCAAGAGTTCAGTGAGAGGAGCTGCTATCTCTGAATATTAGGGAATGAACTTCCGGTAAAAGCCCAGGAGCCCTAAACATGCCCTTAGATTCCATTGGGTGGAGGGGAATGGAGTGTCTACAGCCTTTACTTTTTTGGTTTTGGGTTCAAAAACACCTTCCCCAGGAGGTACCACAAGTTTTTCACCTTCCAATAGGCAATCTTGGGCCGGATTTAAGGTGATTTGAATACTCTAACAATGCCCCTGCCTTTCCTTCGGCGTTCTTCTCCAATGCTTCCTTTGTGATTTCCAGGACGGTATGAGGTGGGCAACTGAAGAGGAGCTCGAATGGGGACATATTGAGACTGCTTTATACCTGTCCCCGAAGGACAAAGAGAGCCAGAGGTTCCAATCTCAGTCATTATAGTTTTTGTAATGTCAGTTTGAAATTTCCGTTATATCTCTTGACCAGCCCATCGGTCTGAGGGTGATACATGCAGGTCTTGAGATCTTTTTTATGTTTAGTTGTTCACAGACTTGTTTCATTAGTTGGGAGACAAAGTGTGTCCCCTAGTCCGTAAGGATTTCCTTAGGGAAGCCCATGCGGGAAAACACTTCGATGAGGTGTTGTGAAATGACCTTGGTATTTGGGACTCTCAGGGGGTTGGGCCTCCGGATACTGCATAGCAAAGGGAGGCATAACAGTGAGTCCTCAGCTGCATGCCCTTTCTTTTACAAATCTGTGACTTTACTATAATTGTTTTTATGTATTTTTAGATCGCTTTATATTTCTTTTAAACCTATTTTTCAGAAGCTGCACTTGCACGTACTTAATTGTTTTTGTTCCGAGGTCGGGTTCGGGCCTGTTAGAGCCCACCCGTCCTCCATTATTGTGCCTCCCTTGGGAATTGGTGGACAGGTTGGCAGTCTAGTGCTGCCTGTCACGTGGGGGGCGTGGGCTGAGGGAAGGGGCCATAACTCAGGCAATGAAGCGGGCGCGCAGCGGCGCGCCTAAGGCAAGCCCGTCTGTGCCCGTCCACGCACGGTCGAGGATGGGGGCCGGGGGGGCTGAGTGGGGCACGAGGACCCCTAGGCATATTTGTTTCTCAGGACCTGCGCTTCGGGCTCTCACCCCAGCTAATTTGTGTAAACATGTGCTTCTGCCTTATGCAGGGCAGATTTGCCTGCGGGCCTGTAGGAATTGTGGTTGGGCCCGATGCTCTCCCAACAAGTTTTGAAACTAGAAGATTCGGGTCTGCTTTGCCCCAAGAGGCTGGAGGGAATCAAACCTATTGTCTATGCACTGATAAATGCACCGTCACTGGTAAAACATAAGACCGAAATTGCGGAAATGATTATCTCAAATAAAGTGGACTGCCTTTTTATAACTGAATCATGGGCCAAGGCAGATTCTAATCCGGATTTTATCAAAGCCTCTCCTAGTGGCTACTCCTTTTTCAGGCTGGATAGGCCAACAGGCATGGGAGGAGGGCTGGCCATTATTTGCAGGTCTACCTTGTCCCGCCAATGGGAACCAGCCAACTCCCCGCATAAGTCTTGTGAGGGCATGTTTTTAAAAATTTGCAAGAATAATTATACTCTGATTGAGGGCCTTCTGATATATAGACCTCCAGGCTCTGCTGCTTTGTTTCTGCTAGATTGGCCCTGTCTTATTGAACCTGTGATTGCGGCATCTAACTGCATTATTCTGGGTGATTTTAATCTACACTTTGATAATGTTCAGTTTCCTCATGTCAGAGAGCTGGTGAATCTGATGGCATCGTTTGACTGGATTCTTTCAGTCTCCTTGGCTACTCATCAGGCAGGGCATATCCTTGATGGGATTTTTGCTCGCCCAGAGGATTTGGACTGATCACCACCTTCTCTTGTTAAAAAGTACAAAGGGGTCCCCTAACCAACAGATAAAATCAGTCAATAAATCACTGAGATTATGGTATAAAATTACAGAGTCTCAGCTGGGCCCGGCAGTAAAGGAAGGCTGGGAATTCTCTTTTGCCTGCTCTGGAAGTGTTTAACTCAGGTTTAGCCCTTGCCATGAATAAATTGGCCCCGGCGCTAATAAAGCCGGAGGGTAGACCCAAGAAAACTAGCTGGCCTTGGTGAAGGTGCTCCAGAGGAAGTACCGTCAAAAAGAAAGACGTTGGAAGATTGACCCTAATGCATCAGAGAAGGAGAAATTAAGAAGTGTTTTAAAAATATACAAGGTAGCCTGTTTTGAGGCTAAAACTGCTGTTTTTTCTAATAAGATAAAAAATGCACCTCATGCGCCGAAAGAGCTATTTAAGGTAGTTTGCCCGCTTTTCACGCCTCCTGTTCCCCCCAAAACCTCGCCAAACTCTCTGGCAACTTGCAATCAAATAGCAGAGTTTTTTCAAACTAAAATCAGGCAAATACATAAAGATTTCCCCTTGATGGATCCTGGTATTACCCCCTTGGATTCGCCAAATCAGGATACCCCGTTGCTCACATGCTTCCCCCGCTGATGCTGGACAAGATTAAAGAAATCCTTATGGGGATTAAATTGGGTTCACCTATGGATCCCTGCCCACCCAGCATTTTACAGATGATTCCTGACTTGGTGGCTCTGAAACTAGCTACCATCTTTATGGATGTACTATCCACAGGGATATACCCCTCTTTATGGAAGCAGGCCACTGTAATTCCCCTCAAAAAGAAGGCTGATCAAACTGCCTTGATTTATGCAATCTGCGGCCTATTTCCCTGCTACCGACATTGGCTAAGATACTTGAAAAACACATCAATTATGAATTATCCAAGTTTCTTAACCAGGCTGAAGGCTTTGATCAGTCACAACATGATTCAGAAGAGCTCAGAGCACGGAATCAGCGATACTAACAACATCTGACTCCATCCGGAAACTTCTGGATGAGGGGCAGGGTGCAGTTCTTGTGCTATTGGATCTCTCTGCGGCATTCGACACCATTTTGCCTGATATCTTGGTATCTCGCCTTCACAATGCTGGAATAAGACATGCTGAGCTTAAAATCCTGGAGTCCTTTTTAAGGGACAGATCTAATATTGTTAGCTGGGAGGGTCTTAAAGCTCCGGCCTTCCACTTGCCATGTGGGGTACCCCAGGGTCCGGCGCTGAGTCCTACACTTTTTAATGTATATGTGGCCACCCTGGCAAGACTTATTCGATCGTATGGTTTTACGCCATCCTCCTATGCTGATGACACCCAGATTATCATTCCAGTGTCTAGGAGCATCGGGGAGGAAGTGGCAGAGCAGTTTAATAGCTGCATGGAGGATATTAATCAGTGGATGAGACAGAATTGGCTTAAGCTTAATACCAACAAGACGGAGATCATCTTGTATGGTTTTAGTAAGGATCTGTGGGGTCCGCAATGGTGGGCGGATGATTGTGGGCAACTACCGGTCCCGTGCGGAGCAACTAGAAACCTAGGAGTGATCTTTGATGAAGCATTAAGCTTTAAATCGCAGGTTAATGCCTTAGTGAAGTCTTGCTAATGGACCCTGAAAATCCTGAGGAAAATCCTACCGTTTCTGAAGCAGGAGGAAAGAATCACAGTTATGTTGGCACTGATCATGTCAAGAGTGGACTATTGCAACTCGTTGTTGGATATTGATGAGTGCACTCTGAGGAAACTGCAACTAATTCAGAATAATGCAGCTCGTATGATTCTGGCACTTCCTCGTTTAGCTTCGGCTTCCCTTAGCCTAAAGCGTCTTCACTGGCTTCCGGTGGGCAAGAGGATTATTTTTAAATCTCTCTGCCTTACCTTTAAAGCACTATATGGGGATGGTGCAGAACACCTTGTGGATAGACTCAGGTGGTATCATCCAGGACGCGTCCTAAGATTGGAAAAGTCTTTTCTGATCCAGGTCTGCAGGACGTGTAGAGTTAGGTGGGGAGATAAAGCGTTTACAGTGGCGGCTTCCAGATACTGGAATGGTTTACCGCTTGATATCAGAAAAGAACAGAACTTCTTGATGTTTAGGAAGAGGGTGAAAACCTGGCTGTTCCCTCGGTAGGGCTACTGGCCTTCATTCGTCTTCTTATCCTTTATGTCCTCAAGCGCTTCAATGCCAAGGCCGAAACACGCTATATAAATGCCCATATACATACATACATACATACAAAGTCCACAAGGAGCAAAGCATATTGGAAGCCTTTTGTGGAATGTGGCAGGGCACCTATCAAGTCCATCGCTAACCTATTGAAGAGTCTTCTAATTATAGGGGGGAGCTGTAAGGGAACACACAGGTGGTTTATAGGGGTTTTTCTTCGGACAAACTTCGTAGGTCTGACAGTAGTCCTTTACTTGGGCATACATGTCAGGCCAATAGAAATGCATTAAGATCGCCTTAGTGGTTTTCTCAGTGCCCACCCAACAGATGAGAGTGAGCGATAAAGAGCACTTGTTCCCTAAAATCAATGGGCTTCAACAGCTGAGGTTCCTCATTACTGTGACCAACCCTGTATAACAACCCCTTCCGTACAATAAACTTAGGATAAGGTGAATCGGGTATGCCTGGCTGGGCTTTGGCAGAGTGCCAAGCATTAACTAAGGTACTATCATTCAGCTAGGCAGTTCTAAATTTCTTATTAAGGACCCATGGCTCAGGGGTAAGGAAAGCATATCTTGCAGTAGAGAGTTCACATCCAGACAGCTACGCCTTCAGGTTGTTCCATAAGTGATCCAAACAAAAGGGTTATCAATACCAAGGATAATTGCCTCAACCGGGCATTTCTGTTCGGAGGCACTTTTTTAACACCAAACAGGCCACTGGGTAGGTCTTTGTGTCCCCATGCACTCAACAAATCTCTACTACCTTACATGTGGCAATACTTGTGTGGGTCGTACAAGATTAGCCCAGATGACAGACTGTTTGCAACCCAAATCTAACAGGGCCCTTACCCAGTGATCATTGACCGGTAGACGTACATAATAAACAGTTCCCATTTCCTGCGCATACAGAATGCAACAGGATGAATAGCTGATATCCATTGGTTCTTCTTCAATCTTTTCTTTTTTTGTGTGCCAAAGCGAGCAGTGTGCCCCCTCTCCCCACCCGTGTAGCACTGTGGTCCAGGCGCAGCTACTATCTCCCTGTTCCTTACGGCCTCCAAGATCCTGTAAGTCTTCCTCTCCATTTTCGACCGAGAGGCGCCCAGTAGGGTTTTTTTGGCTCCAGGGGACTACTGCTCCTTGTATGGACTCGGGAGAACAAGTTAGCCATCTCAACTGCATGTTCTAGAGTGAGCCCTGCATGCTGTCTGAACCACATTTGGATGGAAAATGGCAGGGCTACCCCACCCCTCCAGTGGATTACCTGCTTGGACCTAAAGAGAGTAGAAGTTGCGAGCCCCTCCCCCGGGCGAACCTATGAGAACCTGAGGCGGTGCTTGTGGAGGTAGTGGGGGCCGGGTTGGAGAGACTGTGGGAGTTCCGGCCCTTAAGGATCCTGTGCACGCTTGGCCTGAGACAGAGACGCTGCGGATCGGACTCCGGCGGTCTTGGGGGGCGCTGTTGCCGCAGACGCTGCAGCCTTGGTGGCCTGGGGCACCCGTGGTGGAGACAATTAGGCTTGTCCTATGGCCACGGAGGACGGTGGGGCCTGACGTTGGCCTGGTAGCTGTGGGGGTTACACCGTCCCCTCCTAGAACGGCCCCCCTCCACTGCTAAACAGCCAAAGGGGGAGCAACTGCCAGGTCGCTGGGACCTTGCAGCATCTGTGTGCCCTGTGTGGCCTGCTGGGACAGTGCCCCCCCCCCCACTTCGGGTGGCAGCAGATTGGGGTGAGTCACATGTCTGGAGAACATACAGCCGCACCACAGACCTTTGGAGAATGGCATTGTTGATCTGGTGAAGTGGGCATCGGGACCCCCGGCCGGCCCGGATATTCTCAACCACGGTGAAACCTAACAAGAAGAGAGATGCCGGGTGGTTGTGCTGGGCCACCACTGGGACCTGGTGCACTGTCAATTGCAGACAACTTCCCACAGACTCGGAGGGCTCGACACTTTGAGACATCCTGAAGGTGATGACGGCAACCTGTGAAGCGCTAGAAATAAAGATCGACACCCTGGGAGTTGAGTTTGGGCTAGTGAAAGACAACCATCGCATACTGGCCTAGAGGGTCACAATAGTGGAGAAGGAATTCGCAGAGGTCCCGTCTAGTATAACAGAGGCACAATCTTCGATAGAGGACAAAGTCAAATCGCTTGAAAAACGAGCGGAGGATGCAGAAAAGCTCTCTAGAAGGAACAATATATAAATATTGGAAATTCCTGAAAACTCAGAAGGCCGGGATATCATTGCTTTCTTGGAGACTTGGATAAAGGATGAACTAGTTCCAACGGGCCTTTCCCCGTTTTTTGCCCTGGAGCGAGCCCTCAGGGTCCCTCCTCGCCCTCCCAGACCCGGGGCCCCGGCGAGAGTGGTTATCGCAAGGCTTCTACACTATAAAGACAGGGTCAGCATACTTGCTGAAGCTCTGAAGAAAGGGGAAATAACAGTGGGAAATATCAAAATTCCCAGGTTACTCCAAGGAAGCAGAAAATCGGCGAAACATGTTCCTGGCTGCAAAACGAAAATTTCGACTAATGGGCATTTCCTATTCTATGATCTTTCCGGTACACCACTCTCTTCTTTAATACGCCTCAGGAAGCATAGAAACTCAGCCCACGCAGGCCTCCCGGGGAGTCCAAGACTCTTGGACGCAACACATGAAACTACCAAAACATAAGAATAGAGGCTCCTGGGGGGACCGCCCTCGGCCAAGGAGGCCAGACAGGCCTGGAGTCGGGCTCTTTAGGATATTACAGCTTGACAGCCGGGAAATCCAGCCACCCCTGTCTCCCAGCGTGAGGACCCGGTAGAGCTGGAAGAGGACGAAGGATCTGTTTCAAGTAACGACACGGCCTGGTCAGATCATTCTGACATCAGATTCTGAACAGGAAATCCTCATCGTCACTTCCCGCACAGAAGATCCCATCTGAGGGTGGATTGGAGGTTGCAGCTACCGGAAGCCACTGGAACAGTGGAGGCAGGGATAATGGTAACTGTCTCTCCACTCACGCTATTAGGATGGATAGTGGGGTTAATGGCAATGTGTGGCCTGGCTTTGAATTCTAGGATACCATGAACTGGGGCCCGCCACTCCCGCACGGCCAGCTATGCAGCTCATTGGTTGGCACAGTGGGCTGCACCGGCCCATGGTCCTCATCCACCGCTCTACCGTGGAGGTGGAAGATACCGCCCATATGGTATCTATTAGTTTGGTTTGGACAGGGAGGGTTTCCCAACCAGTCCTGGGGAAGGGGAGTTGGGTTGTTCTATTGTTGTTTTGGTTACTTGGGGACTGTGCAGTGTAAACTGAGAAGGATGCTTTCTTCCAAATGGCCACCTTTATCAGGTTCCAGCCTTACCTCCATCAGATAGCGACAACCCGGATGGGTTCTTGCCCATTACCTTACATCGCAACATGCCCACCCCCACACACTATATAATCTCCTGGAATGTGAGGGGGATCCATTCCCTAACAAAACGGTATAAGGTATTTTCCTGTTTGTCCTGCCGAGGTGTCCGTTTAGCCTTACTACAAAAAACGCACACCCTTCAGAAAAAGGGCTAGCCTTACAGCGACACAGGAAAGGACAATTGTACTATACAACCTATTCCGCATTTGCCAGAGAGGTACTAATTTGGGTCAAGCAGGGGGTCCCGTTCCAGTACACTGCCCATAGGGTAGACCCCGAGGGGAGATATGTTGCCCTTAGGGGACGCCCAGGTGGGAAAGATATGGCGCTCATTAACATTTATGCCCCAAATGTCAACCAAGCTGGTTTCTTTGATGAACTATCCCTCCTACTCTCCCCCTATTTAACAGGAGAGGTACTAATCGGGGGACATTTTAATTGTGTGAGCGAGCTAGACCTAGATAGGTCACATCCCCCGCTGGTTGATTCCCTGATGTACTAACTAGCCCAGACGTTCACTTCCTTGGGGAAGAATCGGAATTTGGTAGACTCTTGGCACACCTTACACTCACAGGATAGGGACTAGTCCTACTATTCTCTCATATATAATTTGCATGTGCGGTTAGATACATTTCTGAGCACACCACCCTGCACCAGAAAATACATAGCATAGAGTATCTTGCCAGAACTATCTCGGACCATAACCCGGTCCTCCTCCACCTGAGCTGGGGTGATGAATCGCCCCCCATACCTACTTGGAAGCTTAGACCAGAAGCCATGACTTACCCTCCGTTTAGGGTGCAGATTGGCATATGTGCCACCCAATATTTCCAGGAGAACTGTGAGTCAACTGACTCTAGAGGTATGGAGTGGGCCACATTTAAGACGGTCCTGCGAGGCCGCTGAATAGCTGAATCGATTGGAGTCCGGCAGACCCTCCTTCTGGAGGTTCAGACTGCCAAAACTGCTCTGACACATATCGCGCTGGATCACTCGAGGGGTCTGGCTGATCGGGAGACCCTACAGGGGGCTAAAGAAAAAGTAGTGGAACAAGTAGAACGACTCAGTTGTCATGACTATCGAAACTATATGATAACGGCCCATGTGCCCAAGGACAAGGCGGGGCGGCTCCTGGCCTGGTTAGCTACTCCCAATACTAGGGAAACTCCAATAGTGGAGATCCGAACGTATTCTGGCCTTTCGCTGAATACACAAGCAGTTATCAATGGAACCTTCTATGATTACTATACAAGGTTGTACAAAAGCAAGTCCCAGGTATCCCCAGAGGACATCAAGGCCTTTCTTACACTGCGCAGGCTTCCTAGAATGTCACAGGAGGAGGCTGAGATATTGGGGGGTGAAATGACACTACTTGAGGGGAAAGCAGCTGTAGGAAGTTGGCTCTGTATGCACTATTTTCAAAGTAAGGAATAGTATGCACAGAGTCCAAGGGTTCCCCTTAGAGGTAAGATAGTGGCAAAAAGAGATAATTCTAATGCTCTATTTTGTGGTAGTGTGGTCGAGCAGTAGGCTTATCAGAGGGTAGTGTTAAGCATTTGTTGTACACACACAGGCAATAAATGAGGAACACACACTCAGAGACAATTCCAGGCCAATAGGTTTTTGTACAGAAAAATATATTTTCTTAGTTTATTTTAAGAACCACAGGTTCAAGATCTACAAGTAATGCTTTAAATGAAAGGTACTTCACCTAGGAACTTTAGGAACTTTGAATTAGCAAAATAGCATATACAGTTTTCACATAAATGACATATAGCTATTTTAAAACTAGACACTGCAATTTTCAACAGTTCCTGGGGGAGGTAAGTGTTTGTTAGTTTTTACAGGTAAGTAAACCACCTACGGGGTTCAAACTTGGGTCCAAGGCAGCCCACCGTTGGGGGTTCAGAGCAACCCCAAAGTTACCACACCAGCAGCTCAGGGCCGGTCAGGTGCAGAGGTCAAAGTGGTGCCCAAAACGCATAGGCTTCAATGGAGAAGGGGGTGCCCCGGTTCAAGTCTGCCAGCAGGTAAGTACCCGCGTCTTCGGAGGGCAGACCAGGGGGGTTTTGTAGGGCACCGGGGGGGACACAAGTCCACTCAGAAAGTACACCCTCAGCGGCACGGGGCGGCCGGGTGCAGTGTGCAAACAAGCATCGGGTTTGCAATAGGATTCAATGGGAGACCAAGGGGTCTCTTCAGCGATGCATGCAAGCAAGGGGGGGGCTCCTCAGGGTAGCCACCATCTGGGCAATGGAGGGGGCCACCTGGGGGTCGCTCCTGCACTGGAGGTCAGATCCTTCAGGTCCTGGGGGTTGCGGCTGCAGAGTCTTTACCAGGTGTCGGGTCTTTGAAGAAGGAAGTCGCGGTCAGGGGGAGCATCAGGATTCCCTCTGCTGGCATTACTGGGGAGTCCTCCCTGTGGTCTTTGTTCTCCACAAGTCGAGCCGGGGGCGTCGGGTGCAGAGTGCAAAAGTCTCACGCTTCCTGCGGGAAACGTGTGTTGTTTCAAAGTTGCTTCTTTGTTGCAAAGTTGCAGTCTTTGTGGAACAGAGCCGCTGTCCTCAGGAGTTCTTGGTCCTTCTAGATGCTGGGTAGTCCTCTGAGGCTTCAGAGGTTGTTGGACCCTGGGAACGCGTCGCTGGAGCAGTGTCTTTAGAAGTGGGGAGACAGGCCGTTAGAGCTGGGGCCAAAGCAGTTGGTGTCTCCGTCTTCTCTGCAGGTTTTCAGCTCAGCAGTCCTCTTCTTCTTAGGTTGCAGGAATCTAGTTTCCTAGGTTCTGGGGAGCCCCTAAATACTGAATTTAGGGGTGTGTTTTAGGTCTGGGAGGGCAGTAGCCAATTGGCTACTGTCCTTGAGGGTGGCTACACCCACCTTGTGCCTCCTCCCTGAGGGGAGGGGGGCACATTCCTATCCCTATTGGGGGAATCCTCCATCTGCAAGATGGAGGATTTCTCAAAGTCAGAGTCACTTCAGCTCAGGGCACCTTAGGGGCTGTCCTGACTGGCCAGTGACTCCTCCTTGTTTTTCTCATTATCTCCTCCGGCCTTGCGCCAAAAGTGGGGCCATGGCCGGAGGGGGTGAGCAACTCCACTAGCTGGAGTGCCCTGGGGTGCTGTAACAAAGGGGGCGAGCCTTTGAGGCTCACCGCCAGGTGTTACAGTTCCTGCAGGGGGAGGTGAGAAGCACCTCCACCCAGTACAGGCTTTGTTACTAGCCACAGAGTGACAAAGGCACTCTCCCCATGTGGCCAGCAACATGTCTGGTGTGTGGCAGGCTGCTAAAACCAGTCAGCCTACACGGGTAGTCGGTTAAGGTTTCAGGGGGCACCTCTAAGGTGCCCTCTGGGGTGTATGTTACAATAAAATGTACACTGGCATCAGTGTGCATTTATTGTGCTGAGAAGTTTGATACCAAACTTCACAGTGTTCAGTGTAGCCATTATGGTGCTGTGGAGTTTGTGCATGACAGACTCCCAGACCATATACTCTTATGGCTACCCCGCACTTACAATGTCTAAGGTTTTGCTTAGACACTGTAGGGGCATAGTGCTCATGCACTTATGCCCTCACCTATGGTATAGTGCACCCTGCCTTAGGGCTGTAAGGCCTGCTAGAGGGGTGACTTATCTATACCTGTAGGCAGTGTGAGGTTGGCATGGCACCCTGAGGGGAGTGCCATGTCGACTTAGTCGTTTTGTCCCCACTAGCACACACAAGCTGGCAAGCAGTGTGTCTGTGCTGAGTGAGGGGTCCCCAGGGTGGCATAAGACATGCTGCATCCCTTAGAGACCTTCCCTGGCATCAGGGCCCTTGGTACCAGGGGTACCAGTTACAAGGGACTTACCTGGATGCCAGGGTGTGCCAATTGTGGAAACAAAGGTACAGGTTAGGGAAAGAACACTGGTGCTGGGGCCTGGTTAGCAGGCCTCAGCACACTTTCAAATCATAACTTAGCATCAGTAAAGGCAAAAAGTCAGGGGGGAACCATGCCAGGGAGGCATTTCCTTACAGCAGCCATTAAGCAAGGAAAAACGCCGGGGACTGATGGCTTCCCGATTGAGTTCTACGCCTCTTTCGTAGAGCAACTGGCACCTAAATTAGAAGAAATGTACAATGAGGCCAAGCTGTTAAAGGTACTTCCGCCCACCACCAGGGAGGTTCTGATAGTACCTCTACTAAAACCTGGGAAACAACCCCATGACGTGGAGGCCTATCGCCCTCTATCAATGCAGAATGCAGACTACAACATTTTTAGTTGAATACTTGCCGCCAGACTACTACACTATATGCCTCAGTTGATACATAAAGATCAATCGGGGCTTCACATCGTGCCGCAACACAGTGCTGAACATCTGTCGACTGCTAATGTTGCTGGAAGAAGCACTGACTACCACACAGCGTGCTGTCATATTATCAGTAGATACTGAAAAAGCTTTTGACAGCCTAGAATGGAATTTTTTAGACGAGGTGATTACAAGTTTTCACCTAGGTAATGGGTTCTTAAATTGGTCAAGCTACTTTATGCGGACCCAATCGCTTGAGTTTAGACTGGCAAGAATATTTCACCAAGCTATGAGATAGGACGTGGCACCTGCCAGGGATGACCCCTCTCACCGTTATGTTCACCCTAGCAACAGAGCCCACTGCGCTCCGAGCCAGCCAAGGCGGCGATTATCAGGGCCGCAAGTGAATGTCTGACTGCCAACATATTGCGCTTTATGTAGATGACCTACTGATGTTCCTTCAAGACAGTGAGGAGGACTTACCTGGGGCCCAGCAGTTGCTGAAAACATTCGGTGACATATCAGGCCTTAGGGTTAACGTGCACCCTCCTGTAGAGTTGGGTTCTTTGCGCTGGGAACCAACTGAATTACATATTTGGGGGTGAGAATTTATCACACCCACTCTGATATCATAGAAGGCAATATCAGACACTGCATTGCCTATCAAAATCCTTCTGGCCCTCTTCCGGGAAATAGACTCCCTGACTCTAACCTGTATCTTGGGAACAGGCTGCAAGCGGGTGGCATTCTCTGCTTTGCAACACCAACCATGAGGGGTGGGCTAGCAGCACCGAATTTCGAAGACTACTACATAGCGGCACAGCTGCAATATTTCATGCAAAGGGTGTGGAGCTGCCAGAACCCGCCTCATGACAGGCAGTTCAGAACACCGGCTGGGTCTCAGCTAGTTCAGCTCCTTTTGGGATTAAGGGATCCGGAGCAATGGGTAATGCGGGAGCATGAGGTTGTGGCGTATTGCTGGCCTAGATGACTACAAAAAACAGAACTAAACTCCCTATTCTTCTGAGCTCCCACTTGATTATTTAACAGCCCTCCTGCACAGTAATAATTGGCAACAGCTATACCAATTCAAGGAGGCAGGAGTGCACACGTGGGAGATTTGTTCAGGGATGGGGCATTACTCCCCTACAATGACTTACAGACAGACTTTGACCTAAGCCCTCAATATTTCTTTATACACTGGGCCCTAGTGGCAATTATAAGGCAACATTGGGGGGCGGGCTGGGCAGAACCACCCACTCACTCTAGCTGAACATACCTAGCAAAAGCAGCGGACACGCTGAAGGCAATCACGTGCCAGTACCATAAGATACATAATAACTCACTTCAGCCCTTAGCAAACATACGCAAGAATAGAAAGCAGATATTGGCAAATCCTTTACAGATGGGACTTGGGACATAGTACTGGAGAGAATACCCAATGTATCGCGCAATGCTAGATTTAAATTAATAAACTTTTACATTTTACACAGAGCGTATTTAACCCCTCACAGGCTGAACAAAATGCTCACGGTGTCTGAGATTAAGGGGGGTCAGATTTCCTTTATATGCTTTGGAGTTGACCTCAATCCCTTCCCTACTGGCAGGAGATTTTGGACTCCCTCTTGATATTGGTCGAAAGAGAGGTGCCTAGAGACCCAACCTACTGTCGCTTAAGTGACTTCCCGCACAACTCTAAGACTAAAATATCCAGTAAATTCATAGATCTGGAGTTCATATTGGCCAAGCGGGAGATCACCGTAGCTGGAAATATTCTCGGGGGCCCCAGGTACTAGCATGGGTCAAGGAACTCCTGAGATGGGCAGATTATGAAGGAGAAACATTGAACTTGGAGGCCCGGCAAAGGGGATGTCCCTTTGAAGGGACCAGGGCCTGGGCGACGCTGGTTGATGAACTCAAGTAAATGATCTCACCCCCTACAAACTTCCCGACTAGAGCTACATAAGGGAGAGATGGGAGGGATAATGACGGGAGATTGCTCAGAGCAGGGTTTGTCATCCAATGGGCAAATTGGCTGCTCAGAGGAAGCTAGGTATTCAAAGGCATGTTACTGAATTGATTTACACTGCAGAAGGTGGCGAGAGGTTCTGTGGTGATTGGGGGGTGGGATTAAGGGGGGATGGGCCACTGGCTTGTATACTGTCATAGATAACTGAAATTGGACTACTGAGCATTAAAGGGCCTAAGGGCCACCCAATGCTTTCTTTCAATAAATCAATAAAATGTGTTAAAAATAATATGAAGAGGTCCCATCCTTATTTGTTGTCTGATAAGCAGCCTGGGCTTCCCTAGTGAGTAAAGGGGCAAGACAGAAAGGCCAGAATTCCGTGGGCCATACGCTGGCTCTTGTGTTGCATTTGAAAGATTTTTGTTATGATAATAAAGGTTTGTGGGTTTTATTGGTCCTGCTCTTTTCCATCGGAGAAATAAGAAGAGGAAGGCAGGTAAGTCTCTCTATTTATATCCAATAAACCCATCACCATTCACCCGGTGCCCAAGTGACCTCGGTTTGAGGGGGAAAAAACACTCTAGGAATGTCACCATAAATGTACACCCACTACTTTCCTAGGGATAACCTTTTCACTCCTGGTAATCGTAGTTACATGCAACTCCTTGCTTAGAAACCGAAAGTGAGGAAATATGCCAGTGAAAACAAAAAGCCAAACCAAAAAACAGAAAAAGAAAAGGGAAGAAAAAAAAACCCTTTTAATGGTTTGTAAGTAAAGACCCTCCTCGAGTGCCCCACGCTTGTAAACTTGCATAGATATACATGATCCACCTCCCTGCTGGAAGGTGGCTGGGACCTCGGGTATCTCGGTGAGTGCTTCTTCTGTCTGCTCCAGTGCTGGTGTTAGTCAGCATAGCCGTCTCCCGTTGCTGAGGGCCAGATGTATCAAGCACCCAGTTTGCATTTCTTAAATAGCTAATTTTAAGAAATCACTATTTTAGAAATTCAAAATGGGATGTATCAAAATAGCGAGTCGGTATTTGCGATTTCTTAAAATTCACAAATGCAATTTGCGATTAGCAAATACCTAATTGCAAACCATTTGCGATTCGGTATCTGAAAATAGCAAATTGCGAAAACGGCAACCAGGAACAGCCTGATGACATCACAACCAGGAAGTGGGTCAGCCCATCCTGTTACCAGGAGCCACACCCGCAGGAACAGGCAGGGAGAAACAGGTCAGCACCAGGGAGCCAGCTTTGTGATCCAGCCAGGACCAAATTGCAACATGGCCACTTATGGGAAGGTGAAGGACAAGGAAGACAGTAAGCGCAAGCTCAAATTCAGTGAGCAGGAATTGGAGGTGCTCACTGAGGATATTGTCAGGAACCATGACAAACTCTTTGTGAAGAACTCACTACAGTTCCCTGAAAGTGAAAAAAGGAAACTCTGGTTGGAAATCCAGACAAAAATCTGTGCAGTGGGTGTTGCTCAGCGCTCTGTGGAGGAAATTCACAAGAGATGGTATGGTCTGTGTTCCAGTGCCAAAGAAAGGGTAGCCACCAGGCTAAAGGAGGCAAGGAGCACTGGAGAAGGGCCACCCATCCAGACACCGTCCACACCAATGGAAGACATGGTGGAGTCCACACTGCTTCCGGAAGCCGTCAGTGGTGTCACTGACATTGACACCTCAGGGACACCCAGCACCAGCAAAGGTAAGGCCAGCAACGATGCGTATCCCCATATGTGCATGTCCAAATGTCCCCTAGAAATAGCTATTAGCTTAATGCAGCGTGATAAGTAGTGCATGCCATATCTTACATACAACACAACAATGCCTTAGGGGGGTGATGGGTCACAATTCTATGGTCAAAAAAACACATTGAAAACAACTTTGTGTTAAGCCATATAGAAAAACAACACACACAAGTAACAGTGATACAATGTCAGCGTAGAAAATTTACTAATGTGCTACTTATTGTGAGATATAAATAAATTACATGCTGCACATTGTCGTTGCAGATGAAAGTGGAAATGTGGGGGATGTTGAAACACAGCCACAGTCCGACTCCAACACAAGTGAGTCTCTCAGTATTGCACAAATCAGACGCAGGGCAAGGGTGTTACCTCTCCCAGAGTACAACCTGGACTCAGATGAGATGCCGATCAATCTTTGGCGGACTTGAAGCTTCCATGCTGAAAGTGCAGCGCCTGCAATGCAAACATATGAGGTCAATGCACAAGGAGTTGGTGTCATTTAATCAGAACATGGGCGCAATGAAGAAGCATTTGGAGTCACTGCATGAGGGACAGCAAACAGCAGCCGAAAACACAAAGGACTTGACAAATGTCATTAGGCACCTCTGCACTGAGATTCAGCAGGAGCGTGTCAGCCACCATAGGCGCCATCACCAATTTATGAGAAGGTTTGATGGGTTCTGCAGATCGGTCAATCGGCTTGCTAGCTCGACTGCCGTGATGTCACGATGTGGTGCAGGCATACAGGTGGAGATGGCACACTGCAGTCGAGACCTTGCACAGGGCTTGGTGCAAATAACCAATGCCCTGGATGCAATGCAGACCGCACACAGTGCTACAAACAGCAAACTGGGTGGTGGAGCTAGTGAGGAGTTCTCTAGCCTCAGCAGTCTTACAGCCCCTGTGATGGATCCTAGGCATCGCAGTACCAGGCACAGTACTGCCAGTGAACCCGCTACAAGAGGTGCCAGTGAGGCCACTGAGCACTCAAGTGGAGTTCATGGACGTAGGAAGTAATGTTAAGGCCTACAGGGGACTACTGTAACATGTAGCTTTACAGTTATACTATGATGCTAGTAGTGAGACACTTATTTGCACATAGTAGCCTATGCTTCATGGCTATGTCCTATTGAGACATACGTTACCTGACATCAAGGTAATAAAGCTGCTAAAAACAGAAAGACAAAATATTGCAGTGGTATTGTCATTACTTACATTAGAAATGGTTTTGCGTGATGTCAGCACGTCTTTGCCTGCCCTCTGGTGCATTGGTCCTGTCTAATGGGTGATGGGGTGGTAAGGGATCACCATCTTCATCTGAGTCAGGCTCCAATGGTTCAACAGGTATGTCCCTTCTTGTTGCAATGTTGTGCAACATTGCACATGTGGCCACAATTTTACATGTCGTCTCTGGACTGTACTGTAGTGCCCCTCCACTCTTATAGATGCACCTGAAGAGCTTTTCAGGAGACCAAAAGTCCGCTCCACCACACTGCGGGTTGCCCTGTGTGCAGCATGTACCTCCTCTCCGCAGGCGTTGCAGGGTTCAGGTAGGGTGCCAGTATTTAGGTGAGCACTGCATAGGCACTGTCTCCTGGAATGAACAGAGGTACAGAGGTATAATGAGTACTGTTGGAATCTGACGTCACTATTACTTAAATGCAACATAGTCATCTATTACTTTACCCAGCAGGTATCCTTTGCCAAACTCCCCAGCCAGCAGTCTTGTATGAATCCCACTGTGGCGAAAGATGTAGGAGTCATGGGTGCTACCTGGATATCTGGCCACAAGATTGGTGATGATGTTAGAGGCATTGCTAATCACCTGTATGTTCATGGAATGATGGTTTTCACGGTTGCGATAAGCATATTCGGTGGCCGATGGTGTACAGATAGCTACATGTGTCCCACCGATGGGACCTATGACATGAGGGAATTGTGCAATCTGATAAAAATGTATTTTCGTTTGTTGTAATTCCTGTGGGGTGTTGGGGAATCTTATGTGCGTCTCTATTTTGCTCAGCATGGCATTTAGAAATGCTTTGAAGAATCATGAGAGAGTACTCTGTGAGACACCTCCTGCTGCTGCGATGACCCTGTGATAGCTCCCTGAGGCTAATAGGTGCAGGGAGCATAATACCGGCTCATGGGTGGGTATGCTATTGGTCCTGTGTGTGGTGGGCTGCAGTATGGGTTGTAGATCAGCTATCAGGTCAAGTATCATGGCTGAGCTTAACCTGTACTTCACATAGATTTCCTCCTCTTTCTGGTCAAAAAGGTTTATGCGCACTCTGAACATGCGCTCCTGTCTCCTCCTCCCTCTCCTCAAACCTGCCAAGATCCTCATCCTCTTTGCCATCACGTAGAGTGCAGCCATTGTGGAAGAGCGGCTGAGGCATTCTGGGTCTCCTTATATAGGTTGCACCTGGTTACCACCTGATTTCAATTTGTGGTAAATTGCATGTGCAAAAGGCCATTCTGTGAATTTTCGCAATTTGCGACTTTTTGGTGCATCTCATTGCGACATGGTTTTGCGTGTCGCAATCAGTGTATCGTAATTGTACCATGATTTTGCGATTTGCTAAACTGTGTCGCAGTTTGTGTCTCGCAAATAGCGATTCGGTATTTCATATCGCTATTTGTGATACGCTGATTGCGACATGCAAAATCATGTCATATTCGCAAAAATTCACACTTTTTGCTATTCCGTTTTTTCACACTGCGAATGCCTTTCATACATCGCAGGGACCATTTTGTATTAGCAAAATTCTTGGGAATTGCACCGCTTGCCAATGCAAAAACAGCTTCATACATCTGGCCCTGAGTTACCGCAGCATCCTCCATCGGCTGTTTTTCAGCGGTTTCCTTTGACGGTTCCCCTCCTTTGGATCTGGGTTCCTCTTGCAGCATCTCCCACGTTGTGCACCACTCTCTCTGTGTATATACGCTTTCTTCTGTGTCTTTGACCCATATGTAGGGGTTTTGGGTGTAGAGCTCCTCCCCTATCTTTTCCAGGTCTGATTTAAAGGGCCCACACTCTCTGTCCTGTGGGGAGAGAAAAAGGGCGTTGTATGGTTGAGTGGGAGGCAGAGAGGAAGGCGTGGCCCAGCATGACAAACCATCTGCCGCCTCACAACTACTATAAGTTAAGCAGGCAGGATTGCCTTCAGTCCTTTCTGACTTCTTAACTAACAGAAAATGAGGGGACAGTAACCTCCCCCCAATATTACGAGTGGAAGGAAAAGCCTGCGTCAGGGAACTCTTGGAAGACTCACCCGTACAAAATAAAATGTGACCTGTCAACAGTCACTTTTAGAAAAAAAAGTTACAGAATTAAAAGACAAATATAAACAAGACTCTCTCAAGAGATACTGTGTTTTTTGCTCAATGCAAAACATGAGCTGAATTATTTGATAAGACCACAAGCCATTAAGACGCTCTTTAATATGCACCAGAGCCACTACAAAAGGGGTGAAAAGGCAGGGGGGCCTTACTGCTCTCCAGCTAAGGGTGCAAGAAGCAGAACTTATTATTTCCGTAATCCTAAATGGGCAAGGAGAGCTAGTAACACACCCCATTAATATCCTAACGATTTTCAAGGACTTATATAAGTTTCTGATATAGTACATATCCAAAAATAATGACTCTCAGACACAATAAGACCTATCTATCTCCCGTCTCCAACTTAACCCAAGATTTAACCCAGTCGTTAGAAGACAAGATATCAGGGGATGAGACAGCCCAGCCAATAGAGGGTATGTCCTTAGGCAAGGGTCCCGGTGTGCATGGATTCCCTGTGGATTTCTGTAAAGCAAATAATGAGGGAATACTCCCCATCCTTCAGAAGGTCTTGCAGTGATTGCTTCCAGCATGAAACCTCTCCCTGACCTAAACGCAGTAATGCTCTCTCTTATCATAAATGCGGACAAGAACCAGGGCTGTAGCTACTGGGGGCCTGTGAGGGCCGGACCAGCCCTTTTTAATGTTTGCTCCCCCTAAATTACCCAGCAGACTTTCCTGGGATGAATACCTATTTCTCTTTACATTGTTTAATTTCTTATCTGTTCCTGGGAGCAGCAGAGATAGATTAATGAAGCTCAAAGGTCTAGTTTGTGTCACACATGTGACAGAGGAAAGCAAAAAGGCAAGGAAGGTATATGCATTGGTCTGAATAATAAACTCTTCAACTACAAATAGATCAGAGTATTTTTTTAATACTAAACAATTATGTTTAGATACGATGATTTAAAAAAAAAAAATCATAACATAACATGCTTGAAAAAGATACAAGCGTTTTGCAATATTTAGGTTGACTGCTTGAGTGCTAATCCTGGCTTCTCTATTGCACGCCTTTTTTGATCCTCCGTTATTCAGTTTATCGACATGTGCCACATTTCTTATTTTAAGGAGCGTATGGATCTCTACTTAGAACTCAATTTGGGTTTGTAAGGTTTACTTACATGTGCATATATCTTTTCTTACACGTCCAATACAAATTTTGTACATCACAGAAATTTGGACTCGTAAAATGATTTACTCACACAGAGCATTCTTTGAGAGTAAAGTTCCTGTGGGTGGCGACTGGGTGATCCAGGGATGGAATGCCAATGACATTTTTGAACATCCACAAAGTGCATGTTTGTGGGTAGTCGGAACCTAATTTCAGACCATTTTCTTTCCTGTGGAGATTTCCTCTTGTCAACAGCAGGAATACATTCCTTACCAGGGTGAGATGTTAGGATGTGTGATTGCACTTGCTAGTTTTTATTGCGTGTGAAAAATACATGACTATGGGCCAGATGTAAAGGCATTTTTCTGGTTGGAAATGCCCGATTCACAGAATCAGGCCGCTTGCAACCAAAAAATGCTTTTTTGATGTACAAAATGCAAAATGTGATTCAGTAACTTGTTACTAAATCACAATTAGCATTTGCGATTAGGTATTTGGAAGGGGCGTGGGTTTGGCATACCTTCCGTATGGTATTACATTTTTGCAACAGTAATATCTTAACACCATTTTAAAAGGGGTGGTAACCCATTCACAAATGGGAAGGGATCCCTTTGAATGTTGAAAAAAATATTTCTTAAGAGCAGACAATGTGTTTTTTTATATTTAAATGAAGACATCACAGTGCTAGGAGTGCTTAAGAAATGCAGCTAACTGAAAAAATGGAATCTAAGCATTTTAACAACTTTGGATCATTAGCAGTTTGTTGAATGGCCAACAGAAGACCATTCTAAAGCTGTGGGGCAAGAAGAGATTAGGCCATAACACACAGCTCTGGGTGCTTGTTGAAACACAAGATCATCTACTAAAAAAAGCATAGAGTCAGATCAACGAGTGACAAGTGAGTGCCTAGTTAAGTCTGTCCTTGCCATGTTATGCTGTATTGGTCCCTTTTCCTGGATAGAGAGGTGCTTAATAGTCAGCCGGAACTTGCCAGCAGCTGCAGGTCTTACTATTTCTTTTGGATATACATTGGATGTGTTGCTGTTTTTGTCCATTGCAGCAGTCATTTTGAGAATTTGTGTACCTCTACTCAGAAAAGTAAGGAATAAAAGGCGATCCTACACTATTTGATAACTGGCTTTAGGTGTCGTATTTGACTACTTCTAATATACAGAAGTTGTACATTTTATGAGTCCGGTGCTGTCTCACCAGCTCATACTTTCATAAGACACCGCTAATGTATACCAGTGACCAGAGCTGTGTAGAAGAGGAAGCTCCAATGAAATGTTGTGTTTCCCTGCCTGGGGTTTTATGAAATTAGGATTTCAGGAACACCCTTTCTAATCATATCAGTTTTTATTCTATAAATTGCTATGATGTCTTACAGCTAAAGTTCTTTTCGGATAAATTAAGAAAAATAGTAATAGAAATACAGGTGGAACATGGAACGTGGATAGGAGGCATGTGGAAAGGGAGATTGTGAGAGAAGGAGAAGGAGTGAGACAGAAGTGACAGAGGAGAGATGCTAGGGAAAAACAGAGAGGTAAAGAAAACTCAAGAAAAGAAAACAAGTGAGGAATAAATTGATAGGTTGAATAGCAAAGGTTAAGAGAGATTGCAAAGGAGCAACAGAAAGAGATTCGATATAAGAAAGAAGGAAACAGAAAGCATAAACATATACACAGAGGGGGACAATGTGTCTAAAAAGGACAAATTCAAAGAGAGAAAGTGAAAGGTGAATTGTGGAGTGTGTTAGCTATGTATGAGATGTAAAAAGACAGTATGGTTGAGAGAGTTTGAGAAAGAATGGGAGGTGGGGAGAACATGAGTGGAAGGGACAGAGACATCTACCGAGGAAAGCAGAAAGAGGTAGAGCAGTGATACTCCTGTATGGCCTCGGGGCCGCATGCAGCACCCTGGGGAACACCAGCGCTAGGCTGCTATTTAATCGACTCAGCACTTGCTTAAAAAGATGTTAAATAAACAGGTAATCATTTATTTAAAGGTTAACGAAGTTAAAGAATGGAACACCTTCATTTTAAAGACATCTTACAGCAAAGTCACTTCAAAATTCAAAACGTTTCATTAACAAGCAGAACCGTTTCAACTTAGTACATCAGATTATATATGTGCATTGAGAAGTATTTTTGAGTTTAAAAAGATGAATTTAGGAGCTTTCATCCCCCCTCCCAAACAATGAGACTAATGAACTAAGATGCAAGTCAGTTTTTATGTGCACTGCCTGTGTACCTATTATACAAGAACATCAGTATAGTTAATTTAACTAAATACAGGACAAGGTGTTGTAAGACACACACCCTGAAGTTGTGTATTTTAAGGTCCTCTTATACGTGATAATGAAGAAAAGGCAGGGAAATAGAAATAATGCGGCCCTCGGTCAAGTTACAGACCAAACCTTTGGCCCCTGGTAAAATGTTTGTGAGTACCCATGAGGTAAAGCAATCAAGGACGAAAAAAGCATAATGGACAGACTTTACGAGGAAAGCTGATAGGGAATAAGGGCCAGATGTAGGAAGCCTTTTGCATGTCGCAAACTGCGAAAAACGCAGTTTGCGGCATGCAAAAGGCCGAACGCAATGCACAACCTCAAATTGCGAGTCGGTACCGACTCGCAATTTGAGGATGCGACTCGCAAATAGGAAGGGGTGTTCCCTTCCTATTTGCGACTACATCGCCATGCTGAGTTGCTTTGTGCCCGCGAATGCGGTCGCAAACCAACTCGCAGTTACCACCCACTTGAAGTGGGTGGTAACTCATTCGCAAAAGGGAAGGGGTCCCCATGGGACCCCTTCCCCTTTGTGAATGCCGATTTTTTTTTTTTTCAGAGCAGGCTGTGGTCCTATGGACCACTGCCTACTCTGAAAAAAACGAAACCAAATGGTTTCGGAAGTTTTTGTTTTTGCAACTCGTTTTCCTTTAAGGAAAAGGGGCTGCAAAAAAAAAACTGCTTTATTAAAAAAGCAGTCACAGACATGGAGGTCTGCTGTCTTCAGCAGGCCACCATCCCTGTGAGTGCATGGACTCGCTATGGGGTCGCAAAATGCGACCCACCTCATTAATATTCATGAGGTGGGTCTTTGCGACCCCATAGCGAGTCGCAGAAGGTGTCTGAGACACCTTTCTGCATACAATTTTACGAGTTGCAAATTGCGAGTCGGTCTGACTCGCAATTTGCAATTCGCAAAATTGTAGATTGCTACATCTGGCCCTAAGAGTGAGAATAAAGGAGCAAAATGAGTTAGCGAGAGGGCATATGAAGATATGATGCGAGAGTCTTTGTGGTGAATTGAAAGTGTATTAGGCTGTGAGTCAATGCACTTTTAAATGAAAAAATGCACTCAATTTTTTTAAATGGCTATAGGCTGCTGCCTAAAAATACCCTTGCAAAGAAATGAGTACAGTTCTATTAGGCTCTGACCAATTTCACCTTTCCAACAGAACTTTTCGGCAATTCTTTAAACAATGGCACTTCAACTTCCCACTTCACTTGTTAGTATGCTCTCTTTATGAGAAGTGTTGTTGCTATCTTTTTATTTGTATGGCAGTCTTGCTATTAGGAGTTGATATTGCCACTGAAAAGTATACCTGATATGTTGAAAAACGGTGGTTCTTTTACGGAGGTGATATAAAGGATTTCTAATTGGGATTACAACTTGGCAGCCAATCTAACTACCTCATATCATGATATTTGACAATGGCCTTTGTAGCCGTCATCTGTAATACTGTAAGTCCATTTTTTATATTACCAGTACAGGTGGCCGGCCGGCCCTCATTCTTTCTACATTCACCATGCAGAAATATATGCCTGTACAAGCAAAGTTAACAGTCTGATGGGTAACACCTTGAAAGGTCTAAGCAAGGCTCCCACTACATATGAATGAGCGAAGGTGTGTCTAGTTTTGTGGAAGTAAGATATTTTTCTAAATGAAAGGCATCATGCAAACATGAATTAAGTGATGCTGAGAGGCTAGCATAGAGCAAGAGCTTTGATCATAACTGTGAATTCAGTATTCAAGAACAGAGTCTCGGGGGCATGGTCTCCCCCTAACAAAATTATGTTATTTTGCTGGAACAGAACTAATGTTCCTGTAATGGGTTCTTTATCCCTGAAGCAAATAAAAGGGATATTGGAATAATATAACAGGCGCAGAAGGTGGGGTTTAGTTAATTTATTCGTGTTTTGGTTTTAAGGATGGCTTTTTATCCCCTGTTTTTTTGTTCACAAGGATAACGCACTTGCAATCCAGAAATAATTAACAAAAGTTCCCTTTTTCTTCTCTTTCAGGGTTTTGGTGGTAGTCCATAAGTAACCCGGTCCAGCTTTGGGAAGGTCTCCGGTCCTCCTCTACGTCAGTGGGCCAGGCTCTCCAAAGAAATAGAAAGAAGGATAACAAAACAGGTAAGTGGGATATATATATATAAGGTAAGTATATAGGGTTAGTAGGGCGGTGGGGGAATAGGTATAAGTGAAGGGAAGTGAGGGTTTAACTGTCCTTTAGTTTGTGGTTCCCCCTATAGGTGTTCTCAGACCTTCTCCTCTTTGTAGAAATCCTCTGGCAGTTGGTTTCCTTGTGAGGTTAGGTTTACTTTAGGGGTTTTTGTTATATGGTCTCCCCTTCCCAGCAGGACCTCCCTTCCTTTCCCTTGTCTCCCCTTTTTCCTAACAACCACCCTCTCGCAAACCCCCAGCTGTGGTACGAACGTACCTGAGGTGGCCACGCCCCTCCGGGGACGTGGCCGGTACTTTGGCAGCCTCCCGGCTTCTCTCCGACGGGGGCGGGAGAGCCCCGGGGCTCTCCTCTCTCTCTCGGAGTCTCGGCTCCTTCGACGGGTTCCTTTCTCTCTGTCCTAGGCGTCCCGGTCTCCTTCTCCTCCGGCCACGTACGTCGAGAGTCCACTTCCGTCTCCTCCTCCTTTTCATCTTCTTTTGGTCCGTCTTTTCTTTCGGTTGTCGTCCAGACGCCGAAGGCATCTGACGTCACAGGCTCGCGTCCGTCCCGAGTGTGTAGGGCCCCCGTAATGGCGTTCGGCACAATGTCCTGGAAACCGGCGTCCGGAGACGTCCGGTTACACATCCCCTCCCTTGAATGGGGCTGTTCGAGACCCAAAGGTCCCGGGAACCGGGATAAATAGTCAGCCTGTCCCATAAGATCACCAGGGAGATGGCAAACCTGGAAGGAGAAAGGTTGAAGCTCCATAAACCATCTCAATATGCGACTGTTAGTATCTTTATACCTCGAGAGCCAGGTGAGGGGAGCGTGATCCGTATATAATAGAAAGGATCTTCCTAGGAGGTAATATTGGAGGCTCTCAAGTGCCCACTTGATGGCGAGACATTCTCGCTCAATAATGGGATAGTTTCGCTCCCTGGGAAACAGTTTACGGCTAATAAAGACCACGGGGTGACTAATACCTCTTTCAGCTTTCTGAAAAAGCACGGCCCCCAGACCCACGTCTGAGGCATCCGTTTGGAGGTGAAAGGGGACAGTGAAGTCAGGACATTTTAAAATCGGTTGGGTAGTGAGATATCTTTGTAGGGTACGGTAACTATGGGACTGTACGGGGTTTAAATTCGTGATATTTTTTTGCTGTCCTTTCCTCAGGAGATCGGTTAGGGGAGCGGCCACGGTGGAATAATGGGGTATAAATCTTCGGTAGTAGCCTACCAAGCCTAAGAATGAGCGGACCTCCTTTTTCGTTGTGGGTGTCTCTATCCGTAGGATGGCTTCAACTTTACTCATTTGTGGTCGAAGTATACCTTTCCCTATATGATATCCTAGATAAGAGATCTCATTGAACGCCAACCGGCTTTTGGAGGCATTGGCTGTTAATCCAGCCCCTCGTAACGCTGTAAAGATTTTGGTTAAATGTGTCAAGTGGTCCTCCCAAGTCTCGCTGTGGATAACGATATCATCCAGATACGCGGCAGCGTATCTGGTATGAGGTCGTAGAATGGTGTCGATGAGACGCTGGAAGGTGGCGGGTGCCCCATGTAACCCGAAAGGGAGAACCTTAAAATGGTATAACCCAGAGGGGGTAGAGAAGGCCGTTTTCTCTTTATCTTCTGGCGTCAAAGGAATCTGCCAATAGCCTTTGGTCAAGTCGAGTGTAGACATGTACTTAGCTTTTCCCAACTTCTCTAAGAGTTCGTCTACCCTTGGAAGGGGATATGTGTCAAACTGGGATATAGAATTGACTTGTCTAAAGTCAATACAGAAACGTATAGACCCATCTGGCTTTGGCACTAATACCACCGGTGAACACCAGGGACTCTGGGAAGGCTCTATAACGCCTAGGTCTAACATCTTTTCTATTTCGTTTTCTACCAGGATCTTTCTAGCTTCTGGGATACGATATGGCCGTAAGCGTATGACCTTGCCAGGTGGGGTTATGATTTGATGATGCACCAGCTTGGTCTTGCCTGGTATCGAGGAGAACACATGGGCATGATCATGGAGGAGCTGATTTAATTGCTCACTCTGTTGGATCGAGATTTCGCTATTTATGGGAGGCACCTCGTTTCCGCTAGGATGCTCAGTGGGACACCACCCTATCTCCAACTCCTTAACGGTGTTAACTAGGCATCCCCTGGTTGGTTCTCCCTGTGGCTCTTCCCACTTTTTCAATAGATTGACATGAAAGATCTTTGACCGGTTGGAACTATCTGTGAGCTGGACCTTATAGGTCACGGGGGTTATTACCCCTATCACTTTATAAGGTCCCTGCCACTTTGCCAGCAACTTGTTGTCTGAGCTGGGGAGAAGCACTAACACCTTATCACCTATGGTAAAGGTCCTTAATTGGGTATTCCTGTCGTAATATCTTTTCTGCTTTTCTTGAGCCTTCTCCATATGTTCCCTTACATTTTCCCACACATTTTGGATGTTGGTTTTTAACTCCTGGGTATATTCTAAGAGGGATTTTTCTCCGTCCTCCTCCTCCCATAACTCGGCAGCCATATCTAACAAGGTCCTGGGCTGTCGTCCGAACAATAATTCAAATGGACTATGGCCCGTGGATGCTTGTTCATGGGTCCTGATAGCGTATAACACTAAGGGGAGTTTTCTATCCCAGTCCTTACCTGTCTCTGAAATAGATTTCTTTAGTAGAGTTTTCAGTGTGCGGTTATACCTTTCTACCAAACCATCCGTTTGAGGATGATAAACCGCTGTCCGTAACTGTTTGATCCCTAGAAGTTGACATATTTGTGACATCAAGTTGGACATGAACTGGGTACCTTGGTCTGTTAAAATTTCTCGGGGAAAGCCTATTCGGAAGAAGAACCCTATCATTGCATGAGCTACGCTCTTGGAGTTAATACTGCTGAGTGGGATGGCTTCTGGGTATCTGGTGGCATAATCCACCAATACCAGTATATAACGGTATCCTCTAGAAGAAGGTAGGACAGGACCTACAATGTCCATTCCTATTCTTGAAAAAGGGATGTCTATAATGGGCAACGGTTGTAAGGGAGCTCTTCTTTTGGGACCAGGATCAATCATTTGGCATTTGGGACATTGCTGACAGAACCTCCTAATCTGTGAAAAGACCCCCGGCCAGTAGAACTTCCTCAACAGATATTCTTCCGTTTTCTCCCTGCCATAGTGACCCCCCCCCGGCTGGCTATGGGCTAGGTGTAGGACTTGTGGTCTATAAGGTTCGGGGACTAATAGCTGCTTCTTTTCTTCTCGGTTATTACCAGTGACACGGTACAACAGATTTCTGATTATGGTAAAAGAAGGGCTTTTGTCTTGGGGGTTCCGGGGTCGGGCACTTTTCCAGGCATGGATCAAACTCGGATCTTCCCTTTGACAACTACGGAATGGGGGAAGGTCAGTAAGAGTAAGGACCTTTGTAATTACCCTATTTGGACTCATGTTTCCTTGGGCAAAGACTCTTCGGGTTTCTCTCTTTTCTTTTCGGGAGGGTCGGTATCTAACCACCGGTGGTGTTATAGGCGTACTAGAAAAAGGAGCTCTTTTCCACCATGTGCTCATGCTTTCAGAGTCTTTTGTACTGTCAAGAAGTTCCGAAAAGTCAGGGAAGTCGGTTCCTATGATAGCTTCTTAACTAGTCGTTCCACCACCCCCATCCTTATGGGGACTTCTTTTCCATCCCAGGACAAGGTTGTCCAGATTAGGGGGTATTCTCTTGTATCTCCATGAATACAACATATGGATACTGTAAGCCCTGAAGCAAAAAGGGGGTTTTCCAATAAATCAGCACGAATTACAGATTGGCTGCAACCTGAGTCGATGAGCGCCACTGTAATGGGTTCTTTATCCCTGAAGCAAATAAAAGGGATATTGGAATAATATAACAGGCGCAGAAGGTGGGGTTTAGTTAATTTATTCGTGTTTTGGTTTTAAGGATGGCTTTTTATCCCCTGTTTTTTTGTTCACAAGGATAACGCACTTGCAATCCAGAAATAATTAACAAAAGTTCCCTTTTTCTTCTCTTTCAGGGTTTTGGTGGTAGTCCATAAGTAACCCGGTCCAGCTTTGGGAAGGTCTCCGGTCCTCCTCTACGTCAGTGGGCCAGGCTCTCCAAAGAAATAGAAAGAAGGATAACAAAACAGGTAAGTGGGATATATATATATAAGGTAAGTATATAGGGTTAGTAGGGCGGTGGGGGAATAGGTATAAGTGAAGGGAAGTGAGGGTTTAACTGTCCTTTAGTTTGTGGTTCCCCCTATAGGTGTTCTCAGACCTTCTCCTCTTTGTAGAAATCCTCTGGCAGTTGGTTTCCTTGTGAGGTTAGGTTTACTTTAGGGGTTTTTGTTATATGGTCTCCCCTTCCCTGCAGGACCTCCCTTCCTTTCCCTTGTCTCCCCTTTTTCCTAACAACCACCCTCTCGCAAACCCCCAGCTGCGGTACGAACGTACCTGAGGTGGCCACGCCCCTCCGGGGACGTGGCCGGCACTTTGGCAGCCTCCCGGCTTCTCTCCGACGGGGGCGGGAGAGCCCCGGGGCTCTCCTCTCTCTCTCGGAGTCTCGGCTCCTTCGACGGGTTCCTTTCTCTCTGTCCTCGGCGTCCCGGTCTCCTTCTCCTCCGGCCGCGTACTTCGAGAGTCCACTTCCATCTCCTCCTCCTTTTCATCTTCTTTTGGTCCGTCTTTTCTTTCGGTTGTCGTCCAGACGCCGAAGGCGTCTGACGTCACAGGCTCGCGTCCGTCCCGAGTGTGTAGGGCCCCCGTAATGGCGTTCGACACAATGTCCTGGAAACCGGCGTCCGGAGACGTCCGGTTACAGTTCCCATCCAAGCTGCATGCTTCAAATGGACCCACCAGCCTCTTGCAGTGACCTACCCGCAATCATGTTTACCAGTTTTGTTGCTGAGCGTCCGAGGAACTATTTTACACCCTCTTCAGCACAACAGTCTTGTGACTTTGATGGGGCATGCCTATGTTGTGACAAAGGCCCTGATTTAGTGTTTGGCAGATAGGTACTCCATCACAAAAGTGACAGCGATCTTGTCCATCTAATTGCAAGTCCCCTTTAAAAAAAACAAAAAAAACTACATTTTAAAAGCAAAACTTCACTCTTCACTAATGTGGCCAGAGCTTCCCAGACTTTGCCCAAGGCAAAGTGTAGGCCCTCAGCCCATGACGATTTGCAGCTGCAGAAATTCCCGTAGGCACATGTTAGAAAAAGCTAAAATTGCTTTTAAATAAGAAATGCAAGAAACCTATCAAAGACTGCGCTAAAAAACAGAAGGTATGTAAAACTGCAGGTCAGCTGACTACACACATATATAATTTCAATCATTTTGTATTGTGAATAAAGGTAGTGGTCAATTCTGTTTCATAAGGTGCCATTATTTGAAAACACTATTTGACTAGAGTAACACGAATAATTTATATTATGTTTTAAAGCCTGTATTTATTGCCTTATTGTCTCCACAAATATCAGTAAATGAATACACCACAGGGCCCCTCTTTTTCGTCTTGTCACTACTGGGGCCATGCCCCCCTAAACATACACTCATGGCTACGGGCCTAGCAAGAACTATTTGCAATGCGGCAGTAATAGACCAATGTCTCTCAAACACTAACATGAAGATCCTTGTTAAAGTCTTGTCAAACTCTCTGTAGTGAACATTACCAGCTCGTATCAAGTAGTTTTAATACCTTATCGCTAGTCCACGTCACACTTGCGATCACTTTCCCACGTACTTTGGTAGATGTGGCATAGTAAGGATGAGAATGTGGTTGCCTATTTTAGATACAATGAAAGCTTTCAATAGGGTAGAGTTTTAACCAAAGTTGGTGATGGTTACCTTGATAACATTAAATGGCTTTATTCAAACTCCTCAGCAGTGGTATCGTACAATGGTTTTATATTCACAATGTTGGATTTCTGAAGAGGGACTAGTCAAGGATTCGCCCAACACCCCTGCTCTTCATCAAAGTACTTGAACCACTGTTGGCAGCAATATGGAGCTATACTGTCATCAAAGATATTGAGACTCCAGGCAGAGATCATAAAGCACCCTTTTGTCATGATGATGTTCTGGTGACTCTATCTGACCAAAATCAATACATCAAGTCCCTCATCAACTTAATCTCAGAGTTCTGGGATAAATGTGAAGCCCTCCATTAACCCAAGTCACAACCAGGGCGCCTCTTGGAAATTTGCAATTTAAATGGAAAGACATCAACCTAAAATATTTGGCCATTTATCTTAACAGTGCTACAAATTATGACGCAAGATAACATGTGTCCATTTATTTATGAGAATCAGAGCGATATATTGAGTGTTTCTTTTAAATTCTTTCCTATATGGGAGGATATTAATATTAAAAATGAACATTGTGCCTCAAATGAATTATGTTTTTGTCATGCTCCTCCAACGTTGGATCCCAGACAATCTAATTAAAACACCAACTTAACTATGCAAATATTTCCTTTGGGAGGAAGACCAAAATCAAACTAAATGCGTCTACAGAACGTGGAGGTCTCCAACTGTCCCAGGCAGAATCCTACTAGTGGCTTTCAACTAGCCCAATTCAGGTACCGCATTCATGCTTCGTTAGAAACCATGAATTGAACTAAGATTGAAAATGGAATATTAGGAAAATATGGGGTTTGGGGTTGGTATACACCTGAGATTTCCAGCAAATGGAAAAGATGAACCCTTTAATTCATGCAGTGGCTTACGCGTGGAACAAGGCACATGAAAAATTTAAGAATTAACAGCAAACCGCATAAGAGGCTGATATGTTTATGGGGCACATACAGTGATTAATTTGTAAAAAAAAAATCAGAGTGCCAACACACAGAATGAGATACGCTGGAGTAAAGGTTCTTAACCCAAATCCTGTGTTGGTTTAGAAATATGCAGCTCAGTACAAGTTTAAAGTTTAACATTGTTATATTAAAAGCAAGGAGAGGAACGCATTATGTACACTTTAAATGCATGTTTGTAATTTGAAACTCTCTGTTGCTACTTGAGAATTAAAAACAATAAAATAATATCTATTTAAAAAACATTCCCGTTGATTTACAATAAGCAATGCTGTCAAATTTCCGCTAGCTGTAAAAAAGTAAAAATAAAGAGCAATTACAAAGAGTCAAAAAGAGATTAAAATATGCAATACGATTAGTCATTGTATTGAGCACCATTACATAGTAGTTTTCAAGAAACATAACTAAGCTGTAGTAGGTCATAACACCACTCCAAAAGGATTCCTGCATGGAGAACCTATGTGAGAAAATCACAGCTCTGCATTTACAACAGAAAAGTGGTTATTATGTAATGTTTAAGCAACTATGTTACAAGCATTTCAACCAACGGTAACAATGTAAGGCAAACTGATCCATTTAGTCATGGCGCGAACTAACATGCAGTTCTGGGGGCCGTTAAAACACTTTGCTGCCTTTTTTTTGTGCCAGATTAAACATTTCCTATCTAATGAGAACAAACTGATTATATTAAGGAGTCTGTGCAGAGCATTATGCTATTTCTTTATTTCCTACTTTCAGTAGCAGCAAAATGCAGTAAAACCACCATACCCAAAACACCAGGAGATAAAACTACACATTACTCATTTGTAAAACAACAAGTAATGCACAATCCAGTCCACCAAAAAGTTGTAATACTTCCCATAATTAATTTTCTTGTTTTACTAAAGAGCCCATTACCTCCTGCCCACTCATGTATTCATTCAAATTTAGGACTACTTTCCTCCGGTGCTAACAATGGAAAGTAAGACAACTAGAATGTTCTTCCAGACATAAATGATCTACAACAATGTTTAAGATAAACAGGCATTAGCAAGTAAACAAGATCAAGGCAATATCAACAAATAAATCTCCAGAATAGTCTGATCAAGAAGGACATTGTCACTAGACACAGTATCACTCCAAGCAGGATAACCCTCTCCTTTGTGTTGTCAATAGAATCTGACCTTTTTCAAAATAGCCAAGAAATCTTACATTCAGTAGTAGGTCGGGATGGGAGGACTAAGTAGGTTTAAAGCGTACTTATTACCAACGCAGAAAAATTAAAGACTAGATTGAAATAGAATTTCTGCAAGTTAATTCAGAGGAGCAGCCTGCCTTCATCAAAATTTCCTCTAGCATAGCAACCAACGCAAATGCTTTGGAAGCTATAGACCTCCTGGAAGAATGTACCCTATAGTGAACCAGACAGATTTCTACTTCTTGCATGATCCATTTCACGGCTATATACAGGGCAAAGGAGAAGAGCTCCATAAACGGTTTCCATAAAGATTATTAGTAACTGCTTCACCCTTCTAGTATGGAATTGACTTGTATTGTAGCTCACAATCATCAACCCACACATAATTAGCAGTATTGTGGGATTACTTGTTACAAAATTACCTGTGTATTGGATGTCATCCTCCTAAAAACCATAACCTCAAAATCTGAATTAAACAGATTAGGGAATTTACAGGACATATATATATATATATATATATATATACATACATACATACATACATGTAGATTAAATATTAAATAAAACCGGGATCAGAGAAGAGCCCTGTGGAACATCAGACATCACAGTGGATTCTTCGGAAAAATAGGTTCCTAGCTTAACCATCAGTCTTTTGTTGGTGAGGAATGGCTGTAGCAAAGAAAAGGCCAGTCCAACAATTCCACAATCTGTGACACATTGAAGAAGAATTTCTTGGGAGACGGTGTCCGATGATGCAGATAGATCTAATAAAATACAGCATTTTTACCAGCATCAAATGTCAATTTTAATGTATCTGCTACTTCCACCAGGGTGGATTCCTTAGAATGATTTGGATAGAAGCCAGATAGCGAGGGTGTAGTACCTTAGTTCTTTCTATGAAATTATTAAAACTGAAAACAGCCTGTAAATGTGAGAGACTGGAAAAAACGTTGCTAATGTATACTGCCCAATAATTCTCCTGACAGCCAATAACTCCACTATTACATCTATTAGGATTTCTTCTGAGCCAAGCAACCTTTCCAAAAAAACCTGGTACAACTTTACCACCCTCATAACTCATACTCCTCTTAATAAATGGAGCTGTCACAACAGGTGGCCCCATATGGGTAGCCTTCACCTGAATTCATAGCTAAGCAGTCAAGTTTGAATGAGTAATAATACTTATCGTATAACAAAAACACATTGGTTCAAAAATATTTATGTTGTTTTTCATACATACCACATCCCTCTACAAGGTCCATGAGGATTTAGCCTGAGCCAAGCAATGTTTCCACCTTGGCCCCCAGTACCACTCTGAACCAATGCTTTCCTATGGTGTTATAGACAAATAAATACCACTCCTCAAATAGCTCAACTTAGCTCACCAATATTCATATTGACGCTCATAAAGGGAGGACCCTTCTACACTATCTGTATGTAAATGATCTGACCCAAGCAAAATTTGTCACAACAGATGCCACCAACCTGGTTGTCCTCACCTCACTGCGCTCCTATGCAATTATGTCCAAATAAGTGATCCTAGTTCTTGGGTAGGAAAATCACATTGGCTGACAAATTTTTATGTTGTTTTCGAAACACATCATATCCCCTACAAGGACCATGAAGGATTAGCCTGAGGCATGCATGTTCCCACCAAAACATGTGCCCACTGTGCCACCCACCAGACAATACTTCCTACAGAGTTTTAGACAAATTATTAACCATCATTATCTCCTGTGAAGAGCAACTTGGCCACCAATACTCATATTATTCCTAATAAAGGGAGTACCTCTTTACAATGCCTACATGTGAATTGTCTGAGAAGATTGCACCAAACTGGTAACCCTCATTTCAATGCATTCCTATTCAGTTATGTCCGAATAATTAATCATAATTCTCCTATAAGAAAATCACATTGGCTCACACAAACCTATGATGCATTTCAAATACACTGCACCCCCTACATGGTCCATGAGGATTTATTCTGAGCCAAACAATGTTTGTACCTTAGCCCACTGTGCCACCCTTAAACCAATGCATTCCTGAAGTTATAGGTAAGTAGCCACCCTCTCATGGAGATCAACTTGACCCACCAACTATCATATTGATCCTAATAAAAGGACCATTCCTCTACACTACCTGTATATAAATCATCTAAGCCCAGTCAAGTTTGTCACAACAGGTGGCACCAAACGGGACGCCCTCCCCGCAATGCATTTCCATGCAGTTACATCTGAATAGGTAATCATAATTTTCGTCTAGGAGAATCATATTGGCTCACAAATATTTCACTGAGCTTCAAACATACCAAATCCCCTACAAAGTCCATGAGGATTTAGAATAAGGATGGCTACTGATTGGTCTATAACTCCATAAAAATGCACTGCCTTGAGGGTGGTGCAGTGGACCCAGGAGAAAACATTCAGTGGCAAGGGTCAGGATACATTTTCATTGACCTTTTAGTGGGATGTAGTGTGTTTGAAATACAACATAAATATTTTTGAGCCAATGTGGTTTTCCTATAAGAATACTGTGATTGCTTGTTTTGGCATAATCGCACAGGAATACATTGACGTGAGTGCAACCGGTTTTGTGTCAACTGGTGGGACAAAATTAGCTCGGCTCAGATAATTTACATAGAGGTAGTGTAGAGGAATGCAGGATCAATCTGTAAATTAGTGAGCTAAGTTGATCTTCATGAGAGTAAGGATGGTTACTTATTCATCTTAACTCCATAGGAATGCACTGACTTGAGGATGGCACAGTGGACCCAAATGGAAACATTCCTTAGCTTGGCTCAGGATAAATCATCATTGACCATGTAGGGGAATGTGTTGTTTGTGAAATGCATCATAACTATTTGTAAGCCAATGTGATTTTCTTAAAGGAGAGGTATGTCTACTTATTCAGATGTAATTGCATATGAATGCTTTGAGGTCAGGGTGACCCGTTTGGTGCAACCTGTTGACATAAATTTGGCTTGGCTCAGATGATTTACATACATGTATTGTGGAGAGGTGGTCCCTTTATTAGGATCAATATGAAAAGTGGTGAGTCAACTTGGTCTTTATGAGATAAAGGATGGTTACTTAATCATCTACAACTCAATAGGAATATATTGGTTTGAAGGTGCCACAGTGGGCCCAGATGGAAACATTACTTTGCTCAGGCTAAATCCTTATGGACCCTGTAGTGGGTGTGATGTGTTGAAAAACAATATAACAATTCGTGAGCCACTGTGATTTACCTATAAGAGAACTATGATTACTTATGTGGATGTAACAGCATAGAAATGCATTGAGGTGAGGGCCACCAGGTTGGTGCCAACCCTTGTGACACATTTTTATCTGTTTGCATGATTTAAATCCAGATAGTGTAGGAGGATGCCTTCTTTATTAGGCTCAATATGACAGTTGGTGAGTTAGGTAGATGTTCTTCAGAGAGAGGATGGTTAGTTAGTTCTCTTTATATCCATTGGAAAGCACAGGCTGGGAAGCAGCACTGTGGGCTCTTGTTTTTGGTGGAACCGTTGCTTGCCTCAGGCTAATTCTCATGGACAACTTTAGAGGGATGTGGTGGGTTTGAAAAACAACAGAAATATTTGTGAGCAAATGTAGTTCCCCTATAAGAGAACTATAATTACTTAGTAGGATGTAACTGCTTAAGAATACATTGAGATGAGGGCAGCCCATTTGGTGTGACCTAGTTTGAAAACTTTGCTGAGCTCAGACAATTTACATACAGGTAGTGTAAAGGGTTAATCCCTCTCTTAGGATCAGTGTGAATATTGGAGAGCCAAGTTGATCTTAATGAGAGAAAGGACGGTTACTTATTTGTCTATAAATCCATAGAAATGCATTTGGTTGATGGTGGTATAGAGGGGCCAAGAGGAAACATTGCTTGGCTCAGTTCAGAATCAATGTTTATGGATCTTGTAGGCAGATGTAGTGTATTTGAAAAACAAAATAGATATTTGTGAGCCAATGTGATTTTCCTATATGATTACTTATTCGGACATAACAGCATGGGAATGCATTGAGGTGAAGGTAACCAGTCTGGTAACAAATTTTGGTTGGCTCAGACAATTTCTATGCATCTAGGGTGATGGGGTGCTTCCTTTACCAGGACATATGAACATTGGTGAGCTAAGCTGATCTTCTTGAGATAAAGGATGGTTACTTATTGGTCTATAATACATAGGAATGTATTGGCTTGGAAAAGCTGTTTTTTTGCTGTGGGCCTCAGGGCTTCAAGGCCCAGTATATTCTGAGGTGGTTAGAGGAAGAGAAGGAGCTCACTCATATCACAAAGAGCGCTCTGACACCCACTGTACAGATGCCTTTTTTTGCTGTGGGCCACAGGACTTCAATGTCCAGTACTCTCTGCTGGTTGGAGGAGTAGTGAAAAAAATTAAAAAGTAAGTATGTCATGGGCAGCTTATGGTGGCTATGTATCATCTTTGGTACCATCTATGAAGCTATGACTAGTGCATCCCATGTTTGTGTTATGAAGTATTTCCTTAGAACAACTACCTCCTCTCTGTGTAACTGGGTGATCTCTGAACCAAGACAACACGACTTTGGACAAGGTTGTAATAGCTAGGGGTTTGGGGTTCTTCCAGTGGATCATAATATTGCACTTCTCCAGGAGAAGAGCTAAATCAAGAAACCTAGTAGAGCCTTTCTTGAGTTTAGGATGGGGGAATAAACCCAATAGTATTGTGTTGGGGGAGTTCGTTGTGTGTGGCTTATTGTGGTTGATAGCCAGCTCCAGAATGCCCAGGTAGTATGAGATGTGCAAAGGGCAGGACTAGAGTATATTTATCAAGTCAGTATTCAAAAGTGCGCAAGGAGGACACATGGCTGTGGCTCCTAGTTACATTTTGTTAATCCAGCTTGATATAAGGTATGCCCAATTCAGGATACTGAGTTGAGCATATTTAAACTGGGAGTTATTTGATACTTTATGGTGCTATTCCAGTATTTTACCCCATTCCACGTCATGCAGTGGCCTAGCTAAGTCTGTCTGCCATGTGGCCCATAGAGGCGCTCTGGATTAGATCTCCTTTTGCAGGAAGGCACTGTACAACTATTTTATCAATTTATGGCTAGATCCTACAGTATAAAGTGTCTGAAATACTTCACGTGGAGCAGATGCAAGGTGATGAACGTGAAACAGGGTAGTCAGTGACTGTGGAGTGTGTTCAAAAGTAAGGAATTGCCCCGGTGGAAAGCCATAATCTGCTATAAGTTCCTGGAACTCAAGTAACTTGTTGTTACCAAACAGATCCCCAGGCGAGGACAGACCTGCAGTTCTCCTTTGGTGGAGCTTTTCTAGGGGGATGTTTCCATGCAAGTTGGAAGGCCCAGCAATTTAATCGGGAGAGCATACGGCTTCACTGTTTTAGTAACCTGATGTGTTCTGGTAAGGCAGGACACCACTGAGTGTGTAAAACTCAGTATAGGTGGGATGCTGGTTACAATGAGTAGTATGGAAAGCCATCACTAAAGTCATTAATGTTGAGTCCTGTCTCACCCAAAGATTATCCTGACAGCCAATAAGCTATCCATTGAAGCTGAGAGGCCAAACAATAGCAGTCAAAGTCCAGTAACGTTAGGCATCCCGCTGTCACGGACAGCTTCAGAGTGGATAGTTCTACTCTGCGTCTACTTATCCCCTTAGTCAGGGCTACAGGAGCTGATTCAAAATGCCTGAAGGAGTGAGTGAGGGATGAGTAGAAGGAGATGTGTAAAGTGGAACAGTAAATGAGGCAACACCACCATCTTCACTAGGGAGATCTGGGCCATCACCAATAGCACTAAAAAAGGACCAAACAGCAAACTGGGTGTGGAATATGTCTACTGCTCTACCCATGTTAAAATCATGCCAGTACGATGAAAAGTGATAAATGTTGATCCCCAAGTATCGAAATGCAAGTGATTCACAATTTATTCTAGAGCCCAACTGGATATGGAGGAGAAACTCATACGCTGCATGTAGGAGAAAAAACAGAGCTTGGCCCAGTTCACTTGAAGACGTGGAATTACTGTGAAGATGTGGTATTATTTCAAAGTTGTTGAGGAGTTACGCAGTTGAGATACATCTAAGCTGGGATCTCAAACATACAACAGAAAGTCATTGGTGTAGAGTGATAAGGCATGCAGAGTTCGGTCAATTGGTATACCCACATGAGTTCTAATAAGGCACAGTCAAGCTGCCAAAGGTTCCATTGCCATGGCGCATCACAAGGGTGAAAGAGGTCAGCCTTGACGGGTGCCCCTTCTTCTAACCAAGGAGGCGGAGATAGATTTCCTAGTCTTTACTCATGCCAAGGGATTAAAGTACAATATACGTATCCATTTATGCCAATATGGGCCTATCCCAAACAGTCACAGTACTTCGTATATATAATTCCAATGCAAGGAGTCAAAAGCTTTCTGGAAATAAAGAGCAATACATGTAGTTGAAAAGTATAAATCCTCTAGTTCTTCCTTGACATGCCACAACCTACGGAGATTAAGGGAGGTATTGTGTCCGAAGATGAAGCCCGACAGATCCTCAATTAATAATGCTAGAACCTCCAGCAGCAATCTACAGGCCAGGATCTTCACTAGGTTATTTTGATCTGTGTTGAGGTTAGATAGTGGACAATAATAAGACATATCAAATGGACCCTTATGTGGTTTTAGCATTGTGGAAATAAGGGACTCTCTAAAAGTAGGAGGAAGGTGGCCCAGAGCAAAAATTATCTTATAGAAACCAACTAATCTTGGCACCAATGATTGGGCAAATAACGAATAAAATTTGACCGGTATGCAATCGGACCCCAGAGTGTCTAGACAGAGATGGGCCTCAGGAGCTAGATAACGCAATCTGACTGGAGCTGCAAAAGTGGCTATGCAGAGCTATATAAGGTACCATATTAAGTGTAAAAGGAACCACTGATGCCCATTTAGGTATGAGCAATCCGGCTTGAGGGCAGGCGAATGCAGTGGGATGTGGTGCCAGTGGGGCAGGAGTGAACCAGTTGCACCAACAGCTGATTTCCCTTATTGTATACTCTGGTGCGATACACATGGCATTGGTATATCTCCAGTCTATCAAAATAAGTGGATTGAATGCAGAATGTCAGTTTCATCAGCGAAGGAGAGGGCCAAGCCTTCATGTTTAAGAATAGAAGATTTAGGTTGCACAATGTCCCTATTAAGGGTCTGTCTGCCACCCACTAGACTTGATACATAGCCCTCTTGTCACCACTTTAAATGTTTTCCATTCAGTTGAAAGGGAGGAAGAAGTTTCACCATTCTCCTAAAAGAACAAGTCTATGTGATCAAGGACCGTTTGATGAAAAACCATATTGTCTAACATAGGTACTTGTAATTTCAGGTAGGGATCAGGCGAAGCGTCCTGCGCCAAGCTACAACCATGTGATTGGACAGTTTCCTAGGGCAGTAGCAGATCGATGTTACCCTAGTATGAATAATTTGTGAACAGAGAAACCTGTTGAGGTGAGAATACATCTTATGCATGGGAGAATGAAAACAGTATGTGTGGCTATTTCGGTGTTGAAGGAGCCTTGTGTCGTCCAATCCCATTGTGACACCTGCTGCCGGAGCTTTGTTTTATTCAAAAGTACTGAGGATTGTGGATGCGGCGTAGTAGATCTATCCAAGTGAGTATCTAGGATACCAATAGCCCAAGGGGCACGGGCCAGTCTGCTAGGAAAGCCGGCAAGCAGGTTCAGAAACACAACTGATCGATGTGTGGAGGGTAAACTACCCCCAGATTTGGTGGTTTACCGACAAGGCGACTCTGTACCAAAGTAAAATGGCCCTCAGCATCAGACTTTACTTTCTCTGTCAGGAATGGAACACCTGCCCTGATCCACAGCACAACCTCCCTGAGCATAGGCTGAGAAGCCCATGCCACAGACCTAGCCTTGCCATTTTGACTAAAATTTAGAGACTTCCACGGACATCAGATGTGTTTACTGAAAAATAAAAAACTGGGCTTTCCATCGAGTCAGAGCTGCATGTACCTCATAATGTTTTTGTAGGGGGTTCATACCCCTGAAAATCAGATTATGTGGAGCAGCAAACTAAGCAAGTAGTGTGTAATCAAGCAGAGCACCCAAGGTAAGTAACAGCTGTGAGGAGCACTAACATAAAAAGGAGAAAGCTAGGCATTGCGGCTTGCTGGGATACACTTTGCAAACGTACAGTGAATAAACAAGCAACATTGATAGGACAGATCCCCAAGTTATCCTTCCAAGAAAGAGGAAAAGAAAAATCCCCCATACCGAAGAGGGAAGAGGGGAATAACAAAACAGTAATCATTCAGTTTGCCAAGCTGGAAAGTGTTAAGGAACGGAAAATAGGGGTAGTGGCCATTCCAGAGAGAGTACTCCAACACCGCTGATAGACAATTCTGACTCAATAAGCAGGGAGGGCTATTATTAGAAGATCCCAGGATGAGATCCAATAGTCAAAATGTTACATCAAAGGGGGATAGGCTGTTGCTAGGAATGCAGCACCCAAGGAGAGTTACAGCATTCAACTGAATGGTGAAATTCCTAAAGCGTGTGTATGTAAAGAAATGACAGCATACAAAACTATAATGAACATAACACAATAATCCAGACAAGTCAAAGAATGTAATTGATGGACTGCATCCTATGTGTTATAGAGTGGACCCAGTTTCATCTGACAGCTGGTCATCACCAGAAGCGTAGGAATCAGAAGAAAGCAAGCATGGTGTTGGTGAGAGACCTTGCAAGACAATGACAGAGCCCCGCCTGTTGCTCCCTCCAGCTCTGGGCACAGCTGAGGCCACAGTGATTCAGTCCATGGCAACAGGCCTTCCGGACAGTAGCTGAAATCAGGTCCATTTTGAGGAGCAGAAAGCGAAGGGGAAGGAGATCGCCTGCAGAAGCCCTTGTCAAAAGTAGCCACGCAGTCTCACGCCACCTAATGATGAGTAAAGAAATGTTAACAATGGGCTTTGGAGATCCAGAGCTTCACTGGGTACAGATAAACATAGTTAGGCCTATTTCCAGAAGTTTTGTTTTCACTTAAATGAAGGAAGCCAGTTGACGTTGGACCGCTAACGTATAATCCAGAAAAAACATCACTTTCATATTGTCTCATATGATTTAGGGGGTGATTCTGAGACTGGCGGGCAGCGGAGGCCGCCCGCCAGTCTTCCCCCGACAAAATACCGCTCCGCGGTCGCAAGACCGCGGAGGGTATTTTGAGATTTGCCCTGGGCTGGCAGCCGGCCGCCAAAAGGCCGCCCGCCAGCCCAGGGCAAATCTACCTTCCCACGAGGACGCCGGCTCCGAATGGAGACACTGAAATACTTTGTGGGGCCCTCTTATGGCATGGGCACTGCAGGGACCCCCAGGGGCCCCGCGGCACCCCCTACCGCGGGAGACCCGCCAGGAACAGGATGGCGGTAGGGGGTGTCAGAATCCGCGCTCCGCCGCCATGGAGGATTCTCCCGAGCAGCGGAAAGTCGGCGGGAGACCGCCGACTTTCCGTTTCTGACCGCGGCTGAACCGCCGCGGTCAGAATGCTCGACGGAGCACCGCCAGCCTGTTGGCGGTGCTCCCGTGGTCGGTGACCCTGGCGGTCACCGACCGCCAGGGTCAGAATGACCCCCTTAGTCTTTACTCTTGGCTGCCACCAAAACAGCACGCAGGTCTTGGTAATTCGGAATCCGTGCCACCATGGACCTGAAAGGCACACCTGGAGGTGGGCACAGCGTTGGGACTCTGTGCGCTTGTTCGATCACAAAATGGGGAGAAAGTGTACTTGGGCTATATGTTTCTTCAGCCTGTGTTTGAGGAAAAGATTAGGGTTGCGTTCCTCTGCTCCCTCAGACAGGCCGACAATCCAAATATTATTCCACCACAAGTACCCTTCAGTATCCTCCAGCCTGTTTTCAGCAATGCACATCTGTTCCAGGATTGATTGCATCTATTTGGGCAAGTCTTGCACGCAGGGGCATAGTTCATTAACAGCCAGTGAGTTCGTACTGATCTGTTTTGTAATTTGTGCACGTTTTCTCAAAGGATAGCAAGATTATTGTTCAGAGTCAAATTTGGCCTCAAGGCTGTGCGAGAATCTGCTATTGCTGCCAAAATCACATACAGCTTGTCTATGGGTTCCTCAGGCCCTGCTGAGGGGTCGTGCCCTTGGAGAGGCATGTTAGATTCTTTGTCGCTTTGTACAGGTGGGCCAAAACTAGTCAGGGTCCATGGGAGGCTTATATGCATGGGGTTTGTGTGTGTCTTTTGGTTTTCTCATTTGCCAGGGGATGCAGGATAGAAAACAGCAGATTTTCATAGGTGTAAGATCAGAGGACCAAATGTCAATCAGGGCAGAGGCCCACCTCACCCACCAATGACCTTTAGTGTGAAGGCCAGAATTGGGGGACCAGCAGCCTTGAAGCCAAAGAGTCCTGGGCTTATGTGCTGAGTCTAGTGTCCAGAGCAACGGCTGGCAGTGGGGGGAACCAGAGGACCCCATAAGGTGGATGAGACTGCCCTCAGGACAGTTAGCAGCGAGGCCAAGGGTGGAGGTAAAGGCAGCAGGGTGCTATACTGTCCAGAGCCGCTTCCCTGATGTGTGAGCAGTATAAGATGACACGCCCCTCCTGAGGCCCCCCAAGCACCTGGAGTTGCAATCTGCTTCTGCCCCTCAAAGCATGCGGTTAAGGCAATGAGGAAGAGCCCTCAAAGCTGATTCTGTGGGGCAGGCCAAAACTGAGGGGTCCCGCTGCAGGAAGGAGTGTAATCTACTTGAGTGGGGCAACACAGTCCCAGTGCCGGTGCAGGCAGGGGGCCACACAATTCCTCACCACAATGGAACGCAGCACAGGAATAGCAGGGTCAGGTACAATGGCCACAGGTATGTCTGGGATTCTCACGTGGTGCGGTGTGACATCAGCACCCTTTTGAGCTGGTGGGTTGAGGAGGAGAGCAGAATGTCCCAGGATTGCACTCCAGACACCGAAGGAACAGGACGGCACCCTCTCCCAAACCTGCCACGGCCAATCTCCAGCTGGGGTGCAGGCCAACCGAGTTAAGCAACCCGGCCATGCACAGGCCCAGGCAGTCCAAAGTCTTGAAGAAAGGCTGATTGTGTGGTTGAGAGCCAGCTGCCCATAATCACCCCAGCAGCCCCAGGGACCACGCCAGTTATGCTGCAAGGTTTCAGGCCTATGCTCCAGAACTAGCAGGACCAAGCACAATGGGGTCTCAGAGCTTGTGTAATCCAGCGCCACCATGTTTAGCAGTCAGGGCACACCCAATGGAAGCATGATTACCCATATGTTTGTAAAATATAGTTTGAGAATAAAGCGAGTATGCTGACCACGCCATTTGTAATTACATACATAGCCAGAAACGAGGGAAGTATTATTGATTTCATATTAGTGTCAGATAACTTGACTCATTATATCCACAATTTTAAGACTCATGAAAACTGCTTTAGTGATCATCGGCCACAAAGTTTGCAGAATGACACTGATGTTTTGGAAGGCCAGCCCAAGTATCATAAAAATGCAATAGTCATCAAGGTCTTCATGAGAGATGCTTCACAAATGATGGGACAGGGTATATCCTGATGGATTCCTGGCAAAATTAATAAATGATAATAAATTCCTGGTACCTATCTGTCTGGGTGAGAATGCTGGGGTCATAAAGATTAAAGAGGCCTTCACCGAAAATTCAACCTTCATCAAAAAAGAACTCACTAGGCCCTCTAGTTGTAGAGGAACAAAAGCAAGAGGCTAGATAGATGATAAATGCCCCAAGGCATACATGAGACTCAAAGATGAACTGAAAAACATTGTTCCCAGACTGAGACTGCTGACTGCAAAGGGGCTTATAAATGTACTCTCAGTCAGAGAAAGAAAAACACCAAATAAGAGGCCTGAGCTGCCTTGGAGGCAGCCAGCAAAGCCAAGGATAAGATAGCTTTCTTGGAATTGATAAATTGTCCACTTTTTAGAGGTAACGGAGGCGAATCATTAGAAGTAGCCATTCAAGATTGGATCAGTCATTTTAGTACCATTTATGCAAGTAAGGACGGGATTGGTAACACGGAGGACGGGGCTACTATCTTCCCTTACTTCGTTCCTGGTGTAGTGGGACTTTTGAGCCAATCTTACAAGAAGTAATTCCTGCGATCAATACTAACCTCACTCAACAGCACCAGCACCTGATTTGATGCCATCAGAACTCTTCAAGACTAATATTTATTTGTGGAGGCCACAACTGGCCAATGTCTTAAAGGCAGCCTGTAGAACAGAGAAACTGAAAACCTGGTTCCAATCACTAATTGTACTGATTTATAAGAACGGTAGTCATAGTGACCTGTGCTACTATTGCCCGATCTCCCTATTTGGTGCACCGGTCACAGTGCTGGGGAGAGTCATCCTAGTTATGCTGGAGGAGTGGAAAGAAGAACACTGCAACCTGACAGACACTCCCGTTCGACTGAGTAAGAGACAGACACCTCTGGCTAGTTAGGTGCAAAATCACCAATGGGGGGATGTCCCAGACCCTCCATCAAGTGGAAAGTGATAGTCACTTTTTTCAAGATTGAAAAGGCACTCCATTCATACAATACCGCACGTATCATCTCTAAAACAATGTAACAGGACATTTCCTAATAACTTCTAATGCCCATTCCAGGTTGTTACTTTATAATCTCAGCTTTATTCTGAAATTCTTCTTGACAAGAAAACCGCCATGTAAAATGAATGAGCCAATATGTTTCGTTCCTTTCCGGAACTACTTTAAGGCTGAAATTGTTACACAATTTACTGTGATTATCCTGAATAAAAGCAAATAAAAACACCATTGTGTTAATAACACTTCCACGTCTAAAACAACTACTGCAAGTAGTGAAAAAACACCATTAGCTTTAAATACCACTATACACAATTTTATGATTTTGTGATTGACAGTACTGTACTGAGAAGTACAGTCATGTTTTAATAATTTGTCTTTTAATTAATACTATGGCAGGGGTTGACCTTTTAAATATTTTTTAATGTATTGAGTTTTATGGCACCGTGCGTGAGGCTAGGACCGGGCGTTTATATCTATTTTGACTAATTCCAGTAATTACTGTTACAATTACAATACATGATACGTTAAAATACCCTTGCCTGATTTAAAATGAGCAATAGCTGTCAAGCATGGTTGTTCACACAGATACCATCCATTGTGTGTACAATACAGTATGCAGTTGATGGCCTTCTTCATCGTGTATATTGAGTTTGAGATCTTGTGCTCGAAATTGCCATGGTCCCATGCCTAAAATTAGCAAAAAGCATCTTGGCAGTCATCAAAATGCCAAAGTATATCTGTGTGACCTTAAAGTGTACAATTCTAGCCTTCTAGTATTACTATAGGACCACAGTGCATTTGGAAAATTAAAAACATATAGCTGGTTGAAAAGACAACCTGATTGTGTCCCAGTTAATAACCTTTGCTGATAGATAAAGAATTCAAGTTACATAACTACTACGGAAGTCAGTAGACAATGCGTTTGAATTTACTGTGAAGTCTAACACGCAGAACTCTTTAGGAGTATAGTCGCCTATTTTCCAAGTTAATTATCTTTATTGCTGTAGCAACACACACAGGGTTGAAGTTCCATAGCTCCTCTAAAAGTTAGCTCCCAGACCATGATGACGCAGACCACGCACGAGCCTCAGGTCCTCCTTATATTATGTATTGTATTCAATTCAAGTCTGGTTACAACTCGACCTTCTGTAGAGTCTGTAGAGAAAAAAGACATGGCCATAGGGAGTTATAATTAACACTGCTCTGTGGTTGTTACCCGTCCTTTTCTCTTCCACTGACCTATCCTCCTTTTATAATGGTATGTATTTGGAAAAGAGGAAGGTCTCCCTTTATTGTATTGTAATGTGATGCTCCGTTCTTTTATGTAAAACGCTATAACAAAACATGCTATTTTGTACGGTTATATTTGTAACAATGTACACCTTTCAATGACTATATACAACAAAAAAGTTATATCGCAATGTATCTAGTTTAGTATTTGCATATATGCAGGATCAAAGAGATACAGGCTAATCCTTCCTGTGTTCACTGCTCAATATTATTGAATCAGAATGCCCATTGGTGAGGATACAAACAACATACACTGTTAGATCTATTATAACTTAAAATGCAATTTTTGAGTATATTAAATTAAATGGCTTTTTCTGAAGTTTACATTTAAAAAAATCCCATCTAAAGTAAACAAAATATTTGTTATTATGCAATGAACGATTCAAACTGTGGTACAGAATTAAATGTGGTTAACAGTATTTCCTATCACGTTTTTATGTGCCTACGACTATTATGTTCTATTGGAGGGTGTTACAGTACTAGTGGCTGGCAATGGGTGGTGCTGGACCTACTCCAGCTGTGAGCTGGAGTACATTTACTACTGTTTCAGGTCCCTTTTGGTCTAGTCACTTTCGAAGTTCAGTTTGTGAATAGCAATTGAGGAACTCTTTTGAAGATGGTTTCATGTCCCTCTCTAAACTTTTCTCTAGCCCTGCCTAAACCCCTCCTTACTCCTTCCATTTAGAAGTAAGTATGCCCCTTTTTCCAGCCTCTCCATCGTCCCTCCACATTTACAGCTAAGCAGTAAACTTACATGTGTGAGGATCTCCCCAGAGAAAAGACAGGAGAGGTAAAGGTGGATATTTGCACTCGTATGATTCTGAACTGCATTTTGTAGTAAATAATACTATCTATTGTAGTACTGTTTTATGTACTACAAAATGCAGTTTATGAATCAGACCATTTGTCTGACAGCAGCACTTCTACTAGTGCTAAAGAAAAACTAAATGCAATCTTTTCCTTCTTGGATTTTGATTTGAATGCTGGTGTCTGCTTCCTGTTTAAGACTGACAACTGTATGTGGCACTGGTGGTGTGATAACATCTTTTTTTTAATCTTCATTTCCTTCTTTCCTCTTCAACAGCACTGTTTCCTCTGTGATGAGCATTCACCTCTTCCAGGCATGCCAAGGTATATTTTTAAAACTAGCTTGTTGGTGCTATAATTAAACTGACACATAATTAATGGGAGACGGGTGACCCAAGTAATTATCGCCTGATAAGCCTGCTTGATGTTGGGGCTAATTTATACTCAAAGATAATCCTCATTTCCCTTAAGAATTGGATTGAGTCCAATAATAGGGTACCAATGGAACAAGATGACTTCAAACAACGGCACTCTATGGTCGATCATCTGCTTGTGGGTCCTGGGGCAAAAGGCAAAGGAAACATCAGAGAATTTGTTTTGCTGCTTTGTCTACTTTAGTTAGGACTTCGACCTTCTGGTTCGAAGTTTATTGTGGGACAAACTACAGCAACTGAAAGTACCCTCCTGTTTCCTCGAACTTTTACAGGAATTGCACTCACAGATTTGGGCCCAGGCAGAGCTTGAGTTAAATGGGCCCGATCAAAAAGAATACATTTAGAAAATGGGCTAAGGCACGGATGTGTTCTGGCTCCTACGCTGTTCTCCCTATTTCTTGGTGACCTTTCAGGAGTACTTGCTACATCCAACTCCACCCTGAAAATAGGGGGTAGGCACATATCATGCCATGCCGATGATCTGGCTACTCTGGATTTGACCACAGTTGGTTTACAGAGGAAATTGTCTAGTTCTAGTAATTATTGTGTTGTCAACAAACTTAAGGTTAATATGAAAAAAATAAAAGCCTTTGGGAAAAATAATATTTGGGAAAAGGGAGGGTGGAGGTGGCAATCTCGTACAAATACTTAGGCATGATGCCCACTAAAAAGCTGAACAGGACTCTCCATAAAGAGTTAGTGGAAATGTGGGCTGCCACAATGATAGGAGGACTAATACATTTTAAGAATAACTTGGTAGGCCCCTCGTTGAGTCCCCTTTAACCGCCTACAATGCCATGATACCTTCTCAATGCCTGTATGGAGCCAAGATACTGACCCTAAGTATGGAGGCGATTTGGGGAAAGTGTGAGGCTAAATGTTGGAAGAAATTATTAGTCCTCCCAAAAGGTGCGATGGGTCCAGCAATAAGATTGGAAAAGGCTTTGCAGACCTGGAATTATTTAGCCTATAAATCAACCCTGCGATTTTGTGATAAACTCTAGTATTCTGAGGTTCTGAAGGCATCTGCCGTCTGTGCTAATGAAATTGTTCGGAGTGAACACAAATGGGCAGGGCAGGTCAGAATGAGAAATTCAAGTTGACTGAGCCTTCTCACCTTTCGAAAAGTGAATTAAATGCGGCATGTAGAAAGTAGCCTAAGCTCTGGGATATGGAGCATGTAAGGAGAAGGCCCTCAGCCAACTATATGTTGGAATTCTGGGAAAATCGGATGGTGTTCCTGTATATATCCACAAACCCAGATGCTCGGCTTCTGCTATTAAAATTTCGGGTTGAACTGAATTTTCCGTACTAAATGCCCGAAAAACTTGATGCACTTTTGGATGCTGAGAATAACTGCAGGTGTGTTTTAAGCTTTCAAAATGTTAATGTTCATTTATTACTAGATACATTTTCATAAAGCTCGTTGTCTGGTCTTAAAATCTCTTTTTTATAAAATAGAATATAAAACATCGGCATTAAGTAATTGTACTTTTGGTAAATATTGAATTTTTAGATGTGCCTTAGGTAAATTTAAAAAAAATGAGCTTGGGATAATATGGCATTGACTGCAGCTTCAGGACAGCAGAGATGTGGAATTCCTATCACCCGACGCCTGGGGCACATTGTTTGGGGTCCAGGGCAACACATTTTCATGTTTATTTTGTCCTAATGACAAGTAGGCCCAACCCTCTGCAGCACAAATCCTTTGGCTGTCAGTTTACAGAGAAGGGAACTGAGGTAATATGTGTGTCCATATGTTAATGCTGTTCGAACTAGTATGTATGGTTCATTAACGAAAAACCTTCATAATTGAGGTGAGCGCTGTAAATAAACGTTTTACGGTCACAATGCACTACATATACATATTGAAACGTTTAACAATACGAGGCTAAATATAATGCTCCCAGAATGTTCTCTGATTAGTAGCAAATGTTTGCAGAAGCTTGTAAGCAAAAGTGATGATTATTTGCATTCAAAATAAAATGTTCAGAAAAAAGTGCAAGTAGCAAAAAAAAGTTTAGCTACTGTGAAATTTTAGGTGCTATTTCTGTGAAACGTCATTTAGTAAAATGTGTTGATGCATGCTAGTATTTCCAAAAAATATTCCTAATGGAAAATCACTTTAACCATTTTAAACAAGAATGTGGAAAGCATGAAAATAAACAAGCACTGGCAAAACCAACAGATTAAAAAAACAAACATTTAGAGTCTTTGTTCCGTCAATGTGTGTCTTGTTTTGACATGGCTTTTATAACCCTTTATTGTTGTGGGAGCTGCCAGGCCCTCACCACATTGAAACAAACATTGGCAAAAATCAAAAAATGTTCTATGGTCTCAAAAAGCACACATTGCCACCAGTGGTGTAAGAAAGGCCCCACAGCCCCCTTCCAGGGCCCCCCCTTCAGCACAGCACCTGCACTAAGGGAGTCTGGATGGTGGGGAGGCCTTCATATCATTACGCCACTGATTGCCAAAGTAGTCCCTGGCACTGAACAGAAATACTTTGGGTGCCAATATGCTTCTTGTGGAAAAGCAGAATGCGATCAGTCACAGTAAAGCCAGACAATAGATAGAGAGAGAAATATACGTTTAATAAAAACAAAATGTTAACGCCAGACCTAATTAGGAACCCAATTCTTAAAGAAAGTCACAAAAGTGCACCCATGGTATACGTCTTTGGATTAGTGGCTTTCATGAATTCAGAAGAACTTACAGAAGTAGATCAGGAAATCGTACACCTACAAAATATTTGTGAACTGTATTTTATCACGAGTAAATATGCATGTGTAGACTTGCTCATGTGAAAATCTATTGAGCGTTTACAAGTTCACTTTCCCTACAACCACTTTTTTCCCAACCCTGGAAGAACTTCTACTTCTGCTGTTTTCAGGAGTAAATTTCCAACCTTTCTCATTATGGGAAAAGATTAGAGAAGAGCTGGTGAAAATCCTTAAAACATGCAAGTTAGTAGGTTTGCAGACTCAATGGCAATCCAGCCCTAAAACTAATGCTTACTGCCTCCTCCAACTCCAGTATGTAGATCTGCAAACAAGTAGATTTTTGTTTTAGGACAAGTAGATTTAAGAAGTAACCTGTCCCACGGACAAGTAGATATTTTATTAAATTCCACACGCCTGAAGATATGATGGGACAAGGATGACATCTTGTAAAGACTGAGGTGAATATGGTTATACTGTGTTTTAAGTCCTTGTAACACTAATGTCATGGTGACTCTTTTGGGACATAACTATAGGTTGTGTGGAATAGGTTGTGGGTTTCAGTTATTTTAAAGTATTTTTACGTGAATCATTGTTTTATTGTGTGAAAGACAAGTATCTAAACATTAACAAAAGCCTTGAACCTTCAAACTAGCTTGTTGCCAATGATATGATGCAATAGGTCCAGGACTGGAAGTAAGTTTATGTAGGTTTAGTGCAGCATGTTACAAGTATAAAAGTAAATCTGGAGCACCCTACCAGCAGTTGTTCCTTGCTCAGCTATTAGTCCTCCAAGGCTGTCAACTGTCTCTGGCAGAATCCTCATTCACATTACAACTTGCATCACACAGACCAACTAACATTCACAACAATACTGCAGGACAGACTGCAGAACCACATAAGACAGTACATAACAAATTATTTAGAAAATGTGGGTGTAGTGTAAGTTTGTCCATGCTATGAACTGTTCATTTCTGAAGAATGCTTCCAAACAGCAGTTTCCTCCCCATTTCAATATACCGAGGTGTCAGGCTAGATATGGAATTTGTCACAGGATTTGCTCCCACACACCAGTAGATGGCTCCATTGGACTCCAAGGGAACCTCACACCCACCTTCGCAAGTGAGGCACAGAACCACATATACATGCCACTACTACATAACAATGCCAGTGCCTTTCTTTTCCTGCTGTTTTATGTGGATCCATGGTTTCGCTTCCTACCTTGTTGGGTTCTTCACCAACACCAATTTGTATTTCTCCAAAAGCAAAGGACCACAGCCACTGACTGACCCTGCAGTACCTCTTCCTGGTCTGTTAATGGTTCTGGCCCATGCTTCCACTCCTGTGCCGGAGACCCTGTCACTCCCAACTGCCCCCGCACTGGTCTCAATTCTAGAGGTGCCATCAACGGCTCCATTCCTGAAGCCCATCTCGGATCATAAACCGAGTTTGGTCCGTGCCAAGCCTATGTCTCATTATGATATCACCAAGGCGCAGCTCCAAACTTTGGAGCATGCCAATCCTCTCCCTTGACCCCAATATTATTGGAAACCTTGTTCAGATTAGATTCTGATGTTTTCAAAGGCTCAAAATGTTCCACATGATGACAATGAGTATGTGGATAACTTCCTCATCTGCATTATAACAATGCTGGCCTTTAGAGAGATCTACAGAATGCCAGTGAACTGGACACCTCCCATGAAAGTTGAACTGCTCACAGGGTCCCCCACTAAGGAGGGTGCCTCATTTGTGGTAGCAGTCAACAGAGCAGCACAAGTGTTAGACTTACAGTATCCTACCATAGAGACTAAAGTAAATACATTGACATAGATTTTGGAGCCTAGGTCTGCTGTCTTTTAACAAGACCCTGACTGAAACTTTAATGGTGACATAGTCTAAGTCATGCTCAGCCCCACGAGTAGGCTGCCCGTAGTTAGGCATAAAAAGCTTGACTCTGGTAATCCCGCCTTTTTGACTCCGCCCAAGAGAGCTTGGAAGTTCAAACCTTCATTAGTAATTCTTAGGAATTGTCTACATTGAATGTCACTTCAGTCAGCTTAAACGTCATCTACAACCCTCCAAGTGGGAAATGCACATTTGTTGAAGAATGCCCATATTACATCACAAACCAAATGATAATCCCTGGGGCCAAATCATTCCTGGGCAATTTCATTCTCCTCTGGGGTAATGCTAATCACACAGCTGTCAGTTTCCTCTCTGTAACTGTGACATCCATCTTCTTTAACGCTGTCAAAAAACCTAGTTACGCTAAAGGCTCTGTACATGACCAGAGTACCACCAAGGATTCCCTGTTGTTCACTTATGATCCCATTCTAGTAGACTAATAAGAACATTTTCGTATCCCTTTCAATTTACTCTTTGCAAAACATTTGGTAAAAAAAAAGAAGACTATTTGATTAGTGAAACCAAAAATATAGACATTCAAAAACTTATAAAAACTACTTCTAAAAAACTTACCCTTACTCGAATTCTCCAAGACATCAATGCCACCACAGCGAATTACAATGATTGCATGAAAGAACTGATTGAAGATTATGCTTCTGTGAAAAGTGAGCAGAAAAGATGGAAACCCTCTGCTCCCTGGTTCTCAAAAAAACTATATGAGAACAAATGTGGACAAATGTGGACAACGCCCTCTCCCAATAATATGACTCAAAGGAGAGATGCCATAAAAAGCTACAAAAATCACAATTATATAGCTAAGTGCTCATACATTAAATCACTTTCGTATACCTCTACAAATCACCCAAAACTCCTGTTCAAAGCAGCTAATAAGTCCAGCGGCTCAAATTCTGGTGGTACTGTTGAAGTCCTAGAATTTAATTATGAAGACTTTGTTAAATTCTTCAATGGCAAGGTAAAATCAATTGATGTCTCCCTTTCCCAACCTGCTAATTCTTTCTCCCATTTGAAGTTAAACCTTAGAGCCCAGTTGGCATGGTCCCGTTTTACTGGAATCTCAGAGTCTGAGTTACTTGAAATTATAACAAAAAAAACCTTGAATCACTTTATCAAAACCGACAATGGAAACATTTTTAAGGATGTGGTTAAACATTTGCTCCATGCTGGTGAATTTGTTGCTTTTGTAAAGACGCTCCCTAACTACCTGAAAATTGGACAAATCTCACCCCAGTTTAAGAAACAGTCAACCTCAACAACTTTGTCCCGGGTTTAGAATTACCCTTCATTGGGGAGGTGTTTGAATTCTTTGCGTCAAGTCAAGAAATGTTTTAGACAACCCCCAATGCAGTTTCAGACAGGGCAGGAGCACAGAGATGGCTTTTCTTCAATTTGTTAATGACACACTCTGCATCCTCAATGTGGGATACTCTTACTTGTGCTTTTAGACCAATGAGGAACCTTCGATATGGTCATCCATTTCTCTCTGATCAACCTTTTGAAAGCACAAATGGACACTGGCGATGCAGTCCTAAACTAGTTCACCTACTCTTTTAAGTTAATTATCTCAAGTGGTTAAAATATATACCTTTATCTAGTAATGTTAGTCTCCAACAAGGGTTTCCTTAAGGTTCCCCTGTGTCTACAACACTATTTAATTTGTATTTGGAAACACTGGGGGCTATCCTCATGAACCACTGAGGGCTATCCTCAAAAATTCTCAAATAGCTATTATGGATAATTCCAAATGCCTCTGGTTACATCTCTGAAAATGTGCTACATATACCTCCTTGTTTTGTTTCCGGATGCAAATAATTGTACTATATTTCTCCCATCCTTCTAACACTACAGTGGTCTCCCAACGAAACAAGAGAACAACTTAAGACAGCCTGCATCACTCATAAAACCTTTCACACGCGCCCTCCTTCCTGTTGATTAGAGAAACTGAAAATTATTTGCACTCAAAGAGGACTGATATACAAGTCCACCTCTTGGCTTTAAAAATGCAGGTTTAGTGAGGCATTTGAGAAGGGCATTCCATCAAGGTCAATATAGAATGAACACTTTTTTAGAGGGTGATATAGGGTTGAAAAGCAGGTTACCCCATCAAAGTTTACTGAAGCATTTTGCTTGTCAATTAAGTGATTCAAAGTAAAAAGCGGTTGACACCATCCAAATGCAATTTGAGGAATCCAGATTTGGTCATCCTAGAGCCTCCTACGCTAAAGAAAGAACAGTGCATGAAACAATCCTTCTCTGACAGTGCAACTAGATTTTGAAATTCTCTTCCACCAGAATTACAGACCAATCCTCAGGGTATTAGGCGTGGCAGGTCCTGCCAGGTCTCAGACCCAGCAATAATCAAAAATTAACTTTGAAATGGGACCATATCCAGCCCTGCATTCCTGTCATTGACTTTACAGGGAAACACGCTGAGTGACTGTAAAAACCCTTAATGAAGTTAGCAATGTAGTCCTTGTTTGCATTTCAAATTTTAGTTCCTCTTGCATTCGTTTTTTTGTCAGACGTGTATTTGTACTTTTATTTTCATGTGACTGTGACAGGGCACTGGGAACGGGGGCGGACCACCCATACCCCGGGGGCACTGCTCAGGGTGCCACCAGGGAGTTACAGGCTATGCGTCACGACGGCTTCCGAGAGCTGTGGGAGGAGACAGAATACCCAGAAGACGCCGGGAAGAGACAGAAAAAACAAGGAGGACAAAGGAACCCAGAGCGTGGTAACCGTCGAGGAGACGCAGGATGGCGAACCCAGGGAGCAAAATGCAGAAGACGGACGTCCGATGGGAAAACCGCCTCAAGACAACAGAGAGGGAGAGCGACATATGCAGAAGCCGACCAGGTTCCAGGAGGAGCCTGGCCCAACCAGGTATGTGAACCGAACTGGTGAAGGGGACGTATTTAGTAGCGGGGAGGGAAAAGAGGATCACGGAAGCGAGGAGAACTGTTTTGGCAAAACATAGACGAATACCTTACAGAGCACTAAAAAAAAAGAAAAGAAAAGCATAAGGTGACGGGAAACAGGTGGTGCACTGAAAGAAAATAAATGTGATAATAGAAAAGGAGAAAAACCAAGAAAAAGGAACACTGATTAAACAGAGCAACAAAACTAACTGAAAAGAAATTAAAGGAAGTAAAACTAGGAATTAACCGAAGCACTAATCACTAAAGAAAAGGAGCACATAGAAGGGCAAAATAAATAGTCTGAAAGAAAAGAAATAAAAACAAGATTTCCCCAATACTTACCTATTAAAAAGGGCTTCTTATTTTTCTCTTCCTCTCCTGCTGTGGATGACCTTGTGGAGCCCTGGAATACCTCAACCTGAAATAAAAAGAGAACATATATGAGGAACTTGGAAGAAGAAAAGAAGGAAACATCCTAAAGACGTACAGCAAGAGTATAGAATAATTTAAAGAATAATTATTTAAAGAAGAAAATAAAATGCCTTAAACAAGTGTTCTGCCTACTAACTTGTGTAACCATTTTACATACCAGTCACAGTGACATAGAGCTCTTATACAACGCATACTGTGAACTGGGTCACCTAAAGGTGGCTGGGTGGTTCAGGTTATGGGTGGGTGATCATGAGGGGCACAACTGAGAGCACCAGAGCTGAGGCAGAAGGCAAGTTTCTCACAGTGTTGTCAGTGGGTCATAAAGATGTTCAGACTACATGTGCACTTCATACTTGGCCTCTCTGTAGAGTGTAGAGTGATGCTCACATATCTGTCTATAGTAACTACCATTTTTTAATTTTTTTGATAAATAAATTTTTATTGATTTTGCATGAAAACAGTAATAAATACAAATCAACATGATGCCAACGGGCATTTAAACAATGATGGTCGAATCCTAGGCCCCCCACACACCTTGATGATACATACAATATACAATCTTTAAACCTAAAAGCCTGCCGTGCCCTCCCACTTCCCCCATATCTTGTTATGCTTAATTAAGCAACCTCTGGCCTCATATATAAGTTTCTCACGCTGCGCACACCAATCCACCCCCGTCTCCACTTAATCAGTGTCGGCGCATTCTTTGCCTTCCATTCTGTCATTATATCCCTCTTGGCCACCAGGCATGCCACCCCTAAAAAGGTCCGGTCTGATCTTCGCAGCCCAATGTCACCCATGACCCCCAGGAGGAGGGGCACTGGCAACCTCTCCACCTCCTCTTGTAAGACCCCAGAAATCTCCTGCACAACCGCACCCCAGTAGGCCGCTATTATCGGGCATGCCCATACCATGTGGAAGAAGTCAGCTGTGGGGCTCCCACAACGTGTGCATTCCTCCGAGGAGCGGAGGCCCGCTCTGTGTAGTTTGTCGGGCATGAGATATGCGGCATGCAGAAAGTAGGTTTGTATTAATCGGAGGCGAGTGGCCATTGTAAGAGAGCGCGGGGCCATCAGTGCTTCTGTCCAATCCATGTCCTCCATGGGACCCACCCAATCCTCCCACCTCTTGCGAAGTCCTCCCAGGGGGCCCGCCGCGACGGTAGTTAGGGTGCGATATATCTGGGAAACCCCTCCTCTGCCCAGGTTTCCCATCAGAGCCTTGGCTTCCATGGGGCTATGCTCGGGGATGATGTCCCCAGTCTGTACGTGGACTAGTAGGGCATGACGCAACTGAAGATATCGGTAGAACTGTGTCTTGTTCAAGGCGTATTGTTTCTGGAGGTCCTGAAAGGACCGCATATGTGACCCTTCCCAGATATCACCCAGAGTGGAGATACCTATGTTGTCCCAGGTCTGAAGGCCCTCCAGGCCTGCCACATGTTCCAGCTGCCTCCCGTGCCATAGCGGGGTCTGTTGGGTAAGGCCTCCACACCACCCCGTCACTTTCTGAGCCGTCCGCCATCCCTGTAGTACCACTTTGGTTACATCTGGGGTATCTCGAGGGATCGGATTCCCATAAAGGGTGCCGAAGATCTGTGGGTAGCCCATTGTTTGTAGTTCTAGTTTGTATGCGGGGTCTGACCAACCACCTACCACCCAGTCATTAATTACAAGTGTATGCATCGCTAGATAGTAGTATTGGATATTAGACATGCCTAAGCCCCCCTCGTATATGTCCCTCTGACATGTTTTAAGTGACAATCGTGCGCGAGTTCCGCCCCATATGAATTGGCACGCTAAGGAATCCATCTCTCTGAACCATTTCGTGGGGACGGGAAGTGGGAAGTTCTGTAGGAGGTATAGGAGCCTGGGGAGGATCATCATCTTGTACAGCGCTATTCTGCCAAGTAGATTCAGGGGGAGCACCTTCCAGCGCAGGAGGTCGAGCTTGATTTTCTTTGTTAGTGGCGTGATATTAAGTTCCCACGCTAACTTGGGAAGAAGTGAGATATGTATTCCTAGGTATTTGAAGCTGTTTCTCCGAACTGGGATGTTTCGTTGCCAGTCTATACAGTCGCGAGAGCGGTGTAGGGGGACTAGCAGGGACTTGGCTGGGTTCAGGATCAGTCCTGAGGCTTCTGCGAAAAGTCTCAGGATTTCTAGGACGCGTGGGCCGCTTTTGGGTGGGTTGGAGATATACAGGAGAACATCGTCTGCGTATAATGCCACTCGGTCTTCCGAACCGATGGGCCAGTGCCAGCCCTCAATCAATGGGTCGCTTCTCAGTAGTATCGCCAAGGGTTCAATTACTAGCGCAAAAAGTAGAGGGGATAGGGGCATCCCTGTCGCGTTCCACGGACAATGGGGAACGGGTCGGAGACTACTCCGTTCACCCGGACTCGGGCAGTCGGATTAGAGTATAGGAGTTTCACTAATCCTCTGAATTTCGGTCCGAGCCCATTTTTATGCAGGACCTGTTCGAGGTAAGACCAATCCACTGTATCAAAGGCCTTTTCAAAATCAAGTAGAAGTAGTGCCAAGTATTTGTGTGACAGAGTTTTGCGGTGCGCCAAAGCCAGATGTAACCCCCTGATGCAGTGCCTGGTACTACGGGTAGGCATGAAGCCACATTGGTCAGGGTGAACCAGAGTGGGCATTACCTCCTTTAGTCTGGAGGCAAGGATCGAGGAGAGTACCTTAATTTCGACATTTAGGAGCGAGATGGGCCGGTACGCTGAGCAGTGTCGTGAAGGGGGCTGGGTTTTGGGGATCACCACAATTGTCGCTTGGTCAATCTCAGTGGGGAAGCGGCCTTGGTTTTCAGCTTCGTGGTACATGTTAAGTAGGTGGGGACCCAGGATGTCACTGCATTTACTATATAGTTCTGCTGGGAAGCCGTCCGGGCCTGGTGTTTTGCCCGTTGCCAGGCTGGATATTGCACTGCTAATCTCTGCAAGGGTAATGGCCTCCTCCAATCTATTTCTCGCCTCTGGGGACACCCTCGGAAGGGTAATATCGTTTAGTAGTGGGGTCTCTCTCTCAATGGGGGGGCGTGGGTGCTTGGCATATAGACGCGTATAGTAGGAGGCGAAACTATGTGCAATTTCTGCAGATGTTTTAACAAGGGAGCCCGAGTCCTCTAGGATCTCGGGTATAATTCTGTCGGCCATAGGGCGGGTGGCTAGCCAGTGCAGCAGTTTCACGTTTTTATCCCCCCATCTATATATTCGGGCTGCTGAGGCTCTCCACATGTGTTTGGCCGACTCCAGCATCATATGTTTGATATCCTCTCTCACCCTAGTCAGTCGCCTCATGGTAGAGGCCGAAGCTGAGTTTACATGCTGGCGTTCCAGTCTTAGGGCCTAGGTTTCCATTACAGAGATCTGGGAGTTCTGGTCTCGCTCACGGGACCGAAGAATGTGTTTGGCGTGCCCTCTAAGAGTAGCCTTACAAGCGGCCCATATTATTCCCGGGGATTGAACCGAACCTACGTTAAGTTCAAAATATTGACTGAGGTGATTCCTGAGCTCCTGCGTGTAATCTTTATCCTGCAGGTGCCAAGCGTTCAGGCGCCACATAGGCCGCTTGGTGGGGTCTACTCCGCCTAGTCGGATACGTATTGGCGCATGGTCCGAGACCCCTCGGGGGAGAATCTCTGCCCCGGTGATGTTTAAGAAGTCCAGAGCGGGCATAAACACAAGGTCTATTCTGGATTGCGTCTGGTGGGCCGCGGACGTGTGCGTGTACTGGCGCTCTCTGGGGTGCCAGGTGCGCCACACCTCGCACAGGCCGAGGCTTTCCGCCCAATTGCTTAGGGCTGAAGCCCTCTGAGATCTATTGGTGGTGATTTCCCCAGATATGTCCAGAGTTGGGTCAAGGACCGCATTGAAGTCGCCTCCCAGTAGGGTGGTCCCTTGGGGAAGTCCTGAGGTCACTCGGTGGAGCGAAAGTAGGAAGGTGTCAAGCCCCGCTGGAGGAGCGTAGGCACATACAAGGTTTAACGAGTGCCCCTGAAGAGTCCCTGTGACTACTACGAATCTACCCTGTGGGTCGGACTGCGTGGCTGTGATCACCATGGGTAAAGATCGGTGTAGTAGGATAGCCACCCCTCTAGAGCCTCTGGAGAACCCTGCGTGGTATACTCTATCATATCCTCCTCGTGCGAGCATAGGGCATCTGGATCCTAGGAGGTGGGTCTCCTGGAGGAGGACCACGGAGGGGGAATATCTACGGAGAGTGTGGAATACTGCTGATCTCTTGATCTTGTCTAATAGGCCATTTACATTCCAGGAAAGGACTTGGGTCATCGAGGGCCAAGCGTGAGGTGTGTAGGTGTTACGCAAGATTTAGTGTGCGGGTGTAAACCCAGAGACGACCATTTCAAACAATTTGGCGAAATCTTAAAGTTACAAACCAGGCTGACTAACTCGTAGCCCTTTAAACCCAACTCAAACTCCCCCCCCCGAAACTCCCCCCTCCCCATACTCCCACCCCGGAAGCATCTGTCACCCAAAAACCCAACCAAAACCAGACAGTCAGCATTGCTGTCGTTGGGGTGGAGTGGTGGACCCCTCCTTTCTTTCGGATCAATTGCAATTAGCGGTCGCAAAACGAGCATTCAACACCATACTTTAGAAAGTCTCCGGTGTCGTCAACGGCAGTCCCACCGGGGCCTGCCCGAGCACATCAGGCGCGGCCAGTCTCTTCCCTCGTCCAACGAGGGGGCCGCACACGGCTTGTCAGCCGAGCACCGGAGATTGACTTAGGCGACCGTCTTCTGTCACTAGGGCCGGTGTCTGAGGCCCCGGAAGAGCGTCTGTTGTGATCTCAGTCTGTGAGCCTGAGTCTTGGGCCGTCTCACTGTCCGCAGGAGTGTTCAGGTCTTTCCGCCTACCTCTCCGAGAACTGGTGCGTCGCCTGCTCCTCCGGGGCCCCTCTGAAGAGGGGGGTACGATACAAGGGGTTTTCCCGGCAGCCCCCGGGGGACCCCTCCGGGCCCCGATGCCCTCCTCCGTCAGCCAGTCCCACGCCTCCTCAGGTGATTCGAAGAAGTATGCTTTCCCAGCCATGAGAACTTTGAGGCGAGCAGGGAAGAGGAGCATGTACGAAAGTTGCATTGCCCTGAGTTTTTGCTTAACCTGCTCATACGACCTGCGGCGGGTTTGGACCTCTCTGGTGTAGTCCGGAAAAATTAGGATTTTGTGATTTTCCCATTGAAGATCTTCCAACCTCCTCGCTTCTTTAAGGATGTTGTCTCTGTCTTTAAAATTAAGAAATCGTGCGATCATTGGGCGCTTCGGGCCGCCCGGAGGGGGGCGAGGTGCGAGTGCCCTGTGGGCTCGTTCAACTGCGAACAGGGGCGAGAGGGATTGGTCCGGCATCCACGTTTTGATCCATCTCTCTAGGAACTCGGAGGCCTTGTCATCTGCTATACCCTCGGGGAAGCCGATAAAGCGTAAGTTGTTGCGTCTTGCCCGGATTTCAGCATCCTCTGCACGGCGGTGAAGCTCGTTGGTTCGGGTCTGCAGTTGGGCCACTTTGATTTTGAGGTCAGACAAATCAGTATCATTCTGAGAAACTCGGGATTCCACCTCAGTGATTCGGTTTACTGCATTTCTAAGGTCTTGTCTGATGAGGCCCATATCCACTCGTACTTCTCCGATCTTGGTTTCTACGGCTACCTGCGATGATTGAATAGCTTGGAGAATGGCGCTCACTCCGTCCAGGGTCGGACCCCCGCTGGCTGTGTCTCCCCCTCCCCGCTGGCCCGTCGTCGTCGTGAACTGATCGATTTTTTGTTGGGAGGGTGGAGGCTGTTTGTTCGCCTTGTCCTTTCCCATCGTGGTGCCCGGGGCGGGGGCCGGGTGTGTCACACTCTCTGTATTTATGTTTTCAATCCCAGGTTTTCAATTTGTTTTCCGGTGTCTTGGACCAGGGAAGGTATCGCTGTGCCGCTCCGCGCAGGGACGGTGGGGTGTCACCGTCTCAGGGGCGTCGTCTGGACTAATTTACTCTCTCTTGGGCCCTGTGGAAGCATCTTTTGCCGGTACCGTTGAAAGACCTGGTCGTTGGCTCCCATCCGGTAGCTCCCCTCTTCTCACCCTCTGCCTAGGCGAAAGGGACTCACTATAGATCCGGGCTCAAGTCTCACCACACCCAGGATCTGGTGTTTCCGTAAAGGGCCCCGTTTCGCCACACGCTGGCCTCTACTTCTCAGATCTGTCTCGACAAGGATCAATTGTCTATAGTTCGAGGCCTTAAAGTTCAGACTGTTTTGGGGTGTGTGTCTCCACTTCTTGGATCCTGGTCTGCTACCAGCTCTTGGTGTGGGCCTTGGCAAACCCCCTCTGGACGGAGATCTGAATGGGATCCGGAGGTGGGCCACTGCCTGTCCCCTACACCGTAGCAATGACAGGGGAGGGGGGGGGGTTCACGACTCGTCGACCCCCTCTCCTTCCTTCTCCTCCACTCCTGGGCCCCGGATAGTGTCTTCGTCCTCCCGGGCGGACCCGCCCGACCTCCAGTCGAGTCCCGACCCCCCGCGTGGCCCCAGCCCCTATTACGTACCAGGAGGGGGCCGCGGGGGAACAAGCAGCGGCGGCGGTCTTCCCGTCCCCGCCCGGCCGCTTCACTTCCGTCTCGCGGGCCAGGCAGGGTGGATGGGGGGGTCCAGGCCTCCCGGCCTGCACCCGCAGGTCAGTGCACAGGGCGGGGCCGCTCACCTGGTGCCTTCTTCCTCGGCCGCCCGGCCACAGGGATCCGCCGCCGGGGCCCGGTCCAGGCCCCCCCAGGGACTCTCTCCGTTCTTTCAGCCTGCCGCGCACGCCATCAGCTCAGCTATCGGCCTGGCCTCGGCCCAGTCGGGCGCGTTGCGGTCGCCATCTTGTTTTCTCTTCCTGGGATCGGCCCGATCTCCGTGCGGGCATAAAATGCAGGATCTCCGTTTTTTTTGCCGTGCGCGACCCCCGCGAGACCCAGGGTCACAGGGATGTCCGAAACGGCGTCTTTCAGCTATCTTGGACCGCGCTAACTATGGGCGGATGACGGAGGGGTCCAGAGCACTCTCAGAGTGCGACCGCCATCTTGACGCCCGAAGCCACGCCCAGTAACTACCATTTTATGTAAAGATTTGTGAAGGAGTCATACAGCTGGTGCAATGTGGATGGCTCCAAAGGAAAAGAAATGCACTGCTAACAGATGGATGGTGGTTGGGAGACGTGGAAGAGATGAAAGGAAGTTTGTGCAGAAGAGAGAGAGATAAAATATGGTGCGGAAGAAGAAAGAGATGAAGTGTAGAGGATTTCAAATAGATATGGAGAGAAAAAGGGCACAAGTGAGAGAGAGAGAGGATCTTGTGGAAAGTATTGAGAAGTGGAATGATTGAGGCACTCTGAAGAACACCACCTCTTCCACAGACCCTAGTAATGTTTCTTTAATTGTCTCATGTTTTTAATCCTTAATAATCACTACAACTCGTTGTTACTCATGTATTTATACTGTTAACCACCAAAAGCAAACCTATAGGTCTAACTTGTTTCAGGACTATGGGGGTCATACCAACCCTGGCGGACGGTGGTAAAGCTGCGGTAATACCGCCAACAGGCCGGCGGAAAAAAAAGGGAATTATGACCCTGGCGGAAACCGCCAACAAAGACAGCCACTTTAACACACCGCCCGCCACGGCGGTACAGACAAGCAGCGCGGCGGTCACCGCCAACAGACAGGCGGAAGACAATGTACCGCCCATAGTATCACAACCCGCCAATCCGCCACCTTTTCCGGGGCGGATTCACCGTGGATAAAAACAAGGCGGAAACAGCTTTTGCAATGGGAAAACGCTCACCTGAACACATCCCACGAGGAACGAGGACTCCATGGAGCCGGAACTCCAAATACTCCCTGCGCTTGTCTTTCTGCTCCTCTATGACCACCATCTACGTAGGCGCCGAAGACAACGGTGAGTACTGCACCTACGACATGGGGGAGCGGGGAGGCAAAAGTTAGAGGGACACCCACGAAACACCCCCACCCTCGCATATTACAACATACACACCAATGCATCCACAAAAATCACAGTAACAACCCACAATCCCCCCGGAAGAATGCAAAGACACAGCGAAATCCGTTCAAACATTGTAATGTATCAATATACATATCTTGCAAAAATATACAGATATATATGAAAATGAGGCAGAAATATATACATTACGAGAAGTAGTGCAGATATGTACATATCAATTTCTGTGCACCACTAGTCCGAAAATGCATGGGCGAGGCCCACAAAAGATACCTGACCACAATCGAAGAGAACACTGCCGTGGCATCAGACAGAAATACTACAGGCACCTCAGGGGGAAGGGAAGGGGGGCACCTCAGCCGGATGACTGCAAAGCCAGATCCATGACGGGGCTCCATGCCCACTGTGCCATTCTGGGGAGTGCAAAGCCACAGTCTCTAAAGTCTATACAGTGGGTGGTTTGCCCACTGGACCATCCTGGGGAGTGCAAAGCCACAGTCTCTCAAGTCTCTACAGTGGGTGGCTTGCCCACTGGACCATCCTGGGGAGTGCAAAGCCACAGTCTCTCAAGTCTCACAAGTGGGTGGGTTGCCCACTGTGCCATCCTGGGGAGTGCAAAGCCACAGTCTCTAAAGTCTATACAGTGGGTGGTTTGCCCACTGGACCATCCTGGGGAGTGCAAAGCCACAGTCTCTCAAGTCTCTACAGTGGGTGGCTTGCCCACTGGACCATCCTGGGGAGTGCAAAGCCACAGTCTCTCAAGTCTATACAGTGGGTGGGTTGCCATGGCGGTCTTTGCCCTGTTCAGCGGTGCTTTGCCATGGCGGTCTTTGTCCTGTTCAGCTGTGCTTTGCCATGGCGGTTCTGGACTGTTCAGCGGTGCTTTGCCATGGCGGTCTTTGCCCTGTTCAGCGGTGCTTTGCCATGGCGGTTCTGGACTGTTCAGCTGTGCTTTGCCATGGCGGTCTTTGGCCTGTTCAGCGGTGCTTTGCCATGGCGGTTCTGGACTGTTCAGTGGTGCTTTGCCATGGCGGTCTTTGGCCTGTTCAGCGGTGCTTTGCCATGGCGGTTCTGGACTGTTCAGCGGTGCTTTGCCATGGCGGTCTTTGGCCTGTTCAGCGGTGCTTTGCCATGGCGGTTCTGGACTGGTCAGCGGTGCTGTGCCATGGTGGTGCTTGCCCTGTTCAGCGGTGCTTTGCCATGGCGGTTCTGGACTGTTCAGCGGTGCTTTGCCATGGCAGTTCTGGTACGGACATTGGTGTGTGGCATGATGTTCCCTAGACTGGACATTGGTGTGTGGCATGACATTCCCTCATAGCTCACCTGGGCTGTGGCAGCCGGGGCCCTCCTGGGCAGTGACTCCGGCGGTGGCGGTGGTCTCCTGACCGGTGACGATACTTGGGCCCTCCTGGGCTATGACTCCGGCGGTGGTCTCCTGACCAGTGACGATACTTGGGCCCTCCTGGGCTATGACTCCGGCGGTGGTCTCCTGACCAGTGACGACGGTGCTGGCGGTGGCGTCCCGACCGCCAGGAATGATGCCGCCCTTCTCCGCCGTGATACTCACAACAGGCTGGGCAGACTTCCTCTGGCCCTTCCCCACCTTTGGTGGAGTCACAGCTGACTCTCCAATCCCCTTGGAACCCATGTGAGTTGTTTTCCCACGAGGAGTCTTCACACAGTCCCGTCGTCCACTTTCAGAGCCTTTACAGGGGGTGGGCTGCCAGTGCCTTGGCTCCGGGTCACACTGCCTGCCCTGGTGACCGGTGCACTCCACATACCTTGTACAGGCACCACTGGTATTGGAGGCTTTTTGGCTGAGGCACTACGACGGGACTGATGAATTGGAGGGGGGGCAAAAAGGTCAACTTTACAGAGGGACAGTTTCTGACGAACACTGCGATGGGTATTTGGAGGGGGTCTGGGAGTGGAGGAAGAGGAGGTGGTTGTAGGAGGTGTCACTTTAGGTGTTTTGGGTGCAGGTGCAGGTACTGGAGGCTGTCGTGAGGTGGATGGCTGTTGGGTGTGTGGTTGCCGGCGTTTGTGTACTTTGGGAGGGGGCATCACAAACACACTGGGAGAGGACACAGGGGACGTGTAAATGGGAGTGTGGGTGGTGAGTGCAGGTGAGCGGCTTGGGGTGCTGGGTGTCCTTGTGCGATTCCTGGTGCCTGTAGATGTGGTGCGTGTAGGTGTGTGTGTAGACGAGACTGGGAGGGAGGAGGGAGAAGAGGAGGAGGGGGACACAGTGGAGGCAGTGGATGTTGCTGTGTCTGTATGTGGGTGAGGCTTGCGTGAGTGCCTGTGGGTTGTGTGGTGCCTATGTTTGCTTGAGCTACTTGTGTGTGCTGACTTGTGTGCATGCTGGTCTGTAGGTGTGCTGTGGTACAGGGGATTGGGTCTGGGTGGAGGAGGTTGGAGTGGGGAGGCTAGAGACAGGGACAATGGCTGCCATCAGTGCTGAGGCCAGAGATTGCAGGGTTCGCTGAAGGACAGCCTGACCAGAATGAATGCCCTCCAGGAATGCATTACAGTGTTGCAACTCTCGTTCTACACCCTGGATGGCATTCACAATGGTAGACTGCCCAACAGTGAGTGACCTGAGGAGGTCAATGGCCTCCTCACTGAGGGCAGCAGGGGTGACTGGGGCAGGGCCTGAGGTGCCTGGGGCGAAGGTGATGCCCACCCTCCTGGGTGAGCGGGCACGGGGCGAACGCTGAGGGGCTGCTGGGAGGGCAGTGCTGGTAGGGGAGGTGGCGGCTGTACCTGTAGAAGTGGGGTGCACAGATGGTGCCGCCACCACAAGGGAGCCCCCATCGGCAGATGATTCCGTGTCGCTGGTTGGTGATCCAGTGGCCGACGTGAAGCTCCCCTCGCCCTCCGTCCCACTGGTGCATTCAGAGTCCGTGGTGTGGCCCTCCATGGCCATGTGGGATGCAGCTCCTTCGTGCTCCGGTGCCACTGTACCTCCGCTTGAGGATGCTGATGTACAAAAGAACAGGGAGAGCAGAAAAAGGGGGGTGGGGGACAGAAGAAAGACAGGTTGAGTGCATGGCATACCGCTACCGTTGGCGGACAAGACAGACACAGCAGCCCCCTGCATTACGCCGTGCTCCTGCCCTCTGCATATGCAATTTCTGGGATATGGCCTACATGGCAATGGTGGACAACTGCACACATGGATGCCACAGGGGCAACTATACCTTGACTTGGCACTGTACTGAGTTGTGGTAGAGTGCCACATGGGCTGCATTACAGAGGGGCCTAGTCTTCGTGTTTCTGGCTGGCCTAGGTACACCCACAGGCCTCCTCCCCCACCCAGACCCCTCTACTGCACGTAAAGTCTGCAGAATGAGGTTGTACTCGCCCCCTTGTGTCTGCTGTGATGCCCTCAAGCGCCCATCCAACTCCGGGTAGGCCACTGCCAGGATCCGGAACATCAGGGGGGGTCATGGTGCGACGGGCACCCCTCCCACGTTGGGAGGCCATCCCCAGCTGAGCCTCCACCTTCTTCTTGCTGCAGCGGCGAATGTCCTCCCATTTTTTCTGGCAGTGGGTGCCCGTCTCTGGTGGGCCCCCAGGGTCCGGACCTCTTGGCGATGGCACGCCAAATGTCCCTCTTCTGGTGGGCGCTGACCTACATGACATGCACAAGGGAAGAGGAACAGTCATTACCAACTGCACTGTCGATGTGAGTGGCCCCCTCCCTACTCTGGCCATGTAGCCCATTCATTCACATGCATTAATGTTCTATGAACTCTGCCCCCTTCCCTCTTCCAACCAGCCCTCTCCACCCAGGCCTAGCCCATACAACGTGCTCCCTGTGTACTAACCTGTTGGTCTGGAGGACCGTAGAGTAGCGTGTACTGGGGGAGGACACCATCTACCAGTTTCTCCAACTCCTGAGCAGTGAAGGCAGGGGCGCTTTCCCCAGACGCAGCAGCCATCGTCGCTTCCAGACCGAGGTCAAAGCAGCACTTGCAGTGTAGGTCCTCTCCTGTCGAAGGTCAGGTATCTAGTGATTGAACAGATAGAAAATGGCGGTGACGTCCACGGCGGTGCGCATCATCACCGCCGGCGCACCTGTTCATTGGCTCCTGGGACCCATAGGGTCCAAGGTTAACCAATGCAGCATTGCGCCACGGTCTACGACCGCCTACCGCCACAGTGTGCAACGCCAGCGCTGTTACCCCACAATCCCATTGTCCCAGTTAAGAGGTCAGGCAGCCGCCATTTCAGGGGCCCACATGGCTTCATTTACCTCTGTGTCACACATAGCGAGGCCTACACTCGACACACATACAGGAAGGGTTTTGTGATTGGGGTAGTCTTGTGTGTAACTGTGGGTACATACCTGGAGGAAAAATGACTGATTCGTCGCTGTTGTCCTTCGTAGGCACCGTCAGCTGGGACATGTGAGAAGATGGCGGAATCCTCCGGTGTACCGACAGCTGGTGGACCTGTTGACAATGGAAGAGCGACATGTCATCGTCACCTACCGGTTTGACCGTGCCACAATCCAGGAACTATGTACCCAGTTGGAGCCAGACCTGATGTCACCAATCCGCCATCCCACTGGAATCCCCCCTGACGTGCAGGTGCTGTCAGTGCTCCATTTCCTTGCAAGTGGGTCATTCCAGACAACAGTGGACAATCAGGGATGTCCCAGCCTATGTTTTCCAATGTTTTGTCCAGAGTGTTGTCTGCCCTGCTGAAACACATAAGGAGATACATCATTTTCCGTGAGGTAGAGGATTTGCCTACAGTTAAAGGTGACTTCTATGCCCTTGGACATATCCCCAACGTCATAGGTGCCATTGATGGGACCCATGTAGCTCTGGTCCCCCCCCACAGGAGTGAACAGGTGTACAGAAACAGGAAGAGTTATCATTCCATTAATGTTCAGATGGTCTGTTTGGCAGACCAGTACATCCCCCAGGTAAATGCTATGTTCCCTGGCTCCGTGCATGACGCCTACATCCTGTGGAATAGCAGCATCCCTGATATGATGGCTCAACTCCAGAGGCACCGTGTATGGCTATTGGGGGACTCTGGTTACCCCAACCTATCATGGCTATTGACCCCAGTGAGGAATCCCAGGACCAGGGGAGAGGAACGGTACAATGAGGCCCATGGGTGGACTAGGAGGGTGATCGAACGCACCATCGGCCTCCTGTAGGCCAGGTTCAGGTGCATCCATATGACAGGTGGTTCCCTATTCTACTCACCGAAGAAGGTGTGCGAGATCATCATCGCCTGCTCGATGCTTCATAATTTGGCTTTGCGATGCCAGGTGCCTTCACTGCAGGAGGATGGTCCAGATGACGGTGTTGTGGCAGCTGTGGAGCCTGTGGAGCCTGTGGACAGTGATGAGGAGGAAGCTGAGGAAGAAGACAACGACAACAGGGAGTCAGTCATACAGCAATATTTCCAGTGAGACACAGGTGAGAACATTTTAATTTTTACCATTACATTAACTTTCACACGTCTACCTCTATCCAGTCTGTCGATTTCAACCAGTATTTGGTTACTGAGTTGTACCTTTTTCATTACGGTTTCACAGGTGTGGTTACCAACGTGTGTCATCTGCTTGCACCCTTCAAGGACTTGTGATGTGTGACATAGGTATGTTGGCTTTACAATGGGAAACGCATTATGACTCTGTCATTGATAATACATATTTACAATATCACAGACTGACTCCAGATTGTTTTGTGTTTCAAGGGTGTTTATTGAAGTGCTCAGAAATGGGAGGGGGTTGTAAAATGAGGATGGGTGATGGCGGAGGAATGTCCATGGCAGAGTCCAGTCTATTAGTCTCACAGGTGCACTGCCCATCTGGGCATAGGAAGTGGAGCTGGGGCAGTTCAAGTATGGACAGGGTAACAAAGTGGGTCAGTGGGAGGACAATCAGGGTGGTCTCATTTCATGGCGGGGGTCTTGCCATCTTGCTCTGTCCTGTTCCTGGCTCTCAGGGACCGCTTGCGTGGTGGTTGTCCGTCTGCAGGGGGTGGGGTGCTAGTGTGGTGGTCCTGTGGCGGGGCGTCCTGTCCACTTGCGCCGGCGGAGGTGGTGGGCAGTTCATCGTCCATGCTAGTGTCAGGGGCCCCTTGGAGTGCCACGGTGTCCCTCAGGGTCTGCTGTATGTCCTTCAGCACCCCTACGATGGTGCCCAGGGCGGAGCTGATGGTCCTGAGCTCCTCCCTGAACCCCAAATACTGGTCCTCCTGCAGATGCTGGGTCTCCTGAAGCTTGGCCAGGACCGTCGCCATCGTCTCCTGGGAGTGGTGGTATGTTCCCATGATGGAGGATAGGGCCTCGTGGAGAGTGGGTTCCATTGGCCTGTCCGCCCCCTGTCGCACAGCAGCCCTCCCAGTTCCCCTGTGTTCCTGGGCCTCCGTCCCCTGGACCGTGTGCCCACTACCACTGCCCCCAGGTCCCTGTTGTTGTTGGGGTGGTGGGTTATCCTGGGTTCCCTGTAGTGGTGAACACACCGCTGATTGACCTGTCCTGGGTAGGGAGGTTTGGGCCTGCTGAGTGGGTGCTGTGCTGGTGTTACCAGAGGGTTGAAGGTCAGTGTTGGGCTGTGCCTGTGCAAGGGGAACCGACTGTCCCGAGGCCCACGATGGTCCGGGCTGGTCATCAGGATCCAGTAGGGCAGAGCTGCTATCGTCATTGTGGAGCCTCTTCTGGGGGTGGGGTGGTGTTGTCTGGACCCTCTGGTGTGGTGACGGTCCTTCGGGTTCCTGCAGGGGCATAAGAGCATGATTAATGAATTTGTGTGTGTGATGGTGTGCAATGGGTGGGTTTCTGTGTACCCCAGTGCAGGCATTCCTGTGTGGGGGCTTGTGTGATGATGGTTAGGGGGTTGTTCTGGCTATGTGCAGTGGGCATGCTTTAGTGCTGGGTGTCCATGCTTAGTTGTGTCATGCAGGGCTTGGTGTTGGGGTGGGTGGTTTGTGTTATTAGTACATTAGTGAGGATTTTGGGTGATAGGGGAGTGGATGAGGGTGGGGGTGTGTGATGGCATGCAGGTAGGGTGGGGGATATGATAGTTAAGATTTGACTTACCAGTGTCCCATCCTCCACCGACTCCTCCGAGGCCCTCTGGATGCATGATGGTCAAGACTTGCTCCTCCCATGTTGTTAGTTGTGGGGGAGGAGGTGGGGGTCCGCCGCCAGTCTGCTGAACTGCTATGTTGTGCCTGGAGACCGTTGAACGCACCTTCCCCCGTAGGTCGTTCCACCTCTTCCTGATGTCCTCCCTATTTCTTGGGTGCTGTCCCACAGCGTTGACCCTGTCCACGATTCTTCGCCATAGCTCCATCTTCCTGGCTATGGAGGTGTGCTGTACCTGTGAGCCAAATAGCTGTGGCTCTACCCGGATGATTTCCTCCACCATGACCCTGAGCTCCTCCTCGGAGAAGCGGGGGTGTCTTTGGCGTGACATGGGGTGGTGTGTGTGATGTGTGGGGCGGTGTGAGTGTTGATGTGTGTGGTGATGTGTAGTGGTGTGTGGTGTTTTGTGCGTGGATGTGGTGTGGGTGATGGTGTTGTGTGCCTCTGTATGGTGGTGTTGTCTTGGCTGTGCTGTCTCTCTGGCCTTCGTCCGTGAATTGTGGTCGTAGGGGTTTGTGGGTGATGTGGGTGTGTGTTTTATATTGAGATGGGTGTGTGGGAGTGTTGTTTGTATGTGTATCAGGTGTGTGTATTTTGAATTGTCCAATGTGGCGGTGTTTTGGAGATGTGTGTGTATTTTGAGCGCGGCGGTGTGTACCGCCAATGGAATACTGCGGTTGAAAGACCGCCGCATGGATTCGTGGGTCGTAATAGCATGGGCGTGTTTCTGTTGGCGTGGAGGTGGAGGTTTTGTTTTCGCCACTTTAACTCTGACCTTTGGTGTGGCGGAGTTGTGTGGGTGTCTGTATTTCGGCGGATTCCGAGATGTGTGTCATAATAGCTGTGGCGGACTACTGCCGCCGCCGCGGTGAATTGGCGGTCTTCTGCACGGCAGTAAGCGCCTTTTACCGCCAATGTTGTAATGACCCCCTATGTTTGCTGTTATGTTATCGTAGTGAATGTAATAACAAAAAATTAATAGAGGCACCCAATTGCTAGCCAGGCGGCATGCTTTGTGAAGCATTGGATTTTAGTTTGCATGCTTCAAAGCCATGTCCTTAATTACATTCAAAACACAAAAGATGATGGGAAAAATGCTTGCTATAAGCCCAACCACTGGCAACAGCGCTGTATATCATCCGAACACATAGGGCCTGATTAAAACTTTGGCGGAGGGGGTTAATGTGACAGATATCCCGACCACCGTATTACGAGTTCCATAGGATATAATGGACTCGTAATAGGGTGGGTGGGATATCCGTCACATTTGGGATGGATTAACCCCCTCCGCCAAAGTTGTAATTAGGCCCATAGTTCTTTAGAGCTCCATGTCGCCTCAGTTTGTACTCAGCCATATGCGCATCAGCCTATGACCCTGCTCCTCCAGCCTAAACTACTGCTAGGCTAGGACCTCACTGAACAAGAACACAAGCAACCTAGCACCGGTTCCGTCCTGAGAAGGACCTATCAGCGAGGTACAGCTTGGCTCCAGTAGCACAGCGAGCATGAGACCTATGTGTGGGCATACCCCTGCCACCTGTGTGGGGGGGGTGCATCACATATCCAAAATGTGATGGGAGCAAGGCTTGCAATTTGTATAACCACTGGCAATCTCTAGAGGTAGCATCCACACCTATTATTCTTGTACTCACCATGCCATCTTAGTTTGAACCCAGCCATTTACAAATCAGCCTTGACCCTGCTCCTCATGGGAACTGCCCAGCGTGAACTGCCAGGCCAGGTCCTCACCGAACTGGAACACAAGCAACCTAGGACTGGTTTCGCCTGGGACACTTCTGGCCATCTTTATTGTTTGTGCTCTTACCCATAGGACATGGTAACATTAGCTAATCCCTAATTATCCCATTTAACTCTCCTGTAAGGTCAGAGTATATGGTTTAGAAACTACACTCATTGTGTAGGAAAGCGGGCAATTGTTTGAGAGGGATGGGGGGTTGTCAGGGTGAGCCACAAAAGTCACTAAATTAACCTATGCTAAACCCTCTGGTAGCCTGGCACAAAGGAGTCAATCTTAACTTAGAGGCAAAGTTTAATGTATCTCTGCAGCACACAAACAGTAAGAAAGTAAAAACACAATACAAGTAAAATCCCACACCAATTTAGAAAAATGGAGAACATTTTAATAAAAAAGATGGTACCGGAACAACAAAAATCCGATCAGTAAATTGAGAGATATGGAATTTGAAGGTTTTAAGTAGAAATAGTGCCTAAAAGCAAAAAGTGTCACTCGCGTTCATATGGTCGTGCAAGTCATAAGTTCAGGCCAACCGTGATGGACTGCAGGCCAGATACAGGCACCAGTTTAGTTCCCCTGAAAAAGTTACCTTCTCAAAGTCAACCGCAAAGTGTCCAGTTCGCAGTGGGGGAGACCACGAGGAACAGGGAGAGCAATGAAGATGGTCATTGCTGTAGCACAAACAGCCAGTCACGGACGATCGTTGTTGGAGCTTCATATTGGCAGACAGTACCAGCTGTCATTGCTATTGCATGAAGTGCAGATTTTGCATTGCCCGTCGTCATTGGTGGTTACTCTAGCGCAAAGAATTGGGTTCTTTAGAGCTTTGTGTTGCCAGTCGTCGCGGGCGGCAGAGTCTTGCGTGAATAGGCCCTTTTGTGGTCACAACACGCCCAAAAGTTCAGGATTGCCTCTTTTCTTGTAGAGGAGGCATTCTGATGCAAGCCACGGGTTCAGGACTTAGGAAGGCATCTTTTGGGGATCAGGGACTCACTCTAGCAGAGTCTAGAGAGCAGGGCTCAGGCAGATCCAGTTCCAGCAGGTCAACTGGGCAGTTTCAGAGAGTGTGTTGTGCCCCAATAGCTCACAACAGGTGGTCAACTAACTGACCCATGGAGTGACTCATATTAACCTAGAATGAAGCAAACAGATTTGTTCTTCCTTCTCAGAGAGCAGGGCAGGCCTCAAGCAGCAGGGCAGTCCTCTGGGGAAAAAGGCAGGCCTCAAGCAGCAGGGCAGTTCTCTGGAGAACAAAGCTGTCCTTCATCAGTAATGTCCACAGATCCAGGAGTATACTGAAAAGGTGTCCTGAGGGTCCAATATTTATACCTAGGGCCAGCTTTTGAAGTGGGGGATAGTCCCTATACTACATCCACAACAGGTTCTAGAAACTTCTTTCCTTCCCCTTGTCAAGGCTCCAAGAAGTCTGAGGTGACAAACGACTAGTGTCATGTTCTTTTGTGTGTGCTGGAGGCAAAGTCTTTTGAAATATAAGGGGGGCTGGTTGCAACTCCGCCCCCAGCCACCCAGGCAGGATGGCCCATCCTGTTCCACCTAATCCCCTTTGTGTTACTGGCCGGAAGAATACACAAAGCCCAAACACAGAGTCAGTCACAGTCATGTAACCCAGGACAATGGCAGAAGGTACAAATGGTTAGAATGAGAAAATGGCAGCTATCTCTACCTGCTCAATCAAAAGTTATCACTTATTAAATGTAATAAGGTAACATAGTGTTAGTCAATGGGAGCAATATGCCTTACAACAGTGAAAAACAACTTTAGGAGTCTTTCACGCCATGACATGTAAATCTTTAACCCCTGTGTCCTATGTTTTTATTACAATGCGCCCAACCCTGTCACCCTTTGGGCCATCTTAGGAATGGCTTATATGTATTAAAAAGGAAAGTTTAGGTCTGGCAAAAGGTTTATTTTGCCAAGTCACAATGGCAGTTCACAACTGCACTACAGGCTGCCATGGCATTCCTGAGACATGTTTTAAAAGGCTACTTTAGTGGGGGAAACAATGAGCGCTGCAGGCTCTATAGTAGCGTCTAATTTATGGGCACTGGGTACATGTAGTATCATATACGAGGGACATACACGTAAATTAAATGTTCCAATCGGCTGTAGGCCAATTTTACCATGTTTTAAGGAGAGAGCACAAGCACTTTAGCACTGGTTAGCAAACAGAAGGTGCAAACAAACACGGGTTCATTAATAGAAGGAACAAATCTAAGGGAAACTCTGCCAAAAGGGCCAGGTCCAGCTCATAGCATGAAATGTTATATGTCACTTGTGGACTGCAGCACCTATTGTGCCATCCCCTGTTGTGACAAGGAAAACATGGTATCAGGCCTACCAATATAGCTTGACTGCTCAAATTTAAATCTGCATTCCGACCTGCCAAGTAACTGTTTTGAAAGGCAAAATATTTCCTTGTAAATACTAATGTCACCCTTTGTAGCCCACATTGTAGGGTACATGATATTTAAAAATGGGACATGTTGAAATGTAATGTCTGCCATGTCTTCACAATAGAAGGCTCTGGCCGTCCAATCAGGAAAAACAGACTACAGAATAAAATATTAACTTTACTATCTCTTGTTTTAAGACAAGCTAGATAAATGGTTTAACCACTATTTTTAATATTTAATAAACATCTGATTCAATGGTGAAGTTAGATTTTTTTAAATAAATATTTCGGGAAAAAAACCTTTTAGAAAATCACCTTTTTCATACCCGGACCTCATTGAGGATAATTTGCTTTAGGTTGTCAGCAGCTGTCCCACCAATGCTTGACATTAATGAGGTTTGAAAACTGCACCTAGAAAAGGAGCAATAGCTTAGGCCTTTGCGACAGGCTGGGCTGGTTGTGGGTGCGGAGCATGTGATACCAACCAGATCGTGAAGGGCAGGTGGGGAGGTTCCATGAACTTCAGAAATTTCAAAGAGGCAAGGGTGAAGTCTGTCCATTCCCAGCTAGGTGTAATGGGAGACTTGAGGAAGGGAAAGCCTTTGATATTTAGGCCCATTTTGGTGTAGCTAAGGAGGAGGGGGTTGCTAATTTCCCTAAACACACCCACTGACTTGCCTCACAGACTCTTGTCAGAGGCAAAAGGCCTGTACCAGCTTGGATTTATCTGAGTTCCTTTAGAATGTTGCAATTTGGGATAGTATGTAGTAAGGCAAACATGAGGTGCTGTAAAAATGAGAAGGGTTTCCCTGGGAACCTTAACCTCATTGTCCAGCTACAAAGCTGGCACCTGACCTGCAGCTTATCAGAACATTCTGTGGACCTACAGAAGAGCAGAGGAGGAGTGAATCTGCTGTTTGGAAGTATATCTGAAGGGTGGAATCTGCTATCACTTGTCTCAAGGACTAAGAAGTGGACTCCAAGGGTCAGTTGCCAGACCTCCTGTGTGGATACAGAGACACAACAAGCTGCAATGGACCACTTTATTGACGTGCTCAGCTGACCAATAGCAACTGGAACTGGACTAGGCCGTGCTGGTGCCCACTGCTAGAATGAGTACTGGTCCCTAAGTATTCTCCCTGAGGTCCTGGGAGACTTACAAGTAGCAAAGGGGGCCTGCTCCAGAATACAAGATCTCCGGAGTATCGGCAGGACCTCATGGAAAAGGTGTCCAACTTCGATGTGACTAAGTCGAATACACTTTCAGGCTTATCACCTGTAGGATTTTGAGGTCCATAAAAAAAGAAAAAAGACTAAGAGCCTGATATAGAGTCTGACAGACGGAATACCCTGTTGCAAATGCGACAGAGTGCTCTGTCCAACACAATTCAGTCTGCCAGTTTCATTTAGTCAGGTGGACGAAAGGTATTCTGTCAACAGACCCACCATTGGTTCCATTGATGGAATATTTCAAATGACAGAGTAGGGGCCATCGGAGGAAGGAATTTACACCACCCACCCTCTTTAGGGTGGATGGTGTAAGGTAATTTCTTTCCTTTCGTCACAACTAGGGAAAACATGGCAGTAAGGGAAAAAACAATAGTGTCTCTCATACCCTGTGCGAAAATCCCTGGGTGTAGAGCCATTTGTTTTTTGCTTTTTAAAACAAACTCCTGTAGTATCTCCTGTAGAACTGCTAACGCGTCCCTTTATGATAATTTATCACACATCAGGACTCGTTTTAGGCCAATGAATCTTTTGACCCAGTTGAGAGACACCTTAGGACGAGATAGCTAATCAATATATCAATCAATACATCAATAAGGTCATCAATATTTATCACAACAATGTATTTCACTTTAGTCAAAGTCATTAATCAATTCGAAGATATTACCATGACCCTTCAGTCATGAATAACCACACCTTGTTTAGTGGAATTTTGTGAGTTTTATTCCCTATTAATTACAATCTAATAGCAAATGCGTTAATCTCAACACCAAGAAACATAATAGCAGAGTCACAATATGGCAACTTTGATAAGCTTTCATGAAGGTGAAAATCACAAACATCAGAACATAACACGGCGTGAACATAGATCAATTTTAGCAGAGAGTCAATAACACGTCAGTTCAACAAAGCATAATCTCAGTCGTTTGTCTATTTGCGTCAGTTTGATGAACACCTGTCCTAACCACTGATTAGCATTCGCATGTTGGGCTTCATGCAAAACAATTTAGAACACCAATTTGGAAAACATCTAGCTATGGTCTCTGTCAAAAGCAAGCAGTTGGTACCTAGAAAGGAAAAGCAAATAGACAAATTACAATTGCATTGTCATAAATACCCTCCAAGGTTTAGGTCAGCACACAGGATCAGTCTTCGTCCTCAGGACATCAGTCAAATCGCCATCAGTCAAAACTCAGCTCCGGGACAAAGGGCACTTCCCTCATAAGGAGGAAAAGTGTAAATGGACAAACTAAGGGCGAGGATGGTTTTAATAAAATCTCAAGTCACCAAACAGAGTGACAGAGTTTCTGGATAAAATCAATAGCATTCCCTACCTAATTCCCAATGACTCCCCGTGACATGAGTTTTTATCCCTTTTTCGTAGTACATTCCCCCAAAATTCTATTGGACATTTGCTATACCCACTATCTTTAACCTATCATAAAGTACATTAGGTAATCTAACTCTTCACCCCATATTATTTTACAAGTTTTTGATTGGTCTTCGTAATTGACGTCTTCAGAGGTGGTACGTCCGGTGTGATTTCATCCCTTTGTAATTCTTTGCACATCTTTTGGTCAGCAGTTCCATTGTCTTCACCGGTTTGAACGACCTTGTACATTATATTAATCTACATTGTTTCAATTCACTTTTAACATTTAGGGGGTGATTCTGATTCTGGCGGGCGGCGGAGGCCGCCCGCCAGAATTCCGCCCCCATTATACCGCTCCGCGGTCAGAAGACCGCGGAGGGTATTATGAGTTTTTCCCTGGGCTGGCGGGCGGTCTCCAAAAGACCGCCCGCCAGCCCAGGGAAAAACTCCCTTCCCACGAGGATGCCGGCTCGTAATCGAGCCGGCGGAGTGGGAAGGTGCGACGGGTGCAGTGGCACCCGTCGCGTATTTCAGTGTCTGCAAGGCAGACACTGAAATACTTTGCGGGGCCCTCTTACGGGGGCCCCTGCCGTGCCCATGCCATTGGCATGGGCACGGCAGGGGCCCCCAGGGGCCCCGCGACCCCCCCTACCGCCATCCTGTTCATGGCGGCTTTCCCACCATGAACAGGATGGCGGTAGGGGGGGTCAGAATCCTCATGGCGGCGGAGCGCGCTCCGCCGCCATGAAGGATTCCCCCGAGCAGCGGTAAGTCGGCCGGAGCCCGCCGACTTGCCGCTTCTGACCGCGGCTGAACCGCCGCGGTCAGAATGCTCGTGGGAGCACCGCCAGCCTGTTGGCGGTGCTCCCGTGGTCGGTGGCCCTGGCGGCCACCGGCCGCCAGGGTCAGAATGACCCCCTTAGTCTGTGGATGAGGGGAGATGGTGAGAACGGATCTAACATGGTTACATTCATCTTCCAAGTTGAAGGAAAAAGAATAAACAGGGTCATGGCCCCTTGTGAGTCAGCACACTGAAAAATAGAAAAATGCATTTAATATGAGAGCCAGGCAGCTAAACTCCGGCTCGCGCTAACTTAAGACCTATGAGGTTTTCAGTACAGATTTAATAACGCAAATGTTAGTATAAACTTATTTAAACGTAATAAAAAAAAACATTTTGATTATCATTATTAGTTCGCGTATACATTGGTGGCCACTCATCGTGGTCATAATTCAAGTGCACGTCTAAGCAAAATTACTATTATTATAGTTTCTATGCGACAGCATAACACATTAATTCATAAACATTTTATGTTAACATAGATTATATAAACTACGCTCTCTCAGTCCCTCCTCTGATGACGTTCGTCATCACACAAACCTTTCCCTTTCAACCTTTCACTTAATTTTTCACTTTACGCATAATGCGCATTTCAACATCTTGTGTGAACCTTCCCAAATTTCATTAAACATTTTCTCCCTTTCATTTTCCTCATTCTTTCTGCTTCTCTTTGTCCAATTTCCTTTGATTTTATCATTTATTTTGCATCCTCCCCATAATCCTAATAGACAGGCCAGAACAATTAGTGGTCCCCCTAATATTTTTGCAAGTACCCCATTCCAAATATTGCTAAACCAGATCCCTACTCTGGCAATTCTCTTTCCACATTTCTCCCACACTCCAGGTTCCTTCAAATCCTTCAAATCTGCACTATCTTTAGTTAGGTTAGTAAGCATACCTCTAATCTTTTTACTATTGTCAGGTATATATGAGCAACAATGACGCTCATTGAGCATCTTGCAGACTCCACTGCTCTTTGCTAAAAGAATGTCTAAAGCAAGCCGATTTTGAAGAGTCATAGCTCTTTACGCAGCAAGTTCAGTATCCATCAGGAGTATAGCCCCTGTAAAATTTGTCAGCATGTTATCCACAATAGTAGACAACTTTTTAATCTTTATGGAGTTTAAAATAACCCCTAATGAAGGGATTATGGCTCCAAATATGTCTCCAACGACAGCAGCCGCTGTTTCTCGTTTTTGTCTAGCATGTTGTAATTCAGACGTTTTAGGTATTTGTTTTAAGTCATCAATCTGGTAAATCTTTGGGAACACTATCCCCAAATAACATGTCCCATACCATCCCTTAGGGAGACGGTAATAAGCATTAAGTCCATAGATATAATAGATCCCAGGGATCGCTGGATCCTGTCCATTTAACATGAATGTCCATTTACTCTGAAACAAAAACACATGCCTGCACTCACTCGTTCCCACAAATAAAGTGTCATGTTCAGATTTCGGCCTATATATACAAAGCCTTCCTACATGTAATGCATCTATAGCTAGTTTGCCTTGCGTCTTTATTGCAGTGTAAGCATAATCATTTGCATATGTGCGTTTTTCTAACCCTTTTTCTAATCTTTCTTTTAATGCTTTGCGTCTATCATCAGTGTGATCTAAAAAACTTTTCTCTACAGGTGTCAATAAGCAAGTCAGATTGTTGCGGTGTGCATAAGCTGTCCCAAATGTAAGCGTTGGTTCAAAGAAACCTCTCACTAATTTTATACTATGCTCCTTAGCTAGCTTATTCAAAAACTCAATCACTGGCACAAAAGAAAACACAACATCCAAATTTGAATAAAAATATTGCACATGCTCTTGATTATAGAATATTGTTAATAGCAAGCTACAACTTATCCCGTATGTTAATGGAAGGATATGATAGGTGACCCCTTCTGATGAAGGAATCTTTGTGCACACATAACAGTTTTTCGCATCCATGGTCTCAACATACTCATTCAACAGGCGATAGAAGACATTAGTGGAAAGTTCCCCCTTTGAGTTAGTTCCCTCACGCAAGTGTTTTACATCCTGCTCAAACTTTTCCCACGGTGTTAGAGTTGTAGTCTCAGTCTCAGGTTTTGAAGCATTGTTAGTCACTTTCTTATCCAACCACGGCATTCCCACAATCACTCCCACAATTATTATTGCATACACAATACCTAATATAAGACTTAACCAAACACACATCTTACTCTTCTTGTTACTACCTCTATTATAAGCCATGTCTGTAAAGAATCAGATAGCAGAACAATATTCAACTTGAGGACGATATAAAACTCTTTTTTTTTTTTTTGTTCTTGATGCAAAAGTCTCTTTCTCTCTCTCTGCGTTTATTTACAGCGTTTCACTCACTCCAGGACCCCCTTTTGTCAAATCAGGTTAGCAGCTTGTCATAATCAGGTTCTCAAAGTCAAATCAGGTTATCAATGTCGTATCCGGTAATTTATAGATCTCTTTTCTTTGGATTTTCAGTTTTCGATTTTTCACAAAGGCTTTTCTTTGAGTTACTTCAGGTACCGTAGTATTGGCCTGGTACTTCTCGATCAAAACAGAACGCTAAGAATTCTTGTTGCCATTCAGATATTGTTGCATACGCCCACTCAGGACCTTCGTACCTCCTATTTGCGATTCTTTTTCTTTTCAGTCTGCGTTCACCTTGCAATTCTCCTTCACTCAGGTCCACTACTCGGGGTGTATCTGTTTTTTTCTGTTATTGTTTCACCTGGTACGCTCCTTTCTTTTGCAGCCTGTTTCTCTGGCCAGTTATCTCCCTTATGCGTCTTCTTCCGGCTTGTCTTTTCAGGACACTGAACAGCACCCTCCTCTTGTGATATGGTGTTTTCCCTTGATGGACCTGCAACTGGCTCAGGGGATGCCGGTGTATTTTGATCTCTTTCTACTATTTTGCCTTCTTCTTCTTCTTCTTATTGATCTGTAACAGGTTCAAGTTCTAACCTGTATCCGTCTGCTTCTGGGAGAACCTCTCCTTGATTTAGTTCTCCTGCTGCCTGTACTGAGATAGGCACACTGTCACCTCTCTCAAACTCGTTTACTTTTTGAGGGACAAGGCTGTTCTCAGTGGGCCCTCCTGCAGTCTCAGTTCCCTCTTGGCTGTTCTCGGGCCCTGAAACCTCCCTCTCTGTTGAGCCAGAAACTTCAAGTTCCTCATCAGTTGGACACGTTACCTTCTTTGTGTGACTGGCATGTATCCAGTTTGGAACGCCTGCACATTTCACAGCAGTGGTTGTTGTCAATATTACTTGATATGGCCCCTTCCAGCGCGGCTCCAAACACGACTTTCTAACGTGCTTCTCGACAACCACCCAGTCACCGGCTTGCAGGGTGTGACCTGGATCACCGATCGGTGGCAATGTGTTAGCTTCCACCTGGTGAGAAAAAGAGCAAATCACATCAGCCAAACCTTTGCAGTAGTCCAACACCATATCATCCGTGATATTCACAAGAGCATTTGCAGGTACTGCGGGCAGCCTCATAGCTCTACCCATTAGAATCTTGTGTGGTGATAGTCCTGTCTTCTTATCAAGGATGTTCCTCATTGACATCACCACTAAGGGCAATGCATCTGGCCATTTCATATTGGTAGCTGCGCACATCTTTGCCATTCTCGATTTTAAAGTACCATTCATTTGCTCTACTAATCCTGATGCTTCGGGACGGTAGCTACAATGCAGCTTCTGTTCGATGTCTAATGCAGCACACAAGAGCTTAATCACCTCATTGTCGAAGTGTCTGCCCCTATCTGATTCTATAGAGACCGGAAACCCGAACCTAGGTATTAGTTCCCTAAGTAGCAGTTTTGCAACTGTGAGACTGTCATTTCTATGTGTGGGGTAAGCTTCAATCCAGTGGCTGAAAACACACACAATCACCAACACGTATTTCAATCCTCCGCAAACAGGCATTTCAATTAAATCCATTTTCATCTTGCCAAATGGACCACCAGCTCTCCCTACGTGGCTCAAAGTTACCACAGTCCCTTTTCCGGCATTCATCTGATGACAGTTGATGCACCTGTGACAGGTAACCTCTGCAGCATGTCTGAACTTTGGGTTAAACCAATCGATTTTAAATGACCTGATCATTGCATCTCTTCCAAGATGAGCCTGTCCGTGATAGAGCCTTGCAAATTGTGACAGAAGACTGTTTGGCAAAACTAATTTCCCCTCCTCTGAGACCCACAAGTCGTCAGCCCTCTGTATACATTGCATTCTTTGCCAGGAGCGTTTTTCCTCTTTGCTAGCACGACCCTGTAGTGTTTTTAGCTGATCTAATGTATCGACCACCCCCAATGCAAGGTTCAAGCATGTGTCTTTTTCAGTTTGCGGCATCAATTCCCACTGATCCTTGAATTATATACAGTTCAATGCGCAGAACCTTGCGACTTGATCTGCATAGCCGTTTCCCATGGACACAAAGTCTTGTGACTTAACGTGAGCATTGCATTTCACCACGGCAATTTCAAGAGGTAACTGAATCGCATGTAACAAATCCTTGATTTGTTCACCATTTTTCACAAGAGAACCAGAAGAGGTCATGAAACCTCTCTGCGACCACAATTGGCTGAAGTCATGTACAATTCCAAATCCATATCTGCTGTCAGTATAGATAGTGACTCTCAGATTTTCAGCTGCGTGGCATGCCTTAGTAAGGGCAATTAGCTCTGCTACTTGTGCGGAATACACTCTCTCAAGCCAGGAAGCTTCGATGATACCAGCTATGGTACATACAGCGTAACCAGTTCTCAGCATTCCGTCTGAATCTCTCAAACAGGATCCATCAACAAACATAATGCAGTCATTTTCTTTTAACTGCGTATCTTTAATATCAGGTCGGGCTTGGTACATAGTTCTGTTACCTCAAGACAATCATGCTCCACTTCCTCTTCATTATTAATCTCGATATTCTCAACAGGAAGTAGAGTTGCCGGGTTCAATACAGTACATCGCTTCAATGAAACATTAGGTGACCCCAATATAATTGTCTCATATCTGGTAAGTCGGGCATTTGTCATGTGCTGGGTTTTGGTTCGAGTCAACAAAATCTCAACTGAATGCGGAATCATTACTGTTAGAGGATGTCCCATCACTATGCCTTCACATTGCGTGAGGCTTTGACCAACTGCTGCAACTGCTCGCAAACAACCCGGTAAGGCTGCTGCGACGGGGTCCAAGGTAGCTGAAAAATACCCTACAGGGCGGTTTGCACCTCCATGGACCTGTGTTAAGACAGACAAAGAACAAGCATCACGTTCATGACAAAACAGTAGAAACGGCTTCGTATAATCAGGCATACCCAAAGCTGGTGCTCTGCACATGCACTCTCTCAATTCCATGAATGACTCAAGCTCTTCCTTGGATAAAGCTATGGTATACGGCTCATCCTTGATCTCTTTTCCTGTCAGCTTTATCAATGGTTTTGAGATAATCGAAAAGTTGGGTATCCACTGACGACAGTAGCCCACCATTCCCAAAAACATCGTGACATCTCTCTTGGTTGTCGGAGGGTTCATTTGTAATATAGCAGTCACCCTTTCGTTCGATATTCTCCTGGACCCTTTCTCAATCAAGTGTCCTAAGTATTTTACCTCTTTCTGACAGTACTGCAGCTTGTTTGGCGATACCTTATGTCCGTTCTTTCCCAAATGATTCAGTAAGGCGATTGTATCATATTTACAGTCATCTTTTGTCCTGGACGCAATCAGCAAGTCTTCAATGTACTGTACTAGGGTTGAATTGAAGGGCAGTACTAGGGACTCTGAGTCCTTTTTCAATATCTGATTGAAGATGGACAGTGATTCGGAAAACCCTTGAGGAATTCTGCACCAACTGTATACTTTGCCCAGGAATTTGAAACTGAACAAAAACTGGCTGTCCTCATGAAGAGGCACTGAAAAGAAGGCTTGTGACAGGTCTACAACGGTGAACCATTCAGCATCACATGGGACCCGAAACATGATCACTGCTGGATTGGGCACTATGGGGCAACACTTTACCACAATCTTGTTTATTTTTCTTAAGTCCTGCACAATTCAAACCTTTCCACAAGGCTTTTTCAGACTCATTATTGGTGAATTACATGGACTGCTCAATACCTCCTTCAAGACTCCCTGTTTTACAAAGTCTGCAATTATTTGTGCCACTTGGATAAGAACATCTTTTGCGTAGGATAGGTCTTTTCTAACCACTCATTCAACTGTTGTGCTGTAAAACCTTGCAGTGAAATGTTCCCCGCATGCATCATCGGCGACTGTGAAGCATTCATACTTATTGTCTGTGGAGTTAACACCCCTAGCCCTACCTGTCTTATTGCTTTCAATAGTGCTTCAACTGGGCTAAGGTCTATCAAGGACCTTGATCTTTCAGCCGCTTGTTCTCCTGGGGCCATTAACTGAGGGGTTCCTATGGACCCTCCTCTTAGCACATCTTGGGCCATTACTCCCTAATCACATACACCAGGCTTACCTCGTGCATACAATGGCACCGGTGGACCAACAGTAATTGGCAATGATATTGCAGCTGGTGTCTGACCTGGTCCCAAACCTCGTGGAGCAGCGACTCCAAAGGTTTGATCTTCTGAAGCCGGTGCAGGTATTAATAGAGGTCCAGCTGCTGGGTTATATCCCGGTATCAGCTGTGGCTGGGGCAGCAATTGCGGAGTTGGCTCAATCTGCACTAACCTTGATTTTGTATATATCGGGTCTGGCTACACTATCAAGTTCGTAGTAGTCTCTAGTACCGGGACGTCTGGATAGATTCTCTGTATCTTCGATGGAGGTTGCAACTGTATCTGCATGTCTGGCGCAGTGGGTACACTGACACCATTCTGTATCAAAGCCGTATCACTAGTCTGTGCTGTATCAGTAACTCCCTTTTCCTGCATATGGTTCCCAGGACCCATACTAGTGCTCGGGACATTATCGCTTACCGCATAAGGTGGCGGGCGATCATGTAATATCCGGTCCATAAATTCTTCATCGTCTGAATTATCCTCTTCTTCCCAAGATCTCTTAGTTTCTTTAGGCTTACTTGAGTCTTTGTCTCTTTTACAGTTGGCTTTCTTTCCCTGTGTCTCATCTCCCTGTGTTATTGCTGGGAACAACTTTAACCCATCAACTATGCCTCGTCTCCACATTTTGCTTTCATTATCCCACCTAGCTTCTGCATAAGTCTTTTCTGCCCTTTTTATTCTTCTTTGGAACTTCTCTTGTCTCTGTTTAAGGGCCATTAAATCCCAAATTGCTAAGGACTCATACTGAGCTGGCCTCGGAGGTGGTTTCTGTACACTTAACATCCACCTCAGATTTTCTAGCACTCTCGTATTGAACGTCCCATGTTCTGGGAACGCCAAACATCCCTCTTTTTCTGTCAATTTGCGCAACTGTTTAATCCATAAACAAGGCGCGACACCTTTTTCCTCCATAACTATGTAAGCCGGAGTTCCCTCAGGCGGTGTAGGCTCCCCTTCACTCGCCATAATGTATGCATCTCCTTTCAGAGCACTCTTAAAAGCCTTGACAAAATTCATTTTTACGTTTTCTCTTATTTGTATTTAATCAAGAAGTGACTTTAGTTCCCAGGACACTCTTCACCCACCTTTCTCAACCTATTGCCTCTCACGGACGGCAGCCAATCCGTGCGCGACCCCTCTCGACAACTGACCTATCTCAGCGCGGCACCACTGACGTCACACTCACACACTGCAGCTGACAAAGTCTTGCGGCTCGTCCGCCCCTCACTGAATTCACACCAAACTAATGCAAAAATTACTGCGAGCACCTTTAACAACAACACAAATTTGCCGGTTTACTACAGGAAGGGTAACACATTTGCTTCAGAACTTTACAGAGATTTCACTTGAAGCCTCGGCCGCTACTCTTTCCTTCTCAATTCCCGCACCCACAAGCAGAATTCGACCCGCAAATCCTACTCTCGACTTGTCAATGGTTCGTCCTAATGCACTTTAGAACTCGCCAAATCTCCATCGAAGGTTTCACACATACAATTTGACTCAATCTCGACTTGTCAACCACGCCCGATTGACCTAATTAAACCGCACAAATTACAACATAAACCTAAGTGTCTCCCACACTTGTCAATATACTCCGGAGTCTTAGACCACGACGGGTCCTTACATGAACAACCAACCACGTGGATAATTTTGAGCACAAAGCGCCACACTCATATGAAGTACGCCGACTTCCCTGCTCTCATACTGCGGAGTACGCCCACTCCTTCTAAAACAACATTACCTGACCTAAATACACACAAACTTCACAATTCACCTGCAAAATGCATAAGCTGAGCAAGTGCAAATCCTACATCACTCACTATGATGCCGAGAACATCCCCAACTCACTTAGGCAGGCTCCGAGATCCCGGGAAAGTCATGGTGAATTTAGAAACACATCATACCTCCAATTTGCATTATCTCAGAAAAACAATGTAAACAATTATTTTCTGTCCTAGGGCCCCAAAGGGCCAAACCGTCGTTCTGCTACCAGAACTGCTAATGCGTTCCTTTGTGATAATTTATCACACATCAGGACTCGTTTTAGGCCAATGAATCTTTTGACCTAGTTGAGAGACACCTTAGGACGAGACAGCTAATCAATATATCAATCAATACATCAATAAGGTCATCAATATTTATCACAACAATGCATTTCACTTTAGTCAAAGTCATTAATCAATTCGAAGATATTACCGTGACCTTTCAGTCATGAATAACCACACCTTGTTTAGTAGAATTTTGTGAGTTTTATTCCCTATTAATTACAATCTAATAGCAAATGCGTTAACCTCAACACCAAGAAACATAATAGCATAGTCACAATATGGCAACTTTGATAAGCTTTCATGAAGGCGAAAATCACAAACATCAGAACATAAAACAGCGTGAACATAGATCAATTTTAGCAGAGAGTCAATAACACGTCAGTACAACAAAGCATAATCTCAGTCGTTTGTCTATTTGCGTCAGTTTGATGAACACCTGTCCTAACCACTGATTAGCATTTGCATGTTGGGCTTCATGTAAAACAATTTAAAACACCAATTTCGAAAACATCTAGCTATGGTCTCTGTCAAAAGCAAGCAGTTGGTACCTAGAAAGGAAAAGCAAACAGACAAATTACAATTGCATTGTCATAATTACCCTCCAAGGTTTAGGTCAGCACACAGGATCAGTCTTCGTCCTCAGGACATCAGTCAAATCGCCATCAGTCAAAACTCAGCTCAGGGACAAAGGGCACTTCCCTCCTAAGGAGGAAAAGTGTAAATGGACAAACTAAGGGCGAGGATGGTTTTAATGAAATCTCAAGTCACCAAACAGAGTGACAGAGTTTCTGGATAAAATCAATAGCATTCCCTACCTAATTCCCAATGACTCCCCGTGACATGAGTTTTTATCCCTTTTTCGTAGTGCATTCCCCCAAAATTCTATTGGACATTTGCTATACCCCACTATCTTTAACCTATCATAAAGTACATTAGGTAATCTAACTCTTCACCCCATATTATTTTACAAGTTTTTGATTGGTCTTCGTAATTGACGTCTTCAGAGGTGGTACGTCCGGTGTGATTTCATCCCTTTGTAATTTCTTTGCGCATCTTTTGGTCAGCAGTTCCATTACATTATATTAATCTACATTGTTTCAATTCACTTTTAACATTTAGTCTGTGGACGAGGGGAGATGGTGAGAACGGATCTAACATGGTTACATTCATCTTCCAAGTTGAAGGACAAAGAATAAACAGGGTCATGGCCCCTTGTGAGTCAGCACACTGAAAAATAGAAAAATGCATTTAATATGAGAGCCAGGCAGCTAAACTCCGGCTCGCGCTAACTTAAGGCCTATGAGGTTTTCAGTACAGATTTAATAACGCAAATGTTAGTATAAACGTATTTAAAATTAATTTTAAAAAACATTTTGATTATCATTATTAGTTCGCGTATACATTGGTGGCCACTCATCGTGGTCATAATTCAAGCGCACGTCTAAGCAAAATTACTATTATTATAATTTCTATGTGACAGCATCACACATTAATTCATAAACATTTTATGTTAACATAGATTATATAAGCTACGCTCTCTCAGATCCACATCAGGAAAGGAGATTACAAAGGCACTTTTGGTTGTCTGCAACACGTTTATTTCAGGATACATCCAAGAAATAGAAACTCCATCCATCAACACAGAACTCCTGCCACTCCCCACAACCGCTGTCAATCGGAATCTCCAGCATACAGATTCTACATTCTGAAGACACCAAACTGTGGGGGAGAAAAAGTGGGGGGAGCAGGAACATACAGACAATACTATGGAAAATACTAAAATAGAAACAAAATACAATAAAACAATACAATGCAGAGTATATATATATGTATATATCACACCTCCCACTTTAGATGTTTTTTTTTTTTAAACTTTTGAAATGTTTGACATACAGCTGTCATGCCTGACGGTACTGTCCATCAAACTTTTCCAACATTCACAGGAACTGCCTTGACCGTGGTTTCTGTCAATGTAGAGAGTTGTCAACAGGGCTTGCAGGCCACTACAAATATGGCAGGAAAAATTCCCTCTAGCAGCAACATTTTTCATCCTCTAAATTGACACTAAATCCAATTTTAGAAATTTTGACCAGTCAAAGCCATGAAAAGCAACCCTCCCGCCACCCCCAATATGTGTACTTTTTTGGCTGTGAAACTTGAATTTCTTCTGCTTTGACCTTATCAAGTCAAAACCAATAGCTGCAGTGCAATCTCATCCAGCGTCTATCTTTGACTGGGATACTGCTTCTGGGTGTATACGAATTCTGCTCCATCGCGTCGGCTTGAAATTGCACCAAAGGTCCCTGACAACCATAAACAAGGACTACTAATTGTCTCTTTACTTTTTCTTGGCACATTTGCCTTAAATCTTTAAAAAATCATATTTCCGGTTCTCCTTACTGTTTTGTAATTTGGTGTCATTTTATTATATTTTTATACATTAGAGTGGGATTTTTATTGTGTTGTGTTTTTGACTTTCATTTGTTTTGTTACTTCTAAATGCTTTAGAAACTTCCCTAAGTAAAGCCTGTATTCTCTGGGTTATAGCTCCTAGGGGTTCAGCTCAGGTTGAAAATACTTAAACCTTTGCCTGGACCTAACAGGTTGTTACTTGTTGTGGACTACCAATCACCCTGATTAATAATTCACTTTATACAAATGTCAACTAGAGTTCCTGACATTTTTTTTTATGTGGTTTCATCAGTGGCTCTGGTGAGTGTGTCTTCTATTGCAACAAGACGTAATCTATATCTGAATGGTTGGAACACTGATGCAGCACAGCTATCAACTGCATTGAAAAAGCCTTTTGAAGATACAAGATGTTTTGGTACTGAACCACAGGATAAGCTTCTCTTGATCCATAGGGAAAGGGAATATTTGCCTTCTTTTTGACATCAGCCTTCAAGAGCCTCAAGTTCTTATAAATCAAAATGTATTTTCAACAGTCTTCAAGAAGATAGCAGGGACAACATCAGTCTTTTAGATTTTAGGGGAACTCTTTATTCTGCTGATCAGAAAAGAATAAGAAAGACGATTCAAGGAATGAATTTCAGAGTGGCAGAAAATCATGACAAATTAATGGATGCTGAACATAGTAAAGAGGGGTTATGGCATCAGCTTATTCTCAAACCCCATTCCTACTCAGACCATAAGTATGACTCTTCCAAGAAACCTTGTCAAGAAGCAAGATCTCCTCAAAGGTATGGTGACTCTTTTGTTGAAGGGAGGAATTGTTCAAGTGCTCAAGATGGAGAGGGATCTAGGAGTTTACTCCTTAGTGTTCCTAGGTCCCATAAGCCTCGAGGGACTTCCATCTGGCCTCAAGAATCTACACTCCTTTGTACAATGCATTGAATTCAAGGTGGAGACCCCTCAGAAGATATTTTTTCCTGGATTCCTAATGGTCATTTCTTGATAACTTTGGACATAATGGGTGCCTACCTACATATTCCTATTGCGAAATGCCACTGCATGTTTCTAAGTTTTAGTGTAGGAAATCAGCATTGCCTGTTGAGAGTATTACTCTAAGGGTGGAGCTGGAGTGTGGACCTAGATGGTAGAAGAGCTCGACTGTGAGAACCCGTGGGGAACTGGATATATTTGCTGTTGAATGTGCATGTCCCAACATGGTGATGGATTGTAGGAGGCCCATTGAAACTCTGGAGAGTAGACGGTTGGCCATGGACACTCGAGTTCCAACATGGCACTGCCCAAGAGAGTAAAGGAAGACTGGAAGCACCTTACTGCGCCTCTGAGGCTGGCCAGTGAGAGGAGCCGCCTCTTACTCTGCTATTGCTTCTACAGTGAGGTTGGAGATTAAAACTGAAGGAGCCGGATGACCCTTGTGGCAGTCTTCCTCCCCCTCTACCGGTGAGACAAAGCATGCTTCTATTTTGGCTTTGCCAGGTCTGAGAGAACGAAAGGCGATTCTATTTGGAATCAATTTAACTGATTGATGTTGATGTGTGAAACTACTGCGGCGGGCTGAAGCAGAGTGCAAGCGGCCTACCACTCAGGCTAACATCAATCTCTATGTGAGCCTACAGGTGGTGACCCACTGATTTATCTGGGCAAGCTGTAATTCACGGATGTGAATAATAACCAAGATAGGGACATGTTCTAGGCTTCCTTGTTTACAGCAGTTGCTTATCGGTTGACATGGCCCTTATCTTGTCCTGGCTTTAGCCCCTGTTGGAGCTGATCCCTGGCACAGTTGTTTTGGGGAGCTGCTAAGGAGTGTTTAGCAGAAGTTCCTCTATTTCCATTTGTGAAGCTTGCGTTCCTCAACCCACCAAGAGGCAAACCCTGAGAAAAGTAATGTGTTTCTTGGCTAATGTCCAAGCTTCACAGGAGAAGACCTCTATGGTCCAAGTAGGGGTTCAAGTAGTAGAAGAGATGTCAGAAATGGCATGGCTTTCACAAAGGCAGATCTCCTGGTAAGCCTGCAATTATTTAAAGTGGAATTACACAAGGGCTCAAGGCAGATTTCTCTAAGGAACTCTTGCTGTTGCGGTGTGACCAGGGAGAGAAGATTGCAGCACTTAAATCTGATGTGGATTTTGCAGGCTTTAGGGTAATAGAAGCAGAAAGTTCATTAACGGCTCTTCAGGACCAAAGCTCAATCTTAAGGGACAAGTCCACCTCCATCCATGTGCAAAGCGATCCAATGGTGTGAAGACTGAAGATCTAGAAAAGAGATCCAGACAAGGCAACCTGCACATTAAGGGCTTAGAGAGACAACTGAAGAAACAGACGCAGAAACCTATATCAAATGTATTTTTGCATCTGTTGCAGGAATTGATCCCACAAAAATCCAGCTGGGCTGAGTGCACTCAATAGGCCTGCAACGCCCTGAGGGAAAGATCAGACTTTGCGACATGCTGGCTTTGTTTCATGAATATCAGTGCAAAGGAATGGTCCTGGGAGCAGCCAGAACTAAAGACTCAATCAATTATGATGGGTACAACTGCAAAATCTTTCAGAACATCTCCCCAGTTATGTTCCTTTGTGGCAACAGTTTCACCTGAAAATGGATAATCCGTGGTGTAATACGCTAGACACTGCTTTTCCCCTTAGGCATCACCTTTGAATAGGGAAATCGCTTCCACCAATTCATGGAGTTGCAGCCCATTTAATAGGGGTGAGCCTTGGGGATCAAGCGCTGACTGAGATTTCACCACTTCACATATCCTCTTGGCAAATTCCTCGATCCCAGAGGTGGAGAGGCTCACAGCATGGCAGACGTACAACAGGAACTGCGGCAGAAGAACAAGCAGACATCCCAGAATAAGGATATTTCTCATCACTATAACCAGACACTTCTCTAAATGGCAGGCCCTTCATCTTGCTGTGACAATTTTGTTTGAGCTGTTGGCAGGAATTGTGTCCCTGCGGGTTTCTCTGCATCACAAACTGTTAAGCTTACCAAAGTAGGTGCACGACCGCCCCCCCACCCCCATCCCCACAGCCAAAGGGGGAGAGACCATACATGCTGGACATTGGTCTCCTGAGCACTGCAATACTGTTCTAGATTTCCTTTTCTAGTATTGGTAGTTTAAAAGTTTTATTATAGTTGTGGGAACTAGGGGAGGGACGGGAGAGTATAGTGAAGATGCTTTGCTTCATGTCTTTGTATGTGGCATCATTGTGATACAAACCTTACTGAGGCACAACTATTGTGGATATTATAGGGAGTAAATGTAGGGACACGGTTACACACTCTTGCACTTATGGTTAAGATTTTAAACCTGAATGTGAAGGGGCTCAATGCCCCCCAGCAAGAGAACAAAGATTGGGCACATTTATAGGATAGATAAATTACAATATTGTTGCACTTCCAGAAAGTCAACCAAAACATATGAATGAAACTAAATGTAAACACAAATGCTACCCCTTGGGGCTCTACTTTTCTGGTCAATCTAAAAACAATGGAGTGGCTCTCTATTCACACTAAAGGCTGCCCTTTATAAAATTGCATAGTAAAAAAGATAGGGAAGGCGGATAACCTTTTGTTTAGTATACATTGGAGGGAAAACTACTTATTATAGCAGTCATTTATGCCCCAAATGCTTAACAGAATGATTTTATTAATAAAATGTTAGACGCCTTGTCCGGTTTTCTAAAGGGGGGACACTGTAATTCTAGGATACTTCAACAATGTGTAAAATCCGCAGATTGATAGATCAGGTGGTGCTGCTTTCCCACTCCAATACCCTGGGGGTTTCACAAAGAAACTTAAAAACATATTCAAATACCTGGGTCTCCACTACATATGAAGGAAGCTTCATGGCAAGGGGAGGGAATATACATTCTTCTTCCATGTCTATAGACATTTTCAAGAATAGAGTATGTTTTCTTTTCCTCCCCTCTCACAGTTGGTCTTCCAATCAGACATTTGCTGCAATTGTCATCTCTGATTATGCCCCATTACAAATGGTCTTGAATTAGCAGGAGGTTACCAGGGAGGACAGGAGGTGGACTTTCTATCCCACTTTGCTCCGAGACCAAGTCCTCTGGGACGAAAATATGACTCACATCACTGAATATTTCCAAAATAATGTTTTACAGGAGGCTCTGGTATAACATCTCTGGGATGTCTTTAAGGCAGTCATACAGACACTCTGCATCAGTAAGTTGGCCTTTCTTAAGTAAGCTTTGTCTACAACATTGAGAAAAGCTAGAGCTCGTCCTGAAAGAAGAAGAATATATGACTTCACCCACACATAAACATTTGACAGCAGTCACATCACTCTGGGGGCAAATCAGAACTCTAGACACCAGTAAAACAGAGCTCTCTATTTTGAAACTGAAACAAGCACACTTTGTCCAGGGGACTAAGGTAGGCCCGCCCATGTAGTGTGTTTGACATCATGCACACTAGGACACTTGTGGTCCTGGGTGGACTATTGACAGGAATTATGTAATGTGATGAGAGATTTGTGGTTATAAAAGTTATGAAGCAATGCGAGCAGAGTGCAAAAGTATGTTGAAGAATGAAGACATTTGTTATAGGCTCCGTGTATGGTGTTTTCACGGGCTGGGAAGGAAGCTACAGTTGCCGATGAGTAGGGGATTCGTGCTGCAAACCTGTCTGCAACTGGCATATGTGGAGTCAACGCACTACTCCTGCCTGTACACAGCCATCAAAGGAGGTGAAGGCCCTGCAGAGGAGCACATTTGAAAAGTCCACTAAAACCCACTGATAACGCTGAAAGAAGAGTTATGGCTCGGCACCAAAACACAGAGCCATCATCAATACAAAGCACAGATAGTGATGACCAGGTACAAACACAGAAACGTACTTACCAGCACGAGCAAGTAAAGATCAATATGACCTTGAATCGCACATGATGACCCCGGCTCAGGTATGAGGTTGATGCGCGCTGTTGCACATGACATCCTGTGTACAAACCCTGCCTGAATAGCATACACTCTCAATGGAAGTAGAAGGGAGCACAAATATAAGGCAGCTACATTCCTGAAGCCACCACCACCATTAGACAAAAAGAAAAGACAGAACCTAGGTGCCAATTGGACTGCATAGATCAAAACGTTTGATGACATCATAGATGTGCTAGGAGAAGAAAAGAATTTTAAAAAATCATTAAGTATTTGAGAAACCTTGCTGGTGATGGGATGAAAGAAGTGATAAAGAAAGTTTCGCAAGTTGATGCAACATCATACCAAAAGATTGAAGATGGCAAGTTCAAACCACTGCCGAATTTCGACTATGAGAGGTACATCTTCAACCAGGCATGACAACAAGCTGGTGAAACGATGGATGAATTTGTTGAGATAATTGAAGCATGTAGGAAGTTGGCTCTGTATGGGCTATTTCAAAGTAAGGAATAGCATGCACAGAGTCCAAGGGTTCCCCTTAGAGGTAAGATAGTGGCAAAAAGAGATAATACTAATGCTCTATTTTGTGGTAGTGTGGTCGAGCAGTAGGCTTATCCAAGGAGTAGTGTTAAGCATTTGTTGTACATACACATAGACAATAAATGATGTACACACACTCAGAGACAAATCCAGCCAATAGGTTTTTATAGAGAAAAATATCTTTTCTTAGTTTATTTTAAGAACCACAGGTTCAAATTCTACATGTAATATCTCATTCGAAAGGTATTGCAGGTAAGTACTTTAGGAACTTCAAATCATCAAAATTGCATGTATACTTTTCAAGTTATTCACAAATAGCTGTTTTAAAAGTGGACACAGTGCAATTTTCACAGTTCCTAGGGGAGGTAAGTATTTGTTAGGTTAACCAGGTAAGTAAGACACTTACAGGGCTTAGTTCTTGGTCCAAGGTAGCCCACCGTTGGGGGTTCAGAGCAACCCCAAAGTCACCACACCAGCAGCTCAGGGCCAGTCAGGTGCAGAGTTCAAAGTGGTGCCCAAAACACATAGGCTAGAATGGAGAGAAGGGGGTGCCCCGGTTCCGGTCTGCTTGCAGGTAAGTACCCGCGTCTTCGGAGGGCAGACCAGGGGGGTTTTGTAGGGCACCGGGGGGGACACAAGTCCACACAGAAATTTCACCCTCAGCAGCGCGGGGGCGGCCGGGTGCAGTGTAGGAACAGGCGTCGGGCTCGCAATGTTAGTCTATGAGAGATCTCGGGATCTCTTCAGCGCTGCAGGCAGGCAAGGGGGGGATTCCTCGGGGAAACCTCCACTTGGGCAAGGGCGAGGGACTCCTGGGGGTCACTTCTCCAGTGAAAGTCCGGTCCTTCAGGTCCTGGGGGCTGCGGGTGCAGGGTCTCTCCCAGGCGTCGGGACTTTAGGTTCAAAGAGTCGCGGTCAGGGGAAGCCTCGGGATTCCCTCTGCAGGCGGCGCTGTGGGGGCTCAGGGGGGACAGGTTTTGGTACTCACAGTATCAGAGTAGTCCTGGGGTCCCTCCTGAGGTGTTGGATCGCCACCAGCCGAGTCGGGGTCGCCGGGTGCAGTGTTGCAAGTCTCACGCTTCTTGCGGGGAGCTTGCAGGGTTCTTTAAAGCTGCTGGAAACAAAGTTGCAGCTTTTCTTGGAGCAGGTCCGCTGTCCTCGGGAGTTTCTTGTCTTTTCGAAGCAGGGGCAGTCCTCAGAGGATGTCGAGGTCGCTGGTCCCTTTGGAAGGCGTCGCTGGAGCAGGATCTTTGGAAGGCAGGAGACAGGCCGGTGAGTTTCTGGAGCCAAGGCAGTTGTCGTCTTCTGGTCTTCCTCTGCAGGGGTTTTCAGCTAGGCAGTCCTTCTTCTTGTAGTTGCAGGAATCTAATTTTCTAGGGTTCAGGGTAGCCCTTAAATACTAAATTTTAAGGGCGTGTTTAGGTCTGGGGGGTCAGTAGCCAATGGCTACTAGCCCTGAGGGTGGGTACACCCTCTTTGTGCCTCCTCCCAAGGGGAGGGGGTCACAATCCTAACCCTATTGGGGGAATCCTCCATCTGCAAGATGGAGGATTTCTAAAAGTCAGAGTCACCTCAGCTCAGGACACCTTAGGGGCTGTCCTGACTGGCCAGTGACTCCTCCTTGTTGCTTTCTTTGTTCCCTCCAGCCTTGCCGCCAAAAGTGGGGGCCGTGGCCGGAGGGGGCGGGCAACTCCACTAAGCTGGAGTGCCCTGCTGGGCTGTGACAAAGGGGTGAGCCTTTGAGGCTCACCGCCAGGTGTCACAGCTCCTGCCTGGGGGAGGTGTTAGCATCTCCACCCAGTGCAGGCTTTGTTACTGGCCTCAGAGTGACAAAGGCACTCTCCCCATGGGGCCAGCAACACGTCTCTGGTGTGGCAGGCTGCTGGAACTAGTCAGCCTACACAGACAGTCGGTTAAGTCTCAGGGGGCACCTCTAAGGTGCCCTCTGTGGTGTATTTTACAATAAAATGTACACTGGCATCAGTGTGCATTTATTGTGCTGAGAAGTTTGATACCAAACTTCCCAGTTTTCAGTGTAGCCATTATGGTGCTGTGGAGTTCGTGTAAAACAGACTCCCAGACCATATACTCTTATGGCTACCCTGCACTTACAATGTCTAAGGTTTTGCTTAGACACTGTAGGGGCACAGTGCTCATGCACTGGTACCCTCACCTATGGTATAGTGCACCCTGCCTTAGGGCTGTAAGGCCTGCTAGAGGGGTGTCTTACCTATACTGCATAGGCAGTGAGAGGCTGGCATGGCACCCTGAGGGGAGTGCCATGTCGACTTACTCATTTTGTTCTCACCAGCACACACAGGCTTGTAAGCAGTGTGTCTGTGCTGAGTGAGGGGTCTCTAGGGTGGCATAATACATGCTACAGCCCTTAGAGACCTTCCCTGGCATCAGGGCCCTTGGTACCAGAGGTACCAGTTACAAGGGGCTTATCTGGATGCCAGGGTGTGCCAATTGTGGAAACAATGGTACATTTTAGGTGAAAGAACACTGGTGCTGGGGCCTGGTTAGCAGGGTCCCAGCACACTTCTCAGTCAAGTCAGCATCAGAATCAGGCAAAAAGTGGGGGGTAACTGCAACAGGGAGCCATTTCTTTACACAAGCCCCCCCCAGCCCACAGGCCAGGAGACTCAGCCAACGCTGGAAGAGTCTTCCTAGTCTGTCAGGCGAGGAAGAGTAGAGGAAATGGCTGGTTTGTTGCAGGGCCTACTCTGCCTTACATCCTCCTGTTCAGGTCATTCCCTCTGGGGAACTGACCCACTTCCACAGTGATAGGACCTAGTCTGAACTGCCTCTTGTCTGTGCTTTTTATGTCTTCACCCATTCTCTCTATTTTGAGGTCAGGGGTATCCACCTCTGCTAATCTTATCTTAGCCAGGGTCACCCCTAGCTTACCCAAAGAGGTTACCCAGAGCTGGAGTAACCCCACCATGACCAACAGGGTCAGGGGGCCTAACTTGTTATTTGGCATGGGGTCAGACCACCAGGCCAAGGATAGTGCAGCCATAAAGGCTAACACCCAGCAGAGGCCACTGACAGCTGTCAGTGCCCAGAACCACACCTTTAGCTCTTCACCTACAAGGGAAGGGGCTAAGTTACAGGCTTCTTTGGGTTCAGGGTGCCTGTCTGCTGTATTAGAGTGGGGGGTCACCACATCTTGTAGTAAACACCCTTCTTCCACTCTTTCTTCTGTTAGCTGAGGAGCCACCCACTCAGGCTTAACAGTTGCCTGACTAGCCAGGACTTCTTGTGGGTCAGGTTGGACTTTATCAGAGCCATTTTTGGAGTTCTCCCCTACTGGAGCAGAATCTCCTTGGCTTGCTGGAACCTTGGCTAAAGGTTGTCCACCTTTCCTACTCTGTTTCCTTTTCTTTTTCTTCTGGGGCCTACTTGCATTTACTGCAGAGGCAGGACTTCCAGAAATCTTGGGAGAGGACTGGCACTGGACCAGTTCCTCTCTTGGGCTCTGACTAACCTCTGGGTAGTCATTTCCAAGGAGACAATCAAGGGGGAGGTCTGTACTGACTACTACCTTTCTCCAGCTAAGAGTGCCACCCACTTCTATGGGTACTAAAGCCACAGGCCTCTTAGTGACCCTGTCTAGGCTAACTCTTACCCTGGCAGTCTCACCTGGGATGTACTGGTTTGAGAGCACCAGCCTGTCATGCACAATAGTGTGACTGGCACAAGTGTCTCTCAGGGCAGTGGTTGGGATTCCATTCACCAGTAGGTGGTGGAAGTGTCTACTTCCCTCTGGAATCTCCAACTCACCTGTTGGGCCCTGTTTCCAGTTGAAGGCTATGAAGACCTCCTCATCTGAGGAGTCATCTCCCATGGCTACACTGGTTACCCCTGGAATTGTGTTCTGGGGTTTGTTTTTGGGACAAGAAGTGTCCTTGGTGTGGTGCCCAGACTGTTTACAGTTGTGGCACCATGCCTTAGTGGCATCCCAGTTCTTACCCTGGTACCCACCTTTGTTTTGGGTTGTGTCTTGGGGCCCACCCACCTGTTCTGGTTTTTGGGGGCCCACAGAGGACTCTTTTTCTTTGTTTCTAGTGTCACCCACTTTCTCCTGGGGAGTTTTTGTAACCCCTTTCTTTTGGTCACCCCCAGTGGAAGTTTTGGTTACCCTAGTCTTGACCCAGTGGTCTGCCTTCTTTCCCAATTCTTGGGGAGAAATTGGACCTAGGTCTACCAGATACTGATGCAACTTTTCATTGAAGCAGTTACTTAAAATGTGTTCTTTCATAAACAAATTATAAAGCCCAACATAGTCACACACTTCATTTCCAGTTAACCAACCATCTAGTGTTTTTACTGAGTAGTCTACAAAGTCAACCCAGGTCTGGCTCGAGGATTTTTGAGCCCCCCTGAATCTAATTCTATACTCCTCAGTGGAGAATCCAAAGCCCTCAATCAGGGTACCCTTCATGAGGTCATAAGATTCTGCATCTTTTCCAGAGAGTGTGAGGAGTCTATCCCTACACTTTCCAGTGAACATTTCCCAAAGGAGAGCACCCCAGTGAGATCTGTTTACTTTTCTGGTTACACAAGCCCTCTCAAAAGCTGTGAACCATTTGGTGATGTCATCACCATCTTCATATTTTGTTACAATCCCTTTGGGGATTTTTAGGATGTCAGGAGAATCTCTGACCCTATTTAAGTTGCTGCCACCATCGATGGGACCTAGGCCCATCTCTTTTCTTTCCCTTTCTATGGCTAGGAGCTGCTTTTCCAAAGCCAATCTTTTGACCATCCTGGCTAACAGGGGGTCATCTTCACTGGAGTTATCCTCAGTGATTTCAGAGGTGTTGGTCTCTCCTGTGAGGGAACCAGCATCTCTGACTATTATTTTTGGAGTCAGGGTTTGAGGGACCCTGTTCTCCCTAGATAGGACTGGTAGGGGGGAATTTTCCTCCAAGTCACTATCCTCTTCCTCTGAGTTGCCACCCTCAGAGGGGTTGGCCTTTTCAAACTCTGCCAAAAGCTCCTGGAGCTGTATTTTGGTAGGTTTGGGGCCCATTGTTATTTTCTTTATTTTACAGAGTGACCTTAGCTCCCTCATCTTAAGATGGAGGTAAGGTGTGGTGTCGAGTTCCACCACAGTCACATCTGTGCTAGACATTTTGCTTCTAAAAGTTGGAATACTTTTTAAGAATCTACAACTGGTTCTAGAATCTAATTCAAACTTTTACAAACTTTTAAACTCTAAAAGAAATGCTAAACAGGATCTAACACAAGGCCCTAGCAGGTCTTTTAAGAATTTAGAAAACTTTTCAAATTGCAAAAATCAATTTCTAATGACAATTTTGGAATTTGTCGTGTGATCAGGTATTGGCTGAGTAGTCCAGCAAATGCAAAGTCTTGTACCCCACCGCTGATCCACCAATGTAGGAAGTTGGCTCTGTATGTGCTATTTCAAAGTAAGGAATAGCATGCACAGAGTCCAAGGGTTCCCCTTAGAGGTAAGATAGTGGCAAAAAGAGATAATACTAATGCTCTATTTTGTGGTAGTGTGGTCGAGCAGTAGGCTTATCCAAGGAGTAGTGTTAAGCATTTGTTGTACATACACATAGACAATAAATGATGTACACACACTCAGAGACAAATCCAGCCAATAGGTTTTTATATAGAAAAATATCTTTTCTTAGTTTATTTTAAGAACCACAGGTTCAAATTCTACATGTAATATCTCATTCGAAAGGTATTGCAGGTAAGTACTTTAGGAACTTCAAATCATCAAAATTGCATGTATACTTTTCAAGTTATTCACAAATAGCTGTTTTAAAAGTGGACACTTAGTGCAATTTTCACAGTTCCTAGGGGAGGTAAGTATTTGTTAGGTTAACCAGGTAAGTAAGACACTTACAGGGCTTAGTTCTTGGTCCAAGGTAGCCCACCGTTGGGGGTTCAGAGCAACCCCAAAGTCACCACACCAGCAGCTCAGGGCCGGTCAGGTGCAGAGTTCAAAGTGGTGCCCAAAACACATAGGCTAGAATGGAGAGAAGGGGGTGCCCCGGTTCCGGTCTGCTTGCAGGTAAGTACCCGCGTCTTCGGAGGGCAGACCAGGGGGGTTTTGTAGGGCACCGGGGGGGACACAAGTCCACACAGAAATTTCACCCTCAGCAGCGCGGGGGCGGCCGGGTGCAGTGTAGGAACAGGCGTCGGGCTCGCAATGTTAGTCTATGAGAGATCTCGGGATCTCTTCAGCGCTGCAGGCAGGCAAGGGGGGGATTCCTCGGGGAAACCTCCACTTGGGCAAGGGCGAGGGACTCCTGGGGGTCACTTCTCCAGTGAAAGTCCGGTCCTTCAGGTCCTGGGGGCTGCGGGTGCAGGGTCTCTCCCAGGCGTCGGGACTTTAGGTTCAAAGAGTCGCGGTCAGGGGAAGCCTCGGGATTCCCTCTGCAGGCGGCGCTGTGGGGGCTCAGGGGGGACAGGTTTTTGGTACTCACAGTATCAGAGTAGTCCTGGGGTCCCTCCTGAGGTGTTGGATCGCCACCAGCCGAGTCGGGGTCGCCGGGTGCAGTGTTGCAAGTCTCACGCTTCTTGCGGGGAGCTTGCAGGGTTCTTTAAAGCTGCTGGAAACAAAGTTGCAGCTTTTCTTGGAGCAGGTCCGCTGTCCTCGGGAGTTTCTTGTCTTTTCGAAGCAGGGGCAGTCCTCAGAGGATGTCGAGGTCGCTGGTCCCTTTGGAAGGCGTCGCTGGAGCAGGATCTTTGGAAGGCAGGAGACAGGCCGGTGAGTTTCTGGAGCCAAGGCAGTTGTCGTCTTCTGGTCTTCCTCTGCAGGGGTTTTCAGCTAGGCAGTCCTTCTTCTTGTAGTTGCAGGAATCTAATTTTCTAGGGTTCAGGGTAGCCCTTAAATACTAAATTTTAAGGGCGTGTTTAGGTCTGGGGGGTCAGTAGCCAATGGCTACTAGCCCTGAGGGTGGGTACACCCTCTTTGTGCCTCCTCCCAAGGGGAGGGGGTCACAATCCTAACCCTATTGGGGGAATCCTCCATCTGCAAGATGGAGGATTTCTAAAAGTCAGAGTCACCTCAGCTCAGGACACCTTAGGGGCTGTCCTGACTGGCCAGTGACTCCTCCTTGTTGCTTTCTTTGTTCCCTCCAGCCTTGCCGCCAAAAGTGGGGGCCGTGGCCGGAGGGGGCGGGCAACTCCACTAAGCTGGAGTGCCCTGCTGGGCTGTGACAAAGGGGTGAGCCTTTGAGGCTCACCGCCAGGTGTCACAGCTCCTGCCTGGGGGAGGTGTTAGCATCTCCACCCAGTGCAGGCTTTGTTACTGGCCTCAGAGTGACAAAGGCACTCTCCCCATGGGGCCAGCAACACGTCTCTGGTGTGGCAGGCTGCTGGAACTAGTCAGCCTACACAGACAGTCGGTTAAGTCTCAGGGGGCACCTCTAAGGTGCCCTCTGTGGTGTATTTTACAATAAAATGTACACTGGCATCAGTGTGCATTTATTGTGCTGAGAAGTTTGATACCAAACTTCCCAGTTTTCAGTGTAGCCATTATGGTGCTGTGGAGTTCGTGTAAAACAGACTCCCAGACCATATACTCTTATGGCTACCCTGCACTTACAATGTCTAAGGTTTTGCTTAGACACTGTAGGGGCACAGTGCTCATGCACTGGTACCCTCACCTATGGTATAGTGCACCCTGCCTTAGGGCTGTAAGGCCTGCTAGAGGGGTGTCTTACCTATACTGCATAGGCAGTGAGAGGCTGGCATGGCACCCTGAGGGGAGTGCCATGTCGACTTACTCATTTTGTTCTCACCAGCACACACAGGCTTGTAAGCAGTGTGTCTGTGCTGAGTGAGGGGTCTCTAGGGTGGCATAATACATGCTACAGCCCTTAGAGACCTTCCCTGGCATCAGGGCCCTTGGTACCAGAGGTACCAGTTACAAGGGGCTTATCTGGATGCCAGGGTGTGCCAATTGTGGAAACAATGGTACATTTTAGGTGAAAGAACACTGGTGCTGGGGCCTGGTTAGCAGGGTCCCAGCACACTTCTCAGTCAAGTCAGCATCAGAATCAGGCAAAAAGTGGGGGGTAACTGCAACAGGGAGCCATTTCTTTACAAAGCACTTCTCAAAAACTCTCTAAGTTCTATGACATTAATGATGAAGAAGCCGTGCATCTCAGAGTCACTGATGACTGACTTTCACATTCCTTCAGAAGGCGCATATTGAGAGAGCCACTCATTTAAGAGAAAATTTTAATGCCTGCAAGAACAAAAGAATGAGGAGATCAACAAGCTGTTGATATGGAAGCAGGAACAGCCATAATGAATCAGCGTTGATCATGAAAAGCAAACAAAAGTGCAACATAGATGCATGTAACTCAATGTCTCAGAATAAGAAAAAGTTATGCTTCTGATGTTGGTTTTTATTTTCCCATGAAGGTAAATGTCCGGCCATGGAACAAACATGCAAAGGCTGCTTTAAAGAGAACCACTTAATAATGGTCTGCAACCCTAAAGAGAAACCAAATGCATCACAGCGAGAAGAGAAAGTGGATGCCAGAAGGTCCTAGAAGCATTCACGCCACGTTCACAAGGCAACATCAGTTACGACACGTCATCAAATTCATCATACAAAGAGTCCTCAACATCATCATCAAGCACAAGCGAAGAAGACGGATGTGCTTTGATAATATTGACTAAGGAACGCCATGCACATGCACATGTAGGATTAGCTGCTAGCAAAGAAGATGAAAAGTAAAAAAAGAAAAACCAAATGAAGCAAAAAAATTCATTTGAACGATGTCCTAAAATTACATTAAAGAAGAACGGTTGCCCCATAACCTTTCTTTATTGACAGTGGTGTGTCGACAAACATCATGATAGTAGAAAAGTTTAGCAGTCTGCCTCCAGTGCCACATCTTATTCCATCAAACATAAAGGTATACACGTAGGCTGCTTCAAACCATTACAGATTTAAGGGTCATTTATAACAACCTTGTGACATAAAACAACGTCAGTGCAAGCACCAGTTTATGTCCTTTAAGGAACTTCATCCAGTGCATGCCTACGTAGCTTTGCCACCGCAGCTGATATGGGACTGATATGTCAACTACAACATCCATGCTCAGGCTGAAATTGTGAGTCAGTTCCCGTTGTGGTTTCATGGCTTGTTTTGCTTTCCTTATCTTATGACTGAGCTGACAAAACTTCCCTGGAATGCACTTCTTAGTTTAAAGAAGACATTTATTATTACTTCACCACGAGGTTCCTGAGAGACGAGATTAGTAGGTTGGAAGCACACGTTTAAAAGTAGTCACAGCAATGAAAGCAAATATATATCAAAGTACTTCTCAATTGCAATGTACACAGCAAATATATGTTATTATATTATAGCATAACTTCAAAGCAAAGAATAAAAGTCAAAATTCATCACCGTAGGGCCTATCACTGCTCGTCATCTTTTTCATGCCTGCAAGTTGATGACTCCTGTTCAACTGCGAGAAAGAGATTTTCCACTCAAACTGAAGGTCAGGCAGCTGACGTCCGCTCCTGACTGAAGTCCTGGAAAATTCCCCCTTGCTGCTGCCCAGGGACACCGTCTTATAATGAAAAAGCCTGCTAACTGGCCCCTTAGTCAAAACATGCTGGCTACTGTACATCAGAGTGGGAATAGAACAAGAGTTGAAGAGTGGCCAAGTCTCCAAACCTCGCTTGTTCCCAGGGCTGAGTAGAGAGGAAAACACAAAATATATGCTCTCTTATCACGCTAGGGTTCAGTTTGAACACAAAACGAAAAACACAGCTTGGTCTACCATGTGGAAAAACACAGCTCATCTGCAATGTCTCAACTGCAATGTCTAACTCCACGATAAAGCCAATAGGCAGCTAACCTAAATACAAAACGTAATGTCTAATGCCACGTTAAAGCCAATAGGCAGCTAAACTGAATACAGAATGTAATGTCTAATGCCATGTTAAAGCCAATAGGCAGCTAAACTGAATACAACATGTAATGTGCTACTGGTGAACATTGAACAACTAATATGCGCAGTGGTGAAACACAAAGTCATTGGTCAAACACAATTAATGGCATAACATGGCTTAGGAAAACTTAAGACGGTGAAGGTGGAACTTCATATTAATGAGGACTTTTGCCGCGTTACCCAACGGCACTGCAGAGTTGCTTTTCACTTACAAGCAGCCATAGAAAAAGAACTAGAAATAAGCATGACATAACTGAACGCTCCAGTGGTCCATGCGTTTCACACATATTTGTGTTGCCAAAAAAGACAGAGGAGGTGCAGTGCACATTTGTGTTGATATGCACCAGGCCAACAAAGCAATTAGGAGAGAAAGACATCCTGGTCCCTAAATAGCGGACATGATCATGCAGCTAAACGGAGCAAAGATCTTCTCCCATCCTAACCTGAACAAAGGACATCATCAACTCGAACTGGAAAATAACTGTAGGTACATTACTACTATTTTGAGGATGTTATTTACCGAATTATTCAACCTGTTACGCATGCTTTCAATTACAGTGATGACACACTGGTTTGAGGGGCAACACAAAAGGAGCACGAGAATGCTCTTATGGAGGTGTGCCAATTATTTGCTGATGCAGGTCTCCTCTGAATGCAGCAAAGTGTGAGTTTCACAGAACCAAAGTAAAATTCTTTGCACATGAGGTGTAAGCACTGTCATCTACCTACCCCCACAAGATGTAACCATGCCACGATCCTTCTTAGGCATGGCCAGTTGTTGCTTAAGGTACATTTGTGACTTTTCTACAGTGAGTGCTCCATTGAGAGACTTAACGAAGCTGAATATCCCATTTCACTAGTCTCCTGCTGATAATGTTGAATTCCAAACATTACAAAACGTACAGGATGAGCTACCCATTAATGAGAGGGTAAAATATTGAGACAGCAAGTCATTGAGCTAACCATTGTGGCACTGGAGCCGTAAGAGACCTAGGGCCACATGTACGAAGGATTTTGCACGCCACAAACAGCGAATAAGGCTGTTTGCGATGTGCAAAATGCACTTCCCCATGTACAAACCTAGATTTGTGATTCTGTAAACTTTTTACCGAATCGCAAAACGGGATTGCGACTCATAATTAGGAAGGGGTGTTCCCTTCCTAATTGCGACTCACAGTCCCATGTAGGATTGTTTTGTGACCGCGAATCACACACTGGTGCTAACCCATTCGCAAACAGGAGGGGGTCCCCATGGGACCCCTTCTCCTTTGTGAGTGTCATAAAAAACATTTTTTCAGAGCAGGCAGTGGTCCAATGGACCACTGCCTGCTCTGAAAAAATGAAACAAAAAATTTTTCATTTTTTGTTTTTGTAATGCATCTTGTTTTCCTTTAAGAAAAACGGGCTTCATTTAAAAAAAAAAAAAAAATGCTTTCTTTAAAAGCAGTCACAGACATGGTGATCTGCTGTCTCCAGCAGGCCAACATCCCTGTGAGGGCCGCCATTCACAAGGGGGTCGCAAATTGCGACCTACCTCATGAATAATCAGGAGGTGGGCATTTGCGACCTCCTTCAAATCACTATTAGTGTCAATGACACTATACTACATTCGGATTTGCGACTCGCAATTTGCGAGTCACAAATCTGAACTTTTGTACATGTAGCCCCAAGTGTGGTTTTCTCACATAGATGAACAAGTTGAGAGAGAGCTAAAGGCATGCAACCTTTACAAATGTTTATCTCCCAAGGTGACTCAATATCCATTGGCTATGTCTGACTTTTCTGCGCATGCCTGGGAGAGAGTTGCAGTTGATTTCTTTGGGGCTCTAGAAAATGGACATCAACTCATGATAGTCAGTGATGAATACTCACGTTTTCCTCTAGTGGAAGACTTATCACCGACAACCCATGACAAAGTAATTGAGTGGCTTGATAACATCCTTGCGGCGTGGGGCATCCCCACTATTCTCAAATCTGACAATGGCCTGCATTAAAATAGCAAAGAGTTCAATGGGCTTCTTGTTTGACTCAATGTCAAGCATCAAAAGAGTACACCTTTCTAGCCACAAGCCAATGGAGTTGTTGTGTGATTTATAGGCACGCACAATAGGGTAATTCAGCAAGTGTCAATGGAGGGAATTGATATAAACCAAGCCCGGTACTCAGCCTTTTGTGTCTGTCAATCAAGTCCTCAATCCACAATTGGTGAGAGCCCTGCCACTTTGCTATTTGGGAGAGCCATCGGAACTAGACTATCACCAGACCAATCGATGAATGCTGATAAGGTTTGTGTCATACGTACTTCTCACAAGTGCAAAATTAAAACATATGCTGATCAACGCAGACGTGCCGAGGACACAGTCTCTGAGGAAAGGGACTTGGTACTGGTCAAACAGAATTGAAAGCGGAAAATGGACACTCTGTTTGCTGTCAACACTTTGTGGGTCGAACATGCAAAGGACACATGATGACAGAGCACCGTCCCAGAAAATCCATCATACGGGGCTCATCACACTTTAAACACCTACCTCAGCGTTCATCAGCCCCTGAGCTACAAGCGAGGCAACCCCGCCTGGATGTCCAGTTAGCACATATGAGCCTATGCCACTGGTGTCTGATGACAGTGCACCTCAACTAACTAATATCCTCTGATCTGGAAGAACAGTGCGAGCACCTCAGTGACTCACTGAGGAAATATAATGCTAATTTTGTTTGTACTTTTTATTTAACAAAGGGGGAGATGTCTTTCACCTCATGCAAGCTAGAACCCTCGCAGTCGTCATCTGATGAGAGGTGTTAAGGTGGCGTTATGAAACTTATGACGCAGTGCGAGCAGGGTACAAAAATATGTTAAAGTATAAAGTGGTCTGTTATAGCGCTCCGTTGGTGGTGTATTCATTGCATGCTCAAAGGCTACACTTGGCGCCTTTTAACAAAGCAGGAAAGGGCTTTTATCAAGGACAGCATCCTTGAGGATAGCACTACAGTGTTTAAAGAAGAAGCAAAGGGGGTGTGGCCAAGAAGGGGGCGGGCTAAGATGTGTTTTCCCTGCCCTCTGTCTGCACTGCTCGACCAACCCCGCTGAAGAGCCGCTGGAGCCTATGTGGGCTCCTGTCAAAGTACCCATTGTCGACTACTGCACGGAGAGCAACTGGGGAAACCGATTGCAGGAGTGCCTTGTCATTCAGGGATGCAACGTTGGACCCTCCACCAAGGTTTCAACATGGTGGGCACGGCTTGCAGCTAGATGGCTCAAGGACAATGGGTGATCCAACCACATCTGCTTGGCTTCCAGTGCCTGTCCTCTTCTGACCACGAAAATAAGCATCCGTGCGGAGGGACAAGTGAGACTTTGACTCAAGCCCAGGACGCCCAACAAGCCGGGAGATAAAGCTAGTCGGGGGGAGCGACTGGCTGGGGATCGGCTGCACACTCATAGTAGCACAGGCCTCATAGGCTGCCTTCCTCTCCACAACACTAGAAGCTAACTAGCTGATGACTGAGATCTTCGGGGCAAGCACAGAGCGATACGGAATACTGGGGCCTACACCCAGCTCTCCAGCAATAAGCAGAGCTTGCCCAGACAAGAGGGAAGGCGCACACAGACAGCTGACGACAGAAAAGGGGGTACCGGGGGAGGTGCGGCAGCAACACAATCCGTGACCGGAGCTAAGGAGACGATGTGGTGTGGCCAACCCTCGCCAAGACAAGATTCTTCCAGACAGCTTTTTGACCAGGCACAATCAAACCCACCCAACTGAGGCCCAACCGATTCTACTGGAACATCGCCGCACAACACCCCAGAACAGGAAGCCTGTCTGTTGTGCGGTAGCACTTGTGACATCAAGCTGTGTCAGCCTTCTTCAAGGGGCCCCCTTCCTTGACTGTGTGCTAGAGAGGAAGAGCGGACCGCCCTAAATCACCGGTCCGGACCCAGGCTGGGGACGGGCGGGGCGAGCACTTCCCAGCCAGTTCCCACAGAGGTTGGTGCTCTTCAGAGGGTGATCACCTCTGGGCCAGACTGGACACAACTACATGGACCCCGGTGGGACCCCGCAGCCCCAAACGCTCCTCAAGACATGACAGGGCTGGGCCTATTTTCCACGAGAGTGCTGCAAAGACATCCACAAACCGGCCAGCCACTGCAGCATCAATACGCCGTGCTTGCCCCCCCCTCGATGGGCCTCCTCTTCGAAGCTGGGAACTGAAGCCTCTTTGCCAACCTAGAACACATGGGCGTTTGGTCGCCTAGGGCAGCGAAGGGGGCTGAATGGTGAAAGACCCCATTTGGACCATCCCAGCCTGCAACATACCCAGAGACCTAGGGCTGCCCTCCTAGTACCTGACAGCAGGAGGAAGAAGAGTGCAGATAATGAGTGCCACCTTTAACTGTGTAGCAACCTGCTGCATACTACCCTCTATCCTGCCACTATGGCAACGACCCCCAGCAAAAAACAGCGCTCTCTGAAAGATGTGCGCGTCAAGGCACCAACTCCTAACCACTCCCTCCAGTCGACCCAGAACACCCAGTTGGAACAGGAGGGGACAGAGGGCCCGGACACCTGCTTTTTCCTGGAGGCACTGCTCCCATCACTGAAGGACGATCTCTATACAGTTAAACAGGAGCTGTTGCAGGACCTGAAATCGGTCTGGAAAGATTTGGCAGGGATCGGAGACAGGGCCTCTACCTTGGAAGACAATGCTTCTGGCCGAGACAAGGAAATGGAGCACCTCCAACGGGAGGTAATTTGTCTCAAGGAACAGCACGTGGACCTTCAAGTACATGCTGAAGACATTGAAAACAGGTCAAGGTGTAACAATATGAGCATCAAGGGAGCTCGGACAGATGTGGAGGTGGGCGAATACGGATCATACGTTAAAACCCTCTTTGCCCAGATACTGAGCTCCACAGCATCAGAAGTTCAACTGGACAGAGCACATAGAGTGGGCCCTTCTCGTTCATCCCCCTCTCGTTCAGCAGATATCCTGGTGTGTGCCTACATGATGTTTCAGTAAAGGAACAAATCATCCACATGGCTAGGGAGCTACACCTCCTGCCATTCTGAGGACACACCCTGACCCTGTACCAGGATCTTTCTGCCATCACCCTTCAAAAATGAAGAGACTTCCATCCAGTGACATCCTATCTTAAAGAGAAAGGCACCACCTACTCCTGGGGGCACCCATTCCAACTTTTCTTTGGCAGCTCCACCAAATCTGCTCATTGTCTGCAGCCTGTGAACTCCTGGGTATAGATGGAGATGTAGCCAGGGAGAGCGGGTTCAGCCTGGCGAACCTCAGAGGCCCCAGGTGCAATCGCTGACACATATGCCCATCTTCTGCGAGTGGTTTAAAACCAGACACTAGGCCCAAGAGAGGAGAGCAGTACTGGAGTTACTGAGGAGAGACCCTGACTCATGAGAATCACCTTGACTAAACAAGACCCGGAGTCGAGCACTTCAGATTGCCTGGGGGAACACAGGTGCGTATATGGGGAGAAAGGGAACTGCAAGACATCGACTCTCCACCCGGAGGGGAAGTCGTTGGCCCAATTATGGGCCTACTCCTGTCCTGGGACATTGTTCTTGTTGCTGTTTATGTTTTCTACCAGGGATATTGACTTGGGACACTCACATTGACCAGATGGCATTCTTTGGAAGGAACTCACACACTGAGGGGGGGACCACATGCTGCCGAACATACTTTCTGACCACCACAGCAACACCGGGAGGGAGATGCTGTTAAGATTACACAACCCTTCTGCCACACATGATTCTTTACAGATAATGACCCTCAATGTCAAGGGCCTTAGTAATTCCATTAAGAGAAGGGCTATTCACTCATACCTAGAGTGCACATGGGCAGACATATATCTCCTTTAGGAGACGCATCTCCTGGCGAAAAACTGGCACTGCCTGAAGTCCAGGGCCTTTCAGCAGCAATTCCACTCTTCTGCTACCAATAAAACAGCCAGGGTGGTCATTTTTATTTCCAATCTTTAAGGGGCGGGTGTGGGACAAGATTGAGGAGATCAAAGGTCGGCTGTTGACGTTCCATATACGCATCGGGGTGAGCCCTGGTACTTATATCTAACGAGGCCCAGAAGCCTTTCATCCGCAAAGCACTTGCTGAAACAATGAACACTAAGAAGAAATTGATTTTGCTGGGGGGGTGACCTCAACACAGTGTTTCAAAATGATCTGGACCGCTCGATAGCCAGACGGGGGGCAGCAAGGGAGCTCTCAAAGGAGTGCGCTCTAGGGATAGCTGAGCTGGGACTGCACGATGTATGGAGAGAGGCCCACCCACAGTCCAGGGAGTACTCTTTCTACTCCTACGTACATAAAACATATGCTAGACTTGAACACTTTTTAGGCACAAGGAAACTGCAGAGTCTTGTTGCTGATGTAGACATAGAACCTCACTCCCTGTCCAATCACTCGGCGGTAGTGATCATTCTTACCCTCCTACCGGCAAACTGAGTACATTGGTACTGGCATCTATGAGAGATCCTCCTCTACAGACCCGAAGTAGTCAAACAAGTTGACCAGACTATTCGCTCATATTTACTGACCAACAACACAGCCAGCACATCTGTATTGGTCTGTGAGATGCACTGAAGGCAGTGTTCAGGGGAACCTTCATAGCAATCTCCACTGGCGACAATCTGATACACCAGGAGAAAAGAGACCAGCTAAAACAACAAGTCAAAGAACTAGAGCACATCTGCCAACGTACAGGCGCCCCTAGGATATGGAGGCAGGTAAAGGCGACACGGAAACTGCTTGCTCACTTAGATCTTGACAGGGCTGAGTATTCCTTTCTCTGCCTCAACCAACATTCTATGTAGGAGGAAACAAGTGGGGGTGCCTCCTAGCCAACAGACTCAGAGCCTAAACGCCAGGTAACAGGTGTTAAGAGGCTAACTCAGGAAAACGGCTCCAAGGTCGGTACTGACAACCATACTGCAGCCTAATTCGGAGACTTTTACTACGACCTATACTCTGCACAGCCTATACCCGAAAACACTTTTGAGGGGTATCTCCAGGCCGCGAACATGTCCCGCTTGACCCCAACACAGGCAGATGAGATTGATCAACCCATCCACACAGAATAGGTTATAGCAACTATTGCTCGCCTGAAACCCCATAAATTTCCGGCACTGGATGGTTTCCCGACCAGCTTCTATAAGACCTTTTGTCACGCACTGGCCCCCATCTTAATCAGGGTGTTCAATTCCATAGAGGGTCTGAACATGCTTCACCCATCCATGAGAGATGACTCAATAGTTGTAAACCCTGCAAAGATCCAAGAAATGTGCATCCTACAGACCGATTTCTCTTCTCAACGTGATGTGAATTGTTAACTGGTATTCTCATATGAACCCACTGATGCTCAGATTGATTAGCCCGGAACAGGCTGGACTCATTCCCTCGAGGCAATACAGTGACAACACCAAGTGAATCCTCCACATCATAGATAAAGCCGGACATTCTAAGCGCGAGGTGCTACTCCTAGCAGTGGATGCGGAAAAGGTATTTGATCATGTACACTTGCCCTATTTGACAGCCACATTTATATGCTTTGACTTCAGATCCAAGTTCCGCAACTGGGTACTATGCAATTACACGCACCCAAGGGCAACGGTTAGGGTGAATGGGATGACCTCAGCCCATTTCCACATTGGCAGAGGGACTCAACACGTTATCACAGAGCTCCGCTTTGGAGGGGGGGACACATCACCTGCCTATATCCTGATGATGTCCTACTAGCTCTTAATGATCCACCGTCTTCACTACCGGCATTTCTGACGGGGCAGAGCTATTCAGCACTGCTGCAGGATTCTGGATAAATGTCCGAAAATCACAGGCCCGAACCTCTTGGTTTCTCCGCAAATGGAGGCGTTGCTCGCGGGTTGCATTCCGATTCAGTGGAACACGGCCACCATTCCATATGCTGGCATTCAACTATCCCTGACGGTAGCCGATACCACTAGACTGTAATATTGCTCCCTCCATGGGCAAATGACTCAAGACCTCGCCCGATGGAGCTCATACCCGCTCTCATAGCTCGGCTGGATAGCAGTGCTCAAGATGACGCTATCCATCGCATCCTCTTCCTATTGCAGACCCTACCAGTGGACCGCCTGCCGGGTATGATCAAAGCCCTTCAACAGGCACTGTCCATTTTATGTGGATGGATAAACATCCTTGCATGCATCACGTCTAGAAATGTCAGTCCATTAGTGAGGGAGGACTGGAAGTTCCAAATTTTAAGTTATACTCCCAAGCTGCCCAGCTTCGCCATCTGGTTGAATGGTCAAGGGCTGAGTTTTAAAAGCTGTGGCTTTTAATGGATAGAGTGATCACGGACATACACCTGTGTAAGGTGACCTTTCTAAACAAAGTGCAAAGACCTAGGGGACTGTACTCTTCCCCAATTACGAAGCCACTGCTCGGGTGTGGGACGTGGTGGTAATGGCAACAGGCTTCCCCACTTTCCTCTCGCCCTATTCTTGATAACCTGGACTTCACGCCCAGTCTAGACTAGTAAGCAAAATTTGTGAGAATACTTCGGGCTGCCCGAGACTGAAAACCTATACTAACTCTAAGTCAGGCATTGGGTAACGCTCCCTATCATAAAACCCAGGGCCCAGAGACATCTAACCTCATTAGAACAATGGCTCTTCCCGAAGCTCACAGACAAGCGGATGATTTCAGAGCTCTATCGTCTCCTACTGCGGGCCCTCCCATCCCCAAAACGTCCAGGGCAAGTACGTTGGGAACAGGAGATGGGTAGGGAACTCAGCTCCAAGGAATGGGGAGAAATTCACTATAGAGCCAGGCACACAACCCACAACATAGCGAGCATGGAAACAGCTATAAAAATCACCACCCATTGGTGTCACACACCTCACCGCTTAAAAAAATGCTAGCCCACACATACAACCGACTGCTGGAGACAGTGAGGCCAATTGGGTACACTGCTCCACATCCTTTGTGAATGTCCCGAGATCTCCCACTTCTGGGATCACTTATTACTAGACATGGGTACACACCTGGGAACACAGCTACCCCGATTCCCTGCCTATACAATTCTTGGCCTACCAAACCTGCTCACCTGCCCGCTTAAAACTCATGTGGAATGTGTCGGCCTAGCCCTGGATGGCACATCAGACAATTCCATCAGACGTGGGGACACATCTGATGGAGGCCACCCATCTGGCCTGGCTCCGCAGAATCTGGTATATCCTGGAGATGGAGAAACTCTCTTTAGTCTTAATTTTGCAAGGGGACTCTTATGAAGAACTGTAGAAACCATTTATCTCACTTCTGTCCCCAGAATTCCAGGAACTCACGTGCCTCAAATATCTCAGGTTGATGCGGCTCTTGGACAGAGTCCCCCTGAGTGGATCCTAGTTCACTTAGAACCCAACTACGCAATCACTTCACCACTTCTCCTGTCAAGCGCTCAAGTCTCCCTGGGGGTGGAAGAGGGAGGGAGGGTAGTTCAATTATTAGTTCTCCTTTAAGGTAGGAATGCTTTCCTTATGTTGATGTACCTGATCAATACGATTATACTCTATCATACTTCTAATAAAAATGATTTAAACCATAAAGAAGAAGGAAAATTAGCAGCATTTCACTCTTTTGATTCTCACTTCTATGCTGCACAGAGGGTTCAATATATACTTCAAAATGCTTACTGGAGTCTTGTCATTTACCAAAGTTTACCACAAATAATATACAAAATTGAAGGAAACTATATTAGCAAATGAAATAAAATTAGTGATTAAATCTCTAAAGATAAATAAAGCCCTGAGACCCGACAGTTTTATGGGTAACTTACAAACAGTTTGGATCCCAGCTGACCCTTTTTGGAGGTGGTTATACAACTCTTCTACATTAACCAGAACAATCATGCCATCTATGATTGAGGAAACCATCTCGTTCATAGATAAACAGGATAAGGACCCCAGCAGCTGTGCTTCATATTGGCCAATAACACTTCTCATTATCGATGATAAGATCTGTACAAAAATCCTGGCTACCCGCCTGGAATCAATTATAAATTTCTTTATGCATATGGATCAAACAGGCTTCATTAGAGCCTGACATTAAGAGAGTAGTTTACCTGGTCGAAAAAGATAAAAAAGAAAGCGATTCCCACAATCTTGGTGTCTCTTGTAGCAAAGAAAACTTTCTACTGGGTGGATTGGGGCTTCTTATCGATGGCACTGGAAAGGGTAGGCATTGTCCCATGATTTCCATCCATAGTCCTGGCAGGATATCAGTGTCAAACACTGTGCATCCTATCCATTCCTATTACACTGGCCTGGGCACATACCAGGGTTGCCCCTTGTCTCCTTTGTTTTTCACTGTCAGCATAGAACCTTATGCATAGGATGGACAGTGAGATATTGGGTCTCTCATTCAGTAGAGAGAAAACGGTATTTGGTATTTGGGTATGATGTTCTGTTGACTCTTAGTAACCCAGAAACAGGTCTCGCATTTAGTGACCTATGAAAGTGTGTCAGGTTTTAGAATTAACACTACCAAATCCGAGATACCAGATGGGTAGACAAATGTATTATATACATGAGTGTTAAAATAGCTGCTACCATATCCAATCTTTTTATTCTCAATTTTACACCCTGGTTTGCTGAGATCTCAAAAGATCTTGAAAGATGAGCATTCCTCCCAGTATCCTGGCTGGGATGAATCAATGCAATAAAAATAATGATCTGCCATGGCTTTTCTGTTTCAGGCCTTACCCATAATACTCCCAAAAACGTACCGCTTTCTTGAAATATATTTGGGGAGGTGAGAGAGCCATGTAGCCTATAAGATTCTTTGTAGACCTTGAGAGAGTGGAGACTTGGCTTTGCCTGATATTTACACTTATGTAGACTTAACTACAAATCCTAACAGAATGGGGCGCACATGAATCTGAAAAAGCTTAGCTACATATGGATAAAGCAATAGTGGCCCACCCTCATAGGACCTAATCTGTAAGCCCAAAAGGGATAGTTCACCCAACATATACCTTAGTATTCCTACCAGCACAATGTTAAAAATGTGGGACAATATTAACAATCAACTGCACTGAACTACATATCTAACTCCTCTCAGTCCTATACACTTCGATCCTTCATTCACACCAGCATTACTCCTGTTACCTTCGAGGACTGATGCAGGAGTGAATGTCTCAGGATAAGCGATATGTGTTACATGGGCAACAGCAAGATATTTCTCGACTATAAAACTGAATTGAATCTGGGTGAACATGCACAACTTCACAATGCTCCATTGCGAGACTGGGTATCTCACCCAACCATAAACAATACTGTGACATGAGACCACACCCCAATGGAATGACCAATTTAATAAATATCTCACTGGGCCAAAGGGATAATTTCTTCATTGTATCAGCTTCTCATTACAGCATCACTCCCACCTTCATACATATACAAGGGCAAATGGCATGCAAAAGGTACATAAAGGGCAACGATGGGCACAGGTATGTTACACCCTATATAAAATTTCACAGTGTGTTGGGCAAGGAAGCTTATTATAAATCACTTTACGATTGTTACAGCTAGCCCACCAACCTGCCTACATTTTGTTCAGGGGAGTGTCCACTCTGCTGGGGTGAGTATGGCAATTTGGGAGATAGGATACATGTAAGGTGGGCATGAACTAAGATTAAACCTTTCTGGGGAGAGGTTTTGAAAAACCTTAGAACAATATTGGGCTATCCTGTTCTGGACTATTTGTATTTTGTCATTTTTGGGGTGACTCTGCAGGAATTACAAGGAATCTCCTTTTATACTGCTTTAGGGTTGGTAGAACTAGCCCACAAAACTGCATACAATTAGTCCTGATGTGTCTCAACTATTCTGATGAGAGTGTGGCAGTTTGGGAGATATGATACATATATGATGGTCATGCCCTAATATCAAACCCTTCTGGCCAGAAATTAAAAAAGAAATTGCAACAATATTGGGCTATCCTGTCCTGAATGATCTGTCTTTTGTCACCCTTGGGGTGATTCTGCAGAAATTACAAAACCAGACGAAGGGGGACAAACTCACAATCTGGAACTGCTTGAGTGCAGCGAAAACAACTGTTGTGGTTTCCTGGAAAATGAGAGACCTGTTGTACATCACCCAGTGGTATGCCCGGATTTGGCATCCTTAGCCTTTGGCAATGGAAAAACTCTCTTGGAACCTCACAGAGGAAATTAGTCTGCGCATTCTATTCAGAACTGTTGCTTAATTCCCTATCAATGAAATCCCTGTGATGGATTATCCGCCTAATATGAAACCCCTTAATCTCTTTTGATACACAATATTGTTCAATTTTTAAGCTACTTTGGTTGGTTGTAGCACTTCAACGTAATTTGTTGTTTGACACTTCTAGATATTTGGGATGTGCTTATTGCACTATGGTTGCAGTTGATACAATGACTTATTGGCACTTTTATGGTTGCATCTTCCCAAGGGGTGGAAGATTCTGTTGCGGTAGGGAGAGAATGAAGGAATTCTTCTCTTCTTTTTACTCTTTTAACTTGTGGATTTTAGCAATTCATTTAAAAGAAGTTTGGGGCTTCTGATACAGGGCATAGTATTCTGATTTCATATCTATCGCCAGGGGCGCAGCTTCAGGGGTGTGTGTGTGTGTTAGGTATTACACACGCCTATTAAATGTATTTTGTAATAAATAGCTGGGTACAGCTGCTTTCAGTCATGTATGGTACGGTGTCTGTTGGATTTCATCAGGGTTTCTTACACACACAGACAAAAATGCACACATACTCTTTCCCTCTCTCTGTCAGGAAAGGCCTACAAAACGTAGGTTGTTCCACATAATAATGTGCTTTCTCTCAGTACCACGAACAATCCGTATTCCTCTGGCTTTCCGCTGCCTCTTAAGCTCCTCTTGTGCGCCTTGCTTGTTGTATAATGTATTTTTGCATTGTGTGCCAGCCAGATTGTTGGAAATCTAAATCTCGCACCCTCCACCCCAATCTTACAGGCCAAGCTACACCCCTCTCGATCTCTTATTCTCTAAGTATCTCTACTACTCTGGAAAACAACAAAATTATCTTGTTACAAAGTGTTACTCTTCAGCCCGATATCTGCCCCAAGGGTGTTAACTAAGATGACAGCTCTCATTGTGGATCATAAGACTCTTCAAGGAATTCCAGTGTTATCTTTCCTTTATGACTGGTTGCTCCATGCTCCTCCAGGAGAAAATCTTTCATATTTGAGAACACATGAAGTAAGCTATCGCAAACCTGATATTTCTTCTAAACATTCCCATATGTCAACCTTGCTTGACAAGAGATGTCACTACGGATGGTCAGTGTTAGAAAGCCAGAGATCATTGAACTTGAAGAGGAAGCTTTTGGCGAAAATTCAGAGCTTAGATATATTTTCAGGAATTAATTCTTCGCAAGAGAGCTCTGGTCAAGATAGCCAACACAGTTTCCGTCTCCTACATTAATCACCAAGGGAGTACTTGGTCCAGGAGTCTGCAGATGAGTTCGAGGGGAGACGAGAAGCTGTTGGGTCTTGCTACAGTCCATAACGAGGGGGGCACATAACATACTTTTGGGGGGGAAGTGGCCTAGCAGCAGGACAAAATGGCGGCACTTTAGGAAAGCTCAAACGGCCGGATCTCTTATCCATGAACCACATCCTCCAAAAATGACTTGAAAAATTGCAGAAAGTAATAAAGCACCAATCTGACAAACATCCTGGTTTAGGCGGCCAAGACATGGCCTAGGCACTGGGACTGGTATCTGCTTGCCAGAGAAAGGCAACCCGAGCCGCATTCTGCACTGAGAAAGGGCAAACCGAGCGAAGGTACATGATCCCTGGAGCGACTGAGGCCTCACCTGGTGGGATGTGAGCGCTGAAGTGCCAGGTCTACGAGGACTCTGCTGAGAGCTCAGGAGAGTGCAGCAGGAGCCCTGGTTTGAGGCAGAAATGTGGCCAGGGCCAACTGGTTGCGGCTGGCGGCCCACAGACAGCACTGAGGCCTACTCACGGCCTGCCATATCCACCCAATCAAACGACGGGGAAGCACAGAAGAGGGGGCCATGGTGCCTGCAGCTGGCCGGAGAGAGGTCAGCTCGTTCTATAGACGCTGCAGTACTGCGGCTCTTGCCTTAGAACATAACCCTTCAGACAACCTACAAGAGAGAGCCCCAATACATAATTCTTCATGCCCAGACTGCATTAGGAGGTAACTGCAGTGTTTTTACAGATCACAAAATGGCAACACCACAATACTGATTCCATGAACTGCACTCATGTAAACCCCACAAAATCACTAGCTTGCAGCATTGCAAAGCACCAGCCTAGAGGGTGATTTACATTGGGAGAAAAAGTCTAACTCATGGGAAGCCCCTCTGGTTAAGGAGATAATCTTTTCTTTAGAGTTCTACACTTGGGGGGCCCTCATCCTGCATGTATTTTGCTTTCAACCCAGTACATTCTGCTTCTCACTCCATCATGGGCAAAACAGATGGCAGACTGGTGCGCCTAATGTTTGACACCAGGAAGAGTACTAAGCCCCCTGAGAGTGAGCATACTTCTTCATCAGAGCGAGAAGAACACACAAAGGGAGAAGAAATTAAAACTTTGTTACAGGAAATGAGATCAAGCCTCTCAAATATAGACTTGAAAATTGATTCTCAAACCCAGAGGATGAATGATATGAAGGAATTTTTAGATAAGCAACACACACGTTTTTCCACTACTGAACAACGTACTTCTGACATGGAGGACACCCTTGTGCAGCAGGCTAAGGTGGTAAAGGAGATGCAGTGCTTCCACCTCAAAACCAAGGACCTGGAAGCCCGATCAGAGATAAGTAATGTACGCATCACTGGAGTCCCAGAATCCATCACCATGGGACACACCAGAGACTATATTGAAAAACTGCTATTGACGGTGTTTGAGGCAGAAAGTTTCTCCAAGACCTTTGTGATTGTATGGGCGCACCACTCCTTGGCACCCAGACCTCAGCCAGGCACGCCACCTAGGCCCATCATTGCCAAATATTTAAATTACAGCAATACGGATTAGCTTATGCGACTGGCAAGGGAGGCAAAGGAAACCAGACATGAAGGTATGCAACTCTCCTTCTGTCCAGACTTCACACAGACCATTCAGGATGCTCTAAGAAGTTCCTCCTTGTTAAAAAGAAACTGCAAGAACGCGGCCTACCCTACACCATGCGGTAACTTGTGTGCCTCAGAGTGACATAGAGGGGTAACACTATGGTATTCACGGACCCTAAGAGTGCTTTCACTTTCCTCCAGAAACAATCGTCGACACAGAAGTGCAGGAAACTGGCCTCTTGTTGCAGTACCCCCTCACACACACGTTTTGCCTGATATCTGATGGTAACTTGACTGAGTGTGTACTGGAATCCTGCTAACCAGACCCCAGCACCTGTGTTCTTTCCCTAAAACTGTACCACTGTTTACACAATTGGCACACCTCTGATACAAAGATATGTCCCTTGTAAAAGGTACCAATGGTACCAAGGGCCGTGTGGACAGAGTGGGACCCCTAAGTTTCTGCAGCATAGATTGTGCCACCCTAAGGGACCCCTCACCAAACGCATGCACACTGCCATTGCAGATTGTGTGTGTTAGTGGAGGGAAAAAGTTAAAGTCGACATGGCATCCCTCTCAGGGTGCCATGCACACTAACCACTGCCTGTGGCACAGGTAAATCACCCCTCTAGCAGGTCTTACAGCCCTAAGGCAGGGTGTACTATACCATAGGTGAAGGCATAGCTGCATGAGCAATATGACCCTACAGTGCGAAAGTGCATTCTTAGATATTTGAAGTGCAGTGTGGCCATATTGTGTAAATGGGCTGGGTGTTTGTCATTACAAACTCCACAGCTCCATGATGGCTTCACTGAAGACTGAGAAGTTTGATATCAAACTTCTCAGCACAATGAACCCACACTGATGCCAGTGTTGGATTTATTGTAAAATTCACACAGAGGGCATCTTAGAGATGCCCCCTGTATTTTACCCAACCCTCTAGTGTAGGGCTGACCGGTCTGTGCCAGCCTGCGACTAACAGACAAGTTTCTGACCCCATGGGGTGAGAACCTTTGTGCTCCCTGGGTCAGGGACAAAACCTTCTCTGAGTGGAGGTGCTTCTCACCTCCCCCTGCAGGAACTGCAACACATAGCGGTAAGCCTTATAGGCTCATGCCACCTCTTACAATCCCTCAGGGCACTCCAGCTAGTGGAGATGCCCGCCCCCAGACCAAGGCCCTCTTTTGGCGGCAGGTCCGGTGGAAAAATTAGGTAAAACAGAGAGGAGTGACCACTGCAGCTGGGATCACCTCTAAGGTGTCCAGAGCTGAAGTGAACCCCTCTTTATAAAATCCTCCATCTTGTTTTGGAGGAGAGTGACTAATAGGGATAGGAATGTGCCCTCTCCTCAAAGGGGGTGGGGACAGGAAGGGTGTAGCCACCCTCAGAGACAGTAGCCATTGGCTACTGCCCTCTGACCCCTGCAATGTATTTAGGGGCACCACTGAACCTTCCTCACCAGATTCCTGGCGACCTCAAGAAAGGACTGAAAAGTTGATCCCAGCATTAAAGACTCCAGATGACAACTGACTTGGCCCCAGTCTTACCGGCCTGTCAGCAGCTTCAAAGAACCTTCTACGAAAAGGCAAAGCATCCTGCAGCACCAGGAACTTCTAAAAAAAAACAGAGGACTACCTGCCCAGCAGAAGACCAAGACCTTCCAAGGACAACAGTCCTGTCGAGAAGAAACCTTCCAAAATGATTCCACAACTGCCCCGGATCCGCAAGCTCTGTCCACTCTGCACCCGGCGCCCAGGGCCCGTGTCCATGTGCCCCTCAGTCCAGAGAAGGTCCCCAGGTGATTCCAACCTCGAGACCACCCTGGGTTGACCCCTCTTGGCCAACACGACGACACCTGCAGCCTGAATCTGAAGGACTTCCCTGACCGCAACCGGATCCCACAAAGATTCCCGATGCCCAAAGGTACCCCTGCACCCGCAGCCCCCTGACCTTTGGGAATCCAACCGATAGTCCAGCAACATCCAGCGGGCACCTCCCCTACTTGTCCAGCCTTTGGTTTTCAGGAACCGACCCCCTGGACCCAGCCTGCAATATCTTTGTGACCCCGGGGGTTCCCTCATTGAAAAGCACTGGGTGCCCGACACTGTGCTGGCACCCTGCACCCGGCTGCCCTTGTGCCACTGAGGGTGTGTGTTTGGTGTTGACCTGTGCCCCGGCCCAGTGCCCATCTAGACCCCCCAGGTCTGTGCCCTGCAACCCGTTTTCTTCCGGGTGCCCCAGTTCTCATTGGAGTCCTTTGAAAACCCAACGTCAAATTGGACCTCTGCACCAGGCCGGCCTTGTGTTGCTGGTGGTGCACTTTTGGGGTCAACTTGAACTTTGACCTGTGGACATCCTAACCCCGAAAGACTGAGATCGTAATTTGAGTACTTACCTGTATGCTAACACATTTCCTCCCCTTGGACTGCATTGGTTCCAATGAGAAAATTGCACTGTCAACCTTTAAAATTGAAAAGTGTTATTTACTTGTAATCGGTTTCATCTGCAAAACCTAAACAAAGTATATTTGATACATATGCTTGATACCTACTTACAACTGTACTTACCTGCAACAAAGACCTTTTGGTTCTACTAATAAAGTAACAAAATATCTCCTGGACTCTATGCACACTATACCTCATTTTGGTATAGTATATACAGAGCCAGCTACCTACAATAAGAACTTACCTCCTGGAAATAGTGAGAATCCAGACTCCCGCTTAATGAGACTGAATGAGGGACCCATTGTGTAAGACATACTTGCCTGTCGAGTGCCAACGTGGATGGCTGACTGCTCATGTGTATCAAGTGGAGTACATTTGCTTGCCACTATATTGGGGTAATACCTAGGGTCTGCTAATTGCCCTTTCAGGTCAGAAAAACACATGATCAAGCTTTGATGTTCGTCTGCTCACATACATTAATTAGCGCTATGTCCCATATGTTGTCGTTCTGGCTGCCCCTGGCTACATGCCACTGTGGGTACAAGTTCTGACCTATACGGTGTTATTTCACTCCAATTGCATGGTGTATTTCGTTCTGTGTTTTCACTAGGAATTTGAGTCCTGGTGTAGGTGGTGCGGGCTGTTAAAAAAGGCAGATTATGCAGTTTGCACGGTACTAGGCTATCAAAATATTACAAAAAGAACAAGTGATGGACGGAATGCTGAACAATGTTAAACATTCACCCCCAGTACAGAGATCTAGGCCTAAATCCATCGTTTTTTGCCCCCCATGCCGTTCCAGTTTGGACCCAGCTATATGCAAATCAGTCTTGACCCTGTTCCCCATGGGAACAGTCCAGCTCGAACTGCCAAGCCAGGTACTCCCTGGACTGGAAACAAGCATCCTAGGACCGTTTTCAGGGTATCACCCTTCATCAGCCAGGCTAGCTTGATTCCAGTGGCATGGGGAGCACGGGACCCACGTCTGGGCATACCCTTCCCACTTGGGGTGACAAATGCAAAAAGAACAAGTGATGGACGGAATGCTGAACAATGTCAAACATTCACCCCCAGTACAGAGATCTGGGCCTAAATCCATCGTTTTTTTGCCCCCCATGCCGTTCCAGTTTGGACCCAGCTATATGCAAATCAGTCTTGACCCTGTTCCCCGTGGGAACAGTCCAGCCCGAACTGCCAATCCAGGTCCTCCCTAGACTGGAAACAAGCATCCTAAGACCGGTTTCAGGGTATCACCCTTCATCAGCCAGGCTAGCTTGATCCAGTGGCATGGGGAGCACGGGACCCACGTCTGGGCATACCCTTCCCACTTGGGGGGACAAATGCAAAAAGAACAAGTAATGGACGGAATGCTGAACAATGTCAAACATTCACCCCTAGTACAGAGATCTGGGCCTAAATCCATCGTTTTTTTGCCCCCCATGCCGTTCTGTCAAAATCGTACTCCTATGCCCGACATAGCTTCACACAGTTTATGAGTGACAGGACAGATCATATTTTGCACCCTTTGAAGCTAGTCACTTGGAATGGTCGAGGACTCAACAATCCCCGGAAGTGAAGATGGAATATGATTTATCTCTAGGGATGAGGTGGAATTTATAATGTTACAGGAGACGCATTTGCTCCCTGGGCTTATGCCTAATTTATCCTCCTGGTGATGCTCTCACAGATTCTTTCCCTTCTGTTTTTCATACTCTAGAGGAGTTGTAATCCTGATTAAGAAATCAGTCAGATTCCAGCACATTAATACAATAGCACACCCAGATGGCAGATTCCTTATCCTGCAGGTACTGGTCAGTTACATACATGTCACTCTTATAAACATATAAACATATATGGCCCGAATTCAGATTGCCCTAATTTTTCCAGGCAATATTAAAATATTGTGTGGAATCTGACCCTACCACAATTATATGGAGGGAGTGACCATAATCTCATCCTAAACGTGAAATTGGACTGCTCTGACCACAGTGACAGACGACTAACCAGAGCCCAGGAGGCATTCTTGGGTGCTATGCAACATTTTGACTTGGTAAATCTGTAGCGCTATAGACACCCAACAGCACGGGAATGCACATTCCATTCCTCAGAGCATGACTCATCCTCCCGCATTGACTTTTGGGTGGGTACCACAGAGTATTGGATGAGAAGGGAGAGGTCCTTCATCTTTCCAGAACTCAATCAGATCATTCTTGGTAAAACTCCACTTGGTTATGCCTAACAACTGGTGCCAGACATATATGTGGTGCCTTCAACCTAAGAACTTGTTAGATGCAGCATTTAAAGAAAACATTTGACAAGCCATTCAGTCCTATTTGGAGTTTAAGAGAGGGTTGGTTCATTCAGTAGCTACTCTGTGGAAGGCCTTTAAGGATAAAATATGTGGGAAACGGTTAGCCAAGGGAAACAGGCTCTTAAAATCAATCATGGCATGACTCTCCACACTAGAGCGCGATCTGCAACACTTCGATCACCACTACGATGGCACTCAGGATAGGTTGTCTGTCGGCCTTATGTGCACACAAAGCTGCTTGAATTCCAAGAGGAAGCTGACAGAGAGCTGACAGAGAGATTACATTTTTGAGTAAATATAGGCAAGCCCAGAGATATGGTGAGGGTGACAGGTCAGGACACATATTTGCACCCCTGCTGAAACAAGGGTGGACTGCAGCCCACATCCCTGTACATACACATCGGACGAGACTCTTAAATATGATCTCACTGATATCATGGAAACGTTTGCCAATTTCAATAGCGGACTCTATACCTCCAAAGTGACTGCAAAGTCCTATATTAGTGAATATCTAGACAGAGTGACCCTGGCATGGGTGGATATGGAAGATCGAAATACTATATATAAATCTATAACTTCCGAAAAGATTAAACAGGCTATGAAACTGTTATGTAATGGGGGAGCACCTGGCAGTGGAATTTTATAAGGAATACACAGAGGAGTTGGCCCCTGTGCTCCTGGAGGTGTACAAATAGGCCTATAGAAAATGGCGACACCCGCTCACTATGAGGGAAGCCATAATAATAACTCTCCTAAAGGAAGACCAACCCCCGTATAGGTCTGACTCTTATAGTCCTTTTTCCCTTAATTAAGGGGACAGTAAGATACATGCCAAAATACTAGCTAATAGGTTTCTTCCAATAATTCCTGTCTCGTTCGGCCAGATCAATCCAGGTTTATCCTGGGTTGGTCCTCTGTGGAAAATCTTAGATCCCAATTTGCCCTCACACATCAACTGCACCCTGGTTTAAAAGTTGTTGCCACACTTTACATACCGCAAAGTCATTCAACATGGTCAGATGATCATTTCTGTTGGAGGTGCTAGACAGATTGTGGCTTAGCAGGCTGCTGGTGCAATGGATCAAGCTCGCCTACTCAAACCCTCTGACCCGAGTGCGGATTAATGGCGGGATGTCCCCAACCTTCCCGATCAGCAGGAGAAGGGACCAGAGTTGTCCCCTGCCTCCCATCCTATTTGCTCTCGCAGTGAAGCCTTTGGCTGGTGCACTCTGAGAGCATCATTGCTGATGTGAGACTGTTAGAAATGGGGTCTCTAGTTGGCAGAGGTATTCACCCTTGTTCAAGTAGGGACCACAATCCTAGTTAGGGTAAGTCACACACAATCCAAATTATCCTGTGTCTACCCTCTGGTAGCTTGGCACTGAGTAGTCAGGCTTAACTTAGAAGGTAATGTGTAAAGTATTTGTGCAATAAATCATACAGTAACACAGTGAAAACACCGCAAAATATAGATGATATTTATCTGAATAAAATAAGGTAAAAACGACAAAGATCCAATAATCACAAGTTGAAATATCACTTTTATAAGGCTCTCACTTCTGTTTGGGTTCTAGGTGGTTGCCAGGCCATGATTGTCTCAATCTTGGCCTGGAGGGGCTGCACCTTGCCACCACCTACTAGGTGTCCCAAGAACACCACGGAACGCTGCGCAATCTTGCACTTGCTGGCCTTGATTGTCAGGCCTACCTGTTGCAGGGCCTGGAGCACCTCCTGGAGGTTGAGCAGGTGATCATCCCAGCTGGAACTGTAGACGGCAATGTCATCTAGATAGACAGAGCAGAACGCATCCTTACCAGCCAGGACCCTATTAACCAACTGCTAGAAGGTAGCAGGGGCATTTTTCAAACCAAAGGGCATCACTCTGAACTGGTAATGTCCCTCAGAAGTGGAAAAAGCAGATCTCTCTTTGGCCCCCTCAGTCAAGGCGATCTGCCAGTACCCTGATGTGAGATCAAAAGTACTGAGGAACTTGGCAGCGCCTAGCCTGTCTACAAGCTCATCAGCTTGGGGATGGGTTGAGCGTCAGTTTTAGTGACAGAATTGAGACACCGGTAGTCTACGTAGAACCTAAGTTCTGGTTTGGCCCAGGGTGCGGCAGCCTTTGGAACTGATAACACGTCCCACCTTTGATAATTTTCTTACAAGAGGACACGTTTTAGGCCAATGAACCTTTTGACCCTGATTGGAGACTACTCAGGACAGGATATCTATTTAACACCCCAACTGATAGATCAATAATCAAATCAATATCCACAATAACCAATCAATGACACTAATCATTAACATTTAGTAAGAATGGAAAACGCCGTGACCTTTCGGCCATTGAATAACCACACAAATCTAGTAAGATTTTGGATATTTATTCCCTATTAGTTACAACCTACTAGCATATTCATTAGTCTCAATACCAATAAGCACATCAACAGAACTACAATATGGCAACTGGAATAAGACTTTATCAATGCAAAGATCATGAACATTAGAACAAAGCACGATGTCAACATAAATCAAACTTTAGCAAAGTATTTTATTATACATTATTCAACAAAGCAAAGATTCAGTCATTTGTCTATTTGCAAACTATTTAGTGAATTCCTTAACTAACCTCCAATTAGCATCAGCATGTTGGGCTTCATGCAAAACAATTTAGCAACATGAATTTAGAAAACATCTAACTATGGCCTCTGTCAAAAGCACAGTTGGTACCTAGAAAGAAAAGGCAAACAGACAATTACAATTCATCATCAGATAGTTACCCATCCAAATGGGGCGGCGTACAATGACAGTCTTCGTCCTCAGGACAGCAGTCGATTCGCCATCAGCCAGGATAAACAGGTAAGGCTCAGCAAGGTATAGCAAAGGGCTCTTCCCTCATAAGGAGGAGAAGAAGTGCATCTCAGACAGGGTTAAAGCGATGATGGTTTAAGAGTAAAAGACAAAGGTGGTCATTACAACCCTGGCAGACGGTGTTAAAGCGGCGGTAAGACCGCCAATAGGCCGGCGGTAAAAAAATTGGAATTACGATCGTGGCGGAAACCGCCAACAAAGACAGCCACTTTAACACTCCGACCGCCACGGCGGTACAAACAAACAGCGCAGCGGTCAACAACAACAGACAGGCGGAAGACAATGTACCGCCCACACTATTATGACAGGCCAATCCACCACCTTTTACGGGGCGGATTCACCATGGATAAAAACACGGCGGAAACAGGAATCCCGAAGGGAAAACGCTCACCTCTACCCACTCCACGAGGAACGAGGACACCATGGAACCGGAACTCCAAATTCTCCATGCAATAGTTTTCCTGCTCCTCTACCAGGAGCACGAATGCCGGCGGGGAAGACCACGGTGAGTACTGCACCTACGACACAGGGGAGGGGGGAGGGAAAAAACAGGGACACACACACGCAACACCCCCACCCTCACCCACTACAACACACACACTAATACATCATGATACAATATAGTTACACCCCCCTACCCGCCTGGAAGAATGCAAAGACAAAAGAAAATGAGTGTAACCATCGGAATATATTAAAAACAAGTAGGCAGAAATATATATATGCACAATGTACAAAATACATACCAGGCATAGTAGTCCAGGTACTACACAAAGAAAGTCCGTGGAACACTGGGACCACACGGTATGGGCGAGGCCCACACAAGATCCCTGACCATGACGAAGAGAACACTGCAGGGGCATCAGAGAGCAACAAAACAGGCCCCTCAGGGGGAAGGAAAGGGGGGGCACCTCAGCCGCTTGAGTGCACGACGCCAAATCCACGAGGGGGCCACATGCCCACTGTTCAATCCTGGGGAGTGCAAAGCCACAGTCTAACAAGTCTATGCAGTGGGTGGTCTGCCCACTGTTCAATCCTGGGGAGTGCAAAGCCACAGTCTCACAAGTCTATACAGTGGGTGGTCTGCCCACTGTTCAATCCTGGGGAGTGCAAAGCCACAGTCTCACAAGTCTATACAGTGGGTGGTCTGCCCACTGTTCAATCCTGGGGAGTGCAAAGCCACAGTCTCACAAGTGGATGACAGTCTCCACTGGTTCTGGAGGGGGCATGGTGCCCAGAGTGCTTCATCCTGTTAAGGACAGAGGTAGTGGATGACAGTTTCCACTGGTTCTGGATGGGGACTGGTGCCCAGAGTGCTTCATCCTGTTAAGGACAGAGGTAAAGGATGACAGTCTCCACTGGTTCTGGAAGGGGACTGGTGCCCAGAGTGCTTCATCCTGTTAAGGACAGAGGTAGTGGATGGATCTCTCCACTGGTTCTGGAGGGGGACTGGTGCCCAGAGTGCATCATACACCCCGTGACGGACCCAGTTGCGTCAGTGCCCCTGCCGCTCATGGGCTAGCGGTGCTTCAGATGGCGGTGCCCTGTTCATCGGTGCTTCAGATGGCGGTGCCCTGTTCAGCGGTGCTTCAGAAGCGGTGCCCTGTTCAGCGGTGCTTCAGATGGCGGTGCCCTGTTCAACGGTGCTTCAGATGGCGGAGCCATGTTCAGCGGTGCTTCAGATGGCGTGCCATGTTCAGAGGTGCTTCAGATGGCGGTGCCCTGTTCAGCGGTGCTTCAGATGGCGATGCCCTGTTCAGCGGTGCTTCAGATGGCGGTGCCCTGTTCAGCGGTGTTTCAGATGGCGCTCTACATTGCAGGGTCTCAGCTGCTGGCGGTCCTTCATGGCCCAACTGACCTTTTGCTGGTGGTCCTTCATGGCCCAGCTGGGCTGGTGCTGGTGGTGGCCTCCTGGGCTGGTGCTGGCCTCCTGGGAAGGGGCTGGCGGTGGCCTCCTGGGCAGCTGGGCTGGGGCTGGTGGTGGCCTCCTGGGCAGCTGGGCTGGGGCTAGCGGTGGCCTCCTGGGCAGCTGGGATGATGGCGGTCTTCTCCGCCGTGCTGCTCTTCCCAGACTTGCCGGGTTTCTTGTAGCCCTTCCCCACCTTGGAAGGTGTCACAGCTTACTCCACACTCCCAACGGGACCCCTCGGAGCGGCTTTGGTGGCTGGAGTCTTCCCCCTCATACTCCAGGCACTGGCCAACTTCTGATGCTTCACAGGTGGGGGACTGTCTGTGCTGTGGCTCCGTGCCACACTGGCTGCCCTAGCGGCTGGTGCACTCCAGATTCCGGTGACTACAGGCACCACTGGTCCCGGAGATGTTGTGGCTGAGGTGCTACTTCGGGACCTATGAAATGGGCGGGGTGGGGGAGGTGTGGGAAAGAGGTCAAGGTTGGACAGGAAAGGTTTTTTTGGACACACTGGGACGGGTAGGTGGAGGGGGTTTGGGAGTGGAGGAAGAGGTGGTGGCTGTAGGAGGTGTACGTTTGATGATTTTGGGTGCAGGTGCATGCGCTGGAGGCTGTTGTGAGGTGGATGGCTGTTGGGTGGGTGTGTGCCTGCTTTTGTGTATCTTGGGAGGGGGCATCACAGACACACTGGGAGAGGACACAGGACGTGTGAATGGTAGTGGGGGTGGTGACTGCACGTGAGCGGGGTGTGGTGGTGGGTGTGCTGGAGAGGGACGTAGTGGCTGTAGAGGTAGTGCATGCAGGTGTGAGTGTAGACGAGACAGGGAGGGAGGAGGGAGACGAGGAGGAGGGGGACACAGTGGAGGCAGTGGATTTTGTTGTGTCTGCATGTGTGTGATGCTTGGGTGAATGCCTGTGGGATGTGTGGTGCTTATGTTTGCCTGAACTACCCTTGGGTGTTGACGTGTGTGCATGTTGGTCTGTAGGTTTGCTTGGGATGGGCTGAGGTAGAGGGGATTGGGTCTGGTGGAGGAAGTTGGAGGGGGGAGACTAGAGACAGGGATAATGGCTGCCATCACTGCTGAGGCCAGAATCTGAAAAGCTCGGTGAAGGGCCGCCTGACCAGAATGAATGCCCTACAGGAATGCATTTGTTTGTTGCAACTGCCTCTCTACACCCTGGATGGCATTTAAAATGGTAGACTGCCCAACAGTGAGGGACCTGAGGAGGTCAATGGCCTCCTCACTGAGGGCAGCAGGGGTGACTGGGGCAGGGCCTGAGGTGCCTGGGGTGCAGGTGATGCCCACCCTCCTGGGTGAGCGGGCACGGGGCAAAGGCTGAGGTGCTGCTGGGAGGGCGGTGCTGGTAGGGGAGGTGGCGGCTGTACCTGTAGATGCGGGGGGCACAGATGTTGCCGCTACCACAAGGGAGCTCCCATCAGAGGATGAGTCCGTGTTGCTGGTCTCAGCTCCTGTCCCCGCCGTGGAGCTCCCCTCGCCCTCCGTCCCACCGGTAAATTCTGACTCCTTAGTGTCGCCCTCCAGGGCCATGTGGGATGCAGCTCCCTCATGGCCTGCCTTACGGAGGGGCCTTGCCTACGGAACTCGCCCTGGCCTAGGGAAACCCACAACCCACCTCCCCCACCCAGACACCTCGTAATGCGCACAAAGTCAGCTGAATGAGAGTGTACTCACCCGCTTGTGTCTGCTGTGATGCCCTCAAGCGCCCATCCAACTCCGGGTAGGCCACCGCCAGGATCCTGAACATCAGGGGGGTCATGGTGCGACGGGCACCCCTCCCACGTTGGGAGGCCATCCCCAGCTGAGCCTCCGCCGTCTTCTTGCTCCAGCGGGGAATGTCCTCCCATCTTTTCCGGCAGTGGGTGCTCCGTCTGTGGTAGACCCCCAGGGTCCGGACGTCCTTGGCGATGGCACGACAAATATCTTTCTTCTGGTGGGCACTAACCTACATGAAATGTACAGAGGAAAAAGAGAAGTTATTACCAACTGCACCGTCAAACTGATTGGCCCCCATCCCTACCCTTGCCATGTGGCACATGCATTCACCGTCTTTCATGCACGCAGCACTCTGCCCCCTTCCTTCTTATATCCAGCCCTCTCCACACAGGCATAGCCCATACAACAAGCTCCCTGTGTACTTACCTGTTTGTCTGGAGGACAGTAGAGTAGCTTGTACTGGGGGAGGACCCCATCAACGAGTTTCTCCAACTCCTCTGATGTGAAGGCTGGGGCCCTTTCCCCAGACACTCGAGCCATTGTCTGTTCCAGACCGAGGTCACAGCAGCACTTGCAGTGTAGGTCCTCTCCTGTCGAAGATCAGGTATCGAGTGATTGAACAGATAGAAAATGGCGGTCATGCCCGTGACTGTGCATACCGTCACCGCCGGCGTACATCGTCATTGGCTCCTGGGACCCATAGGGTCCAATGTTAACCAATACAGCATTGCGCCACGGTCTTCGACCGCCTACCGCGACGGTGTACAACACCAGCGCAGTTACCTCACATCCCATTGTCTCACTTTAGAGGTCAGGCAGCCGCCATTTCAGGGGCCCACATGGCTTCATTTTCAACTGCGTCACACAGACCTAGGCCTAGACTCAACACACATACAGGCCACCTTTTGTGTATGAATGGTGTTCTGTGTAAACTGTGGGTACGTACCTCTGAGTTGTTTGACTCTGTGTTCGCTGTTGTCCTTCATAGGCACTGTCCGCTGGGACATGTTAGGAGATGGCGGCATCCTCCGGTGTACCGACCATTGGTGGAACTGTCGACAATGGAGGAGCGACATTTGATTATCACATACAGGCTTGACCATGCCACAATCCAGGAACTGTGAACCCAGTTGGAGCCAGACCTGATGTCAGCAATCCGCCATCCCACAGGAATCCCCCCTCAAGTGCAGGTGCTGTCAGTGCTCCATTTCCTTGCAAGTGGCTCATTTCAAACAACTGTGGCCATGGCATCAGGGATGTCCCAGCCTATGTTTTCCAACGTATTGTCCAGAGTGTTGTCTGCCCTGCTGAAACACATGCGGAGCTACATCGTTTTCCCTCAGGTGGAGGATTTGCCTACAGTGAAAGGTGACTTATATGCCCTGGGACATATCCCCAACATCATAGGTGCCATTGATGGGACACATGTGGCTTTGGTCCCCCCCCACAGGAGTGAACAGGTGTGCAGAAACCAGAAGAGTTATCATTCCATGAATGTACAGATGGTATGTTTGGCCGACCAGTACATCTCCCAAGTGAATGCCATGTTCCCTGGCTCAGTGCATGACGCCTACATCCTGCGGAATAGCAGCATCCCTTATGTGATGGGGCAACTCCAGAGGCGCCGTGTGTGGCTATTAGGTGAGCACCTGGAAGCAAGTCAGTGGGAATGGTTGTCTGGGTCTGGGGATATCCCTACAGGTTAGTGTGTGTCTGACAGTTGTCCCTCACCATTTGCAGGTGACTCTGGTTACCCCAACCTGTCATGGCTACTGACCCCAGTGAGGAATCCCAGGACAAGGGCAGAGGAACGCTACAAAGAGGCCCATGGGTGAACTAGGAGGGTGATCGAGCGGACCTTCGGGCTCCTGAAGGCCAGGTTCAGGTGCCTCCATATGACAGGTGGATCCCTATTCTACTCACCAAAGAAGGTATGCCAGATCATCGCGGCCTGCTGTATGCTTCATAACTTGGCTTTGCGACGACAGGTGCCTTTTCTGCAGGAGGATGGTCCAGATGGTGGTGTTGTGGCAGCTGTGGAGCCTGTGGACAGTAAAGACGAGGAAGCAGAGGAAGAAGACATGCACAACAGGGACTCAGTGATCCAGCAATATTTCCAGTGAGACACAGGTAAGAATACAAACATGCCTATTACATGTAATTTAACACTACTACCTCTCTACTGTCTGCAATTTTCACCCAGTGTATGGTCACTGAGTTGTCACTTTCCCTTACGATTTCACAGATGTGGGTCCCACTGTGTGACATCTGCTTAGATTCCTCATGGACTAGAGCTGTGTGACATAGGTATGTTGACATTACTATTTAAAAAGCATTTTGTCACTGTAATTGCTAATACACTATTTCGAAATCACAGACTGACTCCAGATTGTTTTGTGCTTCAAGGGTGTTTATTTAAGTGCTCAATATTGTAGGGGGTAGTGAAATGGTGAGGGGTGATGGCGGAGGAATGTCCATGGCAGAGTCCAGTCTATTAGTCTGACAGGTGCATTGCCCATATGGGCATAGGAAGTGGAGCTGGGGCAGTTAAAGTATGGACAGGGTGAAAAAGTGGGACAGTAGGATGACAATCAGGGTGGTCTCATTTCTTGGCGGGTGTCTTGGCATCGTGCTCTGTCTTTGTCCTGGATCTCAGGGACCGTTTGCGGGGTGGTTCTCCCTCTGCAGGGGGTGGGGTGCTGGTGTGGTGGTCCTGTGGCAGGGCGTCCTGTCCACTAGCGCCGGCAGAGGTGGTGGGCAGTTCATCGTCCATGCTCGTGTCAGGGGCCCCTTGTAGTGCCACAGTGACCCTCCTGGTGTTCACAAGTTCCTTCAGCACCCCTATGATGGTGCCCGGGGTGGAGCTGATGGTTCTGAGTTCATCCCTGAAGCCCATATACTGATCCCTGAAGCCCATATACTGATCCTCCTGCAGGCGCTGGGTCTCCTGAAACTTGCCCAGTACCGTTGCCATCGTCTCCTGTGAGTGGTGGTAGGCTCCCATTATGGAGGAGGGGGCCTCGTGGAGAGTGGGTTCCCTTGGCCTGTCCGCCCCCTGTCGCACAGCAGCCCTCCCAGTTCCCCTGTGTTCCTGGGCCTCCGTCCTCTGGACTGTGTGCCCACTACCACTGCCCCCAGGTCCCTGTTGTTGGTGGGGTGGTGGGTTATCCTGGGTTCCCTGTAGTGGTGGACACACAGCTGATTGACGTGTCCTTGGGACGGAGGTATGGGCCCGCTGGGTGGGTGCTATGCTGGTGTTTCCAGAGGGTGGAAGGTCTGTAGTGGCCTGTGACTGTGTGATGGGAACCGACTGTTCCAAGGTCCTCGGGCTGGTCATCTAGATCCAGTTGGACAGAGGTGCTGTCATCACTGTGGGCCTCTTCTGTTGGTGGTGTGGACATGTGTGGACCCTCCTGTCCGGTGATGTTGGGTAGGGGTCCTGCAGGGGTATAAAAGGATGGTTATTACATCTGTGTGTGTCATGGTGTGAAATGGGTGGGTGACCGTGTACCCCAGTGTTTGCATTCCTGTGTGGGACCTTGTGTGATGATGGTTTAGGGGGTTGTATGGGTATGTGCAGTGGGCATGCTTTAGTGATGGGTGTCCATGCTTTGTTGTTTCATGCAGGGCTTGGTGTTGGGATGGGTGGTTTGTGAAGTTGGGACATATGTGAGGAGTTGGGGTGCTGGGGGTGAGGGTGGGGGTATGTGCTGGCATGTAGGTAGGGTGGGGGGTGTAATAATTGAGATTTGACTTACCAGAGTCCATTCCTCCAGCTACTCCTGCGAGGCCCTCAGGATGCAGAATCGCCAAGACCTCCTCCTCCCATGTTGTTAGTTGTGGGGGAGGAGGTGGGAGTCCGCCGCCAGTCCGCTGAACCGCCAGGTGGTGTCTTGAGACCACGGAACGCACCTTCCCCCGTAGGTCGTTCCACCTCTTCCTGATGTCCTCCCGATTTCTTGGGTGCTGTCCCACTGCGTTTACCCTGTCCACGATTCTTCGCCATAGCTCCATCTTCCTTGCAATGGAGGTGTGCTGCACCTGTGATCCGAATAGCTGTGGCTCTACCCGGATGATTTCCTCCACCATGACCCTGAGCTCCTCCTCCGAGAACCTGGGGTGTCTTTGCCTTGCCATGGAGTGGTGTAGGTGAATTGTGGGGTGGAGTGTGTGGTGATAAGTGTGGTGATATGTAGTGGTGTGTTGTGTGAGGTGCGTGGAAGTTGTGTGGGTGATGGTGTTGTGTGCCTGTGGATGCTAGTTTGTTGATGGTGGTGTCTCTCTCTGGCCTTCTCTCTGTGATTCTGGTCGTGGGGGTTTGTGGGTGATGTGGGTGTGTGTTTTATATTGTAATGGGTGTGTGGGAGTGGTGTGTGTATGTGTATCAGGTGTGTGTATTTTGAATTGTCCAATGTGGCTGTGTTTTGTATATGTGTGTGTATTTTGAGCGCAGCGGTGTGTACCGCCAATGGAATACCGCGGTTGAAAGACCGCTGCGTGGATTCATGTGTCGTGATAGTGTGGGCGTATTTCTGTTGGCGTGATGGTGGAGGATTTGTTTTCGCCAGTTGATCACTGACCTTTGGTGTGGCGGACTTGTGTGGGTGTCTGAATTTTGGCGGATTCCGAAATGTGGGTCATAATAGCTGTGGCGGTTTTCCGCGGCCGCAGCGGTGTGTTGGCGGTCTTCTGCACGGCGGTATGCGGCTTTTACCGCCAATGTTGTATTGAGGGCCAAAGTCATTTCAGAAGGGCAAAAGATGGCAGGGTAACGGGTCGGTGGAATGTCCAGTAATGGCCCACTTCTCCTTGTGTCACGTTGTTATATTAAAGTAACCGGACAAGTCCCTAATTTCCCACTGGGCAATATCTGGTGCATCGTTATCTTTGTCCAATAATCCGTCGCTCACCTCACTAGAATTTTCACCTAAGACAGTTCTCATGCAGTTTATTGGCTCCTGTGTTTGACGTCTTCAACGGGTAGAATGTCAGGTAGGAAAAGTTACACTAGTCACTCCGGTCAGTAGTTCCATTGTCTTCCCTTAGTTTAGGCGACCTTGTACCTGTTGCGAATTACACAGTTGCATTCGGCAAGAATGTCTCCTTGAGCAAGTCGGGTCTCATGAGAAAGAATTTTCTACGGTTAGACACACATCTCTCTAGCTTCTGTAAAAGTACAGCTTCGTGTCCTTCAGGAAAGCAGCACATTGCGAGTTAGAAAACACGGTTAATATGAGAACAAGCAGCTAGGCCCAAACACTTGCTAACTAAGGCCTAGTGAGTAACTTAGGAAACTTAATACATAATTCTTAATGCTAATACAAAATCATACATGAATACATTATTAATTCATTATTCATCAGTTTCATTAGTCATCAAATACACTGGTGGCCACTCCCCGTGGGCACATTTCAAATGTGTGCATTAATATTGCATTTATGCGGTTTCATTAGACACTACATTGCAAACTTTTCATTGTTAATATTGATCATAAAAGGTCTCACTTTTACAGTACCAGCACCACAGGGTTGGACCAGGGACTACTGGATTTCTCAATTACCCCAAGAGCCAGCATCTTCTATCTCTTTCCATCTTTGTCAGGCAGTGGTTCCCGCCCCGGAACTGATGGCGGTGTGGTGTTTCATAATTTGGTGGGCGGGTAGGGCCTTTCTGTCGGACTAAGGGTGACCTCCCCCGTCGTCAGCAGGACTACCAAAATGGCAGTGGGTGGATGGCCCGCTGCGTGTTTCTCATGTGCTTCATTATTTGGTGGATGGACCGCCAGCCTGTTGCGATAGTTACCGCCGGCAGTGCGATGTTTACAGCCATGTTCATAATGAACACCATAGTAAGTTCTCCTACAAAGCCCATCGACTCTTTGCCACATTACCCAAGGAATCATGAGAGTGGCCTGTACAGTCAATTCTAATTTTCAATCCTTACCTTAACAGGCTCATTACCAGACAGTACACTGCAGTTATAGACCAAATATAGGGAGCCTCCTCCTGGGCATAGTGACAATGGGCAGAGGATTTGGGAATGGATATAACTGACCAGATGTGGCAGTACTGCTTTCTAAAGATTTATCTTCTACTGGCAGATTTCGACTGATTCATTAAAAAGTCTTATATAGCCTGTATTTGTTCCCGACAATGCTGGCTAAGTTCAGTCACACTGACGACACTAGATATAAACGTTACAGAGAGTGGGGGTGGGCAGATTTCCTTCACCTTGCCTGCACTTGCCCAGCCGTTACTACATTCTACTACATTCTGGAAGCAAGTTATGACAGCAGTGACTGACATGACTGGACACATCTTTCAGCTCACTCATGATGTGGTCCTCCTGGGATACGTAAAAAACATCCTATAGGGATATCCCAAACTCACTGCATTGCTTGTGAGGAAACAAAGGGTTGCCATGGTGTGGGGTGGGGGGTCGGAGGTCCCCCTTTTCTTGGATTGACTTAGAAACATGACCCTGTGTGAAAAATGGTCGCTATCTTAAGCTACCACCCTGCCTAACACTGCAAGGCCACAAGATTTCTGGGAACTGCTCCGGGCCTACCTTGCTACCTCAGACACTGGTTAAAGGCTGTCTCACTGTGGTTTGTAACTCACTGTTGGCAAAGTTACCTCTAGCATTGATCAACTGATTATTTAATGGGGCTATGCATTTTCTTGTTGGGTTTTATGTATGGGGGGGATTGGGTTTCCATGTATTCCACTAGTCGATACTCATCTTACCATCTGTTAACGTACCCTGTACTTATTCCATTGATTGCCAATGTGCGTGCGACTCTGTGCTTACCTCTTATTACCATGTTCTGTAATATGCCTAAATAATAAAGTGTTAAAAAAAGAAAACAGCATTGTGGAGACATTAAGCAGGAAATTCCTGTATTGTCAGGACCTTTGCTTGTCCATAACGACTTTCAAAAGGATTTACAAGAGATTTGGCAAGGCATTTGTGTATTTATTCACCTCAAAGTACAATGCTCTTCTTCAGAAGTTCTGCTCAAGGTTCTTGGAGGTGGGAGCTTGTGGAGTGGGTGCTCTATTAATCAAATATCCCAAGAGACTCCTCTACAGGTTTCCTCCATTACCTCTAATGCCAAAGAATTGTCCAAGGTTTAGGAGAAAGCAAAGTTGATCTTGGCAGTTCCTTATTGGTCACAGAGCTCACGGTTCCCTCCGTTGAAGTCACTGATGTTACTCGCTCCATCTGTACTTCCTGTTCCTCCATCTTCTCTAAGAATTGTGACTGTCTCTTCCTCTTAAACTGTCTGTCTGTTTGGAAGCTGAATCTGTTATTAAAGGGTCTTTCTTCTCAATGTACTGATGTTACTCATGAACAAGGAAACCTTCCACTTTAAAATCTCACAATAAACATTGGGGGCCTGATTACAGACCTTGGCTGAGGGGATTACTCCATCCCAAATGTGACGGATATCCCACCTGCCATATTTCAAGTTCCATTATATCCCATGGAACTTGTAACACAGAGGACGGGATAGCCGTCACATTTGGGACGGAGAAATCCCATCAGCCAAGGACGTAATCAGACCCAGGGTGACTTTTGATAAGTGGTGCCCAAGTCACAATCTTTCTGCTTCGTCCTGAAGTCTTTCACTGGTCTTTTGATTTCTCCTGGATGGGTTCCACATTAATCGCTCTCTCTTTGCATTAACGTCACCATGGCTGTATTTAAGGCTTTTAGGGACTTTTCTGAACCTAAATCAGAGGTAGAATTTTCATTTTTAATTATTAGAATGTTTTAAGGTTTCTCCACTTCTTGACGGATTTCACACTCTGTCTCGCCTACATGGGATCATTCTTCAGTATTCATTCTTTTGAAGCTCTGGAGATGGTGAATTTAAAATGTCTTTCTTACAAAGTTCTGCTTCTTGTGGCTATTACTTCTGCTTGTAGGGTTGGGGATTAATGCACTCACATATGTCGTTCTCCCTTTATCAAATGTTTGGATGACACTGTAATTCTTAAACCTGATCATTCTTTCATTCTAAAGGGTAATTCTTCTTTCCACAGGCCACAGGAGATGATTCTTCTATGGTTCTATACTTCTCCTTTTTCAAAGGAAAAACTATTTAGTGCTTTGGATTTTAAAAAGAGTTCTCCTGATTTATACTGATCGTGTCACCGCGTTATCAAAAGACTGATATTTGTGACATTCCATCAATTTGGGAAAGGTAAGAAAGGCTACGAAGTTGACATTGAGCAGATGATTGAAATCAGTGATACTAGTAGCAGGCCACCAAGGAACTGCACAACTTTCATTTCAGGGAAGGTTACAAGAGGGGTGGCTGCATCCTTTGCTGAGTTACAAAGAGTATTTTTCAGGAAATTGGCACAGCTGCAACTTGGTGATATTTTTGGGAGGCATTATCATTTGAATAATGTGCCAAACATACAATCGACTTTAGGTGTTGGGGCTGTCAAATCTGCAACGTTGTGATTTTTGCTTATTAGTGTATGGCCATTGTTTTTATATGCATTACATTTGTGGGTAATGCATATTTAAGATTGTCACTTGATTTATTGGAGGACAGTTAAGGACTTTGGCGTTGGTATCTCATTATTAATGACCAAGAAGAGGACGAGGGACTTAGATTTAATGCCCCGATTACTTACTAATAATCTTTGTTACTTTAAATCAGTGATACTCAAAGTACGGCCCGGGGGCCGCATACAGCCCTCCTGACCTTTACATGCTGCTCCTAGTCACCAAAGCACTCAGCTGTTGTTAACTCAACATAGCACTAACTTAAAAAATATGTTAAATAAAGTTGCAAGCATTTATTTAAAGGTTTATTGCAGTTTAAGAAAATAAGTATCAAGGGTGTCCTGCACCATTTAACTTTTGCAACACTTTCATTTATAAAGACATCTTGCAGCATAAGTGTAAAAATATGACAATGTCTTTAAACTTCAACAAGCGTGATTTATTTGCATGTAGAACCGTTTCACCTTAGCACATTGGATTATATCAGAGCAATGAGAAGTATTTTTTTAAAGTTATAGTTCTCAAACGTGAATTTAGAAACACCAATGCCCTCCCCACCCTAACAACAATGCCAAAGGTGACTTAAAAGGGAAACCAGTTGTTATGTGCATCCTTTGAGTGGCCTGGCTTGCTAATAAAGATTAACAGCGTTATAGCTTAGTAAATCCAACACAGGAGACATTTCTGCACAGCATGCATCCTGAAGTCATGTATGTCGAGGTCCTTTTGTCTGTGATAATGAAGAAAAAGGTGGGAAAGTGAATTAAAACAATTGCCTATGATCACACAATTTGATCAAGTAGGGAAGCTGGGAATAATTCCAGGTTTTTTGGTTCCACATTGTTCTATTCAATTAAGCCACTAGAAGACCCTGCTTCACTTCCCCTACACCCACGTATTTGTCCACCCTATCCCCGACTCACCCACACACATCACCTGGTGTCACCAGTGCGGCCTATGGTACCCCACTGACCTAACTTTTTGGCCCCTGGGAAAATGTTTGTGAGTATCCATGCTCTAAATCCATTGCATCCCCGTCAGTCATTACGTCCCATCCATCAGCCCTTATACAGAGCTTGGATATGTTCAGGAGGAGCCTGTGACTGCCACAACGTTTATGGAACCCACTGTGCATTGGTAGGGTTTGCATTTTTAGGATTCTCCTGCTTTGTGCACCGAGTTAGCGTCCACCTCATTAACACAGCAGCCACGTTTCCTAGGTCCATGTATCGTGAGCTGCTCCACTCTAGGTCATATGAATTCTGGAACTTGTAGTCTGGGTTCAAAATGGACTAAAGAAGATTATAAATCCCAGGATTTAAAAAAAAAATACTTGGACTGAAGTAGCTGGTCACTCATGGACCTGGGCATTTTGGCCAGGCTGTATCGATAATAGAGTTACCACCTTTCCCTGAGAAAAATTCACGTTTTAAGATTCTGAAAAGGTCAAGATATGATACCTAAATAAAACGTCATATAAAGGTGTGTATTCATTTTTAACAAGGCTTTTCCGTCTTTGTTTACTTTAATTATTAGTCAGCGTACATGAAAGTGGCTACAGAACCTATATTAAACTGATTTCTTCTTACTCTTACCCTTAAAAAGTATGTAACACTAAGGGGGGAAAAGTACTGGCTTTGGGAGAGGTTCCTAATTTTTTGTTGAAGCCGGAACTTAATAATACTGGCCTTACTGGTACAAAACAAAAACACTTCTGGATTTCTTTCCTCCTCCACCCCTCCATTACTCCAGTCAATCTAACTAACAAGCTCTCATATCCGCGGCTCAAATTAACTCATAATAATGCTAAAACTGTAATCATATTTCCCGATACTAATCCATCACTAATACTTGTTGGGTTCCGGAGTAGCGTGCTACTCACCGAAAAGTGCTTCCACACCTTCAGGGGTAGTAAGCGCTATATAAATACTATTACAATTTTTGGCTTAAAAAAATGGGAACCTCCCGTCTGAATCTGGTCTATTGGCATGTTTGGTAAAGTTGCCACCTTTCCAAAAAGAAAATACCAGCCATCTGTTCACATTTTAATATTCGGCAGAGGCCGGGACGTGAGTCTTTATTAAACTTTATATAAAAATGTCCCTATCTATTTTGAACATCGCCTGTCTTAAGTTATCAGTCAGGGATAATGAGGGCAGCTGTACAACACGTTTAAAGGTGTTTTCTTCTCACATTTACTGTTTAAAGTATTCGCTGTATAGTGTGAAAAAATCCTGCTTTAGGTGTTTTTCATATTTTTTCTAGCGGCCTGGACATTAAAATGCCAGTCATGCCAGGATTAATAAAACCGGCTAAGTAGCAACCCTACCCGTAAGGAATCGAAGCATGCTTTAATGTACCTTGAAAACCTTTCTTGGATTCACATCATTATCCCTGCTTCGTCACACTCCCGTTCTTCTATTCCATATTTTCTATTTTCCCCTCGCTTGTTGGTTACCTGCCTTGTATCAATTCACCTGGCTTCTGTTGTTTCAATCCTGTGTAAATGATAACTCGTTGTGCTTTAACCATATTTTGACTTATTTTGATCTTTTTTAAGCACACTAACACCCCTTGGTCGAGTTCGATCTCCAAAAACCTGTGTAAATGAATTAAAAAAAACACGTACAATTTTACGTTAATGCTCTACGTTTGGAGACAGCGTGTTTAGGATAAAAGCAATGCAGTATTTTGTTTATTTCCATGCACGTATCGAACTGCAGTCCTTCTTCGCTTTCCATGGATTGACAGATTCCTGGTGTCAGGACACGCCTTTGAAGGCGGATGTGACGTAGCCGCCTGTTCTGTGTTTGTTTTGACAGGCGGTGGAGGTGCAGCGGGTCGCCCTCGCCCCGAGGATCACAGATTGGCAAATCTCCGTGACTCAGGTGGGTGCGGCGACGGCGCGAGAGTACCCATTTGAGAGTAGCTGTGACGCTGCCGCGGGCACAGTGAGCCCTTGGACTCGGGCCAAACAATTATTACCGTTTATGCTGATCGCTGTATTTCGAGATCAGTACTCCTATGATGGGCCCTGTCAGACTAATATTAACTTCACTGCTATTGATTGTCACCGTAGAAGCATCGAAATGCGCAGATCTTGTCTTGGGATTGGATGTATCTGGGTAGCTTATCCCTGTAGCCTTAGTTGGTAGGTGTTAAATGTGCATAGTGGACGCTCTGCGTGTGTTGCAGACGTAGTGCTGTATATTTCCCTAATCTGTGTAGGTGACAGGTCTTCAGGCTCCCGGCCTATTCTAGTGAGTATTGTCTGTCAGAGCTGCCAACTTTTCGGTGTGCTTATTTGACATTTTTACGTTTGCAGTAACGTGCATAAAAGGCAACCATTCTCTGGCCCGTAGTCGACAACTGTCAATGAAACTGGCCTGCCTGACCAATTGCAACCTCCGCTGTCAAGTTGCAATATGCATACTATCATAGTGATTATCACACTGTAAAGTAAAAAAAACAAAAAACATGCTGATGACTCAGAAACAGCAGACCAGAGTATCGTCAAAGCTCGGAAATTACAAAATCTATTTTATACTTGGTAGGGCAGCTGAGTATAGCGAATGTTTACTGCCAGACCAGTAGCTGAACAGCAGGTTAGCAGGCAAGTTAAAAAAAACAAGCATTTTCAATGCAACGGGTCTCTCGTTTGTTCGAGTTAGAGCTATTAGCGTTGTAAAGCCAAAAAAATGTAACGCGATCACGCTATGTAAAATGCAGCGCGACCGCGCAGCGTGGAAAGTAAACAGATTAAGTAGTCCGGACCCCAGGCTGAAAACATCTAGCCTCGTATGTGTTTAGTACTTTACCAGTCCTGTGTAGGTGGGCTAAACACCGGAAAAGGCATGACGAATGCATACCTTTCACAAATGAAAGCAAGCCGATTTTAAAAGGCAAGCTCACAAACCAATGTAAGTGACTGACGTGGCATGGGTGTGGTTTGAAGTCCAAAGAGATATTACAGAATGGACGGAGCGCTTTGCGCTCGCCCATTAAAAAGGGATGTAATGCATAACACATCATCCTATAGTACTAACCTCCATCAAGCATCTTAGTACAAATGTACATTTTATTTTTTTAAATAAACCCGAAAATACACAAGTTGAAGTGCCATACTTTTCAAATTAACTTGGATGAATGCAGACAAAATGAGCAAAAAAAAAAAAAAAAAAAAATATATATATATATATATAACAGATGACAAATGTCTAAAATATAAATACCATAAACTGGGAGCTCAAATTTTACTATAGCTTTTGTATTTTAGTAATTTTTGGTTGCAACCTAACTCACTTCGAATAAATGATCTGTTTCTAGTTGCCCCACATGGGTGAAGGAATAGGACCTAGTGGTGATGGTTCTGCTTGCTACATAGGTTGTTCATATCCAGTATAAATTTTCCTTACACATTTCACAATAAGGATTATTTCCATGGGTCTAGTGGACTGAGGGCTTATGTATGCTGCAGTCACTCCAAGACGTCTATATAGGCACAATGTCTGTATCAGAGTGATGACTTTGGTCTGGGACAGAATATTAATTTGGAGATCTAGGGGTGAAGTGAGACCGCTTTTCTTCCGCTGTAAGCAGGGAGGTTGGAGTAATGTGCTTAAGACAGGGACTTAGGAACTTGATACGAGGAGGACCCTAATCGGAGGGTCTTGGTGTGCCTAAGGGTTACATCTGACCACTTATTACAGTGTGGGGTTATTAGAATGCTGTTTCGGTATTTCAGACACTATTTGGTTGATCCTATAATTCTGTCCTCGCTTTGGGATTTGGTTCAAGTGACATTGTACCAGGCTATGGGGCTGGATTGAATGGACCTGCGTGACTGCCCCTTTGTGGAAGTAAACATTACCAATTTGCAACATTCTTGCATGTGCTGTATGGATGGTGCAGGCTGCCGCTACCTTTGGCTTTCTGACAAAATCAGCAGTAGTGGGAGTCCTTGAGGAAGACAGTGTTTTTGAGTCAATAAGTTCCTTTACAAGCTCAGGGAAACGGTAACGTCATGTAAGCTTAAGTAAGAAGTGCCATTAAGAAGGTCTTTGCTGTTGGAGGAGAGAAGAACATGGGATTGGTTGTTTAGACAGTTGCCTTACAATTACTGTTTGACACTTACCCAGAGTGATCACGTACATTAGTAATGCAGTAGCAGAAACTATGTATTATGGAAAACTCAGATGTATGACTTAAAAGTTGAAGATGAAAAAGGAGTGCTATAGGATCATGTAGATCCTCCGTGAAAGGATTCTTGCGTGAATGACAGACTGAGGTGGAGTGAGAAAAGTGCAGTATGCAAGTGGGCAAAGCACTGAAGTGCACACATAATAACTTCGAAACAACAAGAAGTGGGAACGGATTTCTCACTGGTCTGTAAGTTGAAGGTATCTGGATCTGGATCTGAATAAGCAGCTCCGCGGGCACAAGGTAGCTCGGGGTTACCTTCTGTATTTTCGTCAGTTTAAGACTAGAGGTTTCTATGAAGACTGGCAACCTCCTTCAAACACGAGCCAGTGTAAAGTAAGCTCAAATCACTTTATGTAAAGGGCACCATCTCCTACATTAAGGTTAATATTTGAATCAACGCTGGAATTCTAGGAGATACTCAAGTGGAGGGTGTACGGGAATATTGTCTCACTTCTAAACTGCCTGCGGTGTATCAAATCAAGGATAGTGTTTTCTTCATCATACTTGGTGCAGACCTTAAAATATATTGTGGTCTTCCAACATAGTAAGGAAGATTTATTGAGGGGGGCTTCAGCCTGTCACTTCTCTCTGGCATCCTGAACTCCTGAGATGCCTGAAGCACCCCAGCAGGTATAAGGAGGGCTCAGGATGGAGTTAACCTCAGTGGTGGCGGCTCCCAGCAAGGAAACTCTCTTCGCATGAAGAGGGCAGAAGACAGTGTGGGCCATGCTTTGGGCCCAAGTTGGCGGCCGCTGAACTGGCGGAGAAGCATTAGGAATTAGGAGGCTGTTTATGGTGTAAAAGTGCAGACGGGCCTCAACCCAGCTGCTTTATTGTGCCCAAGGGTGACGTCCCGGCCCCCTGAGGATCTCCGGTGTTAATGGCCCTATCCCATTGCCGAAAAATGTTCAACAAGTGGCACAGAGCTGCTTACTCTCTAGGGGCTGGCGGCGCTCCAAGGGCACAATGAACAAACTGTGGTTCCTGTACGACCTCCCCAGAAGGGGTGATAGAGCAGGCTGTCACAGGAGGACTCTGCCTGCCAGCTTGGGCCTAGGGGCTGGCTCAGAAAGGCATACTTGAGGCCAGCAGAGAGAGACTGGTCCTCTGACACAAGATGGTGATGACTGACCTCCAGCAAAGCCAGTAGGTAGCCACTACCCAGGAGAAGACTGGGTGGCCCTCATGTTTGTCTTGAAGAAACTTGGTGGTTGAGAACGGGAATGCCCCCTTCCCTGTAACAGAGTGACTATGAATCATGCCAGAGGAAGGTGTGGCACGTCTGGTGAGCAGGCACTGCACAGCGTGGACTAGAAGATAGAGGCCAGAGAGGTGCCTGACAGGCTGCCTGGGAGGATGTGCTGAGAGCAGGCCGCCTGGGGGTGGGCACCACCTTACAAACCTAGACTGGGGGTGGATGGGGCCAGAGCTGGCATGGATAGGGTCCTGATGGTCTTCGTAGTGGCAGGAATAGAGAAGGTGGAAGTGAGCAGTGATGGATCCCCTTGGAGCCCCACACAGATAACTGCAGGACCAAGCTGACATTTGGGTCTGAAGGGCATGACGGCCCCACCTACCTGGAATAGTCAAGACTAGGATCCAGCTTGGAGATGAGCCCAGAATCTCTGAAAGACCTCAACATAAGGTGCCCTCCCAATAAAGCCTTCTTCGTGTCATGTACAAACTGAGGCCTAAAGAATTTAGGGACAACAAGAAACCAGCATTTGCAATGCAATGGGTCTCGCATATTTCAAACAAGTTAATTGTCATCTTTTGACAACAGAGCCCACAAGCAAAAAAAAAAAAAAAAAAAATGAGTGAAAACTGAGAAAAGACGATTCAACCAAATAAAATAAATTTAGCTTTAAAAAATAACACTTTGAAATTTTGTGCCTGCTGGGCACGTTTTTGCTAGTCACAAGCCTTTTGTTTGCTGGACACTCACAGTTAGAACAAAATAGTACCTCAATCACGTCAGGAGCAGCGGTCTGTCACTAATTAAGTTGAAATCAATTAGTGCTTAATTCCTGCTCCACACCGAGGAACAGAAATGATGCTAGACATGCCTTGATGAATTACAAGGCTGTAAAGAAGAGTGCCACGCAAACCAACAAATGGTGAGCGACAGGTGAGCCCCAAGCCCTTTACTGATCCCAACAGCGTCTCGCCTACGAGGCGCATGTGCAAGCACATGCATTCACAGGCTCAACCCTAAAAATTACCAGACATAGAATGGTAGGTGAGACGCACTTGGACTCCCCACATGATGGACTGATTGCCTGCTGACTGAATTATATCAACCATGGCCAAATACCTGGCCCCCCATTTGCAAAGATGTATGCAGGAGCACTAGGGAGACCCTCCCTACCTGCATCCACCAGAGACACCCTGTTAGTGTCCATTCCCAAACAGCACAGAGACGACCTGGAGGTGCCCTCTTATAGGCCGTTATCCATGTTGAATTTGAATTCGGAAATTCTTAGTAAGATTCTCAAGGGACACCTTTACCCACACATGCAGGAATTAGTCCACAGGTTCAGCCTCAATTACAACACCTCCCTTAATTACAGAAGTTTGTTCAGGGTACTTGATGAAATTGCAGAGCCAGAGAACCTGGGCCACATTATTTTCAATCGAGATAGAAAAGCATTTGACTCATTATATTTGGGCTACCTGAGGGCACTAATGCACTGCAGGGAACATGGGAGAACTGTGGGTAAGTGGATAGCACTTCTATATGCTCCTACAGAGAGAGAGTGTGGCTGGGCAAATATGTCTAGTGTGTACAAAATACAAAGGTGCACTAGGCAGGGGGTATCCACTCTCGCCCCCATTATTTGCTATAGCATTGGATCCCTCTGCTAACATTTTAGGGAGAAAGGGTGTAAGGGTGGTATTCTGCTTAGAGAGGAAATGCATTTTATCTCGCTATGTGCTGATGATATGCTTCTGTACCTTTTGAGATGCCAACTGTATTGTAGATTCAAATGAATGACGGCTGGAAGAGCCAGGTAGAATATTGGGTTTAAAAACTAATTAGACAAAAACCTGTGCATTCTCAGTATTCCTGACAATGACACAGCCACCTGGGGTGAGGTCTCACTTGAAGAACAAAAGGGAACATCATTTGCTACTATACATGGGAGGTAAGATCTACCACAATTAGAAAGAATTGAGAGGGGAACCTAGCCGGTGTCCTGAGGTAACCGGGAGGAAACGTGGAATTTTGGTTCCCACACAAATTTCCTGTAATGACCAAAATCAATTTGACTGAGCTAGAACACAAACAAACCAGGACAACTTTAGCCCTTATTATGGCTCATCAGCCAGGTTTATCTTGGTTCCAGAGGTGTGCATGGGACCCATGTTTTAGCATACTCGTCCCAATTGCATCTCACACCGAAGCATACAAAAACGTGATGGATGGAATTCTGAATAAATCTCGGCCCCTTGTTCTTACTTGGGCCAGCATCCCAGTCCGTCCTTATTTTACACATCATGCCACCTCAGCATGGACCTAACCATATGCAAATCAGCCTTGACCTTGCTCCAGTGGGAACAGTTCAGCTTGAACCTATGAAAATGGATTGGAATGCGGCACACGCGATTGCTGGTGGCTGAGATGCATTTACAAATTCCATCCATCAGTTTGTTTTTAATGCCAACAATTTCAGCATGGTAGCACAAAGCATAAATAAAAAACGAACTTTACAAAAAAGTAGCATCACAGGTTGGCGGAATTTACAAATCTTTAAGTGCTTGAATTGAGCAGTGGTGCAAGCAAGAAAATAAAAACAACATATATAATTCGGAAGAGTCTTCGTTGAGGAGTACGATAGTGGGAAGGAGTCAGAGTGACTGGGGTGAGAGTTCATTATAATTGAGAGAGAGAGGAGGTTGAGAGGAGATCCTGAGAGGAAATAATGTTGGTCAGTGGATTACAGTTTGAAATTCTGGTGAGTCCAAATAAATGAAACAACGTGGATAAAGACATGTTTCTTTTTTATATGAATATATTTTCACTTTTACATGAATTTTTCCTTAATTTTCACATCATTCTCTCTTTTTTTTTCTTTAATTCACACGTTTAAATAATGGTGCCTAAAATCGAAGAAACATGTGGAAGCATCTGAGAGGAAACAAATACACCAGTGTGGGTCTAAGCAATGAATTTGGCATCCTGTTTTTTGGCCAAATGGTTGACTTTTTGCACTTTAGCTACTGACTGTGGAGCTGTGTCTTAGGCACAACCTATAGTTCCACTTGATTACTGCCTATACGCCGAATAGGAGATCTCTAACGGGATGATACATAATGTGACCTCGTTACCAACATCATATGTAGTATTACAATATTATTTTAATTTCTCATTTATCATAAATGTGTCCAACTTTGCAATAAATTATCTGTTCACTGCATCACATTTTTTTGTGCTGCAGCTGTTCTGAGTTTGGATGATTCTAGAAGAAGGGATTGCTCACTTATGAAGCCTCTTCGACCACCAGAGGTGGTGAGTAAATCAGCAAGGCATGTTTTCATGGTTGTTTGTATTTGCAAGACAGCAGATTTTGTATGCGATTCTGGCTGTGATGGGTAACCAATGGAAGTTAAGAAATATGAGAGCAGCTAGTTCTTATCTACCTGCAGGGTGAGCCAGCCTCGCAGCTCAGTTTAGGACAGCTTTGAATGTAGTGATACATTTTTGAAAATGCTATCCTCGCAGCAGTCACAAGAAGTAAATCGTTTTTTCGGATGTACAATGGGAATGATCTGCTGATTTTATTTTCAAGACAAGCAGGTGATTGGAAATTTGGCCACACTGTTTTTGTGATGGAGGTTTGATTCCAAGGTGAAGCTAAGATATTTCTAGAGATGTCAGTCCAGTTTGCTCTTGAGGGAGGAGTAATTCTGTTTTTTGAGGATTTAGTAGGAGAAAGTTCTCATTCATCCGTGTTTTATATTGAAGAGGCAAAGTCGCAGTATGCTGAGGTCATGTAATGTTGAGGCTTTTAAGTGTAGTTGGGCTTTGTGTGCATATTGATGTAGAGTTTCACCAGATCATTTTAAGATAAGGCTTAGAGCTTCATGTAGAGACTGAATAAAGTTGGGTCTAAAACAGAGCCTTATAGGATTTCTCAAGGCAATTTGGAGATGTTGGAGGTGTGGTTTCTTTTTTTTCCATGGTAGTGATCCACTGGTTAGGTAAGATTTGAACCGGGATTGAAGCTTGCCACTCTCTCAGCAACAGGCAAAAATACACTTACTACTGTGTTATTCAAAGCTGATACATAGGCAGTTTTATGGACTTCCTGACATTGCCACATATTTTTTTTTTTAACAATGATAATTTTTATTAACATTTTCCAGTGAACAATACATGTGATACCACATCAGCGTGCAGTGACAATGCAAAAGAATTATCACACATATTTCACCAAATCAAGTAGGGTTTGTCCTGGACAGCTCAAGGGCATATAATCTTTATAAACTGTTTGCTTCAATTCACAAAAAATGCAATAGCTTTAGAGCCTGTAGCATGTTTCACTAGAGGATATCTTATACACAGTCTTGCGAATTGTAGCACATACATACGAACTAGAGATCCAAACCTGGCTCTATTGAGGACCTGGAGCATAACCTGGCAAGGTTCTATGTGAAGTGATAACATTTGGAGGCTTCTGTTTCCTTCAGGTGAATTGGGGTAGTCCATGGTATTTAGTGTCACTGAAACTGCACCAGAAAGGAAGCTTGAACTGCCACTTAAATGGGCATTAGATAATTGATGTTAGCAATAGGGAAGCGGAATTTCTGACTCGAAGGAACATTGGAGTCACAATAAATCTATGAACACACCTTCCATTATCAATAATTGACAATAGTTCCATAACCAGGATCCTAATTTTGCAAAAATGATGTTTTTTAAACTATTCTAGGTGTACTGGCCAGGAGTCTTTTTGCTAGACTAATATTTTTTACACTAATATGAGTAGCCCCAAATGAAATGGGACTTGCTGATTTTACAGAAAGAAAAATCATTCTTTTCTGTGCCAGCCGTGGAAAGGTACTACCTAGTGACACAGGCCCACACTATGCTGTCTACTGCTATTGTGTATCTTTTGTACTTCATGAATTATCGAACAAATGAGCTATTGTGAAATCTATATAAATGCCATTACTGGAAAGTACATGGCTCTGATAACTGAAACTTTACCATGTTGGCGCAGGGACCTCACAATTTTGACAGCCAAAAATATTATCACAGCGGAACTTTCCACCCGCAATTCGATGAATCTAAGATAGTGTTAAACCTCAGTCCCATGAGGCAACGTGTTCCCGAGGTAAGGCACCACGCAACATTTCACAATTATCAGAAAACAGTAAGTTAATTAAAAGGGCCCACTCACCTGATTTCTAGATAGCAGAACAGTATAACGAATTTAAAACAGAAATTCAAAAAAATATTGTACAGAGTCAGTGCCATAGAGGTTCTTATCAGTTAGAATATTTTTGACTTTGCACATCGCTGTAATACTCTAAGCCCTAAGTGGACACAAAATCAGAAGAGAGACAGCATCCCCTAGCCGCATCTAAATCTTCAAAAAACGTTTTCTAGTTTACCCCCAAAATTGGGGATTTTTATACATTATTTTTGCAAATGAAATTACTAAAACTGCAGATTCACTGTGGTATGATCAAATGTGTTTCATTCTCAGCACATCAGAGAACAGTTTTATTAAACAACATACTGTCTTAGCACCTAAGCACTTTCCCACTCTGTGAATATATTGAATCTGCCCTCTCTATGCTAATGTCATCCGGAGATGATAGAGTGACCTAGATGCAGGAGCAACAGAAAGCTGTTACATTAAGCTAGCGAAAGGTCCTTGAAATTTAGTTAACTGTTCTGCGACTAGGATGGGGAAGGTTCAAAGAGAAGATCATAAACAGTGACAGTGGAAATACACCCTATTCTCCTTGACTGTGTGTTGCAGAAATGACACAGTGAAATCTGCAGTGGGAAAAAAGATAGAGCGAGAAGAGACATCCCATTTTAAAGATTGTGGCTGCTTGGCCCTAATTGAGGCCTAGTGAACAAGGGTTAAGAAAACAATCTTCTGTTCATCATAACAAATTTGTTTTAAAGACTTCAATAATATATCGCTGTGGACACTCTGAGTGTTAAAACCGCATTCTGCATATAATGCACAAAAATATAAATGCACAAAACCTTTCACACACACCTGGAGGAGAATACAGGCCTTTAAGATACTGTGGTGGGTGTGAATTTCAAAGAAGAATTTCTTGCTAATGTGTTATGAAATAATGGAAATTAAGCGCATGAAATGCTAAGAAAGTCTCAGTCAAACAGAATTCTTACAGTAATGGCTCTAACTGCTAAATACCCGCATTCCAACTTCAGTGAGTGTTGTAAGAAGGGATGCAGAATAGACCGAGACTGCAGATATCAACTACTTTTAAAAGACCAAACATAGGGCAATGCCTTTTAACTGTAAGTCACTGTTGTGAGACATTCATGGAATTGCACTGTCACCTGTATTTATTTACTTCCTAAATGTCCCATGCACGTGTTGACCATTAAACAGTTGAAGTTGGAAATCAGTTAATAGAGATATATTACAAAGACCACAATTGCTCTGAACATGACATACAGACTGGCTCAACTCGCATCCCTCAGAAATCGTTTCACTTGTGCAACTTTTGTTTCTTAGCGTCCTTGACGTGATCCTAAATAGGCCTGATTACTTATGTAGTTGTACTTGGCAAGTAATTCAAGTGTTGCTGTCATAGTCTTCCATGATTCCACATCTAAATACCTAAGCTTGTTTGCATCCAGCAAAGGAGTTCTATCCAAAATGTTGTGAAATGGGTTTACTCTTGATTTTTTTTTTTTTAACTACTGGCCTACGCAACATTACCTCTGAGTTTGGTTGTTCCTCAGAGAATTAATTAATGTGTTTTATGTTGCTATTAGGTTTATTGTTTATTAATTTTAAGAATTCTTTGTATCTTTCCCAGATGGACCAGTCCCCTCGAACCTACATGCTTGCCAATTTAACCCATTTACATTCGGAACAACTTCTGCAGGGCCTGAACCTCCTTCGCCAACATCACGAGCTTTGTGACGTCGTCCTGAGAGTGGGTGATGTCAAGATCCATGCTCATAAAGTGGTGCTTGCCAGCATCAGCCCTTATTTCAAAGCCATGTTCACTGGAAATCTGTCAGAGAAGGAGAACTCTGAGGTGGAGTTTCAATGCATTGATGAGACGGCTCTGCAGGCCATTGTGGAATATGCATATACAGGAACTGTATTCATCTCACAGGACACAGTGGAGTCCCTTCTTCCAGCTGCAAATTTGCTCCAGATCAAACTTGTTCTAAAGGAATGTTGTACTTTTCTAGAAAGCCAGCTGGACCCTGGAAACAGCGTTGGAATTTCTCGTTTTGCTGAGACTTATGGCTGCCACGACCTGTACCTGGCTGCAAACAAGTACATTTGTCAGAATTTTGAAGATGTGTGTCAGACTGAAGAGTTTTTTGAGCTTACTCATTCCGAATTGGATGAAATCGTTTCTAATGACTGTTTAAATGTTGTTACAGAGGAAACAGTATTTTATGCATTAGAGTCCTGGATCAAATATGATGTGCAGGAGCGCCAGAAGTACCTTTCTCAGTTGTTGCACTGCGTCCGATTGCCCTTGCTGAGTGTCAAATTTCTGACTAGGTTGTATGAAGCAAATCATCTTATACGAGATGATCATACATGTAAACATTTATTGAACGAAGCTCTCAAATACCATTTCATGCCTGAACACAGACTTTCCCATCAAACTGTGTTAATGACAAGGCCTCGGTGTGCTCCAAAAGTACTTTGTGCAGTAGGAGGAAAAGCGGGGCTGTTTGCATGTCTAGAAAGGTAAGACAGCATGTAATAGATTAATATTCTGATATTTTTTTATATACATACTGACCATTACTTGCTTAGTCACCAACATATAGTAGATTTTATTAGTTAATTTCTGTGTACTGTAAAGATATTTATATGAAATAGTTTTACTTCTTGCTGTTTCCTTGTTTGTGCAGAACTGTTTGTACGTATTCTGCTCAGCAATATATATATATATATATATTTTTTTTTTTTTTACGTTAGCGGATCATATTAGAGAAATATGCCAGCCAGCAATAACTTCACAAACTGTTCACCACAAATATAGGTGTGGTAGAGTTTGTGTTGCATACTCGCACTGTATCTGTTTTTTCACGAGTAGAAATGACAGAGATATAAAAAAAATGCTAACCTTTCAAATCCCAGTGGTGCTTTAAAAAAAAAAATCTCCAAAAGTTCTGAATTGATTTACACCATCAAAAAATGCTTTCAGAGTTAAGTTCTATTTTCATGGAAAGTAGGATGTAAATCTCTTCTAGCTGTAGATGAGAGCAACATTTACCATGGGAGCCAAAATGGGAAATGACTTATTTTTCACCTCCTCATCTTTTTTTTTTCTCATGGATGGATATTCATGAAATGTGGCATTTTGAAACTTAACTGACTGCATTCATTGATTGACAATCCATCCTTTTTAAAAAAATTTTTTTTATTTTGTTGCTCATCTGTCAACTGGGTCAAAAGTTGTAGGCAAATCAAAAATATGCCTTTTTAACCCGTACGGTGCCAGGTGTGAGCTGGTCTCGTCCTCGCACATGGTTCCCGTGTGCTGGGGACGAGACCAGCTCGCCCTGACCCGGGCCCCCGGGGTGATCGCCAGCACTCCCCCATGGGCCTACCCCCAACCAGGGTAGGGATGGAAGGGGAATCGCTTCCCCTTCCACCCCCGAACTCCACCGACCCAAACCCACCCCGTGACGTCTGATGACGTCAGCGCGCAAATTGCACACTGACCTCATCAGAAGTCACCTCCAATCGCGCTGGAAGCATGAGCAATTTCCCTTCCGACCGGGAGGTGGGGCGGGGGAGGCGTGAAAGGAAAGACCTTTCCTTTCCTTTCATGTCTCTCTCAGCAGAAATGCCCACTAGACACCAGGGAATTTTTTGAAAAAAATTAGGCAAGGGTCGCTCCCCTGGAAAGGGGGGGGGGGGGGAATTGTATTTAGGCCATTTATGGGGGGTGGGGGGGGGGTGCGGCAGAAACCCCTAGACACCAGTGTTTTTTAAAAAAATTTTTTTTATATATATATATATTTTTTTTATATGTGGGGCGCAACCTCTTAGGCAAGGGTCACTCCCCGGGGGGGCATATTGTCTTTAGGCCATTTCTGCCCACCTTGGGGGCAGATCGGCCTATTCTTCTTAGGTCAGTCTTCCCCCGGGGAGGGGGCAGAAACCATTTAGGCACCAGGGATTGGTGTGTGTGTATGTGTGTTTTGTTTGGGGGGGGCAGCCCCTTGGGCAAGGGTCGCTCCCCATGTGGTAACATTACTCTTGGCCATATCTGCCCCAAGGGGCAGATCGGCCTATTTTTGGAAGCCCACCAGAGACCAGGGAAGATTTTTTTTTCTTTGCAAAATAAGAGGGAGGGGGTATCGCCATACCCCCACCCCAAATAAATGGGGCCAAAGTTGTTCTGCCCATCAGTGGGCAGATGGGGTAATTACCCCGATCCACACCCTGGGGGATAGAAAGTCTGCTAGATGCCAGGGAATAAAAAAAAAATAGTGGGGTGGTGGCTACAAACCAGAATGGGCTGGTTATGCCCTCTCCCCAACTGAAGGGGGTAACATTCTTTCATCTCTCCCCCGCACACTAAAACATCTTATTCCACAGCAAAAAAAGAGGACATTTGATTATTTTGGGTTTTGGTTTTACATTTGGGCCATGAGAGCTTGGCTAACTCTCAAAATCGTCCCACTTGGAATGGTGAGGGCTGCACTTTTTGGACTTTAGGACGTTGCCATGTAAAACAATCCACAAGACTTGAACACATCTGAAAACTAAACACCTGGGTGATTCCAGGGTGGTCTGCTTTACATGCATCCTGCACACCATTTTCTTACCCACCTTGCCCTGCAAACCGCCAACTTGTCTGGAAATCACACTTTTCCCCACATTTTTGTGATGGAACCTTCCGGGATCTGCAGGAAACAAGAAATTGCTACCACCCAGCATTACTCATCTATACCGATAACAATTCTGCCCCACTTCTCAGCCTAAAAATGTTTTTTTTCAAACTGCCCTTTTGGACCTGCTTTGGCTCTTCCCTGTCCCAGGCACTTGGCCCACCTACACAAGTGAGGTATCATTTTTACCAGGAGGCTGAGGGGAACGTTGGGTGGTAGGAAATTTGTCCCAGTGCGCTGATCCCACATACAAATGTGGGAAAAATGTGTTTTGTTTTTAGCTAAATTTGAGGTTTGCTGAGGATTCTGGCTAAGAAAACACTGGGGGATCCACGCAAGTCACACCTCCCTGGATTCCCTCAGGTGTCTAGGTTTCAGAAATGTTTGTGTCCCTATATGGCTGCTGAGCCCAGGACCAAAAACGCAGCCCCCTGCAAAAACAGGTAGTTTAGTATTAGATAATTTTGATGTGTCCACATAGTGTTTTGGGGCACTAGGCCTACCCACACAAGTGAGGTACCTTTTTTATCGGGAGACTTGGGGGGAAGCTGGGTGGAAGGACATTTGTAGCTCCTCTCAGATTCCAGATCTTTCTGTCACCGGAAGGTGAGGAAAAAGTGTTTTTTAGGCCACATTTTGAGGTTTGCAAAGGATTCTGGGTAACAGAACCAGGTCAGAGCCCCACAAGTCACCCAATCCCGGATTCCCCTAGATGTCTAGTTTTCAAAGATGCACAGGTTTGGTAGGTTTACCTAGGTGCCGGCTGAGCTAGAGGCCCAAATCTACAGCTTGGCACTTTCCAAAAAAACATGTCCGATCTCAGTGTAAAAATTTGATGTGTCCGTCTTGCGTTTCCTGTCGCAGGCATTAGGCCTACCCACACAAGTGAGGTACCATTTGTATCGGGAGACTTCAGAGAACACAGAATAGCAGAACAATTGTTATTGCCCCTTGTCTTTCTCTACATTTTTACCTTCCAAATGTAAGACAGTGTGTAAAAAAGACGTCTATTTGAGAAATGCCCTGTAATTCACATGCTAGTATGGGCACCCCAAAATTCAGAGATGTGCAAATAACCACTGCTTCTCAACACCTTACCTTGTGCCCATTTTGGAAATACAAAGGTTTTCTATATACCCGGTAGAAAATGAAAACCCATTGCGAGGTGCAGCTTATTTATTGGCTCTGGGTACCTGGGGTTCTTGATGAACCTACAAGCCCTATATATCCCTACAACCAGAAGAGTCCAGCAGACGTAACAGTATATTGCTTTAAAACATCTGACATTGCAGGAAAAAGTTACAGAGTAAAACATTGAGAAAAATTGCTGTGTTTTTCCCCTCAGTTTCAATATTTTTTGTATTTCAGCTGTTATTTTCTGTTGGAAAACTTTGTAGGATCTACACAAATGACTCCTTGCTAAATTCATAATGTTGTCTACTTTTCAGAAATGTTTAGCTTTCCGGGATCCAGCATTGGTTTCACACCCATTTCTATCACTAAGTGAAAGGAGGCTGAAAGCACAAAAATAGTAAAAATGGGGTATGTCCCAGCAAAATGCCAAAATTGTGTTGAAAAATAGGGTTTTCTGATTCAAGTCTACATGTTCCTGAAAGCTGGCAAGACGGTGGTTATTTTAGCACCGCAAAACCTTTGTTGATACCATTTTGAGGGGAAAAAACCCACAAGCCTTCTTCTGCAGTCCTTTTGTTCCCATCTTTTTTTTTTTAAAGGACATTTTTGCTGTATTTTGGCTAATTTCTTGGTCTCCTTCAGGGGAACCCACAAACTCTGGGTACCTCTAGAATCCCTAGGATGTTGGAAAAAAAGGACGGAAATGTGGCGTGGGTAACTTATGTGGACAAATAGTTATGAGGGCCTAAGCGCGAACTGCTCCAAATAACCAAAAAAAAGGCCTGGCACCTGAGGGGGAAAAGGCCTGGCAGCAAAGGGGTTAATAGAATGTGTGACTCAAACTTAGATACACAGAGGCTATCAACAATTTGTTATATAATTTTATTAAAGTGAAAAGGCCTTTGCTAATTCTGGGCCACAAGAGGTGAGGTCACAGGACATGGGAAGCCAGGTATGGTGTACGTTCAACCAGATGGGATTGAGGGTTGCAATGCTCTTAGCATTTTGATAATGTCACAGAGGTGATGTCACTTGACTTGTCTGTTTATTTCTTTTGAGGACATTGGGATAATAACGCAAGCTCAGGTACTGTATTGAAAAGTAATACAATGCGTGGGGGATTTAGAATGCTAATGCTGCAAAAAATGAAATTCCAAATCTGTTTAGCTGAATATATGTCTCCTCTGGAAATAAATTAATTGGTTTGGTATCTCTCACATCACTGCTAAACTCCATTCACAAAACAAAGAATTGTCCCCAGGTTTGCTGTATTAGTACGATAAAGTTTAAAAAGAAGATGGATACCTCTATTGTTAGGCGTAATCTCCCAGCAGTATTGTGTTGTATTGTATTATATCACTACTCTAATGTAATATAAATGAATAAACATAGGCAGTGTTGTAGTCCATTGGAGGCAATTGTGGAATTGCATTACAGTAGAGAATCACTTGTTTGGTACTGTGTTAACTACAACATATAGTAGATTTGGCAGTAAAATAAGGTGTAGATCATATAATGAGGAAAAAAGGCACGAAGATATTGTTTGCTACAGAGGAAGGGGTTGTTGTTCATGTTGTGATTGGAACTGAGAGGGATGAGTAGGTGCTAGAGATCTTTGATGCCCAGCAGTGCAAATAAATGAAAGTACTCCAGACAGCACAGCAGGCACAGGACAATGATTCCTGCATGAGGGCCCGTGTTTAGTAAGCATTGAGTGGGGACTATGGGCAGCAGGGCGACATGATGATAGGAACTCTGATTCTTTGCAAAGGCACAGGGCAGCCAAGTAAGAATGATTGTGAATCTGGAATTGGAGCTAGACTCTTAGAGCATGAAGGAAAGTCTAATGTCCTATGGCAGACTGTTCCCCTTCCCCACCTCCCCCCACTTACCAGATACTGCAGGTTGAATGAGTTGCATGGACTGGAGTATTCAACCTAATGTACTCCTTGCACCACGGAATGGCTTTCTGAACAACTGTCCCTATAATGGGATTTAGTTTGATATCTGTAAAGAAGCCTTCCAATATTGTCTCATTCTAAAGTGCTACACATTATAACGTTATTATAAAATATGCATTCATTCAGGATATTTATCGAAAACGTGTAATCAGGAGTGGGACACTGTGGAAATTATACAAAGATGCAATAAAGCTGTCCAGCATTGTGATCTATCTTTGGAAATCATGACAGCATGATCTTTGACTATGACAGGTTAAGTAGGGTAACTCCCAGCGCATCTCAGAAATGCTGAAAACAGAATGGGTAAGTGGGTACCACGATGCACAGCTGGGGTTGCTGATGTAATTTGGTGATGTACTGGAAGAAGGTTGTAGGGGTCCATGTTCCAGATTTCCTCTGTGATTATCCTGAGAATTCTAGGGAAATAGGATTTAGGGAATGGAAGTTGGCATTTAATTTGTTGGTGGTGGCAAAATATGTTGATAAAGGAAACCGTACTTTGGTCCTTCTTTCTGTATGTGGCTAGAAAGGGTAACCACAAATGGAAGTAATGGTAGGGGCAGTTTGTTGACACCCTGTGTTTTACATAGATGGAGAATCCAGGGAAGTTATTTGCCTTCCGGGACTATAAGCACTACATTTGTTTGACTAGAAACATGAAAGTTTGAAGGCAAAGTTAGGGACAAGGAGAGAGATGATCTCCCTTTCTGGAGATGTTGAATTCTTCTACTTTTAACAATTCTGGGGTATTGGGTGAGGATAATGAGACTCATTTGGTTGATGGCTGGTCACAGTCTGTTTGAATCTGTTTGATAAGTACTTTATTGTGAGGTGCTGTATCTGCAGTCATGTTCACATTTATGGTATTTGAAGCTCTATATTTTACTATGACCAACCCTGATACTAATAATTATTAAAGGTGTCCAAGTCCATCATACCTGTATGCTAATACACTGTTAGAGAGAACAGCAGGTGTTTTGTTCAGGAACCTAGCATATAATGTTCAGCACTTCAGTTGGCTTTTCTGTTCCCTGCCTAGCCAAAAGCTATCACCAGGGATATTCAGGGTGCTTACATAGGGGCACTGCTCCAAATGTTATGGTTGACTTTAGACCTAATTGGTTGTAAAACATACATGGATGTAGGTAATTGAAGGAAACGTGAAACATCACTGAATGCAAAAGATGGACGCAGCCAATCAGGACCTCATAGGAAACCTTGTTAACAGAAGAATTGTTTTATTACTAAGCAGCTAGCTGTTTGTCAAGGCCATCCATCTGCAAGCTGTGGTGAAAGTCATTTGCCAAGGCCGTTCATAGACAAAGGAATTAAAAACATTGTTGAAGGACATCAGTTCCATGACGCATTATACATTATTGCAGTAATTTCCAACCTTTTGACTTCTGTGGACCCCCACTTTATCAGTACTGGAAGCCGGGGACCCCCACTGTATAATTATTGGAATCTGAACACCCCCATGAGTCATTAATGAAAGCTTGGGAACTAATCTGTTAATATTATTACATTTTCCAAACAGTCACGGACCCCCTCAGGAGGTTTGCGGACCCTCAGGCGGTCACCGGACCACAGGTTGGGAACCACTGCATTATTGCATTAAAAACATGACTAAATAAGTGTGTGTGTTTGCCATAAAAAGCAAGTGAACATGTACCTAAATGGAGAATGGTTCTCAAAGAAACCCTACTGCATAGCAAGATTATGCATCATGAAACACGAGTAAACTTAGGCACCCAAAATAAATACTTTCACATAGCTATACCATATAGCTAGAAAAACCCTACACGGAGATTGAGCAGACAGTGAGTTGGGTGCAGAGAGGGGAGGAGGGAGAGGGACCCATCGGGTTATCATTCCCACTGCTCCATCCATAACAACCAACATACCTGCTTTGAGTGGATTATCAATGGCAATGGTGCCTCTATGAACTTCCCTGTGCTCATGGCCGTGTTGTCAATTGGCATGATATTTTGTCAACATTATGGACACGGATGTGCTGAGTCATAGATGACTGTAATCCCATCTCTTTGTGTGTCTGTCTCCTTTCATCTTACTCATCTTCTCCATGGCTCTGGACTCTTCTTATTGTCCTGGAGGTGCATTTGTTGTCCTCTGCTCTCCTCTGTGTTTCTTGGTGATGATCTCTCTCTTGTTCGGTCTCCATGCAGGAAGCACTCTTAAGTGTTGTGGCTGTTCTTGTTCCCAAGATGGTGTTTTTTTTGTCACAAAATTGCATATTTATATCTTTCTTTTATGACTGACAGCTCATTGTTTTCAGATGATTTTCCCAGAGAAGATCCTTGTTCAGAAATATAAGCAGAGTCCAACAATTGACCTTTTTCCTCGCAAGGGAAAATTCTCTAAAATGAAAAGCTGTAATCTGCTGCAGAAGTCTGTAACTCATGGCAGACCGATGACAACATCTTGGTTTTCCATCAGGACCCTTGCAGCTGTGGTATGGCCACCGCAAAGCAGAATTAATAAAAACCCTTTTCTTTGCTGTAGTGCAGATGCCAGCTCAAGTGCCATACAAACTATCTGGCAGTCTGTGTGTGCCCTGTGGACTGTGCCTTGAGTGTTTACATTTTAAAGAGTGGAATGCCAAGGGATGAATGTAAATGTTCATTGTGGGATCCAGTTACTGATTTTAATCGGGTTTCTTGTGTTTTTTATTTTGTTTTGTTTTGCAGTGTGGAAATGTACTTTCCTCAGAATGACAAGTGGATGGGACTGGCACCACTCAGCATTCCACGATTTGAATTAGGAATTTGTGCCCTGGACCAGAAAGTGTATGTTGTCGGTGGCATTGCCACTCACAGTCGACAAGGCATCACCTACAAAAACCACGAGAACACTGTGGAGAGTTGGGATCCTGATACAAATACATGGACGTCCCTTAAGAGGATGACTGAGAGTAGAAGTACTCTGGGAGTAGTGGTTTTAGCTGGAGAGCTATATGCCTTAGGAGGATATGATGGTCAGTCCTACTTGCAGTCTGTTGAAAAATATATTCCAAAGGTCAAAGAATGGCAACCTGTTGCACCAATGATTAAAACAAGAAGCTGCTTTGCTGCTGCTGTGTTGGATGGAATGATCTATGCGATTGGCGGTTATGGTCCAGCTCATATGAACAGGTAAGCATTTTTCTAAGGTAGAACACTGCAGACCAGGGAAGGAAAGCTTTCTTGCTCGACCTTTCTACACCGCTATAAGATGTGCACGTGCAAGATTCCCCTGGGGTCATTCGCCGTCTAATAAAAGTTTCCATCAAGGTCATTACGCGCCCTCTCTGGGTCTAATTAGCTATTTCTTGAGCAGTGTCAACATGTGCAAGCAGTAGGGGAATTGTTTATTTTTTTCTCTTTGCATTGCCACCTGAGATCTGTATCCCCTAATTGTCCTGAAACAATGAACTGGTCCCACATCAGTTCTGCTTGCCAGCAAAGTCACACTGAATGCTCATGATCACTTTGTTTGTGATATTCAGATGTGTTGATAGCGGGGTTTCAGGATTAGTACCATTTATGCAGTGGATTATTTGGGAGTAAGTGTGAATGGATTCAATCCCATTTTGTCATGCCAGTAACTTGGGATATTTAGGAACCTAAGACAGATGTGCCTTACCGAGTGCCAAGCTCCCAAGCTCCATTGGACATGTTTTATTTCTCACCTACCAGACACCACTAGGCATCGAAATACCTGAGGGCTTAACAAGAACATTACATCCCAACCTATTGCTCACCATTGGTTGGCTCTGTTGCCCCTTTCAATTGCTACTGTCCCTCTAATTTGCTTGATGGCTTGTCTTCCTCTTCTTGTTAGTCCCTCTTTACTATCCTTTTGATTGGCTGACACATATCCTTCCATTCCTCACTTTTAGGGAACTTTGTTTTCTGTTTGATGAAGCACTATGAGTTTTCCTGTTCTTTCGTTTTTGTGGTTCTCTCCCCTGCTAAATATCCACCCACTTGTTGCTTTCCCCCTCGTGTTGCTCTCTCTCCCTTGTGTGTTTCTCTCCGCTGTATCCTCTGACACTGTGTTGCTTTTTAGGTCGAGTTTGCAAGCGTCCTGGCCTGCTGCAGTCTCTCTGTGGACTTTTATCCACGCCCACCGCACGCCCATCACTATTGCGCGTTCATGGGCTTGCCTTTCAAAAATCCTTTGTTATCATTGATAAATGCTTCACATTTGTCCGTCCTTGGGGCAGTTTTGTTACTGCCTTGGCCATCAATCCTGTTATATGGAAAATTGCACTTTTGCCAATACGTTTGACTGCGAGCGTTTTTTTTTGGTCTTGGTACTTTTGTGTCTCTCTGCACTGATGCTCATGACTGTGGCGCTTTGAATTGGCTTGCTTATGTCAACTGCTTTACTTTTCATTTTCAATTTATGTAGCAAGAAAAGTCCAGTTAGGAATTTAAAATGCTAATAGCTCTAACTTGTTCCTCTTTGCCAATACTTGTATTATTAGAGCAGCTGATATAGCCTTACAGGCTTCAAGTACAAAACACACTGGCTCATTCATTGTCTCAGAAAGAATAGCAATGAACCAAGGAACATGCTTTGATGTAGGCAGATAAAAATCCTCTTCTTGGGTGCCACCAGTCCTCTCAAAAGCCTGTGTGAGGCACCATTCACAATGTGCAGAGTTAAAGGAGTCGACATTACGACTTGAGCAGAGAAACTATTGTGGTGCAGCCTTTCCTGTCACGTGACCTACGACTATATTTACGTATCCGTAATTCCATGTCCTTCTGAGTCCTCCTGTTGTTTATTTTTTTGTGGCAACAAGTGTTTTATTAATGTACCCGATTACAACAATTATTATACATTGGTTGTATTTTAAAGGGTTTTCTAAGATGAACATAGTAAACTAAATGACCCTGGCAGTCTATGGAAAAGTGTTTCCTGGCGCCACAGGCAGCGGCAATGACATGTATACTCTGGTTTCTCTTCAAACCAAATAAATATTTTGTCTTTTACTAAAGATTTCCGTGGAGATCAACATTTTAAGAGTTTAATTACATTTTTGAAAGCCCTGCCAAGTGCAGGGTTACCCTTAATTAGTAAAGAAAAGTATAACTATGTAGTAGACAGATTGATTATTTGCTGGTTCCTCAAGTGCAACAACATTCTTTTGTTATCCATTGACGGATGCGCTTTTGGGGAGTGATTCTTACTGTGACACGGTTAACCTATAGCCCTATTACATGACCTATAAGAAGGATGTGTGCTGCACAAAAAACTCAATATCATCCGAAAGGATCTACTACCATGTGGGAAGCAGGGATATATAACAACAGGTAAGGAAGGATCAATTGGTAAATGAAACACGTAACTGTATCCAATCTGGGTTTTATTTCTAGATAGGCTTTTGCTTCTTCTTTCTCATTGATTCATTGATTATTGAGATTTTATTCAAATCCCCTCTGTGACTTAATTGTAAAGATGTGTTAAAGTATACATTTACAAACATATGTAAGATGTACGTATATTTATATCATGCCATGGTCTAATGGCCGACTTTGAAACTGGTGAATAATGTTCGAATCCAGCACAGTTAACCTCTTGTGATCCTGGGAAAATCACTTAATCAACCCTTGCCTAAAAATCACAAGCAATAGCAAAGCCTATAGGTCGGACTTATGCAAGATCTATTGGCTTTGTCTATGGTGCTGCTTAGCCATGTACAGCAGCGTAGCTGCTATGCAACATGGCTGAAAATAAAATAAAATTGAAAAAGTGCAATGGCGCGGTCAACGCTTGCTCCATTATAGCACTTTTAAATTTTTAATTTTTATTTTGAACCATGCTGCACAGCAGCTGCACAGCTGTACAGCATGGCAAGAAAGATTGGCAAAGCCAGTGGATGTTGCATAGGTGAGACCTATTGGTTTCATCAAATCTTTGGGAAAAAGTGATATGATGAGGATAGCGCTGGACGTGTCTAACATTATTCATTAGGGTAAGCATGAAAGCGCTTTGACCTGTTGTAATCTATCTGTGGGCTTTTAACCACACCCATCACTATCACTCGTTTATGGTCTTGCCTTTCAAAAATCCTTTGCCATCATTGGGAAATGCTTTGTTTGTCCCTCCTTGGGGTGGTTTTGTTACCGCCTTGGACACAACTCTTTTACCTGGTTAATTGCACGTTTGACTGTGAGCAAACTTCTTTTTCCTTTTGTGTTTCTCCTTCATGCTCATGGCCACTGCAGTGCTTTGAATCAGCTCGCGTATGTCAACTGTTTTACTTTTCATTTTCAATTTATGTGACAAGAAAAGTCTAGTTAGGGATTTACAACGCTAATAGCTCTAACTCGAGCAAAGTCGAGACCCATTGTGTTGCAAATGCTTGTTCCCTGTAGTGCTTCCCCCATCCCTTGTGTTGCAAATTCCTTCACGGGCAATCTTTACCTCTTATTTTATTTCCCTGCACACACCATGTTGCTTTCTTCCCCACTCCTTTGTAGATTTGTCACCCTGTGGCCTTTTTGTTTTTAAATGTATTTAAATTCTCTTTTTTAATTTTTTTTTTTATTGAAGGGCCAGGCAGCAAATTGCTGCTGGTTGTTCTGCCTTCAAAGCGCTTTCATGCTAGTTTATTTATTCTTTAATCGATCCACATCATGCATATATTGTGCACGAGTATGCTACCATATGCCTGCCTAGGAAATGAAGCTGTTGTGTCGTAGCACTTTTCTTTTTTCTAATGCTGCTCAGAATCTTCAAAAAGTCCTTTTACTGATGCTACGCAACATCGACAAACAGTTTTGGTGAAGCCAATATGTTCAAAAGGCCAGACCTATTGACTTTGTCAGTGCTTGTTTCTGTTAGGTGTAGTGGTGCTACTTAGAACCATTGTGAGGTAATACATTTCTAGCAGTACCAGGAAGGGCTAATAAGGCAGACTGACTGAAGTACCAATCCCTTATTTTTACAACAAGGCAAAATAAAGCTTGTAGCACTGCTAATTCTCGACGCTTATTACAGCTCACCTTGGTGAAAACAGGGCAGCTACTTGTTTGAAGCAAGTGAATGAACACATTGGAATGGGTGACATCGCCTCAGTGGAGGGCCCCTTCTACAAACGTTTGAGGCACAGTTCGCTAGAGGATGCTTCAGCAATGATATTTTTGGGGGGTGGGTGGAGAGAACTAGGGTGCTAATCTCCATCATACAAGAAGAAAGTTAACACTTTTATTTCAGTAGCTTTATAGATTGGGCACTGTCATTTTAACTCACATTACTTTCCTCCTTCATCTGTTTGTTTCTCTGCTTTATCGGCTGCCTCTTTTTCAGCTTGTGCAGCTCATATTTTCTTCCCAAGGGCTGAAAAATCAACAGCTTGAAGACAGGCCAATGGATTGAATACTTAATATAGTTCCTTGACTCACAAGGTCAATTCTCTACTTTGATTTCTTAAAGTAGGAGTAAAATGTATATTTCAAGTACAGCTATTTTAATTTGTCAAACATACTTAATTAAACTAAAAGTGGTGCTGGTGGTGGTTGCACTAAAAGTCCCACCACCCAGTGATCCCACATACCTACTAATAAACCCAGTGCCTCACATGCTTGTCTGAGTTTATCCTAATTGACAGAAAAGGGTAAAAATGCTGACCATATGAATTCATTGTACAGTCCATGTGTCAGGGGTTTGGCCTGTTCAATTATACAATTTGTATTATGTGGCGTATTGGATGATGGGCCATATGCCAAATGTTCTGGAGTTTCTGTCACAGAATAGTGAAAAGAATTAGATGTTTTTACCCATACTGAGACAGTTGTGAATATTCTGGGAAATGTAAACATGCTAGGTTTCATGCATGCCACATCACCCTGCTTTGTCCTGCTTTGTCCTGGATCGCTACTTTCGAGAAAGGTATGGGGTTGGTAGCTGTCTCTGGGTGTTAGCCAACCACTGCAGCTGATTACTGCAGACATCCCCTATAGAAGTTCCCCATCAAACCAATCTTTGCTGATCCCTGTTCAAACCTGTGAAAACCAATGCGTGCCTGGTACATCCATACCTAGGAAATCAGGGGACCACAGATGTGGATATACCATGTTCTGGAGACAAAAATGCTGGAAATCTGCCAGAGGTAATCACTTTGGTTCTGCCAGCCAACCGGGACGAGGGATGCCTGGTACCAAGTGATAGAAACATTAGGATAAGTAGATGTTAAAAATATGTGGTATCTTTCTACTCAGTCTAAGAGTAATACTTGCAACCAACAGATAAGTACCCTAAACTGGCATTTCTTTCTCAATTGCTTTCTAAATTTGCTGAAGTCATTCCACCTAGTTTATCACCTGTGGGTATCCTGAACTTCTAGAAATCCTATACATGTTTGGTCACCCCACACTACAGAGAGCCTGTGGAGCAAAGTTGACATTCAGGCCTTTGCAGAGAGATGTTTCTGTGCAAGGAAGCATAAAGCTAATTGCCATGTTTTGGTAAAACAGAGATCTGTTGAATATCATGTTCTGCATGTTCTACTTGCCAGCCAGTTAGGGTAAAGGAGACCTCTCTTGCACCAATATATACTTAGAATTATAAAGGATATAGCTGTTGTTAGAAATGGGGTCTTTGGTTGGCAGTCAGGTTTCCCCCTGTCCAAACAAGGACCCTTACTCTAGTCAGGGTAAAGGAGAATCACACTCAGTTAACCCCCGCTCGCCCCCTTGGTAGCTTGGCACAAGCAGGCAGGCTAAACTTCAGAGTCTTGGTGTAAAGTATTTGTACCAACGCACACAGTAACTCAGTGAAACCGCTACAAAATGACACAACACAGGTTTAGAAAAATAGGTAAATATTTATCTAAAGAAAGCAAGACCAAAACGACAAAATCCATCATACACAAGTCAAGTTATTAATTTTAAAAGCAAAAGAGTCCTAAATCCTTTAGTAACCAGTAAAAACACTTAGAGTTGAAAAGTACCTGGGTAAAGTCAAAATAACACGCCCAGGCGTTGAAAAAGGTTAGCGATGCGTCGATTTCTCACCCGCAAGCGAGACCGCGCGTTGTTTCTCCTTCTCCGGTCGGGTTGGCGTGTCTTGTTTTTTCTCTCCGCAGGAGAGCGATGCATCAATCCAGGGAAGTACACGGGTCCGGGCTGGCTTTGTGTCGTTTTTCTGCACCCAGCAAGGTTTACGCCGAAAATCATGCCGCACGGTATCAGCAAAACCATGCAGTGTGGGTCGCGATGTTATCAGCCTCCGTCAGCGGGTGTTGCACGTTGTTTCTCCAGCTGCGTGCGTCGATCTTCCAGCTGCAATGCTGGTGGAGCGTGGTTTTTCAGCCGCGTCTCAGAAGATGCGTCTATTTTCCCCGCACGGCAGTCTGTGTGTGGATTTTCAGTCTTGGTCTGCCAGCCTCACCTTCCAAGGCCCCAGGAACTGGATAGGGCACCACTTGTCAGGGCAGGAGTCTCAGCAAAGAGTCCATGTGCTGGCAGGAGAAGTCTTTGATGGCCCTAAGACTTCAACAACAGGAGAAAAGCTCAGGACAAGCCCTTGGAGATTTCTTCACCAGCAGGAATGCACAACAAAGTCCAGTCTTGGTCCCCTTGCACAGGCAGAAGCAGGGCAACTTCAGGATAGCACCTCAAAGCAGAGTCACAGACAGGGCAGCACTTCTCTTCAGCTCTTCTCCAGGCAGAGTTTCCTCTTGATTTCCAGAAGTGATCTAAAGTCTGTGGTTTTGGGATCTCTTCTAATACCCATTTGGCCTTTGAAGTAGGCTTACTTCAAAGGGAAGTCTCTCTTGTTTGTGAAATCCTGCCTTGCCCAGGACAGGCCCCAGACACACACCAGGGTGTTGGAGACTGTATTGTGTGAGGGCAGGCACAGCCCTTTCAGGTGTAAGTGACCACCCCTCCCCTCCCTCCTAGCACAGATGGCTCATCAGGATATGCAGGCTACACCCCAACTCCCTTTGTGTCACTTGTCTAGAGAGAGGTGCAAACAGCCCAACTGTCAAACTGACCCAGACAGGGAATCCACAAACGGGCAGAGTCGCAGAATGGTTTAAACCAGAAAATGCCCACTTTCTAAAAGTGGCATTTTCATACACACAATTGTAAAACCAACTTTACTAAAGTATGTATTTTTAAATTGTGAGTTCAGAGACTCCCAAAGGGAATCTGCGCCTTAATCATATTTAAAGGCAGCCCCCATGTTAACCTATGAGAGGAATAGGCCTTGCAACAGTGAAAACCGAATTTGGCAGTATTTCACTGTAAGGACATATAAAACACATTAGTATATGTCCTACCTTAAACATATACTGCACCCTGCCCATGGGGCTACCTAGGGCCTACTTTAGTGGTGTCTTACATGTACGAAAAGGGAAGGTTTAGGCCTGGCAAGTGGGTACACTTGCCAAGTCAAGTTGGCAGTTAAAACTGCACAGACAGACACTGCAGTGGTAGTTCTGAGGCATGTTTACAGGGCTACTAATGTGGGTGGCACAACCAGTGCTGCAGGCCCACTAGTAGTGTTTGATTCACAGGCCTTGGGCACCTCTAGTGCACTGTACTAGGGACTTACCAGTAAATCAAACATGCCAATCATGGAAAGCCAATTACATACACATTTTATATAGTAGCACTTGCACTTTAGCAATAGATAGCAGTGGTAAAGTGCCCAGAGTCACACAAACAGCAAAAACAGAGTCCAGCACACATCAGCAACCTGGGAAACAGAGGCACAAAGTTAGGGGAGACCACGCCAAGGATGCCAAGTCTAGCAGCTGTTATACTATTGCTGTAGGCCTTAGTTTGAGATGTCATCAGATGCTTCATAAACTGTGATTCAGCAACAATTTGGTGATCTTCGCTACTGTTATATCATGGATTTTGAAAACTACATTCTTTTAGGAAAACTCACAAATAACTGGCATGGCTGGATTTCAGACATTCTATGCAATATTTACACAGTACCCTTCCCGGATTAAGTTTTGCCCATTTGAGTAGTCAGTCAACATTATTTGGAAAAATACCATAAATGTTCCATTGAAAACATACAAATTCAAATCTGAATACAATCAGCTTATACATACAGAAACAGCTCATTCAGTACTATCAGGACAGACAAAACTATTTAAAATCAGCTCATATCAACATACCAAGTCCAATGATCTCCAAATAAATAAATTAAAACATGCAGATATTCATCATAGTACTAATTCATACATTTTCCTCACTGCTAAAACTGTATGTATAAAATGTAATACTGTACATCTTATTTCTTGTCTCAGTATGTTGTAACTATATTATACCTTGCTTATAACATCTAATAATGGATGCCTACAGGATTGGGACTAAAAACCGTTCCGTAAAGTACTATATAAATTGCAAAATAATATAAGATAAGTAGTACTATGCCGATTCGAGTTGTCACGGGGACATTTTGGCAGGCTTACAAACCAGCCTCCCTAATGAGGGAAGGTTACCAGGAAATGCAGAGTGCTAAGGCGAAAGGAGGTCTAGGAGGCTATACTTGGCATGTATTGAGATTGTGGTGTCCTCTCCTTTGAACACTGTTTTAAGAATAAACATGTAATCCTAAAATTGTTATTTTTATCAATCAACTCAGGATTGGAGAATTATTCTGGGATGCCAAGCTCTGACACAGACTGTTTGGTATAAGCAAGCCAAGGGATTTATAGTGCATTATTCAGCTTCAGGCAATCTTTTAATACTAGTCTTACAAATGTTGTCTCTGATGAAAGACAAATTTTAATCCATAGAAATAGAGGGGCTAATTTTATGGTGTCCAATATGTTACCCCAATTTCAGTGTAACAAATGTGGGTGGCTGTGCTCTTGGGTACCAAGAGGAGTCTACCTAAAAAACATTTTCTGCTCTTTGAAGAGTACCAGAATTAGAGGACCCTGTGTACCTGCCCCATATAGAACTACTGGAATGCTTTCACTGCTATATAACTGCAGTGTCACCGTCTGGGTCTGTTTCTGAGCTTGTTGACAAAATGAAAAATCACTTTGGTCACCCTTACAAATTGCCGTGTTCTTTCATATTTCAGATGCCCCTACGGCAACAAATTGTCAAACTTAATTGCGAAATAATTAAATGCTCCGATTACAATATGACATGGATTTCGTATTTTTCGGTCCACTCATCATAATAAAGGATTTGCTAACATTTATGTTTAAATCAAGATTACTCATACAAGTCATAAAAGCGTCTAACAAAATCTGGAGAGTGTTTGCAGTTCTAGCTGAAAGTACTGTATCATCGGCATATAGCAAGGTTAGCATTAGACATTTCGAACCTGGAGCACCAAGTTGAACAAGAAAGGATTCCAAACCATTAGTGTACAATAAAAAACAGGAATGAGGCTAGGATACAGCCTTAGCGTACGCAATGCTGATACTTGGTGGGGCTTACTTTCTCTATTTGGACCATATCTAATTCTGACTACAGTATCCATATGTAGTTTCTTCAATAGGATAATGATGGCATCTACCACTCCCATGAATTCTAAAATAGCCTATAGCTTGGAACGAGTTACATTGTCAAAGGCACAAGAGAGGTCCATAAATGCCATATGTATTGAACCTCTCCCGGCTTTGACATACTACCCTATTATTAAGGAGCTGGGTTCGAAAAATCCACTCGACCACTCACATTGGCGAGTCTTATTTGACCAGGTCGAGCTACTTCTAATACTTACTCAACCCTTCTGGCAAGTTGACACTGAACAGATGTTCTTTTCAGTTGAAAAGTGGAGGGGCAATAAAAGATGCCTTAAAATATTGTTCTTTTGTCACATTTGCTCTGTGTTCAGAGACAGAGGTCAAAAGTCAGTTTTCCTTACAATTAAATTTCTTTCTGACTGCAGAGTTGCAGGACTTTGTAAGGTGAATTGTGTGACCTGCTACTTAGAATGTAAAATAAAAGGATATAGGGTGTCAGTTTTTTCCTAATACACAACATTTAAATGACTAGTCAACTGTGCAAACATTTCAAAATATATTTCATTAGTTGTGAAAGTCCTTTTTTTATATTTCTGTGTGATGAAAATAATATTTTAATAGGATGAAGTTGATGTGCAAAGGATTAGCTTTCTGAAACCCAATTTTCAAAGATTAATACACTATATAGTTTTATCAGCAACGCTGCAAGTTAGTCGAGAGGTTTTTAGACATTTCTTGGAAAGTTACTGTGTGTAGATTACAGTATGTTACCACATCATGGTTTAGTAATATATTTATTAAAATTGAGTGTTTAAACAAACTAAGAAACACTCCTGCACTAATGGCAATGTTGTTTGTAAACTAAAAGAAGTCCTAGGTTATGTGGGCTAGACGTCATAGGATGTGGGCTAGATTCTTGTGATGCATGCAGCAAACTTTAGTCTACTTAATCAAACAAAGAGGTTTTTTTGTACTGCAGAAATGCTGAGATCACATTTGAAGGTGCAATCATATGTGAGAGAAGAAAAAGGTGACTGTAAACTATTTGCCTAGGATCCCACAATTTGAGACCCGTTTATAGGTCAAGTACATTACAGTTAGGTCGAGTAGATTATTTAAGTTACTTGACCTGCAGGTCTAGTAAAACTTTTATAATTTTTCGAGCCCTGAGTAGAGATTAGGCCACTGCTTGACTGTACCGATGCTCAGTCGAAAACCACATTGAACCTCTGTTAAAATAGAGCTTCTATTGGCTCAGTCCTCCAGTTTTGTAAGTAATACTCGTTCCATGGCCCATTTAAGTAGGGTGAGGTCATAGTAACACGATCCCTTGACAATACTTTAAGAATGAACACAATCTTCTTTCTGTATTATTGGAAATGGCCCTTTCTGCTGGGTTATCCCCAACATTTTTGCCTCTGATCTCCTGTTTTTGACTGTGTGCTGCATTTTATTTTTGCTGGCTTTAGGACTCTGGGCACTTTACCACTGCTGACCAGTGCTAAAGTACAAGTGATCTCTGTCTAAATTGTATTGATGATTGGTTTATCCATGATTGGCATATTTGATTTACTAGTAGGTCCCTAGTATGGTGCACCGTGTGGGCCCACGGCCTGTAAATAGAATGCTGCCAATGGGCCTGCAGCACTGATTGTGCCACCCACATAAGTAGCTGTGTAAACATGTCTCAGGCCTGCCACTGCAGTGTCTGTGTGGGAAGTTCTAAACTACCATTTTGACCTGGCATGTGCACCCACTTTCCAGACCAAAACCCTCCCTTTTACTACATGTAAGTCACCCCTAAGGTAGGCCCAAGGCAGCCCCATTGCCAGGGTTCAGTGTATTTAAAAGGTAGGACATGTACTTTGTGTGTTTTACCTGTCCTGATAGTGAAATACTGCTCAGTTCCCGGTCTTCTCCAGAGGTTAACATGGGGTTTGTCTTGAAATATCTTCCAAGTGTAATGTCCCTTTGGGAGCAGGTAGAGTTCGGGGTTTGGGGTCTCTGAACTCACAATTTAAAATTACATCTTTTGGTCAAGTTGGTTTTTGAATTGTAGGTTTGAAAATGCCACTTTTAGAAAGTGGGCATTTCTTGCTTAACCATTCTGTGTCTCTGCCTGGCTGTGGAATACATGTCTGGGTTAGGATGACAGTTGTGCTGTTTGTGAATTCTATCTAGACAGCCTCACAAAGGGAGCTGGGGTGTGCCCCGCATTTTCGGATGGGTCTTCCTGAACTAGAGTGGTGGCAGGAGCCAACACTTTCACCTAAAAAGGGCTGTGCCTGTACTCACACAAAGCAGCCTTCAACCCCCTTGAGTGTGTGTAGGGACCAGGAAAGGGAAAGGCAGGGTCTTGTGCACTATAAAGACTACTGTTTGAAACTTGCCTACTTCAAAGACAGAAATGGGTATAAGTACTGGACCTCTGACACTACAAAGTTAGAATCCTTCTTGACTGAGGACATTCTGTGAAGAGGAAGAGCTGGATGCTGTAGGAGGGACTGCCATCCTGCCTGTTGCTTTGCTGGCCTGCTGCTTCTGTCCTGAACGTGAAAGGGCTGGACTTTGCTTTCTACATCCTGGTTCCAAAGGTTCTCCAAGGAATTGGGCTGAGCTTTCCTCCTGTTAAGAAGTCTGAGGGAGATCAAAGACTTCATCTGCCAGCACCTGGCCTCTCTTGCTGAAAGTCCTGACTTGCCAAGTGGTGCCAGATCAGTTCCTGGGCCCTTGGGAGTGTGTTCTGGTTCAACGAAGAAGAAACCAAGCACATCGACTCTAGGGCGACTTTGGAACCAGTGCCACTAATCGACTTCACGCCACTTCCTGCACCGGAGCTGTGGTCCCCCCTGAGCACAATGGCAGCGACCAACACCACTGCAGCGCCTCTGAAGCACTGCCATGGAGTGAGTCCAGAGAGCTGTGTCACGATGTCTGCGGGTCTGTGGTGTGAGCACAACACTGGAAAGTCGACTCCTTGCGACTTGACCTGCCGGATTCATGGACCCCTTACCTTGTCGTAAGGAGCCAACACTTGCCCGCTGACGCTGCATCACCTCCCCTACATCTTTAAGGAACCAACTCTTCACCTCCCCTGCCTTGCATCAAGCAACCAATGCCGTGCCGGCTCCAGCAACGCCTCACCACACTGACTCCATGCAAGGTCTTCGTTGCCTCATCATTTTCCAAGGTACTGTACCTTGTAGTCTATGTGATTCCGTGATCGGCCCTCACTCCCTCGCAAGTAGCTTCGGACTGTTGGAAGCGAGGGGCCTGGCAGCTCCCACCATGATAGCCCCAGTTGAAGCTGTAGTATTTCTAAGTGCTATACTAGGATTTCCTCTTTAAAATGTGTATCTTTACTTGTGTATGTTGGATTTTTGTCGCTTTGGTCTTGTTTTACTCAGATAAATATTGGCTATTTTTCTAAACTGGTGTGGAGAACGTTTGTAGTGTTTCACTGTGTTACTGTGTTACTGTGTGTATGTGTGTGTATACACAAATGCATTACACATTGCCTCTGAGATAAGCCTGAATACTCGTGCCAAGCTGCCAAGCTACCAAGCAGGTGAGCAGGGGTTATCTTAGCTGTGTGGCTCCCTTACCCTGACTAGAGTGAGGGTCCCTACTTGGACAGGGTGCAAACCACTGCCAACTACAGACCCCATTTCTATCAATTATGCTTTCCCTGTTTCCACATACTGCCAATCCTTCCTTTTTCTCTAATTACTTGAAGCTGTTGCAGTCCTGCAGATATGTCTCATGATATGATGCCTCATTGTGCTTCGAAGGCTCTCCGCTCGTATAGGCATTTCACTCACTTAATCTCTGCTATTGACTCTTTTCTGCTCTCTCGTATTTGCAGCAGTGTGTTTAGGCATCAGTTTCTTGGGGGGGGTACAAATTAAGGGTTCTTGGAATGTTTGTCCTTATTTTCTCTCTGACGAATATGCCACCACTCGGCTAATGCCTGTGGAGCATGCGGAGACCCTCCAGAATTAACTAGTTACATTACCTTATTTGGTCCTTCCTGACTACCCTTCCGCAAAACCATAGGCTGGGGTTGCCAGTACTGTTGCTTTAAACCATTTACCTTTGGTGTTCACAGTCTTTATTAAGATATAGCAAATGGTGATTGTCCTCTTAATATTTGTAAGTATACTGCTAAACGACTGGCCCATTGCCTGCCATTCCTGATTGATGATTATTAATCCCTTCCAGTTTAAAAAATATGCCTGGTTTCTTTATAAATAGAAAGGTAATTGCTGATTCACTTTCATGGGGCTCAATAGAATATGTGGGTTGTCCTTCATCATCACATGACAACTAAATTATATTCCATCCTTTTCACACATTTCTGCAGCTGGTAGACTACGGTCAATCATTTTATATTGACCTGCTGATAATTTTTTTTTTTTAAATCACGTTTCTCAACTATGCATATTTTTTAAAATGTCCACTTTGCCCTTCTTTTAATTCCTCAGTCTTTGCAATATTACTATAGTGTAAATAATTCCAGCATCAATTTGCCCTCTGTTGGGATGGACAAAGTTTTCTCTGCATTGCTCAGTGCTAGACAGAAATCATTGTATCAAGATGTGACTCTGTGACCCTTACCTCAGCACGCATTACAATTAAGTCTGCGCTTTGCAGGTGCGTTCTGTGTCCTGAGCAGGACCCCGATGATCACCATCTGAGCCCAGTAATCCTGAATTCTTGAGATTCCTGACAAAGTTCCCACAGTTTGTTGCAGGTAATGAGGATCTCTGGATTTCAGTTCTTTTTGATTTTAATAACAGTCTAGCTTTTTCCACATGCTACTCACACACACGAAAGGCAGATGGCAAATTGGAATAATCACATTTTAGAAGCCTTCTCCTGGATAAGTTGAAGGGATGTGTTGTGAAAGAGAGTCCAGTGTCCAAGGACTTGGGTATCCTAATAGACCTTATAATGTATCTGTGGTGAAAACAGGCTTTTAAAGAAAAGAAAGTTATAGGAACTTCTGTGGAGGTTTTACTGGAAGATAATCCATTGGTTAGTTTGGTGGGTACATGCTGTCAGGGTCCCCGAGTGCAGGCTTTGACTACAGTGTCCACTGTAGTGTTTCACCTAAAGCCTTTAGGGTTTCCCCTAGACATTCTCATCTATCTCTAGGGCACCTAGGTCCTCTGTCCCAAGGATCGCAACATTTGGTAAGCTAGAGTTTGCTGAGACCCTGAAATTTGAACTATTGTGACAGGAAGCTAAGGAAGAGAGGGAGGATAGTTGAGAGAAAGAAACTCTGATTAGCCCATCAGAGTGTGGAGGACAGGTAGAACTGGGAAGAGAGGAAGAGTGGGAAGGAGAGGAAGGAAACTGAGATTGGGACTTAGAGAAGTGGCAGGTCCTGGAATCAGAGGAGCTTGGGATAGCAGAAAAAGGTATCAGCTCAGTGGATGATGGCTTATCCCTCCAAATCCAAGGAACCTACTACTAAGATACCAAAAGAACTGCTACTCTGGTATGCCAGGCCCTGAGATTTTAGGTTGTTTCCACAGTTTGAGTTGGTTATAAGGTGCGCAGTCTGAATTAGAAGTCCAAGGCAGTGACTACTGAATCCTCTCCCTTTTGACGTGACTGCCATAAATTTAAGTGTGCCAGAGAATCACAATCTGGCCTATTAATGCATTTGGATGTTCTTTTAAAAAAGGGTTGTAGCCAGTCTGTTAAAACAGGGTTGAAGCCAGTTGAGTACTTGCAAAAGTTCACTTGACTACAGTAAGATGTGTGGTGTTCTGTTTGAGAATTGGATCCATGACATAATGTGTGATTGGAAAGAGTTGGTTAGAAAGATGGAAGTGAGGGATTGCCAGTCCCTAAATCACTTAATGATAGCAGAGCAACACAGGGAAGAGTGAATTTTCCCAGTAAAATGTGTGGCTTGTCTTACTAAGAAAAATCTAGGAAAACCTGCTACTTTGGCTTATAAGTGGTTAGCTAACAGGTTGAACAAGGGTTGTACCAGTAAGGTTTCAAACCAAAAGAGGAGGAGATCTCCCAAAAGAATGGTTCCAGAATGGAAAGAAAGGGTAAGAATGGTTCCCAGTAATTTTGAGTGAGGAAGAAGCTTAAGAAGAAATAAGTTCAGGTCAGAACCAGAAAAAAACTGGAGGGAAAGAGACTCCCTCCCTGTACAAGATGGTAGTTGTTTTTTTAGGTGCCACAGGGAGGGGCATTAAAAAAATGATTGTCCAATTAAGGACCCTTTGCCAGCTGTATCTCCGGTAGGCAGTCTGCTTTCAATTAGAATGTGTACCAGAGAGCCTGGTCAGTCTGATGGGTATCATTGGAAGAAAGGTTCCAGCCCTGAAGGATACTAGTGGCTATCTGAATATGGTTTAGAGGAAATAAATCAAACCTGAAGAGATTCTCCCTGGGTCAGTGGCAATGGCCTGGTAGCCAGTGTGGGTAACTGGATACCTGCCTGCCAGGATTGAAGTAGAAGTCCATGGCAAGATGTCCATGGATGATATCGGGTACGAGAGAAACACAGTACACTGATTGCACCCAGGTGCTTGAAGCCTCTATTACCCGGACAATATATGCTGTGCCAAATAGACCAGTGGCTAAAGATCACCATTAGGAGTTTGTGGTAACACTTAGGGTGAAAGGCCAGGAAACAGTACTGTAGAGAAAACTCTGAGAAGATCAGTCGAGGTGCCTTTCTACCCTGCTCTAAACAGAGAGGAGGAGGAGGAGCACTTGGAGGCAGACCATGTGTTGATTTCTTGGTTGCTGCCACAGCTGCAAAATTTGCTAGCTGCTGCATGACAGGAAGAGTTCCCTTTAGCATATGTAGAGTATCCCACTCTACTGGGCTTACGCAGGGTGGCCCAAGAGCAAGATGCTACTGCTGTGGTTGGCAAACACAGCATTATGTGGGGCTACACACTGCTATAGAAGGAATCAGTGGATCCTACACTTGCAGCCAGCTGCAGATGCACAGGAATTTCCTGTTGTCACTAGCCCATGAAGAAATTTGAATATATCTTCTGGGCATCAAGGAGCCCAGGCTCAAGTTACAACCTTTTGTTGAATTGCACCTTTGTATCCTACTCTTCTCGCTTTTTACGTAGCATTTTGTTTGCCTCCACTGCTGAATTTGCATAATCAGAATGAACGTACTAATTAAGTTGCTTTATTGATATATGGGAAAGAAACTGTAATGTCACCTTTAGGTGATAGTTTTATGCACAGTGTTGCTTAATTTTACATATCCCTAGACATTCCACAGTATTTGACAATAGCTCAGTGGTGTGGAATTTAATAAAATATCTGCTTGTCCATGGGACAGGTTGCTTCATAAATCTGCTTGTCCAGTAAAACAATCTACTTGTACCTTTGGTACCATGCAGTGCGGTGACAAAATATGGCAGCAATTTCATTGTATAAGAGCGCTGTTAATAGCCTCAGATTATGCTTGGGCTAAGAATGGTTTGAATACTAGTAATTTCCTTATTTTGCCACCTTTCCGCAGCTCTACGTACTGGAGCTGGAGGAAGCAGTAAGCAGTTCCAGGGTTGGAATGCCTTTGAGTCTGTGCAAACCTACTAACCTCCATGTTTTAAAGATTTTCACCAGCTCTTCTCTAATCTTTTTCTGTACCGAGAAAGGTTTTTAATTTACTTCTGACAAGGGCAGAAGTGGAAAATCTTCAAGGGATGGGGGAGAAAAGTGGTTGGATGGAAAGTGATCGTGTAAATGCTCAATAGATTTTCACATGAGCAAATCTCCACATGCTTATTTTCTTGTGCTAAACCACAATTCAGATATTTTCTAGAAGTACAATTTCCTGGTCTACTTCTATAAAGTTCTGTGAATTCATGAAAGCCATAATTCTGCACCAGTGCAAAGGAATATACCATGGGTACACTTTTGTGACTTTCTTTAACCAAGACCTTTTTGTTTTTATTAAAATTGTATTTCTCTATCCATCTATTGGCTGGCCATACTGTGAGTGATAGCATTGGGCTGTTCCACAAGAGTCATATTGGCACGCAAAGTAGTTTTGTTCAGTTCCAGGAACTACTGTTGGAATTAGTGCTTTTTGAGACCAAAAGTTTTTTTTTTTTGTTGCAGTTGTGAGAGGCCTGATAGCTTCCACAACAATAACGTTTTGCAATAGCTATGTTAAAACAAGACACACTGACAAAACCAAACACTGTCCACCAGTGGTGGAACGGTTGACTCTGCCAATGCTTGTCTGTTTTCATGTTTCCCATTATCTTGTTGAAACGGGTTACACTGATTTTCCATTAGGAATACTTTTTGGAAATACTAGCATGCATCAACACATTTTAAGAAATGATGCTTCAAAGAAATAGTGCCTAAAATGTCACAGTAATTTAGCAAAATGTTTTCTCCTACTTTCATTTTTTTTCGGAACATTTTATTTTGAAAGCAAAGTCATCAATCTTGCTCATAAGCTTATGCAAGCATTTGCATCCAATCAGAGAGCATTCCGAGAGCATATACATAGCCTCATACTATTAACCTTTTCAAACGTGTCTGTACTTTTTTTTTATTTTTTTTTTTTACTGGAACCACTGCCAGTAGTGCAGTGTGAGCTTGCAACATTTATTTAGAGCACTTATCCTAATAATAAAGGCTTTGCATTAATGAGCCATAAATACAAGTTCGAACAGCATTGACATGTGGACACAAATATTACCTCAACTGCAGACCGTTCTTTACCCTGTAAACTGGTAGCCAAAGATTGTGCTACTGGGGCATTGGGCCTACTTGTCCCAAGGACAAGATGACCATGAAAACTTGTTGTCCTTGACCCCAAACAATATGTCTTTGGCATCAGGCTATAGGAATTCCACACCCCTGATAGCTGCATGAGGTGGTCAAACCTTTTTTTGTCGTCAAAGCTTCCAGAAAATAAAGGTGTCTTTCCCATATTCACTGTGTTCTTAACACTTAGGAAATCATGTAGCAGCAACAGGTGCTTCTTTGAAGGAAAACTAATTGGAGAAAAAAGTTGTGCAGCATAAACAGCCTCCAGGCAGAGGGGATATGCAAAGTGGAGATTTCTTGAGGAACCTGGCACTCACAAAACCAGGACAGGAGTAGACTAGGACCGGATCCAGCAGAAGTTTGGGTCCTGGAGTTGGAACAGGGTTCCAGGAGCTGAACAGGTTTCCACAAGTTTGAACAAGGATTCTGGGAGATAAAGCAAGGATTCTGGAAGACACTGATTGCAGCACCAGACTCTTATTCTACAAGCATCCCAAACTGAGTGACTTCACTTGCTGCTGTCATGAATATGCCTGGAGACGAAGTGATACTTTAGAGTAGACCCAGGCTTGTGAGCTGCAGTGTCCTTCAGCAGAGACCCTCAAATCAAAAGGAGGGGAGAGTTAAGAATTCACCAGGATCATCCCTACTTCCCAACTGAATCATTCCACCATCATGAAAGGGTATGTGTGGCTACTCAACCTAAATGTAATCCCTCCTAATCTAAACAGCCATTTCGTGTTTTTAATAGGACTCCCCCTCAGTTAGGGACATGCTTGGTCATTGAGTCCTCATGTAGGAATTTTCATCCACACAGGCTCTACCTTGTAAACACAAGGGTACTCTTTTGATCTAATGGGAAGGATCCTAAAGTTAAAATTACCTAAGGAGTATTCTAAAGTTTATGTGACAAATTGCTCCTTGGTAAGATTAAAAGAAGCATTGGCTAAGACAATCGATCTCGCCAATGCCTGAGCTTTTGGCGTTGTCAGTGTGGATGTGTTTTACCATTATTGCATGCACTGTCTACTGAGAGCGACGTAGAAGCAAACACATTTTAAGCCTGTGGTTGTGGGCGGGGAGGGGAGGCTGCAGCCCACTGATTGTTAACAACCTGTCTTGAAGAGACAGCGCATGTGGTGTCTAGCTGTGACCTAAATAGGATAGGATGCACAATGAGAGATTGTGCCCACAGTATCAGTGGGTCAACATGTTTCAGCCACCTCGCTGCCTCAGTCTTGTGGTTTTCGTCAAGATTTTCAGAGTGGGATCGTTTGTACTTTCAGGCTTATTTGTCCTTTTTCTTATCAGTATAATAAACTACCAATCTTTTGGTGATCAGTCATCCACGTGTGCTGGCCATTGATACAGACATACATACAAATACAGACCTATATTGGGGTCTCACCCATGTTTGTTGTACATTGAGGCATCTGTAGATTTAAGAGAAACAGGTTGGGAGGTGCCACACATACCCTGTGCTATTGTGTAACTGCAAAGTCCATGGGATATACTCATTCATAAACATATCACAGTAAAACCCATATATGCCACATATTCCACAGATTTTGAAGAGGGAAAGAAAAGAAAAGCATGCCACACAGAAAACTAGAACTGTGCCAAAAAAGAAAACATCACCCATACAATTATCAGTATTGTTAATCTCTCATGTGATAGGCACAACACGCTCCCAGATAGCCCTTGTTACTCAGAATTCTGGTTTACTGGGCCTCAAGACGTTGGGGAGGCTCGTGGCCCCTGTAGACACACACTAGAATAAAAGGAGGATGAGTTGTCCAAACTTAGCTCACAGTTTTGTACCCAAATGATCCAGTACGCCCATTGTGCCCCGGTACCAGTGGGGTTCCACCTGGTATTTTCACCTCGAGGAGATCCTTGCTGCCTCCTATCTTGTTACCGTGGCAGTGTCTCTCCCAGTTTGAACAGTGGTGACACATTTACTGCATCACTCAGCTGAAGTGCTACATAATGTCGTGATCATGATACACAGTACTCAAGTGTGCTCAATTATATGGGACTACTGCAATACTTCTTGATGTCGTTTGTACACTTATTTTTTTCAGCCACAGAGCAACAATGAAAACCCCGGAAAATGCTTTTTTAGGGGATAATTATTTGAAATCTTAAGCTATCTACAGGAATCGTCTATAGCAATACCACAAGGGGAATTAGAAGAGAGGGGAAACTGTTAACCTTATTCTTGTTATGGCAACACAGGAAGTATAAAAATCTTTATCTTTAAGCTGCATAACAAACAGAAGTGAACAAAGGAAAATAAATTCAAAAACATATGGAAACCTTTTCGACATAATTCCAGTCATTTTGAAACAGGACAGTGTTTTTATATGGTACTATAAACATGCCTTATATTCTGATGTTGCTGGGCAGTAGTATTCTGTTAACCTAGAGCTATAGTGTTCCCCACAATATGTCAACGTTTAATTCCTTTTTGTGAGTATTTAATCAGTAAATATAGTGTTGGTCCCTCTCATAAAGGACATTCTTAGTGTTCTTAAAATATGGGTCTAGCTGTTAATCATCATCTGTCTTAGATCCTCTGCAGTGTGCGCCTTCTCAATAAAGTGATTGATCATTTTTGTAGTACTCTTGTTGCATCTCAGATTACTGAGGTGGTTGTGTATCTTACTTTTGAGCATGGTCATACTATTATACCTAAGACCGCATAGACATGTGATCATATAAACTCCCAAGTTTACAGTTTGTATATTTTTTTTAGTTGCCACAGTCAGGTGTATGCTGTAAGATCCGATGCTATATTTCCCAGAGGGGAGGTGGTCCACTATTCTTAGTTAGTCCCACAGGGTGGCTAGGCTGGAGTTAGTACTTGATTGCTGGTGGTCCCCAATATGAACAAGACTATCACATAGTCTAACTTAACATGCCTTCTGTTTAAAATTAAGGGCTTGTCCCACATCCATGCAGGGACCAACGCATGGGTGAAGCAGGGGTGGATTTTATTAAAATATCTACTTGTCCATGGGACAGGTTGCTTCTCAAATCTACTTGTCCTGTAATAAAATCTACCTGTTCTTTTGGTGCCATGTAGTGCGGCAACAAATTATGGCAATGTAATTATGTAAGACCTCTGATAATAGCCTCTCTGATTATGATAGGGCTACTACTATAGTAGGGCTTGAATACTTGCTATAGCAATTTCTTTATTTTGCCACCTTTCCGCAGATCTACATACTGGGGCTGGAGGAAGCAGTAAGCAATAGTTTCAGGGCTAGAATGCCTTTGAGTCTGCAAACCTACTAACTTGCATGCTTTAAGGACTTTCACAAGCTCTTCTGTGATCTTTTCGCATAATGAGAAAGGTTGGAAATTTAGTCCTGACAATGGTAGAGGTAGAAGTACTTCCAGAGTTGGGAACAAAGTGGTAGGAGGGAAAGTGAACTTGTAAACACTCAATATATTTTCACATGATCAAATCTACACATGCATATTTGCTCGTCCTAAAATACAGTTCACAAATATTTCCTAGAAGTACGATTTCCTGATCTACTTCTGTAAGTGCTTGTGAATTCATAAAAGCCACTAATTCCAAGACATATACCATGGGTGCACTTTTGTGTCTTTCTTTAAGAATTGGGTCCCTAATTAGGTCTGGCGTCAACAAAGACATTTTGTTTTTTATTAAACTTCTATTTCTCTTTCTATCGTCTGGCTTTTCTGTGAGTGATTACATTCTGCTCTTCCACAAGGATCATATTGGCACACAAAGTAGTTTTGTTCAGTGTGAGGAACTACTGTGGCAATCAGTGGTGTAACATTACTGGGGGGGATCCCCTGGAAAGAACATGGAGGCCCCCTCCAGACTCACTCAGGGCAGGTGCTGTGCTGAGGGGGGCTGCATGGCCTTTGTTATGCCACTGCTGGCAGTGTGTGCTTTTTGAGACCAACAACTTGTTTTTCCTTTTTGCCAGTGTTTGTTAAAATGGTGAGGGCTTGGCAGCTCCCGCAACAATAAAGTGTTGCAAAAACGATGTCAAAACAAGACACGCATTAACGAAACCAAAAGACTCACAAAAAAATGTCGGATCGCTTGGCTTTGCCAGTGCTTGTTTATTTTTATACTTCCCATAATCTTGTTGAAAACGGCTACACTGATTTTCCATTAGGAATATTTTTTAGAAATACTAGCATGCATTAATACATTTTTATTAAATGACCCTTCAAAGAAATAGCACCTAAAATTTCATAGTAGCAAAACGTTTTTTTTCCTTCTTGCATTTTTTTCTGAACATTTTATTTTGAAAGCAAAGAATCATTACTCTTGCTAGGAAGCTTCTGCAAACATTTGCATCTCATCAGAGAGCATTCTGGGAGCATTATACTTAGCCTCCTATTGTTAAACTTTTCAAAACGTGTGTAAACTTTTTTGTTTATTAAACTGGAGCCATTGTCAGTAGTGCATTGTGACCTTAAAATGTGTATTTACAGCGCTCACCCTAATAATGAAGACTTTTCATTAATGAACCATAAATACTAGCTTGAATAGCATTAACATATGGACGCTCGTATTACCTCAACTGCAGACAGTTCCCTTCTCTGTAAACTGGCAGCCAGAGGGTCTGTGCTGTAGGAGGTTGGGCCTACTTGTCCCAGGGACAAAATAAACATGAAAACTTGTTGCCCTTGACCTCAAACAATATATCCCGGGCGTCGGGCAATAGGAATTCCACATCCCTGGTGAACCTTCAAATGCTTTGATATAGCTGGTCTGTGTAAAGTAACAGAGGTCTAAGGTACAAATGGGACTCTAACAGTAGCAGCCTGCTTCAGCTGCAGTCAGCCTGTGTAGCTGGGAAGGGGACATGGCTCAGTGTATGTGGCTCATGTTAAAATAGGAGCCAAGTGCAGGCATTGGGTGATCTTGCAGAGGGCAGTGTTTGTGTCTTGAGGCAGCAGGGCCTGCTGGGCTAGTATGGTCACTGCTGAAGGTGCCAGTTGCACACACTAAGGGATGTGGAGTCTTTCACTTCTGGAGCTCAGTATTTTGCTCTCATATGGTATCCCAATCGTTTGTGTGGTTCCAGTGGGAGTTCTGTCTCGGTGCTGCCTATGCTGTCAGTAAGCATGTGGGTAAACTGGTATTTCCAAGAACATGCCTTTTAAGACTCAAAGGCATAAAAGGCCCCAGAGTAACTTGATGCAAAGAGAAGATGACAAGGACAATCTATTGGATACAAAGCTGGCCAAAATTTTAGGCAGAACAAGACCTGGAGTCCAGCAGACCTTTGAGATGCGGATAATATCCCAGTGGGAAACAATTAGCACACAAATGAGAAACAAGAGACGAAGAACACAGTGTGTTAAGGCATTTCCTAATTAGGCTCTGTTTTCTTATAATGTATGAAGAAGGGGGCTGAGCAATGTTTTGTTTTCTTCTCCCCCGCTCCCCCCCTCTTTTTAATGGAGAGGCATCTTGTCTTCCCAAGAAAAGTAACTTTTTTTTTTATTTGAGTGAGAGACGTCCGTCTGATGTATCTGGCGGTGTCAATTTCCACTTATTTTTGAAGGATGATCCCTTTTTGTTTTAGTAGAACTCTCATGCGCACAACCCTATGTGGCATGCTTCATCCTCGAGTACTCCTCTGGTTGCCTCGTACTCCTCGAAGGGCTCAAACCCTGACCACTGCCAGATAGAAGTGGGGGGCTGTTCAGTTTTTTTTTGGGGGGGGGGATTCATCTACTTTAAAAATTGATAAAAACGCCTTCAGGTTCCCTGTTGCTAAACCTTATCTTAAGGACTTTCTTATAATCAACATCTACTAGGGTCTAAATGTTTCATGTGGCTTTATATGCCAAAATGGACACCAGGCTTTCATTACAATAAACGTAAACCCCTTTAAATGTGGCTTTTTATAGAGCGCACTGTCAAGTATTTGCTTCAGTATTCCTATCCTGTTTGATGTGCAAACACTCAGTGTGACATTCTCACATGCATACAAACCAACTCTTTTGATTTGTTGATCAAACTGCTTGTGTGACTCCCAGCATTAAACTTCTGTCGAAAGAGGAATAATGTTTTCTTCTTAGTCAAGTTTATAACACAATAGGGGCAATGAAAGGGAGCTTAAATCTGGGTTTTAAAAGTTGTCCTTCTACATTAGATGTCATAACCACAACTGAGAACCTGTGATGGAGGGATTGCTTGAGCAAGTACAGATTGTACAGTGAGATGATTGATCAGCAAAAAAAAGATGCAAAGCCTCAATCATTCAAGGTGACTTGCTTTCATCATAGGATTGTTCCTTCTGCTAGATGCAAGCCCTGGATGACCCCTTTTAATGCTATTTATTACCCTAGTGTCCTTTTCATTTTCATGTGTTACCTTTGAAGAGTCAGAAATGATACAACTCTGTTTTTTTTATTTATTTTTTAAACAGAATTTTATTGCATTTTCTTATTCATATTTGCATACAACATTATAACAGCACTATGTCTTTACATCAAAAGAATTTACTGTATTGGTTAGTATTCTCTTTACTTTATGGTTAGTATCTTGTTCCAATCTGTATTATTTTTATAGCTCATTGACCCTTTTGATTCTTCGTTTGGCTTATTCCCCCTATTAATATGACATTCCCTTAACTTTCAAAACTCTCCCTCCCCCCTCCTAGTGGGTACGTCTTGGTCGCTTCTTTATCGCTTTGCATGCATGTCTGGTTGGTAAGGCTCAGGTATTGTCACAAGTCACAGTGTGTGTGTGTGTGACTGCTTTATTATCGGGGCTATGGTGCAGGTGGTTAATGAAGGATGTTCCTATTTATTTAAGTCAACCCCAATGTTCTCTACCACTTGGGCCTTTTCTTGTTCTGTCCTTGTGGGGGAAGTCACTGCTTATTATTCTTAGTCTTTGAGGGCATCCGTTAGGGCCTCCAATGCTCGTGCTTCCTCTAACGAAGTGCAGCCTCTCTTGGCATCCCTGAGTCTAACCTTAGATTCGTATCCCACCCATTTGGTAAATTCTGAATTCCATGGGTCTATACTCTGGCCGCTTGCTTTTCCAGTTTTTGGTTATTTCTCTTTTTCCAGTCACAAATGCCAGGTCTTGGAAGCGGCTAGTGATCTTGTTTTTCGACGTGTGTGGGAACCAGCTCAACAAGCACTGGCTTGCTGAGCATGGGACCTCTTTATCTAGTACTGTTGATAAGGTGTTCACAATGCCCTCCCAGAAAACTCCCAGCCAAGAACATTCCCAAAGCATGTGAAAGAATGTGGCATGCAGTTCGTTGCAGCAATTGCATTGAGCTGTTTGTATGTGATATACCCTATTGAGTTTTTCCGGCGTAAGATATGCTCTGTGCAATATATAAAAATTAATCAACTTAAACCTGGCATTTCTTGTGGCTTTTCTTGCGCTATATTGGATATTCTCCCATTCCTTGTCCCCAGTTGTCTTACCTACTAGGTCTGCCTCCCATTTAGTTTTCAGGCTCTCTAGCAGTTTCATTATTTCTGTGCGTAATCTCTTGTACACGCAGCTTACTGCTTTATACTTTCCTGATGATATCACCAGGTACTGAGAGCTACTGGATTGGCTTGGTTCTAATACTCCCATTTGCCAGTGTCTCTTAATGACGCCTGCTACTGCTCAATGCAGTAAGAAATGGCCCCTAAATAATTCATTTTATTCCATAAAGTCCTCAAAAAGAAGGAGCGTTCCATTACCATAGAGCGCTCCCACTTCTGTTGCCCCCGCTTCCCCCCAGGTTTGCAAACCCCTCCAGAGCCCCCTGTGTGGAAGTTCGTCTAAGAACCCCATTGGTAAATCTGGGGAATACAGAGTCCTCGTGTTCAGCTTCCTGAGGTGTCGTGCCCAGCACTGCTGCAGGACTTGGAATTCAGGTCTAGGTTCTCTACTTTTGTCTGGGAGCTGTACTATTGCCCTACTCAACGCCATTAGGTCAGGGGTCATATGATATAACTCTGTTGTTGTGAGTTTTATCTTTTTTATTGATGTACCCGCTCTCACAAGATTAAAAACTGATTATGAAAGTTCTCAAAAGCCTTCTTAATCAAGCATTGGTTACAATCAGCCACACAAAGATTCTCCATAGCTGTCCCAAACCTATACCTCTGCTTTGTTAGCAATCTCCTCCTCTGCCTTTACCCTCCTTTATACGTCCTCTAAATTTCAGTTGTGTTGCCTACCCATCTCCTTGCTTTGGACCCTGTGCAGACTTAAAAACCTGCAGCATGAGCTTTAGAAGTAGCACTTCAGTTTTAGTCCTGCGAAGTGATGATTGACAGTTTGCCACCATGTATGAATCCTCATTGTGCAGCCATGTAAGTTCCCTGTAGCTGGTTCCTAACCTCCCCTCTAGCTTCATCATTTAGTACAAATATTGATATTAAAGGCCAAGAACTTGTTTTCATGCTTCACTTGCTATTGCCATTTAACAAGATAATAGATGTTTCTACTATTCAGCTTCATGGTACTGTTACTTATTGTGTGAAAACATTGAAGGATGGAAACTTTGAATTAGTCTCAGCCACTGGTAATTTTTCCAGGCTGATTTTCAGTCCATGGTGTTTCAGCTTGCCCATGTCATTGCAAACACAAAATAATCCTATCTAGACCATTTTTGGCATCCTATCTTAGAAGGAACAGACCAAATTGCCAGGTCATGTCCCATCTGGATGACAACAAAGTTAACCTAAGAGAGGAGTTGGTCTTGTTGGGCCTTATCACCATCAAAAGGATGAACTACTGAATCATCCTTGTCTGAATTTGAAATTGTGTACTGCAGGTCATATACTGATATCAGTCAGTCACTTCTTGAGCTATCTATCAGGCTGTTTAAGACACTTGCATATTACTGTGTTTTTTTCTTAAGTACATCTCGGCAATTTGACACTGCATCATAGTTATTCTTACACATGAATTTCATACTCTTTACCAAGGCAACTAACCTTTCATTATTGTACAATAATTTCAGTATTAATATTTATGAACACAGCAGTATGTTAACGTTTTACAGAATTCATGCAAAACTTTTTCTATGCAGCGTGGAGCGATATGATCCAAGCAAGGATTCCTGGGAGATGGTTGCGTCAATGGCTGATAAAAGAATCAACTTTGGTGTCGGCGTCATGCTAGGCTTCATTTTCGTTGTGGGTGGACACAATGGTGTGTCTCATTTGTCAAGCATTGAAAGATTCGACCCTCATCAAAATCAGTGGACTGTTTGTAGACCTATGAAGGAACCCAGAACAGGTAACTTTGTTGTTAACATTTATTTTATGAACACTGATCAGATCTTGATGTTGGGTTACTTACTATGAAAAAGTTGCATCGTTTTTTAGGTTTGTGGAGAAAGGTAAATGATTAACATATTTTGGTTTTAAAACCTTTATTTTTCTGTTTTTTCAAACATAACACATTAATTGTATGAGAGTGATGTACATAACTTTGTGAATACAACTGATGGAGGAGGGCCTGCAGCCATACACCACCCTTTTGTTTCATCAGAATTCATCCAATAAAGAATGTGATGTCCCTTATACATATGTGTCATCGTACATATGTTATACATGCTCCTCACCTCCCACCAAGTCGTCACGCCCTCGCCCTGCTCCTCCAAGCTGTCACTATCTTCTGTGTCTGTGTTAGCATCCGGGTCCAGGAGCTTGCTGCAAAGGTGTTGCTAGACTGCAAAGTCTACTTCCACTTTTGCCTCCCTCCTACTAAGTTTAATATTTGTCTCTTCAGCTAGTGACCACTCCTGTGCATTCCTGTACCAGTGTTGTAGCTCAGGCACTCTCATCCATGTGATGGCAACTCTACGTTGAGCCAGCATCAGAGCCAAAAGTAAAAATCTATGTGTCATTTTATGGCCCTTTGGCCTTTTAATTTTTCCCAGTAGGGAGATCGATGGGGTGCATTCAGTACTAAGATGTGTGGTCTTCTTTTTCTGCTACCACCCAAACCCAATAAGTTTGTACTGCATGACACTTCCAGTCTAGCTGCAGGAAGTCTGCCCCACCAACGTCACTATGTAGGGCAGCTATCTATCCATGTCGGGTACATGCAATGGAGATCTCTGGGAGTGAGCAGGAAATGGTAGTGTACCCACTTACAGCGGACATTACAGGAGACTGTACAGGTGATGTCACAGACTTGCGCTCAATCTCCATCGCCTAAGAGGTCATCTTTCGTGTGCGTCCCAGCCATAGTGGCCTTGCGGCATGGAACCCGTAGCGTCAGCTCACATGGCTTTGTATAGGAGTGTGGTCAAGTGTCTGCCCTTCCCAAAGGTGTATGTGTATGTATGTGAGATATATATATATATCACTGGAGTAAAGATCCCCAAGTAGGGTGCATCTGCCCTCCTGCCATGCTTGGAAGAGCATATTGTCCATCATTTGTCTCACCGGCTTCAATATCCAAATTGGAAGTTCTCAGTGGAAGGGAGCCAGTTTCAAAGCAGGTTAGATGAATCTTTGCCATATTGTTGCGTCTGCCGGACTACATCTTGGGTATCCTTCGAGATCCCCGCACCCTCCATTAATAATTTGGATAGTTGGCCTAGGTCTACCCCGCCGGGAACCAACCGTTTTTCCTAGTTATCTCCTTCGGCTAGCCACGGGCCACATGCTGCATAATAATATAGGTCCAGTCATGGCACTTCCAGCCTACCCTCCTCATACTGTCCAGTCAATGTGCGTAGGGTCACGCTACTACGCCTACCCACCGAAAGCAAGGGGTGAGTATAGAGTCCAGATGTCTAGATAACTTCACAGGGAGGGGGGCATAGCGAATTTTGAAAGCTATAGGGCATTTCAGCAATAGCACCATTTTAAAGAAGGCCAGTCTACCCATCAACAAGAGGGGCAACGTGTTCTAGAAGGACACTGATTACTTAAGGGAAATCTAATACTTTATCTATATTGAGGTGTAGCTGTTGTACTCTGGTAGGTGCCATTTTGGTTCCCAGGTACCTGAATTGTGTTAGTTCAAAGAGAAGGCCGATGTCTGGGAGACAGTCCACCGGCGTAACAACCAGGAATGTGGGAACAGCAATGATTTTGAAAGGTTGAGCCGGAGAAGTTTCCGAATTCTTCCAGTAGGTGCAAAAGTCGCCGAAGTCACACAGGGATGAGAGATAAAATAAAGCATCATCTGCATATAGTGATATGATGTGACTTGTGTCTCCCAGGCGTGTACCCCAGTCCTGCAACTGCCGCCTCGCTCACGCCGCCAGTGGCTCAATCGCAAGAGCAAAGTGGGGTGGCGAAAGCGGATATCCCTGTCGTGTCCCCCCTGCGCAAAGTCCAATTGCTTGATCGACTACGTCCCATGTGTACTCTGGCGCTGGGTTCTGTGTACAATAAACAGACCCACCCGCTAAACTGAGGAACAAAGCCCATGACTGTCAACACCTTGGGCAGATAGCTCCATTTTCGTGTATCATAGGCTTTTTCCAGGTTAATAGAGAACAACTCCATTTCTTGGTTGTGGTGTTCGACTTCATGTAGGGCATGGTCTGAACGTCCAAGTTTCATCCCGGTGCTATAGCCCGGTATGAACCTACACTGGTCCTCATGTACCAGTTGTGTCATATGAACCATCAGTCTGGTGGTGAGTAGTTTGCAAAGAACCTTCATGTCTGAATTAATCATTGTGAGTGGTTTGTATGCAGTGGGGTCAGAACTAACCCCTCCCGATTTAAGGAGCATGTTTTTCACCACTTCGTGCATGGTTGGGGGGCAGTGACCCAACTTCACGGGCTTCTAAGAAAACCTCCAGTAGTCCTTGTGTGACCGTTGCAGAGAGCGGCTGGTAGAATTCAGGGGGGAAGCCATATCCACCTGGTGCTTTAGCCCTGGAGAGAATAGTCGAAGCCAGTCTAAGTTCCTCGAGGTCTGTGGGGGCTTCCAGTGCCCCGAATGCCGCAGGACCAAGTTTAGGATTGTCCAGGCCCTCCAGAAAATGAGTGTATCTATTCGGGTCTGTGTTTGTGTCACGTGTGTATACTTGTAAGTGCTTCCTGAACTCTTTCACTATACCTTCTTTAGTTGTGATTCTTGAGCCCCCCAGCGTGGTCAGAAAAGTATTGAGTGGTGGTGTATGCTCCCTATGAAGGATCCAAGCCAAAACCCTGCCTGACTTATCGCCTTCCCTGTGCCACCACTGCCTGTATTGTTTCAGTGTGTATTTATCTAATCTGTCCCAAATGTCCTTAGTTCGTCTGACCACTGTTTGTTCCTTCCAGCTTGCTACTGGGTTGGTCATGTCTCCTCCCTGTATCACAGTCGTCAAGTTTTCTTTCCTGCTTAACTCTGCCTGCAGGTGGCAGTTCGCCCCACATGTTAGACCCATGCAGGTCCCCCTGAGTACAGCTTTTAGGGCCTCTCATTCCATGGCCTTGGAGGCCACAAAATCCCAATTTGCCTGCGTGTAGTCTGTTAATGAAGTCGAGAGTGCTTCCCCCTGTACTGTGCCTGCCAGGATGTCCACTAGCTTCTGCCAAGATCTATCGGTGCACCTATTGCTGCCCCAGTGAAACTCACAGCTGACTGGGGAGCGATGTGACAAAAACGTCGCCAGGTGCGTCACCATGGCGTCTTCTATGCGCAGGAATTCGGCCATCAACACCCAACACCCTGTTCAGTCTACTAAAGTTGTTGTGTGCCGTAGAATAACATGTACACTCTACGTGTAGAGTGACTCGCCTAGATCAGGCCCAGATTCTGTATTGCCCTCTTGAGGGCAGTAGTCATGAGCGGTTTTGTTCCTGCTCTGGGGGTGTCCTATCTAGGTTGGGGTCGAGGACACAGTTGAATCCCCTAACTATATCGGGGGCTGACCAGCATCTAGAATTATGGGATCCTGCATGTTTTGAAATAAGGCTGAGGTGGCTGTTTTTGGGGCATACATGTTAAGGATAGCGAGGGGCTGTCTATCTTATGTACCCTCGATCAGGATGAATCACCTGCCCACATCAGCTTCTGTGAAGGTTAGGGAGAACAGGACTCCTGGTGCAACCCAAATCAGTGTACCCCTTGCATATTTTGAGTAGGAGGAATGATAGACCTGTCCCTGCCATTTCTTGGCTAAGGATGTGGTACCCACATATATTTTATGCTGGTTGAGAAAGGTAAGCACCCTGTACCACTTGGTGTACTTTCCTAATCCCCTGATGTTTCAGGTTATGATTCTGATGTTAGCCTCCATCATTCTCCATGTCTACAGGTGCACACATTCTGTCTCTCCCCCATTCCATCACCCTCTCCCGCTGCTGTGCAATTATTAACCCTTCCAGACTAAATAAACCAAACAATTCCCACCTACGGACAAACATAGTGCATCCAATTGACTACCTGTGCCCACCCAGTGCTTGTGCCAGGACATGCACAGCTACCCAAACCGGGGCCAACTAACACTCTTCCCACAACAATCTCCTGACCAGTTAGTGCTAATAGTATCCCCAAAATTCACTACGTTTCCATCGTTGCTAGTGTCACTAGTACAGTCATTTGCTCCATCTGGTATCCTTGACGTGTAGTTGCAGCCAATCAGCATCACAGAATCAGTCGGGTCAGCACATTACTCTGTGGTGCACCCATGGCTCCATCACTGCAGACCACATTCTTTCCACTCTTGTAGCTTTCAGGTATCCATCCACTATAATATTTCTATACAGAATCAGATGACTCACTATTTCATACATTATTCACCAATCTCCACCTCCAAGGCAACCATGGTGTCTGGTATAATGTCCAGTTGAGGGCTCGAAGCTCTAGATTCCGTTCTGGCGACGGAATAGCAATGTACATGTCCAGCGGCTCAGTTACTGAGAGGCTCAGCTGCATGGTGCCATCCTCCCCGCTCTTCACCTTATGAGAACCAAGAGGATAGGAATTTGTGCCTTCCCTCAATGGGCGCTGTCGATGTGAGCACCCCAGAGCGAGATCCCCAATTGCGTTGTTTGCCACTACCCTGTCTTCGCATGGATGTCTTGTCTCATAGGTCCAACCATTCCCACACCTCGTCTGGTTGATCAAAAAAATGGGCCTTCCCTTGAAATATAACTTTGTCTCGTCAGGTACTGAAGCATATGTTGAATCTGCAGTACTCGTTTTTCCTTAACACTGACAACGGACTTGCGTTGCTGGGGGAGAATTTGGGGGGGGTGGGGTGGGGGTGAGTTTGGGGACTCCAGGCGGTGGCAGGGGGACCAGTGCCCTGTGTGCTCTTTCCACAACAAAGAACCTGATAGATCACTGGGGTTGAGCTCATTCTTCACCCAGTTCTCCAGAAATGTTTCCTCTGAGGCACCTTCCACCCTTTCAGGAAATCGTAGGATGCTGATATTAGGCAGCTGAAGAAGCCCTCTGCGTCCACTGCACAACGCTCCAGGTCTCCAGTGAGTGTTGTCATCTGAGCCATCTGATGCATAGGAACTGCTGTGTCTCCTTGCAGCTTGGCAATGTTTGCTTCTGCTTTTCTGATGTTGTCCACAACTTTTCTCAGATCCTCTCACCGGAAGATAACATTAATAGACACTGACTCTATTTCATGTTTGAGTGCTGTTTGGGAGCCCTGGATAGCCGTTAGCAGTTCAGACCAAGACTGTTTGGCATCACCCTCTAATGTGTCCTCTGTGGTATCGCTCCCGCCCTTGTCTTGTTATTCTCTGGGTGGATTGGCGCGGAGTGGTTTATTGCTTGATTGTATTCACTCCCTGCGAGCGAGCTGGTTTGTCTTCGTCCATGATAATCGTCTGTGAATGGGAACTCGCTCATCTGACCTATCAGTGATTGTGACAAACAAATCCACCAGGGTCTTCTGATCTGACTCCCTGATGTCAGGTCTCCCATCGTCTTCGGCTGTCAGGCCTCTCACAGTCTTGGGGGGAGTGGGTGGTACTGAATCGCTCTTGCGCAGGGCTGCTGTATTGGGAGAACCCCCGAGTTCATTGAGGCGTAAAATTGTGGTTAGATACAAGGCAGGAAGTAATAGAGAGACCATGCACCTTTGCAGCCTGTGTGAGGTAGTGATGCAGAGATAGAAGGTTGATGGTCAGTCAATCAATCAGAATTTGTATAGTGCAGCACTGTCACCCCTAGGGTGTCTTGGTTGAAAAGTCAGGTCTTGAGTTTCTTTCTGAAGCCCACCAAGGAGGGTGCTGCTTAGAGATGGCGGGCAGGTCATTGCAAGTCTTGGCAGCGATGTAGGAGAAGGAGCAGCCACCGCTGCAACGGATGAGGGCGTTGTGCATGAGGGCAAGGGACAAGGAGTGCAGGTGTCTTGAGGGTAGGTGGAAGTACAGTCGATAGTTCATATAGGCTGGTCCTTGATCGTTTAGAGCTCTGTAGGAGTGCCAAAGTTACTTGAACTGGCATCCTTTCTGGATTGGAAGCCACTGGAGGTTTCTGAGATGGTGGTGATGTAGGTCCTTTTGGGGAGGTCTAGGATGAGTCTAGAGGCAGCATTCTGTATGGTCTGGAGTCTTTCGGGGAGCTGGATGGAGAGTCTGGCGTAGAGAGCATTGCCGTAGTCGATGGCGGCTGTTGGCAAGGGCCTAAGTGATGATCTTTCGGTATTGACTGGGACCCATTTAAAGATTCTATGGAGCATGTGGAGGCAGGAGGAAGTGACTGTGTTGACTTGTTTCATGGTCAGTTCGCTGTCGAGGTTGCATACATGGTTTGTTGGTGTTGGTATTGGTCTGAGTTCCGCTGGTCACCAGCTGTGGTCCCAAATGGAAATGCTCTTACCGAAGACCAGTACCTCTGTCTTGTTGGAGTTGAGTTTGAGGCAGTTGCCCCTCATCCATTTGGCTACGATGGTCATGGGGTCACAGAAGTTGGTTTTGGAGATGAGGGGTCCTCATGAGTGAGAGGATTAGTTGAGTGTCATCAGCGTAGGAGATTATGTTGAGTCTGTGGGATCTGATGATGTCTACGTGGGGGGGGGTCATGTAGGTGTTGAATCAAGTGCAGCTGAGGAATGATCCTTGGGATATGTTGCATATAATGTCCTTGGATGCGGAGGTGAAGGGAGGTAATTGGATGCTCTGTGTCAGACCGGTGAGGAAAGAGGCAACCTACTTGAGGGTGTTTTGCTATATGCTGATGTGTAGTCTGTTGATGAGGGTGTGGTGGGAGACTGTCGAATGAAGCAGAGAGGTCGAGAAGGATCAGGGCCACTGTTTCTCTGTCGTCGAGGAGAGTTCTAATGTAGTCTGTGGCAATGATCAGCGCGGTCTCTGTGCTGTGGTTGACATGATATCCTGATTGTTAGGGGTCAAGTAGGTGGTTTTGTTCCAGGTATTCGGTGGGTTGTTGGTTGTTGGCTTTCTCGAGTACTTTGGCCAGTTAGGGGAGCGGGGAGATTGGTCACTAATTTTTTAGATAGATGGGGTTGGTAGAGGGATTCTTTAGGAGGGGTCTGACCTCCACATGTTTCCATTTGTCTGGGAAGGTTGATGATGCTGGTGAGTTCTGTGCTGATTGGGTTAGTTCAGAGGTTGAAGAGATGGTGGGGGTAGAGGTTGGTGGGTGGCCCGGAGTGGATGGCTGACATGATGGTTATGGTGGTCCGAGTGGTGTGAGCATAGACCAGGTAGTGATACCTCAGCTGGTCAGCGGAGACCAGGTGGTGATAATTTGGCTGGTGTGTGCTGGTTGGTTGAGGTTGTCGAGGGTGAGAGCTGTGGGTTGACGGTGAAAGTCAGTGAGGGGAAGGTTATAGATGATACAGAGTGAAAATGAAGGGGCAGATGTGGCAAGAATGAGGTTCTGTGGGAGAGGGGTGGAGGTTGAGTGTAAGAGATAAGGTGAGGAGGATGTAAAGTTGAACCGATAAAAGGATGATCAAGAGGGAGGATGCTGGTGAGGCGATAGGGTGGTAGAGAGAGAAGAAGAAACAGCTGGCTGGAAGGTGGAGTACCAGAACTGAGGAAAGCCATTACGAGGCAGAGGGGAAAGTGGCTAGTATGTGTTGGAGGTAAAGAAATGGATAGAGACTAAGTGAGAATGGTGTTTGGAGAAATGGACTAGAGATGGAGAGAGAGACAGGCAGGCTGTGGTGAGGTATAGAAGAGTCTGCTATAGAAACAAAGAAGGGAGGCTCTTAGAAAGAGGGGGAGTACTTTGGAGAAATAGAGAGGAGACAGCAATAGAAACAAGTAGATGGGTGGTTGATAGGGTGAAACTTTACAGGAGGTAACGGCAAGGAGAGGTAGGAGGATGCTGAAGGGGAAAGAGGAGACCAGACTGATCACTAGTCGGGGAGAGTGATTGGCATCAGGATGAGAGGGAGGACTTCAGTAGGAATGGAAGGAAATAAGTGTTGAGGAGGAAGGCGGCAATGTTGAAGGAGGGTTAGGAATGCTGTGGTAAAGAAGGAAGAGGCAAGGAGAGCAGCAGCGACGAGGGAGAAGGTAACAGGGCAGTGCCAGCTAGGGTGCAGGAGCGTAACTGGGAAGAGGTGAAGGGCATTAGGTGGCTAGTGATTTAGAGGGGGAGTGATGCTGAAGAAGGAAAAGGAGAGCAGAGTTGAAGAGGGCAACAAGTATTGCAGTCGTGTGATGGTGAAGAGATGAATGAAGGTGGTAGTAGAGAGATTTTTAAGGCAAATGAAAAGGTAATTGAGATATGGTTCTCTATTTTGTTGTGTAGCTTATATTTCAGCAGCTTCTCAAACACAATGGCTTGCTAATCAAAGTATAGGTAAGACCTGTTCTGTACTTGAGTAAGGCATAAAAACTGTCAGAAGTATTGGAGAAGAACAAAGGAAGTGCTGAAGATAGTAGGGGAAGTTACGGGGTTTGGAACACAGCAGAAGGATAGTAAGTCCCCACATGAGATTTGAAGCTCGTAGTTAAAACAAAAAACTGTGATTGTCATGCAAATGGATTTTGTAAAATATTTTTAGAGTTAAAGAAACATGAGGACAGTCACACTAAAAGTTAAGACTAATGAGCGTAGATTAGAGAGAAAACAGTTGTTGCACAAAATGGGGCACTATCTATAATGTTCTGTGCCACCATCTTGCAATTAAGGTGTAAGGTCGGAGTATTGGAATTGGAGGAGATCTAAAAGATTTGTGAATTCGACTATTTCCAAAGCTAAATAGCTGGAAAATATGACAATCAGAAGTCACAGTCTCCCACTAAGTGCTAATTTTTTTAATGTGGCTTTAGCCTACCACTTGTGATTCTAGTATGTTTTTCAATTTGTGGTGGCATAGGAGAATGCTACAGCAAGGACTCTGTCACTGTGGAACTTCTGAAATTCTGAACAAAGCAAGCTTAAAGACAGTCCTTCTCCGGGTCTGCACCCACAATTTGCAAAACCTCCCAACCCGTTTAAGAACAGTGCCTGAAATCATTTCCTTCGACAAAAAAAAATAAAAAATACCTTGGCTGAGAATGTTCAAGATGAATTACTCTCCCTAGGGACCAAATATATCATAAGTCTTTATATATGTTAAAACTCCCCAAGTTAGCTGGCTTCAATGGCGTTGTATGTCGCTGTAGCAGATACTATATCAGTCATTCTTCCCAAGGTCCCCTATCTCTACCTCTTGAACACCCCATTTCAAGTGGTAGAGATAGGGAACCTTGGTAGATATTAATTTGGTAGATTTTCGAACATATTTGTTGTAAGCTTATCATGCATAAGCAGGGTTTTGGGGTGTTTTCTTCTTTATTGGCTGCATTGATGTATTTTAACAAGTACGATTCCTGCAATAAACACATTACACATTTAGGAAAAGAAACATCTGACAGAAATGAATAAAATGTCCAGAAGGGACTATTTCTTGGTTGTTGACACTTTCAGCCATATGTTTTAATTATTGTGGGCGTGGATAGCCAGTGAGTGTAGAGAAAAACAAGCAAATTAAGGAATAACACACCTCTAACAACCACTTACTCTTTGCAACCAGACACTGTACATAATCAACAAGTTGAGCCTTCTATTACGGCAAGGCTGTACCTGGAGCCCACGTGATTGTATTGTGAAACAAAATAAATTTAACCTTTTGTGGGGGTGGGGGTGAGGGAGGATGGGATACGCCTGCTCACCTCTGGATCCTTCTTAGATTTCCAACTCTTCTTTGTGTTGTGCTTAGCAATGATCAGTGCGAAGTCACTGAACTTACAAGTCAATTTCGGAAGTTTAGTTCTGCATATCATGCCCAACAGGCATTGCTGTAGATCTAACTGTATGTTTGGATCAGTAACATATTTGATGCTTCTCACTATGTCACTTGCGTATGCTTGCATGTGACCACATTCTCAAACCGTATGCTGGGACATGAGTCATCTCCACCCTGATACACCTTGGAACTTATGTGAGGGGATAAATAGTTCTGGTGAAATATGTTGGATTGTGAGTGGATTTAAATCGTGAGTTTCTAGTAACTGATTTATCATACTCCAAAGTTACCCCCCAAGTATTATCAGACACTTTATTACCAATAGAGTCCTCCCTCACAGATCCGGTCCGAGATTCCACCACCTGAAAAGTCAGGTGTAGCGATTACACATAATAGACACAGAATGCGCATTGTTCCCTAGTGTAAATATTGCCGAAAGTACTTCTGAGCGGGACTGTTCTTCTAGGACAGAGGGTCAGGTTTCCGTGGCTGCTGTGAATAATGCAGAATGCACCATTAATTGCCCAGCAGTAAGATTAAATTGCTCCCTAAAAAGTCAGATGGCTTTTAAAGTCCCTCCCCCCGTGTATATCTGAGCCAGCAATATTTGACAACCTTAAAAGCACCTGGCAGGTTTTTCATGCCCACCTTCATGTCTAACAGTGTGTTCAAAAGTGAGACTGCCCAAGTGCATGGTGTGATTCCAGTTGTATTGCTTTCAGTCTGGTCCCCTACCCATCTGGCAAGCCAGACCAGTTGGGCAGGAGGTAGTAAAGGTCTAATTACAGCATTCACTATACATGCACTGATAAAACAATCATCCCCACTGCAAGTCTCTTCTTCTGCTTACCTGCCCAGATAAGAGACTCTCTAGGTCCCAAAAATAAGTCACTTCAGAAATGTCCCGGAAGTGCCTGGAAAAAATAAAGCAGATGTGGTAATATCAACATTTTTACCACAGCCATTCAACCCATTGGGGCAGGGGCAGAACTCGCCATAATGCCACTGAGAAGCAAATGGAAAAGATTGCTCTTCCAAAATTGTCTTGTATTAGCAGTTCCTCATCATGACCTATCAAAACACCCATGTATTTGTTAGTGTCTGAAGCCCAAGTTACCCTACTGTCCAACCTCACTGGAGGACAATCAGCTATGGATTCGTGGATAGGAAAGATGCAGGATTAACTCCAGTTTACCCTATATCCTGATGTGTTACTGAAATCTGACTGTAGCAACATTACATCTGGTAAACCCTCTCTCTCGGATCACTACGGTATAGTGGACTGTCATCTGCATACAAGTGATGCCCCAGTCGTTTGACATACTCCTGTACCACGAACACCCTTGTGGTTCCATTGTTGATGGCAAAATCAATGGGCATACTGGACAGGCCTGATGTGTGACCCTGTGAATGCCCCATGCATACGAGAATGTCAAACCAGTCTTGACACTGGCAAAAGGCCTCGTATATAACAAGCTGGCCCACTTTAGAAAACCTTTGCCCAGCTCCAAGTGGTGTAATATCTTAAATAGGAATGGCCATAACAAGATGTCAGATGAGGCAACCATGGGTTTCAACTGTGACCTTCGGATCCTATCCATTACATGAAAAAGGCTTTTCGGATTCCTGTGTTTGCCTCATCAGAATAAATCCACATTGATCAGGATGGACTAGGGATTGGGCCAGAGGTGTCAGCCTTTTAGCCAGTAACCCCCTCAAAATTCTATACTCTGAGTAGAGGAGAGCTGGAGGACTACATGACCATACAACGAATGGGTCATGACTTGGTTTCAGTGACACTATTACTGTTGCAGTGTGAGTGGTTTATGGTAGAACACACTGCGTCCTGATCTGTTCACCAAAGGGTGGGAACCAACTGGGCCCTATATATGGAGTAAAATGAAAGCGACAGGCCATCTGTATCAGCGATGTTACCTTGGGCTAGGATGTCAATGGCTGTAAATTTCTTGTGCAGTAATAGATTCTCCCCCCCCCCCCATAGAGTCCCTCTGTCCCGGGTTAAGCATGGGTAATGTTATGTCCTGCATAAAGCAGTCTGCCTAGTTGTAGGTGTCTTACGAGACTTAATTTAGTGACTCATAATATACTTTAAATACCTTGGCGGTTGCCATTTGGGTAGGCACTATGTGTCCTTTGGCCGTTGTTATGTGGCAAATCGGTTGTCTGTAGTAGCTCACTCCAGCCGGGTTAGCATTTGTCCCATCAGTTTGGTGTGTTGACTATTTCCCATAATAACGAAGGCCACTAAGTATATTGACCAGTGTTGAGTTCGTGCACCTCGACCTTTCACGCGTTTTGCTCAGAGTTGCATACACTGCGTTCTGAAGTTCCTTCTCCTTATTTAGGACTTGGCACATAATAGCCCTTTCACCACGTATTCGGTTTGGAGACGCAGCCCTCTGATGACATCATGTTTAAGCATTTAATGTTGCATGAAAATCTCTTCAATAACAAGTGGTGCTGTAGAAAAATATTGTGAATAAAATGAGCAAAGAAACCAGAGGATGCCTCAACCCTACCGCTGTGTTCCACTGATCCTGCATCATATTGTGTGGCTTTCTAAATTTGCCAGTGTCCTCCATCAATCGTTTCAGGCTGTTTGGTGTTGTAGACGCGGCACAAAGTGCAACATCACATTTGAGATTGCTGGTGAGCGTTTCTTCGCGGTTGAGCGAGTCACCTTCATTGCTGAGAGCTTAGTCACCAACGCACCGGCACTGATGTCTTCGCTGTGAACTCTGCATTCCAAGAAGCACTTTAGTGTAGAGGGTGGAAACTGTTCACTACATTACATTCCTAAAAGCTAAACAGCTTTCCACGAAGATTTTGTAGACTTTAATGTCAGAGAAGCACTGTGGCTAGTATACTACAAAGAATGTCTCTTTGGAGCAGAGGAAAGAATAACTTACTCTAATATAGCTGCGATTTCAAATATACCCTTAACTCAGTGTCCACATGTTTATGTTGTGCCTGTTAGTTCTGGATATACCACTGGTCGAATTTCATCTTATCCTCTCTGTCTGGCTAAAAGGATACTCTCCTTTGTTCCTGCCAGAAGTGCACCAGAGGCCGCATAAAGCCACCTCCAGTTAATTTTTATTCCTTTTGAAAAGTTGCCAGGATGGCAGCTGACTTGCTTGAAATACAAGTATTGATGAAACAGTTCAGATCTTTGGTGATTTTTCAGACGATGGAGAGAAGTGTATTATATGCTTTATTATGTGCTGCTGGTGCTGCTTTTGTTAGACTCTGTCATGTAGCCTTGTTGAAATCCTGTTTTGAACAAGAGCTTGTCGTCTGGGACAAAAGATGGGTAGATTTAAAAAATATATATATCTACCAAATCGTATTGCAGTAACACTCATTGGTAAGTGTATTAGGTTTGGCCTTTGTGATTAATAATAAGCTGTTTTTTGTTGTAAGTTGTAACTTGGTGAGCAGGTGTGCAATTTAAGTTATTGAAACTCCCTTAAAGTGTTATGACTTGTTTATTGAGAAAGGCAATTTTGTTTGCATAGTGACCTCATGGAATGACGGATTTGCGATAATTCAAACTGTGATAAAATGACATCTCCCATTTAATTATATCACCACCGTGAGAAATAGGAACACCGCAAGACAGCAGATACTTTCACTACCCTAGAGACAAGTTCAAATAAAGTGTAAATGGAGGAAGTATGTAAAGTTCATTGTCTAGCCATTATCAATCGTAAGTTTTATTATTGTTATGTAATGAGAAAATAATTCAGGAAGCGTCTACAGCTCAGATTCACAGGGAGGATGCATGCGCACTGCGGTAACCTACTAACACTTCTTTTTATTATTCTCATATATAAGACTAATGAAGATCACAAAGGATAAAAACATGCATTCCCAATTGAGGCCTCGGAGTGAACGTACGCGGGAAAGTAGTGTTGTGGTGAATCTCATGCTCATCTGAAACAGAAAGAAGCGCATCTGTATCCTTTGTACACGGGAAACAGCGTGTGCAAGTGTATTCTAGAAGGAGCATGATAGATGCTAGTGTAGCAACTGAGCATTACATATAGAACAAACCTCAATGCCTCAAGCACACGCTAAAAGTCCAAAAACAGAGTTTTTTTGTTTCAAAACACCAAATGTCCATTTAGGTCCACAGGTCCACCAGGATTCTTTGCCAATACATGTTTCGTTGTCTTGGTCATAAAGCCCTTACAACTTCATCAGGGAACCAATTCCGGTGTAGAACTATATTCTCCCCTTGTCAATAATCAGGACAGAGAGTCTCTTTATTTGGTGTACAGGGAGTGCAGAATTATTAGGCAAGTTGTATTTTTGAGGATTAATTTTATTATTGAACAACAACCATGTTCTCAATGAACCCAAAAAACTCATTAATATCAAAGCTGAATATTTTTGGAAGTAGTTTTTAGTTTGTTTTTAGTTTTAGCTATGTTAGGGGGATATCTGTGTGTGCAGGTGACTATTACTGTGCATAATTATTAGGCAACTTAACAAAAAAAAATATATACCCATTTCAATTATTTATTATTACCAGTGAAACCAATATAACATCTCAACATTCACAAATATACATTTCTGACATTCAAAAACAAAACAAAAACAAATCAGTGACCAATATAGCCACCTTTCTTTGCAAGGACACTCAAAAGCCTGCCATCCATGGATTCTGTCAGTGTTTTGATCTGTTCACCATCAACATTGCGTGCAGCAGCAACCACAGCCTCCCAGACACTGTTCAGAGAGGTGTACTGTTTTCCCTCCTTGTAAATCTCACATTTGATGATGGACCACAGGTTCTCAATGGGGTTCAGATCAGGTGAACAAGGAGGCCATGTCATTAGATTTCCTTCTTTTATACCCTTTCTTGCCAGCCACGCTGTGGAGTACTTGGACGCGTGTGATGGAGCATTGTCCTGCATGAAAATCATGTTTTTCTTGAAGGATGCAGACTTCTTCCTGTACCACTGCTTGAAGAAGGTGTCTTCCAGGAACTGGCAGTAGGACTGGGAGTTGAGCTTGACTCCATCCTCAACCCGAAAAGGCCCCACAAGCTCATCTTTGATGATACCAGCCCAAACCAGTACTCCACCTCCACCTTGCTGGCGTCTGAGTTGGACTGGAGCTCTCTCTCCTTTACCAATCCAGCCACGGGCCCATCCATCTGGCCCATCAAGACTCACTCTCATTTCATCAGTCCATAAAACCTTAGAAAAATCAGTCTTGAGATATTTCTTGGCCCAGTCTTGACGTTTCAGCTTGTGTGTCTTGTTCAGTGGTGGTCGTCTTTCAGCCTTTCTTACCTTGGCCATGTCTCTGAGTATTGCACACCTTGTGCTTTTGGGCACTCCAGTGATGTTGCAGCTCTGAAATATGGCCAAACTGGTGGCAAGTGGCATTGTGGCAACTGCACGCTTGACTTTTCTCAGTTCATGGGCAGTTATTTTGCGCCTTGGTTTTTCCACACGCTTCTTGCGACCCTGTTGACTATTTTGAATGAAACGCTTGATTGTTCGATGATCACGCTTCAGAAGCTTTGCAATTTTAAGAGTGCTGCATCCCTCTGCAAGATATCTCACTATTTTTGACTTTTCTGAGCCTGTCAAGTCCTTCTTTTGACCCATTTTGCCAAAGGAAAGGAAGTTGCCTAATAATTATGCACACCTGATATAGGGTGTTGATGTCATTAGACCACACCCCTTCTCATTACAGAGATGCACATCACCTAATATGCTTAATTGGTAGTAGGCTTTCGAGCCTATACAGCTTGGAGTAAGACAACATGCATAAAGAGGATGATGTGGTCAAAATACTCATTTGCCTAATAATTCTGCACTCCCTGTATTTTAGTAACTCAGAGAATGTTAAAATTTGCTCATATAACTATATACAACGTGTACGTCTACTTGTCAATGGATCAGTAATCGGATCCGATGTGGCACTGTACTCGAAACCTATCAATAATTAGGGCAGAGAGTCTCCTTATTCAATATTTTTATTACCTCGCAAAATCTTCAAAGCAGCGCATATAGTTTTCTTTAAATATGGCGTATGCGCCTACCTTTTTATCGATCGATCAAAGCACTACGTTTGTGCAGTTTGCAGCATGCGCACTGTGTGTCCCTGCATTACACATTGGAGGAGGGACAATGATCTATATCAATCTGTCCATGGGAGAGATTTAAAAGAGAGGAAATGAATGATAGCTAGTGATGGTAAAACAAAGACAAGGTGATACAGAGTATATTACATGTTAAACACTGTAGCTTTCAGCCAGTACAGGAAATGCAGACTAACGTAATATGTAGAAAGATTTGTCGTAGAGTGGTGCACCACTAAAATATGAGGTGTCTCTCTTATTCATTTTGTCAATCCCAGTAGGATGAAAGGATGTGGCAGCCGGGAAGGATTCACGCACACAGATATCCAGAGCAGGGGCATTAACCATCTGAGCTATCTTTCCCATTCACGCACCAAGGCATACTATCCCGCTAAAGGTCAGTGGCAAGAAGTGAATAATGCTAGCGTAGAGGCGTCGTCCGCCCTTTAATGTGTCTGGACCCCTGTCAACTGCACTAATGTCTGTCCTGTAGGCATGCTTTTTGGGTCAATTTCTGCCGTGGTGCTGAATTCGGTCATATAGGAAAGCAGTTACTTATGTTCTGATTACTTAAACCAGCTACTCGGGTTTCAAGGCATAATCCTAAAACCTTAGTAAAGTATTCCATAGAAGGGAACACCAGAGAATTTGCGCTAAGCATATTGTATGCTGTGGTAATTATCTCTACAGTTAAAAAACTACAATTGGAAAGGACCGCGCATGTGTACTGTGAAGCATTTCTAGGTAGCACGTTCTCCGTGTGCAGCTGTACGCTCTCTGTCTACAAATGCGGAGATCTGAAGGTCACACATTTGAATCCTGGCTAGGCTGGTTTAGCCATTTAGCTTTCCGAGATCGGTAAATCGAACACCATTAATTGGGTAAAAATCACATTTGGTATTTAAAGCGCTCAAAAACGGCACTAGTGAGGTACATATCATTACATAAACCAAGGTATTAGCAGCATAGGAGGCAGTGCTTGCCTTGAACAAATAATACTTCCGAGCACATGCTGAAAGACACACAAATACAGTTTCTTCAATCAAGCAGAGAAGAGAATAAGAGGTCAGCGTAAATGCGGTCCAAGAAATGGAGACGACAAGCACTCTTGAAATGCGTGGAGCCAGGGGGAGATTATGTGAACAAGCACATCGCAAGTGCTGTGCAGGCAGAACATTGAAAAATGTTCCCCAAAAGAAGATGGAAACAGTACTTTTGCAGTGGGACACTGATCAGAGAAACGCACAAGAAACAACTAGAAACATTATGCTGCAGCCAATAGAAACTGAGGAAAGGTAAGTGGCAAGCACAGGAACCAATGAAAAGCAAGGGGGCGGGATGTAATCCCCTTTTAAGATGTCTATTGAATACAATAGGTTTCAGAAGCAGTGTTTAAGCCTGGTGCAAGCGAAACCTAAAAAGGAGGTCCTTTTAAAATTAGAAGTATAAATGCACATACATTCCTCATGGGGGTAAACATTAGAATTAGATTGTTAAAACAAGAAGCAGATACGTTATTTTAAAAGGGAAAGATACATCAGCTTAACAACCTCAACAACTATAAGCAAGATCTAAAATGTTTATTAAATCACTGTAAAAGAAGGGGCTGAATATTAAAACAATGATTGATAACTTCTCTAGTGGATTGTATGTTTGCATTGAAAAGTCTTTGGAGGTATTGTTTACGTTGACTCAATAAGTTAGGGCATACTGTCTGAGCCAACATAGCATTTAAATCTAGCACCAACTAGAAAAATATAGTTTTCTTTGGAAATCAAGTGCTGACATATTCTATGGTGGGTTGTGCAGTTAAAAGACAGTGTTTGCATTTGTGCTCCTCTTTTGGGCCTTTAATAGAATGAGGGAAATAATTTAAACCATGTTGGACAGACAATGTGAATCATCATTCCCTACACAATAGGGGCTGTGTATTCAGGGGCTCTTCTTGATCATTATGACTGCTCTCTACGGAATAAAATAGGTTTATTTTTCAATACCTTCCTGCTTAATATAAGCAGGAGGTCCTCGTTTAGGGTCAGGTGAAGTCGTTTAATATGATCTAGACATCCTCCATCTGACCTTACCATCAGTGGCATCTGATCTTCTTCAGCGGTCTGTTCAAACACTAAAGAAGTTGCCATTCAGGCCTACACTTTTGTCCAGAAGAAATGGTAAAAGTCTGAATCACAGCCTTGAACTTACAAGTTTGACACCTAAGATATGCAATATGGACATTTACATCTTTCACCAGACTGTAAGAAAAGCCACATGGAGGAAAAGAGTTTTACAAGTATCTGGTATTTGGGGTACGTAACCCAAGGAATATAGATCCACTAAACTTTAAAGAGTAGGTTGTCTCTTAATATTTTCAGCATCTTGCAAAGTGAAGCCATCAGTATTCTTCTTCGGTGAACCTTTGTCTGCCGCGGCTTACGGAATAAATTCCTCAGATTGTCCTTACGTTTAAAGGAATTTTATGAGGGTTTCTGCCCATCACGAAACCTGCTGCTCGTTCAGAATTGTAGGAATGTTTTTTTTTTGATTGAGGGAGGTGAAGACTCCTTATCAAGCAACAACCACAAACCCTGTCAGGGTGAATCACTTCTATCACAGAATTAACCTCTGCTTAAACCACTTGTAGCTTGGCACAAAACCAGTAAGGTCTAACTTGGAGGCATTGTGTAAAGTACTTATGTAGCACACAAAGAGTACACAACACAAGAAAAGTCCCTCACCAATTTAGAAAAATAGAGAAAATGCTAAATAATATGACACCAAAACAAATTATTAGAAACAGAATTTTTTTTGGTGAAAAATAGCATCTAAAATATCAAATCACCAACCGTGGATATCTAGTTGGGCGAGATCGGGGCAAAGTTAAAAGTTATGGCTGATTGTGTTTGTGCACACTTCAGATACACACATTGGATTGGGTACCTTCTCTGCTTACCTTCGGACTTGGAAGAAATTTTGAAGAAAGATGCCTGAAAAGGTTAAGCTCAGCGGGGCAAGGCAGTCGGGGTTGTCTGAGGAGGAAGCGTCATCTTCAGGAAGCTGCTGGGCAAAGTCACGATGAACATTTCTACAATCTGACTATGTCCTGTTTTTAGAATTCAGAAATCTCCAGCCGGACAGAGCTGCAGGCTGTAGCTGAATGGGCCTCCACAAGGCAGGATACCCTTCCTGAGAGAAGACACTGAGCAGGATTTGCTGCTGCAGAGTGGAACATAGAGGGCTCAACCACAAATTAAGGCTGATCAGGGATGTACCTCGGGTGGTTCAGCGAGCAGGAAGGTTTTGGTCTGGTGTCGCTCCTCAGGCCACTTTTTGGTGGAAAAGTTTCTAAGTCCCATGATTTTTTGGCTCTTTGGGCACATTTTGCTCCACTCCAGACGGGGTCCAGGTGTGGGCACAAGGCTGTTGGAGCTTTGTCTGTCTCTGTTGCTTAGAAATGGAGTCTAGCCAACTAGCCCTTGGAGCCATACTGCTAGTCCTGGGATCTAGCAACAAGGCAGGCCACAAGCAGCAGGTAGTCCTCAGAGGATACAAGACAGACTTCACGCAGCAGGGCAGTCCTTCGAAGTTCTGCGGAACAAAACAGACCTCAAGCAGCAGAGCTGTCCACCAAAGTACAGGCTGTCCTTCTGGGGGTCCTCTGCAGGTTTAGGTGTGAGCTGCAAATTTGGTCTGAGGGTCCAATATTTATACCTGGTGCCAGCCCTTTGAAATGGGAGAAACTTCTAGACTTAAAAAAAAAACACTCACTCTCCTTCTGAATTTTCTTTCCTCCCTGCCCAGACTCCAAGAGTTCTAGGGTGACAAGGGACTGGTATCATGTTCTTTGTGAGTTTGCTTGAGGCAGCCATTTAAAATGTAAATTGGGCAGGGTACAGCACTGGCCCACCCATTCTAGCAGGATGGCTCTCCCTGCCAACACCTAATCTTCCTTTGTTAGGTCAAACAAGAATTGAATGATTTAATTCACCTGTGAGTCTGTGGTTAAAGCAGTGTTCCGATATAGTCCCTGGAAAATTACTTTTTCTAATTGAAATTGTGTGTGCACCATGTGTTGATAAAATGCAACCTTTGTCTATCTAAGAGCCTTTCATGACTTCCCATAAAGTAGTTTGTTTTAAGCACATTTCCATCTTTTCATCTTTAGGAGGTGCCAGATTTTGCATTCAGATCTGTGTTAATTTGCCCATGTTTCTCTAAAATCATCCAGATTTCACTAAGCAATCTTTGCAAACTTTGAATAGAGAAAGGGCATTGAGGTATTGTTTGGAAAGTACATAGATTTTTTTTTTTGCTACTCTGGGATAAGCACTTTGATTTAGTCCTTGGGTAAATATGTTTGTAGTTTTGCTACTATGGGACATGCACTCTGATTTAGTTCTTGGGTATATATATTCGGTCTTGTATAAGTAGCTTTTTATAATCCTGTGAATAATTGGCAGAGGAGCTTAGGGCTCATTCAAAAGGAGAATTATTATGTTGATTCGAATGCATGAATAGGTTCCGTGGTTGGGCAAGCTGCCCTGCATAAGCTTTTCCATTAATGCGTGTAGTCCTCCTATTTTCCTGGTTTGGAGTCTGGCGCACTATCCCATTTAGAAGATTATGATTTGTGAATTCCATAATTAAGAAAAGAAAGCCTCTTACGTGTAATAATAGTTCTCCGTTATGGTGATAACTGTCATTGAAAATGTCACCTCTCTCTCTTCCTTTTAGTAAAACATTGTGGGTTTGTCAGCTTCCTCATAGCATTGAGGTTGTTGATGAAGGGAGGAATTATGGATCCCCCACCGATGGTGGCCTTTAAAGGAACAATACTTAATTCAGTGTGTTTTTTCTCTTTGTTTTTTAAGAGACTCGCAGCAGAGGTATCTGCTGGTTTTCTATGACTAATTCTTTAAAAGATACATAAAGAGGGCTTTGGTTCCGCCCATAGAAGAAAACTCTGTGACCTCATGTTGTTGGCCATTTCATGCAATCATACCACCTCCTATGGAACGCTTGTACTGCAATTCATGAGGGACTGTTTTATGTCTCGGCAGTACAGTGAACCATCACACATGTAGTTATTTAGTTAATTTGTGTGTTGTCAACAGAAAGCGATACTGTTTTTTTGTTTGTTTTTTTCAACGCAGCTTGCTTTTTTAATCAGGGCTTGATGGGTTATTCCTTGTTCATCTTATCGATTGTTCTTTCCCATCTGTTTTTCCTTGCAGGATTATTTATCCTGTGTACATTTTCCCATTGTGTTTCTAGCTGTCTTTTACCCGTCCTCCTTCCCCAGCTATGTCACCACAAAAAAAGCTTTAGCAAGATCAGAAGATCTGGTTTTAATGAGTGAACAAGTGAAAAAACAGACAATCAGAAATGTTGATTCCAGTCGTTCCAGTATTGAAGTCAGACTTATTGGCTTTGCCAGTGCTATTTCTTATGGGCTTTGCTTTCATACTTTTTTTTATTTTCATTGAATACAAGAAATGGTGTAGTCTCCAGATTGGTTTATAAGACCTTGCCAAGCCCTCACCATTTGATACACAATAAATCTTTGTAATGGAGCAAACGTTTATAGTAATTGTTTCCTTATTTATCTACTGCCCATGTTAACAAAATCAAAGTGGTCCAACTACACCAAGGTAGCAGAAGACCCAAGAGGGGCACAAAAGCATCAAAAGAAACAGCCTCCCTCTAGTTCTTTTTTGGTAGCCATTTCCTTACACTCACCATTCTTGCCTGCACCCAAGAATTACTCCACTACGACATTGCATGTGTCCAGCCCACCTTCAACCATTCAACATCCGCGCAAGTGGACGATAACTGCCTTAGTGATTCTGGTCTCTGCAACTCCTAAATCATCTGTAATTTGCTGCTTCCTTTTGAATCGAAATACGTTTTTGCGTTGGTGTTCCACTTTAAGCTTTGTGTGATGTTGGAGCACAGCTTTTATTCCAAGCGACTTCATATCTATTTATGAACCACAGGGTTCTTTTCCCAGCTAGCGTATCTTGGTTCAGACCAGGAAATAGTGTATCACCAAAACCCTTCTCAAAAATAGTCCTCCTCTTAGATTGGTTCCCCCAGAATCCTTTCTGTTGAGTCTGTCGACCATGGGGCTATCATGATTGTTCCGCCTCGGTCAGGTTCACCTCTGGACTTTATTTTTTATAGACACCATGTTGCACGGAAAAATTAGGTAGTGCTCCGATTCACAATGTTGTCCTTGCAGAGTCCAAATAACATTCTCAATTTTTCCATGTAGCGCATCCAAGGGGATAGTGGCTGGGATCCCATGACCTTTTAACTAGCTTCACAACACATTCAACCAGGCAACGCTTGAATGACCACATTTTCTCCCAGGAAGAATCCATATTGCTCTATATAGTTCAGGGTAGAGCAGTCAACACTAACTTCAGCCATGCCTTCCATTTTTCACTGCATTAATCAGAGCAGTGACATTTCCTGTCTTTGATCTCTGGTCACTGGAGCACAGTGATGGATTTCTAGAACCCTCTGGTCACTTGTGAGAACCACCACTTCCTCATCTTATGGCTCACGACATGTGCATTCTTTGAGTTCCTTGAGGGATGCGGTGCTTTATGGACTAAATAATTCCACCTTAGGGCCTCTTTCTTATCAGACATTGCTTTCTAGCAGTTCACAATACAATATGGCGGCACTGCACACTGTGCTGTCCAAGGCTTGGGATGTATCCAGTATACACAGGAGGTCACTCTCGAGCTGCAGATCACTCCTCTGCAGTATGTGTCCCATCTGGGAAATGTATGTGTACGAAGAATCTAGCCACCCTTTCCTCTTTACCGTTGAGTATCCGACTTGTGATGGGAAGGAAGCAACTCTGAAGTGGCAGTATCTCTACTCTCAAAGCTCTTACAGCAGAAATCACCCCCAGTGGCACTGGTGTCCGTGCAGGAGATTTGTTTTTATTCCTTTTGTCTACCACCCTCTATTTGATCCTTGGTGGTCTCCATTCAGCAAGGAAGAGGAGTTACTCACAACTCACCACTACCTGCTCTGAGGTCTACTCTCATAGTCACCAAAGTAGATGAATTAAGGGCTCAGAAATTTGAGTTGCAGGAGCACTGCTATACTGTTGGCTGGGTAGAAGGGATCAGCATCCCTCTCCCTGTGCAGTCACTGGCCTTGCACACTCAAGTCCTGCTGCGCAGACATTGGTGTGGAGCTCGGGCAGAAAGCCACAATCCTAGCTGTCAGAAATATCCACTCTCGGGGAGGTTGTTTTTTAAAACTAATTGGTCTGCTTTTAATATGTTTAAAAGGTGTTGTTGGAACTGACTGGACAGGACGGAATTATTCTAAAGGGTGTTGACGAGACAACTGAGAACTACCATTACAGGTTAGAAACATTTATTTTCCATCAGCTGTCCAGCTCAAAAATGACCTGTCCTGTGAAGGAACAACCATCCAGTTACAGGAAGTTGTATACCATGATAGCAAAAAGGTCTTTGTAAATTGGGTGTAACTTTAAGGTGACCAAAGGAGGTCCTTTATTCCACTATACAATGAACTTTACCCTGCACTAGATACTAGTACTTAGCAGAGTCAAGTACGGGGTGTGAAACCGAGTATTTAAAAGCCCAGTGGTATGTTGAGGCATCCTATCCAAAAGCTGTCTTCTTCACCACTGTGGTCAGCATCGCAAGACATATGAGTATTGCTAGAAATTGCAAAACGCACTCTGTCAAGAAACAATTGTTGTTGCGATCCCATGAACCTGGTCCAGGCAAGAAACTGTTGCCACACAGGCGTTTGTGTAGCGATCATAAAATGCTGATCATTGTGAAACAGGTTTCAAAAAGAAAGAAAGTCATAATAAATAGACTACCTATTTTCCTGTGATCCACCCAGAGCGCCCCCACCACTTTTAACTTCATACACTTGCCACAAGCACTTTTCATAGAGCTATAAGTAACCTCTGTAATCTCGGATCCCCATTTGACTCCTAATCGTTAGCCAACCGACTGCTTCATACTAGTTGAACTCTTGAAGAGGCCAGTCAGTTTAAGGAAAAAATGCGATTCACTTTAACCAGTCTTGGATTGCTACCAGTCATCATCAACAGGCATTTTAGTTGGTTGCTTAGTTTGTCGGCATACATTTTGAGGTATATTGTGACATTATTTACCTATTTGTTAAAGGTACCATTACCCAGACATTGAAATATGCAGTCATCAAAGCTGCATTAAAAGCCTCAATTTCTGCAAAGAATAGCCATGTGCCACCTCTTTAGAAACTTGTATTGCACCAAAACAACAGTAATTGACCAATGAGAAAAAATGCTACTTGCCCTAGGCAAAAAGTGACTGGCCCTGTTAATCCTGGTAGCCTGGTTGTTAGTCCTTGGTACTGGAAATTGCGAAGTATTGTCTGGTCTTAAAATAGATTTCATTTGTTTCACTGGTTTGTGTTCAGCAGTTTAAGTTGACAAATTGTATAGCACAAGAGGCACAATAGAACCATAATGTATATATTTCCCATCGGAAAAAACCTCAGTTCAAGTATAAGGTGGTTTAGCAACATAACCTAAAAGTACGCTGAAATACCCAAGCAATGATTAGCTGTGCAAACACAGTACCCTCAGAATGCACTTCCTGTGACCTGACAAATGCTGTAGCAAAGGTCGTCTGTCAGTGACTTTACCAATACAACATAGCCTCACCTTACATGGAGATGAATGGTTGCAGTTCAGTGATAACTTTCAGATCTCCTCAAGGATGCCATGCTGCAGAAAAGCTGCTGTTCTACCTGCATCTGAAAAAAAACTCACATGGTGTCCCAAGTTGCCACGGGGCAGATGAGGCCCCCAGCCCAAAAGTTTACCCCTCGTGTCCTGAAGCCAGTCCAAAATGGCTCTGCAAACGGAGCCAAGTACAACTGTTTTGCACCTCACTCTCAGAGTTGCGTGGGCAAGTAATCATGGGCTACTGTGGGAGGTGGTGGGATGTGAGAAGAGCCCAGACTCCAACAACAGAAATAGTAAGGTAAGGTAATGTAATGTCCAGTCCAGTGTCTTTATGGAAAAGATAGTACTTTCATATTTGCAGGAAAACTAAATAATGTACGATTCAACAGATATGACATACAGGGTTGCTGTGATATCTTTGGGCAATGGCAGCCCTTGGGTAGATCTGTCTCTTTGGTAGTACTGTGCTCCTGAGCACCAGTGGCATCACACAGTGATCAAACTCTTTGTAAAGTGATGTTTTGAGCACATGGTACTGGGGGGTCTTCAGCCATACACTCTGGGATCGTAAGCTTTTTTCTGGGGTTCCTCTCACTGCGGACACATGGGCCTATGCTCCTGGAAAGTCTCTCCTCTTGAAAGGCCAGGCATACTCTTTCCTTCTGTCAGTAGGCAGACAGACCTCTAGGTTCTTTAGGCAGGTAATCAGTTCCTCTAGTACGACTGTTAATTTCAGATGATGCTCCCTTACCTTTGGGAGACGGACTTTCAGACAGATACCTTGGTTACACAGCAGCTCTTTGAATACTCTGCAGAATACTTCCTGCCTGTCAAGAAGAACTAGGTACTGGAACAAAGTGGGGTGGTTTGGATCCCACTTTCATACACACTTGAGATGTGGTTCCACTGTCCCAAGCTTCAAAACCAGTGTGGGTGGTTCTCTTTCGGGTATTTTCAAGCTGCTCTTAAGACACCCTCTTTCCTTAAAATGATGATTCTTACAGCAGGTGGCTCAAAGAATGACTCCAAACAGGAGTTTCACATCATGTGCCCAGTGAAGTCTGTGTTTTTTTGCATTAGCTGTCATCAGCCTTCCTGAAGCAGTAATCAATTACTGACAAAACATCAGGCTTAGCAAAGAAACCTCCTCACCTTGAACAGCAGAAACTGCACTTCAACCCTTCATCCCCCACGTCTTCATCTAACAAGTGGCAGGGCTCAGAAATAATTAATCACCAGCCCCTTTCCAACAAAAACGACATGAACTTTCTAAAGGTAACCTTATCGCCATCCTCACTTCAGTGTCTGGGTCTTCAGCCACAGGAATGCAGGAAACACATTTCCACTGACTGGAGCAGGCAAGCACTGCCACTACTGCTACACCCAGGACAGGCACAGTAGTCCTCTGCCTACTATGAGAGCATGCTAACTGACCCCTCCAGGTCACTGGACGGTTCCTGGACCTTGCACCGTGAGGGTAAGACTTAGGCCTCTGAGCACACACTAGAATAACTCTACACCACAGCCAAAAATTAGTCAGGATACCAATCCCATATACTGTCAAGTGCTCAGGGCAGGGCCAAGTCTGTTTACTATTCACAGTACACTTCCGTCCCAACAGAGGTCAGTAGTTTCCTTAACAGCCACCAGATGTTCTACTAGCAAATAATCCATATTTCTAGACTTTGCAAGCTGCACTAAGCGTGACAGTAGACATATATCACCACATACATTAAATTGAAATAAAATTATGCCTTTCCATTGTTAGCAGCTAGATGTCCTTATGGACGTTACATAATATCAAATGCTGCTCTCACAGTGACATCCAGCAGATATATATATTATATATGTCCCATGGCATGTGTAGCTGCAGATACACATGCTATGCATATCGATTCCGACATCTAGTGTTGGGCTCGGAGTGTTAAAAGTTGTTTTTCTTTGAAGAAGTCTTTTCTAGACACGGGATCGAGTGACTCCACCTCTTTGGTTCCATTGCGCATGGTCATCGACACCATTGTTAGATTGTTTTCTTTCCGCCGTCGGGTTCGGACGTCTTTTCTCTCGTTCTGAGATTTCAATTTGGAAAACGTTTAAAAACCTTCCTTTTCGTCTGTATTGTATTGATCGCTTTATTCATCTTCCATCGAAACAGCAGTACCGTCAGAAAACAACTTTGTTCGCCCTTATGAGCGCGCACACCCAACTCGGGCCTAATCGGGCCGACCGCGCGGAGAGCCACATGGATCGGACTCCATTCTGATTCTGCCCTCGGTGCCAGGCTAAGTACCCATACACAGACCAACATCTGGTTTGCAATCTCTGCCTTTCTCCAGACCATCGGGAGGAAAACTGCAAGGCCTGTCGATCGTTCCGATCGTAAAAGACTCTGAGGGACCGAAGAGCAAGAAGGCTGGAAATGGCGTTGAAGAGCGGAGAACATTTCGACGTTAAAGAATAGGTACAAACGCAGACAGCAGTCTCTATCCGAGACACAGAGTCGGAGCAGGAGTCCGAGGAAGACAGACCCATCACAGCTGGCCAGCATGTGAGTACGTCTGCCCCTGCACCACCACATAAGAAACAACAGAAGGCCTAGAGTACGCCACTGCCAGAAGGCCATGGCTCAGCCCGAAAAAAGACTGTCGGTGACGATCCTCTGGTTCGGCACCGAAAAAGGCCACGCCTCCTACGTCTTCGGAGTCAACAAAGACTATTGAAAGCTCCATTTCAGACTCCAGTAGACAACAGCAATTTTCGGAGTTGTAAATTAGAAAAAACTGTTTCGGAGCCAACACCTTCCTCATCATTTTCGACCCTGAAAAAACATCAAACTTCGGAACCGAAAAAGGCAGGTTATACAGAGGAATGAGGACTTTACAAAAGACTGCGAGAAAGCCATAAAACCTCTGAGGAAGAAACTGAAATTGAACTAATCCTTCAAAATATATGGATGAGAGCCTGTCTAGGATACACATCCATAAAGAAACAGGGAGAATCATCACAGCACCTCCTTTTAAAAACAAAGAGAAAGCTGGCATTTCAGGAGGAATTGGACACTGCACAACCCCCAGCTAAAGTGCCAAAACAAAAAGAAAAGCCAGCACCTCCTCAGTCTTCTCCTCCTCATTCTCCTCCTTGTTCTCCGCACCGGCCTACCACTCCTCAAACAAGACCTACACCAATGCATTCTCCAACGCATTCTTTTGACTCGCAACAAGGCACTTAATCCATGGGACCTTTATGACCCTGATCCCATCCCAAGCAACGACCCAGACACCTACCCCTCTAAACCATCTCCACCTGAAGATACTACAGTATATAATCAGGTTATAGCCAGGGATGCAGCCTATCCTGGGGTTACAATGCACACAGAACCACTAGAGGAAGATTTTTTGTTTAATACATTATCCTCAACCCATTCTAGGTACCAATGGCTCCCAATGCTACCAGGCATGGTAAAGCACGCAGATCAGATTTTTAATGAGCCTGTGAAAGCGAGAATAATAACGCCTAGAATAGAGAAAGTATAAACCCGCACCTTCTGACCCGGATTATATCACCCATCAGGTGCCATCCGATTCAGTAGTGGTTAGTGCTGCAAGAAAAAGGACAAATAGCCAGTCCTCAGGAGATGCATCCCCCTCCCGAAAAGGAGAGCAGGAAATTTGATGCTGCAGGAAAGAGAGTTGCATCCCAAGCAGCAAACCAATGGAGGATAGATAATTCCTAGGCACTACTAGCTCATTACGATAGTCCATTGGGATGAGATGCAGGATATCATACAGCATCTCCCAAAAGAGCACCAGAAGAGGGCGCAACAGGTAGTAGAGGAAGGGCAAGCTATTACTAACAACCAACGAAGGTCTGCCCGTGATGCAAATGATACTGCTGCAAGGAGTGTGCACACTGCAGTTACTATTCGTAGACATGCATGGCTGCGCTCCTCTGGTTTTAAACCAGGAATACAACAGGCTGTGTTAAACATGCCCTTTGATAAGAAACATCCTTTTGGGCCAGAAGTAGACACAACAATAGAAAAACTACGAAAAGACTCGGACACAGCTAAGGCAATGGGTGCACTCTATTCTACACCATATAGAGGGTCATTTCGTAAGCCTCAGTTTCGAGGAGGTTTCAGACCACAACCTTCAGAGGCATCAACTTCCCAAGCAAAACCAACTTACCAAACCCAGTACCAGCGCAGTGGGTTTAGAGGCACATTTAGAGGACAATACTCTAGAAATAGAGGTAAATTCCAAACCTCTAAACAGCCTGCAACACAGCCAAAACAGTGACTTCCCTCACTCCCTTCACATTCACAAATCTCCTGTGGTGGGAAGACTACAACAGTTCCATTCACATTGGCAAAATATCACCACAGACAACTGGGCGTTATCAATTATCCGCAATGGCTATTGCCTAGAATTGATAAACATTCCTCAGATATTCCACCAAGGTATCACAAGTTAACCCCAGAACATACAGTTCTGTTACAGCAAGAGGTTCAATCTCTACTACTCAAACAAGCAGTAGTTAGTTCCACAGTCTCAACTAGGAACAGGAGTTTATTCACTATACTTTTTAATTCCCAAGAAAGATGGCACCCTCCGGCCAATATTAGACCTCAGGCCACTAAATTTCTGCATCCTTTCAGAACATTTCCATATGGTTACTCTGCAAGATGTTATCCCACTTCTACAAAACAAGATTTTATGACAGCCTTGGACCTCAAAGATGCGTATTTCCACATACCCAGCCATCCAGCTCACAGAAAATACCTCAGAATTGTAATACAATGAAAACACTACAAATTCAAAGTGTTGCCTTTCGGCATAACAACAGCTCCAAGGGTATTTACAAAGTGCTTAGCAGTAGTAGCAGCCTACCTAAGAAGACAACATATCCATGTCTTTCCATAGCTAGACGATTGGCTAATAAAATCAAGAAGTCTTACACAATGCCAAAATCATACACGTTATGTAATAGAAACCCTGCACACCCTAGGTTTTTCTATAAACTACCAAAAGTCACACCTTCAACTAGCACAAGTACAACAGTACTTGGGTGCTATCCTAAATACTCAACTAGCTCTCACGTATCCAAATACAGAAAGGATACAAGCTTCCCAAAATTTCACTCCACTTATACAACCAAATCAACAATACTCTGTAAGATTTGTCATGAAAATCCTAGGAATGATGGCATCTTGCATTGCAATAGTTCCACACGCAAGATTAAACATGAGGCCCTTACAAAAGTACCTTGCACAACAATGGTCACAGGCACACGGTCAACATCAAGAACTAGTGTTGGTAGACCGCCAAACACATATGTCCCTTCAGTGGTGGAATTGCAGCAGTTTAATCAAAGGACGGTTGTTTCAGGACGCTGTGCCTCCAACCATAATTACAACAGATGCATCAATGATTGGTTGGGGAGCTCACCTAAAAAATCACAATATTCAAGGACAATGGGATGTCAGACAGAAACAGCTACACATAAACCACTTAGAGTTATTAGCTGTGTTTCTAGCCCTCAAAGACTTTCAACCTCTTCTCACACAGAAGAATGTTCTTATAAAGACAGACAACATGACAACCATGTATTATCTCAACAAACAGGGAGGGACACATTCATCCCAGCTGTCCCTTCTAGCCCAAACAATTTGGAAATGGGTAATTCACAATCAAATTCATCTATTAGCACAGTACATTCCAGAGATAGACAATCAGTTGGCAGATATCCTTAGCAGAAATCACCAACAAACACCAAATGGGAGATTCCTCATCAAGTACTTTAAAAGTACTTTCAAAAGTGGGGAGCACCAAACATAGATCTATTCGCAACAAGCGAAAACACAAAATGCCAAAACTTCGCATCCAGACACCCACATCCCCTATCCAAAGGCAATGCTCTATGGATCTTTTTCCCCCTCTCCCACTCCTTCCATTTCTGGTCAGCAAGTTGAGTCATTCATAGCACCAACATGGGCAAGTCAGCCATGGTACACAACACTACTAGATCTTTCTGAAGTACCACACTCCAAACTCCCATGCAGACCAGATCTGTTAACACAAAACAAAGGTCAAATAAGACATCCAAACCCCAATGCTCTCAATCTAGTGATTTGGCTCCTGAAGTCATAGAATTTGGATATTTAAAACTCCCATCAGAATGTATGGAAGTTTATTAAACAAGCAAGAAAACCCACCACTAAACAATGCTACGCAAACAATTGGAAAAGATTTGTCTATTATTGTCAATCTAAAAACATAGATCCTCTTATAGCATCAATACAAGATATTGTATGCTATTTACTTCACTTGCAAAAATCAAATTTAGCATTTTCCTCAATAAAAATACACCTTACTGCAATAGCTGCATATTTACAAACTATTCAACATAGCTCTCTATTTAGAGTTCCTGTCATTAAAGCTTTCAAGGAAGGCTTAAAACGCATCATTCCACCAGAACACCACCACTTCCATCTTAGAATCTAAATATAGTGCTTACAAGACTTACTGGACCACCTCTTGAACTCATGCACTCTTGCCAAATTCAATTTCTAACATGGAAAGTTGCCTTCCTAGTAGCAGTTACTTCTTTAAGAAGAGTAAGTGAAATACAAGCTTTTACTCTTGAAGAACCGTTCTTCCAAGTACACAAAGGTGTACTAAAAACAAATCCAAAATTTCACCTAAAAGTAGTCTCACCTTTTCATATCAATCAAACGGTGGAACTGCCAGTATTCTTCCCATAGCCAGATTCTGTTGCAGAAAGAGCTTTACATACATTAGATTTCAAAAGAGCTCTAATGTACTACATAGACAGAACTAAAAAATGTAGAAAGACAAAACAACTTTTTGTAGCTTTCCAACAACCACATACAGGCAATCCTATATCAAAATAAGGTTTAGCTAGATAGATTGTAAGGTGTATATCAAAGCAAAAAGACAACTTGTAATCACCCCTAAAGCACATTCCACTAGAAAGAAAGGTGCTTCAAAGGCATTCTTAGGAAATATACCAACGACAAAAATATGCAAAGCAGCCATTTAGTCAACACCTCATACATTCACTAAACACTGCTGTGTAGATGTATTATCACAACAACAAGCCACAGTAGGACAAGCTGTTCTAAGAACAGTATTTCAAACAACTTCAACTCCTACAGGCTAGCCACCGCTATTTTGGGAGGACAAACTGCTTTGTAGTCTACGCATAGCATGTGTATCTCCAGCTACACATGCCATTGAACGGAAAATGTCTCTTACCCAGTGTACATCTGTTCGTGGCATGTTGTGCTGCAAATTCACATGCACCCTCCTTTCCTCCCCGGAAGCCTATAGTCGTTTAAGTTAATACATTTGTACATATGTATATACATTTACATAGACATCTTTTTTTTTAAACTCATATAATCTATCACTCCTTCCTTTACCCTCTGCGGGAAAACAATCTAACAATGGAGTCTATGACCATGCGCAATGGAACCGAAGAGGGGTCACTACTCAATCCCGTGACTCGAAAAGACTTCTTCGAAGAAAAACAACTTGTAACACGCCGAGCCCAACACTAGATGTCGGAATCGATATGCATAGCATGTGAATCTGCAGCACAACATGCCACGAACACATGTAAGCTTGTTAAGTGACATTTTCCATATATATATATATATATATATATATATATATATATATATATATATATGTGTGTGTGTGTATGTTCGATGGCATGTGTAGCTGCAGATACACATGCTGTGCATATATCGCCATCTAGTGTTGGGCTCGGAGTGTTAAAAGTTGTTTTTCTTCGAAGAAGCCTTTTTCGAGTCACGAGATCGAGCGACTCCTCCTCTCAGTGATAGTGTACATGGTCATCGACTCCTTTGTTAGATTATTGTATTTCCGCCGTCGGGTTCGGATGTGTACCCTCTCACTCCGGGATACTTCTCTGAACTTTCCATCTTTTCTCTTACCGTGGGTATGGTTTCAAACGCGGTTTCCCACTGCACTCAATCTGATCGCACCGTCTGGATTGGTTAAATGCCCTTTCAGGCCTCTTCGGGGCTACTGCGTCACAGGCTTCCGATTCTGTCCTCAGTGCCATGCCAAGTTTCCCTACACCAGCCAGCATTCAGTGGGTAATCTTTGCCTTTCTCCAGACCATCGGGAAGAAAGCTGCTAGGCGTGTCGGTCTTTTCAATCGAAGAAGACCTTATGTTATGTGATCGGAGAGCAAGACGATTGGAGATGGCGTTGAAATTCATACAGCCCACCACCGACATCCTTGGCAAAGAACAGGCACAAATGGCTGTCTCGATTCCAGATTCGGAATACAACCAAGATTCAGCCGAGGACATCCAGGTACTCTCTGCGGTGCAGTACGTGAGTACATCAGCCCTGAACCCAGCAGGTATAAAAAACATGCAAGGCCTTGCGTGCACCACAACTTCTTAGCCAAAATATACAATTGTCGACCGACCCTCCTGTTCGGTGCCGAAAAAGGCCAAGACACTCCCCCAACAGGCTACCATACCTGTTTTGGTGTCCGTGTCGAGCTGAAAAAATACAGGCTTCCACTTCCGAACCGAGTCGGCGCCCTGCTACATCGGAGCCGAAACACCCTCACTTCTCTTCAGAGCTGAAACATCGGAGTACACCTTCGGAGCTGAGAACACCTTCCTATACCCAGGAAACTGGAATTTCGGCTCAAACTAAGCAGGATACCAGTAAATTTACTGAACATTCTTTTAAAGGCACAAAACATGCTGTAGAACAGCAAGGGGATGAATCACACATTCAACCCATTCTGGAGGTTATGGACCATAAGCAAAGGAGAATTCTAATCCAGAAAGAGACTGGAAAAATGATTGCTTCTCCACCTCTGCTTACCAAAAGGAAGTTAGCATTCCAGGAAAGACTGGATACTGCCCCTCACTGGTGAAAATTTACAAACATAAAGAAAAGCCACAAACTGTTCGGCTTTCTCCACCACTTTCACCTCTACTTTCATTTTCTCCACAACCTCATACTCCACAACCAGATTCAACTATACACTCTCATACTTCCTCACAGGAGGCAGATATAGGTGACACTAGTTATACCATGGATCCGTTGGCTATGTATGACTCTGATCCGATCCCACTTAACGATCCTGAATTGTATCCCGCAAGACCATCTCCACCTGAGGATACCACAACGTACAATCAAGTTATTTCCAGGGCAGCCGCATATCATGGGGTGCAAATGCATGCTGAACCATTAGAAATAAGATTTCCTTTTCAACACCTTATCCTCAACTCACAAGCAGTACCAGTGTTTACCAATGCTCCCTGGTATGCTCAAACATGCAGATGACATTTTTAAGGAGCCTGTTAAAGCCAGAATCTTAACACCCGGGATAGATAAAAAATAAAAGCCTGCACCAACAGACCCAATTTTTATTTCTCATCTGTTACCACCAGACTCCATTGTAGTCCGTGCATCCAGTAAGCATGCCAAGAGCCAGTCCTCTGGGGATGCTCCTCCCACCTGGCAAAGAGAGCCGCAAATTTGATCCAGCAGGTAAAAGGGTAGCAACGCAAGCAGCCAATCAATGGCGTATTGCTAATTCCCAAACCCTTAAATTAGGTACGACAGGTTGCACTGAGATGATGCATGAATTCTTGCAATATTTCCCCAAAGAACATCAAAAAAGAGCACACCAAAAAGTGAAGGAAGGGCAAGCTTTCGCAAATAATCGAATCAGGTCTGCATTAGATGCAGCTGATACTGCAGCTAGAGGAATAAACTAGCATTACCATCAGGAGACATGCTTGGTTAAGGTCCTCCGGATTTAAACCTGAAATTCAGCAGGTGGTCCTTAATATGCCGTTCAGTAAACAGCAGCTTTTTGGACCAGAGGTGGACACAACCATTGATAAACTCAAAAAGGACTCTGAAACAGCAAAGGCCATGGGAGCCCTTTATACTACACCATTTCAGGGTTCATTTAGAAGAGGATTCAAATCACAAAAACTCCAGAGGCGTCCACGTCACACTCAAAACAGGGACAACAATATTACACTAGGGCATATTTCAGGGCTTCTTACAGGTGACAAAATTTCAGGTCAGAGGTAAATCCAGTACCTCAGGGGTGCTTCCACCTCCTCAAAACAGTGAATTCCCAACCATTCCACAGCAACATACATCTCCTGAGGGAGAAAGATTCAAACATTTCCATTCTCACTGGCAACAAATTACAACAGATCAACGGGTACTGTCAATTATCCACAGTGGTTATTGCCTAGAACTTATCTCCACTCCAACAAACATTCCACCCCGTTTTTACAGGCTCTCTCGAACACACTGCTCTGCTGAAACAAGAGCTCCAATCTCTACTACTAAAAGAGGCAATAGAAATGGTTCCTATCGGTCGACAAGGGACAAGAGTATACTATCTCAACTTCCACATACCAAAAAAAAAAGATATCACTCTCGGACCCATTCTCTATCTCAGGCCTCTAAATCAATATATCCTGTCAGAGCATTTTAACATGGTTACTCTACAGGATGTCATTCCCTTGTTACAAAAACAAGTTTACATGACAGCATTAGACCTAAAGGACGCTTACTTCCACATTCCCATACACCCAGCTCACCGCAAGTATCTAAGGTTTGTAATAGCAGGAAAGCACTATCAATTCAAAGTACTATCCTTTGGGGTAACAACAGCACCAAGAGCATTCACAAAATGTCTAGCTGTAGTAGCAGCATACCTCAGAAGGCAGCACATACATGTCTTCCCTCATCTAGACGACTGGATAATAAAAGCCAGCACCATTCTAAACTGTCAACATCACACACAATAAATACCCTAGACAAATTGGGATTCACAATCACCCAGCACAAATTCAACCATATCTAGGAGCAATTCTGAACACTCAGTCAGCATTGGCCTACTCAAATCCACAACGAATCCAAGTCCTTCACAGTCTCATATCCCAGTTACAAGTCAATCAAACCTACACAGTAATGTTTGTCATGAGGCTATTGGGAATGATGGCATCATGCATAGCAATAGTGCCCAATGCACATCTAAACATAAGACCACTGCAACAGTGTCTCTCACAACAATAGTCTCAGGCACAGGGTCGACTACAGGATCTAGTGTTGTTGGACTGCCAAACTTACAAACCTCTACAATGGTAGAATCAAACCAACCTATCAAAAGGGTGGCCATTTCAAGACCCTGTGCCACAGACCATAATCACCACAGATGCATCAATGACAGGTTGGGGAGCCCATCTCAACAACCTTACAATACAGGGGGAATGGGACTCAAACCAACAAATTTACCAATTAAACCACTTTGAATTTCTGGCAGTGTTCTTAGCAATAAAAGCATTCCAACCACAAATCACACACAAAACAGTCTTAATAAGGACAGACAACATGACAACAATGCATTATTTCAAGAAACACGGGGGACACACTCATCCCAATTGTCCCTTCTAGCACAAACAATTTGAAAGTGGGCGATTCACATTCACCTGCTAGCAGAATACATCCCTGAGATACACAACAAGTTATCGGACCTCTTAAGCAGGACGCAGCAACAAATACACAAATGGGAGATTCACCCCCAAGTAATTAAACATTACTTTCACATGTGGGTTACACCAAACATAGACCTTTTTGCAACAAGCAAAAACTCAAAATGACACACCCTCCATCTAAGAGCAATGCTCTGTGGATCAGTTGGTCAGGGATATTTGCTTACGCTTTTCCCCCCTCTCCCGTTAATTCAATTTCTAGTCATCAAAATCCGTCAGACTTCCCTCACTATGATACTTATAGCTCCCTCATGGGCATGTCATCACTGATACTCAACACTATTGGATCTGTCAGTAGTACCACATCACAAGCTCCCAGACAGACCAGACCTATTGACCCAAAACAAAGGTCAGATCAGGCATCCCAAACCCAGTGTGCTCAACCTGGCGATTTTGGCTCCTGAGGTCATAGAGTTTGGATATCTAATGCTTCCATCCGAGTGTATGGACATTCTAAAACAAGCACGTAAACCTACAACCAGGCAGAGCTACGCAAATAAATGGAAACGTTTTGTATATTACTGCCAACCTAAAAACATTGATCCACTTAAAGCATCAGTACAGGATATTGTGTGCTATTTGCTTCATTTACAGAAAGCAAATCTTGCATATTCATCTATTAAAAACCATTTGACAGCAGTATCAGCCTACCTCCAAAAAAGACAACATATCTCTTGGTTTAGAATTCCTGTCATAAAAGCTTTTATGGAAGGTCTTAAAAGAGTTATTCCACCTACAGTTCCACCAGCTCCAGCATGGAATCTTAACATTGTACTCACACGACTTATGGGTCCACCATTTGAACCCATGCATTCTTGCCCTCTTCAATTTCTCTCATGGAAAGTTGCTTTCCTAGTAGCAATTACTTCTTTACGAAGAGTAAGTGAAAGTCAAGCATTCACTTTAGAACAGTGGTTCCCAACCTTTTGACTTCTGTGGACCCCCACTTTATCATTAGTGGAACCTGGGGACCCCCATGCATAATTGTTTGAATCCGGGGACCCCCCACTGAGTCATTACTGAAAGCTGGGGACCTAAAATGTTAATATTATTTAATTTTGTAAGCAGTCGCGGACCCCTGAGGAGGCTTTGCAGACCGCCAGGGGTCCCTGGACCACAGGTTGGGAACCACTGCTTTAGAAGAACCTTTCTTCCAAGTACACAAACATAAAATAGTACTTAGGACAAATCCAAAATTTCTACCCAAAGTCCTCTTTCCATTTAACATTAATCAGTCAGTGGAATTGCCAGTCTTCTTTCCACAGCCAGATTCAGTTGCTGAAAGAGCTCTACACACTCTTGATCCCAAGTGCTAATGTAATATATAGACCGAACGAAAGACTTTAGAAAATCTAAACACACTTGGCGCTTTCCAACAACCTCATAAATGTAATCCTATTTCCAAGCAAGGATTAGCCAGATGGATAGTAAAGTGTATTCAAACTTGCTATCTTAAAGCTAAAAGGCATCTATTAGTAACTCCTAAAGCACATTCCACGAGAAAGAAAGGTGCTTCAAAGGCATTCTTAGGAAATATACCAATGGCAGAAATATGCAAAGCTGCCATATGGTTCACACCACACACATTTACTAAGCACTACTGTGTAGATGTGTTATCTCCACAACAAGCAAATGTTGGTCAAGCAGTGCTTAAAACACTATTTCAAACTACTTCAACTCCTACAGGCTAGCCACCGCTTACTTGGGAGAGGAACTGCTTTTCAGTCTATGCACAGCATCTGTATCTGCAGCTACACATGCCATTGAACGGAAAATGTCACTTACCCAGTTTACATCAGTTTGTGGCATGTAGTGCTGCAGAATCACATGCGCCCTCCCTTCTCCCCGGAAGCCTGTAGCCGTTGTAGTACTTTATTATGTATATACATTGCATGTACATCTCCTTCACTTTCTATATATTTGTACATATACAATTCTTCACTCCCTACTTCACCCTCCTGCGGGAAAACAATCTAACAAAGGAGTCCATGACCATGCGCACTATCACAGAGAGGAGGAGTCCTGTGACTCGAAAAAGGCTTCTTCGAAGAAAAACAACTTGTAACACTCCGAGCCCAACACTAGATGGCAATATATGCACAGCATGAAAATCTGCAGCACTACATGCCACGAACAGATGTACACTGGGTAAGTGACATTTTCCATATATATATATATATATATATATATATATATATATATATATATATATTTGTCACCAGTGATGTCATGTTGGAAATCATGGGCAATTAATCCTAAATTACGTGTCATTTCATCTAGTAGTTTTTGGTGTACAGGTGAACAGCAAGTTTGGAAATGTGTGTTGTAGATACTTATTGTGCAGTCTCACACATCTGATCTTTGTTTTGGAATGTTACAGTTGTTATTCTTTAGTCTTTGTTTTGGTTTCGAGCATGCATGGAATGACTCCTGATCAAGTTCCCTGAAACCCAATGCACATGGTTACAAACTCCACCTCAGAGTTTATTTTTATGCCATCTGGGTAGGAGTTGTTTATCAGTGTTCCTTCAAATACTGCACACTGAGAACAAACTCAAAATCAAAGATGGGAAAATGGAAACAAAGTTATTTAGCAGAATTCAACACCTGAGAGCTGAGATTTCAGTGGGTGTTTACTGAAAATTATCTGTGGGCCACGGTGGGAATAGAAGGTGCACAGTTTAATTTCTGTCTAACCTGTAGGAAATTCCGGACCAGGGCAAGGGCGGTAAGGAGGGATGTGTAACCTTTGCTTACTGAGGGATCACACTGAAAATAATTGTGATGCTTTTAATTTAAAAAGACTATTGAACTCTGTCGGAATCATTGTTTTGCTCATTGAGCCCAGATGAGTACACAAAACACCAATGAAACTCTGCAAAAGAGCCTTCAAAGCAGAGTTTGAACACACAGCAAGGGGGGCATTGGGGTATGTGGTGAACAGTTTATGTTGGAAAATAGAGATGATCTGCACACTGGAAATGCATAGCTCCTTTGACATCAACACACAATGCGAATATTTGCACCAAACTTGGTATTCCAAAAAAGGATCAACTTGGAACAAAATGATCTGACTTAAACATTTTTAACTTCCACAAGATCAGTAGGTTCTAGGCGAGTGCAGATGCCATCTGGAGGACAAATCTGGAAAGGAACTTCTGAGAATTGTCGACCTGGAAAAGTCTGGACTCCTAGACAGGCCTTTGACTTTCAAAAGCAGAAATCTTCGACAGGATGACTGAAGCCAAAAAGCTTAAAATCCCTGATTGGATTAAATGTCCTAGGTGGAGAAAGGAGATCTGTCTGTGTTATATTGCACAGCCTCCCCTCCTGCAGCTGCAGCTAAGCCCTAAATTCCTAAACCTTTGAAGACCAGATTTGTGTGGCAGATGGCATGCAAGATGTAGACTGTGGACATTTAAAGTCTCGTCAAACCCACAAAAGGCGTACCGTAATTGCTTGATTATCTGTCCTGGCCTAAGAATAAAATCAACTCTCTTGTCCTCATAAAACATGGAAAGTGGGCCTGTTCTCTCACCTTATCTTTAAAACTGAAAGGATGACACTGACTAAATGGGCTTTATGACTTGCAGGTGATGTGGTCTTCATGCAGTGCCAGCACAGGTAGCTGATGGCTAACCAAGGTGGTCAGTAGAAATGTAGATGGTGATTAAATATAAACCATGGAGGAGAGGTGAAGGTTTTAGAAGACATTAAAAAGATCTAATAATTATGGACAGATGAATAGATTATCTGTGGTATGTCGTTATTGTTCTATATGGCTAAACACACGTTAGAATTAATAATTTCATTATGATTTTAAGTGGTAAAAACGCAAGTGTAAATAAATATATTAACTTTTTGTTTCTTCCTCCCCCCGGCAAGGAGTTGGAGCGGCTGTCATCGATAACTACCTCTATGTGGTTGGAGGACATTCGGGGTCTTCTTACTTGAACACTGTACAAAAGTATGACCCCATCTCGGATACATGGTTGGATTCTGCTGGTATGATGTACTGTCGGTGTAATTTTGGTTTGACTGCTCTTTGATGACCGTGGAACTCGTGGATGTTGCGGCAAGGGAAATTGCATGTATGAATTCTGGATTGTGCTTAGACAGGAAGACTCATTTGTTTGGAAAATAGAATGTAGACTGATCTCAAAATAAAATACATCTTTCTGCTCTTGGCACACTTACTGCTAACTCAGATCGTTTTTTGCTTAAACAATAAGGATCTGTTTTTCAAACCACCGGAAATGTGCTGTCAGTCACCACCCTTAAAGTTTCTGGGATCAGAAAAGTCTACATATACGTAATAATGTGTACCCCCCTAATGCTTTTCCACCAACTCTGTAATTCTGTCTGAAACATACAGTCTACTATGGTAGTGGACATGACTGAACGTACGACTGTACTGGCTATAGTGGAGTTCCTTTGCATTTAGAAAAACAAATACCAGTGCTTCACATTTTTTTCTACATAAGTAACTAAAGGGCTGCCTTTTTCTGTAAAAACTCAAGGTCTGTAAATAACAAATGCCATAATCTGTTGACTGTAAACTCTTTATTTTTACCTACTGAGATATTTTAGAGCTGGGGATGTTAAGCTATGTGTATAATGTAATATATTTGGAATACAAGAAACTGTCTTTAATATCTTGATATTTTATTGGGTGGAAAGGTTGGGCTTAGGGAGAGGTAGTGTACAAGAACTGCAATGTACAAATCGGTAATCCTTCTGTTTTCTACTAAATTAGTCTGATTAATCTTTACTCTGCTTTGTGGTTGTTTTTTGTCATAAAATCAGAATCATTAATCCTGGCTTCTTGGTATTCATAACCAGCACATGGACTTCAGAGATTCATTGTAAATAGAGGAAAAACATTGGTTTCCAGCCCTCAGTGATTATTTTATAAGTCTTTGTAAATGTTTTTCTTGCTGTGAAAACATGGTTGCTTCATTGAATAAATGCAGAGATATCAAATTGGTGCTAATTAGAATTTAAGACAAGGCTGTTACCAATGTCTGTGCAGTTATCTGCTGTATGCATAAAGCATTAATTAATTTGATTTTAAAATAACACTTCCTTTGATTTCACATTTATCCGCTTATTTAATTTTGATCCATCAGGCCACCTATTTATTAACATTTAATGTATAGGAATTGTATTGAACACTTCTGAAAGAAGATAAATTAAATCTTGTAAGTTTCATTTTTAGGGTAAGATTTCCTACTAAATTATCCACCACTATCTTTGTCTCACTTTACAAAATAGTATTGACTGAGCACCAATGAGGTAACAGTTATTCATATTGTGCACGCATCCAGCTAGACTCAATCAACAAGAAGGATTCTTTTCTCGAATACAAACTTGGCACTTTCCAGTTATGTTATTTATGGAAGCCAAAATTAGTTTACATAATACTTGTTTGCTGGTAAGAAACATCCACTGGTATTTCCATTTTCTTCATTCCTGGTCTGAAGTCGGTACTGGGAAGGGCGAAGTCTCAACACATAGATTCTTCACAGTTTATTTTTTTCTGTGACATTTATTATTTTTTGAATAATTTATTTCCGTAATGTGTAATGTGTACACCGTTCCTAATTGTACAATAATTATTGAAGTGCAATAATATATAATATATTTGTATTTTACACAGTTGTTCAAAAAGCCATTTATTTATAAATACATGAGGTGAGCAGTGTGCGCTTCATCTATTCTTATTTCATGTCTGATTTACATCCAGGCAACCTGCAGGTTCCTTTGTTCTTCCATAAGCTGACACATTCAAATTTAACCATTGAGAACTACTCTATTGATGCTGGCAAATGTCAGTTAATATTATGAAACGTTTTGCACAAAAATGACGCGACCTGCAAGTGCTATTCATGGTAAAAAATCGCCAGGGATTGTAAGCAAATAACACTTTAAAAGTTGCATTTTTAAATTACTTTGCTGGGTTTTTAGTGATCTGTAGATTATTGTAAATATACAGCAATAATAGTGTTAATACCATATAACTGAATGTTCCTAGCCATGCAATTTAGATAGGTCCTGAATCATTGAAAGATAAAGAGACATCTGTTGAATAACCAACTTTTTGAAGCAAGTCACACACTCCAAATAAAATATTTACCCTATTTTAGTCTAGACTTCCATTTTACTTTTTTCTAATGGCAGCCCATGATTAATGCTTACATGTGCTGCTTCAAACTTTGGGTTCACAAGCGGAAGATAACATGTTTTTGCTGTAAAATTAATACATTTTACTTTATCCTGATAAAGATGTGATTCCTCATGGGGCTCTGTTATAGGTATGGCTCCTTCCTATTCTTTGCTGGTATTCTCAGGCGTTGCTAGAGGCCAAAGTATTACTTTAATTTAGTATTGAAAATCTAGCCTAAGGACATTTTAACATGTAGTCATATCAAGTGGTTCTGGCCTGTCCTACACTCGGTTCATCTATGCCTATTATTCACTAGCCTTTTTTGTTTGCTGACAGAAAAGGATTAAACCTACAGAAATTTCACATTCAGACTTTATCTTTGTCATTTCTACTTTTTCCTTGGGTTGTCTTTGGAGTAACATGTGTTGGTCCTGTACAACAGTGGTTTTTGTCATTTGCCTGATTTCTGGTGGAGTATTGGACTATACTGTGGTCTCTTTGTTTCAAGTCTTTAAGATGTGTTTGGTTTTGTTGCTGTCAGCACCTTGCTATTGATTTCTGTATGGCATGCAAAGAGCACCTAGAATGTTGTTGTCTACTCTGCAAACGTATGTTTGAGATTTGTCATGTAGTTGCTTAAAGCAGATGCAAGACTCATGCCCAGAACTCTTGACACTGTGGATTTCATTCTCGTAGACTGGTTCGCCCTGTACATAAAAATTCCCACTGCTGTTTAAGGGGCTAATGACATAAAAGGCTAATAGTTTTATGTAGGTGGATGTCCTCTTTATCTTGGTGGTCCTGCCCTTAATGGTGGACTTCCACATCATTTGTAAGCGTCCCCATGATCTAAGGCTGTAGTGGGAAGGAACCGTTATGAGGTGCTCTACACAGAGGACCCGTGTTAGTTCATCTGCAGTTTTGTATTGAAATGTTCTACAAGATTATCCTGCTGTACTTACAAACATGGTAGGTCTTTTTCCTGATGCAACTTGATTCCGGTTCCGATACACCCCTTCCAGAAGCCTAAACAAGGTCTTGTTGCACCAAGGTTTTGCCTGTGGTGACTGTTCTATCAGATGCTGCTCTCTCAGCTATACGTGTCACTGTTACACATCTTCTACTGGTGGATTATGGCTTGTATTTAAGTTTCCAGGATTGAGACTTGTTTTTAGATAATCCTCTTGTGATAGGTTGTGACGGAGTACTCCTCTGCCTAACCCTAAATCAAGTTCTTAGTTCTTTCTTCTGTAGAAACGTGCTCTAGTTTTCTCCACCTGCTACAAGGGCATCAATACGTCTGGATGAATGGGGACCAACAGCTCTGTAGGAGAGAGTGTACAAAACTGTGATCACTAGACTACACTTTTTAACATAGATTCTTCACAGATGGATCACTTTAGGTCTCGACTTTCAACAGGATCAGCTCTAGTAGGAGTACTTTCTGTGCTCTGGTCCAAGGCATTTTTGTGCACTTTTCCAATGCTGTACTCATCCATAATTTATTAGGCAGTTGAAACTCACTAATAATCTGACTGAGACAGACATGAGCTAGGCAGATCTCTGTTCTGCTTATTTTGGTATTTAGACCTCCCTCATCTGTTCATTGAATCAGATCTCCAATCTCTGACTGTTCTACATAACAACCCAAGAATCATAACTTAGTCCTGAAAATCTTAGAATTTCATTTCTTAACTCCCAGGGAGTTCCTAAAGAATCAAGAAAACATCCCAACAGTAATTACGTAATTGAGTTTGCAACTGTAGTTCCCAAATTGTTCATGCCTCTCCTCATATGTTGCTGCATCTGAGGAAATCTAGCCATACATATATTGACATTCAGATACACTTTTGTGCTCAACAAATAGCAAAGCTTTTTGTAGAACCTGATGTTCATCAGACATTTCACATAAAGACTGTCCTTAACTTGGATAGTTCATTTGTTCTCTTTGAGCTTTTTTTCTCTTATTCAATATATTTTACATTGAAATATATTTTTATTTACATAGTTTCAACAAGATATTGACATGCCTACTTTGAGCTAACTATCTACTGTTTATATGAATGCCCAACTTTGATTTTTAGAACTACTGCTTTCCTTCCGAAGGATGGTTGTGATTTTTCAAAATAATAGATTGTCCTTGAGCCTTGTTTCCAAAAATAAACCCTAATGTGGTACACTTCATTCATCCTTTTAATGCTGAACAATATTTTGCTGGAACGAACAACTTAGGGCAACAAAACAACATTATCTTATGGTTTTTTAGCTTGATGTAAAGTTATCTTTGATCAGGATCTAATGAAGGTAGAATGATATGATGGTAACAAAAAAGCCATTTGTTTATTTAGGAAATGGCTGTAGAAATATAATGTTCAGAAACTTGAAAGCAGATTGTCTGTGTTATATATTATAGACCAAGAGTGCAGAGCAGATTCTCTACTATACCTGTGTGTGTTCCTGATGTACGCAGAAACATGAATTATTTGCTCAATTATACTAGTTCAGATGTGATTATTTGAACTAATTGTGTGCTTCTGACATCTTATTCCTGTTCCAAAAGGGAAATCAGGATAAGAATGTCTTGAAGGAGGAGTCAAATGGAAGGTTATTGTCCTGAATATGTGTGTAACATCTGGATGTTTGTTTCAAAGCCACTAATAAGACACAGAAAGATTCTGTTATAAAGATGTTTTGGGGTTCACCCATAGTAGCAGAAAATTATTGTATCAAGCAAATTAATCTATAGAAGAGAAGGCTATAGACCAGGTACTCTAAGGGACTACAATTTCTGTTATGAAATAGACAACTGTTTGCCTTAAATTTCTGGTTCCACTCCATCTCTTCAAAGAAAACCCCATTGAGATCTAGATGTACATTCTTTGATCAGGACCTTCTTCTAGGGTTGCAGCTCAGCTTTATAAAGTTCTCATCATGCAACTGGTTCATTACAAACATGGCAATGCAGTAGAACAGCACAAAGGCCAATCTCCACTTCTGTGTTTTGAAGCTCTGTTGATTTACCATTACATGGCCACAAATGCTACTGCCGAGTACATCTTGCAGGTCTTTGTGAAAAGTAAGTAACTGGTAAAAGTAAGTAAATAATTGGCTTCCTCCGAGAGGTTTGTGAAGCTGCCTTGCCAGCTTTAAGTAGCATTGATAGCATTTGCATGCAGTTTTTATGTCACAGCCTTAAGAATGATCATAGTTAATACTCAAGAAACTGTTTCTAGATAAAACCCTCTAAATTTGATATGTTTAGGCGTGCTGGAAAAACATGATGCAGAACACTGTAATATACAAATGGTTTACCACATGTTTAAAATCCCTTAAAACCATCTCTTAGATACATGCTGTTTCCTACATCTGCTTTGAGCACTGGTTTTGGTTCTCTTTCACTAAAGTGCTCAATTGCAGGAATAAACATCAGATGAAACAGTTTTGCATTTCAACCAGTAAAAAGCTGCATCTTTATTTGCAGTTTAACGAGTTCGTACAAGATGTCATATTATCATCCAGTTCTAAATCTTCACCCCAAACTTGGGTTTACAGTGGAAGCACTTTAAACAGGTGTGGGTTATTTCAGTGAAAGATCATATAGAAATGTTACTTGTGTTTGATACACTGTTGAAAAGACACCATCTTTCATAGTCTGGTTTACTAACGGTTTACTATAGGGGAGGTTGATAATGAGGAGTAGGTGATTTGCGCAGGGTTGTTTTTGCTATATTTTAATTCATCATTTGTAACACAATGCAAAAAGTTCCAAGCTTGCCTTAATTACTTATTGAAGTTTTACAGAAAGTAACAGAACTGGATGATAATGCCTATATTTTGCCTTATGCGTTGTACTAAACCCAATGTGTTTCTTATGTTTTTTAACAGGAATTTAAATCTTTGTACATAGTTAAATATCTGTACTCCAACTAGTAATGAGAGTAATCTAGTTGTGACTATCGATAATGAATTCAGTGTAATTATTTACATGTGCATTGTTGAGTATGCCTACTTAGAAGTAGGGGTTTTGTTGTTTTGTTTACAAAAAAGAGGGGTTTTCGTTCATTTTGTATCCAAATTGCAGATCTGTTTCATTATTTCTCTTTGTGTTCTTTACTGTTTGTCCGTTTATATGTTATACTGGTGAAATGCTGTGTACTGATTGTTGTAACAGAACTTCATTTTATGTGACATGTTTACTAAATAAACTTTAAACGCAGTAATTTGTGTCATTTTTTACATGGGTGGTTTAAATGCAACAGATGAGACAAAGTACATGAGATTGCAAAACTGTATGTTAAAAATCAAAGACTTAATGAGGTTATACCTTTAGTTCTGCATAAGAATTTTCGAATTTGTTCCCCCTGCAAGTAAATTAGCCCAGGGATTTCTAGCCTTTTCTACAAGAAGAGCTACTTCTACTCAAGAACAATTATCTGAGCTACTGAAATGTTATTAGTGTTACCACAGTGACAACAAGAGACATAACATTAGTGACCATTGCATATAAGATTACCTGGACTAACCACCTTCGTACACCAGGCAGTGTTACCATTGATAATCTCATACAAACCTTTCTCAGAGGTTTTAGGTGGGCAGAGTTCTGTGGATGCTCGGAACCGCAGTGCTGAAAAATGGGTCTTGAGACTGATCTCTTTCAGGCCCTTTTCTTCCTACCCTTATATCAGCATTTCAGTATGCAAGGAACAGCCAATGTATTCTAGTCAAGAACTTCCTTGTTGCTGTCAACTGGATGTTATGGCAAATGTGGTATCTAACTCTGTATAAATGAGACACACCCGAAAAGATCAAACTCAGAGAGGATATTTATTGCACCTCATCCATCAGCTTGTCATCTCGCCAACTCCCACCCTTAGAACTCTCACCTCTTACATTCCACGTACAGCGTGTTAGTGATGTGTTCTAACTAAGAACCACACTATGACATCATCATGCCACAGTTCTCTCCCTTTTACAACAATATTAACAATACAATATAAATATATTGTAATTATACAACTTGTTACTCATTACTACAAGAAACCCACTTTACAGTTAAGCATAATATTACTTATAGAAATTAGCCTTTAACTTTGCAAACATAAGCTTCCATATACCTCGGTGTTTTACGTATTCTCTAACTTTCTCTTGTTGCAGAACTTTGATGTGCAACAGAACCTGCATTGGAAGTTTGAGCTCCAGCTCCATTATCACTCTTGTGCTTGTCTATCACTTTATCCTGAGGCAGAAGTACCACAACATGACTTTGATTCCAAAACTTTCTGTCATAATGACATTTCTAAACAGCTTCACCACCTTTCTCACTTGAAACGTTCGATCCAGGTTGACATCCTACATGTGGTCTTACTTTCACAGTGTTCCCCTTGGCAACTTTGTTGTCCACAACACACTTTCTTTGATCCAAAGTGTTTTTCCTGAGCTTCTGTAATCACAGCTGTCCACTCACCAGTGCCATTATCTTTTACCCCTTTGTTACACAGCATCCGTCCTTGACACAGTTTTGTATTAGCTGACATTCCTTAAATAGTTTGAAAGGTGTATTATTTGTAGTGGAGTGTGGGGACATACAATAAGCCAATACTCTGTCCTGCAAGACCACCCTCAAGTTGTTAATATTTGCTCTTGCCAATTGTATATGTGTTTTTTAAAACTTTTAATTACTCTTTCTACAGCACCATTAGTTTCTGGATGGTACAAAGAGCTCTTTTTGTGCATGATAGCACATTTCTCTAGATAATCTTCTATTTCTTTTTAACAAAATTGCAGCCCATTGCCAATAACATTAAATTAGGATAACGCTCTCTCTTGAAAATCTCCTCCAAAAATCTCACCACACTGGAAGATGTTATATCTCAAACACAGGCAACTTATATCCATCTCGAGTAGAGATCGAAGACTACAATAATTTATGGAGTGTGATGTTCACCATGCAATGTCCCATAATGTAAATTGCAATCTTAGTACAAAAACTTCTGTAACTTTCTACATACCATGGACATTTTCCTGTTAACTAGAATCTTATCAATGATCCTGACGGTCTGACAGCGGTCTTGGTTGTGATCACCGAGAGCAGCGCTGAAGTCAGCGCTGCCCTGCTGATTACAGCCATGTTCTCTGCCAGCCTTTTCATGGCCATTCAATCCACATCCATTCTGCACAGTCATTAAGAGTTTAGCCATCTCTGCGGCTGCTCCAGCCCTGGTTCACATTTGCTTTTAGGAGCCTTGTATAGTTGCAACCTGTCTTCTGAAGCCAAAATGTTCCAACCTACCCTGGCATTCTTTCCTAGCACCATCTTTAGTCCACAAAGTGACTGACTTTGGTGGGGGTGGGGGGGTGTCACACAATTTGTCTAATCATTATGCAGCTTTGCTCCATGAGATTGGTTGAGTTGGAGGCTCCCCCCCAATGTTGTCAGTCACCCAGTGTATGAGCATGGGGTGCTTGCCATTAGTTTGGCTGATGGCCCTCTGGAAAAGGACTCCTTCCTGCCTGTTGTGTCTGGAAAGGAGCACAGCTTAGGTCCATACACTAAATGATGTGCTGGGCTTCTTGTCCATGAGCTACCTACTAGCAGCAGGCGAGCTGCTGAGCAAATTGTTGGAAACCCTTGCAGTAATGTGTTCATTTGCTTTCACACAGAAGAGGCAGTGTTAGACAGGCCAAAATTGATCTGCGAAAGGTACTGAATGCAAATCATTCCTACATATACTTATACTAGTACATTTCTGTAAATGAGTAGGCATATGAAACAGCAAATCCTGCATCTTAGATATCCTAATTAGGTGTTTTCTTTGTATAAAAGGTTGGAAAGAAAGAACTCTAGGGGCATGACACAAACAAATCACAAAGGACAGATGAGGCAAACGCACAAGGCCACGCAACTTATAAATAAATAGCATACAATCCAGGTACATTAAACTTAAAACATTTTGAAATGATATTCGGGAACTCCTATAGGCTTCTATCTATGGAGTATGATGTCTTCATTGGTTTAATAATGACCACTGCACATATTCTGTTGCCAATATATGTTTTCTTTTTGTTGCTTACCCTTATTTTAGGAATTTATCTTTGTCAGTTATTGAATAACAATGCGTGGAAACATTACACAGCATCAAGTTAAGGAAGCAAGGTGTGCTCCTTCAAGACTTTCCTGGATCTGTGGTAAGCGTGAAAAACTTCAGTTACCATGTTTCCAGCTAGTGAAAGTAAACTATAAAGCTGGAGAACGTCCCTTGAAAGAAACTACTAATGTATGAAAAAAATGACATAACCAGATGTCGGTGTAAGATGTGCAAATGAGGTAGCAGAAAGATATTCAAAAAGGTTGCTGAAGGAGCCAGCATCAATTTCCCGAAACTGACAAACTTGAACATGCAGCGAAAAGAGTAAAAGGAATCATAAGGCACTACAGAAGGCAAGAAAAAGATGGGCAAAATTGCAGTGTCAAAAATCAGACAATGGGGCAACGATCCTGAAGGAAAAAGGGAAACTTGAAGTGTTGCTAAGCACTGTGGCCCCGGTTGCAACACTTTATATAGCTACAGAAAGAGGAACCAAAACAGCTGTTTTTCGGATAGGAATAATAAGACGGAGCAGAATTGGAACGAAAGCTATCGTACACAAGTGTTGCACCCAAGCCCAAGCCCCCATTGCAGGCACCACATACCAACAAACTCATGTTGTCCCCCGATCTATTGGCTCCTGCCAGGAACACTAGAGATTCTTGAACTACTCATCCCTATATTATGAATGGAGCCCAGCTGCAATCCAGTGTCATAGCACACTCCTTCAGAGTGCAGGGTGCATCAGTGGCATTGTGTAGGTATGTACTAGTCTGAAACCTGTGGTGGGCAGATATGCGGACTATCCCACATGCATTTCACTATTAATATCCTATTTTAGTCTTCTTCCTGTCACAGTTCAAAGTTTGACCAGGAAGTGGGAGGACAGTCGCTTTTTCAGTTTGCTTTGCTCCCTTTTGGTCTCCCCAGCATTCCTCTGGTGTTCACAACAGTGATGGTGGTGGTAGCAGCATACCTTCGGAGGTCAGTGATATCAGTTTTCCCATACTTTGACGACTGACTTGAAGGCTTGCTCGCCATAGGCAGTTGTCAAACACCTACAGACTACAGCAAACATTCTGCCACCTTTGTGGGTTCACTATTAACTGTGCTGAAATCACACCTGACTCCTTTGCAGAGATCCCCCTTTCTCAGAGCCATTTTAAACACGGTTTGGCATCATGCCTTCCCTCAGGTACGAGAGTACAGGTAATTCAGGCACTGATCCCGATCTTTCAGCCTTGGTCCTGGATTTCAGTATTGTCAACTGAGGCTGCATCTTATGGTTGAGCATACCAAGTGGCATATGAGGGGCTCTGCAGTGGGACCTAAAGTCTCAGTGGGACATCAAGGGGACCTCTCTGACCATGTTCAGGATTCAGAGGAGACCACTCTCTCTTCCCCAAAAATAGCTGATATTTTATGACTGATTCATAGTTTCTGGGTTGGAGCGGCCATTTGGGAGAGTTGAAGATCAGAGGCATCTGGTCTCCAGTGGAATCCTGGCTTTATTTCAAATTAAGCTGAGGTAAACTACTGGGCATTAAAAGCCTTCCTTCCATCTGTCAAGAGGAGGCTAATACCAGTGCAACACACAACCATGTGGTACTGCAACAAACTCCAGTATGCCTTTTTACCTACACCACTCCTGCCCAGAGTTCTCAAGGAGATCAGGACAGATTATGCCAGAGTTATCCTAATGGCTCCAGATTGTTCATGGATAGGATGGTGTCTGGGCTTGAGCATCCGTTCTTTGATCAGGCTGCCCCTTTTTGAGGACCTGCTGTTGCATCAGCATTTATAATCTGAGCATTTAATATAGTACACGCAGCTCAATCCAACAGTAGTATCTCAGTACTATAAACCTAGTACAGAGAAAGGCATGTAGCAACCAAATTAGAAAGTGGGACAGATGGGTAAAATAGACAGGTTTTTAACAACTTTTTAAAAACTGTGACTGTAACAAATATGAAAGGGCAACTTATTCCAGTAGAAAGGTGCAAGGTAAGAATAAGTTTGCCTTCCATTTTGAGCTCTTCATATGCAAAGGAGGGGTGCTGGTTATTAGAGCCTGAATAATGGTCTTTTGAAGGTTCAGAGGGAGCCAGGAGAAGACATTTCTAAGCGCGCAAATAGCAATTAGCTTGTCATCCAGCTTAATGCAAAGCTTCTTTACAACTTTTGTTTGACAAGGTGGACTGCCCAATTCTGTGGGTCACCACTCATCAAACCAGATCGGAGTCTCTGCCACATAATACGATTTCAGTATTTGCCCCCATTAAGTTAGACAGTTCTGCTTCGTCCAAGTTGCAGCAGCATGCATGCAGTCATAGAGCTTGGCTCTTGTTATATCCAGGGTTTGTCCAATCAATATCACCAATTGCGTTTCATCAACATATAATGGAATCCCCAGACTGAAAGCCTCTTCCAAAGGGACCACATAGATATTAAACTGGGCGGGACTCAGAGAGGACCTCTGTGGCACTCCACACATGTTGCTGACAGACCTAGATTTACAAGTGGGGATGAAAACCACCAAGATCTATCCTCTAGTAAGTCCCTCAACCAGGTCAGGGCCTGTATGTGAACTCCAGTGTCAAAAAGCCTTCAATCAAAACAGCATGCAAGCACGTATCAAAAGCTGCAGAAAGGTCTCATAATATGTCAGCAGAGTTTATGTAATCCATCCTGGTCCTTAGAGCATCAGTCACTGCCACAAAAGTGTTTTCTATGCTGTGGGCTGCCCTAAAACCTTACTGCGAGGAGTTCAATATGTGGTTGGCCTCAAGCTATTGATATAATTGCTGGTTGGTAGTTTTCTCTATAATTTTTATGGGAAACAGCATCAGCAAAATCGGGCGATAGCTGGAGAGGTTGGCAGGGACAGCTGTGTTTTTTATTTTTCTTTAAATAGGGGGAAACGGAGGCATGCTTTTATCGGTACTTGACATCCTGAAAGATTGAAAAGGTCTATAAGATATGGCACATAGAAATACCGGAAAAAAAGAGAACAGATGGGTTGGACATTGATCGTCGAAGACCCAGACTTCACTGAGAAAATCAGATCCCTGACCTCCTCAGGTGAAATTTGGTGAGACCTTCCCAGCTGACACACTGCATCAGGAGTTGGGAGAATGTACTGCACTTTATTGAGTAGAGGCTCTATCTAAATAGCCAAAGTTTATTAATCTTATTTTGAAAATGTACCAATGATTAGCAGAGTTCAGGTGAGACTGGAATCAATAACCTGCAATAGTCTAGCTGTGTGAATTCTTTAAGGGTATTACAAATCTCCTTTGCAGAAGAGCCAGACCTCTAAATACTATCAGACAAGAAGCTTCTATGTGCCTCCCTTAGGTGATTAGGGAGTGTTCACCAGACTCCCGATTTTCTTACGACATTGTCTTTTCTCAGGAGTCATTATACCATTTAGTTTGGTGTTTACCTTCTTTCAAAAGCTTTAAAAGGGGGCCACAATATCCAGAGCATTGCTCAGAGACTGATGAATCATTGCCACAACTTGGTCAATGCCTGTAGCGCCAAATCCTGAAATTGTAAGCAGGCCCCCAGATTGACCTGATAAATTTTCTTTCATGGGTAAACAGGGAGTTGCTTCTCAAACGACCAAGTATTGGAATGTTCAGGCAATATGATTTGGAAATGAATAAAGGAAGTTATCAGTCCAAGTTAGTGGTATAGGTGCATCTACTGTTATCCAGTTGGTGTTACTAAATATTAAGTCCAGCAGGTAGCCAGCAACATGCATCGGGCCACAACCCATGTGTGCCAATTGAACTTTTCCCAGGGCAGGGTTCTACAACTTGGACTTCACAATCTCCACCTTCATGCATGGATTTTGAATGGCGACAGGCAGTGGCGTAGCCAAGGGCCCCGCAACTCCTGCGGGGGGGCTAGCTCTAGTGGGCCCCCCTTAGCAGAGTAGACTGTCCTGTGAGCTCCTCAGTGAGTCTGGGCCCGCGACGTACTTTGCAGGGCAGGGGAAGGGGGGGAGGTCACAAGTTTTGTTACACCACTGGCGACAGCTGAATACCTTTGGCCTTCCCCTGGAGGTGGTTGTTGTCTTGGCAGCCAGTTGTCCCTAGACGAAGAATAAATATGTTTGTTGGGACAAATTTGTAGTTCGGCGTGGGACATGCCAGATTGACCCTTTCCAGGCTGAGTTATCTGAGGTCCGTTTATTTGTTTTGCCTGTTGCCCACCAAGGCTATGCTCTGGGCACAGTTAAGGGTTATCTCTTGCCTTCTTATGGATTGCTAGATCTGCACTCTTTGTTCGGTTGTGATGAGATTTTTTGAAAGGGTTACAACGTATGTTTCCCCCCTTCTCTCTTTGTAATGCCCCAATAGGACCTTAATCTGGCCCTTACTTATCTGATGTGCACTCCGAGCCGTTTCACAGGTGTCCCGTACAGTCCTTCCCATTAAGACTGTGTTCTTCATCGCCATCACCTCAGCATGGCAAGTGAGTAAACTTTGAACACTTTGTATCAATTCACCTTACACTATCTTATTCCCACGCATACTGGTTCTGTGGATGTGAGCATAATTTCTTCCAAAAATAGTCACTCCGTCCCACATCAGCCAAACTATCACCCTGCTGACCTGTGTTCTATTCTCCACCTCATCACTCTAAGGAGAAGGAGAGGCTTCATCACTTGGATCCCAAAAGAGAGCTCAACTTTTACATTAATAATACCATGTAACACCTGGTGGATGATCAGCTCTTTGTGGGGTTCGCTGGAGCAAAAAAAGGCAAGGCAGAGTAGAAGAGTACCATCTAACACTGGAACATGCTCTGCAATAAGATCTGCTGCTCATTGTACCAGGGACAAAGCTGCTACCACTGCATTAGCAAATGGAGCCTGTGAAGCACTATTATCTGGAAAGTCAGCTTTGCTAGGAGGGGCATATTGCCGGCTCTGTCATGCAGGACTTTTTAGTTTGAGTCCATTCACAGACCCACCTCCAAATAGGTACTGCTTTGGTACAGCTAGAAGGCTCTATTAGAATAACAAGTTACTTACGTTCAGTAATGCTCTTTCTGGTTGGGACTTTATCTAGCCACTGATTCCTCATCAACCCTCTTGCCTCCCCGCTCTGTTTGGACTCTATCCATTAATAACATCCCAAGTACAGGAAACTGCACAATGGTCACATCCAATTTGCTTTTGAGGCTCTGTGTCTGGGGGCCCAGACTGCCTCAAAGGCAACTGACATCAGTGCGCAGGTATGGCACCTATATGGGCCCTGCACATCATTTCCAGAGCAAACAGGGTCAGTGCGGAGCCACATGGCACCACCTGCTGACACACCAAGGTACTGATGAAAAATTCTCAACTCCAGTGTGACACCTGGGCAGTATTCAAAATGTGAGGATTCTGTCGCTAGATAGTCTCTAACAGGGAAAAAAAATATTACTGAAGGTAAGTAACTTGTTCTTTTCTTCATCTAGCCTACCTTTGATATTGGGAAATCATGTTTGCCTATTGGGCTGCTACATACATGCCCTCTGGGACGGTCAGTGAGATCTTCCTGGCAGTTCTGGAAGAATTTATGGCTTCCTTCGCACTAACCATTCAAGATGGTCAAGATGCAGCCAAGTATGTGATTTTTGCTGGCCTAGATATTACTGATTGTCTGGGGCAAGTGATCAACACTAGTGTGGTGCTCCATTGCCATGCGTGTGTGTGACGTACAAGATTTTTTGAGTGACGTACAGGCATCCCTTAAGGATATGCATTTCTGTAGCAAAGCTGATAATGACTTAGAATGCCTCAAAGAGAATCAGGCCTTTCAACCCTGCCTGACAGTTTCTTCATCAGTTTAGGTGCTTCTGAGACTACTGCAAGGTGTTGGCATACAAGCACCACCAGTCTTCCCAGCCTCCACTGCAGTTACATCCATCCTTTCAAGGCTGGTGATGTGGATCTGCTGTGCTTCCTCTCTAGTGCCTCTCAGGTGTTTACAAAGGTGTAGGCAGTGATCGTTGCCAGTCTCTGGTTTGGGACTACCATTTCCTTCTACTGATGACTGACTGTTGAAGGTGGGCTCCCCACAGATAATTGAAGACCTTCTTGTGTCAGCGGGGAACCTCCTGACGTCACTGGGGTTTCTTGATCAACGAACTGAAGTTGCACCGTTGCAGAATCTCTCTTTTATAGGTGCTGTCAGGGCCTTTCCTTCACTGCAATGAGACAAGGATGTTCTGGCTATGATCCCAATATTTCAACTTCGGGCCTGGATCTCTGTGAGAACACCTGGGAGGTCTCTTGGCCTGTTAGCCTCTTCCATCCTGTTAGTAGACTATGCTAGGTGACATATGTAGGCTCTGCAGTGGATTCTGATGGAAGTGCTAGTGGGCCCAGCCCCAAGGACACTTGTCGGATGCCATCCAGCTCACTAAGGAGACTGCTCGTGATCTGAAGTGGTGACTGCTTAACCACAATTAGACTAGTGGCAGACCCCTCTCCCTTCCCCAACCAGAGCTGAAGGAGGTGACGGATGCATCTCTACTGGGTTGGGAAGGCCATCTGTAGGAGGAGGAAAAGATCAGAGGACTAGTATCCAGTCGAAACCTGGCTTCATATAACCATTTGTCTGGCACTGAAGGCCTTCCTGCTATCCATGAAGGGGACAGCAGGGTGTCTTACAGCAGTGGTGCTCTTTTTGCCACCTATTAGAATGTGCAGTATCCAAACATTTACAAGTTGGAGTTTCCACAAAGACTCTTGCTAGGAGATGCTTCCGGTTGGAATGTAACACAGGACTCCTGTATGTCTTTCTGCCACTGCCTGTGCTGTCCTGAGTACTGAAGATCTGGAATGACTGGACCCGAATAATCCTAGTGGCACTGGACTGGGCTGGGAAAGTGTGGTACCCAGAGCTTCTGGCCTTGAGCATCTGCCCTCCAGGAAGGACCATCAGTCGCAGCAGCTGAGCATGTTTCTTAACCTGAACCTGAGCAATTTACACCACCATGCTTGGGGTATGAACAGCAGCAGTTAACAGCGTTCGATCTACCACCAGAAGTTGTGGATGTCATCCGTGATGCCAGGCATCCAGCTGCAAAGACAGTTTCTGCTTGGCACTAGGACAAATTAGTGGCCTGGTATGGAGTTCATAATAGGGAGCCTTTACGAGCCAAGCTCTCCGATATTTTATTGATTGGTCTTTAGCCCAGCAAGCGTTGGCAGAAGGCACTATTAAAGGTTATTTGTTGGACCTTCTAGCCTTTATACTCATGCCACACCAGTGTCCTTGTTTAAATCACCTGTTATGAAGCAGTTTATTAAAGGTTTGACACACCTTTCTTCCCAAACAGTTTGTGGTGCCACTGATCGACCTGAAGTTGGTCTTTGTGTTTCTCATTTGTACTACCTTTGAGCTGATGCACTGCTGCTTGTTGCGTCTTCTGACCTGAAAGACTGCCTTTCTCATTGTGATCACTTCAGCTTGTCACAAGAGTGAACTCCAGGCTATATCGGTACAACTGCCCTACACTGCCTCTTTTTTCTAGGCAAACTGGAGCAGCCTTCTTGCCTAAAGTCGTGACTCATTGTGTTGGGCAGTCCATCACTCTCCCAGCTGTCTGTCCCACCTCAACCCTCTAACGAGGATGGGAGGCTCCATCATTTGGACCTCAAAAGAACTTTAAGCTTTTACATCTGTTGTAATAAGGACTATCGGATGGACAACCGGCTTTTTGTGGGCTTCTCTGGGTTGAAGAAAGGAATACTGTTGAGGTGGATAGTCCTCCCTATTCATATCTGCTTTGCTTATCCAGAAGGCATACTCCAGAAGCCCCGAGAGCCCATTTCACCACGGCTAAGGTTGTCACCACTGCGTTGGCACATGAAGTGCCTGTCCTTGACATCTAAAAGGGAGAAAATGGTACCCCAATAACCCCTTGAGAGCTTGGTTAGTGGACAAAGTTAGAGTAAAATGCCAGCAAGGTGGTCATTTACTAGGAATATCCATCAGTTAAGTATGTTTAGTGCCCCCCAACAGGTGGCATCAATCATATGGTGCATATCAATGAACCACAGTATAATGTGAAATAGAACTAATTAAAAGGAACAAAAGAGGCCTATGTGAACAAATATGTATATTGCTAACAGTTAAATTTCAAAACAAAACATGGGGTACAATATATGCAAAACAGTCATACATTGACCCCTTCAGTGCTGGCGTTGGCCAGTGGCTGACACCCGCTCTACCTTCCCAGTGCGTCTGTCGGCCATTGGGCAACACTGGGAATGTATTTAAAGGGCCCTCTGGTGCTGTGCACCAGAGGGAGTCCTTTATTTAATTTTATTCTCAGGCTGTTCAGGAAGAACTTTCTGAGCAGCATAAGTGTGTTTGTTTTTTTCATTTTGTTTTTACTGTAATGAAGCAATAGACCGATGGGCTTGTTTTACTTTCAATGCATCAGTGCTCACAAGCACTGATTGCTTTGGGAGAGGTACCTTTGCCCAGTGGATCCATGCTTGGGGATCGCCACATGAGAGCACTCCCCAAGCAGGTATCTACCCACTAGGCCCTAGGCACATGGGGGATCTGCCTCTTAGGCAAGAGCTTGTGCTCCCCAACCACTCTTTAAAAAATCAGGGTTTCTGCTCCTCCTGTGGGATAGATGGGAATGTTTACCCCTGACCTGCCCCCCTTTAGGGCGGGGGGGGGGGGAGGGAAGCACATGAGCCTCCAGTGAAAGTAAAAGAAAATAGATGGTAGAGATGGGGGCTACCCGCCATGGGCATGGTAATGCCACCACCCCTAAAAGATGCATTTACAGTCTTTCTGCCCGCCCCCCGCTCCACCAGGGGAGGATGAGGGTGATTACCCCCAAATCTGCCCCCCCGGGGGGGAGGAGGGCAGAAAGTCCACTAGGGAATTAGCAAAAATAAATGTATGGGGGGGCTACCCACATTGGGCATGATCATGCCCCTAAAAAAAAGAAAACATTTCTTACCCCCAGTCTACCCCGCCCCCTCCCCAGTGCAGGAGGGGGAAGAAAACCCTTTAGACCCCAGGGAAAACAAACAGAATATGGCCATGCCCCTACCTCAAAAAACTGTATCATCAGTCTTTCTGCCTCCTCTGGGGGGGGGGGGGCTGATGGGGGTGATATGATAAGAGACATCTAGTTGAGGATTTCTTACCTTATAATTTCCCCAGGGGTCAGTCTGGATCTGAGGATTTTTCTTGAGCAGTACCCCTGCGCCCTGTTAGGTGGTGTCGATCGGCTCTGCATGTGGGATACGGTTGCGCAGGTGCTGCCACAGTTCCTGGAGTAGGCACAGGCTGTACTTTCCCAAGCAGTTGCTGATGAGCGAAATGTAGCAAAGTTCACAATCCGATGTGGACTGGACACGGCTGACTCACTGGGCCACACCTGGTTGAGGATGTCTGACTTTTCGAGGGATATCCAAGCCAATCTTATGGACATGCCCTTTGATGGTACCTGTCTATTCGGAGAGAAAGCAGACTCGGCACTCAGGCGCTTCAAGGATTCTTGTGGTACAGCCAGGTCCTTGGGACTTGTGGTGTTCCCTCGTCCCCCTTGGTCTGTTTTTCACCCCTTTCATGGCTATGGAAGGGGTGCCTAGCCACGTCCATTCCCCTCCAGCCACTGTGCCACATATGCTGCCCACCCTCTGCATGGCCAGGGATGTAGAGTCCACCGTTCTCGTGGATCAGAGAGCCAGCGGTCTGGCCAGTCTGACGCCTTCCCCGGCTAATCTGACACTTCCCTACCAGGGACCAGTCGAAGACAGGATCTGTCAATACCTGCTCTGCTGGCAATCCATCACGTCAGACAGGTGGGTTTTGCAGATAGTTCAAAGGGGATACTCCTTCCCCTTCTAGACTACCCTTCCATCCATGTCACCATCCTATGATCGGATGACAGAGGATCACTTGACACTTCTCTGAGAGGACGTTATGGTTCTCTTGGCCAAGGGAGCCATAGAGAGGCTCCCTTTGTCAGAAGTAGGTCATGGTTGTTATTCCCAGTACTTTCTGGTGCCCAAAAAGGACAAGGGCCTTCACCCTATCCTGAACCTTCAATCCCTCAAACTCTTTATAAAGAAGATGAAGTTGAAAATGCTCACTCTGGCTCAGGTTCTGTCTGCCCTGGACCCAGGAGACTGAATGGTAGGGTTGGACTTGCAAGACGCTTACTTTCATATTCCGATCCTGTCTGCCAACAGACGTTACTTGAGGCTTATGGTAGGCCACAAGCACTTTCAGTTCACCATGCTCCCTTTTGGCCTTACCAGTGCCCCTTGGGTGTTCACGAAGGTGATGACAGTGGTAGCAGCTCATCTGCGCAGATTAGGGGTTTCAGACTTCCCTTATCTCGACGATTGGCGGTTGAAGGCGGGCTCGCCCTAGGCTGTCATCTCCTACCTCCAGACTACGGCGGAACTCCTGCATTCGCCGAGGTGGTCTATATAAACGTACTGAAGACACACCTTACTCCTTCGAAGACATTCTTCTTCATAAGAGCTGTTCTAGACACAGTGAAGTTTTGGCTTCTCCTGAATGAATCTAGGATATTCAGGGTATGGTAACGATGTTTCAGCTTCTACCCTGGACTTTGGTATGAATGACTCTGAGGCTGATGGGCCTCATGGCCTCCTGCATCCTGCTGCGATGCATGCCAGATGGCATACGGGGCTCTGCAGTGGGGCCTGAGGTTTCACTGGGTGCCACATCAGGGGAATCTATCTGACATGGTCCAGATCTTGGAGGGAACTGCACGAGAACTGCAGTGGTGGCTAACAAACCACAGCATATACCTCTCCCATCCCCAACCAGATCTGATGGTAGTGACAGACGTGTCACCCCTGGGGTGGGGTGGCGTGGCGTGGCCACCTGAGAGAGATGGAGATGAGAGTTATCTGGTGGTCTCTGGCGAATTCCGGACTCCACATCAACCATTTGGAGCTCCCAGCAATCAGACTAGCATTGAAAGCATTTCTTCCCTCTCTCAAAGGAGAGGTGCAGGTGTTCATCAACAACACCACTACCATGTGGTACTGCAACAAGCAGGGCAGGTGGGGTAGTGGACCGTTTGTCAAGATGCCTTGTGCTTCTGAACGTGGCTGGAACAACAGGGCATTTCCCTAGTGGTTCGACAATGCCTGGTCGATCACGAATGGCCCAGTCTCTCTCAGCAGTGGGGATAGCCTTGGTTAAAGCTGTTGGCCTCTGCAGAGAACGCGCAATGTCAGCAGTATTGCATGTTGTAGTTTCCCAGACGAAAATCACTCAGCGACGCTTGGAACTCAGGCCTCCTGTATGCCTTTCAGCCCATACTGCTTCTGCCCACAGTTCTCAAGAAGATCAAGAACGACCAGGCCCAAGTAATCCTTATGGCTCAAGACTGTGGACGAAGAGTCTGGTATCCTTAGCTACTGAGGTGGGCCATCGATCCTCCGATCAGACTGCCCCTTCGGAAGGATTTTCTGTTGCTGTAGCAGGGGAGGGTTCTTCACCCAAACCTCCCCAGTCTCTGCCTTCTTGCGTGGAGGTTGAGGGGCAGCAGTTTGACTGCTTTTGACCTTCCAACTGAAATCTGTAATGTGATCTTGGCAGCCAGGCATCCTTCAACCAAAACGGTATACGCCTGTCATTGGAAGAAGGGTGTGGCATGATGCACTGACATGTCTGTTGACCCCCTTTCTGAGGTTTTGTTGGTTATCCTTTCTCTGGCCCAGCAGGGCTCTGCTATGGGCATTCTCAAAGGTTATCTCTCTGTCATTTCTGCTTTTTTGCGGGTACCTGATCAACCTTTCTTGATAAAGTCCCCAATTGTAAATAGGCTCCATAAAGGCCTTACTCTTATGTTTCCTCTATCCTTTATGCCCCAATGGGATTGAATTTAGGTTTAACATTTCTGATGTACGCTCCTTTCGAGCTTCTCTGGAATTGTCCTCTCAGACTTCTCACTTTGAAAACTCCCTTCCTTGTGGCCATCACATCCGCCTGAAGGATGAGTGAGCTGCAGGCATTGTCATTTAAGCTGCCCTACATTTCCATTCATCCTGACAAAGTGGTGCTTTGCACTAGGGCATACTTTCTGCCAAAAGTGGTTACGCCCTTCCATCACCTTGCCTACATTTTCCACACTCACATACTTCTAAGGAAGAGGAGATACTCCAATGCCTTAACCCAAAAAGAACATTGATCGTACTAAAGAGTTCCGGAGGATGATCAACTCTTTGTTGGTTATGTGGGTGCAAAGAAAGGTTGAGCAGTGCAGAAGAGAACCATCTCCAGATGGGCCATACTCTGCATTAATATTTGCTATGCACTGGCTAAGAAGAAATCCCCGGTGGGGGTTCATTCTACCAGAGCTAAAGTTGTGAACACTGTGTTAGCATGCAGAGTTCCAGTCCTTGACATTTGTCAGGCAGCAACATGGGTATCTCTGCAGTTGTTTACCAAACACTACTGCTTGGACAGTCAGGTCTGTAGGATGGGTACTTTGTCCGTTCGGTCCAGCAGGACTTTCTAGTATGATCTTAGCTTGCAGACCCACCTCCTGGGATAGTATTGCTTGGGTATCTATTCTAAGGTAAGGAGTCTACAACTAGATGTCTCTATCAGAAGGACAAGTTACTTAACTTCTTTAACACCTTATCTGGTAGAGACAATATCTATTTGCAGATTCCTTACAGACCCACTCAGCTACCCTGCTCTGTGAACTGATTTCTAGGGACAGGGACATCCTATCAGGGCCCCAGTTTTGATTCACCAGTGGTCAGTATTCTTCATGGCTCTGTGCTTCTGGCGTGGAAAGTCGTGAAAAGAAACCGATGTCAGCGAGCCGGGGTGGGGCCTATATAGGACCCATGACATCATATCCGGTGCGGACGACGGACGTAGAGTGACCAACGCCACCCAACAGCGCGCATGAACACTGCTTTAGAAAAATCTCCAGATCCAGACTGACTCCTGAGGATATTCTAAAGTAAGGAATCTGCAACAGGATCAAAAACAGGAGGTCAGAAGCAAAAAAAGACAGGGAAAACCCTGCAGAGAGGGCCATTTACAACAGGTACCCACAAATTCGGAGATGTACCAACCACCACTACTCCTAATCGTCATATCTTGTGCCCATTTCAGAAATACATAGGTGTCCTTGTTACTCATTTTTCACTCTACATATTTCACCATATGAATTTGTTCTATACTCAATAACACAATGAAAACCCATTGGGCGGTGCAGCTGAGTTGTGGACTCTGGGTATCTTGTGTTCTAGGAAAAGCTGCAAAGCATACATATCACCACAACCACAAGGGTCCAGTTGATGTAATGGTATATTGCTTTTGTAAATCGGGCATTGTGACAAAAAGTTACAAATGGAAACATTATGACTAAAGGCCATTATTTCCTACTTATTTAGGTATTCCGGTATTTCAACAGTTAGTTTCTTTAGGAAAACTTTGAGGGATCTAAACCTATGATTTTTTGCTGAATTCAGAAGTTTGTCTACTTTTCAGAAGTCTATAGCTTGTCTGCATCACCCATGGGTTTCACACAGGTTTCCACCACAAACTGGAGGTAGGTTGGGAGAAAAATAGGAAAAATGGGCTACCTCTTTGAAAAATGCCAAAACGTATAGTTGATGCCATTTGTAGGAAGGAAAAAAACCAGACACTTTTATCTGGTGCAGTTTTTCCTCTGTTTTTTCCTGCAAAAAATCAAAATGTAGCTATATTTTGTGCTCGGTTTCCTTCGGGAGAACCCACAAACCCGAGGTACCTTTAAAAATCCCCAAGATTTTGAAAAAAAGATGCAAATTTGATATGGATACCTTGCATGGAAAAAAGTTACGGAGCCTAAGCACAAACTACCCTAAATAGCCCAAAAAAAGAGTTCAGCGCCGTAGAAAATGTTTGGGGGGGGGGCAGTTAAGGGGTTACTCCCGGCAGAAGAAAGTAATTTAAAGACAATATAAAACATATATATATATATATATATATATATACATATATATATATATATATATACAATTATATATTGTAGGAAGTTGGCTCTGTATATACTATTTCAAAGTAAGAAATAGTGTGCACAGAGTCCAAGGGTTCCCCTTAGAGGTAAGATACTGGCAAAAGTAGATAATTCTAATGCTCTATTTTGTGGTAGTGTGGTTGAGCAGTAGGCTTATCAGAGGGTAGTGTTAAGCATTTGTTGTACACACACAGGCAATAAATGAGGAACACACACTCAGACTTACTCCAGGCCAATAGGTTTTTATATTGAAAAATATATTTTCTTAGTTTATTTTAAGAACCACAAGTTCAAGATTTAGTAATACTTTAAATGTAAGGTACTTCACTTAGATACTTTAGGAACTTTTAATAAAAGCAATTTCATATACAGTCTTTGTAAAAATGGCAATAAGCTATTTTCAAAGTGGACACAGTGTAAAAATCAACAGTTCTTGGGGGAGGTAAGTAAAGGTTAAGTTTGCAGGTAAGTAAAACACTTACAAGTCTCAAAGTTGGGGCCAAGATAGCCCACCGCTGGGGGTTCAAGGCAACCCCAAAGTTACCACACCAGCAGCTCAGGGCCGGCCAGGTGCAGAGGTCAAACAGGTGCCCAAAACACATAGGCTTCAATGGAGAACAGGGGTGCCCCGGTTCCAGTCTGCCAGCAGGTAAGTACCCGTGTCTTCGGGGGGCAGACCTGGGGGGTTTTGTGGGGCACCGGGAGGAAAAAGCAGGCAAGGGGGTGGCCGGGTGCAGTGTGCAAACAGGCGTCGGGTTTTAGGTAGAAAGTAATGGAGGGACCCGGGGGTCACCTCAATGATGCAGGCAGGCACAGGTGGGGGGCTCCTCGGGGTAGCCACCACCTGGGCTAGGCAAAGGGTCGCCTGAGTGTCGCTCCTGCACTGGAGTTCGGTTCCTTCAGGTCCTGGGGGCTGCGAGTGCAGTGTTAGTTCCAGGCGTCAGGTCCCTTGTTACAGGCAGTTGCGGTCAGGGGGAGCCTCTGGATTTCCTCTGCAGGCGTCGCTGTGGGAGCTCAGGGGGGGTTGTCTCTGGCTACTCTAGGGCTCGTAGTCGCCGGAGAGTCCTCCCTGTAGTGTTGGTTTCCCGCAATGCGAGCCGGGGCTTCAGGTGCAGATTGGAAAGTCTCACGCTTCCGGCGGGAAATGTGAAGTCTTTAAAGTTGTTTCTTTGCTGCAAGAAAGTTGCAGGTTGTTGAGCAGGGCCGCTGTTCACAGGAGTTTCTTGGTCCTTGGGTGAAGGGCAGTCCTCTGAGACTTCAGAGGTCGCTGGTCCCTGTTGGATGCGTCGCTGTTGCAGTTTTCTTCGAAGTTGGGAGACAGGCCGGTAGGGCTGGGGCCAAAGCAGTTGTCGTCTCCGTCTTCACTGCAGGGCTTCAGGTCAGCAGTCCTTCTTCTTGTTAAGGTTGCAGGAATCTAGTTTCCTCAGTTCTGGGGTGCCCCTAAATACTGAATTTAGGGGTGTGTTTATGTCTGAGAGGGCAGTAGCCAATGGCTACTGTCCTTGAGGGTGGCTACACCCTCTTTGTGCCTTCTCCCTGTGGGGAGGGGGGCACATCCCTAATCCTATTGGGGGAATCCTCCAAACTCAAGATGGAGGATTTTCAAGGCAGGGGTCACCTCAGCTCAGGACACCTTAGGGGCTGTCCTGACTGGTAGGTGACTCCTTCTTGTTTTTCTCATTAGCTCCTCCAGCCTTCCCACCAAAAGTGGGGGCAGTGGCCGGAGGGGCGGGCATCTCCACTAGCTGTGATGCCCTGGGGCGCTGTAACAAAAGGGGTGAGCCTTTGAGGCTCACCGCCAAGTGTTACAGTTTCTGCAGGGGGGAGGTGAGAAGCACCTCCACCCAGTACAGGCTTTGTTCCTGGCCACAGAGTGACAAAGGCACTCTCCCCATTTGGCCAGCAACATATCTGGTGTGTGGCAGGCTGGCAGGAACTGGTCAGCCTACACTGGAAGTCGGGTATGTTTTCAGGGGGCTTCTCTAAGATGCCCCCTGGGTGTATTTTACAATAAATTAAACACTGGCATCCGTGTGCATTTATTGTGCTGAGAAGTTTGATACCAAATTTCCCAGTTTTCAGTATAATTACCACATTATGGTACTGTGGAGTTCATGTATGAAACTCCCAGACCATATACTCTTATGGCTACCCTGCACTTACAATATCTAAGGTTTTGCTTGGACACTGTATGGGCATAGTGCTCATGCACCTATGCCCTCACCTGTGGAATAGTGAACCCTGCCTTAGGGCTGTAAGGCCTGCTAGAGGGGTGACTTACCTATGCCAGAGGCAGTGTGAGGTTGGCATGGCACTCTGAGGGGAGTGCCATGTCGACTTAGTCATTTTCTCCCCACCAGCACACACAAGCTGTGAAGCAGTGTGCATGTGCTGAGTGAGGGGTCCCTTTGGTGGCATAAGACATGCTGCAGCCCTTAGAGACCTTCCCTGGCATCAGGGCCCTTGGTACCGGGGTACCAGTTACAAGGGACTTACCTGAGTGCCAGGGTTGTGCCAATTGTGGAGACAAAGGTACAGTTTAGGGAAAGAACACTGGTGCTAGGGCTTGGTTAGCAGGGTCCCAGCACACTTTCAAATCATAACTTAGCATCAGCAAAGGCAAAAAATCAGGGGGTAACCATGCCAAGGAGGAATTTCTTTATATATATATATATATACATACATATATATAAATATATATATATATATATATATATATATATATATGTATTCCTGTCAGAAGAAAGTCAATTGAAGATATAAAACATATATATTTCAGTTTATATATTTTCTTCAAATGACTTTCTTCTGACTGGATTAAGGTATGATTGCTTTGCACTTTGTAGTAGGTGAAAATAAATGCAGCCCTATCACATATGTTATTTAGAGCAATTGTACTAAAAAACTTACTCACAAATTATGACTACAGGTTAGAGGTCAAATCCCAGTTTATTTATATTAGTAAAACACTATTTATTCACAGATGGCATGTTACAATTATTTAATAGATGAAAATAACTATCCTAGTAGCAACAAGGTCTCTGCAATACATTTTTTAACTTGCACACAAATGTAATTTCCAAGAATCCTGAGTTTTGTGTAAAATGTTTTAAAAAACAAATACACAAATAAATGCCAAGACATAAACCATACATCCTAATGTATGAAGTGTAATATGCTATTTATAGCCACTGTTGAGGGAAGGGAGGGGCATCATGACCCACTCTAGACTTTGGTGCTCATTAGGAGTTTGGCAGTGAAGAAGACTGCTGACCGTCATGCTGGTGGCTGCCAAAAGACCTCCAGCATGACAGTCCTCAGACAGCCATATTACGACTGCTGGTGGCTTTCTGCCATTTTTGAGGCAGAAAACCGCTAGCAGTCGTACTGGCGGTCGGCCCTCTAGTGGCGGTTGCCCTGTCGACACCACTACAAAACATCTCCCGCCCTATTTCAATTCGTAAAATGGCGTGGCGGTGTTGTGTTGGTGGGGCACTGGAGGTGGTGCAAGCGCCAAGACCTGTTCCCTCCCGGACGACCATCTCGTCGACCAGGTAAGGAGGCCATCCGAAAAGGGGTTTGGGGGCCGGGGAGGGGGGACAGCTTGTAATACCGCTGGCAGTCCTAGGTGGACCGCCTGATCAGAGATGCTTGACTCCGGCCTGTCGGTCCGACTGCCCTGGCAGTAGGAACGGAAAACTGGCAATAAACTCGTAATATGGCAGTCCAAAATACCGGCCCGTCGGCGGTGGGACTGCCACCGCTTGTCTGGTGGTCTCAAGACCGCCAGACTCGTAATAAGGGCTTTTATCTCTCATAAGTTAAACCTTCCCTGTACTCAACAGTGGTCAATAAACAGCACATCGCCCTCTGCACGTCTGACTATAAATTATATCCACTGAAAAAAACGAGGGTTAAAGTGATGGTGATGTTAGGTTTTGAAATGATTTAAAAACTGATGTTTATCCAACAAAAAAGCCTGAAATTCATTGGTTATAGTTTAATGAGCTACGTATGACTTTAACTTCATCATGCACTGCTTATTACATCACTCATGACATCATACAGTCATTGTGACAGCGTCCAAAAGGGTTTATGAACTTGAAGAAATTCAGCATGCTACCCCTGTGGCCAATTTTCTATCCATTGTTCAAGTAATAATGGACACAACCTTTGACTATATGCTGAACACAGCATATCTGTGAAATCACCCACATTTGGTGGATGTTACCCTCATTTTTCTAGGATTCCCTCTTCTAACAAAGAATACTTCCATAGTCTTTAATGGTGTAAGCCCACTTTTCATACCTTCAACACCCACACAAAAAGTACTTTGTACGGGATTCACGTTAATGGCATCATCCTCTTAAACATTACCTGCAATTTTAAGCGATAAGGTTGACAGGTAGCATTTGCCACTGATAACACACCTTCTGCATGTCCCTTTGGATAACACTCCATAGGTAAACTACACTACACACATTCCTGAGATGAGCACATGAGCATGAAATCCTAGAGCCATGCTTACAACCCCGGTGCAAATTAGAACACCTCAAAGTAGGTCACCCTTATATTCTACACTATTCAAGAAACTGCACTGCCTCAAAATCTTCAGCTATCCACTGATGGATAATCTATGCTCAACTGAAGGTTTGGCTTTTCTCACAGATTTTACAATATGCTTTTGTTTTACACCACGATCTACTTTGATATTTGCCTCTTCAACACACAAGAGGAGCTCTCATACTTTTCTTTGTTTAATATTGGTTACTACTTCTACTACAGATGTATTGATTTGTAAACAAAGCACCATATAACTTGCCTTGTGAGCTTTCGCTGTTTCTATGTTATACATCCACGTGTACATTCAGTAACTCTATGCTGTATATGATGTCATTAGTGATGTGATATTGTCGCGTAGGCTCTCATTATTCTAATGAGACTCCTGGATTTGAGCGGCAGAATTGCCTGCGGTGTGGGAGACTGAGTCTTATCCCACTACAGGTGACACCTGTCACCCCAATCCGGGTTTTGCTGTGGCTTACTAGCAGTGCCTTATCTCTACCCATGAGCAGGGATGATTAGGCAGCAGAGTGCCTGATACAAATGACTCCTCAGGGAAATTGTGGTCACTCAGATCTCATCCGTTTCTCTCAGTTACATGAGTCTCACATATACAAGGACAAGCAGAGGCAGTATATTTTTAAATACGGTTATAATGAAGGAACTGCATCTAAGACAATAAAGCATGTACTGCAATACCTAGGACAATAAAACGTGTCAGGGTTAAAATTATGACAAGGAGAGTAAAGCATAGAAATAACGCTACCATATTGTCACTAGAGTCAATAGACTAATTCCTACCTAGGCTATATTAGGGCACAGCACGTTAAGCTCTTGTTCTGCCCTTCAGGTTCCCCTGGGAAGACCTCATCCCCAATACCTGAGCAAAGGTCTGAAGTCTTATTAATTAATCGAAGAAGAATGAATCAAATGAAGCAATATTAATACATGTGTCAATCAAAGGCAAGACAGGTCTATATTATTAAGTTGTTTATTTAGGTTTCACAGAAACAAGGGTCCATCAACACATAAACCCATGATACTTTGACCATGTAAATATCTGATCAAGATTGAATACACATAACCATAGATCAATGCATCTAAATCCACTCTGACCGTTCATATAACCAATCCTTCACATATATTCTTATACTTCTTATATAATTAGGATAATGATCCAACAACAATTATATCAAAGAAGTGGATGCAGCGTCAACGTTTCGGTCTCCAGTGTCTTGTCTATGTGAGACCATCTTCAGGACAGTGACAATCAAAGGAGATTTCCAGTAGACCCACATACAATAATTGATATCTAGTAGTGATAAATTGGGGCTAGACAATGAACTTTAGATCTGTCTGTGAAGCTCACTGTGAATAACCTGTTTGAAAGGGCCAATTTAATGGAAATACACAAAGAGTGAGCACCTATCAACTTAATCTGTGGATGCTCACAGCTAAGCAGCACAGTCGGAAATCCTTGAGCCAAGGAGAAGGCTTTATTTTAACATTTTTCAATACCGTGGACCTGCCATCCAGATGAGAAACACTCTTGTTTGATTTAATAGACTAAGGACCTCATTACGAGTTTACCTCTGTCTGAATGTACAGCAAATATGACAAGATAAAAACAAGATTTAACACATATTTTGCACGTTAAAAAGAAAACCTTTTTCTATGTCAGCTGGAGCTCTCGCCAGAACAGACCAATAGTCCCTTAAAATAGCTTGCTCTGATTAAAGATGATTCACCATAGCTAGTGGCCGAGTAGATATTGAAACACCTTTTTGTTTTTTATTAAGATACATGTGGAAAAATGACATTTCATAAACCACATGCACATGTAACATGCAGTTTATAACCATTGTTGCTTTAATTGAGACGGGGTGTAAGGGCATAATGACCCACATGAGGCTGTCCCTCTCATGAGTAGGTGCCCCTCTTCATCCTCAACAGTGGTAATAATTAGCATACTTCAGTGCACTTCTGGCACATAAACATTCTTGAGAAAGATTGTAGATTGAATTTCTGCAATGACCGTGCTGGCCAAGGTCCTTGAAGGTAGAACTGTGTTATGACCTGTTTTGCCAATATCAATGTGGTGGATGCAGTCTACTTCCTAGCAGTTTATGAGATTTTCTCCTGGGTCATCGAGAAGGAAGTCAGTCATAAGGTAGTCAAATGGGTGTGCCAGTGACAAGGAAATTGCAGAGAAAACAGCAGTCCCTGTCACAGTGGTTGTCAGAAATACTGGAATAATTAATGTTCTGAATAGGTCTAAGTTAGTAAATATAGGCCCATATTTATCCTTTTTTAGTGCCGCATTTGCGGCATTTTATGACGCAAAAGCAGCAGAAACGTACAAAATACAATTGTATTTTGTATGCTTGCGCCGATTTTGCGTCAAAAAACTACACAAATGCGGCGCTAAAAAAGTATAAACATGGCCATAGTGCATTAGTGCCCTTTTCAGAACAAGTGTATGTAGTGCCCTTTCTGTTACTCACTCTGGGTTTGTGAAGAAGATGGGCAACTCAGTCATTTGGTTTATGTGAATATGGAAATCACCTTTGGGAGAAACTTTGGGTTTGTTCTTATTACTACTCTATGACTTTGGACTTGGCTAAAGAGTCCCAAGACTATTAGAGCTTTCAGTTCATTGATTCTCCTTAGTGACATGATCACCAATAGGAAGGCTACCTTCCAAGACCTGAATTGTATATCACAAATGGCTCGAAAGGAGGCCCCGTGAATCTTGTTTAGACTATATCCAGGTTCCAGACTGGCGCTGGGGTTGTTGGCGGAATGACCATATTAAGGCCTTCCATGAAGGCATTAATTGCAGGCATTTTGAAAAGCAAACAATGTTGTTTATTCTGGATGTAAGCAGTCACTGCTGCTAAAATTTAACAAAGTGTATGCCACCTCCCCCTTTGCACATGTAATAAATACCTATTGAAGTTTTGAATGGATGCTTCAAGGGGGCATTTTCTCACACAGAGTTATATAAGGGATAAACTACCCTCTGCCATACATTATAAGGATATTGCAAGTCACCAGGGATTCCATAACTGAAGACAAGTTTCTTAATAAGGTTATGAAACTCCAAGGTGACTTGCAATATCCTTATCAAGTACTCCAGGGGGTACTTTATCCCATACATGGTCACGGCATCACCTTTCCCATAAACCACTGGTGCTTTTATTTGAAAGAGCGAGCATGTTTGTACACATGAAGAATAAAAATAAAACCTCTAGTACAAATATAAACACATCAAAAACATGTTGGTTATTTTTTGCAGACGGATATTGAAACAGTTCAATAGAAGTCAATTTTTTAATAACGAAGTGCAAAAACGAATAGATATGTTCTCTCTGAATGTCGTAAGCTAGAAAAATAGAGCAGAAGAAAGAAAAGCAATGTTCAGTTTTCGTTGCTAAACAGCTGCTTCCGTTATGCACCCTGTCCAGACCTGTTTCACCTCAGCCTCTGGCTGTAGCAGCAGGCACTGTGAAGTCAAAACTTGACTGCTGTAATTTATTACAGTCAAGTTCTGACGTCTTTTCTTTATAATCGGCGGCTGTGGGAGTCAAAAGTCGCTGATTATAAAGAAATTAGACACTGGCATTTATACAGGGATTTCAGAATCCCATGTATTATAAATAGGGCTCTCTGTTTTATCTCACTTATATTTTAACATTTCCATCTGTATTTATCCATATTTATGTTTTGGTCATCTCACTGGTATTTATCCATATTTATTTTGTGTTTTGAGAGTAAATGGAATTGTAAAATGGTGCCTTTACACATTTATTTAACTAATGAATGTTCACTCATACTTTGATGCCTGTTAATTGTAGCAAATTAAGCAACCAAATATAACAAAACATTATACCCACAGGTAAATATTACCATTATAATTCATAGGTATGTTAAAATATGCTTATATTTAAGGAATTCTCATCCTCTTTTAAACTCCCAGTGCTATCTTTCTGTGTAGCTGTTGACCTTGAATTCACAAAAGACAGCATGGCGAGTCACTCACAAGAAGCACAATTTTAAATAGTTTTCCACTTTTAAAAATTAATACAGACCGACAGGAAACACGTTAATTTCTGTATGTATTCATCTCTAAAAATCAGTAAAAAAAAAAGGAAAACTGGGAGCCTTAGTTATAAATAAATCTTTTCAACTCTGCAGTTTAGCAAGAATGCGCAGAAGCACAATTTTCAGTATTTTTCAACTTTGCTGTATAGCAAGCATATGTGGTGGGTTTCCACCCCTCACACAAGATTTGCTTACACTACTCTGGGAGTTTAAGGTAAACAAACTATAGGAGCATAGGTGTTATATTGCTTGATTTATCTGCTTGAGGTTTGAATTGTGCTGTTAGGATCATTTTTAGAGTGTTTGTACACCTATGGCTTCTTGGCAGGATATAGAAAGGGAACTAACAACTGAGGACATGTGGTTCTATTTAAATGCCTTCTTGAATATCCAGGATTTCAAATTTTTCTTAACGCTCATGAAATTAGTTTCCAGTGGTACCTCTTTGAGTAGAGAGTTTCTCAAGGAAGGGGCCAAGACAGGAAAATTACCACCCATTCGGGTTTGTAAAGCTTGGGATGCTAAAGTAATTTGCACCCTGCTATCTTAAAACCCTAGATCATGGTATAGTTTTTCTGGGATCTGTTCAGACTTAAATTGGGGCAACTATTCCAGCATCTTGCAGAGTGGGTGGGAATACTTTTTTTTTCATACGCTTCCTTGTAAAGGATGAGAAGATGAGTGGTCCATATCCCACAGTACTCTTTATAGAACTCTGCTCGCAGGCCATCAGACCTGGGGCCTTGCTAGCCAAAAGATATTTGATCACTACACATTGATTTCCTCAACTGAGAACGACTGACAGATATTCCCTTTGCGAGTCTCTCAGCCAAGCTTTGTCCCCCGCAGGTAGTCTGGGACCTTAGACACGGTTGCCTGTGTAGTGGAGTCAGAACAATTAATAGGAGCAGACCTGCACCATTTCCAATGCTTCAAGGTGATGTTCTCCCTTTTGATCCCTAATGTAGACAATGTCACCTGTGGCCTAAGGTTTCTTTAGAAAGTTAGCTAAGAGTTTACTGGGGTGTTCAGCCTCCCTGAAGCATCTTGCCACTGCCTATTTTCCCACGAATGTCACCTCTGGCAATGCTTGTTCATTATATTCAGAGATTTTCGATCTAAGCTCTTCAAGATTGTTTGAGTCAGATATGTGGACTCTGCTTTCGAATCCCTTACGTCATGCTCCATTTTGGATATGTGTCCTGGTGGGGCAGAGAACTGAATTATGTTTAGTGATATGGTGCCCACAAATAACCCCTTTAAGCCCCTCCCAGGTCGCGAAAATGTCAGGCACTGAGCCTAGATCTTGAAATAGTCCAAAATGTCACCACGCAGCTCCCTGCAAAACGCTCTCTCTCTCTTACCGAGTCAGGCGCCACCCTCCAGTGTACATCTGCGGCACTCATCCCTGTAATGCACATTTGTGCTACGACCAGAGCATGGTCCAAAAGGGACCTGGCAAACTGACAGATATCTGTGACCCAAGCGCTGACATCTCTCGCTATCAGCCATATGTTTATTCCTGACCACATATTCTGGGCCGAGGACATGAATGTGCCCTTCTGCACTGTTGCAATCTCCACAGGTCTATCAAACCAGGATTGCTCATCTGTTTTCAGACTGCAGCCGCACACATTGCGCATCTTGTTGGCTGATGTGTCCTATGCTGATGAGCATCTAATGTGACATTAAATACCCCAACGCCAGATAAGTGACTTATGGAAGTTACCCTGTAAGGTAGGCCACAGAGACTGAAGAAACTACGGGTCGTCAGTACTGGGGGCCATACACATGGGCAAGCGATGTATGTCTGCCCTCCAACATACCCTGAACACAAACATAGCAGCCTTGTGGGTAAAACACTGCATTTAAGTGGTGAAAGCGAGTCCCTTTTCTGAGCAGGTTTGCCACAACTCTGGCATAGGACGATTATGAAGAGGTGAATACATGGGACCCCCATCTGGCAGGCTTCCTGTAGCTTTTACAAAATGAGTAGCGCCACTGTATGTTGTCTAGTGAGGATAGATGAACTTGTCTATTTTTTCGTGGGTTGTTTAGCTCCCTAATGTTCCACGCGAGGCATCTGAGGGAATCACTTGATCAGGCAAAGTGTAGAGCAAGGGGCTGCGTATGTGTGTCACAGCTTAAGTACGTGCCTGTTGCCGAAGACGGTGGGCTTGCTTTAGTGCTGCCGATGTATGTGGTGTACATGTCCAGAATAGATAAGGGCCTCTCCATCGTCCCATTCCCCCACCCACACTGGCAACACCAGCCTTCCAGTGGCACTAATCAACTACCAGGCCATTTAATAATATGGCAACCAACAACAGTGCCCAGACAGCAGCCCGTCCAATAAAAACCATGTAAAATAGCCAAAACGAAACTAGCCATGGGAAGACACAAACGTACACTTAATCACCTCAGGTGATAGGTGGGTGGCTAAGGGCTATGCAGACTAAGTCGTGAAAACGATAGAGCATCTTGGACCTTTGACTAAATCACCAGGTAGCATTAAAAGAACTAGCAAACCCTAAACGCAGAGGGGCACCTCGGGTCACTGCGTTGGTGTTCAGTACGATCAGCCTTTTCTGTTTGAGGGCCATCCTAACCACGCTGTCGTGGTCCCTGTAACTGAGCGACTTTGCAATAATTAGGGGCGGTGTACCCTCTCCATCACCAGCACACGAGAGACTTTACTACCTCCATAAAGGGAGGTTAGTATGCGCTGTACAAAAAACGCCATCTTACTCGTATGTGTAGACTCTGGTACGCCCATGTGCGCAGATTACTTTGGCATGAACGCACCTCTAGGGCTTCCGTTTTCGCCTTTATTACTGCAAGCACTTACGTTGCGTGTTTTCAGGTCGTCTTCTACACCAGTTCAGATAAGTATTGTTCGCCGTGCTGATCCAGCCTAGCGGACATAAAGCGTTGAATTAGTGTGTTGCTCTTACCATTGATGGGATAGACTGATGCATGGATTGCAATTATTATTTTAGTTCGGAATCAGTTCGTAGACTGTGCGCCCCAGCCTGCTTCCTCAACGTGGTCAGCATCTTGGTCTGGCATCTTGGCAGCGCGCTTGGAATCAGAGGTGTGCTGTGATTGCTTGTCGTCTGCTTTCCCCATCCTTCGGCTGCGGGGTAGCCCCAGGCGCACAGGGCGCGCACTCTGGGGCATATTTATACTCAGTTTGCGCCGAATTTGCGTCGTTTTTTTTTTACCTAAATTCGACGCAAAACTAACTCCATATTTATACTTTGGCGTTAGACGCGTCTAGCGCCAAAGTTCATGGAGTTAGCGTCATTTTTTGGCGTGAACACCTTCCTTGCGTTAATGAGATGCAAGGTAGGCGTTCCCGTCTTAAAAAATGACTCCCAGGCATGTGCGTGGTATTTATACTCCCGGGCAAAAATCACGCCCGGGAGTGGGCGGGGCAAAAAAACCCGCATTTGCGCCTCTTTTTAACGCCTGGGTCAGGGCAGGCATTAAGGGACCTGTGGGCTCAGAATGAGCCCAGAGGTGCCCTCCCCTGCCCCCAGGGACACCCCCTGCCACCCTTGCCCACCCCAGGAGGACACCCAAGGATGGAGGGACCCATCCCAGGGAAGAAAAGGTAAGTTGTGGTAAGTATTTTTTAAAATTGTTTTGTGGCATGGGGGGCCTGATTTGTGCCCCCCTACATGCCACTATGCCCAATGACCATGCCCAGGGGACATAAGTCCCCTGGGCATGGCCATTGGGCAAGGGGGCATGACTCCTGTCTTTGCTAAGACAGGAGTCATGTTAATGGCGTCTGGGCGCCCAAAAAAAATGGCGCAAATCAGGTTAAGACGATTTTTTTGCCTCAGCCTGACTTGCCCCATTTTGGGAAGCCCAAACGCCATTTTTCCCTACGCCGGCGCTGCCTGGTGTATGTCGTTTTTTTTCACGCACAACTGGCAGCGCCAGTCGGCTAACGCCGGCTAACGCCATTCAATAAATACGGCGCCCGCATGGCGCTTCAGAATGGCGTTAGCCGGCGCTAATTTTTTTGGCGCAAAACTGCGTTAGCGCAGTTTTGCATCAAAAAGTATAAATATGGCCCTCTGTATTTGAGTGATGTGTACTCTCTGAAGCTGCGTCGCGCACTGTGCCACGGAGGCAGGCCTTGGGTTCCCACAACAGCGCAACCTTTCCCCACCCATGGGCATAGGAAGTGTGGGGGATGCGGGGGATTTATCCCGCCCAGATTTTAGACTGGGGGGACACAGGGCACAAGGTTGGGGGGACGAGAGGGACAAAAGAAAGTCATCCTCCGCGACTGCCATCTCTAAGTCGAGCTTCACACTGACAAAGAGGAGGATGAAAGTGCCACCTACTAGACGTCTTGTGCGTTTCATTGGCGCTATGAAAAGGGGCAGGTGCTCCTACACCCACAGGTAGCTTGCAAAGGTTTAGCAGGACAATGGTTAGGACAGTGAGGTTGCTGTTTCTTTCTGCATTTGAAAGACAGTGAAAGGCCTAATGCTATTAAGCACTGAACAGCTGCTTGTCACAAATTACTTTTAAATCTCCTGTAGATCTGTTTACATTTGTCTTCCAGGGAAGCACGCATTTTCACAGCTCTTTTTATTGTTTTCAGTTTACATCTTGCTTTTTATACTACTGGTGAACAATGCGGTTCCATATATGTATACATGTGTTTTTGTAGGTATGAGCTATGTCTTCAGAAGGCTATTGTATAATGTTTAAACACAATCATTTAACAAAACGAATTCGTCAATGAATATTTTTTCACTGGATCTAACATTTATGAAGTAACTTTGTGTGGCTGCTAGCAAACCGTCATCCCTTTACGTCTGTTCTGCAACTTGGGGCACCACTTTGTCAATGCAAACAAATATAGTACAATGGAGCACCTCAGGCTGTGTTACTCAACCAATCTACTTCTGTGTCCTCCTGTTATAATCCTTGTATAGGTCTATATTTAACAAAGCTCTGAAACACTCCATACCACAAATCTGACAAATGACGCCAACACATCCCATGTGCCTTATCTCTCCTTAATGTATCTTCCTGTGCCCTAGCCTAATCTTCAGCATCCCTTTTCCATCTTGCAAATGTTGGTCCATGGTTAGATTTCCACGTCTCTGCCACTAGTTGTTTTATCAATGCAAGTGCTAGGTCTAATAGTCTACTGCACGCTTTTCTAGGTTTGAGACTAGTGAATCCAACTAATAAACAAAAGTCTGGCCTACATTTAATCATTCTATCTTGAGGCCCACTTAAATGTGTTATTTGAGTCCTATATTCCCTAATCTGGATACAGTCCCACACTGTGTTGAAGGAGTATGCATGTGGAGACTGACACAAGGCTTAGGGTCCCCTTCATATATCTCACAGATTTTCATGGAGAAGAGGTATGACTGGTGTAGAAAGTTTAATTGTACATACTTTAGCCTAGTGTTTCTCAGCACTTTGAGTATATGCTAGTATTGTCTCCCATTCTTGTCTCTCTCATAACCTCTTTCTCTGGATTAGTCTAGACCCTTCTAAACATTCCGTTAAGTGATGTATAGACATACGCAACCACGTGCTTACTATTCCCTATCTTCAACACTGAAGTAATGCATGTATAGTCCTGTGCCCTAATGTCCCTCAAATATTAGTTTCAGTGCACAGCTGTTCAAAAATTGACCAGGGTCCAAGCCCAAATAGGGAGTTCAATGCATGGGCGGCCAATCAAGAACAAAGCTGAAGCATGCAGTGTGTGTCCAGATGTCCTTGCAATGCCTGGTTTCCAAATTTTCAGTGGTCCTGAAAGTAATGAACTGGGTCTAGGGGTTTTGATGGACTCCCGTATTAGAAACGCAATCAGAGCACCCTGGTTTGGTTATTACCCCAATTTCCCCAGTTCCTCAACAGTCACACCGTCAATCCATATTGCTATGCATTGTAGATGGGCTGCCAGGTAATGTAACTAACTCAGGAAAACTAAGGCCTCCTTCCAAATTGTGTGTTTAACCGACTCCCAACACAACCCTCTGTCTTCCCCCTGTTCCATACTATTGGTTGAAGGACAGTACTTGATAAAGCCACAAACCTGAGAGTTAGTAAAAGTATAGCAGCTTGGGCAGGGCCCCCATCTTGGCAAGAGCGATCCTTGCTATAATCGTCAGGATGGAAGTTTGCCAAAATTCCAATGATCCTTTCAATGCCCTTAATGTGACTCCCAAGTTGTTACTGTTTCTCAGGTCCATCGGTCAGTGATATATATTTACCCCAAATATTTAAAGGTATGAAAGGCCCACTGCATTCCTATTGCAGCTACGTCCAGTTCCTGCCCATCCCAGCTAACTGAGAAGAAATAAGACTTAGTAGTATTTGTCTTAAGCCCAGCAACCCTTCCAAACTCATCTAGAAGGTGCATGGTAGGCCCTAAGTCTGAAGTCCTGCTGTGGACATATGATAATAAATTGTCCCTGTAAAGTGATATAATATGCACTCCGTCCCATAGTGGGATGCTTCTGGTCCTCCCTGATCCTGCAGCCCCCTTGCCCCCAATCCTGCCAGAAGTTTAATATCAGAAGCAAAAAGCAGAGGGAAGGTAGGCAACACTGTTACATCCCAGGTTATATAAAATATTGTTGAGATACATACCGTCCGTTTTTTTTTTTTTTTTTTTTTTTTTAAAATCAGGGCCACTAGATGAGAGTACAGTACTGTAATCCATTTAATCCAATCCACCCCGAACTTCATTCTGTCCATAACCACCTCAAGATAATTCCATTTTACAGTGTTGAAGACATTTTCAAGGTTGACCGAAGCAATCACTGCATTATGTAATAAGGCAACGTTTGTCTCATCTAGAATCATATATAGTCTCCTAAGATTACCCAATGGGTTACAGGCAGGTATGAAACCAAAGGATCAAACCCAGGAGATGCTGGTAAAGCCAAGTTGCCGAAACTGTACTAATCAATTTAAAATCCAGGTTCGGCATTGAAAAGGGTCTAAATGATGAATCAGTGTCTTGATTCTTTCCTGGATCACAAATTGGTAATAGTGGTACCATTAAGGCCTCCCTAGTTGAAGCTGGGAACTTGCCCTTCTCCCAAGCTGCTCCATATACCTTGACCAAATGTTGTGGTGGAAGAACTTGGCTCTTTCGGCAGCTCGCCATTCCCAGTGGTTTTAGCCCTAGCCATGTGTGTAATGGCTTGTCTGATTTCATTTTCTGCGATTGCCCACCATACCACCCTCCATCCCAAGTCTCTGTGCACTCAGAGGTGCCTTGTTCAAAAATGCCTTCACCTCTTTTGTTAGTGCCCAATCAGTTCGGGCTTATAGACCTCTATAATATTCTATGATGGTGTCATTATCTGCGCCTGGGAGCTTAGTATGTGACCACTGGGACCCTGTATTTGTGGGATTGGAGACCCTCTACTCCCTGAAGCACCGACCAAGGTAGCCTACCTTCCCCTTCATATACCCATTTGTGTACTCTTTGTAATTATAACAATTCATCTTCTTGATGATCTGAATATACCTCTCCCTACTGTCAGCTAGATTATTCTTAGTAGCACGTGCCTCTACTATGTCTAATTCCACCTCTTGGATGGTTTTGTGGTGGCCCATCTTCTAGCGCTTTCCAGAGTCCCATTACCCTACAGACATAGCTACCCCACACCACCACTTTAAACACCTCCCATTCAACCATCACATTGGATGCCATACCTTGATTACTGCGGAAGTATTCCTAGAATAAAGTATCAGTTGTGGGGTCTTCTCAGTTGTACTCCCAACAAAAGTGGATTATGGTCTTACAATGTTCTGCCCAAGTACTCCGAACTCACCATACATTGACTTAAAAGTACTAGAGCAGAACACTGCATCCAATCACATGTCAACATCATACATCCTGAAGTAAAACGAGTATTACCTATGGTGTCTGTGTTGGAGCCCCCAAACATCCACCAATTCCCAATCCACTGTCCAACTAGTAAAGCCATTGGCTGCTTTGACATACTGAGCCCCTTCCAAAGGTGGCATAGAGCGAGCTATGTGTACATCCCTGACAGAGTTACAATCGCCTCCAATGAGTGTAGAGGACCAAGTCAGCAATGCAAGGAATGGTACCTGCTTCTGATTAGGCACATACATACTGACCAACAATATCTCCTGCCCATGTGACTTACCTGTCACCAGCACATATCTTCCCTCTTCACTACAGTATGTGAGGCAGGTAATGGGATCCCGGTACTGATCCAGATAAGGCCCCTCCCTTGCAAAAGATGAATACCCTCTCATGAATATCTGACCCCTCCATCTCTGTTCTAGTCTACTGACCACAGTCTTACTAAGATGGGTCCTTGGAGGAATACAATATGCATACCACTTCCCTCCGAGTATGCAATGATCTTATGCCTTTTAGTTGCCGAGCCCAGACCTTTTACATTACATGTAAAAAGGGAGATGATATTCTTCAGCAACACAATAAGTGTCCGAGTGGGAATCTATCCTGTCAAGTAAAATGCAATCAGGTAGCCTAGTTGCCTCTTTGTCTGAGCATTAAAGTGTACACCCCTCCACACAGCACTACCACTTGATAGAATCATGACTGGATTCTCAAAACGTAACATCAAGAGACAATAAAACCATTTAATGGCTTAAATTCACCCTTTTAACTAGTAGTAAGTCACCACTAAGCAGACTTTGCTGCTCCCAAGGCACCAAGGAAAAGTGTATGGTATTTGAAAGTAGGATATGTAGCAATTTTACGCGAACATGTCTTACTGTACAGTGACTAGCACCCAAAAGCTATTTTCAATGTGGCAGGCCTAGCTGTCCTATGCAGAAAACTAGAGTACAGATTAAAATCCTAAACCTGTATCCCAGGAATAGGACTATCTATAAAAATAAACAACTTTATGTTAATTATTAAAAATCCAATATTATGGGGAAAGCAGATTGTCCTCTGAGACATCTGTCTCTGGGTTATACATATAATTGGGGTGCACTTCAATGGGCAAAACAGGATGCCAAGGCAATTATTGTGTTCCACAGTCTGGTTTTTGGAAAAGTCTGCTTTTTCCTACCAGACTTCTGTATCTGGGTTTATTGGGGATGCAGTGGTTATCAGTAAGTCTAATTTAGTTTTAGATGTGAGAGGATGCTAGAATTACTATAGTACACTCCAGACACACACGGAGCTCTCAGAGCCCCAGCTTAATGTGGCCAAAGTCTTTCACCAGCTTCAAAAAGCCCAGAGTGCGCAGGGGTGGCCCCAGGAAGTTATACCCCATTGGTTAGGGTGTGCCCAGGAGTCGTTTTCACCTGGTAGCTCGTGGCAGGCATAAATGTGGCATATCCAGTGACCCGCTTCAGAACACACCCAGACATGAGGCACAACAGAAGAGGACTATATCTGTGACCAGAAAGGAGCCCTAAAGGACTGGGCATGCTGCCTTTTCTACACAGGACAAAGAAGTGGACCAAAGGGTCATAAGGTTGACACCCCCCAACCCCCTTTCATGCCACATGAACACAAGCTACAAGAGGCTTTTACAACTGCCCTGCTGACCAGTGACAAATGGACCTGGAATGGAACCTGCTGTTGGCATCTGCCTAACACTCTATGAGATTCTTAAACGCCTCCCTGGAGGTTCTGGGGTGGGGAGAGGAAGGGACTTTATAAGTGTACTCTTGTAGAATGGGACACAAAGAGCTAACATCAGAAGGTGCAGTCTTTGACCAGGACAAATGTGGTTGGTGTATCTGACCTGTGCTCTATTGTTGTTAGCTTCATATATCACTTAGATCCATGTCAATCAACAACACTGACTCGTTGGTGCTTTGAGCTTTCTGGAGGTTTTTTGGAGTCTTGTCATTTTTGTGTTATTTTGGTTAATCGTTTTTACTCTATTTTTCTAATTCAGTTTGGGATTTTTATTATTTTGCATTTCAATTTTATTACTGTTTTGGTACTGCATAAATACTTTACACATTGTCCTAAATTAAGCCTGATTGCTATGTGTCACAGCTACCAGGGTGTTGAGCTCCGGCTAATTTAGTGACTTTTAGGGTTCACCCTGACAAGGATTGTGATTATTACTTAAGGTGGGCAGACAGCGGCAGGCAGCGAGAGGATGTGGCGTAACGACCAGAGCTGCTGACTTTGGAGCTTGGGACCTAGGTTCCAGTCTTGGCGCTGGCTCAACATCCTGTTATTCTGGACAAATCACTTAATCTACAACCATATGAATGTGTTCGTGTGTCATGTAATGGGTGCTCATGTAAAGCACTCCAATACTTTCAGGTCGAGTTAGTGCTATTTAAAACTTTTAAAAAAACACACAAAAAAAAACACAACTAATACCCCAATACCTTGCAATAGTTCTATTAAAAATGGAAAGGTTATGATTAGATGAGAAACCTAGTGCTTTGACTGAAAGTTACACACAGGACCCTATGTAGTGGCTGAGTGGTGCTGTCTCCTAACGCAAGGGAATTGTCAACTGGCAGTCTGGTCAAAGGTCTTTAAGAGCACTGTTTCTAAGCACTTTCTTTTCAGTTTAGGGAATGAAGGTGTAAGAAGACTGTAAGCAAGGAAGAATGATTTCCAATTACCATTTGCATTTTGAGGTTTAGGTATGTCACTAAGAACATTTTGTTTATTCTTTCTTTTTCCTCTAGGAGCCTTGTTTGCTTAGTGCATGAAGAAGCAAGGTTAATTTTCACTTACTTTATTTTTACTTTGCAGAATATAAAACCAATAACTAAAGCTTGCAAACTATGATTACATACCCGAGTTTATCATTATTTAACTTTTCCCCTTCAGAACTATGCAACTGTATATGCTTATTGGAGCGTGCATCTCACAGACAATAAGTAATTTTGTATGGGGTCAATTGAGAGTGCACAGGACTGTCCCCCCCCACCCCCTAAGAAATTATCTCCTAAGCCCCAGTCCCCACCCCCAAAAGTGCCTGTAGTCCACTGCAGTCAGGTAGCACAAAGCCGAGCAGGTTCTAGGAGTGAGCTGTCCCGACAGAACAGGCAGGAGCTTCAAGCTGCAGACCACAAAAAGGGCCTGGAAGTCACTTGCTCATATTTTTTGCCTGTTACAACGTGAAGGGAGGGAGAGGCAGCAATCTGAACTTAGGTGGTTAAGAAGTACACTGCATGGGAAAAGCACCACTAGTACCGGCAATCTGCACCGAGCCAGCAGACCATCAATACATAGTTCAGATGCTGTGTGCACATCAACTGCCGCTCTCACCAGGGGATGCCGCATCATAGGCAGACGGTCCAAGCGTCCCTCAGGCAGTAGGCGTGCCCTCTATTTTGATCCAGTTGTCGTCTTGAATGGGCCTAATCACAGCAGCAAGCACATATCAGCACTCTGCCTTGCAACTAGGGTAGACACACTTCACGGGGGCACCAGAGCGGCTGCCGAGATTTAGAATGTTCCCAGGGGTGCAAATAAACTCAGACTTTGGGAAGGTTTAACACTATGGAAAAGGTATTTGGAGGGCGGGGGGGGGGGGGGATTGAGCGGGGGGGGGAGCATATTTTAGAACCTGGGACAAAGTGTCTTTTAATGGCTCTCTTTACTGATGTTGTGTGCTGAATAAGGTTTGGAGAATTTTCCTGGACTATATGTTGGTAATGTTGGTACTGGTGCATCTTAAAGCACACTCCGCAAATAACAGTGGTCTCAATTGAATATCCTTTAGTGGGAATTAAAGGATCCTCCATCAAGGAATTTTAGCAGAATGAACGGCGAATGCTACATTTAAATGCACATTCGGCCAGTAGACCAAGGAGGATGTGGAATTTCAGAACAGTAGATGGCCAACAGTGTATTCCAAAATGTAAAAATTTGTAGCAAATAGCGGTTTAAATGCATTTGTTTTGTCATTGTTCCAATCATAGCACATTTCTCATCACACAATAGGGTTATATTAGAATACAAGCTAATTAGAGGCAACTGCTCTGTCACCATCCCTCAGAATGATGCCTCATGCCTAGATACTGTAACTCACAAAATAGTGAAGTACAACATCGTAATCCTGAGTTCCATCAAGTATTCATAGTTTTGATACATTCGGCTAGTACCACTGACTGAAATGCATCTATCATTCAGAAACATTTTAGTGTTAACAGCACCTGGAGTGTAGAAAATGATCATACAGCAAGATTATCATTGGCTCCCCTAACCACACAAACTGAACATAACTAGGATTTCAAAGGGTAAACCTGGTTAGGCCATTTCTTAACGTGGCAGTGTCCTGCCAGCTGCTGATTTTGGGGTCTATTAATACAGCGGCAGGATCATAAATGATGATCCTGATCCTCCTCCTCCTGATAATCCACCTCGTCATGATCCGTCCTCCTGATCATCCTCCTCCTCCTAATTCCCCCTCATTCTCTCTGTTTTGCCCATTTGTTCTCTCAGACAAACAGAGACAACTTAACTCATAATTTTAGAATGAAGCAACTTAACAATCTCTTTAGTTTGGGCAGCTAATGTGCTTCTCTATCTTCTTTGTTTCTCTCTGTATATCTCTCTTATCAATTTATAATTTCCAATGGTTTTTGTCACTTTCTCTGGATTACCATTTCTAGGATTCTTTCAGTCTGTTTCCCCCTCTCTCAATCACTCTTTCAGTGCCTCTTTCTCCAGATCCCTCTCTTATGTACCCCATATTGGCATGTGCAGAGCAAAAGCATGGAAAACAAGAGTGATTTGCAAGACTTTGCATGTTAACGTTCATTCTCTTCTGCCTTCTCTCCATCAACCTCAATCCAAACAGTCCCCAATTCTCGACCACAAAGCGCACCATTATCCTGTATCAGAGCAAAAAGCCCTTCTACTTCCTTATGAGTGCCTCATCTTTGAACCACTGAGCACTACTACTCCTTTTATCCATCGCCCCTTAGTGATGGTCCTACTCATATCTCCTCATTCAGATCTACCACAGATAATCTTTCTCCTTTGCCACTTAGCAATGCTCATTCTTGTGCTGTCCACATCCTTAACCCTTTCATGCTTTCCAACTTCAGCGACAGTCTCTTTTCCTAGTCTCTCTTCAGACTTTATTCAACCTTATTCTTCAATGGAATATCTTTTTGCTCTCTTTATCAAGCTCCCATCTGCCTACTTCCCCAGGTCCTCCCTTACACTGCATTTCACGACCTGCTACAAAAAGGTCTGGTAAAGGGGGATCACTTGGGCAAGCTGCAAGTTATATTCACATCAAACGCAGATCTCACAGATTCCAAAACCTGACCGCCCAACTGAAGGAAATGCCTGCTTCTAGATGGTCACCATGTTTCCTGACATCAGTCCTTCACAACTGCATGGCTTTTTGGCTGGTGGAACTCATGGGCCTAGAGTTTGTCAGTTCCCTGGGTACCTCCTTGGCAATGCTTCTCCAAAAGCATGTGAACTGGAATGTTTAACATGACCAAGGGCACACATTTCGATGCACTGTTTTTCAAACTTTTTATGGCAAGTCACCCTTGAGTTAAAGATATTTTGGTTACTGAGCCAACGTGAATCAACATTCTCCTAGTCCAAGAATCCGAACAAATAACAGAAGCAATAAAAATGTAAATTTGGGCACTGAGATTACTTTTCACCATGAGGACCGTTCTTCTCAAATGCATCCTCTGTTCTTCAGGGCAGTTTTCTACATTGTTACTGTCAGTCCAGTTGGGCATACAGAGGAAGGCTGATTAGAACAAAACATCCCATTGTAAAAGTACAACCTGGGCAGAATTTAGTGGGTTACTTACAACCCTCATGGACTATAGCTGATGATGATTAGTTTATTAAGTTGTGTCCTCTTATGAATTATCAGATCTGAGAGTGCTTGCCATACAACTAAAACAACTTCCAACACCTCTAGGTGCAAGACTCACTTACTCCGGTCTGTGCATTGCCTAGTTTACTCACAAACTAGGTTCAATAAGCAATGCAAAGGAACAATAACAACTCGTTACAGGGAAAGAAGCATGGCTTTTATTCCAAATAAATGCTCTGTACAAAAATATATGATACATTGTAAAAAGCAATAGAAACTTTTGCATAGTGTTTTCATCTAAGCAAATGCACTTGACAATACAAAAAAAAGAACTAGTGTAGTCCAAACTGTTTACTTGGATGCCAAGTGTACATAAACGGAGAGGGTAGAAAAATCATATTTTGCATACTCAACCAAGCTTTCAGACATTCGTTATTTTTCAGCTGCTCGAACATAAACTAGCGATGAGAGAAGAAGAAATTCTGGGGGTTTATTCAGCAAAATTAAGTTGACATTTCTGAGCCCGTCATAGTGCATCCAATATCCATCAATCTGGAAAGCTGCAGAATAGTGGTGCTCCTCTTTATTGAACAATGTGGCACCTTCCAGCAAGTACCTGAAAATAATATCAATCAATATTTAAATGGATGTAAGCATAGATATGTCAGGTGGCAAACTGCAAATAAGAAGAAAAACAATCTTACAATGGAAGTCTCTAAACATTATGTGCTCGTTTAAATGTAAACATTCTTGGTTGTGAATTCTGTTGTGAGATAAAGGGCACTCTTACTTCAATAAACCATTACAGTACCTCGATTTGCAGTCATCTTACCTGCGATATTTTTCAAATTTGAATAACATGGAAATGCACAATTTCGAAAAAGGTATAAGGTTTGGGGGTTTTTGGACTCGCCAACATGATGGTCGGAGAGGTGTGAGCCAGCTTTTCTTCACCTTACCCCAACAATAATATTTCAGTAATCTGATAATAGTCGCTTTGTAACCTACCTATTCAACGCCCATTGACTTGTGAAAGTGCCCTGGCTCACAGCATACCAACCTTCTGTATAATTTGAGAGATTTTGAGTTCAGAGGTCGGCTAGTGGTGAACAACTTGACGTGGCGAGCAGCTAGGCCACCTTTTCTTAACATTCAAAATGGTGACTAACCTCCTTTGGGAGTCAGAGCCTGTGCCCTGGTCACTACTGCAAGGGCCTGCTGACGGGATGATGTAGCCCACCTGGATTGCGCTGACGAGCCCAATTAGATGCCAGGTTTGTAAGGCAGACTAGGTGTGGCAAACACCATCTCAACCGCCGCATTGACTCAGCAAAAAACAACAGGGCCTCACAAAAAAAAGCCCGACCCTGGGCAGAGCCCTCTGGCCATACCTGAAGACACGACCGACAGTAGACGCTAGGAGGAGGTCTCCATGCAAAAGACACCCGTTAAAGAGGTTTTATACACACGAGTGAGATGAGCCCGTGAACCTTATCCCACCTGAGACAGGTCACTTCACCCGAAGGAATGCAAGATGCACAACAGGATCTGTAGAACCAGCCCACATCCGCCTTAACAGAAGCCGTAGTCAGGTTGGGGTTCTGGTGCTTGGGGCAAGTGCAGTGCTTGCTAACCCATGACAACAGGTAAGTGGTGTTTGCAGGAGCCTGTGGAAATGGAGGTGGGGATATCTCAACACTGTTGAACGCACCCCTCCCCCCTGTAATTTACAAGCAGAGCTCTGCTACTTTCTTGCCCTTGTAGTGGTTGTAACAACAGTGTCCGCACGTGCAGGTGGACATATTGGACTGTGACTGGCGCACACTGACGACTATGATGAGCACAAGTTGCCAAACGGCTGAGACAGGAGGTGAAAAATGTGAGACTCACAGAGGTGTTTGGCACTGGGGACAGTCTTACGTTGGACCTGCTGCGATACACATGGCGGACTATGCTCACCCACTGAGGAGGACATCTGTTCTGTAATGAGCACCTTTCAATGCTGTACCATGTGATCAGGCACTGAAGGCTTGTGCTGGTTGGTGGGGCCATATAGCCTAGCTTAACTGACACTCTTAAATAGAAAAAGTGGTGGCCATCGGCATGGACAAAATGCACAATGTGCAACAAAAAAGCATCAGCACTTTCAGAGCAGGTGAAGATAAACAAAGCAAATTAATACCACACCAGCACAGGTGGAGGAGCATGTGTCAGTATCGACCAACGCCACCTCTCCCATCCCCTACCCTCCCCATGTGAAGAGAGATTTGCTGTGAAAGTACTGCAAGCAATGAGACACACCTGGTACTTGAGGGGGAGATTTATAGGGTTGGGGTAGAGGCTGCGCTCTTCAGATAAGACATGAAAAATGTGGCTCAGCAAACACTGTAAAATGCATCTCAACAACTGAAGGCAGCCTTCATATGGAATGGAAACGCACACCGACCTCGCTGCATGGCTTGAGAAATGTGACGAAGATACTTAAGGTAGGTGTGTCCATAACAACATGAGGCCGAATGGAGTACTACAATGCCCTGAAGATCAGCCTGAAAAGTTTCTGATAGATCAATCAAATCTTGGGTGCCTGCAGAAAACCTCTCAACTTGCTTGGGCTTTGAAGGGCACACTCTTTTGGACAGAGATCTCCACCTGGTGCATCTCCAATGCCAATGAACCCCAAAATGCTCAGCTACCAGGACCTCGAAAACATCCTTCTTCATAAAATCTTTCCCTTCACACTATCTATCACACATTTGGATGACTTCTGTATCGCACAGCTATTACCCTGCAATGCAGTAATCGTCATCAAGGACGCTGACCCAGGCGAGTGCTTGTTCTTCGCCCCATTAAACAAAACAGTGAGGTGTGTTGGACGTCCTTTTTCTTGGCAATATTTAGCTGGGGGGGGAAGACACCTTCTGGTGCGCAAACTCATTTTGGGGGATTTGTCTGTCTACTCCCCCGGAACTTAGATACTCTGCTCTGTGGGACGGCAACAAGGTCCTGAATTGGTTAGTTTCCTGACCTTCTAATAAGTATTTGTGTTGTAGGCAGATGTCAGCTAAACTGGCCACCTTGTTATGCCTAATCTCCTGTAGGAGAGTGCAAGATGTCAGAGCCCTAGACATAACAGGTAGAGTATTTACACTGGATGGGGTTACATTCCATATTTCTAGGAGAACTAAGTGAAATTCTCATGTTGGGTCATAACCTAGTTTCCCGGATACTCTAAAATTGTGTGTGGTGTGGGCAATTAAGGCGTACGAGTCGGACAAAGGATATTTGCCCCTCAGCGAATGGCAATTACTCATTTCTCTGATGAGACCTCATTAAGCAGTTTCTTACCCTATTGCCAGATATGCAAGACGGGTCATGCAGGAAGCAGGCACTGACACAAAGATGTTTGGGGCACATTCAGCAAGAGAAGCTATGGCTTCTAAAGCTTTTACTTTGGGAGCACGTCTGGAAGACAGACATTCTTAACGCAGCAGACTGTTCTTCTCATTCTACCTTTAAAAGTTCTACTTTAAACCAGGTCCTAACACTGTGTCACTAGTGGTGGTGAAGCTTTGAACCAGCATAATCCTTGCCTCCGGTCCTGACACAGAATTAAAAATTTCCTAGCTATCGTAACAGAAAGTTTCAATTTGATTAAGGACACGGAGGCGAGGATTAACCCATCCCTATTGTTGAACCTACCCAACCAGCTTATCATGTGACTATACAGTGACATCTACTGTACATGTAAGTAGTAGTTTTCTTTCCCTTTTATTTTCATAAGGTGTTAAGCTCCTGTTTGTGTCCAGGTGAATAATGTTTTAATGGTTACCAGGTTGTTTCTATGTCAGACTGTCACCTAAAAAAAAAAAAAAATAATAAAAAAAAAAAAGTACTTTTTTTTTGTTCAGTCTCAGGATGGATGTTTTTCCCGTGTTTTTTTACTCTTCTAATAGGGGACAACGTCTTCTAAACAAAAAAACTGTCCTTGCAATTTGACTGGCCTTTGTCGCAGTAAGAAAGATGAGACAGGAAGGTCTTCAAGTGATCTTAAGGGAATATTTTGGAGCCTGATTCGTTGGTCTGATGTTGTTAATGTTGCTTTTTATTTTCCAAGAGTCTCATGAGAAATGACGTTTTTTGTGGTTATTGCTGTTCTCCAATTGCTGCTGATAAAATAAAGTGAAGAAAGAACAACTTAATGCTCGCCTCTGTGTCCTTAATAGAATTGTAACTTTCCGTTGCAACAGCTAGGAAATTGTTCATTCTCCTCAAGCACTCCTCAGGCATACGCTCCCTCAGTAAGACAGTCATTAAGATTGGGGGGAAATTACAATGCCATTACGGATGGCACTTTAGATTTTCACAGTATTAGCATACAACATAGTTCAATTAACCTCTGGAGATTGGTTACGTCACTGGTGCTTACTGATATCTGGAGGAAAGACAATATACCCAACTACTCACATTCATTCTTCCTTCCTTCTTTTGCTTAGAGTATTTCATGCTAGCTGCTAAGATAACAGGCGTTTAAGTGGTTAAGATCATGCAATGTGGTATATGACCATTTACTTCAAGTCTCTTCAGGGTTGGGTCGCAGGGTAGGTAGAGACTGACAAATTACGGACAGAGGGCACCAACCCTAATAATCTGCAACAATTAGCACTGCCCTCCAAATGATTGTACTATTGGGAAGATTCAAAGAGCCAGATTGTCTCTGAAGCAATGGTTATTTAGTTGGTGTTTAGCTTCATTGGGTAGATTCACATTATAAATTGTATGAACTCTGAGATAAGGCTGGTAATCTGCTCAACTAGCTGGCCAACCGGTAATTAGACACCACAGAAATTTCTGCAATTAGGGGCCCTGAAAGAGGGTTAGTTAAAGCATAATCGTTCGGACTACTAATGACGCCTCTATAAGCAACAGATGCCACCCAGAGTAGACATAGAAAACCCAATAATCTGAGCTGGTACTGAAGGTTTTGTATCAAGGTCCTAAACGTGCATGCGATAGTCCAATAACATTGCCTCCACCAATTGCGGCCATGAAGACAGGTTAAAACTCCAGGCCCTAATGGAGTGCCCTCCTTATTTAGCCTGTAAGCATCTGTTCGTGAAAGCCATAAGCAGCGGTTTTTTTAAAAGTTTTTATTTTTTTTTAACGGGTAGAGTGGGTTCTGGGAGGGATAATTGATAATACCCAGTTGTCTGTGGTGATATTTTGCCAATGAGAGTGGAACTGCTGTAGTCTTCCACCCACAGGAGATTTGTGGAGTGGAAGGGAGAGAAGGAAGTCACTGCTTAGGTTGTGTTGTTTGTTTAGAGGTTTGGAATTTACCTCTATTCCTAATGTATTGACCTCTATATGTTCCTCTAAACCCACCTCGTTGATACTGGGTTTGTTGTGGTTGCTTTGTTTGTGAGGTGGAAGCCTCTGAGGATTGTGCTTTAAAACCTCCTCAAAACTGTGGTCTGTGAAATGAACCTCTATATGGTGTGGTGTACAAAGCGCCCATTGCTTTCGCAGTATCTGAGTCCTTTCTAAAGTTTTTCAATAGTGGTGTCCACTTCTGGGCCAAAGATGTGCTTTTTATCAAAAGGCATGTTAAGTACAGCCTGTTGAATTTCTGGTTTAAAACCAGAGGAGTGCAGCCATGCATGTCCTCTGATTGTAATGGCAGTGTTTACGTTCCTTGCAGCTATATCAGCAGCATCAAGGGCAGATCTTATTTGATTATTACTAATGGCTTGCCCATCCTCTACCACTTGCTACGCCCTCTTCTGGGGTTCTTTTGTGAGATGCTGTATAATATCCTACATTTCATCCCAATGGACCCTATTGCAGTGCTTGAGAACTGGCAATTCTCCATTGATTTGCTGACAGTGTAGCAACTCTTTTTCCAACTGCGTCAAATTTTCTGCTCTCCTTATCAGGAGGAGGTGCATCTCCTGAAGACTGGCTATTTGCCCTCATTCGTGCTGCACTGACTAACCACTGGATCTGGAGGGACCTGATGAGTAATGTAATCTGGGTCAGAGGGTGCAGGCTTATATTTTTTATCTACTCTAGGTGTGATAATCCTAGATTTTACAGGCTCGCTAAAAGTTTGGTCTGCGTGTTTTACCATGCCTGATAGCATTGGGAGACACTGGTACTTGGAATGTGTTGAAGTTAGTGTATGAAATAAAAATCTTCTTCTAATGGCTCTGAATGCATGGTTACCCCATGATAGGCTGCTGCCCTGGATATAACCTGGTTGTATGCAGTGGTATCTTCTGGTGGAGATGGTTTTGATGGGTAAGTATCTGGGTCATTATGTGGGATGGGATCAGGGTCATAAATATCCCATGGGTCTGCCATATCTCCTTGTGAATAAAATGAGTGTGTTCGTGAAGGCACTGGTGGTAGGCTGGTGTGAGGTGAGACAGATAATTGTGGAGAATGAGGAGGAGAATAATGAAGAGGTATTGGCTTCTCCTTTTGTTTTTGCACCTTTGCTGGTGGCTGTACAGGGTCAATTTCCTCTTGGAAAGCCAGCTTTCTTTTTGTTTTTAAAGGAGGTGCAGTAACAATCCTTCCTGTGTCTTTATGGATGTGTATTTTGGATTGTCTCTCATCCATAATTTGTAAAATGGGCTCAATGTTCGACTCTTCCTCAGAGGTTTTATGGGTTTCTCTCAATTTCTTTTTAAAGTCCTTGTTCCTCTGTATATGAGGATTTTTTCGGTACCGAAAATGTTGTGGAAGGTCTCGGCTCCGGAGCGGACTGCCGAATTTCTGACTCCAAAGAATGTTTTTTTTTTTTTTTTTTTTACTGGAATTGGAGCCTTTGATAGATTTACTCGACTACGAAGTAGACGGAGGAGTGGCCTTTTTCGGCGTCGATCCCGAAGGACGGTCGCCGACAGACTTTTTTCGGGCCGAACCATGGCCTTCCGGCAGTGGTGTGCCCAAGGCCTTAGAATGGATTTTGTGCATGGGTGTAGGGGCAGACGTACTCCCATACTGTCCAGCTGTGATGGGTCTGTTGTCCTCAGATTCCTGTTCTGATTCTGTGTCTCGGATGGAGACTGCTGTTTGCGCCAGCTCTTCTTCAGCGACGTTGAGATATTCACTGCTTTTCGACGCCATTTCGAGTCTTCGGGCTCTGCGATCTCGGAGAGTCTTTTTTTAACAAAACGATCGACAGGCCTCACAGTTTTCCTCCCGATGGTCTGGAGAAGGGCACAAATTACAAACAAGTGCTGGTCTGTGTACGGATACTTCGCGTGGCACCGAGGGCAGAATGGGAATGGAGTCCGATCCATCAGGCTTTCCACGCAGTAGGCCCGAATAGGCCCGAGTTGGGCGCACGTGCCCCGAAGGACGAAAAAATAAGTTTCCGATGGTACTACTGGTTCGATGCAAGATGGAGAACGAGATCAAAACAATACCGACGAATAGGGAGGTTTTCCGAATCGAAATCTCGGTGCGAGAGGAAACACGTCCGAACCCGACGGCGGAAAGAAAACAATCTAACAGTGGAGTCGATGCCCATGCGCAATGGAACCAAGAGGAGGAGTCACTTGATCCCGTAACTCCGAAAATACTTCTTCGAAGAAAAAGAACTTGTAACACTCCGAGCCCAACACTAGGTGTCGGAATGGATATGCGTAGCATGTGTATCTGCAGCTACACATGCCATCGAACATATATATATATTCATCTGTTCGTAGCATGTAGTGCTGCAGATTCACATGCTATGCATTATTCCGCAATCTAGTGTTGGGCTTGGAGTGTTGCAAGTTGTTTTTCTTCGAAGAAGCCTTTTCAGAGTCACGGGATCGAGTGACTTCTCCTCTCGGTCATACTGCGCATGGGCATAGACTCCATTGTTCGATTGTTTTCCCGCAAAAGGGTGTAGGAAGGAGTGATAGAGTATAATAATATAAATGTTGTATAAAAATAGTAAGTAAGAATAGATGTCCATGCAAATGTAAATGTATCAACCTATGTACAAAAGAGAAAAAAACTGCCACTACTACAGTCTTCCGGGGAGGGTGCATGTGAATCTGCAGCACTACATGCCACAAACAGATGTACACTGGGCAAGTGACATTTTCAGTTTGATGGCATGTGTAGCTGCAGATACACATGCTATGCATAGACTACAAAGCAGTTACTCTCCCCAAACATTGTGGTGGCTAGCCTGTAGGAGTTGGAGTTGTTTGAAATAATGTTCTTAAGACAGCTTGACCAACATTGGCCTGTTGCTTTGAAATTACATCTACACAATAATGTTTTGTAACTGTATGCGGAGTAGACCATGTGGCAGCTTTACATATGTCTGCCATTGGTATGTTTCCTAAGAATGCCATAGATGCACCTTTCGTCCTAGTGGAATGTGCTTTAGGTGTGATTAAAAGTTGTCTTTTTGCCTAAATGTAACATGTCTGTATACATTTAACAATTCATCTTGCCAACCCTTGCTTAGAGAAAGGATTCCCTTTATGTGGTTGTTGAAAGGCAATGAAAAGCGGTTTTGTTTTTCTTAAATCTTTGGTTCTATCTACATAGTACATTGGAGCTCTTTTAAAGGTCAAGAGTATGAAGGTCTCTTTCTGCAATTTAATCTGGCTGTGGAAAGAAGACTGGCAATACCAGTGTTTGGTTTATATGAAAAGGTGATACCACTTTTGGCAGAAATTTGGGATGTGTTCTAAGTACAACTTTATGTTTGTGTACTTGGAAAAAAGGGTCTTCAAGAGTGAATGCTTGTATTTCACTAACTCTTCGCGATGAAGTAATGGCCACTAGGAAATCAACTTTCCATGTTAATAATTAAATCTCACAAGAATGCATGGGTTCAAAAGGTGGGCCCATGAGTCTGGTGAGTACAATATTTAGATTCCAAGTAGGAACAGGTGGTGTTCTATGGGGAATAATAGGTTTTAATCCTTCCATGAAGGCTTTTAGAACTGGAACTCTAAAGAGAGGTATGTTAATAGTTTGCAAGTATGCAGTGAGATGGATTTTAATGGATGAGAAAGCTAGATTTGACTTCTGCAAATGAAGTAGATAGCATGCAATATCTTGTATTGATGCTGTAAGTGGATCAGTATTTTTAGATTGACAGTAGTAAACAAATCTTTTCCATTTGTTAGCATAGCATTGCCTAGTTGCAGGCTTAGATGCTCGTTTGAGAACTTCCATGCATTCTAATGGAAGTTTTGAGTATCCAAATTCTATGACTTCAGGAGCCAAATCGCTAAGTTGAGAGCACTGGGATTTGGATGACTGATTTGTCCCTTGTGTTGTGTTAACAAATCCGGTCTGTTTGGAAGTTTGGAGTGAGGTACTACTGACAGGTCTAGGAGTGTTGTGTACCAATGTTGTCGTGCCCACGTTGGAGATATGAGTATCATGGTGAGAGAGGTCTGACGTAGTTTGTTGACCAGAAAGGGAAGTAGTGGGAGAGGGGGGAAAAGCGTAAGCAAATATCCCTGACCGGTTGATCCATGGAGCATTGCCCTTGGAGAGAGGATGTGGGTGTCTGGATGCGCAGTTTTGGCATTTTGCGTTTTCGCTTGTTGCGAATACGTTTATTTCTGGTGCTCCCCACTGTTGACGTACCTGCAAGTGAATCTCCCATTTGTGTGTCTGTTGGTGCGTCCTGATTAGGGGATCCGCTAGCTGATTGTGTATTCCTGGAATGTATTCTGCTAATAGATTAATGTGATTGTGAATTGCCAATTTCCATATTGTTTGGGCTAGAAGGGACAGTTGAGCTTAATGTGTCCTACCTTGTTTCTTCAGGTAATACATGGTCGTCATATTGTCTGTTTTTATCAGAACAATCTTGTGTTTGAGAAGGGGTTGAAACGCTTTTAGGGCAAGGAACACAGCTAATAATTCTAAATGGTTTATGTGAAAATTTCGCTGTTTTGAATCCCATTCCCCTTGAATGGTATGGTTGTTGAGATGAGCTCCCCAACCTATCATTGATGCAGCTGTTGTTATTGTGGTCTGAGGCACAGGGTCTTGAAATGACCGCCCCTTCATTAAATTGCTGAGATTCCACCACTGAAGGGACTTGTGCGTTTGGCAGTCCAACAACACTAGATCTTGCAATTGGCCCTGTGCTTGTGACCATTGCTGTGTTAGGCACTGTGGTAGTGTCCTCATGTTTAGTCTTGCATGCGTTACTATTGCTTCGCCGGATGCCATCATTCCTAAAAGTTTCATGATAAATCTTAAAGTGTATTGTTGATTTGGCTGCATCTGTGGTATGAGATTTTGGAACGCTTGTATCCTTTATGTATTTGGATAGGCTAAGGCTCTTTGCGTATGTTGGCTGAAGATGGGATTTTTGGTAGTTGAGAGTGAACCCTAGTGTATGTAGGGTCTCTATTACGTATTGAGTGTGTTGTATAAAATTGCTTGATTTTATTAGCCAATCGTCTAGATATGGAAAGACATGTATGTTTTGCCTTCTTAGGTAGGCTGCCACTAATGCTAGACATTTTGTGAATACCCTTGGAGCTGTTGTTATGCCGAATGGCAAAACTTTGAACTGCTATGACGAACCTTAGGTATGCTCTGTGAGCTGGATGGATGGGTATATGGAAATACACATCTTTGGGGTCTAATGCAGTCATGTAATCTTGTTTTTGTAGCAGAGGGATGACGTACTGCAGAGTTACCATGTGAAAGTGTTCTGACAGGACGTATAGATTTAGAGATCTGAGGTCTAGGATGGGCCTGAGAGTGCCATCCTTTTTTGGGAATGAGGAAATATAGTGAATATACTCCTGTTCCTTGTTGAGAATGTGGGACAAATTCTATTGCCTGTTTTAGTAGTAGCAATTGTACTTCTTGCTGTAATAGAACATTGTGTTCTGGGGACAGCTTGCAGTAACGTGGAGGAGTGTTTGGAGGGGTAGAAACCAATTCTAGGCAATAGCCATTGCGGATAATTGACAATACCCAATGGTCTGTGGTGATATTTTGCCCCCCCCAGGAGATGTGTTGGGTTGAGGGATGGTAAATAAGTCACTGTTTAGATGGGGTAGGGGCTTGTTTTGAAGTTTGGAACTTGCCTCTGGTTCTAAAGTATTGGCCTCTATAAGACCCTCTAAGTCCCCCTCTCTGGTACTGCTGTTGCTGTTGCCCTTGTTTTGCCTGGGAGGTAGAAGCCTCAGTGGACTGTGGCTTGAATCCTCCTCTGAATTGTTTTCCGCGAATGGAGCCTCTATAGGGTGTTGTGTATAATGTTCCCTTTGCTTTGGCAGTGTCAGTCTTTTCTCAGTTTCTCTACGGCCGTGTCGAGTTCAGGGCAAACAGGGGCTTTTTATTAAAAGGCATATTGAGCACTGCCTGCTGGATTTCTGGTTTAAAACCAGAGGAACGTAGCCATGCGTGTCTCCATATAGTGATGGCAGTATTGACACTTCTAGCTGCTGTATCTGCAGCATCAAGGGCAGACCGTATTTGATTGTTGCTTATGGCTTGATCCTCTTCCACAATCTGTTGTGCCCTTTTTTGGTATTCCTTTGGGAGGTGTTGTAGGAGTTTCTGCATCTCATCCCAGTGGGCTCTATCATACCTTGCTAGCAAGGCTTGTGAGTTTGCAATTCGCCATTGGTTGGCAGCCCTTTGTTGCTACCCTCTTGCCAGCAGCATCAAATTTTCTACTCTCCTTGTCAGGGGAGAAACATCCCCTGATGACTGGCTATTAGCCCTCTTTCTAGCTGCACTTACTACCACTGAGTCTGGAGGAACTTGTTGGGTAATATAATCAGGGTCTGTAGGAGCAGGTTTATACTTTTTTTTCAATGTGTGGTGTTATCACCCTAGCTTTGACTGGCTCACTGAATATTTGATCTGCATGTTTAATCATGCGAGGTAGCATTGGGAGGCATTGATATTTTCAGTGTGTGGAGGATAGTGTGTTAAAGAGAAAATCCTCTTCTAGGGGTTCAGAGTGCATAAGCACCCCATGGTACGCTGCTGCCCTCGAAATAACCTGCGTGTATGCAGTAGTGTCCTCTGGTGGAGAAGGCTTAGACGAGTATAAGTCCGGGTCATTGTCAGGAATAGGATCTGGATCGTGGAGATCCCAAGGATCAACCATATCACCATATTGGGAATGAGTTGGTGAAGGCAAAGGTGGTGGGCTAGTGAGTGGTGGGGAAAAAGAAAGCTGTGGTGAATGAGGGGGAGACGTATGGATAGGTAATGGCTTCTCCTTCCGTTTATACATTTTCGCTGGTGGTGGAGCAGTGTCTAAATGTTCTTGAAAGGCCAATTTTCTCTTGGTCTGTAGAGGAGGTGCAGTAATTATTCTGCCAGTCTCTTTATGGATGTGAATCCTTGATTGTTCATCCCGTGATTTTGAGCTCTGTTTAAGATGGCTTGAAAGTCCTTGCTCTTCTGAATAAGAATACTTTTTCCTCTCTGAAGATGGTAGTTTTTTCGGGCCCGAAAATACAGCCGATTGTTTTGGATCTGAAGAGGAGTGAAGACGCTTGCTTGAGTTAGAACTAGAACTCTTGATGGCCTTACTCGAATCTGATACCGACGGAGGAGTGGCCTTTTTCGACGCCGAACCAGGTCAGTCGGTCGACAAGAGGCTTTTTTCGGGTCGAACCCTGGCTCTCTGGCAATGGTGTACCCAAGGCCTTTGAGGACTTTTTGTAAGTGGGCGTAGGGGCAGACGTACTCACGTGCTGACCAGCAGTGATAGGCCTATCTTCTTCGGAGTCGGGGTCTCTGATGGAAACCCCCATCTGTGCCTGTTCTTCCTCCATGGTGTCGAGATGTTCCGTACTCTTCGACGTCATTTCCAATTTTATGGCTCTCCGATCACACAGGGTCAAAACGATCCACAGGCCTTGCAATCCTCTTCTTTGTGATCGGGAGAAAGACACAGATTACATACAAAGTGCTGGTCTGTGTAGGGAAATTTCTTGTGGCATCGAGGACAAAATCGAAATGGAGTTCGATCCATCAGGCTTCGATGCGGTAGGCCAGAGTCGGGCATGTGCGCCCAGAAGGGCGAAATTTTGTTTGACGGTACTATCGGTTCTAGGCTAGGTGGAAACGCTATCTAAACAATACCGATGATTAAAGGAGTTTTCTAAAGTTTCCGATTCGAAATCTCGGGGTGAGAGGAAACACATCCGAACCCGACAGCAGAAAGAAAACAATCTAACAACGGAGTCGATGCCCATGCGCAGTATGACCGAGAGGAGGAGTCGCTGGATCCCGTGGCTTCGAAAAGACTTCTTCGAAGAAAAACAACTTGCAACACTCAGAGCCCAGCACTAGATGGCGGAATAATGCATAGCATGTCTATCTGCAGCTACACATGCCATTGAACATATATATATCTCCTGGGGGCTGTGATGGAGCACAAAAAAAAAAAAAAAAAAAAAAAAAAGCCTAAATACTAGCCTTTTCAGACTGCCCTATTTGGTAGCGCTAGACTGCTGAAACACCAGTCCAATACCGTCCCTATTTACAACACCTCAATATATGAATTGAGGCACTGCTTAATTAAATGATTCCTACTATTTCATTGGATTCGATTACTAGTGTGTCACCCCTGTGTGCACCATTCATTTGTACGTTAAGCATGTAATGCCTCCTAACATTATCGGTAGACCTGCCGCCTCATTAATTTCTTCACTGTTTTATGCACTTCTCCCTCCATTTGCTTCAACGAGGTCATCTGTAACCTAGAAACAATCATTCAACAGGTTTCTTGGAGACAATACCTTCACATATTTGATCCATTTTAGGTATTCGTTTGGCAAGGCTCCCAAAGTTAAATTACAACTTCAAGTCCAGAAGATTGTCACCCTACAGTAAAACCTACCCAAAAGGTGGACAACATTCTTTCAATGCACGCCAATATTGTTCCTGTACCTAACAAGCCTTGACTAATTAAGTAACTTCCTTCTTCTTCAGTCTGTTTTAAATTTTGGCCACAACCAGCTTGATCACTAGTCTAGTAAATGGTTGCTCTAATAAATCATTTTTTCTACTATATTAACGATTTAATTAATATCATTAACTGCCTCATCCTCAATATCCTTAAGAGAATTGTTTTGAGTAAGTGAAATTGCTCCCAATAGCAGGCCAATACTACATTTGATCTTTGCCCTTAGATTTCCTAATGTGGCAACTACAGAATAGCTCTGTGCGGGTAGGATTTTTAAGATGGGTCTAATTTCCTCCAGTTGGTGTTTTATTATTCACAACTTATCCTTTGTCCAGATCTACTTTCCTCACTGTAACAAAATGAAAGTCTCCCAAAATAGTGCACCAATGAGGATTGTACAAATTAGTTTCTGGAGGGTCAAAGACAGAGGTAAGATCAAAGGTCCTGCAATCTCCCATTCTTTAGTCTACAGAACCTCCTTCAAGGGGAAGCATGGTTTGGTTAACAGCACGCCACAGAAACCCTCATGGTTACCAAGAGTGTGCCGAAAGTGGCTGAAAAGAAAGTCAGTCAACTTGAGCTGCCAACTCACAGAATCTCCTCTATCATTTAGAGGTGATGATTTGCCAAGCTTCTCAGCTAGCTCTGTTGGATTCTTTTGAACTCTCAGCCCAACTCCCACATGGATACTGTTCTGTGCACATCCGATGGTCTGCCCTATTTGAAAGGCAGGCCCGAAATACCTTTTTTTGTACCCGTAACTATTTGGAGAAGCATGGCAAACTCTGACAGGAAAAAAAATAAAAACTGCACAAGGAAAGTTGTGCTGCTACTAAATGGACACTAGACACACAGCATCCAAAATGGCTTCAAGTCAGAGTCCTAGATGAAGCTCCGTGAAGTACTATATATTCCAGAGAAATAGGTGTCATTGTGCCAACTGACCATCACTAAAGAGATAAGAAAAATGATGCATAAATGTTAACACTAATCTAACACAGAGTCTCTGTCAAAACACTGTGGGTTTCCGGATGACATAGCAATGTCATTCTAGTCAGAGCTGAAGACAACGACTTAGGGGAAAATAAGTTGTACAATTCTGAACACAGTGCTAGATGGCAGACCACGCAGACTTGTGTAGTAGTACACATGATGCAAACCTACTCCAACTGGCAACTGGTTAAGAAATTTTACATTCTCAGTTATGTTGTAAACATCAAGAAAGGAGACAAGCAGTGTCCTCTAGGGAAAGTGTACAGTTAGGAAAAAGAACTACATACATTGAACAGGAGCCTAAGGGCGCCCGACTCACCTAAGATTTATTTTGGCATCAATGACTACACTACACGTTGGTCTTTGGATAACACATAGGCTAATTTCTATGTAGCTGCATGAAAAAAATAAAACATGGTTCTGTTACTCAACAGGAAAACTTTTACTCAATTAGAATGATAACTAATCACCCTGAAGTTAAACAAAATCTATTTAAGCAACTGTCTGCTAAGACCCAGGCGCTCCCAAGCCTTAAGAGGTACATAAGACCAATTAGGTTCAAATGTCACCAGCTTGAGGAATGACTAACAATTATCTTACAGCCCATATAAAAACACAAAATATGAAATAACTGTGCAGCTTATTTTAACATGTAAGCCAGGCAGGTAAAAAAACTGCTTTGAGTACTAAATCTTTGGCTCGGCTCTACAAGGTTTGTTTTCACGCCCACGGGTGGTACGATTGAACTTAGTTCAACGTACCAAAGCTTGAATGTTAAAGACAGGTTTTCAAAGTTTACAGCAGTCGGCCATTTTAGAATGCTATATATATATATTTTTTTAAAGTATGTGGGCATTGGCAGAAATACGAGAATGAGTGGTCTATTCCCAATTTCCTTGGAGTAGCAGTATCCTTAAACGCTGTTCACCTAATGCCTTCTTAGGTTACAGGCATAAAGTGATGGGATGTGAACAATAGGATTGTGGTCTTGACTTCGTGGAAGAGCAATCTACAAGATTATATGGTCATGCATTAGCCCAGCGGAACCCTGAAAAGTGACCCCATCCAACATTCATGTGCCTTTGCCATCAGAAAAACAGGATCACAAAAAGTTAAACCTACAGAAGGTACACACTAGACAGACAAAACAGCAGAAGTTGAAGAAAAAAAAAAGATGAATAGTATAAATAAATCTCAGGACCAATCATCCACCTAGACACTTGCACAATTAATTACCAGTTTAAAGAAGCAATTTTACTTAAGAAAAAAACCCTGTGAAAAGGGAAAAATTCAGTCCATACTGGACACCAAAGGGAAGATACAAGAAGCATACACTGTCAACTGCCTGCTCTCTTGGTGCAATTCTGATGCTTGGGGGGCATTTAACATTCTGGATTTGCTCACTTTAATGTTCTTCCAGGGAAACGATGTAATGAATTAAGTGTCTTGTGCCACAACAATTTGGGGTTTTTACAATAGACTCAACACTTATTTCAATGATTTGACAAATAGTTCATCTAGTGTGTTTCTTACAGTGATCAACTTAATCATACTTGGATACCTTCATTTTATAGTCTGTAATTTGCTAATACATTTAGCAGGAGCCGTATGAAAATTAGTTGCTGAAGGAAGCTCACAGTCCCTTCTCACTACCACTTCAATGCACGACATTTCTGTATTGTGTAGTAAAACTGGAGGGCTCGACTTCCAAACATCCACACCCCTAACCCACTGGCTTGAGTCCAATCTTGGCTTAACTGCAGCTGGAGATGAAAACAGGACTGGGTTCGGTCTGGGGGTGCAGGGGTGCTGTCTGGTGTCCAGATATAGCAATGACAGGATGGGTGGATCACAAAACTCTACTAGCATAGACAGAAAATACAGAGAAGGTAAAATAGTAAGTAGAATGAATGCAAAAGAAAGAACAAACAATAAAAACTTACTTGTGATCAGATAACCCTAAGTAATAAGGTACGTATGCAAGTTCTTCTGACTTCCACTGCTGCATATTTAAAATAACAAAGGGAGGTGGGCCATGACAGAAAACTCGCTGAGAGAATTCTCTCCATCCATCACACCTATTAAAAACATTAAAAAGAAAAAGGAAAGCAATTTACTATTTTCAGGAAGAACACAGCCTACATTAGAAACCCGGACAGCGGGTTTGTTTTCTTTTAGTCCAACTTAGATGAAAACGTTACTTATCGTTACCTATTGGCAATACTATCAATTCATACACTGTCATAAAATGTTAGACATGACCTTATTAAGACTTACATGTAGCAGGCGTTAGTAGCCTAGTCATTTCTTTGTTTGCTGGATAGGCTTGGAACCCCACTAACCCTACAGGGCACCATACCTCAAAAAACTGAATAAATAAAAATAATTTCAGCCACTAAGATGAGCCTCAATGATGGCATGTAGTTATGAAAGATACCAGAGCAGGAAAATCATAGTTACAGATAACTTTATTTTATTCCAGCACTGGACCTTACGTACATCACATGCACGGTGTTACCACTAAGTACAAAAAAACATAACTAAATATATTTTATTTTTTATTAAAAAAGGGTAAAAGGAGGTTAGATAAACATGAAAGATCATGGGTAATATGTAACTAGCATCTGCTAATTGATGCCCTCCCCATAGGGGTAGGTTACTGCTTCATTTATTGCCCCCACTCCATTTGCCCACAAACCCACCATTCTCCCAGTGCCCATATCCTGCATGATCTCCAAAACCATGACCAAGCCAGAGCTCTGACTCCAAACACTCATGCCGAAGCACTGTTAATCCTGATCTCTCTTATTGTAGCTGGTGCCAAGGAAAGTGGCATTATTAGAGCTATTCTCCAATTCTCGATGAGTCATTAGTTCTCAGGTTTTGCCTTCTAACTATTCTTCCTTTCTTACCCTGACATATGTATCCCTAGCGCAATAATTACAACTTTCTAATTTAAACCTTTCAAATACACAGGAGAGGTGGCCTGAAGAGTGTTAAGACTTTTCAGGAGAATTGACATCTTGAGTGCTGTGATGCACCCTACTGTTGTATAGCTATTTTAGCCAGATTTTAGACACATTATTTTAGCTAACTAGGCCTGCCGCTGTGCACTTTAACACAGTTACATTTTATTCAGCATCACTTTATTTTTCTAGCAATAGCTACATTTACGGTGCGGTTTTATTTTCTCTATCTCATTGTCCTTTCGCCTAGGAAACCATTATGTTCTTAGTAAGACATTTATTTCATTCTGTGCTTTCTACAAGGCTACAGTCAGACAGGGTTGCCAACAAACGTGGTGTGCTGTGTCTCCAACATTCACAGAAAAACACACTCATACGTGGGGACCATTATTTAGAATGTCAGCTGTTTTATTATAAAAACACCCATTTGTCCCAAACACTTTAGATGGAGATTCCAGCCAAATGACGACCATGACTGTATGCTGATTGCTTCGCTACAGCTACTTGCTTAGAGGGCCGAACCCCTGATCCACATGGGGACGGTGGATGTCTAGACTACAGGCTTCTTTCTCTAGCTATGGCGGATGATGTTCTCCCAGGGGGAAACCTGAAGGGCGGATAAGGCTTATTATGCTGTGCTCAAACATAGCGTAAGAAGGAGAGCTATAGATCACTCCAATTTGACAGTATGGTAGGACTTTTTGTGTTTCAATCTTTTAGTCACATGCTTGCTTTTTTTGTGTTTTATCATCCTACTTATTGCAACACATGCTATTTTATCCAAGATGCAGTTACTTTAATAAAATCTTATTGAACTATATTCAGCCTCTGTTGTCTTTGCCTATGTGAGACTTTTGTAACTGAGAGAAAGGGATGAGATCTGATTGACCACGATTCCACTGAGGAGTCTTTCTTCTCATGCGCCCGGTTGCCACAATCATCTTAGCCAGAGATGAGGCGCTGCTAGTTAGCCGGAGAACCAGGATTAGAATGACAGGTGTCCTATGGTGTGGAATCGTACTCAGTACCCACAATCCATGTGATTCTACCACTCAAATCCAGTAGCCTCATTAGCATAATGAGAACCTAAGAAACACTACACAGGAAAGCATTGTGTGTTTCCGACTGCCCAAGTCAGTTTTAAATGATGTTATGTACAGGGTAGGGAGGGTCAGAGTATTAGTAGGGTTTCCTGTTATAACCATTAAAACCTCACCAAAGTTAAAAGGTGTTTCTCAGTAGCACTACTGCTTTAGTGTCCTACAGTGTAGGATCAGTAAAAGTGCAGTCTCTAAATCAAAGTACTTTTCTGTGATGGACGCTCTCATTACAATTCTTTTGGGCCATGGTAAGTAAATCAATATAGCCTTTTGACCACCCACAAGGCCCCAGGACTTACTTCCGCTCCTCACTTTGGGAGCATGGCACACCTCATATGGATTCAGCTCACTTGATCACTGCACATTGCTGTTTAGTGGGCAGCAGACTGACAGCTGAATTCGGGGCAGCGTCTCATTCCAGGGGAAGAGGCACCACCATGAGGTCATATTCTTTCACTAACGGTGGGATGATTTGCCTTCTGAAAGCTCTGGTATCAAGTTGGTGACAGCAAAAATCCCTAAGCAAACGACAATGCTAAAACAAATCTCCTCACATAGGGTGCAGTAATTCCATTTTACAAATGTGAGTTTTTTTTTTTTTAAACTCAGTCTCCAAAACACCTACAATGACCAAGCAAACATAGCTGTACATTTGGAAGGTCTTAGAAGAGTTATTCCACCTACAGCTCCACCAACTCCTGCATGGAATCTTAACATTGTGCTCACAAGGCTTATGGGTCCACCATTTGAACCCATGGCTTTCTTGCACTCTTCAATTTCTCTCATGGAAGGTTGCTTTCCTGGTAGCAATTACTTCCTTAAGAAGAGTAAGTGAAATTCAAGCATTCACTTTATAAGAACCCTTCTTCCAAGTACACAAACACAAAATTGTACTTAGGACAAATCCAATTTTTTTTACCCAAAGCGGTTTCACTATTTCACATTAATCAGTCAGTGAAATTGCCAGTCTTCTTTGCACAGCCAGATTCAGTTGCTGAAAGAGCTCGCCACACTCTGGATTATATAGACAGAACGAAAGACTTTAGAAAAACAACTTTGTGGTTTTTCAACAGCCTCATAAAGGTAATCCTATTTCCAAACAAGGATTGGCCAGATGGATAGTAAAGTGTATTCAAACTTGCTAACTTAAAGCTAAAAGGCAATTATAAGTAACTCCTATAGCACTTTCCACTAGAAAGAAAGGTGCTTCAAAGGCATTCTTAGGAAATATTCCAATGGCAGAAATATGGAAAGCAGCCATTTGGTTCACTACTGTGTAGATGTGTTATCTCCACAACAAGCGAATGTTGGTCAAGCAGTGCTTAAAACACTATTTCAAACTACTTCAACTCCTACAGGCTAGCCACAGCTTAATTGGGAGAGGAACGGCTTTTCAGTCTATGCACAGCATGTGTATCTGCAGCTACACATGCCATCAAACAGAAAATGTCACTTACTCAGTGTACATCTGTTTGTGGCATGTACTGCTGCAGATTCACGTGCACCCTCCCTCCTCCCCGGAAACCTGTAGCCGGTGTAGTACTTTATTATGTAAATATGTATATACATTGCATGGACATTTTCTTTACTTTCTATATATATTTGTACATTGGTGCCATCCTATGTCCTCTGTTTATTTTAACAAAGATGTCTTCTGGACGATCCATCAGGGTTTGCATAAATCATGGACATATATTTTTTGACAGATGTCATTTACTCATTCTTTTGGCATCCCAGATCATTATTTTGGTCCTTCTGGTCCCGTTTTCTAGGTCTTCCTGCTTCTCTGGAAGTAATATTATGCTGTTCTTCCAGGTATAAGATTCTCACTGTTAGTTGATCTTGGTCCATCTTTCTCTCATCACTGCTTTCCTCTAGCTCTGATACTCTCCCAATTCAGTGACATTCCACTTTATTCCCTTTAGGCTTTAATTTCAACTCACACAGAGTGCCAAGCAAAGACTTAATTAAAGCTGTTGCTTCGATAATTGTCCTCATAGGTGACATTTTAGACTTTGAAGTCAAATTTCTGACTGTTCCGCCTGGTGTGTTTTGTCTTATTTGAAGCTGTGGTGGTTTTTAACTCACTCTGTAATTTATCTTTAATCACTCTTGAATTTGTCCTGTAGACCCGACTTGGAGTTGTCCAGACTGTCTAGACCTGGGCAGCTTGTGTTTATTCTAAGTGTCTGTGCCACTTTCCAGTTGCAATGGATTCCTTTTTTGATACCTATTTTTTTAAAACCATTAAAGCAATTAGTTTCATATCCACTACAGTAGTAGCAAGCATATTTCAATGAATCACATTTCTACTATTGCTGCTTCACCAAACTTCCACAAGTCCATAGTAGTCTCACCATTTCCCCAGGTCTTAGTGTGTTTTCTGTGGGCAGCCTCATGACTGGAAAGGTGGCTGTTTCATTTTTGTACACCAATCCATTCATCCATCCATCAGTCCCACTGCTAGAGTAGGAGGCCGAAGGGACCTCCATTTGCAAGTAATATCCCTCCTAGCCCCACCTGTGACTTACCCCATCATAATTCTTCCACATCTAGGGCCGCCCAAGTCTTCTAATATGCCCAACAGGTCCACTTGCAGAGTGAATTCTAATTAGCGATTCAGGACCTGTGATAGTGATCTCTCCTCCACACGCCAGAAGCCCGTTAGCTTAGGGGCAAGACCACACCATACGAGGGGGTAGGGGAGGAGATTCTGTGTGGGCGCATTAAAAACAGTGCAGCTGTGGTAATGTCCCTGCATGCCGTAAGCGTTTGGGTGTGAGATATGGAGGTAAAGGGAGTAGGATCAATCTATTCTTGGAGGAAATACAATGTCACGAGGGTCAGACGAGCATTTTGCCAATCCTGAGGACCCACCGAATTCTTGTTTTAGCACTAAAAGTCATCAGGCACATTAATCACCAAAGTAAGATACAGGGTGGATATTGCCCCTTTGCCAATGCTGCCCAATAGAAATTTGGCCTCCAACGGGCTGAACTCACATCAAAGGGAAGCCCACCTGCGCCTGTCCACCTCCGTTCCGCAGCCAGTGCCAGCCCTCGCCAGTCTCATACCAGGCATTAGCTCACGAATAGACCCCCTATAGAGAACTTATACGCAAGATGCCCTTTTGTGATTGTGAGAATGCATGGACGTCAATTCACCAAAATACCAGGGTTAGTGGTATGACATCACATGTTCTTTGACCCCCACTTTCACTCACACACACACACACTTAAACATAAACTTGCACTTGCATACTCTCTCACATAAACCCAATCTCTGCCGTAAGCACGCAATCAACATACATAAAAAAACATTTTTACTTACCTCAGCTGCCATTGAAGGCCATATTCCAGCTAACTGAACTCCATCTTCCATACACTTATATAGAATAATATATTATTCACTGTTAGTGTAAAAAAATAAATTGACAGAAAACAAAGCTATTTGTCACCTCAGAGGCCATGGGTCGCAAATGCAGTACCAGAGTTAAGCAAAGGGCAAGCCAGGTGTTGCAGCTGCGACCTCTGGGGAGCCCTAAATAACATCCATATGATATAGACAATTTGGAGCATATTGGGGGCCCTTTCTCCTGCGTTTGATGTAAAGGTACCTTCAACTGGAAAACGAGGCACCACTTAGTATAATTTCAAACTCAAAGTCACCTGTCACAATATCTGTTTCTGGTGGGCTCATAAATGCATGTTTTCTCCCCAAACACTCCCAAGAGGTTCAAGACCTTATTAGCGATCACCATCTTGAGTTTATGCTCAGTACTGAGTCCTGGCTTAAAATCTGGTCAAATCCACTTATTGTTGCTGTTGCACTCCCCCAGGCTACTCTATTTGCGCACATGACAGACCTGAGGGTGGGGTGGGGTGGGGGGCTGGTGGGAATGGGGGTACGGGCCATCTTTATTTCTTGGGACACCTTTCAGTTTGGTTCCCTTTAAGTAAATAATCGCAGTGGAGCTGAAAGTTTGGGTTTCTGGCACAAACTGAGCCACACCCTCTCTTTTGTGGGAATTTTGGTTTACCACCAGCTGGGTTCATGCTCAGGTTTCCTGCAATCCCCTTTCACCCTACCTATTACAATGCTTGAACTTTACTCTTCTGGGTGATTTTCAATGTCATTTCAAAAACTTGGACACAAGAGTCTGCATGATATTTAAAGGTGTTAGGTCTATCCCAAGCAGTGGTGGGCCCCACTCACTCAGGAGGCCATATACCTGACCTGATTTAGATCACTTTCCCCTCCTTATCTGTCAGAGTGCCTTAAGATCAGGAGTGGTTGGACCATTGGTTCATGCCTATTAATTTTAGTGGCATACGCTGGTCTCCCAGACAGTCGACAATCAGATGCTGCGTCTTTGAACACCCACAAATGGAGAAGTATGACTTGTGCTAATCCGATGAATTTAGTCGTAGAATTACAGAAGAGTTGTTGATTAACTTACAATCATTTAACTAGTGGCTAAGGGGCAAGTAGAGGATTTAGTTCCTTTAGTCGGCCCCAGTAGGAGACGTGCCGTCCCTTCAGCACCTTGGTTCATGCCCACGCTTTTTTTTTTTTTGCACATTTACCTGGAAGCAAATAGAACGAAAATTGTGTTTGGACTAGAAGGACGATCTGGTTAAATTAAGATCGCCCTGAAAACCTGTCACAAATCGATAAGGGAGGCTAAAAAGATGTTCTACACTTCCTGGTTGTGATTGCTAATTTTGATGCTAAAAGGATCTTCCAAATTTCAAAGGCCTTTTGTCAGCCTAAAGGCTTGCAGAGAGATATTCTACACTTTTAATCCCTGTGACAAACGGTCCATCTTTTTTAAGAGAAAAATCTAAAAGAAATCCAGTAGGACTTTGTATAAAGCAAGCCTGAGATTAATCATCCTCTAGAGCAGTGGTCTTCAAACTTGCTAATGCTGGGCCCCCCCAGTGGGAAAAAATAAATCATCGGGCCCCCCTCAAAATTTTTAAAAACCTTTCTATTAAGCTGACAATGCTTAAATAAGTCTAGACTTCTTTAAACATTGAAGTTAAGTTCTGTTACCTTTTTACAAGTGCAATAAACATGTTTCTTCTTTAATCAAAGCACTATTATCTGCAAAATCTTTCTTTTGGCCAGAGCCTGGCGCCCCCCCTGGGATCACTTGAGGCCCCCCTAGGGGGGCCCGTCCCCCAGTTTGAAGACCCCTGCTCTAGAGGCTACTCAGGCAGTGTAATTTACTAATTTGTCTCTAACGGACTTTCAACCCGTCTCCCTGTTACAATCAGAACAGGCTATCCTCACTTGTAAATCTGGTTCTCTGCAAGACCCCTGCTATCCTGCACCAGGCAACTGAAGTTGTCAATCCGGTCATAATCATATACTGATTACTTCACTGTCTTCTGCAGTAGTCCCTGAGCTCTGAAAAGTGGCAGTAGTCAAACCAGTTATAAATATATATATATATTTTTTTAAGTTGGCCGACTATTCAATCTTGGCAAGTTTCCAGCCCATATTGCTTCTTCCTGTACTTACCGAAATTTTGGAAAAATTGGTAAATGACTAACTGGTGACTTTTTTTTTTTTTAGAAAGATGGAAGGCTCTTCACCCTTTTCAATGTGGCTGTAGATCTTGACACTCCATTGAATCAGCCTTGTTGGAGGTTTCCTATAGTATAAAGATGACCATGGATGCTGAACACAATGCTGTTATGATTATTTTAGATGCTCCAGCAGCAATCAATACCATCTCTCGTTCAATACTCCTTCAGCGTCTCTTGGATACTGGGATTGTTGGCAATGCCTGGTCCAAACCCTTTCTAGCAGACAGAAGACAAATGGTACGCGCGCGGCAGAGGAAGGAGGCAGGTGACAGGCCCCCACCACCGATTGGCTGCTGAACTCACGGGGCGGGAGCAGCCCCTTTAAATCCTATCGCGCGCCCGCTTCCGCAGGACACGCCCGGGCAAAGCCCGGGCCAAGGGCGGTCCCGTCCTTTGCCCGTCAGTGCCCGGAAGAGGCTGGGCTGGGCCACACCCCTTGGTTTTTCAATTTTTCCTGTGTTTTTCTAGGGGTGCAGTGAGAGCCTTCCCTCTTTCCTTTACTCCCTTTTCTAAGTATGGGGAAGCGAAAGGCGCGTACCAGTCCTGATCCTGCTGTAGTTAAATCTAAATCCTTAAAACTTAATAGAGTACCGCAAGTCCCCTCAAATTGTGTCTCCAGAGAAATCGAAGATTTAATTGAGGAAGTGGAATCTATTCTTAAAGAAAAGGAGGGTAATGCCTGTAAGAGACTGAAACCTGGGACTCTACTTCCGTTTTTAACAACAGGCCCTAACATTTCTACCACTGCCCAGCCGTTGAAAACTTCTGCGCAAGTTCCTGCCTCATCTAGGCAGCTGTGTTTGCTCAAACCTCCTTCTCCACCTGGTCTAGCAGATAATTTGGATACTACTCTTCTTGATCCTATTCTTAGTGGCATTTCTTGTGCTAATCGGTTTTCCATTTTGGACCGCTCTGACTTGGTGGGTGATAAACAACCTTTGATTCCTCCACCTCTCCACTTCTTGTGATCCTTAAGGCGAAGATGTGTTAACAATAGTCTCTAGTTTAAAACGAGAAGTTGGGGAGTTGAAGGGTCTATTGTTTGAGGTTCTCAAACTACTCAAAAAAACTGACTTATCTCCTCAGTGCATTTTGATTCCAGCGCCAGCACAATCTTCCTGCCCTTTGGATCCGGTTGTATTGCCAGTTAATTCTTCATCGCTTGGGGATCTCAACAAGGGCCCTTCCAACAAGCCACCTCATGGGAAATATTTGGCCACTTCGACAGTACATTCAACATCTTCTTTCTCTAACTCTGACCAAATTGTGGCTCATTCCACTCATGTGTCTAATTCAAACTGGATCTATTTGTGCAATGTCCCTCTTCTCACATCTCACACCAGAGAAGATACTTCCTCTCTTATCAACAAGGTTTCATATTGGATCCGCCACACCAGGGGCTGTGCCTCTATTATTCATTCTGATATTGTCTTTGCTTCTCGTGTACATAGCTGTCCTGGTGGACGTGACACCATCAAAATTAACCTTGTTAATTCTGAGCTAGTTAGGGGGCTTTTGCAGATGGAAGACCGTAATATGTTAAGAACTGATTTGGACATATATTTTAGAGAAAGTTTGTCGGTTACTGGCCATAAGATCTTGCTCGCTTATCCTCTTAGGTCCAAGAAAAATCCTTGTAACGTTCCATTTTCCGCTGCTATGTCTGGTTCGCTGTCTTTCCCTGTCGATGGGGCCGCCTTGGTCCACAATCCCAAAGGTGCTGATACTCGAGACCCAGTTTTGTTAGGGGACACATCCGATGTGGATTGACTATGTCCTCTTAATTCCTGTAAATCCAGTGTTCCACACGAGTTACCTCAAAGATCTTTAATCAGCCCAGGTGGTCCTATTTTAAGTGCTTCATTTTGTATTCCTACAATAATTTCTGATCCAGTTCCGGACATTGATTCTGGCACGCTTTCTTGTAGCACTCCATCTTCTTCAGGGAATTTATTGTCCTGGAACGAGTCAGGTATCAAGAGCAAATTGTTTGATTCTGAGTGGGGGGCTTATGTTGAATCTTATTCCATCTGCATGTTTCAGGAAACTTGGGCAACGGATGGTGTGTACAGGCAAGGTTATTGTTCGTTCACAAAAAAGGCAATCCAATCCCCTAGGGGAAGGGCGGTTGGGGGCCTATGTACTTGGGTCAAGCTGTCTGAGATGGGTAAGGTAAAGGAAATTGCTGTTGACTCTTGTGACATTTTAGCCATAGCAATACAGCCAAGATCTGGTACCCCTGTGTTATGCATTAATATTTATAACCGACCAGGCCCTTCTAACCAACAGTCTGATACTATCCATCTTCTGCATAATTTCTTATCTGAATTTCATTCTAAATATCGTGTCATCATCGCAGGCGATCTCAATGTCCAAATTGAACTTGGCTCAGCCTTTGTTGAGTCCACTCAGGCTGAAGATGAAGTGTGGAATGTTCCCCCGCTTTCATCTCAATCTATGTCACTTATTCCCTCCCCTAGGGCGTCTCAGATAATAGACCTTGCACTTACATACGGCCTTCGTTTTGGAAATGGCCGATTTCCAAACGATAATCCTGCTAGGCCCACCTTTTTCAGAGGACACTATAGCAGTTTTTTGGATTATGTTATTTTAGATTTACGAATTTGGCACTTCATAACTAATGTAGAGGTGGGTCTTCCCCGTACTAGTGACCATGCCCCTTTGCAAATTGCATATAAGATAGCCTTAGTTTCAGTGTTTGATCTGCCCATTGTTTTGGTTGATTCCAACCATCTGTTGGAACTGTCCACTAATAGGCGTGCTATAAAGTGGCCCTCGTTTCTGGAATCTAATCTGCTGAATAATAAGCTTGGCGCTATGATGTCCTGCCATCAGCTTTTTGAGGATTCCATTGTATTATCTCCTTCAGAAATTATGTCCTCCCACGCGGCTCTTTTTGTGGAACTCAAGGAGCTTTTTACTAAGCCTTTTAAAACTCATTTAAAACCTTCTGCACCTAAATGTAAATGGTTTGACAAAGGGTGCCGGGTGGCCAAGCATCTTATCTGAAGCCTTAAAGTCAAAGAACCGGGATGCCATTACACATGCGAGAAGGAACTATGTGTCTACTCTCAAGTTATCAAAACTTAAATATGAGTAACATTTATGGGAGTGCCTGGCGGAGGCTGCTAGTACTCGTGATGCCAGGCTCTTTTGGACTTTGGTTTCGGGTAGTGATTCTGCCCTGTCATCTACTCCTGAATGTCATATTGATTCAGGAACTTGGTTCTCCTATTTTGGGGAACTGTATGGCTCTCAGTCGGATTCTGATGATACTTTCATAGATTTTGCACTGTGCCAGCCTGAAATGCCGCCCTTTACCTTAAAAGAAACAGAAATGGCAATTTGTGCTCAAAGATCTGGTAGGGCCCCTGGCCAAGATGGTATTCCTTCGGATCTGTACAAATCAGATCTATCTGTATGGACCCGGTACATCAATAGGGTATCAAACACTGCTATGGCAACTCAATCTTATCCGGTCTCGTGGAAGATGGCAATTATTGTCCCTGTTCACAAAAAAGGAGACAAGAGTTCCCCCGGGAATTATAGACCTATTAGCTTATTAGATAACTTGCAGAAAATCTTTTCGTACCAGTTGCTAACCAGATTAAAACACTGAATAACGAAAAACCAGGTCCTAAGTCATCTCCAGGCGGGATTCAGGGACAAGGTCAGTACCATCGATCAGATCTTCCGATTTACTACCATCCAGTGGAAGATCGTAGACACAGACAAAGGCCACTTATTTGTGGCCTTTGTCGATTTGAAATCTGCGTTTGACCTTGTCCCGCGTGCCAAGCTCTGGGAGGTCCTCAGCACTACTGGTGTTCCGGGTTCTATGATTAATATTATCAAGGATCTTTACTCTGACAACTGTGCTAAAGTCCGTTGGGGTGTTACTGGCGACCTGACTCCAGCTTTTTCAACATCACGTGGTGTGAGGCAAGGGTGCGTTTTGGCGCCCACCTTGTTTCTTTTGTTTATTAATGCTTGTTTGCCGTACCTTTTAGATTGCCAAAGTGATGCCCCTAGCCTGGGCGGGCAGAAGCTCCCTTGCCTTCTGTTTGCAGATGATACTTTACTACTATCACGTACTGCCATGGGCCTTTCTAGACTGCTCTCCAGATTTCTGGAGTTTTGTATTAACCATGGGGTATCAATTAATTCAGCAAAAACGAAATACATGGTCTTTGGGGACATTAGGCATAAAATGAAGAGGCCTGTACATTTAGAAGGTGTTCCCTTGGAGAGGGTGGGCACCTTTGATTATTTAGGCATAAAAGTGGAAGATTCACATCTTTGGCAAGCTCAACGCCAAAAATCTTTATTATGCCTGAAGCAGAGGGCGGGTGGTATCATTAGATTTGCCTCCAGATCCCCCAAATTTGCAATATCCCCTGCCCTCGAAATATATAAATCCCAAGCTAGGGGGGGCGCCTTATATGGCGCCGAACTCTGGGGCCATTGCAATTTGGTGAATTTGGCAAGGGCAGAAAATCAGTTTTTAAAAATGTTGCTAAAGGTCCCATCGAGCACTCCATCTTTGCCCATTCGACGGGACCTAAACCTCTTCTCAATCTCGCAGATTGCTGCTTTAAGGCCCCTGTTGTTTTGGATGCGGTTATGGACAACAGATGCCCTAATCCCTATTCGTTGTGGGCTTCTTAATTTGGTGGGCCGTGCTTCTATTATCAAAATTAAATGGTGTGTCTTTGTCGAACAATCTTTTACCCAACTCGGTCTAGGGTCCTATTGGCAGGATCCTATTTCTATTCCTAAAAATGCTGCACAGCTGTTAAAGGATGCCTTTTGGCATAATGTTCAGGTTGGCCAATTTGCAAGTTCTATCCCATTGTCTATGTCTGACAATTTCTTATCTGCCAAATGTCATTATGAATTTGAGCCTTTTATGGACGCAGCGTTATCTCCATTTGCTCGTGCCCTTTTTATTAGGTTCAGAATTGGGTCCCTTCCTTTGTGCTGCTTAACGTACAAATGGCCCAGCTCAATTAACAAATCTAAATTATGCCCGATGGGTTGTAAAAGTGAAGAGACTGTTTCACACGTTTTTTTCCACTGTCATGTGTACCATAAACAAAGAGCATTTTGTCTCATCCCGCTTTGCAAACAAATAGGTGTTAGATCTAGTTTCCATGCTGAGAGAATTTTAAAATGCGACCCGTCCGTTCAGATAGTTTTACCAGTGGCAAAATTTCTCGAGTCAATTTGGCGGTTGAGATTAGCAATTTTAAGGAAAAAGACTGGGTAGTTAATTCTTAGTTTTATCTATGTATATTTATTGAATTTTTGATGCAGGATTGTAGTTCCTGTCTCATAGGATATAGATATTGGTTTATTATATTATTGATTATTTATTGACCTAGGGGACCGGTCCCTTGCCTTATGTTGTGAGATTTTAAAAATGTGATTCATACGTCTAGATAGTTTTATCAGTGGCAATTTTTTTTTTTTAATTATTCTGACGGTTAAGATTTGTAATTTTAAGGAGTAAGATTGGGGATTCAATTTTTAGATTTATTTATGTATATTTATCAAGTTGGATGCGTGATTTTAGTCTTTACTCTTTAGGATACAGATATTGGTTCATTATATTATCAACTATTTATTGATTTATGGAACCAGTTTTTTGCTGAGTGGACCCTTTTTTATACTAAGAGGTGTTTACCTGGTTGTTATTTTGTTTGATTTTTAAACTTTTTAAATCTCCTACTGTGTTTTTATTTTTAGTACCTTCTTGTTCTTAAAAAAGTCCTTTTTCTCTTTGATGTGTATTATACTTTTATGGTATGTTTTCTTACTTACCGAAATAAAGTTAGATGATGATGACAAATGGTATGTATTGGGCAGTTCTCATCTGAGGCAGAAGCCTTACCTTTTGTGGTGGCCCACAGGGCTCCTCACACTGCCCTGTGTTATTTAACATGTACAGTGCCTCCCCATCCCCACTCTCCTTATATCAGTGATCAGATCATTTGATATTTCGGCTACCTCTTATGCTGATTATACCCAAATGATATTATCGGTGGACAAAAATTCCTTTGGGTCAGACAACTTTAAAAACGATTTTGCCGACATAGGGCCTCATTCCGACTTCAGCGGTCTTCATAGAAGACCGCCGAAGCCGCTGTGCTAGCCTACCACCAGTGTTGGCGGTAAGCTGGCTGCCCTATTTGGAGCTTTCCGCTGGGCCAGCGGGTGAAAACAGTGTTTCTGCCCGCTGGCCCGGCGGAAAACTCACAACATTGACGCTGGCTCGTAATCAAGCCAGCGGCAATGTTGTTGTGCATCGGGTGCGACAGCACCCGTCGTGCTTTTAATTGCCAGTAATTCGGGCAGTGAGAAGCGCAACAGGCTGTCCATGGGGGCCCCTGCAGAGCCCATGCCTAAGTGCTTGCAGCGCTGCTCTGGTGGATTGCGACCGCCAAGACCACCAGGCTGTCGACAGGTGGCAACCTGGCAGGGCTGGCGGCTGCTTTCGCGGAAGTCCGACTGCGACTCTAGCGGTCTTGTGACCGACAGGGTCCAAATGAGGGCCAGAATTCGCAGGATGTAAAAAAAACATTTGAAATGCAAAACAGACAAGAATTAAATACTTCTATTTGTGAAACATAACCTGTTTTCCCCTAAAATCTGGTGGCCTGACTCCCTGCCGGCCCTCACTAATTTTAGGAGTTATATTTGATAATGTTTTGTCTTTTTGACTACAAGTACTGTCAATGGTCGAAGCTTTTCTCTGATCAAATCTTGAAATAAAAAAAATAAAAAAATCCTTGACTTTCTCCCCTCAGCAGCTAGGAAAACGGTGGTCTTTGCGATTATAACCTCAAGGCTGGACCACTGTAACAGTCTATACTTAGAGAAGTTTCCAAACAGCTTCTCCACAGGTTTACAGGTTGACCAGAACTCAGTAGCTAGACTAGTGCTGAGACTTCCCAGGAACAGTTCAGCTTTTAAAGTGCTTAGAGAATTGCACTGGCTGCCAAGCCAAAAGAGAGTTATTTTAAAGACACAGGTTTTTAGGTCTTTTCAAGGTATGGGTCTAAAACACCCATCTAATCGGTTTACGCAAAATAGGACTATAAGAACTCTCAGATTATCAAACTCCAATCTATTGACTTCCCCCACTTTCAGACTAAAATCAACTGGAGGAAGGCCCTTTGCCGTTTTAGATTGTAAGGCCTGGAACCAACTTCAGGTCCTTTTCGACTTACAATTAATAAGTCAGTTTTAGGAAATATGGCTGTTTTCTGCTCCAGATTACCCGCCTCTTCAGTTCATACTCTTGCATCGGTCTATGTAAACTGGATGTGTGTGTGAGCTTAGGGCAGGATGCTTGGTTTGAGTGGTTGTGCGCTTAACAAGCCCTGGTTTCATTCATTTCATGATGGCAATATCCTGCTGCAGTTTCTCAAGGACAGTGACTGTGCTAGGGCTTGTGCATTAGGCTGTAGTTTTTGTGAGTGTTTCTTCAAGTTCTACCCCCTTCCAGTGCTAAGATGCACTTGGCAATGTTGTCTGCTTCGACTGTTGGGACGTTGTGCTCTTGGTACTCCCTGGCTTTAAATCTCCACAGTTATACAAGAGATTTTTGCCCTAGAACTTCACTGCTGCTTGGTCGGCGGATTGTCCCACTTTAGTTGCCTCATGCGCTGCTCACTTTCCTAGTCAATAGGAATTTCGGGCTCTGGTGTCAATTTCACATCCCATCAGGCTATAAGGCACCACTGCATAGTTTCCTGCATGCTGCAGTATCTTCTCTTCAAATGGGCCTGCGCCTCCAAGGTTGACACTTGTCACCCCTGACATCCGTGGGTCTTTTTTTTTTTCTTTTCTTGAAGGTGTCCAGCTCCATATATGTCTCCAGGACCTCCTTCCTTGTATGTACACGAGCGTTTGGCAGTTTTCTCTTCTTTAGTATGGGCCTCCCAGACCCATTTTGCTATAATCTCATACATCCAGGCCTCAGTCCGAAAGCTTCATTTTGCTGCAGCTGCCAGAGTCTGTATTTTCCCTGTTGTCTGCTTCCTCAGTCTATACTGTGCTCTGATCAGCTTCCATTACCAATGTTTGGGAATTTGCTGGACAGTGCTTTTATGGTGGCCAGAAAGGATCTCTCATCTTCCAAGCCTGCCCAGTTTGTCAACCGGGCAATAGACCTCAGGTTTTTCAACATTAGATAGTGTCACAAAAAGATCCTTACAATGGCAAATAAATGACAAAATAACTACTTATAATCTATAAAAAGAGAGGGAAAAACATACATTTCAAACTTCTCGTCACTTCTGTGAAAGTCACATTTCAGTAGCCTTTCTTTAATGCTTGGAAGCCAGGCTCATCACATCACATCTTCTATGACAGTCCCACTGAAGACCAGAGATCTTTGTTGAAGCAACCAAAACAGTAGGAATAAAAGAGTGGAAGGACTGTAAGGAGGCAAAAGAAACAAATGGGCAAAGGAGATAAAAAAAAGTGGGTGGTACAGGAAGGAGAAGATGCTACACAGCAATGTATGGCCCAGGTCCATGTGTGGGGCAGTTTCAATTTCTCTTGTCTTCACAGTCTACCTTTTAACAACATCCCATAGCAGGAGCTAATGATTCCTCTACAAAGATTGGTCTAAATTCACCATCCTCAAGGAACGTCATTAGGGCAGGTGGGCTCAACATCATATAGGGAAGAAGTTTTCCCATTAGCAAGTAAGTGCAGGAGACTCCGGGCATCAGATATATTCTACAAAGATGTTATCTTTTACTAAGCTAAGATTCACAGAGTAGACTATTCTGGATTGTACAAACCAAACACCTCACTCTCTAGTCTCATCCCAGTGGGCAATTGGTGTTGCCATATCACATCCATTCCTCCCTTTAAGTCACAGCTATTTTTATTTTTTTACCCATTTCTTATTCCCCGGAAGGGACCTTAATCGAATTCTTTGGCTGCTGTACTCTTCCCTCGCTGCTGTGCTTTTTTCTCCAGGACCTTACAACATTCATTGTGTGGCAATTTAATTTGTCTGATTACTGAGGCAGCTAGTTTACTTCATGGGCAAGAACGTTTAATGTCCATTTTGTTTTAAGGACAACTAAACATTAATTTGTAGTAAGCCAGAACAGATGTGTCAAGCTTGTGCTCACAGCCAGTCAGCAAGTACAGAGTAGATGCAATTATGAGCTGAAGAGTGTAACAGCCTTCGACTGGTCAGATGGTCATAATGGCAGTAATGTCTGGATTGGATAAGGAATCTTCAACCCACCACCAGCCACATCTTTCTTAGCTCGAGTGCGCGCACAGGAGGAGGAGCTGTTGGCTGTAGAAAGGGGCACAAGCATGCAGCTCCCTATAGTACACCTGCCCCACTTTCAGCTAAGAGGCAGTCTTATTTATTTCTGCCCAAGCCTCCCACCCTGACCTCTATACTACCGCAGGCCTCTCATGGTGTCCGCTCAAGTGTCTTTCGTAAACAAGATTCAGTTTTTCAGCCTCTCATGTTGCCTTTTGGTTTCACATCCTAGTTCTTTACTTTCCAAGTGCATCAGATGATACATTGGGCACCTGCATTATAGCTCTTTGCTTACTACACTGGCCTCAAGTTTTCATAGGGCCCCTACCCTGCTGCTTTGCTGCCTCTGGCCCTCGTTGACGAATGTCAATTCTGCCAATCAGTTCGGTTTCCCCTGGAGATTATTTTCCTTGGGCTCATGTTCTAATGGGCTTCCTGCACTAAGCTTTTTGCCCGTCTGCCTCTAGATCTTCTGTGTTGGGCTTGTCTGTGCACTCTTCTGAGATTTGTGCAGGCAAAACTAGGTGATACAAACCTTTGCTATATTGTGGCACAGATATATTGATGCCATTTTGGTCATCTGACATAGCGACACTAACATCGCTCTTGAATTTGTTCAGTAGATTAATGGATGTGACCCTTATTTAAAATCTACCCATACCATAAACAAAAGCAGAATTAGTTTCATACGCACAGGCACTGAAAACCAAGGATGGTCGCTTTTTGACGAAGGTGTTTTACAAAACCAATGTTTCTTCATTTTGACAGTTTTCACCTATGATCACTATGGGAAAATCTCCCCTTTGGTCAATATCTACAAAATAAGGAAGAACTGTTCAGATATTCGTACTTTTGAAGATCGAGCTGATGCACCCGGAAACAAACTCACATTCCCCTGTACCCTAAAATCATGACAAAAACCTGTAAGAGAGCACTCCTAGAATGCCAACTAAAACAAAAATGTCATAGGTTTACCTGTCACCACCTACTCCATAGTCTTGTTGAAGCAAGTAAGGGAGAAAAGCACGTGGGGCTAGCCCAGAATATCAGACAAAAGAAGTCATTTACAATCTCTTTTTTTTTTTTAAACCCTACAGAGATTGACAGCAAGACTCCACTCCACTCAAAAGTTTAGAGCAGGTTAAGAAGGCTTGAATGAATGCAGCTTTTTATAACATGGCTTTGTCCTACCTACCCACGAGTTTGCAGTGTTCTTTTCACGTGGATGAGTGCAGTGGCACACTTACACACATGTAAAGAGGATCGTCATCATTTATTTCCTGTTGTGTCCCCCTTATTATATGTAATATGATTTTTTAAATATATATTTTGTACAATGTCTGCCAAAGAAACTTCAGAAAAGTTCGCAGAGCAGGGGCACAGTTTCCAGCTGACTTTCAAAATTGAGTATTGTATGGATGAATGATGAGAAGGTATAACTGTGAATAGCTAGGGATCCCGGTCCCCACTTAAGTCAGGGACCCAGTCAGGGGTAAGTATAAAACATGTTGACCATGCAGATGCAGGGTTAACTGACACCCCAAGGCTTCACCTTTTATCTGTTTTCAACTAACTCTAGACCCTCCTAAGGGAAAAAAAAAAAAAGATTTTTATCTCGTACATTGGATCCCACATCTCCACTACCCATCATAAGTACTCCCTGTCAACACAAGGGATCAAACGCACTAGATGTTTCTCTGGCTGATGATGAAGCATGACAGCCAGGGTGGTGTGTGAGGCCTTGCCTTAAAATGTAATAAACATCTTTAGTCCTTATGAATAGGGAGAGTCTCAAGGAACTGTTTTTGACAAAACAGCAAGTTACAAAATGTTTGTAAAGGTCTGGAAAACTACGCAAATTAAAAATACAAATAAAAACATTTGCTCAGGATTAAACAATCGGGATAAGTGGTACATGGATTAGATGTTCACCATCCTTGCAAATCTACACAGGAGTCTTGGTGCAGTGTGTGCCAGCGCCAGGGAAACGTGAAATGTATAGTGGTAGAGGCAAGTATTTAAAGGATGCATACAGGCTAATTAGTTTGCTCATACTTTGCATGGAAGGGGCCTTACTAAAAATGGATATGGGGAGCGAGTGTGACAGATTTGAAGATTCCTGCTTTCCTTTCTGTTTGGAGTGAAAAATATCATGAGCCTCAGGAGTCCACTCACATCTGTTAAACTTGTATATGTGTTGCTTTCAGGGTTCAAACTCCTCACTGGGCTTCTGTGTCTTTCCTTTTTGTTCAAATTGTCTTTTACTTCTAGAACCCAGGATGGTCTCCTTTAAATGAGCCCATGGAGCTATGATTTCACCCCCAAACAGGCAAGACGAAAGCTTTTCTTCCACTGGAAAGAAGTCACATGCAAACGTAGTGACTACCTGATTGGGTCCCGTTAGACATTCTACTCAGGAGCAACAAGATCGCAAACCTCTCTTGAGAGGCACGACACAGGACAGCAGCCAGATTACAAAGTGAGAGCAGCCAGAGTACAAAGTGAGAGTGCACTAATGTAGTAAGCTTTATAGCAATGTTTTCTCTAGGCACACATCACAAAAGTATCAAACTCTACTCCCTCAACTCATGCATCAACCTTGTTAAATACTCCCCCCCCCCCCCCAACTCCTTTGCTGGCTTGCAAATCCCTCTGTGAACCCCCAAACTATTCAACATCTTGTTTTCCGTGCAGCCCCATATAAGACCAATTCCTTCTGTAATTCCCTGCCCAAAATCTCATCTCTAGTTCTGAGTCCAATCCTCTCCTTTCTGCTCCCTGACTAAAAACACACAGATCTCCAACTCCCTTCTGGCATCTCTGCTCTCTTGCTCCACACGTAGGTCTGCAACCAGCTCTAGCCACCTCCAACTCTCCTCACTTTTCTTGCTACGTCTAAAACTCTACCATTCCTCTACTTTCCATCTACTTAACTCCATCTTTGTTCTCAGTGTAAACTTCACTTCTGTCCTGTTCAAGCTATCAATATAACAACTCTACCACCCTGCCAAGTCCCCATGCCTTCACTTGCTACCTGGCCAGGCCCCCTGCCAGCAATGTGGTTCCATGTCTTAATCCCATGTCTTTCACACCAGTCTCCCCTCTGCCTAATCCATGTACCCGCCAACCTTAAATTATCAAGGTCTTTCAATCTCTAGTCATGAACTCAAAGGTCATCACCGTCTTCCACTGCAATCCCACTACCACTACTGGCCAACTGTGTAACCTCTTCCTTAAGACATCCCTGGCTATTTGTGTAATCCCTCAGGCATCCCTAGCTCTGTGTAACCCATCTGCTCCTATTACTTCCCTTTGAAATTCCTCTCCCACATCTCAACCTCTTCCTGCTGTGAATGTTTCCATGTCCGATTGGTAGTGAAACATTTAATGGCGAGGTGCCCAATGTTTGTGTGTCAGGGTATGTTAGGATCATGTTATGGTCCAGAAGAAACCTAAATTTCCTATTAATCTCCCTGTGCTCAGTGGACTGGCTTCACACTGACCTACATAGTTTCTATGTACTTGTTTTCTGGCTGCTTGACTACAGGAGACGCCTAGCAAGGTTTCCATTGCACAACCCCATCCTGGGAATTTGAAGTTGGATACTGGCGCAACCATCTCATACTAACCCTCGCAGGGTAGAGGTGACTGGTGGTTTCAGTAAGTTCTCCCTCTTTCATTCCATGTACTGTCCCACCCTATTATCCTCTTGCAAATGCCCTAACACGTTCACTTTTCCATCTTTACCTCTACTAGGGTTGTTGTCTTAGTCCCATCATGTCTGTTGACTCCTCAGATATTCTTCCTAGATAAAAGCACAGCTCAAAGTAAAACCAGTCACAAGCCACACTGCATGTTCCAACCTGTATCTGCACCTAGACGCTTCACATGCAACCTGCATTTTATAGTTGACTTTCCAGTAGACAGATGTGGTGGTAAGAAATGTTAGGAACAAACGACGGATTTTGCTCGAGATTACTGTCATCAGGTCCCCTGGGTTGCTTTTCTAATGTGACGCATGCCAGAGCTTATTCCATGAAGTAGCTGAATAAAGCAATGCCAGTTTAGGTGTCAAAGTTCTTTGAAGCGGACGCTTGGAGTGTTACAAGTTGTTTTTCTTCGAAGAAGGTTTTCGAGTCACAGGATCGAGTGCATCCTCCTCTCGGTAATACTACGCATGGGCATCGAGTCCTTTGTTAGATTGCTTTCCCGCAGGAGGGTGAAGTAAATAGTGTAGAAATGTATATTTATATATATGTAAAAGAAAAAGATGTCCATGCAATGTATATACATATTTACAATATATTTTACTACAACGGCTACAGGCTCCCGGGGAGGAGGGAGCGCGCATGTGAATCTACAACACTACATGCCACGAATAGATGTCTAATGGGTAAGTAACATTTTTCAGTTCGATGGCATGTGTAGCTGTAGATACACATGCTTTGTATACTGTAAAGCAGTCCCCTCCCAAAATAAGCAGTGGTTAGCCTGTAGGAGTTGGAGTAGTTTGAAAAAGTGTTCTAAGTACTGCCTGTCCAACATTTGCTTGTTGGCAAGATAACATATCCATACAGTAGTGTTTAGTAAATGTGTGTGGTGTAGACCATGTGGCAGCTTTACATATGTCTACCATTGGTATATTCCCTAAGAATATAATTGAAAAACACCCTTTTTACTAGTGGAATGTGCGTTAGGAGTTACTGGTAACTGTCTTTTTTTTAGCTGTAAGATAGCACTTTGATCACACTTAACTATCCATCTGGCTAATCCATTTTTTGAAATCGGATTACCTTTGTGAGGTTCTGAAAATGCCACAAGGAGTTGTTTGGATTTTCTGAAATGTTTTGTTCTGTCTATATTATACATGAGGGCTATTTTAACATCAAGGGTGTGAAGAGCTCTTTCAGCAAATTAATCTGGCTGTGGAAAGAAAACTGGCAATTCCACTGAGTGATTGATATGAAAAGGTGAAACCACCTTTGGTAAGAACTTTGGATTTGTTCTAAGAACTACTTTGTCTTTATGAATTTGAAAGAAAGGTCCTTGTAAAGGGAACGCCTGAATTTCACTAACTCTTCTTAAAGAAATGATTGCTACTAGGAAAGCAACTTTACAAGAATGCATGGGTTCAAATGGTGGTCCCATAAGTCTTGTGAGTACAATGTTAAGATTCCACACAGGGGCTGGAGGAACTGTTGATGGAATAACCCTTTTAAGACCTTCCATAAATGTAAGCAGCGATATCTGCTAAATGAATCCTAATAGATGAATATGCCAGTATTGCTTTTTGTAAGTGTAGCAAATAGATATTATATTGTACTGAAGGTTTAAGTGGATCAATATTTTTGGGTTGACAATAGGAGGCAAAACGTTTCCATTTAGCTGTGAAACATTGTCTAGTTGTTGGTTTGCGTGCTTCTTTTCGAATATCCATACATTCAGATGGAAGCTATAAGTAGCCAAACTATGACTTCAGGGGCTAAATCGCCATGTTGAGTGCGCTGGGATTTGGATGTCTGATTTGTCCTTTTCTTTGAGTCAACAAATCTGTTCTGTCTGGCAGCTAGTCATGTGGTACTACAGACAGGTCCAATAGCGCTGTGTACCAATGTTGACATGTCCATGTGGGAGCTATGAATATCATAAGGAGAGTAAGGCTTGTTTCATTTTTATTTTTTTTGGAGATGGAATTAGTGGGAGAAGCGTAAGCAAATATTCCTGACCAGTTCATCCATAGAGCACTGCCCTTGGATTGAGGGTTTGGGTACCTGGACGCGAAGCTTAGGAATTTTGCGTGTCCTTTTGTGGCGAAAAGATCTATGTCTGTATGTCTGGGGTCCCCCACATTTGGAAGTATTGTTGAATCACTTGTGGGTGAATTTCCTATTTGTGGACTGCTTAAGAGGTCCGCTAGCGGATTGTGAATTGCAGAGTATCTTCCAGGGATACACAATCACATTCAATTACTGGCAGAGTTCCTCATGGTCTGTGCTAAAAAGGACAATTGAGATGAGTGCCCCCCCTCCCCCTGTTTTTGGAGATCATACATTGTGGTCATATTGTCTGTCCTTATTAACACTACTTTGTGTGTGATTTGTGTCTGAAAAGCTTTGAGTGCTAGGAATACTGCTAGTATTTAAAGTAGTTTATGTGATAAGTTTGTCGAATTGAGTCCCATTCCCCCGTATAGTGAGGTTGTTGAGATGAGCTGCATTAGTGATGCATCTGTTGTGATTGTGGTCTGAGGCACAGGGTCCTGAAAGGGCTGCCCTTTTGATAGGTTGGTGTAATTCCACCATCGCAGTGAGCAGTGAGTTTGGCGGTCCAACAACACTAGATCCTGAATTTGACCCTGTGCCTGAGACCACTGTTGAGAAAGACACTCCTGTAGTGTTCTCATGTGGAGTCTTGCATTGGGGGACTATGGCTATGCATGAAGTCATCATTCCCAATAGTTTCATCACTAGTTTTACTGTATAAGTGTGGTTGTATTGTAGTTGAGATATGAGATTGTGAAATGCTTGGATCCTTACTGGATTTGGATATGTTAATCCTGATTGAGTATTCAGAATTGCTCCCAGATAGGGTTGTATCTGCGATGGTTTCAGGTGAAATTTGTGGTAATTGATTGTGAATCCTAGATTGTGTTGGATGTCTATGGTATATTGAGTATAAGGTTGACAAATTTGAATTGTACTGGCTTTTATGAGCCAGTCATCTAGATATGGGAAGACATGTGTTGTCTCCAGGGGAATGCTACAACGACTGCTAAGCATTTAGTGAACACCCTTGGTGCTGTTACCCTGAATGGTAGCATTTTGAATTGGTAGTGGTTTCCTGCAATGACAAATCTAAGATATTTTCAATGTGCTGGATGTATTGGGAATGCGAAAATAAGCATCATTGAGGTCTAATGCTGTCATCTAATCTTGTTTTTGTAGTAGGGTGAATGTCTTGTAGAGTGACCATATAAAAGTGTTCTGAAATTTATAGATTGAGGGGTCTGAGGTCTAATATTGGTCTTTGATTACCATCTTTCTTTGGTATGAGGAAGTATAGTGAATATACTCTGCATCCTTGTTGGGATATAGGCACTATATTGATGGTTCCTTTGAGTAGTAGTGATTGTACTTCCTGTTTTAATGAAATGGGATGTTCCTGAGTAGGTCTGTGTGAACGAGGGGGAATGTTTGGTGGAATGGAGATGAGTTTTAGGCAATAGCCATGTTGGATAATTGATAGAACCCATTGATCTGTGGTAATGTTGTACCAGTGTGGGTAAAAATTTACCAGTCTTCCTTCCACAGGAGATGTATGCTATGTGGGGATTTGTAAGAAGTCACTGTTTTGTTAAGGTAGACGAAACTCTGGGAGAGGCTGACTTACCTCTTCCTCTATAACTAGCTCCTTAATAAGAGCCTCTGAATGAACCTCTGTTATAAGAAGTGTGGCTCTTGTCTTTGTTGTGAGGTGGATGGTTCTGTGGCTGATGTTTGAAACCACCCCTAAATTGTGGCCTACGAAAAGTGCCTTTAGTCGGTGTGGCGTTTAATGCACCTTTAGTTTTAGCTGTTTCTGAGTCATTTTTATGCTTATCTATTGTGGTATCAACTTCTGGCCCAAATAAATGTTCTTTATCGAAGTGCATGTTTAATACGGCTTGCTGTATTTCTGGCTTAAATCCTGAAGCTCTAAGCCATGCATGTCTCCTAATGATTATGCTGGTGTTGACTCCCCTTGCAGCTGTATCAGCTGCATCAGTAGCACATCCAATTGCATTATTAGAAATAGCCTGCCCTTCTAACACTATTTGTTGCCCCCTTTTTTGATGTTCCGGTGGAAGATATTGTAAGAAGTATTCCATCTGATCCCAATGAGCCCTATCATACCTCCGCCAGACCCCACCCCCAACAACTCCTCCCACGCCGACCGCATCACCACCTGGACCCAAGTAGACGACGCCGAAACCCTAAAGACCATGAACTTCATCCACTCAGGATCTCCCTCTGACCCCTGCCCACATCACGTTTTCAACAAAGCTGACGTCACCATCGCCCCCAAACTCCGCAAGATCATCAACCTTTCCTTCAACACCGCTACCTTCCCGGACAGCTGGAAGCACGCAGAAATCCAACCCCTCCTCAAGAAACCTAAGGCTGACCTCAACGACCTCAAAAACCTCCGACCGATCTCCCTCCTCCCTTTCCCAGCGAAAGTCATTGAGAAGATCGTCAACGCACAGCTCTCCCACTACCTCAAAGACAACTCCATCCTAGACCCTTCCCAATCCGGTTTCAGACGCAACCACAGCACAGAGACTGCACTCCTCGCCGCCACAGATGACATCAGACAACAAATGGACAACGGCGAAACCTCAGCCCTCATCCTCCTAGACCTCTCCGCTGCCTTCGACACGGTCTGCCACCGCACCCTACTAAATCGCCTCCATGAAGCCGGTATCCAAGACAAAGCCCTCAACTGGATCTCCTCTTTTCTCTCCGGCAGAACCCAGAGAGTCCGACTCTCACCCTTCCGCTCCGAAGCCACCAACCTCATCTGCGGCGTCCCCCAAGGCTCCTCACTAAGCCCAACGCTGTTCAACGTCTACATGGCCCCCCTCACACAACTGGCCCGCCAGCACAACCTCAGCATCCTCTCCTACGCCGACACCCAGCTCATCCTCTCCCTGACCAAAGATCCTCTCACCGCCAAAGCCAGCCTCCACGAGGGACTGAAATCCATTGCCGAATGGATGAGCAACAGCCGCCTGAAACTTAACTCCGACAAGACGGAAGTCCTCATCCTTGGTCGCACCCCCTCGGCCTGGAACGACTCTTGGTGGCCCACCGCCCTGGGCCCCGCACCCACCCTAGCCAGCCACGCACGAAACCTCAGCTTCATCCTCGACTCTGCTCTCACCATGTCCAAACAGGTCAACGCTGTCACCTCTTCCGGTTTTAACACCCTCCGCATGCTCCGCAGGATCTTCAAGTGGATTCCAACAGGAACCAGAAAGATGGTGACCCAAGCCCTCGTCAGTAGCAGACTCGACTACGGCAACGCACTCTACACAGGCATCCCAACAAAAGACATCAAACGACTCCAACGCATCCAGAACGCATCCGCCCGCCTGATCCTCGACATACCCCGCCGATGTCACATCTCCCACCACCTGAAGGACCTCCACTGGCTCCCCGCGGACAAAAGGATCACCTTTAAACTCCTCACCCACGCACACAAGGCACTACACAACACTGGACCCACCTACCTGAACATCAGACTCAACTTCTACGTTCCCTCACGCCAACTACGCTCTGCCAACCTTGCCCTCGCCATCGTCCCCCGAATCCAGCGAAAGACCTCTGGCGGCAGATCCTTCTCCCACCTCGCCGCCAAGACCTGGAACTCACTCCCGACCTCACTACGCCAGACCCAGGACCTCCTCACCTTCAGGAGACTCCTCAAGACATGGCTCTTCGAACGATAGCAGCGATTCCCCCCCCCCCCCCCCCCCAAGCGCCTCGAAACCCTAACGGTTACATAGCGCGCTTTATCAATTTAATGATTGATTGATTGATTGCAAGGAGTGCTTGTGACTTTGCAATCCTCCAGTGGTTGGAAGCGTGAATAGCAACTCTTACCTGCTGCATAAAATTTTCAACTTTTTGTCAGGAGGAACAGCATCTCCTGTAGACTGGCTATTGGCTCATTATCTTACTGCACTTACCACTATAGAATCAGTTGGTATTTGTGCCCTAATAAAACCTGGACCAGAGGGTGCAGGTTTGTATTTTTTGATTTTTTTAAATCAACCCCGGGTGTAATGATCCTTGCTTTTACAGGCTCTTTAAAAATGTCTTCAGCATGTTTAAGCATGCCTGGAAGCATAGGGAAACACTGGTACCCTTTGTGAGTAGATGTTAAAGTATTAAACAAAAAACATCATGTAACTGTACATTATGATATGCAGCTGCCCTGGTTACAACTTGATTATAAGCAGTGGTATCTTCAGGGGGGAGATTGCCTCTCTGGGTATAAATCTGGGTCATTAGGGAGACTGGGATCTGTGTCATATATATATCCCATGGGTCCACCTCTTCTTGAGGATCAGTTAAATCATCCCTATGTGGTGATGTAGATGAGGTATGTGGAGAGAACTGTGTTGAATGGGTAAGTGAAGGTGGTGGTGGAGTAGAAGGAATGGAAGGAGAATGTGGTGGTGAATGCTGAGGTTGTTACGTCGCCTTTTGTTTCTACTTCTGTTTAAGGACTTTGAAAGGTGGAGGCCCAGAATCTAAAGTCTCTTGAAAAGTCAGTTTTCTTTTAATTGTTGGAGGAGGAGCGGCTATGATCCTTCCTGTTTCTTTGTGTATATGAATTTTTCGCTGTTAAGAATCCATAACCTCTAAAATAGGTTGCATCTCCGATGACTCCTCATTAGCTGGAGAATGTTTTCTACTGGCAGCTTTTGATTCCAAAGGTTTAGATACAGAATGCTTGGCTCAGACCGAAAATGTCAGCTCCAAAAGTGCTGTTAATTTTTCCAGCTCAGAGGTGGAAAAGTCCGATTTTTGGCTCAGCACTGAAACAGATGTGGCAGTCTGCTTAGTATATGCCGAATGCACTTTGGTCTTTTGTTTCGGTACTAAACCAGAGGGTTGGTCTTCCGAAGGTATTTTTCGAGTCTGACCACGGCCCGAAGGCAGTGGAGGACTGAAGACCGATGTAGGAGTCTTTAATTGTCTTTGTTTGGTGTGACGGGGCTAGTGTACTCACGTACTGCGCCGGTGGGATGGATTGGCTGTCGACATCTGAATCTCAATCCGAATCCGCAATGGTAACGGCTACACGCTGTCCTACATCCTCTTGCGCATGTTCTCCTCCAAAGATGTTGGGTGTGTGTTCCGACAACTTGGACGCCATCTATATTCGACGCGCTCATCGGTCTTGAAGAGTCTTTTTGGATCGAAACGATCTACACACATCACAGGTCTCTTCTCTGTGTTCTGGAGACAGGCCCAGATTGCACACCAAATGCTCATCAGTAGAGGGAAATTTTGGGTGACACAGAGGACAGAATCGAAACAGATTACGTTCCATTAGCCGAACATTGTTCAACTATAATGTGTGGAAGTAGGCCCAAAAAGGGCGAGGTCACTCCTAAGGGTGTGAAATCGACCCAGACGATTACAATCGGATCGACTCTAAGAGTGGAAAAACACAATGTTTATAGAAAGTTAGAAGAAGTTCTGAAAATACCGAGTCAAGATGTCCCGGAGCGAGAGGAAACGCATCCGAACCCAATGGTGAAAAGAAAACAATCCAACAAAGGAATCGATGTCCATGTGCAGTATTACCGAAAAAAGGAGTCACTTGATCCCATGACTCAAAAACCTTTTTAGAAGAAAAACAACTCATAACACTCCGAGCCCAATAGTAGATGGTGGACTTTTGCAAGGCATGGGTATCTACAGCTACACATGCCATCGAACAGAGTTATTTCAAACAGATATGCAGCATAATCCCATCAGAGTAGTGCTTGGCATTACAGCTACATTGGCACCAGAAGGTGGCCTTTCATTTGCTGCACCTTTCAAGAACACTGCGCTCTGTGTTCCAGAGCATGCCACTGTGGCACCACACGCCACCCATCTACATCCTGTTGTGCAGGGTTCTGCTGCTGAGATTTTCTGCCTCCACTGATGCCTTGAAAGCAGAAGCGGAATCGTCTCCACTTGAACTCTGGTTTTCTGGTTACGAAGCCATAAAAGAGCAGAGGAAATTGGTTCCAAATAAAGGTCCTACCCAGTGCTCAAGCTCAAAAAGGCTGATAATGTCCAGCTGCCATCTTAGCCCCACCCCCAAATTATACTCTCTCCTTACACCCCACACACACACAAAAACAGCTGCATACTTGCTGTAAATGTCTAAGTGGACAGTAGGATTTGCTCAGACAACCTACTGGGTATGCTGTGATCAGATTGGACAGATCACAGCTTGACCTTGTGAATGTACTGCATTTCCTTTCACTGCAATGACAAATTGAATAAGAGGAGTCAACTGTTTGCTGAGTACCAACTTAGTCTGTCTACATGAGACTGCAACAGGACCTTTGGCAATCAAGTGCTGGCTGCACAAAGAAGCACAGTTAGCATTCCCCTACTCTGTACCATAGGGTACTTCTTGTCAGCTGGTACAGCTTTCAAGAGGTGCCGGATTCAACACCACAAGAGAGTACCACCAGGACTAGAGCATTTTGACACTGTAGTTGTCAAGTAACTGAAGTAATGGTTTAGCACAGGTGGATAAAGCTGCGGTAGCAATGACGCCTGATAGGACTCTTCTGCCCCCCGTACCCCTGCTCCCCTTATAGGTGTTTTGTTTTTGAAGCATAGGTTGAGCAGTGCAAAGTGTACAGACCGTAGGTAACCATTAAAGCCAGTCCTATGGTGTCTCTACTCCCACCCCTTCCAGCACAGATCTACCGACAGAATATTTAGAGAGCTTTTTAAAACTATTTTTTAAAATTCTTAGTGTATTCTATAGAAAAACAGAATAGGGAAAGCAAAACCATCTTTATTATTTTGCCCCCTTAAGAGAATCATATGTGCTAATCAAATAAATTGAATCCTTCTTGAATGCTACATTGCCAGCAGCTCCAAATGAACATGGAAGAAGGCAAGGTGGATCACTGTGACTAACCGTGAACTGCAAGTCAATCCACAGAAAAGAGCAGTCAATAACTTGTGGAGAAATGACAGAAAGATTATATTTAAGAAAGTGGCATTCACACAAAAAGAACTATCGAGGGAGAGAGGCTACATCTCAGCATAACTACTTGTACCTTGATAACCAGCAAGCATTAATTTGCAGTACTGGGTGAAACAGATCCAGAAACCCCATAACAGATGACATTGCTGTTTGCTGCACAGGAGTTACATAAGTAAAGAGGCACATTTTACTCAAGGGACTGGACACCTCAAGCACAGAAGACTTAGTCAATTTTCAAGTTCTCTAATGAAAGTATATTTGTGCATAAACAAATAAATGGGGGTTGATGGGTAATCCGAGAGGCTGATCTAAATAGGGGAATGATCCGAAAGCGCACAGCTTTTCGCCTAAAAAATCACAGCCACAGAAAGGGGATAGACAGACATTGGACTTTCTGGACACCTTCAACATAAACAGGGGTCTAGGCAACAAGGGCACAGACAAATATACTGACAGTAATCCAGAGAATCTCTGTGTAACAAAGTTATACATAGATATAGGCATATTAGAGGGTGCCTTTCGTTAACACTAAAGGAAACTGAAGATGTGGACCAATTATTTCAGAGCCACAAAGAGGAGGAATTTTGATCAGGACAAGGTGACAATGCTCGACTGGTCATTAGTGGAGGGCTAGTTGTTTATGGAACAAAGATCATTGCTGCATAAAACGTTATACTTTGTGCAGGCACCCTAAAGGCTGCTGTAATATAGCAATATGTAATCCTGATACCTGTGTGATAGGTAGCCCCACAAGTTACATAACTTGCCATGAAGCAACTGTAAATTCCCACAAAGAAGTTTCAACAGTGCGAAGACCAAGGATTCATACCCCTCTGTCTAAGCTTATCACACAAATATCTGTGGACTAAAATGTACTTCTCAGCTGGTTTACAGGGCAAGGCTTCACTAGGCCCACTAACTGAACAAGAGACACTCATCAGAATGCCATTTATAATGTCACTGAAGACTGCCAAAGTTAAGAGGCTGACTTTATATCCAGGCTGCCCGTTGAGGAAAACCTGGTCCATAGATTCACAGTCTTTAATTCCCTTGAGTGGAGATATATACAAACGGCTGCCCTGGCATAGGCAGGGAACAGATGGAATGGATCGCCCTCTATTTATACAAATCCAACTGTTTTGATCAATATTAATGGGATTTCGACAACAGCCATTCATCACTGAATAACCAGGAGTAAATCCTAGCTAATCCGGTTTCATACAAGCCAAACTGAGAGCACTAGAATATCCCTTGCAATTGACACGCCATTAAGACCCAGGAATTATATTTAGCGAGAACTATGGCCCAGGAACAGACAAATTAACAGAAGATAGAACCTAGATCAACTTACTACTGCCACTTGCAGGCCACATTGCTATTAAGAAAGTTATATTCTCAAATTGCTATAAGTGTTTGTAGGCAACACAATCACTCCAAAGCATGCTTTTTGACAGAAAAAGATAACAGATTTGGCTGGCCTGGGCCAGGAAATAGCTCTGAATCAGGTGGGAAACTAACATGCCCATAGTAAGTGGATGACCTCAGTGTCAGGTCTAGAATGCTACTTCTATCCAGCACAGATATGATATGCACATTTCTGGACTATGAAACTAGGAAATTACTGCATTTGATAGTAGAGAAAGAGTAAATTGCCAACACCCATCCATTAACCACAGCAATTATGCCACCACTAGGGTAAATAGCACAGATGGATATAGTATGCTGCACCATACATGTGTGATGGAAACTAGCATGCAAACAAAGCCTCAAATGCTCCATTATCCACAACTCCCACTAATAGATAATCCATTTTAGCCCCCTACTCAGGAGCCAAAGGCTAAACAACTTGCCAACAGTAATCAAACACTTCTGGGTGACCTTTTTGTGATGATGCATTCATAACGTTGGATAAATATAAAGAAAGAAAAGTCAATTAAACAAACTAGACATTTTTACATTACAGATTCAGTAATACACTGAGAACATAATCAGTAGACTTGGCAGAAGTACCCCACCTTTCTCAATACACTTACAGAAATGTTACAGAAACCTAACCAACAAGGCACATTAATGCAATCCATAAAGGTGTTATCCTTGAAATGCTTTGGGGAAAAGGGGTGGCTAGGCAACACTAGGTAAAAGATTGTGGACAGGATATAACATACTAGCAAAGGTTGTATTGGTGCTGACTGATAAGAACTATGGGCCATATGTATGAACCCATTTTTCCATAGACATACAATGGGTAAAAACCTTTGATACATCCTATATTCCTATGTATTTTACATATATACACTAAGCCAAACAGCACATGCAAAGAGCGTCAGGCCAAATACTAACCGATCCAGTAGTAGCAACTTAGTTGTAAACTTTCTGCATTTGGCCTTTGAATTTTCTACTATGAAATACTGGAAAGTTAATACTGGGTGAACTATAGAAGTTGGCAAATGTTGCCAGTGACTTAACTTCTATGATTGCCTTAATGAGACATGATAGGGTATACCCCAGCCCCTGACCTAACAATAAGACAGTATGTTGAAACAGCCCTCTCAGCAAAGAGGAAGATTACATTGACTGGGGAAAGGTCACAGCTCTACAGGCAAACAATGGATCCAAGATAAAATAATTTAGCAACAACACCACAGACACCTCTATTAATACGCTACCAGGTACATCACAACTATGTGATATCCGGATCCTTAACCCTTCTCACCCACCCACCAAAAGGGAATATTTGTATACCCCAGAGTGTCTGCCCAAAGGTCAGACTGTTAACTGTAGCTTGCTACACAAGCTCTAATATTTTAAGCCCCAAAATATATAAGACCATGTGGTGTTCTTTAACAGGTAGTACCTTCCTACGTGAAATCTAACAGCAGCAGACTAGAGAATCATTTAGCTTAAACTAAAATCAGTGTCGGAAATCAAGACATTTAATAGAATTATATCCATTAGCACTGAAGTCTCTGCTAAAATATGTAAACCACTGTTAACTTTAGGTTTTCTTTTTTTCCTCTGTGTTTTACACTAACACTAACTATGCAGTTACTGAACTTAAGGAGGTTTACAATGTTGATTGAGACATGTTATGCAACAGGAAATATACAAAACCTGAAATGACAAATAAAAAGAAAACCTGTTTCTGTGAAAGTATCCACAATGAGGGATTATGCTTCATATTTTATTCCAGGAATTGCAAATATGTTATACCTTCCGGGGGGCTGATAACATGACCAGTGTGTTACATATCTGCACACTTAAGAAATAGACAGAGGATGAACTGATGTTCTTTATATCCTGCTCAAATCTAAAGTTAAGGATCCCATTTACAGGCACTACTACTACCATGTGCATGCCCAAAATTAAGTGTCACGCTTTCTACATAATGCTCTGGAAATAGGTCAACCCAAAGCTACAAGCCCTCAAAACTTTGATAATTTCAGGTGTATGGTTAGCAAATATATATTTAACAAAAAACAAGTTAACAGGTTATGAATACAGACATAAGACGAAAACAGAGTGTATGATGTGTGTTTAAGTGTACATTACCTAAAGGGGCAATGGAGTCAATGTGTCCTGAACACTGGGACTGACATCATATTGTATTTAGTTATAGGAGAATATAATCAATATGTCAATCTCCGTCTAGTTTAATCTTGTTGAGAATTTAGTGTTTACAGTTTTGTCTTATAATAATGAAAATATGATTGGTGATCATGCACTATAAAAACCCAGGTATCTGACCATAGGTTAGAGAGAGTAGGTGCTAGTACTATCAAGCCAAAGAAAGGTCATGCAGTCAGTGGCCAAACAGGAAGCAGTGCAGAGAAGTGGCCTTCAGCTTAGCACGGTTTTATCACTTTCCAAGACAACGCAGCAATAGAGAATAGCCGAGTAGCTATATTTCAAGTAAAAACACGTACAGAGGGCGCTCTGTTTAAAACTCAGAATACCGGCTTTCTATTTGACTGCTTCTGCTATAATTTAGCACAGTGTCTAGAAATTGCTTTAGAGTGTTAGGATATTCGAACTTGCTGTGTTGGAAATGTTCTTGCTGTTTCCAATGAACATAACATGCAATGCTGCATTTCTTAATGCATTCCGTGAGGTTCAAGTAAATTTTTTATCCGCTAGGCTTTTTAAATATATATTTTTAGAATACCTCACCTGTTTCTTCGTTCTACTATGAGTTTGTTATTCAATAACAAAAGAGGGTGTGGTGTGCCTGAACTAATCTTGCGGGACTGATTTGTTACCAGAAATACTTCCAGCAAAGTGTTGCTGAGTAGGTTGGGTATGGGCTTCAGTCCAATAGGATTCATTACTCATCTTGGTGCATTGACTGCCTCCTTGCACAGGGATTTAGAAACCCTAGCCCTGGGGCTCTTTTTTTGGAGGAGGGAGGCAGTGACTGAGAACGTATCAATGTGATGAATCACAGACTTTAACTTGCACTACCAACTATGTTGCTCTAAAGTGACTGAACAAAGAAAGTCTACATTTACTAGCCTTGTGGTTAATATCAGTTACTGGCAGTAAAAGATTGCCAGATGAACATAAAATGTAGTTTGCAACTGAAATCCTCTTTAAAGTGGTCAGCATTTAAACACAATAATAACAGCATTTTTATCAAACACCTACCCGTACTCCTCGCATAGCTCCAACTTGGAACAGAAAAGTTCATCTACTGCCAGCTGAATCAGGTCTCTATGAGGAATTTCATGAGGAGGACTGAAAGAAAGAATGGAGTGGAGCATAGTAAGCATGGAACACTTGTCAACTAACAAAAGGCTTGTTTCCAACAACTCCCTACAAAACAGCAGAGTAAAATTGTCAAACACACAGAAACAAATCTTAATTTTGACAGCACAGATGACAGCATTCCATTCCTTTTGCAACAGTGTGTTTAGTGAAACAGCACGACAAGATTTAAATTCTTTGTGCTGCCATTTCAAATGCTAATGATTCAAAAACCTCATGTATGCCATGCTAGTGAAAATAAACATAATCCAAACATATTTGGAGCGGCTGTGCATTCATACATTACTATAATGTAAAGGTCAATTTATGATTTATCATCCAAGTAAAGCAAAACTGACATTATAAAACATTTTACTACTTCAGGTTGAATATTACTACTATGCAGCGTATGGCAATAACTCTAAGAGTTAAAAGGACTCTGATGCAGATTTGCCTAACTGTACAAACATAATAGCTTCCATCCTGATTTTGGTTAAATACATTAAGAAATACACACAAGTATGAGTACAAAGTAAAGGTCCCTTTCAAGACTCAATATTGGTAATAAACAGCATATTATTCTATATAGATCTGCATATATACTATTTATATTTAAGTGCAAAGTAATAGCACACAAACAGGTATTGTTTAAAAGTACGGATAAAGACCTGTAGAGCTTAATGGTTTATGGTCCTTGTGACTTTTTTTGGACATATAATTTTATTTTTTTCTCCCGGCCATCCATACTTCTCTCAATCACAACAGGGGTTAGGCATTTCCAATTAATTTATACATCCCCTACAGCAGCTGGCCGGGTACCTGGTGCTCTAAGATCTTGCAGCATCTGTGTCCAAGCCGCTATGTCATCCGCTAGCTTCGCATCGGTTTGTACATGTTTTATCCTAACCTCCTTCGCCACTGCCCAATTGGAGAAAACCCTACGCCAGTCACCATACATTGGGGGAACAGGACTAAGTCACTTGATTGCAATATGACATTTTGCCAACAAGTTTTTTCCCCTTTGGCATACAAAGCAATTTCAACAGTATCACCTTAGGGGTACTGTAGGCAGCTGGCTCTGTATAAGCTATATCAAAATGAGATATAGTGTGCACGGAGTCCAGGGGTTTCCCAAGAGGCTAGACAGAGACAATAATAGATAATACTAATGCTCTATTTGTGGTAGTGTTGTCGAGCAGTTAGGCTTATCAGAGGGTAGCGTTAAGCATTTGATGAACACACACAAGCAATAAGTGAAAACACGCACTCAATGACTTAACTCCAGGCCAATAGGTTTTTATATAGAAAAGTATTCTTTTGTTAATTTATTTTTAGAAGCACAAGATTCATTTAGCAGGTAAGTACACGCAAAGGTACTTTGCACAGTAATACTTAGGACTTTGAATAGATTCAATATTGTACACAGTTTTCTTTAAAATGGCAAAAAGCTATTTTGAAAGTGGACACTGCAATTTTCAATAGTTGCTGGGGGAGGTAAGTAAAGTACAGTTTCTGAGGTAAGTACCACACTTACGGGTTCAGTCTCCAGGGCATAGGTAGTCCACCGTGGGGATTCAAGGCAACCCAAAACCCCCAGCACCAGCAACACAGGGCTGGTCAGGTGCAGAGGGCAAACAGGAGCCAAAGTAACATGGGCACCTATGAAGACGGGGGGGGGGGTACTTCGGTTCCAGTCTGCTCGCAGGTAAGTACCCGCGTTGTCAGAGGGCAGACCAAGGGGGGTTGGAGGAATACTGGAGAGGCCCCAAATAGGAACAAAACCCACACCCTCAGCGGCACGGGGTGGCTGGGTGCAGTGTGCCAGCAGGGCATTGGGTTCTCAACAGAACTCTATGGAGGGACCCCAGGGTCACTTAGGCGCTGCAGGCAGGGCACGGGGGGGCCTCTAGGGCAAGCCACCGACTGGGCAAGGGTGAGGGCGGCCTCTGCTGGTCGTTGTTGCACCAGTTGTCGGTTTCTCATGGGCCTGCGGGTGCAGTGCTTCTCCAGGCGTCGCATATCTTCGTCCTGGGCAGTCGCGGTCGGGGGGGGGGGGGTCCTTGGGATTCCCTCTGTAGGCGGCATCGTGGGGGTGCCGGGAGGACAGCCCAGGGTGGAAACGTCATTGGAGACGCCTGGGGGTCCTCTCTGGATAGTTGGTTTCTCTGGACACGGGCCGGGGGCGTCGGGTGCAGAGTAGTTGGACTCACGCTTCTGGAGTGAGGTGAGAGTCCCTTTAAAGTTGGTTTCTTGATCCTCTTGTTGGACAGGTCCGCTGTCCACAGGAATGTCTTGGTCCTTGGTGATGCAGGCAGTCCCCTGGAGGCTCTTCAGTGGTCGCTGGTCCTGTAGAACGAGTTGCTTCTTTTCTTGCAGCTTTTTGAAGCAGGACACGGGCCTGTAGGGCTGGGGCGAGTCAGTTGTTGTCTCCTCTTCTCTGCGGGGTTTTCAGCTCAGCACCACTGGCTGGAGTGCCCTGGGAGCATTGTAACACCAGGCCTGAGCCAGGTGTTACAGTTCCTGCAGGGGGGAGGCGTGAAGTACCTCCACCCAGTGCAGGCTTTGTTTCTGGCCTCCAGGGGACTGGCCTCAGAGAGCACAAAGGCTCTCATCCCAGGGTGTCAGACACTCGTCTCTCAGTGGCAGGTTGGCACACACCAGTCAGTCCTGCACTGAAGGATTGGGTAAAATTTTGCATTTTTTCAATATATCCAGCACGGTTATCAGTGTGGGTTTATTATTCTGAGACGTTTGATACCAAACTTCCCAGTGTTCAGTGTAGCCATTATGGAACGCTGGATTTTGTTTGGACAAACTCCCAGACCATATTCTTCATATGGCCACTCTGTACTTACAATGCCTAAGAATGGACTTAGACACGGTAGGGGCATATTGCTCATGCAGCTATGCCCTCACCTGTGGTATAATGCACCCTGCCATAGGGGTTTAACACCTTAGCAGCTGCCCCCGTGCTGAGCCCTTTGTTGGCTATTTGGGGTAGTTTGCACTTAGACCTTCATAACTTTTTCTCCACATAAGCTATCCAAGCCAAGCTTTTTTTTCCCCAACATCCTAGAGATTCTAAAGGTACCCAGAGTTTGTGGGTTCCCCTGAAGAAGACCAAGACATTTGCCAAAATACAGCAAATATTTTGTTCTTTAAAAAAAAAGAAGAAAGAAAAAAGGGCTGCTGAAGAAGGCTTGTGGATTTTTCCCCTGAAAATGGCATCAACAAAGGGTTTGCGGTGCTAAAATCGCCATCTTCCCAGCTTTCTGGAACAGGCAGACTTGAATCAGAAAACCACATTCTTCAACACAATTTTGGCATTTTACTGGGACATACCCAATTTGTAAAAAAAATTGTGTTTTCAGCCTCCTTCCAGTTAGTGACAGAAATGGGTGTGAAACCAATGCTGAATCCCGGGAAGCAAGACATTTCTGAAAAGTAGACAATTCTTAATTCAGTGAGGGGTCATTTGTGAAGATCCTACAAGGTTTTCCTACAGAAAACAACAGCTGAAATAAAAAACTATTGAAATTGAGGTAAAAAGAAAACCAGCCATTTTTCTCCTTGTTTTACTCTAACTTTTTCCTGCGATGTCAGATTTTCTAAAGCAATATACTTTTACTTCTGCTGGACTCTTCTGGTTGTGGTGATATATAGCCCTTGTAAGTTCATCAAGAACCCTAGGTACCCAGAGCCAATAAATGGGCTGCACCCTGCAGTGGGTTTTCATTCTATACCGGGTATACAGCGATTAATTTGCTGAAATATAAAGAGTGAAAAATAGGTATCAAGAAAACCTTTGTAGTTCCAAAATGGGCACAAGATAAGGTGCTGAGAAGCAGTGGTTATTTGCACATCTCTGAATTCAGGGGTGCCCATACTAGCATGTGAATTACAGCGCATTTCTCAAATAGACATCTTTTTTTACACAGTGTTTTACACTTGGAAGGAAAAAATGTAGAGAAAGACAAGGGGCAATAACACTTGTTCTGCTATTCTGTGTGTCCCCCAAGTCTCCCGATAAAAATGGTACCTCACTTATGTGGGTAGACCTAGTGCTGGTGACAGGAAATGCCCCAAAACACAACATGGACACATCACATTTTCCCAAAGCCAAAGAAAACAGAGCTGGTTTTTTTTATTTTTTTTTGCAAAGTGCCTAGCTGTGGATTTTGGCCTCTAGCTCAGACGGCACCTAAGGAAACCTACCAAACCTGTGAATTTTTTAAAACTAGACACCTAGGAGAATTCGAGATGGGGTGACTTGAGGGGCTCTCACCAGGTTCCGTTAACCGGAATCCTTTGCAAGCCTCAATTTGCCCCCCCCCCCCCAAAAAAAAAAATCCACTTTTTACTCACATTTCAGGGACAGAAAGTTGTGGAATCTGAGAGAAGCCACAAATTTTCTTCCACCCAACGTTCCTCCAAGTCTCCTGATAAAAATGGTGCCTCACTGGTGTGGGTGGGCCTAGTGCCCACGACAGGAATAGATCACACAATGGTCAATGCTATTCCTTACATGAGGGCAACTGTTGACCCTGGGGTGATCCATTCCTGATGCAGGCACTAGGTACAGGCACTCAAGTGGGGTAGCGTTTTTATCAGGACAGGTGGCGAAACACTGGGTGGTAGGAATTTTGTGGATCCCAGCATATTTCTGTAGTTTGTGTAACAGAAATGCAAGACAAAATCGAGTTTTTATTCAACATTTCAGCTTTGCAGGGTATTCTAGGTAAGAAATCTTTGGGGAATCCACACAAGTCACACGTCTGTGGACTCTCCCAGATGTCTAGTTTCCGGAAATGTCTGGGCTTGGTATGTTTCCCTATAAGGCCGCCGAGCCCAGGACCAAAAATGCAGATGCCTGCCTTACAAACACCAGTTTGTTTTGTGATAGATAATTTTGATGTCTCCACAATACAATTTGGGTGGTGGAATTTGGGGCAGGACTGAAATGGGGAGCTCACAAGAGAGCACTCTCTCTGTGCTTACCGCCACATCCACCTGCTCTCTGGGTTGGGCTAACCTGCTATTGTCCTGCTGCACAGACTGTGCTTGCGAAGGGACAGCAGGACTGTCCTCATCACCTCCCTCATAATCACTGGAAGAGGAGTTATCGAATGGGACTCTGACTGAAAAATCACTCCCAGAGTCTGCGCCGTTGCCCTATCCCTCAGATGCGGTCTCAGTATCTGCTGTCTTGGTCTCTGAGCCTATGTCAGCGCTGTCCTCTATAACCAGAGTTAGGGCTTGAGCAGCACTCATCCAATGAGATGCCATCTCTGCTACTGGCTAAACTGTTGCTCTAAAACACTAGCCTACATAGACAGTCACAAAATTGCTGGTGGGTGAGACCTACAACAGAAGCGGTCACCTTACCTCGCTTCTTCCCTCAATCAGCATGTTCTCTCAAGACACTCAAAAAAGAAACAATATATCTTCACCTTGTCACATACCAATCATCACAGTCTATAGCGCCTCTAGCGCCCAGTCCAACAATCATTATTGGTGCTCCCATTCCCATGACCTCCTCCTCAGATTCCCTCACTACCACCCAGCAAAAGTGCCCTTCATCTCTTCATAGCCCCCCCACACATACATTTCATTTGTATTATAGCGCAGGTAATGGCTGTCTTTACTAATCCACTCAGCTATTCACATATAATACAGTTTTGATCCTTTCAGTAGGCATATAAACCTTCTGCACTACTTTATGGCATCAAAACTGCCACTAGACAAAAGTCAGATCCTTTTCTAGCAGAAACATAATCACAAGACTTACGCATCAGTTGAAGTATGTGCATTGCTTTGAAGACGTAAGCTGCAACTGCTATATCTATCTATCTATAGACATATCTATATATATACATAACTATATAGATATATCTATATATGGAAAATGTCACTTACCCAGTGTACATCTGTTCATGGCATGATGCGCTGCAGATTCACATGCTGTGCATATCCCGCCATCTAGTGTTGGGCTCGGAGTGTTACAAGTTGTTTTTCTTCGAAGAAGTCTTTTCGAGTCACGAGATCGAGGGACTCCTCCCCTTTCGGCTCCATTGCGCATGGGCGTCGACTCCATCTTAGATTGTTTTCCCCGCAGAGGGTGAGGTAGGAGTTGTGTTTATAGTAATAGTGCCCATGCAATGGAGTAAGTATGTATGTACATAATGTGATTAAAAGTGTTATATTTACAAGTTTACAAATGTACAAGTTTATTTTTATCAACTTATAACGGCTACAGGCTCCCGGGGAGGTGGGAGGGCGCATGTGAATCTGCAGCGTCTCATGCCACGAACAGATGTACACTGGGTAAGTGACATTTTCCATTCGATGGCATGTGTAGCTGCAGATACACATGCTGTGCATAGACTAGTAAGCAGTTATCTCCCCAAAAGCGGTGGTTTAGCCTGTAGGAGTTGAAGTTGTTGGAAATAATGTTCGTAATACTGCCTGTCCTACTGTGGCTTGTTGTGTTGTGAACACATCCACACAGTAATGTTTAGTGAATGTACGAGGCGTAGACCATGTGGCTGCCTTACAGATTTCTGTCATTGGTATATTTCCTACAAAGGTCATGGTGGCACCTTTCTTCCTAGTGGAGTGTGCCTTTGGTGTAATAGGCAGTTCTCTCTTTGCTTTAACATAACAAGGTTGAATACATTTAACTATCCATCTGGCAATGCCTTGTTTGGATATTGGATTCCCTGCATGAGGTTTTTGGAAAGCTACAAACAAACAATTGTTTTGTTTTGCGAATTTGTTTGGTTCTATCAATGTAATACATTAGTGCTCTTTTTATGTCTAATGTATGTAATGCTCTTTCAGCTACAGAGTCTGGTTCGGGAAAGAACACTGGGAGTCCCACCGTTTGATTTAAGTGGAATGGTGATATAACTTTTGGCAAAAATTTGGGATTTGTGCGTAGAACCACTTTATGTTTGTGTATTTGTATAAAGGGTTCCTGTATGGTAAAGGCTTGTATTTCACTTACTCTTCTGAGAGATGTGATAGCTATTAGGAAGGCTACTTTCCAGGTTAAGTATTGAATCTCACAAGAGTGCATAGGTTCAAATGGTGGACCCATGAGTCGTGTTAATACAATATTGAGGTTCCACGAAGAAACTGGTGGTGTTCTTGGTGGAATGATCCTTTTTAGGCCCTCCATAAATGCTTTTATGACTGGGATTCTAAATAGTGAAGTTGAATGTGTAATTTGCAGATAGGCAGAAATTGCTGAGAGATGTATTTTAATGGATGAAAAAGCTAACTAAGACTTTTGTAAGTGTAGTAAGTAGCTTACAATGTTTTTCGCGGACGCGTGTAATGGTTGAATTTGATTATTAGGACAGTAATAAACAAATCGTTTCCATTTATTTGCGTAGCAATGTCTTGTAGTAGGTTTTCTAGCCTGTTTGATGACCTCCATACATTCTTGTGTAAGGTCTAGATGTCCGAATTCTAAGACTTCAGGAGCCAGATTGCTAGATTGAGCAATGCTGGATTCGGATGTCTGATCTGTTGTTTGTGTTGAGTTAACAGATCTGGTCTGTTTGTTAGTTTGATATGAGGCACTACTGACAGGTCTAGTAGTGTTGTGTACCAAGGTTGTTGTGCCCAAGTTGGTGCTATTAGTATTAGTTTGAGTTTGTTTTGACTCAATTTGTTTACTAGATACGGAAAGAGTGGGAGAGGGGGAAAAGTGTAAGCAAATATCCCTGACCAACTCATCCATAACGCGTTGCCCTTGGAGTGAGGCTGTGGGTACCTGGATGTGAAGTTTTGGCATTTTGCGTTTTCTTTTGTTGCGAATAGGTCTATTTGCCGTGTTCCCCAGTTTTGGAAGTAGGTTTGTAGTATCTGGGGATGAATTTCCCATTCGTGGATCTGTTGGTGATCTCGACTGAGATTGTCGGCTAACTGGTTTTGAATTCCTGGTATGTATTGCGCTATTAGGCGATTGTGAATCGCCCAATGCCAAATCTTCTGTGCTAAGAGACACAACTGTGTTGAGTGTGTGCCTCCCTGTTTGTTCAGGTAATACATTGTTGACAAGAATGTGTTTGTGGGCTATTAGTGGTTGAAATGCTTTTAATGCTAGAAACACTGCTGGTAGTTCTAGTTGATTTATATGAAGTTGTTTTTGCTGAGTGTCCCATGGTCCCTGGATGCTGTGTTGGTTGAGGTGTGCTCCCCACCCTACCATGGAAGCATCTGTTGTGATCACGTATTGAGGCACTGGGTCTTGGAAGGGCCGCCCTTGGTTTAAATTTATAGGATTCCACCATTGAAGCGAGGTGTGCGTTTGGCGGTCTATCAACACTAGATCCTGAAGTTGACCCTGTGCTTGTGTCCGTTGTGTTGCTAGGCACTGTTGTAAGGGCCACATGTGTAATCTTGCGTTTGGGACAATGGCTATGCATGAAGACATCATGCCTAGAAGTTTCATCACTAATTTTACTTGATATTGTTGGTTTTGGTGCATGCTTTGTATTACATTTTGGAATGCTTGTACCCTTTGTGGACTTGGAGTGGCAATCCCTTTTTCTGTGTTGATTGTCGCTCCTAAGTATTGTTGTATTTGACACGGTTGTAAGTGTGATTTTAGGTAGTTTATTGAGAACCCTGATTTGTGAAGGGTTTCTATGACGCATTTTGTGTGTTGAAGACACCGTTTCGGAGTGTTGGTTTTTATTAACCAGTCGTCTAGATATGGGAATACGTGTATGTGCTGTCTTCTGATATGTGCCGCTACTACTGCAAGGCATTTTGTAAATACCCTTGGGTGCTGTTGTTATCCCGAATGGTAACACTTTGAATTGGTAATGTACTCCTTGGATTACAAACCTCAAGTATTTCCTGTGTGAAGGATGTATGGGTATATGGAAGTACGCATCCTTTAGATCTAATGTTGACAGGTAGTTTTGTTGTTTGAGCAAGGGGATCACGTCTTGAAGTGTTACCATGTGAAAGTGATCTGATTTGATGTAAAGATTTAGTGTTCTGAAATCTAAGATGTGTCTCAGAGTTTTGTCCTTTTTGGGTAGTAGAAAACACAGGGAATAAACACCTGTTCCTTTCTGATGGTTGGGTACGAGTTCTATTGCCTCTTTTTGTAACAACGCTTGGACTTCTAGTTGTAATAGATCCAAATGCTGTTTGGACATTTTGTGTGTTCTTGGATGCACATTTGGTGGTAATTGTAGGAATTCTATGCAATAACCATGTTGGATAATGGCTAGGACCCACGAGTCTGTGGTTATTTCTTCCCAATTTTTGTAATAATTTGTGAGTCTCCCCCCCACTGGTGTTATGTGTTGGGGATTCGTGACATTGGAGTCACTGTTTAGTTTGTGGGGCCTTTGGGCTTTGGAATTTCCCTCTGGTTTTAGGGAACTGTCCACCTCTATATTGTCCCCGAAAGCCTCCTCTTTGATACTGGCCCTGGTATGTGGGTCTGGCTTGTGAGGTGGAGGGTTCTGTGCTTTGGGCTTGAAACCCCCCTCTAAAGTGTGGCTTTCTAAAGGTGCCTCTGCTCTGTGGGGAGTAGAGCGCGCCCATGGCTTTGGCCGTGTCAGTGTCCTTCTTTAGCTTCTCTATAGCTGTATCCACCTCCGACCCAAACAACTGTTGTCCATTAAAAGGCATATTAAGCACAGCCTTTTGGATCTCTGGCTTAAATCCGGAGGTGCGGAGCCATGCGTGTCTCCGAATAGTGACCGCTGTATTCACAGTCCTGGCGGCTGTGTCCGCTGCGTCCATTGCCGATCGTATCTGGTTGTTGGAGATACTTTGGCCCTCCTCCACCACTTGCTGGGCACACTTTTGAAACTCCTTGGGAAGATGTTCAATAAAATGCTGCATTTCATCCCATTGAGCCCTGTCATATCTTGCTAATAAAGTCTGTGAATTGGCAATGCGCCATTGATTGGCTGCTTTGTGCTGCAACTCTTTTCCCCGCTGCATCAAACTTTTGACTTTCTTTGTCGGGTGGTGGAGCATCCCCCGAAGTCTGAGTTTGCCCTTTTGCGTGCTGCGCCTACTACCACTGAGTCAGGTGTTAGTTGTTGCGTGATGTACACAGGGTCCGTAGGGGGAGGCTTGTACTTTTTTTCCACCCTAGGTGTAATGGCTCTGCATTTGACAGGGTCTTGAAACACCTGTTTTGCGTGTTTTAACATCCCTGGTAACATCGGCAGACTCTGGTACTGGCTGTGTGTTGACGACAAAGTATTAAATAAAAAGTCAAGGTTCAGCATGCAGTGCTACATTGTGAAAAGTAGCTGCTCTGGACACCACCTGCATGTAAGCAGTACTGTCTTCAGGTGGTGACGGTCTTGCCGGGTAGCAGTCTGGGCTATTGTCAGATACTGGCGCATCATATAGATCCCGTGCATCTGGGTCATCCTGGGTCATCCCTGTGTGCGTTAGAGATTGCATCATAGGGTGTGTTGCAATTGGTGATAGTTGCGGTGAGTGCTGTGGCGATGGTTGTGGCGAAAAACGTGGTGGAGTTTTTTCTTTCGCCACCTTTGCTTTTGGCTGTTTCTCTGTGTCTTGGAAAGCAAGTTTCCTTTTCATTTTAATAGCGTGAAGAGTTCTTATTTTCCTTGTTTCTTTTTGAATATGGAGCCTTCTTTGTGTATAGTGTGGCTCCACCATCTCTAATTCTTGTCCAAATTTATGGCCTTGTAGTTGTGCAGAAAGGCCTTGTTCTTCGGAATAAGAACTTTGTTTCGGCTCCGATGCTGGGTGTTTCGGCACCAAAACCTTTTCCACAGTCTTTTTCGGCTCCGAAGCCACCTTTTTCGGTTTCGGGGTGCCGATCTCTCGGTGCCGACTTTGCTCGGAGCCAGTATCTCGGTGTCGAGTTTGGTCGGAGCCAGTATATCGGTGCCGAGTATACTCTGTGCCGGTATCTCGACCGGAGTCGGATGTCTTTGACACGTGCGTGCCCTTTTTCGGTGCCGATGGTTGGTCACCGAGTTTACGGGTTAAGCCATGGCCTGCTGGCGGTGGCGTCCCCTGGGCCTTCATGGTTTTGGCGTGAGGTTTGGCTGGGGCAGGTTTACTCACAGTTTTCGCCGGCTGCTCACTTTTGGCCTCGTCCGAGTCTGAATCGGCAATGGAGAAAGTCTGCTCTTCTTCGACGTCGTGGTGTCCTGACGGCGTCGATGCCATTTGAAGCCTTCGAGCTCTCCAGTCCCATAGCGTCTTCTTCGACCGAAATGCCCGACAGGCCTCGCAAGTATCCTCTTTGTGTTCGGGGGACAAACACAAATTACAGACCAAATGCTAATCTGTGTAAGGATACTTATCGTGGCATTCGGGCAGAAGCAGAATGGGGTCAGTTCCATGAGCCGTGAAGACGCACGCGGTCGGGCCGACCAGGCCCCACCGGGGGATAGAAGCCCCGAAGGGCTACCGGAGCTCTTCTTTTATTCGGTGTCGATCTGCTATAACTAACCCAATACCGAACGCAAACAATACCGTCGAATTTTCCGAGATTTAACTAACTTTCCGAACCGAAACACGGAGCGAAGAGGAACACGTCCGAACCCGATGGCGGAAAGAAAACAATCTAAGATGGAGTCGACGCCCATGCGCAATGGAGCCGAAAGGGGAGGAGTCCCTCGATCTCGTGACTCGAAAAGACTTCTTCGAAGAAAAACAACTTGTAACACTCCGAGCCCAACACTAGATGGCGGGATATGCACAGCATGTGTATCTGCAGCTACACATGCCATCGAACACAGATATATAGATCTATATATATATTTTTTTTTTAAGAGCTATATCGTTTCCTTATGCCGCCGCACCCCCCAAATGAAATCCCTGGTGTCTAGTGTGGGTTTCCTGGCCCTTTATCAGAGATATGCTTCGATCGAGGGCCAGGAAACCTGTTCAGGAAGGCCTTGTTTGAAAGGGGAGAGTCTCTCATTTCAAACGAGACCTTCCCGAATGTCGGGAAGGTAGTTTTCCCCACAGGAGCAGGAAGCGGCCACAAGGCCTCTTCCTGCTCCGATGGAGAAAACAGATAATGATGCCAGAGTGTCTTGTGGCGCGCTGACGTCACAAAGGGGCGGGTAGATGAGACACAGGTATTTAGAAAAGAAATAAATAAATAAATCCTCAGGTGCAATGCATCCGAGGATTTTTTAACCCCCTCCCTGGTGTCAGCCACTGGCCGTGACCTGCACCAGGAAGGTAGTGTGGGTGTCGGCCAGTGGCCAACGCCTGCACCGAAAAAGTTAAGGCCTGCTAGAGGGGTGACTTACCTATGCCACAGGCAGTGTTTTGGGTGCATGGCACCCTGAGGGGGATGCCATATCGACTTTTCCTTTTTATCCCTACCAACACACACAATCTGCAATGGCAGTGTGCCTGTGTTAGGTGAGGGGTCCCTTAGGGTGGCACAACACCTGATGCAGCCCGTAGGGACCTTTCCTGGTCACAGGGCCCTTGGTACCACTGGTAACTTTTACAAGGGACTTATCTGTGTGCCAGGGGTGTGCCAATTGTGGAAGCAATGGTAAATGTTTTGTGAAAGAACACTGGTGCTGGGGCCTGGTTAGCAGGTTCCCGGCACACTCTCAGTCATGTCAGCATCAATATCAGGCAAAATGTGTGTGTGTGTGTGTGTGTGAGGGGGGGGTGACAGGGTAACTTCAACAGGGAGCCATTTTCCTACAGGAACGTACAATTTTCCACGTGGTGGCTCTCTCCAAGGCCATCACTATGCTCTTCCAGTAGGATTCCAGGGCACTACATTGCCACACTATATAAAACAAATCAGCCGACGCCAAACATCGCTGGCACTGGGGGGAACGCGAAGGGTATTTACAATGAAAGATATTTGGGGCTAGATACGTCTTATTGTTGTAGTTATATTGTATACGTTTAAATATTGCATTTGGAATACCAGTTCTAGTTCCTTCAAACATGCGTTTCAACTCTGAGGCTGAAACATCCTCATCCAGTACTGCCCTCCACCTACACTACACTGTCTTCGCAATGCTCAGGACTTTGTTTCTCAGAGCTCTATAAATATGGAAAATCAGTCTCTGTCCACCTCTACGCTGCAGTTGGGAGGCAAACTAATAAAGTTCCATATGAGAGAGCTCGAATTCTCCACGTTTGCCGCAGCATAGGCAGGCTCACTCTCTTCCTCTTGTTAGCCCATAAGAAATCTAATATTAGTCTAAAACATGCAAAGTGCGATTTGGGTACGGCAGACTATATAAGCACTGCTGCAATATTTCCATCTTCGTAATGGCTGCTCTACCCATCAATGAAAGCATAAACTCTTTCCAAAAGCGAACGGAAGTCTGTAATTCCTCCAATACCATGCCATGATTAAGATCATCAAAGTTGTCAGCAGTATGTGTCAGTCTTATCCCTAGGTATCGAAGACCCTCAGATTCCCCCGGTAATCCAACCACCGGGAGTGTGTCAGTCTGATCCCTGGCTATAGTGCCAATCGGGAATAAGCAGGACTTTTAAAGATTTACACGGACCCTGGAACTCTCCCCAAAATTACGTGGGGTATTTATGAGAATGGGGAATTGAAGATTCTGGGTGTTGTACATAAACCAGGAGGTCATCTGAATATAAGGAGACCAAATGTATAGTCTCCCCAATGTGTAATCCCCAGTGATTCAGTACCACACGAAGGAAAGCAATCAATGGCTCAATTGCCATAGCTAACAGAAGGGGGGGGGGGGGGGGGGGGGGGGGGGAAATAGTATACATCCTTGTCGCGTTCCCCCATCTCAATTGAACGGCTCCTGAGATTACATTCCCAGATACCACACGAACCCAAGAAATATATTTCGGGCCGAGGCCCAACTTAGTCGTAACTTGCCATAGATACCTCCAATCCACAAAATCAAAAGCTTGCTCTATGTCCAGAAGAGCAAACACTACTGGTAACTACCACTGTAAGGAGGTATGATAATTATGGGAGAGGCTTAGGTTAAACATTGTACTGTGGTTGGGCATGAAACTGCATGAATAAGTGAGGCCAAATGGGGAAGACGAACCGCCGCCAGGATGCTACTTAGTATTTTAATGTCCACATTTAGAAGCAATAATGGCCTATGTGCAGCTGGATCCAATGGATCGCTATCTGGCTTGGGGAAAAAGACACCCATTACCTCTCCAATCGAGTCTGGTAAACTACTGCAGTCAGTCGCCTCTTGATACACCTCTAGTAGTTTTTCAGAAAGGATGTCAACATATTTTTGGTACAACTCTGCCGGAAGTCCATCAGAACCAGGCGTTTTTTACGTTTTTAAGTGTTTTATGGCAAATTGCGTTTCCTCTCGGGTGATGGGTGTGTCTAATAGAGCCCTTCTGTCTTGTGTCAGTCGAGGAAGCAGGATTTCCTCTAGGAAGGCAGTCTCAGTATCTAAGGACACATTACTGGGCAAAGCGTAAAATTTGTCAAGGTGTTCCTTGGCTACCTTATTAATTGGTATCTGCGTACATACGCTCTTGCATGTAACGTCCACCAGCGCAGTGGCCGGCTTGTGGTGGGACTGTTGCTTTAGCAGATGTGCCAACAATGCACCGCTTTATCCCCCTCTGCATGCAAACGATGGCAATAAGCAGTGTAAACATGCCTTTCCAAACAGCGCCAATTGTCTAGTAACGCTTGTGGAGTTTGTTGCCACTCCTCAGCACACTGTGGTTGTGTAGGAAGGCACTTCTTCAAGTCCCGGAGCTTAACTTCATGCTCAGAAATATCTTTCTAGAGCTGGTGCTCGACACTATAGGTAGTCTGTAGACAAGAGTCCCCTGATCACTACCTTCATAGCTTCCCAGTTACAGCCCCTAGTTGTGGATATTCCCCAATTTACGTCAAAGTATTGCGTCAGTCCATCTCAGACTGTCCTCTCAAAGGGTGCATTAGTCAGGGCTTCCTGGCGTAAACACCACGTCGGGACCAGGGGCCTCCTATACCCTTTACTCAATTTAACAGAGCGGGGACTGATTCGATATGTGATGGGCTAGATAGGCAATAGCCTTCACTTCCAGGGACAGTGTGTCGGACACAAAGCAGTAGTCCAGTCTACTGTAGGTGCATGCTGCAGGGGTGTAACAGGAGTACACCTTTAGAGCGGGGTTCAATATCACCAGAGGTCTTGTAATTGAAGTTCCCATAGAATATCTACCAGTTGTCCCGTCAGGTGTGTTTCATGCATTGTCGCAGTGGGTCCTCGTCTAGTGTGCCGTCCATAAACACAATTACAATCTCCTGCCATCAAATATGGGGAGGCAGCCCAAAACACATCCCTAAATAGGTCTTACTGTCCACATTAGGGGCATATGCGTTTATCAAACATACTTCATGGCAATCTAGTGCTCCAAACACCACCACATACCTTCCTTCCGGATCTAGTACATGACTTTTGTGCTGGAATGGAACCCCAGGGTCTATCCTAATCAAGACCCCTATGGAAAAGCCAGAATAAGAGGTTGTGTAGAGCTGGCATCCCCAGCGTCTGGAGACTAGGAACACAGCTACCCCCAAGTATGAGTCTCCTGTAGCAGTGCTATCAATACATGGTAGCTTATCTAATTGGGTCAAACCTTGTACGTTTCAAGATAGTAAGGTATAAGTGTCTGTCATAAGTACAATCTATTAAATGTCTCCAAGAAGGCCATCATATATATATATATATATATATATATATATATATATATATATATATATATATATATATATATATATCAGGACTGAGAAATGCACATTTTCAAAATCCAATACAAGCAGTAGATCACCCTTTTCAACCCATAAACTAACAAACAAGGAAAGAACATTCCCCAACTTACCCCCTCTCTCAAACAGTGACCACCCCCACCCCATCCTGTGTTAACCAGAGTGGGGTAGAGAACAGCAGGCCCCACCCATGACCCAGTTAGATGATGATAAGAAGAAATTGTATATCTCCCTGTTAACCAATTATGTAAACCAGTCCACATAACATAACGCTTCGTCAGAGGTCATCACTGAGCCAAACTACGAGAATGTGCCTCTAGTGGTCATACCTCCGCATGAACCCTTTAAAGCTTTAGGACCAAACAGCCCGCACACTAGTGTAGGATACCTAGCATTTCTTCCGCCCGTTTAGATTTTCACATAAGACCAAAATAAGTCTAAACAATAGGAACAGATCACAACAGCTGCATTGTCATTTAACATCTATACAACTAGTGTAGTTCGTTACATTTTAACAATAACAATACCGGTATAGACAACTCAATTTTTCAACAAGGTCAAAGTGGGACATCCCCTGTAGTGACTCTATTAGAGTCAGGATGACTGTCGTTCTCTAGAGGTGCTATGACCATACATGTATTCTCCCTCTGTGGCAAGAGTGCCATCGGATTGCACAATAACTCTGCCAGTTGACGCCAGGGAGGGTGTAACACCCCTCGATTGTTTCTGGTTTCATCTCTCTGAACTACGCCCCCCTCTAGCTTCAGATACCGTCACGAACCCGAATGAGGAGACACCATGTCCACCCACTTGCTTGCTTCCTGTGGATTAGTGGGAAAAAAAATTGACCTTATTATTATGGATTACTCCAAGTCTAGCTGGGAATACTAAAGTGTAACGCAGATTGAAGTCTTGCATCTTTTCCTTGACGTCCATAAAGGATTTTCTTTGATTCTGCACCTTCTGGGTGTAGTCTGGAAAAAACAGCATTGGGTGCCCTTTCTTACTGTGTCTGTACATTATTCCACACCTGCTGCAGGATTTGTCTCAGTCTTTATAACGCAAAAAAACAGGCAATAATTGCATTCTGCGCATCCGGGGCAGAGGCATCAGCACCCTGTGGGCTCTTTCAACATTAAAGGGCGAATGTTCCCCCGGGAGGGCCACAATGTCTAGCCGCTTTTCCAGGAATTGTTCCACGTTTCGCTCCTCCACCCCAAATGGGAATCCCACAAAGTGTAAATTGTTTCTACGGGATCTGCTTTCTGCGTCCTCTTCCCGTTCCTCAAACCGCACAGTAAGCTTCTGGAGGGAGGTAACAGTGTCTTTCAAGGCAGCTACATCACGGTGGAACTCACCAATGTTATCCTCTGTCACTGCCACCCTGTCATCCACCTTGCGTAGGTCTGCATGCAGCAATGTAACATCATTGCTGCAGTGTCTATCTTGGTGACCAGTTCAGTCTGGGTGCCCTTGATTTCTTTCAGGATATCAGACATGGATGGCTCTTGAGGTTCACCGCAGTCTGTGGCATCCAAGGTTTTCGTACCCATTGTATCGCTATCATGGGTGGCCTGCGTATAGTTGACAATCTTATTGACCAGAGACTGCCACCCTCCTTGGTCCTCTCCCACATACACCAGGCCGTTCCAGTGTTGTGGTCAGACCACGACATGGGCACACACAAAAAATAAATAATCATCATCAGGGGAGGAAACCTGGCATGCCTCACCATTGTGCCCTGTCTGGCCCCCACAGCTCCCCACATGAGACTCAAATACTCGATGTCCACTTTCGCAGCAGAGGGAAACTGTTGCAGTTAGGCACTTATTTCCCCTTAGTTCATAGCGCCTCCGTATGCCTGTGTCGTGGCAGCTCAGGGCCTCACCGTGCCTCAGCTGAACTAACAGCCGCCCGAGCCAAGTCGAACGACTGGAGAAAAGAGGCCCCACTCTAATTCACTCAGGACCCAGTACAGGGCACAGGGGACTCCAGTCCAGTCACCAGCTTGCCATCCTCAGCCCACCTGGCCATTGTCAGTGTCTCCCCCGCAGCCTGATGTATATTGCCCTCTCCTGCTGCCACCTCACCTCAGGGATAGACCACATTGGATGCGCTAGCCCATTAGGCCAAATGTTCAGTTCAGCCGTGTACTGTGGCCCAGACAGCACCAGGACCCAGGCCCAGCTGCTGCCTTAGTTTGCCTCCTCACTCCATCAGGGTCCGCACATCCAACACAGTCTGCCGCGTCCCCCAATCCAACACTTCAGGCCCTCCTTACAGCAGATCCTCCGACGGGGAGAACCGGTGTCAGGGCCTTACAGCTGCCGGTGTTCTCCCCGTAGCGTTTGCTGCGTCGCCACCTCCTGCAGTTGACCTCACTGCAGGGATGGGCCCAGGCAGCCGCACTCACTCCTCAGGCTGCTAGACTCCGGGCCCAACCTTCACACTCAGCATAGACAGTGCAGCGCACGGGCTGGGCCGCCGCCCACGCCTGGCCTCTTGCGTCACTCAGCCCTGTCCGTCCACGGCCCAATCTTGGGCAGGGAGAAGAGCCACCAGCTCCTCTCAGTCGGCCCAGGAACGGCAGCTGGGCCGCTCTCCAGAGCTCATCTGCACCAGCTCCGTGTGCGCAGGGCCTCATCGGGGATCCACCCCCGCTGCCGATGCACCTGGCGTCCCGCCAACCAGCTTTCCATCCACGATGCCCAGGATTTGTTAGGCTTACAGTATTATTCCGGGGCCAACTGGAGCTTGATGAAACAAGTCTACTCAACCATCTTGTCAGCTCCGCCCTGTGTCCTTGTGACTTAAAATGATCATAATTTATTGAGGGATCAAATAAGATTTCCCAAGCAAACGGGCAGTCAATGATATTTTCCTCTGGTTTCTGGTCCAAATACTTAAACCACAACTACAGGTCCAAGGCAAGAGAGTTCATGGCCCTGGAAACCATGCAGTGGATGTACCTAAACATGAGCAGCTTCTGGTTAGCAGCCTCTTTGCACATGTGAAGCATGAACTATAATCCTCCCTATGCATAGTCTGGAAGCAAGGAGATATACTTTTGAAAACTGTGCCAAAAGCCCATCCATAACGGGCCGTGATGGTGATGGACAATATTAAGTTGGTTGGTCTCATGGACACCTCCAGGTTGGTACAGTCTCTTCGCTTCAGAGTCCAGATACACGGCCTCCTTACCCACCAAGTCACTCTACCCTTCAAACACAGACTGAAGTGTTCTCTGGGCCGGATGCTGGAGGTCTGTTAACTTTATAATGGCAGGCTCAATCCCCCGAGCCTGCCGAGAATCTGCAGCTCTACGGTCGGCACTATGCCATTCCCTAGGGTTACTTGAAACATAAGCAAATATATGGTCTTTTTCAGATGGCACCTCAAAAGATCAACTTTGGTGCACACATCAAATGCACCCTAGGACGAAACTTGTTGAGATGGAACTTGATGCAGTGCTCCTTGGCTGAAAATGCTTGAAACTCATCCATGCTCCTGTGAAAGGGTGAAAGCACCATGGAGGCAGCCTTCTGCACGAGCAATCTGAGAGCACCAAACACAAAGCTTAGTCAATTTTTTGTCCTCCATGGCACTGGTTAACACTACTGAGCAAGGTCCACACTTCCATGTAGCAGAAGGAGACCTCCAAAAGTCCAAGCACTAGGACTCGAACAGTCTTGCTTGGTCAGACAGTGGCTGGGTGTAGAGTAGTTTATTGGTCTGGCCAGTTGCCAGTGCTATATTAATCACTTGAAAGTAAGGACATTTTAACAGGAGGGTTAATGAGGGACCCCTTCTCTGACATGCCAAGCTTGGTGCCAACAGATTCATGCAGCAACTAAACACCAGGAGTCTTCACACCAGCCAACACAGCAGGACCTTGCCCTGGTGTCAGACTATGGGCAGGTGGTTCACAGTTTGGTTGATCTACAACAGCATGCAGGAAATGTGGACTTGGGCTGCTCACACCGAGAGGGGTCCTGCTCCGTTTAAGAGGTAGAAGATAGCTTTCAGGTTGTATCATCAACAAGACCAGACATGTCTCACCTCGACATGCGGCTGGAATGTCTTTAAAAGTGTATGTGATCATCCTACGTTCAATAATGCTTATGGGCAGCAGCTGCCAGGAAGCAAGCCACAGATTTCTGATCCAGATGGATGCCAGATAGATGTGTATCCCAGCCTTTGACGCTTTCAATGAAAACGTTTAACGTTTGGTAGTGATATTTTTGGGGATACATAATCTTCCTGCATATTCCCCCACTTAGGAACATCCACCAGGCCCCATGCTTCATCTGGGAACTTACTGCTTGACAGTAGCTATTTGGCCTAAGCCACAACTGCACCCACCCTGGATGTGTTGACACTGGAGTATACGAGCCACCAACCGGTACTCTAGTGTCAGTTCCCATTTTTCCAAGCCTCGTCAACATTGGTCCACAGCTCTTTTCTGCGATACTTTTTCACAATTACTCTGCTTTCAACACCAATTAGGTAAAATGTCTCTCCCCAAGATCTCAGAGGTCAAGCCCTGTCACATGAGCTGCAAAAAGATATTCTTATCCTTATTAGACCCATATGACACCTCTATGTGGTATTTAAGCTCTAAAAACAAATATGTGCCTACTGTTGAATAATGCACCCAAAGGCCATCAGGAAGAGTAGCCAACCTATTTCTGGCCAAGGCCCAGAGGGATACATTGTAGTGCTCTACTTCAGGTAAGTTCCTTCGAAGAACTATCGCCCAAAAGATAAACCCATGAACGAAAACTAAAAACAGAACACACAAACACAAAAACCTCATAGGGCCCTTCTGAACAAGGGTCGTAAAGGTGATGCCACTGGAGGAAAACAGCCAGGCGAATTCTATTCCCTTTACATGGTTCCTAAAATGGATGGAGGTCCGGGACCCACCTCTAACTTCACCTCTTCAACCTGTTCTTTTGTGCACGAGATGACATCCCTGAATCAAGTCCAGTTGGCCCTCAATGGGATCTGGGGTCTGAGGGAGGTGGAGATGGTTGACTGACATCACTGGATGTTGAGGTCAACCGTTTCCCTTGTTAAATATCTACGCCCACAGACATAACCTGGGGGTCACAGTGAGTTCCCAGCACGATCAACTCACAGTCCTGACGCTACGTTAGATCACTGCACCACATTTTCAAAGAAAATGGGGGCAGCTTCAATACAGCCATCAGAAGTCAATATACTTGCAAACTTCAAAAAGCAGTTGGGGAGGTGGTGTCTCCAGCACTGCTCATCTTCAGCGCATAATGAACATTATCCACATCCATTATCCTCATCTTCAGCACATTATCCACAACCTGGGGTTTATGACGAACTCTCTGAAATCTCATGTTACAATGAGGCAGAGATTGACTTTTGGAGGGGTGGTTCTAGGCATGACCCACACAAAGGCTTTTCCTTCTACTCAAAGGCTTGCGGATATGAGGGAGACTATTCAGAGGTTTCCGACTCAGGCACAGATTGTCGTTATGCAAGTCCTAGGTCTGCTAGATCTAAGACCTCTTGCATCCTAAGGTGCTTTGTGTTAGCTGGCACACAAGTCCTCCAATAATGCCTGATAAAGCAACTGCTCCAACAGGCAGAGGAGCCTCTCTGCTAGTGTGCTGATCTTCATGTCAGTCCATCCAGATCTTCACTAGTGAATGTGTAACAAACCTCGTATTTGGGCTCGGTCACCCATCTGCCTGGAATGACGGAGAAAGGTCTTTGTTACATGCATGACAGCACTTACACAAGGGCTGGAGCTGTTGGAGGTTGGCTTGCCATGAAGGCCTTCTTCCAGGATGCACCATTCAGCTTTGGTCATACAACATCACAACCGTCCATTATATCGTCAAGCAGGGTGGGGTGGTCGTTGTGGATCCTGTTTTGGGAAGCAATTTGTCTGTGGTAATGGAACATTATTCTAGAATTCTCTTGGTGGCAACGCACACTGTCATCATCAGTAATCAGAAGGTAGTAAGGCATACCTGACATCATAGGTGGGCACTGGTTTCTTCTGTGGAGGTTTGCTCTTTTGCGGTTCATCACCTGGACATCGTCTGGCCAAGCTCTAGTCACTGGAGTCCAGTGCATGCGCACTTCCTTCTCCACAGCGTGCATCATAAAGCGACATAGTAGAATCATGGTGATGCATGACATCATCAGTCCTAGAGGTGCCATGAACTGTTTGACAGTTACCACTCATGACTACTTATCAAAGTAGGACCTTTCCAGTAGAACTTATACACAGTGTTCTGCAGGCTGGATTAGGCAGCATTTAGTAGCACACCCAGGAATACTATTGTCCCAGACAAGACCACCTGAAATATGTCAATGCTGATCAACAACACCAGTTCCGGAAACAGGTTAGTACACATCTGGATGACTTTCACTGCCTTCATGGAGGCCATCACCAATAAATCATTCAGAGGAGGAGGGTGGAGGGTACAGAAGGTTGAGTTCTGTTCGCTTAAATGAGCTACAGCTGGTGCCAGACACTTTATGCAGAATCTAGGTGAAAAGGATAGCACCCCAAATTATCGGCCAAATTATCGGCCCTCAGCCCACTCTAAACTGTAGCAACTGTACTCTGAAGTATGCATATTTGCAGTATAATGACTTCCAACCAGTCATCTTTCAGCAGGTAAGAGTTTAGTTCCTTAACTGCTTGTCAAACAGCTTGTTCACAAGATGCATCTCCTCCATGATTTCTTGTCAAATTAGTGCCTCACAAAGGCGGTTGTGCCAGCTAATTTTTACGGTACGCCAAACGTTAGAATCACAAACCATTAACACATACCATTTAATACAAACCTTCGATACTGCCTGCAACATGTAATCATTGGAATATGGTCTGGAAGGTCCACACACACCATCCAATCGAGCAGGGCTTGATAGCACCTGCCATAGAGTAAATATTCTGAATTTCTTACCTAAGAAACTTGTTGAGGAAAGAGCAGGCTGAGAACAGATCTCCCCTTTTGGGATTTAATAAAATTTGAAACATTAATTAATTATATATCACAAGTAAAAACCCTTTCCTCTTCCTGAAACCAATTCTAGAGCTCCCTTGTAAAAAATAAAAAATAAAAAACTAGCAAGTCTGTCAATATTCAACAAGGGGGCAAGGGGTGGTGGTCAGAAATGTGGATAACTGGAAGGGGCACAGATGGTTGTTTGGTCAGAAACAGTAAACTATAGCCTCTCAACAATCTGTAAAACCCAGCGATCAGAAACTCATGATCTCAAGGGGGGGGATGGGTGGGTGGGGGGGGGGGGGGGGGGGTTGAAGGCAGGTAACCTGACCTGATATATGTGAAGGACAAATTTCGTTCCTATCACATTATATTTGTTTTTAGACATACCCTATCCCAGATCACTTTCACTGCACTTTTTTGCAGATCTGCTGTTTATCTCACTCTTTAGGAAGATTAGCAGCCTGTGAACATTTCATACTGTTGGTAGAACGTGCTTGGAGTGAAGTAATCCCTTTAGCAACTGTTGTAGCTCAACTCAATTTTGCAGCACTGATCAGCTGTCTCACCAAACAAGTGCTAACCATCAAACGACATGTTCTAAAAGTAGAGTCCAGGCATCTGCTAAGAAGACAGTTTACTTCATTTAGTGATCATGGAGCTGCAATAGAATACTGGAAATGGACAAAAACAACATTTACCAAGATTCTAAAAGACAGACCGAATCACATTAGTTAAGGGCCAAACGTCCCAAAATAAAGACATTTCATACAGATGGAAGCTTTCTGTATTCTCTAAAAAGATGCACTGTCTTTTAAGTATTCTGGTGTAGATTTGCCAAACAGGATGACAAAAAAAAAAAAAAACGATTAGTTCCTAGCAGTAAACTAAGAGACCCAGCTGGTATGATTCAATCCTTCTCCTAGACCTGCGATACAGCATCCATTAAAGACTCATCAAGAGGTAAAAAGTTGTAAGAATCTGAATTTGATCTTTGTTGTTGATTGCAGCTGAATGTCCAAAGGTTTTGTGGTATTTGAACCAGAAGTGAAAAGGACAGATGATAAGTGTCCCCTCACAAACTGGTAACTCAGATCCTGGGGATGCATCCTAGCCACTTATAATTTACTATGTAAATCAAACATGAGGCATCATTGGTGGAGTAAAGTCTCTTTCTCACAGCTATCATCCTTTTTATTAAGGGAAAGGAGGTCTAACCCCAAATACAACATAGTCAAAGGCAAAGCCATCAGCAAATACTTTGAAAGGCGTCTTAGTGGTTATTTTCCCTCAAATAAGATAACTTTTCCTCACTGTTAAAATCAGTTCTTTTTTGTTGTTTGTAAAAAAGTGGTCGAGGGAGTCTCTGCTCTAAGAAATGACTTGTTCTCCAGTGCACATCTCCAATGGAGTCTGTTGTGGCAACTCATAAGAACCTTGTATAATCTGAATTGGAGCCACAACATTACATCCAGGTAGTTAGTAAGAAGCTCATGCTCTTCCTCAACAAGGGTGGCCCTAATGGGCATGTAAGGGGGCTGATGTTTAAAAATGCAAAGACTATTGTAAGACCTGAACTTTCTTTCTTTTTGCTCCTTTTGGGCGACGAAAGAAGACAAGGTTTGTGTTTTGGGTGTCTAGTGCTTTCTCTCTGGGATCTTCCAAAGAGCAACGTCTCCTTTTCTGGTGGTCTAATTCTATGCAGCTTTGGACTCATTTATGTAATGGCACAGAACAAAAATGAAATGGTTGTTACTGGTGATGTATAATTTTAAATCTGTGATATCATCAACTATCGAGATATGCAGGTCAGTGGCCGATGCAGAGCTGATAAATATGGCAGCGGTGAAGAGATACAGCTTCGAAAATGTCCACATCAGGCCTAGAACTGGGAAGGTTTTGAATAAGGGATCTGTGGAAAGGAGAATCCATTAAAACACTGGCTGGTCACGGAATTCTGGATGAGCCACCTACTAAAATGCCTTGCACCCAATGTTAACTACACTTGTACAAAGCTAGGCAGTAATGTCTATCATATTTCCAAGGTCAGGCCCACTGTGTGTGCATGGAGACAAAACAGTAGAGAGTCTTGTATCGGAAGGCTTATGTGTGGAGTCTGGTTTTAGGAGATCTACAGACCTTGTGCATAAAAGTACTCTCAGGCACAAATGCAGACATATGAAGTGGTGTGCTTGGACCTACACATAATGGGTTGCTGCTCACTTACTGGGCCCAACAGTGATTTAAGTCAACAGGCTTCTCTTAGGGAGACCAGATTCAACAGAAACAGCATGGATAATTCTCAGATTGAATACCTTTTTTCAGCAAAATAGACTATTAGCCAAGTGATTTATTAGAAAGCCACTTATTCCAATTAAACATCTTCTTACAAGGATTTTCATGTACACTGAATCAATGTGTCGTCTCGAGTGACACCCAGATGCTGCTAGAAGAGAAAACTGTCTCAAATCAGTCTCCTGTCTAAGCTAATCGAAGCATGAATTAACTCAAAACTTTCAAATTCCTAAAACACCTCATTTTTAAGCTCCTTTAAAAAGATTTAACTCAGTAGACAATGAGGACAACCTTACTGAAGTGGTTCCTATTCATAAGTGGTCAGCGGTGTCACACTACATAACAAGTAAGGCCAGGGCAGATTACATTGCACACCAGTTTTTAATTACTAGGCCAAGCAGGAGCAGGCACCGTTCGAGAAAATGTTTTGCATTACATACAAAGAAAAGTAAAAGAATACAGTCCCTGTTGCTGTTATGCCCCATCCATATTGACGATTATTGCTTACATTAAATCTAGCAGGTGCATGAGGTTCATTAGGGCAAGTGTACAAGTTACTTACAAGTGACAAATTCCCTGGATAATTCCTTTACAGTTACATGCCAAACAGCACATTTCCAGACATAAAGAGAAAGACGATCATTGACCGCAGCTGTAATTTCTAGCATATTTCACTTATCAGTAGAAAGTAGAATAAATTAGAATCATTTTTTTTCACATCACATTCAGTTGTTCAATAGCACCTCAGAATCAATTTGGAAGACATATCAATTCTGGATTGGCCCAGCATCAAAGAGGTCTAGGATTCGGAAGAAATGCTAATGAATATACATATGCTAGAGCCGGTCTCTCAAAGCTCAAAATTATTTCTCCATTTTGTGAACCTTGTCTAAAGTTGCATGCCGTTAGCACGCCTACTACAGGAAAACTTATTAAACTTGACTTTCTTTAGCTGGAAATACATATAGTTTTGTGCTCAAAACAATTAGCTGCTCCTACAATTTCTGTCTTTAAGGAACAGATTAGGTTCTTTGCAACAAAAGGCATAAATATTGGGTCAGAGATGGATCTCTCAATTCAAGGGATAGGCATTGAGAACATCTGAGAGGACGTGGAACACAGAAAAATTGAACGAAAAATAATCGACTATCATAATATCTGGCATTAAATGTGCAGAGAAATCCATCAAAAAAGCAAGGCTTTCTGGAAACTATAAACAATCTTTTCTTAATTTCTTAATAAATAGCTGAGATTTCTATTGTCCGAGTTTGAAAGTAAGATCAGTCTCAATTGACGATTCTTAGAAACCCTGGAACATTATTTGATAAAAATAAACAGCTAAACTAGACTTAACACGAATATGGTGTAATTAGAATCTGAGAAAATAATCACAAGAACTGTTAGCAGAAACAAAGCTTGAAAGTGCAATTAATAAAACCTCGAAGTTAAATGCAGAATCAGATCCTTCCAAAACTGAAGCTGGTGTTGCAGATGTCCTTCTACTTTTACTCCGATTTTTCCTGAGGGTAATTGCAACAATTTCCATTACTTCAATATTTACTGGCTCAAAAATCGTGGGGTCTGCAAGTAACAATAAGATAAATATGTAAATAGCAACAAGGGATGATCTTCATGAACTTTCCCCAAGCCGATGACTCGATTGTGACCTAATCAGATTAAAGCGGATTATTGCAATGTTGAGCAGGAACAATATTTTAGATGATTAATAAGCCTTACAATACAAATAAAAAAACAATTTTGTCTGAAATGTAAAAGACAATTTACTTAGTTATTCATTTAGGAGCAAGTTGTATAGACACTAGCTTTTTTATGTGTCCAATTGAGGTTTCCCTTCAGGCGCAGGGTCAACTGGTAACTACTGGGCAGTCTCTGTGGTGGGTACTGTAATTTATAAGAGGTTCCCAGAGATTCAAATCTCACTGTACCCAACTGTATAACCACATTGATGGGCAGTTATGAATTACTCAAGGAGGTTGAAGATGACCTACAAATCAGATATCGCATGACATGGTCAATCAGAGCAACTGGAAAAATAAAAGGGGAGAAAGGTTCAAATAAAAATGCACAAACACCCGAATGCCCTGGCACATTCAAGGCTGATATACAACCCAAAATGCTAAAATCACTTATGTGCTAAGGCACTATAATAAAAGAACATGCAACTCCAAGGTCAACTTGATAAGGTGTTCTTGGTAACCATTGAAAACTTTTGGATTTATTATAACACTTGGCGACTTCAGCCATTCAACAGGGCAGAGCAGTCATATGAAGTGTTCAGTTTACAGTAAAACCCAAAACCTCCTAATACAAAAAATAAATAAAAATAATAACAGAGCCCTCACAAAAGTCCATAGTGAAAAGTAGGATACCACTAGGCCTATTTACATCTGTGTCCAGTGATGTATAATCCAGTAGTGTGTATTCTCATCTGGGTAAAGGTCAAGGGAATAGCTATTAGGGTGTAAATGCTTCAAGTCAAAGTGGTAAACTGCTGGTGCTGGAATAGACTAGCAATAAAAGTAGATCTTGCTGCAGTCCCCAACTTCAAGGTCCTGTGGTCTAAAACTGGCCTGGCACGGCCAGCATTTTCAGCTATCATGGGAAATACCAGGAATGTACCTACAAAACGGCATGCTCAGTATTTGGGCCTGGAGAACTGGAAGATCTTGAAAGGACCAAAAATCAATCCTTGAAAAAAAGGACTCTAGACTGGTATCACTGTATCCTGAGAAGGAATGCATTGCAAAAATAAATTAAATTAAAAAAAATAAAAAAATGTAAAAGCCTAGTACAAGCTCTAATCATGAAGTGAAAACCATTATTCCTAGAAAGTGCCTTCAGAACTGCTGCTCTCGTCCTTGCATTCTTGTTTCTCGTTGGTTGCAAACTTCTGCTATGCACACTCCCGGAGTTCACACTACCCATGCCAAACTATGTGCCAGTCACTTACCAAAAGGGCTCCTTAAAAAGGAGTTCCTTATTTTGGAATTGGCCCTGAAGACAAGAACGTTGGCATAAGTGCTACTGAGTTTCAAAGAGTTGCAGCATAAACACAATTGAAAAACGTGGTTTGTGTAACAAGCAATTTGTCACTGTATGTGACAACTATCAGAGTACTGCTGTGTAAGCCAAGACAGAAAAACAATCTGTTCGAGGCAGCCAAGATTACCACTTAAAGTTTAATGAGGATGGACTAAGAGGAGCCCCCAAGAGCCTCCATAATGCAAAGGAATACACGAGAAGCCTAATGGAGGAAGGTCGACTGTGTGGGATCAGTGGGTAAGGAACAATTTCAGTCAGGTGTGCCCTGGGTATTTGACGCAAAGTTGTAAATCGCAGGGCAAGAAAGATGTTTTGGGAGGCAGTGTCGAAGGATGGACTGATGTGAAGGAACATGAGGATCATGCTGCAGCCCAAGTCCAGTATAAGCCGAATGTTAGTGATGGCAATTTAATTTAAGGGGTGGAATCCACACTGGGCAGGACTGGGGCAAAAAAAGTCGCCGTTTAATTTATGAATCAAGAATTCTCACAGGAAAGGAAAGAAAGAGATGCGTTGAAAATTGCTGATAACAAAGTGACTGCATATAGAAGTATCTGGCAGGGAAATGGTATCCAGGATGAGACGAAAAATGCGCAGGGCAGAGATCAAGAGGTGAACTTGAGCAGGTGGCCTTGGCCAGACACAAGTTATATAGAACCTACTAGAGGAATTAATGAAGAGACGAACTTTCTAAAAGGCGGGGGTGGTGATGAAGGGACATTGGAAGTTATGGGGATGCTGTGAAAAGGTATGGGACTACCCCGAGGTATGAAACTCCTATTGCTCGAGGCTTGGACATTTTGTTGGGGGGAATCCAGGATAACAAGTCTGCTTATTCATTGTGTCCACAGGAGAGTATCCATCTACTGCAGCACAAATCCTATGAATGGAAGTTTACAGTACCATAGGGCAGTTACAGCTACTTCCACCCAAAACGATGGGTCCTCCCAGCCCCCATGTAGCCAGTCATTCACTGCCAGTGTGTTGCCCAATAATTCAGGTGAATATACGCCATGGCTAGTCTCCCATCATATGTGGTTCAGACGCATTTGTTAAATACCATCCTAAGTGGCCTGCTAGTCCAGAGAAACAGGGACACTAGAGAAGTTAGTGCGTTAAACCAGGGTTGTGGAAACTGAAGGGGGAAAAGTTCTGTAGCGCATAAAGCATCTGAAGGTGTGTCATCATTTTAAATAGGGCAATCCTGCCCATCAGGTTGAGTGGTAGTTTTGCGCCATGGGTTCAGTTCTTTCCTGGTCCTATGCAGCAAGGGATGGAGGTGGAGACTCCATGTGAGTCCAGGCACACAAGATGTGTGTACCCCTAGGTACAAGAAGCTAAGAGGCTGGTTTCGTCCAGCCAGTATACACTAATGGGCACCATGAGAGATTTGTCCCAGTTCACCATCACTTCTGCATCTGAACCAAAAGCTAAAAAGAATGTGAATCTGTCGGGGCCCTGTTTCAGCAGGCCCTGAGAGGAACAAGAAAATGTTGTTCACGTACAGAGTGAGCCTTTCTTCTGTGGCCACCACTCCTCCCCACCAAAGCCCCAGATTTGAGCGTTGCACCGATTCAAGCCACTAGTGTCTCGATAGCCAGCGCAAAGAGAAGGGGTGATGGGGGGGTAGCCTTGTCGGGTGCCCCTCCTGATGGGGAATCTATGGGAAACTACTTCACTTATTCTCACCTGTGCCTGTGGAGCTGCCTGTAGTACCCCGGCATATGCCCAGAACCCGAGGCCAAGCCCCAACCTTGCCATAGTTTCCTCTAGGAATACCCAGTACAAGGTATCAAATGCTTTCTCAAAGTCAAGCAGCAAGAGCGCCACTGACTCTCCCAGCAGCGCCAACATTCCAATCTTCTTTGTTCACAGCAACAGCTGTGAACAAAGCCTCACGGAGCGGAGGGGATTTTAATCCCCTCCGGTTCCGTGAAGCCTTTGTTTTATTTATGAGAACATTCTGCCCTCTAATGGTAGAATGTTCGAATAGCCTTAGAACCCGCCATAGCGGGCTCTACCGTCTATTGAAGGCCCTCTCCCTTGGCGAGGAGCAGGCCTTTAATAGCTGGTAGAGCCCGTTATGGTGGGTTCTAAGGCTTTAGTATGAAACCACATTGGTCCAGGTGGACCTGGTCAGGAAGCACCCTCAGTAATCTGTTAGCCAGTGTTTTGGCGTATATTTTCACTTTTGTGTTGATTAAAGAGATGGGGTGGTATGAAACACTACTCTGGAGGGCGCCCTGACTTATGCAAGACCACCAGAGTGTCCAAATTCACATCGGGGGGAGGTGGGGGGTTTTGGAGGACGAGTGTTAATTGATGACCACCTCCAAATGTATGTCTTTGGGGGCTAGGAGTCCATCTTGGAATTTGCAATTATACTCCACCGGGAGACCATCTGGTTCTGGTGTTTTACCCAGGTAAGGTCGGATAATGCATTACCCAGCTCCTCGATAGTAAGGGGCTGATCAAGGTCATCCCAATCCTCCTTTGATAGGCTGGGTAGACGGATCTCCGCCACGAGGGGGTGTCTGACTCACACGCCTAGCGATGGTGCTCCAAATAAAGATCCTTGTAAACATGGGCAAAAGCAGAACCAATTGCAGGGGCCGTTTCCACTACTGTCCTGCTTTCATCACAAATACTGGGGACAATCCTAGTTACAATGTCTTTGGTGGCTATCCAATCAAACAGCCTGCTATATTCGTCTTACCATCAGTGCTTAATTTGTAAAGAAAAACGTGCCAGTGCTCAAAGCCCTCCTCTTAAACACTTGGCTGCTGCAAGTAAATGTGGGTGAAGGGAATACTGAGGCAGCATAATCCTGAAGCCATCCCAGGCCTCTTCAATCCATTTAAAGCCACTCCCTGGCCCTTCAGCTCACTTTTGCAGCTTTCTGCTTTCTCCAATTGTGACGCTTCTACGTCTTTCTCTTCCTCTGTCTTTCCCATATGTGTCTTTCACTCGCAGCAAATGCTTGGGGCAGAAAAATAAGTGCCGGGCCTAAAAAATATGTGCAGGTACTCCGCACCGTAAACAACAACACACAAATTAAACACTGCTCACCATTCATATACTCGATGGGTGGAGGCCATTGAGTACTTCCAAACCTCGTCTAAGCTTAGTTGACATAAGGATTCCATCTCCAGCGCTAGGCATTGTCACACTCCTTCGGTCAGGTGCCCCCTAGTTCCAGGGATAGCACAGAGGACTCTAGTTCTACAATCCTGCAAGTTTCTTGTGTTCTTCTTGACACTGAATATATCAACAGGCGGGCCCCCGCACAGATGCCTTGTCCACCACCCTAGTGTCACCAAGAAGTCTATGGTCCCTTTGTTGATGGCCAAAAATGTCTGCTGTTCATCTAACAGGTAGGAGGAGAAGGCCTCCTTTGTGAGGAACCAAGAGTTGAGGTGCCAAACCGGCCTAACCACCTCCAGCGGAGAACCCAGGTGCAGGGAAACTGGGATGTGATCAGATATCCCTTGCGGCAGCATGTGCAAGCTCGTGGTATGTACTAAATCTGGTGCCAGAAGGAAGTAGTAGTCAATGCAGGACAGTGACCTGTGTGCTGCAGAAGTGCAAGTGTACTCCTGTTGCGTGGGGTGCAATGTTCACCATGCCAGTGAGTCCCCACCAAGAGGCCCAGTCTGATAGACCCTTTGCCGTCCTCTCCAAGGCCCCAGCAGTCTCCCTGCCAGTCCTGGTCCGCCATAATTTCATTAAAGCCCCTCCCAATAATCGCTGTCCCATGTGGCAGGTCCTGCAGTTGGTACCGGAGGCAAGTAATCATTGAGCGGGAGAGACATAGGCACTAATCACATTGATAGGAGCACCCTTTTAAAGATTCTTCTAGGCTCACATACTGTCCTCCTTCGTACAGGGAGACCTTAGATACCACCATGGGCAGGTTCTTATGCAAAAGTATGGCCACCCGCAGGGAGCCAGGGTGTACCCTGCATGAAACACCCGGTCATAACCTTTGCGGGCTATAAAGGGACACCTGGAACCTTAGAGGTGGGTCTCTTGTATGAGCACTACAGCCAGAGTGTGTTTATGCATGCACTGCTTTACAGCCTTGTTTGATACGGTCCAGCAGCTCGTTGACATTCCTGGTCATAACAAAGGAAATCATGGTGCTATAACATCTGAATAACCTTGAGGGAGGGTTCAGGGCCACAAACCTCCAGCCTCCCCCCAGCAGGATAACCTCCCGGGTTGGGGCACCCTGAACACAAAGCACAGGGGAATGATAAGTGCGACTGATAGTGAGAGCACCTCCTCCAACACCCCGCCCCCACACACTATACCTGCCTCCCCGCAGAAACATCTGTCACCCAAACCCCCTGAACCAAAACTGGAACAAACTTGGGCTAGTGTTACAAGGCCGCGGGGTGCCAGAGAGCTTGTCCATTTTCTGTCCAAGGAGCAGCTTGTCATACAGCAGCAGTAGGATATAGTGATGCTGATATGCAAATACTAGAAATGTCCCGGGTTGGTGACCCCGGACTCGCTCCCAAGACACAGGGGGTTTGATTGAGTGCCACCCAGGTGGCTGGCTTATTGTAAGTGTATGTGGCTCTGTGAGCCAAGTCCAACCCTCCTCCAGTGTGTCAAAGAAGTGTGATTTGAGGCATGCAACACGCTCAGCCATGCCGGATACAGTAGCATGTAGGATAAATTCAGGTTGCAGAGCTTCTGTTTCATCAGGTCGTAGGATTTCTGCTGGATCTAAACGTGGCAGGTGTAGTCCAGAAAGATCATGATACTTGTGAGGCACCCCTCAGTCCTCGCCTCCCTGCTGGACTGCCTTCCAAAAATGTTGCTATCATAGGGAGAGACAGGGCCCCGGCACCCGATTCTCGGGGATCTCCACTAGCTATACCTTTCGTACCTCTGACAGGTTCAGTGTATTTGTCCATTTTAGTTTTCTAGGAGGTGGCCAAGGGAGTTTGAAACAAAACCGGAGAGTGTTTTTGGTTTCACCACCCACACCCTTTCATGAACCTGATGGTCCTGCCAAGTAGAAGCTCTGGCTCACTTGCCCCTGCGAGGGTCTGGGGGTGGTGGGGTCTGGAGCGCCGCTGGGATGCATGACACACCACCACCATGACAATGGGCCAGGGCTGCCTTGGTGCGGCGTCTCCAGCACTACTGCTTTAAGAACAAGCAGTCACCTTAGATGCAGCATGGCATGCATGTCTCTTCTGGATCGTCACCACTCCTGTGGTTTCCAGCAGAGTGTACCATGTTGCTGTGCCGAGTCCTTTGGGAGAGGGTTGGGGGGTGGCTCTCATCGGGAGCGGTTGTGCTATGCCAGCACCAGTAAAAAATGCCCCCAACAACCGATCAAAGATAGGCGGTCAGTTGAGCACAAATGTCATCTTGGCCGTCCAGGCCACACACCCCTAATTAAGAGTGGTTTTAATATAAACATATGTACACACGTTGCAAAACTAAACAAGTTTTGACTATTGACAATGCTCCTTTATTAAACATGCATACATGCAGACAGATGAAAGCAAGATTGCTGGTTTTATTTTGAAAGCAAACAATATACCAAACATTAATCCAACTCGGGGGGCAGGGGTGAATGTTGCTGATAGTTTGGTTAAATTAATGTGCAGTTAATTTGCTTTAAAAGTAAAATGTACTAAAAAATATTTGCAAGTTGAAACAAGCATTTGCAATGCAATGAGTCTCACGTATGCTTGAGTTAGAGCTATTAGCATTGTAAACTCTAGGATAAACAACAGAAATAAACTGGTAGTCATGAAAAGCACTCAATTACTGCCCAGCGAGATCGCGCTGCCTACTAAATAAAGAGAAAAAGTAGTCCAGAAACCATACGGAAAGGAGAGCCTCGTATGTTTTCAGTAGTTGCCCGGTGCTCTTGAGGAGGGCTAAACACCGGAAAAGGCATGACGTATGCATGCCTTTCACTAATGAAATCAAGTGAATTTTAAAAGGCAAGCCCACGAACCAACGAAAGTGATGGGCGTGACATGGGTGTGGTTAAAAGCCCACCAAGAGATTACTAGAGAGCGCTTGCACGCTCAACCCTAAAAAGGACAAAGGATATAACGTTTCGCAATAGTGTGGGTTTATAAAGTTTAAATATCATTTATCTAAAACAATTTGTTTAACAATGTTTGATGCATGCCGACTTAAACAGAGAATCTGTGTAAAACCAATATGGGTCGTGTAAAACCATTAGGAGTCTCCTGTTAAGTCGTGAAAGTGCATCCTCAGGTCTTTGACCTTGTATTGGTTCAGACACTCACACATCTGTCAGAATTCACAAGAGTTTGCAGCAGTCTCAGGTTTCCTGGACTTCTTATAAAGTTTTTATTTAAATTGTTCCACTACAGAGAGAGAGAGAGAAGTAGATTTATGAAATGTTTTCACAAGACTAAATCAGTCAACCGATAACCAAATAAACACTCTACTTGATTAGCCTCTGATCCTGGGTTCCAGATTAGCGTCCTAACTGCTGTAAAGCACTTAATTGTCTCATCAACGAAATGCAATTACAATACATCATGTTAAATCCCTGTGAAAATCTGCAGAGCAAATACAAATTCACTTGCCAAAACATTTCTTCCTCTTCCATTTCCTACTACAGAAAATGGTTTACTCCTGCCTTTGCCAAGAGTAAATGTCTGACTTTTCCAGGGTGGAAGCAGATTGGAGAGGTTGGTGAAGTGCTCATTTCAGGTACATTTGTACAGATACTTGTGTATACCACTTGATTGCACACATAACCCATAACAATTTTAACTCAGATGGGACTTTACAGAGTCAATCTAGATGTACAATGCAAACATCCAGTCACCAATATACACATAGTACGTGCTCACAAAGGTTTTGTCAATGTCAGTGATGGCAATGCCTAAGTCAGGGCAAGATGTATCTTTAGTCCAGGATTCGGTTAGAAAAAGTATATTGAGAGGCAAAGATCGAATAAAAGTAATTAATTTTGATTCAATGATTGTGGAGGGATCGAACACGGAGCTGTTAGCAACTAAAGAAGGTGGTGGGGTGGGGTGGGTGGAGCCAAGGTGGGGAATGGGGGTGAGTGTTTAGAGGGTGTGGTGGAGACCAGGGTACTCTACCTGTGGGAGAAGACCTGCTGGGTCCCAGGGGAGACATTCCGGACAAGAATAGATGGCATTGGGTAGGGGTCGTGACATTATAGTCATGTATAGAGCGCAGAACATCTTGCCATTGGTGTGCAGCTGATCAGATTGTATAGGTCTGACTGAGCAGACAACACCGTCGAGTAAACTGTCAATCTAAGGGAGAAAGAAAATCATTTACCAATACACAGGGGAGGGCAAACAAACTGGAGCCATACTATTCCTCCATCGAGTGTATTTTTGTGCACTACGATGCTAGATGCAAACAAAGCAATTTTAACTTGTTATTAAAATAAGTAATTAAAATAAACTCAAGGTCAGGTCCAACTACAAGGAAAATAAGTTGGCCAAAGTGGGCTAAATTTAGCAACAGCAAGGCAGTCCAGTCTTGATTTCACCTCAACCCTCTTTCATCCACTACTGTACACTTTCTGCTCCTTTATCTCACTCCTGCAGGTTCTTTTTCATCACTGCGTTCTCCCGCTGTCGCGGTTTTCCCATCTTTCTCTTCCTCTTTTCCTTTCGGTCTCTCTCCTTTTTTCTTGATAAAGATTTGATGCTGATAAGTAGGTCATGTCCCAAAAATGAGTTCCTGTGTACCCCCACTTACATCCACCTGCTCAATTAATTTAAGCACTAGTTCTTCCTATTCAAAGGCCAAAACGACTGCCTCAAATACCCTGGGTCTATCCAGAGCTTAGAGGGAAACCACAACTCGCAAGACCCTGCTCCTGGTAATGGCTGCTGTAAGCTGGTGCACAGAATCTCCCTGAAATCCATCTATACTACTAATACTGGCAGGATGAGGACAGTAATATTCTGCTCTGAGGCTACAGTGAGGAAGCTAGAGGAATCCATAACACAAGTAGGGTTCAAGATTTTAACTATTTTCCAAGCAAGGCGTGATTTATCATACTAAGCTTTCTGTGTGGCAGCAGCAGCAAAATTAAGCTTGTCAAGTCAATATGAGCTGGCCTTAATCAAAATTAGGAGCTCCTAACCATCACCACCTGGCTGCTATGCAAAGCCAAGCAACACACAAAAGGGGTAAGTGGAGTTTCAGTACAGTGGCACAGAAACAGAACATGAAGGCAAAATCAACCAACCTACAAGTTAACATGTCTAGATGAAAAGATAAAGACAACAATACCAATTTGTGCTGGTTCATTTCTAGTCTTGCAGGATCTCTTACAACAGCATTGGTGAAACATGGCACAGACTACAACCCAAGTCCTCACATTGGCAAAGCTAAAAGGGAGGACCCACTTTATAAGTGAACACAGAGATAACCGGGAAGAACACTCTATCCCCTTTCTACAACATGGATGCAGGTAAGAAGGCCAATCCCCTTTAGAAACGTTGTTTTTTTCATGGAACGTTTTATTAGCATGTTTGATATATATCAGAAATAATATAGTTCTCCCTATACTGTTGATGTAATTATGTCACAAATTGGGGGACAAACCCCAAACCTAAAGATATAAATACATCACATACTCATACAAACCTTGGTCCCCCCTCAAATGGAAAATAACACAGATGTTGATACGCTGGATTTCAAGGCAGTGAAGTACCCAAATATACAAAGCCTTTGCAAAGCTCTATGGCCAAAACACTTTGCATCTTGAATGTTATTCAGAAGGTTATTTACATAAAATAAATAAAATAAAAAACACTGTATGAAGTGCCAGGTGCCCACTCAAAACTTTATCATGAGTCAATTTTCCATGCCATGGGCTTGATGGCGATAACGAAGAGAAGGTGGGGCAAACAGGGGGGATCCTTGCCTCGTACCCCTCGGTGCAGGGAAGATATTAAATATAGGTCCTCCTATTCTTCCTTTGGGGAAGAAGAGGCCACTGTAAAAAAAGGAGGGGACACACAATTAAGGTTTACTTTCTTTGGAAATAGAGTGTGCGGGCCCTCCAATCGATCTTCTAGAGCCAGTGCCTTTAGAAAGTGTCCAATATTATGTCTATATTATTAACCACTTTGGCATAAAGCCACATTCATCTTTATGTGCCAGCGCACCAGAAGTCGGACTATCTTTAGTAATTTCATAGTCAGTGCTCCAAGCAAGCATCTTGGCTTCCTTTATCAAGATCAGTAAGTAGGATGAACACAAGTCTGGGGGTATTCTGGATTTATGCACAACTGATTCCGTTCACATAAAGATGGAACTGCAACTCTCCTTTTGCCATTGACCCATGCACCAACGTCTTAAGGTACAGCAGTGTCTTTGAGGACACTTGCTTAAAACATTGGAACAGAATCCATTAGGTCCGTTTCAGCCATTTTGTGATTGGCCCAATGCCTTCTCCAATTCTCCTTCCCAGATCTCCTAGTTTAGGAGCTCACTGGAGTCACCTGAGACTTTTTCTGGGCAAATACCTGATAAACACTCACAGTTATGCCAGGTTGACTTGCTCTTCTTGAGCATATACTTATTGATAACAAAACATGAAGGTACTAGCTAGAGCACTGTTCTGTACTGGATGCATGTCACACCCAACACCTGCATATGTGTTGTCTGTCATCTCTTTGATAACAGACTCAGTACAACACTTTGGTGGCTTTGTTACCTACTGGGACATGCGGCTCTGGGATGCAAGCCATAGCTCTCTGGCCTACCCCAGAAGTTTTTGCTTCATAGCAGTCCTATCATTTTTTTAAGCTGCAGAGCATCTCTGGCTTCAGGTACCCCAGATACTGAGCTTCCAAATTAAGGAGGTGCATTTCTAAGCACACTGCTTCTTCCTACTGTTAAGTGTGTTGTGCTACGTAGCCAATAATTTTGCCTCTAATGTTTGCTTCAAAGGCCTCACATGGGCCGAGAGGGAAGTCTACAGATCCTGCATTGAATGTGAAGTAAATTTCTGCCTGTTTCACTCGATAAGGTCTAAATTCTGAGTCCATCTTCCTTCCTCAAAGTGCCATACCCCATCACCCTTTCCCATTTCCATTTGCGTTTCATTTCTACAGAAAAGTGGTCAGACGGTCCATGGACAAGTACATGTAATTAAGCTACTGTAAGTAAATCGCTGTTGGGTATTAGAAAGAAATGTTATCTTCAGAGCCGAGAACCGAACGCAAGAACCTCAATGCCCCATATTTAGCTTAAAAAAAAAACCTGATAGATTAAGCTGTTAAAGAAAAACTTGATAGAGAAGACTTTACCCTCTATTGACAATGATCTGAATGACTATTCTGTTATAGCAAATAGACATGATGACACTAAACAAAACTGTGAAGCTAATCAAATAGAGACAAGACTACTCAAACTTTTGAGCTTGGGTAGGAGTATGAATTATGAAGCAAGTATACCCAGCTTTCATTGCCCAACTTTAGAACTTGAGGGGCAAATTAAAAAATTACCCCATTCCAAATAATCAATGAATTTACACCCTACTACAGAAACAAATGATAGACATTAAAAACCCTAAACCGACATGGCACTGAAAACTGAGACAAACACTAAAGGCCATAGTCAGTTAACCCCAAGGACTTAAATATAGATGTGAAGAGCTGGAAGTTCAAATTTACATTACAGGGCAGTCCTCTTACCAGAACTATGTATCTCAGCTTCAGAAGAAATTAACACAAAACTGGGGATCTGAAAAAAATTAGATCACGGAGATCGATTCTAAGACTCATTGGCATTTCGGCAAATTATGCACATAAGAGTGATATGATAGAAGCAGTCACTAAACTCTCTATGTTCTTAAAGAGCCATAACAAAACCTCACTGTCACCAGAGCACACCAGACCTTCTTACTATGACAAAAGAAGGAGCCAAACCACAAACCATAGTCTATATTCTAGACTTTAAGATTAAAAAAATGGTTTTAAACAAGGTAATTCAACTGAAGACTATTAAGTAGGTAACTTTTCACATAAAACCTTTCCAGGTGTCTCTTATGATACCTCAAGGCAACACAAATTTAACCCCTCTGGTGCCTTGGATGCAACGGTTACTTTATGGGCAGAACCGCTTGGGTGCCCAGGGCGTAAGTTACTTCCTGCACCCCCCCCCCCCCACCAAGGGCATGGCGGCCCTCGGGGAAAGCGCTAGTGCTCCCCCCCCCTCCTTTTGAGGCTTTGCTTCAAAAGAGGCATCGGGGAAAGGAAAGGGTCTTCCTTTCCCTCAATGCCTTTTTTGGCATTCCTGCTGCCCAATCGCAATGCGATCGGGCAGCAGGAATGCCCACTAGGCACCAGGGATTTATTTATGCTAGTACGGGCACTCCCCGGAATTCAGAGATGTGCAAATAACCACTGCTTGTCAACACCTTATCTTGTGCCCATTTTGGAAATACAAAGGTTTCCTTGATACCTATTTTTCATTCTTTATATTCCACCAAATGAATTACTGAATACCCGGTATTGAATGAAAACTCATTGCAAGGTGCAGCTCCTTTATTGGCTCTGGGTACTTAGGGATCTCATTGAAACTATAAGCCCTATATATGACTGCAACCAGAACAGTCCAGCAGACGTAACGGTATACTGCTTTTGAAAATCTGACAGGTCAGGAAAAAGTTAGAGTAAAACGTGGAGAAAAATGGCTGTTTTTTCCACCTCAATTTCAATATATTTTTTATTTCAGCTGTTATTTTCCTGTAGGAAAACCTTGTAGGATCTACACAAATTACCCCTTGCTGCGCTGGTTTCACACCCATTTCTATCACTAACTGGAAGGAGGCTGAAAGCACAAATTTTTTTTTTGTAAAAATGGGGTATGTCCCAATAAAATGCCAAAATTGTGATGAAAAATTTGGTTTTCTCATTAAAGTCTGCCTGTTCCTGAAAGCTGGGAAGATGGTGATTTTAGCACCGCAAACCCTTTGTTGATGGCATTTTCAGGGAAAAAAAATAATCACAAGCCTTCTTTTACAGTACCCTCCCCCCCCCTTTTTTTTTTTTTTTAAAACACACAAAATGATCTCTGTATTTTGGCAAATTTCTTGGTCTCCGTCAGGTGAACCCACAAACTCTGGGTCCCTCTAGAATCCCTAGGATGTTGGGGAAAAAAGGACTCAAATTCGGCATGGGTAGCTTACGTGGACAAAAAGTTACGAGGGCCAAAGCACGAACTGCCCCAAATAGCCAAAAAAAAGGGCCTAGCACCTGAGGGGGAAAAGGCCTGGCAGCGAAGGGGTTAGGCAGGTTTTCAAAATATTTAGCATACTTGGTTTGCACACAAAGATTATCAATCTTGCCAAACTAAAGGCTTTTTGGTCTGAACGATTTAATCTCTTTTCAGAAACCGAATATTTTGTAACCTCTATGAAGAATTACGAAAATAATTGTTTATACAGAACTGTTAAACACAATAAACACATAGATTGAGCTCCAGGAAGCCTTAGGAGCAAAGCCAACAACAAATGTACAGCAGAGTTGTGCTTAGCTTTCGAGGTCTAGGTCCATTCAGGAGGAGGGTGGCATATGGGGGTAGAGCACAAAGGAGGGAGGGTGGGGGGAGGAAAGAGAAGAGCCACAATGGTATGGTGCATAAAGAGGGTGGGGAGGTGCGGTGCCCCCAAACTTTTTCTTCTCTTAATTGACTGTTGCATATTCCACATCAGAATTAACCACATGCAACTTTTTTGTTGAATCTGATTTCTTTATTCCAGCAACTTACTACTAAGAACTGCATGATTCTCAATGAAAAACAAGGATTCAAGCAACTTTTGTTCTAATACTGCTCATGTCTTTCCAAGAGATTCGCTTAGCAATCTTTGCTTTAAAAATAAATAATAAAAATGCTTCCTTAATCAATACAGACATTCATGTACCCCCCTGATGAAGCACTGCAATCTTCTTTCCCCGTTACGTTCCGCAATTCCTCTGTGGCCTCCAACAAACATTTTACCCCACCACCTTTCATCCGAACATCTTAATTTCCTTCCTGTTTACCAAGTATTTAAAGAAGGTAACCTCGATATGCATAGCCTATTATTTTTCTATCCATTTTCTCTGTACATTCAGACTTGTATATTCTTTTCATACAAAGTTCACATAGATTCCAAACTGCAGCATGTCATGAGTAACTCCCTTAGCTAGTCCTGACTTTCTAACCAACAGCACTTTGCAAAAACTTGTAGATTTAGGCGTCTTCACCTTCTCAGGAGGCCACAATTCCTTACCTATTAGCAACCAACCACGATTTGCTTTCTAGCTGCTACTCTGTGGCTACGTGCTCACCTTCTCAGAACTTTCTACATACTCTTTTATTGTTTATTTTCTGTCCCGTAGCTATGAAAAGGAATGACGCCTAGCACACCTTCGAGCAAGCGCATAATTCCCCTTGTCCAAACATGCAGGCTGTTATATAACGCTGGAGTGATGCTGACACAGATACCAAAATAAACCTCTAATCGCTCAGTATTTCTATCGCTACACTTAGAATTATGCACGTCCAGATAACACAGCGAAACATGACAAAAGAATACCTTCTTTTTGCATTCCTCGTCTTCTTGAGAATTGCTCCAGATCCTGATGATTCACTCCATAATGGTGAACATCAGAATACTGTGCTTAACTGATGTTCTCACTAACAATCCAAAACAAATGAATCTATTAATCAACTTTTCTCATTGCATATTATTGTGTAGCAGCAACAACCTACATTGAATCCCACAACATAAACTTAGCATCAGTAATTTGAAACCAATGAATATATATTTATCAACTTTTTTCAGCACATTAATATGTGGCAGCAAAAGCCTACACTAAATTCTACAACAGAAACTTATTCACTATAACCACACATGATGCCTATCACCCGGTAGTGGAACCTGTACAACCATGCAACTTACTCTTCTTGGATGAATTTATTTTGAGTAGTACTTATTCTTTCAGGTAGCACGGTTTAGCCCATCCAATTCCCACAATATCCAGGTCACATTATTATGAACCCGGGCCGGCAATACTGGAGACTAAAAAGCAACCTCTGCTCCTCGGGGGAACTACATGGCAAGCACTCACATCATTCACCAGATGCCTCACAACACGAGGCCACATTGTACACCGCTACAAGGCGGTTTACATTGCACGAGCAGTTGAGAGAAGTAACAATGCCAATTCGGAGTGCTCTGTAAACATATTGTTGACCAAGGCACCCCGCATATACTGCAACGGAGCACAGGACTTACCCGCATGGCACACAGTAAGTCATAAAGGTGGTCATTACAACCCTGACGGTCGGTGTTAAAGTGGCAGTAAAAAAACTGGAATCACCACCGTGGTGGAAACCGCCAACATAGACAGCCACTTTAACACTCCGACCGACATGGAGGTACAAACAAACACTGCGGCGGTAACCGCCAACAGACAGGCGGAACACAATGTACCGCCCACAGTATTACAACAACCAAATCCGCCACCTTTTCCAGGGCGGATTCACCGCGAACAAAAACACGGCGGAAACAGGACTTGGAAGGGAAAACGCTCACTTCTACACACCCCACGAGGAACAAGGACACCATGGAACCGGAACTCCAGATTCTCCCTGCCTTGTCTTCCTGCTCCTCTACCCGGAGCACGAACACCGGCGGCGAAGACCACGGTGAGTACTGCACCTACGACACAGGGGAGTGGGGAGGGAAAAAAGAGTGAGTCACACATGCAACATGCAACACCCCCACCCTCACCCACTACAACACACACACACACCAATACATATTGATACATTACAGTTACACCCCCAACCCCCCTGGAAGAATGCAAAGACAAAAGGAAATTATATATATATATATACACATATACATATACATATATATATATATATATATAAAGTCCGTGGACCACTGGGCCCAAAATGCATGGGCGAGGCCCACACAAGATACCCGATCAAAACGGAGAGAACACTGCTGTGGCATCAGATAGAAATACAACATGCACCTCAGGGGGAGGGGAAGGAGGGGCACCTCAGCTGGATGAGTGCACGACGCCAGATCAACAAGGGGGCTCCATGCCCACTGCTGTATCCTGGGGAGTGCAAAGCCACAGTCTCACAAGTCTCTCCAGTGGGTGGTTTGCCCACTGCTTTATCCTGGGGAGTGCTTGTAGGAGGCTGGACTGGCTTGTAGTGAGTACCAAGGGGTACTTGCACCTTGCACCAGGCCCAGTTATCCCTTATTAGTGTATAGGGTGTCTAGCAGCTTAGGCTGATAGATAATGGTAGCTTAGCAGAGCAGCTTAGGCTGAACTAGGAGACGTGTGAAGCTACTACAGTACCACTTAGTGTCATATGCACAATATCATAAGAAAACACAATACACAGTTATACTAAAAATAAAGGTACTTTATTTTTATGACAATATGCCAAAGTATCTTAGAGTGTACCCTCAGTGAGAGGATAGGAAATATACACAAGATATATATACACAATAGCAAAAATATGCAGTATAGTCTTAGAAAACAGTGCAAACAATGTATAGTTACAATAGGATGCAATGGGGAAACATAGGGATAGGGGCAACACAAACCATATACTCCAGAAGTGGAATGCGAACCACGAATGGACCCCAAACCTATGTGACCTTGTAGAGGGTCGCTGGGACTATTAGAAAATAGTGAGAGTTAGAAAAATAACCCTCCCCAAGACCCTGAAAAGTGAGTGCAAAGTGCACTAAAGTTCCCCTAAGGACAAAAATAGTCGTGTTAGAGGGAAAATGCAAGGAAAACACAAATCAGCAATGCAACAACGATGGATTCCTGACTGAGGGTACCTGTGGAACAAGGGGACCACGTCCAAAAGTCACAAGCAACTCGGAGATGGGCAGATGCCCAAGAAATGCCAGCGGTTGGTGCAAAGAAGCTCTTACTAGGCTGAAGAACTGTGAATACTGCAGGAACGACAAGGGCTAGAGACTTCCCCTTTGGAGGATGGATCCCCCACGCCTTGGAGAGTCGTGCAGAAGTGTTTTCCCGCCGGATGGACACCAACAAGCCTTGCTACACGCAAATCGTGCGTTTGGCGTTTTTGGACGCTGCTGGGGCCCAGGAGGGACCAGGAGGTCGCAAATTGGACCTGCAGAGAGAGGGGACGTCGAGCAAGACAAAGAGCCCTCACTAAAGCAGGTAGCACCCGGAGAAGTGCCAGAAACAGGCACTACGAGGATGCGTGAAACGGTGCTCGCCGAAGTTGCACAAAGGAGTCCCACGTCGCCGGAGACCAACTTAGAAAGTCGTGCAATGCAGGTTAGAGTGCCGTGGACCCAGGCTTGGCTGTGCACGAAGGATTTCCGCCGGAAGTGCACAGGGGCCGGAGTAGCTTGCAAAGTCGCGGTTCCCAGCAATGCAGCCCAGCGAGGTGAGGCAAGGACTTACCTCCACCAAACTTGGGCTGAAGAGTCACTGGACTGTGGGGGTCACTTGGACGGTGTCGCTGGATTCGAGGGACCTCGCTCGTCGTGCTGAGAGGAGACCCAAGGGACCGGTAATGCAGCTTTTTGGTGCCTGCGGTTGCAGGGGGAAGATTCCGTCGACCCACGGGAGATTTCTTCGGAGCTTCTGGTGCAGAGAGGAGGCAGGCTACCCCCACAGCATGCACAAGCAGGAAAACAGTCGAGAAGGCGGCAGGATCAGCGTTACAGAGTTGCAGTAGTCGTCTTTGCTACTATGTTGCAGGTTTGCAGGCTTCCAGCGCGGTCAGCGGTCGTTTCCTTATCAGAAGGTGAAGAGAGAGATGCAGAGGAACTCGGCTGAGCTCATGCATTCGTTATCTAAAGTTTCCCCAGAGACAGAGACCCTAAATAGCCAGAAAAGAGGGTTTGGCTACCTAGGAGAGAGGAAAGGCTACTAACACCTGAAGGAGCCTATCACAAGGAGTCTCTGACGTCACCTGGTGGCACTGGCCACTCAGAGCAGTCCAGTGTGCCAGCAGCACCTCTGTTTCCAAGATGGCAGAGGTCTGGAGCACACTGGAGGAGCTCTGGACACCTCCAAGGGGAGGTGCAGGTCAGGGGAGTGGTCACTCCCCTTTCCTTTGTCCAGTTTCGCGCCAGAGCAGGGGCTAAGGGGTCCCTGAACCGGTGTAGACTGGCTTATGCAGAATTGGGCACATCTGTGCCCAACAAAGCATTTCCAGAGGCTGGGGGAGGCTACTCCTCCCCTGCCTTCACACCATTTTCCAAAGGGAGAGGGTGTCACACCCTCTCTCAGAGGAAGTTCTTTGTTCTGCCATCCTGGGCCAGGCCTGGCTGGACCCCAGGAGGGCAGCTGCCTGTCTGAGGGGTTGGCAGCAGCAGCAGCTGCAGTGAAACCCCAGGAAGGGCAGTCTGGCAGTACCAGGGTCTGTGCTACAGACCACTGGGATCATGGAATTGTACCAACAATGCCAGGATGGCATAGAGGGGGCAATTCCATGATCATAGACATGTTACATGGCCATATTCGGAGTTACCATGGTGAAGCTACATATAGGTAGTGACCTATATGTAGTGCACGCGTGTAATGGTGTCCCCGCACTCACAAAGTTCAGTGAATTGGCTCTGAACAATGTGGGGGCACCTTGGCTAGTGCCAGGGTGCCCTCACACTAAGTAACTTTGCACCTAACCTTTACCAGGTAAAGGTTAGACATATAGGTGACTTATAAGTTACTTAAGTGCAGTGTAAAATGGCTGTGAAATAACGTGGACGTTATTTCACTCAGGCTGCAGTGGCAGGCCTGTGTAAGAATTGTATGAGCTCCCTATGGGTGGCAAAAGAAATGCTGCAGCCCATACGGATCTCCTGGAACCCCAATACCCTGGGTACCTCAGTACCATATACTAGGGAATTATAAGGGTGTTCCAGTAAGCCAATGTAAATTGGTAAAAATGGTGACTAGCCTGTCAGTGACAATTTGGAAAGAAATGAGAGAGCATAACCACTGAGGTTCTGATTAGCAGAGCCTCAGTGAGACAGTTAGTCACTACACAGGTAACACATTCAGGCACACTTATGAGCACTGGGGCCCTGGGTTACCAGGGTCCCAGTGACACATACAACTAAAACAACATATATACAGTGAAAAATGGGGGTAACATGCCAGGCAAGATGGTACTTTCCTACACAACCCCCCCCCCAAACGAAGGACAATAAGACTAGCCATTACCTGATGAGTCTTCATTGTCTAAGTGGAAATATCTGGAGAGTCCATCTGCATTGGAGTGGCTACTCCCAGGTCTATGTTCCACTGTATAGTCCATTCCCTGTAGGGATATGGACCACCTCAACAATTTAGGATTTTCACCTTTCATTTGTTTTAGCCAAAGTAGAGGTTTGTGGTCTGTCTGAACAATGAAGTGAGTGCCAAACAGGTATGGCCTCAACTTCTTCAGAGCCCAGACCACAGCAAAGGCCTCCCTCTCAATGGCAGACCAACGCTTTTCTCTAGGGGTCAACCTCCTACTAATAAAAGCAACAGGTTGATCCTGGCCCTCAGAATTAAGTTGTGATAGGACTGCCCCTACTCCTAATTCAGATGCATCAGTTTGGACATAGAATTTTTTAGAGTAACAAGGGCTTTTCAGGACAGGTGCAGAGCACATGGCCTGCTTCAGCTCCTCAAAAGCTTTCTGACAGCTTGCTGTCCATAATACCTTTTTAGGCATTTTCTTGGATGTGAGGTCATTAAGAGGGGCTGCAATGGAGCCATAGTTCTTAATGAACCTCCTGTAATACCCAGTGAGGCCTAGGAAGGCTCTCACCTGAGTCTGAGTGGTAGGGGGAACCCAATCAATAATAGTTTGGATTTTCCCCTGAAGTGGTGCAATCTGTTCCCCACCAACAAGGTGTCCCAGATAAACCACCTTACCCTGCCCTATCTGGCACTTTGAAGCCTTGATAGTGAGGCCTGCCTTTTGCAGGGCCTCCAAAACTTTCCATAGGTGGACCAGGTGATCATCCCAGCTGGAGCTAAAGACAGCTATATCATCCAAATATGCTGCACTGAAAGCTTCCAGCCCTTGCAGGACTGTGTTCACCAACCTCTGAAAAGTGGCAGGTGCATTTTTCAAACCAAAAGGCATTACAGTAAACTGGTAATGTCCTCCAATGGTAGAAAATGCAGTCTTAGGTTTAGCATCTTCTGACAATTTGATCTGCCAATACCCTGCAGTCAAATCAAAAGTGCTTAGATACTTGGCAGATGCCAGTGTATCTATGAGCTCATCTGCCCTGGGTATAGGGTGAGCATCAGTTTTGGTTACCAAGTTGAGACCTCTATAGTCTACACAAAACCTCATTTCCTTCTTTCCATCTTTAGAATTGGGTTTTGGTACCAGTACCACAGGAGAAGCCCATGGACTGTCAGAGTGCTCAACCACTCCTAGTTCCAACATTTTCTGAACTTCTTGCTTTATGCAGTCCCTGACATGGTCAGGCTGCCTATAGATCTTACTTTTGACAGGTAAACTGTCTCCAGTATCTATAGTGTGCTCACACCAAGAAGTGGTGCCTGGCACAATGGAGAAGAGTTCTGAAAATTGTCCTAGGAGATTTATGCAATTATCTTTCTGCTCAGCAGTAAGACAATCAGCCAAAACTACACCTTCCACAAGAGCATCTTGTTCTGTGGAAGAGAAGAGATCAGGTAGAGGATCACTGTCTTCTTCCTGTCCCTCATCTGTTGCCATGAGCAGGGTGAGATCAGCCCTGTCATAGTAGGGTTTCAGGCGGTTGACATGGAGCACCCTAAGGGGACTCCTGGCAGTGCCTAAGTCAACCAAGTAGGTGACTTCACCCTTCTTTTCAACAATTGTGTGGGGTCCACTCCATTTATCTTGGAGTGCTCTTGGGGCCACAGGCTCCAAGACCCACACTTTCTGCCCTGGTTGGTACTGAACCAAAACAGCCTTCTGATCATGCCATTGCTTCTGGAGCTCTTGGCTGGCCTGAAGGTTTTTACTGGCCTTTTTCATGTACTCAGCCATCCTTGATCTGAGGCCAAGTACATAATCCACAATATCCTGCTTAGGAGCTTTTAAAGGTTGTTCCCAACCCTCCTTTACAAGTGTGAGTGGACCCCTAACAGGGTGTCCAAAAAGAAGTTCAAAGGGGCTGAAGCCCACTCCTTTCTGGGGTACCTCCCTGTAGGCAAAAAGGAGGCATGGTAGAAGGATATCCCATCTCCTGCGGAGTTTTTCAGGGAGTCCCATAATCATGCCTTTGAGAGTTTTATTAAATCTCTCAACCAGTCCATTTGTTTGTGGATGATAGGGTGTTGTGAACTTGTAAGTTACACCACACTCCTTCCACATGGCCTTTAAGTATGCAGACATGAAATTGCTTCCTCTGTCTGATACTACTTCCTTTGGGAAGCCCACCCTGGAAAATATTCCCAGGAGGGCCTTTGCCACTGCAGGAGCTGTAGTGGTCCTTAAAGGAATAGCTTCAGGATATTTTGTGGCATGGTCCACTACCACCAAGATAAACCTATTGCCTGAAGCAGTAGGAGGGTCAAGGGGGCCAACTATGTCAACCCCTACCCTTTCAAAGGGAACCCCAACCACAGGCAGTGGGATAAGGGGTGCCTTTGGAGTGCCACCTGTCTTGCCACTGGCTTGACAGGTTTCACAGGACTTACAAAATTCCTTTGTGTCCTCAGACATCCTAGGCCAATGAAACAATGGTACCAATCCGTCCCAAGTTTTCATTTGACCCAGGTGCCCAGCTAAGGGAATGTCATGTGCCAGTGTTAGGAGGAACTTTCTGTACTCCTGAGGAATCACTAATCTCCTGGCAGCTCCAGGTTTAGGATCCCTATGCTCAGTGTACAAGAGGTTGTCCTCCCAGTAAACTCTGTGAGAGTCACTGACATCCCCATTAGCCTGTTTGACAGCTTGCTGTCTGAGACCCTCTAATGTGGGACAGGTTTGCTGTGCCACACTCAGCTCCTCTCTGGCAGGCCCCCCTTCACCCAAAAGCTCAGCAGTGTCTGCTTCCAGCTCCTCTGGTGTAGGTTCTGCACAGGGAGGGAATTCTTCTTCCTCAGAAGTAGAATCCACTGTAGAGGGAGGGATAGTAGGAAGTGGTTTGCTTCTACTAGCCCTAGCTTTAGGGAGCACTTGGTCCATTGTTCCAGGATCCAAGCTTCCCTGTCCTTTTTGCTTTTTGGCCTGAGCCCTTGTCAAAGCAAAAATATGCCCTGGGATGCCCAGCATTGCTGCATGGGCCTCCAACTCCACATCTGACCAAGCTGATGTCTCCAAATCATTCCCTAATAGACAGTCTACAGGTAAATCTGAAGCTACCACAACTTTCTTTGGACCAGTTACCCCCCCCCCCCCCAGTTGAGATTTACAACAGCCATGGGGTGGCTTTGTGTTATGTTGTGAGCATCGGTTACTTGGTACTGGTGTCCAAGTATGTGTTGTTCAGGGTGCACCAGTTTCTCAATCACCATTGTGACACTGGCACCTGTGTCCCTGTAGGCCTGGACCTCAACACCATTTATTAGGGTTAGTTGCTTGTACTTCTCCAAGTTATTGGGGCAAGCAACCAAAGTGGCTAAATCAATAGCCCCTTCAGAGACTAAAGTAGCCTCTGTGGTCTCCCTAATTAGACCAACCCCAACTAAATTACCAAAAGTGAGCCCAGCTACTCCCTTGGATTGGCTATTAGTAGGTTTGCTCCCACCACCACTGCTATTAGTAGGGACACTAGGTGTAGCAGTAGGGGTTGTAGTGGTAGGAGCTGTGGTGCCTTTCTTTGGACAACTGGGATCTGTTGTCCAATGGCCTTTTATTTTACATAAATAGCACCATGGTTTCTTTTCCTTGTTCTGATTAAAGGAGGATTTGGGCCCACCACCCCCACCAGAGTGTTTTTGTGGGCCTGATGAAGACTCATTTTTAGATTTGTCCCCACCCTTGTCTGAAGACTTACCATCCTTCTTTTTGTTGCCATCTTTGTCACCCCCTGTATGAACTTTTCTGTTCACTCTTGTTCTGACCCATTTGTCTGCCTACTTTCCCAATTCTTGGGGAGAGGTCAGATCAGAGTCCACCAAGTACTGGTGCAACAAATCAGACACACAATTATTAAGAATATGCTCTCTCAGGATTAAGTTATACAGGCTGTCATAATCAGTAACTTTACTGCCATGTAACCACCCCTCCAAGGCCTTCACTGCCTGGTCAATGAAATCAACCCAGTCTTGTGAAGACTCCTTTTTGGTCTCTCTGAACTTTATCCTGTACTGTTCAGTGGTTAAGCCATAACCATCCAGGAGTGCATTCTTAAGAACTTGGAAATTATTGGCATCATTTTCTTTCACTGTAAGGAGCCTATCCCTACCTTTTCCACTAAATGATAGCCATAGGATAGCAGCCCACTGCTTTTGAGGGACATCCTGTACAGCACAGGCCCTCTCAAGTGCAGCAAACCACTTGTTAATGTCATCCCCCTCCTTATAAGGGGGAACTATCTTGTGCAGATTCCTGGAATCATGCTCTTTTGCAGGATGACTATGGGGAATACTGCTGCTGCCACCATGGGTATCTAAACCCAACTTCTGTCTTTCCCTCTCTATTTCTAAAGACTGTCTATCCAAATCCAGCTGTTGCTTCTTGAGCTTCAGTCTGGTTTGTTCCACTCTCAATCTATTGAGCTCCCTTTCTAACAATCTGTCATCAGGGTGGGTGGGAGGGACATTTCTAGATACAGAGGTATGATGGGAATGAACAGAAGGAGACCTGTCCCTTACAGAGGGCACCCTAACAGCTTGGCTACCAGCATAATGTGAGAGCACATAATCAGTATGGTGTGATTCAACCTCTGTACCAACTATGCTAGACTGTCTAGTAATGGGCAGGCTGAGAAGTTTCTTTCCTGAACCTTTTCCTGGGGGAGTCCCTGGATCAGATTGAGAACCATTAGCTACTTTTTCTACAGATTGGGCACTTATGGCCTTATCCTGTACTCTAAGCATATTAATTAACAGTTCTAAGGAAGGATTCTTCCCTACACTCAAACCTCTCTCTATGCAGAGACTCCTTGCTCCTTTCCAGCTAAGGTGATCATATGCAAGTTTGGACAGTTCAAAATTTTTTCCTGTGCCAGACATTTTTTTGAGAGAGTTAAAGTGATAGGAAAAGAGAAAAAAGTTTTCAGAACTTTTTGGAAAGACAGAAAAAACTTTTTAAACTTTTAAGAACTTTTTGAAAGTTTAGAAGTACTTTTCAGCACTTAGAAAAGAGTGAAAAGAGGAAATGCAAAACTTTTTGGCTATGTGTATATACACTGACCTTGTTTTGTATATTTTTCTCTTATGAAAAGTACAATGACAAGAGTGGTAAGTAGTCTCAAGCACTTATCCCACCACTGCACAACCAATGTAGGAGGCTGGACTGGCTTGTAGTGAGTACCAAGGGGTACTTGCACCTTGCACCAGGCCCAGTTATCCCTTATTAGTGTATAGGGTGTCTAGCAGCTTAGGCTGATAGATAATGGTAGCTTAGCAGAGCAGCTTAGGCTGAACTAGGAGACGTGTGAAGCTACTACAGTACCACTTAGTGTCATATGCACAATATCATAAGAAAACACAATACACAGTTATACTAAAAATAAAGGTACTTTATTTTTATGACAATATGCCAAAGTATCTTAGAGTGTACCCTCAGTGAGAGGATAGGAAATATACACAAGATATATATACACAATAGCAAAAATATGCAGTATAGTCTTAGAAAACAGTGCAAACAATGTATAGTTACAATAGGATGCAATGGGGAAACATAGGGATAGGGGCAACACAAACCATATACTCCAGAAGTGGAATGCGAACCACGAATGGACCCCAAACCTATGTGACCTTGTAGAGGGTCGCTGGGACTATTAGAAAATAGTGAGAGTTAGAAAAATAACCCTCCCCAAGACCCTGAAAAGTGAGTGCAAAGTGCACTAAAGTTCCCCCAAGGACAAAAATAGTCGTGTTAGAGGGAAAATGCAAGGAAAACACAAATCAGCAATGCAACAACGATGGATTCCTGACTGAGGGTAACTGTGGAACAAGGGGACCAAGTCCAAAAGTCACAAGCAACTCGGAGATGGGCAGATGCCCAAGAAATGCCAGCGGTTGGTGCAAAGAAGCTCTTACTAGGCTGAAGAACTGTGAATACTGCAGGAACGACAAGGGCTAGAGACTTCCCCTTTGGAGGATGGATCCCCCACGCCTTGGAGAGTCGTGCAGAAGTGTTTTCCCGCCGGATGGACGCCAACAAGCCTTGCTACACGCAAATCGTGCGTTTGGCGTTTTTGGACGCTGCTGGGGCCCAGGAGGGACCAGGAGGTCGCAAATTGGACCTGCAGAGAGAGGGGACGTCGAGCAAGACAAAGAGCCCTCACTAAAGCAGGTAGCACCCGGAGAAGTGCCAGAAACAGGCACTACGAGGATGCGTGAAACGGTGCTCGCCGAAGTTGCACAAAGGAGTCCCACGTCGCCGGAGACCAACTTAGAAAGTCGTGCAATGCAGGTTAGAGTGCCGTGGACCCAGGCCTGGCTGTGCACGAAGGATTTCCGCCGGAAGTGCACAGGGGCCGGAGTAGCTTGCAAAGTCGCGGTTCCCAGCAATGCAGCCCAGCGAGGTGAGGCAAGGACTTACCTCCACCAAACTTGGGCTGAAGAGTCACTGGACTGTGGGGGTCACTTGGACGGTGTCGCTGGATTCGAGGGACCTCGCTCGTCGTGCTGAGAGGAGACCCAAGGGACCGGTAATGCAGCTTTTTGGTGCCTGCGGTTGCAGGGGGAAGATTCCGTCGACCCACGGGAGATTTCTTCGGAGCTTCTGGTGCAGAGAGGAGGCAGGCTACCCCCACAGCATGCACAAGCAGGAAAACAGTCGAGAAGGCGGCAGGATCAGCGTTACAGAGTTGCAGTAGTCGTCTTTGCTACTATGTTGCAGGTTTGCAGGCTTCCAGCGCGGTCAGCGGTCGTTTCCTTATCAGAAGGTGAAGAGAGAGATGCAGAGGAACTCGGCTGAGCTCATGCATTCGTTATCTAAAGTTTCCCCAGAGACAGAGACCCTAAATAGCCAGAAAAGAGGGTTTGGCTACCTAGGAGAGAGGAAAGGCTACTAACACCTGAAGGAGCCTATCACAAGGAGTCTCTGACGTCACCTGGTGGCACTGGCCACTCAGAGCAGTCCAGTGTGCCAGCAGCACCTCTGTTTCCAAGATGGCAGAGGTCTGGAGCACACTGGAGGAGCTCTGGACACCTCCCAGGGGAGGTGCAGGTCAGGGGAGTGGTCACTCCCCTTTCCTTTGTCCAGTTTCGCGCCAGAGCAGGGGCTAAGGGGTCCCTGAACCGGTGTAGACTGGCTTATGCAGAATTGGGCACATCTGTGCCCAACAAAGCATTTCCAGAGGCTGGGGGAGGCTACTCCTCCCCTGCCTTCACACCATTTTCCAAAGGGAGAGGGTGTCACACCCTCTCTCAGAGGAAGTTCTTTGTTCTGCCATCCTGGGCCAGGCCTTGCTGGACCCCAGGAGGGCAGCTGCCTGTCTGAGGGGTTGGCAGCAGCAGCAGCTGCAGTGAAACCCCAGGAAGGGCAGTCTGGCAGTACCAGGGTCTGTGCTACAGACCACTGGGATCATGGAATTGTACCAACAATGCCAGGATGGCATAGAGGGGGCAATTCCATGATCATAGACATGTTACATGGCCATATTCGGAGTTACCATGGTGAAGCTACATATAGGTAGTGACCTATATGTAGTGCACACGTGTAATGGTGTCCCCGCACTCACAAAGTTCAGTGAATTGGCTCTGAACAATGTGGGGGCACCTTAGCTAGTGCCAGGGTGCCCTCACACTAAGTAACTTTGCACCTAACCTTTACCAGGTAAAGGTTAGACATATAGGTGACTTATAAGTTACTTAAGTGCAGTGTAAAATGGCTGTGAAATAACGTGGACGTTATTTCACTCAGGCTGCAGTGGCAGGCCTGTGTAAGAATTGTATGAGCTCCCTATGGGTGGCAAAAGAAATGCTGCAGCCCATAGGGATCTCCTGGAACCCCAATACCCTGGGTACCTCAGTACCATATACTAGGGAATTATAAGGGTGTTCCAGTAAGCCAATGTAAATTGGTAAAAATGGTGACTAGCCTGTCAGTGACAATTTGGAAAGAAATGAGAGCATAACCACTGAGGTTCTGATTAGCAGAGCCTCAGTGAGACAGTTAGTCACTACACAGGTAACACATTCAGGCACACTTATGAGCACTGGGGCCCTGGGTTACCAGGGTCCCAGTGACACATACAACTAAAACAACATATATACAGTGAAAAATGGGGGTAACATGCCAGGCAAGATGGTACTTTCCTACAGTGCTAAGCCACAGTCTCTCAAGTGGATAACCGTCTCCACTGGTTCTGGAGGGGGCTTTGTGCCCAGAGTGCTTCATCCTGCTCGTGGTGGCCTCAGTAGCGTCAGAGCTTTTGGGGCTCATTGGCCTGCGGTGCTGGTGGCGGCAGTGTCCTTGGAAGCGGTGCTTGTGGCGGCAGTATCCTTGGCAGCGGTGCTGGTGGCAGCGGTATCCTTGGCAGCGGTGTCCTTGGCGGCGGTGCTTGTGGCGGCGGTGTCCTGTGAAGCGGTGCTTGTGGCGGCGGTGTCCTTGGCAGCGGTGCTGGTGGCGGCGGTGTCCTTGGCAGCGGTGCTGGTGGCGGCAGGGTCCTTGGCAGCGGTGCTGGTGGCGGCAGTGTCCTTGGCAGCGGTGCTGGTGGCGGCAGTGTCCTTGGCAGCGGTGCTGGTGGCGGCGGTGTCCTTGGCAGCGGTGCTGGTGGCGGCGGTGTCCTTGGCAGCGGTGCTGGTGGCGGCGGTGTCCTTGGCAGCGGTGCTGGTGGCGGCGGTGTCCTTGGCAGCGGTGCTGGTGGCGGCGGTGTCCTTGGCAGCGGTCTTGTCCGCCGTGCAGGTTTTCAGCGACTTGCCCTTGCCCCTTCCCCCACCTTGGATGGCGGCACAGCTGTCACTCCCACTCCCAACTGTACTCCTGGGAGAGGCTTTGGTGGTAGATGTTTTGCCTTTCTCCCGCCGGGCACTGGCCAACTTTTTATGCTTTTGAGCTGGGGGACTGTCCGTGATCTGGCTCCTTGGCACAACGGCTGCCCTGCTGCTTGGCGCACTCCAGAAGCCGGTTACTGCTGGCACCACTCTTCCCGCTGATGTTGTGGCCGAGGTGCTGGGTTGGGACCTGGAAAGGCGGGCCCTAGGGGACTGAAGGGGTGGGGGAGGTGAGGGGAAGAGGTCAAGGTTGGACAGGAAAAGTTTCTTGGACACACTGGGACGGTTAGATGGAGGGGGTTTGGGAGTGGAGGAAGAGGTAGTGGTTGTAGGAGGTGTACGTTTGCTGACCTTGGGTGAAGGTGCATGGGCTGGAGGCTGTCGTGAGGTGGCTGGCTGTTGGGTGGGTGTGTGACTACGTTTGTGTACCTTGGGAGGTGGGCTCACAGACACACTGGGAGAGGACACAGGGGATGTGTGAATGGTAGTGGGGGTGGTGAGTGCAAGTGAGCGGGGTGTGGTGATGGGTGTGCTGGTGATGGACGTAGTGGCTGAAGATGTAGTGCATGCAGGTGTGAGTGGAGATGAGACAGGGAGGGAGGAGGGAGACGAGGGACACAGTGGAGGCAGTGGATGTTGGTATGTGTGCATGGGTATGATGCTTGTGAGAGTGCCTGTGGGATGTGTGGTGCTTACGTTTGCCTGAGCTTCCCTTGTGTGTTGAGGTGTGTGCATGCTGGTCTGATGGTGTGCTTGGGATAGGCGTTTGGGTCTGGGTGGAGGAAGTTGGAGGGGGGAGGCTGGACACAGGGACAATGGCTGCCATCAGCGCTGAGGCCAGAGTCTGAAAAGCTCGCTGTTGGGCTGCCTGACCAGAATGAATGCCCTCCAGGTATGCATTGGTCTGTTGCAACTGCCTCTCAACACCCTGGATGGCATTTAAAATGGTAGACTGCCCAACAGTGAGGGACCTGAGGAGGTCAATGGCCTCCTCACTAAGGGCAGCAGGGCTGACATGGGCAGGGGCTGAGGTGCCTGGGGCGAAGGAGATGCCCACCCTCCTGAGTGAGCAGCCACGGGGCACACGCTGAGGGGCTGCTGGTGGGGGGGGGGGGGTGGGGGGGGGGGGAGGAAGGGAGGGGGTGGCGGCTGTACCTGTAGATGCGGTGGGCATAGAGGGGCCCACCCTGCAAGGGGGCTCCCATCAGAGGAGGAGTCTGTGTCGCTGGTCTCAGCTCCTGTCCACGCCGTGGAGCTCCCCTCGCCCTCCGTCCTACTGATGGCTTCAGACTCCGTTGTCTTGCCATCCAGGGCCATGTGGGATGCAGCTCCCTCCTGCTCCGGTGCCACTGCTCCTCCGCCTGATGATGCTAATGCACACAAGAACAGGGAGACCACAAAAAAGGGGGGGGGGGGGGAGGGAACAGAAGAAAGACATGTTCAGTGCCTTACGAAGGGACCTTGCCTACTAAACTCGCCCTGGCCTAGGGGAACCCACAGCCCACCTCCCCCACCCAGACACCTCCAATGCACGCAAAATCAGCTGAATGAGAGTGTACTCACCCCCTTGTGGCTGCTGTGATGCCCTCAAGCGTCCATCCAACTCCGGATACGCCACCGCCAGGATCCGGAACATCAGGGGGGTCATGGTGCGACAGGCACTCCTCCCACATTGGGAGGCCATCCCCAGCTGGGCCTCCGCCGTCTTCTTGCTCCAGCGGCGAATGTCCTCCCATCTTTTCCGGCAGTGGGTGCTCCATCTGTGGTGGACCCCAAGGGTCCAGACTTTCTTGGAGATGGCACGCCAAATATCCTGCTTCTGGTGGGCGCGGACCTACAGGAATAGTACAGGGGAAAAGGAGAAGATATAACCGTCCGCACTGTCACAGTCATTGGCCCGCATCCCTACCCTTGCCATGACGCACATGCACTCACCGTTGTTTCATGTACGCCTCATTCTCACCCCCCCCCCCATCTTCCATCCACACCACTCCACACAGGCATTGCTCATTCGGCATGCTCACAGTGTACTTACCTGTTTGTCTGGAGGACCGTAGAGTAGCGTGTACTGGGGGAGGACCCCATCCACTAGTTTCTCCAACTCCTCCATGCTCGTTTTCCCTCAGGTGGAGGATTTGCCTACAGTGAAAGGTGACTTCTATGCCCTGGGACATATCCCCAACATAATAGGTGCCATTGATGGGACACATGTGGCCTCCCCCCCTGCCCCGTCCCCCCTCCCTCCCCCCCCCAGTTCCTCCCCCGTCCCCCTACAGGAATGAACAGGTGTACAGAAACCGGAAGAGTTACCATTCGATGAATGTGCAGATGGTGTGTTTGGCCAACCAGTCCATCTCCCATGTGAATGCCAAGTTTCCTGGCTCAGTGCATGACGCTTACATTTTGAGGAATAGCAGCATCCCTTATGTGATGGGGCAACTCCAGAGGCACCGTGTGTGGCTATTAGGTGAGGACATGGACCCTATACAGTGTGACTAGGTGTCTGGGTCTGGGGATGCCCCTAAGAGTTAGTGTGTGTCTAACAGTTGTCCCTCGACATTTGCAGGTGACTCTGGTTACCCCAACCTGTCATGGCTACTGACCCCAGTGAGGAATCCCAGGACAAGGGCAGAGGAACGCTACAATGAGGCCTATGGGCGAACTAGGAGGGTTATAGAGAGGACCTTCGGCCTCCTGAAGGCCAGGTTCCGGTGCCTCCATATGACAGGTGGTTCCCTATTCTACTCCCCAAAGAAGGTGTGCCAGATCATCGTGGCCTGCTGTATGCTTCACAACTTGGCTTTGCGACGACAGGTGCCTTTTCTGCAGGATGGTCCAGATGGAGGTGTTGTGGCAGCTGTGGAGCCTGTGGACAGTGAAGACAAGGAGGCAGAAGAGGACATCGACAACAGAAACACAGTGATTCATCAATACTTCCAGTGAGACACAGGTAAGAAGACATCACTGCCTGCTACATCTGATTTAATTGTTCTACCTCTCATCTCTCTGTCACATTCACCCAGTGTATGGACCCTGAGTTATCACTTTCCCTTTCAATTTCACAGATGTGGGTCCCACTGTGTGACATCTGCTTTGTTTCCACATGGACTAGAGCTGTGTCACATAGGTATGTTGACAATACAATGGATATAGAATTTTTCCACAGTTATTGCAAATGGAAAATGTCACTTACCCAGTGTACATCTGTTCGTGGCATTAGTCGCTGCAGATTCACATGCTGTGCATAGTCCGCCGTCTGGTGTTGGGTCGGAGTGTTACAAGTTGTTTTTCTTCGAAGAAGTCTTTTCGAGTCACGAGACCGAGGGACTCCTCCTACTTTGGTTCCATTGCGCATGGGCGTCGACTCCATGTTAGATTGTGTTCCCCGCAGAGGGTGAGGTTGGAGTTGTGTATGTTAGTAATAGTGCCCATGCAATGGAATGACTAAGTATGTACAAAATGAATGTTAAAGTAATATATTTACAAATGTACAAATGTTGAAGATTACTTCCAAACGGCTACAGGCTCCCGGGGAGGCGGGTGGGCGCATGTGAATCTGCAGCGACTAATGCCACGAACAGATGTACACTGGGTAAGTGACATTTTCCGTTCGGTGGCATGTGTAGCTGCAGATACACATGCTGTGCATAGACTAGTAAGCAGTTATCTCCCCAAAAAGCGGTGGTTCAGCCTGTAGGAGTGGAAGTAGTTTGAAATAAAGTTCTTAGTACAGCTTGACCTACTGTGGCTTGTTGTGCAGATAACACGTCTACACAGTAGTGCTTAGTAAATGTGTGAGGCGTAGACCATGTTGCTGCCTTACATATTTCGTTCATTGGAATATTTCCTAGAAAGGCCATGGTAGCACCTTTCTTTCTGGTTGAGTGTGCCTTTGGTGTAATAGGCAGCTGTCTCTTTGCTTTAAGATAGCAGGTTTGGATGCACCTAACTATCCATCTAGCTATACCTTGTTTTGATATTGGATTTCCTGTATGAGGTTTTTGAAATGCAATAAATAGTTGTTTTGTTTTCCTAATTAGTTTTGTTCTGTCAATGTAGTACATTAGTGCTCTTTTGATGTCTAATGTATGTAGTGCTCTTTCAGCTATTGAGTCTGGCTGTGGAAAGAACACTGGCAATTCTACTGTTTGATTTAAGTGGAACGGTGAGATGACCTTTGGTAAGAATTTTGGGTTGGTTCTTAGAACTACCTTATTTTTGTGTATTTGAATAAATGGTTCTTGTATAGTAAATGCCTGAATTTCACTCACTCTTCTTAGAGATGTAATGGCAATGAGAAATGCAACTTTCCACGTTAAGTATTGCATTTCACAAGAATGCATGGGTTCGAAAGGTGGACCCATGAGCCTTGTCAAGACAATGTTGAGGTTCCATGAAGGAACAGGTGGTGTCCTTGGTGGTATTATTCTCTTTAGGCCCTCCATAAACGCTTTAATGACCGGTATTCTAAATAGGGAAGTTGAATGAGTAATCTGCAGGTAAGCAGATATTGCTGCGAGATGTATTTTTATGGAATTAAAAGCTAGATTAGCTTTTTGTAGATGTAGTAAATATGCTACTACATCTTTTGGAGATGCATGCAATGGTTGGACTTGATTATTATGGCAGTAACAAACAAATCTTTTCCATTTACTTGCATAGCAGTGTCTAGTGGATGGCCTTCTAGCTTGTTTTATGACCTCCATACATTCTTGTGTGAGGTTCAAGTGTCCAAATTCTAGGATTTCAGGAGCCAAATTGCTAGATTCAGCGATGCAGGGTTTGGATGCCTGATCTGTTGTTTGTGTTGTGTTAACAGATCTGGCCTGTTGGGTAGTTTGACATGAGGTACTACTGACAGTTCTAGTAGTGTGGTATACCAAGGTTGCCTTGCCCATGTTGGTGCTATCAGTATGAGTTTGAGTTTGTTTTGACTCAATCTGTTTACCAGATATGGAAGGAGAGGGAGAGGGGGAAAAGCGTACGCAAATATCCCTGACCAATTCATCCATAGAGCATTGCCTTGGGATTGCCGGTGTGGGTACCTGGATGCAAAGTTTTGGCATTTTGCGTTTTCCTTTGTTGCAAATAGATCTATTTGAGGTGTTCCCCAAATTTGGAAGTAATTGTTCAGGATTTGGGGGTGAATTTCCCATTCGTGGACCTGTTGGTGATCCCGAGAGAGATTGTCTGCTAGCTGGTTCTGGATCCCTGGAATAAATTGTGCTACTAGTCGAATGTGGTTGTGAATTGCCCAATGCCATATTTTTTGTGTTAGGAGACACAACTGTGTCGAGTGTCCCCCCCCCTGTTTGTTTAAATAATACATTGTCGTCAAGTTGTCTGTTTTGACAAGAATGTATTTGTGGGATATCATGGGTTGGAATGCTTTCAATGCTAGAAATACTACTAACAGTTCTAGGTGATTTATATTTAACTCTCTTTGATGTACGTCCCATTGTCCTTGGATGTTGTGTTGATTGAGGTATGCTCCCCACCCTGTCATGGAAGCATCTGTTGTTATCACGTATTGTGGCACTGGGTCTTGGAAAGGCCGCCCTTTGTTTAAATTTGTACTGTTCCACCATAGAAGCGAGATGTATGTTTGGCGGTCTATCAACACCAGATCTAGAAGTTGACCCTGTGCATGTGACCATTGTGATGCTAGGCACTGTTGTAAGGGCCGCATGTGCAATCTTGCGTTTGGGACAATGGCTATGCATGAGGACATCATGCCTAGGAGTTTTAATTCCATTTTAGCATGTATCTTTTGATTTGGATACATGGCTTGTATCACCTTGTGAAAATGTTGAACCCTTTGTGGACTTGGAGTGGCTATCCCTTTTGTTGTGTTGATTGTCGCTCCTAAGTATTGCTGTGTTTGACACGGCACAAGGTGTGACTTTGCATAGTTGATGGAGAAACCCAGCTTGTAAAGGGTTTGTATAACATAATCTGTGTGGTGTGAACACTTTGTTAGCGAGTTGGTCTTGATTAGCCAATCGTCTAGGTACGGGAACACGTGTATTTGCTGCCTTCTGATGTGTGCAGCTACTACTGCTAGACACTTTGTAAAGACTCTTGGCGCTCTTGTTATTCCGAATGGCAACACTTTGAATTGGTAGTGTATTCCTTTGAATACGAACCTTAGGTATTTCCTGTGCGAGGGATGTATCGGTATATGGAAATACGCATCCTTTAGATCTAATGTTGTCATGTAGTCTTGCTGTTTCAGCAGTGGGATTACGTCTTGTAATGTCACCATGTGAAAGTGGTCTGATTTGATGTAGGTGTTTAGTGTTCTGAGATCTAATATTGGTCTTAGAGTTTTGTCTTTTTTGGGTATTAGAAAGTACAGTGAGTAAACTCCTGTGTTCTTTTGTGGAACTGGTACTAATTCTATTGCGTCTTTTTGCAGTAATGCCTGAACTTCTAGTCCTAGAAGGTCTAAATGCTGTTTTGACATATTGTGTGTTTTCGGTGGGACGTTTGGAGGGAGTTGGAGAAATTCTATGCAATAACCATGTTGGATAATTGCTAAGACCCAAGTGTCTGTTGTTATTTCCTCCCAAGATTTGTAGAACTGGCTTAGTCTTCCCCCCACTGGTGTTGTGTGAAGGGGTTGAGTGACCTGTGAGTCACTGCTTGTTTTGAGGGGTTTTTGGACCTTGAAATTTTCCCCGGTTTCTTGGGAATTGGCCCCCTCTGTATTGGCCTCGAAAGCCTCCCCTTTGGTATTGTCCCTGGTAGGTAGGCGGTGTTGTTTGTGAGGTGCTGGCTTGTGTGGCTTGACCTCGAAACCCTCCTCTGAAAGTGGTTTTACGAAATGTGCCAAATGTGCCTCTGCCCTGCGGGGAATAGAGTGCGCCCATGGCTTTAGCTGTATCAGTGTCTTTCTTTAAATTTTCAATTGCAGTGTCCACTTCTGGGCCAAACAATTGTTGTTCATTGAACGGCATATTAAGTACTGCCTGCTGTATCTCGGGTTTGAAGCCGGATGTGCGCAGCCATGCGTGCCTCCTTATTGTTACAGCAGTATTTATTGTTCTTGCAGCTGTACCTGCTGCATCCATAGAAGAACGGATTTGGTTGTTGGAAATGTTCTGTCCCTCTTCAACCACTTGTTTTGCCCGTTTTTGGAATTCTTTTGGGAGGTGTTCGATGAGATGCTGCATCTCGTCCCAATGGGCTCTGTCATATCGCGCTAGGAGTGCCTGCAAGTTGGCGATGCGCCACTGATTTGCAGCTTGTACTGCAACCCTTTTCCCGGCTGCATCAAACTTTCGGCTCTCCTTGTCTGGAGGTGGTGCGTCGCCTGATGTGTGCGAGTTGGCTCTTTTACGAGCTGCTCCTACGACAACTGAATCTGGTGTCAGTTGTGATGTAATAAAAGCAGGGTCTGTGGGTGGTGCCTTGTATTTCTTCTCCACCCTTGGGGTTATTGCTCTGCTTTTAACTGGCTCCTTAAAGATTTGTTTAGCGTGCCTTAGCATTCCAGGGAGCATAGGAAGGCTTTGATAATTGCTATGGGTGGAGGACAGGGTGTTAAAAAGGAAGTCATCCTCGATAGGCTCTGAATGTAGCGATACATTATGAAACTCTGCTGCCCTAGCCACTACCTGAGCATACGCTGTACTGTCCTCAGGTGGTGAGGGCTTAGTGGGGTACGACTCAGGGCTATTGTCCGATACTGGGGCGTCATAGAGATCCCATGCGTCCTGGTCATCTTGGCTCATGGTGGTATGAGCTGGTGATTGTGAGGGAGTCTGTGCCGGTGATATAGGAGGTGCCGGTGGTGGAGAGGGTGGTGGAGTTACCTTCTTCACCAATTTTGCTTGTGGTGTTGTTTCTTGTTGTTGGAAATCTAGTTTCCTTTTTCTTCTGATTGGGGGAAGGGTGCTGATCTTCCCTGTACCACTTTGTATAAAGATCTGCTTTTGTGTGTGATCTACAGCTGTTGTTTGTAATTCCTCCTCAAACCTGTGTTTTTGAAGTTGGGAGGACAGTGATTGTTCCTCTGAGTAGGAACTGGCTTTCGGTTCGGTTGCTGGGCGTTTTGGCACCAAAACCATGCCTTTTGTTATTTTTGGCTCCGACGAGATTTTCCTCTTTTTCGGCGTCGCACCCTCTCGGTGTCGACCATCTTCGGTGCCGCTATCTCTGTGTCGAGCAGCTTTGGTGCCGCTGTCTCTGTGTCGAGCCTTTTCCGCAGCACTTTCTCGGTCCCGAGATTGCTGCGTGCCTGTGTCTCGACCTGAGTCGGACGATCTCGGCACCGTCTCGCCCTTCTTCGGTGCCGATGGACGGTCACCTACTTTATGGGTTGAGCCATGGCCTGTCGGCAGTGGCGTCCCCTGGGCTTTGTCTGTTTTCCCCTGTGATGTTTGTTTCGATGTCTTACTCACGGTTTCTTAGACGTCGAATTCTTCCGAATCTGATTCGTGGATGGAGAATGCTTCTTCTTCTCCCTCTTCCTCGAACCTTTGTTGTCCTGTCGGCGTGGACGCCATCTGTAACCTTCTGGCTCTTGGGTCTCGGAGCATTTTTCTCGACCGAAACGCTCGACAGGCTTCACACGTCTCTTCTTTGTGCTCGGGTGACAGGCACAAGTTACAGACCAAATGTTGGTCTGTATAGGGATATTTACTGTGGCATTTAGGACAGAATCGGAACGGGGTCCGTTCCATCAGTCTTGATGTTGCACGCGGTCGGGGCGACCAGGCCCCGACGGGGGATCGAAATTACCCCGAAGGGCTACCGGAGCTCTTCTGGATTCGGTGTCGACTCTAATCTAACCCGATACCGAACGAAACAATACCGACGAATTTTCCGTTGATTCTGACTAACTTTCCGACCCGAAACACGGAGCGAAAAGGAACACGTCCGAACCAGATGGCGGAAAAAAAACAATCTAACATGGAGTCGACGCCCATGCGCAATGGAACCAAAGTAGGAGGAGTCCCTCGGTCTCGTGACTCGAAAAGACTTCTTCGAAGAAAAACAACTTGTAACACTCCGACCCAACACCAGACGGCGGACTATGCACAGCATGTGTATCTGCAGCTACACATGCCACCGAACACACATTTTCGAAAGCACAGACTGACTCCAGATTGCTTTGTGCTTTAAGGGTGTTTATTTAAGTGCTAAATATTGGAGGGTGTTGTAAAATGGTAAGGGGTGATGGTGGAGGAATGTCCATGGTAGAGTCCAGTCTATTAGTCTCACAGGTGCATTGCCCAAAGGGGCATAGGAAGTGGAGCTGGGGCAGTTGATGGATGGACAGGGTGACAAAGTGGGACAGAAGGATGACAATCAGGGTGGTCTCATTTCTTGGCGGGGGTCTTGGCATTGTTCTCTGTCGTTGTCCTGGATCTCAGGGACCATTTGCGGAGTGGTTCTCCATCTGCAGGGGGTGGGGTGCTGGTGTCGTGGTCCTGTGGCGGTGCCTCCTGTCCACTAGTGCCGGCGGAGGTGGTGGGCAGTTCATCGTCCAGGCTAGTGTCAGGGGCCCCTTGTTGTGCCACAGTGTCCCTCCTGGTGTTGACGACTTCCTTCAGCACCCCTACAATGGAGCCCAGGGTGGTATTGATGGATTTGAGTTCCTCCCTGAACCCCAAATACTGTTCCTCCTGCAGCCGCTGAGACTCCTGAAACTTGGCCAGTACAGTTGCCATCGTCTCCTGGGAATGGTGGTAGGCTCCCATGATGTTGGAGAGGGCCTCGTGGAGAGTGGGTTCCCTGGGCCTGTCTCCCCCCCCCCCCGGTCGCACAGCAGCCCGCCCAGATCCCCTGTGTTCCTGGGACTCTGTCCCCTGAACCGTGTGCCCACTACCACTGTCCCCAGGTCCCTGGTATTGCTGGGGTGGTGGGTTGGCCTGGGTTCCCTATAGTGGTGGACACACTGCTGATTGACGTGTCCTGGGGACAGAGGTATGGGCCCGCTAGGTGGGTGCTGTGCTGTGCTGGTGATTCCAGAGGGGGAGGCTCTGTTGTGGCTTGTGCCAGTGTGAGGGGAACCGACTGTCCTGAGGTCCCAGATGGGTCGGGCTGGTCATCGAGATCCTGTTGGACAGAGCTGCTGTCATCACTGTGGGCCTCTTCTGTGGGTGGAGTGGACATGTCTGGACCCTCCTGTCCGGTGATGTTGGGTAGGGGTCCTGCAGGGATGTAAAGGCATGATTATTGCATCTGTGTGTGCCATGGTGTGCAATGGGTGGGTGACCCTGTACCCGAGTGCTTGCATTCTTGTGTGGGACCTTGTGTGATAATTGTTTAGGGGTGTGTGTGGGTATGTGCAGTGGCCATGCATTGGTGATGGGTGTTCATGCTTTGGTGTTGCATGCAGGGCTTGGTGTTGGGATGGGTGGGTTGTGATAGTGGGACATATGTGAGGAGCTGGAGTGATGGGGTTGAGGGCGAGGGTGGGGGTATGTGATAGCATGCAGGTAGGTTGGGGGATGAAGTAGTGAAAGATTTGCCTTACCAGAGTCCATTCCCCCAGCTCCTCCTACGAGGCACTCAGGATGCAGTATAGGCAAGACCTGCTCCTCCCATGTTGTTAGTTCTGGGGGAGGAGGTGGGGGTCCGCCGCCAGTCCTCTGAACTGCAATCTGGTGTCTTGAGACCACGGAACGTACCTTCTCCCGTAGGACGTTCCACCTCTTCCTGATGTCATCCCTAGTTCTTGGGTGCTGTCCCACTGCGTTGACCCTGTCCACGATTCGGCGCCATAGCTCCATCTTCCTAGCTATGGTGGTGTGCTGCACCTGTGATCCGAATAGCTGTGGATCTACCCGGATGATTTCCTCCACCATGACCCTGAGCTCCTCCTCAGAGAACCTGGGGTGTCGTTGCAGTACCATGGGGTGGTGTGGGTGATGTGTGGGGTGGGGTGTGTTGTGATGTATGGGGTGATGTTTAGGGGTGTGTGGTGTTTTGTGCGTGGATGTTGTGTGAGTGATGGTGTTGAGTGCCTGTGGATGCTAGTTTGTAGATGGTGGTGTCTCTCTCTGGCCTTCAGTCGCAACTGTGGTCGTAAGGGTTTGTGGGTGATGTGGGTGTGTGTTTTATATTGTATTGAGTGTGTGGGAGTGGTGTGTGTATGTGTATCAGGTTTGTGTATTTCGATTTGTCCAGTGTGGATGTGTTTTATAGATGTGTGTGTATTTTGAGCACGGCGGTGTGTACCGCCAATGGAATACTGTGGTTGAAAGACCGCCGCGTGGATTCGCGGGTCGTGATAGTGTGGGCGTATTTCTGTTGGCGTGACGGTGGAGGTTTTGTTATCCCCAGTTTATCACTGACCTTTGGTGTGGCGGACTTGTGTGGGTGTCTAAATTTTGGCGGATTCCGAGCAGTGGGTCATAATAGCTGTGGCAGAATTCCACTGCCGCGGCGGTGTGTTGGCGGTCTTCTGCACGGCGGTAAGCGGCATTTACTGCCAATGTTGTAATGACCCCCATTGACTTCCCTTCCCAGCATAGGCATTCCTTTATCAAGAATATTTTTTTTAACAGTCACCCTGGCAAAAACATTCCCAATATAGTTTAATGTGTTGTAAGGACTTCACTCGTGTACAAGTGGCAAGTTATCAGCCAACTTGGCTACCTACTTTTTTTTTTTTTTTTTAAACCTTTATTTTTCATTTTAACAACACGTAACATGGCAGTCATTTTATGAGCATATGTGACTATACAAGTATAATAATACATGGGAAGAGTACATTGTGAAACATCAACATTCTCATGCTTAATCTGCCGCCCACAGTACACCAAATAAACCCGGTATATAGTCCCCATCCAATGCCAAGTGCATGCATGATTAGGGCAACTGAGAGGGTACCCCAACCCCCATGCTGCGGCATCTGCAATCAGTCATCAGGGCTGTCACTATGTTCAGTGGGTCGCTGTTGCCACATCGGGGTCTGAGAATTTGTCATAAAGTGCTCGCCAAGTACAGAGTGGCTCTTTGACTTTACCATCTCGTCTGCTAAGTTGTACATGTACCTCCCCTGCCAAGGGTCATTAGACCACATCTCTATGCCAGTGATCTATCAATGGGACTTGCTGAGACATCCATGTGACAGTCACTCTGCGCCTCGCTAGTACTATGGCAAACGTATATGTCATTTTACAGCCCTTCGGCCTTCTCAAGATACCCAGCAAGCAGCATTGAGGTGTGAGGACTACAGGCTGGTGAGTGACCTGTACCATTTCATCCACCACTTGTTCCCAGAAACTACGCACTACGCTTCAGTTCCACGTAAAAACAAAGGAAACTAGCCCTCTCAGCATCGCAGCAGGGGAAGGTGTTCATCTGGGTCCGTGCCATGTCAGGCAGTTCTCTTGGGGTGAAGAAGGTGCTTTGTAGGAAATTGTAATGAACCAGTTGAAGTGGGCATTACTAGAAACTGACCTCATACGTTTGCAAATGTGTGGGTAGTCTTTGTTGCTGCAGGGCATCATCGCCAGGTCCGAGTGGACAAGTCCGTTAGGCTTGCATGTTGCAAGAAAGAAAAAAAAAAAAAAAAAAAAAAAAAGAAGAAGGACAAAAAATCCCGGTCATAGTCCAAAGTCTGTGAAAAAAATAATTTGTCGGGGTACAAGTCTTCAAGTTGCCCACATCCCCACTCTCTCCATGGCTGGAAGGATGTGTTTGCCATTATATGTCTGATTGACTTTACTGTCCATACTGGGAGATCCCAACACAACAGTGCACGCTTTACACTTTCACAACAAAATACTGCCAATAGTTTGCCCATCTGCCGCACTATATCTCTTTTGGCACCCCCTCTATTGGTAGTTCAGGAAGATATCTCGGGTCCATCATGGCTGCCAACAGTTGTTTCTTTCAGCTATCGCCTGTGTCTAACCACCATGCTGCATGTTGCAGGTAAGCTGTGTAATAATATAGATCCAAGTGCACTACTTCCAGACTGCCTTCCTTGTATGTTTTGGTTAAAATTGCCAATGCCACCATACTGCACCCCCCGCCGATAGTAACAAGATGAGGGGTGTGTCTAGTTGTCTAAACATTTGCACTGGCAGGGGGCGTGTTCTTGAGTCATACAGGCATCTGGCAAGTCTGTCCATCAGGGACAGAGGAAGCACGTTCCAAAATGTCACTGAGGCCTTTAGGGAGTCGAGTATTCTGCCCATGTTAAGTTACAATTGTAAGGCCAGCGAGTGTGCCACCATAATCCCCAGATACCTGAAGTTCACTAACTTTCAGCATAGTCCCAAAGTTGGGAGGTGTTTCACTAGTATTCTAACGTGTTCCACTGGTATTCCAACCAGTGAGGCCAGGGGAAACATCAAGGATTTGGCCCGGTTAATTCAGTCCCGAAACATCTCCAATTCGTCCAGCAGGCACAGGAGCAGTGATAGTGCTACGCAGGGGGAGAAAATGTAGAACAGAGCGTCATCCACATACAGCGAGCTAATATGCTGCACCCCCCTCCCCCCCCCCTCAAGGGTATACACCATTTCTGTAGTTTCTGGCATAATCTAATAGCCAGGAGCTCTACTGCGAGCGCAAACAGGAGCAGGAAGAGGGGACTTTCCCGACACGTCCCAGCGTCCATGTCCCCAAACAACTGTCCCACACGCACTGTGGCATCCGTATAAAGCAATCAGATTCACCCCCAAAAATGAAGCCCAAGCCTCGCAACCCCTCAGGACCTTTAATAAGTAGCCCCAGTTCACAGTATCAAATGCTTTTTCTAGGTCATTGGAGACCAGTGCCATTTCCTCATCACGTCCCTCAACCTTATGAAGCACATGTACCATAAGATTCATGCCCGTGTTCCAGCCTGGGATGAAGCCACACTCATCCTCATGCACCAATTCAGACTTGTGGGGGGCTAGCCAGTTAGCAAGCTGCCTGCACGATATCTTTACGTCCATATTATGATAGTGATTGGTCTGTATGCCACTGGATTTGTTTTATCTCCCCCTCCATTATGGTCGGTGGGAGCACCCCCTTGTCACGCGCCTCGAGGAATACCTCCAAACGTTGTTGGGTGGTTTCCACCACGTATGCCTTATAAAATTCAGCTGGAAAGCCATCTCTGTCTGGGGCTTTTGTTCAGGGAAGCATGTGCAATGCTGCCCTTAGTTCTTCAAGGTCCAGTGGAGCCTCCAACTCCTCGATTGCATCTATCTCAAGTTTGACAGGCCTATGTGTTCCAGAAATGGGACATAACAGTCTGGGGTCATGTTGGGGTCTGCGGTAGACACTATCTGCAGGAGCTCCGTGAACACCCTTAAGACACCCTCCCTAGTAGTAACAGCATTGCCCTCTGGGGTAATCAAATATGTCTTGATTGGCCGCGGGTGTTCTATGCGCAGGATTCACACTAGGAGTCTCCCTAATTAGTCTTCCTCCCTATGAAGGCACTGCATTTATTTTTTTAAGTGTGTACTTGTCCAGGCAACCCCAGATGTCCACTATATATGTCCAGCACTCTCTCTGTTACTCAGTATGCAATTCCGGGTGGGTCACATCTGCGGCCTGCAATAATGCTAGGGGAGTGTCATCCTTGTGTAGCTCCGCCTGTAGTGGTATGCACACCCCACGTCAGCCCCATGCAGACACCCCTCACCACTGTTTTCAAGGCCTCCCTCACCATTGCCCTATGCGCTGTGGAGCACCAACTGGTACTCATATAGTCCGAGAAGGTTTGTGACTGTCTCTCTCCCTGCCTGGTCTGTCAATACCTCTGCAGGCATCCTCCAGGACTATGTCTATATCTTCCATACACCGAAATCCAGTCATTAGTATTTTGTCCAATCTACTAAATGTGTTGCTGAATGACAAGTGTAGGCCTTGAGGAGTGGGTTTCTTTCTCTTTATATATGTACTAACCGTATGTTATGCATGACCCCTCTAAGTGCCACTGTCATGAGGGGCTTGGTGTTCGCTTTAAGTGGTGTCCTATCCAGACTGCCATCCAGCATACAATTAAAAGTCATCCAGCCACATGAGCGGAGCCCCCCAACCTCCTGCATTGCCAAGTCTTGCATGGACATGCAACGTTGGATCGTCAACATTTGGTGCATAGGTGTTATGTAATGTGAGTTGGCCGTCCAGGGAGCCTTGTAAGAGAATATATCTCCCTCCCATCTCAGCTTCCATGTACATCATTAGGAATGGCATTCCCAGGGCTACCCGTAGCTGCGTGCCCCTGTCATAGGTGGAGTATGAGGAGTGGAAAACCTGACCTAGCAGCTCTTGCGTCATCCAAATGTGTTTCCTGGATGCATGCTACACTAATATGTCTTTTCAGGAAGGAGAGTGTTCTATAATGGTTAATGTAAGAGCCTAAACCCTCTGACAAGGAATGTCATGAATCTATAGCTTCCCACCCATCCCTCGTGATGTGTGTCAGTAAGAACCCTTCCCAGCCCCATGAGTTTTGCTGTAGCGCCGTACCAGGACTAGTGTGCCCTCTCAACAACAAAAAATTGTGACAATCCTTGCGGGTTTCACTCCGTCTACATCCAATCTTCCAGGAGCTTTTCCACAGCTTCACCCTCCACTTTCCCTGGAAAGCCCAGCATATGGATATTGCTCTGGCAGGAACGACCTTCCATATCTTTGAGGCAGCGCTCCACTTCTTCCGTAGCCATGGACATCAAGGCCATCTGTCATTTAAGGATTGAAACTTCACCCTGTAGATCAGAGATGCTGCCCTTGGCTGTCGTGGCCTTGTCCACCACTTTCCTTAGGTCTGACCGCAAGAGATTAAGATCAATTGACACTGTTGCAATCTTGTGCTCTGGCGCCATCCAGCAGCCACTGATGGCCGCCAGCAGTTCTGCCTGCGAAGGCTCAGAGTATTCACTGGGCTGATTCTCTGCTGCATTTCCACCCTACTGTTGTGTAATTCTCTGAATCGCTTGGTTGGGGTGGTATATTGTGTAATGGTGTTTGTGGATTGTCTGTAGCAACTGCATCTCTCCTCAGACTGTGCCGTTGTTGAGCCCTTTACCTGTGTGGTGCTACTATCACAGGGGGCCACTATTTACCAGCCCACAGCTCTCCTACCTCAGTCAAGCCCCAACTCACTCTCCGGACTGTTAGAGTGTCTGGCTAGATTATACAGCAACTGCTCTAAGATGGCACTCTGCCACTGGACCACAGCTTTGGGGTGGTGTCTCTGGGGTTCTCACAGTGGTCTGTACTCATCTGAGCACCTCCTCACCACTTGTTGCCCGCTATAAGTTTGTGTCTCCATTGAAGTGCTGTCCTCCAGCTACTGCCTGCTGTTCAATGTATGGGGCACAGGACCATTGGTATAGTTTCCAAGGGCTATCACCACTCAGGCCGGGACCTGCCAGGGTGACACAGGCTCCAGGCGGCCTACAGACATCAAGTCATCCTGGTATTAATACCCAATCGCAGACACCGTTGGCTCACTCTGCACAGCGATATCCCCCAGTGTGTTCCCTGACCTCCTCCTAGCCCGGTCCAGGCCATCCTGCTCCTGATCCTCTGTTGCAGCCACGGGTAAGGGGGTGGGGGAGTCTTGTAGCCTGTCAAGTTCTCTGGTCCCACAGGAGGACTTTAAGCTGCTCAGGTAACTCCTCCCAGCTGGTCAGGACCAAATGCAGCACTGCTCAAGACAAGTGGCTCAGCATTATCTGCTCTGTGCTGGCTAATACAGACGCTGCAAGTATCTATTAGGGCAGGAGCAAAGAGCAGCAATGTGGCCCCGGCAGGCGAAAGGCTGCCTCCTCACAGAATTCAGTGCACAAGTCTCCTGGGCTCTCCTTACCAGATGCTGGCGCTGGGGGCCCTTCTGTGTGGCCACTGCAGTCCTTGTGTTTGCCACTGGGGCTTCTGGTTGCAATGCCAGAGCCCACCTCGCTCCAAAGTCGTGGGGGTGGCCCGCACATAAGCAGCCATGCCTGTCCTCCGGACGTGCCTGGCGGTGATCCTCCATATTCAGCAGCCTCTGGGCCGGGGCACCAGCTCTTGTTGCACCCTTGGCAGTTCCGCAGGTTCGCCTGCTGCTCCGCTCAGGCCCCTTATGGTAGTGCAATGCTGCAGGGTCTGGTGCTTGCTTTGCACCAGATAACCTCTCAGCAGGTGTGTAGAGGGCTCCAGCAGTCGTTGTTGAGTTATAAGCAGGCTTAAAGAAGGATTTTAAGATCGGATGGCTGGGAGCTCCAGGCCCCATGTCCTGCCAGGCATGTTGCTGGGCCATGCTCCCACTTGCTTTTATCAGTTAGCATACTCTGTATATCTGTGTTTCACTGTAACATGTCTCATCATTAAAATATCAAGTTCCCAGATTTATTAGAGCAGGAAAAACCCCACACACTGGGTGACACTATTCCCACCGTTAAACAACTGCATCCCACAACCAGCCATTTTCCCCTTTCGTGCAGAAAAGACATGACGCTTCGAAAACCTGTAGGGCCATTTCTCCACACCCTCACTTATCACGCATGTGGCAAGATGAGCTCCAAACACTTTTAATAGGTTTATTCTATTTCCCCAGAATAAGCCCATCAGCCCTGGTCAGAACAGTCCCCTAAGGCATGAGGAGTCAAAACATGTTGATTCGCTATGGCGATTAACAGCTAAGGAAATTAGGAACTGTGAAAAATGTACTACAAAAAGGTCACCCCAGTGACCAATTACTCAGATTGACCCCAAAGAGTTCTTTGTTAGGTCCTGACCTTGGCCTTTGCATATTTTCAGAAGGGTCTAAAAAACATACTAACATTTAAAGTCTCTACCCCCACAAACCGTAATGAATTGCTGGACGGACACACAGCGTACCCATTTATAGATAATGTAGTTGTTTGAGAGTGAATTGTGGTTTTAATTATTTTATTCACTCACATTCAACACTTATATGGTGCGCAACACAAACATTTTTTTCGTATAATCTTTGTTGAAATAAACACAATTATATTCGTTGTTTAAATGTTTTTTGAGAACTTTTATAATGACCTGAGAATGCTTCATAGTAAAGGGGGTGTGTCATGTCGTTCTGCAATGTTCAATTCATTCGAAAAAAAACATTTGAACAAGATCCTCCATATTTAGGGTTAAATAACACACAATTTAAACAATCTGATTTCTGATGCATTATTCACATATACCGATGTTATTAATAGCATTTTGGTGAAACTGATTTTAATCAACAGAAATAGGTTAGCTGCTTTTGTTTGTATTGTATCTGGGGCCCAACCTTCCCCGCTTAACATGGGCTCAACTCTATGTCTTTTAATTTATATAAAATGAAAGCAGGATTATGTGCTTTTCAGTCTGTCTCCTTTCAACTAACTTCAACATAAAATGATTCAACACCAACATTTTATGTGCACTCTCTGTAATAATGTGCTTGTAATAACATTACATTTCACTGCTGGTGCTACTTTGCATGCAATTCCAATTTCTGAACCACTTCAGAAACACATGCTATGTAATAACCATTCGCAATATGAAAAACATTATGATTAAAAATGTTTTAAATATGTTTCACAGACTCACTTTATGTTTATTGTTCGTTGCTGACTTTCCTTCACTCGGGTTGGACATCTTAGGTTTGAACAGAAGCTTTCTTGAATTGTCATCATCAGATTTTCAAGATTCCGTGTAAAGTTCTCATGTTCGTTTCCAAACAGATCTATCTCTAAAGAAGCTTTCTGGATTTTGGAATTGTACTGACGCTTTTTCATCTTATCCCAGATCCAGAGTAACTTCACTGAAGTGAAACTGTAGGAGTCCATCAACTGAAGAAAGCATTCGACAAACTCCTTGCCCAGGTAATGTGACAGTTCCTTGGGGAAAGAGTGGTTTTCTCGCAGAATAACATACAGCAACATTAGAAAGCCATCAATAGTACAGGTATTTTTCAAGGTTATCTCGACATAAAATGGCGTGCAGGATACAGCCTTACGGCCAGCCTTGATGTTAAATATTCCACCCCAGGGAAGAACAGGCCTCCAAAAAGAACGGTCTACATCATTATTTTTAACTGATGCTTTAATTTCCTCAAACAATGTCTTCATCCTGCAACTAATAAAAACAAAAAAAGTAGACGTTCAAAATCACAATCTATTACCTATGTAATATGCAGTATACATTTACAGAATCTTGCAAGATGTCAGCACCATATAATAAACCTACACGTAGTATCTGTAACTGCACAGTGGTGGATCAATATTAATATGCATGTGCGACTTTATATGTGTCCTTCCTTTACAAGTCCCCCTAGCCCACAACACACAAGCCTTCGAATTTATGGGCACTTTGATGTCTTGCACCAGAGGTTAGCACACTTACAATACAGGCATTAACAGAAGTTTATCCTGGTAGGGCAAGGTACGGTGAATATAAACAGTGCCCTGAAGAAACACCATTTGACCCATTGGGGGAGTTTTGGCTGAAACATGTAGAACAGAATTGAGGGACGACTGAATGACTAATGTTTAATTGGTCTTCTTAGTATTTTTTTTTTTTTATATTTTGGTGCGAGTCCCCACAGAACATATATATATATATAAAAATAGCATTTTTCAATTCTTAGTCAATTTGAAATATTTATGATATCTTTACTTATTATACTGAAACACCCACCAACACTACTGCTGCATAATCACCAAGCACTGACAATTAAAAAGACCTCCCAATAAAAGAGAAATGCTCTTGGGGTGTGGGGCCCGCTTAGCACCTAGCATGGAGCTGTACCGGATGATAAAGCATGACACCTAGGTGGGTGAGAGTTCATATTTCTCAAGAGAGGATGCACTGATTAGGCCCTGTTAAATGAAGAGAGACACAGTACGACTTTCTGTAACAAAACCCCTGTAACAAATATTGACCAATGAGTTATTTTGGAACGTCACCTCTATTGATTTAATTAGAGTAGAGAGGATACACAAGAAACCATTTCCAATCTCCCGGCCGCCTTTGTTTTTGTATTCTATCACACCACTTTCTGCTTTACTCACACCTCTGTGCCACTCTCACCTGCCCTTAACAGTGACTACTCAAGGTGCTCTTAAAAGCCCATTCATCCTTCTGCAAGCAATTATCATATGCTGCAACCAGCCATGTGAGGGAAGGGGCAGCAGCAATTTGGGATAACAGCTCAGGTGTGGAAGGTAAACTCAGAAATAAAAATTCTAATGTTATGAGTCTGTGTGCACAAGAATGTGTGAAAAAACACTGCCTATTGCCCACCAATGTGCTGGCATCTAAGGCATGATGCCAAGCCCTTGTAAAACGCTGACTGCCACAATATTGGTAGATCCTGAAAGATTATGGCCACCTGTGGTATGATGGGTCCTATCTCGGGCCAATGTTGTGGAATTTGCTCAATGTTTAGTTTAATACATTTATAAAGTGCATGGCTACCCGAAGGCCTCCCAGCGCTGAAAGAGGACAAAGGCATCACAGTGAGAATGTATGCTGAAAAGAGTAGAGTCCTCAATTTACCCCGAAAAGATAGTTCAGAATTGTCCATTCGAAGTGACCGGGGGAGGGAATGCCACAGATTTGCTGCTTAGAATGTGAAGGACCTATCACCCATCTTGTATTTTTAACACAGCAGGTGTTAATTAGAGCTGCAGATGAGGACCGAAGGGATCTCTGGGGCGTGTAGGGTGTGATCATGCGCTTGATAAAAGAAGGTCCCTTATCATGAAGAGCTCGATGTACCATACAGAAAGATTTAAAATTAATCCTTTGCTGGATAGTAAGCCAATGGAGGGAGGCTAAGGCTGGTTTGGCCGATGCAGTTCTGGGGATGGCCATGAATAGCCAGGCTGCCACATTCTGCACTATCTGCAGCCTCCTTAATACACAGATGGGAGAACTCAGGAACAGCACGTTCTCATAGCCTAGGCAGGATAATATGAGGGCTTGAATAAAAAATCTTTTCTCAAGAAAGGGGAGAGATTTGAAACATTTTCTAAGCATTCTTAGAAGATTGAAGCAAGAAACCTCTAATTTTTTTGCATGCTGTTCCATCGATAGACGGGAGTCCAGCCATACTCCTAGACTTTTTAAGGTTTCCTTTGGGGGAGGAAGTATTTTTAATTCTTCTGGAACTGAGATGGGAGATTTAAGTAGGGAAAAATTACCAACCAACATTACTTCTGTTTTTTCATCATTTAGCTTGAGCTTACTATCTGACATCCAGTTAGCGAAGTCTGTAAGGGAGGAGGATAGCGCTTCTTGATCAGAGTTTACATTGGTGATAAAAGAATAGACCATCTGGGTATCGTCAGTATAAGATATCATAGAGAGACTATAGGGTTCCACAATTTTAGCCAAGGGAGACATATAGATGTTAAAAAGAGCGGGCTCAGAGAGGAGCCCTTAGGAACCCCACAGCTAAAGGAATGGTAATCAGAAAAAAAGGCCTATCCAAAGCCTGAAACTACCTATCTTCTAAAAAGGAAGAAAGCCAGTTAAAAATAGTACTTTCGAATCACACATGAGTAATTATTTGAAGAAGGATTTTATGATCGACTGGGTCAAATGCTGCACTTACGTCTAATAAAATAATTGCTGCATAGCCACCAGTATCTAGTCGTTGTTGAATTTCTTCTGTCACTGCCAAAAGGGCGGTTTCCGTACTATGTTGAGGTCTGAAACCCATCTGAGTGGGATGTAGGAACTTATGTTATTCTAAGAAACCAGAAATGTGTTTGTTAACATGCTTTTCCGCTATTTTGGATGCTATAGGAAGAACAGCAATAGGTCTATAATTGCTTAGTAGAGATGCATCCATCTTAGGTTTTTTCAATAGAGGTTTAATAATAGCGTCTTTCCAAATTTGGGGTAGACTCACAACTATAAAAGAATTGTTGAAAATAATAGTTAAATTCGGCGCTATAATATCCAAACCTTGAACTAAAACCGCTGGAGGAATAAGATCCAAAGGAGATCCTGATTTTATTCTTAACAAATAATTTCCATCTAGATATCCTGTCATCAGTTGGATGACAGAGAGAGGGCCTGGAGTGTTGGTGTTCAGTCTGAGATAAACTTTTTAGGCTCTTTAGATAAGTCATAAGAAAAGGCTGACTGGATCTCAGAAATTTATTACGAAAAAAGCAAGCTAAATTATTGCTGTGTTCTTTGGAAGCTTCTGTAAGACTGGAAGCCACAGGTTGCGGAGTCATTACCTTAAATAAGAGAAGATCTCCTTAGGAGAATTAGAGGATTGTTCTATTTTAGAAGCATAATAAGCTGCCTGCACAGATTTGATTTCCATATGATTTAATCTGACCGATTTTCTGTATTCCAATTTGGAAACATCATTGTAGGTTTTCCTCCATTTCTTTTCAAGTCTTTTACATTCCTTTTTCAAAAGACGCAATCGAGGGGAGAACCAAAGTGGTTTTTGTGGCCCCCGTTTTTAACCATTGTCTTGGTCGGTAAAATGATATCTAGGGAACTAGAAATCCATTCATTAAATCTTTCTGCTGAACATGATTCTATTGGAAAAGTGCGGGTATATTTTAGGGTGTCTGACCAATCCCTACAGTTAAGTTTTGACCACTGCCGCAAAGTCAGCTTCCTAAAAGGGTGGTAGGTGATGTAGAGTATGTGAGCGTAATATTAACGGGAATTAAGAAATGAAATGGTCAGACAAAAAGCAGGGGGGGTGAAGTGGGGGGGTTGTACAAATAGCGTTTGGAGGTTGCTAAAAATTTAAATCAATGGTGTGACCATTGGCATGAGTGGGAGCAATGATCAACTGTCCAAGGTCTAACTATGCCATTTTAATCAAAAGTGTTTTGCTAGCTGTATTGTGCATCTCATCCATAGGAATGTTAAAATCACCCAGGATAGTAAAGTTGGGGTGTTTGCAGGCCAAGTCCGCAACCAATTCTGGAAGAGCCTGTACAAACCTCCCATGTGGACCAGAGGGACGGTATAATAGAATTTCAGAGAATGTACATGTAGTGCTGATTGCAAAAGAGAAGAATACATTCTCACTATCAGGTAAAGCAATAGGCTGGGAAGTGCAATTGATAGACTTTTTATAAATGATTGCGACTCCTCCACCTTTAAGGAGAGGTCTATCCAGTTGATGTATTAGATAATCTTAAGGGTGTGGACAGGCTTGCCTTAGGCGCACATTTTGCGCACCCGACTCATCGACTTTTAAATAGGGAACTAATTAGGCAAGAAAGAGCAACTAAAATAACTAGAGCGCCTCCCAAAATGGCGTCTCTATAATGGCACCAGAAGGGAAATAAAAATGGCGGTCCTAAAAAGCAGCAAGGAAGAGAGAGGCCACTAACTTAACGTCAGCTGAGTAATTTATAAAAAGATATGCCTATTGGATGCCACTGAACACGGGCATCCTGATAGGTAAAATGTGATTTTCGAAATTGAAAACAACATAAAAGGCGTCACAATATAAAAATAGAGACTGACTGTGATAACCACTGCTTAACTGTTTGCCGGTCCGCTGTGCGCCCAACTGATCGGCTTTTAAATAGGGAACTAATTAGGCAAGAAAGAGCAACTAAAACAACTAGAGCGCCTCCCAAAATGGTGTCTCCATAATGGCACCAGAAGGGAAATAAAAATGGCGGTCCTAAAAAGCAGCAAGGAGGAGAGAGGCCACTAACTTAACGTCAGCTGAGTAATTTAAAAAAGATATGCCTATCGGATGCCACTGAACATAGGCATCCTGATAGGTAAAATGTGATTTTCGAAATTTAAAACATAAAAGGCGTCACAATATAAAAATAGAGACGGACTGTGATAACCACTGCTTAACTGTTTGCCGGTCCGCTGTGCGCCCAACTGATCGGCTTTTAAATAGGGAACTAATTAGGCAAGAAAGAGCAACTAAAACAACTAGAGCACCTCCCAAAATGGCGTCTCTATAATGGCATCAGAAGCGGAATAAAAATGGCAGTTCTATGTGCAAAGAAAACAATTCTGTAGACTGAAATTAACTCAACGAAGAAAAATAAAGACACAGGTGCTCCATGTACAGCTGCCCCACAGAAGAACAGCTGGAACAAATCCCAATGCCACGTGGTTTCATGTACACTGCAGCTGATGATCTGTCCATCACCCCGGAGACCACCAAGGCAGACATCCTTTGCTCTCATTTTGGATCTAGCAAATAGTATTACCCCCATGCTCGCCAAAGACTGTAAATACCCTTGGGAGGTCCGCTATTGGCCATGGTTTTGTTTGGTGCATCTTAAAATCCTTCACCAGGTCGACTTCAGTAGGATGAGAGTATATAGAATGGTCACAAGCACGAATGATAAATGTCTTAGGGGCTGCAACATGGCAGGCACCCTTCCTCACACACCGTAGCTGGGCCCACAACTCGGGAAGATGTTGGGGGGCTTGCAACGCAAACTTAGAGAGGGAAACCACTGGGGAGGAAATTACTCTTGCACCACAGGTGGTAAGCCTGGGCCTTTGGGGAGACCAAACCCCGAAATACATACTGGTTTTCTGTAACACCACCACAATAACCAAAAGAAATACAACCTTTGTGGTAACGTCTACACTGTGATTACCATGTTCACTGCTTTATGTTATATAAACAATTTAAAAAAAAAAAAAAAAACATTACCCGGTCCACCGAGTCAAACGTCCTTAGCTCTGTTCACAAACGTTATATTTTGGTAGCATAGTTTGGCAAGATATTTAATACAGTTTTGTGATATGTTGTTAAAGAAAGGCAAACATCGAAACCTGAGAAAAGATCACAATGTTATATGCCTTGTAAGCTTAAGGACTCCTTCCTTCTATACGACACACAACAGCAGGTCAGTGAAGTGAAAAGGTAATGTGACACCACCATGTCCATCAAGTTGATAAGAGCACGACCTATGCAAGTCCTTAGCGAATATGAAATGACTCAAAATTCAAAAACAAATGTTGAGTGAAAAGGGGAAAAAAATATATATATATATATATAAAAAATATACTATAAAACTCTAATGACAAAAACTGCAAAGAATAAATAATGCAGGTGTGGCTATGGTTGGGAAAGAAATTAGCAACTTTAAAGTTATTAAATCGAAATGTTTTCTTTAACCGTTTACTTACAGGAAAAAAGTTTCACCAAATAAGAACAGAAGAGGGTTGGGACGATTATGTTTGGGCAACAAGGAAACAATCAAAAAGTCCACCTGGGAGAATATAGCTTAAAACTGAAGGCCATGTTCACAAAAAAAAGAGAACACAAAAAAATACAAAAAAAATTAAAAAAAAAAAAGAAAGAAAAAGAGGTTGGGGGGGGGGGGGGGCGGTGGGGGCAACGATTCAATTATTTGTCAATCTATTTTAAGTCTTTCCCTTATTCAGTAACATTCCCAGTAGCTCACCAAGAAAGCAGTGACATGCAGAGGTTTACAGCATATTACTGGGAATGCCATGTTACAATATCTGTGGGTTCAAACTCCTGCTGTGTGAATTTCTACACAGTGTAAAATGCACAGGTTATTTAAGCCCCCTATATAAACGCACACTTTGTTTCCTCTGCGCAGAGAAAACATTTTCCACATAGACAAAGCTCTTCCTCTACATCCCCAGTAAATGTAGGTGGTTTACCGCCACCCTTCTAACCTTGGAAGGGGGGTTTATCTTGCTCATGACTTGAGTAAATCTCTGACTATTTCTATGGTCAGAAGGGGGTACGATCAAAATTGAAGAATGCCCACAAACAAATGTCTGTGGGTATTCTCAAACTTTCAAAGCAAACACCAACTTGGAAAGGGCACTTCACACTCTCTGAGCAGGATTCACAACTGTGGATCTTGCCACACCTGTGGAAGACATCTGCAGCAGTAAATGCATTTACGCCTGCAGGAATCACAGTGTGAATTTGTGGCAGACATCAATAATGTTGTTTCGGTAATAAATTCATACCTTTGAACGAAAACACATTTGTGAATAAATTCCCATGATTAATGTACGTCTGCACACAGGAAACAGTGACAAAAGATTGTGCAATGCAAAGGCATAACTAAAAGAAGAGTTTATTAACAAGAGACGACTTAACCTTTTAAATGCTCTTCACATACATAAAAAACAGACAACCAATGTCTTACCAGTTTGACCAGTAAAAGCATCAAATGACAATCGGAAGGACATATGAGAAGTATCTAAGAGGAGCATTCCCTGCCAAGTATCCAGCAGACACGACTGGTCTGTGAGGGATTGCGTCCACTATCCAACTGTGGTAAATTCTACTGTAAGGAAAAAACAAAAAAAATTAAAACACATAACCACAGAATTGTCAATTTTGTAGAAAAGTATACAAACAGTAAAACACTTCAAATATTTGTAACCCTCAACTATTTGAAAAAGTTATAAAGTGAAAACCAACACTATTGAGAGTAAAACAGAGGAGTAACGAAAAGGAATGCAGAACAACTAATAAAGTTAGGTGGTCTCCCAAAACACAGTACAGTTTTTATAAAAAACAATGAGGTACAAAAATGATGGCAACTTTTTGGCACTACCTTCACCACTAAGACAACAGTGTGTTCATGCCCTCAGGCTTTCAAGAACTGAAGCAATGTATGTACCCATTTGTTTATCCAAACATTAATTACTTCCAACCAAAACCACATACCATTTTATTATGACTATCATGGGACTGAAGCAGATTTCACCCAACAACCAGGCATTTGCTTAAATAACCACCAAAACGTCTGTCTTCCACAAAGCTACCCACCTTAGAAAGCGAGATCAACCAGCTGACAAGCTCCAGACACCTAAAAGGTTCTCATTCCAGGCAGGGCAGTAAGAATACTGACAGACAATGGTAATTGTTGGTTGCAAATACTGCCCATTACCAAAATTAGACACAGGACCAGGCAGTGAAATTCACTCATAAAGGTTATATTTTAGGGGTCTAATTACTGATGGCATTACATGCATTAACATATTAGCATCACCAGTCTCCATTAGAGAAGTAATACTTGATGGAATTTCCTGTTCAACCTACGAGCAGTTCTAGAATGGGCTTGAAAATAAAATCCCATCACCAGTTTTCCAATTCTTAAGTTTTAGTTAGGTGTGGTGACTAAACGCTCAAGGAAATATACCCTTCATCGCCTCTGGCTACTTTATCAGTTATAATTATAAGGGGATTCCCTGAATTTAATAAGCGTAGCTCAAAACAGGGAAATAACCAATGTAGAAAAAAACTACTATGAAAGCTACTAGGATAGCCATGAAGATACCATCACCTAAATCAAACATACCACATATACACTGGATTATACAAATAGAAAAACATGTCTGATTTAGGTGCTTTGTATGTATGTTTTTCTAATTTTTCTGATTTAATGTACATATTTTTTATGATTGTATTATTATTGAATAATAAAACATTTATATTTGTAAAATAAGTTTGTATTAATTATGCAATAGGATCACTTTATTTGCAACTGAGTACCTAAATGTAGTAGCCTGATATCATAAACATATAACTGGTCAGTTATATATAGTTAGTATCATTTCAGACCATAGTATTGGTACGTGAAGATGATGGTATCTTCATGGCTATCCTAGTAGCTTTCATAGTAGTTTTTTTCTACTTTATCAGTTATAACAGTGGTGAACTTTAAGCATATGTATAAAATAGAGATATATATCTCTCTCAAAACACATACACACTCCAGTACTAATAACTCAACAGCGCTATGCATTGCACCAGAATACCAATCCTTCTGACACAAACTAAATGAACCCACAGTTAAACCACAACCTGATTCTTTGTAATGTGTGCATTCCTGAATTACTCCCATTCCAGGCCCAAAAAACATAATTTTTTTCATTAATATCTTGCAACTCCTTTCCACCCTTTACAGCTGAAGTAAAACAACAAAAGCAATTGTTTTACTCCCAATATCTCCTTGGGGACATTTTATGGTAGAGATCAGTATTGTGTTCCATTTATCATATGAAAACAATTTTTTTCTTATTTTAATCATCTTGAAACAAAGGCTACAAAACAGAATATGTTAATGAAAATACAGGTCTACGATTATTCTGCTTAAGTACTTAAGAGACTGTCTTAGCCTGGTCCACTTAAAAACTAAGTATATGGAAACATTAAATAACCTTAACATTCAAAGCCAAATGTGCAGATTAGGTGAACTAAGACCAAATACAAACAAATCAATAATGTATGTGCCTGAACCATTCTCTTTAAGAAACTGCTGATTTATGATGCTTTTATTATGATGTAGACTGCCAACAGATAGGAACTTAGGACTCCATGCCTAGTTTTGTACCACCCTGAATGTTGGATTACAGGGTTTTAAAAAGAGCCCTAAATCTAAATAGCTTATATGGGATTCTGCCATCTGGTTCAAAGATTAACATGTTTCATTTCAGCATCTTTTACACAAAGGTCTGTGGATGTTTAAAGGATTTAAAACCCTCTTCTAAAATAGCTACATACTCAATCTCTTGATAAAGGCCGGGAAGCTGGTTGAAATCTGTTAAGAGTGATTGCTTTCAATTCCTTTCATGAATCGGAACTCCAAGGAGATCCACATGCCAAAATAAAACATAAAATATCATATGACAATAAAGAAACGATTTCTCTAAAGGGCTGAATGAAAACATTGATGATCTATAAAATGAAATACATTTGCAATCCTTACCACCGAGCACATATATTACATTGTCAGTCTCAAACAATATTTTCAATATATAAAATGGAACTAACAAGAATAATCAGCTTCTATATCAAATAGTAATAAAACATAACCCCATAAACTCATTTCACGATGTACTTCCTATTCAGCGTATTATATAGTACAAAGGAATGGAATCTTAAGAGGAGCGGATCTTATTACTTTCCTTAACGATTGATAATATTTCAAATGTTTAAGATCCATAGTAATAGATAATCTGTAGAGTGCAGAACAACCAGCCCTCTGCCCATCAACCAAAAGTTCAAATACATTATCTTAGTCTGCTATGCTGTAAGGATCCCTCTTACTTATTTTGCAATAGGATTCATATAAAATGCCTCAAGAGTGCAAAAGAAGTTCGCTTAAAATAATTCATCCTACAACCACCAATGCATGGAAAACTCAATATAGAATTTAAAAAAAGTTTTACAAAACTTAAAAATCCTAAAACAGAATATTTCATTCAGTGGATTACACAATGATTCCAAGGCCTCTCTGGCGGAGTGAATATTAAAATTCAAATAGAAGGGTTTCAGCTATTTTTTCTGCAGTGTAGCTAAAGTGGGACAGACAAATAATACATGCTTTAGATTCTGCACCCCCAGTTGACAAAGGTCACAGGTACTAGACGATCCATCCCATTAGGAGGATAGGTCTCTAAGTGGCGTTCTATCTAATCTCAACAAAGTAAAAGCGCCTCACCCTATGAGGGAGATTCCACACTAAGTATGGTTGGGGGTGTTTATAGATCACTGATTTGGTTAATACGCAGAGTCTCCTCTTTAAAATGACAGGACTCAAAATCCAGGAAAAAAGCTGTACACCATGTCGCCTCTTTCAAAGTCGTTTTGAAAATAGTGAGTGCTAGCGATAGAATAGATTCAGAATCAAGCTCAAGCAATTGCACCGCAGGGTTATAGTTTCTAAAGAATTTAGACTTATCTCTTAGTATGCTAAAAATTTCTATGGATGCTAGATGTCTTCGGGTGGATTCCCTACTCTGTACCAAACAGTGGGCCCTCTGGACCACCGCCGCAAGGCCCTGTACTAAGGCATTCTTGATACCAAATTTGAGCCTTAAGGCTGCCACGGATATGGCGTTGTTACAAGAAACCACACGTCTTAGAACTGCCATTCTGTCTTATCAAGGAAATCCCATTTAGAGATGTCTTTACATTCTATAGCAAACAGGAGGGTAGTCAGAATCATTGTTTGGTAAGCAGTGAGTAAGTGAAGGAAGTGACGCCTACCAACTGCATTACAGAAGGCCACTAACCCTTGAGCCTGGGGGAGAGCCTTATTGACATTACTGCGGATGTGCTGAGTGAGCAGGATAAGATTTTCCCCAAAATACAATACGTTTTTACCCGCTCCAACTTATGGTGACCCAGGGACCAAGAAAAATGTTGTTGTTTTTTTCCCCAAACGTTTTCCCCTAGGAAACAGAGTGCTTGGGAGTTTGATACATTCATTTTCAAATGCTGCTGTGTAGTATAGTGATTTAGCGTAGCCAAACGCTGATTTAGGCCTTTCGGAGTGAGGTCAATCACCACTATGCAGCAGCAAATGCATTTACACCTACAGAAGACAGGAGATCGAACGCCCTCCAATTTTGGGTGCAAAGCCATCAGTATTCCCTAGCGTACTAGGCAAGTCATAGATATATAAGGAAAAAAACAATGGTGCCAACAGACAACCTTGCTTCAATCCATTTTTTGTAGGTAATTCTGAAGACAAGCCCTGCTCTCCACCTAAGAGAACTTTACACCAAGTCGAAGAGTGCAGAGCTATGATCAAACGTAGCAGATTAGGCGGGACGCCCAACTCATAATTTCTTTTATAAGATCTTCCGATCAACCCGGTCAAAAGCTGTTGAAAAATCTATAAATGCAACATATACTACTCTGTCCCTGATCTGAATATATTTTCCATTTATAATTTGCATTAATAAAACGTTATATTAATGTTCCTTTCTGAAACCTGCTTGTTCCAAAGGAAATATAGAATTTTCCTCGGCCCAGGAGGCTAAATGTGCGAGAATACTTTTTGCAAAATTCTTACCAGTTGCATCCAACAGTGCAATTTGACAATAATTTATGGGTAGAGATTTATTTCCCTTTTTTTTTTATATTGGGGGGGGGGGGGAGGACTATAACATTCCCAGTCCAGGAGGGTGGAACTCTACCTTGTAAACAGCAAAATGGAAGACCGGATAGGGAATTCTAGCCCAGAGCTGGGGCTCATGCTTAGCTATTGACCTCTTATGGACCCTTAGCTCCAGAGGCCTGCATTGGCCTTATACAGCCCCTTAATCTCAACTGATGGAGAGCCGAAGTTGTCTAGTTCCGTTCTATTACTTGTACTCAGGTTCAATTCCCATGGCTCTGTGTCCTGATTTTCCGCATATAGGGCAAGGATATACTCCCTCCAGTCTGTCTCGGCTAGAGGAGGGGCAGTAGAAGATTTCCAATTCCCGCACCCTTCAGAGATAATAGACCAATAATTGTGGGTGTTTGTAGTCATAGCGGCTTCCCTTAATGCAATCCACTTTCGTTCAGCCTCTTCCTTCCTTATACCTAACTTTCATTCTCGCTCTTCTTCTCTTTAATAAGGTTATTCTTCTATCCCTTTCCTTAGGTTCCAATTCATACTGTCTCCTTACTAATTTATTGATTTTTCTATTCAACATTAAAATCGATAACCTTACTTTCTTTTGAGGAGGCTTAGTGTGCTTAGACTCGTCGCTTTGAATTATGTATCCCATAAATTCTGTGAAATAGTTTAACACATCCCCAGTCCATTCATCGAATGTGACTCGCTGACCTTTCAAGAACTTTTTCCACGGATAATATTTTCGCAGGTGTCCAATAAGTTCTAACGGATTTCCCATTAAAGTTGATGTCCTGGCCCTTAAAATTCCAGGTCTCTACTGAAGAAAAATTATTTTTTAACAACAGTCTAAGAATCTTATGATCACTAAACGGGGTGTCAATAGTTATCATATCCTCCACTAGTTGGGCAATACCATAGGAGGCCAAGAAATAGTCAATAATAGAGCTACTCTGTTGAGATTTGTGCGTAAAGGAAGCAGGGGGATCCGAACAGAAACGCCCATTTAGGATGGTACAACAGAGGTTCCTCAAACTTTTCAATAGGATGTACGGCCTTTTTTCTGCCCTGTTACGAGGGGAAAATAAGATGGAAGGGATATTAAAGGCTGATTCCCTCTCTGTATTGCAAAAAAGCATATGAAGTAAAACTGCATCACAGTCTTTATCCAGCGGAATTTAGGTGTTTACTATTAACATGGGAATTTTCCTACCATTTTCCAATCTTGGGTACACTCTCACTATCTGAAAAAAGTTTGACGAGACTGGCAAACTAACATAATCCCATTTATGATTGTTGCTCAACAACATTGCAATACCCCCTTTTGCGTGCCTTTTCTTAGAGGGCTGTGCCTTATAGCAAAGTACAGAATACCCAGGACGGGTGAAGTCAGATACACTCCAAGTCTCTTGGATGCAAATTAAGCCACCCTATAGAGAACAAATATGATCTAATTTTTCGAGATGGTTCCCTATTCCTGCGGCATTCCAAGAGACCACAGAAAAATTAAGGTTAGTGACCAGGTTGCAAGATCTTTCCCTTCGCCCGAGTGTTATTTAAAGCCCCTGCCAACCAACTCCAATTTACTTGTTTGGTACCTAAAACATGTTGAGGGACATCTTCCACAACCTTCACCATTCTTTCTCTGCGGAAAAGGGAGACTTTCACCTTTTCCAGGGAGGAAGAAATAAGGTCACCTACATGATGGAGACTACTATCATTCGAGCTTTGAACAGGAGTAGAGGGGGAAGAAATCGCTGCCTGTCTAAAGGAATATCCTTTTCCCATAGTGGGACCACATCCATGCCTCTCCTCTGTAGCTGCTCACAATTACCCAAGATCAGATTTAAAACAGTTTTAGAAAGAAAAAGAAAAAAAAAACTAACAAAAAAACTAAAAACTTGTCTGTATCACTCCTATGCTTTGATGAAGGTACACCAGAGAAATGTCACTACTATTGATTAATTTTAACTCCTCTATGTTTGAAAAGCACGAGATTTATAAAAAAATATATAAAAAAAATGATTCAAAATAGATTCAGATCAAATAAAGCACAAAACTCTAAACAAATGGAGGCTCTGTACACCATTTGGTAACTTCCTCCCCGCTGTTTACCTCCCCATTTATCCAAGGATCAGATGTGGAGTTCAATACCATTGCATTTGATTTCACATTACAGAATGGGTTGGCACAGGGATTTAAATTAGTCACGACCCTCATTATATCACATGGATTATTCTGTTTTTTTAACCCCCAACGAAACCTGGTCTTGTTCTTCCTTTGGCTGAGGAGATCCAACAGTTCCCAAGTCTTCGTGCCTATCCTTCATCCATACTGGTTCATAATCTTCCCTGCAGGAAACAGTTCGTGCTGGACCAGTTTCCTCAAACTTAACCTTTCTTGTTTTTTTTTGTTTTTTTAAAGAGATTAGTCGATTCCCCTTTTTTTCCTACCTTCCCCCCACCCCTTTTTGCTCTCTTGATCAGCTTTTGCTGCCGAGATCCCATTGTACTCCACCCTTGAAGATTCAGGGTATACTTTAGGGAGCGACAGAAAGATAGGAATAGGGGCCACGGATTAATTTGGCTCATCTTTCAGGATAGTAGGTTCCGAGTCAGCAGAGGCTATTACTCGAAGGGAGGGGGCTGGAAAAAAAGGTTTTCCCAAGGAGAAAAAACAGCACTTTCTTATGAGTGACTGCTTTTGCTTTCTGTTATACACTTTAATGATTTATAAACAGGAAAAATATATATATTTATTGCACAATTATTTAAAATAATTGCAAAAAAATAAAAATAAAAATACTGTTGGACAATACAACTAAAACAATAAAAGACTGACTCTACAAACCACCATTATTCATTTTAGGCATTTCAATCATTTTGACCATAATTCAAACAGTTTAAAAAAAAAAAATTCAAAGCTGCCAGTCATCTAGGGATCTGCCCCACTAAAGGAGGCTTTCACTGCCCGCTTGTAGTATCTGAGATTAAGCCGCAGAAAATAAGATGCAAGAATTTCCGCCTCAAGGTCAAATGTTTTTTGCAAATACAAATGGTGTGAAGTAGTGATTCAAAGCTTGTGTTACATAGACGACATGTGGTATCTCTGCCTTCTAATCACAGTGTTAGGCTCTTAAGGGGATAGAGCATGGGTACTTGCAAACATTTCTCCGGGGGCCACAAAGTACTGTCTGTGGCATGCCCGAGGGCCACACTGATGCCAGCAGGCCGAGAGTCGGGTGATGAAAACTGGGCATAGGAAGTAGGTGGGGGGGCGACGCAGATACATGGTATGAATTACAAACTGTGAGAGAAAAAGAGATACTCATTTGGTAGCTGAATTGCTAAATGTGATACTAGAAAACTAGGCATCAGTCCCTGCTTCATTTGACCAAACTGTGTGATCCTAGGCAATTGGTTGATTTCATTTGCCTCCTTTTACTTCAATACCACGTGAGAGCCCCTTCAAATACACAGGTTTAGGATGTGTGCTATACAAAAAATTCTCGTGTTTTATTTAATAAACTATGATGTTGTTCTAATTCTATAACAACCAAGGATACACACAAGGTGCACCTGACAAATTACTTGCCTCTGGGTCCACTGATGGCATTGTTTTCAGAATGGGGAAGGCCTGGATGTTTCCAAGATCATGTCTGAAAGTATTACTTCTAATAAATGCCTCTCAATGCAGTGCTATAATCTGATCTAGTAAGGTAAAACGCTCATGTATTTTAATAAAATGCACTTTTTTGAAGTTTGCAGACAGTTTATCACATTTTTCTTTTAGTGCAAGATACTTTTAAAACTAAACGTGTTCCTACAAATAAGTTGTCTAGGTCACTTAATGTGTAAATAAAGTATGGCCGTTTCTGAATTTGTCTGCTTTGTCAAGTGAACAGCAGCCAAGTGCTGCTGTTCACCAGGGGGCCACAATTAGAGGCCAGGAGGGCCGTACTGAGTATCCATGGGTTAGAGCATAATCTTATTCGTAAAACAGGGGAGTGACACTGAACTTTTGGCTAGCATTATCTTCGTGTTATCGTAATCCAGATGTTTTTTTCCCCGCAAGTGGAACAGTCCTTTACAGTACAGACCACTTTAGCTTGTTTAAATGGATCTCACTGCTTGTGTTCCACGCCACACCTTCCTGCTCCGACACATGCCACGTGGTCGTGCCTTGCCCGTGCTAAAACTAAAACACTGGCAGGTCAAGCGTCAAATGAGAGATAGAGCCGACTCAACAGCTGTCGCTGATGGAAGTCGTTGGTACAGCCCTGCAAGAATAACATCGGTCACCCACCCCGGACGGGGAACTGCGGCGGTCCCACATAAAGTTGTATTTCACTGTGATTTATCCAAATGACATAAATGCTGAGCATGCTTCATAGCGACCTCAGCTCAAGCGAGGCCTGTGGCGTGGGAAGCAGTCAAAAGCGGTGTATATTATATAAACAGCCACTGGACGAATATCACGCCCAGGTCTGTGCCCGCAAACACATAAAGCCGCCTCCTTACATACCGATTACAGAAACCAGCCGCACCCAAGGCTTGTTCCACAGAGTAGCAGCGCTCCTGCTGCATCGAAAACACCTTCAAAACAATCCATCCAACAGGAGCAAACCTGCTCCAGAATCCATCCAACGGGAGCAGAACACCTCCAGCGGCCCTCGTCTGGAACAATGCACCTCTAGATCATACTTGCAGAACAAAAACACTTCTACAGCTCCTGTGCTGAACAAAAACACACCTTCGCACTTCACCAAAACACCTCTACAACCATCCCTCCAGGCTTCCACCCATATGAGTGACTATTCACCTCTAGACCCGCCCCCGTACCTGACGAAAAATACAAAAACACACTATTACCCCCTATACATGACGGAAACACTTTTATAACCCCGAGGCATAACGAGCACACATATAACCAACCCCCTGTCCCAACAGATGACTAAGGCACCTCTCCGATAGAACAAAACTGTTTTGCACTGCTCAACACCTCTTGTAAAACAGAGAACCAGTGTCCCAGGCCCACGCGTGGAGCCGCCCCACCTCCCCTGCCCTCCCCCCCAACAACCCACCCTTCTTCATTTTGTGCCTTACTATCTCCTTTAGCAGTGAGATAACACTGGGCTACAATTTCCAGAATGCAAACAAATAACAGAGTGGACCAGGTACTTAGTCGTGCATCTAGGAAACTTGGGATTTCCCCATTAGCAAAATAGTCTCAGGTAACTCCATCAGCCCACGCAGGGAACCGTGATCCTCAGAACAGCCTAAACAGGTACCTCCAGGCACCTTGCTTCAAGGCCAAGCCAAATACTTCGACCCCCAAAGGATCAGAGAGTTGTCTCAGACCCACGGCAAGCCACCGCCGCAGGTCAAACTCATCACCCTCAAGACCACTCAGGCTCACACAACTAGGACCCCTTCCTCCAGGCTCCCTGCTAGCCCAATTCCTTCACAAGGGAAGCCCTCATCTGGGACCCTGCACTGTACCTATGGCACAATCAAACCCATACAAGGGCTAACTGTGTATCCGCAGACGCACCTGTCAGTCCTCCTCTGGTGCTCTTCCACCGCCTACATGCATGGGTCAGGGGACCCGGGAGGGGGCCCTGTGCGGCTCCATGCCCCTTCTCTGCCCTACTCGCCCTCGGCTCCAGCTCGGCCTGCGCCGCCTGCCCTCAGGCACGTTCCGTGTTATTACGAGAGACCCCGCCCCGCGACGTCACCAGCGCTCGTCCAACACAAACAACGGGGGAGCACCGCACAAGCGTACAAGTGTCACTTCCCGCCCCCGCCCCTCCAGTAGGCCAGCTGCTTCTGGAAGTTGCTTGTGCAGCTGTATAGCTTAGTGTTTAGTGACGGGGGATAGCGAATAGAGATGCTGGGGCAAGGTCTTCTGCCGTAATTAACGGGTTTCCATGGTAACAGGTCATAACGTTGAAGAGAGGCTTGGTGCCTGGAAAGGAAATTATGTGGTTGTCGGCGCGTGTATCTTTCCTATAATCCTGTTAATCTGAAACGACAAGGGCTAGGACCGAGAGCAGTGTAACCACTATACGACTTTGCTGCTCCCCGGACGGAGCACTCACTTTTAAGAGATTATTAAACTCAGCAGAAGGTAACAAACATTCTTGTAAGAATGACAGACAAGAATGATCGTTTCAGTGCGTTATACAAATGATCAATAGGCAAAATGAATTCGGCGTGTGTTAAGTAAAATTTACTGGCAGGCCATAGGGATCATAAGTACATAGAACTAGTTACAGTTCTAAATTAAATCCGGCATAGATTTGCCTTTTAAGTGTGGGAAATATATGATTCTCAGGATGTGCGCCAATACGGAATGAGCAAGAAGAAACATTTTACTACAGACCACTTTTGAAATTTCTCTCATGGCAGTAACACGTTGGTTTTGCAGTCATTTCTCCAGTTTATTTCAGCATTCTAATTAATACACTGTGTAACAATCGCCTGGGCCAGTTGAAATGTCCTTGGTTAGGTACAGTGAGCAAATATATCTGAGAACATTCTCTGGTTATTCATGTGATTCTTACAACTTTTTATTTCAGACCTGCCAACTCACGCTGTGCCACGGTGTCACACACAATATTGGCTCCCATCACACGGTCACCTGGTGAAGAGCCAATATCACAGGGTGGCAGGGAAAATGAGCTGAAACCATAGTTTTTGAAAGCTTTAACTGCAGATGTCCTTTAATGGGGTGAAAACACCCCAGGACATCGGCAACAGCATCAGCAAACTTTAGCTTTGTATTTTCAGAGGAGCAGGTTTGGGGCCAGGGTGTGGCCAAAAGTACCTCTTAGGTGCTTCTCGGCATAAGGCCACAATCCTACAAGGCTCCCGCCCCCCTCACACAATGAGATTTCTGTTGAAGTTGGCAGGTCTGTTATTTAAAATAAGAGCTCAGCAGTTGTGATCATGTGATATATTGTGTCGTTGGTGCAAGTTGGAGGTCAATGTAAAAGAATCTAGGTTAGCGTAAACTCAATCTGTGATGCGTTTAATGGGCAGAAAGAAAGGCTACTCCCACCTGATTAAGGAACAACATTGAAACACAAAGGAAGTATGGCTGGGTAATTAGGCATCTGAGTGGATGAGTTAACCCCTTAGCTGCTGGGCCTTTTCCCCCCAGTGCTGAGCCTTTTTTTGGCTATTTGGGGTAGTTCGCACTTAGGCCTTCTTAACTTTTTGTCCACATAAGCTAACCACGCCAAATTTGCGTCCTTTTTTCCCAACATCGTAGGGATTCTAATGGTACCCAGAGTTTGTGGTTTCCCCTGGAGGAGACCAAGAAAATATCCAAAATACAGTGAAAATTTCGTTTTTTCCAAAACAAATGGGAAAAAAGGGCTGCCGAAGAAGGCTTGTGGTATTTTCCCTGAAAATGCCATCAACAAAGGGTTTCTGGTGCTGAAATCACTATCTTCCCACCTTTCAGGAACGGGCAGACTTGAATCAGAAAACCACATTTTTCAACACAAATTTGGCATTTTACTGGGACATACCCCATTTTTACTAGTTTTGGTGCTTTCAGCCTCCTTCCAGTTAGTGACAGGAATGGGTGTGAAACCAATGCTGGATCCCGGAATGCTAAACATTTCTGAAAACTAGACAAAATCCTGAATTCAGCAAGGGGTCATTTGTGTAGATCCTACAAGGTTTTCCTACAGAAAATAACAGCTGAAATAAAAAAATATTGAAATTGAGCTGAAAACAACAGCCATTTTTCTTTATGTTTTACTCTGTAACTTTTTCCTGCGATGTCAGATTTCCAAAAGCAATATACCGTTTTGTCCGCCGGACTCTTCTGGTTGCGGGGATATAAAGGGCTTGTAGGTTCATCAAGAACCCTAGGTACCCAGAGCCAATAAATGAGCTGCACCCTGCAGTTGGTTTTCATTCTATACTGGGTATACAGCAATTCATTTGCTGAAATATGAAGAGTGAAAAATAGGTATCAAGAAAACCTTTGCATTTCCAAAATGGACTCAAGATAAGGTTTTGAGGAGCAGTAGTTATTTGCACATCTCTGAATTCCGGGGTGCCCATACTAGCATGTGAATTGCAGGGCATTTCTCAAATAGACGTCTTTTTTACACACTCTCTTATATTTGGAAGGAAAAAATGTAGAGAAAGATAAGGGGCAATAACACTTGTTTTGCTATTCTATGTTTCCCCAAGTCTCCCGATAAAAATGATACCTCACTTGTGTGGGTAGGCCTAGCGCCCGCAACAGGAAATGCCCCAAAACACAACGTGGACACATCCCATTTTTTTTACAGCAAACAGAGCTGTTTTTTGCAAAGTGCCTACCTGTAGATTTTGGCCTCTAGCTCAGCCGGCGCCTAGGGAAAAATACCAACCCTATGCATTTTTGAAAACTAGAGACCTAGGGGAATCCAAGAGGGGGTGACTTGTGGGGCTCTGACCAGGTTCTGTTACCCAGAATCCTTTGCAAACCTCAAAACGTGGCTAAAAAAACACGTTTTCCTCACATTTCGGTGACAGAAAGTTCTGGAATCTGAGAGGAGCCACAAATTTCCTTCCACCCAGCGTTCCCCCAAGTCTCCCGATAAAAATGTTACTTCACTTGTGTGGGTAGGCCTAGCGCCCGCGACAGGAAATGCCCCAAAACACAACGTGGACACATCACATTTTTTGACAGAATACAGAGCTGTTTTTTGCAAAGTGCGTACCTGTAGATTTTGGCCTCTAACTCAGCCGGCACATAGGGAAACCTACGAAACCCGTGCATTTTTGAAAACTAGAGACCTAGGGGAATCCAAGAGGGGGTGACTTGTGGGGCTCTGACCAGGTTCTGTTACCCAGAATCCTTTGCAAACCTCAAAACGTGGCAAAAAAAACACGTTTTCCTCATATTTCGGTGACAGAAAGTTCTGGAATCTGAGAGGAGCCACAAATTTCCTACCACCCAGCGTTTCCCCAAGTCTCCCGATAAAAATGATAGCTCACTTGTGTGGGTAGGCCTAGCGCCCGCGACAGGAAATGCCCCAAAACACAACGTGGACACATCACATTTTTTGACAGAATACAGAGCTGTTTTTTGCAAAGTGCCTACCTGTAGATTTTGGCCTCTAGCTCAGCCGGCACATAGGGAAACCTACCAAACCTGTGCATTTTTTAAAACTAGAGACCTAGGGGAATCCAAGATGGGGTGACTTGTGGGGCTCTGACCAGGTTCTGTTACCCAGAATCCTTTGCAAACCTCAAAACGTGGCTAAAAAAACAAGTTTTCCTCACATTTCGGTGACAGAAAGTTCTGGAATCTGAGAGGAGCCACAAATTTCCTTCCACCCAGCGTTCCCCCAAGTCTTCCGATAAAAATTATACCTCACTTGTGTGGGTAGGCCTAGCGCCCACGACAGAAAATGCCCCAAAACACAACGTGGACACATCACATTTTTTGACAGAATACAGAGCTGTTTTTTGCAAAGTGCCTACCTGTAGATTTTGGCCTCTAGCTCAGCCGGCACATAGGGAAACCTACCAAACCCGTGCATTTTTGAAAACTAGAGACCTAGGGAAATCCAAGATGGGGTGACTTGTGGGGCTCTGACCAGGTTCTGTTACCCAGAATCCTTTGCAAACCTCAAAAAGTGGCTAAAAAAATAAGTTTTCCTCACATTATGGTGACAGAAAGTTCTGGAATCTGAGAGGAGCTACAAATTTCCTTCCACCCAGCGTTCCTCCAAGTCTCCCGATAAATATGATACCTCACTTGTGTGGGTAGGCCTGGTGCCCGCGACAGTAATAGATCACACAGCGGTCAATGTTGGTCCTTACGTGAGGCAGCTGTTGACCCTGGGGTGATCCATTCCTGACGCAGGCACTAGGTGTAGGCACTCAAGTGGGGTAGTGTTTTTATCAGGACAGGTGAGGAGTCACTGGGTGGTAAGAATTTTGTGGATCCCAGCATATTCCTGTAGTTTGTGTGACAGAAATGCAAGAAAAATAGAGTTTTTATTCAACATTTCAGCTTTCCAGGGTATTCTGGGTAAGAAAACTTTGGGGAATCCCCACAAGTCACACCTCTGTGGACTCCCCCGAATGTCTAGTTTCCAGAAATGTTTGGGTTTAGTGTGTTTCTCTATATGGCCGCCGAATCCAGGACCAAAAAACACAGGTGCCTGCCTTACAAAACCAGTTTGTTTTGCCATAGATAATTTTGATGTCTCCACAATACGATTTGGGTGGTGGAATTTGGGGCTGAACTAAATTGGGGAACTCCCAAGAGAGCACTCTCTCTCTCTCTGCTTGCCGCCGCATTCACCTGCTCTCTGGGTTGGGCTAACCCACTATTACCCAGTTGCACAAACAGCTTGCGAAGGGACAGCAGGACTGTCCTCATCACCTCCCTCATAATGTACTGGAAGAGGAGTTATCGAATGGGACTCCTCCGACTGAAAAATCACTCCCAGAGTCTGCGCCATTGTCCTATCCCTCAGATGCTGTCTTAGTATCTGATAGTCTCTGATCCTATGTCAGAGCGGTCCTCTATAACCCGAGTGCAGGCAGCAGTCATCCATCAAGATGCCATCTCTGCTATTGGCTAAACTGTTGCTCTAAAACACTAGCCTACGTAGACAATCACAAAATCGATGGTGTGTGTGAGATACGTGCAACAGTAGAGGCCACCTTACCTGCGCTTCTTCCCTCAATCAGCACGTTCTTTCAAGACACTCAAAAAACACCTTGTCACATACCATTCATCACAGTCTTTAGCACCTCCTGCGCCCAGTCCAACAATCATTATTGGTGCTCCCACTCCCTCCTCCTAGGATTCCCTCATTACCACCCAGCAAAAGTGCCCTTCATCTCTCCATAGCCGCCCTCCACCCCGCACATACATTTCATTGGTATTAAAGCGCAGGTAATGGCTGACTTTACTAATGTACTCAGCTATTTACATAAAATACAGATTTGCTCTTTGCAGTAGGCATATAAACCTTCTGCGCTTCTTTATGGCACTAAAACTGCCACTAGACAAGTCTGACCCTTTTCCCCCCAGGGAAACCACACACATATTGACAAAAGTGATATATATATGACAGCCAACCACCTGAAACTCAACTAAAGCAAAACCGAAATAATCCTCTTTGGCCCTCACAAAAACACCTGGGACCCCTCATGGTGGCCCACCACGCTAGGCCCTGCACCCACCCCCGCCAACCACGCACGCAACCTCGGCATCATCCTAGACTCCTCCCTCTCGATGACCCAACAAATCAACTCTGTCACCTCCTCATGCTTCAACACACTCCGTATACTGCAAAAAACATTCAAATGGATCCCCACAGAGACCAGAAAAACTGTCACTCATGCACTCATCAGCAGCATACTTGATTACGGAAACGCCCTCTACGCCGGCACCACTCTAAAACTCAAGCGCAAACTACACGCATCCAGAACTCAGCAGCAAGACTCATCCTCGACCTCCCCGGACACAAACACATCTTTCCACACCTCAAATCCCTCCACTGGCTCTCCATTGACAAAAGGATCACCTTCAAGATCCTCATCCTCGCACACAAATCACTCCACAACACACCTCAACGAGAGTCACCTTCCACACCCCTACACGAAACCTCCGCTCAGCTGACCTCTCTCTCGCCTCTGTCCCCCGCATCAAACACACCACCACCGGGGGCAAATCCTTCTCCTACCTTGCACCCAAAACCTGGAACGCCCTCCCAACCCACCTTTGCAAGACCCAAAACCTACTTCTTTTCAGGAAGGGCCTCAAAACCTGGCTTTTCAAACAGTGAACCTCCCAGCCCCTTTCCCTCCCCCGCACCGCCCCAGCGCCTTGAGACCCGTTTTCTGAGGGGGCCGACCCCCCCAAGTGAAATCCCTGACGTCTAGTGGTGTTTCCTGGCCCCCGATCGCAGCTGTGCTGCGATCGGGGGCCAGGAAACAGTTTCAGAAGGCCTCGTAAGAAAGGGGAGGGCCAGGAAACAGTTTCAGAAGGCCTTGTAAGAAAGGGGAGAGTCTCCCCTTTCTTACGAGGCCTTTTGAAAGTTTTCCTGGCCCCCCGATCGCAGCTGCAACCGGGGGCCAGGAAACACTTTCAGGAAGGCCTCCTAAGAAAGGGGAGACTCTCCCCTTTCTTACGAGGTCTTCCCGAACGTGGGGAAGGCCGTTTTCCCCATCGAAGCAGGAAGCGGCCGCAAGGCTGCTTCCTGCTTTGATGGGGGAAACACCTTTGTAACGTCAGCGCGCCTCGCGGCGCGCTGACGTCACAAATGGGTGGGTGGGTGGGGATTGGGGGGAGACACGGAAGCTTCCGTGTCTCCCGGGGAATGAAAAAAAAATAAAAAAATCCTCGGGTGCAACGCACCCAAGGATTTATTAATACCCTTCCTGGTGTCGGCCACTGGTCGTGACCCGCACCAGGGAGGGAGTGTGGGCGTCGGCCAGTGGCCAACGCCCGCACTAAAAAGGTTAAGAGACCATAAATGGGGGTGACTGAGTGTAGCCAGGTGACCAAGACATAGTAAATGAACCTTCTTTCCCACAGAACGACTCCTACCCCTTCAAGACAGACCTTTCAGCAACTGACGAGGCGGGACTAGAGGAGTGGTCTTGCATGAGAACCCTGAGCAAAGGGATGGTGGCGAATCCTGGGAGGGCATCTTTGCTGTTTTGGTTGGAGACAAAGTTATGGTGAAACAATGCAGAGAGGAAGGAAGATGCCACTTCTCGGGAGTCGACAACTGGACCTAAGCTTTGGAATCTAGAAGGAAGCAGAACTGAAGAAACAGTGCAGCTCGGAGGGGAAACAAGAGCAGCCCCCCTTCCCAGGAAGACGCTGCCAGCGAAGCGGGACCCCGCCTGCAGGTTAATTGATCCATCCATGCTCCAGGAGGAACTGAGGGAGGTCTATTGGCTGATGAAGGTTCAAGTTTTGTCTGGAAAATGATTGGTTCCTATGGCACACATAACTAACAGAAGGATAGTGATTATGCGATCGTGCAAACTAGTGTCTTATTTACTCCTTCAAATGTGCCAATCAAGGGATGTAGTGCCTATCAGACTTTAGTGTTTCCCGCTGGATCCATCCCTCTATTTATTAAAATTAACACATGGAACATCGGGTAGACAACATTTCCACCTAAAGAATAACAGACAAGGGCTGAAGCTTAAAAATGAACCTCAAGAATTTCAGTTACAGAAATGCATAAGCTGGACCATCAATCAATTAATTCAATGAGAATATAAATCATAATGGTACAGCAAAGAACTCAGTAAAGTTTTACTAAAATCCAACATAGAATCTCCTTAGAAGACCCTGATTATGATGTGTTCGGTGAATTGTGACACGTGTGTAAACCCATGTTTGTGCATGGTTTGGAATTACAAGTTAAAAGTTATTTAACTTATCCAGTGGTTATTGGATACGTTAAATATCTAAAGGCTCGTTAAATTTTGGCAGGTCAAACCTGGGAAAGCATACGGTACTTACAGTATCACGCACATTTTGGGGTGTTAAGCACCAAATCCGCATGTTATTCCCGATAAGGTCATAATAGGTGCTATTTATCACACCTGATAAATAATGTATCCTGTGGTACTGTAATTTATCAGGTGCACTAAATAGCAAAATCAGTGCCTTAGAAGGTGAAAGAGGTCCTCTTAGCATGAGAGAATCACATCCTTTTACAGGACTTTAGACAAAGGATTTCATACATTCACAACATGAGTAAATGGTTCACAGGCTATTCACCAATAAGAAGCAAGCGAAAAGAAGCATTCACTACAGAATACAGTTGGGTATTCTCTCATCAGTCTGCTACATTAAACTCAGTTGTTCCCAGAGTTTACACATACAACATGACTTGTTACACAGTATCTTGTCGAGTCAGATACAGTTAGGTTGGCCCTGGGAAAGTACATTTTGTACAGTGCAGCTGGGAAATTATTAGTCTCTTCATTGCAAAGCCTAAAATCTTTTATTACAGTGAAATAATAGTAGCAGTAATGATCACACATGGTGTGCTACGGTGTCATATTCAAGATGAGTGACAGAACAAATTTGGTCTAAGTTACTGGGAAGCTTGATTTCTCATGTGCTATGCGCTACAAATTGAAACATAGACCCCCCCAAGGCCTCCTCTGATGATTTCTAAATAATCACATTCATTGAGTTATTCATTACAAGACAGTCATCATCGATCTGGGTTTCTTCTGTCTGGATTTTTCTAACTCTTCCATTGTGCCATAAAATTCGGTCTGCATCTCCTCAACTTTTACATCAGGTCTTTTCCGTTTCCTTCTACTCGTTGCTGACAGCTTGTTTTTGCCACAGTTCAGCCACCATTTGATGAAATTCTCTTGCAGAGTTTTAGGAAAAATAGCACACATGCAGCACCAATTCCTATGACTAAGAGCGGGGTCAAAAGCCATTTTATTATTCCTCAGCCCACTTTTCTTTCTAGCCATTCCCTTATTCTGGCATATCCCTGTCCAGTAAACCAAAATACAGTGCCTGTTCCATCCCAGGCACCTGTCTATTCCAGTTCAGTTAGTTTATGGATGAGATTAGTGGTACTGGAAATAGAGCTGTTAATCTGGCATCCTACTTTAGGAATGTACGGACAACATTCCTTCGCATGAACTACTTTGCAAACTCCTTTGCGAGTAGGTTGTCTAAGACAAAACGGTTCTGTATAATCATGGCTCTCATTGCAAGGAGTTCTGTATTAACGACAGTCAGGACGCCTGCATTGTTAGTTGCAAGTCTGTCTACTAGAGTTAAGCAACAAAAAGAGGGGCTAGCAAAAGGTGGGAGGTTCGGATTTTTTTTCTTTTCTCTCCTGGTCCTGTGTGTATAGCTCCCAACAATATCTCAATCAAAATAAGGATACACACAGTTCCATGTGGGATGTATCTCTGTAAATGACAGGTAACCAAAATTGTGAAATATTTAGAGCAAGAGCTCTCACTCACCTTACGGTGACATGCTTCATCATAGGGCTATGCTCCTCGTCAGGCCGGCACTGCATTGCCTGACGGGCCCCACGAAGGGGCTCTTTGCCGGAGATCTTTTGTGGGCGAAAGCCGGTAGAGGTAAAACATAATTTGTTAGGATGTCTCATCTCTGTCATGATGGGACGCGCCTTTTCCAGCACCAGGTTTTCCGTGGGTCAGAGGAGGAGGCGGCAGGAACTACGAGAGGGCAGGAGCCCTTTAAACACTTCATAGCGCTCCCGCTCCGCGAGACGTGCTTTTTCCAGCACCAGGTTTTCCGTGGGTCAGAGGAGGAGGCAGCAGGAACTACGAGAGGGCAAGAGCCCTTTAAACACTTCATAGCGCTCCCGCTCCGCGGGACACACTTTTTCCAGCACCAGGTTTTCCGTGGGTCAGAGGAGGAGGCGGCAGGAACTACGAGAGGGCAGGAGCCCTTTAAACACTTCATAGCGCTCCCGCTCCGCAGGCGGCGCCCGGGCGAAGCCCGGGCCAAGGGCGGGCCCGTCCTTCGCCCGTCATCGACCGGAAGAGGCTGGGCTGGGCCCCCCCTCTAACGTCTACCCCTCCCGCTTGCGGTAAACTTCCTGCGGGAGCTGTGTCAGGTACTGTGAGAGTCCATTATCCATAATGGGGAAAAGGAAGATTAATGTACAAAGGGGGGAAGGTGGGCCCACCTCCCTTCAGTCCTCCATTACTAGTTACTTATCTTCTGTGATGGGGGCCACTGAATCTGAACTTGAACATGTAGAAGAAAGGATTAGGGCTGTCCAAAGTACTGTACAACACCCCCCTTTGGAACCTATCGTCCACATATCCACCCTCCCAAGAACCGGTCCTTCATTATCGATCCTGCCTTTGAATACCAGTCAGTTGGGTGACAATATACTTCCTACCACTGATCGAATTAATTCTTCTCCCATATTAGTTATTCCTCCTCTCAAAAGCTCTTGTTCTCAGGCCGATTCTCCTCCCTTGAAGAAGAGGAGAGCCGGGAAAAAGCCCAAAAATACAAAAAAGGCCTTGAGCTCTAAAAAGAGACTATCTACCCCCCCGGCTCAAAGTGACAAAGTCCCAATTTCCTTAGTTTCCTCCCCTGAATGTCCTCTGAGCAAGGATGCTCCCGAAGACCTTTCTAGTATCATTGACTTGACACTCAAATCTTTTTGCGCAACTTTAGAGGCGAAACTTATCACTTTGATCACTAGGAAGCTTGACTGCTTTTGTAATGATGTGACCAGTTCTCTATCTAATTTTCTTAAACCAGGACCATCAAGTACGGGAATACACCATAGCCCAGAACCAGCCTATCAACCCATTCCTTCTCCTACCTTGGTACTCCAAGGAGCAAGTAATCCTTCGCTTGATCAACAAGCTGTCTCTGGTCAAGAAATTGTAGTTGATAACCCTGCATTAGGGCTGACAAGGGAAGTTTACTCCTCCAGGTTGCAAGACAATGGTCCAAATAAACTTTCTAACCACGCAGACTCTTTACATTTACCACTTGACTGCAATCCGTATGTTTTGGTTCTCTCAAATGTTCCCCCTCTGGAGTGTTCTAAACAAGAAGATACCCACTCCCTACTTAGAAAAGCTGGTCACTGATTGAACTCCAATTTTAAACCTAATTTTTTTCACAATGACAAGATTCTTATGGCCCGCAGAGTGAGGAGGGTAGGATATTCAAAGGAAATGGAGGAGGGAGATTATGTTGTTTTAAATTTTGCTAATCCTCATTCAGTAGACAATTTTTTGACTAACTTGGATCATTGTATTACGTCAAATAACAGGATTCAAATACACCCCCTGTGTCATTTCTACGACCCTGTGCTCCTACCAAATCGCTTTGTTATTAATTCAAGTATTCATAGACCAGACCCAGAAAGGTTTCATTCACAGATAGATGTACCCCCTAGCAATCGTTTTTCGACTCTTAATCACCTTGACAAGAACGATTGACTGACGGCTTTGGTCCACCCCTGTTCTTCTAACATGGAGAGACCGAAAGCTGGGAACGTCTATGTTGAATGTACCCAGGACACAGGAAAGCCTGCAATGGATCTGTCAGTTCCTATAAATACAAAAGTTTTAATGTCATGTCCTGTGTCTAGCCCACTAACCCTGCTTAGCTGCAACATAGCAGGGCTGCGATCCAAAATTGATAATTCGGATTGGAGGAGCTTTATTTCCTCTTACGACATAATTTGCCTACAGGAGACCTGGTCTAAAGATACGTTCCTTCTGAACGGTTTTACCTCTCTGTGTCAGCCGGCATTATCCTCCCAAATGGGGAGAGCTCGCGGCGGCCTTTTAGTTCTTGTTTCCTTACACCCGCTTTTAAATGTGTCCTTAATCTGGTCTTCCCCTTATTTCATGATTGTTTTAGTTTCTATTAGCGGACAAAAGGATATCCTAATTTTAAATATTTATAATAACATTCCTCGGGGCCTTCTTATGGGTCATTTGGAGGAGATAACGGACCTCATAGATTCATCACATGTTTTGCAGAATAGTGATCTAATTATCCTATGGGTGGGCGATTTTAATACTCCTCTGTGTAGCAAGGAACATATGGACCTGTGTGCCTTCCCTGTTGAGGGCAGAGAGTCATTAATTCATTTCAATCATACTACTGAAGGAGACGCCTTAAACCTTTTTATTTGTAAATTTGATTTGGTTCACGTTATAGAGAAACTGGCTCCTGACGCCTGTAATATACCAACCTTTACAGGGAATTTGAAGGGGAGTATTATCGACTTCATACTTGGCTCCTCTGATTTTTATTTAATTAAAGAATTTAAGATTATGCCTCACTGTGCGAGCGATCATAATCCCCTTAGTATTATTTTGGACCTAAAAATTAACCAGGCTCTCAAGAATAAAAGCTTGAGAGCTGCTATTGTTTATAACCCAAATTGCGGTCTACGTTTAAAATGGGACAAAATAGATCCTAAAACTTTCAACCAGGAAATTGTAAGAAGTAGGTCTTACTCCATCCACATGTGTTTGTCCCAGCAGTTAGATCCTGACCGTATAGTTCGTGAATTTGAATCTTTAAGCACTGACATTTCACGTGCCCTGGTGATGGACAGGCCCCTGAAGGGGCCGGTGGCCCACAGATGGTTTGATTCTGTGTGCTCATCCGCCCATAAAAAACTCAAAGACGCTCTTAAAGCAGTCCCTCTCTCCCGTCAACTAGTCAAATTAGCCAGAGCCGACTATAAGTCCGCCCTCGAAAAACGGAAATCAGAAATTAGGTCTAAGGCCTGGGGCGAACTTTTGGCTGCGTCTGAGATGAAGGATACTTCCAAACTTTGGAAAGTTATAAATCACTCCTACTTCTCTGATAATAACCCCAAGGCCGATGAATGTCTTATTGCTGAGGATGTCTGGGTAACTCATTTTAGGAAAGTTTTCTGTTCAGCAATTTACGAGAATCTGCATATAACAGATAATCCTTCTGCACACTCTATTTTAGACTCCAATACTAAGGCCCCAAATATTATCTTTGAACTCCATGAGGTCTTAAGCGCTATTAACAGATCAAGGCAGGGAAAGGCTCCTGGCCCTGATGGGGTTCCCGCTGATCTTTTTAAATCAGAAATTTACCTTTGGGGTCCGCTAGTTACAAATGTGTTGAATAGTGTGGCAAATAGTAACATGCTCATCTCATGGAAATCGGCTATTATTGTCCCCATCTTCAAAAAAGGAAACAGACAAGATCCTTCTTGTTACAGACCAATTTCTCTTATCGATTCGACGGCAAAGATTCTAGGTAGCGTGATCCCCTGTGCTACTTTTAGACGTTGGTCAACATGTTTCTCGCTCGTTAGTCAAAACTGATCTAGTGCGATTCATCAGGACCATGACACTTACCTAATCCTTAAATGATATGCGACCCATACACCTACGTTACCTCTGTGCTCCCGGAATTCCATAGTACCAGCAGATGTGGGACTCCGTACAAACTTTATGGACCAATCAAGCCTGTTGTTCTACTCGATGGGGCCCATCTTTTAGTATACAGTATGGAGGGTTTCCGCCAATTATTGATCCCCTAATATGGGTTGCATATCATTTAAGGATTAGGTAGGTGTCATGGTCCTGATGAATCGCACTAGATCAGTTTTGACTAACCAGCGAGAAACATGCTCACCAATGTCTAAAAGTAGCACAGGGGATCTTGTGTCTACTCTCACTGAAACTCTATATTGGGTGTTTTAGTGGTTTGTCCTTACTATTATGAAAAAATATTTTCTGGGGAGTTTAAACATTGCTTTATCTCCCCCCCCTTTTGTTTTTAATCATGACAGAGATGAGACATCCTAACAAATTACGTTTTGCCTCTAGTCATTTTTAACAGTTTTTTCATACCAATCCTAGATCAGCTATTTTCACTGACCGGCTTTCTCTCACAAAAGATCTCCGGCAAAGAGCCCCTTTGTGGGGCCCATCAGGCATTGCAGTGCCGGCCTGACGAGGAGCATAGCCCTATGATGAAGCATGTCACCGTAAGGTGAGTGAGGGCTCTTGCTCTAAATATTTCACATTTTTGGTTACCTGTCATTTAAAGAGATACATCCCACATGTCAACTAGAGTTGACAGCTTTCTAATTTTCACATCACTCAAAGCCACGCCCACTGAGGGTATTAGTGCTCCGCAGATATCACTAATTTCCTTGAAACTGCGTTTGCTCCGTCTTATGTAAGAGTCCAGCTTGCGGTCTATTATATCACTGTGATAGATTTTAGGGAAACTAAAGCTGCATAGCAACTACCTACCCAATAGTGCTGCAGCTGACTCACTTCACACATAAGATATGTCTTTAATACTTACCTCAAATTAAGCAAAAACTGTTATCTTTGACTACGTAGCTATGCTCACATTCACTCAATCCTATGTCTATGGTCTCATTCCCTTCTTGTCTTCTTAGCATACCTAAGGTTACCTCCTTTGCAAGGTCAGTACTCAATCACGCGGGTGGATCTTCTATGTTTCCCTTATCCTTTCCTCTGGTTCCCCTCTGTTTCACCACTTTGCTTCCCTCCTCTTCATCCTGTCATATTCTTTCATTTAACTCATCTACAAACATTTCCTCATCTTCACTAATCTTGCAGGTTCATGTCATGGTTAGTGGAATTTCTTTCAGTTAAGGAAGTAAAGAATTAAAGAATTTCATCATGTACTCATGCTGATCCATTTGCTTGAAGGCTTTAGAAAATCAGGCGGCATGTTTAGTTGCCCACAAATACATATTTGATCCCTTTACAAAAGGTACATGTTCTAACTGCCATTCGTAGTTCATATAAAACAGTTTAATCAATTGCTGTTGATAAAACAGATTGAGGAAAATGCCACATGAAAAGGCACATGACAGGGGCAAGTAACTTGGACTGAAGGAGCTGGGAGCAGACAAAAACATTTCAATCTGCATTATTTTAACATCTTCATCAAGCATCTGGTAGTATACATCCACCCAACTAGTAAACAGCAGAGGAAACTACCAGTACTACTAGGATAATTTTGCAGTGTTGCGCCATTTTAGTTTACATCAGATTACGTGAATAGATTATACTTCAGTTAAAGAAATGAGTTCTTATAAATCTACTCAGAAGTCACTACCCCATCTTGGAATCTCCGGTGATTTTTTATCTACATCGACTAAATGCCTAAGGGGCCTGTAGACCTCTGGCCATTGCCCTAACCATCTTTCTGTCCTTTCATCTTTTGTCTGTGGTGTCATCGAGGTGCCTCAGTGGCATTCAGGCAATCATCAGATTCACTGTCAATTTTTGTGCCGCATTTCCAGTTAGGATCTGAATACTTGCGAATTGCATTTCTCTCCCTTTACAATCTTTTAGGGGTAATCCAGTCTAAGTCCTCATCACTGGCATCTTGGAGATCTTGTTGTTCTTGTTCCTCTAAGTTGCTCACTTCCCTAATTGTCCCTGGCCTCTTAATTCTTGTCAGCAGTCTCTTTTGTCTAGTCCTGGTTCTCAGCCATTCTTCTTTGGGTTGCACTTGATCCCTTGAGGTACTTGTGATATTTGGGTCAATAGAGGCTGATTAGTTTTTTGAAGTGGAATTTTCTCAGTCCATTCCGCTCTCTGATTCGGAGACACTTGTTTCAGGCATATTTGTCACTGCTTTCTATGAGTTCTTGCTTTCTCTGCAGATTCGTAGTCTCAGAAGGAGCCATCTGACTTCCCTCTGTGACTCAAGAACCGTCAACAAACATGGTATAGTCAGATTCAAGAAGCAGCACACCAGTATATCTGGTCTCAGCTTTGTGCATAGATCAGTGACTTCAATACAGTTATGATCAAATTCACATTCTTCACCTTCATCAGAAGTAGGCAATGGAGAAGCAGGGTTTAGGGCATTACTCCTCTTTAAGGAGACATTGTCTACATCCAGAATAGTTCTCTCATAGTGGTTTGGGCAGCCATTGGTCAAATGCTGTGTACATGTGCAAGTCATGAGGATTTCAACTGAATAGGGCACCATGAAAATGAGTCAGTGATCTATCATGATTCCTTCTGTCTGCTGAATGCTCCGACTAACCGCTACAAGGGTAATGCTGCGGCCACCATATCAAGAGTAGCTGAAAAATAGGCTGTGTGGCGTTCTGCCTCTCCACGTGCCTATGTCAGCACAGAAAAGGCGTGCCCATCATGCTCATGGGTCAACAGTATGAACCCTATCATTCTTAGAGCACAAGTGCACTGCAAAGTGCATTTTTGAGTTCCTGGAAGGCTTCCGTACTCTTTTCATCCCTTGATTCCTGGCCACTGACATCTGTATGCATGAACCTCAGTAAAGTCTGCGCCACAAGGAAAACAAAATTGGCATCTATTGTCAGCAATAGCCAACCGTGCCCAAGAACATTCTCACTTCTCTCTATATGGTCGGGAATTAAATTTTTAGGATTGTCTCAATGTGCTCATTAGGCACTCTTCTAGCTCCCTTCTCACTTTTGTTTCTCAGGTACTTAACTTCTCTCTGGCAGTACTTCAGTTTTTCAGAATAAACTTTGTGACTATTCTAAGCAAGATGGTTGAGTAGGGTAATGGTGTTTTGCTTCAAGCTTATTTTGTAGTTGATGCCAAAAGCAGGTCATTGATGTACTGCACTAATGTGGAACTGCATGGTAGGTTTAGGGCCCCTAAGGTCTTTTTTAGTATGTGATTGAATTATAGCTGCATCTCTGTAGACTCCTGAGGAGCGCAACACCACACATTCTCTTGGAATCTGAATGCAAAGAGATATTAGCTTTCTTCTTGAAGGGGAATGAAAAAGAATGCCCGACATAGGTCAACGACCGTGCACCACTCTGCTTTTGAGGGAATTTGGAATAGGATTACAGCAGGGTTTGGAACCACACTGGATAGCATGGAATGACTATTTGGTTGGTTTTTTAGAGGTCCTGCACTACACCCCATATTTTATCTACTTTTAGCAAGACCATAATCAGAGAATTGCATGGTCTCCTGATGACCTCCTTCAAAATGATTAATATTTTCAACAATAGGAGTTATTCTTCAATGGCTTCTGTTGATCATTTTTTAAGCAAGAGTTTGTGGAAAGAGTTTTTGGGCCCGAGAGTTATTCTTAGAGGTTTTGCACCCTTAATCAATCCAATCTCTTTCCCAGTGAAATGCAACACTTCTCCTTTCACAGACTCCTTCAGATGCAGGTGTAAATCTTCCTTGGTGAAGACAGGCCATAATCTTACTACAAGCTTTTGTGTTTGCAATTCGAACTCAGCATCTGCATCCAGACTCTCCAACTCTACTACATCCGGCGTGCAATATATCATGCAGTTAAGTTTACAGAGTGGGTTTCTCCCTAACAAGTTCACAGGGCTTGGGTCGCATATGATGAACTGGTGATGCTCTTTGATGGTCCCTATTTTTCTGGGAGTAGTGCTGAAACGTGATTAGTGTGCTGTCAATTTGTAATGCCAGTCACTGGGACTTCTTTTCCCAAGAGGGGTAGGTTTGGGACCTTAACTATCCTAATAGTTGAATGAGTGGCTCCAGTATCTAGCAGGAAAGGCAGAAAGTGTCCATTGACCTTTCCTTCTACATAAGGGCTACTCTGATCCACTTCCAACTGTTCAAAGCTTTTAAGGTTCAAACTTGAACAACCTACAGCATCTAATAGATCCTACCTATCTAGCTTAGGAGGAAATCCTCAATACCACAGATGTCTCTGTAAATAGTATTGGGATCCCTTTAGCAGACAAGTGCCGGCGTAATCCGTTTCTGACCAGCCAGCAGCACCTCACCTATGCCCAAGAACAGGGGTGATCTGTGGCAACTGGATGCATGACGTTACTTCTCAGGGAAATCGTCGTGGATCAGGTCTCATCCTGTCTCTCACTTACATTTGTCTCACACATGCAAAGACAAACAGACGCAGGGAATGGTTCAGTAAGATTTATTGAATCCGCTGTGTCTTAGATAAAATAACATGAAATGCAACAATTAGGATGACAAAACATACTAGAAGCAAAACGGTGACAAGAAAAGTGAAACACAGGAAAAGTCCTACCATACTGTACCTATGCAAGGTGTGTGATTCCTATCTACACTACTAATGTTCTATGTTAGAGCACAGCAGAATAAGCTCTAATCTGCCCTTCAGGACCCCCACCTCCCCACGGGAAGATATCATCTCCCATACCTGAGTATGAAAGTAGTGGAGAAGCCTGTTGTCTATACGGACACCATCCCCATGTTGGCAAGGTAACTGGTAGTCTCAGCAAGCAGCAATAACAAAGATGGACAGCATGCAATAGCGGTCATCTAGCTGGAACCTCCCTCTAACATGCAGGGGACAGAGAAATGTTAGAGATGCAGTGTACAACTTGTGTCAGCAATTCTATCTTGTTGCAGCCTTGAAGAAAGCACAGAGTGAAAGAATGTCATGCTAAGAAATATAAATGCTTTCCTAGGTGAAAGGACAGCAACATAAAGGAAAATAAAACATCACCACAAAAGTGGCAGTTTCTAAAAAAATAAATAAAATGAAACTTCACTAGGCTAAAGGGCACAGGCATGAGGCCTAGTTGCTAAAATAACGTGCCCACTGGCATCACTAAAATGGCTATACAACAAGCACTTCTCGTCCCTCCTCAGGCACCGTCATTGGGCCTGTTCGGATCCACTGAGCTTCTGAACATAATTTGAATTGGGGAGGCCTAAGTCATGAATGGGTTTTGCTGCGCTCTAGTGCGAAGTTGGAAGTGAAGATTTCCACCTTGCCTCTGTTTGGACACCAAGGGATTTTGTCGTAGTCCTGGCCTTTGGGTTTTTGAGTTCATCATCAGAGGTCTTGGCACAGCTGGAAGTTCCCCTTGCATAATAGGATTAGCTACTTGAGCATCAATCATTGATCTGTCAGGGTTGTATCAGCACTTCCATTTCTAGTGGCTGACCTTCTTGCAAATGTGACAGGAGCTTATAATTGTTCCAGGCATACCTCCCCAACATCTCTCCATCCCTTGGACATTTCCTCCATAGGGCATAGAGACTCCCTGCATGTTCAACCCTATACTTGTATCAAAGTCTAGACTTGGACGAGGCATATTTATTCCCCTCACGCCTCCATTCTTCGCTAACTTGGTGTGGGTGACCATGAATTTGTCTTTCAGTCCTCTCCACTTGCCATCTAATGTGTTGCTGCAATATTTTGCATACTGCAGTACACTGTCTACCGGCTTCCTTTGTCAGTAAAGAACATCCTGTATTATCTGCCTACTGATTTCTGGTCATAGCATATACACAAAGGAAGCGAGAAATCCTACCATGTTGTTCCCAAGGGGATCATTCATACCACTGTGCTTTTTGTACACATGCATTAATCTCTTAAAGTAAACATGTACTAACTTGAAAAATCTTGGGACAATTGATTTCCTTTTAGGAGACCTTGGTTTTGAGTTGGGCAATGACTGCATCATACTTGGTCTCCACTAATGATGAGGGGGCGTTTGTGTTTGACACTTTAGTGGGCTCTTGCGTTGGCTAGTCTACATCCCTCTAACATTCTGCCCACAGATCCTTTGGGACTGATACCTGGAAAAGCAGGTCCAAATCCTTCCACAAGACCTTTGAGACTGTCAGTATTTGATCCATTTGAGTGTTCCATTTGTCAGGGTTCTCCATCAACTTTGGGAGAGTATTTGTGAAGTAGAAGAAACGACATGTTACATGGACAAGGGACATAAGCTTGTCCCTGGACTTCCTTCAAAGGGTACCCCTTTACTGCTCCCACTGAACCTCTCTGTCTCCCTTCCTCTGGGGTTCCAGTTTCTGTTTCACCTTCGACCTTTACTTTTTTTGACCACAGTTCCCTAAATGTGTCTGTTCCGTGATGCTCTCAATCAGTTCACTTACATGCATTTTCAATCCCTTCGGCGTTAACAACCTCAAATCCTTGTCGTTCATCATCATACTGACATTCTTTCGCAATTTCTTCCTTTTGTCAGGTCAAAACCCACATTTATCAGCCCCCCTTTCAATTTTTACATAAGCTTGTAGCGCCACTCTCGCAGCCTCTTTGCTCAGGTAAAGCACTACACTATTATTGTAGTGTCCTCAGAAATCCAGTCCTTCATTACCTTTACAATCTCCTCAAACTCAATTTTTAATTGACCAATGATTAGTCTGTGGAGTCTGTCTGCTGGGCTGTGTGGTGAGTCCGAGAACAGTAGGTGTTGTGGTCCCAGCTGTAATGGGGGCTCCTGGGATTTCTCACTGTGGGGTTACGGGTTTTAATATACTGGATGCGTCTACTGCAGTTAGGGGAATACTCAAGAGTGGAGAATCTGTGGTGTGCTAGTAATCATTGGAGAGGAAGGACTGCTTATGCTAGTTTGGGCTTGAGACTTAATCGAAGTAGCCGGTGTCAGGGTTGGTGCAATGCGTGTGACAGTGGCCTCAATGTAACTTGGGGGTGCACTGGCCTTGGAAGTGGGTATGGAAATAGATTAATTCTGCGCTGGTATCTAGGCTGTAGCACCTGCTGCAGGTGCTGCATGATACAGGGGTGGTCTTACTCTTTTGAGCATATCTATAAAGGTGTCCTCCTTGTCACTTTCTGCCTCTGGGTTTCTTTTTGCAAATGGTCCTTTCCTTCTCTACCTCCTCATTCTCTATCAGCGGGTAAGCAGAGACTATCTTAATCACATCCTCTCATCTTCTCCTCTGCCTCTCATTGTTCTGTGTGTTTACCCAAGAGTAAGTCTTATTACTGAGTTTCAGCTCAAATTTCTTTCTATTCTTTTCATTCGCTACCTGTTCCCAAAGAGGCCTCGAATTGTGTGGTGCTTTAAATCATACATCCTTCTTTCTTAGGTTTTCAATTCTGGGTATGTGGAATGTATCACTCAATGGGAACCGTATTTCCCAATTTTCACAGTATATTTGTGCCATTGGCTGAGCCATGTGCATGTGTGTAACCCATTCTTTGCCGCCATTCACCTAGCTGATGTGCCTTTGTGTGGAAATCCCTCTTTCTTATTTGAATCTCCGTGTTTTAGTTTTATCAAAAGTTAACACTCATTCTTTGTTCCGATCTCGCGCACTCTTTATGCTATCTCATCAAGCTCATAGTCCATCTTGGAATACCAGCGCGTTCCAGTGAAAGGTCAACCAATTCCAGCATGGCTTTCAGTGTTGATCCCTACATGGCACCTTATGATATAAGCAACTGTTGGCCTCTGCTGGCTCTCTCCACTCTTTTACTATCAATGCTGCCTGCTTCCACTAATGGAATGGTTCTACAATACAGAAAATACTCTCCACTTTTGCGCAGTAGCAGACTCTCGACCTGTGGAGCTTGCCTTAACCAGCGCACTCACTCCAGTGTACCAAGGAATGAAAGACTGATGACCTGGTGTAGAACAATTGGACAACAGAAAGTTACATCCCTATTCCTGATGTCACTGGCAGCCCCTCACAATACAACTCATTTTAGCAGACAACTTAGATAATTCAGCAAATCTCAGATTACAGCTGGCAAATCTGCCTATCCACAAGCGTCTTTAGCCAAAAGCAATTTATACACAGTTGTCCTCAAAAGTCGAAAAACATCTTCAATAACATAATAATTGCCATCTCCACAAGTCCAAGAATTAATGCCACATAGTAGCTGAATTCAAACTCCGCCCACTGCATCTCACCACACAATATGGACTAGGAATCTAAACATGCACTGCCTTGTCTCGCTTTCCACCCACTTTCTATCACATACAATGATCCCTATTGAGAAGCATGCTGTTTTTCTTCAGATTACTGAATCACCCACCTCATCCCCCCCATAATCTTCGGGTATCAAGATCGGACTAGGCTGGATCAATTTGAATCTCACGGTAAAACCACCTGAACCATGAAGGTACAGTAGTCGTTTCTATGGTGAATTTACTTCCCTTGAGTAGATCCAGTCAGTCCCGGATGGCTCCAGTTGGAACCATCAGCTCTGCTACCAGATCTGTCAGCGCGCACACCAGAGTCTCATTTACTCCTTGATACGCAACAGCAACTGGACCGGGAGTGGTGTAGTCCCTGTCAGACCTTGGTGCTCCCCACTGGATCCATCTCTCTATTTATTAAAATTAACATATGGAATACTGGGTAGAGAACTTTTCTGTTTAAGACCTAATGGACATGTTATGGACATGCCCTCCGTTGTCCAGTTCCTGGGAGGAGATCACAACGGCACTGGTGGAGTTGACACATCAGCCAGGCTAGCTTCAATCCAGTGGTACAGTGAGCACGGGACCCACATCTAGGTATACCCTTCCCACTTGGGACAACAAAAGCAAAAAGAAAAGTTGATGGACGGGTGGAGAGTGGTCAGGACTCGCAGATCTGGGAAGGCTCTGGAGTCCATAGGTGTAGTTTCTTCTTAGACAGGGTCCTTGTCTACAGGAGTTCGTGGTCCTGTGTGATGCAGGCAGTCCTCTGGAGGATTGGCAGAGGTCGCTGGACCCACAGGATCCGTCGCTTTCTTTTGCAGGGGTTTTGAAGCAGGAGACAGGCCGGGAGGGCTGGGGCAAAGTCATTTTTCATCTTCCCTCTGCTGGGGTTTCAGCTTGGCAGTCCTTCTTTCTTCCTTCTTCTTGTGAGGTCGCTAGGAATCTGATGACTTGGGTTCGGGGGAGCCCTTAAATCCTGGATTTAGGGGCTTTACAGGGGTCAGAGGGCAGTAACCAATGGCTACTCTCCCTGAGGGTGGCTACACCTTTCCTGTGTCAACTCCCTTTTGGGGAGGGTGACACAGACCTAACTCTATTGGTCCCTGGCCTCCAAACTAAGTTGGAGAATTTTTCAAGGAGGGGTCATCTCAGCTCTGGACACCTTACCAGCTGAGGTGGTCACTCCTCCCTGCCTTCCCTAATATTTCTGCCGGACTTGCTGCCAAAAGTGGGGCTTTGTTTGGGGGTGAGCATCGTCACTAGCTGGAGTGCCCTCGGGCACTGTAACAAGAGGCTTGAGCCTGTGAGTTCATGCCGGGGGGAGGTGTGAAGCACCTCTACCCAGTGCTGGCTTTGTTTCTGGCCACCGAGAGCACAAAGGCTCTCACCCTATGTGGTCAGAAGCTCATCACTTACTGGTAGGCTGGCACAAAACAGTCAGTCCTGCACTAAATGATTGGGTAAAATACAGGGGGTATCTCTAAGACACCTTCTGTGTGCATTGTTCAATAAATCAAACACTGGCATCAGTGTGGGTTTATTGTGCTGAGAAGTTTGATACCAAACTTCCCAGTATTCAGTGAAGCCATTATGGAGCTATGGAGCTCGAAATGACAAACTCTCAGACCATATACTCAATATGGCTACACTGCACTTACGATGTCTAAGAATGGACTTAGACACTGTAGGAGCAAATTGCTCATGCAGCTATGCCCTCACTGACGGTATAGTACACCCTGTCTTAGGGCTGTAATGCCTGCCAGAGGGATGACTTACCTATGTCACACGCAGCGGTTTGTGTGCACGGCACCCTGAGAGGGGTGCCATGTTGACTTTGCCTTTTTCTCCCCATCAGCACCCACAGGCTGCAAAGGCAGTGTGCGTGTGCTTGATGTGGGTTGCCCCAGGGTGGCATAATACACGCTGCAGCCCTTGGGAACCTTCGCTAGCCACATGGCCCTAGGTATCATGGGTACCTTTTAGAAGGGACTTAACTGGGTGCCAGGGGTGTGCCAATTGTGTAAACAAAGTTACAGATTTTGGGAAAGAACACTGGTGCTGGGGCCTGGTTAGCGGGATCCCAGCACACTTTCAGTCAAGATCAGGCAAAAGTGGGGGGTAACCATGGCACCAAGGGCACTTTCCTACAAATATAAAAAGTACTGAATACAATATTAAATTCCAGCATACATGACATCAAAGAAACAATACTAGGCAAATCATCAATACACATAAAATAAAATTTTCAAAAAGCTAAACATATTAGCACATACCATTTGATTAGGAGGGGAATACAAGCAATGGTGAGCCTCATGCTCTGATTAAACATCATGGGCCCGATTATGAGTTTGGTGGACGGTAACACCTATTTGCCAAACTCCAGACAGTTTGATTGCCACCATGCTGGCTACTTCCCTGCTGGTCCCATTAAGACTTACCGCTGGACTGACTGGCCAAAACCAAGGTTTCATTTGGTCAGCCCAGTGGGAAAGTCGCGGCAGCGTGCAATGCTGCTGCCCACAGGGGGCATCCTCACGCTCGTAATGCATATTGTCTGCACCGCAGACCGCACAGAGGTGCTGGGCAGGGGGACCCATGCACTGCCCATGCCACAGGCAGTGCTTGGGCCCCCCGTTCTCCCCCAGCTGTTTCATGGCAGTGGTGCCACCATGAAAAAGCTGGTGGAGAACCAGGTTGTTATCAGCAGGGCGACACTGTGTTCAGCGCCGCCCTGGCTGATTCCAACCTGCACTGCTATCAGCCTGTCGGGATCTCTGATCCCGGCGCAGATGGCAGTAGGTTGGCAGGGCTGCCCATCAGCCTTGTAATGTGGCGGTCAGAATGCCACAACCACGGTCATCCCACAGCCTCCGCATGTGTCTAGCGGTCCAAGGATTCCACACTCGTAATTAGGCCCTATATTTTAAAAACACCGGTCTTAAAAAGTGACGGCATGCATAGTGCAAGGAAGGAGATGCAAAAATTACATGACTTAGTCCTTGTTCATGAAGAGATTCCACAAATCACAAAATCTCTTTCCCCTAGGGACAGCATCCCAAATACCTTTTACTATTTGCAGGGGTAACAAATGGAACCTCAGCAGTAAAATCATTCTCTCATTCTCATGTGGAGAGGCCAAGTAAGATAAGTTTTTTTTTTACATAAACAGCTATCTTGTATGACTGCGTTTCTCTCATGATGCAGACATAACTAAATGTCCCGGTTCAAGCTTACTTTGTAGGAAAATGTTTTAAAATATCTTTTTAAAAGGGGTTTAGACATAGGAAAACCATTAACATGTTCTGTTTCAAATATTGTGCTTGCTTTCAAGAAGAAACAGAAGAATGCACTTTTTTCTTTTCTTAAAGTATACATTTCATACCTTAAAGCCACATGTACTGATCCCACTTCCCCACAAAGCAGGCGGTTCCCCCAGCTCAAAACTGCAGCTACTGCTGTAATAAAAGTTGACAACAGTCCAAACTCCACATGTAGAATGTGCAACGCTGCCATGGAATTCAAATTACAACTCTGATGCAATATGCGGCCTTCGATTACATCGAAGAAGCTCCACTACTTCATATCTATCACTGTGCAAGCATAACGTAAGAAAGAATGATTTTGTACCCTAAAGACTGATAATACATTGGCAAAATGCCTTCTCCCTCATTTTGTTTTATAATCTGTTAATACCATTAGCTTGCGACATAGCTTTGCACGAACAGTGTTTTGTATGATCGTATTCACCACAATTACTAGTGACAATTTTACCTAAATAGGGTTATAATTGAACCTTTTCCATTTTTGGATGCCCCAGGAATCAATTAAAACTCCCCCAGTCTAGATCCATTCTTCCCAAAAATCAGAATCTTAGTTTTCAAGATGATTATTTTTAAATAATGCTCCTCTGCATACTGTTCAAATGCACCAAAGCACCTTTGAAGACCAACAGGGTTTAAGTCAATTAAGGCAAAGTCGACTTCATAAAGGCGACCACTTGTATCCATATTGCCAACTTTCAGAGCATCTCCCTTTGCCTTTCTTATCCTGCGTGGGAGGTCAAGACTATGGGGGTCATTCTGACCTCGGCGGTAAAAGGCGCTTACCGCCGGTCAGAAGACCGCCATAACACCGCCGCGGCCGCAGTAAACCGCCACGGTCATTCTGACCCGCAATGGGCAAACCGCCAAAAACCCGACATCCACAAAAGTCCGCCACACCAAAGGTCAGCGAAAAAATGGCGTCACGCCAACAGAAATACGCCCATACCATTCCGACCCACAAATCCACACGGCGGTCTCTCAAACGCGGTATTCCATTGGCGGTACACACCGCCGTGGTCAAAATACACACACACATAGAAAACTCAGCCACATTGGTCAGTTTGAAATACACACACCTGATACACATACTAACACCACTCCCACACACCCAACACAATATAAAACACACACCCACATCACCCACAAGCCCCTACGACCCGAAATCATTAACGAAGGCTAGAGAGAGAGCACAGATTAGACAATCCCACAACACAGAGGCACACCACACCATCACCCACACAGAATCCACGCACCAAACACCACACACCACCACACGCACCACACTCATCACCACAAACGCCACCCCACACCTCAACCACACCACCCCATGGCACCCCAAAGACACCCCAGGTTCAGTGACGCCGAACTCAGGGTCATGGTGGAGGAAATAGTCCGTGTAGAGCCCAAGCTCTTCGGGGCACAGGTGCAGCACACCACAATTGCCAGGAAGATGGAGCTATGGCAAAGGATAGTGGACAGGGTTAACGCGGTGGGACAGCATCCACGCAATCAGGAGGACATCAGGAAGAGATGGAACGACCTACAGGGGAAGGTGCGTTCCATGGTATCAAGGCACAACATTGCGGTGCAGAAGACTGGCGGCGGACCCCCACCTACTCCCCCCGAATTTACCGCATGGGAGGAGGAAGTCTTGCACATCCTGCATCCTGAGGGCCTCGCAGGAGTAGGCGGAGGAATGGACTCTGGTAAGTCAAATCTTCACTACTGCTTCCCACCCCCACCCCACCTGCATGCCAAATCATACCCCCACCCTCACCCCCACCCCCATCACACCAACTCCTTGCAAATGGCTCACCATCACAACCCACCCATCCCAACACCAAGCCCTGCATGCGACCACAAAGCATGGACACCCATCACCAAAGCATGCCCACTGCACACACACATCACCCCCACAAGCCACCCTCACAAAAGCCCCCACAAGGGAATGCCTACACTTGGGTACACGGACACCCACCCATCACACGAAATGCCACACACAGAAGCAATAACCATACCTTTATACCCCTGCAGGACCCGAACGCCACCACACCGCCACGGAGGGTCCAGAGATGTCCATCCCACCCCCAGAAGAGGCCCCCAGCGATGACAGCCGCTCTGTCTCCCTGGAGCCAGATGACCAGCCCGGACCATCGGGGACCTCTGGACAGTCGGTTCCCCACAGACAGCCACAGGCTACACCAGACCCAACCCCCTCTGGGAACACCAGCACAGCTCCCACCCAGCGGGCCCATGCCTCTGTCTCCAGGACACGTAAATCAGTGGTGTGTCCACCACTACAGGGCACCCAGGTTGACCCACCACCCCAACAACAACAGGGACCTGGGGGCAGTGGTAGTGGGCACACCGTCCAGGGGACAGAGGCCTAGGACACAGGGGAACTGGGAGGGCTGCTGTGCGACAGGGGGGGACAGGCCCGGGGAACCGACTCTCCAAGAGGCCCTCTCCTCCATCATGGGAGCATACCACCGCTCCCAGGAGACGATGGCGACGGTACTGGCCCGGTTCCAGGAGATCCAGGAACTGCAGGAGGAACGGTACATGGGGTTCAGGGAGGAACTGAGGAACATCGGTTCCGCAATGGGGACCATCGTCGTGGCCCTTACCCAGATCGTCACCACATTGCGGGACCATGTGGCACCCCAAAGGGCCCCTGTCACTAGCCCAGGCCAGGAACAGCCTACCACCTCCGCCGGCGCTAGTGGACAGGAGGCCCCCACACAACGACAGGCCACCAGAACCCCACCTCCTGCAGAAGAAGAACCACCCCGCAAGCGGAACCTGAGATCTCACAAGAAGACAGAGTAGGATTGCAAGACCCACGCCAGCCAAAGATACCCCCTGATGTCATCCCACTGTCCCACATTGTCACCCTGTCCAACCTTGAACTGCCCCTGCTCCATCCTTCCCCAGGCATGTGGACAATGCACCTGTGCGACTGAGAACTGGACTCTGCCATGGACATTACTCCACCCCCACCCATCACCGTTTCCCAATCATGAACCTATATGTAGCACTTAAAATAAATCACTTATTGCACTTAAAATAACAGGAGTCTGCTTGTATTCTTAACAAATGTATTACACATAACGGTGCAATAATGTCCAGTTACTTTGTGATGACAACATACCAACTTCAATAAGCTTTAGTCCATGGGCAAACAAAGCTGAAGTCAGGCAGTGGGTCATACAGCTCTGAAAAGGGAAGGGAAAGTCACAAATCAGTTAACAGGAACTGGGGGGAAACACAGACAGTGGAGACGCATGAGGCCTTAAGTAAATGTAAAATGGCGTGGCTGATTCTTACCTGTGTGCTACTGAAAATATTGTTGTATGACTGTATCCCTGTTGTCCGTGTCGTCCCCGTCGTCTTCCTCCTCTTCACTCTCCACAGGCTCCACAGCTGCTACAACACCACCATCTGGACCATCCTCCTGCAGAAAAGGCACCTGGCGTCGCAAAGCAAGATTGTGAAGCATACAGCAGGCCACGATGATCTGGCACACCTTCTTTGGTGAGTACATTAGGGATCCCCCTGTCATATGCAGGCACCTAAACCTGGCCTTCAGGACCCCGAAGGTCCTTTCTATGATCCTCCTAGTGCGCCCATGGGCCTCATTGTACCGTTCCTCTGCCCTGGTCCGGGGATTCCTCACTGGGGTCAGTAGCCACGACAGGTTGGGGTAACCAGAGTCACCAATTAGCCACACACGGTGTCTCTGTAGCTGTTCCATCACATAAGGGATGCTGCTATTTCGCATGACATACGCGTCATGCACTGACCCAGGGAACTTGGCATTTACATGGGAGATGTACTGGTCAGCCAAACAGACCACCTGGACATTCATCGAATGATAACTTTTTCTGTTTCTGTACACCTGCTCACTTTCTTTGGGCGGAACCAAAGCCACATGGGTCCCATCAATGGCACCAATGATGTTGGGGATGTGTCCAAGGGCATAGAAATCACCCTTCACTGTAGCCAATTCGCCCACCTCAGGGAAAATAATGTAGCTCCGCATGTATTTCATCAGGGCAGACAACACTCCGGACAAAACCTTAGAAAACATAGGCTGAGACATCCCAGATGATATGGCCACTGTTGTCTGAAAAGACCCACTTGCCAAAAAATGGAGTACTGACAGAACCTGCACCAGAGGGGGAATCCCTGTGGGTTGGCGGATGGGGGACATCAGGTCTGGCTCCAGCTGGGCACATAGTTCATGTATAGTTGCTCTGTCAAGCCTGTATGTAAGTATGATATGTCGTTCTTCCATTGTCGACAGGTCCACCAGCGGTCGGTACACAGGAGGATTAATCCTTCTCCTCGCACGTCGCAGCGGACGGTGCCTAGGAAGGACAACATGGAGCACAGAGTCAAGCAACCCACAGGTTCGTTCACACAGCTTGCACAGTACACGAATCGCTATGCATTGAAAGGCTTGTATGAGTGGCAATGCAAGGCCTAGGCCTGTGTGACGCAGTAGAAATCATGCCATGTGGGCCCTTGAAATGGCGGCTGCCTGACCTGTGAAGTGTGACAGTGGGATGTGAGGTCACTGCGCTGGCGTGGCACACCGTGGCGGTAGGCGGTCGAAGACCGCAGCGCAAAGCAGCATTGATTAAGAATTGGAGAAACTTGTTGATGGGGTCCTCCCCCAGTATGTGCTACTCTACGGTCCTCCAGACAAACAGGTTAGTACACAGGGTGCACGTTGAATGGGCTATGCCTATGTTGAGTGGGGTGTATGTAAGATGGTGGGGAGGGGAGCGAATGAGGAGTGCAACGCACGAAAGATGAGAGCATGTGCCACATGGCAAGGTTGGGGACGGGGGGGGCACTCACATTGACCAGGCAGAAAACTGATGCGATTTCCTTTACCACCCTGTACATGTCACATAGGTCAGCGCCCATCAGAAGATCGACATTTGGCGTGCCATCGCCAAGGACGTCTGGGCCCTGGGGGTCCACAGCAGACGGGACCAGAAAGACCGCCGAGTCTCTGCTGGGGATGGCCTCCCAACGTAGGAGGGGTGCCAGCCGCCAATTGACCCCCCTGATGTCCCGGATCCTGGCGGTGGCCTACCCCGATTTGGATGGGCGCGTGAGGACATCACAGCAGACACAAGGGGGTGAGTATCAGCACATTCTGCTATCTTTGCGCGCAGTGAAGGTGTCTGGGTGGGGGAGGAGGGCTGTGGCTATCTCCAGGCCAGGGCGCATTCTGTAGGCTAGGCCCCTCCGTTAGACACGGCCCTGTGCCCCCGCCCCCCACCTCTGTAGGGTGCCAAGTACAGCTATCCATGGTCCGGCCTCACCCATGTGTGCATTTGTCGTCCATATACCTGTAGGCCTAGTCACAATAACTGAGTAGTGTACCCCGATTGCGCGGCCTAGTTCAGGGGGCTTCTGTGTCTGTCCTCTCCGACAACGGTGTTGCCAATGCATGCACTCAACCTGTCTTCATTTCTCCCCCCCCCATTTTCTTTGTTTTCCTGTTCATGTGTGCATTAGCATCATCAGGCGGAGGAGAAGTGGCATCGGCGCACGAGGGAGCTGCATCTCACATGGCCCCGGAGGGCCATACAACAGACTCCGAGTACACCAGTGAGACGGAGGGCGAGTGGAGCTCCACAACTGGGACCCGTGGAGACGTCAGCGACACCGACACGTCCTCGGAAGGGAGCTCCCTAGCGGTGGCGGCAACATCCGTGCCCACCGCCACAACAGGTACAGCCGCCACCCAGCGCACCAGCCCCGCCCTCCCAGCAGCCCCTTAGCCTTCGCTCCGTGCCCGCTCGCCCAGGAAGGCGGGCATCTCCTTCGCCCCCGGCACCTCAGGCCCTGCCCCAGTTACCCCTGCTTCCCTCAGTGAGGAGGTCATTGACCTCCTCAGGACACTCATTGTTGGGCAGTCTACCCTTTTGAATGCCATCCAGGGTGTAGAAAGGGAGGTGCATCGGAGCAATGCATACCTGGAGGGCATTCATTCGGGTCAGGCTGCCCATCAGCGATCGTTCAATGCTCTGGCCTCAGCACTGACGGCAGCCATTATCCCTGTCTCCAGCCTCCCTCTTCTGACTCCCTCCACCCAGTCCCAGTCTCCTGTTCCTCTGCCTATCCCATCCACACCATCAGACCAGCCTGCACACACCTCTACACCCAAGGGCAGCTCATCCAGACATAAGCACCCCAGATCCCACAAGCATTCACCCAAGCAACATCCAGATGCAGACATGCCAACAGTCACTACCACCTCTGTGTCCCCCACCTCCTCATCTCCCTCCTCCCTCCCTGTGACGTCTCCACTCACACCTGCATGCACACCACCATCAGCCAGTACTTCCATCACCAGCACACCCTCCATTACAGTCCGCACACGTGCAGTCACCACCCCCACTGCCATTTACACATCCCCTGTGTCCTCTCCCAGTGTGTCTGTCACCCCCTCTTCCAAAGCACACAAACGCAGGCAGCCACCCACCCAACAGCCATCCACCTCACGACAGCCTCCGTCACAAGCACCTGCACCCAAAGACAGCACACTTGACTCTCCTACAACCACATCCTCTTCCTCCACTCCCATACCCACTACACCTACCCATCCCTGTCCTTCCCAAGTCGTTTTCCTTTCCAACCTTGGGCTTGTTCCAATCACTGACCCACCCCCTCCATCTGGTAAGAGTAAAAAAAGCACCTCAGCCACCACCAGCCCTGCATCTACTGTGACCATAGTGCAGGGCTATTGGAGTCCACCAGCTCCTAGGGCAGGAACATCGGCCAGCAGCAAGGGGACAGCCAGCCCACCCCCTGGGAAGAGGACAAAAAAAAAAAGGCCCGGCACGACAAGACTGAGACGGCTGCCACCAAGGACAGTAGCCTTGCCCCGTCACCTGCCACATCATCCAAGGGAGGCAAGGGCCACAGAGCTTCAGCGAAGGAGGGCAAGGGCAGCAGGGCGGAGAAGTCAGGCAGCAGGCGAGCTGCCCAGGAGGGCCCCACCAGCCCCATTCCGGTTGTGACGGATGACACCCACGGGCCCAGGACTCCATCACAGGAGGGCCCCGCCACCGCAAGGTCGGATGGCGAATGAACGGGAAGTCTTGCCCAGGTCTGGCTCCCTAGACACACAGGACAAGCACCGCCGAACAGGGCCCCGCCGGGAGGAGCACCGCTGAACAGGGCCCCGCCGGGAGGAGCACCGCTGAACAGGGGCCCGCCGGGACAAGAACCGCTGAACAGGGTCCCGCCGGGACAAGAACCGCTGAACATGGGCCCGCCAGGACAAGAACTGCTGAACAGGGGCCCGCCGGGACAAGAACCGCTGAACAGGGGCCTGCCGGAACAAGAACCGCTGAACAGGGGCCCGCCGGGACAAGAACCGCTGAACAGGGGCCCGCCGGGACAAGAACCGCTGAACAGGGGCCCGCCGGGACAACATCCGCTGAACAGGGGCCCGCCCGGACAAGAACCGCTGAACAGGGGCCCGCCGGGACAACATCCGCTGAACAGGGGCCCGCCGGGACAAGAACCGCTGAACAGGGGCCCGCCAGGACAAGAACCGCTGAACAGGGGCCCGCCGGGACAAGAACCGCTGAACAGGGTTCCGCCGGGACAACATCCGCTGAACAGGGGCCTGCCGGGACAAGAACCGCTGAACAGGGGCCCGCTGGGACAAGAACCGCTGAACAGGGGCCCGCCGGGCCAACATCCGCTGAACAGGGGCCCTCCGGGACAAGAACCGCTGAACAGGGGCCCGCCGGGACAAGAACTGCTGAACAGGGGCCCGCAGGGACAAGAACCGCTGAACAGGGGCCCGCCGGGACAACATCCGCTGAACAGGGGCCTGCCGGGACAAGAACCGCTGAACAGGGGCCCGCCGGGACAAGAACCACTGAACAGGGGCCCGCGGGGACAACATCCGCTGAACAGGGGCCCGCCAGGACAAGAACCGCTGAACAGGGGCCCGCCGGGACAAGAACCGCTGAACAGGGGCCCGCCGGGACAAGAACTGCTGAACAGGGGCCCGCCGGGACAACATCCGCTGAACAGGGGCCCGCCGGGACAAGAACCGCTGAACAGGGGTCCGCCGGGACAAGAACCGCTGAACAGGGGCCCGCCGGGACAACATCCGCTGAACAGGGGCCCGCCGGGACAAGAACCGCTGAACAGGGGCCCGCCGGGACAAGAACCGCTGAACAGGGGCCTGCCGGGACAAGAACCGCTGAACAGGGCCCCGCCGGGAGGAGCACCGCTGAACAGGGGCCCGCCGGGACAAGAACCGCTGAACAGGGGCCCGCCGGGACAAGAACCGCTCCGCTGGGCCCTTCATCTCAAGCACCGCTCCGCTGGGGCCTTCATCTCAAGCACCGCTCCGCTGGGGCCTTCATCTCAAGCCCCGCTCCGCTGGGCCCTTCATCTCAAGCACCGCTCCGCTAGGGCCTTCATCTCAAGCACCGCTCCGCTGGGCCCTTCCTGTCATGCACCGCTCCGCTGGGCCCCGCCGTCTCTGCACCGCTCCGCTGGGCCCTTTCTGTCAAGCCCCGCTCCGCTGGGGCCTTCATCTCAAGCACCGCTCCGCTGGGCCCCGCCGTCTCTGCACCGCTCCGCTGGGGCCTTCATCTCAAGCACCGCTCCGCTGGGGCCTTCATCTCAAGCACCGCTCCGCTGGGCCCCGCCATCTCTGCACCGCTCCGCTGGGCCCTTCATCTCAAGCACCGCTCCGCTGGGGCCTTCATCTCAAGCACCGCTCCGCTGGGCCCCGCCGTCTCTGCACCGCTCCGCTGGGCCCTTCATCTCAAGCACCGCTCCGCTGGGGCCTTCATCTCAAGCACCGTTCCGCTGGGGCCTTCATCTCAAGCACCGCTCCGCTGGGGCCTTCATCTCAAGCCCCGCTCCGCTGGGCCCTTCATCTCAAGCACCGCTCCGCTGGGGCCTTCATCTCAAGCACCGCTCCGCTGGGCCCTTCCTGTCATGCACCGCTCCGCTGGGCCCCGCCGTCTCTGCACCGCTCCGCTGGGCCCTTCCTGTCAAGCCCTGCTCCGCTGGGGCCTTCATCTCAAGCACCGCTCCGCTGGGCCCCGCCATCTCTGCACCACTCCGCTGGGCCCCGCCGTCTCTGCACCGCTCCGCTGGGCCCTTCATCTCAAGCACCGCTCCGCTGGGGCCTTCATCTCAAGCACCGCTCCGCTGGGCCCCGCCGTCTCTGCACCGCTCCGCTGGGGCCTTCATCTCAAGCACCGCTCTGCTGGAGCCTTCATCTCAAGCACCGCTCCGCTGGGCCCCGCCGACTCTGCACCGCTCCGCTGGGCCCTTCATCTCAAGCACCGCTCCGCTGGGGCCTTCATCTCAAGCACCGCTCCGCTGGGCCCCGCCATCTCTGCACCGCTCCGCTGGGGCCTTCATCTCAAGCACCGCTGGCCCATTGACAGTGCCGGTTCTGTGTCGAGCAGGGCTTCAGGAAGCACTCTGGGCACCATGCCTCCTCCATTAACAGTGGAGTCGGTAATCCATCTGATGGACTGTGGCTTGGCACTTCCCAGGATGGAACAGTGGGCAAGCCACCCACTGTAGAGACTTGAGAGACTGTGGCTTTGCACTTCCCAGGATGGAACAGTGGGCAAGCCACCCACTGTAGAGACTTGAGAGACTGTGGCTTTGCACTCCCCAGGATGGGACAGTGGGCAAGCCACCCACTGTAGAGACTTGTGAGACTGTGGCTTTGCACTCCCAGGATGGGACAGTGGGCATGGAGGCCCCTCGTGAATCTAGCGTCAAGGACTCATGTGGCTGAGGTGCCCCCCCTTCCCTTCCCCCTGAGGTGCCTGTAGTTTTATCATCTGATGCCCCAGCAGTGTTCTCTCCAATGGTATCTGGTCTCCTGTGTGGGCTTTGCCCATGTGTTTGTGCACATTGGCCCACGGACTATGGAACTTTGAGGGAATGTGCAGGACTTATTGCCTATGTATATATTGTTGACTATGTTCATTCCTTATTTTTGTATCTTTTATATGGCATATTTCTCATACCTTTAATGGAGCTATTTATACATATAATTTATAGATCATTTTAATTGTGTCTTTGCATTATTCCGGTGGGTTTGGGGGGTGTCACTCTGACTTGTTGCTCGGCATTGGGGTGTAGGTATTTGTGGTGGGGGGGTGGGTGTATGGCGCATGTGTGTGCGCGTAAGCTTTCCTCCTCCCCCCTCCCCTGTGTCGTAGGTGCAGTACTCACCGTTGTCGTCTGCGCCGGCGTTCGTACTCCTGGTAGATGAGCAGGTAGACATTAGCTGGTAGGATGTTTAATTTGGGTTCCATGCTGTCCTCCTTCCTCGTGGAGTGTGTATAGGTGAGCGTTTTCCCATTCGTAGTCTGTTTCCGCCATTTTTTTATCGGCGGGGCTCGCGCCCCGGAAAAGGTGGTGGATTGGTGAGTTGTGATAGGGTGGGCGGTACATTGTCTGCCGCCTGCCTGTTGGCGGTGACCGCCGCGCTGTTTGTCTGTCCCGCCGTGGCGGTCGGAGTGTTAAAGTAGCGGGCTGTGTTGGCGGTTCCAGCCAGGGTCAGAATTCCTTTTTTTGGACCGCCTGCCTGTTGGCGGGTTGGCCGCCGCTTTATCACCGCCCGCCAGGGTCAGAATGACCCCCTATATAAGGAAAACAACAAAGGCGCCAACAGGCAGCCTTGATTTAGGCCATGATGGGTCCGACCTTTTTGTGATAATCCCCGATTCCCATCCATCAGAACTTGACCCCATGTTGACAAATGAACTGCTATAACTAGCCTGTACACATGTGATGGCATTCCCAGTTGAAACAGCTTCTCCGTAGAGTTAGACTGTTGACTCTATTGAATACCATGGAGAAGTCTATGAAGACTGTGCACACCATCATTCTTCTGTGATTGGGGCTACTATTCTGTAATTGTCTGTAGTACTTTTATGTTAACTAATGTACTATAGTTCCTCCTAAATCTAGCTTATTCTGGGGGAATAATTATATTTTTGCTTATCCAATATTGAAGGTGGATTAATATACCTTTAGCAAATAATTTGCTTACGCTATCTAATAACAGTGTTTGCCTGTAGCTTGCTGAAGGTGACATTGGGCCCTTCTTGTATAGTGGCACGATGATACTACCTTTCCAGGATGGTGGAATATTTTCTGAGAGGTAACAATATTCAAATAATGGGCAGAAAAAACTGCCCATAGTGTAGCGACCTGTTTAATAATCGAGATCAGGATTTCATTAGGGCCCACTGCTCCAAATGCTTTGAAACTCTTGCTGAAGTCCACAATCTCCTGAGATGTAGGGGGCCCATACAACTTAAACTATTCTGCATCTACTTTAAGGTCCAAAGGGACCCTAGCACTGGGATTACTGCACAAAGATTGGAAATATAATTTGTCTCGTCTGTATCGGAGATGGGGATTGCTTGTGCATTCACTTTGGCATTGCAATATTTTCTAAAATTATTTGAAGCTGTTGCTTCTCTCAGTTTAATCCATTTATCGTCAACTTCCCTTTTCCGATCTAGAGCTTTTAATCTAGTTTTCTGTTTAAGTTGATTTCACCTTGAAATACACAAGTTATTTCTTTACCAGCTGAGATATCTCCAGATTCACCACCTTTAAATTCTGATTACCCTTTTCATGTAATATGGACCTTTTACCTTTACTCTCCAAACTAAGGAAATCATATATGCATTACATATTGAGTTATTATATCCCTACATGCTATCTCCTCTGTACCATTAATGATCTGCAAAACTTTTGAACCTAGAGACATTATGCCACTAGAGGCTTAAAAGGTACACACATTTGTTTAAATAAATGCTACATCCCCCCTCAAGCAGTTCCACTGCTGTGTGTCATGTGTCACTAATTCCACAATCATGCTCAAAATACATTGATCACTCACGACAGATTACTGTACATTTAAAATAGAGCATGCCTCATACACCTGATAGGAGACAATCATGTAATTAAGGACTGACCGTATGAGGAATGAAAGGTAAATGATGCAAGCGTATCATGTGGGATTCATCCATTCAAGAACACAAACTCATTCATTTAAAGGAGTCCAGCAATACAAACAAAACACCTATCTATCCGATTCTTAGTAGGAAACACTACCTCGGGGATAGACCAAACTTCCTTCTTTTCCAGATTTGCAAAGGACAAGGATGCTGAATTCGGAACTTTATCATTTAGGTCACTTACTACTATTCCTTAGGGCAATCCTCCAACACTCTACTATCATGATTTCACCTTGAAATACACAAGTTATTTCTTTACCAGCTGAGATATCTCCAGATTCACCACCTTTAAATTCTGATTACCCTTTTCATGTAATATGGACCTTTTACCTTTACTCTCCAAACTAAGGAAATCATATATGCATTACATATTGAGTTATTATATCCCTACATGCTATCTCCTCTGTACCATTAATGATCTGCAAAACTTTTGAACCTAGAGACATTATGCCACTAGAGGCTTAAAAGGTACACACATTTGTTTAAATAAATGCTACATCCCCCCTCAAGCAGTTCCACTGCTGTGTGTCATGTGTCACTAATTCCACAATCATGCTCAAAATACATTGATCACTCACGACAGATTACTGTACATTTAAAATAGAGCATGCCTCATACACCTGATAGGAGACAATCATGTAATTAAGGACTGACCGTATGAGGAATGAAAGGTAAATGATGCAAGCGTATCATGTGGGATTCATCCATTCAAGAACACAAACTCATTCATTTAAAGGAGTCCAGCAATACAAACAAAACACCTATCTATCCGATTCTTAGTAGGAAACACTACCTCGGGGATAGACCAAACTTCCTTCTTTTCCAGATTTGCAAAGGACAAGGATTCTGAATTCGGAACTTTATCATTTAGGTCACTTACTACTATTCCTTAGGGCAATCCTCCAACACTCTACTATCATGAATAAACGTGAAGATGAAGCTTACAAGATGATTGTAGATTGTTCCAGGAGAGATATATATGTTAGCTGACAGAAAAAAAGGAAAAAGGAGGAACCCCATACACCTTCACTCATAGCTAGTTCTAAACACAGGCGTAATTTACAAAGATGAATTAACAATTCATGATTACAGTTGACACTATTCTTCAATAAAGTTGCAATTCCCTCACTAGCATGCCCCTGAGTGACCAGTTTTGCCTCTCAAACAAAGTCAAAAGAATTTTCGTATGTGAACTCTGAGCAAGCCCAGGTTTCGTGCAGGCATATAATCAATGGATTAAGATACTCTAAATAATTCAATTTTACTTCAGGAAGGCCCAAGACTTCCCAATTTCATGACATGATTGTTCCCAGGGAGCTACCTCCACAGTTCAGGCTGTTTTATTTTGGGCTGATTGCTATTCAGGGTTCCCGCCACCCAACTCCCTTTGGGTAACCAATCCACCTAATCAAATTCTTGAGGATGGAATTCAATAGGCTCCAAGATATTTATTGTTCAGCTCCCTGCCCTATTGATACCTCAACATCCTTAGGGTTTCCTTGCAGTATGGCATTATCAGGCCCCACCGACACAAATTCACTGTTCCTATTCTGAACGGGCACCCTTTACCTATTGGAATCTGACTCTATTTCCTGCACTACAGTGATTACATCAATACCCCTTTTATGGAAGTAATCACAGTTCTGCATTATTAAATTTACAATAATCATTGACCCAAAGACAACTCTTGAACTGAGCACAGAGGCTGATGAATTTATGCACACTTTTTCAATATCACTGCTTTTCACTTTTTTCAGTGCCTCAATTTCCAAAAGAGAATGCAGGATCAAACTAATACTGAAGGGATATATTTCATGCTTAAACAAAATAACCAAGTCCAACCTGTTCGTCTTGAGTTTGGAGCACAGATATCCACTATTAGAGTTACATGGAATATTCCCAGACATGGGTTGTTACGCTCGTAGGACAAAAACATTCACCCCTTGATGAAAAAGACTTGAAGGCCATGTGTCTTTCCAAGCTGATGCACCTTGACTGGGGACTGCCAATGTATGAAAGACAATATTACCATTGTCCTCTAAAAGGAACCCTTTAAATAGTGAGATATCCACATTGAACATTGTTATGTTCCAACCGTACTTTACATGCCACATCAGGATTTGCCAGTTCATTATAATTAATAATTGTAGTATATGGGCATTTCACAGTACCTCAATCTCCTGGCAGGACATTTTAAGTAAACCCTAAAGCGATATAAAGCACTGATCCACTTTTCGGCTGCGACCTTAAGATTTTCTGGGTATCCACAAAATCTTTGGCCATATCCTCAGCAAGCATTGTTAGATGACTCACTCGGGAAGATGGCCAAAATGGTTAGAAGAGACAAAACCAGCTTTGGATTGTCCACAGTTGAAACATTCTCAAATCTCAATTTTTCATAATATATCTTTTCTTCTTACATCTCACTTTCTTTTTCTTATTACCAGGGGGACCTTTTGGATCACACTCCACATTTTGTTCATCCTTCAAAAGGTCAAAAGCATCGTCTTAGAAATGGGGTCTCTGATTGGCAATCAGTTTGCACTCTGTCCAAGCAGGGGCCCTCACTCTAGTCAGCACAATGGAGATACATACTTAGATAACCCCTGCTCATCCCCTTGGTAGCTTGGCACAAGCAGTCAGGCTTATTTCAAAGGCAATGTGTAAAGCATTTGTAACAACACACACAGTAGTACAGTGAAAAGGTACAAAATATACACCACACCATTATAGAAAACCAGGCAATATTTATCTGATTCAAACAAGACCAAAGCAACAAAAATCCAACATAGACAAGTCAAGATAGGAATTTTTAAAGCTAAACGATATTTACTCCATAGAAAACAATGGAAAGTTTTTACAAAAAGTACCTGGTTTGCATAAAAATAAAGCCGCACTGACGAGTGTGCATTGGAAAAGTCAGCGATGCATTGATTCCTTAGTCACAAGTGAGACCGTGCGTTGTTTCTTCTCCGGTCAGGTAGGCAATGCATCACTTTTCTCTCCCGCAAGAGAGCAATGCGTCGATTTCCAGACAGGGCACCTCGGTTCCGCGAAGGTTCACAATGACTTTGACGCCCAGTCATGATGCGTGAGAAATCTGACCGCATAGTGATGGAAAACCGTGCTGCGTGGGGTTTGCATCATTTTCAGCTGCCGCAAAAGTGGGTGTTGCGTTGTTTCTCGAGCCGCGATGCAGGTGATGCATTGAAATCAGCTGCGAGGCGGGTGGCGAGTAGTTTTTACAGCTGCGTTGCAGGTGGTGCATTGAAAGTTTCCCTGCACGGCTCCTAGTGTGAATTTCCATCCTTTTTCTACGAGTTTCACCTTTTAAGGGCCATGGAACTGGATAGGACACCACTTGACACAACAGGAGCCTCAGCAGAGAGTCTAAGTGCTGGCAGAGGAAGTCTTTGATGGACTTCAGAACAGGAGGCAAGCTTTGTCCCTAGAGATTCTTCACAAGCAGGAATATACCACAAGTAAGTACATTTTGTTATTAGCATGGTTAATTAAAACCAACGCCAATTAAATGCATAATGTCTGTGAGCTATAGTACACACAAACACATATGCATTGATGTGATTAAAACAGGCTACACAAACTGGCCGGGCGGGTTTTACCCCACCTGCTTTTTTTAAGATTTAAAATAAACAAAAGATTGAGGACAGATCCTCCTTAAAACTTACAAACAGTTTGAAAAAAGATCAAAGTCTTTGAAAAAAATGACAGTTTTACAATGACTGTACTGCATTGAATATCATCCCAAGTCTGGTGGTGCTTGGTTACACCACATTCTAGATGTAGAACAATAACAGCACTAACAATCTTGACTTTGCGCCAGCCTTGCTGCTACCGATTCAGCTGTATTTGACAGAGATTTACACGCCTGTATCATAAACTTCATCCCCCGGCAGGCAAAAGGAATTGAAAAGCCACTTAGCCAGCTGAAAAGTGCTAGTCTGCATGTGCGTATGCCAAGGGCCGTAAAGAAGTGTTTCAAGAGTATTTTCCTTTGCTCCCGCAGTGCCGGACATACACAAAAAAGATGCGCAAGAGACTCTTGTTTGTACCCACAAAGACAACACGCTTCCAACCTGAATTGCTGTTTCCAGGAAGGAATCATATCTTTGTTGGCAATCGACCCAAAGCGCAAAAGCATGAATTGATATTTCAACGTTTGCCTAAAAAAAGCTGACAGGTATTCCTGGGGTCTGAGAGTTTTATATGAAGATAATACCACCCAGATATGTTGTCCTTTGGCAAGTGTGTTCTTGTCAGTAATAAGTGACAGTGACTGGGTTGCAGCGTTGACCATCCGGTAGAACTCCCCTTTGCTCAAACTCATGTTCCAGACAGTGTCCAGACCCAAGTCCTTTATTAGTTGTTTAGATGGTTTCCCCATGAGCCATTAATATTACGGTACTGTTGTTCCTTGATGTCAAGCCAGTATAGGTTACTTATTGATCCTGTTTCTGCGGCTCGCAATCACCAGCAGAGTTTTACGTACGCATTCTTGCTCTGGAAAATGTAGTTTTTTAACCCAAATTCTAGGCGAACCTGAGCTGGTGAGGCTGAGTTGGAAATCTGGAACACAGCTTTGTAGGCCTTTGTTTGAATTTGATTAAAGACTGCTGCTTCTTTGCCCAGCATTATCTCAGCCCCATAAGTGACTGTTGGCATTAACCGTGCTGTCATAACAGAGAGCAGATGATTATATGATGGGCAGCTCAGTTTTTGTTTTTATGTTTTAAATCCATATGTCAGGGCTTGTGCTTTTGTGCGGACAGTGACCAGCTGGGGTTTGAAAGACATATTTTTATCTACTATGAAGCCTCGATATTTATAGGCAGCAATGACCTCCACCTTAATCCCATCAATAAACCATGAGCCAGATTTGCGTTTTAAATCCACCAGTCTGACCACTTTGGTTTTATTCAGATTCAGTTCTAGACCTTGTTTGGTGATGTAACTAGTAAGAGCATCAATACTGCGCTGCAGGCCAATTGGAGTTTGACTAAGACGCACAATGTTGTCTGCATACTGTAACCATGCAACTGTATCCTGAGCCAGAACCAGCGGAATCGTTTGATATCAAGGAGAGAGCCTTGACAAGATCGACTAGGTATAGGTTAAAGAGCATGGGGGCTAAGACACATCCTTGCTTTAGACCGTTTGAAGTATAGACTCTATTGGTGACATGGCTGCCTGCTCCGATCTTAACTTGCGCCCAGGTGCCGGTGTATAGTTCCATCATCGCAGTCAGCAGGCAGCTGGGTATACCCCAAGTTTTCAATTTTTCCCACAGATGGGCTCTCGGGACCCGATCAAATGCTGACTTAAGGTCGATAAAACAGGCAAATAGCTGGCTATTCTTGAAGCTGGACTTGAAACCTAACAAGGGCAGGGCAGCAGGTTGGTTGAGGTTCCCATGCCGGCTCTGAAACCAGTCTGGCTTTGTGGTAAAAGGTGTCTCTCTTGGATCCAACCAGACAGTAGTAGCAGCAGACATGATGCATAAAGCTTAGCTTCAGCGTCAATCAGGGCTATTAGCCTATAGTTCATTGGAGAGGCAGGATTGCCTATTTTTATAGATAGGGTGGAATATGCTACATTTCCAGGCGTCTGGAAGGGTCTTGGAGCCAAGATCGTTGAAAAAGAGCACCAGATAGTAGGCCCAGTATGTTATATCACCTTTAAATAGGGTGCTAGGGATACCATTCTGTCCTGCAGCATCTGCCAATTTTAGCTTCTTTATGATGCCAATTTGCTGTTCAGTATCAATGTCCTTGATGACGTTGGCTTAGTCAGGGTTTACCTTTGTCTTGATTCTAAAGCCAAAATCAGATGGCCTTGAAATGCTGCAGTTAGTTGGTAATAGATCTCCTGGTATCCCCAGATGTGTTGGGGTTGAGTATAGTGCCAAAACGTGGGCTTCCCAAGAGGCAGCATCGATGCCTGCATTGGAGTGCTGTCGTTTCCCATGTACCAGCCCGTTCACCAAGTGCCAAAATTTACTATTGATCTTCGTTCTATTGGAAATCAAGAGCTTGCTCCACAGGTCTTCATAGTACTGTCTTTTTTCCTTCCAGCAGGCCTTCTTGTATAGTGATTTAAAATTCAAAAGTATTGGGTTATCAGGGATCCTATTCTTGCGTATTTCCTTAGCCACTTTTTTGGATCCAAGTGAAACTTGTTTTTTTAAATTGCACAGGGCTCTATTGTACAATGGCTGCTCTTTAGTGGCGACGTTTTGCTTTTCCTTTACAACAACTGCAGAGCTCAAACTGGATGATTTGTTGGGAAATTTATGCAGCAGAAAATCACATAAGTGCTTCCAAGCCATTACCTGAGCTCCTGGACACAAAGCTGTACCTTCCTGATTTTTTTATTCATTTTTGAGCCCTCCCAGTGACCCACATCACAGTGCACTGCTTCCATTACTTTCTCAATTCCTAGCCCTTGCCATTTTAACTTCTTTGCATTCTTGGTCCTTTGGGCGGCAATGATGATGTTTGAAGTTGGTAATCGCTTACATGTCCGTCTTAACTGTATTGTTTGAGGAAAATAGTCACTTTCTGGGCGTGCAAGTATTTTGTAAATAGCAACAAGTGACGGTGCTGCATCGTTTATTAGCGTTAAGTCAATTGTTGATTTTGTATCACATTTTGTTAAGGTTATCGGAGGGGAGGGATCTCCCCCTGGGTGCGTCTTCAAGCGACGTAGTCCCAGTTTTTCAAGCCGGTTGTTTAGATAACGGCCATAATGTTTTTTCCCCTGTCTTGGGTGGCTTTTGCTTAGATCCACATTGAAGTCACCAGGCACAATATGAGTGGCCTCCTTATATTGCCTCATCACTATTTTTAGTATGTTGAACAAAGTTTCCAAATTTTTGCTGTTTAACTCTTTATTCGGATGAATATAAACATTAGTTAACAGTAATGAGTTTGTAGTCCCAGCTGGCTCTAGGGAATCCAACGTTATTTGCAGCAGCCAGTCGATTCGCAGCTCGATTTGATTGATGGTCCAACTGAACTTGGTTGAGCATAGTGCGGTAAGGCCACCTTTCGCATTCCTGAAATTTTGGAGCCTAAGTGGTGGGACATGCCAGCCAACGAAGCCAGATATTTGAATAGGCTCAGTGCACCATGTTTCCTGGAGCATTATTATATCAAATGTATGTAAGAACTTCAGTGTCGCTTCATCCATGACCAGTTGTTTTAGACCATGGCAGTTCCAAATGCATATGTGTAAGTAATCCTCAGTCGAAGTTTCCCATCCTCCAATATCAGGACCAATTGCTATGGTGAAACTTGGTGGACTGTCGCACTATCTGATTCCCAATTGCAGGCATGTCGATGAATACTTGATGGCTGCACCCCTGATCCAGTGAGCTTAGGTTTCTTACTATGGTTACGTTTTCATGCCTGATTTGGGTCTTCTCCACTCCAACTGCTCCTTTCAACACTGATGCCTCTTTCACTGTTCCCAGGTGCAAGGGGCTAGGATATTGCAGGGATCTTGAATTAGTAAAGTAATGCCCCATGAGCAAAATATGTCTTGATGAGACAGGATTTGAGAAGTAATATCAGAAGAAACCCAAGAAGTGAGAGTTGCCTCTTTATCCCAGTTGTACGGGTGCAGGACAAACTCCACCGACTGCAACTTGGCCTTAGTGATATGGCAAAGGGGCCGAATTTCATTAATTAGCCTGATTATTGATTCTCTGTTTAAGATGTCAATGGTACCTATTAAATTGTACTGGGGGATGAAAAGAAGTTTGTAAATGCTCCAAGCTTTGGAATACAAGAATGGGTGTCCTCCTCGCGGTTTCAGAGTAGTATCGTACCCTGTCGGGTGACGACTTGATGTCAGCCAGTGCAACCTGTTGCAGGACCTTGCAGTGCTCAATTGCCGTGGGAGATTGATTAAGTTCTATGCGGTTGAGGGCTGAGCGCAGTGTTATCACCACTGTGCCCTTGTACAAAATCCTGGTTCCTGTTGGAGTCTACTTCCAGGCAGTTAGAATTAGTAGTCTTCTCCTTAAGCTGCTTTTCCGTCCCAGTCGCTATGCAGTGACCTAGATGTCCAAGAAGCCTGGAGTGGCTGATTTCGGTAACCTAATGGACTACTGCAAGCCCTGTCAGTTTGTATGGGGTTTTCCTGCATGCCACTTTGCATAATTGCCTTCTGCGGGGAGGTGTCCTGCAAACCTCCCGGACTCCCTCGTCTTTCCTCGCAGGGTCTTTGCCCTGCGTACCGGTGAACTTTGCAAATGACTTCCAAATGCTGTTTTGTTGAGCTACTTTGGTTTTCCTACGGGCTTTCCTTAGCCATTTCTTATCTCTTTTAGTAGGTGAGACTGTAATTGCCATCAAACAACAACAACAAGGAGAGGCATACGTGGGAGATTCGGAGGAGACTCCTGAATCATTTTGATTCATTGAGACTGTAATTGCTACTGTGGCTGGTAGGGCTTCTCCTGCAGTCCCTTCCTCGATGGGACTTGTTGGCAGAGTGATGGGAGCCCCAATGGAGTTCTGAGTTAGCTCCTGCTGGGAGGGGCCTGTTGCCTGTGGATTTCTGGTTACTAGTTCTAAATTTCTAATTTTTCCATCAGCTACGGGCCTTTCATGGAGATTCTCGTGCATGGGCCCGGCCCTCTTACAGAGCCCATTCTGAGATCTCGAAGCTTGAGCCCTGACGTTCGTCAAGATTTAATTTAGAAGTTCTGTAGTTATGGGGGTTTGTCTCCAGTGGCGACACATTGACATTGCACTTGCTGGGTGTAACTATGAGTTTGAGCCCTTCTGATGAGGTCGTTCAAACCTTGATGTTTCTTGTCAGTGCTCACAATATGTACTGCCAATACGTTAAGTAAGTCCACCTAGGTTTCCTGGTTGTCTGCTTGATAAAAAATTGCCATGTACATGGTGTCCATGGTTGTAAGCAGGGCTTGCCAGGAGGCCCCTGGCCTCCCCAGATGCTGGCCCGGTCTCCTTTAATGGAGCATCCGATGAAGAATCCGCTGAAGATTTAGTCTTCGCTGACTGACCCAGCACCGTACCAGTTGCCGGCTCCTGCTTGACTGGGACACTGAGAACGCTGGAACACAGGGAGCTGAGAGGGGGTGGGCCACAATCTCCACTGGTGAGCTGCAGCTGATAGTACGCTAATTCAGGGTGGTCGTTCGACTGGCTTAAAGCTCCCCCCTCTTTGCATGGTGTTTGAAATGAACAGGGAAGCCCCCATCTCGGATGAAGGTACTGAGACGTGGGAATCAGAAAGTTCTGAAAGGTCGATTAGTGGTGGAACATAACTTGTTGTGCTGTAAGTGGTGCCCTGTCGCAACAAGTTCACTGATAATTGTGATGGTTGTGGCACTAGTGGTACCTGCAGTAACACCTGTGAAGATGGTGAGGAGGAATTGTGGCTCCAGTTGTTCCAGTTGCCTAGATTCAGGGTAGAAAAAGAGTCCTGTTGATTACCAATATGTACTTTCGCCCTGGTCCTATTGTGCTACAGAGTAGGCTTACCCTGTCGAGGGAAATCCTTTCTGTCGCTGCAACGGCCGCCTCCACGACATTCGAGTGCTGGGAGTCAGTCTGAGTGGAGATGAAAACTGAGGTAGGTTTATTCACTGGCTTAGGTAACAAAAAGTCAGCAATTTTATACCCCTCTTTCTTGTATTGACCAGCCGATTTGCTTGAATTAGGTTTGCACAAGTTGTTAGTGGCTTTCTCAGCCATAATTGGGCTGGTCCTGGAGTCATTTGGCTGGCCCGTTGGATCTACTTGTCCTGCAAGCCTCTGGGAACTTTGCCTTTTTGCCGCCTTTCTCTTCGCACAAGTTAGTGGCATCCTTACTCCTCGGTTCTTAGCCTGCTTTGGCAGTCGATGGTTACTGGTTACTAATTGCTGGTTAATGTGTGACCAAGCAGCAGGACTAGGCGAAACTGGGCTGGGGTTGAAGGCCTTAATATTGTCCTGTAGTGGCACCTGTGCCACAAATAAGTGGAGGGGTGAGACAGAGAGGTAAGTTGAGAGGGAACTTGGCAGACTTCCCTTAAGCCCAAACCTCACCTGCCTAATGCCGGCCGCTTCCGTGCAAAAGGTGGCTGTGGCCTAGGGCACTTGAATTGCGCTCTCACTACACTCTCACTGTCACTGCGCACTTGCTGTTCCCACAATTAAATGTGCGAACACGGAATACTGAGGCAGCGTAATCCTGAAGTCATCTCTGGCCTCTTCAATCTATATAAAGCCACTCCCTGCCCCTTCAGCTCACTCTAGCAGCTTTCTGTTTTCTCCCTTTGTGACACTTTTTCATTTTTCTCTTCCTCCATCTTTCCCATATGTGGCTTTTGCTTGCAGCAAATGCTTGAGGCAGAAGAATATGCACGGCCCTCAAAAATAAGTGTTGGTGCTCAGCACCGGATACAACAAGCACAAATTAAGCACTGCTGCCTCTACCTGGCAAAGTCTTCTTGTGAGAGTTCTGTTATCATCCAGGTTTTACCTGGATCCTGGTGTCCGAATATAGTGCTTGAATGGCTTTTAATAATACATGGTAAAATCTCTACAGCTTCTGTTTCTTCCAGAGCCTTATTGTCTAAACTGTCAAAAAAGTCCTGAAGTTGATGGAGCAGGCATATACTTCTGGCAGTGAGGATGTCACATGCTTCTTTGTTAGCATTGAGAGTGTTATGATGTTATCAACAGAGCTGTGTCTGTTCCTAAACCATGTTTGAAACCATGATATGAGGTTTTTATCAATTGTTTATTTGGGGAGGTCATTTAAAAGTAAAAAGGCTACAGTTTTTCATGACTGTCAAATAGTAGTCATCCTATTGTTGGAAGGTATGGCTCTTTATTCCTTCTTGTGTAGTAGACAGAGTATAGATCTCGTCCTCGAAGTTGGCAGCAAATTTGTAGAGTTACAGGCCTTGAATAATGGATGGAGCTAGGAGGTCCAGTAATCTTCGTCTGGCTTATATAATGAGACAGGGAGACGACTGAGTCCTAGAGTGCCATCAGAACTTATTTGACTCATGCTTGATATTAGAGATTTTGTTGTACACCATTTTGCGGGTTAAAACTTAGGGTTCTGGTTTTAGATGTGACGGAATTGGACTCTTCATTGATCTGCTTTGACAGTATAAACATACGGCATGATGTTCCCATTCAATTGCAGTATTATTATTTCTAGGTTTGTTTGAGCTGATTTGGCCATGGAATTAATGTAAGAAGAACAGATGATGGATGGAATGCTGAACAATGCAAACATTTCCCCTCAGTCACAGATCTGGGTTAAATCCATCGTTTTTTTGTTCACCACACTACCTCAGTTTGGACCCAGCCATATGCAAATCAGTCTTGACCCTGTCCAGCCCGAACTGCCAGGCCTCAGTCACAGATCTGGGTTTAATCCATCGTTTTTTTTGTTCACCTCACTACCCCAGTTTCGACCCAGCCATATGCAAATCAGTCTTGACCCTGTCCAGCCCAAACTGGCAGGCCGAGACCTGGGTCCTGTGCTCACTGCACCACTGGATTCAAGCTAGCCTGGCTGTTGAGGGGTGATACCCCAAAACTGGTCCCAGAATGCTTGCTTGTTTCCGGTCCACGGAGGACCTGGCCTGCCAGTTCAGGCTGAACTGTTCCCATGGGATTTCACTTGCCATAGTGCAGAAAGTGTGACCCACAAAGCTCGTCACCAACCAAAGACTGTGTCCCCTCGACAGTGCTGACACGTAGGGGAAGAAAAACACAATCTGAGAATATAGCCTGAAACTCCCTCCTCAAATGTAAGCTAGAAGAGACGAAGAGACGGATGGTGTAGTCTGACACTGCCAAGGAAAGGAATGACTACCACAAAAAGATACACACACAAATACATATATCTATATCTATATCTATCTATCGATCTATCTATCTATCTATCTATCTATCTATCTATCTATCTATCTATCTATCTATCTCTATATATATATATATATATATATATATATATACACACACACACACATACATATGTATTTACACACACATATATACAAACACACTTTCTTCAACCCTCTTCACATACTGGACAGCTCAAGCATTTTACTTGTGCTCATCCGCCTAAAAGCTATTTAACACGCCAAGACTGGTGGGGCCCTCTCTGGTTTGCTCTTGTGCTTTTTATTACAAACATGTGCACACCAAATGTAGACAGCAACATTTCTATCACTTTTAAATTATTAATGTCTATTGCATAATGCTTGCAAACAAATATAAACGAACTTCAGGCTTGCCAAGGTCAGACCTACTGGATTTGTCAATGCTCTTTCCACTGTGCATTCCCTGTATCTCATGGTCCCTACGCTTTGCAAAAGTTGCTTTGAAATCGAGCCTTTTGTCTAAGTAGCCACAAAGTGTTTTTCAGTGGTCATTGACAGTAAAAGGAGAGCATGCTGACCTGTCACCAACCCATAGAACCAGCAGAACAGGCCAGAAGCCTCCAAACAGTGAAGCAAAGCCATCACCAGCAGCATATGAAGCTCACACAGACCTATGCGGTGCATCTCAAACTTGACTATTACTGTGAACCTCGTACAAAGCTCTACCAGTGCACTTCAAGGCTTCATTCTAGTACTGCAGCCACATCACAACAGATCTACCAGTGCATCTCACCCCCAGATCCGTCCCCTGTTGCTGTGGTATTGAGAATCCTCACACATATATGCCAGTGAACCCCACATCTGACATGATAGATCCAGGACTCTTCCAGCCTAGTGGTCAGCACACACTGCTCTAATAATATACCCAGGCTGCTACTTTGACTGGTATTTCAGCCAGTGCTCAGCTCAGCTGGTGAAGTTCAGGGTCTGCAAAGGGAGCGTTCCCCTGTTAGGGGGGGGGGGGCTGTAAAAATGACGCAAAGAAATCTAACAGATTTCTTTGCATCATTTTTTCCAGGAGTTTGAATACCTGCTCAGAGAAGGCATTAAAAGGAGTCTCTCATTGGTTTCAATGGGCCCCTGGAACCAGAGTTCGTCTCAACTGAAACCCCAGGTAACTATTCAATTGCTCTGGAACTGTCATGCATAATGTTTTTGTAACTCCTATAACCTATGCTAAATATCTTCTTTCCAATTACAGACAGTCAACATTTGGATTTGAATGGGCAGGCGTGAGTACCAAGGAAGACCAGGTAATTCTGTAGATGTTCCACGTGGGTTTAAGGGTCTCTAGATAAATCACGTTCATTATCCACACCTTTGCTTCTATTACAGGTTTGTCGGACCTAGCAAGTTATAGATTTAAATGGGACGACATGCGTAGAAGCATAAGGACCATGTTATTATTTGGTAGGTCACCCATCTGGGTCACCTGACACATTATAATATCGCAACATGCTGTAACCAACGGTTAACCATCTTTTCTTTTGTTGCAGTTATCTCAGACAGTACTGGTCATTGACGAGGACGGGCAGACCGGAGTAGCAGCAGAAAGAGCAGGTTATTTTTTGCTGGTTTTTCTTTCTGGTGAATATGAGACATTGAAACGATCAGGTGCTTTAATCAATTTTAAATCATTTACAGGCATCTTAGACCCTGCTACACATAAATTTGAACAGGCACACGTGAGTAGAAGGAGAAAGACAAGGTAATAATTTTGCAGATTTCCATTGTGGTGCACCTAGTACAGTGGAATATGACAACCTACTTTAATCACCTTTTCTTTTCTTGCAGGCATCTCTGACAGCACTACTCATAGATTACAAAAGGTACATGTGAGTGGAAGCAGAAAGACAAGGTAATTATTTAGTAGATTTCACTTGTGATGCACCCAGTACATTATCATATAACAACATTCTTCAACCCCTTTTTTTGTTCTTTTGCAGGCTTCTCAGACAGTGCTAATCATAGATTAGAAAAGGCAAAAGTGACTACAAGCAGACAGACCAGGTGATTATTTAGTAGTTTTTCCTTGTAGTACAGCTGAAACATTGGAACATAAGCACGTGCTGTAACCATTTACAGAAAGGCCCAGGTAATTACTTGCTACATTTTCCAAGAGATAGCTCAGACTTGTATGGTAGACTGCATTCAATAGCATAAGAACCAACTTTACGTAATGTTCCTCACTTTAAAAAAAATGTTCCTCTTTTCTTTTTTTGCAGGCTTTGCGGCATAGTAGGCTCAGACCGATTGCCACCAAAATGTTAAAGCGCAAAGCTGTGACTTCTGCATAGAGCAGTGCTTCACCACAAAGGAAGAAATGCTGTCTTGTGTTCAAAGAAGAATGGCTGAAAGAAATTGTGGAGACTGAGACACTGAGGTCACGAAGCAAGGTTCGCATACAACTGGGAGAGCTATTTCTATACAATCCAGAAGTAGGCCTGATTTGCAAAATATGTGCAGAAGCAAATATCGCAGGGGACTTTTCTACTGGGAAGAAATGAAGTGATGGCTGGAAGCTGGACTACTTGAAACGCCATCTATGTAGCAAATTTCATGAATCTGCTTTGGTGACCCTAAGTAATAAAAGTGCAGCTGCCAGGCTGAGTTTTGGAGTGCGCACCATGCTTACAGAAACCACCAGTGACAGAGCAAACAGACTAGAAGTGGTTGAACGGCAAAGATCTCTGCATGGAGAGATAAAGATTCTCATCAACAATGTGTTGCTAGCAGTCAAAATGAACACTTCAATGTTATCTGTTCAAGACATCCATGACCACGTCGCATTGTATGAGAAGATACCAGACAGCTGGAGGAGCAAGAACTATGCCTTTGAGTTTTTGGAGGCAATCAACAGCGTGATACGCTCTGACTTCATGGCAGAACTGCGCAGTGCTCGGTATCACACATTGATAATTGATAATAGCACAGATATTTCAGTTACAAAATTGCTCATACTTTACTTCAAATTCCGATCTGTAACATCAACAGAGCACAAAACAGTGTTTGGGGGAATTGTAACTCTGAGTACATGTAATGCGTACGCTATCACTACAGCTGTAAAAGACTTCTACACTGCCAATAAGCTGGATCTTATGAAAATGGTCATGTTTACATCAGTTGGTGCATCAGTGATGCTGGGAAGGAACAATGGTGTTGCTACCTACCTCAAACAGTCAATTCCCTATCTAGTTGAGCAGCACTGTGTTGCGCACAGAGAAGATTTGGGAGTTGATGATGCCTTGAAAAAAGTGCCGATGATCAGGGAAATGGAAACATTACTGAGGTCTGTCTACACTGAGTCCTCCCGCTCACCTGTAAGGAAGCCATAGCTGAACGAAATTGCTTTGGTCACTGAATGTGAAGCAGTCTCCTTTTGGCCACTCAATGAAGTGTGTTGGCTTTCAAGGCATTTTGCTGTTGCTGCACTCTTGTGTAATTATGAGGTTTCTCTCAAATACTTTGATCATGAAAGAGTTGAGGAGAATTACCCAATTGCTAAAAATTGCTACAAAAACTATCTGACGCCAACTACCATATTTCCTTTGCAGCACTGAATGACATTCCGGGTGAACTTGCATCTTTGTGCAAGTTGTTTCAGAAAAGCTCTTTGACCACTGTTGACGCTGTACAATATGCAAGAGCACAAATTGGTCAAATAAAGGAACAGTACTTGGGCGACACTGTCTTTTGGAGCAACACAGTAAGAGATCTGATGGCTTTGTACAGAGAGGACTGAGAGTATGATAGTGAGCCGATGCTATCTTTCATTAAACCTCTTTGTGAGGACATGGAAAGAAGGTTCCCAGAAGATGAATTTAAGGAATGGACAAGCTTTGATTTCCATGCAGTAACAACACCATCACAGTTCGATTTTGGGACTGAGAATGTACAAAGACTTGTTGAAAAGTATAAAAAGGCCTTGGTCCTGGGTGATGGTGACACCCCTGATGATGTTGTTTAGCAATACAGAGATTATAAATATGTGGTGGCAGAACATATAAAAGCGGATTATTTAGGACCTTTCGAGACATGGTGAATTTCACTCTGCGGAATGCTACACAGACTGTGAATGAGGGTTCAGCCTCATGAATGCAATCAAGTCCAAATTAAGAAACAGACTTGAGGAGAGTCACCTAGTTATGCTGCTGAGGACAAAGGCCTTCCTCTCATATGGGAAGGTTGATTAAACCCAGTTTATCAGCACTGGAAGAATGGCAAGGACCGGCGAGAGAAACAAACATGTCACACATCTAATGTTGGCACCTGATTTGTTTAAACTCTGATGCGGCTCCTACAGTCCCATGTGTAGCTTGGGTAAGAACATTTTTCAGCCTGTCTCTTGGCAGGAACCTCATGGCATTTATCAGTAGTGTGTTCTTCAAATTATAAATGTTAATTAATTGTACAACTTGCTCTATTGGATGTGCATGGCCCTCTGTAGCACACTGAGAGTATTGATTAAAGTTGCATAATGGTTCAACCTCCTGATTTCTGTTTTCTCTAACTGGGGTGTAGGTGGCACTCAACAGGTCATGTTCTTGGGGTGTACCACAAGGTGACAAAACTGCCTTAATGCCTATTACATGGAGCAATGTTTATACAAATATCCCATTGTTGCTTTAGTGGTAAAACAAAGCTATGGAGAGGCAATTGCCAAAGATCTTGGTAGTTATGCGCTGCACTCGCGTGAATGGTCAATTTCTTGGCGCACATATCCCTGGCTGCAGCCCACAGAGACCTTACACTGCCACACACATTGGAAAAAAACTAGAGGGAACATTGATTCTAGGTCCTGGTCCCTGGACGTGGTCCTGGTCCAGGTTCAGGTCCTGATCCTGGGTCCCGGAAAGAAAAGGGCTGTTGCTGTGGCTATGGTAGCAACTACTACCAATAGATAAGTGGCCGAGGCACTTAGATACCATGGGCCTTAACCCCCCACTGCCATTCTAATCACACGGGGGGACAGTAGTCACACTCTGTGCCGCCTGTGCCCCTAGGGCCTGTGGGAGCCACTTGAGTCCAGAGCCTGTGCGGGGTTGGTCTGTGCCGGGCAAACGCTGGGGCTGAGGCTGAAGCGATGGGACAGGGGTTGACGGGGTCAGCGCAGTCTCACCGTGACGCCTTGGCTAGCGCCTGCCTCGCTGCCTACAGTCGCCTGTCACCTCGCTGCCACCTCACTGCCTCGCCACCATGCTCCTTGTTACTTTTTCCTCGTTCTCCTCCTTGCAAGCTTGTGTGCCGTGAACCACTCAGCAGTAGCGTCATCTGCGTCGTCACCATCGTCGTTCAGTGAAAATACCTGGAGCAGCAAAAACTCTTTTGCCTTTCCCTCGCATCTGGCACACTCAAAGTCCAGTCTTTCTCCCCTTCCTCAGGCATAAGCAGCAACTGCAGGATAGCCCAAGACAGCAGAGTCACAGGGAGGGGCAGCACTTCTCTTCAGCTCTACTCCTTGGGAGAGGTTCCTCTTGGTTCCAGAGTAAATCTAAAAATCTGGGGTTTTGGGTCCACTACTTATACCCCTTTCTGCCTTTGAAGTAGGCAAACCTCAAAGGAAAGTCTCTGTTGTTCACAGGATCCTGCCTTGCCCACACCTGGCCCCAGACACACACCAGGGGGTTAGAGACTGCATTGTGTGAGGGCAGGCAGAGCCCATTCCGATGTAAGTGACCAATCCTCCCTTTACTCTAGTCCAGATAGCCCATCAGGATATGCAGGCTACACCCTAGCTCCCTTTGTGTCACTGTCTAGAGGGGATTCACAAACAGCCCAACTGTCAGTCTGACCCAGGCAGGGAATATACAAGCAGGCAGAGTCACAGAATGGTTTAAGCAAGGCAATGCCCACTTTCTAAAAGTAACAGGAAAGAATGATGGACGGAGTGCTGTACAATGCAAACACTCACCCCCAGTCACAGATCTGGGTTTAATCCAGCGTTCTTTTGCTTGCCATGCCATTCCGGTTTGGACACAGCTATATGCAAATCAATCTGGACCCTGTTCCTCATGGGAACAGTCCAGCCCAAACTGCCAGGCCAGGTTTTCCCTGGACCAGAAACAAGCATCCTGGGACCAGTTTCAGGGTATCACCCTTCATCAGCCAAGCTAGCTTGAATCTGGTGGCATAGCATGCACGGGACCCACGTCTGGGCATACCCTTCCCACATGGAGCGACAAATGCAAAAACAACAGACGATGTACGGAATGCAGAGCAAATCAAGGGTGATACCCTGAAACCGGTCCCAGCATGCTTGTTTCCAGTCCAGTGAGGACCTGGCCTGACAGTTCAGGCTGGACTGTTCCCATGAGGAACAGGGTCAAGGCTGATTTGCATATGGATGGGTCCAAACTGTGGTGGCATGGTGAGCAACAGAACACTGGATTAAACCCAGATCTGTGACTGGGGGTGAGTGTTTGCATTGTTCACCCCCAGTCACAGATCTGGGTTTAATCCATCACTTTTATTGCTTGCCATGCCATTCCAGTTTGGATCCAGCCATATGCAAATCAGTCTTGACTCTGTTTCCCATGGGAACAGTCCAGCCTGAACTGCTAAGCCAGGTCCTCCCTGAACCAGAAGCAAGCATCATGGGACCAGTTTCAGAGAATCGCCCTTCATCAGCCAGGCTAGCCTGAATCTGGTTGTATAGCAAGCATGGGATCTATGTCTGGGCATACCCTCCCCACTTGGGGCAACAAATACAAAAACAACAGATGATGGACAGAATGCAAAGCAAATCAAGCATTCACCACCAGTCACGTCACAGATCTGGGTTTAATCTATCAGATATTTTGCTTGCAATGCCATTCCAGTTTGGACCCAACCATATGCAAATCAGTCTTGACCCTGCTCCCCATGGGAACAGTCCAGTCCAAACTGCCAGGCCAGGTCTTCCCAGGGCCTGGCCTGGCAGTTTGGGCTGGACTGTTCCCATAAGGAACAGGGTCAAAACTGATTTGCATATGGCTGGGTCCAAACTGGGGTGGAATGGTGAGCAAAAGACGATGGATTAAACCCAGATCTGTGACTGGGGGTGAGTGTTTGCATTGTTCAGCACTCTGTCCATTCTTTTGTGTTGCTAAAGTTGACCTAAGTGGGAAGGGTATGCCCAGACGTGGGTCTCATGCTCACTGTGCCACTGGATTCAAGCTAGCCTGTCTGATAAAGGGTGATACCCTGAAACCAGTCCCAGGATGCTTGTTTTTGGTTCAGGGAGGACCTGGCCTAGCAGTTTGGCCTGCACTGTTCCTATAAGGACTAGGTCAAGACTGACTTGCTTTATATAAGATGGGCAAAGAGGGCTGGATATTTGGTCTTTGAGAAAGTAATCCCAGTCCAACACTTGCAGCTACATCAGGAGAGTTTAAAAGAACCTTCACCTCCAGGTGATTTCTCGTGACCAGCTCTATGTACTGCCATTTGAAGTCCTCCACCTTACTTAAGTCAGATTGAACCACCACCTGCTGGATAGAAAGACTCAAGGAGACACTCCTCTGGGAACTCCCCTAGTGTCTTTTCCTTGGGAACTATCCTGTGCCAGTGAGGCTGGGGAGGCCAAGGCAGATTCCATCATTCTCCATATCTTCTCTTCCTTTCTGGAGATGTTAGTTGCAAAGCATCCCTATCCCATTCTTGTCCATTGACCATCATTGATATGTTCTTATCCATACTCTTATCCATGATTGTATTCAGGTTTTTTAGTTAGATGGTCTAATGGCTAACCAGTACTAAAGAGGAACCTGTGTCTCTGTGACTTCTTTATTCGACTTGGTGAAGAAATCTAAAATTGCTAGATACGTTTTAAAATGTTGCAAATGAGATCCTAAATTATGAGTAATTTATTTTTTCACCTTGAAGAGATAATTCAAAGCAACCATATGCTCAGAGAGCAATTTCTTTAGTGTAATTTTATCCGAAGCACACTATAAAAGCAATTGGGCCCGCCCCAAAGGGGAAGACCACGTGATGCAACATCCTAGTAGACATGCCTACCCCCAACTATTGAACAACTGAACAACCATATATTTTCTTTCAGATTTACTTGCCCATCTAATTATAATAATGGAGCACTAAGCTCAGACAAAAAACGTCTCTCTGAAGTTCTCTGGTGTTCTCAGACATTCCGATGATAACCTAAAAACTAGGCAGACTAGGGGTTACGTGAGATCTCTCGTCATGCTCCAGTAACATAGGCGGGGAATGAGGGTAGGAGGGCGTCCCAACGTGGCGGTGGACACTGCAGCAGTGAGACGATCGCGATCTGGATGATGTAGGTTTGCAGGGCTGCAGCATTGAGCAGCAGAACAGCAGAGCAGCAGAGATGCAGAAGGGACTAGCTGTAAAAGAAAGTTTTTGGAGGTGCAGGGTGTGGAGCAGGGGCTCGTTCGCGGTGACTCGCAGATTCCCAGGGAGAAGCGACGAGGGAGGCGATGCATGATTAGAGTCGCATTCCCGGGTGGAGTTTTGGCTGACAGTGCTGGAGGAACTGAGCACAAAGGCATTGCACTGCAGCAACAGCCCCACAAGGATATTCAACTCCCCCAGTAAAAGTGAAGCCAGTAAGGGACGCCGCTCTACACGGGATTGACACTGGGTTGACGCAGATAGTGGGAGTGACTGTGCAGCTGATTATTGAAATTTTATTGCCATATTTTATTTTGCTTATCCATGCCAAGAGGCAATAGAAGGCATAAAAAGTACCAGAGTGACGTGGCATTGAGGTATTGTTGGTGCATGGTGGAGAAAGCAGAGTGCTGGTGGCTGACATAAATGCTCTGTCTTTTTAAACAAACCCTAGAAGGAGTCAGCATAAACTGTATGTAAACTGTGCAACATGAGCCTCCTAGTTCTGCTTCTCTCACCCCGCCTGCTTTTAAACTTATCAGGCTTCAGTGCAACGCAATCCCAACGTATGGGGAGTTGTTTTCGGACAGCGCTTTTCAGACTCTTCAGCGACTATTCTCGCTCCCCATCAGACGCACAGAACTCCACTGCACAGGTGTCTCCTGAGGTTGCTCGACTGTTAAAGAAGGATGGGGGAAAAACCAAGCCCTCAAACCTTTCCAGCACAATATAAGTGTCCTTATTTTTCAACAAGACCATTGGGCATCCGCAGCATAGAGAATAGAATCACAAGCTACAACTAGCAGCAGACAGGACTGAAGAGATTGTCGACAGATGCATCATTGCATACGCGGGTAGGCAGCAAGACCTCTAAACCTGCAAATTCTTGTAAATCTTGTGAACCTGTAAATCCTAAAACTGGAAAATTATCTCTCACCCTAAGCGCTAATAGTAGTGCTAGCTCATGTGGCCTGTCAGATCGAACTACACATCAAACAACGCCTTCATCCCCTGCATCGCCGGTCCTGCTAAGTTTGAATAGGATTTCCTCTGTGAGAAATATTCCCTCTAAAAAAAAATTGTCGCTTCCTATATCCCCAAGAGACCCAGAATTTGACAAGACATCCAACGAAATAACTTTAGGTTCTTGCTCGGCTGAAATGGCCACCAAACATGTATATAGTCCAGAGGATGCTGGCTCCCAACTAGCAGTAGGGGTCACCGTATCCAAGACAGCCTCTACGTATCCCATAATTGGGGTAAATAACTTGAACAAGAGTGTGAATCAATCTTTGGGGGCTCCTGATAATGGGAGAAGAGTGGTTGGCAATCCATCCTAGAGCCAGATCAAAGAAAGAGGACCAGAACAAGAACCAGAAGGACAGCCAGCAGACACATCAGTTGAGGTCACCGTCTGCACTCCTGATTTTGCGAAACATACAGAGGCCCTGGGAGAGGAAGTGGGCCTTTCACTTCCATCGACATCTACCGTAGAGACCTTACTGCAGCAGCTACTGAGCGGGATCCATGAAATGAAGCTCTCGCAGGAGGAAGCCAATAGGAAAACTAATAAACAGATTGGTATAGTGAGTACAAATCTGTAGCTTTTGAATACCAGAATGTTTCAAGTAGAAGAATATTGGATCTAATTAAGGAGTTTTTCTAAAATAGGAGGATACAAGATGAATGAAAGTAAAACTGAGATTCTTCTATTTAATGCAGGTGTGTAGAATTGTCCTGCCTGTTTACAGCAACAAGCAAGCTACTCCAGTCCATTAGATATTTGGAATTATTTGCTACAAAAAATTATGATCAGTTGTTCCAACCAAATTATGTAAGGATGTTAAAAAGAGCACAGGCACTTTTGGAAAGATGGTCAGTTCTCCCATTGACTCTGATAGGGAGGGTCTCTCTAATTAAGATGTCCATAGTACTACGGTTTCTCTTTTTATTTGATAATATCCTGATACGAATCAATAGTTCTTACTTTAGGGAGCTGGACTTTCTGGTGCAAAATTTTATTTGGAGAAATAAAACTCTGAGGGTGAAGTTTTTAACTCTACAACTTGATAAAAGCCAAGGGGTCTTGGCATTCCCCAATTTTCGAATATACTATCAGCAGTATTGCAGGATATGTTAGCGCGCTATCTAGATGGTAAAGAAACGCGGAAATCCTTCTCTTGGACAGGATGATTGGGGAGTTAGCAATAAATCTCCCAGCTTTCGTCAAAACTGCAAAATTGCCAGAGAAAACGTGTTATAAGTGCATTCGTGAGCTCAAGTATAGTATGGAGTTCTTTTTTTAGAATTCGTTAGTTACCATTAGGTTATAGTTTTCTCAAACTACAGGAGTGTAATTGTTTTGGTCTCAACCTATCAGGTTAAGTGATAGGGCTGTGGAATTCTAAAGGTTTCAGAGAGTTGAGCGATCTTATAGTCAGAGACAGATACATGCCATGGTATGAGGTGTTAATAATCACAAGGGATTAGGACCTAGACTTTTTTGAGTTTTTCTCAGATTTTTCATAGTTTGAATGCCAATATGCCAACAACTAGTGTACAAGAACACCCAGTCTGGAGGGCTTTAATAAGGAGTAAATTAGTTGACACAGCTAACTGGTATAGATTACTAGGTGCACACTTAGCTCATGAATTGACTGCTTATAGTAGGGAATTTGTTTTCGAGAAAACACAATGCAGGATCTCAAAAGAAGATTGGCAGCTAATTAGGGCATACATCTCTGAGGGCAGCCAAACACAAAAGAATGTCATTCTTGTCTCGATAGATGGCATATTACACTCCCAAGGTCCTACATAAAATGTTCCCATCAGTTTCAGATCAATGTTTCCGCTGTCAACAGGAGGGGAAGGGGAATTGGCTTCATATTTTTTTGGATTCCCTAATCTGATTCCGTTCTGATGGGAACTAATTAAGGCAATAAACAGAAGCTTAAACTCCGAGATTGATGTTGAGGCAAGCCTAGTGTTGTTTGGATTTTCTAAAAAAGCACAATAATTAAGTAAATATAAGCAATATTTTATTGCTATCTCTTTTACCGGTAGCTGATCTTTAATACTGCTAAATTGGCGTTCTCACTCAGCTCCAGCATTTCAAAACTGGTTGAATAAGATGTTGAGAACTAAAAAGTTTGGGGAAGTATATTTTAAGATAATAGAGAGTGTAAAGAGGTTCACATCCATTTGACAGCACTTTGGAACATCTTGATTGTGGCATGGGGCAAAAGCAATGAGTTGGAGCAAGGGGGCATGCACTTGCAGCTGTGTTAAGGATGAAATCATCATTCCCACCACCTCTACAGTGTTTGAAACTGAGCATATGTGGAAAAGTATTTTTAATTTAAGGTTAATTACAGCACTAGCACTTTATTATACTTCTAAGACATGTTTTTTTAAAATTTGGAAATAGTTAAGTGTTGAAATGTAGTAGAGGAAGAATTCAATGTATTATATACTACGTTTATATATTTGTTTATCACAATCCTCTTAGATGGACATATGGGATGGGGATATGCCGTAGGGCATGACCTACTAAGATAGAGGATGCATTATTTGTAATCATGTTGCACTTTGAAGTATTATTTATTTCCATGTCTTCATTGTGATGTCTATACCAGCTCAATAAAAAAAAGATAAACCAGAGACTAGTAGACTATTAAGACAAGTGGCTCTCTGGAATATTTTTTAACTAAAATGGAGTATGGCTAAACATGTGACCATAGACCCATGCCTTTGCCCTATAGAATGAACCAGGCAGAGAATTTTAGGCTAAAATAGCATACACCGCAGACTCTCTCTCTCTGGATGAAGCTGCACCATACATTAGCTGGTCCGCTTCAGCGATCCCCTTGGAGGTGCCTTTACAGGATTCTGAGTAGGGCCTATTGCCCATTCTGCACTTTCCAGTCTCCCCTCACAACTACATCATCTCCTTGGTTCCTCCTTTCACCACCACCTGCTATTCAAGGGTTGCTGACAGAGATTATAAGTGATATCCCATAATGCCACCGACCACTGGCCAGCTAGCAAAGCCTGTGAATCCGAACAATCTTGAACGGCTATATCATTCCTGGGGTTCACAGGGGAGCACACAGTTGAAGGTTTTTCAAAATGCAGTAGGCACAGGCAGACATAGGTGACATAGGTGACAGAGAGACCGGTTAGGCAGCTGTGCAACCACCACATCGGCCGGAGGGAAAGGCAACGTTAGCTGTGAGAGGATCCAGCAAAGAGATATAAGTAATATAGGCAGACGATGTGCTCGCCTCATCTCTCTCGCACCTCTCTCCGTTGTAGATTGCCACACCCAGCACTGTAAATGATTACACGGAGACTGTGCTTACTTGCAAACACGCGTGGAACTGCGTCACCCGCAGTTCCTTCTTTATTTATACCCTTGTGCTCCGTGCCCCTCCCGGACACGCAGAGCACGTTAGGCACACAGGGAGAGCCCGCGTGGCTCTCCGTTAACTCTTTACATCCCCCCCATGTTTTACTCCACATGGGGACTGGAACTAACGAAAACTTAACCCAAAATTAACACATAATGGAATAGAGTCACTTAGTGATCGTTCTTAAGAAAACACACGTGAACAGTCCACCACAACGAAAACACTGTCCTTATGAAACAGCCGGAGATCTCCCCTCGGTATCCTATTATGATCACATGGCAACGAAACTCCAACTATGAGCACCCTATATTCCAGACAAAGGCCCTCATTCTGACCCTGGCGGTCGGTGATAAAGCGGCGGCCAAGCCGCCAACAGGCCGGCGGTCTAAAATATGCAATTCTGACCCTGGCGGGAACCGCCAACACAGCCCGCCAACTTAACACTCCGACCGCCACAGCGGTACAAACAAACAGCGCGGCGGTTCCCGCCAACAGCCCGGCGGCAGACAAAGTACCGCCCACCCTATTACGACCCACCAATCTGCCACCTTTTCCGGGGCGGGAGCACCGCCGATAAGAACACGGCGGAAACAGACTACGAACGGGAAAACGCTCACCTCTACGCACTCCACGCGAGATTCCGGCAGTATGGAGCCAGAGTTGCAGGTCATCCCCGCACTCCTATTCCTGCTCATATACCAGGAGCACGCCCGGCGGCGCGGAAGACATCGGTGAGTACTGCACCTACGACACAGGGGAGGGAAAAGATTACCGGCACACACCCACCCACCCACACCCACTACAACACACACATCAATGCATTCCCACAGATCACTGTCACAACCCACAAACCACCCCCCTCCGAAATAATGCAAAGACCAAAAGAAGAGATCATAAACGGGCAGATATATTGAAATATGGACACCAGTAATCCCAATAAATAAATAAACTATGTACAAAATATATACATCTACGAAATGTAGTCCAACCACTGTCCGTGGATCACAGGGGTCCTGTGCAAAGGTGCAAGGCCCAGTCCCACGACAAGAACTCCACGGAGAGAACACTGCAGGGGCATCAGAAAGAAAATAGGACAGGCACCTCAGGGGGAAGGGAAGGGGGGGCACCTCAGCCACTTGAGTACACGACGCCAGATCCACGAGGGGACTCCATGACCACTGGCCCATCCTGGGGAGAGCAAAGCCACAGTCCATACAGTCCATACAGTGGGTGGCCTGCCCACTGGGCCATCCTGGGGAGTGCAAAGCCACAGTCCATACAGTCCATACAGTGGGTGGCCTGCCCACTGGGCCATCCTGGGGAGTGCAAAGCCACAGTCCATACAGTCCATACAGTGGGTGGCCTGCCCACTGGGCCATCCTGGGGAGAGCAAAGCCACAGTCCATACAGTCCATACAGTGGGTGGCCTGCCCACTGGGCCATCCTGGGGAGAGCAAAGCCACAGTCCATACAGTCCATACAGTGGGTGGCCTGCCCACTGGGCCATCCTGGGGAGTGCAAAGCCACAGTCCATACAGTCCATACAGTGGGTGGCCTGCCCACTGGGCCATCCTGGGGAGTGCAAAGCCACAGTCCATACAGTCCATACAGTGGGTGGCCTGCCCACTGGGCCATCCTGGGGAGAGCAAAGCCACAGTCCATACAGTCCATACAGTGGGTGGCCTGCCCACTGGGCCATCCTGGGGAGAGCAAAGCCACAGTCCATACAGTCCATAACAGACCCCACTGCCACTGGAGGAGGCAAGTTGGCCAGAGGACATCCTGCAGCCCTGCCCGAGATAGATCCTGCCCTGCCACGTCTGCCAAAGGGCCAGCGGTTCTTGCCCTGAAGGGCCCAGTTCCGCGGTTCTTGCCCTGAAGGGCCCAGTTCAGCGGTTCTTGAGACGGCGGGGCCCAGTTCAGCGGTTCTTGAGACGGCGGGGCCCAGTTTCAGCGCTCCTTGCCTTGAAGGGCCCAGTTCAGCGGTTTTTGAGACGGCGGGGCCCAGTTCAGCGGTTCTTGAGACGGCGGGGCCCAGTTCAGCGCTCCATGCCTTGAAGGGCCCAGTTCAGCGGTTCTTGAGACGGCGGGGCCCAGCGGAGCGGTTCTTGAGACGGCGGGGCCCAGTTCAGCGCTCCTTGCCTTGAAGGGCCCAGTTCAGCGGTTCTTGAGACGGCGGGGCCCAGCGGAGCGGTTCTTGAGACGGCGGGGCCCAGTTCAGCGCTCCTTGCCTTGAAGGGCCCAGTTCAGCGGTTCTTGAGACGGCGGGGCCCAGCGGAGCGGTGCGTGAGACGGCGGGGCCCAGTTCAGCGCTTCTTGCCTTGAAGGGCCCAGTTCAGCGGTTCTTAAGACGGCGGGGCCCAGCGGAGCGGTGCGTGAGACGGCGGGGCCCAGTTCAGCGGTTTTTGAGACGGTGGGCCCAGTTCAGCGGTTCTTGAGACGGCGGGGCCCAGTTCAGCGGTTCTTGAGACGGCGGGGCCCAGTTCAGCGGTTCTTGAGACGGCGGGGCCCAGCGGAGCGGTGCGTGAGACGGCGGGGCCCAGTTCAGCGGTTTTTGAGACGGCGGGGCCCAGTTCAGCGGTTCTTGAGACGGCGGGGCCCAGTTCAGCGGTTCTTGAGACGGCGGGGCCCAGTTCAGCGGTTCTTGAGACGGCGGGGCCCAGCGGAGCGGTGCGTGAGACGGCGGGGCCCAGTTCAGCGCTCCTTGCCTTGAAGGGCCCAGTTCAGCGGTTCTTGAGACGGCGGGGCCCAGCGGAGCGGTGCGTGAGACGGCGGGGCCCAGTTCAGCGCTCCTTGCCTTGAAGGGCCCAGTTCAGCGGTTTTTGAGACGGCGGGGCCCAGTTCAGCGGTTCTTGAGACGGCGGGGCCCAGTTCAGCGCTCCATGCCTTGAAGGGCCCAGTTCAGCGGTTCTTGAGACGGCGGGGCCCAGCGGAGCGGTTCTTGAGACGGCGGGGCCCAGTTCAGCGCTCCTTGCCTTGAAGGGCCCAGTTCAGCGGTTCTTGAGACGGCGGGGCCCAGCGGAGCGGTTCTTGAGACGGCGGGGCCCAGTTCAGCGCTCCTTGCCTTGAAGGGCCCAGTTCAGCGGTTCTTGAGACGGCGGGGCCCAGCGGAGCGGTGCGTGAGACGGCGGGGCCCAGTTCAGCGCTCCTTGCCTTGAAGGGCCCAGTTCAGCGGTTCTTGAGACGGCGGGGCCCAGCGGAGCGGTGCGTGAGACGGCTAGGGCCCAGTTCAGCGGTTTTTGAGACGGCGGGCCCAGTTCAGCGGTTCTTGAGACGGCGGGGCCCAGTTCAGCGGTTCTTGAGACGGCGGGGCCCAGTTCAGCGGTTCTTGAGATGGCGGGGCCCAGCGGAGCGGTGCGTGAGACGGCGGGGCCCAGTTCAGCGGTTTTTGAGACGGCGGGGCCCAGTTCAGCGGTTCTTGAGACGGCGGGGCCCAGTTCAGCGGTTCTTGAGACGGCGGGGCCCAGTTCAGCGGTTCTTGAGACGGCGGGGCCCAGCGGAGCGGTGCGTGAGACGGCGGGGCCCAGTTCAGCGCTCCTTGCCTTGAAGGGCCCAGTTCAGCAGTTCTTGAGACGGCGGGGCCCAGCGGAGCGGTGCGTGAGACGGCGGGGCCCAGTTCAGCGGTTTTTGAGACGGCGGGGCCCAGTTCAGCGGTTCTTGAGACGGCGGGGCCCAGTTCAGCGGTTCTTGAGACGGCGGGGCCCAGTTCAGCGGTTCTTGAGACGGCGGGGCCCAGCGGAGCGGTGCGTGAGACGGCGGGGCCCAGTTCAGCGGTTTTTGAGACGGCGGGGCCCAGTTCAGCGGTTCTTGAGACGGCGGAGCCCAGTTCAGCGGTTCTTGAGATGGCGTGGCCCAGTTCAGCGGTTCTTGAGACGGCGGGGCCCAGTTCAGCGCTCCTTGCCTTGAAGGGCCCAGTTCAGCGGTTCTTGAGACGGCGGGGCCCAGCGGAGCGGTGCGTGAGACGGCGGCCGGTCTATGGCCAACTGCTAATTGCCTGGTGGTGCCCTCCTGGGCAGCGGGGATGGTGCTCCTTCACTGCCCACCTGGGCTGTGGGTGGTGGGGCCCTCCTGGCCAGCTGGGCTGGGTCCTCCCTGGGCAGCGGCTATGGGGGTGGTGGGCTCTCCCGGGGCAGCTGTGCCGGTTCCTCCCGGGGCAGCGGCTATGGGGGTTGTGGGCTCCTCCTGGGCAGCAGGCCTGCTGCCTGACCTCTCCGACTTGCTGCCCTTGCCCTCCTTAGTCGTGGGCCTGTGGCCCTTTCCTCCCTTTGGAGCTGTGGCTGGTGACTGTCTCTGGGTGGTGTCCGGGGGGGATGTAGAAGGCGGGCTCCTGCGGCGACCCTTCCGCCTTCTGCTCCTCTTCCCAGGGGGTGGGCTGGCTGTCCCCTTGCTGCTGGGCGAAGATCCAGACATGCGGGCTGGCGGGCTCCAATACCCCTGCACCCTTGTCAAGGGGGCTGCAGGGCTGGTGGTGGCTGAGGTGCTCTTCTTACCCCGACGAGAAGGAGGGGGGGGCTCAGGGTCAGGAAAGAAGTTAGTAGTGGCGAGGAAGAGCTTCTTGGGACAATGGATAGTGGTAGGTACAGTGGGAATGGGAGTGGAGGGAGAGGATGTGGTTGTAGGTGAGTCACGTTTGCTGTCTTTGGGTGCAGGTGCAGGAGGGATAGGCTGTCGTGAGGTGGATGGCTGTTGGGTGGGTGGGTGGCTGCGTTTGTGTGGTGTGGAAGAGGGGGTGACAGACACAGTGGGAGAGGACACAGGGGACGTGTAAATGGCAGTGGGGGTGGTGACTGCACGTGTGCGGACTGTACTGGAGGGTGTGCTGGTGATGGAAACACTGGCTGATGGTGAGGTGAATGGAGGTGTGAGTGTAGACGTCACAGGGAGGGAGGAGGGAGACGAGGAGGTGGGGGTCACAGAGGTGGTAGTGACTGTTGGCATGTCTGCATCGGAATGTTGCGTGTGTGAATGTCTGCGTGATCTGTGGTGCTTATGTTTGGATGAGCTTCTCTTGGGTGTTGAGGTGTGTGCAGGCTGGTCTGATGGTGTGGGTGGGACAGGCAGAGGAACAGGAGACTGGGAGGAGGGAGTTAGTAGAGGCAGGCAGGAGACAGGGACAATGGCTGCCGTCAGTGCTGAGGCCAGAGCCTGGAACGATCGCTGATGGGCAGCCTGACCCGAATGAATGCCCTCCAGGTACGCATTGCTGCGATGAACCTCCCTCTCCACCCCCTGGATGGCATTCAAAAGGGTAGTCTGCCCAACAATGAGCGTTCGGAGGAGGTCAATGACCTCCTCACTGAGGGCAGCGGGGGTAACAGGGGCAGGGCCTGAGGTGCCTGGGGCGAAGGAGATGCCCGGCTTCCTGGTAGAGCGGGCACGGGGCGAACGCTGAGGGGCTGCTGGGAGGGCGGAGATGGTGCGCTGGGTGGCGGCTGTACCTGTAATGGCGGGGGGCACGGATGGTGCCACCCCCGCAAGGGAGCCCCCTTCCGAGGACGTGTCCGTGTCGCTGCAGGGTCCAGTCGTCCCCGTCGTGGAGCTCCCCTCGCCCTCCGTCTCACTGGTCCAGTCTGACTCTGTGGCATGGCCCTCCTGGGCCATGTGAGATGCAGCTCCCTCCTGCCCCGATGCCACTTCTCCTCCGCCTGATGATGCTGATGCACACAAGCACAGAAAGACAAACAAAAAGGGGAGGGGAGAGAGAAATAAAGGGATATTGATTACATGGATCTCCGGTACAGTTAGCGGACATGACAGACACAGATGCCCCCTGCACTAAGTTGCGCACTTGGGGTCCGCTACGCATTCCGTGGAACATGCCCTACATGCCTAGAGTTGACAACTGCACCCATGGATGACACGGCCCAGGGATGGCTGTACTGACAAACTACTGAGGGTGGTGGCTGGGGACACAGGGGCTTACGGGGGTGCCCAGCCTACAGATATCGCCCTGGCCTAGGGGGACCCCCAGCCCTCCTCCCCCACCCCGACACCTCCACTGCGCGACAACAGAGTAGATAATGCTTGTACTCACCCCCTTGTGTCTGCTGTGCTGCCCTCACGCGCCCATCCAATTCAGGGTAGGCCACCGCCAGGATCCGGAACATCAGGGGGCTCAGTTGACGGCAGGCACCCCACCTACGTTGGGAGGCCATCCCCAGCAGAGACTCGGCGGTCTTCTTGGTCCCGCGGCGGATGTCCTCCCACCTCTTGCGGCAGTGGGTGCCCCGTCGATGGTGGACCCCCAGGGTCTGGACTTCCTTGGCGATGGCACGCCAAATCCCGATCTTCTCATGGGCGCGGACCTATGTGACACGTACAGGGAGGGAGAAATACCACGTTCAAGTTTCTCAGCATTTTCCTTTCCAGTGGCCCAACGCCCCCCATCCCCGCCAGGCCCCCCGCCATGCCCAACATGCCCCCCATCCCCGCCAGGCCCCCCGCCATGCCCCCCGCCAGGCCCAACATGCCCCCCATCCCCGCCAGGCCCCCCGCCATGCCCCCCGCCAGGCCCCCGAGCCAGCCAGTGGCCCCAAATCCATATTGAATTAAACTCACTTGTTGGTCTGGAGGACCGTAGAGTAGCGCATACTGGGGGAGGACCCCATCCACAAGTTTCTCCAACTCCTCTCCAGTGAAGGCAGGGGCCCTTTCCCCAGGCGCAGCAGCCATTGTCCCTTCCAGACCGAGGTCACAGCAACACTTGCAGTATAGGTCCTCTCCTGTGAAAGTTCAAGTCGCAAGTGGATAAGTAGATAGAAAATGGCGGTCACGTCCGCGGCGGTGCGTACCGCGGCGGTGCGTCCCGCCACCGCCGGCGCCCTTCGCCATTGGCTCCTGAAACCCATAGGCTTCAATGTTAACCAATGCGGCTTCGCGCCGCGGTCTTCGCCCGCCGCCCGCCGCGGTGTGCCACGCCAGCGCATTGACCTCACATCCCATTGTCACACTTCACAGGTCAGGCAGCTGCCATTTCCAGGGCCCACATGGCTCAATTTCAACTGCGTCACACAGGCCTAGGCCTTGCATAGCCACTCAGACACGCCATTCACTGCATAGAGAATCGTATACTGTGCTAGCTGTGAGTACGTACCTGTGGGTTGCTTGACTCTGTGCTCCATGTTGTCCTTCCTAGGCACCGTCCGCTGGGTTGGGCGAGGAGACGGATGAATCCTCCCGTGTACCGACCGCTGGTGGACCTGTCGACAATGGAAGAACGCCACATTATCCTGACCTACCGTCTTAACCGTGCCACTATCCATGAACTGTGTGCCCAGCTGGAGCCCGACCTGATGTCCCCCATCCGCCAACCCACAGGGATTCCCCCTCTGGTGCAGGTCCTGTCAGTACTCCATTTCTTGGCAAGTGGGTCATTTCAGACAACCGTGGGAATTGCTTCTGGGATGTCTCAGCCCATGTTTTCGAAGGTGTTATCCAGAGTGTTGTCTGCCCTGATGAAATCCGTGAGGAACTACATCATTTTCCCTGAGGTGGGCGAATTGGCTACAGTGAAGGGTGATTTCTACGCCCTTGGACATATTCCCAACGTAATTGGTGCCATTGATGGGACCCATGTGGCTTTGGTTCCCCCAAGAGACAGGGAGCAGGTGTACAGGAACAGAAAAAATTACCATTCAATGAACATCCAGGTGGTGCGTTTGGCTGACCAGTACATCTCGCATGTAAATGCCAAATTCCCAGGGTCAGTGCATGACGCCTACATCCTCAGGAATAGCAGCGTCCCTTACGTGATGGAACAGCTACAGAGACACCGTGTATGGCTAGTGGGGGACTCTGGGTACCCCAACCTGTCGTGGCTACTGACCCCAGTAAGGAATCCCCGGACCAGGGCAGAGGAACGGTACAATGAGGCCCATGGGCGTACTAGGAGGGTGATCGAACGCACCTTTGGCCTCCTAAAGGCCAGGTTTAGGTGCCTGCATATGACAGGTGGATCCCTAATGTACTCACCTAAGAAGGTGTGTCACATCATCGTGGCCTGCTGCATGCTTCACAACCTGGCTTTGCGCCGCCAGGTGCCTTTCCTGCAGGAGGATGGTCCAGATGGTGGTGTTGTGGCAGCGGTGGAACCTGAGGAGAGTGACGAGGAGGAAGACGACGGGGCTGAAACAGACAACAGGGACAGAATCATTGAACAGTACTTCCAATAGGACACAGGTAACATTTCAAAGATAATTTAGTAAATGCTAACTACTCTCCAGCATCTCTGCTGCCTGTCTATTTGCCCCAGTGTATGATGACTGAGTTTTGGCTTTTCCCTCCCTATTTCAGATCTGGGGTCCCCACTACGAGTCCTGTGCTTCGTTTCCCCATGGACTACAGCTTTGTGGCAGCTGTTTGTTGACTTCACCATGTACAAGGACATATTTGCACTGTCATGTCAATTACAATCTATTGAAATCACAGCCAGACTCCTGATATTTTGGTGCAAAATAGGTGTTTATTTAAGTGCTCAAAATGGGATGGGTGGTTTCAAGTGGGTGGGGGCTATGGTGAAGGAATGTCCATGGCAGAGTCCAGAGTAACAGTCACACAGGTGCATTGTCCAGAGGCCTGTGGAGAGATGGAGCATGGGCAGTTCAAGGATGGACAGGGTGACAATGTGGGACAGTGGGATGACATCAGGTGGTATCCATTGCTGGCGGGGGTCTTGACATCCTACTCTGTCTTCTTGCGAGATCTCAGGGCCCTCTTGCGGGGTGGTTCTTCTCCTGCAGGAGGTGGGGGTCTGGTGAGCTGCTGCTGTGCGGGGGCCTCCTGTCCACTAGCGCCGGCGGAGGTGGTTGGCTGTTCTTGGTCCAGGCTAGTGGCAGGGGCCCTTGGGTGTTGTTCAGTGTCCGCCCTGGTGTTTACGAGGTCCTGCAGCAGACCTACCATGGTAACCAGGGTGGTGTTGATGGCTCTGATGTCCTCCCTGTACCCCCGATAGTGTTCCTCCTGCAGTGCCTGGATCTCCTGGAACCGGGCCAGTACCGTCGCCATCGTCTCCTGGGAGCGGTTGTATGCTCCCATGATGGTGGTGAGGACCTCGTGGAGAGTGGGTTCCCTGGGCCTCTCCTCCCCCCCCTGTCGCACAGCTGCCCTCCGAGTTCCCCTGTTTCCCTGGGCCTCTGCCCCCTGGCCGGTGTGCCCACTACCACTGCCCCCAGGTCCCTGTTGTTGTTGGGGTGGTGGGTTATCCTGGGTGCCCTGTAGTGGTAGACACACCGCAGATTGACGCGCCCTGGAGACAGAGGCATGGGCCCGCTGGGTGGGAGCTGTGCTGGTGTTCCCAGGGGGGTTAGGGTCTGTAGTGGCCTGTGCCTGTGTGAGGGGAACCGACTGTCCAGAGGTCCCCGATGGTCCGGGCTGGTCATCGGTGTCCAGGTCGACAGAGCTGCTGTCATCGCTGACGGCCTCTTGGGTGGGGGGTGTGGAGAATTCTGGCCCCTCCGCCGCGGTGTGTTGACGGTCGGGTCCTGCAGGGGTATAGAGGTATGGTTATAGTTTCAATGAGTGGCATATGGGTGTATCTGTGGGTTTTCGTGTCCCCAAGTGCTGGCATTCGTGTGTGGGGGCTTTGGTGAGGGTGGCTTGTGGGGGGGATGTGTATATGCATTGGGCATGCTTTGGTGATGGGTGTCCATGCTTAGTGGACGCATGCAGGCCTAGGTTTTGGGATGTGTGGGTTGTGATGGTGAGACATTGGCGGGGAATAGGTGTGCTGGGGGTGGGGGTGAGGATGGTGGTGGGGGTGAGGATGGTGGTGGGGGTGAGGGTGGGGGTGAGGGTGGGGTTTGAGGATGGGGGTGAGGTTTGGGGTCTGATTTGGCATGCAGGTGGGGGGGAAGCAGTATTGAAGCTTCAACTTACCAGTATCCATTCCTCCGCCGACTCCTGCGAGGCCGTCAGGATGCAGGATGTTCAAGACTTCCTCCTCCCATGATGTGAATTGTGGGGGTTGAGGTGGGGGTCCTCCGCCAGTCTTCTGCACGGCGATGTTGTGCCTGGATACCATGGAACGCACCTTCCCCCGTAGGTCGTTCCATCGCTTCCTGATGTCTTCCCGATTTCTGGGGTGCTGTCCCACTGCGTTGACCCTGTCGACAATCCTCTGCCATAGCTCCGTCCTCCGGGCAATGCTGGTGTATTGTATCTGTGTGCCGAACAGCTGGGGCTCTACCCGAACGATTTCCTCCACCATGACCCTGAGTTCTTCGTCTGTGAAGCGGGGTTGTCTTTGGGGTGCCATGGGGTGGTGTGTATGATGTGTGGGGTGGAGTATGTGTATTTAAGTGAGTTGAGTGTGGTGGTGTGTGTTGTTTTGTGTGTGGATAGTGTGTGGGTGATGGTGTTGAGTGGCTGTGGCTGTTATTTTTTGGATGCTGGTGTCTCGCTCTTGCCTTCTTGACGAATTTTTTAGCGTAGGGGTTTGTGAGTGATGTGGGTGTGTGTTTTATATTGTATTGTGTGTGTGGGAGTGGTGTGTGTATGTGTATCAGGTGTGTGGGATTCAAATCGTCCAATGTGGCTGAGTTTTGTTCGTTTGTGTGTATTCTGACCGCGGCGGTGTGTCCCGCCAATGGAATACCGCGTTTGAATGACCGCCGCGTGGATTCGTGGGTCGTAATGGGATGGGCGTATTTCTGTTGGCGTGGCGGTGGAGGTTTGGTCACCTCCACCTTTCCGCCGACCGCTGGTCTGGCGGTCTGTTGTGGCGGTCGGATTTTCGGAGGTTTGCCTTCTGCCGGTCAGAATGACCGTGGCGGGTTTCCGCGACCGCGGCGGGATTATAGAGGATTTCTGACCGGCGGTAGGCGCCTTTTACCGCCGAGGTCAGAATGACCACCAAAGTCTTTCAACTGACTACTCGGTACAGGATTGGGACGTAAATCATATCTGTTGCTTCTTGTGCCCAAGCTTTCCTGCCCGGGGCACAAACAGGTCGGGTTTGTTCAGTCAGCATTGGCCTCCTGACACTTTCCATCTCATTAGCCACCACTGATGACCCGCCGGTAACATCATCAAACTCTCCTTCTTCATCCGTCGGTGCCCTCCGTCCAGCTTTCTTAAAATGCGACACATTTCGTGTCACCCTTTTTCTTCCTCTTGCCGCAGTGATCATGGATCCCTTCACACCAATAACCTCCCATACCTCAGGTTCAAACGGAGTTATAAACTTTCCTCCTCCTCTCTGACATTTCACCACCACTTGGTCTCCTTCTTGGAACCCTCGATACGTTGCTCGTCGTTGGGTACTCGCCCTCTGATTAGTAGCCTGCCGTCGGTTTTGAGTGGCTTTAACATCCAACACAGGAGGTTTCCATTTAGGACCTGATGGAATACAGTCACGTGGAGATACTTTGAACATCAAAGAGGAGGGAGCACAACCAGTGGTACTATGGGGCGTTTGACGATAAGCACTCAGGAATTGGTATAGACACTGTTCGCTATCTTCCTTTTTCTCTACTCCAATTCGAAGAGCCCTGTTCAAAGTTCGCATGAACCTTTCCACGTCTCCATTTGCCTGAGGCCAGTAAGGCATTATCTTCCGATGACGAATTGCCAAACCCTCAAGGTATAACCGAAACTCTTGGCCTTGGAATGGGGGACCATTATCCGTTCGAATTTCATCTGGCAAACCAAACAAAGCAAATGTCTTTTGTAGAACTGGCCGCACATTCTCAAACGCCGTCGACGACACCACCTCAACCACCGGGAATTTAGTATAGGAGTCAATCAGAACAGCAGTTAACCTCCCATCTGGAAAACTTCCGAAGTCCATGCTTACTTTAGCCCATGGTTTCAGAGTAGCCGGCTTGGTTATCACTGGACAATTCGGAGATTCCACTGACGTGATGATACAGGAGTGACACCGTCCTACCATCTCATCAACCTGGCTGTCCATACCTGGGAACCATACCTTGGCACGTAATCTCGCTTTGGTTTTAGCAGCCCCTTGATGTCCTTGATGTGCCAACTCAATTACTCTAGACCAGAGACTTTGTGGAAGTACAATCCTTCTTCCCCTTAGAACCAATCCTTCATTATCAGTAGATAGTTCATCTCACACTTTCCATATACTTTGCATGGCCACTTTCTGTTCAGGGCGAGACGCATGTGTTTTTTCTAGGAAATATTTCCACTTTTTATGGCTCAATGCGTCTTTGACATGGCCTAATATGATATCTTCCTGCGTGGCACTTACAATCTCTGGTACGAGAAGGGCGTTAGGACACGCCGACTGCACGACCATGCTTACAAAGACTTCCGTACTCTCCTCATCTTGTTCTTGTTGCGCATCCGACACCTGCGAACAAGGGTGGCGAGACAAATAGTCTGCCGGATTGTTCGCCCCTGGCCGGTAAACGACAGTGAACCTATAAGGCTGAAGGAGAACGGTCCACCGCTCAATCCTCGGAGGTGCAAGACGCGGGCAACCAGCAAACAACGGAACTAAAGGTTTGTGGTCAGTCACTACTTGAAATTTGTGCCCGTACAAGTACAAGTGAAAATGGCGGCATGCCCACCGGATGGCTAGAGCCTCACGCTCAATTTGCGCATACCTAGTTTCAACGGCCGACAACGCCCGGCTGGCATACGCGACCGGGATCCATTCCTGATACCTCTGTTCTTGCAAGAGGACGGCTCCAAGCCCAACGGGGCTCGCATCTACCACTACTTCGTTCTTTCTGCTGGGGTTGAAATAAGCCATAGTTGCCTTGTCTAGCAACGCCTCCTTAATATCTATGAAGGCCTGTTGTGCCTCGGGAGTCCAGTCCCAACGGTGTTGCCCTTTTGTTAACCGCCGGAGAGGTTCAGACATGGTGGCTAGATGTGGTATAAACCTTCCGCAATACGTGGCCATCCCTAGGAAACTACGAACCTCCGTGGAATTTTGCGGAACGGCAGCCTGACGGATAGCCTCAGCCTTCCGTGGGTCCACTTGCAGGCCCTCTTTCGAAAATACATATCCGAAGAACTCTACCGAATTTTGGTAAAAGGCACACTTCTTCTTGTGAAGCGTTAGTCCTGCTTCAGACAGCCGTTTCAACGTTGCACGTAGATGACAATGATGCTCCTCTCTCGTCTTGGAGTGTATTAGGATGTCATCACTCAAGTTGATTACTCCTGGTAATCCTGACAAGGTTTCCCTAATCGCATTTTGAAACACCTCCGCCGCAGAGGACACTCCAAAGCTCAGTCTCTTATATCTTCTCAGCCCCACATGTGTCGAGAATGTGGTAATATTCCTGCTTTCCGGGTCTAGCTCTAGCTGATGATACCCCGCATTGAGATCTAGCTTGGAGAACCACTGCGCCCCATTCAGATCTGCAATGATGTCGTCCATGGTGGGCGTTATGTGTCTCTCCCTTCGAATAGCCTTATTTGGCAGGCGCATATCAACACAGAGGCGAATCGCTCCTGGCTGCTTGGGTTTTGGCGCAATCACCAGCGGTGACACCCACGGCGTAGGCCCATCCACCTTCTCTATGACCCCTTGGTCTTCCAACAGCTGCAGCTCTTTCTCAACGACAGGTCTCAGATGAAAGGGTACCCGCCGATGTCTCAGTGCCACCGGAGCCACGCTGGGATCTATGTGCAACTTGATGCGTTTTCCTTTTAACCGGCCTAACCCCTCGAATAGCTGCGGAAACTCGTTGAGAAGGCGTTCCACTTGAGTATCATACACTTGTCGTGCAAAAAACACTAGTCCCAACTCTTCTGCCGTGTGACATCCTAGCAGAGTGCCACGATCCCCCGCCACCACATAGAACTTGGTTTCTGTTGATTTGTCCCCACTGCTTACAGCCACCTGCACTGTTCCCTTGAGGGGAAGAGGGTCTCGCCCTCCATAATTGTATATCTTAGTAGCTATCGGGGTCAGTGGCGGGGCAGGTACTAGTTTGTGGAAGAGTGTTTCATCCATGACATTGACCGACGCTCCTGTGTCAATGAGTACGGATACAAGCATGCCATTAACATGAACGTCACTCATGGGCGGCGGTCTCATTTTCCGTGTCTTGCCCCCGTGAAAGATATTACAAATATGTCCTCTTCTTCATCTTCCTCGAAGACCGGGCCACTCGCCGTCGCCTGGTCTCTCACCTCCTCTGTGTTTTTGGATACAGCTCTAACACTTGTATCCCGTCCCTTCTGCTCTCCTGGCTTATTCCTCCTGGACCTAGACACTTTGGCAAAATGATTTGACTTGCCACAACGGTTGCAGGACTGTCCTTTTGCCGGGCATCCTATGTTCGGCCGGTGTTCATACCCACAGCTTCCACAGGCCCTGTCACTGGGTCTGGCAGTGCTTGTCTTACGCTGCGCTGCCGGACGTGTTTGAATCGCATCCACTTGTTCCTCTTTCACCTGGACTACACAAGACGATGACGCAGCAGCTAGTGACTGACCTCTTACTGCCGCCATCGCATCCGCTCGTACTGCAGACAGTTCATGTGACCTTGCAAGAATCAGAATGTAATCGAGGGACATGCCCTGCTGTCGCAAAATCAGCTTCCTCAAAGCATTAGACCGGCACCCTTGAATGACTTGCGCTCGGATCTCCTCTTGTTGGTTGAGACCTGTGCACGAGCTCGCCAGCTTTCTCAACCTAGCATAGAACATATCCATCGACTCGAGTTCAGTCTGCTGGGCCTGTCGCAGTTTAAACCGTTCATAATCCGAGTTAAGTTGAGGGTCGAAGTGCCTGTTCAGAGCAGTTACCGCTGCGTCAAAATCAGCCTTGTCCCCTGTGTCAGGAAGCGAGTCAAAAAGCTCCTGTAGTTCATCTCCACCCATCAACAGCATTACCGACCTCCGCACTTCCCCATCCGTTTCCCTGGTTGCACGAAAGTAGTTTTCTAACCTGTTGATCCACAAGCGCCACCTGGGTGCAGCGGTAGCCGGGTCAATCAGTTGGCTAAACGGTGGTAACGAAACGATCGAGGAGTGAACCCTGTTGTTCAACTGTGCTGGGAGCTGGGGGTTCCCTGGTGGCGGTGGAGGATTGGCATCATCTTGTGGTGGGGCGCTCATCTTTGCCCCTTCTCACTCCTGTGATGTACACGAGGTGATGCTGTCCTTCCGTTTTTTTTTTTGTCTTTCCTTTACTGTCTCTTGGTGCAGCTTCTCCCCCTTCACCCCCTTTTCTTGCACTTTTGCCTGTGTGGAGGTATTCGTTTTCCCATTTTTTTTCCTTTAGTTTATTGAGCTTTGTTTTTTTTTTTTTGACCCCCTAGCCTCGGGGAAGACGCACGTGCACCGTGCGTCGCTTCTTTCCTCTTTTTTTTTGATCCCCTAGCCTCGGGGGAAGACGCGAGTGCAGCACGCGTCGCTCCTTTCACTTTTGTTTTTTTTTCAGGCCCTCCGGCCTCGCGGGAGACACGCAGCGCGCCCGGCTGCTCTGCCGCAGCACAGCGGCGCTTAGCAGCCGCGCGCCTGGCCAGGAAAGCACGCGTCTGCTTCTGCTGCTCTCGGGCAGCGAGGGACGCCCGGGGGTGGAGTGCTGGAGCTCCACGTGGTCCTTCTCAAGTGGGGGCGGGGCGCGGGGCGCGGCTCACCGTCTTCGGGCTTCCCGGTCGGGAGACCGGCTACAGTTTCTTCTGCGCTCGCCGCGAGACAGTCTCGCGCCACCAGCCTCTTTCGTGTTTTTTTTTTTTTCTCTCGGCAACCGGCCCGGCACCAGGATCGCGGCAGCCGACACTGCACCGCACTCCTCCCGGTACGTTCTTTTTCAGCTTGGCATCGACATTCTCTCTTGTATTCTCCTGTCGTGAAGCATTTAGATCCCGCTCGTCGCCAATGTAGATTGCCACACCCAGCACTGTAAATGATTACACGGAGACTGTGCTTACTTGCAAACACGCGTGGAACTGCGTCACCCGCAGTTCCTTCTTTATTTATACCCTCGTGCTCCGTGCCCCTCCCGGACACGCAGAGCACGTTAGGCACACAGGGAGAGCCCGCGTGGCTCTCCGTTAACTCTTTACATCCGTGATTATTTGTTTTTCAAACTTGTCTTTATTGCATATGCACACATCATATTACAGACGTCATATTGATCTGCATACTGAGTGTATTACAAGCACACAATGGTATAAATCACTGCAACCAATTAGTTAAGTGTTGTATATAGCATAATAGTGCATTAGCGTGGGCATGGGGCCCTTCCAGGACCTCTCCTTTTAGCTTCAGCTCTGTATGCCATACTGTATTTCAATTTAATGTGCGCCCAAGCTGCGGTTCGTCGTCATGAGCAGCTTTGCTATCAGCTTTTCTTTTCTGCAGTACTAGCACTTATCAAGCATTTTTTAAAACAGGTAACAATGAACTAAAAACAAAACCAACGTGTGGCAGTGGCCGATCAGCAAGTGGCATCTATTGTTCGCTTATTTATAGGGGTATGTGTGAGAACAGGGAAGAAGGGTGGTCGCCGGGAGCCACAATTGCTGTTCCAACGTAAGGGGTACGCAGTGATGATGCTGCTATGTGCAGCTACCAAGAGTAGTTGTCTGTCCCCCTTATCGGGCCTCTCCCTTCTCACTTAGAGTCATCTCTTCACCCGTTGCCTGTGACTGGCCGATGTGCGCAGTCGAGTGTCGCGCCCATATCTCTAAATCCCCATTCTTCATCTGCGGGCCATTTTTAGTCTCCTCTCCTTGGCTATCCACCATTCGCGTAGGTTCACTCTCCATTTGGTGAGAGTCGGGGTGGGACTGAGTCCAATGTATCGCAGTGCGGCACTTAGACAGCACCAGCCCCCGCAGGGCAAATCTGTGCCACATTTGGTCCCTTTTTTGGACGTTGGAATACACCAAGTAGGCTCAGCTTGACCAGTGTCTCCATCTGAACCCCCATGATCCTTCTCAGGTCATCAGTTATGTCGGCCCAGTAGCTTCAAAGCGTATGGCAATCCCAAGCCATATGTAGGAACAACGCTGGCCCGAATTTGCAACTTGGGCACCCGGACGAGCTTGTTGTGTAGATTTGTTGGAGCCTTTGGGAGTTAAGGTAAATACAGTGCAGGTAGTGGAACTGTGTAAGCGTGAACCGAGTATTGCTAGCCACCTCTCACACCTCTGCAAAAGCCTGTTGCTACTCTGCATCTGTAAAGGGGACCTGCAGGTCCTCGGACCACCTATTCTGAATCACCTTCATGTTCACACCACGGTCTGCTTTCAAAGCCTTGTAAATGCGAGATATCATTCCTCTAGTAGTACCTGGGTCAGATAGAAGCCGTAGCATATGGGATTCCTCTGGCTCCTTGGGGAAGGAAGGCCACATTGTTCGAATCGTGTGTGAAATCTTGGCATATTGTAGGAACTGGCAAGGAGTAGTTGATAGCAGCCCTGGGCTTCATCCGCTGTGAGGAACACCCTGTTTTGATACAGATCTCCAGTGCCTCTCATTCACCAGCATTCCATCGAGACAGGTCCATCTATCTGCCTAAAGCCCGGCAGTCACTTCAGTGGCAGAAGCTGTGTGTATGGGGTTCTGCGGAGTACCACCGCAACAATACGCTCCTACACCTCAACTACCTGGCGAACCACAAATGGGGCTTCAGGTGGGACTGCATTCCCCTAAATCAGTAATCCCGGAAGGTGGCCACTCCCTCGCACCCCACAACAGGGCCCTGTTTCCTGTCAGTCCCCCAGCGCACCATAACGTCACATATTGTTGAATCAATACATTTGCAGGTTGGGGACCCAAAGCCCCCAGCTGCATGTCCATTTTCAGTACCCCCCAGTTTTACTCCGCTCCGGCCGCCTGCCCATAGTAGGGATATCAGAGGCTATTTAGTTTGGTGAATGTGACCCGTGGGATGGGGCACATGGAGTTCTGCAGCACATAGAGGCAATGGGGCAGTAGGACCATTCTACTTAGGACCATTCTTCTCTTGATGAAGAGAGGAGGAACCAAATGGATGTCTCAAGGTGGCTGATCATCGGTCCTCTATTGAGGTCGTAATTGTCTGTGGCTGAATGAGCCACCTACATACTCAGGTAACAAAAATGGTTGCACTCCCAGTCAAGCTCTGTCCTGGGCAGGACCGCTGTGTCTACCCCAGCCAGGCTCACCACTGAGAAAAGGGTTGACTTCCTGTGGGTGATACATGGGGTGCCTACTGCTGCCCGTGCCTTGGTGCCCGCCATCGTGTGGAGCACATGGGAGAGTCTCTGCAGGTTCCTGTGTGTCCCCCTACCTGACATGAAGCCGCATTGGTCCTCATGAACAAGGTGAGTCACTATGGTCCCCAGATGCACCGCAAGGACTTTGGCGAGTATTTTGGCATCTTCTCAGAGCTTGGAAAGAGGTCGGTATAAGCTGGGATCCTCCGGGTCCCTGACCAGTTTTGGGAGCATAGCAATCTGGGCGTCTTGCATAGACACACCAGGAAGCCCCTACATCTGGAATGTCTCCTGCAGGCTAGGCATCAAGAGATCTGCGAACGCCTGGTAGTATTCCACTGGCAGTCCATCTATTCCTGGGGTCCTATAGCGTGCCATAGCACAGACTGCCGCAGGGAGCTCTTCCAGCAGGAGGGCTTCATCAGACCCCTGCTCTGTGCTTCTGTGAGGTGCAGGACATTGAGGTCCATCAGAAAATCTTTAAGGGCTTCCAGGGCTGCGTGTATCCCCTTGCCGTAAATGCCCGCCAAATGGTCTTGCAGCAGTGCATTGCTACTGGCCTGGGTAGTCGTTCTCGAACCGTCGAGGCACCACAACAATAGGATAAGGAGGGGGCACACCCTAAACGGCAGCCATGCCAGAAGGCTTCCCGAATTATCCTCCTCCCTGTGTAGCAACTGTTGGTATTCTCGGCTAGTCAGGCAATCTAATATATCCCACATCTTGTCAACATGGTGCTGTGCCTGCAGTATGGTGTTGCGGTGCTGCGCCATTGCAGGGCTAGGGTGCTGAAGATCTACCAGGACTCCCTCCGCATCCAATAGCTCCTTCTGTAGTTGTTGATGTGTACCACCGTTTCTAGTGAGGCATTCCCCTCAAGTCACCACCATCAGGGTGTCCCACTCCATCCCCCTTTTCCCGTGTACAACCAATTTGTGTCGAAGAACCACGTCGTCTCATTGCGGAGTTCCCCTCGGAGCAGCACGTCCTTTAGTGTCTAGGCTGCAGTTGCCATAAGGGGAACATATTCGGGGAAGCCAACGAAGCAGAGGTTACTCCTTGAGCGTCCTTCCATGTCTTCTGCTCTGCGCTCCAGAATCTCGGTTTTAAAGTGGTGAGCACAGTCTTAAGTGAGGTCACTTAATCTTGCAGAGAGTTTACAGGCTGCTTCGCGGCCAAAGATCTTTCAGCTACCGTGCAGAAAGACCCCCTCAGCAACCTAACATCAAGGCAGACAGCTTCAAGTTTGGCTTGAACAGCAGTGCTGGATGTTTCGATTGCTGCCAGGATCTGTGTTCTGGAGGGTTCCCAAGGTGCGTCTCAGTTCACGGGCAGCTCCCTGTGAAGGAGCTCTCCATTTCCTAGGGTCTCAGGTGCAGTATATTGGTCTGTTTTTTCCTACTGCGCTCCCTGTTGAGGTCTATCTTTCCCCATGGCTTTGGGCAGCAGGTATGGGCGGTAGGGATAAGCCAAACAGCAAAATAATCAGGCAGCTTCACCCTGCGTACTCTTTAAACATGGGGCCACTGTCCTGGGTGGCCAATGGACCTACCCCACCCCTATGGTGTCCCGGAGCAAGGGATCTGGAGCCCCAGCGGCTGCAGCAAGCAGCGATGTGCTGGCGGACTCAATTGCATGGTGGTGTTCTGTGTCAAAAACATTCTGGGTCTCTTCAGCACCAGCGTGATCTCCCTGTTACTTGGGTGCCAATGAAGCAGTCAGGGACGTAGTTAGGACCAGGTCACAGCCCATGCACAGTAACAGCAGTTTTCATTCAAGGGGGGGCAACAACACAGACGCCAACCCCCTGCCTGTTTCAAGGCAAGTGGATAATCACTGCAGCACTGTCGCCCTTGCAACCTATAGGTGAGTGACGGTAGCCCCTGAGTGGTGCTATCTCCAGCCACAATATCGCAAAGCCGCTGTGTTTTCTGTTGGCCCCTGTCTCCCACAGCACTTCGCAGCCACAGGCCAATCTTGGTTCTACCGGTTGTCCTGGCGCTGCCCCCAGGATCTTCCTCACCTCTGCGCCGGCAATGCTCATGGACGTCAGGCCTCTGGTGTCTTCCTCGTCAGACGGCTGTGCTGAATCCCCTGCAGGCCCTCAAGTGTGGGGGGGCGGCTCCGCGTGGCGGTACATTTGCATTGTCTATCTTTTCCTGTTTTTTTTCCCCCTTCTTTGCAATCCGGCCGCAGTAGCCCCACAGATCGGCAGCAGTCCCCGGCTCCCAGCCCAGCGCTGGTCCCTGTTGTGTCGTGAAGAAGCTAGTTTCCTCAGCAAGGCTGCCCCAGCAGGTGGTCGGTTAGGGCAAGCCATAGAGCCACTGCCACATCAGCGACCAAGCCGCCGGCTCGTCAGGCTGCATTCAGTTGTGGGCGACCTGCCACAGAAGGGACCACCACAGGCCAGGACCACAAACCTTGCTGCCGCCTAACTGTCTGGGAGGGCCTAGGTTGATCTGCTGTGCATGGCGTGGTAGGCAGAGGTCTCCGGTCAGGATATCACAGTTGGGTGGCAATTGTGGAGCTCACAGAAAGGCGACTGTCGAGGCCACCATCTTGGCCACGCCCCCCTCTCCACAATTCTTCATGTTCTGGAGACATGATGTCACCACTGTTAATTGCCTCCTTCAGGCCATCCTCAGTGCCTTTAGTGCCTTGATGCTGGTGGGACTGAAGATGCCAAGGCTGCCCAATTTATCCGAAATATGGCATCGTGGGCCGCAAGCCACACTGGCCATCGCCTTCTCTCAGCTGCACATCAGCGCACCTAACCAGGCCAGAGGTCTCCGAGGCCTGGCAGGTGCTGCAGCCCTGCACGAGTACAGCCAGCCACTTCTGCGCCTATCCACTTCAGTCTCCAGCTTCACGCCATGTAAGCTGTGTAAGCCTGTTCCCAGCCATGCCTTAGCTCGGCTCCTTCCGCCACACTTAAGCCTGGTCAGGTGCTTAGAGTTTTGGCGCTTTGATGGGAGAGCTGTTTTCTGGTTCTTCGTCAGCCGATAGCACGTGGTATTCAACTTCGATATGTGGTGCTTGGCCCAGAGGTTTTTCCGACCACTGCTTAACCACCGCCTCTTCCTGCTCGCATGCTTGCACTCTAACACTCTGACACAGGAACTGGAAGCCAGGTCCACAACTAACACTGGAGTTCTTGCCAGGTCTCACAAACAAAATTGGACAGCTTCGACCTCTGTATTATTAAGAGGTCTGCTCCCACTGTTCCTTCTACTTTAAGCCCAAAACTGGCAACACCTATGCTTAAAGCTATCACTGATTACTTTTTCAAGAACACAAGTGCCAAAGCCCAGGCAACAGCTTCAAACTCAATACTAGGCTCAGTTAGTACTAGTGGCAGCCAGAGGTGCACTGTTTAATGAAAATAGGAATGAAGCAACCACCTTGGATGCCTTGTGTAAGGGGTCATACCAGCAAATTTAAATTTAACAATGCTGCCTTGGAATCGGGCCATTGGTGGAGTTACGGTCGTCAGGTGATACACAGAATGAGGACCTAGCCCAATATAAATGACGAAATGGAGCTGGACAATCCAAGCCCTGTAGTAAGTTCCTCATTTGCATATGAATTTACTTTCCCCAGTGTGTCAGTTCTGTTTAAATCTCATTTGGTGGAAGTAGGCCCAGTAGGAAGCCTAGCTGGAAAACAGTCTGTAAACACAAGTGACGCTAATTGTGGGAGAAATGTACACTTGGGTTCTGCAGATTATGTCATTCTAAACGTACCTACAAGAAATAGAGCTGCATTAAATATGTCTTATTTCAAGGGATAGAGGAAACCATGAATGTGTTACAAAAGATTTTGAGCTCTATATTTTCATTACTTGAGAAATCGATAGCTGGGTCAGATCATAAATTAACCATACTGTCCCAGAATTTACAGGCTCTGACACATCCAGCGTATAAAGTCAGCTGCACAATGCAAAATGAAAGCTTATCTGCAACACTTAAAGTTCCTTTTGCAAAACAGATAACTCAGATAATCATGTCTTATCTTATGTATAAGTTCTAATTTCATTTAGTTTTATACTATGGCAACGTAGCAAAACAACATAGTAACACCATACATACTATCTAATACCAAAAGACTATAAAGGTATCTCACACCCCACACCCCTCCCCAGGTAGGTAAAGATTAACATGTAAAACACCATGATACAAATAAGCAGAATATGCTATGAATACCGATCTCCTCCATCCAGTCCTAAGCTTAACAAGTCTATTGCTTATGTTACTAGCTTGTCACTAAATCTACACATGCTGTAAAAATACATTACAATCCAAGTAATATTTGTTATATGGTTGAAACAACCCTTCATAAAGGTTCACCTCGGTTGATAAATGTCATAAAGTGCATTTGTGTCATAGCAGCAAGAAATCGTATAAGGTTTTATACGTTTTATAAGCTTATTAAAATCTTCTAGTAAAGCTTAGCTAATTTTGACATTACCTGTTTCTGTACCTAAGCTTATCTAAAACCTTTACCGGGGGTGATAACTAATTGCTAAAAGTTTGTAGTAGTGTATTTTAAATTACATTTGCAGAAATGTAAGAAATTATGATCCGAATGTCACAGTCTTTGTCTGATTAAGTTTAAACGAATGGTTATATCCAGCAGGCGTACCCCATAGTAAAAGTATTATAAAATAATTTAAAATACATTGAGCAAGTAAGTGAAGTGCGTAGCAGAATCATATATAATAGGTTACCCTTTTATTCAATAATCAACACCTGTACCTTTTACAGCAGAGGCTACCTCTACCCTCGTTTTGATAATTTCAAAAAAATTACGTAGTATAAAACATGGAGTTACAGTATCACATTTCATAACAAAAGTCAACAAAATATCAATAATTTTAACTTGCAACAGTCTAAAAACAGGTAATAAAAGATCTCTTCTTTCTTGAAAAAAGGCTCAACAGAATAGATGGAATTAGATGGATCCATGAATGAGGACCATTGTTACAGCCTGGACATATTTCTGATCCTCCTACTAAGTGAACTGGTCCAATTTTAGGCATCTTCCAATCGATGAACTAGGATACTTGCCCATTTTCCAAACACAGTTTCTTATGTATGGAAAAGTTGAGGTCGGAGACCACAAACCTCAAGTTCGTGTACATTGGCAGATGCTTTTTACAAAGAACTTAATCATTTTCTTCTAGATTGACATGGATATTGGACCTTGCTTCAAAATCAGTTTTCAGGTCCACAGATCACATAATTGTATGTAGATTAACCATCCAAGGTAGGTAAGGCTCCGACTGAAGGTGTGATTTTAATACATACCTTACTGATCCTTCTGTTGCAGTCATTATTCTTTCCCAATCCAAGCCAAGACTTCCATATATTTGTTTCTGATATTTCTAGATGTTTTATTTCTTTCTCTACCAATACCTTGGATCCATGTAACAGCAAGTTTAAGATTTTCAGGTTGTATATTTCACTTAACACTTCCACTGAATTATGGCCCAGTTCAAGATGATGCTTTGCTTCGCTGTTCCTGGGATCTGAAGTGACTTTTAAATTTAAGGTTCCTAATAAAAATCATGCCCAAATACCTTTAGTTGGTGACAAACTCAATCTGTTTACCGTTCAACCACAATTTTTGCTTAGATGTTTTTGACAGGTTCCTTGAAAAGGTCATTGCTTTCATTTAGCCACATTAATTATCAGATCATTCACAGCATAGTAGTTTGGCAAACACATCAAACAATCCTAACATGCCAACTAGTGTGAGATCCATTATGATATTGTCATCTGCCTAGAATAGAAACTTTATTTCAACCTGCCCCAGCGTTGGTGGAAAAGACTGGACCCCCCTATCAGACAATTGGAATACTATGTGTAACATCAACGGGGCCTTTCAATATAGTGGTAACCCTCTGTTGTAATAGACTACACAAGAAGTAAGGCAAGCCAGCTGCTGCCAGCAAGCCAGAACGGTGATGTGCCACCAATTGCACGGATATTGCTGGGGGATTTTTTCCTTCAAATGACTCAAACAAGTTAAACAAGTACTATAACCCATCAGTGACCAGAGAGACTTTGACTAACATTCAACTGCTCGAAGCTAAGCAGGGCGTTAGCATGAAGGGCCAAGAGCCATCCAAAGATTCAAACAATTGTGGTATTGCTTTAGGAAGCAGCGGTGATGCCTCAAGAAACAGAGCTGAAAAGTGTGCAGATAAAACTTGAACCTGTGCTATGTCTTTCAGAAGAAACTAATCAAAAAGAAGAAAGTCTAATCCAGCCTACAGGTCTAATTCAGAGACAGCCAGATGTTGTATATTCTATCAAGATTTTTTTTAAAGAGGTCCAAACTGCCACTACAGAGGTTGTAGAGGCTTTACACAGAAAAGTTAGAGAGATCCACAGATCAGATCTCTCTGTCTGTATCAATACAGCTACTCTGTGAAGAAAGAAATTCCCTGTCTCAACTTTATTGGTTTGTTTTTATGTGTAATTATTGAACCCACTGAATAGATCACAACTGTCAAATCTATTTGATGTCAGCCTCTCTTTGAGGATCACATAGCAACCTCTGCATCTATAGTGCAATACTTAGAGTATGACATTGATGAGGCAATTCCCAGAAATAAAAACTTTAAGTAAGCTGATCCTTACCAAGAAGGAAGGTACTAGATAGGTAGAAATATGACAACCAAATATTCCTAAATCGGCTGAAAAGATTGCCCTGGAAATGGGCCTTGACCACTACCTCTCCTAGACAGAACCTAATGCAAGAAAGCTTCCTCACTCATTATAAATTATATTTAACAACTCACCTCCCACATCTCTAGAGTTTCCGCAAATTAGAACAATAAAATATGGTACAGACATAATGAACCTCAACTCTTGTCATGGAATATTGCTGGCTTCTGTGCTAAATTGAAAAATCCAAACTGGTTAGCATTGTAAATGAGGCAGACATATGTTGCTTCCAGGAGACAAGGGCATTAACAGATAGGATTTCCGTATATTTCTAGAAAAGGGAACCAGAGGTTGACCTATGGCAGGGTTATCAGTCTTCATTTCAATTAAATTGCAAGTAATTACAGAATAGCTTCCTGTCTATGACATACCTTTGATTGCCTTGCAACTGTGACCAACCCAAGGAGCTTCAAAAATGAGATGTGGATATCATAAAGCTATACTTTCAATGAGGTTACAAGCATAGGCAGAACGGTTCTTTGATAGCAATGGAGAATGCCGTTGGGTCAGCTAGCAAAGAGCAAAAGTATGTAGTACACTATGCACTGATCATATGTGGTGATTTTAACACCCACCCCCCAAAAGAATTAGTAGAAGGTGCGTGCTTGGAAGAAAATGAAAATAGAGTTCTTCCAGAAAAACATATGCATGAGAACAGAAAACCAATGGAGTAAAACCAATGGAGTAAGTCATTATGACCCGTGGGTGGGTTATAATGTGGTGGCAGTACTGCCAACAAGCTGGCGGTACATACCGACACATTATGAGAATGGTGGGTTGGCACTTCTCCACTCATACCACCATGGTAGCAACCTCCAGGCCGGCGACCGGCACAATACCGGCGGCGGCATTGTGAGTCTGCCTACCACCATGGTTTTTGTATTAGCAATGCCACAAAAACTATGACCGTAGGCCCTACCGGTGACAGGGAATTCCTTCCCTGTCACCGGTAGGCGGCTTCTCCACTCCCCCAATACACACCTGACACCCCACCAGCCCCCAACCCCCTCCATCCAAAGCTCACCCCACACCCCTGTACACACACTAACCACCGTCCGTCACCGTGAACACTGCTGGATTTCTGCCCTTCTTGTGGCGGAAGTCCGGCAGTGCTCATAATATGGCGGCCGGATGGTAGTGGTGGTGGTATTTTGGGGGCCGTCACTGCAGCGGTAGGTGGTTTTTACCGCCAATGTCAAAATGACCACCTATATCTCCCTATTACTGGACACTGGCATGCGATTTTTAAGTGGTTCAGCACCTCCGATTGCCTGGCAGATTGTTCATTTAAGTTGGGAAGCAGTGAAAGCCTGAAAGATTATGCCGTAACCAACATAAAGGAATGGACTTCAATGACTGATTTAGAGGTATGGTGCAGGCCTGAGAGTGACCATGATCCTGTACTAGTAAGCTTGGCATCTGACTGTTTTAAGGCCAACCCACTATACAAGTATACATCAAAATATACAGTGGACTTATTAAAAAAGTTGAAACGAAAGGTCCAAACGATGAAATGAAAAACAAAAATGCTAATGGTTGTCTAGCCTTATTGGCAGTATTAGCCAACACCATAGAATCAATTATAGAAGCCAATCAGGGTGGATACAAGTCATTTTGTGTAATTGTAAACATAATCAGGAGCACAATGGCACCTGCCTGGACAACACTGAAACTTGAGAGGCAAATCCAAAAATGGAAATGATGTCTTTGATTGGTTCAATGCAGAATGCTAGGCATATAAAAAAATTCTGGATTTAGTAATCAGTGGCGATCAGCCAATGTTGAAGTATAATTCTTGGATTTGAGAAAAAACTATAAGAAGTACTATGAGAGAAAACGATAGCAGCACAAGTTAGAATCTGGCTCAAACCTTTTGATGAAGCAAACTAGAATGACATCAGATGTTTTTAACATGGTATCATCAAGCTGCAATGAACAAAATCAGAAGACAGAACACTATATTAGAGCAAAAAAAGTGGGTTTCCCACTTTGAACACATATGCAATCAAGAGGACAACACATGTTGGCCACGCTATACAATCCAGAACCCAATACAGATTAGCCCGCGCTAGAAACTACAAGCCTTGGCAATATAGAAGTGATAATCAGTCTGGGTGTTCTCCCCCTTAACGTGGCAAGAGCAATAAGAGAAGAGAAGGGCAACAAATCTACAGGCCAAGATCTGGCCCATGTAGATTTCTTTTAGCAGATCCAAAATATTGGGAAGGCCCACATCAGGTCTATGTAGATTTATTTTAGCGGATCTAACATACTGGGCTGATATCCTTATCAACATTTATAACATGCTTGATATGTTTATAATGTGCTAGTTATGTCAAATTGTATTCCAGTGTCTTAGCATTTTGCCATTTGAGTCCCGTTGCACAAAAAGGAAGCCACAGAGACCCAGTAATTACATGCCCATTTCCTTACAGGATGGAGTGCGGAAAATCTTAAGACATTTTCTCTTAAATCATTTGCAAGGTTAGGTCGATACAAATTGCATTCTAAGTGATTGCCCAACTGGATTTAGAAAGGGGTTTGTAACTATAGAATAAATATTCCGCTTGCATTCAATATGTTCATTAAAAGTTGTTATTAAGGAAAACCTACTGTTCCTGACATTCATTGATTTAAGATCATCTTTTGACCTACTGTGCAGAACTAATCTTTGGAGTACTCTTCTTTATCTGGAAATTGATCCTCTTCTGCTAATAGCAATTAGAAGTCTTCACACCACAAATACACCAAGGGCCTCTTTTGGGTCTAATGGGGAATGCAGTGCATCCTTCTCAAAGCCATCAGAATTATGCTAAAGGTGTGTACTGATCTCCCTAGTATTTTTTCCTTTATAAATGGTATTTTTAGGTATTAGGAGACTTCTATCTTTAATAACAATACAGTGAGACTATGGCCCTCATTATGACATTGGCGGTAAGTTCCGCTTACCATCATGCCGACTGCGGCAACATACCGCCGCAGTGGCGGTTTACCGCTACCCATATTATGACACATAGCAATCTGTCACTATACAGACACACACACAAGTCCGCCAGCCCAAAGGTCAGTGATAAACTGGGGGTACCAAAATGCACACCGATACACCAACAGAACTACGCCCACAATATTATGACCCATGAATCAACGCAGCAGACATTCAACCACACTAAACCATTGGCGGTACATACCGCTGCTCTCAAAATAAACACAACCTAACAAAACTACACTACATTGGACAATTCAAACTACACACACCTGACACACATACACACACCACACCCACATACCCACAACACTATAAAACACAAAACCACACTACCCACAACCCCTTATGACTCAAAAATATTGCCAACTGAGAGACAGACCAACAGCACCCACAGAACCAGAGAAACAAAACACCATCCACTTACCTCACAGCCCACACCCCAACACATCACCCCACACACCCTCACACACACCACTCACACTACACCCATGGCACCACAACGACACCCCAGATTCTCAGAGGAGGAGCTAAGGGTGATGGTGGAGGAAATCTTCCTGGTAGAGCCACAGCTATTTGGATCACAGGTGCAGCAGACATCCATTGACAGGAAGATGGAGCTATGGCAGAGGATCATGGACAGGGTCAACGCCGTGGGACAACACCCAAGAATAAGGGATGAAATCAGGAAGAGGTGGAACGACCTACAGGTTAAGGTGCGTTCCATGGTAGCAAGACACCAGATAGCATAACAGAGGACTGGCGGTGGACCCCCACCTCCTCCCTCGCCAACTAACAACATGGGAGGAGCTAGTCTTGGCAATACTGCATCCTGAGGGCCTGGCAGGAGTAGCAGGGGGACTGGACTATGGTAAGTCAACTCTTTACTACTTTCACCCCCCCTACCTGCATGCCATCACATACCCCCACCCTTACCCTCACTCCCATCACTCCACCACTTTCCACACACCCCAACATCACAACCCACCCATCCCAATACCAAGCCCTTCATGCACCACCAATGCATGGACACCACTCACAGCCCTGCATGGACACCCATCACCAAAGCATGCACACCTGAGACAATCACCTAGCCCACCAAATCACCACGCACACAAGCCTAAGCTGCCAGGGCAATAACAACCATAGAGAGCAACACATCCATGCACAAGATGGCACACAGAGAATCACTAACACTGCATTTACATCCCCACAGGTCCCCCACACAACGTCACCAGACAGGAGGTGCCAGCAACATCCAGCCCCCACCCCCCCCCCCAGAAGAGGCCCACAGTGATGACAGCAGCTCTGCATGCCTGGATCAGGATGACCAACCTGGCCCATCAGAGACCTCCGGACAGTCGGTTACCCAAGCACAGTCCCATAACACCACAGAACCTCCATCCTCAGGAAACACCACCACGGGACCCACCCAGCAGGCCCATCCCACTGCCCCCAGGACACGTCAATCAGCAGTGTGTCCACCACTACAGGGACTCCAGGCCACCCCACAAACACAAGACGATCAGGGACCTGGGGTCAGATGCAGTGGGCACACGGTTCAGAGGCACAGGACAGCAGGGAAGCTGGGAGGACTGCTGTGCGACAGGTGGAGGACAGGCCCAGGGAACCGACTCTCCACGAGGCACTCACCAGCATCCTGGGAGTACACCACCATTCCCAGGAGATTATGGTCCAGATACTGGATAACTTGCAGGAGACCCAGCGGCTACAGGAGGGGCAGTACCTGGGGATCAGGGAGGACCTGAGGGACATCTGAGGGGCAGACATGGCCAACACCATGAGGGAGGCAGTGGCACACCAACGGGCCCTTGACACTAGCCAAACCGATGAACAGCCTTCCACCTCCACTGATGCTAGTGGACAGGAGGCCCCACCACAGGAACAACAGGTCATCAGCACCCCTGCCCCTGCAGAAGGAGAACCACCGCGTAAACAGTCCCTGCGATCCAGGCAGAAGCCAGAGGATATTGCCAAGACCCCTGCCAGGAAATAAGACTCTCCTGAATGTCACCCATGTGTCCCACTCCGACACCCTGTCCACCTTGAACTGCCATTGCCCCACTTCCTATGCCCCCTTGGACAGTGCACCTGTGATACAAATAGACTGGAACTTTACCCTGGACTCTCCTCCACCACCATCCCAGCCCATTGCAATACCCCATCCACTTATTAGCACATAAATAAACACCCTTGTAAAAAATACAAGTATAGAGTCTGTTGATTGAACTATGTATTCGTTTAACAAGCTGTAAACATTGCAATTCAGCTGTACAGTAATGTATACATAGGTATGACCTGTATTTGGCTGCAGTCAACACACCAGGAGCCAGAGTGGGGCATAGATATCTGAAAATAGACATGCCAAAGGGTACAGTAAGTGGCCATAATAGTGGGAATATCAGCCTGCCAGTGACAATATCCAATACAAAACTGTCAATGGAAGGTGAAGTTACAGTGTCTTACCTGTGTGTCACTGGAAGTACTGTTGTATGATTGCTGTTCTATTGTCCACATCCTCATCCTCTGCCTCCTCTTCGTCACTGTCCACAGGGTCCACTGCTGCCACACGACTATCTCCAGCCTCCTTCTCCTGCAGAAAAGGCACCTGGTGACGTAAGGCAAGGTTGTGCAACATACAACATGCCACGATGATCTGGCAGACCTTCTTGGGTGAGTAGCACAGGGACCACCTGTTAGATAGAGGCACCGAAACCTGGCCTTCAGGAGGCCGAATGTCCTCTCAATTATTCTTCTGGGTCGCCCATGTGCCTCATTGTAACGCTCCTCTGCCCTTGTCCTGGGATTCCTCACTGGGGTCAGTAGCCAAGAGAGGTCGGGGTAACCAGAGTCACCTGCAAATATCATGGGATACCTGTTAGCCAAACACTAACCCTTAGGGCCAACCCCATAACCATACACCAACATATACTGGGTGGGAACCATGGGCTCACCTATTAGCCACACCCGGTGCCTCTGGAGTTGAGCCATCACATATTGGATGCTGCTATTACTCAGGATAAAGGTATCAAGCACAGACCCAGGATACTTTGCATTGACATGGGAGATGTACTGGTCCGCCAGGCACACTATCTGAACATTCATCGAATGAAAGCTCTTTCGATTTCTGAACACCTGTTCATTTCTCCGGGGGGAGGGGAACAAATGAAATATGTGTACCATCAATTGCCCTAATAATGTTGGGGATATGTCCCATTGCATAGAAGTCAGCTTTCACTGTGGCCAAATCCTTCACCTGGGGGCAAACAATGTAGCTGTGCATGTGTTTCATCAGGGCTGACAACACTCTTGTTAGCACTATTGAGAACATTGGCGGTGACATTCCTGCTGCCAAGCCCACTGTCACATGGAAAGAACCAGTTGCCATGAAATGGAGCACAGATAGCACCTGCACAAGAGGGGGGATCCCAGTGGGGTGACGAATAGCAGTTATCAGGTCTGGCTCCAATTGGGCACACAGCTCTTGGATTGTGGCCCTGTCAAGTCTGTGGGTGAGGATAATGTGCCTGTCCTCCATTGTTGCCAAGTCCACCAGGGGTCTGCACATGGGGGGATGTCTCTATCTCCTATTCATCTGCAGCGGTTGCAATCTAGGGGGCAAAACGATGAGCATCTGATCAGTGTTCCACATTTCCAAAATGTACACTGCATTGCATGTTGTGACTGAAACAGTTATGTTTTTGGATAGGCCCAAATGGTGCCTATGTGTACTGTGACGCAGTTAGGTGCCATGGCCTGCCACCCCCCGAAATGGCATCCGCCTGTCCTGTGTAGAGAGACAGGTGGAAATGAGGTAATGCCGCTGACGTTGTGCTCCATTGCGGGAGGTGTCGAGTACCGCCGTGCAACTCCTCATTGGTTGTCTATGGGCCCTATGGGTTACAGTGGCCAATGGTGATGTACGCCAGTGGTGACGGTACGCACCGCCGCGGACGTGACCGGCATTTTCTAGCTGTTCTCTCGCTTGCTACCTGACCTTCAACAGGAGAGGACCTACACTGCAAGTGCTGCTGTGACCTGTGTCTGGAACCGACCATGGCTCTTGGGAAAGGGCCCCTGCCTTCACCACTGAGAAGTTGGAGAGATTGGTGGGTGGGGTCCTACCCCAGTACCGAATGCTGTATGGGCGTCCAGACCAACAGGTGAGTACACTGGGAGCATGATGCACGCAGCATGAATGCCTGGAGTGCTGTGTGTGAGGGCCTCGTGTAAGTGGGGGTGGAAGGGTCCTGGGCAGCGTGCTGCATGTATGGTGGGCAAGGTCTGTGCGTAAGGGGATGTGAGGGATATGGTGGGCCATGAGTGTAACAGGCTGGACTGTATGGCTGATACCTTTTTCTATATTCATTTCTCTGCAGGTCAGTGCCCATCAGAAAAAGGATATATGGCGTGCCATCGCCAAGGACATGCAGACCCTGGGGGTCTACGCAGGCGGAGCACCCACTGTTGCAAACGGTGGGAGGACGTGAGACGCTGGGCACGGAAGACAGCGGAGGCCCAGCTGGGGATGGCCTCCCAACGAGGAATGGGTGCCCGTCAAAACCTGACCCCCCGATGTTCCGCATACTGGCGGTGGCTTATCCAGAGCTAGATGGGCGCTTGAGGGCATCACAGCAGCCACAAAGGGGTGAGTACAGTTTCCCAATATACTACTTGCACGTAGTGGGGTGGTCTCCGGGTGGAGATGTGGGCCTGTGGGTGCCCCTAGCCCAGGCAGGACATTGCATGGTAGGTCCCATGTTGGGCGGGGTTCTGATGTGAAATTCCTCCAACCAAGCTAGTAGGCCTCCACTAATGGGCAGGGGTCTGTGGGTCTCAGGTATGCTTCTATTGGCCATAGGTATGCGTGTCCTAGGGCTGGTGACTAGCATTGTAACTTGTAGTGCATTGCATAGTGTGTAGGCCTGTTCCCTGTGTGAGTGTGCTGTGTACGCCAACGGTGGTGTTGGTGCAGCCATTGACCAATTGTATCCCCTCCTTTTTGTTTTGTCACCCTGTCCTTATGTGCATTAGCATCATCTGGCGGAGAAGCAGAGGCACCGGCGACGGAGGGAGCTGCATCCCACAGGGCCCAGGAAGCCGAATCCACTGACGGTGAGGGCACCAGTGGGACGGAGGGTGAGGGGAGCACTACAGCGGATACAGGAGGGGACAGTTCTGACAGTGATACCTCCTCCGATGGAAGCTCCCTGGTGGTGGCGGACACCTCTTTGCCCACCCCAACTACAGGTACAGCAACCACCCCCCGTACGAGTACTGCCCTCCCAGCAGCCCCTCAGTGAGTTTCCTGTGCCCGCTCACCTAGGAGGGTGGGCATCTCCTTCACCCCAGGCACCTCAGGCCCTGCCCCGGTTAGCCCTGCTGCCCTGAGTGAGGAGGCTATTGACCTCCTGTAATCCATCTCTGTTGGGCAGTCAACCATAGTGATTGCAATCCAAGGGCTGGAAGGCCATTTGCAACAAACAAATGCATTCCTGGAGGGAATAGCCATAACCACTGACAGTGTGCCTGCACCAACTGCCAAAGGGAAGGGCAAGGAGGCACCACTAGCTGTGAAGGGCAAGGGCAAGGAGGCACCACCAGCTGTGAAGGGCAAGGAGACACCACCAGCTGTGAAGGGCAAGGAGGCACCGGCAGCTGTGAAGGACAAGGGCAAGGAGGCACCACCAGCTGTGAAGGGCAACGGCAAGGAGGCACCACCAGCTGTGAAGGACAAGGGCAAGAAGGCACCAACAGCTGTGAAGGGCAAGGGCCAGGAGGCACCACCAGCTGTGAGGGACAAGGGCAAGGAGGCACCACCGGCTGCCAAGGTGAAGGACAAAGAGGCACCACAAGCTGGGAAGGGCAAGGGTCCTGCCCCTGCAGGCAGGAAGGTCAGGTGGCCTGGTGCAGGGACAGAATCTGAGCCCCCACCACCAACCATGGTGGTTCAGTTGTCCGAGGCTGCAGGGGAAGGGTTGGAGCCTCCCCCCACCACGGGCATTCCCGACACCAGCACCGCCACCAGAATCACTGCCTGCAGCAGTGCCAACAGCAGTAACCCCAGTGGGCAGTTGTCCGCGGCTGCAAGGGACGGGCAGGAGCCTCCCCCCCACCACTGCCAGCACCGCCAGCAGCCCCAGTGGGCAGCCGCCCGAGGCTGCAGGGGACGGGCAGGAGCCTCCCCCCACCACTGGCATCCCGTACACCAGCCCCACCACTGCCACCACTGAGCAGCTGTCACTGCCGGCGGGCAGTGTGTAGTCCTGCCTCAATTGACTGTAGTGCTTCCTGGCCCCTGCAAATCCTGTGGGTGTGACACCCAGGTGAGAGACTGTGACCTTGCACTCCCCATGTGCTGCATCACAGGGCCCAAAGCCCCCTCCAGAACCAGAGGAAGAAGCCATCCACACACACCCTCCTTGCCAGGATGAAGCACATTGGGCACAAAGGCCCCTCCAGAACCAGTGGAAGAAGCCATCCAAACACCCCCTCCTTGCCAGGATGAAGCACACTGGGCACAAGGCCCCCTCCAGAACAAGTGGAAGAAGCCATCCACTCACCCCATCTTCCACAGGATGAAGCATACTGGGCACAAAAGCCCCACCAGAACCAGTGGAAGAAGCCATCCACACGCCCCCTCCTCCACAGGATGAACCCCACGGGGCACAAAGCCCCCTCCAGAACCAGTGGAAGAAGCCATACACATACCCCCTGCTTGCCAGGATGAAGCACACTGGGCACAAGGCCCCCTCCAGAACCAGTGAAAGAAGCCATTCACTCACCCCATCCTTCACAAGATGAAGCACACTTGACACAAAGCCCCCTCCAGAACCAGTGGAAGAAGCCATCCACTCACCCCCTCCTTGCCAGGATGAAGCACACTGGGCACAATGCCCACTCCAGAACCAGTGGAAGAAGCCATCCACACCCCCTCTCCTTGCCAGGATGAAGCACACTGGCTACAAAGCCCCCTCCAGAACCAGTGGAAGAAGCCATCCACAGACCCCCTCCTTGCCAGGATGAAGCACACTGGGCACAAGGCCCCCTCCAGAACCAGTGGAAGAAACCATCCACTTACCCCATCCTCCACAGGATCAAGCACACTGGGCACAGGGCCCCCTCCAGAACCAGTGGAAGAAGCCATCCACTCACCCCATCCTCCACAGGATGAAGCACACTGGGCACAAGGCCCCGTCCAGAACCAGTGGAAGAAGCCATCCACATACCCCCTCCTTGCCAGGATGAAGCACACTGGGCACAAGGCCCCCTCCAGAACCAGTGGAAGAAGCCATTCACTTTCCCCATCCTTCACAAGATGAAGCACACTTGACACAAAGCCCCCTCCAGAACCAGTGGAAGAAGCCATCCACTCACCCCCTCCTTGCCAGGATGAAGCACACTGGGCACAATACCCCCTCCAGAACCAGTGGAAGAAGCCATCCACACCCCCTCTCCTTGCCAGGATGAAGCACACTGGCTACAAAGCCCCCTCCAGAACCAGTGGAAGAAGCCATCCACAGACCCCCTCCTTGCCAGGATGAAGCACACTGGGCACAAGGCCCCCTCCAGAACCAGTGGAAGAAACCATCCACTCACCCCATGCTCCACAGGATCAAGCACACTGGGCACAGGGCCCCCTCCAGAACCAGTGGAAGAAGCCATCCACTCACCCCATCCTCCACAGGATGAAGCACACTGGGCACAAGGCCCCCTCCAGAACCAGTGGAAGAAGCCATTCACACCCCCTCTCCTTGCCAGGATGAAGCACACTGGCTACAAAGCCCCCTCCAGAACCCCCTCCTTGCCAGGATGAAGCACACTGGGCACAAGACTCCCTCCAGAACCAGTGGAAGAAACCATCCACTCACCCCATCCTCCACAGGATGAAGCACACTGGGCACAGGGCCCCCTCCAGAACCAGTGTAAGAAGCCGTCCACTCACCCCATCCTCCACAGGATGAAGCACACTGGGCACAAAGCCCCCTCCAGAACCAGTGGAGGAAGCCATCCACCCCCCCCCTCCTTGCCAGGATGAAGCACACTGGCTACGAAGCCCCCTCCAGAACCAGTGGAAGAAGCCATCTAAACCCCCCTCCTTGCAGGATGAAGCACACTGGGCACAAGGCCCCCTCCAGAACCAGTGGAAGAAACTATCCACTCACCCCATCCTCCACAGGATGAAGCACACTGGGCACAGGGCCCCCTCCAGAACCAGTGGAAGAAGCCATCCACTCACCCCATCGTCCACAGGATGAAGCACACTGGGCACAAAGGCCCCTCCAGAACCAGTGGAAGAAGCCATCCAAACACCCCCTCCTTGCCAGGATGAAGCACACTGAGCACAAGGCCCCCTTCAGAACCAGTGGAAGAAGCCATCCACTCACCGCATCCTTGCCAGGATGAAGCACACTGGGCACAAGGCTCCCTCCAGAACCAGTGGAAGAAGCCATCCACACACCCCCTCCTTGCCAGGATGAAGCACACTGGGCACAAAGCCCCCTCCAGAACCAGTGGAAGAAGCCATCCACACCCCCCTTCCTTGCCAGGATGAAGCACTGTGGGCACAAGGTCCCCTCCAGAACCAGTGGAAGAAGCCATCCACTCACCCCACCCTCCACAGGATGAAGCACAGAGCCCCCTCCAGAACCAGTGGAAGAAGCCATCCACTTACCCCTTCCTTGCCAGGATGAAGCACACTGGGCACAAGGCCCCCTCCAGAACCAGTAGAAGAAGCCATCCACTCACCCCTCCTCCACAGGATAAAGCACACTGGGCACAAAGCTCCCTCCAGAACAAGTGGGCAAACCACCCACTAGAGACACTGTGGCTTTGCACTCCCCAGGACCAAGCAGTGGGCAGACCACCCACTTGAGCGACTGTGGCTTTGCACTCCCCAGGACAGTGTGATGGGCATGTATCCCCCTCCAGGACCAGTGATGTTGTTTCATCTTTCGGCTGAGGTGCCCCCCGTTCCCCGTCCCCCTGAGGTGCCTGTGTATTTTCGACCTGATGCCCCTGCAGTGTTCTCGCTGTGTTGATGCAGGAGTCAAGGGGGGCCTTGGCCTATGTGATGTGGCCCACGGACATTGTGGACTGGGCAGTTACCCTCCATTTGTATACACGTATATACTGTTTTCATTTTGATGGACATATTTATAGTATTTTATCTTATTACAGTCACTTTAATCAATTCCTTTTGTTCTTGCGTTATACCTGAGGGGTACAGGGTGGATATGTAATGTTTGTGCATCTGTTTGTGTGTATGGCGCTGGGGTGGGGGTGTTGCGTGTTGCATGTGTGTCACTCTCTTTTTCCTCCCGCCTCCCTTGTGTGCTAGGCGGCAGTACTCACCGCGGTCGTCCGCTTACTACGCACCGGGATACCAGATACACACAAGACTAGATTACATTTTTTGTGACTCACTTTTTTGGTCTCGTATCTGTGGTTCTGAATATCTAGGCAGAACACTATCCGATCATAATCCCCATAAAGTTACTTTCCAGTGGGGCAAATATAAACTACCAATCCCAAAGTGGAAGTTACGGGTGGAAGCGCTGCAAGACGCAGCATATAAAGTTACAATAGATACCACCATCGCTGAGTATTTTAAGCAAAACTCAGGCTCTGTAGGTGACCTCAAAGTGGAATGGGATGCGATGAAGGTGGTTTTGCGAGACCATTGCATGGCTACCTCTTTGGGGGGATGAAATCTACCTTTACACATAGAATATTGAACCTTGAACATGACATACGTAGGCTGGAAAAGGAGGCTATATGTGACCCCCTAGCATGGCCACTGTTGATGGCTCAGCCCTGTCAACATCGGTAAGAACTGCGGTGTCTAGATAGCGTAGACTATAAAGCACACCTGACCCATATGACAACATAAAGAAGGGGACAAACCAGGGCGCACACTATCATGGCTGCTGCGCTCAGAAGCGCCCAGGACGGTTGTGGGGGCGATTCGCAACAACAGGGGTAAAGTGGTAAACATTCAGGAAGCAATTAATGAAAGCTTCACACAGTATTATGAAACATTGTACTCTCCACCGCCTGCCCCTTCTGTTTCCCATATTCACTCATTTCTGCAAGATCTGCCCTGCCCACCTTGAAACGGCAGCAGGGCAGTTCCTTGCTCATGCAGCAGTGCAAGCAGTGATAGGGAAAATCTGGCGGTTGGGCCTATCAGAACCCACAATACATCAGGGGCTGCAGTACATACGAACACAAGGTTCAGAGAGGAGGGCGGTCTCTAACCTCTACACAACACTAAGGGGGGCAGGGTGTGCCACATCCCTGTAGCAAGGCTCGATGGGACGACTGTTTGGGCATTGACTTGACCGAACAGCAATGGAGAATGACACTGGAGCGTGTGAGATAAGTTTCACGGAACGCCAGATTGAAATATTCACAATTCAATTGTGTTCATCAAACTTACCTAACACACATCACCTACATAGTATGTTCCCAGGAGCTTCCCCTTCATGCCCAAGGTGCAGCCATGAAGATGCTACTTTTTTACATATGACGTGGGAATGCCCGGAGTTACACAGCACATGGTCACATATAGTGCAACACGTATCGGACATTATAGATGTACGCCTCCCACTGGACCCACTCTTTGTCTATTGGGAATAGCTAAGAGAAACAAACAGAGTAAACATTATCTAAAATGTGTAGATCTTGCATTTGTGCTGTCCAAATGACCTATTGCTATGTCTTGGAAAGCACAGCCAACACCCCAGTGTGGAGAACTGGTTACACGCAGTATCCCACTGGGCTGCGGCAGAAGCTAAAGCATTAGAGCAGGACCGACGTTCGCAGGGTAGATTTGGGGTTACAACACTCTGTGACACCTATATGATGAAACTGGCCAACAAAATGGCCCCCCAGGGGAAATGAGGATACCAGCCCACAAGGCTCACCCCTGCCAACAGTGAGACCTTCCACTGCACATCCAGCCATTAGGTGATAGTACTCTGTGCCAATTAGAGTCCCGGCTCTCTCTTCTGCCTCTGCCCCTCCCGTCCAGATGCTGCGTACTTACTCAGCTCCCAAGGTCCTTGATGGGTGGGGAGGGAAATGCACCTTATGTGTGCGCTGGGCGGACACTTTGAACGTCGCAAGGGGATCATTGATCTCCAATCACTCACTCTCCACTCCGCCCCGTCCCCCCTCGATTCAGGTGATTCCCCTTCCCCTCCGAGAGTCTCTGTTGGGTGACTTGTGGATACCCTCTATCCCTGAACCGTACATACCAGACATGTTAAGTAGTTCTCATCTTCACCAGGTTTTGTTCCCTATACCCTTATCACTTATATAAGGGCTCTATAGTAAGTGACACCAGCCAACCACGTTATGAAGTGTGTTATTATGGAATTGTGACACATGGTTGGGACAAACTAAACTAGAAGATTAATGTATACCTAATTATGGCATTGACATGCAGCAACACTCCTGGTGCAACAAACCTACTTTCCTTTTCTAACATGATCACCGTGGAAGTTTTTGTGGCACCACAATAAACAATGTGCAAGTCCATTAAGCCTATTTGTTATCTTGCAGTGGGAAAGTTACAGTGTGGAGTGGGATGCCTTGAGCTGTCAAGGGAGCATCCTCTTCTCCGGTCCTACACACTGTAAATATCAGCTGTGCAGAAGTATCAGAGTGCGTAATTTGTTTAAAAGAGAGATTGAAACAGAAATACTGCATAACATAAGGCTAAAGGCACAACTCAGCTTTAGAAATCAGTATACCTTCAGTGGTACTAACACGGAGGTAGGTAATCAATGCAGAAAAGAAGCCCCAAACCAGCAAGTGGACATCTGGCCCTATAGCATTTAAACCAACAACCAACTAGGTATAAGCCTTATGAGGCTAATATTAAGATTACCACTAAGCAAAATGCAGGTGTAGGCCCAAGAATGCCCATGTTGTTGTATTACTTAAGCAAATCCATAGGCAACTGGAGTAGGGGTGCTGGATGTGTTGCAGCACCTCTAAAATAACTATGCTCCAGTTCTGAGAATGAATGAGCATTAAAGGTGATTTTACATTTTGTTCTTAACTTGTCACATTTGCTGTACTTCAAGGACAGAGGTCAAATGTCAGGCTAATCTTCTGACAAACGGCTGCTTATCCTTTCAACTAAAAGATTGGCCTTTACTTTTCTTTCTTTGATTGCAAGGCATGAATAAAATTAATATTGTGATAGACATGCTGGTCTGAAAGGAAAGGCTGTAGGATGCTGTTTTTACAAACACACAACAAAATGTAATTTTCACAGATTATTGTTTGTGCATGCCATAGTTTTAGCATTTAAACTGCATATCTGTGCAGTTATTCCATGGAAGTGTGCTGTCCATAATATGACAGCGTGCTACAACATTATGCTTTAGTAATATATTTGTGACAGTGTGCTCCAAAATGCAGCACCAGCTACATACTAAACCCTTAACGCTCTCCTGCTGGAGGGGCATGACTCATTTGTGACACTTGCTCTTTGTGTAACAGTCGGATTTTTAAGAATTCCTGTGAGTTCAATGATGTACCATTGATGGCAGCACCCTCACTCTGAAAATTGTTCCATTGAGCAAGTCACATCCACTTGATAACCCAGGACAAACCTCTCTGCATCCACTGATTTACAGGCGCTTGGCATGATAAATTAATTATCTTTATGGGTAGGGTGAAGAGAGAATACGGACTGACTTGGACAAAGTTATTAAACTCTCAGTCTGGAAAAGTACATGAGAAAAGCTGTACTGGCCTGCACAGAATTCAAAAGCTTTGTTTGGCAGGGTTGAAGAGGGATGCAGGACTGACTTTAGCAGTATTGGAATGGGAGAAGGGAGGAGCAGGACTGGCCTTGGCAGGATTAATAAATACTCTGAAGAAGAGAGAAGTAGAAATAGCCTGGTTAGGATTAACAAACCCTCTAAAGGAGAGAAGAGAGGCACAGGACAGACCTAGACAGGACTTGTAACCATTTCGGCTGCAAGCAGAAAAGAGTCGCAGGACTGTGACTCCCCTCCCCCTCAACTTCACCGGAAAGCTTGCTTTCCTTTATGTGCCTGTGATCCCCCCAGATAGACACGCCTAGCCCCAGGTAGGTTTTACCTTCATTTTTTAGATCGAGCCTAGGCAGCGCATGCGCTGTGTCTGCGGGACATGTTGTGTTCAGTATATGGGCTTTAACAATGCCCACTCTTGCATTCGTTCTTTGTTGTGCTTGTCTTAAATGCTTCAATTATATTGGTTTCTTGTGCTAAATGTCCCTCCTTTGCTTATTAAGTTCCTGCCCAGGGAGCTTTCACTAAGAGAACATTTTTGCCACCTCCATTCTCCCGTCTGGTCTCGGTTTTGCCTTTCATCCCACCCACAATCCTTTTTCCTCGCAGCTGGTTTTCTTCTCCAGCTGGCACTGGCTCCCTCAAAGCTATTCCTTTTTCACTCCCTCACTTAAACCATAGTGTCAGAGAAAGAGGGAAGGGGCAGTGGATTTATCTTCCCCATCAAACACACATGCACAAACACCCACTCACTCACACCCTCACTCGGCACCCGCCGCTCATGCAGGGGTTATTGAGATTCTGTTTCATCAGAGCCTCGGGTCTGTCATACTGTCAGCATTCCCTCACGTAAAAAAAAAACATAGACTCCAACAGGCTTGATTGATCCCACGTCTGGCAGTGAGTTGCAGACGCTGTTGTAAGAGATTGTAAACAAAGATACGAGTGCGTCTGCAATTGGAAACGTATTGCATGTAAATCACCAGAGGTGAGATGGGGTGCATTGGCATAGCCAATAGGTCTCACCTTTGGGACCTTACAAGTGTTTAACCATGTGTCAGTGTGCTGCATGGCTCAACACTTATAAAGTCCAAAGACGAGACCTATTGTCTATGCCAATGCCTGCCTTTTTTTATTGAGGTTTTATTTTATCGTTATCCCTCTTTTGCTATCTTGATCAGTTTTCTCAAGAGTTTCATGTTTCTTTTGCCCCACATATTTAACTCAGATTTTCTGGGATTTTTGGCTCCCTTCCACGTCCTCTCCGTATACTCTGGGTCCTCTTCTTAGTGGCTCAGGACATGGGAATACCTGGGCCCCTCAAAGAAAATGATATAACAGGTATAAATGATAAGAGATATTAAGGCTGCCTCCTGCCTTTTGTGACCGTCAGTGTGTCCTGGTTGGTGCTCGCTATATCACACGTGCTTTATCCCAAATGACCCTGCAGCTGTAACCATCCCCCTTCCTACCACCTCTGCAGTGAAAAACCATGCAAAAGTGGGACTTGCCTGAGGCCATGGCCATCCAAAGTCTTAGCGACAGGAGCCACAGTGTCCTCTGGAACCACTGGACTCAACAGCAGTGGGGGTAGAACATTCGTCCTCATGCTCCATTTCTCCTCTGGTAGCTGGTGGCTCCATTGGTAGGGTGCTTGTTTCTGTATCTAACATTACTACGCGGACTTGCTTTTCAAGTGACATATTGCCATTTTCTAAAAGTTTGGTTCTTAGGGCCAGATGTAGCAAAGGGTTTTACCCATTCTGTGTCTATGGGAACATTTGTTGGTACATATGGGTCTTAATATCTTGTAGGAACAAATATCTCCTCTTCAGGGGGACTAGGGGGCTGTAATGCTTTTATGTTTTGTACTTTTAAGAAAGCACATGTTCAAGTGCAACTCCCCTGCTTTGGGAGCTATTTTGGTGGTGCTGCAAAATTATATTGGTCGGCGGCCTAGCCCCAAGCTACACGGACATATTTAAGATGGTCAGGGAGCAGTGCACCAAAAGCGTGCCAAAGGCAAGTCTGTCTGCGCCCACCCGCAACCAACCTGGGCCAGGGGCCAGAAACGCTTGCCTGCTTCAGCCAGAAAGGCTGTTATATACTGCAGAGCAATTAAAGATATTGCGACCGGATTGTCCTTAAAGCTGCCAGGTCGTTAACCCAGGTGTGAGTCCTCTGATTTGTAATAGTTGTAAATTTACCTGCCTAACTGCTGTAAACCTCGAGGGCGGTAATGCCTTGCACTGACTGACAGCTAGACACCTTAAGGCAGAGCATAGCACTGATTCTGGTGGGGATGCAGCCCTGGAAAGTACCATCACTTTAAGGAGTTTTGCTTTTTTAGTTTGAATTGTCGTTCTCTGCCCAGCCATCAGCAAAATATATTAAATTTGATATGGGGTAACAATCCTGATGTTTTACTTCTTACTGAGACCTTGCTATATGAGGGCTTGTCACCTGATGTAAATATTATTCTATTGCTAGGAAAGACAAAAAAAGGCAGGATAGGCAAAGGGATTGCTGTTGTTTTTAGAAATGATTATCAATGCAAAATTCAAGATCTTCCAGTCCCTTTCTGCGAAGCTCTGCTTTTCGCTCTTTCTCTTGCTCACAATTTTACTCTGTGTGCAGCTTTGACCTAGAGACCCCAGGGTGCATGGGGAAGTGGTGCACTTTGCTTCCGTATAAAATAGTTAGCCCCTCATATTCTGAAATCTGTGAATTTCACCCTGCTCAGTGATTTTAGCTTTCATTAAGATGTAAAGAGCAAATTGAACACTTATTTTTGTAGAGGACCTAGGGTTCAGCAAGTCCACAAGTGGCGGCTGGCCACTTGCTGGACCCTATATTTTCGAATGTGGAGCCCCCCCTTCCGTTACCTTGGTCTGATCATTCTGTCGTACCATTCAGCATTAAAATCCGGGTCCCCTCTTTCACTATGCAACCTCATCCCTTAGTAAAATCAAGGAACTGGTCGAAATTAATTTGAATAAGCAGTTGCATAGCACCAGACCCACCCACGTACAAGAGAGTGAGTCAGGTCATGCCCTGGTTTGCAATTGGCTTATGGAGGCCATGGAAACTACTCTGCCAGCGACAGTAAAACGATTAGTATGGCTTCACTTGCATGCAACCTGGTTTAATAAACTTCTTAAATATGAGAAAAAAACTGTCGTAGAGCCCTAGAAAGGCTTTGGGGAAAGTCTTGTGCAAAAGAGGCAAACACCAATCACAGACAGGCGTTTATCAAGGTCTCTGTAAGTCTACATGTGCAACATATTACTCCGGATTAATCTGAAATGCTCAAAATTGTCCTAAAACCCTTTTAAAGGTGGTCAATAAACTTTCAGGTCCTTGTAAGGTATCCCCTTTATTCACTTTCCCAGACACAGTGTGAGGAACTTGTCCTTTTCCTTATCCAAAAGGTGGACAACACCCTTCTTCAGCTGGCAAAAGATTGCATGACTGGAGTCCACCCTAACTGAACAGGATTTAAGAAATGGACACTTGCTTGACGACCAAGTCCAGTGTCTGCGAGTCAGACATAAAAGGGAAACATGGCCCTTGCTGGACATGGTATCTTTTAGGACGATTTTAAAATCTATCAGATCAGGCTCTGAGCTGGATCCCTTACCACCAGACAAACTAATGCTGATGGATCAAACCTCTCTAACAGTAGTAATTGGCCTACTTAATTCATCTTTGAGCGAGGGGTATGTACCATGTAAATGGAAGCATGCAATGGTTCTTCCACTGCTGAAAAAAAACAATTTATATTTATCTAACCTATCAAACTTTCAGCCCATCTCTCTATTGCTTGTACTCTCAAAATGCTTGGAGAAACATGTAAATGCTCAGCTCACGGCATGGCCTTGTGGAGAATCAAAACTTCCTTCATCCTTCACAGTCAGGATTTAGGGCCAGACACATTACGGAAGCCGCCCTTCGGGGCATCACAGAACATCTGAGACAACGTCTGGATGAGGGCAGTACTACAACACTGATTTTGTTAGACCTTAGCGTGCCTTTTGATACTGTGCCCCACTCCATTCTTACGGAAAGATTGGCATTGTTGGGTCTTGAGAATTCAGCTCTGAAATGGCTTACCTCTTTTTAAAAAGATCTCTCTTTTTCAAATCTTTTCCTTAAATGCCATGTCGGAGCCTCAAGGAGTCGCTCAAAGCTCAGTTTTGAGCCCACTGTTGCTCAATATCTATGTCCGCCCTTTGGCGGATATAGTGGAGAACTGTGGCCTGAGTTTGTTCTCATATCCCAATGACACACAGATCATCTTTACTTTGTCATTGGCACAGAACCATTTATCGTTTTAGGTAAATATGAGCCTGAGCAGAATTTCCGGTTGGATGAATAAAAATTTGTTGAGCTTCATGGAGATAAAATGCTGGGGAAGAATTTCTTCCTTTGGGGGCCTCGTCACTGGTGTTAGCACGCCTGGTCCTTAGTAAGTAAGCTTACAAAGGGACGCGTATAGGTCAATGAACCTTTTGAATTGCATGGAGTATCCTAATAATGCAGTGATTGCTGAACCAATAATCAACATCAGAAAATAATATCAACCACTTAAAGAATCAAATTGAAAACCACATTAATCAATAATAACCATGGGAAAGGTTAATAGTTTTTATTCCATATTGATTACAATTCTAATCAAAAGTTAGTTTTGCTTTTATTGATCAATCTTTATTAATCATCAAGGAAATCAGTATTCTCCGAAGAAAATCATATGCAACAATGTAGATCATAAGTCAGTGATTATCAACGTTAATGGAGTAAATCAGCAATTCAATTTGTCAGTCATTGTCACTGTCAACGTCTCCCTTATCAGCCTACCTAACCAAGATTAGCATCAGCATGTGGGTCTTCATGCAAAAACAATTTAGAGAAAAACATTAATTTGGAAAAATCTACCTAAGAGAGAATTTCTATAAAATAGCGCAGTTGGTACTTAGAAGAAAAGGCACAAAATTATTCAGTCACATTTTCATAGCTACCTATACAGGATGGATAAGCAACAAGTCAGTCTTCGTCCTCAGGTCATCAATGGTCAGCTACGGATCAGGCTCACAGAGTATAAGCCGAATTATCAGCACTTTGGACAGCGCCTCCTGACGTCATCAACTTTCTCCTCGCAGTTCTGATTTCGCTCCCCTTGTCATGACTTTTTATTAGGGTCTCCCAGTCTGTCCCACTAATTGCTAATTAGTCAGTCTCGTCGGAAGTTATGACTCTAACCTATAGTTTTTATTTACCAAATCTCTATTTCTGCATGGGCTTCGAGCCCCCTAAATTTGATTGGTCCTTCTTGTGATGAGAACATCATCCGGCTCTTCAGGTAACGAAATTGTTGCTTACATAGGTGCCCATTACAACCCTGGCGGTCGGTGTTAAAGCAGCGGTAAGACCGCCAACAGGCTGGCGGTAAAAAAATTGCAATTACGACCGTGGCGGAAACCACCAACAAAGACAGCCACTTTAACACTCCGACCGCCACAGCGGTACAGACAAACAGCTTGGCGGTCACCGCCAACAGACAGGCGGGAGACAATGTACCGCCCACACTATTATGACAGGCCTATCCGCCACCTTTTCCGGGGCAGATTCACCGCGGATAAAAACACGGCAGAAACAGGAATCCCGAAGGAAAAACGCTCACCTCTACACACCCCACGAGGAACGAGGACGCCATGGATCCCGAACTCCAAATTCTACCTGCAATAGTCTTCCTGCTCCTCTTCCAGGAGCACGAACGCCGGCGGCGAAGACCACGGTGAGTACTGCACCTATGACACAGGGGAGAGGAGAGGCAAAAAACAGGGACACGCCACACCCCCACCCTCACCAACTACAACACACACACTAATGCATATCAATACATCACAGTTACGCCCCCCAAATCCCCCGGAAGAATGCAAAGACAATAGAAAATTAGTGTAACCATTGTAATATATTAAAAGCAAGTAGGCAGAAATATATATATACACCATGTACAAAATATATACCAAGCATAGTAGTCCAGGTAGTGCTCTGAGAAAGTCCGTGGAACACTGGGACCACACGGTATGGGCGAGGCCCACACAAGATCCCCAACCATGACGGAGAGAACCCTGCAGGGGCATCAGAGAGCAACTAAACAGGCACCTCAGGGGGAGGGAAAGGGGGCGCACCTCAGCCGCTTGAGTACACAACGCCAAATCCACGAGGGGGCCACATGCCCACTGTTCCATCCTGGGGAGTGCAAAGCCACAGTCTCACAAGTCTCTACAGTAGGTGGTTTTCCCACTATTCAATCCTGGGGAGTGCAAAGCCACAGTCTCACAAGTTTCTACAGTGGGTGGTTTGCCCACTGTTCAATCCTAGGGAGTGCAAAGCCACAGTCTCACAAATCTCTACAGTGGGTGGTTTGCCCACTGTTCAATCCTGGGGAGTGCAAAGCCACAGTCTCTCAAGTCTCTACAGTGGGTGGGTTGCCCACTGCCATATCCTGGGGAGTGCAAAGCCACAGTCTCTCAAGTGGATAACAGTCTCCACTGGTTCTGGAGGGGGCATGGTGCCGAGAGTGCTTCATCCTGCTAAGGACAGAGGTAGTGGATGACAGTCTCCACTGGTTCTGGAGGGGGCATGGTGTCCAGAGTGCTTCATTCTGCTAAGGACAGAGGTAGTGGATGACAGTCTCCACTGGTTCTGGAGGGGGCATGGTGCCCAGAGTGCTTCATCCTGCTAAGGACAGAGGTATTGGATGGATCTCTCCACTGGTTCTGGAGGGGGCATGGTGCCCAGAGTGCTTCATCCTGCTAAGGACAGAGGTAGTGGATGGATCTCTCCACTGGTTCTGGAGTGGGCATGGTGCCCAGAGTGCTTCATCCTGCTAAGGACAGAGGTAGTGGATGACAGTCTCCACTGGTTCTGGAGGGGGCATGGAGCCTAGAGTGCATCATTCACCCCGTGACGGACTCAGTTGTGTCAGTGCCCTTGCCGCACATGGGCCAGCGGTGCTTGAGACAGCGGTGCCCTGTTCAACGGTGTTTGAGATGGCGGTGCCCAGTTCAGTGGTGCTTGAGACGGCGGTGCCCTGTTCATCGGTGCTTGAGATGGCGGTGCCCTGTGCAGCAGTGCTTGAGATGGCGGTGCCCTGTGCAGGAGTGCTTGAGACGGCGGTGCCCTGTTCAGCGGTGCTTGAGATGGCGGTGCCCTGTGCAGCGGTGCATGAGATGCCGGTGCCCTGTGCAGCGGTGCCCTGTTCAGCGGTGCTTGAGGCGGCGGTCTCCATTGCAGGGACTCAGCTGCTGGCAGTCCTTCATGGCCCAGCGGGGCTTTTGCTGGCGGTCCTTCATGTCCCAGCGGGGCTTTTGCTGGCGGTCCTTCATGGCCCAGCGGGGCTTTTGCTGGCAGTCCTTCATGGCCCAGCGGTGCTTGTGCTGGCGGTGGCCACCTGGGCAGGTGGGCTTGTGCTAGCGGTCCTGTCCTGGACAGCTGGGCTTGTGCTTGCGGTCCTGTCCTGGGAAGCTGGGCTTGTGCTGGCGGTCCTGTCCTGGGCAGCTGGGCTTGTGCAGGAGGTGGCCTCCTGGGCAGCGGGGATGATGGCAGTCTTCTCCGCCGTGCTGCTCTTCCCAGACTTGCCGGGTTTCTTGTGGCCCTTACCCACCTTGGAAGGTGTCACAGCTGACTCCACACTCCCACCGGGACCCCTGGGAGCGGCTTTGGTGGCTGGAGTCTTCCCCCTCTCCCGCCGGACATTGGCCAACTTCTGATGCTTCACAGGTGGGGGACTGTCTGTGCTGTGGCTCCGTGCCACACTGGCTGCCCTGGTGGCCGGTGCACTCCAGATTCCGGTGACTACAGGCACCACTGGTCCTAGAGATGTTGTGGCTGAGGTGCTAGTTCGGGACCTAGGAGACGGACGGGGTAGGGGAGGTGTGGGAAAGAGGTCAAGGTTGGACAGGAAAAGTTTTTGGGACACACTGGGACGGGTAGCTGGAGGGAGTTTGAGAGTGGAGGAAGAGGTGGTGGTTGTAGGAGATGTACGTTTGCTGACTTTGGGTGAAGGTGCATGCGCTGGAGGCTGTTGTGAGGTGGATGGCTGTTGGGTGGGTGTGTGCCTGCGTTTGCGTATCTTGGGAGGGGGCGTCACAGACACACTGGGAGAGGACACAGGGGACGTGTGAATGGTAGTGGGGGTGGTGACTGCACGTGAGCGGGGTGTGGTGGTGGGTGTGCTGGAGAGGGACGTAATGGCTGTAGAGGTAGTACATGCAGGTGTGAGTGTAGACGAGACTGGGAGGGAGGAGGGAGACGAGGAGGAGGGGTACACAGTGGAGGCAGTGGATGTTGGTGTGTCTGCTTGTGTGTGATGCTTGCGTGAGTGCCTGTGGGATGTGTGGTGCTTATGTTTGCCTGAGCTTCCCTTGTGTGTTGACGTGTATGCATGCTGGTCTGTAGGTGTGCTTGGGATAGGCTGAGGTACAGGGGATTGGGTCGGGGTGGAGGAAGTTGGAGGGGGGAGGCTAGACACAGGGACAATGGCTGCCATCAGTGCTGAGGCCAGTGTCTGAAAAGCTCACTGAAGGGCCGCCTGACCAGAATGAATGCCCTCCAGGAATGCATTTGTTTGTTGCAACTGCCTTTCTACAACCTGGATGGCATTCAAAATGGTAGACTGCCCAACAGTGAGGGACCTGAGGAGGTCAATGGCCTCCCCACTGAGGGCAGCAGGGGTGACTGGGTCAGGGCCTGAGGTGCCTGGGGCGAAGTGGATGCCCACTCTCCCGGGTGAGCGGGCATGGGGCGAAGGCTGAGGGGCTGCTGGGAGTGCGGTGCTGGAACGGGGGTGGCATCTGTACCTGTGGCACAGCTGTTGCCACCACCACAAGTGAGCTCCCATCAGAGGTCGAGTCCGTGTCACTGGTGTCAGCTCCTGTCCCCGCCGTGGAGCTCCCCTCACCCTCCGTCCCACTGGTGAAGTCCGAGTCCGTAGTGTGGTCCTCCAGGGCAATGTGAGATGCAGCCACCTGGTGCTCCGGTGCCACTGCTCCTCCGCCTGATGATGCTAATGCACACAAGAACAGGGAGACCACAAAAAGGGGGGGGGACGACAGAAGAAAGACATGTTGAGTGCATGCATTACCGCTACCGTTGGCGGACACGACAGACACAGAAGCCCCCTGCACTACGCCGCGCTCTTGGGCTCCACTGTTCAATTCCTGGGAAATGGCCTACAAGGCTATGGATGGCATCTGCACACATAGATGACACAGGGGCATGACTAGGTGTAGTTGTCACTCTACAGAAGTGGGGTTGGGTGCCACATGGCCTGCCTCACAGAGGGGCCTTGCCTACGGAACTTGCCCTGGCCTCGGGAAACCCACAGCCCACCTCCCCCACCCAGACACCTCCACTGCGTAAAAAGTCAGCAGAATGAGAGTGTATTCACCCCCTTGTGGCTGCTGTGATGCCCTCAAGCGCCCATCCAACTCCGGGTAGGCCACGCCAGGATCCTGAACATCAGGGGGGTCATGGTGCGACGTGCACCCCTCCCACGTTGGGAGGCCATCCACAGCTGAGCCTCCGCCGTCTTCTTGCTCCAGCGGCGAATGTCCTCCCATCTTTTCCGGCAGTGGGTGCTCCGTCTGTGGTAGAGCCCCAGGGTCCGGACGTCCTTGGCGATGGCACGCCAAATATGTTTTTTATGGTGGGCGCTGACCTACATGAAATGTACAGGGGAAAAAGAGAAGTTATTACCAACTGCACCGTCAAAGTGATTGGCCCCCATCCCTACCCTTGCCATGTGGCACGCAGCACTCTCCCCCCATCCTTCTTACATCCAGCCCTCTCCACACAGGCATAGCCCATACAACATGCGCCCTTTGTACTTACCTGTTTGTCTGGAAGACCGTAGAGTAGCGTGTACTGGGGGAGGACCCCCATCCACAAGTTTCTCCAACTCCTCCAATGTGAAGGCAGGGGCCCTTTCCCCAGACACTTGAGCCATTATCTCTTCCAGACCGAGGTCACAGCAGCACTTGCAGTGTAGGTCCTCTCCTGTCGAAGATCAGGTATCGAGTGATTGAACAGATAGAAAATGGCGGTCACGTTAGCGGCGGTGCGTACCGTCACCGCCAGCGTACATCGTCATTGGCTCCTGGGACCCATAGGGTCCAATGTTAACCAATGCAGCATTGCGCTGCGCTCTTCGACCGCCTACGCGACGGTGTACAACGCCAGCGCAGTTACCTCACATTCCATTGTCCCACTTTACAGGTCAGGCAGCCGCCATTTCAGGGGCCCACATGGCTTCATTTTCAACACACATACAGGCCACCTTTTGTGTATGAATGGTGTTCTGTGTAAACTGTGGGTACGTACCTCTGAGTTGTTTGACTCTGTGCTCGCTGTTGTCCTTCATAGGCACCGTCCACTGGGACATGTGAGGAGATGGCGGCATCCTCCGGTGTACCGACCGTTGGTGGACCTGTCGACAATGGAGGAGCGACATGTGATTATCACATACAGGCTTGACAGTGCCGCAATCCAGGAACTGTGTACCCAGCTGGAGCCAGACCTGATGTCAGCAATCCGCCATCCCACAGGAATCCCCCTCAAGTGCAGGTGCTGTCAGTGCTCAATTTCCTTGCAAGTGGGTCTTTTCAAACAACAGTGGCCATAGCATCAGGGATGTCCCAGCCTATGTTTTCCAACGTATTGTCCAAAGCGTTGTCTGCCCTTCTGAAACACATGCAGAGCTACATCGTTTTTCCTCAGGTGGAGGATTAGCCTACAGTGAAAGGTGATTTCTATGCCCTGGGACACATCCCTAACATCATTGGTGCCATTGATGGGACCCATGTGGCTTTGGTCCCCCCCCACAGGAGTGAACAGGTGTACAGAAACCGGAAGAGTTATCATTCGATGAATGTACAGATGGTATGTTTGGCAGACCAGTACATCTCCCATGTGAATGCCATGTTCCCTGGCTCAGTGCATGACGCCTACATCCTGCGGAATAGCAGCATCCCTTATGTGATGGGTCAACTCCAGAGGCACCGTGTGTGGCTATTAGGTGAGCACCTGGAAGCAAGACAGTGGGAATGGTTGTCTGGGTCTGGGGATATCCCTCCAGGTTAGTGCGTGTCTAACAGTTGTCCCTCGCCATTTGCAGGTGACTCTGGTTACCCCAACCTGTCATGGCTACTGACCCCAGTGAGGAATCCCAGGACAAGGACAGAGGAACGCTACAATGATGCCCATGGGCGAACTAGGAGGGGGATCGAGCGGACGTTCGGCCTCCTGAAGGCCATGTTCCGGTGCCTCCATATGACAGGTGGATCCCTATTCTACTCACCAAAGAAGGTGTGCCAGATCATGGTGGCCTGCTGTATGCTTCAGAACTTGGCTTTGCAACGACAGGTGCCTTTTCTGCAGGAGGATGGTCCAGACGGCGGTGTTGTGGCAGCTGTGGAGCCTGTGGACAGTGAAGACGAGGAAGCAGAGGAAGAAGACATGAACAACAGGGACTCAGTGATCCAGCAATATTTCCAGTGAGACACAGGTAAGAGTACAGACCTGCCACTACATGTACTTCAACACTACTACCTCTCTACTGTCTGTCGTTTTCACCCAGTGTATGGTCACTGAGTTGTCACTTTCCCTTACCATTTCACAGATGTGGGGCCCACTGTGTGACATCTGCTTAGATTCCTCATGGACTAGAGCTGTGTGACATAGGTATGTTGACATTACAATTGAAAGAGCATTTTGTCACTGTAATTGCAAATACACTATTTCGAAATCACTGACAGACTCCAGATTGTTTTGTGCTTTAAGGGTGTTTATTTAAGTGCTCAATATTGGAGAGGGTAATGAAATGGTGAGGGGTGATGGCGGAGGAATGTCCATGGCAGAGTCCAGTCTATTAGTCTCACAGGTGCATTGCCCATATGGGCATAGGAAGTGGAGCTGGGGCAGTTTAAGTATGGACAGGGTGACAAAGTGGGACAGTAGGATGACAATCAGGGTGGTCTCATTTCTTGGCGGGGGTCTTGGCATCGTGCTCTGTCTTGTTCCTGGATCTCAGGGACCGTTTGCGGGGTGGTTCTCCCTCTGCAGGGGGTGGGGTGCTGGTGTGGTGGTCCTGTGGCGGGCCGTCCTGTCCACTAGCGCCGGCGGAGGTGGTGGGCAGTTCATCGTCCATGCTAGTGTCAGGGGCCCCTTGTAGTGCCACAGTGTCCCTCCTGGTGTTCACAAGTTCCTTCAGCACCCCTACGATGGTGCCCAGGGTGGAGCTGATGGTTCTGAGTTCCTCCCTGAAGCCCATATACTGTTCCTCCTGAAGGCGCTGGGTCTCCTGAAACTTGGCCAGTACCGTTGCCATCGTCTCCTGGGAGTGGTGGTAGGCTCCCATGATGGAGGAGAGGGCCTCGTGGAGAGTGGGTTCCCTTGGCCTGTCCGCCCCCTGTCGCACAGCAGCCCTCCCAGTTCCCCTGTGTTCCTGGGCCTCCGTCCCCTGGACCGTGTGTCTACTGCCACTGCCCCCAGGTCCCTGTTGTTGTTGGGGTGGTGGGTTAGCCTGGGTTCCCTGTAGTGGTGGACACACAGCTGATTGACGTGTCCTGGGGACGGAGGTATGGGCCCCCTGGGTGGGTGCTGTGCTGGTGTTTCCAGAGGGGGGAAGGTCTGTGGTGGCCTGTGACTGGGTGTGGGGAACCGACTGTCCCGAGGTCCCCGATGGGCCGGGCTGGTCATCTAGATCCAGTTGGACAGAGCTGCTGCCATCACTGTGGGCCTCTTCTGTTGGTGGTGTGGACATGTGTGGACCCTCCTGTCCGGTGACGTTGGGTAGGGGTCCTGCAGGGGTAAAAAAGGATGGTTATTACATCTGTGTGTGTCATGGAGTGCAATGGGTGGGTGACTGTGTACCCCAGTGCTTGCATTCCTTTGTGGGACCTTGTGTGATGATGATTTAGGGGGGTGTATGGGTATGTGCAGTGGGCATGCTTTAGTGATGGGTGTCCATGCTTTGTTGTTGCATGCAGGGCTTGGTGTTGGGATGGGTGGTTTGTGATGTTGGGACATATGTGAGGAGTAGAGTGCTGGGGTGAGGGTGAGGGTGGGGGTATGTGATGGCATGCAGGTAGGGTGGGAGATGTAATAGTTAAGATTTGTCTTGCCAGAGTCCATTCCTCCACCTACTCCTGCGAAGCCCTCAGGATGCAGAATCGCCAAGACCTGCTCCTCCCATGTTGTTAGTTGTGGGGGAGGTGTGGGGGTCTGCTGCCAGTCCACTGAACCTCCAGGTGGTGTTTTGAGACCACGGAACGCACCTTCCCCCGTAGGTCGTTCCACCTCTTCCTGATGTCCTCCCGATTTCTTGGGTGCTGCCCCACTGCGTTGACCCTGTCCACTATTCTTCGCCATAGCTCCATCTTCCTTGCAATTGAGGTGTGCTGCACCTGTGATCCAAATAGCTGTGGTTCTACCCGGACGATTTCCTCCACCATGACCCTGAGCTCCTCCTCTGAGAACCTGGGGTGTCTTTGCTGTGCCATGGGGTGGTGTAGGTGATGTGTGGGGTGGAGTGTGTGGTGATAAGTGTGCTGATATGTAGTGGGGTGTTGTGTGAGGTGCGTGGAAGTTCTGTGGGTGATGGTGTTGTGTGCCTGTGGATGCTGTTGTTCTTGCTGGTGCCGTCTCTCTCTGGCCTTCTTTCTGAATTTTTGGTAGTAGGGGTTTGTGGGTGATGTGGGTGTGTGTTTTATATTGTAATGGGTGTGTGGGAGTGGTGGGTGTATGTGTATCAGATGTGTGTATTTTGAATTGTCCAATGTGGCTGTGTTTTGTAAAAGTGTGTGTATTTTGAGCGCGGCGGTGTGTACCGCCAATGGAATACCGCAGTTGAAAGACCGCCGCGTGGATTCGTATGTCGTGATAGTGTGGGCTTTTTCTGTTGGCGTGACGGGGGAAGTTTTGTTTTCGCCAGTTTATCACTGACCTTTGGTGTGGCTGACTTGTGTGGGTGTCTGAATTTTGGCGGATTCCGAAATGTGGGTCATAATTGCTGTGGCGGAATTCCGCGGCGGTGTGTTGGCGGTCTTCTGCACGGCGGTAAGCAGCTTTTACTGCCATTGTTGTAATGAGGGCCATAGTCTTTAGTTAGTGCCTCTATTGTTCAAGTCCTGGGAAAGGACATTTAGCCTACACTACACATAATTGTATCATATTGTCTTCATCATCTCCTGACCACTGGTACATTGCAGAATGTTCTAACAGAGCCGACTGAACTATGAACAGTTCAAGGTCCTTTCTCCTGGTTACCAGTCCTCGTAAGGCTTTTCGAAGTCTCCACGTTATGAGCAAGCAGGGCCCGGCGAAACCAGGCCTTTGATCCAGCTAATTTACGAATATGAATTAACATAAAACATAGGCTGTACATCCAGTTATGATATATTAATATGTTTTATATAGGTCTTCTCATTATTGAACATCTGTTAATACACATGGCGACCACACGCCGTGGGCACATTTTCAATTATACATGTTATTTTCCAATATTAATTTCTCTACACGTTTTTCTCAATAATAATCACACATTAATCATTAGTAATTTTTTTAATTAACATATCTGCTCCTTCAGTCCCTCCTCTGATGACTAAATATGCCATCACACCTTTTTTGTCAACACCTTACAAATTTGTCTCAGCTGTATTTTGCCCTCTTCTCGAATTTTCCCTATAAATTTGTCTCCTAGATGGTTCTTCCCTCCTCTGATCATTTTTACCCCTCCTTAATTTTACCTTTTGCCATAATTTGCATGTACCCCATAAACCCAATATGAAACAATTACAATTAATATTCCCTGGACAATCTTCCATAATACCCCATTCCAAATTTGACTAAACCAATTTCCCACAGAGGCAAATCCATTTCCAACCTTTTCCCAAATCCCCCAGTTCCTTCAGTTCTTTCAAATCCTTGCTTGAATTAGTTAAATTAGTAAGTAAGTCTCTTATCTCTTTATCATTTTCAGGTATGAATAAACAACAATGCCTATCATTAATCATTGTATAGACTCCGCCATCTTTCGCTAAAATTATGTCTAAAGCCTATTTTGAAGCATCATAGCTCTATCCGCAGCCAATTCAGTATTGAACAGGAATACTGCCCCTATAAATTTTGACAGCATATTATCCACAATAGTAGAAATTTTTTGTATCTTGTTTGCATTCAGAATAACTCCTACAGAAGGAATTATTGCCCCAAAAATATCCCCCACAATTGCAGAAGCGGCCTCTGTCGCACATGATGTAATTCAGTCACTTTTAGTATTTTCTTTAAATCATCTATCCGATAAATCTTAGGGAAATCTATCCCTAAATAGCATGTCCCATACCATCCTCTAGGAAGACGGTAATAAGCATTAAGTCCACAAATATAATAAATCCTAGGAATCACAGGGTCCGCACCATTCAACATAAAAGTCCATTTACTGTGAAACAAAAACACATGCCTACATTCACTCGTTCCCACAAATAAAGTGTCAGTGCGTGATTTTGGCCTATATATACAAAGCTTCCCAACGTGTAACGCATCTAAAGCTAATCTCCCTTGTGTTTTAATAGCAGTGTAAGAATAGTCATTTTTATAGGTTATTTTCTCTAGCCCTTTTTCAAATTTCTCTTTTAATGCCTTTCTTCTATCATCGGTATGCTCTATAAAGCTCTTTTCCAACGGAGTTAGTAAGCAGGTCAAATTATTACGGTGAGCATAAGCAGTTCCAAAAGTTAGTGTTGGCTCAAAGAATCCTCTAATACTATATCATGCTCCTTAGCTATTTTGCTCAAAAATCTAATGATGGGTACGAAAGAAAACACTAGGTCGTGATTGGAGTAAAAATACTGGATATACTCTTGATTATAGAATCTGGTTAGTAGCAAATTACAAGTTATGCCGTATGTTAGGGGCAGACTATGGTACGTAACCCCTTCTTCCACAGAGGAAGGAATTTGCGTACATACAAGACAATGCTTTGCATCCATCGTTTCCGCATACTCTCTCAACAACCGATAGAAAACATTAGAAGAAAGCTCTCCTCATGCATTAGTATAATCATGCAAATATTTTTCATCTAGCTTAAACCTCTCTAAAGCAGTTAGCGTAGTAGTCTCATGAACAGGAGCAATAGCAACTTCTCTCATCTCATGAATAGACATACCCACAATCATTATTATAAACATTACTCCACACATAATTGCCACTCCAACACTCAACTATCTACAATATCTAATATCTCTAACGCAATTGTTTAACTCAGCCATGATCTGTAAAGAATCAGAAAGTAGAAGTACTCTTAGATAAGGTGCAACAGAAAAAATCAAAATCAAAAATCAAAAATATGCTTCTTTCTTGCAATTCAGTTTCACACACGGGAACCCTTTTCCCCTTTGTCAAAATCAGTTAGCAGCTTGTCACATCAGGTTTTCAAATGTCATCTCAGGTTATCAATGTCTTTACCGGGTTTATTTCAACAGTCTCTTTTTAAATTTTCTTTCAGATTAGCTCAACAACTCAGAATATTGCTTCCCTTCAGGTTGCATCAAAGTACTAATTCGGAACTTCTCTGTCAAAGCAAAAGGACATGAACTCGTTTAGCCATTCACTTGTTGCTGCATATCGCCACTCAGAACCTGCATATCTTCAACTTGCTACTCTCTTTCTTTTCAAACTTCATTCTCCTGCTATTTCTCCTTCACTTAGTTCATCTTTTCTCGTAGCGTCTATTTCTTCTTCTATTGGTTTGTTTATAAGCAACTCCTTCTTCTTCCCTATTTGTGATTCAGGCCTATTGTCTCCTTTCCATGTTCCTTCTCTCAGTAATCTCTTTAAGATTGGACTCTTCTCTTTCCCTCTATCTGTGGTGTTTTCTCTTGATGGACCTGCAACAGATTCAGGAGGAGTCGGATCACTCTGACTTTGATCCGTCTCAACTCTTTCCCCCTCTAGGTCTGGCACTTGGTCTGCTTGTGCTTCAGCATCGTCTGCTTCTGGGAGAACCCCTCCTGTGCTTGGTTCTCCAGTTGCTTCTGTTGGGTTAGGCTCTTGCTCTGCTTCTTGTACTCCTGCACCTTTGTCTCTTACTGGTGTAATTGACCCATCTTCCACCAGCTCTGGGTCAACTTCAGGCTCAACTTGCTCTGGCTCAGGAAGTGCCACTTGTTTCGCTGCTGTTGGTGCTCTCAACAACACTTCTTCATGATCTTGCGGACTCACCACTCTCTTGGTATGGCTCGCATGTATCCAGTTAGGTAGTCCAGCACACTTCACAGCTGTCGTAGTTGTCAGCACCACCTGGTATGGGCCCTTCCAACGCAGCTCTAGGCGAGTCTTTCGAACATGCTTTTTGATGACGACCCAATCTCCAGCTCTTAGATTGTGTCCTGGGTCATGGATGAGTGGCAGGGTAACGGCTGCACCTGCTGAGAGAAAGGTCGAACCACATCAGCCAGACCTTTGCAGTAGTCCAACACCATATCATCTGTAATATTGACAAGAGCATTTGTTGGAATTGCTGGCGGTCTCATTGCTCTGCCCATCTCATGTGGTGACAGTCCTGTCTTTCTGTCGGGTATATTTCGCATTGACATCAACCCTAAAGGTAATGCGTCCGGCCATTTCAGATTTGTTGCGGCACACATTTTGGCAATTCTTGATTTCAATGTACCATTCATTTGCTCTACAAGTTCTGATGCTTCTGGACGATAGCTGCAATGCAGTTTCTGCTCAATAATTAATGCTGCACATAAGAGTTTGATCACTTTGTTATTGAAGTGTGTTCCCCTATCTGATTCTAAGGAGATCGGGAATCCGAACCATGGTATTAACTATCTAAGCAACAGCTTTGCAACTGTGAGACTATCATTCCTACGTGTGGGGTATGCTTCAATCCAATGGCTGAACACACACACAATCACCAACACATACTTCAGTCCACCACACACAGGCATTTCAATGAAATCCAACTGCATTCTGCTGAATGGTCCTCCTGCTCTTCCAATGTGACTCAAATTCACCACCGTCCCTTTCCCCACATGTAGTTGCTGACAGATTACGCATCTATAACATACTGTCTCTGCTGCTTGTCTGAATTTCGGATTAAACCAGTCAACTTTGAACAATCTAACCATGGCATCTCTTCCTATATGTGCTTGGCCGTGATAGTACCTGGCCATCTGAGTCAATAAACTGTTTGGCAGTACCATCTGGCCCTCCTCAGAAACCCAAATCTCATCTGATCTTTGAACACACTTAAACTTCAACCATAGCTTTTTTTCTTCCTTGTCTGCATTTTCCTGCAGCATTTTCAATTCTTCTAAAGTGTCAATTATTTTCAAAGCAAAACTTGCCAATTTGTTTCTTCTTCAGGCATTAGTTCCCACTTGTCTTTGAATGATATACAGTTCAATGCGCAAAACCCTGCGACTTGATATGCATATCCATTTCCCAGAGAAATGTAATCCTGTGTCTTTTGGTGTGCACTGCATTTCATCACAGCAATTTCTTCAGGTAACTGAATTGCGTACAACAACTCTTTTATCCAGTCGCCATTTCTCACTGGAGTTCCAGTTGAGGTCATAAAACCTTGTTGCGACCACAATTGGCCAAAATCTGGAACAACTCCAAATCCATATTGACTATCGGTGTAGATTGTGACTCTTAACCTCACAGAGACATAGCAAGCCCTAGTAAGAGCTAATAGTTCTGCCACTTGTGCAGAATACACACCCAGAAGACTTGAAGCTTCTAATGTGCCTGTAATTGTGCACACAGCATATCCTGCTCTTAGTGTGCCTGCTCCATCCCTGAGACACAAGGCATCAATAAAAACAATTTGGTAATTTTCTTCTAAGCGCGTGTCTCTAATATCAGGCCTCGGTTTTGTACACAATTCAGTTACTTCAAGACAATCATGTTCAATATCTTCCTCTTTTTCAATTTCAGCAGTATCACTTGGAAGCAATGTTGCTGGATTCAGCACTGTACATCTTTTCAATGTTACATTCGGAGCCCCCAATATGCTCGTCTCATACCTTGTCAGTCTTGCTCCCGTCAAATGTTGTGTTTTCGTCCTTGTCAGGAAAATCTCAACAGAATGTGGTACCATTACCATCAAAGGGTATCCCATGACTACCCCCTCACATTGGGAAAGACTTTGACCAACTGCGGCTATTGCGCGCAGACAACCTGGTAAAGCTTCTGCAACTGGGTCCAAGGTAGCTGAAAAATAAGCTACCGGGCGATAAGCACCTCCATGGACCTGTGTCAAGACAGACAAAGAACAAGCATCACGTTCATGACAAAACAATATGAAAGGCTTTGTGTAATCAGGCATTCCCAACGCTGGAGCTCTGCACAAACTCTCTCTCAATTCAGTGAAAGCTTTCATCTGGTCCTCATCTAGGGTAATAGGATCTGTAATTCCCTTATGCGTCAGCTGCTGTAAAGGTTTGGTTATTTCAGCAAAATTTGGAATCCACTGTCTACAGTACCCCACAATTCCCAGAAACATTCTGACATCTCTCTGTTAAGTCGGGGGATTTCTCTGCAGAATCATAGTAATCCTCTCTCTGGAAATTCTTCTCAAACCCTTCTCAATATGATGTCCCAAATATTTCACTGACTTCTGACAATACTGTAATTTCACAGGCGAGACTTTATGTCCAAGTGCTCCCAAATGATTCAACAGGGCAATCGAGTCATGCTTACACTCGTCCCTTGTTCTGGATGTAATTAGCAAATCATGAGTGTACTGTACAAGAGTCGATTGGCATGGTAATTCCAACAACTTCAGATTCTTTTTCAGGATCTGATTTAACAGTGATGGTGACTCCGTATACCCTTGTGAAAGCCTGCACCAGCTGTAGACTCTGTCTAGGAATTTGAAACTAGAAAGAAACTGAGTATCCTCATGAAGTGGCACAGAAGACAGCATTTAACCACCATGTCATTCACTTTCCGCAAATCTTGTACTACTCGTACCTTCCCACATGGCTTTTTCAAACCCATTATTGGTGAATTACATGGGCTGCTCAGCACTTCTTTAAAAACTCTTTGTTTTAAAAAGTCTCTGATTATTTGTGCCAACTTCATCAAAACATCCTGTGGCATGTTATACTGTGGAAGCTGCGGGAATACTGCATTCGGCTTCAGAGTGATTTTAATCGGCTCCACTCCCTTAATCAGACCTACTTCCTTCCCTGTCAAATCCCAGACTTCCTCCTTTACAGTTCCCTGTAAATCTGCATGCAATTCTTTCACAGTAAACATTGGAAAAAATTCAATCAATGGATATTCTTCATAGGCATTGCTAACTATCATTGCAGATACCTGTTCTTCTTCATCATCACTATTTGTCTGAACTTCTATCCCCGTGTCTGAACAGTTAATGGAACATTTGGTATTGCATAATAAGTCTCTACCCAGTAAGGATACGGGACTCGAATCACATACCACAAATCTATGCATTCCCAAATAGTTTCCAATTTTAACCTACACTGGCACTGTGACTGGGTTTGTCAACTGTCTGTTCTCAACTCCCACGACTTGCACTGTTCTGCCTGAAAGAGGTAAATTAGGGACTTCTATGCTTCCTACTGTACAGCGTGTAGCTCCTGTATCAACCAAGAATGAGACCTTGTAACCCATCACCTTTCCTTTCACAAAAGGACCTCTCTGATCTACTTCTAAGGATGCGGCAAGCATACAGGCCCCCCTCATCCAAACTATCACTCATCCATTCTTCGTTTATTTCATCCTCACTGTAAAATGGAAACTGGTGCACTGTGTTATTACTATTATCTTGTCTTTGACCTGTGACCTGCTGAGTAAGCATCACCTGTTGCTGTTCCATCGGGGCTTGAGGTATTTCCATTTGCTGACTAGGTACCATGGGAACCTGCTACTGTATTGGCAGTAATGGAGCTAATTGTGCATGCGGCACCTGCATTTGCTGCACTGGTAGGAAATTCTGTCCTTGATTCTGAGCATTAGGAATGAACCCCTTCATTCTTGGGACTTTCACAGTTTGAAATGTACTGACGTCAACTTACTGAACCACACCATCCTACACCATCAACGGACACTCCCGCTGCCAGTGTCCCATGTTTCCACACAAATGACATGGTAACATCCTTTTCATACCTTGCATGTCATTCTGAACAACCACAGTTCCCAAATCCGGAGCGCGCATCATATCCACTCCACGCCCTCCACCCCTCACTTGAGGTTGGAACATAACAGCTCTCTGTTGTGGCAGCATAGGCGGTAATAAAGCTCCCTGTGCTCCTATTTGGGCTGCTTTAATTTTCATCACCATCGCCTTTTCTTTCAATTTATTTTGTTACAACTCAATCTCATCACTACAGTATTTTGCATATTGCAACACCTCATCAATTGGATTTGCTTGCCAGCAAATCAGATGATTCTCAATCATCTGTCCCACCTCTGGTCTTAGACCTTTGACAAATCTGAACACAAAATGCAACATGTCTTTCGGCTCAACTGCTTCTTTACCACTGTACTCTTTGAATGCTTTCAACAATCTCTCATAGTAAGTGTGTATTGATTCTTTAGACTCTTGGGGCCAGATGTAGGAAACAGTTTGCACGTCGCAAACAACGATTATCGCTGTTTTTGACCTGCACTATGCAATACACAAAACCCGTTTTGTGATTCGGTAACCGGGTTACCGAATCACAAAACGGGTTTGCGAGTCACAATTAGGAAGGGGAGTCCCCTTCCTAATTGCTAGTCGCAGTGCAATGCCAGATTGCTTTGCGACCGCGAACGCGGTCGCAGACCAATCGCAGTTAGCACCCATTTAAAATGTTGTGAATTTGTGAATGGCATTAAAAACATTTTTCCAGAGCAGGCAGTGGTCCTATGGACCACTGCCTGCTCTGAAAAAATGAAAAGAAAACGTTTCATTTTTTACTTTTGTAATGCATCTCGTTTTCCTTTAAAGAAAACGGGCTGCATTACAAAAAAAGAAACTGCTTTATTTAAAAGCAGTCAGAGACATGGTGGTCTGCTGTCTCCAGCAGGCCACCATCCCTGTGAGTGCCACAAGTCTCAAGGGGGTCGCAAATTGCGACCCACCTCGTGAATATTCATGAGGTGGGCATTTGCGACCCCCTTGCGAGTCGCAAACAGTGTCAGGGACACTGTTGTGCATAGGGTTTTGCGACTCGCAAATTGCGAGTCGCTCTTACTCGAAATTTGCAAGTCGCAAAATCCAATTTACCTACATCTGGCCCTTGGACCTTTCTATCAATCTGCTGTCACTCAATGTTTTTGGGAGAAATCCTCGTCTTCAGAAAGTCGATCACCTTATAATAATTTTTCATTACCTTGGGTGAAGGCGCCCGTTACCTTATCCCTTTCTGGTTCACTTGTTGGCCATTCTACTTCTCTCTTGCACTCAACCCACAAGTCTGCTGGTACCACTATTTCCAATGATGTGTTCATGTCTTCCCAGAAACATTTGGAAAGTTTCACAAATCTTTCTGTCTGTTGATACCACTCAACTGGCTTCTCTCTCAATTTTGGATAATTATTTGTGAATGATAATATATCACTCCTGTGCCACGGGACATGAACAAACTGCCCTCCTGGAATTTCTCTCATTGGAAGCATCTTGACTGATTCCCCTTTGTCAACACCTTCCGCCCCTTCTTGGGAATCCCGCTTTCATTTTTCTTTTTTCTTTGTCCATCTACCTTCCCACCTCTCTAATGCGCCCCAAACCTGAGCACTCTGCATCAATTCTCTCAAGTGTGCTGTCATTCCTGCTGGTCCCATGTTTTTGAAATCCTTTGCTTCAAAATATAATCTGTAGCTGTGTTTCAAATGCTTCGTCTTCTTTATGTCAATTTCATGTTTTTCTGCTATTTCTGCTAACTTCTGATGTATTTTACTCACTTCTCTTGTACTCTTTGGGCATAAATACCTCAGCTCTTCTTCCGTGTAAGATTCTAGTCTGTTCACACCTATTGTTCCCTCGACTAATTCAGTGGCTTCTATGTTCAGTCTAACACGATTTATCTGATCCTCACCCTTGGATACATTCTGAGGAGTGTTTAAACTGTCTAACCATTCACTCTACTGCTGAGCTGGTAGTCCCTGCAGTGAAATGTTATTTGCATTCGGTACTTTTTGTACTACTGCACCTGACGTTTGCGGAGTCAGAAGTCTCAAACTCTGACTTTTATTCGGCCCGTTCACCGGATCTGGAAGTGCTACAAGTGGACTAAGATCCATTAGATTTCTAGATCCATTGAAAGTTTGTCCTGCAGACGACATTAGCTGCGTAGGATCACCCATTCCCCTCCTTACAAGGCTCTGTGACATTTCACTCTGTTCCCCTGCATCTGGTTTCTTTTGTGCAAATAAGGGTACCACTAGACCAACAGTAATTAGTAGTGATATTGCAGCTGGAGCTGCCCTAGCACTTGCACCTTGCGATTTCCCCCCATTGCCTGATTCACAACTGATGTGAGATCTGACTGCCTTCCGGTCAGTGGTGTAAACTTCGGTAGACCCTGTGCTTGAGCTGAAGGCAGCAACTTGGGGTCGGATCTGTCTAAATCAGCAGTGGCTTCGGAAGCACCTGCTTCCTCGGCACTATGATGTTCAAGACTGTCTCAAGAACTGGCACATCTGGATAGATTCTCTGCACCGAAGGTGGATGTATCTGCGCCTGAACTACAGTACTAGTTCCTGCATTAGGTGTACTTTGTACTACCCCTGGTAATTGTCCGCCTTCTGCCTGTACAGCTCCCTCAGCTCCCTGTGCTTGTGCTAGAACAGCCGTAGGCACAGTAGCATTAGTGCCTGGACCCCCGCATAGGTTGTTGAAGGTGGAGGTCTATCTCTCAACAACTGCGTAATGAGAGCCTCAACATCAGAATCATCATCATCTACATAAGACTTTCTCTTTTTCTTTCTCCCTCCACTCTCATCCTTGTTAGCACTATCTTCCTTCTCTACCTCATCTCCCTCTGAAATTGCAGGGAGCAATTTGATATCCTGTAATGTCACTGCTCTCCATCTTTTTTGCTCCCAATCCCATCTAGCTTCAGCTAATGATTTTTCTACTCGCTTCATCCTCCTTTTGAACTTCATCTCTTGTTGCTGTGTAGCCACTAGATCCCAAACCGCTAAGGTTTCAAACTGTACTGGTCTTGGTAATTGCTTCACGTCATACAATGACATCCGCAATTGATCCAAAACTCTCAAATTGAATGTTCCATGCTCCGGAAACGCTAAATACCCTTAATTTTTAGTTAACTTGCACCATTGCTTCAACCACAAACACGGTGCTACACCTCGCTCCTCCATCACAATGTAAGCCGGAGTATTTTCCGGTGGGGTCGGCTCCCCCACTGACGCCTTAATGTAAGTATCACCCAAACACTTATTCGATAATAATCATCTCTCTGTGCGGCTGGCCGGCTTCTGACACCGTGCTGGGTTGGCAGCGAAAGCTCAGGGGTGGGAGAGTGTCGCAGCTGGATCGCCGTTTGTAAAGTTATTATTCACCGTGATCCTAAGGAAATCCTCCGTTGCGGAGAGACTCACGGAGCGCGGAACACCTCACGGCGGGAACCCGGTGGACACAAAGAGGAAAAACATCGAAACAAAAAGCCAGACCGGGCTCCGCTGACTGCCCCGGGGTGAGTCGGTCAAGTGACGGAGAAGGCGCTCCTCTGTGGGAGCGCAGGAACAGATCCTCCGGGGAGAAGCAGGTCGCAGGAACCGCGTCCCGCCTCCCAGCCTGGATATTGCACCCACCCCCTACTGATCCCATGGTCGCCGGCCGCGGCTGCGGTATCCGGCGGGGAGAACTGCATGAATAAAAGTTCGCTTCGATTTCGGCACTTCTTTTTACAGAAGTGAGCAGTCTTCAGCACCAGCGTCTGGCTCCGGTCCCCGATTCTCGCTACCTCTGAAACGAGCTCCAGCTTCTGGCCCCGGGGAAAGCCCTTGGATCTTGCACCGCCCTGCAGACCACTTACCGATCTCTGGAGGTAAGGAGGTCCGTGGTTCGAGGAGGGTGGGCGGCTGTGAGCACTGACAGAACACCGCGCTGCCCAGGTGAGCGCATACCTCTCCCCGCGCGTCCTTCCGCGCTACCGGCTCTGTGGAACTTTCAGCTGTTTTTCCTAAAGCCGCACGACAAGGGGCTTTAGAAGCGAAGGAAGAGGTTGCCAGACTATGTGACGTTCTCCCGGGCAACCTCAAAAACCCTAATCCTGATTCCCGTGCTCTCTCCATTCGTTTCCTGGCTCCTGGTGGGACTATGAGTCCCAGGAGCACCTGCACACCGGGGGGGCTGAACTAAGCATCGCGCTTCAAAAGCGCGCCGCAACACCCGGGGCTTCCTCTCCATTCGTCTCCTGGCTCCTGGTGGGACTACGAATCCCAGGAGCCCCTGCACACCTGAGGGGGCTGAACTACGACTGACTTTTAGGTTTTTCTTAGTTATAGCGAATAGTTTTTATGGGGAAACGCAAAGCCAGAAATAGCCCATTAGGGGGAAATGCCCAGCCCAAGATCCCCAAGTTATTTAAAACTCCTTGTGCTCCGTCTGGTTGTGTGGCAGATGATATTGACATCCTAATAGAGAAAGTGGAGGCTCTGCTGACTAAAAAAGATAAAGATCCACAAAAGTGCTTAAAAAATGGCTCCCTTTCAACTTTCTTAAAACCTTGTGTCAAGGGAAAGACCCCTATTAGTGATGTTATTGCAAGGCCTATCCCTTGCCAAAGCAAAGGGGCCCCACATGGAGCCTCGTTAACTGTCGAGGAAACCCCTGCTAGAAGTGTGATTGTCCACAAGATCCCTTGCTCGAGTCGTTTCTCTGCTGTGGAGTCCCTGGGCTCTAACGATGATCTGGGTGTTTTTAACGATCAAGCCACTAGTCAATACTCTACCTTTCCCACGAAGGAGGATCTGTTAACTCTTGTCGTAGCATTAAAAGAAGAAGTGAAAGACCTAAAGTCTTCTTTAGCTGAGGTCCTGTCTTTACTTCGCTCTAAAAGTATGTCTATGGATCTTTGCAATCCAAATAATCATGAGCTACCTATTAAAACGAGGCCTTATAAAACACCTGTCTCTGGGAAAACTAAGGAAAAATCTTTGCTACAGCCACTCAGTGCCTCGGTCCAGGTAAACTCTGTTTCACCATCTGGCCAGAGTAGTTCCTCTGGAACTATAAAAAAAAAACCTGTACCAACATTGGCCCATCCAAAGCATAATAGGGTTGTGAACTCTGCACAAAATGCATTTCAGTCTAGAGATTTGGACCACTCAATTTACATGTGCAGGGTTCCACCCGTAGCTACAGATATCAAAGAAGACGCAATGTCTCTAAAAAATAAAGTCATTCATTGGATCCGGCACACTCGTCAATGTTGTTCTGTTATACACTCAGACATAATTTCTGCTCAGCGTTATCCCTCATCGGAAGGCCAATTTGATATGATAAAGTTGACATTATCTACCCCTGATTTGGTAAGGGGTCTTCTATCTCTGGAAATGAGAAACCCTTTGAAAAATGGTTTGATGATCTACTTTAAAAGTTGCTGGCTTGTAAAAGACCATGTGCCAATTACGAACGCACGAGCTTCTAAGAGTCCTCTTCTACAATCCAACAACCAGGATAGTCCCCCCGCGAATGTTCTAACAACACCAAAGAGTCCTGTCCAATCATCCCTGACAGTTGAATCTGATTGACTTATTCCCGATCAGGATCAAAGGGAGTCCCTCAACTTTATATTTTTTGAGGAAAAGGGGGCCCCATCAGTACCTCCTGCTGAAAGGAGGGAGAAATCATCATTTCCAGGTACAAAAAATGTTTTATTTAACTCTATTCCTACAAACCCAAATGTTAACATCTGTAGCCTTGTACCTTTATTGAAGAAGACTGCAAGTGATGGGCACTTTACCCCCAAACCTTTTGTCATGGAACTTGGCAGGAATCCGTACTAAATTGGCTGATCCAGACTGGGGGGTCTACATAGACAACTTTGATATTTGTTTTTTCCAAGAAACATGAACGATAGATAATGCTCTTAGACAAGGTTTTAAATCCGACTGTAAACCAGTAAGTCCTTCCCCGATGGGGCAACCAGCAGGAGGGCTCATTACATGGCTGAAGATCTCAGTCAAGGGGAAAATTAAAAAAATTGAAGTGGACTCAGAGGACATACTGGCTTTATCCATACAGCAGAAGTGTGGTTCTTTTTTACTATGTATTAATATCTACAATAGACCAGGTCCCCCTAACAAATTGTCCAAAACCTTTCAAGTATTAAATGCCTTGGTTTTAGAATATATAAATTCTCATTTTATTCTTATTGTAGGGGACCTAAATGTTACACTTGAACCAAATTGTGCTTTTTCAGAAGTAATTCAATTAGAAGATGTAGCATGGAATATCCTGCCTTTTTCCTCTCTAAAGAAACAGGTTAGGTCAAACACTAGAGTGCTACAATTTATTCACTTCATGATTACTCAAGGCCTTCGCCCCGCGAATGGCCGTTTTCCCTCGGATATACCTTCAAACCATACCTTTTTTAGAGGCCAGTATAGTAGTACATTGGATTATGCGGTAATCGATACAAGAATTTGGTTTTGTGTACATGATATGCGCGTAGGAAGAAAGTACACAAGTGACCACGCTCCAATTTTAGTCACCTACGAGGGCCTAATTCTAGAAAATGAGAATACTCATTGCAATAAGAGAGCTTTGCTGCCCCTAACACTCTCCTCTAACAAGCGTACTTTGAAATGGGAGTGCTTCCAAAAGTCAATAAAATTACAGAAGATTGTGTATGATACAGTATCAACACATCAGCTTGTGGAAACCTCTTCCTTCCATTCTCCAAATGAGATTCTGAGTCTCCATATGGCATTATTTGATACTTTGCGGGATCTTTTTCTTAAAATCAACAGAGATGTCAAACACCCAGTGGGCTTTTGCAACAGGTGGTTTGACAAATCATGTAGGGCTGCTAGAAATGGCTTGATCAAAGCGATCAAATCAAGAGATACAAATCTGACAACGAATGCCAGACGAGATTATGCGTCAACAATAAAGCAGGCCAAAAACAATTGGGAAATGGAGGCCTGGCAGAACCTATTGACAGCAGCCAGGGAAAAGCATACAAAACGTTTTTGGTCCCTGGTAGCTTTCAATGGGCCAAACCAGGGCGATAGGCTTGACTGCCATATCCCCGCCGATACTTGGGTTGATCATTTCACAAAACTCTATGAAGAGGAAGTGCATGTTCGTGAGGCATACAAATTGGGTTCTCTTTCCGAAAGCAACCCTAGGCCATTTACTTTATCTGAAACAAGAGAGGCTGTTATGGCCCAAAAATCGGGAAAGGCTCCTGGCCTCAATGGTATTCCAGCGGATTTATATAAAACCGACCCAGAGACATGGGTCCCATATATAAATAAAGTATCAAATGCAGTCTTGACCACTGGAAATTTCCCTCGCACTTGGAGGGGTGCTATCATTATACCTATCTATAAAAAGGGAAATAGATCTAACCCAATAAATTACAGGCCAATCAGTCTTTTGGGTAATCTCCCAAAAATATTTTGTCATCAGATTTTGATGAGAGTCAAGGTATGGATGCAAGAAACACAAATCCTGAGTGACCTCCAGGCTGGCTTCAGGGAAAAAATTAGCACAATCGACCAGATATTTAGATTCCTCAAGATTAAATGGAAGTCTGTTGACCTGGAAGGAGGAAAGCTATTCGTAGCCTTTGTGGATCTTAGATCTGCATTTGACCTGGTCCCACGCCAAAAGCTATGGGAGATATTAGATAGAGCAGGACTCCCATGTACGCTACTAAATACAATCAAAAGCTTGTACAATAAGACCTTTGCCAAAGTTAGATGGGGACCAAATGGGGAAATAACTAGAGAGATCCCAATTAAAAGGGGAGTGAGACAAGGGTGTGTTTTAGCCCCAACCCTCTTCCTTATTTTCATTAATGCTTGCATTCCTTATCTTTTTGCTTGTGATAACGATGCTCCCAAACTAGGGGGGGGGGGTGAAGACACCTGGGCCCTCATTCTGACCTTGGCGGTCTTTTCGCAAGACCGCCGAGTTACCGCCGCGGTGAAGACCGCCGACCGCGGCGGTATGCCGCTGTGCGCATTCTGACCGCTGGGAGCGTTCCGCCGGAAAACCGCCAGCAGCCACACTGGCGGTCGGCGGGAAAGTGGAGACTGGTCAACCTCCACCGCCACGCCAGCAAAACACCGCCCACAGAATTACGACCCACATTTCTGTGTGGCGGTCTTCTGTTGGCGGTCTTCTGTTGGCGGTCACCTCCCCATGGCTCCTGTCACCTCCCGGAGGACCAACGCACAAGGTAAGTTGATCGTCCGTGAGGGGAGGGGGTGGGGGAGTGTTGTGTGATGTGTGCGTGCATGGGGGTGTGCGTGTGAGTGTGTAGAGGGGGTGTGTGAGTGCGTGCATGCGGGCGGGGAGTGCTGCTGTGCCTATGGGCAATGTGTTTAGTTCGGCGGGTGCGCATGTCGGCATGTATGTGTGCGGGTATGTGTCCCCGTTGTGTATGTGTGTGTGTAGGGGGTGTGTATATGTGCATGTTGGGGGTGTGTGCATGTCGGGGTGCGTGTATGTGCATGTCGGGGTGCGGGTGGGGAGGGGGTTCGTACCACCTCTGGGGGGTGGCAGGGGGGTGGAGGGTGTGGGGGGAGGACTCGGGGGGGGCAGTGGGGGGTGGGGGAGACCCCTATCAGTGCCAGGGAAGGAATTCCCTGGCCCCGATAGTGCCTACCGCCATGGTTCGCATGGCGGTTCCCGGACGCCAGAAACCGCGGCGGTAAGCAGGGTCATGATACCGTTGGCGGTCTTGGGTCGACCGCCGGACCGGAGTGCGCAGACTCCAGCCCGTCGGTCATGACCGCCGTGGCTGTCGGAGTGGGGAAGTGGCGGTCGGTCGCGGCGGTGACCGCCGCGGTCAGAATGCCATTTTTAATACCGCCGGTCTGTTCGCGGTCCGACCGCCGCCTCTCCGCCGACCGCCAAGGTCAGAATGAGGGCCCATGTCTGCTCTTTGCGGACGATACATTATTGCTATCCCAAACTGCGTCTGGTTTAGCAAACTTACTCCAAAAATTCACATCCTTCTGTAGAGATCACGGTCTTGAAGTGAACTCTACGAAAACAAAGTATATGATCTTTGGTGACAATAAACACAAAGTAAGAAAGAGCATCTTTATGGAAGGGGTAGAGTTGGAGAGAGTTGCTGAATTTGTGTATTTGGGGGTTAGACTGGAGGATACGCATAGATGGCAGGCTCAGATAGCAAGGGCTCATATGTCACTAAAGCAGAACCTGGGTGGTGTACTGAGATTTGCGAACAAGTCCCCAGGTTTGCAATCACTCCAGCAATGGAAATATACAAGTTACAAGCAAGAGGGAACGCTCTTTATGGAGCGGAACTATGGGGACATGAAAACCTAAAGGATCTGGAGATTGCTGAAAACTTCTTTATAAAGTCTATCCTTAGAATACCCACTAGTTCTCCTACGTTGCCTGTACGTATGGACGTGAACCTCGATTCTATTGCTCATATAGCAGTGCTGAGACCAATACTATATTGGATTAGACTATGGTCCTTGGACGTACTTAGCCCGTATAGAATATGGTTGAAAGTCTTGACAAGTGGAAACAACGCAGAAAAAAATCCCTGGTGCAAGTATGTTAGGGCTAGTCTGTCTAAACTGGGGCTGGCCCATTTTTGGATGGCTCCTAATAATTTACCCAAAAATGCGGCACAAGTTGTAAAGGATGAATATTGGCGGTGGCTAAAAGTGGGGAATTTAACAGAGGTCCCTCTAGGTAGTTTGACGGACAAGTTTACATTAGTCAAATGTCACTATGAGTTTGAATCATATATGGATTTGATTACATTCCCTCGAGCCCGCGCCCTTTACATCAGATTCAGTCTAGGCTCCCTTGCGCTACGTTCTTTTACCTGTAATTGGTCTAAAGATGATTCTTATGCCAATCTTTGTCCGATGGGCTGCTCCCTTCCTGAATGTAGTGCTCATGTACTGTTTCATTGTCCTGCTTACGATAGACAACGAAATAAGTGGATTGTCCCTTTTTGTAGAATTAGGGGTTTCCAGAACTGTTTTACTGCCCTCAGAACTTTTAGGTCTAATACTGAGGGCATGGTGGCATTTGCCTTAGCAAGCTATTCAGATGAAATTTGGTGTGTTAGAATAAAAATGTTAAAATCGTCCCATTAACAGGAGTTTATATTGGGAACGTCTTGTATTCTCATTTAACCCATATCTCGTTTTTAAATTAGAAATATATTTGTGTCATGATATTTATTATGGAAAATGTAATATTTATTTTATCACGATTTTATATGGTTTGTTCTTAAAGGGAAAATGTCTTACATTCAAGGACTTTTACACATGGACTTTTTATCTATAGTATACTTTTGTAAAATTGTAATTTTTTGTGATGTGCTTTTATGGTATCTGTGTTTTACCGAAATAAAGCTATGATGATGATGATGATGAAGTATCACCCTTCATCACACTCCTGAATGCCTTGAAAAACTTCATTTTGTCTATTCTGTTTACTTTTGATTCAATAAAGAAATGACTTTTACTCCCAAGATTCCCTTCACCTGCTTACTCAACCAATTGCCTCTCACGGACAACTGCCAATCTGGACGCGGCTCTTCTCACTAACCCAGCGCAGCACACTCTGACGTCACACCCACACACAGCGGCTGACAAAGTCTTGCGGCTCGTCCTCCTTAACTCGATTCACTCAGCTAATGCAAATTATTGCGAGCATTTACCAAAAACCCAATAACTGAAAAACAAACCTGCTGGTTTGCTACAGGAAGGGACACAATCGCTTCAGAGACCTTACGATTTTCATTAACGGCTCTTTTGGATCATATAGCTATTCCTCTTTCTCAGTCCCCCACATTCGCAAGCAAAATTTGACCCGTAAATTTTACTCTCAACTGATCAATGGGTCTGTTCTGGCGCACATAGAACTTGCCAAATCTCAGTCCAAATCTTTCCCGTACCTAATTACCATACTCACTGACTTGTTGACCACACCTGATCAAAGTACTAAACCAGACAGATTACAATATATAACCAAGTTTCTCCTACACTTGTCAATATACTCCGGAGTCTTAGACCACGCAGGGTCCGCACATCACCCACAACCACGTGGACAATGTGAAGTTCGATGACTTCCCCACTCTCACACTATGGAGTACGCACACTCCTACTAACCTCAACTGGAGTACACAGACTCCCTACTATACCTCACATACCTCACAATTTACCTGCAATTTGCTTAAGCCTGTGCAAGCGTGACCTACCACTCTCACACTATCTCAAAGACACCGAGAATATACCCAACTTTACTAACAGGATCCAGGTTCTGGGAAAGTCATTTTTGGGCTTAAGGGGACATCATCTTTGCTGCAATTGCCATTTCAGAAAAAAATAAAATTCAAATCTCATAAAATACAAACAACTAATCCTTAACTTAAACTAATACCATAACCAATAATCACCACATAACTAGTTCTCTAAGGAAACTAACCATCAAGCTGCTACCAAAAACTGCTAGCGCCCTGGTCCTTAGTAAGTAAACTTACAAGGGGACGCGTATAGGTCGATGAACCTTTTGAATCGCATGGAGTATCCTAATCATGCAGTGATTACTGAACCAATAATCAACATCAGAAGATAATATCAACCACTTAAAGAATCAAATTGAAAACCACATTAATCAAAAATAACCATCACTCATGGGAAAGGGTAATCATTTTTATTCCCTATTGATTACAATTCTAATCAAAAGTAAATTTTGCTTTTATTAATCCATCTTTATTAATCATCGACGAAATCAGTATTCTCCAAAGAAAATCATAAGCAACAATGCAGATCATAAGTCAGTGATTTTCAACGTTAATGGAGTAATTCAGCAATTCAATTCATCAGTCATTGTCACTGTCAACGTCTCCCCTATCAGCCTACCTAACCAAGATTAGCATCAGCATGTGGGTCTTCATGCGAAAACAATTTAGAGAAAAACATTAGTTTGAAAAAATCTACCTAAGAGAGAATTTCCATAAAACAAGGCAGTTGGTACCTAGAAGAAAAGGCACAAAATTAGTCAATCACATTTTCATAGTTACCTATCCAGGATGGATCAGCAACAAGTCAGACTTCGTCCCCAGGAAATCAATGGTCATCTACGGATCAGGCTCACAGAGTATAAGCGCAATTATCAGCACTTCGGACAGCGTCTCCTGACGTCATCAACTTTCTCCTCGCAGTTCTGATTTCGCTCCCCTTGTCATGACTTTTTATTCGGGTCTCCCAGTCCGTCCCACTAATTGCTAATTTGTCAGTCTTGTTGGAAGTTATGACTCTAACCTATAGTTTTTATTTACTAAATCTCTATTTCTGCATGGGCTTCGAGCCCCCTCAATTTGATTGGTCCTTCTTGTGATGAGAACATCATCAGACTCTTCAGGTAACAAAATAGTTGCATACATAATCTTTAGTCAGTGCCTCTATTGCTCAAGTACTTGGAAAGGACATCATCTCCTGTCCGCTGGTACATTGCAGAATTTTCTAGCAGAGCCGACTGAACTCTGAACAGTTCAAGGTCCTTTATCCTGGTTACCAGTCCTCGCAAGGCTTTTCGAAGTCTCCATGTTATGAGCAAGCAGGGCCCAGCGAACCCATGCCTTTGATCCAGCTAATTTAAGAATATGAATAAATATAAAACATAGGTTATACATCGAGTTATGATATATTAATACGTTTATTCAGGTCTTCTCATTATTGAACATCTGTTAATACACATGGTGACCACTCCTCGTGGGCAGGTTTTCGATTATACATGTTATTTTCCAATATTAATTACTCTACACTTTTTTCTCAATAATAATCACACATTAATCATTAGTAATTTCTTTAATTAACATATCTGCTCCTTCACTGGCAAAAGCGCTTGGGGCTTTACCTTTTCCATCTTTCAAAGTGAAAAATCCGGGCTTTGTCGTGGATGAGAATCTATCTATAAAGCCACAGGTGCCAAAGGTTTTTTTTGTTTTGCATTTCTCAAGTGGCTTAAAAAGATAATCTGGCTGATTCCCCTCTCAGTCCAGAGGACAGTGATCCAGGCCCTAATTTTATCGCAACTGGATTATAACAAAGAGTTATACTTTGGGTCAACTATTTCCATGGTGTGTCATTTACAAGTAGTGCAGAGTGCAACTGCTAGGCTTCTATACCAGCTCCCAAAATGTGCCTCAGTGTAACACCTCCTTCATGAATTACATTAGCTCAAGATCTCTGATCACATCAAATTTAAAGCCTTACGCTACATGTTCAATGCTAGAGCCGTGTTAGGTCGTAGCTATATTCAGGAACTGGTGACGGCTTATCATCCGACTCGATCCTTAAGATCAAGGAATCGTGCCTTGGTTACTGTGCAGAGGTTCTGTCTGGCCTGCATGAAAGGACGCTCCTTCGCCCATCTGAGCCCCAAATTGTGGAATTCTCTTCCTGAGTCACTAAGAAATTGTACAATGTTGTTAACTTTTTGCAAAATTCTGAAGACCTGGCTTTTTTAGCCTTGCATTGATCTCCCAACCTGCTTGCTCTGCGCCGGGAAACCTCTCAGGGTAGCTGCACGTGTTACAAGCTTCAAATAATAATAATACTGATAATCTCTCCTTGTGTCTCCTTCCGCTGGGCTGATTCTTGCACGTTCTCGCGTTACCTTGAGGCTTTACACTCACGCTTGCGCTGTGACAGGCTTCTGCCGTCATCTCCTCGCTCTGTTCTCCTTCACCAAGGCACACCTTTGTTAGGGTTCCTCTGCCATCGCTGTTCCATGGCGCCTCCCTTTTCATGATTCTGGCCTCCGCAGGGAACCACGTGATACTATCCGTGGCGACTGGTGCGCTACTGCTGGTTCCCCGGGGTTGGCAGTGTCGGCCATCTTGGATGTCCTGGACAGGGCAGCAGCCCAACTACTCCGCCCTTTAGGTGGAAATAGTGCACACATGGATATGGGTTGATGATTCTGGCTGCTACGAGTTGAGTCTAGGTTTTGAGTTCCTTTTTCTCAGATTTTTTGTTTATCTTTGCTGTCTCTCTGTGGGTCTCCTCACGGCGAGGGCAGTTCCTCGCATCTTACCTCTGGGAAGCGAGGGTTGGAGTACTACTACTTGCTCGCAAAATGCTTGGGGACACCCCCTTGTTATTTAAAGATTTGTAACCCTGGTTGGGAGTGGGAGATTCCTTACAATTATTTTGTAACTGTTGATTTGATGCATGCTTATGACAGGGCATGCCTGCCCTGGCCTTTTCCTCTTTTCTTTCATTGTCGAAGAAATGGCAATAAAAACATGTTTAAAAACAATAACTGGGAATAACTACTCTTACATTACAACACTGTACACTATTTTGAGAATCATACTGCTGGGTTTTACGGCCAAGTAATAGAAGAGAAAAAGGTATGTCATGAAACGTTTGTTGCTGATATGTTGATTTGAACTTTACTGCTGAGCTGCCTGAGTGGAGTATAAGGGAGGTTGGCAGGCAGTTCACTGCCCCTTCACTCTGATGGCAAGCTCAGGAGCCACACTACATCTCCTCCACCAGTGACCCTTCCAGATGCTTATCACTGGAATTGCAGGGCTCACCAACTTTAATGTCCTTCTCTCTGCCATAACATTAGAATTTGCACTATCTCCAGCCAAGTGGGTTCACACTGGACTATGGTATTTGGAGTCTGGGAAGTAGAAGGGGATAACAGGCACTTACCTGGGACTTGGAAAGCCCCTTGTGCCAACATTTTCTTAAAATGGTTTGTAGTGTTGAGGGGCAAAGAGGCAGTTTGATTTCCAATTGCTTTAATGTGGAAAGCACATAACTGTCCACACATAGCAAGGACACAGGGCAACTGGCACACAAAGTAATTCTGCTAGAATACCAGAAGTGTCACAGAAGGGTTGCCACATTTCTTCGCAAACCAAAATAACTGGAAACATTATTAAATAAAGAAAATAGAATACATTTCATACCAAATCAAGAGCTTCGTAGCAATGGAAAACAACACAAAATGCCAAAGGAGGACATCCCAGGTTCATCATAATTTTTTTTTTAAAAACATGAGGCTTGATGTACGAATTTTCCAGTCGCAAAATAATGGTGGTTGATTATGTACTGACTTTTTGCAAATGGAAGGGAATTTTGCAAACTGACCTATGTACTAATAGGTCGGTTCACAAAATCTTTAATCTTAGAGGGTCACAATTACTTATTAATATGCACGAGGCAGGTCGAAAATTACAAACCGCTATGGCTAAAGTCACAGGCATGGTGGCCTGCTGAGGTCTGAAGATCACCATGTCTGTGATTGCTTTTAAATAAAACATTTTTTTTAATGCACCCCATTTTCCTTAAAGGAAAACAGGGACTCTTTTTAAAAAAAGAATAGTTAAATATGCAGTATTTCTAAAAACGTTTCTGTCAACATTATGAAAGGAGAAGGGGCCCCCTGGGAAACCCCTCCCCGTGTGTTTAGTACATTACAAACCAGGTTTTAGTGGTCTTAGACCCTCCCATTTGATGAATCACAGGGTTTGTGACCATTAAAACATTTTGTACATCAGGACCAAAGTTTCACAAACTATACCGTATGACCCTTGCTAAAGCACTGGATCACTAGGGGAAAATATGATCCTTAAGTCTGCAGGATCTATTTTTGGGGCGGGCTCCTTGTCACATTCAATGTCTCATTTTCTCGTGGGCCATTCTGGTAGTGCAAATTCTTTTTCACATTCAGTATAGCTTTACTCACTCTGTCATCAAGTCTTATTCCCTACACAGTCATCATCCACTAATATTTCCTCTTCCATTGGGGTATTAATGCCACATGTGGAACATCCCACCAATCTCCATCAGAAAGTTTCACAGAATTTACTCTGAACCATAACACTCTCAAGGGATCATGAAATTTAGCATCCGTCTCTCGATGAACACAGGGTTTTTAACTCAAATCCAGTCTCTAACTTTCATCCTAGGCTGATGTCCATGACATTCTTTTTCGTGCACCCAGTTTCTGTTTAGGATATCAGATCTCTTCTTGGCCTCTCTCCACTCCAACCTGGAAACATCATCTTTCTCCACAGCTCTCACCATCCAAACAAACCTAACTCTGGACACAATTCTTAAACAACTCGTGTCTCACTCATCAACTCAAAGTGAGAACTGCCAGTGGGCAAATGATTAGTAGTCCTGTAAGAGAAAATAAGGCCTTTAACTGCTGCCACTGCATCCATATTGCTCCCTTACACAACACAGAAGCATTTCGCCAACACTTTAATAAAGAGCTCATCTTCAACATTGCTATGGAGGTGTTAAGGTGCTCTCTAATATGTCTAATCTCACATTTCTCAAGAAAATTCGTAATTTCTGAAAAAACAAATTACACCCCATCATCTCATCTGTGAATATCTCATCAGGTATTCCTTATCTTGCAAATACTTCTTGAAAAAAATCAGTAACACTCTTTGTTGTAGGTTAAGAAACAAACTTAAACTCTATCCATCTTGATAAGTGATTAACCATCATTATAAATTATCTCTAATGTGTGGGCAAGGTCATGAATGATCCTAAAAGTGTGCTCCAAATTTTTGCCACGGTCTGCCCATGCTGTATACAATGCTCTCCATAGGTAACTCTGTGACTAAGCTCTTATCACTTTAGAAGGACCTCAGTCACCTTTTGACCACCCATTCCACTTCTCCACCCATACCACCAATAAAGACCACCAACAATAATTTTTGACCTTCTTCCTGGTAATGTTAATGCCCAAATGACTGAAGTGTGCAGCTTCTAAAATCCATTTGTCAGAATGTCTATGTGACCAACTTACTACCTTTAACCAAGTTGCTGCCTTCTAAACATAATTCACCAACCACCTTTCAATGCTACTGCAGTTACATCCACAAACCTTTTCATTAGGCCAAACTCTAACACATTTCACCACATATTTTAATACCAAATATTCTTCAACTTTATGCATCCACATATCCTCTCCTCATTTGCCACAATGTGTTATTCATTCTTCATATTACCAATCCTGCTCTTCATCATTTTTCACTTGGAACCTTGCCATACAATCTGCCCTTCAATTTGCTGATACTATGGCCAATCATGCTGTGGAATTCTTAATCTTAGATCCTGCACAAATATCAACTTAGGTCCACTGTTTTTTGTCAATAGGGGTTGTCTGCCCCAAAAGTACAACTTTAATTTCTCAGTACTCCACACACATGGCAGCTGTTGCCTACCTCCTCCTCCTTTCTGAACTTGTTTCTACTGGCTTTAGGGCTCTGTGCATTTTACCACTGCTAACCAGTGCTAAAGTGCTTGTGCTCTCTCCTCTAAACATGGGAATATTGGCTTATGTCCAATTAGTATATTTAATTTACTTATACGTCTCTAGTAAAGTGAAGTACATGTGCCCAGCGCCTGTGAATTAAATGCTACTTGTGGGCCTGCAGCACTGATTGTGCAACTCACGTATGTAGCCCTTTAACCATGTCTCAGGCTTGGAATTGCAGAGCCTGTGTGTGCAGTTTTATACTACCATAAATATTTTGCCAGGCCCAAACCTTCCCTTTCTATATATATATGTCACCCCTAAGGTAGGCCCCGGACAGTGTAGAGGGCAGGGTGCAATGTATTTAAAAGACAGGGCATGTACTTTTAAGTTTTACATTGCCAGGTAGTGAAGAACATGCAAAGTCGTTGTCCACTACAGCAAAACCTATCCCTCACAAAGGATAACATTGGGATTACCTTTTTATATCTTATAAGTGTATTTCATGATCTGGAAGAGATCAATCTTTTGCGTTTGGTGTCTCAGGAATCCTAATTAAAAATCACAACTTATGGTGAAGTCAGATTTTAAATTGCAGTTCTGAAAATGTCACATTTACAAAGTTGGCATTTTCTTACTTTAGACATTTGTTGCCTGTCTGGGGTGAGTGACAGCTGGACTTTGTGTATTTCCCCTAGATTGCCACACACAATGGGAGATTAGATGTGACTTGATGGCCCATCCTGGCAAGATGGGACGGAGGAGCTGGCCACAGCCGCACTTACACCTTAATAGGCCGAGGCCTGTCCCCACACAAAAGATGAATAACCCCCAGTAGTGAGTCTGGAGCCAGAGCAAGAATGGCATGGCCTCTGTGAACTTCAAAGGCCTGTCATTGAAGTCTCTCCCACCTCGAAGGTCCAACTGGTTATAAGTACGTCTAACACCACCAATTCAGTACACATCTGGACCTGTGAATACACTGCTAGGAAGAAGAATTACTGTGCTGCAGAAGGACTGCCACTCTGCTGTACTGCTGCTTTGCTGGATACCTGTCTTTCTGTATTGCCCTGTTGCCTACTGTTCCCCTGTCTGGATAAGAAGGACTGACCTGCATCACTTGAACCCAGAGTGACTCCAAGGGCCAGCTGGCTGGCCTGGCCTCCTGATCTGAAGTCTCAGGGGCATAAAAGACTTCAAATATCCCTGCTCCTGCACCTGGACTCTGCCATCTGTGAGTCTGCCCTGCCAAGTGGTGCCTCCCCAGCCCTGGACCCTCAGAAGTGGGCCCAGGGTGTTTGCTCCAGTGGAATTGATGCATCCCCTGCTGAATAGAATCCATGCATGCTGCTCTTGCGTGGTACAGAGCTGGCGCATTGCCTTTGGAACCGCCACTGTAACGCTTTTCCCAGTAATAGGTCCTCACATCCCCATTGACGGCAACCTCGACGACAATGGCAAATCTCTGCATCACAGCCTCTGCACTCATAGGAACTAATGCAGTGCCTCGAATGCACAGCGCATCCTTGACACACGGTTTTCGCATTGCAAGCCCCTGCACCTGGATCCTGACTCCAGTTCTACTTATTTGATTCATTTTCATCTTGTTTTAGTTACTAAATTCAGATCTGTTTTTAACCTGGTGTGGAATCTTTTTTGTGTGGTGTTTTCACTTTTTTACTTTTAGAAGTGTTGCACACATTCTTCACACATTGCCATGGCATACCAAAATCCAACAGACATTTTATTAATGTTTCAGTCAGATTTGAAAAATACCACCAGGGTTATTAAGGAAACAAAAATGCCTTTTTAGTGGAAACTCTGACCTACAACAAACTATACAGGCACTATTACTTGTCACAGGTACACTACCTTGCTTCCATCCACTTCTGGTCCTGGGTAGTATTGCCTGTTCCTTTGACCCCTTACTTAGGGCCTTGCCACTTCGAATCTCATCCTCACTGTGTGACTGCAGTCATGTCCCCCAGTGTTGTGGCTGTGACACGTGTGCTGCCCAATTTAACCCTCCCGTCATCAATGAATTTCTGTCCCCCTGTGGGCAACCTAAAAGCTGTGACCATGGGCCAGATGTAGCAAGCAGTTTTGCCCATTCTGTGTCTATGGGAAAATGTGTTTGTACATATGGCCCTATATTCCCTATCTGAGCTGTAGGCTGAATAATCTATTGCAGAATTTGCGGTTTGCATGATTTGAAGACCTACTTCTTTTTTATGTTTTTTTTTAAATTGAGAGTAAATACATTAAACCAAAGCCAATATATAAATATTAAATGAATCATAGCAACATAAGTTAATTGTATAAATCAATACATTTTTTAAAAATCTATTTGTTTTTATATAACTCTTACAAACGACATCTGACTTGAGTTATCATAATCATGTCCTCCATCATATAACTGAAGTACAACATGGAGTAGAGGGAAGGGCAACCAGCAGCGGCAAGACTGAGTACCCCACCTGTAGTTAACTATGTTTTGAGTGTAACACCCACTCATCGAAGTAAGACAAAAAAGAGGAATAGCAACCCCACCTTCTCGTTTCCCACTTAGCACCACAGTGGAGATGTTGATGCCCTTGTAATACCTCTGTAGTGTGCCCAAAGTGTGTGGTAGCTGTTGTGGTGTCAGCGTCTTGTGTTGTGCAGACATCACTATCCTTTGAGCTATACTGCTTAATGATACATATGGATGATGTATAAACCCTGTCAGGCAAATGGTATCCAGAGTTCGTGGGGACCTACAGCACCCGGTGCACATACTCATAGCCTGAATGATGTGCGCCCTCCCCTGATTTGTGGTTGCGACTATGGTGATAGAACTTATTTGTACTTCCTAATGCTTACCAAACCAGAGTCATTTTTAGCCTCAACCTATACTATAAAGGTGTCCCAGAGCTCCAGCCATTTTGTCAATAGGCCTCTGTCGTTAAGAGAATAAATTGTATGTGCTTCCACCTTCGCCCACTTTGGCAAATCACCCAGCCAGTGGCACATGTTTGGCACCCCTGGTAATTTCCATTGCATTGCTATAAGGCGTTTGACCAACACAAACACCAGGTCAACACATCTGTGGGTTTGTTTATCTCTTCTTGATCTGGGGCGGATGCCTTACAGGCTGGATTCCGGTGTGGGAAGCAATGTGTGACCGACCAATTCTCTTGATAAGGAAGTGATGTTGTGCCAAGCCCGCTGTATAGGTGGCCAGGCCCATGTCATGTGACAGAATGTAGCGCCTTGTTTTCCACAGCGCGGGCAAACGTAATTAGTTTGAGGAAACATACGATGAAGCCGGTGAGGGGATAGGTAGGTTTGGTGCAAGTAATTAAATTGGGTGTAACGGAATCTAGGGTTACGTGACACATCCTTTACCATTCGGATCACTGTAGCCCATGTAGATTGCGCAAGTGGTTCATTGTGGACCCCATCCCATCTCGCCCGTGCTCCTGTCTGATCTGTGTCAAGAGGTCCCAGGAGAGAGCTATACAACTGAGACGTAATGTGAGTAGGTCCTATGCCGGACAATATCACATGTAATGTAGATGAAACCAGAGGTTCTGAGTCTCCGCCTCGCCATACATTGCGTATAAGCCGCTTCAGTGCACAATAGGTGAGGAATCACCCTGGCCCTATGCGGTGGGTGTCGTCTGGTTCTGTGTATGTCATAAGAAAGCCTTCCTTGAATAAACTGCCTTTAGTGTGTATTCCTTAGCTCTAACCATGGATCTAGGGAGTGCTGTATGTGTAACTTCCTTGCGCTTGGAATATCCAGCAGTGGAATCTTAGGTGAGTAAGTGGAATTGTGTTCTTCCCACTTATGTAATGGCTCCAGCACGTTCAGGCCACTTCCATCAGGTTATTTCCTCACGAAGGAAGGATTGTGTGGTCTTGTAACCATGCTAGCACACTCTCTCCTCCCAGATTTTCACGCATTAGCATTGACTCCGCATTGGAAGAGTTCTGTAGCCATTGGAGTGGCCGCTGCAGCTGTGCTGCTGCATAGTACAGCTCATACTTTGGCATGCCTAGGCCACCCTTCATAAATGGGTGGTGTGTTGCAGTGAGTGTGACACACCTCTGACCGGTTCCCCATATTAGTTCCAACATCAGAGTGTTCAGGGTTCTGAAAAAGGATCGGGGCACTACTAACCGTGATGCAGTAAAGAAATACAGCAGCCTTTGAAGTATGATCATCTTTCCAATAGCCACTCATTCCAAGGGTGATAGTGGTAGGGACCCCCCGGAAACATAGGGATCCCTTAATCACGCGCATCCCACATCCTAAGTTGCCCTCCAGTAAATCTATGTTAGTGTAATAGATTTGGATGCCAAGATACCTAAAAGTAGTATGGCACCATGACAGCTTATAGACTGAAAGAGCATGTCGCAAGCTTTCCTGTGTCAAAGTCAAAGGGAACAAACAGGATTTGGACCAATTGACGCGCAATCCAGATAAACCCCGAAATTGATCTAATAATTGTAAAAGCTCCGGGAGAGACATTGCATATTTATTTAGAAATATCAAGGCATCATCAGCATAAAGGGATACTATATGTTGTTTGCTACCTTCAGATATCCCCCATTGTTGCGCCCTTAGTTGTTTGCTGGGCGCCAATGGTTTTATTGCTAGTGCAAATAACAGCGGCGATAAGGGACACCCCTGCCTAGTGCCATTCAAAGATAATCTGGCCTGTTTTAACCTGGACAATGGGGTTGAAATACAATATTTCGATCCAACTCAAAAATCCTTGAGCAAAGCCCATGTTCCGTAAAGCCTCCTTGAGGAAAGGCCACCTGAGGGTGTCAAAGGCCTTTGGGTTGCAGCAATACTGCAACTCTCTCACGGCCACCCTGGGGAGTGCCTGACATTAACCGTAAAAGTCGTCTAACATTCAAGAAAGTATTTTGTCCTGGTATGAAACCTGACTGGTCTTCGTGGACCAAATGAGTCATTAATGGAAGCAACCGGTTTGCAAGGGCCTTACCCAATGTCTTGCAATCAAGATTAAGCAACAACAGGGGCCTGTACGACTGCACAACAAGGGGTCCCAGCCTGGTTTGGGCAATACCACAATCAGTGCTTCACTTTGTGAGTCTGTAAGTTGCCCTCGCCATTGTGCCTCGTGTAGTACCTCCAGGAACGGTGCGGTTAATCGTGTGGTGAACGTGGTGTAATATTCCACTGGTAACCCGTCTTGTCTTGTTTCGAGCTAGTTGATGCAGGGCTGTTTGGATCTCGCAATTTCTATAGGTCCATCCACCACCATGCTCTGTAGCAGAGTGAGATGTACAAGGTGGAGCGAGTCAAAAAACTCTGCTAGCTGCGTGGCCAGAGGGTCCGGTCTCGCCACATAAAGCATGCTGTAATAGCATCGAAAGGCATCATTTATGAACAATTGAGTGTTGACCACTATTCCCGTATCTAGCCGCAACGCCCCAATAGGGACGCGGTGCTGCTCACCCCGGAGCAACCACGTCGGCAGCCTGCCAGAGCGATTGCCCTCCGCATGTGACCTAGAGATATAATGGCGATAATCATAAATGCGCAGGCGCTCGTCTACCTCTCTATGCCGTGCGCGCAGTGTACGGAGAGCTGCTAGGTCAGATGAGTCTGTTGTTACAGCGCATTCCACCCTATGCAGGTCTGTTTCTAGTGAGGCTAGTTCCCGTACCAGCATGTGCCATACTCCCCTTGTGGCCACGAGACAGTGGCCTCTTATGACCACCTTGTGAGCATCCCACTCCACTGGTCGTGTCGAGACTGTATTTCCATTTAATTCAAAGTATTGGGAAATGCAAGCCCTCCCTGCCGGAAAGGAGGGTCTGCCAACATGTCAGGCTGTAGATGGCATGTGGGTATGGAGGCGTGTTGTCTGCCCCAACACAAGTTGGCCATCAAGGAGCAATGATCTGCAAATGTCTTAGTTAATTAGTCTGCCTCGGTAGTACCATGGGCCAGACCAGCCGGGCTCAACAGCAAGTTTATACGGGTATGTAGCCCATGCACTGGGGAATAGAAGGAATATTCACTACTGTGTAGCTGTCAACCTTTATGTGTGTGTAAGTACGTGGTAACATGCGTGAACCTCTGTCCCGTAATCACTGGGTATGTCTGCATCAAAGGACTCTAAAACCAGTAGGCCCCCGTCTCCCTCCCACTGCACCCCTCCCCTTCAGCACTCAACGTCAGCATCGAAAGCCCACATAATATCAGAAAACGATCAACAGCGTTCAGTTCTCCGGGGTCCCAGCCAACAGGGCCTAGATCTCCCAATAACATGTTAGCACACCAGGTGCAGTTAGTAATCATGGCTTGAACAGTGTCCATTAGGGAATCCTTTCAAAGTGGGGGGCGTTAGCGTGAGAGGTTTTCTTCATGTCTCCGCCAGCCCTTTTCAAGTGCCATGATCACTGCACCCACCCGGACCCTTCCTTTCACTGGCTGAAAGCAATGGATGACATCATTCAGCCGGGCAAGTGTAAGTGCAGGCTGAGCAGTGGAGCCACTCCGAACGCACAGTTTATCTTGGACCTGATTCCTAGCGTTCCATGCTTCCAAAAGCCGTTGTGTACCGCACTCATGAAGAATGACCTGAATATTGTCGGCCAAAATTAATGTAGATTATTAAAGGTCATTAGCCGTGCGTGGAGTCACATCCGGGCCCAACATCGAGAGAACTGTAGATCCAATGGAGCAGCCCAACGACGAGTCAGAGTCCGTTGCCTTATCGTCAGCGGAAGACAGTATATGGATTGGATGTGATTTGCAGCGCATCTAGTAGTGCCTGTACTTGGCCCTCTGCTGCCTGCTCCCTGGAGAGGCGCATCTTGATGCCAGATTTTTTTTTGCATTGGGGTGTCAGCCAGGCTTGCTCTGGAGATTCCTCACGGTGTGATTTGACCAATCCTTTGGCATGCAACCACGTCCATGCATCTTCAGGTGAAGAAAAAATGTGAGTCTTTCCGTCATCCACCACCCGGAGATGAGCCAGAAACAGCAGGGAGTAAGTGATGTTGCACTCACAAAGCAATTGTTTGACCTTTATGTGTGAAGTTCGCTTGCGTTGCACCTCAATGGTATATAGTCGGGGTGGGCCGTAAAATCAGCGTTGTCAAACCTCCAGGGACCCTGCGTGCAGAAGCACTGAAGAATCCGATCGTGGACCCGGTAATTGAGGAGATGGGCTATTAGCGGTCTTGGTGATGCTCCAGGTCTTGGCGGCCTATCCGGGATCCGGTGCGCTCTTTCTATGGAGAAGAAAGGGGGTATATTGTTTGCGTGCACTGTTGTCTTCAACCATGTTTCCAGGAATGATTCAGCATTAGACGCCTCCACTCACTCTGGAAATCCCAATAAACTAATATTATTTCTTCATGAGCGTCCCTCCGCATCTTCTGCCCTGCGTTGTAGATAAGAGACTTCCGCCGTCAGCTGTGTTACCTGGCTCTGAAGGTCTTTAATCTCTGTTTGTACCACTGCTAATGAGGCCTCGTTCCCAGACACCCTTTCGGCTAGCTTACGGTGGTCAACTGTAAGCCAATTGACCTCCTGCGCCACAGAGTCTATTTTTACTTCTAAAGTCGTTTTAGTGTCCAGTACTGCTTGTAAATCTTATCGAATAGTGCGGAATGAACCTGTAGAGTTTTGTTCATCTGGTGGAGGGTTGCCGTGTTGTTTTTAGCAATGGTGGGCAGGAGTGGCATTGTTCCCTCTGGAAATGGCAGCAATCGTGCTGCTTTTGGTTTGACCATGAGTGCTACCGGGTCTCTCCAGGTACCGAAACAGTCGGGTGATTCGGGATCGTTCAATAACTCGGTATGCGCATGGAGTGGTGAAATTCCTAAGACCCTTTAAACGTTGTAGCAGATTTTTTCAGTGCTTCAATAGCCTTCAAATTGACTTTCTTGAAAAATCTCCCACAGTTGAGTTGTTCCTCCAATGGCAGAGATTTTCCATAGTAGAAATGGCATGAAGCTAGTTATCTGGATAAAAATCATATACAGCAATTTACTACGGTAGCCATGCTTGCCCAATAATACAGATGCCAATCCTGAAGTGCCCATCCACCCTTAATTATTGAACGTTTGAACATTTCATGGCTCACCGCTCTTTCTTCCCTTTTCGGTCCCTTTCCAGATAAGTTTAGTTTCTGTAAAATCTGACTGCTTGAAATATATGTGAGGAATGTACAAGGGTAGCGCACAGAAAAGATATAAAATTTTAGGAAAATTATTCATCTTAATTAAATTAGTGCAGCCAATTAGAATAGGCAAATACATCCACTTGCCAAGAGTGTCCTGATCTGTTGTAATTGCGAGATATAATTATATTCATAACACAATTTGATAGTCAAAGCAACAATAGTACCAAGATACCTGGCTTTAACTGTCACTTGGGTTTCACAACTAGTCGCCCCTCCCACCAAAATCAATCAATCAATCAATCAATCAATCACTGCATTTGTAAAGCGCGCTACATACCCGCAAGGGTCTCAAGGCGCTGGAGAGGGGGGGTGCTACTGGTCGAAGAGCCAGGTCTTGAGGAGTCTTCTGAAGGCCAGCAGGTCCTGGGTCTGTCGTAGGATGGTGGGGAGAGTGTTCCAGGTCTTGGCGGCGAGGTAGGAGAAGGATCTGCCGCCGGCTGTGGTTTTTCGGATGCGGGGGACTGTGGCGAGGGCGAGGTTGGCTGAGCGGAGGCTTCGGGTGGGGGTGTGCAAGCTGAGTCGGTTGTTGAGGTAGGTGGGTCCGGTGTTGTGCAGTGCTTTGTGTGCGTGGATCAGGAGCTTGAAGGTGATCCTTTTGTTGATGGGGAGCCAGTGCAGGCCTCTCAGGTGGAGTGTGATGTGGCTGCGGCGGGGGACATCGAGGATGAGTCGGGCCGAGGCGTTCTGGATGCGTTGGAGTCGTCTCAGGAGCTTGTTTGTAGTTCCTGAGTAGAGGGCGTTCCCGTAGTCAAGTCTGTTGGTGATGAGGGCCTGGGTAACTGTTTTTCTCGTGTCGAGGGGGATCCATTTGAAGATCCTGCGGAGCATACGTAGGGTGTTGAAGCAGGACGCGGAGACGGCGTTGACTTGCCTGGTCATGGAGAGAGTGGAGTCGAGGATGACCCCCAGGTTGCGTGCGTGGTCCGTGTGTTCCGGGGCTGTGCCTAGTGACGTGGGCCACCAAGAGTCGTCCCAGGCTGATGGGGTGGGTCCGAGAATGAGGACCTCCGTCTTGTCTGAGTTCAGCTTCAGTCTGCTGTCCTTCATCCAGTCGGCTATGGCCTTCATTCCTCGGTGGAGGTTAGCTTTGGCGGTGTCGGGATCTTCGGTGAGGGATATGATCAGCTGGGTGTCGTCGGCGTAGGAGATGATGTTGAGGTTGTGTAGTCGTGCGACGTGGGCGAGGGGGGCCATGTAGATATTGAACAGTGTCGCGCTGAGGGAGGATCCCTGTGGGACGCCGCAGATGATCTCAGTGGTTTTGGAGCGGAAGGGTGGGAGGTGGACGCTCTGGGTTCTGCCGGAGAGGAAGGATGTGGTCCAGGCCAGGGCCTTCTCTTGGATACCGGCGTCATGGAGGCGTGCTGATAGGGTACGGTGGCAGACCGTGTCAAAGGCTGCTGATAGGTCCAGGAGGATGAGGGCAGCTGTTTCTCCATTGTCCATCAGGGTCCGGATGTCGTCAGTGGCGGCGATGAGGGCGGTCTCGGTGCTGTGGTTACTGCGAAAACCAGATTGGGACGGGTCCAGGATGTTGTTGACTTCGAGGTAGCGGGTCAGCTGTTTGTTGACAATCTTCCGGGTCACTTTTGCCGGGAAAGGGAGCAGGGAGATGGGACGGAAGTTCTTGAGGTCCTTGGGGTCCGCCTTGGGCTTCTTCAGAATGGCGTTGATCTCGGCGTGCTTCCAGCTTTCTGGGAAGGTTGCTGTCTCGAAGGAACAGTTGATTGTTTTCCGGAGGTGGGGCGCGATGGCTGTGCTGGCTTTGTTGAAGACGTGGTGAGGGCAGGGGTCCGATGGGGATCCGGAGTGGATGGAGTTCATGGTTTTGATGGTGTCTTCGTCGCTGACGCTGGACGAGACGGTCAGGCGACTGGTGCGAGTGGTAGTCGCAGGGGTGGTGGACTCGGTGGTGGGTGAGGGGGGGTCGGGGTTGAAGCTGTTGTGGATGTTGGTGATCTTGCGGTGGAAGAAGGTGGCCAGGGAGTCGCACAGGTCTTGAGATGGCGGGATGTTGTTGGTGATGGAGCTGGGTTTGGAGAGTTCTTTCACGATGCTGAAGAGCTCTTTGGTGTTGTGTGCGTTGTTGTCTAGGCGGTCCTTGAAGGCGGTCTTCTTGGCGGTCCTGATGAGTTGGTGATGTCTGCGGGTGGCACTCTTGAGGGCTGTGTGGTTGTCTGGTGTTCGGTCGTGGAGCCATTTCTTCTCCAGCTTCCGACAGGTGTGCTTGGAGATACGGAGGTCCTCGGTGAACCAGGCGGCTTTCTTGTTGGTGTGGTTGGTTGTAAAGGTCTTGAGAGGGGTGAGGGTGTTGGCGCAGTCGTTGATCCACTGTGTGAGGTTGGTCGCGGCAGTGTCTGGGTCGGTGGGGTCGGTGGGTGGTCTCAGGGCGAGGGCAGTAGTCAGTTGGTCCCCGGTGACCTTGCCGTAGCAGCGGTGTGGTAGCTGTTGGGTGCGGTGGTGTGTGGTGGGTTTTCTGAAGGTGAAGTGGACGCATCTATGGTCGGTCCAGTGTGGTTCGGTGGTGTGGTTGAAGGAGACGTGGGGGCTTGCGGAGAAGATGGGGTCAAGCGTGTGTCCAGCGGCGTGAGTGGGTGTCGTTACTAGCTGTTTGAGTCTGAGGTTGGCGAGGTTGTCGATCAGGGCGGTGGAGTTGGCGTCGTTGTTGTTCTCGAGGTGGAAGTTCAGGTCCCCAAGGAGGATGTAGTCCGTGGAAGCGAGGGCGTGGGTGCTGATGAGGTCAGCTATAGTGTCACTGAACTGTGGGCGGGGTCCGGGAGGTCTGTAGATGAGAGTTCCTCTGAGGGTGGTGTTGGGGTCGGTGTGGATCTGGAAGTGCATGTGCTCGGCAGTGGTGAGGGTGTCATCGGTGTTCGTTGAGATTTTGATGGAGTCTTTGTGGATAATGGCGATTCCTCCTCCCACTCCGTTGGTGCGGTCTCTGCGGGAGATCTTGTAGCCCTGTGGGATGGCTATGGCAATGTCTGGTGCTGCGGTGGCGTTCAGCCAGGTCTCCGTCAGGAAGGCAACGTCAGGGGCAGTGGAGTCTAGGAGGTCCCAAAGTTCGATGGCGTGCTTGCGAGCGGAGCGGGTGTTGAGGAGGATGCAGCGGAGGTGGTTGGGTTCTCTGGCTGGTGGTGTGGAGGGTTGGATGCTGGTGAATCTGCAGTTCCGGCAGGTGAAAGGCCCCTGGGTGCGTTTCGGGGTGGCCCGGTAGCAGGGGTGGTCTCATCTGGTGTTGAGTGCGTGGAGGGTGCTTGCGTCGTAGTGAAGTCTGGCGTTGCGGGGGGGGCGGGTTCCAGGGGTTCTGGTGCTGGGTGCGGTCCAGGCGCGGACAGGCGCAGACGGGCTTGCCTTAGGCGCGCCTTTGGCGCGCCAGCGGCGCGCCAGCTGCGCGTGTCCGCTGCGCGCCTGCTTCGCGGCCTCCATATGAGGGCAGAGGGAGGGAGGAGCAGCTGGGAGGTGGGAGCGGGGCGGCCAATGGGAGAGAAGGGGGTGGGAAAGCAGGGGCTCAGCAGCAAGGGAAAAACCCGGGGAAAAACCCAGGGGAAAACCTGGGGAAAAAACGGCGGGAAAAGACGGCGGGAGAGGGACAACAGAGCACAGGGGTACAGAAAGCAAAACACAGGGGCACAGAATGGAAAAAACAAGTGGCACAGAAGCACAAGCTCAGGGGAATAGAAAAAAAGGAGCGAGTAGTCAGGCGGCAAAAGTGGCAACGGAGGTCCAACCCACAGGGGGCTGCGTGGCAGATGGGAGGAGCGACCTGCCTGGTGACTGAGTTGTGTTATGGGAGCGTTCAATTTATAATCAGAGATATGTGCAAAATCTATGGATTTTTGTTCGACAATATCAATCGTAGGATCAGAGCAGTGTGAAAATACTAGTACATTATCTGCATAAATGGCCAGGGGTGAAACCAAGAGTAGGTTTGGATTACGAGGAATAATGTTTTGTAATAGGCTGATATGTGGCTTCATATGTAGAGTTTACAGAGCAGGAGACAACAGACAGGCTTATCCAGTGCCTTGTGTAATAGAACTAAAGGGATTTAATTCCTTTTGCACAGTAATACGGGCCTTAGGCACTTGATATATAGCCTGAATCAATTTAATGAAATTTGGGCTAATGTTAAACTGCCCAATTCGTTCTCAAAGACATTTCCAGGACACCTGATTGAATGCTTTCTCAGCATCTAAAAAGATGATATTTAAAGGCTCTCGTAGAGTCTCAGGTTGATCTATCAGCTCAGTAATAAGTTTTGGATGTGAGGTTATAAACTTACTGGGAATTAAGCCATGTTGTTGAGATGATTTTAGCCAGGAGATACTTCTATTAATCTGGTTAACCAGGACTTTAGTAACTATCTTTGAATCAGTGTTAAAAAGTGATATATAGGCCAATGAGAGCTGCACTCTAGTGGATCTTTGCCTTTTAAAAAAATATTGTTATTATGGCTTCATTCCAAGAGGATGGAACGGCACCTGTATTATGCATTTTTTTAGCACCTCTAGCAGCAGTGGGATGGTTATGGATACCAAGGTCTTGTATTTCAGATGGAATATGATCTGGACCGGGGTGTTTCCTGTCAGTAAATTTGAAATAATATCCATAACCTCTTTCGCTGAAAACTTAGCGTCAAGCATATCATTATACCCCATATCCAATTTGGGCTGATCTAAAGGGCCCAAATAATCCTGAATATCTGTGAGACTGTCCTTTGATTCCTTCTGATATACTGCAGAATAATGTGTAAAAAAAACAGACAAAATCTAGGAGCTTCGACTGCACCCCACAACAGAATCCTTAATCTGCATAATTACATTTTTTGGCATGTCGACTTGAGTCAGAAATGCTAGCAACTTCCCTGAATTCTCACCTATTTCGCAAACAAGGGCTCTCATCTGAAAGGCTTTTTTTGTTCATCTGGGCTGTTAATAACACAATACTACGACCTTGTAAACCCATAACCTTTAGGTATGTTGCATGTGCTGCCTCAGAGTGAGAAATAATCTGTGCCATATGAAGTTGGATTAAACTATTTAATTGTTCCCTAGCAGATCGCTCTTCTTCACTATCTGCTTCTGAAATCTGAATAATAAAAGATTGTGACGCTCCTCTAATAAAGGCTATCATCGTCTCCTGAATCACAAAAGGGTGAGTTGACCCTTGATTAGTCACTGTCAATTCCTGTGTGACTGTGCATAGATATTGAATGTAGTCATAATGCTCTAATATGTATTTCAGAAATTAACAGCAACATGGATTTGTGTTAATAAGACAAATCCTTCCCATTTCAGCACAATGACTGAATGATCAGAATGCAGAAGATGTAATATTTTAGTTTTACAAGAGGATGCAATTAAAGTGCTGATCAAACAGAAATCTATGCAGGAATATTGCATGAGCGGAATAGAGCAAGAAGTATAGCTCTGAAAGTCTGAATTTTGTTACCTTCATATATCAACTAAATTCCAATTTTGCATCATATCCAACATGCTGGCCCTAGTTCTAGTCATGCGTGCTGCATTAGCAGTGTCCTGAGTGGGGTTCAAGATGCAGTTAAAATCCCCAATTATGGTAATAGGCAAACTAACTTTGCTTAATTCTAGCATCGTATTGGTGAAAAACTGTGGATTCTGCTTATTGGGTGCATATAGATTAACAACCAATACAAAGTGATTCTTACTTTTATATTCGGCTATTTCCCCTATTTTCCACCTACCCTTGTGATCTTATTTAGACCGTATTACTCTGAGTGTCTTATTGAAAATAACTATAAAAACATCCCTCTGACCTGAGCAGTATGTAGCACTAACTATATGATAAATTCTAGGTGCAGAATACCCTCTGCAGCATTTAGAGATATAGTGAATATCAGCCTCCTTTTTTGTAAGATGAGTCTCCTGCAGGGGAGGGTATCAGGTTTCATGCACCAAGCTTAAAAAAAAAACCTTAGCCTTTTTCCTCCTGCCATTGATGTTCCATTCTAAAACATTAACCATTCCCCTTCTCCAGTTTCTTATTTCTCATATATACTCTTAACACATTTTAGGGGTCATTACGACCTTGGCGGTCTTTCCGCAAGACCGCTGAGGTACCGCCGCCCTGAAGACAGCCAGTGGTGGCGGTCTTCGGCGCCGCGTATTATGACCTCTGGCAGGCCACCGTCCTTTTTCGTATGGAAAGCCGCCAGCAGCCATACTGGCGGACGACGGGAAAGTGGAGGTTGCTCAACCTCCACCGCCACGTCAACAGAACACCGCCCACTAAATCACGTCCCATGATTCGGTGTGGCGGTGTTCTGGTGGCGGAGCCGCCCCCATGGATCCCGTCCCCTCCCGGAGGATCAACGGACAAGGTAAGTTGATCGTCCGTTAGGGAAGGGGGTGGGGAGGTGTTGTGTTGTGTGCATGCATGGCGGTGTGCGTGTGAGTGTGTAGAGGGGGTGTGTGAGTGAGTGTATGCGTGCAGGGGGGTGCTGTGTGTATGGGAAATGTGTGCGGGTCGGACGGTGTGCATATATGTTTGTATGTGTGCAGGAATGTGTTGTCGGGATGTAGGTGTGCGTGTAGGTGTGTGTATATGTGCATGTTGGGGGTGTGTGCGTGTAGGGGTGTGTATATGTGCATGTTCGGGGTCAGGGTGGGGAGGGGGGTTGTGCCACCTTTGGGAGGTGGCAGGGGGTGGGGGCTGTTGGGGGAGGATTCGTGGGGGGTAGCGGGGGTGGGGGAGACCCCTATCAGTGCCAGGGAAGGAATTCCCTGGCACTGATAGTGCCTACCGCCATGGATCTCATGGCGGTTCCCAACCACCCGAGATCCATGGCGGTATGCAGGATCCTGATACCGTCGGCGGTCTAGTGACGACCGCCGTGCTGGAGACCGCAATCTCCAGCCCAGCGGTTCTCACCGCCATGGGGGTCGGAATGGTGAAGTGGCGGATGACCGCAGTCATAATTCCATTTTTTTTTCTCGCTGGCCTGTTTGCGGTCTTACCGCCGCTTTACCACCGACCGCCAAGGTCGTAATGAGGGCCTTTGCCTCATTTCCCCACTTTAGACGAGCATTCATTCTCTTTTGTGGTTTAGCCCCAGCCACCCTTCGCCTCCACTCTCCTCCTCTCATTTCCCTTCCTGTCTCTCCACCTCCCCCACCCACCCTCCCCTAGGTCTCCAGATAATCCCAAGCCTGGCACTGCTACAGGATGGAAGTGCAACACCTGACATCCAGGCATGACTGGAGTATCATCTCCTGTTCTTCAGAAAGTCCCCAAGATTAGTGTGTCAACCTCTCACCCCTCCAATTTCACTAGAGTGCCCATTATCATGCAACAATAACACAATAATCAATGTGATGAACATTTAGCATCTAGAAATCGCCTTACTTATTCTGGTTCTGAGACTATAATGAAGACACTTGTGAAGGAGACTGGGCCGGAAAGCACCTTAAAGCTGGGAACAAGGGCCCTCATTTCCTGCATTCTGGATGCAGTCTCCCAAGCCAGATCCTGGAAGATAAAAAAATAGTAGCTCTCAGGTACAGAAAATCCCTTGCGCTCCCTAGCAATAGAGAGTATTCTTTCTTTAATATCAAAGTCCTGAAAATAAGAGATGGTGTGTGGTCTACTTTCTGCCTTTTATGGCTTTGTTGAGACCCTATGTGCTCGTTCAATCGAAAGTAAGTCCATAGACACTTGTTCGAGGCCTGCTCAGGACAGGAGTAGAAATCAGCTTGGCAAACCATCTAATCATAGCTGTCTCTATTTGATTGGTGCCACTTGCCATCTCTGAGCCTTCTGTTACTCCCAAAGTGTGAAGATTAAATCTGCATGGGCTATTCTCAAGGTCCTTGCATTTCCAATTAAGCATTCCGATTTGATCACCAATAGTTTCTTGTTTCTTTTCTACCTGAGTTGCCACATCCTCCAAAGTCTGTATCTAAGTTTAAATTGTTTTATTGGTATTTACAAATTGAGTAATTTGCTGCTCAAAAGACAATACTTTAAGTGACAAGTTCTCAAATTTAGCAGCTTATGCAGGATGGTTGCTTTTAACTGAACATATTTTCTTTAGTATAGTCTTGAGCATGGGTTTGTAGATGTTGAGGTTGAAGAATGGGTGGAATCCTCCTCTGATTCCTCTGCTTTGGATGTATAGGGGGTAAGTATAATATTAATAGATGTGCCACATTGTGCTCCCCGATTGGAATCAATGGCTGCTTTTCCTCCCTCTCTAGGAGCCATATAGGACGAGTCAGAGGTTGGTTGGCTGTTTACGCGCTTACCTCAGAAAAGCTGATTTTAGCACATAACAGGCATAGCTTACAGATAAATTTGAATTCATATGAACTTTTTTATTTTTGCGTCTTCGAACGTCAGCTTCCAGAGCTTTAGACTTAGCCAGAATGTATAGCGCTCTTTGAGTGCTTGGATTGCATCTCTCTGTCTCAAGATCATGGGTCATAATATTAGTTAAGCTATGTCTTGTGAGTAAAGAATGATGGCTTTTGTTAGCTGTAGCCAAGTAAGAATCACCAATACTTGAGTGATCTCGACCAGCCACCAGCATTTGCTTCCCTCCCCAACCTCCTATGATATTGGAAGGCAAGGGTTGAGACAACAGTTTGTTCTGTAAAGCTGGTGCACAAACATCTCATTTGGATAAAGGTTAGCTAGTAATTGACAAATCTGTTTCAGGAGATTTCCCTGAAATTTCTGTCATTTCTGCCAAATGTGTGCCACCATTGGAAGTAATTGGAGAGTGGCTTGAGGTTTCTTGTAGAGCTTTTTAATAGTGAACTTGAGCTTCACCAATCACAGTGAGTCTGTTCCTTGGCTGTATGGCGGAGGCGATATTGTAAGAAAGCTGGGGTCCTTGGATGAGGGAGCAAATGAGGCTGCAGGAGTGTCATCAGGACTTAGGGCGTCTTATTCCATTATGGTAGCGGTGCTTGAACAAACATTAGAAACAGCAGGTGAGTTAGCCAGAGACCGAGAGTTCATTTCAACTTTTCCTGACTCAAGTGTTCCTAAGCTTGCATTATCTGAGGGAGTCTCCCCCCACGTGGCTTTGCCCATTCTCACCAATGCCATGACACTTTTCAGCAGACATAACAGGACCAGTGGAGGTAGTAAGAGATGCCCCACATATAGCTGCTGATGTCAACACCAGCCCTCCAGAACTGAACACGCATGATTCATACCGCCCCCAACCTCTACTATTGCTCAGTTTATGAAGTTTTCATGCCTTTATTTTAGACATCCCAGGATTCCTTGGGTTATTGGTTCTGAATTGAATGTCAGCCATTGTGCTCCCTGACCAAGTAATTCACTGACAGTTCAATCAAGGCTTTGAGGTAGCAAAAAGCCAAAGCATTAAACCCTGCACAACAGGAAATGTGAGGCTGAAAAGATATATTGTACATACTTGTCAAATATATACTCAGGCCCATATTTATACTTTTTGATGCACAACTGTGCCAACGCAGTTGTGCGTCAAACATTTTACCGCCGGCTAACGCCATTCCAACGCGCCATGCGGGCGCCTTATTTATGGAATGACGTTAGCCGGCGCTGCGGACTGGTGTGCGTCAAAAAAAATGACTCACACCAGGCAGCGCCGGCGTATGGGAAAATGGGGGTTGTGCGTCAAAAAATGGGGCAAGTCAGGTCTGAGGCAAAATTCAGGCCTCAAACCGGATTTGCGCCATTTTGTTTGACGCCCAACCTCCATTGACATGACTCCTGTCTTAGCAAAGACAGGAGTCATGCCCCCTTGCCCAATGGCCATGCCCAGGGGACTTATGTCCCCTGGGCATGGTCATTGGGCATAGTGGCATGTAGGGGGGCCCAAATCAGGCCCCCCTATGCCACAAAAGAAATTGGAAAAAAATACTTACCCGAACTTACCTTTACTTCCCTGGGATGGGTCCCTCTATCCTTGGGTGTCCTCCTGGGGTGAGCAAGGGTGTCAGGGGGTGTCCCTGGGGGCAGGGGTGGGCACCTCTGGGCTCCTTCCGAGCCCACAGGTCCCTTAACGCCTGCCCTGACCCAGGCGTTAAAAAACAGTGCCCATCAGACTGTGCGTCGTTTTTTAAGGCCCACCCTCTCCTGTGCGTCAAAATGACGCCAGAGTATAAATAAGGGGCACAGGCCTTAAGGTCATTTTTTGGACGGGAACGCCTACCTTGCATATAATTAACGCAAGGCTGGTTCCCCCTTCCAAAAAATGACGCACATGGTGGAATTTTGACGCCCGCGGGGTCGGACGTCAAAGTATAAATATGGGGCAGGGTTTGCGCCGATTGTGCGTCAAAATTTTTGACGCACATTTGGCGCAAACAGAGTATAAATATGCCCCTTAGTGCTTAGAGATGTATTAAAGTTGAAAAGCGCGTTAAACTAACCAGCTACTAATCCTCATAAAGCCAGCAGTTAAGCCAGCCCTCATCTGCAGTATGTCTCTAATCAGGCTCAGTTCAAGCATCCCGCAGGTTTACTCCAAAAAACAGTGAGGACACAGCAGCCATTAGTTGAAGACAGGGCTGGTCGAGCCACAAACAGCCTCTGCTTCTCCCCACGTCCTTGTGTCTCCCCTCTTCCCCGGCACGTCTCTGGCGGGTCACCATGTCTGCACAATCCTCTGTGTTCATGCTGCTTTGAAAGAGGCCAGCTGCCGGGAAGACAGGCCATGCCAAGGTGAATCTGAAAAATCAGCATCACACAGCGTCACACATCAAAGCAGCCAGGGCTGCACTGGGTGAGGAACACCAGCAGCAACAGGAAAGGCACATCAAACTCTGCAATAGCAGCAGCGAGCCCACTCTGAGACCATCATTGTTTTTGGAGGTGAGGACAAATTTTTGCTTTCTGAAGGATGGGAAATGTAACTCACAGGAGCTACACTGCTCCTGTTGCGGCGTTCACATTGCCGGCCACCATATGACCCCCTCCATAAGGATCTGCTTCAGAGTTCAAGGATCTTATGATCCTATGAATTTGTAGATCTATGCAGGATTTAAGGTTCTTGCAGTCTATAAAAAACACACTGAGGGAATGCCCTTGTTCTTTGTTACCTCCCGGTTGATGAGAGGAAGCCTTTGCTTGGACTAGGCTCTTCACCTCTATTAATCTGTTTGGGCTAAGCTCTTCACCTATGCTCCTGGCTCTCCAGTCAAGATTGTGCTCAAGCCAGATTTTGAGAACATCTTCCCAGTTTTCTGTGTACGGAGATTTTAAAAATTCCTTCTACTATGTTATCTCAAAGAATTTGCTAATTCATTAATTGTTGCAAAACACATGAGCCATGCCAACAGCAACTTCATGTTTTTATTGATGCAAGGGGAAGATACTCTTCGACCTGTAAAAGGTCTTGTCCATAACAAAGTAACACTGTGATCCTGTGCATACAAATATATGCATGTATACATAAAAAAATATATGTGCTCAAGAAATATAGGAAACTATTTAGTAAAAATTGATCCTCATGGAAAATGGTAAATTCAGTTTATAATGTTCTATACATTTATAGGTTGACATAATATATTAAAACACAATCATACAAGCTCATCATGGAATTTGGGAACTTAATAAATAGCTGCAAACCCAATATTGGTTATCACTGTCACAATCAGTATTCTATAAACACCAAATACAGACTGCTAGTGCTTAAGTCATAGGCAAATATTATTTAGTGTCTGTCAGTTACTCTTACGTGTCCTGGAAATGAAACTCAGTCATGCCTATGTGCTGGAGTATATGATTTCCATAATACCACACTGACCTACACCTTGATAATTCTCTTTCCTTGTATCTCATGTATCAATATTATATTTCAGGATTAACATGACTCCCCTCAATGCAATAATACAAATTCATCATCAGATTCATAATGTTAATAAAAGCCTATAGCCCAATACTGATGATCTTGCCTGAATCTAATCTATGTTCTATAGACACTGAGGACAGACAATTAGTACTAAAGAACTAGACAGATATTGCCTTGTTTATAAATGGTGTCTGTTAATTAATTTTGTGAATGTAAGATACTAATTTCATTCATGCCCAAGTGTGTTTAGATTATGAACCTGTATGCCATAGATCGAATCCATGATTTACTATTATTTGCTGGAGTATTTGATTAACATAATACCACACCTACATTTTTCTTGATTATTTGCTTCCCTTATATTCCATCTGTCACTGTCATACAATTTCTTCAAACTTTCCTAGCAACATAATGATGACCTGTAATACCTCATCGTTCAGTAAGATATCCTTCCAAAAATAAAAGTAAATAAACAATATTGAAAGATAAGTCCACAACTACAGCAGAACTATACATTCAAATATTGGTAAGATAAAGACTTACAGATGCATTAAGGGCCAGATGTAGCAAACCTTTGCGAGTCGCAAATGGCCCGAATCGCAATTTGCGACCCCGCAAAATCTGAAACGGGATGCAAAAATCCCATTTCCGACTCGCAAATTGCGACGCGAGCCATTACCGACTCGCAAAAATAGCGACCCCATTTTGAGACCCGCAAATAGGAAGTCGCAATTTGTGAGTCGCAAACCAAATGCAATAGCCACTCGCAAATTGCGGCTAGTCGCAAAAAGCCCATTTTGCACTTCCAATTTACCACTAACTCAGAGCAGGTGGTAACCAGAACCAAAGGTTAAAAGGAGACCCAGAAGGCACCTGGGTTACTCAAGATGGAGGAGATATATGTGATAGCAATGAGGAGGAGAGCCCACGCCGCACAGCAGATGAGGAGGAGGAGCCAGAGACAGGAGAAGATATACAGAACCAGGCAGACACTTTTCCAACAAACTGAGGAGGAGATATATGATAAATACAGACTTAGCAGTGCAGCAATACTAGATTTAATAGAGCTACTCAATCCTCAGCTTCAACGCTAGACTTTGCGCGGCTGCGCCATCCCCACACATGTGCAAGTGCTATGCTCACTGCACCTCTTGGCCTTGGGTAGCTATCAGGGGGTCATTGCCGTGGCAGGTGGGGTATCCCAAAGTGCACTCTCACGGTTCTTCAGAGCATTCCTAGATGCCTTACTCACACACATGTCCAGATACATATACCTACCCAGGAATGAGGCAGAAATCAACAGCACCAAGTTGGAATTCTACAGGATTGCCAACTTCCCCCATGTCATAAGGTGTGTAGACGGGACACATATACAAATATGCCCACCTGCAAATTTGGAATATCTGTTCCGCAACCGGAAGTGTACCCACTCACTGAACATCCAGGTGGTATGTGACCCCCATTATGTAATCACTGACATGGTTGCCAAATTTCCAGGGAGCACACATCACTCCTACATTTTCAGGCACAGTGGGATACACCAACGCCTAGAACGTGGGGAGTTTGGAGACGGATACCTCCTAGGTATAGCTGAATACACTTTGAAGACATACACACAGGTCAATGTGGAACCCATCTATGCCCAGCTAACATTGTACATTTTGTGCCAAACAGGTGACAGTGCATATGCACTACGACCATGGATACTGACCCCGTACTTAACACCCAGCAATGAGACAGAGAGGCGATACAACAATGCCCATAGGAGGACCCAAAATATCTTAGAGAGGACCTTTGGACTGCTGAAGGCAAGATTCAGATGCCTCCACAGAAGTGGAGGTGCCCTCCAGTATAACCCAGTAACAGCTTTCAAGATAGTTGGCGCATGCGCTATACTCCACAACATTGCCACCAGACGTGGGCTACCTCTCACCCCAGAAGACCCAGATTCGGAGGATGACGTGCAAGAGCTACCACATCGCCTTCATGGGGATAGAAGCATTGCAAATCAAGGCAGACTGAGACGGGACCACATTGCAAACCAATACTTTGGAAGGTACGTGCTAACTCTCACCACACTCACTAATGTCACACACAATGAGTCCAGGTGTGAAGTGAAACAAACAAGGAATTTAATAATGTGCACCAAAAAAACTATATACATGAACTAGAGTTCAGGGGCTGTAAAAATCCACCTGGCATAAGGACACATTAACCTCATATGCCTCTACTCCAGGACAGTGCATAGCTCACACTCTACGCCGGCCTTGCCCAGCATGGCTGGTTCCTGGTGTGTCAGCAGTGCCCTGCCTTGCGCTACCACTGCGCAACACCCTGGTGTCACTGGCGGAGACACTGCTAACGGTGGAGCCCTCCTCGCTGTCCTGCGGCGTGTCTGCCACGCCCCTTGCCACCTGTTGTGCCTCCATGAGATCTACGGCGTGGCTGAGGCGTCCCAGTCCACGTGCCACATCACTGGCAAAGTGGCCCATGTCCACCTGGGGGCTGACCGTGCGCCATGACAGGCCAGTGGTGTTCACTGCCAGCCTGACGATGGAGGCAGACATGCGATCTAGCCGGTGGATGAGCTGCCTGTCACGGCGCCGTGCACCCTCTCTCTCAGTGATGAGTTCTGCCACCAGTTGTCTCATTGAGAGTGCAAGGTCACCAACATGGGTATTGAGTTGTTGCAGCTCTGTGTGTACCAGTTGCAGCCCTGTGTTCTGATTCTGTTCCATGCGCCGCATGGCCCCTGATATGTTCCTTATCTCCCGTGTCTGCAGGCGCTGACCACGTAGGAGTGCAGCCTCGGCGGCCAACATGGATGCGTACCCTGACTCAGACTGCGGCACTGGAGGGACATTTAGACGTCGCCTGCGACGCAGTGGAGGCTCCGTGTCCTGTGCACCGGCACTGTGGCTGGGACCGGGTTCTGGCTCACTCAACAGTATGGCAACTGGTGCATCAGGAGGGGACTGTGTTTGGGGGGTGCAGGTCCCTGTGGAGGCTGGTCCTGAGTCCTGTGCAGGCTGGTGGCTGACCTGTGGCCCCTGGTCGCTGTGGCTGGAGGTGGTGTTGTGTGGGAGACCTGTGGGACATAGGGAAACACACTGTCAGTATCTACCATCTGTTATCTACTTCCTAATAAACTGTTGCCTATCAACTGCCTACTTGACTACATTGCCCATAATGCACCATGCAGGTGGTTGCTATTCTGAAATGGAGCTATTTTGGTTGTGCATGCTGCTGTGTACAAGGTGGGTGGGGGTATGGCAACATATGGGCGTACATGCATGTCTCATGGTACTCACCGGTTGATGGTCCTGTTGCTGACGTGTCCAACTCTCCCATCCCGCACACTGCCTCTGGCTCCAAGGTCTCCTCCACTCTTTCCTCCAGGGGTGTGGGTGGTGGTATAGTGGATGGTCCCCCTCCAGTGCCCCTCATCTCCCGGAGCCGCTCTGCCACCCTCTCCTTGGTCCGGGAGCGCAGGTCATACCACCGTTTCTTCAGTTCTTCTATGCTCCGGTGGCTCACACCCAGGGAGTTTACCTTGTCCTGTATTTCAGCCCAAATCCTTTTCTTTTCCACCTCTGGCACACTGAGGGCTGCCCTCCCAAAAAGTTGTTCATGGTGCTGACAGCATTCCTCAGTCAGCACCTCCAGTTCTTTTTCTGCAAATTTCAATGTGCGCTTTCTAGGAGTGTCTGCCATGGTAGCTGTTGTTCCTCCTGTTTGCAGTTCAGCAGTTTAAAATGGGTGTGGTCCTCCCTCCTCCCATGTGTATTAGTAAACTTCCTGGCTGTGATGTCATCATCAGGAGCCAGGAAGTGTTTTCCAGAGTGTTCTGCTGCACCTGCATTCAATTTACAGCACAGTCGCAATTTGCGACACCCACTCGCAATTTGCGTGTTCGTTTTTAGCACGGTCGCAAAAAGCGACCTCGCAAATAGTGGACTCGCAATCTGCGGTGCGACTTCATTTGCGAGTCGCAAATTGAAGTCACTTTTTCTTCTTGGATACCATTTAGCGAGTCGGAAATTGCGAGTCGTAACGACTCGCAATTTCCGACTCGCTAATTTTTTCCTACCTACATCTGGCCCTTAATTTCTTCAACCTGGGTAAAACCATTAGGATACAGACATTCTAAATCAGTTATACATCTTGACTCCATACATCTCATTTATAGATTTTTATTGCCTCCCCTTGAGTTTATAAAATACATTATATACAAAATCATCTCAAATACTGTCATTGGCTGTTGGATTTTTCTGTAATGTGTTTCCTTGCACTGTAGGGACAATTCCTGTTTGTAATTTGCTTGATATGTTCTAAGACCCTTTCTTAATACAAATATTAGTATTTTAATGCAAACATTAGTGCTTCCAACACATAATTTAGGGAAAGGGTATTCTATGAAATATATATAGAAATTGTGGTTTGCAAGGGATTCTTTTGGCAAATGTTACTCTTCTCTCCTTAAGGTACGATATTCCATTATATTAGCGGTATGTTTGCACACCTTACAAGAGCCACATGTATAGAAACCCCGTTTGGAGTCCAGCCATATTTCCGGTTCTTGCATGGGTGAAAAATGTGTTGTAGAATAATTGAAGGGTAGCCCCTGACCTTGAATCTGTGGTTATTCAGTAGCTTTTGTCAGTACTATAATTACATCAAGCATGTAACAATTCACCAAAGCGATACTCCACTTAAGTTTAGATGGATGACTGCAGTTGTCGTATATCACTGCCTGCTATGAATTTCTTCAATAATGTTGTGAATTGTTTATTGATTATGATTAATTTCAAGCCATGTGTCAGGATTCAACAAAGGATGCCTGAGGGTTGGAAGAAACAGAACTCAAAGATAAGGCTCACTCAATGACAGCAGAGTAGCTGGAAGACCTGGAAAATGTGGACAACTGGTCTATGGAGGCTGGAGCTGAATTGGGGGATGGCCTTGAGGGGTAGAGGGAATATCAATGCCAATTAGAGTAGCGTAATCATGACTGTAACACTTCTGGGGCAGCATAAGAAGTCAGTACCTGAACAATGTTACTGCTTTCTTGGTTGTATAGTTCCTGATGGTTTTAGTTTGTTCACCATTCAGTCTCTGTACATTTTCCTTCCCTTACTGATTCCACCCCTCTGCCCTCAGATGTGTTATTTGTATTTGCCAACAAAAAAAAAGACTTGTGGAAGTTCCTCTACTTTGGCATCCTGGTGCTCCCAAGCCCGGCTAGTCTTCCTGGTAACTCTTGAAATCATTATGATCTGTTGTCTTTAGAGCACTGGGTAAAACACACTCATGAGAGAGAGGATTGAGGCTTATATATTATTAATGCCCATCTTCACAGAGATTTTCCTAGTGTATTTCTAATAGGCAAACCTCCATACCAGTCTATATTACTGAGGAACGTAGCCTATTGCTGGAGGACAAGGCCTGTGAGAGACACGCTGAGACTCTTGTGTTTCTCTCTCCTTCTTTACACATCGGCATAGCACCCCCTAAGAAATACAGTGGAGATCTTTGAAAGTTTCTAGCTTTATGGCCCAATGCCAGTTTCATTTTATAAATAGACCTTGGGCATTTCCTAATGACATCTGTACAGTGTATTTCATACTCATACATGACAGAGGAAGAATTGTGCTGAGCTACTCCCTTTAATTAAAAGCAACAATGCCAAACTGACAACTTTTCAGTAATTTCTGGATTTGTCTCCAAGGTTTTCTGTCGCAAGCAGAGAACCCATGCAACACACACAGGTATCTAACCAGTATAGCAAGGCAACAAGGAGATAATTAATTACATCAGTTATTTTTACCAATTAGAGAAGAAACCAATTGAATAGACAAAGCTCCTGCACCCACCTTTTACAGTGATGGCAGGAAGAAATAAAGGATAGCTATTCCGTGGTTGTCTATAGACCTGTAAGGTGTGATCCATTAATTGATTTGGTTCTGCAAATTAAAGCCAATGATCTTAGAAAAAGTGAGATGAGATGGAGTTTTAAACAAAATTGTTTGTTAATACAGACTGAACACCCAAGACGTCTTTAGGAATTGCAGAACCCATTCAGGTCAGCTCCATCACACAGTCACTTACTCGAAAGGAGAAGGACCGAAGAGAGAAGGAATGGTTTTGCTTATATTGTGTAAAAGGAGGACATTTTGTTAGACATTGCCCTACACTTCAGGAAATCTAGTAAGCTTAACTGCAAACAGCAAAGCTTGGGGGCAGAAAGTGTATCTGAGGTCAACAAGTTTGCTATTTAGAGGACACATTTTCATCTTTCTGTGACAAATATCACCTCTAACTGACCATGTAAAATTACAGCAATGATAGCCTGTGGCTACTCTGGCAGTTTTCTTGGTGTTGCATTCTTTAAACATTAGGAAACTCCTCTGAAAGAAAGACTGGTATTAGAATTTGCTTTTGCCATTGATGGGACTCCTTTAGGTTCTGGTGAAGTTCAGTGGGAGACTAAGGCCCTCTTTACATCCCTCGCGGTTGGTGTTAAAGTGGCGGTAATACCACCACCAGGCTGGCAGTAACTACTGCCAAATTATGACCATGGCTGAAAGATCTCAGAAAGACAGCCAATGTACCACACTGACCATCAGGGTGGAAACAACAGCCACCACGACGGTAGCCGCCTACAGCCAGGCGTAAGTCAATGTTCCGGCCACCATATTATGACCCTGGAAACCGCCACCTTTTCCGGGGCGGTACCAATGACATCAAAAGCCTGGCGGAAACTGAGTTCAGAAGGGAAAGGACTCACCGTTGGAGACACAGGGAACAACCATGCCACCATGGAGCCTGAACTGCATGTCTTTCCCATGATCTTCTACGTTCTGCTCCACCATGAAAACCAACGCTGACAAAGACGACAACGGTGAGTACAGCTGCCTAGCACACAAGGGAGGGAGGAAAATGAGAGTGACACACACATGCACCCCCCACACCATACACACAATCAGCTGCATTACAAAAATAATTTTACCCCGTAACTTGGATGAATAATCCAAAGACACAACGATTTCAAAAAAGTGAATGTAATGAGATCAACACTGCATGAAGAATAAGTTAGGCAAGATAATAGATATATACATATGTACAGAAAAAGGGGCACAGCCCAGTCCACAATGTTCGTTAGGCCACATGGCCACAGGCCAAAGTCCAAGGACACACATGTCACCTGCATCAACACAGAGAGAACACTGCAGGGGCATGAGATGGTAAATAGGCAGGCACCGCAGGGGGACGGGGGGCACCTCAGCCGGGAGATGATACAAGACCACTGGTTCTGTAGGGGGCAACATGCCCTGTGCTTGGTTCTGGGACGTGCAAAGCCACAGTCTCTCGAGTGGGTGACTTGCCCACTGGTTCTGGAGGGGGCAACATGCCCTGTGCTTGGTCCTGGGGAGTGCAAGGCCACAGTCTCTTGAGTGGGTGACTCGCCCACTGGTTCTGGAGGGGGCAACATGCCCTGTGCTTGGTCCTGGAGAATACAAGGTCACAGTCTCTCAGGTAGGTGTCTTGTCCACTGGTTCTGGAGGGGGCATTGTGCCCTGTGCTCTTGATCCTGGGGAGTGATGGCCATGTGGGTGTCTTACCCACTGGTTCTGGTGAAGGCATTGTGGCCTGTGCTCTTGATCCTGGGGAGTGTTGGCCATGTGGGTGCCTTACCCACTGGTTCTGGAGGGGGCATTGTGCCCTATGCTCTTGATTCTGGGGAGTGTTGGCTATGTGGGTGTCTTACCCACTGGTTCTGGAGGGGGAAACATGCCCTGTGCTTTGTCCTAGGGAGTGCAAGGTCACAGTCTCTCAGGTGGGTGAATACCCACTGGTTCTGGAGTGGACAGGCCGCACAACAGCCCATGGAGGCACGACTACATACCGTCCGCTGGCGGTGACGGCTGCTTAGTGGAGGTGGAGCTGCTGGTGGGGGGAGGCTTCTCCCCATCCCCTGCAACCTTGTGTGGCTGCAAAGCGGAGGTGGTGGTGCTGCTGCTGGGGGGAGGCTCCTGCCCATCCTCTGCATCCTCAGACAGCTGCACAACCACGGTTGCTGGTGGGGGCTCAGTCACAGTTCCTTCCCCAGGCCCCTTGGTCTTCCTGCCTGCTGGGGCAGGATCCTTTCCCTTCTTGCCTGCTGGCGCAGGCTCCTTTGTCTTCCTGTAGCAGCTGGGGCAGGCTCCTTTCCCTTCTTGCCTACTGGGACAGGCTCCTTGCTCTTTCTGGCAGCTAGGGCAGGTTCCTTTCCCTTCTTGCCTGTTGGGGCAGGCTCCTTGCTCTTTCTGGCTGCTGGGGCAGGCTCCTTTCCCTTGAGACTGACTGGTGCAGGCTCCTTCACCATCAGGACATGTGGCCTGGATCCTTTTCCACCACGAGTGGGTGTGGTGATGACTGGGCCCATGGACTGGGTGGGTGAGGTGCTTGGCTGGGTTCTTCCAAACCTGCCCATAGGTTCTGGACGGGAGGAGAGGTGTAGGGAAGAGGTCAATTGTGGATAGGAACAGTTTTTTAGGGACATTGGGGCTGGAAGAGGGAGAAGGAATGGGAGTTGAGGAAGAGGAAGTGGTAGTTGGAGGTGTCTGTCTGCTGATTTTGGGTGCAGGTGCATGGGCTGGATGCTGTTGTGAGGTGCATGGCTGTTGGGTGTCTGAGTGCTTGCGTTTGTGTACCTTAGGAGGTGGGACAGACACAATGGGAGAGGACACAGGAGATGTGTGCATGGCTGTTGTGGAGGTGTCTGCCAGTGAGGTGTGTGTTCTGCTTGGTGTGGTGATGATGCTGGTAGTGGATAATGATGTAGTGCATGCAGGTGTGAGTGTAGATGGAACTGGGAGGGAGGTGGAGGAGGAGGAGGAGGAGGATGGGAGACAGTGGAAATAGTGGATGTTGGTGTGTCTGCATCTGGGTGGTGTTTGTGTGAGTGCCTGTGTGATGAAGTATGGTGCTTGTGTTTGCCTCTACCACTATTGTGTGTTGTCTTGTGTGCATGCTCGTCTGACTGTGTGCTTGGGATGGGTTGGGGTTGAGGAGAATGGGACTGGGAAGAGAAAGTTGGAGGGGGGAGGGTAGAAACAGGGACAATGGCTGCCATCAGAGAGGAGGCCAGAGCCTGGATCGATCTCTGTTGGGCCGCCAATCCAGTGTGAATGCCCTCCAGGAATGCATTAGTCTGTTTCACCTGGGCTGCCAGCCACTGGATGGCATTCACAATGGTTGACTGCCCTACATAGATGGTTCTCAGGAGGTTAATAGCCTCCTTACTCAGGGCAGCAGGGCTCACTGGGGCAGGGCCTGAGGTGCCTGGGGCAAAGGAGATGCCCACCCTCCTGGGTGAGTGGGCATGGGCAACTGTATGAGGGGCAACTGGGAGGGCGGTGCTGGTATGGGGGTGGCAGATGTACCTGTAGCTGGGGTGGTCACAGAAGTGTCCGCCACCACCAGGGACCTTCCATTGGAGGAGGTATCTGTGTCAGAACTGTCTGCCGTGGTGCTCCCCTCCCCCTCCATCCAACTGGTGCTCTCAGCGTCAGTGGATTCTGCCTCCAGTGGGATGCAGCTCCCTCCGTTGCCGGTGCCACTGCTCCTCTGCCAGTTGATGCTAATGCACATAAGGACAGGATGACAAAACAAAAGGGGGGGAAGAGACAAAGGATACACTAGGTCAATGGCTGTACCAACACCACAGTTGGAGTACACAGCACCCTCACACACAGGGAACAGCCCTACTCAATATGCCATAGCACTAGCAGAGAAATAGCTTGCTACCAAGGCATGGGGAGGGGCACACACCACCAAATACAGCACACCTGGGACCCAGGCAGCCCTGACCAATAGTGGATGTCTACGAGGTAGGTAGCAGGATTATCCCTTTAGACCTATGCTGCAATGTCAGGCCTGGCCTAGGGGCACCCACTAACACACATCCCCCACCCGGATACCACCCCACCATGCGTAAGTAGTAATGATGGGCACTATACTCATCCCCTTGTGGCTGCTGTGATGCCCTCAAGTGCCCATCCAGCTCTCGATAGGCCACCGCCGGTATGCGGGCGATCAGGGGGGTCAGGGTTTGATGGGTACCACTTCCTCGTTGGGAGGCCATCCCCAGCTGGGTCTCTGCCGTCTTCTGTGCCCAGCGTCTCAGGTCCTCCCACCGTTTGCGACAGTGGGTGCTCCGCCTGCCATAGACACCCAGGGCCCGCACCTCCTTGGCGATGGGCGCTGACCTGCAGAGGCAGTACACACAGGAAAATTGAATTAGACAAACAGTCCGGCCTGTTACACTTATGGCCCAACATACCCCTTCACATCACCATTTACACACACATGGCCCTCCACACAACCTATACGCCTCCCAGAGGACATCCACCCACCCCCTTACACAAGGCCTTCACACACACCACTCAATGCATTCCTGCCACATGCATCGTGCCCACAGTGTACTCACCTGTTGGTCTGGAGGCCCATCCAGCAGTCCGTACTCGGGTAGGACCCCATCCACCAGTGTCTCCAACTCCTCCCTTTCCCCAGTCACACAGGCCATGGTAGGTTCCAGACACAGGTCACAGTAGCACATGCAGTGTAGGTCCTCTCCTGTGGAAGATCAGGTAGCAAGTGAGGGATCAGATAGAAAATGTCAGTCAAGTCTGCGGTGGTGCATTCCATCAACGCCGGCGTAGATCTCCATTGGCCTCTGTAACCCATAGGGCCCAATGTTAACCAATGAGGAATTGCACGGCAGTTCCCGACCGCCTCCTGTAACGGCGCACAAAGTCAGCGGAATTACCTCACTTCCACCTGACCCTCCACGCAGGACAGGCGGACACCATTTCAGGGGGAGGGCGCAGGCCCTGGAAAATAGATGAGTCACTGGTGAAATTAGGACATACTGGACAAATCACACTGACCCATTACAAGTTAACAGCATGCAAAGTTCTGTTGTAGCTCCATCGTTCAATTTGTGACCGGCTCCTCACTCTTTTGCCCCATAGATACCTACCGCTGCGGATGAATTTGAGATGGAGATATACCCCGGTGTACAGACACCTGGTGGACTTGGCAACACTGTGAGGTCTATAGACTTGACAGGGCCACAATCACAGAGCTGTGTGCTCAATTGGAGCATGACCTGATATCTGCTATCCGTCACCCCACTGGGATATCCCCCTCTTGTGCAAGTACTATCAGTGCTCCATTTCCTGGCAACTGGTTCTTTCCAAGTGACAGTGGGCTTGGCAGCAGGAATGTCATAGCCAATGTTCTCAAACATGCTGACAAGAGTGTTGTCTGCCCTGATTAAACACATGTGCAGCTACATCGTTTTCCCCCAGGTTGAAGATTTGGCCACAGTAAAGGCCGAGTTCTATGCAATGGCACATATCTCCAACATAATTGGGGCGATTGATGGAACACACATTGCATTTGTCCCCCCCACCAGAATGAACAGGTGTTCAGAATTCGTAAGAGTTTCTGCTCTATGAATGTACAGATGGTGTGCTTGGCGGACCGGTACATCTCCCATGTCAATGCTACGTATCCTGGGTCAGTGCATGATGCCTTTGTCCTGAGGAATAGCAGCATCCCAAATGTGATGGCCCAACTACAGAGGCACAGTGTGTGGCTAATAGATGAGCCCTGGTTCCTATCCAGTATATGTTGGTGTATGGGTATGGTGTGGCCATATAGGATAGTGTGTGACTAAGTATTGTCTCTCAATATTTGCAGGTGACTCTGGTTACCCCAACCTATCATGGCTGCTGACCCCTGTGAGGAATGCCAGGACAAGGGCAGAAGAACGTTATATTGAGGCACAAGGGCGAACCAGAAGGATCATTGAGAGAACCTTCGGCCTCCTGAAGGCCAGGTTCAGGTGCCTCCATCTGACAGGTGGATCCTTTGCTACTCACCCCAGAAGGTCTGCCAGATAGTATTGGAATGCTGCATGTTGTTTAACCTGGCCCTCAGACGCCATGTCCCATTCCTGCAGGAGGAGGAGGCTGGAGATGCCCGTGTGCCAGCAGTGGACCCTGTGGACAGTGAGGATGAGGAGGCAGAGGGTGAGGACAACAGAACATTAGTGATCAGACAATACTTCCAATGACACACAGGTAGGACAGTGTTACTTTACATTTCAATGACATTTGTTTGAATTTCTGTGGCACTGGCATGTTGATATTTCCCACTTCTATGCTCACTTACTGTTCTCTCTGGTAAATTCATTTTGCAGATGTTGGTGATCTCAAATACACTCCTGGTGTGATCACTGCAGCCAACTACAGGTCATTAATCTATGCTCATTTTCTGCACAGTTGAATTGCAATGTTTGTACCTGTTTCAATGAATACATAATTGAAAACATGACATACTCCAAACTTCTTTTTTTTCCAAGGGTGTTTATTGAAGTGATAAAATATTGAGGGGCAAGTGCAAGGGGATGGGGTGATGATGGAGGAAAGTCCAGTGTATTGTTCCAGTCTGTTTGTAGCACAGGTGCATTGTCCAAGGGGACATAGGAAGGGGAGCAATGGCAGTTCAAGGTGGACAGGGTGACAGAGTGGGACACAAGGGTGACAATCAGGAGAATCTCATTTCCTGGCGGGGGTCTTGGCAAGTGTCTCTGGCTTCTGTCTGGTTCGCAGGGAACGTTTGCGGGGTGGTTCTCCTTCTGCAGGTAGAGGGGTAATGGTGGCCTGTGAGTCCTGTGGCAGGGCCTCCTGGCCACTAGCAGCAGCGGAAGTGGAAGGCTGTTCAGATGTCTGCCTAGTGGCAGGGCCCCGGTGTTGTGTGACCTCCTCCCTCATAATGTTGGCCATGTCTGCCAGCACCCCTACTATGGAGATCAGGGTGTTGTTGATGGCCTGCAAGTCCTCCCTGATCCCCTGCTACTGTGCCTCCTGCAGCTGCCTGTTCTCCTGCATTGTCCAGGATCTGGCCCATTGTGTCCTGGGAATGTTGATAGGCTCCCAGGATCTCTGTAAGTGCCTCCTGGAGAGTCGATTCCCTGGGCCTGTCCTCCCCCTGGCGCACAGCACTCCTCCCAGTTTCCCTGTTGCCTGTGCCTCTGTCCCCTAAACTGTGTGCCCACTGCCACTGACCCCAGGTCCCTGATTGTCTTGGGTATTATGTGTGCCCTTGGGTCCGTGTAGAGGTGGACACACTGCTGATTGACGTATCCTGGGGACAGAGGTGTGGGTATGCTGGGTGGGTGCTGTGGTGGTGTTTCCTGATGGGGAAGGCTCTGTGGTGGTGTGTGACTGGGCCTGGGTAACCGGCTTCCCAGAGGTCCCTGATGGGCCAGGTTGGTCATCCAGATCCTGAAGACCAGAGTTGCTGTCATCACTGTGGGCCTCTTCAGTTGGGGGACTAGATAGTGCTGGCACCTCCTCTCCGCTGACATTGGCTTGGACACCTGTGGGGATGTCAATGATGTGTTATGGCTTCTGTTTCTGACATATTGTACATCCCTGGCTTCCACTCAATGGTTGGCTTTGCCCTGGTAGTTTTCACTTGTGTATGTTAGTGTATGGTGGGATTGTTAGTTCTCTATGGTGTGCACGCTTTAGTGATGAGCGTCCATGCAGGGCTGTGAGTGGTGCCCATGCATTGGTACAGCCTTCAGGGCTTGGATTGGGATAAGTGAGATGTGATGGTGGGGTGTGTGGGAAGTGGTGGAGTAATGGGAGTGAGGGTGAGGGTTGGGGTATGTGATGGCATGCAGGTAGGGGCTTCTAGTAGTAGAGAGGTGAATTACCAGAGTCCAGTCCTCCTCCTACTCTGGCCAGGCACTCAGGATGCAGGATTGCCAAGACTTGCTCCTCCCATGCTGTTAGTTGTGTGGGAGGAGGTGGGGATCCACCCCCAGTCCTCTGTACAGCGAGCTGGTGTCTTGCTGCAATGGAACGTACCTTCCCCTGTAGGTCGTTCCACCTCTTCCTGATGTCATCCCTGGTTCTTGGGTGCTGTCCCACGGCGATGACCCTGTCCACGATTCTCTGCCATAGCTCCATCTTCCTAGCTATAGATATCTGCTGCACCTGTGCTCCAAAGAGCTGTGGCTCTACCCTGATGATTTCCTCTACTATGACCCTTAGCTCTTCCTCTGTGAAACAGGGGTGTAGGTGAGGGTGTGTTGGGTAATGTGTTGGGGTGTGTGATGTGGAGGGCGTGAGTGGTGTATTGGTGTGTATAGTGTGTGGCTCTGGTTGTGTCTGTGGTCTTGAGGTCTCTCTACTGTCAATGGTTTGGAGTGGTAAAGGGTTGTGGGTAATCTGGGTGTGTGTTTTATAGTGGTGTAGGTGTGATGTGTGTAAGGGTGTCAGGTGTGTGTTGTTTGAATTGTTCAATGTGGTGTTGTTTTGTCTGTGGTTGTCCATTGTGAGCGCAGCTGTATGTACCGCCAATGGTTTACCACAGTTGAATGTCCGCTGTGGTGATTTGTGGGTCATAATGTGGTGGGCGTAGTTCTGTGGCGTAACGGTGTGGGTTTGGATACCGCCAGTTTATCACTGCCCTTTGGGCTGGCAGATTTGTGGATGTGGCTGAATACTGACGGATTGGTGTGTGTGTGCCATAATATGATGAACGGATATCCGCTGCAGCAGCGGTAAGTTGGGGGCAGTCAGCGTGGCGGTAAGTGGGATTTACCACCAATGTCATAATGAGGGCCTAAATGTATCAATGTGGTGTAATATAACGGACAGATGGAAACCTTCACATTCAACGTAATCGCTTCTCTCATGTTCCCCTTAGTTCTAGGGACAACCTGGTTTAAGAATATATTCCTCTCTTTAACTGAAAGTAAGAACAAATAATTCTTAACTCTGAGTATTGTCAACCACAGTGTTAGCCCTAAAACCGATGCACAAGTATCCCAAACCTTGGTATTTTTCACCTTTCAAGAGAAGACTAAGAATTAAAATATTTCACAAGCGTATGATAAATTTAAAGATATTTTCCGTAAAAAAGGGTCTAATACTTTACCTCCCCATCAAACTTATGGTTGTGATATTGATGTACAACTTCAAGCAAAGTAAAGGTACCAGATGGACAAAAATATCCATTCACCCATAAGGAGGACGCAATATTGAAGAAATATTTGGAAGAGAATTTTGAGAAGGGGTTAATTTGTCAAGCTCTTTCTCCTACTGGGTTTCCCATCTTTTCATTCCACAGAGTTAAATGCTATAACAGTTCATAATAGACATTAATTACCACTCAATTTTTAAATCCTTGATCAGCTAACGACATCCAAAGTTTTGCCAAACTTGACCTCACAGGTACATGTTACTTGGTAACGATTAAGAAAATGATTAATGAAAGACGAACTTTAGCACCAAGTATATGTGTTAATCAGTACTTAGTCATGCCTTTTGGCTTGTGTAATGCCCGGTCATCTTTCAGCACTTCATAAATGACGTCTTCGGGGCCAAATTGGATACGTTTGTGTCAACTATTTGGATGATAGTCCAGTAGTCCCCGAGACTTTGGAGAAACGTCAGCTCCACATGAGAAAATTACTGCTTTGAAAGTTGTAAAACTGTTTTATGCTAAGGAAGAAAAGTGTATTATTGCGACAACCCATTTGTTTGTCTTATGATTTTGTATCAATGTATACAGATGGAGCCTGAAAATATCAAAGCTGTATTAAATGGCCCACCCCTACAAATGTAAAAATAATTCAGAATTTTGTAAGATTTGCTAGTTTTTACAGACATTTCAATGAGAGCTTTTCACAGGTGGTCAAGCCCAATTCTGAATTTACCAAGAGATGCTCCATTCCAATGAAAGGCAGAAAAAAGGATGAATTCCCAACACTGAAAATAACCTTTTCATTTTAAGACATCCTGATTGCTCACAACCTTGTTTGTAGAAACGGCCGTCTCTTTCTTCGTCATTGGTGTTATATTATTAAAAAAAAAAGTCCTGAAACACAACAATGTTTACAAGCGGCCTATTGTTCAAGAACTTCAACAGCACCTGAGTGGAATTAAACCATCTTTAACAGCGAACTGCTGGCAATCAAAGAAGTGTTTACTTACTGCAGACATTATTCGAAGGGGTCAGAATACTCTGTAACTGTGTGGACCGAACACAAGAATTTAAACTGTTTGAAGGCAAATATATGTTTAAATGTAAGACATGAAATATAGTCTTTATAGTTTTTTCCCTACATTGTCACCTATAGACCAGGTACTCGACAAGGAAAATCATATGCATCCACATGGCAGGGAAAATAACCTCTACTTGAGCCCTACCATCTATTCTTGCTGCTTAACAGAGTTCAACATTGTCAGAAACAATGAATCTTGAACAGAATCAGACACAAGGCTGGGTGGATGTTAGGGAATGGGTACAGGCAGATTTGAAAGGAAGAAAAGAACATCAAGGGCTCCTATTTCTAAATACGAAAGTGTTCAATCCTGACAAAAAGATGCAAGAGTAATGTTTACAGCGTTGCCACAATAATCCCTGTTCTGGACATCCTGATACAAGAAAAACAAGACCTAGTTTCAATAAATATTTGGTCGCCAAGAATGCAGAAATCTGTGACTGAACAAGTTTCCAATTGCACCAAAATCTCTATGTACTTTATTGTTGAACTCGTCTACTTCCAAGGTTGTACAGTGATGTGCGTAGTTGTAGACTATTACACAAAACTAGCACATTTTGTTCCTTTGCTGAAATTGTTTACAGCTGCAGAATCGGCATAACATTATTTGAAGGAAATAGTCAAACTTCATTGACTGCCAGAGATGATAATAACAAACAGAGGAACTCAGTTTATGCCATGGTTTTGGAATACTTTATTAGAACAACTTCAAGTCATTCTGTTACCATGAATAGACAGATGAGCAGATTGGGAGTCTCAACCCAACCAATGAACAATATCTATGGTGTGTCAATCTGAACATCCAGAAGAATGGATGTCTCGGTCTCATCTAGCGGGGTTTACATAAGAAAATTCCTTACATAGAGCCCTGGAACACCCTCCTTTCTTCGGTATCTATGGATTTTGTCCCAATATATAGCCTGATATTTTTCCCCTACCAATGTAATCTTTGTAGAAAAGTTGATTTAAGACTTATCCCAGGTCAACAAATCAGTGACAATTTATTTACAGGCAAGACCTCCTACAGGGAATTTGCAGGCAGACACTGAATTGTATTACCCTCCTATAAATGGGGGGCTTGGGCTGGCTTTACATAGCACATTTATTGATTCCTGGTTCACATTCTAGGTTCTCTTCTTGATTTGTAACATTATTTGTGAGGTTGCAGCAGTTACACTCTAAATACCCATATCATTGAAGATCTGCCCCGTCTTTCATATTTCCAAGGTCAAACCAGCTAAAGAAAAGGAAAGAAACCATCCACCCCTGCAATCAAAATAAAGTGGCCTTCTGAAAATGAAGTGGAGTCTAGCCAGATTCTAGAGTAAGAAGGGGTCAGCTCCAATATTCTATTGCTTGGACGGCATCAGACGAACCTGATAGATTTCGGGGACTGGCCTTTGTGAATGCCTCTTGAATGGTGAAGGCATTCCATGAATGCTTCCTTCAGAGGTAAGCCAGGTGGAGAGGGAGTTATATTAGGAACTAGTAGGGTATTGTCAGGATTCGACAAAGGAGGCATGAGGGTTGGAAGAAAGAGCACACAAAGGTAAGGCTCGCTCCAAGACAACAAAGTAGCTGGAAGCCCTTGAAAGTGTGGAACATCGGTCTGTGGAGCCTGCCATTGGATAGGGATAGGGCATTGAGGGACAAAGAGAAAATAAAGCCAGTCAATATAGCAAGATTATAAGATTATAAGGGCAAGAAGTGTCAATACCTGAACAATTTTGCTGAGCAATTTCATGATTTATTTGGTTCCCATTGGCATTGGTACATGCATTGTTCTGCTCCCACATGATAATTGTTTTTCCCTTTCTGATTTCCCTTACATTTTCCTTCTCTTACTCTTTCCACTCCTGTAACCTCAGCTGTGTTATTTGTTTTTGCCAAATTAAACTCCTTAGCAGAATTCCTCGACTTTAATTTCCTCACATTTCCTCAGCTCTGGCAATTTGGTCCTCTTGAGCCTAGCTGGATTTCCTGGTCCCTCCTGCGATCATTATGGGCTATCGTCACCGGAGCTTGAAGCAAGTGATTTAGGTGTATGTATGATCACTGCCACCATCCCCAAATTTAAAGAGTTACTCTCTATTGCAAATCTTTTTACCATAATCCTGAAACAACTGCCTAGAAACACACTGTAATGGCTGCAACAACGTGTATACTAAAGACTTTCCACTAAAGTTAGTGTTATTATGAACTACATTTACCACAGTCTATGTGGGTGAATTGTGAGTTGGTATTCCACACAGTGTGAACCCTTTCTCCTTTTGCGATTGGCCCCTTATTGAATTATTGGGCTGACAAGCTCATTGGCATGCACCCGACTCTAGAAGTGGTTCAGAATCACAAGAAGACTGTAAGCATGATTGCCAGCACCACCAAATTTAAAGTGTTACTCTCCTAAAGAAGGACAGATATCCTCAAACACATGCCTAGAAGTAAACAGCACTGGCTGCACCAAAATGGTTAATACTAAAGACTGAAGTGTTATCATGTGCTGCATTCATTACAATACATCTGGGCGAATTGTGTGCTGGTACACCACGCAGTGTGGTCCATCCCCCTTTTGTTACTTTTACAAATGACTCAGCCTTTAGCCTTGTGATTTTTCATATTAAAACCCATCAAATGTAATATTCATAGTATTACATTGTTACCCATTCCTCACTCTCTCTCCATATATGACACGGGTTCTTGCCATCTTCTGCTGAGACCCAATATTGTGATATCCCTTTTCCAAGGAAGATGGACAGCTTACTAAAGGGACCCCCCCGAACGTGTTTCCCACCGATTTTGGAGATGTGTTCTTGATGAACAGGAATGTGATCTCATATCCACTTAACAAAGGAGAACTTCAAGAGTGCCAAGTCTGTGTGTAGTGTGGGGTTGGGTCATTATAGGACGAACCCCACCCTCGCACGGCTGTGGTTGGATTAACGTAAACTAATTGGAATTACTTAATGTTAGAAAAAAACAGAGAAATTAACTGAAAAAAAGCAAAGGTTACAGGGACAATATGGTTAGGAAATAGAATTTTAAAAAACATAGATAGTCACATAAAAAAACCAAAGGTTACATGGACGTTATAGTTAGGGTCAAATTTTAAACATACAAAATCATAGGAATTCAGCTGTTAAAGTTATTTCAAGTAATAATAACTTATGCCCAAAGGTAATTATAACTCACGCTCTCGCCACACACTGCTCATTACCCCAGATATTTCAGCCCTCATGACATCTTTTATAACATAATTAATGATATCACTGTAACATTTGCAGTAACATTATTGATGAGAAAACTGTGCACGGCAGGTGTTTCATATATAAAGTTACCTCTCACCTCGAATGATAACTTTGGGATATGCTTCCTTTCCTTATTCCCACAAACCACTTCTGTAATTGTGTGCAGTATGAAATGTTAGGCCATATTCCAAGAAATATTTTTTTTGTTTACATGATGTGGAAACTCTAGCAACATAACCGAAAATATGTGCCTCTGTGTTCTGGATAAAACATACATAAAATGAAACAAAAGTCGAAAAAACTATTATTCTGGCTTTGGGAGTGCCTACGTTGCCGATCTGATCCGCTAGCACAACATACTTCTAGCAAATAAATTACAATTCGCAGTCCAAACCAAAGTCGGCAGGAGAGTCAGAGATTAATTGCTTTTCTCGCAGTTTATCATTTTGTAAATGTTCAGTAATTTCCAGATAGAACACCACTGACATCTACCGGAAATATAAGATTATACACCCAGTATAGAATTTAGTTGAATCACAGCATTACCTATTAGAAATACCCCTCAGGTGCCACTTACTGGTAATTATTTTTCATGCTGTATTATATAGAACGAACATGGCGATTTACGCTACGGGCTTCAGCGTTTTGTAAGAGAAAAGAAATGACTACCATGCAGATAGGCATGGGATCTATCAGACATACATAGTTAGACTTGGAAATAGCCACGGGGAAGGTATACCAAAGGGAAAATATGCAATTGTAAAATAATTCTAAACATGCACTTGAGAGTGGGCGCTTGAAAAAACAATTAACAATGGTTAACCAGTGGCACTAGGATTTACAACTTTTGACACTGTCTCAGGAAAAGAAGTGAGATCGACTAATGAGTGAGCATGAGAATACATGTGTATTTAAGAGAGTAGCTAAGGTCGTATGAGACAGATGTTGGATATGGAAAAAGGTGGAAGAAGGCACACATTTTGGGTATACTCAAGCAGCAAAGTAGAAGAAATGAAGATAGAAGATAAAGTAACCATAAAAAGTGTTTTGAGAATAACACAGACTGTGTCAGACGTATTTGTTATTTTTAAGATGCCGTAGACATAAAAATTAAGGGGCATATTTACAATGAATTGGCACCGGGCAGCGCCGCCAGTCTTTTTGCTGCGCTGTCCTAAGCCAATTCGAAAGGGTAGGAATACACCGTATTTACAAGATACAGTGCATTCCTGACCTTAAGCCAGTGCCGCACACAATCTGATGCCTAGTGCCAATGCAGGCTCCCTTGCACCATGATGCAAGGATGTCAGCGTTGTTCGCAGGATCGTTTTTGTGCAGGAAGGGATACCTTCCTGCACAAAAAACCAATGGAGGCACTTTCCTCTTTCTTTGTGTACTGTAGAATTCAGCACATATAGAAAGATGACGAAACGAGGAGAAGTGAAGATATTTCTCTGCGTTACGACTCCGGCTAAATCTAGGAATGCGTAAAAACCCAAGAGTGTTGAGTGAAAAAACCCACTGAACTGCCATGGAATGCCCCCCACGCAGTTTGGGGCAAAGCAGTGACTTGTGCTACATTGCCTTACACCATGTCTGCGAGGCCATGAAAAGCCACGCAAAGTGTCTTTGCGTGGCCTCGTAGATATGGGTCTACACTCTGTGCTGCCGAAGCATCATATAAAGTGGTGCTCCGGTGGCGCAAATGAGTTGTATTTAAGTCCCTACCTTTTTTTTGTTCAACTACATTTTGGGTTTAAGTTCGGAACATAAACAGAAAATGTTATATTTTTGGGATAAATGTACTAACTTTACTTATAACTGATGGTTGTATGAATCATTATTTAAAATTCTAAAGTTACTTAAGGTTTGATGTATGAAACTCTTCTGCGGTCACATAGTCTGTAATTCCCAAAATCATAGGCACTGCAATTGCATAAGAGTGTGGTGCAATGTACAAAAGGTATGTTAACAGCGTTTCCAATACCTTTGTGACTCATTCTGAATTGCAATTAGAAGATGGTGTGAAAGAGACCCCTCTCCTATTTGTGATTCAGAATGCAGTGAATATTGACTGCCTTTGTAAAAAAAATTTTTTTAATGTTTGCAATTAAAAGGGTGGTGGGTGTGCCTCATAGTCCTCCAGACCACTATCCACAGAAAATCACAAGGAATGAGAAAGTGCCTTCTCTCTCATAAATACAGATGAGATAGAGGGTTTTGCCACCTTGTGCAAATGTACATTTTGTGATTCCACCGATTAATACATCCATTGCATTAATAATTGCAACCCTGAGCTCTGACCAGTTACTGTGCAGATAGCTTCTACTGATTTGCATAATGAGCTTATGGGCTTACTGAGCTAACCCTGGCATAACATGTTAATGAAATCTTACTTAGTACAGATGGGTTTAGATTAGCCTGAGGAGTTCACAATAAGTTATAGAAATCACAGATAACATGACTTTCATGGTAACTCTTTGAAGCCTAAATGATAATCTTCAAACAGGAGGTTGTGCAGGACTCAGAATTTCGATTTGTGCTATAATTAGCAAACTCACACAGTATTCCCTGACAGGAAACAATAAATGAAATATAGTGGCGGAAAAAGCTCACACAAAATGTAGAAGGTGCCTTTTGGTGCTACATATGTTTGTTATGTCTCAAGAAGAGGTAAATACATAACATAGTACCCAGTTGTGGCCCGCTGCTCTCACAAGGGGCGGGATGGGTGCAGCATGCGAGGCGGGGGATTAAGCAGGGGGTACATTTAATAAAAAAAAAAAAAAAAAAACGTACCTGATCTGCCGACCCACGCCGCTCCTCTTTCAGACTAGCGGCATTATTGGCTGGGAGCCCCCAACCACAGCGCTCCCAGGCAGACTAAGGGGTCAGAAATGGCCAACGGTAATGTGCCCCCATGGGGAGCAACCCTTGCCCAAGAGGATGCCCCCCCCCCCAAACAACAAACACACACACCAATTCCTGGTGCCTAAGTGGTTTCTGCCCCTAGATAACAGAAATAGGCCAATCTGCCCCAAGGGGGGCAGAAATGACCTAAAATAAATTTGTCCCCCAGGTGAGCGACTCTTGCATAAGGGGTCGCTCTCTATTTATAAAAATCTCTTGTGCCTAGTGGTTTCTGCCCCCCTTGGGGCAGATGAGCCTAATAAAAATAGGCCAATCACTCCCCCCATGAGCTGGGTTTAAGACGAGCTGGTCTCGTCCTCGGCCCACTGCAGCCGAGGGTGGGACCAGCTCATCCAAGGCACCCAAGGGGTTAAAACCCACTTCCTTTAGGAACGCTGCCTAGTGTTGCACTCTCTCACTCTTTTTTTCAACAGAATACAAGATAGAGAAACATGCTGGGGTCAAAGTAATGTTGGTAAGCATGAGATGCTAATCTACCACCTACCTGGGACTCACTAGCATCACTCTCATAATGCAGAGACTTGAGAGTAGGTTCTTGGGGAAAAGGAGCACAAGAAGAAAAACACAAGGCAAATTTAGCCACAGAGCCAAGCATCCTCAAGGGATCATGTCTAGGCTGGACAATTATACAGGATCTGCTGGACATGAATTGAAACAGAAAATATAGCGTGAGAAAGGTATGTACTGATTTATGCCTTTGTGTACCATGCAAGTGAAACACAAGCTACTGGACCACAGGAGTTTGGAGACTTTGATCCTAGGCAGGAACCCCCACCATGCTGCAGCTCACAATACTATCCGTCATCAGGAAGATGTCAGGAGGTATGTTAGGAAGTATGGCTTACCACTTAAGATTTGGCAGGGAATCAATATTCCAAGCCCGCTTGCACTGAGTCTATCTCAGGAAGGGGAGCCTGACAGTACTTTCAGAGTGTCAGCGCAGTCTTATGTGAGGCTTCACATGTGTGTAGAATTCACTAGGTAACAGAGCCCTGATGATAAAAAACATTCCATTCAGTTCCTGTACTCTCACTTTTTTTGGATACAGTGACCATGTTGGATAATCAGCTATAGCTTCCCTCGTGCTAGGCAGTTGTGATATAATGTTGCTGCAGCTAGTACCCTGTATCATTGATTCAAGATTTTCTTTTGCAAAACAAAGATGCTCATTTTAGAGTTTGTTGGAGGAGGTTTGAGAATTCAAAGAAATAGTAATGAAATTCAAGTTGTGTTGTGAAACAAACTTATAACTTTTAGAAAATTTAACTGGGAACATTATTAAGTACTGTAAAGATTGATGGATTACACTTGAAGTTTGATCCTTTGATGGAACACGAAGAATTCTGATGACAAGACAAAGTTACACATGATAAATATATATGATTATGGATAAGGAAGTGAGAGTCCTCGGTAACGAATGTACCAAATGCTAAGATAGTCTAAGAAAGCATTAAAAATATTCTTGTCTCCTGTGTGTTTTACGAGAAAAACACATGCTTACCAGTTTAGTCAAGCGCGCCTCGGTTCATGGAAAATGTCATTTGGATTAGGTGCTTAAAGAAATGTTTCAATTACAGAATGTTCTATTTGTGGTTCAAAGATCACAAATGGAAACACTTATTTTTTGCTTAACTTTGCACATATATTATCAGGGTTTAAGAGCCCATAATGAAGTCGATGTTGGGAAGCTGTTCTTGTGAGATTAGTCACAGTAATAACAACTCCTTATTGTGTTGTCAAGGTTAGTGATAATAGTGTGTTCAAAGTGTAACCAGGAGTGATGAGTAAGTAGGAGTAAGGAAGAAAATCAATCAACTGTTGTCAACGATAAGCGGCAAACTGTCAGAAACTTCCCTCCTACAGCTACACTTTTTCAGGGACCTTTGCGTTCTTTGATACTTTTGTGCTGAGATCATTGTTTTTCATTATATCCCATGTGGTTAAAAAGGTATATCAACTCAGTAACTTGAAAGCTAAAGCAGATTCTTTGGCGGTTGTTGAGAAATTCCTGCTGCAGCAGAACATAATAAAGGGTCCTGGGGATTCCCCATGGCTGACTCGTCCTTTATTCAAAGACTTTGTCCATTCAGTTCTCACAATAAAAACCCTAAAATATTATTTTATGTTAATTAACTTTTGAGGGGCATAGAATCAAGTAGGATCTAAGCTTCTGCAAAGAGTGCATAGTTATGAAGCTTGAGGTAGTTATCTTACTAATAGGAAGAGATGTTGTTGGATATATATCTAAGATGCTTATCTCTCCTATGCTTTGGCTAAGGTATTTCTTTTCACTATTAAAGATAGATAAACAACCTTCATGGCAAGTCTTGGCAGGTTACTAAATTATATCTGATTGTCTTTAGATACTTTGATCAGCGGACATCAGTGCCCAGCAGAGTGATGAGTCATGGGGTGGTTCTAGTGTCTCCAATTTTCTTTCTTATCCCATTCCTCTTTCCCCATTTCTGCTATTGGTCCTCACATTCTTGTTGTATATGGTCATTGATGGAGGCAATGAGAGGGGGGAGAGTGTATTGGTCCTGTAGGATCCAGATTACAAGGTCCTAATTTTCTAATAATAGAGCTTCCAAGATGAGTCTTTTTGCAGTTTTTAGGACTGAGACCTTGCAGAGGAAACCAAAAAGGAGAGCAGAAAAGCATCTGGAGTGTCAGAGAAAAGAAAGACAAACAAACAAAACAAAGGGCCAACCTAAAGAGAATTTCAACTCTAGAGAGCTGTATGACAGATAAACAAAATAAAACCTAGGGACAATGAGGCTGGGTCATATGAAGACTGCACATCAGCAGGAATCAATACAGCACACAAACAATGCCAAGAACAGTGTGCAATGTGAGACTGCCTGAAATACATGATATCCAGCAACATAGAATTCTTTCCTAAGTGCCTGGAAGTTGTTCACTGATGTGTTAGGCAACTCTGCACTCCAGTTTCCAGGGACCTAGATGCCCCTTCTTTCATTGCCAGCATGTGTGTCCCAGAAATCAGAGTGAGAGACTCACCATCTTGGTCAGCTGTACCTGCAACAGGAACATGTCCTTTAACTTGAAAATCATGTGGCGCAGATAAATGACCATTTGGATCATCTCACTTGCTCTTTCAAGAGAAACTAGCAAAACCTTCTTTTTAGAGCATCAAGTAAGACTGCTAGATATGTATTCTTGCAGTCTTACCTAACCAGTCTTCTTCTAAAGTGCAGGCCTGATAAAAAAAAAGTAAACATAAGTTCATAAATGAGGTGACTACGCAGTCAGAACTCCACACAGAAAATGATAGGTCTGACTGCGGAGTCTCCACACGTGTAAACTTACCATTAAAATGCAGTTTTGTGGGTACTCAATATGTGTAAACTTACATGTGTAAGTTTATGTTTGTGAATCAGCCCCTACGTTTCTAAAGAAGACAGATTACAAATCATACAAACCTTCTTCCTATACCTGGGAGGGGAAACGAGGTGCAGGCCTGGTGTGGCAACCCTGACCTTGAAGTCTCTTCTGTTTCCTCTAAGCTATCAAACTCAACTCCTGATTGGTGGGAAAGTGCATTTTTCCCCCCAATTCTGCTGTGACATGGGGTATTTTCTCTCTGTGTGGGCACCATGTGAGCCTTGGGGCTGTGAGAAACCTGACAAACGGATCCATTTACATCCAGGCTTTCCAGGAACTCTCAGTAAGCACCGAACTTGGTCAAAGTGGTAGATCGTATCCAATAGTCTGAGTGAAGAACTTTACCTAAACATATCAAAGTGGTAAAGCAGACCAAAGTCATCTTATTAGTCTACTGTAAAAGTGACCGAAGCTCATAAAAAAATACTTTCTAAATTTCGTGCAGATGGAACTGGCACAGGATAGCAACCTAAATTACAGCACCACCAGGTATCAGTTCAAATAAAGGTAGAACCTTCCACCACTACCTCCTCCGTCTTATTGCAGTTCATACACAAGAGGTTAAAATTCATGCATTTGAAGTGAGGTGTCAAACAAACCTTAAATCTGTCTAGTGACTCCCAGTTCATCATCTATTCTAAGGATGTGCTGGCTATCATGAACATACTAATAGAAAATAAGACCAAATGATCTAATCAAGTGACTTGTAGGGACATATACATGGTAAATAAGGCTAAATAGAAGTAAGATCCATGAGGGACCCACGTAAGATGGAACAAGGTAGTAACTGTTGAGGAGGTAAACAAAACTGCATACACTCTTTAAGAAAAGACTTTTGTCAAATCAAAGGCCACAGACTGATTTATAATGCAAAGGTGGATGCCTCCATCCAGCAGAAGCGGCAAGTCATCTGACACTGTGACTAAGGCTAACATCTTCCCAAAAAGGATACAGAGGAAACCTTGAGCAACATCCAAATGTTTTTGTCCTCTAAATATGAGGCTATATCACAATTCACCTGCTTTGATACTATTTTTGAAGCTACAGGGAACAACAAAATAGTACAATAGTTATGAGCTCCTGAGGGTTAGCTATAGACTTTGTTTGACAGAGGGATGACTGTCGTCCTTTTCTATGGTATTGGGGTGACTGCAGAATTTAGACATATGTTACATTGCTGAAAGTAGGAGTAGTAATATCTATCACTTATTTTAGGAACATTACAACATGGAGGTCTAGAGAGGAGTCAGATTAATTGTGGTGACTATAGAATTGACAAATCCAGAAGAAAATAGAGTAAGGGATGTTAACCAAGGATTTATTGACTGAATAACTCTTCTCATAGAGAAAATGTAGTCAATAGCAGCTGGGAATGAAGCTGCATTCTTCATGTTACTGAAAAGGAGATTCAGATTACTCATGCAAAACATCTGGCTGCAGGAATGGCATTCTCACATGCTTCAGAAGGAAAATCGTTGAACACTGGTAATAACTTCTGTGGTAGCTTTAGGAGTTTGAAGAATGTATTGACACAAAATCTATTCCATTAAGCTTGGGCAGCTTGTTTGCACCACCAAGTACTTTTGCTTTGTAAAGGTAGTTACAGCATAATACTCATTCAACACAATTTACCAGATTGTTTTAACTTCAAAATGTGCTCACCAAGCCAAATCCCAGTTGTCAAGGATGTTTGGATTAATCTCTTTGGTCGGAGAAATAACATCAAGTGCCCACCGATTCAGTTATTGAAACTGTCAACAGCAGTGGAATTATCACCAACCAATGTAGGTTTTGGCAACAGTAAAATCGTTTGTGTTTACCTTAGCCCAAGCAACACACATTTTAGGGTAAGGTATGCAGTTAGAGTAAGAAAGAGGCAGCGTTACAATAGATGTAAAATGAGACACTGCTGATTGTCAGTGTAAGGTAATAAATCACTTAAATACTACTTTACTGTATTAGAAGAAAGGAACAAACCAACAATTTGACCTTTTAGATGAGTAGGGTCTATGACTAACTGATCAATACCCACAGCCTGGAAGCAACGCCAAAAGTTGTAACCTTTGTTCTAGACACGTAATCAACCGAAAGAGTGAAATCCCCTTGCAGGAGAAACTTAGAAGCTTGAAGAATAAAGAAAGATAGAAACTTTACAGAAGTTAGGCTGAATTTGTGAGCAGGGCCAGAAGGATGATGTATAACACAACATGTAACTGAAAAAGTAGTACAAATGAAAACTGTAGCTGCGACAATGTCAGAATAGTGACAGTTTATAGTAGGTCTAAATTTGATTTAAAAATGTTTTCTGGCATCAATATTTATTCCACATTGACAGCGATATGTACGATCTACAGATATACAGAAGGGCCTCTTCAATAGAAAGGATTAGATTCTTCACAAAAAAAAAACTGAGAATTTGTTTTTTTTTGGGAGAGAACTCAAATTGAAATCGGTAGAAGCAGTATCACATGACGCAGCAGAAGTAGTGGTCAATGAAGGATATGAGGCAAAAGCAGAAGTTAAAGCAGGGGCGGCTCCTCCATTTGGGAGGAGCAGCGTCACCCCCCCCCCACCAGCAACAACGTTTATTATCCTTTTATTTGAAAGGGGCAGGGCAACGTGGGTGACGTGCACTGGGGGGAGTGCTGTGCCGTCTCGGGCCGGCCAAACACACATGGGCATAGGGCTCTCTCCAGCCTAGCAACTGTGTTGCTGGCCTGAAGAGAGCCTGTACATGCTCCCAGTCTTCCTGGGAGCGACCAGATGGGGTGCTTCCAGCCAATCCTGATCCTGCTCTGAGGAGCGTCAGGAATGGCGGAGGGCAGGCTGGGAGCCTGTGCCTGCCTGGAGAGATGAGGGAGAGCAGAGCGGTGCAGAGTGAGGTAAGTGTTTTTTTAAAAATATTTTTTATTTATTTAATTTTTACCCGAGCCCCCCTGCACACCCTGTGCCGCCACGCCCCTTACACACAGCATGAGCTGCGGCTGATTTAAAGTCTGGTTGCTTAAAAACAACACTTGTTAGACGGACGGTTGATGAGAAGTTGGCTAAACAATGAAACGAGTCAAAGTAGGTCATAGTATCACACAGATGTAGAAGAGCCTTCCTGTAGCAGATAATAAAATTGTTGTACATTTCTTACTTCATGAGTAAGATGTTCCTAATTGATTTAATTAGTAACACCACCAGAAAAAGGCTGGCAGAGAACAGGTGCAGGGGGGCTACAGGGTGGCTCCTGCACTGCCCATGCACTTGGCATAGGCCACTGAGCCCAGCACTGTCGCAGAGTTCACTGTATGCTTTGCCTTAAGTGAACATTGCAAGGGTGCTGGTGCACCCTGCTGGCTACAGCATTGCCATTGGCTCGATTATGAGCTGGAGACAATGCTGTAGCCAATTCCCACTAGGCCGATCTAGCAGGATAACCCGTAGGCAGTGACCACCATGTCGGGAGTTTGGCAGAAGGAGTTTTCCATCCGCCAAACTCAAAATAACCCCCAAAGTGATTAACAGGCTATGTTATGCACCAGTAAGCTGTATAAGTGAAAAATGCTTGAGCACTGTAGATGTTCCTACTGTGATTCAAAATTGGTAGATGGCATACATTTGTTTATGAATTGCTCGCACTTATTGGAAGATTGAACTGAAACTGAAACACTGGTGTCAAGAATGCTAAAAGTTAATATACAACTTACAAGGCCTGCATTTCACTTGGCACAGACAAGTTATATCCAGACTACCTATTGCACTGTATTGGAAAGAAAAATCATTACCACGGGTCAAGCAGATAAGACTGTGGTATTATTATCAATTGGAAGCTGCCATAAACAATCAGAAGGGTAAAAAATAAGAGAGACATTTCATACAATTTGGAAACCTCTGGAGCGATAAGCAAAAAACAATCAGAAATGTATATTAAATCTACTGTAATGAAACTTAGTAATCTTTAGACTTATTTATGAGATTGATTCTTTTTGATTAAAAGATGTACTACTATATTCTTCTTCTCCTACTAAAAACTAATAAAAAGGGAATCCTGACAAATCCTGTACACCCTATGCAGTAGCTTAATTTGTATCAGTCTGCACCCTGCTCTGATGACCATATCACAAGCACATTGCAAGGCCTCTTCCCACTCAGGGTCATACAGTTCTCCCAGGTCAAGTGTATTGTAGATCAAGGATGTATAGATCAGCCAGATATTTTTTGGGGGTAAATATAAAACACTGCCTTCTGGCATATGTCCTCCTTTAGTATGTCTAAGTTACAAATATCCAAAAATCTCAGAATCTGCTAATTCAAACTCTTGTTGGGTATTGTACAAAACATTTCAGTGCATTGCGCCTCCACGTGTCAGGCAGAGTAGATACACAAATTACATCCTATTTGTTAAAACCCAACAAATGCTTCAGTTCCCTCAGTCTGTCGCATAACAATAATTGGGTGCATTCAGAAAGAAAATGTTTCCATGCAAGTTTGTTTCTGCCAGTCTGCAATAACTCCACTACTGTGTCAGTGTATGGCAGTAACCTTGAACACCCCCCCACCAACCTGGATAGGCCAGATGCCTATCCAGATATACCATATGATGCGTGTCAACTTTGTGCAATGGTTTTTGCTGTGCAGCAAAGACCCTCTGATCTACAACTTGTAGGTGTGATGCCCAATAACATGTTCACAAGTCTGGGAGTGCAGTGTACCATCATGTAACACTCCTGTAGAGTACAGCCAGGGCCAACCTGGCAGTGCCTCTAGTCCACAACAAGGTGCAAAGTATATCTCCAGTCCTTTGGAAGACAGTCTCTGGAATCCTATATGGTATGTTTGGAGAACATATATTGTTTTGGGGAGTATGACCATTTTAAATAATGAGCGAAAGGGGAAGAGCACACCAAAGCACCACATCCCCATTAAAGTTGGCTGATACTCAGGCTGATACAACAGACAGCTATTTCAAATTTCTAAAAACCAGCTTCGTGGTTATTCGTTTGTGAGATTTGTGGGAGGTCTTTCCTGTAAGCCAAACCTTGGGATCCTAGGCTTGGACCTTCGGATATTTCTATTAAGTTTACAACTTTTGGGGTTTTGTTCAATGATATGTATGGGAATCATAGGTAGATGTGGTTGCCCTTTTAATTATTCTATCCCTAGTGGCATCTGCCTGGTCAGGCGGCTATTGGCTACAGCTTTACTGGATGCACCTCTATTTTATGTCTTTGCGCCTTGAAGAAGTTGGTTCCTGCTGCAAAGCTCCACCGAAATGCACGTCGGCGCTTTGTGAGGATAAAAGGATCACCATGACCACTATTACCCTAAATTAATTGCATTGATAGATTATCATCAATGTAATGATGTATTATTATACATTGGGTTTTGAATAGTGAATTGTACTATATTTATGGATATCATGATTTATAAATTGACTTAGACAGTTTCATCTGTGAATCTTGTGTCTATTTGGTGACCTTGAATTCCCCCCTGTCCAGTTTTTGTTTTTATATTGTGAGTGAGTTGTTCTGAGTGTACGCGGTAACTGTATGTATATCGGTATATTGAGTAAACCTTATAGTGTGGTTGTCTGTAGCCCTATTTAGTGAATATCGTATGTGCTGGTTGACTTAAAAGGATTTGTGGAATATTGTACTGTACAGATATTGATGTGATTCTTTTTATATTTATTTGGATTGTGATACATATAAATGTATAGTAAATCTTTTTTCGTTTATAGAGGCCTCGTGTGTATTTATCATGCTCCAATGAGTAAATGTCTAATTAATTCATTGTGAATGTAAGTTTTTTCTGTTAAGTTAGTTTTCTTAGGCAGTGTTCTCTAGTTTTGTAAATCTCACAAGTCTATCCTGAGTGGGAACTGTAATGTGAACCCTAGATGCTAGGGTGTCAATGGGAAAAACACAGACTTGTCCCTGTTGACTGTAAAACTGCAACAGTGTCCCGCTATTCCAAAGGTAGGTAAAACCCTATCCAGTTTTGAGTCAGGCTAAGTCACATATGAGGCATATTTTCTTCTGTTACGACGAGTCCTAATTGAGAACCCTTGTGAGAGTGTCTCTCTGAATCCAAAGGTCCACCAGCTGTATCACGCAAGCAAATAACATGGGCGAGAGAGGCAGTCATACGTGGTTCTTCTCTGCAATGGATCAGAGAAGCATACATTCACCTTCACCATGGTCATTGAGTATGCATATACCAACGTGAATCGTAACCGGAAGTGTAGGCTGAAGCCCATCTCTCCAGAACTGTGAACATGTAGAACCATCCAATAAAATCAAACTCTCCTGATGCATCCAATGAAGATACAACTGTAGGTTCGGTCATTTTCCTAGTACGTTCTTTAGAGTTGAACAGCTCACACAAATTCAGTCTAGTGCTCCTTCACAATATAGGATCTGTTTGGTCAGAGTGACTCAAATATCTCTAACGGTTTTACTAGGATTAAACTTCAATATTCATTAGCAATATCGGCCTGTACAAGGCACAGAATGCTGTGGGCGGCCCACTTTTATGAATGAGGATCCTTGTCACCATTCTAAAGACAATGGCAAAGTCTTGTCTCCTCTCACCCTGTCACACATAGCCAACATTGTGAGCTGTTTCTCTGTCATTCTCTTATAAAACCTAGGGCCTCATTTACAAGGCCTGTGGGGCAGGGTGGTGCAGCAAGTGCGCCACCGGGAAAGGACAGAAATGCACCATATCAAGAAGATAGGGCGCATTTCAGTCCTCTCCCACTGCGCTGGCACACAAAGTGCTGCAATTCCCATCCGTGGGCAAACGTGTTTGCACAGGGATCAGAATGTAGCACTTAACTCATAATGAGGGCGCTATAAGATGCAGTGTGACCAGGGTGTTAGGTGGGCCTGGTCTCTCCTGGTCTTTGACCCGGTAGTAATTATAAGCTAAGATTGAAAGGGTTCCGTACAGGGCCCTATAATCTTGTCCTTAACTTTACAGACAAAAATAATTATTGATTTCTGAACATAAACTTTAAAAAACATTAATGTAATTAAAAGAAAATGCATTGCTTACGGGTGAGTAGGTGCCCTGAATGTTTGGGGAGGTGAGTTGATGGAGATGTGAGGAAGTACACGCAATGGTGAGTGAACACTGGGCCCTGAAGAGGAAAAGAATTAACTGTGAGTACTGATGGCGAATTCCAGAAAAATGTGAAGCGAAAGAATGTGAATGATTGAGGCACTCTAAAGACCACTACCCCTTCCACATACCTCGATAATGTTTAATTCATGGCCATAATTTCAAAAATGAAATATTTTTAATAATAATCATTTATAGCAAAACTATTATTGTTCCTCATTTATCTTATACAACAACCACTTATAAATCGAAAGGTCCTAGCTTGTTTTAGTTGTATGTCAGTAGTTGTACTATGTACCTGGATGTAATAATGGAAAGCACAGAGAGGCAGAAATGTACCAGTTCAGTGGTTCACTAAAGAATACATTTTGATTTCACATGTTTAAGCCACATCCTTCATCACCCAGGCCACACCCCTTTTAGAGACGCCCCAACCTGGTTTTTCATCCCACTTACAGCCCTACAAGGGCCCATGCGACTTCTTCAGAAAACTAATATTACTCCTTGTCCTAACTTGCAACTTATGAGAACTTCAGGGTCTTTAGCTGCCAATCTTCTCTTTCTAAGCCCAGAATCCCATTTCAGACTCTATGGCTGCTTTCTGCTTCTCTTTTCTTTTACACTCATCTCAGAAATCTCACAGCCTCCAATGGCCATCTTGTAGGCCTTCTACAACAGTCCCTCAGACCGGATCGACCCCTCAGTTTTCTTGAAATAGTCTGAAGCTTTCCTACGTTTGTTGAATGAAATCTAACCCTCAGTGGGGAGTGATGAGAGATGCACCCTGTGTTAAGGAAGTCAAGTTAAATAAACGTGTTGCATAGTTAATAAAAACATTGCAAACTCATTGATACACACATATAACTGTTAAAATAAACGGTCAATAAATCTTTGAATTACAATTTTCAAGTGTCAATTTGACGGTACTTTGGGCCATATGTACAAACACATTTTCCTATAGACACAGAATAGGTAAAACACTTTGGTACATCTGGCCCTTTATCTCTAAAGTAAGATTCCTCTAAAAATTCCGCCATATAGTCTGAGATTCGATATTAGAAACAACTAAAGGGAATTCAGTCACAATGCCTCAAACCAAGTTGTCGTATTTAACTACGTCCATGTAAATTTGGTTCTTAAGATGTGACCGATTTATACAGGTAGGGTCAGAATAGGGTTTTAGCTTGACTGAAGCTATTTGTATGAATTTATCAACTTTATAAACATTGATTGACTCCATATCTGCATTATTTTACTGCCTTAACACAAGGTCTGACCCCACCCCATCACTGAAAAGAGGCAAGAAATCAACTATCTCGTTCTTTGAGCAGGCTAGGACAGCAGCATGGATGTGGTCCAGAGAGTCAGATGTGCATTGGAAGGTTTGCAGCTGTGTGTGTGATGTCCGCTTTTCCTTTTTAGGGTTGAGCCTGCGAGTGCATGCGCTAGCGCATGCATCTCACATGCGAGTCGCTGTTGTGTTCAGTAAAGGGCTTGTCAGGGTCGAGCCTGCAAGTGGATGCGCTAGCGCATGCGTCTGGCATGCAAGACACTGTTGTATCCAGTAAAGGGTTTGGAGCCCACCTGTCACTCACCATTTGTTGGTTTGCGTGACACTCTTCTTTACAGCCTCGTAATTCATCAAGGCATGTCTGGCATCACTTCCGTTCCTCTGTGTAGAGCAGTGATCAAGCACTAATTGAGTTCAACTTAATTAGTGCCCGTCCGTTGCTACAGACGTGATTGAGGTACTATTTTGTTCTAACTTCCAGTGCCCCCCAAAAAGGCTTGTGACTGGCAAAAACGTGCCCAGCAGGACAAACAAAATTGCAAAGTTTTATTTTTTAAAAGCTAGCTTTATTTTGTTTTGTTAAGTCTTCTTTTCTCAGTTTCCACTCGTTTTTTTTGTTTTTTTGTTTTGCTCATGGACGCTGTTACCCCATATTGTACTGCCAACAGTTTAGCGTCCTTTTTAAGGTTCGGTCATAGAGCCTCTGTTAGATAGGATTGATATGCCTTTCGAACCCTTCCTAATTTCTGACTATAAAAGAGACTTTAATGAAACTTCGATTGTGTTTTTGCATCTTTGCCAGAAACATACCATACCCGATGTGTGCAGTGCTGACTGATTAATCAAATTAAATTAAAGTCAGATTTGGGTCAGAGAAAAGGTAAAGGGGAGGACAAAACACTGCCTAATCAGATTATATTGAATCATGTTTAGCTAATTTATCATTGCTGCTGGGAACACCTAGCAGCCAAAGGTTAGTGACAGAATGTACTTTGCTCTGGTCACATCAAGCAGAGGCTTACTGAGGGTCCACTTAAATTGTTGGCCAGTTTTATAAAAATGAACATTGATGGAGTTGCCTTAGATGTTAGGTCAACCAGGTGTAGGGCCAAGCTGCCTGTGCTTTGAAAACAGACCCTCCAGACATTTGAAGTAGGAGGCCATAGCAATCTGCTAATTATTCCTACGCCAGCTACTTCACGAGGGTTTTCTTTTGCCGAAAATGAGCACATTTGATTTTCCATAATTTACTGTGATGTGATTATCCTTTCAGTAGTATTCAAGGCCTCTGAAGGTGTGCTGTAGGCCTACCCTGATCTTATAGAAGAACCCTGTGTCATTTGTGTACAGAAGCATTGATATATGCGCCCCACCAATTTTAGATGGGGAGGCTCCTGGGCAGGATAAAGCTGTGGCAATATTTAAGATCTACAGGTTGAATAGGGTTGGGGCTAGAACAGCTCCCTGTTTTAGGCCTCTGTTAGTATAAATTTGCTTTGATGGGCGAGTGTGGTCACCAAGTTTAGTATAAATTTGCTTTGATGGGCGAGTGTGGTCACCAAGTTTTACTTGTATGTAGGTGTTCCAGAATAGTGACTGGATGGATTTTAGTAGCGTGTGATCTATCCACCAGAACCTGTGCTTGTGACAGAGTCTGCTTCTGTCAATGCTAAGGTGATTCTAAAATCGATAAAACACGAGTATAGTTCTGTTGTTCCTGATGTAATGGAAGGTACCTCTGCTGTCCCAAAAGCCCATATGATCCCAGGTATGAGTTCATTACCTTCCTCCCATTTAGGAGGTTTCTTGAAAAGTACATAACTTTTGCCTCAGTATCAACCAGAGCAATCATTCTAAAATTGGAAGGGTCAGGTCTCAAGCCTTTTCTATGCAAAGAGAGGAGTATGGATCCTTTCCATGAAGCTGAGAGCTGTCCTCTGAAGCAGCAGGCAAAAAACTGGGGATGTAGCCAAAAAGACTTATACTCTGTCTCACGTTTATAAAAAGGCAGAGCCCCATCAAACCTAGCTTTACTAATGTATGCAATTACATAGTTTTCCCGGCACCATTGCAAACCCTCCTTCTTGGCGGCACCAACATATTGGTAGTCTTAGCTTGTTGACTACATTATTTCTGCGTTAGCATTTTAGAATTGAGACATTATTTTTTTCTAATGCGATAGCTGGAATATTATTTTATGCAGTTTTGAGGACTGGTTTGTCCAAAGAGTTTCCATAGGCCCAAAATGTACTTGAGTCTTGAGTTTGCATGAGGAAAATAGGCTAACCCCTTTCTCCTTTTACTGTCTGACTTCCCACATGTGTTCATTATGGCTTTTTGGAAGGTTTTTCACAGTATGTTTTATCAGTATTGAATCAGTATTGTTGAATCTTACCTGATGTGAAAATCTAACAAATTTCTTTCTTTGGTGATATGAGCTCCTTGGTAAGCCATGTATTGTTGACTTTCTTTGATTGGGCTTCAATCACTCACTGGAGTCCTCGTAAGAGTTGTGATTGATTAGCGAGTCAGTAGCAGCAGTCCACCCACTAGCATGGCTGTTGTCTTAGATAAATGTAGTGACTGCTGCCATAGGAACACCTGCATTTTATTGGGAGTGTTTATAGTCCATTATAGACTTTACAGTTGTTGTATACCATTGAGTTGGCACATTTTCAATGGTCTGACCATCTTCCCTAGTCCACCTATCAAGGTCACTGTCTGAATGTTATGTGTATTTGTAAAGTGCACTATCACCCATGAGGGTATTCTGGCTGAGAGCAGATGTGGGTGCCTAGCCCTGACTATGGTAGGTTGAATAACCAAAAAGCCAGATCTTCAGCTCCTTGCAGTATTCAAGAAGAGGGGAGGATGCTCTGATATAGAGTGGGAGGCAATTCCATGATCTACGAGTGATGTAAGTGAATGCCCACCCTCCTGATTTGGTTCTGTGTATGAGTGTGATGTGTATGAATAATGTGTGCGAATAGGCTTTCTGCGGAATGCCGGTGTCTGGGTAGTTAATGGAAGGAGATGCACCCATTCAGGTAACAGGGGCATAAGTTTTGTAGTTCTTGGATTGTGCGTGTGAGGAGTTGGAAATGAGAGCGTTTGCATATAGGGAGCCAGTGGAAGTCCCTGAGGTGTGGCGTGATGTGAGTTCAGTGTGGGAGGCTGAGGATGAGTCTTGGCTGCCGAAGTCCTGGATGGTTTGGGCTTTTAGTGAGTTGCTTGATGATCTTGGCTTAGAGAGTGTTCCTGTCGTTCAATATGATGGTGACTAGGGAGTGAGTGACAGTTTTTTCTAATGTTGTTTGGGAGCCTTTTGAAGATATTCCTCAGTATTTTCAGGTTGCAGAAGCAGGGTACAGCGAAGGCTTTGACATGTGTGGTCATGTTCTGTTTTCTGTTGATGATTATTCTGAGGTTCCTGGCATGGGTGCTAGCTGTGTGTCCGAGTTCAGCTGGCTACCAGTAGGTGTTCCATGATGAGATGTTCTTGCAGAAGATCATAACTTCTGTCTTGTCTGTGTTGAGCTTGAGATAATTGGCTTTCATCCAGTCAGCAAATTTGGTCATGCTGGCGTGAACTTGTTTCTTGTGTTGGGGGTCTTGTCTGAAAGGGAGATTATGAATTCTGTGTGATCAGCGTAGAAGAAGTTTTTGATGTATTATGAGCAGATAATGTTTGCCAGAGGGTAAATGTATGCTTTGAAGAGGATGGGAGCAGATATAGTGGAGAGCGGGTCATTGGATGCCAGTCTCTTGCAGGCATCTGATTAGAATGGGGTGTGAGACCATGCAAAATACTGAAGAGGGGTCCAGGAGAATGAGGGCTGCAGTGTCTCCTCTGTCAAGGATCATGCTGTTGTCTGTGGTGGTGATTAGGTCTGTTTCTGTTCTGTGGGTGGGCATAAAATCTGCGTATCATTGCGGAGCTGGTGATTGGTGAGGTGGCCAGTGCAGCATCAGTTGATTAGATTCTATAAGACCTTTGCCGGGGATTATAGGAGGGAGTGAAATAATTGCTTTCAAACTTACCAGTACATTATGAATTAATATGATTATTCTAGTATATTATGCCTATGACCCCAACTATTTTAGCAGTTTGTGATAAGGGTGATTGTGTTGTAATATATTTTAAGGAATAAGGTACACCTGCCATACTTTGTAAGGGCACTGCAGGTCACCAAGGAGTTTCATGACCTTATAAGGGAACTCAACATTCTGTGTTGTTACTCTTTTTGGTCATGGACCTCCTTGGTGTCTTGCAGTATCCTTATATTTTATGACGGGGGCTATTCCATGTATAGCATCAAGAATATCTAATGCCTTTTTATAGCAGTCTTTTTCTTGTTTATAGAAGCATGTACCTATATGGTCAAATTTCAAATCTGACTAGGTGTAACTGTTGAGTTTTTTGCATTAATCCGAATCTCTTGCATAATGACAGATCAATTGATATTTCATTGATGAGGTTTAACTTTGTTGCACTATATATTGATAATCCTCCACATGAATGGCCATTTTCTCCAGAGCTATCTGCAGGGGTACTTACTAAGAAGCCAATGACTGACTGAGACTCAAGGCACTATGGGGGTCATTCCGACCCTGGCGGTCCAAGACCGCCAGGGCCGGGGACCACGGAAGCACCGCCAACAGGCTGGTGGTGCTTCCCAGCCCATTCTGACCGTGGCGGTAAAGCCACGGTCAGAAAAGGGAATCCGGCGGATTTTCCCTGCATGGGCTGAATCTCCATGGCGGCGCTGCAAGCAGTGCCGCCATGGAGATTACGACCCCCTTCCCGCCATCCTGTTTCTGGCGGTTTTTACCGCCAGGAACAGGATGGCGGGAACGGGTGTCGTGGGGCCCCTACCAGGCCCCACCATGATTTTCACTGTCTGCTTAGCAGACAGTGAAAATCGCGACGGGTGCAACTGCACCCGTCGCACCCCTGCAACTCCACCGGCTCCATTCGGAGCCGGCTTCATTGTTGCAGGGCCTTTCCCGCTGGGCCGGCGGGCGCTCTTTTGGCGGTCGCCCGCCGGCCCAGCGGGAAAGCCAGAATGGCCTCCGCGGTCATGATTATTTTAAACTTGAGTCAAAGTATAGGAAGTTTAACATGTGTACAGATTCTGTTTCTTTCCATTGTTTGTTGGCTAGGGAAAAGCTTTGGGAGCTAGGGACAATCCAAGTACAAAAATTCAGACTCTGTACAGATTCTCTTTTGTTTGTTTCCATTGTTCAGATTTTGAAATTAGATTGCATGTAAGAATGAGCGCATGAGGCAACCAAGTATAACTGCCAGTGTCTATGGCCGCTTACATACCAAGTAACACTAATTTTATCATTTGTGCAGGGTGAAGTAGTTGAGGAGACCTTTGGCATTTTTAAAGATGGGGCAAGGATACTGCTGTCTTTTGTTGGATTAAGGCTTTTGTCTGAATTAAGGGGAATGGGTACAACTGTTTAGATCTATTATATACACATATTGATAAGCAGCAAATGTCTAAGGCAGACAATGTCCCTGACCCTACAGATCTATCCATTCCATTATTCATTGGCAGATTCATATCCCCAGTCATGGTTGTGAGCCCCCCTCCCGTATTCGTAGATCACCAATTCACTAGAGGTTAGGTTTTTTGCTGTGTTGTGGGTAGAATGATTGACATTAATGTCCCATGTTACTCAGCCCAAGCTCTAGTGACCCTGACATTGCAACCCTGAATGTTAGCCCACGTTTAGAGAAGAACTATTTATGAAGACAGCAACCCCCTTGCAAGTCCAATATAAACCTTGCATGAATTAACGATTTATAGAGTTCACTGCCCAACAGCTGACTATTACTGACTTTCAAATATGTCTGCTGAAGGATGGTTACATCTTGTTTGTGAGTCTGGAGCATGACAAAAACATGCTCCCTTTATCTTTCCCCCATACCGATCACATTCCATGAGATGATTTCAAATGCTGCCATTCACTTTTCACCAAAGGCCATCTGACGAGTATATTAATCCATTTCTTCTCTTACCTATTCAGGAGAAACTTACTGCCTCATCGATTTTGCAGCGTGGCCTCAATCAGTGTGAACTGCATGTCCAACAACATCCCAATGAACTCTACCCAGTTTTGCTGTGTTGTAGGCTCACAGCTACCTGTTTCCCCAACTCATGCTGTGCCTGTCACTCAAATTGTTGCATATAACTACTGGAAATGCCTTACCTACAGTGCTCACAATAGGGGTAAGTGGATGGTATAGCCCCTCCAACCCCCAACATCACTACATATACCGAATATACACTGAGACCAATTCAAATATATTGATTAATTCTTGGACTTGGTACCACAGAAACCGCCAAAATTTAGAATTGCGCTTCTATACTTTGCATACATTGAGAAGAAAAGAGGGTAGCAGAGCAGCACATTCTGATGGATACAACTACCTGTGGATTCCTCACCTTATGAATTCTCCCATGCGCCAGCATCCAACGGAAAATCTTCTTCCCAGCTCTCCACGTCGCCAAGGACGTCACAATTGCATGGCTCCACGCGACTCTGTCTGACGTCACCGTGCCAATAAGAGGTCCTCGCCGGTGTGCTGACGTCAGTTCCCTTTTTTTCCGTGCCTTAGACGCTAACGATTTTCTCCTAGCTCTTGCTACTGTTGAAGGTGTTCCATCTTGTTACTAGTTACAATCTGGTTTCTGGTTACAATGGCGGTCATTCTGACCTTGGCGGGCGGCGGAGGCCGCCCGCCAAAGTCCCGCCGTCAGGTTACCGTTCCGCGGTCGAAAGACCGCGGCGGTAATTCTGACTTTCCCGCTGGGCTGGCGGGCGGTCGCCTTCAGACCGCCCGCCAGCCCAGCGGGAAAGAGGCTTCCACGATGAAGCCGGCTCGGAATCGAGCCGGCGGAGTGGAAGCTGTGCGACGGGTGCAGTTGCACCCGTCGCGTATTTCACTGTCTGCGCAGCAGACAGTGAAATACATGTAGGGGCCCTCTTACGGGGGCCCCTGCAATGCCCATGCCAGTGGCATGGGCACTGCAGGGGCCCCCAGGGGCCCCGCGACCCCCCCTACCGCCATCCGGATCCCGGCGGTCGGACCGCCGGGATCTGGATGGCGGTAGGGGGGGTCGGAATCCCCGCGGCGGTGCAGCAAGCTGCGCCGCCGTGGAGGATTCAATGGGGCGGCGGTACACTGGCGGGAGCCCGCCAGTGGTGCCGGTCCGACCGCGGCTTTACCGCCGCGGTCGGAATCCCCATTGGAGCACCGCCGGCCTGTCGGCGGTGCTCCCGCGGTCCTCCGCCCTGGCGGTCTTTGACCGCCAGGGTCAGAATGACCGCCAATGTCTCCTCGTAGGAAGTCGGGATTTAGGCCATGTCGAGAGTGCGGGGTTTGCATGTCGGTTACTGACCCTCATGATAATTGCCCGTTGGTGTTTGAGCTCTGAGCATGACGCTGAGGAGTGTGTATTCTGCCAGAGCATGAATCCTAAGGCTCTGAAAAGAGAGGGAGGCCAAACTCTTTTTGGCCAAGGTGAAGAACGGGCATAAGAGTCATCATAGGTCATCTTCCCATATTTCGTCGAAGAAACACAAGAAGCTATGTCGTCATGACTCTCGGCGTTGTTCGGCTCTGAGCCCTTCAAGATCAAGGTCTCCATCTCGGCGGCCCTGTACGACGTGGGAGGTTAGTCCAACTATGACTGCACAACCTCAGAGCCTTCAGGCTTCTCCGGCGCCGTCAGGTAGTTGCACCTCCGGAGGGTCCTTGATTTTCACCTGCTGCACATGATTCGGATGTTCAGCAAGCACAGGTGCAAATTGGAGACCAGCGGTATCCTGCCTGCCCGGCTCTGGGGGCGGATCCAGCGGCATTTTTAATTGCCATGTTTTAGCTGTTTAATGCTATGGCCCCTGCTGGTGCACCGGCTGGTCCCACAGGTCCATTAGCATTTTCGTTGGGCTCCCTGGCTCCTTACAAGGCGGCGTCGTTTGTGCCCTTCTATCCGGCTAAGGGTGCCGGTTCAGCGCCCATGATGTCGCCTCGAGGTCCTGTGGTTACAATGACGTCACCTTCCAGACCTATGGCGCCGATCTCATTGCCCCGCCAGTCGGCGCCGATGATGGAGCCTCAAGTGTCCACGGCGCCGTTGGGATCCGCTCCAGTGCCGGATATCGGATTAGACCGAAGCCAACCTTCTTCTCCTGTTCCACGCCTTACAGTCATGAAGCCAGTGTCATCGACGTCGGCCAATTCTATGTCGACGCTGAGGTTAGAGGCCAGGCTGAGGTCGCGTAGAAAGACCTTGAGACTTTTGGAAAAGGAAGAGCACCAGCGGCAGTTGTTGGAAGAAGGGGAGATTGTGGAGCCCTTGGGAGAATATCAAGGGCTGTATTCAGCCAGTGGGCTTGACACTTCCCCGGAATGGGACCTTTCTTCGCCAGGGGAGTTCACGGAGGAGACGGCCTCCTTCCATGCTGTGATTAGGAAGGCGGCAAATTTTTTGGATCGTCCGTTGCCTGCTGCAGAGATCAGAACAAATATTCTGACGGAGGTCCTAAACCCTTCTTAAACTTCGGCAGATCCATTGCTTCCATTTAATGATGCTCTTACGGAGCCCATCTTAGAGCTATGGAGGAAGCCTGTGTTGTCACCTGCTGTCAATAAGTCTGTGGCAAGGAGGTACAGAGTGGCGCCTGGGGATCCGGGGTTCTTATCAAAGCATCCTACCCCGGAGAGTCTGGTTGCTCAGGCCTCTTGTTCCACACAGTCTGCACCAGGCTCCTTCCCTGTGATTCCGTCGGACAGGGAATCCAAAAGGATGGAGCAGTCGGCGAAGAAAACTATCTCTTCTTGCAGTATGGCTCTCAAGGCGGCGAATGCTACCTGTGTTCTTGGCAGATACATCCACACCCTGACGGATTCGGCTAGGGCTATGGTTCCTGACCTGCCGCAGGAGGTGCAGGGACAATTTGGTGAACTCCTATTGGATGCTCAGGCTGCAGCAAAACAGATAATCCAGTCTAGTCTGGATTCCACAGACTCAGTGGCCAGGGCAATGGGTACCTCTATTGCTACCAGGATGCACGCATAGTTGAGGTCTTCTGGGATTTCCTCTGATGTGCAGACTGCTCTATTGGACTTGCCCTTTGATGAGGAAAAACGTTTTGGTGATAAAGCAGACTCTGCCCTAGAGCGCTTTAAAGACAGTCGGGCCACAGCAAAGTCTTTGGGTCTGCAAGCCTCCTCTGCTACCCCTTTCAGGTCTTTTTAGAGGTTCAGGGGGTTTGGGCATGGAGCCGTTTACCATGGGAGACCCCAGTCCACGGTCCAACAGCCAGCCAGCCTCCCATGTAGATCCTTTAGAGGGCGGGGGAGGGTTCGGACAAGAGGGGTCACCCAGCAGCACCCTGCATCATCCTCTTCCTCTGGAGGGCAACAACAAGGAAAGCAGCCCTAGTTTTCTCCCCATTTTCGATCACACTTCTCCTGTAGGGGAAAGATTACGTCTTTTTCTCCACGAGTGGGAGTTAATTACATAAGACTCCTGGGTTCTGAACATTGTGAGGAAAGGATGTGCTCTCCCTTTTCAGGAGTTTCCTCCTCGCATCCCTCACCCGTCCCTCATTTTGTTCAGAAGACCATCTCCTGTTGTTGCAGCAGGAGGTTCAGATCCTGTTGTCAAAAGGTGCGGTGGAGTTGGTTCCGGAGCAGGAAAGGGGTCAGGGTTGTTATTCAAGATACTTCCTGATCCCCAAGAAGGACGGTCATTTGAGACCAATCCTAGACCTGAGGATTTTGAATTGGTTCCTCAAACAGGAAAAATTAAAGATACTGACTCTGGCACAGGTACTTCTGGTATTGAACAAAGAAGATTGGATGGTGTCTGTCGACTTGCAGGATGCTTACTTTCATATCCCTATACTCAAGTCGCACAGGAAGTATCTGCGGTTTGTGGTGGGGTCGCAACACTACCAGTTTGCGGTCCTTCCGTTTGGTCTTAATTCAGCACCTCAAGTCTTCACGAAGGTGATGGCAGTGGTGGCAGCAAGTCTTAGAAGGAAGGGGTTATCGGTATTCCCTTACCTGGATGATTGGTTGATCAAAGCCAAGTCTCCAGAGCTAGTGTTGCGTCACTTGCAGATGACAACTCAGTTGCTGTTCAGTCTGGGTTTTACGATAAATGTACCCAAGTCTCACCTGGAGCCCTCTCAACGCCGCCTGTTCATAGGGGCAGTAATGGATACTACATTGAATCGGGCCTATCCTCCGCCTCAGCAGATTCAGGACATCCAGGCGTTGGTTGCAATGTTTCAAAATGGAGAGGTTGTTCCAGTCCTCAAGGTCTTACGCCTGCTCGGTCTGTTCGCTTCTTGCATTCTGTTGGTCACTCATGCATGTTGGCACATGAGGGCTCTCCAATGGTGCCTCTGCAGGCAGTGGTTTCAAAACAAAGGGGATCTTGAGGAGTCGATAACGATCTCCACAGATGCTGCAGCGGATCTACGATGGTGGGCTGTGGACGGCAATCTTACTCAAGGAAGGCCGTTTTCACTGCTGCCTCTGGTGGCCACGGTCATGACGGATGCTTCCATTCTAGGGTGGGGAGCTCATCTGGGGGACCTGGAGATCAAGGGTCGTTGGTCTCCAGTGGAACAGACTTTTCATATCAATCTGTTAGAATTGCAGGCAATACGTCTGGCTCTCAAGGCCTTCCTCCCGTCCCTTCGCGGTCAGTCAGTTCAGGTCCTGATGGACAACTCTACCGCAATGTGGTATATAAACAAGCAGGTAGGAGTAGAGTCGTATCTTCTCTGCAGAGAAGCTCTACCACTCTGGTCCTGGCTTCGGGACCATTGGATTTGCTTGGTAGCGAATCATCTGGCCGGAGTGCTCAACGTACGTGTGGACACTCTCAGTCGACGTTTTTCGCCCGATCATGAATGGGGTCTCCATCCGGATCTGGTCCTGTACATCTTTCAAATGTGGGGTTTTCCAGGGATAGATCTGTTTGCCACTCGGGAGAACACGCACTGTCCGTCATTCTGCAGCCTCCAGTATCCGGTGCAAGGAGCTTTGGGGGATCCGTTTCAGATCTCTTGGTGAAACCAGTTGCTTTACGCATTTCCCCCCATACCCTTGATCCCTCGGGTTCTGAGGAAGATTCGCAAAGATCGGGCTCAGGTCATTTTAATAGCCCCGGATTGACCAAGAAGGGTGTGGTACACGGACTTCTCCAACTCTCGCTGTGCCCTCCGCTCCGTCTCCCTCTCAGGGCAGACCTCCTCTCGCAGTCGCAGGGGCAGGTTCTACACCCCCACTTCCAGAGCCAGCTCCTTCATGCCCGGAGATTGAACGGGGCAACCTGAGTTCTTTTTCTCTCCCACCAGATGTAGTGGATGTTATTCTATCGGCCAGGCAACACTCCACTAAGGCCGTTTATGCTGGTAGGTGGGCAAAATTTGTGGCTTGGTGTGTAGAGAAGCAAATTGATCCTTTGAGGGCCCACATCTCCGATATTCTGTTATTTGCTTTAGATTTAGCACAGAAGGGTTGTGCAGTTGCTACTGTTAAGGGCTACTCGTTGGCAAAGAATGTTCCCCCTGAGAGTATCAGAGCCCACTCCACCAGGGCTAAGTCCGCTAGTTCGGCCCTGGCAAGGGGGGTTCCGGTGGTGGATATTTGCAAGGCAGCAACTTGGGCGTCCTTCCACACCTTCGCAAAGCATCACTGCTTGGACTCAAAGGTTAGGAGGGACGGCCATTTTGCACGATCTGTATTGCAGGATTTCTTGGTGTAATCAGTCAGGCACCCACCTCTGAGTGCGGTACTGCTTTGGGACTCTATTCATAAGGTGAGGAATCCACAGGTAGTTGTATCCATTAGAAGAACAAGTTACTTACCTTCGGTAACGCTTTTTCTGGTGGATACACTAGCTACCTTTGGATTCCTCACAGTCCCACCGCCTCCCTGTTGCCTGTCTGGTTACACTAAGATGTGTGGTTTTATAGGTGTAAATACATTTGGATGTTTTTCTGTATATATAAATGATGGTTTTGATTCTATTGCATCATTGTGGTTTTATGCATATATGAATTTATTGGAGCTATTGTGAGGTCGGTTTTCACCGGTTCGCCTCAAAGGCACGTAGAGCCGTGCAATTGTGACATCCTCGTTGATGTGGAGAGCTGGGAAGAAGATTTTCTGTCCGATGCTGGCGCATGGGAGAATTCATAAGGTGAGGAATCCACAGGTAGCTAGTGTATCCACCAGAAAAAGCGTTACCGAAGGTAAGTAACTTGTTCTTCTGGAACCATCAGTTGAAAAAGTGTTAGCTAAATATATTGCTCAGCTGCATTCCCAATGCTCTGCGTTTAAGAGCAGAGGGCAAAGTGCCAAGTCCTCCCATCCAACATAACTCTCAACATGACCAAGAAGAGTATCATATATTTCACTTCTCTGTCTTTGACCTCTGTCTTTACTACATCAAAGAACCTCTGCTTTTTTTAAAGGCTTGTAGAAAATCAGGGAAGAAGAGAACACTGTCATCCACGGGACCGTGCACTAGGGCAGCTTGCAGGGTGTGTCTTTATTGTTGCAGTAGAACAGTCAAGTGAATATTGCTCTACCCAGTCCTTTGGGTCTAGGTGGAGGCACATGGACCCTCTGGGACCTTTCTACAAAGGAGAATTTGGACAGAAAGAGAAAGAAATAAACAATGGAAAGGAGGACATAAAGAAAGAATGACACAGGGTTGCAAAGATAGACACCATCATGAACTTATATTCAGAGTTCATATGAGCTGCTGGTTTGGTGTGAAAAGACAGCAGACAACTAAACAAAGGCCACTTCAAAAGAAATTTACAACAGCATAGTCAAGAGACAGGAATTTATAAAGCTGAAATGTGGCCTGTGCTCTCATCTGGTAGGAAGTTTCTTGCTATCACACCAGGCTCTACAAACAAAGGCAACACTAAAGTAATTATAAAGTAAAACCAAGCATTGGTAATAATAGGTCTGACTTTAAAATAATGTTTTATGGTAATGTTAAACATTACAGGTAAATAGCCTTAGACTGAATATGTATTTGTTTGGAAGTAAAGAAGGGTGAATAATATGAATACTGTAAATCGACACTCATAAGGTAAGCAGTGACTCCAATCAGGCCCTGAGTGGTCAAGCATACTGTATTTGTGGCACAGGGCTTGCCATCTGGTAGTAACACAACTTAGATGCAGCTAGAACTAATCAAGCAGTACAATGAATGCCAGACACGCAGTATTAGTAGTCAGGACATCACAAAGGTGTGTGTGTATGCACATCTGCATGTATTTGTGTGCATAGCACTCCATATGTGCTGTGGGTGTTTGTGTGTATGCATATTTGCACGTCTTTGTGTACATGGGAATGTGAAGGTATCGTGGGTGTTTGTGTGTTTATGTATCCATGCACATGTGTATGGAACTGTGATGTGCCCATTGCTCACCCCTGCTGTAATGTTGAGCTGGCATAATGGTGTTAATCTGTGGCATAAAGTTAGCCACACCTAGTAATGTGCTGGTTCTTACATACTGGTTGTAATTATTGGCATATTGTTGGTTATTCTGTGCATACTGCATGAATCCAGTGGATGATGGTACCTACTGCTGGAATAATGGTGACTATGGCACACTTGTGATAATGTGTTGCACGTTAGGCACATTCATTGCATGATGTAGCTCTCCCCTGAGATAATTGTGGTGCTGGCACACTGGTCCTATTTTTTGGTATATTATGGACATTTATTGTCTGATAGATGGAAGAATGATGACTCTAACACAATTAATTATTAGCTTATAGTGGGCTTCTAAGGCATAAAGTGCTTATTCATGGGCAATGTTTGCCCTGGAGGAATGGTTGTAATTCTTGACATATTGTCGACATTTTGACCGATGGTTCCTTGGCATGATAGTGACGATTGTTTGAATAATGTGGGTATCCACTGCATGATGGTGCCCATCTTTAGTACTGTGTTGAGTAGTGGTGTTCATTCACAGCATGAGATGATAATACATGACTATGCATATACCTGTGAATACATGATGAAAATGACAAACTGGAATTTCTTATTCCCTTCACCCAACCATCCAGTGACCTGCAAAACGAGTCAACACATTCCACCCATGTTTGGGATTCCTTCTTCTTATAGGACCTAAACTTGTCCTTATACTGCTCAGGGGTGAGACCATACCTTGTGAGTAAGGTATCCTTCATGATAGAGTAAGTGAGTCCCTGAGGATCCCCCTAAGGATGTCAGAGTATCTCTCCCCTCTACCTCAATGTGCTTCCACAGACCCACCCCCCAATGAGCTTCAGGGACCAGATTCATATGGAGAACAGACTCATACCCCTTGAACCACAAGAATATGCCATCCTCCCTTTTGTAATCCTTCACAAGGTCTTTAGAAATGTGCACCCTCCTCTCAGGCTGCACTGTGATGTTGCCAACATCCCTACTGGACTGGCACCTCTGATCCAACTCCCTCAAGCTGAGCTCATGAGCCAGAAGTATCTTCTTTTTCTCTATGGCCATCCTCCTTTCTTCCATCTCCCTTTGCATCCTAAACTTTTCCAACTCTAGCTGGTGAGCCCTCTCTGCCTGTCTGTCCTGTAACTCTTGTTGGATGACACACTGCTACCTGTCCTGGACATAACAGGCCCACCCACTATACTATTGTGTATGGATTGCACCTCCTCATCCTCCTCCTTCTCTGTGTGCCCCTCAGCTTCCTTGGCTGTCACCCAAGCCCTTAGGGCCAGATGTATCAAGAATCAATTTTGCGATTCTCAAACAGCAATTTTTAAGAAATCGCTATTTCAGAGTCGCAAAATGGTATGCATCATATTTGTGATGCGGTAATAGCGATTTCTTAAAAATCGCAAATGCTATTACCGAATTGCAAATAGCGATTCTGACCCCATTCGCATCTATGGGCCTGTAGGCCCATATTTGCAAATTTTTTGCATTTCCCAAATTGCAAATTCCTAACTGGAATTCGCAATTTCGGAAATGCAAACCCCCAGGGTGCTGGGGGTCTAAGGCCCCCTCTGCTGCACCCCAAAAAATTATTTAGGGACATGTAAGGCGCACACATGCCAAAGGGGCATGTGTGCGTTACATGTCAATTTTAAAAATGCATTTTTAATGCATTTTAAAATTTTGCATATGGTTACTACCAAGTTTTACCTGGTGGTAATTGTGATTCCTTAATACTCAATTCGCATTAAGGAAAAGCTGGATACATGTGCTTAAGAAACCACAAATAAGGATTCCTTATTTGTGATTTCTTATTTAGAGAATCGCAATTTGCGATTCTCTAAACGGGCTCGCAATTTTAAGGAATCGCTATTTTAGTGATTCCTTAAAATTGCATATCAAATGCCTTTCATACATACTGAAAGGCATTTTTGCATTTGCAAACGGCTATTCGCGCCGTGTGCGAATGCAAAACGCTTGATACATCTGGCCCTTAGTGCCTTCTGCAGCTTCTCCTTCCTGGTGGAGCCCTTAATGGGACAGGCAAGGTTTTTGCAGAACTGCCCCAACTGAGCAACTGTATAACTCTCTAGTTTCCCTAAGTCAAAAGCAGCTCCAGCTGATGCATCTCCAAATTTAGACAAGATAAAGAATCCACAAAAGTGCAAAGTTCCAAGGCAGAAAAAGAGTTCTTAATGAAGTTCAAAGGTCTATAAAAGGTCAGCAAAAATATGGAAGTAGGGAAAAATCAAAAAAGAGAAAAACAAAAACAAACTGTATGTGGTCACCTAATGGTCTTCCCTGAAAACAGTAGTGTACACTTAATCACTGCATGTCAAGTACCAATACAAGTTCAAATCCTCACCACTGATCACCAATGTTAGAAATGGGGTCTTTGGTTGGCAGTCAGGTTACCTCCTGTCCAAGCAAAGTCCCTCACTCTAGTCAGGGTAAAGGAGAATCACACTCAGTTAACCCCCGCTCACCCCCTTGGTAGATTGGCACGAGCAGGCAGGCTTAACTTCAGAAGCAATGTGTAAAGTATTTGTACCAACACACGCAGTAATACAGTGAAATCACTACAAAATGGACACCACACCAGTTTAAAATAGATAATATTTATCTAAATCAAACAAGGGCAAAATGACAAAAATCCAACATAAACAAGAAAAGATATGAATTTTCGAAAGAATAAGAGCCTTAGGCCCTCAGTACAACCCTGGCGGTCGGTGTTAAAGTGGCGGTAATACCGCCAACAGGCTGGCGGTAAAAAAAATGGGATCATGACCACGGCGGAAACCGCCAACACATACAGCCACTTTAACACTCCGACCGCCACGGCGGTAGCAACAAACACTGCGGCTGTCACCGCCAACAGACAGGCGGAAGACAATGTACCGCCCCCCCCATTACAACACGCCCATCCGCCAGCGTTTCCGGGGTGGTACCAATGCCATCAAAGCACGGTGGAAACAGCACTGGGAAGGGAAACCACTCACCTCTTGACACTCAATGAAAAACCAGGATGCCATGGAGCCTGAGCTGCACGTTCTGCCCATGCTGGTGTATGTTGTCACATATCAGGAGCACCAACGGCGACGACGACTACGGTGAGTACTGCACCTAGTAGACAGTGGAGAGGGAGAGGAAAAATAGAGTGACACACGCAACACGCAACACGCAACATCCCCACCCCCACCCTCACCCCCAACACCATACACACAAACACACGCAACAACATTACATATACACCCCCTAACCCTCTGGAAGAACGCAAGGACAAAAGGAATTGAGTCAAATCAGTGTAATATTAGAATTCCAGAGTAATATGTTCATAAATAAATAAACAGTATGTACAATATATACAATATATACAAAATGAGGGACAACGTCCACACAAAAACAGTCCGTGGCCCACTGGGCCTCAAAATGGAGAGAACGCTGCAGGGGCATCAGGTCGAAAACACACAGGCACCTCGGGGGCGGGGAAGGGGGGGCACCTCAGCCGGAAGATTGTACAACGCCACTGCTCCTGGAGGGGGCTCCATGCCCACAGCGATGTCCTGGGGAGTACAAGGCCACAGTCTCACAAGTGGGTGGTTTGCCCATTGCCTGGTCCTGGGCAGTGCAAGGCCACAATCTCTCAAGTGGGTGGTTTGCCTACTGCTTGGTCGTGGGGAGTGCAAAGCCACAGTCTTTCAAGTGGGTGGTTTGCCCACTGCCTGGTCCTGGGGAGTGCAAGGCCGCAGTCTCTCAAGTGGGTGGTTTGCCCACTGCCTGGTCCTGGGGAGTGCAAGGCCACAGTCTCTCAAGTGGGTGGTTTGCCCACTGCTTGGTCCTGGGGAGTGCAAAGCTACAGTCTCTCAAGAGGATGGTTTGCCCACTGCTTGCTCCTGGGGAGTGCAAGGCCACAGTCTGTCAAGTGGGTGGTTTGCCCACTGCTTGGTCCTGGGGAGTGCAAGACCCCAGGCTCTCAAGTGGGTGGTTTGCCCACTGCTTGGTCCTGGGGAGTGCAAAGCCACAGTCTCTCAAGTGGGTGGTTTGCCCACTGCCGGGTCCTGGGGAGTGCAAGGCCACAGTCTCTCAAGTGGGTGGTTTACCCACTGCCTGGTCCTGGGGAGTGCAAGGCCACAGTCTCTCAAGTGGGTGGTTTGCCCACTGCTATGTCCTGGGGAGTGCAAGGCCACAGTCTCTCAAGTGGATGGCTTCTTCCACTGGTTCTGGAGGGGGCATTGTGCCTAGTGTGCTTCATCCTGGGAAGGAGAGGGTGAGTGGATGCATTTCTCCACTGGTTCTGGAGGGGGCATTGTGCCCAGTGTGCTTCATCCTGCCAAGGATATGGTGAGTGGATGCATTTCTCCACTCGTTCTGGAGGGGCTTTGTGCCCAGTGCGCTTCATCCTGCCAAGGATAGTGAGTGGATGCATTTCTCCACTGGTTCTGGAGGGGACTTTGTGCCCAGTGATGCTCACGTGGAGGGCGCCAGGTCACAGTCCTTCACCTGAGTGTCAGACCCATGAGATTTGAAGTGCTCAGGATGCATGATAGTCCATGGAGGCAGGGCTACAGTCCATCCGCCAGAGGCTACGGCTGCACGGTGGTGGGATTGGCGGTGCTGGTGGGGATACTGCCAGTGGTTGGACGGCTGCCCACTGGGGCTTCTGCTGCTGGCAGTGGTGCCACTTTCAGCAGTGCAAGTGGCGGTGTTTGCGGCGGTGCCTGCGTGGTGCAGGTGGTGGTGCTGGCCGCGGTGGAGGTGCCTTTGCTGCCAGTGGTTGGGAGAGGCTCCAGCCCCTCCCCTGCAGCCTCGGACGGCTGCCCACTGGGGCTGCTGCTGCTGGCAGTGGTGCCACTTTCAGCAGTGCAGGTGGTGGTGCTTGCGGTGGTGCAGGTGGCAGTGATGGCCGCGGTGGAGGTGCCGGTGCTACCAGTGATGGGGGGAGGCTCCAGCCCTTCTCCTACAGCCTCGGACGGCTGCCCACTGGGGCTGCTGCTGCTGACAGTCGTGGTGCTTGCGGCGGTGCAGGTGGCGGTGCAGGTGGCAGTGCTGGCGGCTGTGCTGGTAGCCACCAGGCCTTCACCTGCAGGCTCTGACGGCTGAAGTGCCTTGGCTGGTGTTTAGTGACCATTCCTGCCCTTGGCAGATGGTGGTGTCATCTTCGTTCTGGCAGCTGGAGTCTTTGAGGTGGCCTTGCTGGGTGGTTGTGGCTCCTTCCCCTTACTGGATGCTGTCCCCTTCTTCACCTTGCCAGGTGGTGGAATGTTCTTTGCCTTGGCAGGGGTTGGTGGCACACTGGCTTGCATGACGGTGCTCCTTTTGAGCTTCTGACAGCTGCAGGAACCACAGCAGACGTGGACTTGGTGGCTGAGGTGCTGGGCTGGGTTTTGCCCACCCTGGCCTGAGGGTAAGGACAGGGGGAGGGGTAGGGAACAGGTCAATGTTGGCTAGGAAAAGTTTCTTTGGGACATTGGGGCGGGAGAAGGGTGAAGGTTTGGGAGTGGAGGAAGAGGGAGTGGTTGCAGGAGGTGTAAGTCTACTGTGTTTGGGTGCAGGTGCATGAGCTGGATGCTGTTGGGAGGTGGATGGCTGTTGGGTGGGTGTGTGCTTGCGTTTGTGTACTTTGGGAGGAGGGGTCACAGACACAGTGGGAGAGGACACAGGGGACTTGTGCATGGATGTGGGGCTGGTGACTGCCAGTGAGGGGTGTATAGTGATGGGCGTGCTGGTGATGGAGGTAGTGGATGAGGATGTAGTGCATGCAGGTGTGAGTGGAGACGCAACTGGGAGGGAGGTGGATGATGAGGAGGAGGGGACACAGTGGAGGCAGTAGATGTTGGTGTGTCTGCATGGGGATGGTGCTTGTGTGAGTGCCTGTGAGATGAAGTATGGTGCTTGTGTTTGCCTGAGCCACTTTTGTGTGTTGATTTGGGTGAATGCAGGTCTGAAGGTGTGCTTGGGAAAGGTTGGGGTTGAGGGGATTGGGACTGGGTAGAGGAAGTTGGAGGGGGGAGGCTAGAGACAGGGACAATGGCTGCCATCAGTGCGGAGGCCAGAGTCTGAAATGCTCTCTGTTGGGCCGCCACGCCAGAGTGAATGCCCTCCAGGTATGCATTTGTTTGTTGCAAATGCCTCTCGACACCCTGGATGGCATTCAGAATGATTGACTGCCAAACAGTGAGGGATCTCAGGAGGTCAATAGCCTCCTCACTGAGGGCAGCAGGGCTGACTGGGGCAGGGCCGAGGTGCCTGGGGCGAAGGAGATGCCCACCCTCCTGGGTGAGCGGGCACGGGAAACATGCCGAGGGGCTGCTGGGAGGGCGGTGCTGGTAGGGGAAGTGTCAGCTATACCTGTTGTTGGGGTGGGCACAGAGGTGTCCACCACCTCCAGGGAGCTTCCATTGGAGGAGGAGTCGCTGTCTGTAGTGTCCCCTCCTGTCTCCGTTGTGGTGCTCTCCTTGCCCTCCGTCCCACTGGTGCCCTCACCATCAGTGGATTCGGCCTCCAGGCCCATGTGGGATGCAGCTCCCTCCGTTGCCGGTTCCTCTGCTCCTCCGTCAGATGATGCTAATGCACAGAAGGAGAGGGTGACAAAACAAAAAGGGGGGGGAGAGACAGAGGATCCACTTGGTAAATGCCAGCAACAACACTACCATTGGCGTACACAACACACAGGGAGCTGCCCTATGCACTAGGCCATGCACTACCAGTTACAATGCTAGTCACCAGCCCAGGGGGGGCATGGCATAATGTCATCAGCTGCACACCTGAAACCCACAGGATCCTGCCCAGCAGTAGATGCCCACTAACACCATTGGGGTTGGAGTGCTAGAGAGCCTGCCCAACAAGGGACTACCATGCTATGTTCGCTCTGGCCTAGGGGCACCCACAGTCCACATCCCCCACCCAGGTAAAACGTTAATGCACGCCAACTCATGAATCTGAATTTATACTCACCCCCTTGTGGCTGCTGTGATGCCCTCAAGCTCCCATCCAACTCCCGATAGGCCACCGCCAGGATGCGGAACATCTGGGGGGTCAGGGTACGACAGGCCCCCCCTTCCTCATTGGGAGGCCAGCCCCAGCTGGGCCTCCGCCGTCTTCCTTGCCCAGCGCCGCAGGTCCTCCCACCGTTTGCGGCAGTGAGCCCTCCGCCTGTCAAAGACCCCCAGGGTCCGCACGTCCTTGGCGATGGCACGCCAAATACCCTTTTTCTGATGGGCGCTGACCTGCAGGAAAAAGACAGCAGAAAAGGGATTAGTAATACCGTCTGGACCGTCACACTCATGGCCCACCATATCACTCCCATCCACTAAGGCACATACATTGACCACCATACATGCAGCACTCTGCCCAGGACACCTCTGCCCCCCCTACATGTAGCTTACACACACAGCACTCCATACATTCATGGCCCACGCATCATGCACACAGTGTACTCACCTATTTGTCTGGAGGACTATAGAGTAAAGTGTACTGGGTAGGACCCCATCCACCAGTCTCTCCAACTCCTCCGCAGTGAAGGCAGGGGCCCTTTCCCCAGACACATGAGCCATTGTCGCTTCCAGACACAGGTAACAGCAGCACTCGCAGTGTAGGTCCTCTCCTGTTGAAGTTCAGATAGCAAGTGAGTGAACAGACAGAAAATGGCAGTCACGTCCGCAGCGGTGTGTACCGTCACCGCCGGCATACATCGCCATTGGCTCCTGGAACCCATAGGGCCCAATGATAACCAATGCAAAGTTGCGTGGCGGTCGTCGACCACCTATGGCAACGGCGCACTACGCCAGTGGAAATACCTCATTTCCACTTGTCCCTCCTCACAGGTCAGGCAGCTGCCATTCCAGGGGGGCACAGGCGATGGCACCTAACTGCGTCACAGCAGACATTGGCACATCAACTGACTGTTGGAATCACATACTGGTTCTGTAAATGAAGAGATGCATCATTATTGGAACTGATGTGTGAATATGACCATCTGCTCACCATTTACCTCCCTAGGCTTCAACTGCTGAGGATGAATATGAGATGCAGACATCCTCCAGTGTACAGACTCTTGGTGGACCTCGCAACAATGGAGGACAGACACTTTATCAAAGAACTGTGTGCCCAATTGGAGCCGAACCTGATGTCAGCTATCCACCAGCCCACAGGTATCCCCCCTCTAGTGCAGGTCCTGTCAGTGCTCCATTTCCTGGCAAGTAGTTCCTTCCAAACAACAATGGCCATGGCATCAGGGATGACTCAGCCAATGTTCTCTAACGTGTTGACCAGAGTGTTGTCTGCCCTGCTGAGACACATGTGCAGCTACATCTTATTCCCCCAGGTAGAGGATTTGGCCACAGTGAAAGCTGACTTTTATGCCCTGTGACATATCCCCAACATCATTGGTGCCATTGATGGTACACATGTAGCATTTGTCCCCCCCCCCGGAGAAATGAACAGGTATTCGGGAATAGAAAAAGCAATCACCCTATGAATGTGCAGATGGTGTATTTGGCTGACCAGTACATCTCCCATGTGAATGCCAATTAACCTGGGTCTGTGCATGACGCCTTTATCTTGAGGAATAGCAGCATCCCATATGTGATGGCTCAACTCCAGAGGCACCGGGTGTGGCTAATAGGTGAGCCCAAGGTCCCCACCCAGTATATGTTAGTGTCTGGGTATGGGGTTGCCCCTAAGGGTTAGTGTGTGTCTAACAGTTGTCCCTCGATATTTGCAGGTGACTCAGGTTACCCCAACTTCTCATGGCTAATGACCCCAGTGAGGAATCCCAGGACAAGGGCAGAGGAACGTTACAATGAGGCACATGGGCGAACAAGGAGAATTATTGAGAGAACCTTCAGCCTCCTGAAGGCCAGGTTCTGGTGCCTCCATCTGACAGATGGATCCCTGTACTACTCACCCAAGAAGGTGTGCCAGATCTTTGTTGCATGTTGCATGTTGCACAACCTGGCCTTGAGACGCCAGGTACCTTTTCTGCAGGAGGATGAGCCTGGAAATGGTCTTGTGGCAACTGTGGAGCCTCTGGACAGTGAGGAAGAGGAGGCAGAGGAAGAAGATGTGGACAACAGAAGTAATATCATACAGCAGTACTTCCAGTGACACACAGATAAGACACTGTGGGGGTCATTCTGACCCTGGCGGCCGGTGGCCGCCAGGGCCACTGACCACAGGAGCACCGCCAACAGGCTGGCGGTGCTCCAACGAGCATTCTGACCGCGGCGGTTCAGCCGCGGTCAGAAGCGGAAAGTCAGCGGTCTCCCGCTGACTTTCCGCTGCTCGTTTGAATCCTCCATGGCTGCGGAGCGCGCTCCGCAGCCATGAGGATTCTGACCCCCCCTACCGCCATCCTGTTCATGGCGGGAAAGCCGCCATGAACAGGATGGCGGTAGGGGGGGTCCCGGGGCCCCTGGGGGCCCCGCAAAGTATTTCAGTGTCTGCCTTGCAGACACTGAAATACGCGACGGGTGCCACTGCACCCGTCGCACCTTCCCACTCCGCCGGCTCGATTACGAGCCGGCATCCTCGTGGGAAGGGAGTTTTTCCCTGGGCTGGCGGGCGGTCTTTTGGAGACCACCCGCCAGCACAGGGAAAAACTCATAATACCCTTGCGGTCTTCTGACCGCGGAGCGGTATAATGGGGGCGGAATTCTGGCGGGCGGCCTCCGCCGCCCGCCAGAATCAGAATCACCCCCTGTAACTTTACTTTTCAGTTTTCTGTTGGACATTGTACAAGGCATCATGATTTCCCTATGTCTATGGCCACTTACTGTACCCTTTGGCATCTCTATTTTCAGATCTCTGTGACCCACTCTGGCTCCTGGTATGTTTACTGCTGCCCACTACAGGTTATACCAATGTATAAATTACTGTACATAAGATTTGCAATGTTTTCAGAATGTTGTATTAATACATATTTCAATCAATTGACAACCTCCAGATTTGTATTTGTTCCAAGGGTGTTTATTTAAGTGCGAATAAGTAAAGGGGGATGTGCAATGGGTTGGGGTGATGGTGGAGGAAAGTCTAGGGTAGAGTCCAGTCTCTTGGTATCACAGGTGCATTGTCCAATGGGGCATAGGAAGGGGAGCAATGGCAGTTCAAGGTGGACAGGGTGACATAGTGGGACAGAGGGGTGACAACCAGGAAAGTCTTATCTCCTGGCGGGTGTCTTGGCAATGATCTCTGGCTTCTGCCTGGATCGCAGGGACCGTTTGCGAGGTAGCACTCCTTCTGCAGGGGTGGGGTGCTGGTGGCCTGCTGTTCCAGTGGTGGGGCCTCCTGTCAACTAGCACCGGCGGAGGTGGAGGGCTGTTCATCGGTGTGGCTAGTGTCAGGGGCCCGTTGTTGTGCCAGTGCCTCCCTCATGGTGTTGGCCATGTCAGGCAGCACCCCTGCAATGGTGACCAGGATGGTGTGGATGTCTTTGAGGTCCTCCGTGATCCCCAGGTACTGTCCCTCCTTTAGCCGTTGGGTCTCCTGCAACTTGACCAGTATCTGGCCCATGGTCTCCTGGGAATGGTGGTATGCTCCCAGGATCCCTGCAAGTGCCTCATTGAGAGTGGGTTCCCTGGGCCTGTCCTCCCCCTGTTGCACAGCAGTCCTCCCAGCTTCCCTGTTGTCCTGTGCCTCTGTCCCCTGAACCGTGTGCCCACTGCCACTGACCCAAGGTCCCTGATCGTCCTGTGTTTGTGGGGTTGCCTGGGGTCCCTGTAGTGGTGGACAGACTGCTGATTGATGTGTCCTGGGGACAGTGGTATGGGCCCGCTGGGTGGATGCTGTGCTGGTGTTTCCTGAGGGGGGAGGCTCTGTGGTGGTTTGGGACTGTGGCAGGGTAACCAACTGTCCAGAGGTCCCTGATGGACCAGGTTGGTCATCGTGATCCAGGCGTGCAGAGCTGCTGTCATCACTGTGGGCCCCTCTGTGGGGGGATGGATGTTGGTGGCACCTCCTCTCTGGTGACGTTGGGTGGGGGTCCTGTGGGGAAGAAATGCAGTGTTATTGTATCTGCGTTTGACATCTTGTGCATGGGTGTGTTTCCATGTATGGTTGTGATTGCCCTGTCAGCTTTGCCTTGTGTGCATGGTGATTTTGTGGGCTAGGTGATTCTCTCTAATGGGCATGCTTCAGTGATGGGTGTCCATGCAGGTCTGTGATGGGTGTCCAGGCATAGGTGTTGCATGCAGGGATGGGTGGGTTGTGATAGTGGGGTATTTGTGAGTTGATGGAGTGATGGGGGTGAGGGCAGGAGTAGGAGTTTGTGATGGCACGCAGGTAGGATGGGGGATATAGTAGTAAAGATTTTACTTACCAGAGTCCAGTCATCCTGCTACTCCAGTGAGGCCCTCAGGATGCATTATTGCCAAGACTTGCTCCTCCCATGTTGTTAGTTGTTGGGGAGGAGGTGGGGGTCCACCGCCAGTCCTCTGTACGGCTACCTGGTATCTTGCAACCACGGAATGCACCTTGCCCCGTAGGTCATTCCACCTGTTCCCGATGTCATCCCTTGTTCTTGGGTGCTGTCCCACGGCATTGACCCTGTCTACTATTGTCCGCCATAGCTCTATCTTCCTTGCAATGGACATCTGCTGCACCTGTGATCCAAATAGCTGTGGCTCTACCCGGATGATTTCCTCCACCATGACCCTTAGCTCCTCCTCTGAAAACCTGGGGTGTCTTTGGGGTGCCATGGATGTGGTGTGAGTGGTATGTGTGAGGTGATGTGTGGGGTGATGTGTTGTAGTGTGTGCTGTAAGGTGCGCGAATGGTGTATGGGTGATGGTGTTCTGTGGCTCAGATTGAGTGGGTGCTCCTGGCTTGTCTCTCTCTCTGTTTGCAAGCTTTTTTTCATTGAAAGGGTTGTGGGTAATGTGGGTGTGTGTTTTATAGTGGTCTGAGTTTGTGAGTGTGGTGGGTACATGTGTGTCAGATGTGTGTAGTTTGAATTGTCCAATGTGGTGTAGTTTTGTAAGTGTGTGTGTATTTTGAGCGCGGCGGTGTGTACCGCCTATGGTTTACTGCAGTGGAAAGACCGATGCAGTGATTCGTGGGTCCTGATACTGTGGGCGTATTCCTGTTGGTGTAACGGTGTGGGTTTTGGTACTGCCATTTTATCACTGACCTTTGGTGTGGCAAACTTGTGTGGGTGTCTGTATAGTGGTGGATTTCTCTGTGTGGGTCATAATACCAGTAGTGGTATACCGCCGCAGTCACGGTATGTTGGCAGCCGTCAGGTTGTAATGAGGGCCTTAATCCTTAGAAAACACAAAGGGCCATATTTATACTTTTTGACGCAAAACTGCGCTAACGCAGTTTTGCGCCAAAAAAATTAGCGCCGGCTAACGCCATTCTGAAGCGCCATGCGGGCGCCGTATTTATTGAATGGCGTTAGCCGGCGTTAGCCGACCGTAGCTGCCTGGTGTGCGTGAAAAAAAACCACGTACACCAGGCAGCGCTGGCGTAGGGAAAAATGGCGTTTGGGCGTCCAAAAATGGGGCAAGTCAGGCTGAGGCAAAAAAATCGTCTTAACCCGATTTGCGCCATTTATTTTGGCACCCAGACGCCATTAACATGACTCCTGTCTTAGCAAAGACAGGAGTCATGCCCCCTTGCCCAATGGCCATGCCCAGGGAACTTCTGTCCCCTGGGCATGGTCATTGGGCATAGTGGCATGTAGGGGGGCACAAATCAGGCCCCCCTATGCCACAAAAAAAAGATTAACAAAAATACTTACCACAACTTACCTTTTCTTCCCTGGAATGGGTCCCTCCATCCTTGGGTGTCCTCCTGGGGTGAGCAAGGGTGGCAGGGGGTGTCCCTGGGGGCAGGGGAGGGCACCTCTGGGCTCATTCTGAGCCCACAGGTCCCTTAACGCCTGCCCTGACCCAGGCGTTAAAAAGAGGCGCAAATGCGGGGTTTTTTGCCCCGCCCACTCCCGGGCGTCATTTTTGCCCGGGAGTATAAATACCACGCACATGCCTGGGAGTCATTTTTTAAGACGGGAACGCCTACCTTGCATCTCATTAACGCAAGGAAGGTGTTCACGCCAAAAAATGACGCTAACTCCGTGAACTTTGGCGCTAGACGCGTCTAACGCCAAAGTATAAATATGGAGTTAGTTTTGCGTCGAATTTGCGTAAAAAAAAACGACGCAAATTCGGCGCAAACGGAGTATAAATATGCCCCAAAGGGCCTGATTACAACTTTGGCGGAGGGGGTTAACCCGTCCCAAATGTGACGGATATCCCGCCCACCGTATTACGAGTCCATTATATCCTGTGGAACTCCTAATACAGCAGCATATTTGGGACGGATTAACCCCCTCCGCCAAAGTTGTAATCAGGCCCAAAGTACCTGGTTAACATAAAAAATAAAGCCGCACGGACGAGAGTGCATCAGAAAAGGGTGGCAACACGTCGAATCCTTACTTACAAGTGAGGCCGTGCGTTGTTTCCTTCTCCGGTCAGGTTGGCGATGATGCGTTGTTTTCCTCCCTCGCAAGACAGCAATGCATCGATTTCCAGACGGGGCACCTTGAATCTGCGCAGAGTTGGGTTGACTTGGACGCCCAGGGATGATGTGTGGAAAATCTGGTTGCACGGTGTTAGAAAACTGCGCTGCATGGTGTATCCGTTGTTATCAGCCTCCGTAAGCAGGCGCGTCGTTTCTCCAGTCACGTTGCGTCTATCTCCCAGCCGTGATGCAGGTGGAGCGTCAATTTCAGCTGTATCGTGGAAAGTGCATCGTAAGTTTCCCCGCACAGCATTCTATGTGTGGATTTTCAGTTCTTGTCTGCCAGCTTCACCTCTCAAGGGCTGGATAGGGCACCACTTGGCAGGGCAGGAATCTCAGCAGAGAGTCTAGGTGCTGGCAGGGGAAGTCTTTGATGGCCCTAAGACTTCAACAACAGGAGGCAAGCTCAATTCAAGCCCTTGGAGATTCTTCTCAAGTGGGAATGCACAACAAAGTTCAGTCTTTGTCCCCTTTCACAGGCAGAAGCAGCAACTGCAGGTTAGCCCAACAAAGCACAGACACAGCCAGGGGAAGCACTTCTCCTCAGCTCTTCAGCTCTTCTCCCTGGCAGAGGTTCCTTTTGATTCCAGAAGTGATCTAATTTTCAGGGGTTTTGGGTTCACTACTTATACCTCTTTCTGCCTTTGAGGTAGGCAAACTTCAAAGGAAAGTCTCTCTTGTTTGTAAGATCTTGCCTGACCTAGACAGGGAAATCCACAAACAGGTAGAGTCACAGAATGGTTTAAGTAAGAAAATTCCTAATTTTTAAAAGTTGCATTTTCAAACACACAGGCCCTCAATTCCAAAAAAAGGAATTATGACCACGGTGGAAACCGCTCACACAGACAGCCACTTTAACACACCGACTGCCACAGAGGTATCAACAAGCACCACGGCGGTAACTGCCAACAGCCAGGCGGAAGACAATGTACCGTCCACTGTATTATGACAGGCCTATCCGCCACCTTTTCCGGGGCGGCACCAACAACATCAAAAGCATGGCGGAAACAGAACACAGAAGTCAAAATCACCTCTGGAGACTCATGGAACAACCACGACGCCATGGAGTCCGAGTTGCAAATTTTTCCGATTCTCGTCTACCTTTTCCTGCTTTATGAACATCAACGCCGGCAAAGATGACCATGGTGAGAACTGCCGCCTAGCACACAAGGGAGGGGGGAGGAAAAAGACAGTGACACACACACGCAACACGCAACACCCCTGCCCCAACACCATACACACAACCAGATGCAGTAACATTACATATATATCCCGTACCCCTTAGGAATAATGCAAGGACAAAAAGATTGGAAGAAAGTGAGTGTAATACGATAAAATAACATGAATAAGTGCATCAAAATACAAACGTGTATACATATTCTGAAGGATACAACTACCTGTGGATTCCTCACCTTATGAATTCACCCATGCACCACCATCCGATGGAAAATCTTCTGCCCAGCTCTCCGCGTCAATGAGGACGTCACAATTGCACGGCTCCACGCGACTCCGTCTGACATCACCGTGCCAATAAGAGGTCCTCGCTGGTGTTTTGACGTCAGTTCCCTTTTTTCTGTGCCTTCAACACTAACGGTTTTCTCCTAGCTCTCGCTACTGTTGGAGGTGTTCGATCTTGTTGCTAGTTTCTATCTGGCTTCTAGTTACAATGTCTCCTCCAGTTACTGACCCTCATGACGATTGCCTTTGGTGTCTGAGCTCTGAGCATGACGTCGAGGAGTGTGTTTCTTGCCAGAACATGAATCCAAAGGCTTTGAAGGAAAGAGAGGCCAAATTCATTTTGGCCAAGGCAAAGAAGGGTCATAAGAGCCATCGGAGATCCTCTTCCCATGCTTCTTCGAAGAAGCATAGGAAACGGCGTTGTCATGACTCTCGGCGTCGTTCGGCTCGGAGCCGACCAAGGTCAAGGTCTCCATCTCGTCTGCAAAGTGCGACGTGGGAGGTGAGTCCGACGGTGACTCCACAACCTCAGAGCCCTGAGGCTTCTCCGGCGCCGTCAGTCTTCGAGGTAGTGGCACCTCCGGACAGTCCTCGATTTTCATCTGCTACTCATGAGTACGATGTTCATGAAGCACAGGTGCAACAGGGAGATCAGCGGTATCCTGCATTCCCGGCTCCGGGAGCGGATCCGGCTGCATTTTTTAAGGCCATGTTCTCCATGTTCAGTGTGATGGCCCCTTCTGGTGCACCGGCTGGTCCCACAGGTCTGTTGGCTTTTTCGTTGGGCTCCCCTGCTCCATACAAGGCGGTGCTGTTTATGCCATTCTATCCGGCTGAGGGTGCAGGACTGGCACCGATGACGTCGCCTCGAGGCCCTGTGGTTCCCATGACGTTGCTTTTCAGGCCTATGGTGCCAATTTCATCACCCCATCAGCCGGCGCCGATGGTTGAGCCGCAAGAGTCTTTGGAGCCGTTGGAATCCGTTCCGGTGCCAGATCCGAGTTATTGATTCGACCGAAGTCAACCTTCCTCTCCTGTTCGACGTCAAGTATTAAAGCCAACGTCTTCGACGTCGGCCAATTCTATGTCGACGCCGAGGTTGGAGGCTAGACTGAGGTCACGCAGAAAGGCCTTGAGACTCTTAGACGAGGAAGAGTACCAAAGGCAGTTGTTGGAGGAGGGGGATATTATGGAGCCCTTGGGAGAATATCAAGGGCTGGATTTGGCCAGTGGGTTTGAAACTTCCCCGGAATGGGACTTGCCTTCACCGGGGGAGTTCACGGAGGAGGCAGCCTCTTTTCACACAGTGATTAGGAAGGTGGCGGAGTTTTTAGATCTTCCATTGCCTGCTGCAGAGGTTAAGACAAACATTTTAATGGAGGTCCTGCATCCTTCTTCGACTTCTGCAGATCCTTTGCTTCCGTTCAATGATGCTCTTAGGGTACTCATATTAGAGCTTTGGAGGAAGCCTGTGTCGTCGCCTTCTGTCAATAGATCTGTAGCACGAAGATACAGAGTGGCGCCTGGTGATCCGGGGTTTTTATCGAAACATCCTACCCCGGAGAGTCTGGTGGTTCAGGCCTCTTGCTCTACACGGTCTGCTCCAGGCTCCTTCCCTGTGATTCCATCAGACAGGGATTCCAAAAGGATGGACCAATCCGCAAAGAAGAGTTTCTCATCTTGCAGCATGGCTCTCAAGGCTGCAAACGCTACTTGTGTGCTGGGTAAATACGTTCAGGCCCTGATGGACTCCACGGAAGCCATGGTTCCTGACCTGCCGCAGAATGTACAGAGGCCATTTGGTGAACTCCTATCAGATGCGCAGGCTGTGGCAAAACAAATAATCCAGTCTGGTCTGGATTCCACGGACTCGGTGGCTAGGGCAATGGGTACATCTATCGCTACCAGGAGGCAGGCTTGGTTGAGGTCCTCTGGGTTTTCTTCGGATGTACAGACCACTTTATAGGATTTTCCCTTTGATGGGGCAAAGCTGTTTGGTGATAAAGCGTACTCTGCCCTAGAGCGCTTTAAAGATAGTCGGGCCACAGTGAAGTCTTTGGGTCTGCAAGCCTCTTCTGTTACCCCTTTCAGGTCCTTTCGGAGGTTCAGGGGGTTTGGGCGTGGAGTCGTTTACCATGGGAGACCCCAGTCCACTGTCCAGCAACCTACCAGCCTCCCATATCGATCCTTTAGGGGGCGGGGAGGGTTAGGACAAGAGGGGCCACCCAGCAGCACCCTGTATCATCCTCTTCCTCTGGAGGACAACAGCAAGGGAAGCAGCCTTAGTTTTCTCCCATTTATCAACCATACTTCTCCTGTAGGGGGAAGATTACATCTTTTTCTCCACGAGTGGGAGTTAGTTACATCAGACTCATGGGTTCTAAACATTGTGAGAAAAGGATATGCTCTCCCTTTTCAGGAGTTTCCTCCTCCCATCCCTCCCCGTCCCTCGTTTTGCTCAGAAGACCATTTCCTGTTGTTGCAGCAGGAGATTCAGATCCTATTGTCAAAAGGTGCGGTGGTGTTGGTTCCAGAGCAGGAAAGGGGTCAGGGTTGTTATTCAAGATACTTCCTGGTCCCCAAGAAGGACGGTCGTTTGAGGCCCATTCTAGACCTGAGGATTTTGAATTTGTTCCTCAAACCGGAAAAATTAAAGATGCTGACTCTGGCACAGGTACTTCTGTCGTTGAACAGAGAGGATTGGTGTCTGTCGAATTGCAGGATGCTTACTTCCATATCCCTATACTCAAGTCGCACAGGAAGTATCTCCGGTTTGTGGTGGGGTTGCAACACTACCAGTTTGCGGTCCTTCCGTTTGGTCTTACTTCAGCACCTCGAGTCTTCACAAAGGCGATGGCAGTGGTGGCAGCAAGTCTCAGAAGGAAGGGGATATCAGTATTTCCTTACCTGGACGATTGGTTGATCAAAGCCAAGTCTCCAGAGCTTGTGTTGTGTTACTTGCAGATGACAACTCAGTTGTTGTTCAGTCTGGGTTTTACGATAAATGTACCCAAGTCTCACCTGGAGCCCTCTCAGCGCCTCCTGTTCTTGGGGGCAGTACTGGATATAACATTGAATTGGGCCTATCCTCTGCCTCAGCGGATTCAGGACATTTAGGTGTTGCTTCCAATGTTTCAAAATCGAGTGGTTGTTCCAGTCCTCAAGGTCTTAGGCCTGTTAGGTCTGTTCACTTCTTGCATTCTATTGGTCACTAATGCACGTTGGCACATGAGGGCTCTTCAATGGTGCCTCCACAGGCAGTGGTTTCAGCACAAAGGAGATCTCGAGGAGTCGATAACGATCTGCAGAGAAGCTGCAGCGGAGTGATGATGGTGGGCTGTGGATGACAACCTTTCTCAGGGAAGGCTGTTTTCACTGCCGCCTCCGGTGGCCACAGTCATGATGGATGCTTCTAGGGCGGGGAGCTCATCTGGGGGACCTGGAGATCAAGGGTCGTTGGTCTCCAGTGGAACAGATTTTTCACATAAATCTGTTAGAATTGCAGGCGATACGTTTGGCTCTCAAGGCCTTCCTCCCGTCCCTTCGCAGTCAGTCAGTTCAGGTCCTGACGGACAGCACTACCGCGATGTGGTATATAAACAAGCATGGAGGAGTAGGGCCGTATCTTCTCTGCAGAGAAGCTCTACATCTCTGGTCCTGGCTTCAGGGCCATCGGATTTGCTTGATAGCAAATCGTCTGGCCGGGGTGCTCAACGTGCATGCGGACTCTCTCAGTCGGCATCTTTGGGCCGATCCCGAGTGGCGTCTCCATCCAGATCTGGTCCTGCAGATCTTTCAGATGTGGGGTTCTCCAGTGATAGATCTGTTTGCCACTCGGGAGAACACGCACTGCCTGTCATTCTGCAGCCTCCAGTATCCAGTGCAAGAAACTTTGGGGGATGCGTTTCAGATCTCTTGGGGCAACCAGTTGCTTTACGCATTTCCCCCATACTCTTGATTCCTCGGGTTCTGAGGAAGATTCGTCAAGATCGGGCTCAGGTCAGTTTAATAGCCCAGATTGGCCAAGAAGGGTGTGGTACACGGACCTACTTCAACTCTTGCTGTGCCCTCCGCTCGGTCTCCCTCTCAGGGCAGACCTCCTCTCGCAGTCACAGGTTCCACACCCCCACCTCCAGAGCCTGCACATTCATGCCTGGAGATTGAACGAGGCAACCTGAGTTCCTTTTCTCTCCCACCAGATGTAGTGGATGTTATTTTATCGGCCAGGCTACACTCCACTAAGACCATTTATGCCAGTAGGTGTACAAAATTTGTGGCTTGATGTCGAGAAAGCCAAATTGATCCTTTGAAGGCCCTCCTTTCTGATATTTTATTATTTGTTTTAGATTTAGCAAAGAAGGGTTGTGCAGTGGCTACGGTTAAGGGTTATTTAGCTGCCCTGTCAGCCTTTCTTTGCCTCCCGGATCAGCCCTCATTGTTTAAATCACCTATTCTGATTAGGTTTCTTAAGGGTTTAGTTAATAGGTTTCCTCCCACTCCTTTTCATGTGCCTCATTGGGACCTAAATCTTGTTTTAACCTTTTTAATGGGGTCACCTTTTGAGCCCATGCACTCTTGCCCGTTAAGGTTTTTGGTGATTAAAACAGTTTTTCTCATTGCTATAACCTCGGCTAGGCGGGTTAGTGAGCTTTAAGCTTTTTCCTGGATAAAGTGGTGTTGAAAACCAGGGCGGCTTTCCTGCCAAAAGTTGTCACTCCTTTTCATATAGGGCAGACCATTACCCTTCCATCTTTCTACCCTCCTCCTCACCCCTCAAAAGAGGAAGAAAGACTCCACAGTTTGGACCCTAAAAGGGTGCTTAGTTTTTATATTGAAAGGACGAAAGACTTTCGCCTGGAGGATCAGCTGTTCATGGGGTATATTGGAGAGAGGAAGGGCAGAGCAGTCCATAAAAGAACAATCTCCAGGTGGGTCATTCTTTGTATCAAGATCTGCTGCTCGTTGGCAAAAAAAGTTCCCCCTAAGGGTATCAGAGCCCACTCAACCAGGGCTAAGTTTGCTACTTAGGCCCTGGCAAGGGGGGTTCCGTGGTGGATATTTGCAAGGCAGGAACTTGGGCCTCCCTCCACACCTTCGCAAAGCATTATTGCTTGGACTCTTAGGTTAGGAGGGACGGCCATTTTGCACAAGCTGTGTTGCAGGATTTCTTGGTGTAATCAGGCAGGCATCCACCTCCGAGTGCAGTACTCCTTTGGGATTCTATTCATAAGGTGAAGAATCCACAGGTAGTCGTATCCATCAGAAGAACAAGTTACTTACCTTCGGCAACGCTTTTTCTGGTAGATACAATAGCTACCTGTGGATTCCTCACATTCCTACCCGCCTCCCCATTGCCTGTCTGGTTACACTAAGATAAGTGGTTGTATTTGTATATGTATATATTGATGTTTTTTCCTGTATATATAAATGATGGTTTGATTATATTGCATCATGGAAGTTTTATGTATATATGTATTTATTGAAGTTACTGTGGGGTTGGTTCTCACCTGTTCGCCTCAAAGGCAGGTAAAAAATGGGTGAAACTGACGCCAGCACGCCGGCGAGGACCTCTTATTGGCACTGTGACGTCAGACGGAGTCGCGTGGACCCGTGCAATTGTGACGTCCTCGTCGACGTGGAGAGCTGGGAAGAAGATTTTACGTCGGATGCTGGCACGTAGCTGAATTCATAAGGTGAGGAATCCACAGGTAGCTATTGTATCCACCAGAAAAAGCGTTACTGAAGGTAAGTAGCTTGTTCTTTACAAATGGAGGGACACTGCCCAGTCCTCAATGTCCTTGGGCAACAGGGCCACATCACATAGGCCAAGGCCCCACCTCACTCCTGCAACAACACGGAGAGAACACTGCAGGGGCATCAGGTCGAAAATACACAGGTACCTCAGGGGGACGGGGAATGGGGGGCACCTCAGCTGGAAGATGGTACAATGCCACTGGTCCTGGAGTGGGAGCCGTGCAATTGTGACGTCCTCGTCGACGTGGAGAGCTGGGAAGAAGATTTTCCGTCGGATGCTGGCGCGTGGCTGAATTAATAAGGTGAGGAATCTACAGGTAGCTATTGTATCCACCAAAAAAAGTGTTACCGAAGGTAAGTAACTTGTTCTTTACAAATGGAGGGACACTGCCCAGTCCTCAATGTCCTTGGGCAACAGGGCCACATCACATAGGCCAAGGCCCCACCTCACTCCTGCAACAACACGGAGAGAACACTGCAGGGGCATCAGGTCGAAAATACACAGGCACCTCAGGGGGACGGGGAATGGGGGGCACCTCAGCTGGAAGATGGTACAATGCCACTGGTCCTGGAGTGGGCTACATGCCCACTGCTTGGTCCTGGGGAGTGCAAGGCCACAATCTCTCAAGTGGGTGGTTTTCCCACTGCTTGGTCCTGGGGAGTGCAAGGCCACAGTCTCTCAAGTGGGTGGTTTGCCCACTGCTTGGTCCTGGGGAGTTCAAGGCCACAGTCTCTCTAGTGGATGGCTTCTCCACTGGTTCTGGAGGGGGCATTGTGCCCAGTGTGCTTCATCCTAGGAAGGATGGGGTGAGTGGATGGATTCTTCCACTGGTTCTGGAGGGGGCATTGTGCCCAGTGTGCTTCATCCTGGGAAGAATGGGGTGAGTGGATGGCTTCTTCCACTGGTTCTGGAGGGGACATTGTGCTCTGTGATGCAGATCTTGGGGAGTGCAAGGTCAAATTCTCTCACCTGGGTGTCACACCTACTGATTTGCAGAGTCCAGGACGTACTACAGCCCATGGAGGCAGGACTACACACAGCCCGCCTGCAGTGACGGCTGCTCAGTGGTGGCAGTGGCAGGGATAGTGTCGGGGCTGGCAGTGGTGGAGGCAGGCTCCACCCCTTCCCCTGTAGCCTCTGACGGCTGCCCACTGGGGCTGCTGCTGGCAGTGTTGCTGGTGGCTGTGCTGGCAGTGGTGGGGGAGGCTCCAGCCCTTCCCCTGCAGCCTCAGACAGCTGCCCACTGAGGCTGCTGCTGCTGGCAGTGGTGCTGGTGGCTGTCCTGGCAATGGTGGGGGTAGGCTCTAGCCCTTCCCCTGCAGCCTCAGATGGCTGCCCACTGGGGCTGCTGCTGCTGGCAGTGGTGCTGGTGGCGGTGCTGGTGGCAGTGCTGGCAGTGGTGGGGGGAGGCTACAGCCCTTACCCGCAGCCTCAGACGGCTAAACTGCCAAGGTTGGTGGTGGGGGCTCCGAATGAGTCCCAGGACCAGGCCTCCTGTCCTTCCTGCCTGGAGGTGCAGGCCCCTTGCCCTTCCCTTTCGCAGCTGGTGGTGCCTCCTTGCCCTTCCTTGATGCACCTGGTGCAGGCACACTTTTCAGTGCTGGTGGCTGGTTCCCGGGATCCTCTCCCACCTGCAGTAGCTGTTGACACTATTGTGGCCGTGTACTGGGTAGCAGAGGTGCTCGTCTGGGTTCTGACCACCTTGGCCTGATGTGAAGGACGGGGGGAGGCGGAGGGGTAGGGAAGAGGTCAACGGTGGAGAGGAAAAGCTTCTTAGGGACATTGGGGTAGGAAGAGGGTGAAGGTTTGGGAGTGGAGGAAGAGGAAGTGGTTGTAGTAGGTGTCTGTCTGCTGTGTTTGGGTGCAGGTGCATGGGCTGGATGCTGTTGTGAGGTGGATGGCTGTTGGGTGTCTGAGTTCTTGCATTTGTGTACTTTAGGAGGAGGGGGCACAGACACAGTGGGAGAGGACACAGGGGACTTGTGCATGGATTTGGGGGTGGTGACTTCCAGTGAGGGGTGTGTAGTGATAGGCATGCTGGTGATGGAGGTAGTGGATGAGGATGTAGTGCATGCAGGTGTGAGTGGAGACGCTACTGGGAGGGAGGTGGACGAGGAGGAGAAGGGGGACACAGTGGAGGCAGTGGATGTTGGTAGGTCTGCATCTGGATGGTGTTTGTGTGAGTGCCTGTGGGATGATGTGTGGTGCTTGTGTTTGCCTGAACCATGCCTGTGTGTTGTCCTGGGTGCATGCTGGTCTGCCTTTATGCTTGGGATAGGTTGGGGTTGAGGGGAATGGGATTGGGTAGAGGAAGTTGGAGGGGGGAGGCTAGAAACAGGGACAATGGCTGCCATCAGAGAGGAGGCGAGAGCCTGGATTGAAACTCTGTTGGGCCGCCACGCCAGAGTGAATGCCCTCCAGGAATGCATTTGTTTGTTGCAAATGCCCTGCCAGCCCCCGGATGGCATTCACAATGGTTGACTGCCCAACAGAGATGGATTGCAGGAGGTTAATAGTATCCTCACTCAGGGCAGCAGGGCTAACTGGGACAGGGTCTGAGGTACCTGGGGCAAAGGAGAGGCCCACCCTCCTGGGTGAGCGGGCACGAGAAACACGCTGAGGGTCTGTTGGGAGGGCGGTGCTGGTACTGGGGTGGCAGCTGTACCTGTAGTTGGGGTGGGCACAGAGGGTGTCCGCCACCAGCAGGGAGCTTCCATCGGAGGAGGTGCTCCCCTCTCCCTCCGTCCCACTGGTGCCCTCACCATCGGTGGACTCGGCCTCCTGGGCCATGTGGGATGCAGCTCCCTCCATCGCCAGTGCCTCAGCTCTTCCACCAGATGATGCTAATGCACAGAAGGACAAGGTGACAAAACAAAAAGGGGGGGAGAGACAAAGGATACACTTGGTCAATGGCTGCTCCATTACCACCATTGGCGTACACGACACACACACACACACACACACACACACGCACACACACACACACACACAGGAAACAGCCTCACGCATTAGGCAATGTATTACCAGTCACAATGCTAGTCACCAGGCCATGGACAGTAATACCTAACGCCAATAACAGCATACCTGAGACCCACTGACCCCTGCCCAGTAGTGGTTGCCTACTAGCTTGGTTGGAGGGGGTTCACATCATACCCTGCCCAACATAGGACCTACCCTGCAATGTCCGGCCGGGCCTAGGGGCACCCACAGGCCCACATCCCCCACTCGGAGACCACCCCACCACGGGCAAGTAGTATATTGGGAAACTGTACTCACCCCCTTGTGGCTGCTGTGATGCCCTCAAGCGCCGTTCCAGCTCCGGATAGGCCATCACCAGTATGCGGGCCATCAGGGGGGTCAGGGTTCGACAGCCACCCCTTCCTCGTTAGGAGGCCATCCCCAGCTGGGCCTCCGCCGTCTTCCTTTCCCAGCATCTCAGGTCCACCCACCATTTGCGACAGTGGGTGCTCCGCTTGCCATAGACCCCCAAGGTCCTCGCGTCTTTGACGATGGCACGCCATATACCCTTTTTCTGATGGGTGCTGGCCTGCAGAAATATACCCATTGCAAAAGGTATCAGTCAGACCGTCCGGCCTGTTACACTCATGTCCCACCTTAGCCCTCCCATCCCCTTACGCACAGACAATTCCCACCACACATGCAGCACGCAGCCCAGGGCCCTTCCACCAACCACCCTACACAAGGACTCCATGTGTTCATGTATTCATGCCCCATGCATCGTGTTCACAGTGTACTCACCTGTTGGTCTGGAGGCCCATACAGAATTCGGTAGTGGGGTAGGACCCCATCCACCAGTATCTCCAACTCCATAGCTGTGAAGGCAGTGGCCCTTTCCCTAGTGACACGAGCCATGGTTGGTTCCAGACACTGGTCACAGCAGCACTTGAAGTGTAGGTCTTCTCCTGTTGAAGGTCAGGTAGCAAGTGGGTGAACAGATAGAAAATGGCGGTCACGTCCGCGGCGGTGCGTACCGTCACCGCCGGTGTACATCACCATTGGCCACTGTAACCCATAGGGCCCAATGGGATCCAATGAGGAGTTGCACGGCGGTTTTCGACCGCCTTCCGCAACGGCGCACAACGTTAGCGGAATTATCTCATTTCCACATGTCCCTCCATACAGGACAGGCGGACGCCATTTCAGGGGGAGGGCAGGCCATGGCACCTAACTGCGTCACAGTACACATAGGGACTATTTGGGCCTATACAACAATATTGTGTTACAGTCACAACATGCAATGCATTGTAGAGTTTGGAAATATGAAATACTAACCAGCTACTCACCGTTTGCCCCCTAGATTGCATCTGCTGCGGATGAATAGGAGATGGAGACATCCCCGTGTACAGGCCCCTGGTGGACTTGGCAACAATGGAGGACAGGCGCATTATCCTCACCTATAGACTGGACAGGGCCACAATCACAGAGCTGTGTGCCCAATTGGAACCTGACCTGATATCTGCTATCCGTCAGCTTACCGGGATCCCCCTCTTGTGCAAGTCCTATCTGTGCTCCATTTCCTGACAAGTGGCTCCTTCCAAGTGACAGTGGGCTTGGCAGCAGGAATGTCTCAGCCAATGTTCTCAATAGTGCTGACCAGAGTATTGTCTGCCCTGATTAAACACATGCGCAGCTACATCGTTTTCCCTCAGGTGGAGGATTTGGCCGCATATTGCATTTGTACCCCGCCCCCGGAGAAATGAACAGGTGTTCAGAAATATAAAGAGCTTTCACTCCATGAACATGCAGATAGCGTGCATGGCGGACCAGTACATCTCCCATGTCAATGCAAAGTATCCTGGGTCTGTGCATGATGCTTTTATTCTGAGGAATAGCAGCATCCCATGTGTGATGGCTCAACTCCAGAGGCACCGGGTGTGGCTAATAGGTGAGCCGCGGTTCCCACCCAGTAGGTGTTGGTGTATGGGTATGGTGTGGGACCTAAGGGTTAGTGTGTGTCTAACAGTTGTCCCTCGATATTTGCAGGTGACTCTGGTTACCCCAACCTCTCATGGCTACTGACTCCTGTGAAGAATCCCAGGACAAGGGCAGAGGAACGTTACAATGAGGCACATGGGCGAACAAGAAGAGTAATAGAAAGGACATTCGGCCTCCTGAAGGCCAGGTTTCGTTGCCTCCATCTAACAGGTGGATCCCTGTACTACTCAACCAAGAAGGTGTGTCAGTTCATCGTGGCATGCTGTACATACCACAACCTTGCCTTATGTCGTCAGGTGCCTTTTCTGCAGGAGGATGAGGCTGGAGATGGGCGTGTGGCAGCAGTGGACCCTGTGGACAGTGAAGATGAGGAGGCAGAGGATGAGGACAACAGAAGTGCTATTATAAGACAGTACTTCCAATGACACACAGGTAATTACACTTTATATTATCAGTTTTGTATTTGACATTGTCACTGGCAGGCTGATTTTCCAACTTCTATGGGCACTTACTCTACCCTTTGGCATCTCTCTTTTTAGATATTTGTGTCCCACTATCACTCCTGGTGTGTTGACTGCAGCCAACTACAGGTCATTCCTATGTATACAATACTGTACAGTTATATTGCAGTGTTTAAAGCTTGTTAAACAAATACATGGTTAAATGATTTGACAGACTCCATACTTGTATTTATTCAAATAGTGTTTATTTAAGTGCTAATGATTAGAGGGTGATGTGCAATGGGCTGGGGTGATGATGGAGGAAAGTTCAGGATAGAGTTTAGTCTCTTTGTATCACAGGTGCATTGTCCAAGGGGGCATTGGAAGGGAAGCAATGGCAGTTCAAGGTGGACAGGGTGACAGAGTGGGATACAAGGGTGACATTCAGGAGAGTCTTATTTCCTGGTGAGGTCTTGGCAATGTTCTCTGGCTTCTGCCTGGATCGCAGGGGCCGTTTGCGGGGTGGTTCTCCTTCAGCAGGGGGTGGGGTGCTGGTGGCCTGTTGTTCCTGTGGTGGGGCCTCCGGTCCACTAGCGGCAGCGGAGGTGGAAGGCTGTTCATTGGTTTGGCTAGTGTTGGGGGCCCGGTGGTGTTGGCCATGTCTGCCAGCACCCATTCAATGGTGACCAGGGTGGTGTTAATGTCCTTCAAGTCCTCCCTGATCCCCAGGTACTGTCTCTCCTGCAGCCGCTGGGTCTCCTGCAACTTGTCCAGTATCTGGCCCATCGTCTCCTGGGACTGGTATGCTCCCAGGATGTTGGTGAGTACCTCCTGGAGAGTCTGTTCCCTGGGCCTGTCCTCCCCCTGTCGCATAGTAGTCCTCCCAGCTTCCCTGTTGTCCTGTGCCTCTGTCCCCTGAACCGTTTGCCCACTGCCACTGACCCCAGGTCCCTGATTGTCCTGTGTTTGTGAGGTGGCCTGGGGTCCCTGCTGAATGACGTGTCATAGGATACTGTGGTGGTGTTTTCTGAGGGGGGAGGCTCTGTGGTGGTATGGGACTGTGCCTGGGTTACCGACTGTCCGGAGATCCCTGATGGGCCAGGTTGGTCATCCAGAACCAGGCATCCAGAGCTGCTGTCATCACTGTGGGCCTCTTCTGGGAGGGACTGGATGTTGCTGGCACCTACTCTCTGGTGACGTTGGGTGGGGGACCTGTGGGGATGTAAATGCAATGTTATTGTTTCTGTGTGTGCCATCTTGTGCATGGCTGTGTTGCCCTGCATGGTTGTTATTGCCCTGACAGCTTTGCCTTGTGTGAGTACTGATTTTGTGGGCTAGGTGATTCTCTCTAATATGCATGCTTTAGTGATGGGTGTCCATGCAGGTCTGTGAGGGGTGTCCATGCATTGGTGTTGCATGCAGGGTTTGGTATTGGGATGAGTGGGTTGTGATGGTGGGGTGTGTGTGAGGTGGTGGAGTGATGGGAGTGAGGGCAAGGGTGGGGGGTTTGTGATGGCATGCAGGTAGGGGGGGTAATCGTCATAAAGATTTGACTTACCAGAGACCAGTCCTCCTCCTACTCCTGCCAGGCCCTCAGGATGCATAATTGCCAAGACTTGCTCCTCCCATGTCGTTAGTTGTGGGGGAGGAGGTGGGGTCCACCGCCAGTCCTCTGTACAGCTATTTGGTGTCTTACTGCTGTGGAACGCACCTTCCCCCGTAGGTCGTTCCACCTCTTCCTGATATCATCCCTTGTTCAGGGGTGCTGTCCCACGGCATTGACCCTGTCCATGATTCTCCGCCATAGCTCCATCTTCCTTGCAATGGACGTCTGCTGCACCTGTGATCCAAATAACTTTGGCTCTACCTGGATGATTTCCTCCACCATGACCCTTAGCTCCTACATAGAGAACCTGGGGTGTTGTTGCGGTGCCATGGGTGTATTGTGAGTGGTGTGGGTGATGGTGTGTGGGGTGCTGTGTTGGGGTGTGTGATGTGAGGTGCGTGGATGGGTGTATAGGTGATGGTGGTGTGTGTCTGTGGTCTTGTGTGTGGTTTTGCTATCTCTCTTGTCGCACTTGTTTGTAATGGTAAAGGGTTGTGGGTAATGTGTGTGTGTGTTTTATAGTGGTGTGTGGGTGTGGTGTGTGTATGGGTGTCAGGTGTGTAGTTGGAATTGTCCAATGTGGTGTTGTTTGTATGTGTGTGTGTATTTTGAGTGCGGCGGTATGTATTGCCAATGGTTTAGCGCCATTGAATGTCCGCCGTGGTTATTCATCGGTCATAATGCTGTGGGCATAGTTCTGTTGGCGTAACGGTGTGGGTTTTGGTACCGCCAGTTTATCGCTGACCTTTGGGCTGGCGGACTTGTGTGTGTGGCTGTATAGTGATGGATAGCTATGTGTGGGTCATAATATGGGTGATGGTAATCTGCTGCAGCAGCGGTATGTTGGCGGCAGTCAGCATGGCGTTAAGTGGGATTTACCACCAATGTCATAATGAGGGCCACAATCGAGAAACAAACTTTACTAAAAGATGTATTTTTAAATTGTGAGTTCTGAGACCCTAAACTCTATATTTCTATCTGCTTCCAAAGAATCTGCACTTTAATAATATTTAAAGGCAGCTCCCATGTTAACCTATGAGAGAAATAGGCCTTGCACAGTGAAAACCAAATTTGGCAGGATTTCACTGTCAGGACATATAAAACACATTAGTATATGTTCTACCTTAAACATTCACTGCACCCTATCATGGGCCTACGTACGGCCTACCTTAGGGGTGCCTTACATGTAAGAAAAGGGAAGGTTTAGGCTTGGCAAGTGGGTACACTTGCCAAGTCGAATTGGCAGCTTAAAATTGCACACACGGACACTGCAGTGGCAGGTCTGAGCCATGTTCACAAGGCTATTAATGTGGGTGGTACAACCAGTGCTGCAGCCCCACTAATAGCATTTGATTTACAGTCCTTGGGCTCCTCTAGTGCATTGTACTAGGGACTTACTAGTAAATCAAATATGCCAATCATTGAAATCCAATTACACATACATTTTACATAGGATCACTTGCACTTGATAGCAGTGGTAAAGTGCCCAGAGTATCACAAACAGAGTCCAGTACACATCAACAACCTGGGAAACAGAGGCAAGAAGTTAGGGGAGACCGTGCCAAGGATGGCAGGTCTAACAGGCATGAAATGTGGTCTTACTACATATGAAAAGCCCGCACACAAGGACAAAACCATCAATCATCAATGAAGCCACCAACAGAAGCACAATGCTTTTCAAGACAACCGAGCACTGCATCAGCTACTGCCAGGCCCAACTATATCATACTGCACAGTCCAAATGCAATTCTATCAAACACTTCTTTTAATAAACAATATAGAAGATCTGACTGTACATCAACAATACCAAGCCGGCTTCATTTCGTACGTCCATCCCTTCCTTTAGAATCCCACAATGGTCTTCATTCAAAGCCCTTTCTCTTGTAGATCTTTCCAACATACTCATCTCAGTCAAATACACTACTTATGATGATGATGTCTTCCTTTCATACTTCATCAAATCTCTCCCTGGGGACACCTTCCCACCCCTATTCACCATTGTCAATATTTCCCTCACTCAAGGTATCTTTCCAGGAGCGCCCAACACAGGCCAGATCCTCCCACTCCTAAAGTATCCAACACTAGACTTTAATGACCTCCTCAACTGTCAGCATATAACTCACCTACCATTCATTGGGATGATTATTGGACCTGCTGGCTATGTTCAACTCCAAGATCACATTTCAAAGCATTCAAGGAGGGTATATGATTTTCTTTCTAGAAATTGCCAGGCACCTGTCAGGACATGAGACAATGATCCAGGTAAACCAAATTGTAGCAGTTTTGCATTAGTTTTTTTTAGAAGGTCTAATACTTTATAGCACTTGAGGGAAAATGTTGAGAACAGGACATTAGACATTGATCCAGGTAAGCTAAATTGTAGCGGGTTTTGATTCAGTTTGTTTGGGAGGTTTGTTACTTTATAGTGCTTGAGGGAAAATGCTGAAAACCAATTACTAATTGTTTTTTCTGTGCTCAGTATACTTTTGGTTGACTTTTTGCATTCTGGAAGTGTAGATACTAAATATATGCTGAAACATGAATTTTGTTTTTCTGCCCAGGGGACCAATACTCATACAGGCAATGTATAACCTTATCACTTGTTGACAGAGTCTCAACATGTAGGAATTTAGATAATGATGTTTTCTTTTGTTGATTTACAGAGAAAAAAACGGTATAACTGTATAGGTTTACATGGATTGTGTATTATGATTATTTGGTGTCAATATGGTGAATGCTCAACCTTAATTGTGAGGATCATGTTGGGGAGTATGATGCACCCCGGTCATGTGGTCTCGCTATGAAAAACAGATGAATATGAAACTAGTACATGAAAAATGAAGATGACTGTACTTGATACAAGACACTTACTTCCTTTTTGGATAGATATAAAAACAGTAGTAAAACGTTATGTGTTGTCAAGTTTATGAATATTTATTAACCATGAGTGATGTTTAATATTGTAATGTTTCTCCTTTTTCTCTTCGTGTTCGATAGTGATTGTAAAAGAATTGTCCCCGATGGCAGGTGTGAAATTCTTCTGTAATTTAATTATTAATGATTGAGTTTTAGATTTCAATGTTTCTCCTCTCTTCTTTCATTTTTTATTTGATGGTGAAGCAATACTCTTTGATTACAAGGCCCCTCTCCTATGTATTTTGGAAAATTGACTCACTCGTTTTTCGAGCATGTTTTTACAGGACAATATTGAGAAATTGATTTTTGTTTTTTTAAATTGATAACTTATACATGTATTATGTTGTTTATAATGAATGGTGTTGGGTGTGGGTTGTGGATGCAAAGATTTAAAATATAAGACACGTGTATTTATTCATTTTTATAGATGTGTATTATAGATTGTTTTTGCAGCCCTGAAGAAGTTCATTATTGAACGAAACTCATTGGCTGAAGCTGTTTGATTTTATATGAGAAAAGAAAGAAGCTTTGGAAAACAATAAAGAAATCTAAGAACTTTAGCAATACAGTTGGTCTTTGGTGGATTATTGTTCCTTGTTTTGAGGGCACTACTATGTTTAATCTCTTGTATTTACCTGCTTAGCGGAACTACCTTTGGCAGCGGATACTATACAGAGTGTGCACCCAGTCTGAAAGTCTTGGACAGCGTAAGATGTGCGTTTAGTAGGGCTAGCTGCCAAAGTATGTGTTTTCCCAATGCTTCTCCAATCTAGGAATGAGTCAAACACTCTCCTCTAGAAAGAAAACTTCATAACAATGCATTAACAACCCACAAACAAGTTACCACTCCTATCACACATTGATTGTTTGGTGCCTTTGACACTGTACAATGCTTTACTCCCCTTTGCCAAGGTTCACACCTTAGAAATATTACATACGTACATATGTACAAAATGATGTTTTTATCATGAATGCAATCTCTGTTTGTTGTGGGTGATTGAATTCAACAAGTGAGTATTAACTATAAATGGAATATTATGTTTAGGGTTAAAATGAATGAATTTCCAAATCTTTATATTTAAAACAGATATGTGTGTGCTAATCAATAATGCCAACTGATATCTAACAACCTATATGGCTGGTTTAAGTTATCCAGAATCAAAGCCTCTGCGTGTCCATAATCTGAACTGATTGGCCTGTGTAAATCTGTAAATCTTGGGCTTAATACAAGAGATTGACCAGTCTGTATTTTTTATTTTCCCACCCTGTCTCTTACAAGGAGGTACAAGGAGATTCCGTAGGTAGAACAGGCTACAAAAATAAATAAAATAACTTTAAAATAGTAGAATGATGCTTCAAAAACACAAACCTTGTGAAATGGCATTTTCTGAACAGTCATTCTCAACTATGGATTTTTAGAATTTATTTTGTAGAACATTGTGCAGAGCAATGCACCATTTTACTACCCTTTTTCTCAATTGTATGTTGGAAGAGTGAACTTCCAATAGCCCTTAGGAGGTTCAGCTTTGCTTGGCACACCATGAAAGTAGTAAATGCTTGTTCAATGCTTAAGGATTCTTTAAGAATATTTGGGTTATTTGCAAAAATAACTTTCACTTTTGAGTAATTATTATGTGTAATTTACTCTCACACTTTTGAGTAATTTTACTAATTTTGGCTATTTACATTATCTGTGTGTAATGTTGCTCAAAAGTGTAGACTTACACCTCTCCAACTCCTGAAATGGGATTGAAGTCAAATTTAATGGTATAAATTAAAACTGCCAAAAAAGAAACAGCAGTAAGGTGAGTATCATAAATGGCCACTGATAATATAACATCCTCCAAGGGACAAAAATGGAGATAGGGATTTAAAATAATACACCATAGAAAATAATATTCAATTAAATTCACTTATTTAAAATTGCTCAAAATATAAATATAGTCGCAAAATATCTAAAAGAAAAACACATTTGCCATTTAAGTATAAAATATTTTAGCAACTTTTTTGAATCTATAAATTATTGTGCTATTGATTTTATTAAAATAACATTGAATTGTTTTTAGTTATTTCTATGCATCAATTTTTATTGTTACTAGTGCATAATAACATTTCTTTTTGTACTTTAAGTGAGTATTTATGTTTTATTTTAATATCCAGAAAAATATGTTTTATTTAATTCACTACTTTCAAATTAAGTTATTAGGGCCTTAGCATTGTTGGAGTTTGGTCTACATTTTAAATAAATATATATAATAAATGTACATTTATCTATATTTAACATAAAATATTTCTTTTAATTTATCATAAAATGTCATGAGCCTTTTAAATGTTCCCTATACTTTAACATAAGTAGTTCTCAAACCTGACTGCTGAGTATTCTCTTGTAAAGTGTAGCAAAAAGTAAAAAAAAATTGTATTGACTCAAAAAATGGGTCAATATGTCTTTATGCTAAATATTAATGTTAACTAATGTTATGTATTTATTTTAAATGTAAATCAAAATCAAAAAGCTGCAACACTATAAACTTAATACTCAATCAAATCTTTAATTAATTTGAATAGGTTAAATAAAAGTATTTGTTCGAAGTTTAAATTATAAAAAATGTTTCCACTTAAAGTAATAAAATAGTTTTATTGTTCATTAATTACTATTAAAAGTGATGTATAGAATTAATTAAAAGTAATGGAAATATATTTTAATAAAACATAATGTTACATTAATTTATAAATTAAAAAAGTTTGTTAAAATATTCTATATTTGTTAACATTAAAATATATTTATTTATATTTCAAATAATGTAATTTATTTGAAAAAATCTTCCTATGGGGTTTCATTTTAAGACTACCTTTATTATTTTCTGTGGGAGGGTGCTGCAGTATCAGTGAATGGTCATGTGTGGTGCTAGACTCACTCCAGCTCCGAGTTGGAGTAATGTACTACTATTGTGGGTTCCTTTTTGGCTGTAGTAACTTAAGAAGTGCAATTTGTGAATATTAATCCCATTTAGTATCAAGTATGCCCCTTTTTTCTAGCCATTCTTCCTGGTCTCCCATGTCCCTCCTGCTGTGTATGCTGCTAGTATGCAGATCTCTCCATAGAAAAATAGGAGAGGTGCAGATTTACAGTCAGGTTTGTGAATAGCATTTTGTAGTGCTATTGTAGTACTACCAAACATATTACAGAAGGCAGTTTGTTATTAGGACCCTATAAAAAGTACAATGGCCTGGGTGGCCTAATTTGCTAATGGATTATTTGAAAGAAAACCTCCCAAATCTCCCTAGAATAAGGTGGTCTTGCTTGTTTCATTTAGTCACTCTACGAAATTTTGACGATATGTACACTTTAAATGCCGTGGCTGGTGAAAGGGTTTGCTTTGTAACCTAGTTTGTGAAGATGTTTTGACATTTTGGACAATATTGTGATGCTGATGATACTGATGATGTCCATTTATAGAATGCAAGTGTTACTCAGTAAGGGTGTCCTGATGCTGAGATTACGGAAAACACTGAAACAACCACAGGGTGTAAACTTGCAAACTGAAGAGGTTGGTTTTGAGGAGTTTATGGAAAAAGCAGAAGCTGGACTGGGCATGCAGACTGTAAGGAAGAAGAGTGTAGACGTTTGTGCCAAGATAAGAAAAGGCATGACTACACATCTGAGCTTTCTTGGTGGCTGTATCACAAGCAGCAGGGAACTAGAATAACAGTCCTGCTAAGTTGGTGGTGAAGAGATTTACTTGCAAAGAATCTAGGTTTTGTGTCAAAGAAAGGTCTGTGGCAGAAGCAGAGGGCTTGAACAGGCAATGCATTTCTATCACAAGGCAATAAAGCCCACAGAGACCTGCAAAAGTAGCAGAGTGACTCGGAAGACCAATCAGCGATCTGTCTTGGAACTGTAAAGAAGCTGAAGCCAGACTGTAAGATGATGTGCAAAGCTGTTGTACAGAAAGTTAGAGTAATCCAAACTAGAAAGCTGCTGTCTGAGATATGCGTTTGATAGAAGTAACGGTGGTCTTGTCTTTTATTGATTTGGAGTGCAAAGGAAAGGTAAGAGTTAAAAAAAACACTCCTAGATTATTGGTGCTGGTAGCAGGAAGTGGGGAGAGCTGTGCATTGGTAGTGCTGCAAATAGAAGAACGTTTGTCTTATCTGAATTCAACTTAAGATGATTGGTTTTAATTTTGTGGCAACATCAAGGCGACATGCATGGTATCTTCTAACCGAGAGAACATAGTTGGGTCAAAGGGCAATTTAGGTAACATTGTCAAGGTAGCCAATATCGGCTCATGTGACTCACTAAGCTGTGCCCACGGTGCCACATAGATATTGAAGAGTGTCGTACTGAGGCAAGACCTCTGTGGGGAACTCTGATGCCAGGGCTGGAAATGAAGACTGGACCAAAGATAATTTTCTATTATGTTTTGAAACAAAGTCCTCTTCTCTTCATTTAGCTCCTAGAGTCCAAACTTTATAGTCAGTTATAAAAATAAAAACAAATGGCAACAAATTATCAGTTTGGATACATGATTGCGTTAACTCTATAACACCATTATAAACTTTATTGGTTGCATTGAATACCAGCCATTGAATAGATAGTACAAAAGAGAAGTGATAAGGGGCATGTGGGGAGGAAGGGGCTGGTAGAGAGCGAGTCAGAAAGAACACCATTAACAGAGGAACATCAGCTGTTAATACATCTTGTTAAATCTAGATTCTTGAAGCACATTTTAAAGTGCTTGAGCACTTATGTCATCTCAAGTTGAGTGTGAGTTAGGTTTCAGAGGCTTGCTTCCAAAATGCAAAAAGAATAGCGTTTGAATTCTTTTCTCTTTCCTCATCCTAGAAGACTGACCACAATAGGCACAGGAATGCTGGGGAGGCAGAGATGAGACCTGAGTTCATGACCATCAACCATCTTGCATTATATGTCAAGAACAAGATGGTGTTTATATCAGACATGCCAACTTCTAAAAAACACTCACCAAATGAGAGGAGGGAACTTGGGAGCGGCGTGATCTGGGAGGGGTGAGGCCTACACCCGTTGCCTCTCCAGCCATGAGAGTGCTTCTGAGGTGGTGGGTGTATCGAGAGGAGAGGGGCTTTATGCAGATTGGTGCTTGAGAGCCACTCTAACTCCCTAAAAAAATGATTTTTCCAAGGTGGCCCCTGTTGACTTGGGGAGGTTTCAAAACTTCAAGGGACATCAGCTGAGCGCAGCCTTTATGCAACAAGTTGAAAACAGTCTCTCTACAAAGGTTTCCAAATCGCATTGTCTGCCACTGAATAGTAAGTACTCCTCACTGAGACAGCGGCGCTGGTGTGGGCAGCTTTATGTGACAGGTTTCTCCTCTTATGCCAGAGGGGCACTTATCTGGATCAAGCCAGGCACCCCCTTTGTGGCTAAAGATCACATCATAGATGCGCAGGGGCGGTATGTACTGGTGTGCGGACGCCTTGCTTGCCGTGCAGTGGTGTTAGGTTCTGTATATGCTCCGAACACAGATCAAGCCTCATTCTTGCACACGTTATCCCACTGGAGTGACTTCCCCAGGCTATTAAGGGGCGACTTTAATTGCTTCCTGGACCCCTATCTAGATCGCTCTTACCCGCCTCCACCCTCTGCACCTACAGTTGCAACTGCACATGCGTTACATAACTGGCTCCAGCTCTGGCATTTATTAGATGTGTGGCGCCAGCGTCATCCTAATATTAGGATTTACTTGTTCTTTTCTGTCCCACACTAACTACATGTCCGTCTTGACAGGATAATATGTACAACTAACTTATACCCGCAAGACTGGGGCCCGACTACTTGGGCCGCACTCAGATCACATCCACAGATTCTACAACTGGCATGGGACGTATCTCCTTCAAGCGTCCCTACTTGGCTACTCCCCCCGGAGCTGTTATAAGGCGCAGCATTTAGAACATCGCTAGATAAGGCGATTCCTGAATATTTCGAACACAGTATGGGGATGGCATCTTCCGTACTTGTTGAATGGGAAGCATTTAAGGTCTTCATCAGAGGTCATTGCATGGGCACGCAGTGCAACCTGCGCAGGTCTATTGAGCGCGACTTGACTAAAGTGGCGAGGTCCCTGATGAAACATGAACAGAACACTTCCCAACACGTCTCAGCCTCTCAACAACTAGCAACTGCCAGAGCAGAACGTATATCCTTACTAGAAAGATTGCGATGTTTAAACTATGCAGCTCATTTTTCCCGCACGCATGCCACGGCCGACCAATCGGGCAAACTGTTGACATAGCTTATCCGCCAAAATCAAGATCAAGAGCGAGGTCCTATTATGGAACTCCGCTCAGCCATGCGGAACATGCTCCACACTCCTCAAGAAATCCACTCTGAGCTTACTCTGCACTATCAGACACTTTACCTCTTCACGGTGACAGCAGATCCTGCAGAAAGCACTGACTTTTTCTCATTGATTGCTTTACCCCAATTGACAGATGACCAACGAGAAGAGCTGGAAGTGCCCCTGACATTATCTGAAGTGCAAGATAGTATACAAGTCTTATCCACAGGCAAAACTTCAGGTCCAGATGGCCTCCCGTCCGACTTTTACAAGACCTTCTCCACAACTCTTGCACCTTGCCTTCTCTGTCTTTATGAGGATGCACTGCGAGGGGCATCCCTGCCAGCTTCACAACGTGAGGCGCTGCTGGGGACGCTCCCTAAGCCTGGCAAAGATCCGTCGAAACTAGGCTCCTACAGGCCACTAGCGATGCTCAATATTGACTACAACATTTTGGCCAAGGCTCTGGCAATGCGATTGGCGCCTCTGGTCCCTCAACTGGTGCACCTGTACCAGAACGGCTTTGTGCCAGCACGGGACACTTCACACAATATCAGGCGCCTATTCAGGGTCATGAAATACTCAACGCGGGACTGGCCTTGTGCAGGATGTCTGGTACTCGATCTGGAGAAAGCCTTTGACTCTTTGGAATGGTCTTAGCTGTTCGAGTCGCTACAGCGATTAGGTTTCGGGCCACATTTCCTAGGCATGGTGAGGCTGCTGTATACCCGGCCCAGGTCCAGGGTCAAGGTCGGCACAATCATCTCTGAGCCAATAAAGGTGGGCATGGGTACTCGACAGGGCTGCCCCCTCTCTCCGCTACTGTTTTCTCTGGCAATGGAGCCTCTGGCTGTGAAGCTCCGCAGGGCCGAAGAAGCATGGAGCATCCTATTGGGTGACGGCCTGCACACCATATCTTTATATGCAGATGATCTTTCTTTGTATTTCAGAGACATTGATAATGTCCCTCACAAAATTGCAGTCATTCTGCAACAATTCGCCACCCTCGCCGGGTTGTGCGTCAACTGGGTGAAATCGTGCCTCTTCCCCTTTGATCCAGATCTGCCATATCCAGGCAAGCAACTTTCCGGAATTAATGTTCCCTGGCAACCCAGAACGTTCCGATACCTGGGTATACAGGTGTTTCACAAGGAGAAGGACCTTCAAGATGGCAATCTTCGGAAGGCAGTGTCATCTATTCGCTCTCTAATGACCTTCTGGCAAACACTGCTGCTCTCAGTGACTGGAAGAATCGCCCTCCTGAGGATGGTAGTGCTTCCTCACCTCTTATACTACTTCTCCAACCTGCCCTACTATGTCCTGGCTGGCTTCTTCAGAGAATTGGAACCTAAAATAAGGGAATTTATCTGGAACAAAGATCGATGCAGAGTGGCATTGAAAAAACTCTACTCACCTCCAACCCACGGCGGCCTCTTGGTGCCAAATATGGAGCACTATTACTTGGCCTCTCAGCTTCAGTGGGTGGCGTGTTGAATGGCGGGCCTTCAGCTTGTTGACACTGCAACCAGTTCCCCACCCTGGACACTTATGCGGATTCTGCACCTCTTCCACACCCTTACGACCATGCGGTCACCTGCAAAGCTATTAATAAATGTGGCTCACAGTTGCTACAGTAGGTGTCTGCGCCTCACAAGTGACACCATTCCCTAAGCACCGGCTTTGGCACTGCTAGGTACGCAGTGCGGTGCACAGCTCTCGACCCCCGCTGAACTGGGGCCTTGGCACGCAGATGATCTACACACCCTGGGCGATCTTTACAACGAGAATGGGCTCATTCCGTTTAGTGAACTGTCTACAGTTTCTGCTATACAATTCATTGTTGATAGTGCTATCGCGCAGATGGGGAGATATGACATCTGAACCCTCAACACACTTACTAGTGCAATACATACAAGTTATGGGACAAGGCAGATACCTGAGATGGTGGTTCACTGACACGCTTAGAACGCACACGCTATATACCCACACTGCTATGCACGCTAGCTAGAAGGGTGATCTGACTGAACCTTTTACTGAAGCTGCATGGACAGTGGCACTATCCAGCCATACTAATGTCCCACGCAATTCCAGATTCCGCCTTATTCAATTTTACATTCTTCACAGAGCTTACCTCACACCAGCCCGCATTTACAAATACTTCAATCGTGTAGACGCTGCTTGCCCCCGCTCTAACCTAATAGGGGCAGACATCCTTCACATGCTATGGTCTTGCCCTTCCTTAAACATTTATTGGCACAGAGTCACATCATGCCTATCAATATGCACATTACGTCCACTGTTAAATGATTGGGGATCCTGTCTCCTGTATCTCTTTCCGAGAAATAAAAAGCAAAAACTTCCACAAGATTTCTGGACCTGGGGCTTCTGACAGCCAAGCGCCACATCACTAAGAGATGGAAAGCCACTGAGCCTCCATCAGTACTATCCTGGGAACACTCCTTTCTTATATGGGCGGAGGCAGAGGGAGTTGTGCTACGACGTGAAGATGCTATGGGCATGCGTAAATATCTCCTGTCTGCTAGCTGGGATGAGATGCTGACCCATTTACACAAATTGAAACACAGCACTGACACTGAAGACGCAGTGGCTCATAACACAGAACTAGTGCTGGATTAGGCAATTCATATGCTAAGATTGCTAACAAGACCATTAATAGCATACTTTCCCATATAAACCCCTCATGGTCAAACCAAACTGAGAAAAATCCATTTAACTGTTGTACCTTGGATACAGGTGGAGATACAGTTATGCAGGCGCAATGGGAGGCCCTTGGGCGGGGGTTAGGGGACATTGAACTTGGGCTCTAAGTTTTGTTAACTGTTTTTCTTGTTTCATATAGTTCTCTTTGTTATCATTGCCGAATCTACAAGTTCATCAGTGGCTTTACGAGCGCAAGATTTAGTTTGCACCAGACTTCCAGACTTGAGTAGACACTTGTTTTTTCTGGAGGTAATTTACCGAACGTATCAAGCTACAATTAGTATGATGTTGACCTCAAGTGCATTTTCCTCTATATGTCAGTCCAATGTTACTGTGCGGCTAGCCAACATAATTATTCATTCATAAGACCGAACACTTCTCGTTGACTCTCCCACAGGGAGTACAAGTGTATAGATAATGTACTTAACATGTGTGTCTACAAAATGTCATTACAAAATGTGCTTGTATTACAGAATCTTCATAGAAAAAATAAAACTAATAAAAATATTTTTTTAAATATATATATCACCTCCTCACTGAGGGACCATGTGAAAGGAGCCAATATCGTGTGACAAAGAGGAGCACCGTGTAAGTTGGCTGGTCTGTTATATTATTTCATAAGTTGCGCTAGGGACACTGCTTTGTCATTACACTGTGGCAAGCAGCATCCCTGCATGCCAATCCAAGCAGCTCCTTCCACAGCAAGATCCTCTTTTTTACTTTTCACTCCAAATTGAATACATTTATCACCACTGCTGTAACCTGCCCATGTATATGAAACCTAGCCCAACAAGAACGAATCACACTCTCGGGTTCAGTGAATGTGTGATGTCCTGCAGATTAAGGGTCTCATAAATTTGTCAGTCCCCTGACCATCATGTTGGCTATCGAACTGCAAGTTTGGCGGTCATACAAACAGAATATCGCCAGCGGTCCGCTGGCACCGCCAGGCAGCAGAGACCACCAAGGTCACAAAGAAGCACAAACAGACCAGCTGAGACAGTGTTTCTGCCACACCTATTACGAGGTTGCACACCGCCAATGTGACCATGGCAGTCCAACTACCATGTACAAGTTGGTGGGAACGGACAGTATTAAGGGAGACACTCACCTGCAGGCAGCTTTCCATGCCTGGGGATGTCATGAAGCCATTCACAAACATCATGATGCTGTTCGTTGAAAGACAACAAAATCAACGTCAACGTGGATGCCATCAACCAGAAGAACACACACGTATGTCTATCATTAACCTTTAAAACAGCTTGTAGTGTCGGCAAACACATCATAGGGGGTATGCCAAGGGCAGCAGGTACACGTCTCATACAACACACACTTACTGACATACATCAACACAGACATATACACACACACAATACGCACACTTTGGCCAGCACACTCACTGCACTGCAACACTACACAAATACACATGGCCATACAGCTCAGGCACAGGTACACTGAAGGCTACCTAACATTGCCACACCCAGCAACAACAACACACATAGAGCATACATACAAATACAGCTCACACACTCACGTTCCACACTGACCAGGGACTGTCCACACATATCTATTGATATGGCATGGAACACAAACAATACCACCAGTAAACATCCCTGCAATAGACACACACAACACACACATCACAGCACAATGGAGGTACAATTGCATGCATAAAACACAGAGAGACAAATACACCAAGAACAACATAACAACTATACCTAAACAATTTGGATGGGGCCATCTGGGACACACATGGAGACTGCACTGGGACTTAAAACACTTTGAACAGGAGCCTCAAACAAATTGTCACAGGAAATGGCCGTACATGGGTCTCAGGGACAAACAATACCAAACCCAATTTTCATGCACATCTAAACAATAGGGAAGGGAAAGTCAACAAAACACATAGAACTCCAATTGCATGAGACATACCTCCACAGGAACAATGTGCAAGGGACACACGAAACTAAACCAATAACAATAAAATACACACACACTCTTTTAAACCTGTATGACTAAGTATTTTTTACCCATGGTTCTAATTATGTATTGTATGTGCATATGTGTGTGTATTCATGTGTGTGTGTGTATAAATATATATATATATATATGTGTATGTATGTGTATATGTTGTTTCTATGCCTGGCATGTTTGTGGATCATTGCATGGCTCCTGTTTTTTTGGGGTTTTTATACTAGATATCTATGAATTTCTGCTCTCTTTTTATCACACTTATCTACTCATCACTCTTATGTCATGTCTCTATCAAACTATCCTCCATTCTCACTCGGACTCATCCCAAATCCCTTCGACCACTTTCATCTCCTAAATATCTCTGCCTAAGCTCTTCCCTCCACCTCCACATCTAACTCACCAAACCTCACTCTACCTCTGTGACCTCCCACACAACCCTACTAAATTTTCCTGCATTCATCTCACCCTGCTACTATGCTCTCCCTAACCCTTCCACATCCTCTTTCCCCTCCGCTCCCCTTTTATTCATCTCAAGCCTTTGGATTGAGTAAATGAAGGATAAACTCCCAATTAACACTTCTGGATTTCTTTCCTCCTCCACCCCTCCATTACTCCAGTCAATCTAACTAACAAACTCTCATATCCACAACTCAAATTAACTCATAATAATACTAAAACTGTACTCCTTATTAAATTATACTAATCCATCACTAATTCTTGTTGGGTACCGGAGTAGCGTGCTGCTCATCGAAAAGCGTTTCGACGCCTCGTCAGGGGTAGTAAGCGCTATATAAATACGATTACAATTACAATTTACAATTACACCTAAATGTACACATGCACAGGCAAATTCAAACAAAGGTTGCACAATTCAACACACTCCATCCCTGCACATACAAAACACAAGCTGACACACCTACATGTATACATAAGCCTGATCAGGGGGACAAGTCTAACACCACACATGCTCATATTGGACATCACAAAAAGAAATACTTACCATACCAAACAGTGCACAATGTCATGAAACCACAATTGCATTTACACACATACCAATATACACAACATATACCCTTCTCCTGGAGGACATCAGCACTGCACACAAACCCACAGACTGCTAACAACAGCAACCTGAGCAGCAAGCAGGCTCAAACACACACAACTGCAGGCATACAACCAAAGTCAATCAGGGACAACAGAAAGCCAGAAAAAGAATTGCAGGACAAAGGTGTACCCAAAACAAAACACCTGTTGGGTTCATTAACTTGAACACATATGATTGTCCAAATGCTATTGGCCAGGCCATGAAAAAATGCAATAATGGCACACTGTTGGCCACCAACGTGACTGCTAACTGCCATAGAACCTCCACAGGAAGGAGCATCAAGGGGCCAGGCAGGCACCTTAGTGATTTTCTGGGGGTGGGGGATGGGAGGAAGGGCGATCAGATTTGGGAGGTGGGGCTTTGGCTGAGGAGGGGTAGTCTTCTTCTTGGGTGGGGTGGGCTTCTTTTTGGGAGGGGTAGACTTCTTTGTGGAGGGAAGAGGAATGGCTACTTGCAGAGCAGTCAGGGGAGGCCTTGGCGGTGGAAGGGATGGACTGGGACTTGGGTGGGGTCCTTTTGGGTCTGGGATGGGGGGAACAAAGCAAAGAGTAAGGTCACGTAAAAAAAGTTTTGGGGAAACATGGGGACGGTCATCAGAAGGGGATGGGATTTGGAGGTTGAGGGAGTGGTGGTAGGCTGTGTAGGTGTGGATATTTTGGGTGTGTGTTTACGGCAGGGATGCTTGTATGTGGTGGGTGTTGGGTGGGTGAGTGAGGGTGTTTATGTGTCTTGGGCGTAGGGGAGTGGAGATGCTGGGGGATGCAATAGTGAGTGGGTGTTTGTTGGGGTGGTGACTGCAGGTATGTTGGATGTGGTGGATGTAGGTATGTCAGTGGTTGTGGTGTCTGCGGGTTTGGTGCTTGTGGTGGATGTCTGAGGGTCTGCTGGGGTGGTGTCTGTGGGTAGGATGGGTGTTGTGGCTGTATCAGTGACTGTTGCGGTGGTGTCTGTAGCTATGCTTGATGTTGTGTGTGTGTGTGTGTGAGATGATGGACCCTCCTTACCTGTTGCGTCTCCAGGTCCTACAGTGTAGTGGATCCCATTTAGTTTTAATGGGAATCAGGAGTTTAGCTTAGCCTTTGGCTTGCAGGCCTGTGCCCCCATCACCTATTTAGCTTGCTCTGTTTTAGCACATTTATTTAATTATTTCTTCCAAGATGGCTGCTATGTTTATAGTTAGGAAGATGTTTTAGTTTCATGTTATCAGAGCCACTCTGTAAAGGCGTCACTATCAGCGTCAAAGATAAATGAGACACGTAGGTATTCACATCATGTACTTTCCCACTTTAGTGTGATAGTAACAGAATGAACATTTTCAGGGAATTGTTTATGTAATTGCTGCCCCAAGCCTGCCTTCTTATCTATTGTTTGGGAACATACCTGCATCAGGGGTTCTCCAAGATCTGTATAAATGCATCTCACACAGAAAAGATTATCAGAGGGATTCCTACCAAATGTCATTGAAGCTATCTATGCTACACGTCTCCTTGATGCAGACCCAGCCTTCGTGTCCCCATGGATTCTGATCTAGAGACCTCATTCCAAGGTAACAAGGGTTGGGGGCTCTTCTAATGGACATGGTACTGGTAGATTAGGTTTAACACACCTAGCTCTCTTTAGGTTAGAAATCAGGTTCATCATGCTAGGGTATTAGGGCCTATTTGACATCTATTTCATATTACATGTTATTGCAAGATGGTGGGGGTCTTTGTATTCATGACTCTCAGTTTTACAGTTCTATTTCTTACATTGTTCATTAACCTAATCATTGCAGCCCATGCAATTTACAGTAAATTGCAGTCTTGTTAATGAAACCGTTTGAAAACTTTACTGTATCTCCTTCATTTCCTGTGTGTGAATGAGACATGTTGCTCATGTGAGCAAAGGGTAATCTCAATTTAACAACGACTTCCCTGAGATGTCGCAATCTTGGGTCCATGCGTAAAGGCTGCAGCAAATCACCTTTACTATTTGGGTTTCTGATGAGGTACTGCTTGTGAGCTGGGATGGTTGGGTCAACATTTGCCACTTGTTGTCGGAATGGCCTAGTCACCTACAAACAAAAGTGCTGTAATCCATAACCAGCAGTCTTACCTAGGGCAAGAGTCCAACTATGACATGGCGCCACCAACAATGGTGTATAGGCACTAATTTACGGATGCCCTGAGTATCTCTGTCTCACACACAATGGTTATCCTAAGTACCATTATACAGAGATATCCGTGGTCTTGGGGAAGATCCTCAGCTGAACAGGGAGCACCTAACTAGGCTTTAGGTTGTTCGTGCTCGAACTTCTAAAAGGACTTTCTCCCCACTTGGTGTTCCATCTCTTTACCCATTTCATAAATATTGCTAACGCCATAGACATTCCTGAGAATGCCAGACAAGCTGCAAGCAGCGCTGCCCTCCGGATAATGAGTCTGATTCCACCAGCCTTAAACCGCCAGGGAAAGGCTGGCAGAATGAGTGACTCTGGCCCCCTCAGGGGCCCCTGCACTGCCCATGCACTTGGCATGGGCAGTGCAGGAGCCCCCATGCAAAGCCCGTCGCGCATTTCACTGCCCGATTCATTGTCATTTGGCTCACAAAAATGCTTCTGCTGTTTGCCCCAGGGCTACAAAAACAGCCCAGGGCTGTTCTCAGCCCGTGTAACATCAATATTGCATGATATCGAACCCAAGGTGTTGTCTTATGTGGATGACATCTATCTCACAGATGACGACTTCAACATTCATCTTGCCAGAGTCGATCTGATAATTCAAGATTTGCAGCCCTTAGTTACAAATTTAATTTTAGGAAAACTAAAATAGCCTTTTTCAGTGTACTGCTCCTGGTATATGAGCTATCAAATGAGGGCAAGAACCTGGCCCCACACTTTTTAGAAAAATGTGCTCAACTCCAGCCACCAAATACAATCAAGAAACTACAGTCTTTACTTGGTTTCTTTAACTTTGGCAGAACTTACCTGACTATGCACAACGTATCAAGGCACTCTGTGACTTAATATGCACTGATTTTTCTAGCAGACACTGGGCAATAGAACACACACGCATCCTTAGACATTAGAACAGGATATGCTAGAAGCAAAATACTTACACACCTGTGACAATAAAACTAATTTGGTCATCAGAATAATTGCTGGTTTCATTGGGTTCACTTACGTCACCTTTAATGAAGGCAACAAAGTGCCTTTAACATATAAATCACATTTATATTCCAATACAGAACAACGCTTTGCACCTACGGAAAAATATCTAAATGCAGTTCAGATGGCTGTCATTAAGGAGAGACCATTTGCCCAGGGGAAACGCATTATTGTTGTTACCCCAGTGCCAGCCTTAGAGGCAGTAGCCAAAGCAAGCGTTCCTAATGCTAAAGCATTACATCCACGCTTGATTCAATGGGCAACCTCCCTGACTGCCACCGATATTGATTACATCTTTGATGCAAAACTTCAGACATAAGAATTTCTCTAATATGAACAGGAGTACCCAGCACCTCTATACATCTTGCCACTTGACAGATACCACACTGTCATTTACACTGATGGTTCAGCACAACCAGCTGTAGGTACCAGACATCAATACTCAGCTGCTTGCACAGCCGGGACCGGAGTGATGAAGGATGGTGTATTTCATCCTCACAATACCTGCACCAGACCCTGGGCACTGCACAGCTCAGCTGGCTGAAGATAAAGCCCTTATCCTAGACCAGAACATATGGATCCAGGACAGCTCACTCTTATTGTCTGTGATTTTTACTACTGTGTCCAGTCCTACAATGATTATCTTAATCATTGGCGGTTGAACGGGTTCAGAGACTCTAAGGGGAACACCATAAAACACAGACTGCTCATGTAGTCAATACATTGGGCCACCTACGTGTAGGAGTACACATTATTGGCAACACTTTGGCTGATGAAGCATCCAAATCAGCAGTAGCTACGGCTTCTGTTGCTGCAGTGACTCGTTCCCAGACAAGATTGGATAATGAAAGCATACCCTACAAAATACTCTTACCACATCAGTGCACAGAATGTTGCTTATGCAACACTTCCTGGGGTTGGAGATCGAGTGATCCCTAACTGAGACCAGAGATTAGATCTAATCAAAGCAATGCATGAGGGTGTCTCCTCTGCACATGCTGGTGTTGCAGCCATAGTAACACTCTTACAGAAACACTTCTGGTGGCCAGGTCTATACAAACAGACCAAGCAATATGTCCTTTGCTGTGACATTTGCCAGCAGATAAAGATCTTGAACATTAAACACCCTCCGCAGACATCCCTCCTAGTGTCCAACAGGCCACTTCAGTGTGTGTACCTGGACCATTGTGGTCCCCCTTCAACCAGACGGTTCATACAAATACATCGTAGTCATTGTAGATTATTGTTCTAGATTCCTGTGGGTGTGGCCACAGTGGTCGGCTGACGCTCAAACTGTTATAAAAGACTTGCTGATCTTTATTGGTACATATGCGATTGTAGCATTCAATTCGGACATGGGCCCTGCCTTTGCCTCTAAGACATTCAGGGACACCACGAGGACGATGGGTGTGGGAAATTTGACTTTGGAGAGGAGGAATCGAGATCTAAAGCAGTCCTTGACAGATAGAGTATTAGGTTCTGGTCGCAGCTGGCTTCATCACTGTTAGAAATGGAGGTTTTTGGTTGGCAGTCAGGTTACCCTCTGTCTAAGCAAGAACCCTCACTCTAGTCAGGGTAAGTCACACACAATCCAAATTATCCTTTGCCCACCCTCTGGTAGCTTGGCACGAACAGTCAGGCTTAACTTAGAAGGCAATGTGTAAAGTATTTGTGCAATAAATCATACAATAACACCATATAGCACCACAAAAATACACCACACAGTGTCTAGAAAAATATAGAATATTTATCTGGATATTTGTAGATCAACACAATAAAAGATGCAATAAGAATTTGTAGGAATTTCACTGAAAAGTGATATAAAGAGGGTCATTACGACCTTGACGGTCTTTTCGCAAGACCGCCGACGTACCGCCGTGCTGAAGACCGCCAGTGGTGGCGGTATTCCGCTCAGCGTATTATGACCGTTGGCAGCCCGCCGTCCTTGTTCCGACGGAGAGCCGCCAACAGCCATACTGGCGGGAGGCGGGGAAGCGGAGGTTGCTCCACCTCCACCGCCACGCCAACAGAACACCGCCCAGCAAATCATGTCCTGTGCTTCACCGTGGCGGTGGTCTGTTGGCGGTGTGGTGTCGGCGGAGCTGCCCCCATGGCTCCCGTCCCCTCCCGGAGGATCGTCGGACCAGGTAAGTCGATCGTCCGTGAGGGGAGGGGGATGGGGGGCGTTGTGTGCGTGCATGGGGGTGTGCATGTGTGTATGTAGCAGGGGTGTGTGAGTGTGTGTATGTCTGTGGGTATGTCTGTATGGATGTGTATGTTTGAATGTGGGTGTGCGTGTATGACTGTGTGTGTGGATGCAGGCATGTATGTCGGTGTGTGTGCGTGTCAGTATGTAAGTATGTAGGTGGTGCCTGCGTGCGTGTCGTGTGTGAGTGATGTGATGTTGGGGGTCGGGGTGGGGAGGGGGGCTCTGCCACCTTTGGGGGGTGGCAGGGGTGGTGGGGGGTGTAGGGGAGGGAGTCGGGGTGGGGGTGAGGGGTGGAGGAGACCCCTATCAGTGCCAGGGAAGGAATTCCCTGGCACTGATAGTGCTTACCGCCATGGTTTTCATGGCGGTTCAGACCGCTGGAAAACCGTGGCGGTAAGCCGGGTCAAAATACCGCCGGCGGTATAGTGACGGACGCCGGGCTGGAGACACAGGTCTCCAGCCCGGCGGTCGTCACCGCCCTGGCGGGCGGAACAGAGAACTGGCGGATGACCATGGCGGTAACCGCCATGGTCATAATACGCTGGGGTAAGACCGCCAGCCTGTTGGCGGACTTACCGCCGGTTCTCCGCCTTCCGCCAGGGTTGTAATGACCCCCAAAGTGTCTTAAGTCTTTAAAAAACAAACAAAGGGGGTCATTCTGACCCCGGCGGGCGGCGGGAGCCGCCCGCCTGGAGGGAACCGCCGAATGACCGCACCGCGGTCAAAAGACCGCGGCAGCCATTCTGGCTTTACCGCTGGGCCGGCGGGCGACCGTCAGAAGGCAGCCCGCCGGCCCAGTGGGAAACCCCCCTCAACAATGAAGCCGGCTCCGAATGGAGCCGGCGGAGTTGTAGGGGTGCGACGGGTGCAGTGGCACCCGTCGCGATTTTCAGTGTCTGCAAAGCAGACACTGAAAATCATTATGGGGCCCTGTTAGGGGGCCCCTGCACTGCCCATGCCAGTGGCACGGGCAGTGCAGGGGCCCCCAGGAACAGGATGGCGGGAAGGGGGTCGGAATCCCCATGGCGGCGCTGCAAGCAGCGCCGCCATGGAGGATTCCCTGGGCCAGGGGTAAACCGGCGGGAAACCGCTGGTTCCCCTTTTCTGACCGCGGCGGTAAGAATGGCCCAAGAAGCACCGCCAGCCTGTTGGCGGTGCTTCCTCTGCCCTCTGCAGGGTCAGAATGAGGGCCAAAGTCTCTTTCAAGCACAAAGTACCTGGTTTGGAGTGGAAAATCTCCGCAGAGGGCCGCAGAGGAGGAGATGCGTGGAGAAATGGTGTGTGCGTCGGTTTCGCCCCTTCACACACGGACTTGCATCATTATTTTTCACGCGGGGAGACGCGCGTCGTTCTGCGGGAAGAAAAATGGTGTGTGCGTCAGTTTCGCCCCTTCACACACGGACTTGCGTCGTTATTTTCCACTCGGGGAAGACGTGCGTCGTTTTCCGGCACGCGGGCCGATTCCTATGGTTCGCGGGATTACCAGATGTCCCATGGTCTGTGCGTGGATTCCTCGGCTTGTTATCCGGCTGCGCATCGTTCCGGGAGGCTGTGCGTGGAATTTTCTTTCTCACAGCAGGCATCGCATCGATTTCCACTCTAGAAGCCGGGTGACGTTGCCCATGCGAGGCCGTGCGTCAAAGTTCCGGTCGCCCCGTAGGCGTCGCGTCGGGCAGCGTCAGCGTGCAGCAATTTTCTCACTGCAGAGCAAACTGTGCATCAAATTTTTCGCCGCACGAGGAGTACAAATGAAAAAGAGAAGTCTTTTTGGTCCTGAGACTTCAGGGAAGAGGAGGCAAGCTCTATCCAAGCCCTTGGAGAGCACTCTGGCAGCCAGACAAGAGTTCAGCAAGGCAGCAGGCCAACAGCAAGGCAGCAGTCCTTTGTAGAAAGCAGACAGGTGAGTCCTTTGAGCAGCCAGGCAGTTCTTCTTGGCAGGATGAAGGTTCTGGTTCAGGTTCCTTCTCCAGCAAGTGTCTGAGGTGGTAGGGCAGCGGCGGGGGAGACTTCAAAGAGTGGTTTAGAAGTGCACCAGGTCCCCTTCCAGTTCAATCCTGTCTGCCAGGGTCCCAGTAGGGGGTGTGGCAGTCCTTTGTGTCAGAGCAGGCCCTTCACCCTCCCAGCCCAGGAAGACCCATTCAAAATGCAGATGTATGCAAGTGAGGCTGAGTACCCTGTGTTTGGGGTGTGTCTGAGTGAATGCACAAGGAGCTGTCAACTAAACCTAGCCAGACGTGGATTGTAAGGCACAGAAAGATTTAAGTGCGGAGAAATGCTCACTTTCTAAAAGTGGCATTTCTAAAATAGTAATATTAAATCCAACTTCACCAGTCAGCAGATTCTTTTTATTACCAGTCTGGCCATACTAAATATGACCTTCCTACTCCCTTCAGATCAGCAGCTGCCACTTCAACAATGTATGAGGACAGCCCCAATGTTAGCCTATGAAGGGAGCAGGCCTCACAGTAGTGTAAAAACGAATTTAGGATTTTTACACTACCAGGACATGTAAACTACGCAGGTACATGTCCTGCCTTTTACCTACACAGCACCCTGCTCTAGGGGTTACCTAGGGCACACATTAGAGGTGACTTATGTGTAGAAAAAGGGGAGCTTTAGGCTTGGCAAGTACTTTTAAATGCCAAGTCGAAGTGGCAGTGAAACTGCACACACAGGCCTTGCCATGGCAGGCCTGGGACAAGGTAAAGGGGCTACTTGAGTGGGTGGCACAACCAGTGCTGCAGGCCCACTAGTAGCATTTAATCTACAGGCCCTAGGCACATACAGTGCACATTACTAAGGACTTATGAGTATATTAAATAGTCCAATTGGGTATGATCCAAAGTTACCATGTTTAAAGGGAGAGAGCATATGCACTTTAGCACTGGTTAGCAGTGGTAAAGTGCGCAGAGTCTAAAAGCCAGCAAAAACAGAGTCCAAAAAGTGGAGGGAGGCAGGCAAAAAGTTAGGGGTGACCACCCTAAGGCATGTCAGGTCTGACGATCACCTATATGGGGTCCAAAGAGCACTGAGTAATCTGCCAAGACGGTCCTTAGGAGGACACACTCCTTTTGAGGTTCTCTTTGGGATACCTATGTATGTCCCAGATCTAGATGGCCCTGGTTTGGTGGCAGCAGATACACCTTTTAACATTAATGAACGTCTCACTGTTTTACAGGAGCTTCAGCAATTTCATGATGATAATTCATCCGCCACTGCTGCCACCTTAGGAATAAGTGATTTGCCAACAACTTCTACTGGCTGGATTCCTAAAGTCAGGGATCTGGTTTGTGAAATGATTGCTGTGAAGACGGAATTTGGCCCATCCTACAGAGCACCGATCCGAGTCCTGGGAATACAAGGTACCAGACCTGTCATCCTACCACCGCTGCATGGTTCCACAGCAAACAGATTTGTCTCCATTGACAACATCAAACTACCTCATGTGGCTGATCCTGCACAGAAGACCCAGAGGTCCCTTGGGTAGTTTATGGTCCCCTCTCACTACCCAACAGGACATACCTCTTCAAGGAAGAAACAACAATTCTGATTACACCAGCATTTACAACAATGCTACAAATGCCTCCTTGAGCATGGGGAGTGTGGAAAATGAGCTTTTGATGATCCCTGTTACCACTTCAACGATAACACCTGTCCAAGATGTGGCTGTCTTCTATTCCAACACCACACAAACTGACAAAATGTTTTACTATGAGCCTCCACGTGAAGTGGATCCATCCACCAGAAAGGCACAGGCACCTGTGTTTGAAGAAAGTGCTTCTGGTTATTTAATCAACTTTGATGACTTTTCTTCGACTTCATCTGCATCTGAACCTGAAACTGTTTCAAACACAGTAAGCTGTACATATGGTTTAAAAATAACTATTTCATTTATCCATGGAACTCTCTGTGGATATTTCTGACATTGCTTGCATTTCTATTATGGATTGGTTTTGTGACTGTTTTCTTTCTTCTTAATAATGGTCCCTACCTTCCTGAGCGCTCCTACGTAGAGCCTGTGGATGAAGTCTTAACTCCATATCTTTCCTCACATGAGGTCCAAAGAGACTTGTCCCTTTTGAACATTTCAGCAGTACCAATTCCTGATGGGATTGTGTGGGATAAAGTTACATTTAACATATACGGGCCTAGTGAGGACATTCAAATTCCATGTGTCTTTAAAATTTCAATGAGTGATGTAATTACACCTGATGTTGTATCTGATGACTGTGATGTTCAAACAGTTAATTCCATGTTAGCAGAACAGAAGGATTACACTGTATTTGAAAATGATGATGTGTACACTAACAGAAAGAATTATGGGGAAATGTTCTGTTATAACAATTGGGGACATTACTACCTGCACCGTGCAACTAGACACAGATCAGTAATTAATTACACACAGTGGGAACACTGTTCAACTCTGCTTTTGGGGAGCCCAAAGCATTATTCAGATAAATTCACATATTTTTCTGTGCATGACGTTAAGAATGCAGAGTAATACTATTTCAAGTTACTGCATCACATTGATACTACTCATGTAAATTATGACAACTTGAGCAGACTTAAGGTACTACTGTTCCAGAAACAAGTTGCGTTGACATAGGCTAGAGAGACATATGCTCTCCAGATAGCAAGATCATCAGCTGAGATACAATCCCTAATAAATGCCAACTTCCCCAAGCACTTTGGAGAGGTGGTATCCCGAATTGTCGACGCCTTGAGCACTACAGGGATTGTGCACTTCTTTAAGGCTATCAGGTCTGGGTTCATGCCCATCTTCCAGACTGTCTTCGGAGTCATTCCTTCGGCCATCCATTCATTGTTTTCAAGCGTACTTGGCGGCTTTCCTGTCTGTGACTTTGGCATTGATCGGCGGGATACTGCTGCTGTTGATCCTGATTCGCAGTGGTTGTGCCTTCCCAGATAAGGGGAGTGATGGAGCTACTACCACCAGCCCAGCTGTGCAGTGATCGCGTGGTGCACTTTTTTGGTGATCCTTTGCTGGAAGAATTGGAGCATGATTGGTCACTGTCATTCGGACCAGTCTTATGGTGTGTGCAACCAGTCTTTCATTGCACCTGGTGCCTGTTCGAACATCTATCTTTGGTGTGCCTTGCTGTTCCGCCAGTGCCTCCTGTGGACAAAGAGCTGCTGATGTTCCCAATGAGGGTTCGTTCACAGTCATGCCCCATGAGACTGAGGAAACTTACTAGCCGCCCACTGTGGACTGTCTGGCTTCTTTGGGCACTTTGGATGGTGCTGCCCTCGCATGTGATCCTGCACCTGAGGCTGCTGCGCACTACTGCTCCTTGGATCCGTCTGCCAATCCTGTCATCGATCTAACATCTCACGATGTGGCTTCTTTCCTGAATGCCCTTCCTTTTGATGGCTTCGAAGACATTCTTCAAGATCATGACTTTTATTACATAAATTTGACCATTGGCCTATTCTAAAGTTTCAAAGTTGGCCAACACTGCCTTTGACTTTGGCCTGCTGTGCTTGTCATGGTCGACATTGTGTCTCTTTGTCATGTTTTAGCTATTTTAACAAGTTTTTAATTATGATTTTAGTTATGTCTTAATATGATTTTAGCTTGTTTTAGTCCAGATCATTTTAGCTTGGATTCCTTCACTTTTACTGGCGTCATCATTATGGTGTCATACTTGTTCCGGCAGCGGGGAGGGTGTAGTGGATCCTATTTAGTTTTAATGGGAATCAGGAGTTTAGTTTAGCCTTCGGCTTGCAGGCCTGTGCCCCCATCACCTAGTGACTCTTAACCTACTTAGCTTGCTCTGCTTTAGCACATTTTCTTTAATTATTTCTTTCAAGATGGCTGCTATGTTTATAGTTAGGAAGATGTTTTAGTTTCACGTTACCAGTGCCACTCTGTAAAGGCGTCACTATCAGTGTCAAAGATAAATGAGATATGTAGGTATTCACATAATGTACTTTCCCACTTTCGTGTGACAGTAACATAATGTACCTTTTCAGGAAATTGTTTATATAATTGCCGCCCCAAGCATGCCTTCTTATCTATTGTTTGGGAACATACCTATGTCAAGGGTCCTACAAGATCTGTATAAATACATCTCACACAGACAAGATTATCAGAGGGATTCGTACCAGATGCCATTGATGATATCTATGTTACACGCCGCCTTGATGCAGACCCAGCCTTCGTGTCCCCACGGAGTCTGATCTAGAGACCTCATTCCACGGTATTGAGGGTTGGGGGGCTCTTCTAATGGACATGGTACTGGCAGATTAGGTTTAACACACCTGGCTCTCTTTAGGTTAGAGATCCGGTTTATCATGCTAGGGTATTAGGGCCTATTTCACATTTATTTCATATTACATGTTATTGCAAGTTGGTGGGGGTCTTTGTATTCTTGACTCTCAGTTTTACAATTCCATTTCTTGCATTGTTCATTATACTAATCATTGCTGCCCATGCAATTTACAGTAGATTGCAGTCTTGTTAATAAAACCTATTGAATACTTTACTGTATCTCCTTCATTGCCTGTGTCTGACTGAGACATGTTGTTCATGTGAGAAAAGGGTAATCTCCGTCTAACCACAACTCCCCTGAAATGTTGCAGTCTTGAGACCATGCGTAAAGGCTGCTGCAAAGCACCTTTTTCTATTTGGGTTTCTGGTGAGGTACTGCTTGTGAGCCGGGAGGGTTGGGCCGATAGTTGCAACTTGTTGTAGGAATGGACTAGTCACCTACAAATAAAAGTGCTGTCATCCCTAAACCAGCAGTCTTGCCTAGAGCAAGAGTTCAACTATGACAACAGCAGAGCTCCAAGGTGTTCCCCACCTCACGCCGTTCCAAGATCTGGAATATAAATTAAACACCAATGACGTGGAGGCTAGGGAAGTAGGTCCTCCGACATTGACAAAGGACTCCTCTTTTCAGAAGAGAAGACCCGGAAGTACAGCAAGAGTGGGGGACCCGCATTGGACGAATAAAGAGGAAAGCTGCAAAAGAGGAGGGTCTTCCGGGGCACGGGCCGAGAGTCCTAGAAAGAACACGACAAGGGAAGGAGTGGAGGAACAGGAACCTGGAGACCCAGGAGAGGAGGAGCTGAGGGGAAGTCCTGAGTAGGTGACGGGGAGAGGTGAAAAGAACAACGGCCGCTCCAATACGGGAGCGATAGTGGAGAGCAATCCCAGCGGGAGTGGAGATAAGAACCAGCACAATGAGGAAGAGACGTGGTCGTAGGACTGGGGGTGTCCACCCGCTGCCAATCACCATGTAAGCACCTGCCACAACTCACAAGAGTTGTGGCAATCGCGGTCAGTGGGGAGGAAGCCAACTGTTAATTATTCACATTGGGGTGTCTGTTTTTGCTTGTTTAAGGGTTTTTTCTTTCTCTTGGTCTCTCCATCTTGTTTTCCTTATTATTCCTGTATAAGTTGAGGGGCTATTCAGGACAGTGTCAACCACCCCCCCTATACCACAGTAATGGAAGCATGCTGCTTCAAGAACCGTTTATAAAGATACCCAGCAATTCTGACCTTATGGTGGTTACATAAATGTCACCGCCTTTCCAGAACACTCCAACCCCCTACAGCAAGAGCGGATAGACGTCAGTGTACTTTTCTTTCCCATACAACACTCCCTGGGTGTTTTGGTGGTAGAGTAATCTACCTAGATTATCTAGCTACTCACCGCGTTGTGTTTCTTCTCCCGATGTTGTTGGCGGACGATAATACCTGGAGGAAAAGGAAGAAAGCAGATGAGAGCTACCCTACTGACCCGGGTCTGCCAATAAAAACCAAGAAGATCCTCAAGACAAAGGATATTTACTCAGTCAGTACAATAACTTTTGAGTGTTATTGCCTAACACCCTTATATGTAAATATTTATTTTTCTGTTGGTCGAAATAAATGTCAATATTCAATAACCAGTAAAGCCTTCTAAACCATATTTCTGACCCTCCCTCAGATAGTGTGATGCTGGGGGCGGTGGGGGTGTCAGGGGAAGTTGTGACTGTTGCTGGGTCTGTGGGTGGATGTTGTATGTGTGCATGACATTGTGTCTTGTGGTGCTTGTGTTTGTGTGCGCTACATTTGTCTGTTGAAATGGATGCATGACGATCAGTTTGTGTGCTTTGGGTAGGGAAAGGGGGATTTGGATTGGGAAGAGGGAGGTGGAAGGGGGACAGAAGGCAGGGGTGACTAGTTGCCATCAGTGTGAAGGCCAGAGCCTGAAAAGAACTCTGTAGGCCAGACATTACACCATGAATACCTTCCAGGAATGCATTAGTCTGTTGAATATGACTTGCCAATCCCTGGGTGGCATTCATAATGGCTGTCTGACCCACAGAGATACTTCTCAGGAGGTCAATAGCCTCCTCACTAAGGGCAGCAGGGGTAACAGGGGCTCGGGTGGAGGTGCTTGCAGCAATTGAGACGCCCACCCTCTTGGGTGAGCAGGTACGGTCAACTAGGTGGGGAGCAACAGGAAGGGCAGTGATAGAATGGGGGTGGTGGAGAAGGATGGTACGGGGCTTCAATGGGTCTTCCACCACTATGGAGTGCCCACTGCAGGAGGAATCCAATGATGAGGATGTAGATTCTGTCTTTCCCGTGGCACTCCCCTCCAGGCCACTAGGTCCCTCTGTGGCAGTGGTATCTTGACCTGAGGTCCCGTGGCCAGATGCCTCCCCACTCAGTTGTGCCCTGTCTCCACTGCCTGCCTGTGCTGATGCTGCAAAAAGAATGAGAAATAGGGTCATAAAGTACATAATTACACTTCAATCACAACCCTGATTGACAAACAATACCATCATGTCTAGTAGGCTCGATCAAAAACTTTCACCTAAGTGGCACATTCATGTGCCATAACATATGCATGAATGCCATCTGGACTTACGAAAGTTACCCACAGGTTAATTAGGATTCCAGACAACTACAGTTGCATGGCTTAAGTCTTGCACCCACAATAACCATACAACTAGGTGACCTCTCCATCCTCACAGCTGTGAATCATGCAGGAGACCCCAGTTAACTTGTAGACAACAATACTATACCTTTGTAAAGTATCTTCTCATATAACACACACAAGTTTATGCATACATCTATTTTGCACTTACATGATGTACCAACAATTTGAGATGATGCCAATGAAATCCAGCTATCTCAGATACAAAAATGCAAAGTCCTCGGGTAGTTTACATCAAAATACCCATGTCATAATGGACACATTTCAACAATATACAGCTCAAAAAGTGACACCTGTCCAAGTAGAGTCAAGGTGGAAGTATCAATGTCACTCAGATAGGCCTCACATGTGTCATTGAAAGGAACAACATTGACGTCAGGTCCAATATGTCAGGGAGAGGTGTCTCTAGAATACAAACAACAATGAATCAGTAAGCCCCAGGATAGTCACCACTAATGTCTGACACCTATTACAATGACATCATCTGAGTGTGTCTGTAGTAAACATCTGTACCTTGCATGTTGGAGAGACACATAACTTGCAAAGACTATTCAAAGGACATCAACCTGTTGCCCAATAGAAGCAACATCAATATCCACATCTTAGACATGGCAACCATGGTATCTGTTTGTGGATGAATGCCTGAACCCAAACACATGTGATGTCAACATCACTGCAAGTCACTCCATGATGCCTAACAACAGTCAGGGAAAAATCCTCAATCATGAAACATGTGCAGTGCACTTTTCCACATGATGCGACATCAAGGGCAGAGATAAACACAGAGTGGTTGCACAATTTGGGCCTAGCTGTCATGTCCCTCATTGCTACTGCAGTCCTACATGCCAAATGACATACTATGACGCATGAAGGTATCTGTCAGACAATAAAAACAATGCTGATACACTCCTGACTGTGATACAACATGAAATGGGCCACCATTATAAATGTACTATTCCACTAACAGTTTTCCATGCAGATATATGTGCGGGAATACAGACATCATCCCATCAACATGGGTAGAACATGCATGAAATTGCAGAATTATGATGTTTCCTAAAGAGAAAAGGACACATGCTGACATGTAGGCACAAGAAATGTTGGCTATAATCATGGCACATAATTCTACGAATTGGAAATTCCCCACTTACCAAGGGGAAGTAGTTTGCTCCATCTGCAAACCATTAGCCATGCCACGTCTATGCAGGGCACAAACACATCACGGACTGCAGTAAGTCACCAGCACACATCATACACTGAAGATAACTTGCTTCTGGGTGGCAGATGTCTATATACACATATGCCCAGACACATGGCAGAGGACAGTGATCCATAACCCACTTACCTTTTGTCTGTGACTTTCAGGGAACGTGATCTGTGAGTCAGAAATTACACCCACTGCAACAACAAAAAGTACATGAAAATTTGCTGTACACAGCCATTTGTGGGTCCTCAGAGAAAGTTGTTTGAGGATTCTGCCTAGGTTTGTACCAGATCCCAGGTTCAGAAGCGAGGTACACCAGTTTGATGCACATGACATGTCAACACAAACAATCTCCCATCTTCTGAGTTACACATGGGTCATCCCTAATTGTCAGAGGGAGCAGTCAGTACCCCACTTAATCACCTGATAGTGGGACAGACAGTAAATTGTTGCTTAGTCACCCCCTTGTGGCTGCTGTGTTGCCCCCAAATTCCCATTCAGCTCTGGGTAGGCCACTACCAGAATGCGGGTCATTAGGGGTGGTCATGTTCCAACGGGCCTCCCACTACTTTGGTAGGACAGTCCCAGCTGGGCCTCTGCGATCTTCCGGGCCCAGCGTCTCAGGTCCTCCCACCTGTTTCTGCAGTGGGTGCTCCCCCAGCTGCGCACCCCAGGGTCCGCACCTTCTTGGTGATGGCGCTCCAAATCCCTTTCTTCTGATGGGTGTTGACCTGAATGGATGCAAGAGACAAGACAAGAAATAATGTCCACAAGTTCAATCCAAAATGGCTGAGTCACATACATGTCAGTACAAAAAGCTATGAACATTCTTTTTGGCGCCAACTGCCCGAGTGTGCCACATACCATCCACTGAGTACACGGACATGACTACAAACACTTCTCAATCTGCAGACCGACCACCACCCTGTTTAGGCCCTCCACTGACTAGGTAGGGCAGCTGATGTCTTGTGGAACATGCTCTAACAATCCAACTGAAAGCTGAGGAACTATGAGAAACACATCACACCTCTGTGGCTACTGAATGGGAGGCTCCTTAGGCATGAGTGCAAAAAAAGGCTCACACTCTGTGAGAATGATTCCCTGCCTACAGTTTCTATAGAATACTGGCACAGTACAAACCCAAATATTACACATGGGTAACAATGGAGAGAATGGCATGGTGGGTACAGAAGGTGTCTAACCTGTCCATGTGTAGGAATGTGGACTAAGAAATACATACTTATGCGACCTCAGGGGATGGGGTTCTGTATCATGTACCTGTGCTAAAGAACATGCTTCTGGGCATATGTGTCCATCCTACAGAGATGGAATCCAACAAACAAAGGCATGCATTGTCTGTTTTCTGCTATGTGACCAAAGAAATGAGTCACATATCATGGGTTCCGAGGACTCATTACACTGTCTGCACTGTGGGACTATAATTTATGCAATAAGCCTGAACAGGACAATTGTGACCTGTGTGGTGATGTCAACAGAGCTGTGGGAGTAAAGGACCTGTCAAGGGTCAGAGAAACACATTGACAGAAATGCCAAGTGTACATTAATCACAGGTCATTGACTCTCTACTAAAAACATTTACATACTCATGAGGGAAAGAACCTCAATAAGCTGCATTTCTAGCATTGAACCTAGATAGTTTCACATAACAGGATATCCTGGGATACAGTGAGTGGGCACAGTGTCACACTTGCAAAGTCAAAATGACTCAACACCAGCCTAGACTTGGACCCATATTGGGAGATACATTTGACAGACCCTGGTTTCTACAGACTGAGCAGATAGAACCTACATAACACTCCATTCCTATCACTTCCATGCATGACAGAACATCATGTAGCCAACAGCAATTTGAGGATATGCCTTCAGAATAACAGTTTAGTAAGACCAGATATGGTTTGAAATCTCAGTGGCAACATACAACCATAACTCACTTTACACACACCTGATACATACAACATGCATACAATGCACATGCTGCCATGCAAATACATGTGGTCTCACATTGACAACATCCATGTGTCAAGTGATGTATAGGGGTGGCTATGATGTCACCTCACCTAGTTTTGTGCATCCAACATAAGGTACAACAGGGTTACATGCACATTGTCCCTCCCATTTATTCCACACCGATTTCACCTCCATGGCCTTGACTTTACATTCTGGCACACATGGGCACAATCTAGCCTTTGAGGAGAAATACAATATGGTGAATTACAGTGAAAAACGTGGGCATGAGGTACTTACCTGCTCCTCTGGTGGACCATAAAGCTGTTCGTACAGGGGTAGGACCTCCTCCACTAGCCTCTCCAGCTCCTCCATCGAGAAGGCAGGGGCCCTATCTCTTGTTGGATGTGGCATGATTGCTTCCAGAGGCAGTACACAGCAGCTCAGGTCGTGGAGGTGTTGCTGGCAGCAGTGTCAGGAGTCAAGAGAGGGATTTTTCAGAATATGGCGGTCATGTCTGCCATGTACGTGGCTGTCACTGCCAGCGGACACAGCCATTGGCCTGCGACCGCCAATAACAACAACTTTAGCCTATGTCTATCTCCATTGCAGTAGCAACCGCCTCCCGCCATGACGACATTAATGTGACTGTATGGGGACTGTAGGGGTCAAGATGTGTTGAGTAGGGCATTTTTTCCAATAGACAGGGGATCTCATGCTATGCAGTATACAGTCAAGATTTGCATGCTAACTCAGACTTGGAAATGTTACTAACCTGATGATCTGCTTTGTTTGTGTCAGTCTCATTGCAATGTGAGTGGAGTGAAGTTTGATATGAGGTTTGGGTCATATGTATAATTCTTCCAGCCTAAACTCCCTCTATTGTGTTTTATCCAGGTCTCTTCACCATGCCATTCGCATGGGGCATTTCAGAGTTGTGACATAGGCAAGTACCTGTTGCTGTTCTAACATCTGAAGTGGACATGGATTGATCCAGGTAATGTTGGTCACAGGTAAGGTGTGTATCAATCAATCAATCAATCAGTATTTGTAAAGTGCGGCTACTCACCCATGAGGGTCTCAAGGCACTGAGGGGGAGGGGCCTCATCCCAAGAGCCATGTCTTGAGGTTCTTCCTGAAGATGGTGAGCCTGAATGAGTCCTGTGCCAAAGCATCTTGGACACTCGTTGGATGGAATTCTGAAGTGCACAATACACTTTTTTGTTGTGGTGAGTTGGTCCAATTGTCTTATGTGTGTGATTATGTGGCCTTGAAACAAGTCATCCAGTGCAATCCATGCATTCTCCCTTCACATTGTGTTGACAATGATCCTGTATGAACTTTGTGTAGTTGTAGATTTGTTTCATCATTGCAGGCCACAGTGCCTGTGCCGCAGCACTGACAGAGGTTTGTATCATGCCAGATGCTTGCTCATTTTAATAGGCAGGACCTATGATCAGGGACTGTTGTACTGCCCTCTCTCTGTTTTGGTATGTGATAAGGGTCAAGCTAGTGACAATATACACGAATCTGTTAGCCTATTCTGTGGGACAAGGCCTACAAAGCCCTTTCTTCTTTGGTCTGGGGGACGGTACCTTTGGGATATCTAGCCTGACTCAATATGGTTCTGCCATTCTTGGCTAATGCAGTCCAAACATTTTAACAGCCTTTGTGCTGCACTGTGCATTAAAATGTTTGGTGTGACCAGATACTTGCATCATTTTGTTTCTAATTCCCCTCAGCATGACACTACCTGAGACATAACCCTCCTTCTATTGCCATCTTATGTCTTCCTCCTCATGTGCATCACATGGGTTTACAATTCAACCTCTTAAAATGTTGAAAAATGGTAGAAGGCAGTATTTTTGTGATGGGTGAGTTTATTTACATATTTACAGGAAATTATTGTGAGACTCAACAAAAAAGTAAAGTGAAGAGATCAGTCATGGTGGATGGAATCAAATTAGTAGATGCCACAACATTTGAAGTCCAAAGCCCAGTGTCCTAATTCCATGGAACATGGAAAGTGGTTAAAGAACAGTCAACAGAGTGAATCTGTGGCACACAAAGGAGTTCCTTCAGGAAGAGGTCAATTGCTTGCTGACAGTGGTTGATGTCTTGCCTTCTGCACCTCCTGGAGTCTTGGGTGAACGTCTCCGTTTGTAGGGGTGATCTGCTGCTACAAAGGCAGGGGTGTCTGAGGTGGGTACTTCTCCGTACAGGGCCTTCTTCCAGTGACTGCCACAGATGTTGAAGGGTCTGGTGTCCCTTGGCCAAAGTAAGGAGCGTGGTGATGCTCATGGTTCCCGATTAGGGTACTACTGATCTTCCTGAACACCCGTGTTAGGGAGACCAAGATGGTGTTGGAAGCCTCCCACTTTTTCCATGGCTTCCCGATGGAAGTCACTCTGCAGCTGCTTCATCTCCTGGAGTTCGGCAAGTACTTGGCCTATCACGCCTTGAGATTGTTGGTAGGATCCCAAGACTTGGCTGATGGAGTCCTGGCCATGACCATCCCCAGCAGCCTCATGCCGCAAGTCTACACCATCTCTCCCACGCACCCTACACCCACATGCCTGCGCCCTTGGCACAGCTTTCCCCCTACCCCCAGTTCCAGGACCATCATTGTTGGAGGTGTCATGCTGTGACCTAGGATCCTGGACTGGGGACACAAGAGGTTAGAAATTGTCCTCGGGACACAGGTTTGGGGGCAACTGGCTGCCTGAAATGTTGAAGCAATGGGGCTGGGAGGAGTTGATGTGGCCACGGTGAGGCTCACTAGTGTCGTCTGACCAGGCTGCATGGATGGGCCAGAACCGTGTTCAATGTCGAGACATCCAGGAGTGGTGTCCTCACTGAGGGCTTCATCCATGGGGTTAGTGGCAGTCTCTTCAGTGTCTTCAGTGATAGCTAGACCTGTTGATGTGAGAGATACAATGTTAAAGGTTGTATTGTCACAGCTACCTTCAACAGTAAACAGTGACATTTATCTCAGGCCATGTACACATCGTATTTGCAAATTTCCCTTATGTGGCAGGTACACATGCTATCAGTTGTATTGACCTGATATTTCAGTAACATACCAATTCCATTTGAGTCAACTAGTTTCAGAATTTGTGAGTTTATTAGCATTTGGAAAGATAGTCATGGACTTATTTATTGAGAGCAGTGCAGGCTAAACAGTGACCGAGCAGGATGTGGTTTAGGTCATTTTAAGACCTAGTTGACTGTTATGCAGGCAGACCCAGAATCTTGTTGTATACGTGATACGTAATAGGTGTCATCATGTGGTCAGTGCATTGTGAATGTGTCTGCTGCCAATACCATTCATATAATGCACTGTGGGGCCTCTGATTGCATCAAATGTGTTTGGCACACAGGTTGAGCTGTCCTTCCTGTCTTCAATATTTTCCTCTTGGCATAGTTGCTCAAGAGGTATCTAGGTGATAACCACATCACAGAGTGTACCATGATCTGTATCCTGGTCCCTCCCAGGCGGGCACACTTCATTTCTGAGCTCACAGACAGATGCACAATGTCATATGGACACTGGACTGGTTAATTGAGCTACAGGGACCGGCCCTCTTGGGATCTACAGTCATGTACCTCCAAGTAATACACACAGTATCCTCTTAGGTGGGTACAATTTAAAGGCAGAGTAGAGGGAGAAGGGTCATTGAAGCAGAAGACGCTGTTTTGACTGAGTGTAGTGACAGTGGCAGTGCCTCCTGGCCTTAGCATTCCTGTCAGTGCCTGTTCTACCCACACACTATACAGATGTCATCCTCTCAGGTAGGTACACTTCAATGGCTGAGTATAGGGAGAAGGGTCATGGGAGCAGAGGACATTGCCTGTCCTACCCACACACTATAAGGATTTCATCCTCTCAGTTGGGGACAGTTCAATGGCTGAGTAAAGGGAGAAGGGTAATTGGAGCAGAGAACACTGTTGTGGCTGAGTGTAGTGATAGTAGCAATACCTCCTGGCCTTAGCATTTCTGTCAGTGCCTGTCCTACCCACACACTATACAGATGTTATCCTCTCAGGTGAGTACAGTTCAAAGGCTGAGTAGACAGAGAAGGGTAACTGGAGCAGAGGACACTTTTTTGGTTGAGTGTAGTGACAGTAGCAGTGCCTCCTGGCCTTAGCATTCCTGTCAGTGCCTGGCCTATCCTCACACTATACAGATATCATCCTCTCAGGTGAGTACAGTTCAATGGCTGAGTAGAGGTAGAAGGGTCATAGGAGCTGAGGACACTGTTGTGGCTGAGTGTACTGACACTAGCAGTGTGTAGTGTCATTAGCAGTGCCTCTTAGCCTTAGCATTCCTGCCAGTGCCTGTCCTACCTACACACTATACGATTGTCATCCTCTCAGGGGAGTACAGTTCAAAGCTCGAGTAGAGGCAGAAGGGTCAATGGAGCAGAGGACACTGTTTTGGCTGAGTGTAGTGATAGTAGCAGTGCCTCCTGGCCTTATCATTCATGTCAGTACCTGGCCTACCCACACACCATATATATGACATCCTCTCAGGGATGTATATTCCAATGGGGAGTTGACAAACAAGGTAATTTTGAGTAGGATACACTGTTCATGTTTTTGTAATAGTAGAACAGTGCCTGCTGGGAGTTGTAGTTCTGTCAATCCCTGTACTACACACACTATACAGAGATGGTGTTTCCACAGGTGAGTCTAGTTCACATGTTTGTGGCCAGACAGGTGGACACTGGGCTGCTGAGTGGGTTGACAGTGAAGTTGGCAAAAGGTGATCAGTGAGCATGCATTACAATACATTTTGCTGATATTTTTGTGTTGTGACTTACCAGACTCCACTCCCCAAGGTATTCCTGTCAAGCCTTCCTGGATACAGGATGGCCAAGACCTTCTCCTCCCATGATGTGAGTTGTAAGGGAGGAGGTGGGGGATCACCACCAGTCTTCTGGACAAGTAGCTGATAACTGGATGCCATGGAACGGACCTTGCCCCTGAGGTCGTTCCACTTCTTCCTGATGTCATCTCTTGTGCGCAGGGTGGGGCCTACACCATTCACTCTGTCAACTGTCCTTTGCCACATTTCCATTTTCCTGGCAACAGTAGTGTGCTGGGCCTGGGCTCCAAATAGTTGTGGCTGTACTCTAATGATTACATCCACCATGACTCTTAAATTAATCTTCAGTGAAATGGCGTTTGGCTGGAGTGACACGGCGGTGATAAAAAAAATTGATAGGTGATGGGAAATAAGCAGATGATGGGGACAGAATCCACAAACAATTTGCTCTCCAGGGAAAACATATGGCAGTGTAAATTGATCAATCAAGTACTGTTTGTTGTAGCATTGGTTGTAAATTCTATGCAACAGACCACTACTAATCATAGTTAAAGGCCAAAGTAAAGGATGTGATCGACCACTGTCCTCAGCCATGTGTCTGGTTAAATGAGTATATTGGCATCTGCCACCCAGGGGCATGTGACGGGTGCTGGTGCCTCACTACTTTCCGGAATGTGGAGATGCCATCATACATGTGACAGAGAGTGCTTTTATCTTTGGGTGCAGCTACAGATAAGTCTCTTCCCTTAGTAAGTAGGGAAAGTCCATGTACATGGTTTGTGTGCCACCACTGTTGCCAACATTGGAGGGGTGCCTATTCTTTGGTTTTATCTTTGTTGATAATGTGCTCTGGCTACAGTGTGTTGCGCTGTAGATGCAAAGGATTGTGATGTGTGAAGGAGTGTGTTTTATAGTGTGCTTTGCAGGTGTGTCGAATGTGGCAATGTGTGTCAGCTGTGTTGTTTTCAAATCCATCCAATGTGGTGTTGTGTATTACTTTGTTGACTGTAACCTACTGTGGTTCAGACTGCCATTGGTGGACCACTATGGCTGATTGCCACTGCAACTTTGTACTTGTAATAGGTATGGTAGTTGGTTGGCGGGCTGTCGGTGCTGGTGGTCGGCATGCCTATTTCCTACACTCCAAAGTACTGACAGTGTAGTTTGGCTGGCTTTTGTTAGTCCTGCTTGTGTAACTCATAATACGATGATGTTAGACCTGACAGCCTTAGGGTGGTCATTCTCCAACTTTTTGCCTGCCTTCCTCCACTTTTCTGACACTGTTTTTGATAGTTTTAGGACTCTGTGCACTTTACCACTGCTAACCAGTGTTAAGGTGCAAGTGCTCTCTTCCCTAAACATGGTAACATTGGCTTCTACCCAACTGGCATATTTAATTTACTTGTAAGTCCCTAGTAAAGTGCACCCCATGTGCCTAGGATCTGTAAGTCAAATGCTACTAGTGGGCCCGCAGCACTGATTGTGCCACCCACATAAGTAACCCCTTAACCATGTCTCAGGCCTGCCATTGCAAGGCCTGTGTGTGCAGTTTCACTGCCACTTCGACTTGGCATTTAAAACTACTTGCCAAGCCTTCAACTCTCCTTTTTTCCATACAAGACACCCTTAGGGTAGGCCCTATGTAACCCATAGGGCAGTGTGCTATGCAAGGAAAAGGCAGGATATGTACGTATGTGTTTTATATTATATGTCCTGGTAGTCGAAAACTCACAAAGTCGTTTTCTACTACTGTGAGACCTGCTCCTCTCATAGACTAGCATTAGAACTGCCACATATACTTTTGGGTGGTAGATTCTGATCTGGAAGGAGTAGCCATGTCATATTTAGTATGCCCAGAATGGTAATAGAAAATCCTGCTTACTAGTGAAATTAGATTCAATCTTACTATTTTAGAAATGCCACTTTTAGAAAGTGGACATTTCTCTGCACTTCTTACCGGCTGTGCCTTGCAGACTGTCTCCAATCCACATCTGGTCTGTGCTGGTTGACAGCTCCCCTTGTGTATTCCACGCAGACAACCACAAACACAGAATGCTCAGTCACAACTGCATTCATCTGCATACTGAATGGGTCTCCCTGGCCAGGAAGCGTGGAGGGGCTGTCACCTACATTTCGAAGGCCAGTGGCCTGCCCTCACACAAAGGACTGCTAACCCCCCTCAGGGATCCTGGAAAATACGACTGGGCTGAAAGGGGAACTTGTGCACTTCAAAACCACTTGTTGAAGTTTCCCCCACTTCAAAGGCATTTTGGGCATATACCCTGGTCTCTGACCCCACCAACTCAGACACTTCTGGAACTGCACCTGCATTCTGTCAGGGGAACTGCCTAGCTGCCCAAATAACTCATCTGGATTGCTCTGCTGAGAAGGACTGCTGCTCTGCTTGTTGCCCTACTGCCCTGCTGGCCTTTGCCTATGCTGGGAGGACTCTGCCTTCCTCCTGAAGTGCTTTCCAAGGTCTTGGATTGAGCTTGCCTCCTGTTTCTTAAGTCTCAGGGCCAACAAAGACTTCACCTCTTCAATGAAATCTTCGTGCATCAAAAAAACGACACAACCCCTGCAGAAAGCGACACAAATCCCGCACCGCTGCTGGGAAATTGCTGCACTGCCAACTGGAACGACACAGCACCGACTTCCTGGTGAGAAAATCGATTCAGGGCCTGCCATGTGAAGGAAAATCCGATGCATCGCCCACTGGATCGACGCAGAGCCTGCTCCTTCTACCAGTGCATCAAAGATTTTCAGCGTATCGTCCCTGGGCATCAAAGTATCGCCGCATCACAGTGACGAACCAAGACTGCACGCCTGAAAAAAATTACGCAACCCCTTGCAGAGTGGAAAGAAATGATGCATTGTCTGGACGGTGCCAGAAAAATCAGATGCAACACCTTATTTTTCCACCCATCTCCTCCTATACGGTCCCCGTGTGTTGTTATTTTTGACGCATCCCAGGTACTGTGTGTTACAAAGAAACAACCATTGATTTCTAAGGATTGAGACTATATAAAACCTTTTAATAGTGATATTTCAACCTGTGCTCATTGGATCTTTGTTGTTTTGACCTTATTTTATTCAGATAAATATTATCTATTTTTTAAACCTGTGTGGTGTGTTTTTGTGGTGTTTTCACTGTGTTACTGTATGATGTATTGCACAAATACTTTGCACTTTGCCTTCTAAGTTAAGCCTGACTGCTCAGTGCCAAGCTACCAGGGGATGGGCACAGGATAATTTGGATTGTGTTGTGACTTACCCTGACTATGTTTGTGGTCATTACTTGGAAAAGGGTGTATACCCCTGCCAACTAGAGACCCCAGGTGGTCTGTATGGTGCCAAAGTGGCAGTCTTTTGGCTGCCGCCACTATGGTGGTCTGAAGGCCAAACTCGTAATCAGGCCCTAAGTCTACACCGAACCACTGTGCAATGTTCATTAAAGGTATACACAAATTGTCCATTCACTGGTATGCTTTTATTTTTACATTGATAACTATTATTTGTATTGTCATAATATAAACCGAGTACAGAATATATACAGTTACTTTGATGTTTTAAAAAATAAAGACATTTATTAAAATGTCAAAATTATGACACATTTTCTCTGGGCAGGTTGAGGGCTGACTTCACTCCAAACTGTGCAAAAACACCCCCACAATTCTACGAGCAAATATATTAACCTCTTAACTGCTGGGCCTCCCCCCCCCCCCCCCCCCCCCCAGTGCTGAGCCCTTTTTTGGCTATTTGGGGTAGTTCGCGCTTAGGCCTTCATAACTTTTTGTCCACATAAGCTATCCACGCCAAATTTGCGTCCTTTTTTTCCAACATCCTAGGGATTCTAATGGTTCCCAGAGTTTGTGGTTTCCCCTGGAGGAGACCAAGAAAATAGCCAAAATATAGTGAAAATTTTGTTTTTTCCAAAAAAATGGGAAAAAAGGGCTGCCGAAGAAGGCTTGTGTTTTTTTCCCTGAAAATACCATCAACAAAGGGTTTCTGGTGCTGAAATCACTATCTTCCCACCTTTCAGGAACGGGCAGACTTGAATCAGAAAACCACATTTTTCAACACAAATTTGGCATTTTACTGGGACATACCCCATTTTTACTATTTTTGGTGCTTTCAGCCTCCTTCCAGTTAGTGACAGGAATGGGTGTGAAACCAATGCTGGATCCCGGAAAGCTAAATATTTCTGAAAACTAGACAAAATTCTGAATTCAGCAAGGGGTCATTTGTGTAGATCCTACAAGGTTTTCCTAGGGGAAAATAACAGCTGAAATAAACAAATATTGAAATTGAGCTGAAAACAACAGCCATTTTTCTTTATGTTTTACTCTGTAACTTTTTCCTGCGATGTCAGATTTCTGAAAGCAATATACCGTTTTGTCTGCTGGACTCTACTGGTTGCAGGGCTTGTAGGTTCATCAAGAACCCTAGGTACCCAGAGCCAATAAATGAGCTGCACCCTGCAGTTGGTTTTCATTCTATACTGGGTATACAGCAATTCATTTGCTGAAATATGAAGAGTGAAAAATAGGTATCAAGAAAACCTTTGCATTTCCAAAATGGACTCAAGATAAGGTTTTGAGGAGCAGTGGTTATTTGCACATCTCTGAATTCCGGGGTGCCCATAGTAGCATGTGAATTGCAGGGCATTTCTCAAATAGACATCTTTTTTACACACTCTCTTATATTTGGAAGGAAAAAATGTAGAGAAAGATAAGGGGCAATAACACTTGTTTGGCTATTCTATGTTCCCACAAGTCTCCCGATAAAAATGATACCTCACTTGTGTGGGTAGGCCTAGCGCCCGTGACAGGAAATGCCCCAAAACACAACGTGGACACATCCCATTTTTTTTACAGAAAACAGAGCTGTTTTTTGCAAAGTGCCTAGCTGTGGATTTTGACCTCTAGCTCAGCCGGCACCTAGGGAAACCTACCAACCCCTTGCATTTTTGAAAACTAGAGACCTAGGGGAATCCAAGATGGGGTGACTTGTGGGGCTCTGACCAGGTTCTGTTACCCAGAATCCTTTGCAAACCTCAAAATGTGGCTAAAAAAAACATGTTTTCCTCTCATTTCGGTGACAGAAAGTTCTGGAATCTGAGAGGAGCCACAAATTTCCTTCCACCCAGCGTTCCCCCAAGTCTCCAGATAAAAATGATACCTCACTTGTGTGGGTAGGCCTAGCTCCCGCGACCGGAAATGCCCCAAAACACAACGTGGACACATCACATTTTTTGACAGAATACAGAGCTGTTTTTTGCAAAGTGCCTACCTGTAGATTTTGGCCTCTAGCTCAGCCGGCACACAGGGAAACCTACCAAACCTGTGCATTTTTTAAAACTAGAGACCTAGGGGAATCCAAGATGGGGTGACTTGTGGGGCTCTGATCAGGTTCTGTTACCCAGAATCCTTTGCAAACCTCAAAAAGTGGCTAAAAAAACAAATTTTCCTCACATTTTGGTGACAGAAAGTTCTGAAATCTGAGAGGAGCCACAAATTTCCTTCCACCCAGAGTTCCCCCAAGTCTCCCGATAAAAATGATACCTCACTTGTGTGGGTAGGCCTAGCGCCCGCGACAGGAAATGCCCCAAAACACAGGGTGGACACATCCCATTTTTTGACAGAAAACACAGCTGTTTTTTGCAAAGTGCCTGCCTGTACATTTTGGCCTCTAGCTCAGTCGGCACCTAGGGAAACCTACCAACCCCTTGCATTTTTGAAAACCAGAGACCTAGGGGAATCCAAGATGGGGTGACTTGTGGGGCTCTGACCAGGTTCTGTTACCCAGAATCCTTTGCAAACCTCAAAATGTGGCTAAAAAAAACACGTTTTCCTCTCATTTCGGTGACAGAAAGTTCTGGAATCTGAGAGGAGCCACAAATTTCCTTCCACCCAGCATTCCCCCAAGTCTCCAGATAAAAATGATACCTCACTTGTGTGGGTAGGCCTAGCTCCCGCGACCGGAAATGCCCCAAAACACAACGTGGACACATCACATTTTTTGACAGAATACAGAGCTGTTTTTTGCAAAGTGCCTACCTGTAGATTTTGGCCTCTAGCTCAGCCGGCACACAGGGAAACCTACCAAACCTGTGCATTTTTTAAAACTAGAGACCTAGGGGAATCCAAGATGGGGTGACTTGTGGGGCTCTGATCAGGTTCTGTTACCCAGAATCCTTTGCAAACCTCAAAAAGTAGCTAAAAAAACAAGTTTTCCTCACATTTCGGTGACAGAAAGTTCTGGAATCTGAGAGGAGCCACAAATGTCCTTCCACCCAGCGTTCCCCAAGTCTCCCGATAAAAATGATACCTCACTTGTGTGGGTAGGCCTGGTGCCCGCGACAGGAATAGATCACACAACGGTCAATGTTGGTCCTTACATGAGGCAGCTGTTGACCCTGGGGTGATCCATTCCTGACGCAGGCACTAGGTGTAGGCACTCAAGTGGGGTAGTGTTTTTATCAGGACAGGTGAGGAGTCACTGGGTGGTAGGAATTTTGTGGATCCCAGCATATTCCTGTAGTTTGTGTGACAGAAATGCGAGAAAAATAGAGTTTTTATTCAACATTTCAGCTTTGCAGGTTATTCTGGGTAAGAAAACTTTGGGGAATCCACACAAGTCACACCTCTGTGGACTCCCCCGAATGTCTAGTTTCCAGAAATGTTTGGGTTTAGTGTGTTTCTCTATATGGCTGCCGAACCCAGGACCAAAAACACAGGTGCCTGCCTTACAAAACCAGTTTGTTTTGCCATAGATAATTTTGATGTCTCCACAATACGATTTGGGTGGTGGAATTTGGGGCTGAACTAAATTGGGGAGCTCCCAAGAGAGCACTCTCTCTCTGCTTGCCGACGCATTCACCTGCTCTCTGGGTTGGGCTAACCCACTATTACCAAGTTGCACAAACAGCTTGCGAAGGGACAGCAGGACTGTCCTCATCACCTCCCTCATAATGTACTGGAAGGGGAGTTATCGAATGGGACTTCTCCGACTGAAAAATCACTCCCAGAGTCTGCGCCATTGTCCTATCCCTCAGATGCTGTCTCAGTATCTGATGTCTCAGTCTCTGATCCTATGTCAGAGCGGTCCTCTATAACCCGAGTGCAGGCAGCAGTCATCCATCAAGATGCCATCTCTGCTGTTGGCTAAACTGTTGCTCTAAAACACTAGCTTACGTAGACAGTCACAAAATCAATGGTGTGTGTGAGATACGTGCAACAGTAGAGGCCACCTTACCTGCGCTTCTTCCCTCAATCAGCACGTTCTTTCAAGACACTCAAAAAACACCTTGTCACATACCATTCGTCACAGTCTTTAGCACCTCCTGCGCCCAGTCCAACAATCATTATTGGTGCTCCCACTCCCTCCTCCTCGGATTCCCTCATTACCACCCAGCAAAAGTGCCCTTCATCTCTCCATAGCCGCCCTCCACCCCGCACATACATTTCATTGGTATTATAGCGCAGGTAATGGCTGACTTTACTAATGTACTCAGCTATTTACATAAAATACAGATTTGCTCTTTGCAGTAGGCATATAAACCTTCTGCGCTTCTTTATGGCACTAAAACTGCCACTAGACAAGTCTGACCCTTTTCCCCCCAGGGAAACCACACACATATTGACAAAAGTGATATATATATGACAGCCAACCACCTGAAACTCAACTCAAGCAAAACCGAAATAATCCTCTTTGGCCCACACAAAAACACCTGGGACCCCTCATGGTGGCCCACCACGCTAGGCCCTGTACCCACCCCCGCCAACCACGCACGCAACCTCGGCATCATCCTAGACTCCTCCCTCTCGATGACCCAACAAATCAACGCTCTCACCTCCTCATGCTTCAACACACTCCGTATACTGAAAAAAACATTCAAATGGATCCCCACAGAGACCAGAAAAACTGTCACTCACGCACTCATCAGCAGCAGACTTGATTACGGAAACGCCCTCTACGCCGGCACCACTCTAAAACTCAAGCGCAAACTACATGCATCCAGAACTCAGCAGCTAGACTCATCCTCGACCCCCCGACACGAACACATCTCTCCACACCTCAAATCCCTCCACTGGCTCCCCATTGACAAAAGGATCACCTTCAAGATCCTCATCCTCGCACACAAATCACTCCACAACACAGGCCCTGCCTACCTCAACGAGAGTCACCTTCCACACCCCCACACGAAACCTCCGCTCAGCTGACCTCTCTCTCGCCTCTGTCCCCCGCATCAATCACACCACCACCGGGGGCAGATCCTTCTCCTACCTTGCACCCAAAACCTGGAACGCCCTCCCAACCCACCTTCGCAAGACCCAAAACCTACTTCTTGTCAGGAAGGGCCTCAAAACCTGGCTTTTCGAACAGTGAACCTCCCAGCCCCTTTCCCTCCCCCCACCCCCCCCCCAGCGCCTTGAGACCCTCACGGGTGAGTAGCACGCTTTATAAATCTTTGATTGATTGATTGATATATATAGATCCATCTCTATATATATATATCTATCTACATAGATATATCTATAGATATATCCATGTACATAGATATATCTACATAGATATATCTATATATATAGACCTATATATATATCTATTTTTTTTAGTTGTTGTATGGTTTTCTTGGGGGCCAAAATGGCCCCCAGGGAAACCCTACAACATCTAAAAAAAATATTGCCCCCACAGAGGGTCGCCCTGCCCACGGGCAACCCCCTGTCCTTTTATTTTTATTTTTGAAAAGAAAAAAAATCCCCGGTTTGGGGGACATACCTTTAAAAAAATATATATATGCCTCCGTGGGGGGGCGGCCCGTTTTCCGAGGGGGCCGGCCCCCCCAAGTGAAATCCCTGGTGTCTAGTGGTGTTTCCTGGCCCCCGAACGCAGCACAGCTGCGACCTGGGGCCAGGAAACACTTTCAGGAAGGCCTCGTAAGAAAGGGGAGAGTCTCTCCTTTCTTACGAGGCCTTCCCGAACGTGGGGAAGGCCATTTTGGAAAACAACTTTGTAACGTCAGCGCGCCTCTCGGCGTGCTGACGTCACAAAGGGGCAGGTGGGGGCGGGGGGGAGACACGGAAGCTTCTGTGTCTCCCGGGGCTAGGAAAAAAATAAAAATAATCCTCGGGTGCGACGCACCCGAGGATTTATTAAAAAACACTCCCTGGTGTCGGCCACTGGTCGTGACCCGCACCAGGGAGGTAGTGCGGGCGTCGGCCAGTGGCTGTCGCCCGCATTGAAGGGGTTAAACTATATTATTTATTAACTAACTTTTTGGTTTATATCTTGCAGTATATCTCTGTGTTTATATAATTAATCAATTGAATGTGATTCAAATTAAATAAATAATATAGTTTTATATATATTGTTCATAGAATGTACCATTATTTCTTCCTTGTGTCCCTGTCCCCTTGATTTCTGAGAGCTCTCCCTCTTTTTTTTCTCACATTTTTTAAAATGGACAAAGGCTACACAAATCACAATACATAATTTAAGAACGCAATATACCCTATACCTAAATTGTGCTAAAAATGTGTTTGATTGCCCCAACCTTTCCTGAAATACAGGGGCTCCTGGTATGTTTTTCTGACAGGTGAAGGTATGAAGTTAGATGCTGAATTGGTAGGACCCCCCTGAATCAGATACGTACGTTTAAATGGTGTGAATCAAAGTTAGGTCTCATGGAATTTACTAAGAGGCCTAGCTGTTAGGATCTTTTTTTAATTAAATCAACAGTTGGTTATGGGGAAATAATATTCGCTGAAGCTTGTTCTCGGCATGATCTACTCGTATAAATGATTCAAAAGGTAATTAATAAAGGCAGTATTTTGTAAATATGTAGAAAGCTATTTTGCTATTGAAAAGCCTGTGATTTGCAAAATCAAAGGGTTTCTCACCGCAAAATGTTTTTTTCAATGTACTAAGCCCATTTTGTGATTCAGTAACATATTGGGAGCCATGGCAAACCTGGATGGTAACGGGCAAGAGCCAGTTATGGCCTGGTTTGCGTCGCTCTTGCAACGTGGTGTAAGAGCGCCACAAACCTTAAGTGAGATTACGAAGCCACGCAAGGCCACCTTGCATGGCCCTGCTTGGCTTCATGAATCTATAGTAATGTAATGCAGCACAAATCTCTGCGTTACATTACTCTGAACCAGAGAGGCGTTTCTATGGGTGTTGGGTGGGTGTTTCCTCGCAACATCCATGGATTTTGACTCATTCCCAGATTTACAAGAACCATGGTGCAAGGGTGCGTGTATTAGCCCTAGGCTGCCAAAAGGGCACCAGCACATGCGGAAAGGACAGGAATACGTCATATTGGATAAATATGGCACATTCCTGCCCTTTCCCTATGACACAGGTCAGCGCAGCAAGGTGGCTTGCGCCACAAAGCCCATAAGTATGGCCCACAGTGTGTTGTAGGAGTCCACGCACAGCTTTTAAAGTTTATATTTAAATGTAAACCGACTCCAGCACCATAAATGGACCCTCATTTTGGAAGAAAGATTCCCACACATACCTTTCAAGACAGGAATGTACTAACAAATATTTGAATCAAAAGCCCACTACGTCTAAAATTTTAGACGTAGTGCGTCCAAACATCAATGACTTGTATGCACCCTTATGCTTGAACTATCATGGCCTACCTATACTCAGCATGACTATAACATAATAAATGTGGCTCAATAACGTTATTTAGAGCAGGTGTAATTATTGATAAACGCACATGTATGATTTTATTACAACAATGCAAAGGTAAAATTCAAGTTTAATCCTACTGTACAGGATTGACATTAGAAATAAACTTTTTACTGTTTAATACATTTCATGATTTTCTAACGGAAATCCCTCTCCAAATAGTCAGGTACCTCTTGAGAGTTATTTTACCGCTCACACTTAACACCTTTCATCTTGGATTTGGTTAAATATATTTGTTAAAACAAATACATAAGACAAAATTACATAACATAAAGTGTATTTGCATATGCTCTACATTGTTGAGGGGAGGGACATTATGAGTTTTCGTGAGTTATGCCCCTCCACACTTAGCAATAGTAATGTAAAGCATATTACAGCGTATCTGTGTGTGTGTGTGTGTGTATATTAATATACTTACACGCATACAATTAAAATGCAAGAAAAGTATAGGGGAAATATTTGACATGGATATTAATACTACTAATTATATTACTATGCGAGAACTAAACTAATCTTCTGATTTTTAACTTTCTTGCTTTTAATGTTTGGAGTACAGGTTTTCTCAGTCCTTTGTTGTTATTGTTTGCTGAATTTATTTATTCAGAAGCCATTCAAAGAAATGAAAATATCTGGACACAATTTATCTGTAATTTCCGAGACTGGCCACTTGATGTCGCTATTGTTCCAGTATCGTAATTGTATAGAAATGCTCCCAACAATCCAATCAAAAATGTGTGAATCCGAAACTCGGGGTGCCAGTTGCCTTTGCCAGCTTGTGGGCAGAAGATATTTTGTTTCTCAGTTACTGCACCTGCTTTTTTCAATGCTAGAATTCTTTTAACTGTGTGATTCAGCACGTTGTGTTCTCCTTATTTCCTCTGGCTAAGTCATGTTGTCGTGTCATAGTGTGTAATAGTGTATAATCTTGGCAAAGCTTCAAGCCAAAAACAGCATGTGAAATGTCAGTGTCGATCTTCAAGGCAATTATATATGTTTTCTTTTAATATGCACCTGTCTGCGCCGAACACTACGCTTGCCTTTCCAAAACCACATGTGTATCTTGTCTAAATCCAAGCTATGTATAATACTCTTCGGTGTATTCTTTTAGTTTAAGCCCTGACTGAAGTCTTTAAAAGGAATAACTAACAGGAGAACACGTCGAGTAATTTAGGCTAGGATAACAAAATTAATTTAATTGGTTAGATATACATTTCCCAGTGCGATCGCCACTGGGTAAAGTTAGGACCACGTTTCCATAGGAAAGGCAATTTCTGTCTGCTTATAAAAGCATTGGAGTCATTTGAAGAATCTTCACGAAAGTTTCCAAAACAATCTTCTTCCATCTCAGCCCCTTCCTGGAAAGGTTCTGGGTGATCTGTCGAGCAGGTGCGTGGGAAAAAAAGGGGCGGGGTTCCCAAAACACATTTTCCACATTCATCTTTCCATAGGAAAATCAGACAAAGCTACAGCCAAAACAGCTGAATGGAATTACACCAAATTTGGCAGAAAGTAATGTATTGGCCAAGAAAGAGTGATTTTTATGATTTGGTGTAATTCTGTTTCATGAAATCAAGGAGAAAAGTATATAGATATTTTACTCCATGAGCCAACATATCTCGAGACAATATCTGATTGGCTGTCACCACATCAACAACGATGTGGCGGCATCCATCTTAGGACTTAGGGACTCAGTTCTCTGTCCTGAGAACAAGCATGAAAAAAGATATACTGAGTAGAGTAGGAATATTGTGCTCCCCTAAACCTAGAGGGACCCCGTGGTTAAAAGTATGTTTTTTCAGTTTGCCAGAAATTTTGAGACGGTCCGCTGCAATTTTTTTTTAATAGTAGTGGCCCGGGGCTGGGGGGTAATTCACTCAGTAGGCTTCCTTCAAGCCCCGTGGACCCCACTACCTGGGCCCAATTAATTTAATAAGGGAATGGGGGTGCAGTCCCCCTTCTGAGTAAAGTTCTACTGTCATGCAAAGTCCGTTCAGCATGTTTTTGCTGTAGCTGCCAGCAAAAGTTCCAATGGGAGTTAAAATGCAAAAGCCACCTGTTTCAATTGTCAACTTTTTTGCCCTGCACTGAACGAAAATTAGCAAGCTGGACTTTAGTCTGCCACATAATGTGCTGCATAATCCGCAGTTTTGCGACATAATTTAGATAACTTTCCCACATAGAATATTTCTCCATGCCACATATTTCTAGTTCCCCCAACAACGGTAAAGCTCTGCAGAGTGGTTATGGGGTGTCATTTTGATGATGGAATCCATATTTCACAGGGGACTATACACTGTTTCATCATATATATAATTAGTGTATATTTATTTATATATATATATATATATATATATTCACTGAAAAAAACAAAGGTTACATGAATGTTAAAGTTAGGATCACATTTTACTCATACAAAACCAGTGAAATTCCTCATTTATAGTTACCTGAGCTAACTATAACTTACACCCCTGCATTGCACTGCTAAGGACCTCACATATTACACCACTCATTACATGGTTAGTGACACCACGGATGACATCACTGATTAAATTCACTAGTGAGTGTTTTCTAAACGTTTATGAGTGTTAAGTATATATACCAAGGAACTACAAAAGTTAAAATAATATATTTTCTGTACTATAATGTGTAATACCATTTCTGAAACAAATTATGTGAGTGGCTATGTGACTGTGTGTATCTGTGAGTGAGTGGGTGTCTGGGTGCCTCTATGGGTGTGTGAATGGATGTGCGAGTGCCTTTATGGGTGTATAAATAAGTATGTGAGTAGCTGTGTGGGTGAATGAGTGTCTGTGTGAGTGACTATATTGGTGAGTGAGTGGGTGTGCCAATGGCTGCATGGGTGAGTGAGTGGCTGTGTGAGTGGATGTATGAGTGGGTGAGTTGGTGTGTAAGTGACTGTATGGGTGAGTGAGTGGGTGTCTGAATGGCTGTATGAGTGAATGACTGGCCGTGTAAGTGGCTGTATTGGTGAGTGAGTTGCTATTTGAGTGGCTGTGTAGTAAAGTGAGTCGGTTTGTGAGTGACTGTACTGTAGAGTAAGTGTCTTTGTGAATTTATGAATAAGTGAATGAGCGGATGTGAGTGTTGGTATGGATGTGAGAATGGGTATGTAAGATAATGTGTGGGTGTGAGAGTGAGTGTGTGAGTGCTTGTATGGGTGAGTGAGTGGCTCTGTTGAGAGGCTGTATGGGTGAGTTAGTGGGTGTGTGAGTGCCTGTATGAGTGAGTGAGTGGGTGTGTGAGTGGCTCTATGGATGAGTGAGTGGTTGTGTGAGTACTTGTATGGGTCCGTGAATGGGTATGCGAGTGGTTGTCTGGGTGCATGAGTGGGTGTATAAGAGGTTGTATGGGGTGTGATTGGGTGTGTGAGTGCTTTCTGGATGATGTCATCAGTGATGTCATTTGAGATGTCATCAGTGATGCCACTAACCATGTCGTGAGTGACGTAATATGTGAAGTCATAAGCCATGCATTGTGGGGGTGTAAGTTATAGTTATCTTGGGTAACTATAACTGCTGATTTTAACTGGTTTTGTACGAGTGACCATAACTAGAACGTTCCTGTAACCTTTTTTTCAGTGAATTTGTATGTTTTTTAAATTCTGTTTACTAATTATAATGTCCCTGTAACCTTTGTTTTTTCAGTGAATTTCTAAGGTTTTTTAATGTTGTTTCCTAACTATAATGTCCCTGTAACCTTTGTTTTTTAAGTTCTGAGGTTTTTAGAATTTTATTTCCTAACTATAACCCCTAACCTTTGACAGTGAGTGTGTGAGTGAGTGCGTAAGTGTCTTAGTAGATCTGTGAATGGGTGTGAGAGTGGCTGAGTGGGGTGGTCAGTGGGTGTGTGAGTGTCTGAGTACGTCTGTGAGTGGGGGCGTGAGTCTCTGAGTGGGTCTGTGAGTGGGTGCTTGAGACTGAGTGCATCTGTGAGTGAGTGAATGAGTCTCTGTGTAAGTCTGTGAGTGGAATCCGTGAGCCTTATTGGGCATGTGAGTGGGTGCATGAATGTCTGAGAGGGTCTGTGAGTGGATGCGTGAATGTCTGAGTGGGTCTGTGAATGGGTGCATGAGCATCTAAATGGGTCTATGAGTGGGTGCATGAGTATCTGAGTGAGTCTGTGAGTAAGTAGGTCTTTGAGTGGGTGCATGAGTGTCTTAGTGAGTGTTTGGGTGCGTCTGTGAGTGGGTGTGTGAGTGTCTATGTGGGTGTGTCAGTAGCTGCGTGAGTGACTTGGCCACAAAGGAACCACACCTGCCTGTTTAGCCAACAAGAGTCCACAGTTTTGCACAAAATGTCTACGCAACTGAAGTACTTTCTACTGATTAGTGCTACCTCGTTGGGTAAATGTCCTATGTATATTCTACACTACAGCTGTATAAAGGTCCACGAGGAAATGTCTTCAGAGACCTTGCGTGCAATGTGATTGTTCCTCGTGCGTCTTTCTCCAGAATTCTGTGATAACGTGAATCCTCCTATATAGAGGCCAACGCGACTACAAAGACATAATCTCCACCAAACCAGGGTCCTTCTTCCTATCTATATGATGTAAATGCCTCTTAGTTTTTTGTGTCCTCCTGTCCCTCAGTATCAAGAACACACCACCAAAATCAACAGCAAATGCACAGAGGGCCCTTTGGTAAGCTGTCCATCATCCTGGCAAAAGATAGGAAGGCCTTTTATTATTTATAAGAATCAGGGAGGGGGGGCCACACAACCCCCCTTCCTGGACCGATTCGGCCCTGGGAACCCCATCCCTCAGCCCAGTCATGTGTCCCTAGGTGCCCTGATCCCAGCCAGGGCACCCAGTTTGCAATGGGATTGTCGGGGGAGACTCAAGGCCCCTGCGGTCACAGCCAGCTCCCCGCCTCCTGTGGCAGCCGGCATTGCTATTGCACCCAGAGAGCTGCTAAGCATGCAGATCCCTGTGTGGAACAGCAATCATTTCATCTCTTTCCCTGCCTGCATCTCTGCGAGCAGGGAAGAGATGAAACCTCTGCTCCACTTTGACAGCACTCACCCACCGGAGGTGGAGTGTTTGCTCTGTCTTGGTGGGAGCTATCAAAGCTCCTGCCAAGTCAGAGCAAACAGCTATATCCAAAGGGTGGACACCCTGGGACATAGCAGGAACGGGCCAGGGGGGTGGTGGTTCCCAGGGCCATGTATGGCTCCAGGAGGGGGCAGAGTGACCCTCCTCTTTCTGTTTTTTCATGGGCCAGCCCTGGAGAGGTGGTGGTCCCTGGGGCCATATACGGGCCATGATGGCTACCACAGGGCCCCTCTCCCTCTTTCTTTTAAAATTAAAATGGAATTGGCTTCAGAGAGGTGGTGGTCCTCGAGCCTTGGGTTGGAGTCCGAACGGTCCCCCCTATGTTTTTTTTCAATTTTGGCCACAAAGAGGTGGTGGTCCCTGGGGCCTACGGGGGTCTGCGCAGCTGGCCTACGGGGGTCTGCGCAGCCCCCAGTATGTATTTTTTACAATGTGGATCTCAGGAGGTGGTGGTCCTGGGGGCTCCATGAAGCCCCCCGAGCATAACGAACAAGAGCCCCGGGGAGGTGGTGATCCCCGGGCAGAAAAAATGCCCATGGAGGGGGGCCATGTGCGCCCCCCTCTTCTAATTTAGTAAAGTAGAAATGCCACTGGGACCTGGTCCACCCGGGGGCTTAGTTAAAAACAAGCACTGGAGACTGTGCTTGTTTTTTTGCAGCAAATTTTGTGAATTTGGAGCAACATTTTAAAAAAAAATACTTTTTTGCCCTGCAGCAGTTCCCCTGAATGATGTGATGGCCTGAGCTATGCTCCTGAGCTGTGTATTATATGATCTCAAGTTTTCTCAATATAGATGTTAGGTAGTTTTTTGTTTTTGTTTTACAGACTACGACTCTATTATTCGATTAATTTTATGTTAACCTAATTGATTTGATGGTTTCAAATAGTTTTATTGTGTTTGATATTACATTTTTATGTGCCTTATGGTGGTTTTGCCAATTAAAGATTAAAGGTATGCTTTGTTGTGAATTGTTTGGTGCTGGGGCAGGATAGTAACAGTTCAAATACAACAATATACAAATACAGTCTGTGTGAAAATAATTCTTTCTGGTACCATTGTATATTTGCACATAATGTTTATGGTGTAGTGTCCTTTTTGTGGGCGAGCGCAAAGCGCGGCGTCCATTCTGTAATCTCTCTTTGGGCTTCAAACCACGCCCATGCCACGTCAGTCACTTACATTGGTTCGTGGGCTTGCCTTTTAAAATCCGCTTGCTTTCATTTGTGAAAGGCATGCATACGTCATGCCTTTTCCGGTGTTTAGCCCACCTACACAGCACTGGTAAAGTACCAAAAACATACGAGGCTCGATGTTTTCAGCCTGGGGTCCGGACTACTTTACCGGTTTATTCCACGCAGCGCCATCGTGCTGCATTTTACATAGCGCGATCGCGCTGCGTGTTTTTTTTTTGCTTTACAACGCTAATAGCTCTAACTCGAGCAAATGCGGGACCCGTTGCATTGAAAATGCTTGTTTTAATAGTTTCCTTTCCTGTATTTGGTATATGAACAATGTGGAACTATTAACTAATCTTGAGAAAAACTAAGGGCTCTAGAGTGAGGGGTGCAAGAATGCACCGGTGAATAAACACTGCGGATAAATGTGCTGCATGCTTCACCAGAGCCTTCTGGTGAGAGGGAGCCTGGGGTGAGTAAAGAAATCTTGCTGTGGACAAGTGACACATGCAAATGTGAATGCTGGACATATGTGGGTAGGTGGGTGTGTCACAGGAAGCTGGTGAACTTTCAAAATTGAGGACATATGTAGCTGGACTGTGTTGTACGTGTAAGCAAGAGACTGAAGTGAACCCGACTCTTCTCTTGGATGGCTGTTTGGGAGCACATGACACATTTTGAAGGTCAGTTTTCGATTAAACTAGCTAAACGTTCAAAGATTTTACAAGTAGTTTTGAGGAGGCACTCATAAAACATGTTATCATGTTCATGTTCTGCCAAGCAAGCTCGAACTTTATCGGGTGTACTTAGGTGATTGTTCATCAAGAAAATATGAAAGATTTTGAAGCAGATTCTCTATCTGTGATCAAAACGTCCCTAAAATTGGACTAAACCTTTCATTCTACATTCAGGGTGCGAAATAGGAGACGTCCTCCTGTTAATTTTCAATTTGTTTATAGCTTCTTCCGTCAGTTCTGCCTCCTGCTTTCATACACTATAACTGAAAATCTTATTTTGAAGGGTCATGAAGGCGGAAAAAAAAAGAGTTGCACAGATCCCACAATGTTAGCTGACGCGAGCAGATCTAGTGCTGGGAAGAGACAGCTCTTTAGGCACCGACAACAGAACCAGCACTCAGGTTACAGAGGCTCTTTAAGCTTATACAACAGATATTCCTTCGGTTATACCAACCCCTATGCCTCAGACAGCAGTGGTGATGATAATCGTAATAAGCTGGCAAAGTAATGGCAAGTAACCTCTGCAACAGTGATGAAGCAGAAAAAGAAAGACTAACAAACATTCATATATCATGTATCAAAATTGTATAAGGCAGTGTGGTTTTAGCAAAGAAAATTAATATATGTGGGAAATTGTGCCCACGAGGTAGTTTGCCATTTTTATAAACAAGCTTAATTAATCATGAAGAATTGATAAATGTAGTAATCCGTCATAATTGCAATTGTATTCTATGATTTTCTTGTTGAAACTGTTTTATGCTTATCTTAAATTTAGCAGAGGCTTTGGCCTAGTTGGCTGGTCTCAAATTTAACTGCGTGGTTTTCACTTGTATTAACAAAAACATATTTTTACTTTAAGGTTGTATTTTTCCAGTAGAAATGACTAATACACTTATCTCAAGGTTTTGTGCTAGGTCAGTTTCATCCCCTTTGAAGCAAGGTCAGTTTCTGCAGGTGCAGAGAATAAAGACTCTGATATAGAAAATAATTGGCAAACTTTGTTGCTACTTGTGTTCCAAGGCTCCAAGGACACCTTATGCATAAATGAGTACTAAGAGAAAGACACTATTCATTGGTCAAAAGGAAGCCACCCTATGAACCCTCCAATGGAAGACCCTGAAGAATTTGGAACGTTTCTTACTTAAACCCACCGGACAAAGGGAAGTCAGCCATTTTTTCCTTGATGCCATTTTGAAGCCTGATTCAAGACGCCATTTTAAATGACACTTTGATGCCTTTTCTCTGTCGCAGAGAAAGAGACTTTAAGAATTCTCACCCTAGAGACTTTAACTTTAATTTTGCCCTGTCTTGCCCATGCAGTGACTTTTGCCCCATTCTCCTTGCTGTCGCGAGGAAAACTTGCTTTAACTTTGCCCCTTTGAAATCTGCCCCATCCTGATCGAACCGGTACCTGAAGGACGAAGACTTTTCCTTGAATGCTGATTGTATTTGGTAATTATGAAAGGATAATTGTATTATGCATTGTGTTTTCCTTCTTAGGTACCAACTGCTATTTTGATAGGGCCCAAGCTAGAAGTTTTCTAAATTCATGTTGACTAAATTCGTTTTGCATGAAGCCCCACATGCCAATGCTAATTAGAGGTTGGTTGAGGTATTCATTTGATGCACCATGTTAAATTGAAATCTTGTTATGCTGACCGATGTATGCAATTAGTCAAATTCAGTTACTTATATTAGTGATTTGCATTGCTATAACCGAGTGCATTATAATCCAGATTTTGCGTAGATTGCGTTTCTTCCGTCGCTATGGACAGCTAGTAATGTTTGTATACATATATCATTTGATTTTGAGACTCACCTATATTGTGCTAGCTTTGTTAATATAGGGAAATAAATTCATTAACTTTTAATAAACTGGTGTGGTTATTCATGACTGAAAGGTCATGTTGTCTCAAAATACTGATTGTTAGTGATTCCTAATGTGTTGTTTGATCTATTAATTAAGTATTGGCTATTGATTATACTGTAATGGTTATTGATTATTGATTCAAGTGATCCGACTATTCTTGGATGAGGAGAACCCAACTCGGTTAAAAGGTTCACCGACCTCCGGCGTGTCCAAGTATAAGAAATTTATAAAGACTGGACGCGCTATCAGTAGATGGTAGCAGAGATTGATGGTTTAGCCCTTTGGGACCCCATCCGAACAATAGACGGATTCAAGTTTGAATTTTCTTTGATAAAACAAGTTGGAGAGATGATGATGCCCTAAATCCCCAATGACTTTCCCGGAATCTTGGAGCTTGCGAATGGAGGAAATGGAGGTGTGAGAATGTTTTCGGCGTTTCTAGTGACAGTATGAGTGAAGTTAGGGTTTCGCACTTGCACAGCTTACGCCGCAGATGAATTGTGAAGTTTGTGAGGATTTTAGGGGGTTACCAACTCCAATCAAAAAAATATTTTTAGAGGAGTGATACTCCAAAGTGTGAGAGTAGGGGAGTCGTCGAACTTCACATGTGTGTAGCGCTTTGTGCAGGAAAAATTGTCCATGTGGTTGTTGATGTTGAGACGGGCCCTGCGAGGTCAAGAGACTCCGAAGTATGTTGAAAAGTGTATGAGACACTTGATTGATGTTGTAATCTGTTTGGTTTAATAGGTTGATCTGGCGTGGTCAACGAGTCAGTATGAATATTGAGGAATGAAAGAAAATTTTCGACTTTGAGATTTGACGAATTCTAAGGCGCGCAAGAATAGTTCATTGATCAGTTGAGAGTAAAGTTTGCGGGTCAAATTTTGCTTGTGAAAGTGGGAAACGGAGAAAGATGGAATAACTGCCGAGGCTAGTGAAAAATCCCTAAGGTTTCTGAAGCGATTGTATTACCCTTCCTGTAGTAAACCGACAGATTTGTTTTCTTCTTTTTGGCTAGTGCTCGCGATATATTGCAGAAATTAGTTTTGGGTGAAGCTGAATGAAGGAGGACAAGCAGCGAGACTTTGTCAGCCGCAGTGTGTGGGTGTGACGTCACTAGGAGCTGCGCTGGGATAGGTTGGTTGGTTAGAAGGGTCGCGCACGGATTGGACACAGTCCGTGAAGCGCAATTGGTGGGGAAAGGCAAGCGAAGAGTATTCCAGGAATTAAAGTCACTTATTGATTACATTTTAAGAGAATAAAAGACGGAAAGATGACATTTTTCAAAGCACTTAAGAGTGCCTTGAGGGGAGATGTATATATTAAAGCAAATGTAGGAGAAGAAACACCGCCTCAGGGTACACCAGCTTACATCGTGATTGAAGAAAAGAGTGTCGCACCATGTCTTTGGTTAAAGCAATGGTGCAAATTAGCAGAAAAACATGGAAGTGTAGTGTTCCCTATCCATGGGTCGTTTAATCTAAGAGTTTTGGAGAATCTAAGATTCGCGCTATACGACATGAAAGTACCTCCAAGACCAGCACAGTTTGAAGCATTAGCAATTTGGGAGCAAATGGCTAGAAGGCAACTACAAAAGAAATTTGAGACAAGAGTGAGAAAAGTAGAAAAGACACTAGCGGATGCTACATGGGATAGTACTCAAAAGGTTTGGAGATCAGACATATTGCAGGGAATTAAACTGTTTCCAGCAATTACTGACGAAGCAGAGACGGAAGGAAGGAAAGCTACTTATAAAACAAACAGGCGTCAGTCCAGAGATAGAGAAAACAATAGAAATTTGAAAAGGTCAGACGAATCGGACGATGAGGAGTTCATTCTGCAATTGCTAAATGACCGCCCGCCACCATATGTGGAAAGCGAAAATGGCCCAAGCACTAGTACTGCCCCTCCCGAACCAGTACAGGGTATTGTAACACTGAATTTGAGAATATCGCAGAGGCAAGGTAGTCCCGATATGCCTTTTACACCAGAAATACCACAAGTTCAGAGAAAATATCCCGACATGGCGAAATTGAAACCTGTCAATGATTATCAGCCACAGGTTCAGAGGCGCTATTGTGATGAGCATAATTTGGAAATGACTTCTAGTTTAATGGCGCAGGGAGGACAGAACTACCAAGGACCGACATTGATTCAACCTGAATCAACACAAATTTTGATGCCTCAAAAGCAGATGCAAAAGTGCCGAAGTACATTAGAATAGCAGAAAACCAGTTAGACATACCAGCAATGATGAACCATAATGTGGGAATTAACATACCACAGAATTCGGGGAACAGACAGAATCCGGATGCAATATCTTTGCCTATCACTGTAGGCCCGCCAGTGCCATTGTATGTACAGGCAAAGCTGAATGTATGTGACCAAGGGGTAATGACACAAAATGATACAGGAAGGAGATGCATAGAAAATACTCCAGAAACGACTCCGGTAGGAACACTGCCAAATAGATCTTGGTCTTTGTTGGAATTTAGTCCAATTCCAGCTTGTGCTCCGTCAACTGTGGTAAGGTCAGGTCCACCACTAATAGTACCGCTAACCTCAAAAACAGAAGTGCTACAGAAACCATCAGTAGCAGTAGACGTAAGTGCCACATTAATGGGACTGAATGCACAACAGTTAACACAATGGTTGAACAGCCTGAACTCTCCACAGAGTACACCTAGCGGGAAAGGAGAAGAATATTTGAATAGAATAAGATTGGGCATGGAAGCAGATGAACTAGTAGAGGGAACGATGGGTCTGAACAGGTTAGAATCATACACAGAAGAAGAGCTGAGATACATGTGCCCTAGAATTACAAGAGAAGTAAGCAGCATACATAAGAAGTTACAAGAAATTGCAGACAGAAACAAAGTCGACATAGGTAAAACCAAACACTTGAGCAGAAGTTACAGGTTAGACTTTGAGACAAAAGATTTTGAACACATGAGATCTGCAGGAATGAAAACACACCTTAAAGAGATACTGCAAAGCGCGCAGGTTTGGAAATGTTTAGACAAATGGGAGAGCAGGTGGGTTAAGAAAAAGGACAAGAAGAAAGAAAGTACCCCAGAATGATGATCTGATAACCATGTAACCAATGAGAGAAACGGCAGGGGGAAAACTTGTCCATGTACCATGGGACAGGTGCGATATTCAATCCTTTATGGATGATTACCCTAAGTTAAGAGAGAAACCGATCGAATGGTATCAACAAACAGATAGATTTGTGAAACTCGCAAAATGTCTTTGGGAAGACCTGAATACTTTATTCGAAATTGTGGTTCCGGCAGATTTGTGGGAAGATTGTAAAAGGGCTGTAGGTTGGCCAACAAGTGAACCAGAAAGAGATAGGGACACAGGTGCACCATCGCCTACGGTAATGAGTTTATACCATAAGGTGATTGAGCATTTGAAAACAAAGGTTGCGTCGAAAAATGTGGATTGGCAGAGGATTGACAGAACAGTACAAGAAGTTAAAGATTCGAAACATGCATACTATGAGAGATTGTTGAAAGCATTTAAAAATTACAGTGGCACGGAAACGACTGAGGCAAAGGACATGCTCCATTTTGTGTTCAGATTTGTGGAAGGATTGAGACCCGAAATCAGCCAGATGATTAAAATGCATTTGATTTGTTGGCACTCAAAATCGATCGATGAAGTGTTGAACTATGCAAAATACTGTAGTGATGAGATTGAGACAAAACAGAAAAGGTTGAAGGAAAAAGTGATGGTGATGCAGATTTGAGCAGCTCAGACAGGTTTGCAAGGTTTGCAACAACAGTTGCCGCAGCAGAAACAGCAGGGAAATGCTATGTTTCAGCCACAGATGAGAGGCAGAGGCCGAGGAGGTTTAGTGAATAATGGTCGTGATTTAAATACGGTTGTGATTCCAAATGGTATACAGGCAATGAAGAAGGTGATGCCATGTCACACGTGCGGAATCGTCGGGCATTGGAAACGGGAGTGCCCAATGATGGTGCAGGAAGGTGTAGGTCAGCAAAACAAAGATGTCAATACATTTTAGAATATGAGAGGACCGAAATTGAGAGGTCCAAATCCAAATTTCCAAAATAATGTGAATCAGACGCTGGGTCTAGATCCCATACAACCACAGCAGGTGCAAATGCCCCGTGTGCAAATGGCACAGTTGCAGCCAATGCAACAGCAGTTTCCTATGGCACCTAATCAGCAAATGCAAATACCCTTAGCACCAATGAATCAGCAACAAGTAATGCTTCCTCAACAGGTCACGGGTCAAGGAATGAATCAAAATGACACAGTACACCAATTCCCGTTACACAGTGAGAATGGAATAAACGATGTATGGGAGAGTGAAAGTTCAGATGAGGAGGGAAATTGTATGCTTGCAGCATCTCTGGAAGTTGATCAAAAGGGACTGTATGTGGAAGGAAGAGTTATGGGTCACAGCGTTTCATTCTTGGTTGACACAGGAGCTACACGCTCTACAGTCAGAAGTATCAAAGTACCAAATTTGCCACTTTCAGGGAGAACAGTTCAAGTAGTGGGAGTAGCAAATAGGTATCTGACAAACCCAATCACAGATCCAGTGCAAGTCAGAATTGGTAACTTTCAAGGGTCACATAAATTTGTGGTGTGTGACTCAAGTCCGATATCCCCATTAGGGAGAGATTTAGGGGCATATTTATACTTTTTGACGCAAAACTGCGCTAACGCAGTTTTGCGTCAAAAAAATTTGCGCCGGCTAACGCCATTCTGAAGCACCATGCAGGCGCCGTATTTATTCAATGGCGTTAGCCGGCGTTAGCCGCCGGCGCTGCCTGTTGTGCATGAAAAAAAACAACGTACACCAGGCAGCGCTGGCGTAGGGGGATATGGAGCTTGGGCGCCAAAAAATGGGGCAAGTCAGGCTGAGGCAAATTTTTCGCCTCAACCCGATTTGCGCCATTTTTTTCGACTCCCAACCCCCATTGAAATGACTCCTGTCTTAGCAAAGACAGGAGTCATGCCCCCTTGCCCAATGGCCATGCCCAGGGGACTTATGTCCCCTGGGCATGGCCATTGGGCATAGTGGCATGTAGGGGGCATGTAGTGGCATCAGGCCCCACTATGCCACAAAAAATAAAAATAAAATACTTACCCCAACTTACCTTAATGTCCCTGGGATGGGTCCCTCCAGCCTTGGGTGTCCTCCTGCGGTGGGCAAGGGTGGCAGGGGATGTCCCTGGGGGCTTGGGAGGGCACCTCTGGGCTCCTTCCGAGCCCACAGGCCTCTTAACGCCTGCCCTGACCAGGCGCTAAAAAACGGAGCAAAAGCGGCCGGACGTCATTTTTTTTGACCCGCCCACTCCCGGGCGTGAATTTTGCCCGGGAGTGTAAATACGGCGCACATGCCTCGGAGTAAATTTTTTAGACGGGAACGCCTACCTTGCATGTAATTAACGCAAAGTAGGTGTCCACGCTAAAAAATGACGCAAACTCCATGGACTTTGGCGCTAGACGCGTCTAACGCCAAAGTATAAATATGGAGTTAGTTTTGCATCGGAATTGCGTAAAAAAAAAACAACGCAATTCCGGCGCAAACAGAGTATGAATATGCCCCTTATTGTGCAAATTGGGATGCTCGATTATGTGCTCAAATGATGGAATTAAAATTCAGACAAACAGTGATGAGGAAGAAGAGGACAGTTTAGGAGGGGACGAAGTGGAAACTGTCGATGAAGAGTATCCCCTGATTACTCGTTATCCAATGCTCACTGAAGCAGATATTCCTGCTGAGTTACAGGAAACAGTTGAAAAAGAAGTGCGTGATATGACAGGGAAAGAGGTAGGATTGGTCAAAGGAGCAGAACCAGTGAAAGTGACTGTAAAACCCAATGTAAATTTTCCTCAGACTCTGCAATACCATATGTCACAAGACACTCTCATGAAAGTCTCCCAACTCATTGACGAGTTTGTAAAACAGGGAGTACTGAGAGAAGTACTAAGTAGTCCATGTAATTCACCAATCATGGGACTAATGAAACCGAGTGGAAAGGTCTGAATTGTTCCGGATTTGAGAAAAATAAATGACATAATAGTCAAATGTTGTCCCGTGGTACCAAATCCAGCTGTGATAATGTTTCAAATTCCCTATGATGCAGAGTGGTTCTCAGTTATCGACTTGTCACAAGCATTCTTTTCTGTGCCTCTTCATGAGGACAGCCAATTTCTCTTTTGCTTCAAATTCTTGGACAGAGTCTACAGTTGGTGTCGAATTCCTCAAGGGTTTTCGGAGTCACCATCAATTTTCAATCAGATTCTAAAGAAAGATTTGGAATCATTGGAATTACCATTTGAATCAACCTTAGTACAGTATATTGACGATTTACTGATCGCATCCAAGACAGAGAATGACTGTACAGTTGACACTATTGCCCTATTGAACCATTTGGAAGGAATGGAAACAAAGTGTCTCCTTCAAAATTACAGTTCTGCCAGAAGAAAGTGAAATATTTGGGTCATCAGATAGAGAAAGGGTCGAGAAGAATCATGAAAGAAAGGATAACAAGTGTACTTCAAATGAGTCCACCCAAAACGAGGAGAGAGGTGAGAAAGTTTTGGGGAATGGTGAGCTACTGTCGCCAATGGATTCCCAATTTCTCAACGCTAGCCAAACCTTTACTGAAACTGACCCAGAAAGATGCGCAGGATGAAATAGTGTTGAAAAGAGATGAAATGGATGCTTTTATTGAATTAAAGGAATGTATGTGCAGAGCTCCAGCTTTAGGTATGCCTGATTACACAAAACCTTTCACATTGTTTTGTCATGAACGTGATGCATGTTCTTGTCTGTCTTGACACAAGCCCATGGTGGCGTAAACAGACCAGAAGCATATTTTTCAGCTACTTTGGATCCAGTCGCAGCAGCCTTACCAGGGTGCTTGCATGCTGTAGCAGCAGTTGGTATAAGCCTAAATCAGAGTGAAGGAATAGTGATGGGACATCCTTTAACAGTTATGGTCCCTCACTCAGTCGAAATACTTTTGACACGTTCCCGAACACAGCACATGACCGGTGCTAGGCTTACAAGGTACGAGACAATAATTTTGGGATCACCAAATGTACAATTGAAAAGGTGCACCACGTTGAACCCAGCAACTTTGTTTCTCAGTGAAAATGTCAAAATTGAGAACGCCGAAGACATCGAGCACGATTGTCTTCAAGTGACTGAATTTTGTACTAAGCCAAGACCTGATATCAAAGACACCCGATCGGAAGAAAATGATCAAATTATTTTTGTTGATGGTTCATGTTTGAGAGATGCACTAGGAATATTGAAAGCAGGATATGCTGTATGTACAATAACCAGTGTTCTGGAAGCATCTTGGCTTCAGGGAGTTTACTTTGCACACGTAGCGAAACTAGTAGCCCTTACTAGAGCTTGCCAACTTTCCGCATTAATGAAAGTCACCATTTACACTGACAGTCAGTACGGATTTGGAATAGTGCATGATTTTGGACAATTGTGGTCACAGAGAGCCTTCATGACCTCTTCAGGATCGCCAGTGAAAAATGGTGAAAGAATAAGAGAATTGTTACATGCTATCCAGTTACCAGGAGAAGTAGCAGTGGTAAAATGCAGTGCACACTCGAAATCACAAGACTTTGTTTCTTTGGGAAACGGATATGCAGATCAAGTCGCAAGGTTTTGCGCATTGAACTGTATATTGCTCAGAGACGAATGGAACTTGATAAATGAGCCAGAACTTGAACCAAGTGAAGCCTTTGCTCTAAAAGTTGTAGATACAATCGAAGAATTGAAATTCCTACAAAATAATGTCAGTAAGGATGAGAAACTCTCATGGAGCAAACTACAATGCATAAAGAAACCAGATGATTTGTGGGTTTCAAGTGAAGGGAGATTGTTTCTGCCAGACAGTCTTTTGACACAATTAGCCAGGTTGTATCATGGACAAGCCCACCTTGGAAGGGATGCCATGATTAGGCTATTCAAAATTGATTGGTTTAATCCCAAATTCCGTCAAGTTGCTGAAGCAGTTTGCCATTGTTGCGTCATTTACCAACAAATGAACGCAGGGAAGGGAACAGTAGTAAATTTGAGCCACATTGGAAGAGCAGGTGGGCCATTCAGCAGGATGCAAATGGATTTCATTGAGATGCCTATGCATGCAGGCTTGAAGTATGTGTTGGTGATTGTGTGTATTTTTAGTCACTGGATTGAAGCATACCCTACATGCAGAAATGACAGTCTCACACTTGCAAAACTGCTCTTGAGAGAACTAATACCACGTTTCGGATTCCCGATCTCTTTAGAATCAGATGGGGGAAGTCACTTCAATAACGAAGTAATCAAATTACTGTGTGCAGCACTGAACATTGAACAAAAATTACATTGTAGCTACCGCCCTGAAGCATCAGGACTAGTGGAGCAAATTAATGGCACGCTGAAATCAAGGATGGCGAAAATATGCGCATCCACAAACTTGAAATGGCCTGATGCGTTGCCTTTGATGTTAATGTCAATGAGAAACACACCTGATAGAAAAAGTGGACTATCGCCGCATGAAATCCTCATGGGCAGAGCCATGAGACTTCCAGCAGTTCCTGCAAATGCACTTGTAAATATTACCGATGATGTGGTATTGGACTACTGCAAAGGTCTGGCTGATGTGGTCCGCTCTTTTTCTCACCAGGTGGAGGTAACCACCTTGCCACCGATCCAAGGTCCAGGACACGCCCTGAAAGCAGGTGACTGGGTCGTGATAAAGAAACATGTGAGGAAGTCGTGTCTGGAACCCCGTTGGAAAGGACCTTTCCAAGTGATTCTGACAGCTACCACTGCTGTGAAGTGTGCGGGAGTTCCCAACTGGATTCACACCAGTCACACGAAAAGGGTGACGTGTCCTACAGAAGAGGAAATTGAAGCGCTGAAGTTACCAGCAACTGACAGGAAAGTACCAGGCACTGAGACAGAACAAAGAGAGCCTGAAAGCGAACAAGCAGAAATCGAGACAGAAGAGATATTTTCTGAGGAAGACGCAGTCGATCCTTTTGAGGACAACAGAGAAGAAGTTTCAGGAAGCGACAAAGATCCTGAAGGTGATGCAGATCCTGTCACAGGTGAAGAAGGAGGAGAGCCTAATAAGAGGAGGGCTTTCCCAGAAGCAGACGATACAGGAAAAGAAAGAGAAAACCTGATTGACCTCCTAGGGGAAGGAGACAAGACAGAACAGAGTGAAATCGTTCAAATTCTTCCAGAACCGGTTGCAGGTCCATCAGGTGAAAGCAGCGCGAAACGAAGACAAAGCATATCACCAGTGAAATCAAAGACTAAAGAAATATTAAAAGAGAATGAAGGGCCAAAACTGAAAGAGAAAAAAAAAGAAGTGTCTATCGTAATAACAACACTGAGTGAAGAAAAAGACACAGCCAAAGAACAGGACATAAGCGAAAGAGAATCAAAAGGAGATGCAAAATTGAAAAGGAAAAGAATACCGAGCAGAAGATATTCCGGTACAGAAAGGGCATACACAGCCACTAACGATTGGACAGATGAATTTCTATCTCTCAGTCTTGAAAACGAAGAAGCAGAACGATACTTTGGTACTTGAAAAGTTAAATTCCATGAACATTACCGAATAAGACATTGACAACCTGATTGACCTTTGAACTGGATAAGACATTGCTAACTTGATTGACTTTGAAACCAATTTTGAGACAAAGCTGCTAAACCGATAAGAGACTAAGCTGCTAAAGAAAACCGTGTGAACATTGAACTCATTCAGCTTTACATATATATATATAGATTTGCAGATATATATATATCTGCAAATCTGATTTGATAAGGTGTCTTCAACTTTCTGATTCTATATAGATCATGCCAGGCAGTACTACAAAAGGACATAAAATGAAATGTTGTAAATACATGTGTATAGGTCTAATAACTGCATGTGTACTAATAATTATAGCAATAGTTTTTGGAATGCATGGAAAGAATGAAAGAGACGCGAATGATGCTTCTACTTCTAAAACTCCTACTAAATTAACTCCTTTGCAGAAACTCAAACAAGACGAGAAATATTTACACAACAAGAAAGAGCTCTCCTCTAACGTCTTCTATCGCTTGCTGAATGAGTATGTTGAGACAATGGATTCGAAAGATTGTTATGTGTGCACACAAATACCTACCTCAGTAGTAGAAGGAGTGACATTTCATAGCATGCCTCTTATGTATGGAATTTCATGTAGTTTGTTACTAACCAGATTCTATAACCAGGAGTATATTCAAGACTTTTATTCCAATCAGGACGTCGTATTTCCATATATCCCCATAATTGAATATTTGAGTAAAACAGCAAGAGACTATTATATAAAATTAGTTAGAGGTTTCTTTGAACCACTGTAGTCCACGCTCATAGAGACAACCTTACATGCTTACTTTCACCCGTAGAAAAGAGTTTTTTAGATCACACTGAAGATAGAAGGAAAATGGTAAAGGAAAAAATAGAGAGGGAATTACACAAAAGAACGTCTGTAGATAACTATGCCTTTGCCGCAATAAAGACACAAGGGAAATTAGCTTTAGATGCATTACATATAGGGAAACTTTGTGTATATAGACCTAAATCATATTATGACACAATCTTTGTGGGAACGAGTGAATGTAAACATACGTTTTAGTTTCAAGCTAAATGGACGTTCATGCTAAATGGACAAGACCCAGTTATTCCAGGGGTATATTATATTTGTGGACTTAATGCCTATTATCGTCTTCCTAAAGGATGGTATGGGATGTGTTATTTGGGAATAGTATTTCCAAAGATTTATCAACTGGATGACTTAAAGAAGTTTCCAAAGCTGTCTGAATCACATCGCATTCAGAAAAGGGAGACAGCTTCTGGTGTGGTAGGAGATATATTTGGAGCGATGATTCCTTCAGTAGGAGTCATATTGAATTCAATCAAATATGAAAGTTTTCTACTATTGTGGATAACATGCTGCCAAAATTCTCAGGAGCCATAATCCTTATTGATGCTGAACTTGCTGCAGAAAGAGCTATGACTCTTCAAAATCGGCTTGCTTTAGACATTCTTTTAGCAAAGAATGAAGGCGTTTGCAAAATGCTTAGCGCACGTCACTGTTGTTCTTATATTCCGGACAACAGTGGGCAAATTAGGAAAATGCTTACAAATTTATCTAACGAGAGTGCAGATTTGAAAGAATTGAAGGAACCAGGAGTATGGGAAAAGGTTGGAAAAGGATTTGCTTCCGTGGGAAATTAGCTCAGCAACATTTGGAACGGAATATTACTGAAAATAGTAAAAGGAATATTAATAATATTAATTTGCTTATTAGGTATTTGGGGAATATGGAAAGCTATTAAAATATTGAAATCAAGAAGCAAGAGGAGAAGAGAAGAGAAAGAACAAAATAAAATAGTAGAAATATACAGAGAAAAATCAAAGGGAACAAAAAGGAAGAGGGAATTGACTGAAGTGCCAAATTACTAAAACAGAATTTTAATTAAATAAAATTTGTGGTGGAAGATTTGATGTGATGACATAATTAGTCATCAGAGGAGGGATTGATGAAGCAGAAAAAGAAAGACTAACAAATATTCCTATATCATGTATCAAAATTGTATAAGGCAGTGTGGTTTTAGCAAAGAAAATTAATATATGTGGGAAATGGTGCCCACGAGGTAGTTCGCCATTATTATAAACAAGCTTAATTAATCATGAAGAATCGATAAATGTAGTAATCCGTCATAATTGCAATTGTATTCTATGATTTTCTTGTTGAAATTGTTTTATGCTTAGCTTAAATTTAGCAGAAGCTTTGGCCTAGTTGCCTGGTCTCAAATTTAACTGCGTGCTTTTCACTTGTATTAACAAAAACATATTTTTACTTTAAGGTTGTATTTTTCTAGTAGAAATGACTAATACACTTATCTCAAGGTTTCGTGCTAGGCTAGTTTCATCCCCTTTGAAGCAAGGTCAGTTTCTGCAGGTGCAGGCAATAAAGACTCTGATATAGAAAATAATTGGCAAACTTTGTTGCTACTTGTGTTCCAAGGCTCCAAGGACACCTTATGCATAAATGAGTACTAAGAGAAAGACACTATTCATTGGTCAAAAGGAAGCCACCCTATGAACCCTCCAATGGAAGACCCTGAAGAATTTGGAACGTTTCTTACTTAAACCCACCGGACAAAGGGAAGTCAGCCATTTTTCCCTTGATGCCATTTTGAAACCTGATTCAAGACGCCATTTTAAATGACACTTTGATGCCTTTTCTCTGTCGCAGAGAAAGAGACTTTAAGAATTCTCACCCTAGAGACTTTAACTTTAATTTTGCCCCGTCTTGCCCATGTAGTGACTTTTGCCCCATTCTCCTTGCTGTCGCAAGGAAAACTTGCTTTAACTTTGCCCCTTTGAAATCTGCCTCATGCTGATCGAACCGGTACCTGAAGGACGAAGACTTTTCCTTGAATGCTGATTGTATTTGGTAATTATGAAAGGATAATTGTATTATGCATTGTGTTTTCCTTCTTAGGTACCAACTGCTTATTTTGATAGGGCCCAAGCTAGAAGTTTTCTAAATTCATGTTGACTAAATTCGTTTTGCATGAAGCCCCACATGCCAATGCTAATTAGAGGTTGGTTGAGGTATTCATTCGATGCACCATGTTAAATTCAGTTACTTATATTAGTGATTTGCATTGCTATAACCGAGTGCATTATAATCCAGATTTTGCATAGATTGTGTTTCTTCCGTCGCTATGGACAGCTAGTAATGTTCGTATACGTATATCATTTGATTTTGAGACTCACCTATATTGTGCTAGCTTTGTTAATATAGGGAAATAAATTAATTAACTTTTAATAAACTGGTGTGCTTATTCATGACTGAAAGGTCATGGTGTGTCAAAATACTGATTGTTATTGATTCCTAATGTGTTGTTTGATCTATTAATTAAGTATTGGGTATTGATTATAATGGTTATTGATTATTGATTCAAGTGATCCGACTATTCTTGGATGAGGAGAACCCAACTAGGTTAAAAGGTTCACCGACCTACGGCGTGTCCAAGTATAAGAAATTTATAAAGACTGGACGCGCTATCAACAGTCAGAAAGAAACAGTCATAACTGCAAGATCTTCATGTTTATAACCAAGGAAATAACATTAGCAAAAAGCTAACCCAACACATAATAATTCACTCTGATATCCATTTTAAAAAGGTAGACCAATGCATTTATTTTCTCTCAGACATCAGTTCATCATTTTTAAAAGTATACACATTTTGCTTACGTACCACTTTTCAGCTTCAGTTAAAAAAACTGATTTTTCCTGACTCATTAGCTTGACATTAAAATCCATGTTGTTTTCTGAAGTACCTGTGTTTGATCTTTTTCACTGTGTACTCATATTTACCAAAACAGGTTCTGCCTCACATGGCTGCAATCATCCTGGTCGCCATGACATGCCAGGGATGCCCTGTATATAGCAGGGATCTGACTGGCTGTGAGGGTTAGCCACCAGATGGCCTCAGAGGTTACCTGATACCAAAGATGCACACCTTATGTCATGGATACATACCTTATACAAGTGGTTCACAAATGTTTGACTTCTGTGGAGCCCTACATTATCCTTACTGGAACTCAGGGTCCCCCACTCTATAATTAATGGAATCCGGGGATGTAGAACGCTGGCCTGGCTTATAGTGAGTACCTAATGGTACTTACACCTGTGCCAGGTCCAGTTATCCCTTATTAGTAGAATAGAGGTGTTTCTAGCAGCTTAGGCTGATAGAGCTAGCTATAGCAGAGCAGCTTAGGCTGAACTAGGAGACATGCAAAGCTCCTACTATACCACTTATATCATATAGGTACTATACCATAAGAAAGACAATACTCAGAGTTAATAAAAATAAAGGTACTTTATTTTAGTGACAATGTGCCAAAAATATCTCAGCAGATATGCTCCCTTAGGAAGTAAATAAAATACACAAAATATACACACAAACCAAAATCAGGTAAGTAAAACAGTCATAAAGTAGTGCAAACACGGTAGAATACAATAGGATGCAATAGGCCTAGGGGCAACACAAACCATACACTAAGAAAGTGGAATGCAAACCATGAATGGACCCCTAGGCTAGTGTAGTGTGTAGAGGGTCGCTGGGAGTGTAAGAAAACACTAAGGGCCATATTTATACTTTTCGACGCACAACTGCGCCAACGCAGTTGTGCGTCAAAAAATCTAACGCCGGCTAACGCCATTCTGAAGCGCCATGCGGGTGCCGTATTTATTCAATGACGTTAGCCGGCGTTAGCCGGCGGCGCTGCCTGGTGTGCGTACAAAAAAATAACGTACACCAGGCAGCGCCGGCGTAGGGGAATATGGAGCTTGGGCGCCAAAAAATGGGGCAAGTCAGGCTGAGGCAAAAATATCGCCTCAACCCGATTTGCGCCATTTTTTTCGACTCCCAACCCCCATTGAAATGACTCCTGTCTTAGCAAAGACAGGAGTCATGCCCCCTTGCCCAATGGCCATGCCCAGGGGACTTCTGTCCCCTGGGCATGGTCATTGGGCATAGTGGCATGTAGGGGGGCCCAAATCAGGCCCCCCTATGCCACAAAAAAAAAAAAATACTTACCTGAACTTACCTTATGTTCCCTGGGATGGGTCCCTTCATCCTTAGGCGTCCTCCTGGGGTGGGCAAGGGTGACAGGGGGGGTCCCTGGGGGCATGGGAGGGCACCTCTGGGCTCCTTCCGAGCCCACAGGTCCCTTAACGCCTGCCCTGACCAGGCTCTAAAAAACGACGCAAAAGCGGCTGGACGTCATTTCTATTTTGACCCGCCCACTCCCGGGCGTGATTTTTGCCCGGGAGTGTAAATACGGCGCACATGCCTCGGAGTCACTTTTTTAGACGGGAACGCCTACCTTGCATATCATTAACGCAAAGTAGGTGTCCACGCTAAAAAATGACGCAAACTCCATGGACTTTGGCACTAGACGCGTCTAACGCCAAAGTATAAATATGGAGTTAGTTTTGCGTCGGAATTGCGTAAAAAAAAACGACGCAATTCCGGCGCAAACAGAGTATAAATATGCCCCTAAGGGTGTCCAAGATACCCCACCCCAAGACCCTGAAAAGTAGGAGTAAAGTGCTACTACTTCCCCAGAAACACACTGTAGTTGTGATAGAGGACTTTGCAAAGACCACAAAAGACTGCAAAGCACTGAAGACGGATTCCTGGACCTAAAGACCTGCAAAGGAAGGGGACCAAGTCCAAGAGTCGGGAAAGTGTCCGGGGGGGGCAGGAGCCATCCTCTGGATGGAAGAAGCTGAAGATTCTGCAACAACGAAAGGTGCTAGAAACTTTTCCTTCGTGCAGAAGATGTCCCACAGAGTGCTGGAGGATGCAGAGTTGTTTCCTTGGCAAAAAACTGCAAACAAGCCTTGCTAGCTGCAAGAGTCGCAGTTAAAGAAAAAGGGTGCTGCCCGGGCCCAGGAAGGACCAGGATGTCACCACTTGGGAGAGGAGACAGAGGGGGCCCTCAGCAATGTAGAGAGCCCACACACAAGAAGGTAGCACCCACAGAAGCACTTGAACATGGGTTCAAGAAGACTGAGCATGGCGGTCATCTCAACACTACAAAAGATGGTCCCACGAAGCCAGAGGTCAACTCAGGGAGTTGAGCAATGCAGGACAGAGTGCTAGGGACCTGGGCTTGGCTGTGCACAAAGGATCCCTTGCAAAAGTGCACAGAAGCCCTAGCAGCTGCAGTTCACCCGGTGCACGGAATTACTGTCTGGAGAAGGGAGGCAAGGACTTACCTCCTCCAAATTTGGACAGTTGGACCACTGGACAGTCTGGTTCACTTGGGTCCACCACCTGTATTCCAGGGGCCATGCTCATCAAAATGAGAGGGGTCCCAGCGTACCGGTGATGCTGAGGTTTGGTGCCTGCTGAAGCAGGTGGAAGATTCCGTCAACCCACAGGAGATTTCTTCATGGCTTCCAGTGCAGGAGGAAGGCAGGCAGCCCCCAAAGCATGCACCACCAGGAAACAGTTGAGAAAGCCGGCAGGATTAGACGCTAAAATGTCGCTGGTAGTCTTCTTGCTACTTTGTTGCAGTTTTGCAGGCGTCCCACAGCAGTCAGCCTCGATCCATGGCAGAAGTCAAAGAGAGAGGTGCAGAGGAACTCTGGTGAATTCTTGCAAGTCGTTATCTGAGGAAAAGCCCACAGGAGAGACCCTAAATAGCTCTCAGAGGAGGATTGGCCACCTAGTCAGGTAAGCACCTATCAGGAGGGGTCTCTGACGTCACCTTCTGGCACTGGCCACTCAGAGGCCTCCAAAGTGCCCTCACATCTCTGGATTCAAGATGGCAGATGTCTGAAACACACTGGAGGAGCTCTGGGCACCACCCCTGGGGTGGTGATGGACAGGGGAGTGGTCACTCTCCTTTCTTCTGTCCAGTTTCGCGCCAGAGCAGGGACTGGGGATTCCCTAAACTGGTGTAGACTGGCTTATGCAAGGAGGGCACCATCTGTGCCCTTCAAAGCATTTCCAGAGACTGGTAGAGGCTACTCCTCCCCAGCCCTTAACACCTATTTCCAAAGGGAGAGGGTGTAACACCCTCTCTCAGAGGAAATTCTTTGTTATGCCTTCCTGGGACTGGGCTGCCAAGACCCCAGGAGAGCAGAAGCCTGTCTGTGGGTTGGCAGCAGCGGTAGCGGCAGAGAAAACCCCAGAGAGCTGGTTTGGCAGTACCCGGGGTCCATTGTGGAGCCCCGGGGATGAATGAGATTGGCACCTCAATACCAGATTTGGCATGGGAGACAATTCCATGATCTTAGACATGTTACATGGTCATATTTGGAGTTACCATGGTGAAGCTACAGATAGGTAGTGACCTATATGTAGTGCTCGCGTGTAATGGTGCCCCGCACTAACATAGTCGTGGGAAATGGCCCTGAACTATGTGGGGCACCTTTGCTAGTGCATGGGTGCCCTCACACTTAGTAATTTGCACCTAACCTTCACTAAGTGTAAGTTAGACATGTAGGTGACTTATAAGTTACTTAAGTGCAGTGTAAAATGGCAGTGAAATAATGTGTGAGTTATTTCACTCAGGCTGCAGTGGCAGTCCTGTGTAAGATTTGTCTGAGCTCCCTATGGGTGGCAAAAGAAATGCTGCAGCCCATAGGGATCTCCTGGAACCCCAATACCCTGGGTACCTGGGTACCATATACTAGGGAATTATAAGGGTGTTCCAGTGTGCCAATTAGAATTGGTGAAAGTGGTCACTAGCCTATAGTGACAATTTTAAAGGCAGAGAGAGAATAAGCACTGAGGTTCTGATTAGCAGAGCCTCAGTGACACAGTTAGTCACTACACAGGTACACACATTTGGGCCACAAACTATGAGCACTGGGGTCCTGGCTAGCAGGATCCCAGTGAGACAGGCAAAAACAAACTCACATACATGTAAAAATGGGGGTAACATGCCAGGCAAGTTGGTACTTTCCTACAGGGGACCCCCCCAACCGAGTCATTACCGGAAGCTGGAGACCCTGGACTAAACATGGTTGATGATTTGAAATGCAAAACAAGAAACAAAAAATACAGAAACAAGCATTTATCAAACACACACACAAATGATTACACATTTTATTTAATTTGCAAACAAATATAAATCCAAAAAATAAAATGTAATTTCAATAAGGAGTTTGGGGCTTTTCTAAATTCATTTGAAGCCACACATCAGCCATACTATTTTCTGTCTGACGCACTTGGACTGCTCCCACAAATCAATTTGAAGGTATTCAAAGTATTTTTTTAAATTTTCAATTGTCCATTTAGATACTTTATTTACACACACTTTATTAATCTGTTAATATTATTTAATTTCTAAGCAGTTGTGGACCCCCTGAGGAGGCTTCTCAGACCCCCAGGGGTCCCCGGATCACAGGTTGGGAACCACTGCCTTATGCCACAGACGGTTTCTTGTTGGCGTGCATGCGCACTGCACACCAAGGATGGGCATCCCAAGACACTGGTGTCCAATAATTCTCATGAGGGAATAGAGTAGTGATGGAACAGAGTAGGGTCCGTATGTAGCTCCTGGTTGAGAGCTATTGGGATGCTTCACGCTCTGTCCTCTAAGCAGAATGTGTCAGAATTGTTAGAAAAATTCTCCTCCTACTGATAGATGCAGAAAAAATCACCACATCAAACAGCTTTTAAACATGATCGTGTAAATGCAACTTGGCTACAGACGATAGCTCTATATTATTTTAGAAAGTCTTGGTTTGGACCACGGTAGGTGCTTATAAAATATATTCGTTGTGCCCAGACCCTCACTGGGTGCTTTAACTCACTAAGCAATCTCGATAACAGAAGACCTGTAAAGAGGTTTGCAGCCCAGACTGTAACAGCAGAAAGGTAAAGGAGGATAGAATAGCACATTACAGCTCAAGCACACGAACAGCTGCTAGAAGCTACCAAAACATATATATATATATATTTTAGGTACCGTGCAATTGTAAACAGATACTTCTTTGACATTGAAATGCTGGACCCACCTTAACGTTGTCTTGAAAAGTCTTTGTCTGGATGTCTACTTTCTTGGGTTGCAGATAGACAGATGCCACCTGCTTATTTTTGGTACTAAGAATATTGTACTGAACGGACTCTCAGGTTAGAAATCTCAGAACAGGGGAGTAGGGGCTAGTGATGTGGAAGGTCTTCTCAGTACTAACCCTGCTAAGTTACGGTGAAAAGATGTACTTTGGGCTCCTGGTAGATTTGCCTCAAGCAGAGTATGTTTCTTTCTGACTGTTGATACATGAAAAAATCGAAGAAAAGGTTATATGAAAATTAAGATCTCTTACTTATCACTAACCCAGCACATAGATCGCAGAGCTAATTATAAATAGTAAATGTCAATACTTTTGCTTTGTAAGAATAACTTATCTATCTATCTATCTATCTATCTATCTATCTATCTATCTATCTATCTATCTATCTATCTATCTATCTATCTATCTATCTATCTATCCATCCATCTCATTAATGAATCCTCATAAAACGTTTGAAAAAAGTTAATTCACCTCAGCTCCTTCCTGGAAAAACTATTCAGATTTAATATGGTGTGCAGCACTGTGCCAAATTAGGGAGCGTCGCGCACCATCATTGTCAAAATGCAGTGATGTGCCGTATTTACTAGAATACGGCGCACGCCTGTGCTCCCCCTTGCGCCAGCGCTAAATTTGCTGCTGTGCGTCAGCGCAGCAACCCATGCACCATAGTGCAAGGATGGCTGCATTGAGGGGGAGGTCATTTTTGTGCAGGAAGGAACACTTTCCTGCACAAAAACAATCCAAAATGGCGATTTGCTCTTTCTATGTATACTGCAAAATGCAGCACACATAGAAAGAGCAAAAAATGAGGAGAAATGAAAGCAGTTCTCCTTGTTGCCCCATGCTAACACCACCCCTAGGGTGATGTTAGATGTTGGTGCTGCCTCATGTTTACGAAAACTCATAAATCTGAGGCAGCATCAAAATGCAATGGGTGTTGCTATGGCACACCCACAGCAACAACCATTGAACGCCCCTTCTGCACAAAGTGCTGCGTGTAAAGGGGCCGTATTTACAAGGAAAAGTGATGCTCTGGTGACGCTAGGGGCTCCTAAATATGCCCCATTGTTTTCCTATGGCAATTCCCTTAGGAAAACGTAGAAAGAAATACAGAAAACACAACTGAATGGAATTGTACGAAGTTTCGCAGAAAGTTAGAACTTTACTCAGAAAATGTGCCTTGTGTGGTACAGTGTAAATCTGTTCAGCTGTTTCAAGAAATTTGCGTTTAAAGAAGTCTGGAGTTGGGATTGAAAGGCTTTAATAAGTTATGTCTGGACAGTTGGTTGCTTTGGAATTCTGTGTGACTCCGCCGGTACTGTAAAATAAAATACCGGGCAATCATGTTGCCTGAGGGAGTTTTTTTCACACCGTTCATCTCAGCCCTGAATGACTGCTTCCGGTTCTGCATGACCAAGCGATCTTATTGGCTGGTTGCAATTCGAATAGAAATGTTGTAGCACCATTACAGGACACAAGGACTCATTCAGTTTGTGCTGGTGGCGAAGAAAAAATCATATAAGATGTCAGGGTAGGGATACACTGACCCACTGGTACTTCAGAGGTGGACCCAAAGGAACCCCTCCAGGGGCCAAGAATAGAAAAAGAAAATATTTTCAAGCCACTGGTTATGACACACCAAAAGGCCAAGCGTGGAAGGGGTTTGCTGCTGGTGGGGAATTGGCCATCTGCTGGGGATTGGATTCAGGGATTTGTGGTGAGCCTACCACTGCACATGGTCAAAAAGCTGTGCCCAGTTAGGGAATTTGGTGCATATGCTAAAAACAGCAAGTTACAGTTAGGGATGGTCATAAGAGCTTATTTTATGTTAAAAAGGAGTCCTGGGGATTTACTGGGAAAAACAAAGGGTAAAGTGACATGAGTAAGTTAGGTATGGTAATGAGATCTTACTTTATGTTAAAAAAACCTCTGAAATTAATTGAAAAAATTAAGTTAAAAGTGACATTATAATTAAGTAAGGTAACAAAATTTTAGCTTACATTAAAAACATCCCAGAAATTCACTGAAAAAAGCAAAGGTTAAGGTGACATTATTGTTAGGTGTTGAAATAATACAAAAACAAATGTTTAAAAAATAAATAAACTGAAATTCACTAAGTATCGTTTACTGAACTAACTATAACTTGACGGTGGTCCGAGTTGTACTCAGCCACTGTGGCACTGCTCTTAGACCCACCATGCTGATTACAACTCAGCTTTCGGCCAGCCTTTCCGTGGAGGTCACCCCACTATGGAAAGACTGGCAGAAAGCCAGTGCCGGCTGCCACAGGGGGGCCCCTGCACTGCCCATGCACATGGCATGGGCTGTGCAGGTGCCCCCCTGCCCAGCATCATCGGATTGCGCACTGTCTGCTTTGCAGACAGTGCACATTCCGAGGGTGCTGGGGTGCTATGGTATTGGCCTCGGCTTGGCCAATATGGAAGCACTGTTACCGCACTAGTTAGCCTGGCTGGGACATTGTAATATGACATGGAGGACCGCCACGGGCATGGCGGTGCATTCTCCCTGCAGCTTTAGCTGTCCCATGGTGGGACCGTCAGAGTTGTAACGAGACCCTATGCTCTGTTTTGTACTGGTATTGAGATGTAAGAAACATAATGGCTCTGCAGACATAAATTATACCTGCAATTTAATAAATCTTGCATTTTGCTCAAAAACAGTGTGGTCATTACTTACCTTAATAAGATGTCAAATGAGATGTCCTTCTTAAATACTTCATCTGACATAGAATTTCAAGTGTATGGCTTCACTTATCTATATTAGCCAACGATAAGGCATACACCACCAGGCCTATATACAACCCTCTGCAGTATATAAAAATACCCTACATGTATAACTGCTGAATTTCTATCTTTTTATTGTAGGTAAAACATGAACCTAACTATTATGGCCCTGTAACCTTAGTTTTTTTCAGTATTCTTTTTTTTTTTTAGTGTAAAATAACATATCATTTCCATACATTAACATACCCACTTCCGTGCATGGCCTTTGGCCGTCTGCAGAGGTGATTGGCTGTAGCAGCTAACCCCCTCCACCCCCGGATGCACCTAACATCACGCTGTGCATGCCATTTGGCCATGTGCGGTGGGAGTTTGGTTCCACGCAGTCAAACCCATGCGGCACACGCCTTTGGCTGTGTGCAGTGTGGGTTACTGTGTGAAAAGATTTTTACTTTTTCATAGTTTATTGGATCCATTGCAATTTTACACTAGGGTCGTGATGAGTGCTGCATCGGCTCCGTGGAACGAGCAAAAAAAATATTGGGCCATTGTTTGCCCATGAAGGGTATCCTAGCCCCTTATGCATTTTACATGTTAGTTTTCCCCCCATAAACTCCCCTCCAGGCTCCCCGGGCCAAGCAACAAAGAAAATTTACACCATAGCCTTCCTGTCAAGTTGCGACCAGCCAATCAGGGTCTTGCTTTTCACCTGGATTTGCGTATCCCCCACTAACAGATCCACGTCCTTAGATATCTATATTTTTCTTCCTTTAATAACTCCAAAACTACTGAACAGTTTACACAAATGATCTAACTTTCTAACAAATTTGGTGTAAATCCGTTCAGCGGATCGGGACATAGTTGCATTAAAAAACTGCAAAATCCCCATAGGCATTACATGGAGAAATGCATTTTTGGGCTGCCTCCTTTTTTTCGTCCCCTGCTTCACAAATGACCTCAAAACTTTCCACATAGCAGCTAAAGTGAGTGGCAAACTAGTTTTGAATATGTTGTGAAGATTTGTCAAATGGCACCAAAGTTATTAGCAAAACAATAAATGTTTTGTCTATGGGAAAAAATGGTCCTAACTATAACTACCTACTGCCTGTCACCAGTAGGTAATCTATATATGTGTGTTTGTATCTGTGTGTGGATTTGAGATGCATACTTTTACTTTGTATGTTTTGAATCCTGATAAATTAGGTACTGTATGGTATTTCAAAGGACTCTGCTCTACTTTTCCTTGATTGTCCAAGACAGTGAGAACCCGTCCTCTGTTACTTTTATAAGAACTATGCTAATAGTTTCATACAATAAAGGGACGTTGGATAGCACTGTATGATTTAAGGTGCTGTGTAGCACATTGAGTGCAGTTCCGAGTGAGCCGAATGCTAATATAAAATTTGAAAAGATTTTCATGCACACACCTGAGATTTTTAGTCAATTCTAGAAAGTGGAAGTGTGTGCAAATCACAATTATACATCTATGAATCTTGAATGTTTGACCTTTCACTAAATGTTTGTGAATTGAGCCCTTTTAGTTCAATATTATTAAAACGCAGCCATGCTTGAAATGGAAACAATACCTCATTATTATAAGCAGAAAGAATCAGAATGTTATTATATGTAATAGAGGTACAAGAATGCATTGTTTGTCATACTGAATGGGAGAAGAAAGTTAGGCCCATATTTATACTTTTTGACGCTAAACTGCGCTAAGGCAGTTTAGCGTCAAAAAATTTAGCGCCGTCTAACGCTATTATGGAATGGCGTTAGCCGGCGCAAGCAGACCGGCGCTGCCTGGTGTGCGTGGAAAAAAACCATGTAGACCAGGAAGCGCCGGCGTTGGGCAAAAATGACGTTAGGGCGTCTTAAAATGGGGCAAGCCAGGTTGAGGCCAAAAAATCGCCTCAACCCGATTTGCGCCATTTTTTTACAACGCCCAGACGCCATTTCATGACTCCTGTCTTAGTAAAGACAGGAGTCATGCCCCCTTGCCCAATGGCCATGCCCAGGGGACTTGTGTCCCCTGGGCATGGTCATTGGGCATAGTGGCATGTAGGGGGGCACAAATAAGGCCCCCCTATGCCACCCAAAAAAAAAATATATATATTAAAAATTATACTTACCTGAACTTACCTGAATGTCCCTGGGGTGGGTCCCTCCATCCTTGGGTGTCCTCCTGGGGTGGGCAGGGGTGGCAGGGGGGGTCCCTGGGGGCAGGGGAGGGCACCTGTGGGCTCATTTTGAGCCCACAGGCCCCTTAACGCCTACCCTGACCCAGGCGTTAAATAGTGGCGCAAATGCGGGGTTTTTTGACCCGCCAACTCCCGGGCGTGATTTTTGCCCGGGAGTATAAATACGACGCATTTGCGTCGCCGTCATTTTTTTAGACGGGAACGCCTTCCTTGCATCTCATTAACGCAAGGAAGGCGTTCACGCAAAAAAATGACGCTATTTGCCAATACTTTGGCGCTAGACGCGTCTAACGCCAAAGTATAAATATGGCGTTAGTTTTGCGCCGAATTTGCGTCGAAAAAAACGACGCAAATTTGGCGCAAACGGAGTATAAATACGGGCCTTAATGTATTGAGAACGTTCTAATACTAATATTCTGAGTAACAGGCTAGTAAATAAATAGCATCTCCAAGAGTTACGCCTAAGGCAACAAGATTAAAACACAAGGCAACGAGTATTTAAGGCCTTAAATACAATCTTATGGCCTGATTCACAAAGGTAAACTTACAGTTTTGTGTAAGTTTAATACTTTTTGGTATTGGCAAATTATTTGCGGAGCTTAATGAATTTGCACTCCCCATTCTTATGTGTGTGAAGTTCTCTGCATGAGAACACTCCGCACTCGGCGAGAACTCTGCAGTCATAACTTAGGGAATGAGCAGTCATAAAACTTAGCATGTAGTTTCTGAATAACACAATGTAGTAAACACACAAAAGTGCAAGTTTACCGTTGTGAATCAGTAAAGGAGGGCAAGCCACCGAAAGCTCGAACCAGGCTTGAGCCTGAAGCGTGGCTTTGGCCAGATTGAGGTCCTGTGGGAACCACGAGCCCACAGCAAACTAATCTGTCATGTGACTTCTGCTAGTCACCCTCCCTTTACCAAGGATGTGGCACTGAGGCTAAAGCTGCAGACTTTGTAACTGACAAACTAGATTTGAGTCTCGGGCATAGTTGAGTTTGCGTTATGTAAAAGTTTCAGATGAATGCACAAAGAGGTTAAAAGAAACCATTAACATAATAAGAATTTGCAATGCAATAGGTCTCGCATTTGCTTGGGATAGAGCTATTGGCATTGCAAATTCATAACTGAACTTTTCTTGCCACATAAATTTAGTGAAACCCTGCCTCATAATAGTGTCTTCTCCTGCCATATAATTCAAGTGGCCCTGCATATAACTAAAGCAGTCCCATTTACCTTCTTCCTCTATCTGCAGCACAAAATGAAAATGTTGCGAGTTAGCATCCTAATTTAAATCTGTCATGCTAATTCCAATAGAATACCACTTTCACCACCCCACCATCAGAGTTGCTGGCTGGCTAACACAATTCCCCAAAAAAGACACAAGTCAGCCACAGAGGAGAAATACACTAGAAAGGTCACCATAACATATCAAGAGTGTTCAAACAGTCATAGTGTAATAAGGATGTTACCTTGGCCTGAGTCATGGTTATAATTGTAATAAGGAGAGAGAGATTAGTATAGCTTTAAAGCCCATCATAGCGGTCTATACCAGCAATTAAAGGCCCACTCCAACGTTAAAGGCCCGAGTCAAAGGCGAGGGTCTTTAACAAGGGAGCTGGACTTTAATTGCTGGTACAGCCCAGCCTACTAAAGGCTATGAGGCCATTAGAACATTCTGCCACTAGACAGCAGAATGTTCTAATAAATAAAACAAAGTCCCCACGGAGCTTGAGGGGATTAAAATCCCCTATGGCTCCGTAAGACCTTTGTTCACAGCTGTTGCTGTGAACAAAGAACATTTGAATGTTGATGCTCTGGGCTTTTACCAGCGAGTAAAAGTCTAGAACACTCCATTGTCTCAAATGGAGTCCCCAAAATTCCAATGTTCTAATAAAACATATACAATTATCAAAAAATCTTTATCAGAAATACATTTTTGGAATTAGACTGTAATGCTTAAAACAGTACCCAGATGGCACCATAACAAAAATATAATTTGGAAGAAACATGGTCCTTTAACCATATTGTTAGCCGCTAGAGACCTAACCCCATGGAAAATAAACAGAAGAAAGTAATGCAGTGTAACTATATACTTAACCCCTAGAGAACATTTTTAGGACTAGCTGATCTACTGCAATAATATTATAAACAAGGCCTTTAAAACAAAAATGTTCCCAGCTATAAAACCAAAGTTCTAGTGAGAGTGTGTGTGAGAGTGTGTGTGAGAGTGTGTGTGAGAGAGTGTGTGAGAGAGTGTGTGAGAGTGTGTGAGAGTGAGTGAGAGAGTGTGTGTGTGTGTGTGTGTGTGTGTGTGTGTGTGGGTGTGTGTGTGTGTGTGTGTGTGTGTGTGTGTGTGTGTGTGTGCGTGCGTGTGCGTGTGTGTGTGTGTGTGTGTGTGTGTGTGTGTGTGTGTGTGTGTGTGTGTGTGTGTGTGTGTGTGTTTTTTTTTTTTTTTTTTCCCCCACTAACCTAGTGTGGGGACCCAGAGATAATGCAAACAAAAAAAACATTTTGAAGGTGGTTCTCTTGTCCTGAACCACCAGGGGCTGAGCTATGAGAAAAATGTTTTGTAAAAGTATTGCCCTGCAAAGCATTATGGGTGAGTTTTCATGCCGTGAATACTCTAGTATGTTGCCTGCAATGCTCAGAACAGCCTCTAGAGAACGCCATAATAAAAATATCACTTGGAAAAAACATGGTCATGTAAGTATGCAGTCAGCCCTTAAAGAGCATAACCCCATAAATATAGAACAGGAGAAAGTAATGCATTGTAATAACAGATTTAGCCCCTAGAGATCATAGTGCACTATACATTTTCAAGGCTAGTAGGCCTATTTCAATGATATTACAAACAGTGCTCATAAAACATAGATTCTCCCTGCTGTAAAACAAAAGTTCTAACCACAAGATTTTAAAATATAATGCATGGTGGTAGGGGTTATTAATTTGAAGTCCCCACTAACATAGAGTGGGGACCCAGATGTAGACAGGAAAAGCACATCGGTGTTAATGTTTTGAAGATTGTCCCATTGTCCGAGGACCACCACAGGCTGCGTTATGAGCAAAAATGTTTTGTAAAAATAATGCCCTGCAAAGCATTATGGGTAAAGTTTCCATGCCACAAATATTTTAGTATGTTGATTTGACTGTAATGCTTAGAACAGCCCCTTGAGAACACCACAATGAAAATAGCAGTTGTAAGAAACATGGTCATGTAACTATATAGTCGGCCACTAGAGGGCATAATCACACAAAAAGAAAATGGCCATAAATAATGCAGTGTAACCATATATTTAGGCCCATAGTTATACTTTTTTAGCGTTGCATTTGAGCCGCTTTTTGACGCCAAAGCGGCACAAACTTACAAAATACAATTGCATTTTGTAAGTTTGTGTCGCTTTTGCATCAGAAAACAACGCAAATGCAGCACTAAAAAAGTATAAATAAGAGCCTTGGTCCCTAGAACGCGTAGTGATTCCACATTTTCCAGGTTGCTTGCCTATAGCAATGATATTACAAAAACACAAGCTATTCCCAGCTATAAAACAAAAGCTCTAGTCATGGAAGCTCTTAAAAAGACACTGAATGGTGGGAGGAATTATTATTTTGGGGTCCCCACTAACCGAGTGTGGACCCAAAGTTGACCTAGACAGAAAGAGCACCTCGTGGTGAATATTTTGTAGGTGGTCCCATTGTCCTAGGATTGAGTTATGAGCAAAAATGTTTTGTAAAATTAATGCCCTGCAAAGCATTATTGGGCAAGTTTCCCAGTGCAGTGAATATTGTAGTATTGGCTATCTCGCTGTGTCGGGAGAGCCACTTTCACTTTAGGGATTTCTGTTTTGAGTAAAGCATTTACCAATTTCAAGTGTTTTAAGGGAAGAGCCACAAGAAATTACTTTGATTAGGTAACTGTGAACAATGTGACTAGTGCTCCAATACTGCCGATTGAGTTTGCGCTGTTGTCCCTGTTCAGGCTTTGACCGCCGTTGGTGGCCATGCAGCACGAAGGGGAGAGACAAAAGAAAAAAATGGTTTGCCCACACTGAAGTATATCAGCAATTGTGCAATAATCCATGGAACAGGAGCAGCCTGCAAGGCATGACAAAAACAGCCTCAAGGCGGGACAAGCATAAAGCATTTACCAATGACATTAAGTGAGTTTTGAAAGGAAAGCCCAGTAACGAATGTAAGTGATGGGCATGAGATAAGCATGGTTAAAAGCCCGCAATACTTACAACAGGTCAAAGTGCTTGCGTGCTTGACCTAAAAAGGAGAGACAGATATATACCCATTTAGTGGCTTATGTGTACAAAGTGACACCATAAAACCTGGGTAAATTGAACTTTCCTGCTTAAATTATGTGATCGTAGGCAAAAAATGTATTTAATCAAAATTCATTTTTCTTAATATCTTGTATAAAAGCATTTTCAAATATGTGAGTTCAGAATACCAGCTGTACAAAAACTTATTGGGTTTATAAGCTATAATGTCGCTATTCAATAAACTGGGTGGCATACATTGTTCACATACCAACTGTTTCTACTTTTGGTTCGCTAACAGCACTGTTGCTAGTGCTGGAATGGTGCTGGAATGGTTTGACGTTAGTGTTTTAAAATAATCCCTTCATAAATACTTCTCAGTGCATTGCTATAATCTGACATATTAATGTCAAAGCTTCCAAGTGTTAAAGGAATACCCTTTGAATTTTGAAACACTTTATCATATTTTACGTGATGTTTGTTGTATGGGTTACGTAGCAAACATTTTCAGAACTCAGCTCGTGCTTGGGCTCCAAGAGCCTAACTAGACCCTTGGCACGGATCTGGCTGGGCTTTTGCTGTTAATTTGTTGGCTGGCCCAACTCTATGAATCAGGGACTCAAGGCCATATTTACACGCGGCTTCCTCAGGTGGTGCATCAGTTTTTTTTCATGCACCGACGACGCAGGCTGCAGTCCCATATCTACATGGCCAAGCAAAGCCATTTTGCGTGGCTTTTCACGGCCTTGTAGACATGCAGTAAGGCAAAGTAGCTTATTCTGCGTCAAAGGCCTTCCATGTGTGTTGCGGTGGGTGTTCCCACGCAACACCCATGGATTTTGACACATTCCAAGATTTACACGTTCTTGTAAACCTGGGAATGCGTCAAAAGCCTGTCCATCCCCAGGGGAGGCGTAAGGGAGACGCAAGGAGAATAAATGCCTTTAATTCTCCTAGTTTTTTCCTTTATCTATGTGCAACATACATAGAAAGAGGAAGACGCCTCTTGTGATTGTTTTTGTGCGGGAAGGTGTCCCTTCCTGCACAATCATCCCCATAATGCAGACACCTTTGCACCATGGTGCAAGGGTGCTTGTGTCGGTGCATGGAAGCCCATTGTGCACCAGTGCAGCTGAAAAAGACAGGACTGCGCCATATCTTGTATATACAGCACAATCCTGCCCTTTTCTTTTGACGCAGGGCAGTGCAGCAAGAAAGCTTGCAGCACTGCATGGGTCAAAAGAGTGTTAAATATGCCCCTTAGTTTGGCCACCAAGGGCCAGATTTATTCTGCCTTTGTGCCGTTCCAGCGCCACATTAGAATAATTTATTTTACGCTAATGTGGAGTTGGAAGGGAAAAAACAGCGCCCTATTTACAAAGTGACACAATGCTTGCATTGCGCCACTTTGTAACCCCTTGCGCCACATTATGGATGCAAGGGGGGCTTTCTGGCACTAGGGGGTCGTAAAAATGGCTCAATGGTATCTATGAGAGTCCTTTGCACCACTTTTATCAGCATTTTTTTAATGCCGGCTAACTGTAGGTGTTAAAATGATTCTCCCATTGATTACAATAGGCCTCTGGGACCTATGCAGGATTAGTGTCATAATTTTTTATACTAATCCTACAAAGTGCCGGATTAGCATAAAAAATTATGACGCTAGTCACCCTAACTCCGCCATGGTGCGCCGTATTTTATATACGGCGCTACCATTGTGGCGTTAGGGGGGCGCTAAGGGGTGCTAGAAAAGTGGTACTGCACGAGGTTCCTCATGTGAACTATCAAACATCTTTCTCAAAGATGCTTCACTGAACGAGAATTAAGTTCTACAGAGCAAGCTATGTAAGTCAATTCCTTTCCCTGGCAATCCTTTGACATTTAGGCTCACTTTGCAGCAAGGTCAGTTAAGCTTTCAATGAACCCTACATTGGGTCTTTCATCTATCTGCCTACATATGGCTCGGGGAGCAGCTATAGCATAGTTTTAGATGTCATGAAGCCAGGGATATGAACAGTAAATACACATCGCACAGCTTTCTCCAATTTCATTACTCTCCTTACCCCAGTCTCTCGACAGCAAATAGGATAGTGGTGCGAGGCAAATGGTGAGGCAGGGGTCATCCCTATGATGTAATCAACATAAAAAGGGTGGTGATATCACTTCCGCTACTCCTTGCACTTTGACGAATCAATGTATGTGCTTCTGTTATCAATTCTATATACTTCTCTGGATTATGTTAAAAATATGCTTGGCACTCACAGCCATATTAAAATAAATAGGAATGTGATCATTTAAAATCTGGCATAGGAACGTGCGGAAAAAGAATGTACTAGCCAACCTGCAGCCATCCTCTGAACAAAATCTGTGATTTAAATTACTAGAGTTTCCCAGACAGCTCACAGTTCTCTTTCTTGCGATCAGTTTGAAGACTCGAGCGAGTGAGATTGCACACGACCTCGATATCATGTGCCTGGGAGCAAAACAAGCGCCTTGGCAAGAATGAGGTCAGCTCGGGGACTGGTGTCGCACATTCTTCACACCCCAAGCACGAAATGGCCGCGCGCTTCTGAAGCCCATCATCTGGCGCACATCTCCCCCTGGAGATGCCTCTATATCAGGGGCTTATGCTATTTAAGTAATATGTGAAAACCGAGCTCCCTGGGAATTTCTGTTTCTGAAGATTATTTTTTGTCGTTTCTCCTACACTGCTGCAGGGCTGAACTGGAGAACTCATATCTTGGGCACAGGGAGCTTGTGATCACTATTTCACTGGCAGGCTAACACCAGTGTAAAGCACTCCATAATTATAATTTAACACAAATGGCCTATTCCTATAAAGAACCCATCTGCTCTTCTTGAATGAGACAATACAATGCAATGCCCGTGACATTTTCTCATCATAGTCTGTTGGCCTGATTCACAAAGGTAAACTTACACCTTTGTGGAAGTACACTTAAATTACAAGTTAGTAGTACGTTTACAACAGGGCACACCCCGCAGTAGGGATGGAGAACTCTGCACATAAAAAGATTGGAGAGTGTAAAGAAGGCCGCACAATCGGTAAATTAAGTCTTCCAAATTGATTTCATGTAGTATCGGTACAATAAACAACACACTACAAAGAAGAGGGTGATAGCCCTTCTGCTACCGTATCGTCACTCCTCCTCAACCAACGCCGACTTCACACACAACATTCCACCCACCAACATTCTCCTTGTGAGGGATGTCGCTCGTGCATTGCGATAGACTACACGCGCACGTCATGAACACAAGTACTATCACAGCACATCCTCCTTCCTATAACATCATGGACTAAAACAATAACATTCATTAATCTAATACACAGCATATTCCTAACTTGATAAAGAAAACAAAATTGTACATTACACAGTCAAAATGTACATTACACGGTCTTACCTAGCACATTTAAGTTGTCATTTATTATACTACTTCACTATGTGAAAAACTTAAATTTTATACAAATACAATAATCATTCACATACATAGTCATTAAGCTTCTTAGGTTTAATCACAGACAGTCCCACTCTACTTGTTTTGTTTATTAGACCATTTCCAACTTCTTCCCCTTCTGGTACTCTCCTGTGGTGAAGATTCTGTGAATTTGCATGGTTTTTCTTACAAAATACATCCCCTCTTTCACCTTCTGATGTTTCATCTCTAGCGTTTCTACTAGAATTATCTGACTATTTTTCTTGTGACTCATTCTCCTCATTCAACTATTCAAAATCCTGTCTCTTGTGTCTCTTGCTATGTTTGTCATTCTTCAATTTACTCCTGTACTCACATTTTTTTACAAAAGGATAAAGATGATAAATGCTAAACCTTTCCATCACTTAACATTGCAGAGTTAAAAATGTTTTTTTTGAATTGTCATTGGTTGAGAAAAATGACTTTGACCTTTACCTAATAATCTGTTTTTCTTTACCTTCACCATGTCACCAATTTATAGATGAACTGTTTTACATTTATGATTTAAATCATGATATTTCTTACATAAAGTCTGTGTTTTAACTAACTTTTCCTTAACTGTATCAGGCGACCAATCAATTTTCCTAGATGTTCGCATCCATCCAATATTATCTTTGGACACAGTTTTTCTACCCCTCATAAGTTCAAATGGACTTGACCCTGTGCTCTCTAGAGGTGTAATTCTATATGCCCATATCATTGTATACAATTCCTTCTTCCACGCTAGGTTATTATTATTTGCCAATTGAATAATGTCTTTTGCAACCCGATTAAAACGCTCAACAGCACCATTCCCTGCAGGATGGTATACTGATGTGGTCCTATGTGTGATTCCATTTCTCCTTAAATAATCTTTAAATTTATCTGCTGTGAATTGTTGACCATTGTTGCTTACAATACATTTAGGTAAACCTTCTCTAATAAAAATTCTATCTAAGAACTTAATAATGCTGTTGGTGTTGGCATCTGAATAATCTCCAGTTCTGGCCATTTAGTGAAATGATCGATTAATACAATAGCATATACTTTTTCCTCATGTTCCCGAATGGGACCCACAATGTCTACACCTAGTCTTTCCCATGGCATATCTGGGCATTTGAATGGATGAAGCAGGGGTTTAAGAGTAATTTTAGTCTTGTCAGAGTTTTCACATTCCATACAATTCCTGACTTTCCTCTCAGTCTCCAAGTCACACCCTGGCCACGAATACCAGTTTTTGACCCTCTGTCTAGTCTTACATATTCCTAAAGGCCCTTCATGACACACATATAGGAGTTTTTCTCGCAAAGTCTCTGGTGGAATCAATCTCCCATTCCTCAGTTTTGACCCATTTTCTAGCAATAATTCATTTCTCACTTCCCAGTAAGGCAGTAAGTTTTCCTCAATATTCTTCTTGCAAGGCCATCCTTCCAATATCATTTTACCAATTCTACATAGCAACTTATCATTCCTTTGGGAAATTTCCCACTCTTCCTTCGTTATACTTGGAAATTCTTCTACTATATTTGCCACAAAAAAAATCATCACTCATGTCTTTTCCTGTTATACTAGAAAACAAGGGTAACCTACTTAAAAAATCAGCAACTACATTTTTTACCCCCAGCACACACTGTACTTGGTAATTGAAATCAAACAACTTTACTGACATGCGAGCTAATCTTGCTGAAGCTTTGTATAGACCATTTGTAGACAATACCTTGGTTAACGGTTTGTGGTCACTCCGCAAAATAACCTTTTTTCCTTAAACGTATTGTCTGAAATGCTCTAGGCCCCATATACATGCTAGTGCTTCTTGCTCTATGACTTAATTCTTTTCCACTGCAGCTGTCAGAGAACGAGAAGCAAACGCAATGGCCATTCTTCGACCTGCTCCTCCTTTTGTGTAAGTACCGTACCCAACCCTTTACTGTTGGCATCCGTAGTGACTATGCTTGTCAAATTTGGATCAAAACCCTGTAGGGGAGGAGCACCACACACTTTATTTTTGAGAAATTCAAATTTCTCCTGATGGTGGATGGACCATTCAAATTTGTTTTTTGATTTAAGTAGCTGTCTGAGTTCATAAGTTTGTGATGAAAAATGTGTCACAAACTTAGCGTAAAACTCCACCAAACCTAAAAATGCCCTCACTTCATCCTTGTTTTTTTCGAGTAGGGGTATCCATGATTGCTTCCAATAATTCTTTTTTTTTGTTTAATTCCTTTTCTACTAATGACCTGCCCTAAGTAGGTTACTTGCTAATGCGCCAATTTGCATTTGCTCAATTCTGCTGTTAAACCCTTCTCCTTTAATATATGCAACACATGTAACAGTCTTTTATCATGCTCAGCTCTATTTTTCCCCATCCCTAATATGTCATCTTGAAATATCAAAATATGTTCTATACCTTTGAATAATTCATACATTAGTCTTTGGAACATTGCTGCTGATGATGCCTAACCAAAAGGTACTCTCTTGTATCTATAACACCCAAAAGGTGTTATGAATGTAGTGTATTTCCTACTATCAGGGTGTAAGTAAACTTGATGGTAAGCGGCTGTTAGATCAGTAGTTGACAACCACTTTACACCTTTTGTGAGTGACAGCATTTCATTGATTCTAGGTAACGGAAACTGGTCAATTAGTACGTCGTTATTAAGATCACGCAAGTCAACACATAGGCCCTCCTTAGGACCTTAGGGGGCAAATGCTGTCTACCGCCACGGCGACGGCCACCAACATACCATCGCTGTGGCTACCGACCATCCATGGCATTATGACCATAGACGGAATTCCGTCAGAAGGCTGGCGGAATTGCGTCTACGGTCATAGCAGTGGACAGCGGTAAGGTGGCGCTGCTGCCAGCAGCAGCGCCACACCAGTGAGAGAGCGTAGCTTATATAATTCATATTAACATAAAATGTTTATGAACTAATGTATAATAATGTCGCATAGAAACTGTATTAACATTTAATATGTGTTCATCCTTTACACTTAAAGCACACATATTCAAGTCTGTGTCATCTGAGGAGCTAGTGTGGCAATCTTTTTCTTGGTTTACGAGTTTTATTTTTCTTTCTGATTTTTTCTAGCAAACTTTCTGAAAGTGTCCAATCACACCGCAATTCACACACTTCAGGTTCCTTGCTGGGCATATTTTATCATTCGCCAAATGATTTGCACTTCCGCATCTATAACATTCTTTCCTGTTAGGATTGAATTGGTTATTTCTCCACTCCAATGCAGTTTGTGCTCCATATTTTTTCTTGGTTAACACATGAGTTGGGGCCTTACTATGGCTCACTTTTGCTACTATGGTCCTGATTTATACTTTTTGACGCAAACCTGCGTTAGCACAGGTTTGTGTCAAAAAGTTTAGTGGCGGCTACTGCCATTCCTAGATGCCAGCCGGGCGTCATATTTAAGGAATGATGATAGCCGCCGCTAAGGCCCGGTGAGCATCAAAATAAATTACGATAACTGGGTAGGGGAGGCGTAGGGGAGACTGGAGGTTGTGCATCGAAGAATGGCACTAGTCAGGTTAGCGTCAAAAATATTGACTCTAACCTGACTAGTGTCATTTTTTGATGCACAGCCCCAGTGGACATGATTCCTGGCTTAGCCAAGACAGGAGTCATGCGCCCCTGACCAGTGGCCATGCCCAGGGGACTTCTGGCGATAGGGGTGGCTGAGGGTGTCCCTGGGTGCAGGGAAGGGCACCTGTGGACTGCTTCCATGGTCTCTGACCATAGAAATGAGCCCACAGGTCCCCTAACGCCTGCCCTGACCAGGCGTTAAATAATGGCACTAAACAGGCTTAGTGCCATTATTTAAGGCCCTCCTCCCATGCGTAATTTTTGCACGGGAGGATAAATAAGACGCAAAGGCCTTAGAGCCATTTTTTGTCTGGGAACGCCTACTTTGCATCTCATTGACGCAAGGTAGGTTTCCACGGTAAAAAAAATGACATTAACTCCAATATTTTGACGCTAGACTGGTCCAACGGAGTTAATAAAATCCCTTAATTCAGTAAATGTAGAGAACTATCTCTGCACAAGACAACAAAAAAGATAGCGAGAAGTGAGCTCACTCACCTTTCCATAGGACTACACATACAATCAAAAAAAGCGAGCACACTACCATATTCATTAACTTGTCTGTATATGATGCTCCTTTCCCCACAACTATCTCTGGTCCTGGAGTAATACATGTTATTTTCCATAGTTCACTATGGATACTTTGGGACAGATTGACAAAGATAAACTTATCCTTTTGTGGAAGTTTATGTATTTTTTGGTATCCAGAGACAACCAGTTAATGTACTGCAGAGATCCCACAACTGGGCAGAGAACTCAGCACATAAAAAGATAGACCTCTCTGTTTTGATGATCCCTATTGTGTGCATGACTTGTGCGTGTAGTCTATCGTGCTGCACGAGTGACATACCTCACGTGGAGAATGTTGGTGGGTGGAATGTTGCATGTGAGGTTGGTGTTGGTTGAGGAGGAGTGAGGATACGGTAGCAGAAGGTTTATCACCCTCTTCTTTGTAGTGTGTTGTTTATTGTACGGATACTGCATGAAATACATTTTGAAGAATTTGTCTACTGATTGTGGGGACTTCTTTACAAATTGGGGGTGAGTTGGGGAGGAAGGACTGTAGGAAAGTACCATCTTGCATGGCATGTTACCCCCATTTTTTACATGTATGTAAGCTTGTTTTCGCCTGTCACACTGGGATCCTGCTAGCCTTGGGCTTTAGTTAGAATTTGATGGATGGAATACTCTGCTGTATTTCAAGTGCATTATATCCCAATAGTCTTGTATTAGGGTGAACATGATTTTCACCACGTTTTGATGGAGCACCCCACCTGCCATACTCTAAATAAGGCTCTAATTTCTGCTTGATTCCATCCAATTCATTCTGATATATTCTGTTTGGATTGTCCTTACTTAGGCTTTAGGAAGTATATGCTATCCTTGGTGTAAGTAAATGAAAATGCAACTTTTGATGTCTTTTTTTTTTAACACACCAGAAGAGACAGTGGCTCCATGTAAATATACGCGGTATATAAATAAGATGGCAAATACATATTCAAGGTAATAAATACCAACAACAAGCATAACTGGCGAAAACTAGAAAATACATTTTGTTGGTATACATTTTTATTGGCATTTGTCATAATCTTGAATACAGATTCATAACGTTGGCCATACTGCAAAAAAAAGAAACACTACTTCATTTGATGTAATCAACATCAGTTTAGAGCGAGGACTCATGCACTATACTTTTAAAAGCTCCTGGTTTCCCAGTCACCCGCCTTCTTTTCAACCACCCTTCTCCATCTCACCCAACACCCGCCCACAAAGTTGTATTAACTAATGTACCTGTACTATACTGGCTTTGCCTTATATGACCTTGCTGATCTGTAGTGGTAACTTTGCCGCAAGGAGGGACTACCGGTCCCAAGCAGCATTAGGGCTGAAAGAGGAGCCTTGCATTGTGGTCAACCTGCACCTGGGGGCCCTTGAGCATCATAAAGGCACCCTTCATGTCCCACAGTGCTGGAGCAGCTGTGGTAACTTTGCAGCATGAAGGGACTACCGGTCCCAAGCAGCATCAGGGCAGGAGGAGGAGCCCTGCATCGTGGTCAGCCCTCCTCTGGGGGGGCCCTTAACTATCATAAAGGCACCCTTCATGACCCGCAGCGCCGGTCTGCGGCTGGATGTGACTGGTCTGGGACACTCCCCTAACTGCAGCTGTTCGAACAACAGGGTGAGCGAACTTCACTTCCCATTATTTTATCCCTGTTTAACTGCTTATAATCAGTGACAGGTAGCTTATACAGCACGTTGACTGAAGTTACTTTGTAGCATTACAGCATTTTCGCTCTGGTACTTCTCAAGGGACTGCCTCAATCTCTGATAATTGAACACAAACAACTAAGCTCTGCGATCCCGGTGCAAGTTAATGAAGCACACATGGGGAAGTGAAAATGGGTTGGATGGCTTCAGACAGCGACCCACCCACACCTAAACCTACAACCTCAATCAAATGTTGCAGAGGGCAATAGGGGTTGTAGCAGTGGAAACTGATTTCGTAGAGAGGAGACTCTTGCTGAGCACAGAGGACTTAGGAGCATTGCCGCTTTCATCGTCCACCATTTCTGAATGAGCCGTTGTCACCGATGCCTTTGAGATAGTGACATGTCTGGCTAATGGAGCCATTGCTCCATCTTCCGATATATCTCATGAAATCGTGCTCTGGAGGACTCCTGTGACAATTCCTTACAAGTGCCCAAAAAAGGGCAGAGAGCCCCAGAATCAGGCACAAGTTAGGGGAGATGGTTAGCCTTTCACCAGCCAACACTTTGTCAGTCCAATTGCCCAGAGTCCTTTCTAGAATCTACTGGTAGGGGTTCCGATTTGCTACGCAGCTGGGCGGCCGAAATAGTGGTGGAAACAGCACTTAAATTCAAGCCCATTTTGAGCACAAAATTGACTCCAATTTTGACATGTTTTGCTGCAATGAAGCAAACCTGCAGATATTCTCTAAGTCTCCAATTACAATCACAGGAGGCCAAGGGAGGCAGTGGTCTTGTATCAAGTAATTCTAACTCAACCGCTAATAGTTCTGCCACATGCTGTGTAAGTTGGAGTCCCCCTTCTACTGCATCTGTGGCGATTCCTGGAGCCAACCCTGGGTCAGCATTTGGTCGAGAGCCAGAGAGGGGTGTAATTATGCCAGAAGGAGAGTGGACAAGGGAGTTTTGTGCCAGGTGGCCAAGCCCACAGTCAGAAGCCCCCGACCATCAACCTACCACCTTTGTCCTGCCCATATGTGACATTATATCAGGAGTTCCAGAACTGCAGGAGGGGCAGAGATAAACACACAATGAATTGGCTAACAAATGCTTGAACTGGCTAGTGAGAAATAGGAACTTATCAATCTCTCTGGCACACAACACTCTTTTCACCCATTGAGTGGGTGAAATGGGCGGTGCCGGGTGGACCGCCCAGGGGATTGAGTCATTATCAATTGCAGAGATCCTAACCTGGTGAAAAGATTGTTATTTGAGGATGCCTATAAACAGGATGGGATGTCGAACATTGTTCTTTTGCCACTGGGGTACTTTTACAAACTTAGATCCTGTACTAGCAGTGGAAATTATGATCCGCCACCCCAGCATCAGACCCGTAGAAATACAGTTGCCAATGGTCAACAACGTCATGATAGGATGTATAGCATAACTGTCACTAAGAGATTTGACACATTGGAGGGAGTTGAATGACTTACTGATGAAGAGGGGCCACTGTACTGTTCAATCCCGGTGGTGGGGGGAGTAGGGTCCCAAGCGGCTGGCTTCTCCATCAAAGGGAGTGGGAGGAAGGTACCTTCCAACCAACAATCAGCTGAAGAATGGCCCCAAATTAACCAACACTGTGTGCTACATGGTTTTCTCTCTGATGGCCTAAAACCAACTACCCAAGTAGGCCCCCATGCCTCAGGCCTGTGTGCTCCCTACAAGCTAACCCTTTAGTCCCTCGGTAATTGGTCTCAATCCCATAGTTTATGATCCCTCCCCCCTGACAACCAGGGGACTAATAGTTTTAATATAGATAACAGCACTAGTATGTCCAATGTCAGGGCCCTAGGAGAGCTAAAAAAACAGGAGCGACTAAGGAGAACTTACTAGTTGTATAGTTTTGGCACTCAGCAAGGGTGCTTTCATGGAACATTGCTGCGCTAGGCACTAAAATTGATTGTCTGGACTGGGGCCACTTCATCGATCAATTTGATGATTGCCTCTTCCAAGAAACCAGGCCAACAGTGAAAGCTCCTCCTCACAGTGAAAGTCTCCTTTAGCAAAAATGTGATAGCAATGGGGGCATGGACAGACCTTCAGGGGGTTTGTCTTCCTAGGTAAGCACACATCTAGGGTATTCAGTGGAGTTGGTAGAGACAGCTTCAGATGACATCCTGTTCATTAATCTCTCTTTTCCATCTAAAGTTGAAGTCTTCATTTATAATATGTACTCAAGACCCACGGTAAATGGTAAGGAATCCCTGAGCATGGGAATACTTGCGGCACGTATGGCAGCTCTTCTGGGGGAAGCCTTTAAAATAGTTGGTGGTGACTTCAGTTGTCAATTTGAGTCCCTGGACACCAGCATCACTGACTTATTGCAGATGGAGGATAGTGCTCGGGCTGACCCGATAATGAAATGGTCTCCGTTGGCCATCCAAATAAATGTGCTAACCATAAATCAGTTTGCAATGGAAGACCCTTGTCTGATCAAGAAGGAAGGCACACATTTAATTTAATCAAGTGCACTGATCTAATAGACTACAAATTAGTCGATATTAAACATTGGCCATATGTCAGTGATCTGAAAATAGTTCAGAGACATGACAGTGAACATAATGCTCTTGCATTTGACATAAATCTCAAAGTCTCCATGTTAATAGCCACCTGGGCCGATTGCTTTAATGGAAGGCATCAATTGAAAACAAATTGCCGTAGAATTAAATTGGGTGTATTAGTGCGAACTCAAGAAACAGTAAAAGCTATTAACCAGATTAATGAAGGAAGCCCAGGAGATCCATGCAATCTTGTTACCTTATTGGGCCACTCAGATACGATTGCTAAGATTGGTGAGATCCATTCCAACTATTTACAGGCCTAAGAAATTTGTTTTATGTGGAAGCCAAACCAGTGGGAGTTAGAAGGATCCCTCCAACATAGTTCAACAACCATTGCAACCATTGCAGAGTGGCCAAAGTTGCATTAATAAATGCAATCAAGACCCAGGATCGAAGGCAAATTCAAACCACAAGAGCTATTTATAAAACAACCATTAAAAATGCAAAGAAGGAATTGACCAAGGCAGATTGGAGTCCTTACTCACGCCATCAAAAGTAATGACCATACCACCTTCTGGAAATTAGTAACCACAGGGAATAGTGAGGGCATTCCTACCATAGAAAGCAATATAGCTGCAGATACTTGGAAAGCACACTATTTAAGGATTTACACCGGAATGCCCAAAAGTCTTTCAAAGACTCCAGTGGCTAGAAGACAACCAAAGGCAGGCACAGAGATGGTATCTGCTAATGAGGAGTACCCACCCATTATCAACAAGTAGGTAATCTTGGCTATTAAAAGGATTGCCCCCCACTAAGCTACTGGCTTTGTCAAAATACCTGGTGATCTATTTTTGACAGAGATCAATGTTTAGGGACCCTATTTCGAGCTACTCTTTAATGCCATTCTTGAAGGGATGCCTGGGTGGGGGCCGAAATAATCCCTATATATGAAAAAGACTCCTCCATGTTGTCAACTAACTATAGACCCATTAGTCTTATCGTCTCTATGCACAAATATTCCGTAGAGTGATCTTGGGTAGATTACAAGAATGGATGGAAGCCAATGAGATCCTAAGCCCCCAACAAACAGGTTTTAGCAATTGCACCTCCACTGTTGCTCAAGTTTTTAGGTTGCAGGCACTCTATTGGAAAACAGTATTTCTTGAGGGAGGTAGTCTTTATATGGCATTCGTAGACCTGAGATCGTCTTTTGATTTGGTCCCCAGACAAACTCTATGGTAGGTTTTGGCTGAGCTGGGTTTTCCACCTTATCTTTGCTCGTATTATCAAAAGACTACATGAGTGGAACTATGCTCAGGTTCACTGTGGTAGTCTGGAGGATGTAACTGAGCCATTACCGGTCAACAGAGGAGTAAGACAATGCTGTATGCTTGCACCAACACGCTTCACGTTGTTTATAAATAACCATGTCACCCACCTGAATCTGTGTGATAATGATGCCCCAAGATTAGATCAGTGGTTCCCAACCTTTTGACTTCTGTGGACCCCCATTTTATCATTATTGGAACCCAGGGACCCCCTCTCCCCCCACTAAATCATTATTGGAATCCAGGGACCCCCCACATAGTCATTACTTAAAGCTTGGGACCTAACATGTTAATATTATTTAATTTTCTAAGCAGTCGCGGTCCCCCCAGTGGTCCCCGGACCACAGGTTGGGAACCACTGGATTAGATAATATGAAGGTGCCAGCTCTAATGTTTTTGGACAACACTCTACTTCTTTCTAAGTCACCCATGGGCATTCAGAAGATCTTTGATGTATTCAGCAGCTGTTGGGCACGATCTTTGATGTATTCAGCAGCTGTTGGGCACATAGAGAGTTGAAAATAAATGTGGATAAAACCAAATATATGGTATTCAACCTATGCCGCTCAACGTGACCCAACCCAACTATAAAGGATACCCCGCTTGAGCGGGTTCACACCTTCAAGTACCTAGGGGTTTACTCTCTCTGAACAATTGGCATAGATAGCCTATATCCAAGCAAAGGCTTAAACTAGAATGAAACAGTGGTGGGATGGCGAAGGTCTGTCATGGTCCTAGCTATGAGCAGGGCTAGTCATGCCTTATTCCCCCCCTTATAAGTGATATCAGAGATGTTGCTATTTTTTTCTTTAATCATGTTATGCCTTTGAAACCTTGTGTAACTTGGCAACTCAGTTATTAACCTAATGGCAATGTTTAAAGAAGATCTAGACGCTTGTTGTCAAGATAGCTTCGGAACACCTGGGCCTCACCCAGGTAATCCAGGAAGAGCATGTCAACTATTTACAATCACCTGGGCCTCACCCAGGTAATCCAGGAAGTACATGTCAACTGTCAGTTCTTTAATTGATCCTCCTAAAGGAAAAAAGACAGTTGAGAAACAGGTGCAATTACAATAATGACTAACAAGTTCCTCTGTTTTCCAAATGTGTTTCCTTGCACCTGGTTTGGGCCGGCTATAAAAGCTGGAAGTTCAGACTAAGGGGGTCATTCTGACCTCGGCGTTAAAAGGCGCTTACCGCCAGTCAGAAGCCCGCCATAACACCGCCGCGGCCGCAGTAAACCGCCACGGTCATTCTGACCCGCAACTTGAAAACCTCCAAAAACCCGACATCCACAAAAGTCCGCCACACCAAAGGTCAGCGAAAAAATGGCAATGACCAAACCTCCACCGTCACGCCAACAGAAATACGCCCATGCCATTACGACCCACGAATCCACGTGGCGGTCTTTCAACCGCGGTATTCTATTGGCGGTACACACCGCCGCGGTCGAAATACACACACCTTTACAAAACATCCCCACATTGGTCAATTTGAAACACACACACCTGAGATACATATACACACCACTCCCACACACCCAATACAAAATAAAACACACACCCACATCACCCACAAACCCCTACGACAACAATTGCGAATCAAGGACAGAGAGAGACAGCACTGCTTAGAGTAGACCATCACACCGAGGCAAATCACAACATCACCCACACAATTACCACGCACAAAACACCATACACCACCACACACATTACACTCCACAACACATACACCACCCCTCACCTCATCCACACCACCCCATGGCACCCCAAAGACACCCCAGGTTCTCTGACGCAGAACTCAGGGTCATGGTGGAGGAAATAGTCAGTGTAGAGCCCCAGCTATTCGGGGCACAGGTGCAGCACACCACAATAGCTAGGAAGATGGAGCTCTGGCAAAGGATAGTGGACAGGGTCAACGCGGTGGGACAGCATCCACGCAATCGGGATGACATCAGGAAGCAATGGAACGACTTACGGGGGAAGGTGCGTTCCATGGTATCAAGGCACAACATTGCGGTGCAGAAGACTGGCGGCGGACCCCCACCTACTCCCCCAGAATTTACAGAATGGGAGGAGGAAGTCTTGCACATCCTGCATCCTGAGGGCCTCGCAGGAGTATCTGGAGGAATGGACTCTGGTAAGTCAAATCTTAACTACTACTTCCCACCCCCACCCCACCTGCATGCCAGCACATACCCCCACCCTCACCCCCACCCCCATCACACCAACTCCTTGCAAAAGGCTCACCATCACAACCCACCCATCCAAACACCAAGCCCTGCATGCGACCACAAAGCATGGACACCCATCACCAAAGCATGCCCACTGCACACACCCATCACCCCCACAAGCCACCCTCACAAAAGCCCCCACAAGGGAATGCCTGCACTTGGGTACACGGACACCCACCCATCACACGAAATGCCACACACAGAAGCTATAACCATACCTTAATACCCCTGCAGGACCCGAACGCCACCACACCGCCACAGAGGGTCCAGAGATGTCCATCCCACCCCCAGATAAGGCCCCCAGCGATGACAGCAGCTCTGTCTCCCTGGAGCCAGACGACCAGCCAGGCCCATCGGGGATCTCTGGACAGTCGGTTCCCCACAGACAGCCACAGGCTACACCAGACCCAACCCCCTCTGGGAACACCAGCACAGCTCCCACCCAGCGGGCCCACGCCTCTGTCTCCAGGACACGTCAATCAGCGGTGTGTCCGCCACTACAGGGCACCCAGGTTGACCCACCACCCCAACAACCACAGGGACCTGGGGGCAGTGGTAGTGGGCACACCGTCCAGGGGACAGAGGCCCAGGGAAACAGGGGAACTGGGAGGGCTGCTGTGTGACGGGGGGGACAGGCCCAGGGAACCCACTCTCCAAGAGGCCCTCTCCTCCATCATGGGAGTATACCACCACTCCCAGGAGACGATGGCAACGGTACTGGCCAGGTTCCAGGAGATCCAGGCACAGCAGGAGGAACGGTACATGGGGTTCAGAGAGGAACTGAGGAACATCGGTTCCGCAATGGGGACCATCGTCCTGGCCCTTAACCAGATAGTCACCACATTGCGGGACCATGTGGCACCACAAAGGGCCCCTGTCACTAGCCAGGACCAGGAACAGGCTACAACATCCGCCGGCGCTAGTGGACAGGAGGCCCCCACACAACGACAGTCCACCAGAACCCCACCTCCTGCTGAAGAAGAACCACCCCGCAAGCGGAACCTGAGATCTCACAAGAAGACAGAGTAGGATTGCAAGACCCCCGCCAGCATATGATACCCCCTGATGTCATCCCACTGTCCCACATTGTCACCCTGTCCAACCTTGAACTGCCCCTGCTCCATCCTTCCACAGGCATATGGACAATGCACCTGTGCGACTGAGAACTAGACTCTGCCATGGACATTACTCCACCCCCACCCATCCCCGCTTCCCAATCATTTACCTATATGTAGCACTTGAAATAAATCACTCATTGCACTTAAAATAACAGGAGTCTGCTTGTATTTATCACAAATGTATTACACATAATGGTGCAATTATGTTCAGTAACATTGTGATGACAACATACCAATGTCAATAAGCTTTAGTCCATGGGCAAACAAAGCAGTAGTCACGCAGTCGGTCATACAGCTCTGAAAAGGGAAGGGAAAGTCACAATTAACTTAAAAGGAACTGGGGGGAAACACAGACAGTAGAGACGCAAGAGGCCTTAAGTAAATGTAAATTGGGGTGGCTGTTTCTTACCTGTGTGCTACTGAAAGTATTGTTGTATGACTGTATCCCTGTTGTCCGTGTCGTCCCCGTCGTCTTCCTCCTCTTCACTCTCCACAGGCTCCACAGCTGCAACAACACCACCATCTGGACCATCCTCCTGCACAAAAGGCACCTGGCGTCGCAAAGCAAGATTGTGAAGCATACAGCAGGCCACGATGATATGGCACACCTTCTTTGGTGAGTACATTAGGGATCCACCAGTCATATGTAGGCACCTAAACCTGGCTTTCAGGAGGCCGAAGGTCCTTTCTATGATCCTCCTAGTTCGCCCATGGGCCTCATTGTACCGTTCATCTGCCCTGGTCCGGGGATTCCTCACTGGGTTCAATAGCCAGGAGAGGTTGGGGTAACCAGAGTCACCCAATAACCACACACGGTGTCTCTGTAGCTGTTCCATCATATAAGGGATGCTGCTATTTCTCATAACATACGCGTCATGCACTGACCCAGGGAACTTGGCATTTACATGGGAGATGTACTTGTCTGCCAAACAGACCACCTGGACATTCATCGAATGACAACTTTTTCTGTTCCTGTACACCTGCTCACTTCCACTGGGGGGAACCAAAGCCACATGGGTCCCATCAATGGTACCAATGATGTTGGGGATATGTCCAAGGGCATAGAAATCACCCTTCACTGTAGCCAAATCATCCTCCTCAGGGAAAACAATGTAGCTCCGCATGTATTTCATCAGGGCAGACAATACTCTGGACAAAACCTTAGAAAACATAGGCTGAGACATCCCTGATGACATGGCCACTGTTGTCTGAAAAGACCCACTTGCCAAAAAATGGAGTACTGACAGAACCTGCACCAGAGGGGGAATCCCTGTGGGTTGGCGGATGGGGGACATCAGGTCTGGCTCCACCTGGGCACACAGTTCATGTATAGTGGCTCTGTCAAGTCTGTATCTAAGTATAACATTTCGTTCTTCCATTGTCGACAGGTCCACCAGCGGTCGGTACACGGGAGGATTTATCCTTCTCCTCGCAAGTCCCAGCGGACGGTGCCTAGGAAGGACAACATGGAGCAGAAAGTCAAGCAAACCACAGGTTCGTTCACACAGCTTGCACAGTAAAAGAATCGCAATGCATTGAAAGGCTTGTATGAGTGGCAATGCACGGCGTAGGCCTGTGTGACGCAGTTGAAATTATGCCATGTGGGCCCTGGAAATGGCAGCTGCCTGACCTGTGAAGTGTGACAGTGGGATGTGAGGTCAATGCGCTGGCGTGGCACACCGTGGCGGTAGGCGGTCGAAGACCGCGGTGCGAAGCCGCATTGGTTAACATTGCACCCTATGGATTTCATGAGCCAATGACGATGTGCGCCGGCGGTCGCGGTACGCACCGCCGTGGTACGCACCGCCGCGGGCGTGACCGCCATTTTCTATCTGATTAATCACTCAAGACCTGATCATCCACAGGAGAGGACCTATACTGCAAGTGCTGCTGTGACCTCGGTCTGGGAGATACTATGGCTGCTGCGACTGGGGAAAGGGCCCCTGCCTTCACATCTGAGGAATTGGAGAAACTTGTTGATGGGGTCCTCCCCCAGTATGCGCTACTCTACGGTCCTCCAGACCAACAGGTTAGTACACAGGGTGCACGCTGAATGGGCTATGCCTGTGTTGAGTGGGGTGGATGTAAGATGGTGGGGAGGGGAGCGAATGAGGAGTGCAACGCACGACAGATGGCAACATGTGCCACATGGCAAGGTTGGGGAGGAGGGGCCACTCACATCGACCATGCAGAAAAGTGATGATATTTCCTTTCCCACCCTGTACATGTCAAATAGGTCAGCGCCCATCAGAAGATCGACATTTGGCGTGCCATCGCCAAGGACGTCCGGGCCCTGGGGGTCCACAACAGACGGGGCACCCACTGCCGAAAGAGGTGGGAGGACATCCGCCGCGGGACCAGAAAGACCGCTGAGTCTCTGCTGGGGATGGCCTCCCAACGTAGGAGGGGTGCCAGCCGCCAATTAACCCCCCTGATGTCCTGGATCCTGGCGGTGGCCTACCCCGATTTGGATGGGCGCGTGAGGACATCGCAGCAGACACAAGGGGGTGAGTATCAGCACATTCTGCTATCTTTGCACGCAGTTGAGGTGTCTGGGTTGGGGAGGAGGGCTGTGGGTAACACAAGGCCAGGGCGCTTTCTGTAGGATAGTCCCCTCTGTTAGGCATGGCCCTGTGCCCCCGCCCCCCACCTCTGTAGGGTGGCAAGTACAGCTATCCATGGTCCTGCATCACCCATGTGTGCATTTGTCGTCCATAGACCTGTAGGCCTAGTCACAAGAACTGAGTAGTGTACCCCGATTGCGCAGCGTAGTGCAGGGGGCTTCTGTTTCTGTCCTCTCCGCCAACGGTGTTGCCAATGCATGCACTCAACCTGTCTTCATTTCTCCCCCCCACCCATTTTCTTTTTCTTCCTGTGCATGTGTGCATTAGCATCATCAGGCGGAGGAGAAGTGGCATCGGCGCACGAGGGAGCTGCATCTCACATGGCCCCGGAGGGCCATGCAACCGACTCCGAGTTCACCAGTGAGACGGAGGGCGAGGGGAGCTCCAAAACGGGGACCCGTGGAGACGTCAGCGACACCGACACGTCCTCGGAAGGGAGCTCCCTTGCGGTGGCGGCAACATCCGTGCCCACCGCCACAACAGGTACAGCTGCCACCCAGCGCACCAGCCCAGCCCTCCCAGCAGCCCCTCAGCCTTCGCTCCGTGCCCGCTCACCCAGGAAGGTGGGCATCTCCTTCGCCCCAGGCACCTCAGGCCCTGCCCCAGTTACCCCTGCTGCCCTCAGTGAGGAGGTCATTGACCTCCTCCAGACCATCATTGTTGGGCAGTCTACCCTTTTGAATGCCATCCAGGGTGTAGAAAGGGAGGTGCATCGGAGCAATGCATACCTGGAGGGCATTCATTCGGGTCAGGCTGCCCATCAGCGATCGTTCAACGCTCTGGCCTCAGCACTGACGGCAGCCATTGTCCCTGTCTCCAGCCTCCCTCTTCTAACTCCCTCCACCCAGTCCCAGTCTCCTGTTCCTCAGCCTATCCCATCCACACCATCAGACCAGCCTGCACACATCTCAACACCCAAGGGCAGCTCATCCAGACATAAGCACCACAGATCCCACAAGCATTCACACAAACAACATCCAGATGCAGACATGCCAACAGTCACTACCACCTCTGTGTCCCCCTCCTCCTCGTCTCCCTCCTCCCTCCCTGTGACGTCTCCACTCACACCTGCATGCACACCACCATCAGCCAGTACTTCCATCACCAGCACACCCTCCATTACAGTCAGCACACGTGCAGTCACCACCCCCACTGCCATTTACACGTCCCCTGTGTCCTCTCCCACTGTGTCTGGCACCCCCTCTTCCAAACCACACAAACGCATGCAGCCACCCACCCAACAGCCATCCACCTCACGACAGCCTCCAGCCCAAGCACCTGCACCCAAAGACAGCACACTTGACTCTCCTACAACCACATCCTCTTCCTCCACTCCCATACCCACTGCACCTACCCTTCCTATTGCTCCTAAAAAACTTTTCCTCTCCAAAATTAACCTCTTTGCATCACCTGACCCACCCCCTCCATCTGGTAAGAGTCCAAAGAGCACCTCAGCCACCACCAGCCCTGCATCTAGTATCACCATAGTGCAGGGCTATTGGAGTCCACCAGCTCCTAGGGAAGGAACATCGGCCAGCAGCAAGGGGACAGCCAGCCCACCCCCTGGGAAGAGGACAAGAAAAATGAAGGGCCGGCGCGAAAAGCCTGAGACGGCTGCCACCAAGGAGAGTGGCCTTGCCCCGTCACCTGCCACATCATCTAAGGGAGGCAAGGGCCAGAGAGCTGCAGCGAAGGAGGGCAAGGGCAGCAGGGCGGAGAAGACATGCAGCAGGCGAGCGCACCAGGAGGGACCCACCAGCCCCATACCGGGTGTGACGGACAACACCCACGGGCCCAAGACTCCATCACAGGAGGGCCCCGCTACCGCAAGGTCGGAGGGCGACTAAGCGGGGAGTCTTGGCCAGGTCTGGCTCCCTTGAAAGACAGGACAAGCACCGCTGAACAGGGCCCTGCCAAGACAGGCACCGCTGAACAGGGCCCCGCCGTGAAGAGCACCGCTGAACATGGCCCCGCCAAGACAGGCACCGCTGAACAGGGCCCCGCCGCGAAGAGCACCGCTGAACAGGGCCCCGCCAAGACAGGCACCGCTGAACAGGGCCCCGCCAAGACAGGCACCGCTGAACAGGGCCCCGCCGTGAAGAGCACCGCTGAACAGGGCCCCGCCAAGACAGGCACCGCTGAACAGGGCCCCGCCGTGAAGAGCACTGCTGAACAGGGCCCCGCCGTGAAGAGCACCGCTGAACAGGGCCCCGCCAAGACAGGCACCGCTGAACAGGGCCCCGCCAAGACAGGGACCGCTGAACAGGGCCCCGCCGTGAAGAGCACCGCTGAACAGGGCCCCGCATAGACAGGCACCGCTGAACAGGGCCCCGCGGTGAAGAGCACCGCTCCGCTGGGCCCTTCATCTCAAGCACCGCTCCGCTGGGCCCTTCATCTCAAGCACCGCTCCGCTGGGCCCTTCATCTCAAGCACCGCTCCGCTGGGCCCTTCATCTCAAGCACCGCTCCGCTGGGCCCTTCCTGTCAAGCACCGCTCCGCTGGGCCCTTCATCTCAAGCACCGCTCCGCTGGGCCCTTCCTGTCAAGCACCGCTCCGCTGGGCCCTTCATCTCAAGCACCGCTCCGCTGGGCCCTTCATCTCAAGCACCGCTCCGCTGGGCCCTTCATCTCAAGCACCGCTCCGCTGGGCCCTTCCTGTCAAGCAACGCTCCGCTGGGCTCCTTCATCTCAAGCACCGCTCCGCTGGGCCCTTCCTGTCAAGCACCGCTCCGCTGGGCCCTTCATCTCAAGCACCGCTCCGCTGGGCCCTTCATCTCAAGCACCGCTCCGCTGGGCCCTTCCTGTCAAGCACTGCTCCGCTGGGCCCTTCATCTCAAGCACCGCTCCGCTGGGCCCTTCCTGTCAAGCACCGCTCCGCTGGGCACCGCCGTCTCAAGCACCGCTCCGCTGGGCACCGCCGTCTCAAGCACCGCTGGTCCATTGACAGTGCCGGTTCTGCGTCGAGCAGGTGTTCACGAAGCACTCTGGGCACCATGCCTCCTCCAATACTAGTGGAGTCGGTTATCCATCTGATGGACTGTGGCTTTGCACTCCCCAGGATGGTACAGTGGGCATGGAGGCCCCTCGTGGATCTGGCGTCGTGGACTCATGTGGCTGAGGTGCCCCCCTTTCCCTTCCCCCTGAGGTGCCTGTTGTTTTATCATCTGATGCCCCTGCAGTGTTCTCTCCAATGGTATCCGGTCTCCTGTGTGGGCTTTGCCCATGTGTTTGTACACATTGGCCCACGGACTATGGATATTTAACGGACTGTGCAGGACTTATTGACTATGTTTATACTTTGCACTATGTTCATTATTTCTTTTGTATATTTCATATGGCATATTTACCATGACTTCAATAAACCTAGTTTATACATAAATTTTAAACTTCATTTTAATTATGTCTTTGCATTCTTCCGGGGGGTTTGAGGGGTGTCACTCTGACTTGTTGCTCTGCATTGGTGTGTAGGTATTGGGGGTGGGTTGGGGGGGTGGGTGTATCGCGTATGTGTGTGCACGTAACCTTTCCTCCTCCACCCTCCCCTGTGTCGTAGGTGCAGTACTCACCGTTGTCGTCTGCGCCGGCGTTCGTACTCGTGGTAGATGAGCAGGTAGACAAGAGCTGGTAGGATGTTTAATTCGGGTTCCATGCTGTCCAGATTCCTCGTGGAGTGTGTGGAGGTGAGCGTTTTCCCGTTCGTAGTCTGTTTCCGCCGTGTTTTTATCGGCGGGGCTCCCGCCCCGGAAAAGGTGGCGGATTGGTGAGTTGTGATAGGGTGGGCAGTACATTGTCTGCCGCCTGCCTGTTGGTGGTGACCGCCGCGCTGTTTGTCGGTCCCGCCGTGGCGGTCGGAGTGTTAAAGTGGCGGTCTGTGTTGGCGGTTCCCACCAGGGTCAAAATTGCATTTTTTGGACCGCCTGCTTGTTGGCGGGTTGGCCGCCGCTTTATCACCGACCGCCAGGGTTGGAATGACCCCCTAAATCCTGCTTAGCCTTGTTAACTTGGAAGCAACGCTTACCTATCTCCATTATTTTGCAGCCTTCTCTTCGTAGTGGCAGTCCTCTTTTTGCAGCAGCATCCATACCTTCACAGCATCAGGCTTCTCCTTGCAATAACGCTCTTCCGGGGTTCCGACCTAGTATTTCCCATCTTCTCCACAATTACCACAGTACCTGTAAAAGGGGGGTAGCTTACAAATCATCTCTCGCATCGCGCTTTCTAGCACTGACAAAAAGACACACTTCATTCCAAATAAGGTAACACATGTTTTTCTGTTTAATTTGAGATCCTGAACAGCCCTGATTAATCAAACTTATCTAAAGCGAGCAATAATATTTGGATCAATCTTGTGACTGAAAAGACATTAGAAGAAAGTGGTATTTCTTTTAATAGCTGCACGCTCCTGGATCTTGTGCTCATAGTTGGTTTTCAATCCATGTTTTCATGGTCAGAATCTCATGCTGCTGTTCTGAAGACTTTTGGGACAATTGAGAGCTATAATCTTATTGCCGCTGCATATTTGCATATGAACCTTGAACTTTGAGACTCTTGAACTACTGAAGAATTTAAAGTAGTTTAGTTGTGATTAACCCTGTTATTTTCTCTCAGTGGAATTCTTGTACATGATAATTCCAGTTCAAGATAATTCCTGGATAATTCTTGAATCACACTTGGGAATGTTTCTAGTATTAATTATTGATATTTTGGTTTTACATTAGTTAATGCCAAAGATCTGTTTAGCTTTTCCTGTTTTAAAGTGTGGTTTCATTACAGGGAAATCTGAGATCAGACCCTTGTATCTGAATAATCCTGATTACCATTATCCTGAATCCAGAACCAGAATCCAGATATCCTTGAGCCCAGCAGTACCGGGAGTAGAGAAATCTGAATATGTAGAAGTCCTGGTGTTTCCTGCTTTCTCTCTCATCCTAACCTCCTTCTCCTTGGAAACTCCAAGGGTTGCAGTGTGTCCTTCATTGCTGTCCTGTCAGTTCTCATTGGGACTCAGGGATTATTGACATCCTATTGGATCCACCTGGAGTTCAGGTGAGTCTTCCTGGGGTCCTTTTGTAAACTTGTTTCTCCTGTTATGCAGATTTACAGACTTAAAGCGTTGGGTTCCACACTTTACAGCGCTCAGCTCTAGGGCCATAAGGCTGCCAATGCCTTGGTACTTGTAGAAAATAGATTCCTGAGGCAGTTGCTGAACCTCCCAGTTAGTACCCCACTGATCCCATTAAGGTTGGACATGGGGGTCAGATGAATTTCTGAAGGGATTGCCATTAGGCCCATATTGTATTAGAGAAGAATCTGGGCAACCCCTGAGGTGTCCTCCTAGTGCCATGGATTGGAAGGAATACTTGCCATGCAGAAGATCTTCCTTGGATCAAACATTTAAGGGATACTTTGTGAAATATTGGGAAAGACAGACTTTGGGACAATCCTGGGAGGCCTGTCACCAACCTTTTAATTACAACTCAAAGTGAGCTACAAGAATTATAAACTAGGTTGTCTCTTAACGAGTCTAACTCTGGGTGCATTGACGAACAACGTTATACAACTTAAGGATAATTTTAAAGCCGAAAAGTTTCTAGATGAAGTAGAGCCTATCTTGACCAGAAAACTCGATGTCCAATTTAGACATGGGGTCCTCCCCACATGCGCATTTACCATCAATGGGCTTGTATTGAGAGTACAGAGGAGAGAATTTGTCTGTCCTGTGGTCTGGCAGATGAATCTATGGTTCATGCCCTTTGTTTCTGTCCATAGTATAAGTTGGTAAGGGAAAAGTGGCTAATCCCCATTTTGGGACTCTGGGGAATGTCCAGCATGATAAGACATACAGAATTCTCAATATTTTCCACCAGCCAAAATATTGTATTCGCAGATTCAAAGTATTAATTTACAATGTGGTACATTAGCATAAACACATTTCGATATCAGCCACAGATGGCATCTTATAGTCCAGTGTACTACACTATGACAATGAAATATAATGTATTGGCGTGTGTAAGCAGTGATTTTTGCATTTTTTTTAAATAGACACATTTTTGCTAATCGGCGTGAAGCCATTTTTAACCCCTTCCTTTTATGATTTTAAATCACCTAATTTTTTTTTTTTTCATATTGTATCTTGTTTTAACCAATTATTTGAATGTCTTATGGTGAAATCCGAAATAAAGATGATTGACATATTGATCTGTAGGCTACACACCCTACCACCCACTGATGTCATTTCCTGTTTCAAAGGTTGAAGGCAGTTCACAAAATTGAGTACAGACAAAGTTAGAATGAGATAAATGAGATGAATGCCAACAAAGTATGAGAAAGATACCTTTATCACAACCACCAATAGCACCACCACAATTATCCTCTTCAGCATTACCACCATTATGAATATTACCACCATTACAACTATCAACATCACTACCGCCGTTACCACCCCTACCACTACCACCACCTCCAAATAGAAGAGATCTGGCTTTTATGAGTTAACAACTGTAAATACAGGTATGAAAAATGCTGTGTACATGTGTTATCTCATCAAAGCCAGATGTGATTCCTTTGCCAAACCCTGTTTATTTAGGAAACTTAGCAAATCTATATTTTCTTTCACTCTGTCATTGATATCAGTCCATGTTTCACTGCTGGTGACTGTACCAACATTAGGAGTGATCAATAACACCCAGAACACATCTTATCACATTGATACATTTACAGTGTGTGCTAGCGCAGGTGTTTTAATAAAAATTAGTAATGAATATTCTTGTATTCTAAGTAATGGATTTGCGTAGAAAATGTATTAACCTAGAGAAAAATAATGCACCCATTTGAAAATGTGTCCATGTGAGTGGCTGCCAATGTTCATGAAGTATACTTATTAATATGAAATATGGAGTTTATGTTTGATTAATGGGGTAGTACATTGGATTAAGGGTTATGCATTATGCAATAGCTTTATTAATTGAAGGACTTAACTTAGTAGAGGTCTTGGCCTAGTTGCACGGCCTCATGTCAAGCTGTATTTCTAAACCGATTAATAGAATGTCTGCTTAGAGAATTAAATTGTGATTTTCCAGATTGGTGAACAGATCTGCTAGTAGGTAAAAATCTTTCTCATGAGAACCGATTGCCAGAAGATGCTGTTCTTGCTAAATGTAACATTGTAAGTGAAATGTGTGTAAGACTGACTTTCTCAGGAGAAGAACAATAAACACACTGACTGGAGTATAAGCTGCAACAATATTGTTACCTGACGAGCCGGATGATGAGGCCATTACAAGAGAAGCAAATCAGCGACATGTGAACCGCAAACTAGTAGAAACTGTAGATTTGGGCCCTCATTACAACCCTGGCGGTCGGTGATACAGGCCGGCGGGAAAAAAAATGGAATTACGTCCATGGCGGAAACCGCCAACACAGACAGCCACTTTAACACTCTGACCGCCATGGCAGCAGAAACAAACACCGCGGCGGCAACCGCCAACAGACAGGAGGAAATCAATGTACCGCCAACACTATTACAAGGCACCAATCCGCCAGCTTTTCCAGGGCGGTACCAACGTCATCAAAAGCACGGCGGGAACAGTACACAGAAGGGAAACCACTCACCTCTTGACCCTCAATGAACAACCGGGACGCTATGGAGCCCGAGTTACAGGTCCTGCTGATGCTGGTCTACCTCCTCATCTACTAGGAACATCAAAGACGGCGGTGACGACGACGGTGAGTACTGCACCTAGCACACCGGCGAGGGGAGGAGGGAAAAGAGAGTGACACCCACACGCAACAGCCGTACCCCCGACGCCCCACCCACAACAACACACACACACACATATCCAATCACATCACAAATACACCCCGTCACCCAATGGAAGAACCACATGAAATGAGTTTAACTAGTGTAATATTCAGATAGCACAAGATAACTTTAAATCATCAGTATATACAAATTTTAAGAGCAAGTACACAAGTCCGTACACTGTCCCATTAAATGTCTGTGGACCATTGGTCCCAAAAAGCATGGGCGAAGCCCACACATGACACCTGCCTCAAAACGGAGAGAACACTATAGGGGCATCAGGTAAAAAAAAAACAGGCACCTCAGGAGGAAGGGGAGGGGGGCACCTCAGCCGGATGATGAGACGACGCCACTGCTCCTCGAGGGGGCTCCATGCCCACTGCTTGGTCCTGGGGAGTGCAAAACCAGTTTCTCAAGTGGGTGGGTTGCCCACTGCTTGGTCCTGGGGAGTGCAAAGCCACAGTCTCTCAAGTCTCTCAAGTGGGTGGGTTGCCCACTGCATGGTCCTGGGGAGGCAAAGCCACAGTTGTGGGTGGGTTGCCCACTGCACGGTCCGTGGGAGTGCAAAGCCACAGTCTCTCAAGTCTCTCAAGTGGGTGGGTTGCCCACTGCTTGGTCCTGGGGAGTGCAAAGCCAGTCTCAAGTCTCCCAAGTAGGTGGGTTGCCCACTGCTTGGTCCTGGGGAGTGCAAAGCCACAGTCTCTCAAGTCTCTCAAGTGGGTGGGTTGCCCACTGCATGGTCCTGGGGAGTGTAAAGCCACAGTCTCTCTAGTGGGTGGCGTCTTCCACTGGTTCTGGCGGGGGCTTTGTGCCCAGAGTGCTTCATTCTGTTAAGGACTGGGTTAGTGGATGCTTTTCTCCACTGCTTCTGGAAGGGGCTTGGTGCCCAGAGTGCTTCATCCTGCTAAGGACTGGGTTAGTGGATGCTTTTCTCCACTGGTTCTGGAGAGGGCTTGGTGGCCAGTGATGCTGCACCAGGGGTGTGGCAGTTCCCATTCCCTCACTTGGGTGTCTGAGCCACGAGATTGTCCGGTAACAGGTAGCATGATACTCCATGGAGGCAGAGCCACACTCCACCTTGCGACGACTTAGGCTGCAAACTGCTGGTAGTGCCAGTGCTGGTGCCTCATGTAGTGTGTGCAGGGTTCAGGACGTCTCCTGCAGCCTCGGACGGCTGCCCACTGTGGATGGTGCTGATGTCCGCTGTAGTGGCATGCCTGGGCACGTCATGGGGCAGGTGGCGGTGCCTGTGGCAGTGTCTGCGGCGGAGATGCTGCCAGTGGAGGGAGACACCAGGCCGTCTCCTGCAGCCTCGAAAGGCCGCCCACTGGAGATGATGCTGGTGACTGTAGTTGTGGCACCTGCCAAGCAGGTGGCAGTGCAGATGGCGGTGCAGGTGGCGGGCGTTGTGGCAGTGCTCACCGTGGTACAGGTTGCTGGGCTGTCTTGAGAAATGGGGGGGTCACTAGTGCCTCACCCGGAGGCTCTGTGCCCTGAGGTGACTTTCCTTTGCTCTTGTGTCCCTTTCTCACCTTGTAAGTCGCTGCTGGGACCTTGGCACTGTCCTCTTTGGTTCTGGAGGAGACCTTGCTCGGTGGGTGGTGCAGCTTTTCTCTTCTGCATCCTGGCCCATTCTTTACCTTAGCAACCTTAGCAGGTGGCGGAATAGGGTCCTTGGCTTCAGTAGGTGGCACACTGGCAGCCCTGATGGGTTCCCCCTTCGATCCTCCCAGACTTGCAGGGACCACAGTGGATGACAATTTGGTGGCTGAGGTGCTGGTCTTGGCTCTAGAGAACCTGGCCCTAGGGGAAGGACGGGAGGGGTGTAGGGAAGAGTTCAATGGTAGCCAGGAAACGTTTTTTAGACACACTGGGATAGGAAGATGGAGGGGGTTTGGGAGAGGAGGAAGAGCTAGTGGTTGTAGGAGGTGTACGTCTGCTGAGTTTGGGTGAAGGTGCATGGGTTGGAGGCTGTTGTGAGGAGGATGGCTGTTGAATGGGTGTGTGCCGCGTTTGTGTACTTTGGGAGGAGGGCTCACAGACACACTGAGAAAGGACACAGGTGACGTGTATATGGTAGTGGGGGTGGTGATTGCACGTGATTGTTGTGTAGTGATGGGCGTGCTGGTGGTGGAGGTAGTGGCTGAGGATGTAGTGCATGAAGGTCTGAGTGTAGATGAGACTGGAAGGGAGGGGGAGGACGTGGAAGAGGGGGACACATTGGAGGCAGTGGATGTAGGTGTGTCTGCATGGGGATGGTGCTTGTGTGAGTACCTGTGGGATGTATGGTGATTATGTTTGCCTGAGCCACTTTTTTGTGTTGATGTGTGTGCATGCTGGTCTGATGGTGTGCTTGGGATAGGCTGAGGTAGAGGGGATTGGATCTGGGTAGTGGATGTTGGAGGGGGGAGGCTGGACACAGGGACAATGGCTGCCATCAGTGCTGAGGCCAGAGCCTGAAATGCTCTCTGTTGGGCTGCCATGCCAGAATGAATGCCCTCCAGGTATGCATTTGTTTGCCGCAAATGCCTCTCAACACCCTGGATGGCATTCAAAATGTTTGGCTGCCCAACAGTGAGGGATCTCAGGAGGTCAATATCCTCCTCACTGAGGGCAGCAGGGTTGACTGGGGCAGGTCGTAACACAACTGGAGAGTTTAGGGAGATTGGAACTAAGTATTTAGTAGGAATCGACCCATACTAGCTCCCTGCATATAAAGCCAATAAACACAAAAGGGTATGGGGTTCACTAATGATACGGAGCTATAACCACGGGAGATTATCCACAGGCTCCTAGATCTCACTGGGTGTCAAAACGTGGAGTGTGAGTACTGTAGGGTGGGGGTGGGTAGGGGGAGGGGGTATTTCCTTTACGGACTAGGTGGTCTCACACACTATATAGTGTCATGCTTCATCATTTGACCACCTAGCCCCACCCAGGTAGGACAGTGCCACCTGGGCGGACTCAACCTCACTGTTAAAGGCCAGTCTTGTGTGCATTTCCATGCAATCAGAGCCCAGTCTTTTCTGAATTCTAGGTCCTCTAGCAAGATATGTGGCTCATTAGAAACGATGAGACAGTTGGGTGCTGTGTTACTACGTAAGTATTCAGTTAGAACGGCCCGTGTAGAATCGTCTTCACCTGGGTCCGTTTAAGTTCTACTAGTGTATCCCAGTCCCCTAGTTGGGACAGACTTTTTGAAAGGGCTGTATCGCCAAGAAGCGATGGTGCTGACAAAATTGCTGTCACCTCTTCATCATCAAAATTGAGTCCCTCTGCCATGTTGGTGAGCATTGTCAGGGGGAACCCAAACTGCTATCTCATTCATTTTTTGGTTACCGTTTTGCTTGCTCTGTTTGAGAATTCGCCTCACTACAGGTTCTTATTATCTGTGTGGATACTAACTGTTATCCTTCTGGCCATTTTCACAGAGGTACTCCTATCTTTACCCATGGGAGTACACCTACGGACTGTTTTCTGATATTAACTGCCGTACCTGCCTATGTTTTTATTTTTCCTCTTCCCCCCAGAGTGTGACTATAAGGGGACACTCCTCATTGTGTGTTTTGCTGTGCTGTGCTGTTGTTTTTCACATAACGTTATCCACGTTTCTGTTCCTCCAAGCCTCCGCTAGGTATTTCCTTGCCACAGGTAGGCCCCTTCAATTATTATTTCCTTCCCACTCTCTTATTGAGTGTGAATGTTTGTTTGTGCATTGCATGATGTTTAGGGATCCTAGGCCCTGAAGAATGCCCCCAGACCTTCCTTGGCTCATGGAAGAGGGCAGAAACATGTCGGCCATTTTTTAGATAGGTGACCCAGTGAGTCCTTACTCTCACTTTGGTGTCCCACCCTTGTTCTTAATACACCAGCAGACACCACTATTAAAAGTGTAGATTACACACTGGTAGCTGCCTAGGTGTTTTTATATCTTCCCCTGGCTTAGCTGGATCCCATTAACTCCAGATAAAAAATGATAATTTACGCACTCCCTCCCGTTCCTTTAACGGTGAGGTTGAGTCTGCCCAGGTGGCACTGTCCTACATGGGTGGGGCTAGGTGGTCAAATGATGAAGTATGACACTATATAGTGTGTGAGACCACCTAGTCCGTGAAGAAAAGGCCCCCTCCCCCTATCCATCACCACCCCACAGTACTCACACTCCACGTTTTAACACCCAGTGAGGTCTGGGAGCCCGTGAATAATCTCCCATGGTTATAGCTCCGTATCATTAGTGAACCCCATACCCTTTTGTGTTTATTGACTGGGGCAGGGCCTGAGGTGCCTGGGGCGAAGGAGATGCTCACCCTCCTGGGTGAGCGGGCACGTGAAACACGCTGAGGGGCTGCTGGGAGGGCGGTGCTGGTAGGGGGGGTGGCGGCTGTACCTGTTGTTGCGGTGGGCACAGAGGTGCCCGCCACCGCAAGGGAGCTCCCATCAGAGGAGGAGTCGCTGCTGCGGGTGTACCCTCCTGTCCCCGTTGTGGAGCTCCCCTCTCCTCCGTCCCACTGGTGCCTTCAGACTCCGTACATTCACCCTCCTGGGCCATGTGGGTTGCAGCTCCCTTCTGGTGGGCGCTGACCTAGAGGAAAGGTAAAGTATGAAAGGAACTTACTCCCTCGTCCGGTTCGTCATACTCATTGGCCACCAGTTCCCACCCATGCCCTGACACACATACACTCACCATCCTCACATGCAGGCCTCAGCCCCCCACAACATGTATCTTGCATCCACAGCACTCCATACATTCATGTCCCACGCATCATGCTCACAGTTTACTCACCTGTTTGTCTGGAGGACCGTAGAGTAGCGTGTACTGGGGCAGGACCCCATCCACTAGTCTCTCCAACTCCTCCACAGTGAATTCAGGGGCCCTTTCCCCAGACACTCGAGCCATTGTCGCTTCTAGACTGAGGTCACAGCAGCACTTGCAGTGTAGGTCCTCTCCTGTTGAAGGTCAGGTATCAGGTGAGTGAACAGCTAGAAAATGGCAGTCACGTCCGTGGCGGTGCGTACCATCACCGCCGGCATACATCGTCATTGGCTCCTGGAACCCAGAGAGCCCAATGAATACCAATGCTGAATTGCGCGGCGGTCTTCAACCGCCTACCGCGATGCTGCACAACGCCAGCCCAGTTACCTCATTTCCCCTTGTCCCTCCTTACAGGTCAGGGAGCCGCCATTTCAGGGTGGCACATGGCAGGGAACCTAACTGCGGCACAGCACATTTGGGCACAAATACGGACACACAACGACACACTCAGATTTAATCACATTAGTGCAAAAACCCTTGTGCAAACTATGTGGTACATGACCTTCTGCTCACCATTCTCCTCCATAGGGCACGACCTCTGGGGCAGCTGATGAGATGGTGTCATCCTCCGGTGTACAGACCCCTGGTGGACCTGTTGCCAATGGAAGACAGACACATCATTATCACCTACAGACTTGATCGTGCCACAATCCAAGAACTGTGTGCCCAAATGGAGCCAGACCTGATGTCAGCTATCCGCCATCCCACATGTATCCCCCCTCTAGTGCAGGTCCTGTCAGTGCTCCATTTCCTGGCCAGTGGTTCCTTTCAAACAACAGTGACCATGGCATCAGGGATGTCTTAGCCAATGTTCTCTAACATGTTGTCCAGAGTGTTATCTGCCCTGCTGAAACACATGCGCAGCTACATCGTTTTCCCCCAGCTGGAGGATTTGCCCACAGTGAAAGCTGACTTCTATGCCCTGGGACATATCCCCAACATAATTGGTGCCATTGATGGTACACATGTGGCATTTGTCCCCCCCCACAGAAATGAACAGGTATACGGAAATCGTAAAAGCTACCAGTCAATGAATGTGCAGATGGTGTGTTTGCCAGACAAGTACATCTCCCATGTGAATGCCATGTATCCTGGCTCTGTGCATGACGCTTACATTTTGAGAAATAGCAGCATCCCTTATGTGATGGGCCAACTCCAGAGGCACCGTGTGTGGCTAATAGGTGAGCCCAAGGTCCCCACACAGTATGAATAGGTGTCTGGGTATGGGGTAGTCCCTAAGTGTTGGTGTATGTCTAACAGATATCCCTCGACATTTACAGGTGACTCTGGTTACCCCAACCTCTCATGGCTACTGATCCCAGTGAGGAATGCCAGGACAAGGGCAGAGGAATGCTACAATGAGGCACATGGGCAAACTAGGAGGATTATTGAGCGGTCTTTCAGCCTCCTGAAGGCCAGATTCCGGTGCCTCCATGTAACAGGTGGCTCCCTATACTACTCACCCAAGAAGGTGTGCCAGATCATCGTGGCATGCTGTATGTTGCACAACCTGGCTTTGCGACGCCAGGTGCCTTTTCTGCAGGAGGATGGGACTGATGTTGGTCTTGTGGCAGCTGTTGAGCCTGTGGACAGTGAGGAAGATGAGGCAGAGGAAGAAGATATTGATAACCGAAACAACATCATCATGCAGTGCTTCCAGTGACACATAGGTAAGAGACTGCCACTGCTCATCTCATATCTGACTACTGTAGGACATAGTATAAGTCTGCCTTTTTACCTTTGTGTATGGACCCTGACAGTTCACTTTGACTTTCCTTTTTACAGATCTGGGTACCACATTCTGCCTTCTGCTATGTTTACTGCTGCCCAACAACTGTGATACTTTGGTATGTGCAAATGAACATTTACATTCATATTTGTCTAAGAGGTTGTAATAATACATTTGTGAAAGTACAGACTGACTCCAGATTGTTTTGTTATTTAAGGGTGTTTATTTAAGTGCTAATAAGTAGAGGGGGATGTGCAATGGGCTGGGGTGCTTGTGGAGGAATATCCATGGTAGAGTCCAGTCTCTTTGTATCACAGGTGCATTGTCCAATGGGGCATAGGAAGTGGAGCAATGTCAGTTCAAGGTGGACACGGTGACAAAGCGGGACAGAAGGGTGACAATCAGGAGAGTCTTATTTCCTGGAGGGGGTCTTGGCAATGTTCTCTGTCTTGTGCCTGGATCGCAGGGACCGTTTGCGGGTTGTTTCTCCTTCTGTAGGGGGTGGGGTGCTGGTGGCCTGTTGCTTCTGTGGCTGGACCTCCTGTCCACTAGCGCCGGCAGACGTGGACGGCTGATCATCGTTCGGGCTGGTGTCATGGGCCCGGTGGTATGCCAATGTCTCCCTCATGGTGTTGTCCATGTCTGCCAGCACCCCTGCAATGGTGACCAGGGTGGTGTTAATGGACTTCTAGTCCTCCCTGATCCCCAGTTACTGTTCCTCCTGCAGCCGCTGGGTCTCCCGAAACGTGGCCAGTACCGTGCCCATCGTCTCCTGGGAATGGTGGTATGCTCCCATGATGTTTGAGAGTGCCTTGTGGAGAGTGAGTTCCCTGGGCCTGTCCTCCCCCTGTTGCACAGCAGTCCTCCCAGTTTCCCTGTTGTCCTGTACCTCTGTCCCCTGAACCGTGTGCCCATTACCACTGACCCCAGGTCCCTGATCGTCCTGTGTTAGTGGGTTTGCCTGGGGTCCCTGTAGTGGTGGACAGACTGCTGATTGACGTGTCCTGGGGACAGTGGCACGCGCCCGCTGGGTGGGTGCTCTGGTGGTGTTTCCTAAGGGGGGAGGTTATGTGGTGGGTTCGGACGGTGGCAGGGGAACCAACTGTCCAGAGGTCCCTGATGGGCCAGGCTGGTCCTCTTGATCCAGGCATGCAGAGCTTCTGTCATCACTGTGGGCCTCTTCTGTGGGGGGACAGGAAATGGCTGGCACCTCCTGTCCGGTAACGTTGTGTAGGGGTCCTGTTGGGGTGTAAATGCATTGGTATTGTATCTGTGTGTGCCATCTTGTGCAATGGGTGTGTTTCCCTCTACTACTGTGCTTGCATTATCGCCTTGGCCCTTGTGTGAGTGGTGATTGTGTGCCCTGGGTGAGTCTCTCCCTTGGACATGCTGCAGTGGTGGGTCTCCATGCAGGTCTGTGATGGGTGTCCATGCATTGTTGTCACATGCAGGGCTTGGTATTGGGATGTGTTGGTTGTGATAGTAGGGTATCTGTGAGGTGTTGGGGTGATGGGTGTGTGGATAGGGGTAGAAGTTTGTGATGGCATGCAGGTAGGGTGGGGGATAAAGTAGTAAATATATGACTTACCAGAGTTCAGTGCTTCTGCTACTCCTGCAAGGCCCTCAGGATGCTTGATCACCAAGACTTGCTCTTCCCATGTTGTTAGTTGTGGTGGGAGGAGGTGGGGGTCCACTGCCAGTCCTCTGTGCGGCTACCTGGTGTCTGGATACCACGGAACGTACCTTTCCCCGCAGGTCATTCCACCTCTTCCTGATGTCATCCCGTGTTCTTGGATGCTGTCACACTGCGTTGACCATGTCAGCAATTCTCCGCCATAGCCCCATATTCCTTGCTATGGACGTCTGCTGCACCTGTGATCCAAATAGTTGTGGCTCTACCTGGATGATTTCCTCCACCATGACCCTGAGCTCCTCAGAAAACCTGGGGTGTCTTTGAGGTGCCATGATGTGGTGTGGGTGATGTGTGAGGTGATAGGTGATGTGTGGGGTGATGTGTTGGGGTGTGTTCTTTGAGGTGCGTGGATGGTGTATGAGTGATGGGGTTGTGTGCTTCTGGATGCTGGTGTTGTCATAGCTTTTCTGCCTCTCTGCTTCTTCCAAAAATGCCATTGTAAGGGGTTGTGGGTAATGTGGGTGTGTGTTTTATAGTGGTGTGGGTGTGGTGTGTGTATGTGTATCAAGTGTGTGTATTTTGAATTATCCAATGTGGTTGTGTTTTGTAAATGTGTGTGTATTTTGAGTGCAGCAGTGTGTACCGCCAATGGATCACCGCGTTTGAATGACCGCTATGTTGATTCAAGGGTCGTGTAGTGTGGGCGTATTCCTGTTGGCGTGACAGTGTGGGTTTTGCTATCGCCAGTTTATCACTGACCTTTGGAGTGGCAGACTTGTGTCGGTGTCTGTATTGTGGAGGATTTCTAAGTATGGGTCATAATACCCGTAGCAGATTTCCGCCGCGGACACGGTATGTTGGCAGCTGTCTGCATGGCGGTCACCAGACTTTACCGCGAGGGTTGTAATGAGGGCCATGATGTTTCAGTTTTATTGTACAAAGTGTGAACATGCGATCCCTTGACCAATAGGGACTCAAAGTAGTTTTAGGAGATCCAAGTTAACAGGACTGCACTGAGAAGAAGCCACCATTCGCCCTTTTGCCATTGCCATTCAAGCATTTGCCATAACGCATTTGCCAATTTTCTTTCTTGCTGAAAGGCCATTACTTACTTACTGACGTGCTTAACTTTAATGCTTAAAGACTTTGGCCCTCATTACAACCCTGGCGGTCGGTGGTAAAGTGGCGTTAATACCACCAATAGGCCGGCGGTCCAAAAAATGGGAATATGACCCTGGCGGTAACCGCCAGCCAAGACCGTCGCTTTAACACACCCACCGCCAGGGTGGTAACGTCCCCTGGGCTGGATACTTCGGTCTCCAGCCCGGCGGCTGCCACAATCCCACACTCGCGATCACGACCTGGCCAACCACAATGGTTTTTGTGCCAAACTTACTGCCACGAAAATCATGGCAGTAGGCACTATCAGTGCCAGGGAATTCCTTCCCTGGCACTGATAGGGGTCTCCCCAGCCCCCCACCCTCTCCCCCGAATCCTCCCCCACCCTCCCCCTCCTGCCCCCGCACATATGCACACGCGCACCCATATACACACATGCACACATACATACCCACACACCGCAACACACAACATACCTTGCCACACACAACACTCACAATCACTCATTCATGCGTGCATCCAACGCGACTCACACCCGCATGCATGCATACCAAAACATACCCCCCCACATACACACAACACCCCCCACCCCTCTCTCCGGTCAGAGAACCCGACTTACCTGCTTGCAGGGAGTCCTCCGGCTGGAGACGGTCCGCGGCGCTGCTGCAAGCAGCTGCGTCCGCCAACAAACCACCGCCAGGTTGTACCATTGGTCATGATATGGTCGGCAGTGTTTTGCTGGTGTGGCGGTGCTGCTGTCAGCAGCGCCGCCTTATCACCGTCCGCCGACAAGACCGTCGGTGGTGTTCTGCCAGCATTCTGGCGGTATATGGTCGGCGGTCATGATACGCTTAGACGGCTGGTAGCCACGGCAGTAGGATGTTGGCGCCCATCGCTGTGGCGGTAGGCGGTAGATACCGCCAATGTTGTAATGAGGGCCTTTGTGTTTCCTGAACTTTAATGCTGAATCCTGATGCCTTGCTGACCGAACTGATGTCCTGATGACGAAGACGATCTAACTTGCTGATCCAATTGAGGAGGGCTATATTGTCACGCATGTGTTTTACTGTGCCTATTTGCTTTCTTCTTTCTAGGTACCAACTGCACTATTTTGATAGAGCCATAGTTAGATGTTTTCCGAATTTGTGTTGACTAAATTGTTTTGCATGAAGCCCAACATGCTAATCTGATGTTAGATAAGGGTCCTCACAAATGAAAAATTCCTATATGGAGTAACAGTCGATGTCTTTCCTTTGCTGAATCTAAATGTATGTGATAACGTTTGCGCAGTTCTTCTTGTTATTACTTTGCACCTTAAGCTTAGACTGTGTAAATATTCAAGCTTTAATTAGATTGCGTTTCTTTTGCTGCTTTGGACAGCCAGTGATGTTTCTGTATGTTTATCATTTGATTTTGAGATGATCTTACGTGACATTAGCATTGTTAATATAGGGAAATACATATTCTACCTTCTACTAAAGGGTGTGGTTATTCATGACTGAAAGGTCATGGTGTGTGATAATTACTGACTCCTATTGATTATTGATGTTGAATAATTATTGACTATTGATCTGCATGTACTGGATCTACGGTGGGAACATCTTAAATGCAAGTCAAAATGTTCATCAACATATTTGCATCCCTTTGTAAGTTTACTTATTAAGGTCTGATGCACTAACAAGTGCTACCATTGTCCTGTCTTGACTGTTTAACTGGTGACACTTGGCTTTTTGATACCTTCAGTGTATCTTTTACTTAAGAGTCACACATAGCCCTGTACGGCCAACTAGAAACTTTCATGGATGTCAATGTACAGGGCATGTCTGTGAATGATGCATGCCTGATGCGTATTTCTATATAGACCATAGCACAGCATGTTAAGAGATTCAGTAGCCTGGATGATGTGTATTTAGTGGATACATTGTGTAATGTCTGTTTATTGATTCTGGGTCAGAGAGTCCAAGGACATTTGGGGGGTACTCGGCCCCAATTCTAAAAGCTAGAGTCTTTCACCAATAGTGTCTGGGCGTCCCTACACTGCGGAGTCCTTAACTGGGAACTAAGGGGGTCATTACGACCCCTGCGGTCAGCGGTAACATGGCGGTAAGTACTGCCAACAGGCTGGCGGTACTTACCTCCATATTGTGACAGTGGCGGGTTGGCTGAAGCTAACCCACCAATTTACCACACTGACCACCACGGCGGTAACAGCCGCCAGGCTGGAGATATCCATCTCCAGCCCGGCGGCCGTCATTGTTCCGCCTGCAGGATTATGACCCAGCCTACCGCCATGGTTTTTGTGGCATTCGTAACGCCATGAAAACCATGGCGGTAGGTCATATCAGTGACAGGGAATTCCTTCCCTGTCACTGATAGGGGTCTCCCTCCCCCTTCCACTCCAGTTTCCATACCATCCCTCCTACATTCACGCCCCCTCACACACGCATACACACACCCATTCCAACATGCATCCACGCATGCATACATCCATTTACACACACATCTGCGTACACTTTCACACATACATGCAGACACACATTTACATTACACAACATACACGCACTCACACCTCCAAACATGCACACACGCATTCAACATGCAACACACACCTGCATCCACCACACACATGCATTCTCACCCCCACCCACACACACAGCACTACCCAACCCCTCCCCTGTCGGATACACAACTTACCTGTAGTCAGGGGGTCATCCGGTAGGAGAAGGCACGGGGTGCTGCTACAGCCAGCAGCGCCTGCAAGCAGAAAACCGTCAGGTCGTATTGTTTGTCATACTACAGCTGTCGACACTCTACTGGCGTGGCACTGCTGGTGGCAGCAGCACCACCTTACCGCCATCCGCTGGCATGGGCACAGACAGATTTCTGCCCTTCTTGTGGCAGAAATCCAGCTGGTAGCCACGCCGCCGGTTTTTGGCAGCCGTCGCCACGGCGGTAGGCGGTTTTCACCGCTGAGGTCCAAATGGGGGCCTAAGTATCCAACTTTAGCACTTGACCCACAGGGTAGTGAAGCAGAGCAGTTGATGGCTTACTCAGGTGAGGTGCTATGGGTTAAAGACTCCACACTCAGCAACAGAAGATATTACACTTAATAGATCACTGTCCAATCAGTGCTTTATTCTTTATAAAATGTAAAAATACTTTATTACACACACTATCTATTACACACATTTGCAAGTATATATACAATGGCAGGGGGAAATGCCTATGGTGAAACCCTCTAAAGGGACTCACAACCAACAGGTGTTGCATAATTAAGAAAAGTCCAACAGATCTGGAAATCTCCTAAATGTACCTTGTACCTCCCAGCATAGCATACACCTCTAATAGTCTGCACACCATCAACACTGACCCCTAAACACACAATACCTGCCCCCAGTGAACCAAACACAGCATTGTGCGTGCAGTTAATAGAAAACAGGACTCATGGATTTGTCAGGGTGTCATCACAATAGTTAAAGGCAGAAATGTGCAGTAAATTTCAATGACCATTAAAACATTTCATGATAGTACCACCTTTCTATGACATTCAACAATAAGTCCATTAAGTCACTACACCAGCAATAAAGATTTCAATGTTTGGTGGAGTGCAATGTATGAGTCTTCACATTTTATGCATAATGCAAAGCAGCCACTGGATCTGGAAAAAGGGGGTTACTGCACATGTGAATCAAAAAAGGGTAAAGCCCCAGCTCCAAGAGTACTAAAAGAAAGCTGGAAAGTTTCCCTTGTTCAGTCTTATAATGACTAGGTGATGTATGATGCCTACCTAAGAATGATTTAGGCCCTTCAATAGGGGCCTGCAGGCTCAAGACAACCTTTTTGAGCCATGTTTTATCAATGGAGGTTCCCCTATTCCTCCTGTGACACCCTTTATGGTGATATGCAACTTTTATTGGCACCTCAGGGTATGGAGGGGAGCTCCTTGTGCTGAGGGCTTCCTTTTCTGAGAGCTTTCATTTTAATTGCTTTTCGCTGCACAATTCCTTTCCTTTTTGTTTTGTACAATGCACTTTCACTATGATGCTTTTTGTTTAAACCTGGGTACCCCATCCCAAAGAAAGGCACCTGCAGCGCTTTTGCTGGGGACCACAGGTAAGCTTCCATACCCCTTCGGTCCCACTGCTCTGCACAGCTCTTGTGCATGAGTATACAGCCGACTCCACTCACTCTCCTGCCCCTCCTGGCACATCTCAGGAGTATGGGCAGGGGAGAACAGGCTTCCAGCTCTCCCATTTCTTCATGTGGGTGAGTACCATGATATTGCTGGAATGAAGAACCCCGCAGCTCTTGGGTCATCACTACAACAAGACGTTCGGGCTCCCTGGCCCTACTTTTCCTTCACATAAGCCTATTTGCTCAATAACTGGCTCCTTCCCCAGGGCACTGGACATCCTCTGGAGTGAACAAGGGGCAGGAAGGGGAATGCCGTTTGCTGCGTTGCAGTTGGCTTATCCGTCAGGGCCCTGATCTTCCCTGGAGGAGTTAGTTTCTAAATTGATAGAAGACTGTACTGCCCTTTTCCTGCCTGGAGGCACTAAGGACCCACCAAGCAGGTGAAAAAATGAAGAGCGCACACAGGCCTATGTTCTCCGGCTCTGGTGGACTGATTTTGACATGAATTGACTTATTTTTCTCCTGTGATGGTATGCTCTGGCCACCAAGATTGCCTTTTTTAGACCTCCTCATCTCTTAATGTTTTTCTCTGGTCTCTCTCTGCTGAGGGAGTGCTCAGGGCCTGCTCTGTCTGCCTTTTTATCTCCTCACAGTCATCTGATTTTAAAGCACTTTGATAGCGCCTGGGACCTGCTGCTCTGTTTGAGCTCCTGGTACCTGCTCCTGGGCATGGAGTCTCCCTCTTCAGGACTCCGTGGCACTCAAGATTAGGTTAATTTACATGTCTGCATGCCCAAGGCTCCACAGCTCCCTGGCCATTTGCAAGGTCCATGGATGTCTAGCAGGAGTCAGAGGCCCCCTCTTTAGGGATCACCCCACCACAGATACAGACCACAGAAGTTCCAGAGTAATGATAAACCCGGGGTCCTCAATATGTCCACCCTCTAAACTCTCCCAGAGAGAGTGCGAAGACATTGCCACTGTCCCTAGAGACACAGATACACAGACTCCAGATCAGTACACGTCCAGACTATCCTGCTACAGCGGAAAGGGGTTAATCAAAGAACAGTCCATCTGTTCTTGGCTTCTGCATAATCCAATCCTTCTCTCTGTTTTACCTTTGCACCAGGGTTTTAAGTAGGGATAGAAAGTTCCAGAAAGTGGGAACTCCTGTTCAATCTAAAGATGACACATCCTCGCAGTGAGAAAATGCCCTATTGTGTGGCCACTCATATATTTTGCTGAATTGTTTTGCTGGTTTTCAGACTCTACACACCATGTATGTGCTCTGATCCCTTAAAAATGTAGAAATTGACTGGCTTAATAAAAGTTCCTATAAGGCCATAGTATATGGTGTAGAAACTACACTTAGGACAAGAAAAATTAAATGTCCCACGTGAAAAACATGACTTCAGGCATACTGTAGTAGCCTGGCTGCTGCAGTTTAAACTTGAAGCACAATCTGTCAAAATAACCTTTTAGACAGGGAAGAAACCTTATTTTAAATATCTTTTTCTTTTTTTTTTTTGGTCCTCATTTCAAACCATCCTTCCTCACCGCGAGAGGAAATAAGGCGGGGTGGTCAATAATACAGAGTGTGCTATGATCAATCGCTGTCCAACTCCGCAAGACCTTTACCTGCCCAGGAGTATGGCCTCACTATACCCACTCCACTTACCAACAACGGCCAGTGGTAGTACGTTGAAGGCATGTTTAATCATTGGACCATACCGATTCAAAATGTGCTCCCTTATCCTCCCCCCTCCTCTCCCAAACCCCACCACTGCTTCAACTGATTCCAAAATCTATTTTTTTTACAGGTCTCACTCGTGTCCAACTTTAAATTATACATCAAAGCATCTTTCCAATCCATAAGCGTTGGGGTGAGGCATCAATCCATTTTTTACAAATCGCTCTCCATGCCACAAGCATCATATAAAGCAACGGCTTAGAGCCATCCCTTTCTTATCCGCTGAGGCCCTATCAAACATCCAAAAAATACAAGCGAGGTGCTTTCCTTGAGTATTATAGAAAGTATTTCACTAATAGCATCACCAACCTCTACCCAAAATTTGCTGAGCTTGGGGCACTCCAAGAACATGTGGACGTCGTCTACCGCCAGGGTCCCACAGTTTATTCATCCGACCATATTGTCCTGATCCATTCTAGAAAGCTTTGCTGGTATCCAGAAAACTCTGTGAATTGAAAACAAATGATTCCTCCTTAACGCAGCAGGCTTGACAATATTATATAAAAGTGCAGTAGATACTTGCCATAACTCTTTGTGCTGGTACTCCAGCAAGCACTCTCCCACAGCTCCTCTGGTAAGGTGAAATCACCGTCCACGATATCCATAATTAGCCACTACCATCTGGCCACCTCCTTCTTCAATGGGATTTCCAGGTGCCACTGATCTTCCAGCTCATTTGTGGCTCCCAGCTCCACTTTTAAATCCTTCGCCCAGCTGATAATCTGAAGGTACTTCAATTTAGACAAGTTACCCTCTACCTCCCCATTCAGGTTTTCAAATGATATAACCTCACCATTATAGCAACATTGTCCCCAATATAAAAAACCTGCAGCCTTTAAGGGGGTTGCCAATGCATCCTTGGTCCACTCCGGTGACCCTGAGGATGTCGCGTGGGCTCTCATTATCCTAAATGAGACTACTGGATTTCTAGGCAGCAGGATCGATAACGGTGTGGGAGACTGAGTCTGACCCACGTGTAAAGAACTCTGTCACCCTAAATCCGGTTCTTGCTTCGGCTAACTAGCAGTGCCTCATTTCTCCCAAAGGGAAGAGATGATTGGGCAGCTGAGCGCATGACATCTTTGGAACTTCTCAGGGAAGTCGTGGTCACTCAGATCCAAACCAACTCTCTCATTTACAATATGATCTCATATACAAATGACAAAGACAGTATAAGTTTTATATAATGTTTTAATAAAACAACTGTATTTTAGATAATAAGGTGTGAGCCGCAATAACCAGAACAATACAACACAGTAGGATTGAAATAGTCACCAGGAGAGTAAAACATAAGAACAAAGCTATCATAGTGCCTAACAGTTTCTACTCTCCCTCTGCTTGTTCTATTTAGAGCACAGCATGTTAAGCTTCTAGCTTGCCTGTCTGTATCACTGGGGAGACATCAGCCCTCATACCTGAGCAAAGGCCTGTGATCTTGGTTCAGCATCTGCAACGAGGCAGTCAGCGTCTAGTTGTGGTTCCCTGGTCGGAATCTCCCTCTTGCGTGTATTGGGACAAGGAAGTGATTTTATAACTAACATGTCAGCGTGATCACAAAATGTCCCTACGCAGGAATGCCAAGTCTAAATTCCTACCACGTCTAACGTCAATGTACCAGACTGTATCCTTGACTGAATCACAGAGTGAACAGAAATGTGTTATGGAGAACTCCAGTGCTGAAGTAGGCTAAACAGTGTGATATGAATAAAAAACAAAACCGTAGAACTGGCTATTTGAAAAATAACAGTACGAAGCCTAATAAAAAGCATTTAGAGCAAAGTGCACAAAGGCTCTAAGCTGCAAGCAAAGAATAAAACACATCCAGGGCAAAGTGCACAAAGGCCTAAAGCCTGAAGCTAATGCGCAAAGGATACGTAAAACTAACCACACCACACCCTCCCCTTGTCGGTAGCAAGTGATTCCAATAATAAATAAAAATATGCCCCAGATATAAACAATACCTAAAATTATATACATATTTCGACAAGGTCAGAAGACAACAAAGTCATAAATTTAGGAAACATGTGACGATAAAGCCAAATTCAATATAATGTAAATTTTGCAGGAGAGAAAAAAAAAATCCAATTGTTAAACAGAAGCAATAGAAAGTAGGAGCTCCTCCACTTCGATATATGTCAATATCGGAAGATCCACGCCACAAAGTACCATGGAGCAGGTGTGTTCCAAAGTCCCCAAACAATTCAGGGCGGCACCCCGTGCAGGGCCTATGAATGAGACAAAACCATCTTCCTCCAGGAAGGGAATCTCATAAACTGCCTCACGTAGCAAACGCAACCGTAGTTCACAAGTCTGGGAATGAGCCCTAATCGGGAACATCAACAGATCAGGATCGACCACTGGAGGGCGCTGCAGTGAGAGACAGAGAGCCAGTGCATGTTCAAACGAGCACCAAAGGCACCGAAACACGGGTTGCACACAATCCAAAACCAGTCGGAATGACAGAGACCAGTCACACTCCAAATGGCCCAGGAGTGTTGCTCCAAAATGCTGCATCATGCATTCACGACACAGCTGCGCTGACGGGAGCAGCAATATAGGATCTTGTCGTGGCGGGACAGCCATTGCGAAAAAATAGTAACAACAGCAAGACTCCAGCCAATAAAGCCAAAGTAATCGGGAAACCCCCCAAAATGCTTCCGAAAATAGAGTGTATTGCCGAAGGTATCAAACCGAATATGGAAGAGAAGGTGTGAGCAAAACCAACACCAACGGCTTTGAAAAAATGTGCAATACCAGCAGTGCTGGATGCATTAAATATACGTCCCACAAGTTCACCGCAGTGACTTGGAAAGTTAGTATTCAAAAGGGACTGTATTTCCGCCGATGACCTTGCCACCTGAAGTGCGTAGGTCTCGCTAGCAGATGTAAGGGCCACATGCTTTTGAAACAATAAAGCCTTTAGTCGACTCAACTTGTCGAAATTAACCTTGGAAGTAGCAATATGAGGCCAGATGTCCGCTACCTCCTTAATCTGAGTGGGGGGAAACAACACATTCCCGCAGCACGTAACAGCCTTGTTGACAACGACAACGTAAACTATTCCGGCACGCATGCCACAGCAGCGTTCGCTGTTAAGAACAATGTAACTGCCGTTAGAAAGCACCTGGAAAGTGTTCTTAATAACTGGGACTGGAACTCCCTTCAGATAACAAGCTAAGTTAGCAATCGAAGCGTTACACGCTCCGTGCAAGGACAGCTGTTTACAAACCATAGAATGGCTGACAGAAGTTTCGCATTCACTACCGCTAAGAAAAACCTCCCTCAAACCATTAATACATCTGTATTGAAAGGGAAGCTCCCACACCTCGTGTATGTAACTGTGTCCCAATAGTTCATATCTACCCACCGGAATGTGCTTCAAACAAGAAGTAAGTTGCAGAGTGGAGATAGGCAGATTAATAACCCCATGAATCAACCACTCAGCTGACGGAATCTCAGCAACCGTGAAAGGCAGTTTCTCCAATTTTTCAATATTTAACATGACATACGTCGCTTCCTTTTTAGCCATCAGCTGTTGTTGACGAGTCAAATTAAAAGAGACAAAGATCTCTCTGGCACGAATGTGCTGCCACGGAACGCGACCTGCCTTCAAGGTCTGAAGTGTCCAACCCAGCTGCATGATGGACCGCGTCTGACTCTGCCCATGATATAAAGAAGACATGTCTGATTTAATAATGTCAATAGCAGAGGAAACAATGCTGTCAATCGTGTAAACACGGTCAGAAAGGGTATGCATGCCATTATCAACAACTGACAAAGTTTTCCTGATCAATCTGCCTCAACCGGGCTGCAGCCTCCTGTTGTGAAAGCTTCCAAATCTCATTATAAACTTCATATAAAAATCTTTTCCTCCGTGGTACCTTGGGACCTGACAAAAAATCTTGTAAATCAGTATCATTAGACAGCAACGTGAGATGTGACTTAACTGCATCCAGCGTGGATGACTTCAACCATTGCTGACAAAGCTTCCCCACGCTGTATGTAGTTATAATATCAGCATGTTCTGGTGAAATGTAACAAGGGTCTGCCCTACTAGTCCTGAACCCCCCTGAAGAGGTGACAAAACGTTGATGACACTTATTAGTGTCTACAGGCCATAATAACCACACGCCCGGATGTATCGATGAAGTGTTAAGCGTACCATTCTGGACCCAATGTGTAAATTCACTAAAAGTAGCATTCACATAGTGCTGCCAGTTGTTTAATTTGGAAGGGACAGGTATACCAGGCAAATTTAACTCCCTAATTGTTGCCAAGCCCAACCAGCTAGTCTGTTGTACTGTGTCATTGAGGAAAATCATCTGCACAGGGATAATACATGCTCTAAATAATGTGTCCCTGCCTTGCATCTGCCAAATTTTCGTACCCCAAACACTTTTCTAGTCAACAGTCTTAAACCAGTATTCATACCCCTCGACCGAAAGTTTAGATACAAACAAATTTGAATACAGTAATTTAGTATCAGTTAATAACATTTGCTTATTAGAAAACGGAGTAACTTTAAAATAGTAAGACTTAGCATTTCTTTGATTATGCTCAGAAAAATATGCAAATTTATCATAATACGTTTTCGAATTCCTTTGTGGAGGAGTCGAGCAATGTTCCCATTGCACATAATTAAATATGTACTTAGGGCTACTAGCTTTATGAATAAAGTGGTGTCCATAATAGTTATAGCAAAACATGTCACCATGATTATCTCTAAATTGGTAAGCATCTTCATCGTCATAGACAGTGTAATATTGTAAGTCTGTCAGCATAGAATCTACTGTCTTCACATCCCAATCATCAGAAACAATGCCTGGTATAACAATATCATTCATTGATAACTTGAGGACATATGGTATTTGAAGCAATTCAGCGGGACCATATATATCAAACATTACTTTATCCCACACAATCCCATCCGGAATCGGTATCGCAGAAATGTTTACATCTGACAAGTCTCTACGAACCATATGAGACGAAAAATGTGGTTTTAACACAGTCTCCACGTGCTCAATGTCAGATCGTTCAGGAAGAAAATGACCATGTATTACTAGAAAAAAAGTAACCACAAATCCCAACCACAAAAAAAGAGTCATTATAGCCATAAAAAGCCACAAATAGTTCCAAGGAAAAACAAAATATGTGCGTTAAAGCCAACACAGCAGCTTACGTGGACCTCGGACTGAAGACATCGAGGACGAGGAGCCGGACACTGCATCATCAGTGTCGTTGAAGCAGCCAGAGGCAGTTCTTGCAAAATGTGCAACTGTGAACAAAGAAGCAGATGGAGGCTCTCGCCTTGGCACACTATAAACTACATGTTCAGAAACATCAGTAGAACGTACAGCAACTTGATCCAAAGATACCAAATTAATCGTCGTCTGTGAAACAATTGCAAGATCATCTTCCACCCTCCCCAAGCTCGGAGAGGAAACAGCGTCGGTGTAAATCACCTGCAGCGGGACTTCTTCCCCAGTAGTGAGAGGGATTCCGGAACTACTGGGTGTCCCTCTTGGTCTGCTGTGCAGAATCGGCCACATGTTGTAACTTGACATTATCAATGGAAACAAAGCGATTTCCTTTGGCCCCTTGCAGCGGCGGTAAAATCACAGTTCTCGTGACGCTTACCCCTAACACAGGGACAGGTGCTCGATAAGAAGGACCAAATTCTTTCTTTACTGCGACCTTTTCACGCACTAGATCCCCAATCCAGGGTATCCAACCAGTAGGAGTTACTGGCTCATCCTTAATTCCTGAGGAGGCAGCACTTGCAGAAGAGTTATCTTCACGGAATTGTTGTAAATCCTGTAAAACAGTGACACGATCATTTATGTCAAAAGGCGTATCTGCCGCCTCCACACCAGGACCATCTAGATCAGGAACATACATCCGTGTTCCGAACAGGCACTCATATGAAGTACGACCCCCCAGTGACCTTCTAGGCAAGTTATTAAGTGCTCTCTGTACTCCATACAGGTGGGCTAGCCAACCACGACCCGTACCTATAACTCTGGCCGTTAAGGATTGCTTTAAATCACGATTAAAACGCTCCACAACAGAATTTCCCTTGGGATGAAATGGAGACGAGAATTGGAGATGGACCCCCAACGAAGCCATGGTGTCCCTGAATGCCTTAGAGGCAAATGCAGGGCCCTGGTCCGAATGAGAAGCCGCAACTGCAAACGTATCGACAAAGATGCGCAAATCTTTAATAACAGTTCGAGCGCCAGCCGAGCGCTGTGGCCAGACCCACACAAATCTGGAGCACGAATCTACAGCAACCAAAATATATTTGTATGCACTATCTGGTGTCAGCGGACCACAATGATCCAAGTACACACACTGTAAAGGTTTATTTGAAATCAGAAGGGGCGTCTGCTACGGGCGTCTAGCCGACGAAGCTTTAATTTGTTGACAAACGTCACAACAAAGGACATACTGCTTTGTCTCTTTATAGAGACCAGGCCACCAGTAACAAGCCTGTAAAAGTGAAATCGTGGCAGCCACACCAGTATGTGCAGATGCCGCCCCCTCATGTGCTGCAGAAATTAATCGAGGTCTCTCAATTTTATTGGGCATTTCACGTACACCAATGCCCGGAATATTAACAACTGCATTCAGCGCACTATTCAAGCAGTAACTATATTTAGAAGGAAATCCTTTAGGAAAGGGCGTGCCATCAGCTGTAGCTTTTATGGCAGCCGAAATCTCTGTGTCTGGTTTGGAACTCGAACGAGTCACTGCGGCCACAGTGGCGACAGCCACTGCCGACTTCGCGGCTTCATCAGCCAAAGTATTCCCAGCAACGTGTATTCCAACGCGCTGGTGTCCAAGTGTATGCACAACATGGACCTTAGGAAGCGTTTCTTTCAGATCCGCAACCTTACCCCACAACAATTTGTGTTTAATGGTGTTGCCCTTAGAATCTCTGAACCCATTCAACTTCCAATAGTGTAAATATTCATTGAAAGACTGAACACAGTAGTAGGAGTCACAGGCCAGCAAGGTTAAAATCGCCGGATCCGCGTGCTCCAACGCTAACAATAGAGCTTTGAGCTCAGCCAGCTGTGCCGTGCAATCTCCCAAGGTTTTAGTATAAGTATGTTGGGGGCAGAACACTTCCCCCTCCATAGTGCCGCTCACCACCGCACATGCAGCAGAATACTGTTGTTTAGTCCCAACCGCTGGTTGCGCAGAGCCATCGGTATACATGACCACCTGATATTGGTCAATAGGCAATGTGCCAGCAGGAACTGGGTACTCCATTTCATATTGAAGAAATTCTTGAGTCTGCAGTTTAGGGTCGAATATGTAATCTACATCAGTGGCTGTCAAAGACGTAGCCCATTGAATCCATCGCGGGTGTAAAGCTTTTGAATTAGGAACACTCGCTTTTGTAACAGCCTCTAAGGCCGGTATCGGGGAAACAACAATGATGCGTTTGCCCTGGGCAAGAGGTCTTTCTTTAATCACAGCCATCTGTACTGCAGTGAGTATTTTCTCAGTCTGTGCAAATCGTTGTTCTGCAGCAGAATACAAGTGGAACTTGTATGCAATCGGGACTGTCTCACCCTCATTAAAGGTGACATACGTAAACCCAACAGCCCCAGGTATCACCCTGATGACCAAATGTGTCTTATTGTCCCGTATATGTAAGTGTTTAACTGCCAAGAGATCAGTTTGCAAATCTCGTAGTATGTGTGTATGCTCAATCGTCCAAAATCTACTCGAAAAATTCAGACGAATCAACTCGTATAAGGGTTTTATACGCGTAGCATATTCAGGAATGTAAGTTCTGCCCAAATTCAGAAACCCCAACAACGACTGGAGCTTCCGAACCGTATTAGGAGGCTGCAATAAAGCACATTTTTCAAAAAAATGTGGCGCTAAGCTCTTGCCCTCACTCGACAACTCATATCCCAGGAAAATGACGCTGAGGAAGGCAATCTTCGATTTCTTAAAATTAAATTTATAGCCAATTTCCGCAAACCCCACAACAATGCGCGATAAACGCCTAAGATGTTGCAGAATCTCATTGTCTGTCAGATATATGTCATCAACATATGATAACGCTTCAGGGTCCAACTCGTGCAGTATTTCTGTTACACGAGCCGAAAATAGGCCTAGGCTATTCTTATACCCCTGAGGCAAACAACAAAACTTTTTATGAGAGCCAAACGCACTGAAACTGGTTTAGTCCCGACTTTCGGGTGCTATATTCTGGCAGAAAAAAACATTCAAGATATCTAACGTCGTTTTGTATTTTTTACGCACTATATTATTCATAAGCGCTGCGCTATGTGAATTCTGTATTGCATATGTGCGCGTATGACTACTTAAATGTCTGTAATCCACCACTATCCTATAGGAATGGTCCGGCTTAGCAACCGGAAATAAGGGATTATTCATCAGCGAGAGATGGGGCTCAATTACACCCTGGTACTCCAATTGTGTAAGAATAGTCCTAACCGATGCCCTTGCTTCAAATTTAATAGGATACTGCGGCTGTGGCTGAGGTTCGCCCTTTATTGGAATTACATGATAAGGTGATTGTCTATCCCACCCCACGTTATTTCTATATAGGGCGGGGGCCTGTGCTAGAGCCCATGTTGTACTATAGGACTCCGCTAGTTCTCTCGGAACAAGTGGTGAGAAGGAAGGTGTAATAACCTCCTCCCCAACCGGACAGTCGCGAACAAAGTCAGGTGGCCAATCCTGTTCGGCCAGCAGAACATCATATGATTTTACCACATGGTCCCAAAAGATGGCGTGTACAATGCGGTCAATGTCCCCTTCTAATCGCAGAGTCACTTTATATACTCTATCAGGATCAGAGACTCTCATATCTGCCGTTTCGACTTGTATGAAGTCATCAGTTGCTTTCACCTCCAGATGCTCTAGAAGACTCCGGCGAACTATTGTGACATCTGCCGCGCTGTCTAACAGTGCCAACGCCCACGTCCTGTTCGTCAAGAGAACTCTCTTCTTGAGCGGCATGTCTAACTGAGACTGCTGCCACTTTCTTCTTTTTAAATTGCTGTTTTTGTTGCAGCGGTTTCTCTTCTTGTTTAATAGAAACCTCAGTTGAGCGTTGTGAATCCTGTCTTGGTTTCACGTACTCCGTTCTCCGCTCTGACCGCCCACCTCTCTCACTTCTCTTCTCTGAGGAGTCCTGAAAGGAACGAGATTGCCGTGTATCAGTATATTGCTATCTTTCAGGCGTCTTCAAATTATCCCCATTCCTGAGATTATACCTATTCTGCGGGGTCTCCGGTTGCGGAGACTGTCCCCCATCTTTCTTAGGTGTTTGCTGTTTCCTTTCCCAGCGCTTTTTATTACCCTCAGGTTGCTGTTGTTTAGCATTGTCTTTATTATTTTTACCCTGTAATTGGGGGTTTTGCGGTCTAGCCCCTAGGCTATCGCGACCAATACTGGAATATGTCTCTGCTATTATTCTCGGAAGTTCCCGCTCCTGATTAATCTGCGGAACGTCCCGAAGACGCATTCGCACTGCTAGTGCTACTGCCTCTCCCTAGAGATTACTCAAAACAATAGAAGAAACTGCGGCAAAATTGCCCATCAACTGCATGCCTAAATCTAAGGCGGGGGCCGCCCCATATTCATCTTGAATTTGTTTAAGCACTTACAGTAAATTAGCTAATGTTGGTGTACCGTGTGCTGTAGTGTACAGCGCGGCAAACACCGTGCCCCAAGTATTACAAAGGTCCACCGGAGGAACCATCCCATACGGCAAACACATCGTCAATATTCTATGTTTATCCTGAGGTTCCGTATGGGGAAATACTGCTTCCAGCGTATTAATTTTTTGTTCCAGCCAAAATGGAGTTTCCTCACGTTTAGCCGGTACCTTACCCATAACTGAGTGTACAGTGGCCGGATTGATACCCGGAACCACCGCCTGTGGGTGCGCCGGAGCAGCACGCGCTGCGTTTGTATTTAGTGTCTGCATGACAAACTGAACTAATCGTCTATATGTAGCCGTTAAGTCTGTATATAAACGACGAACTTCAACCACTGTCAATTGAGCAGCCGCAGGATGAGGTGTATATGTAGCCAATAAAGGCCAAGTAGGACCATCATTACTTAGTGGACCTAACCTAACTTGTGCTACTGTGTGTGGGAGGGCGCCATCAAGCCAATTATGGTGTTCTTGATAAGATAAATGAATCTCTAAGTATGCATAATCCCTGTATTGTCCAGGGACATTTGCAACAGTGTATTCGTGAAAAGTGTTTGTACCCCCATCAACTGCTGGAAATACGACCCAAGAATAAAAAAGTTCTGTTCTATAGGCTGCATGGGCGTCCACCACAAAAGTGACCAGACCCCCCTGGACCGTCAGGCCATGTGCTATCAGATGTCCTGTGAGCGGGTGTCGCATATTAACTGCTGTATTCACTACATTAGGATTCGCCATTTGTAAAAACAGCACCAGGTCAGAGAAGGCACACCAATATCGGGGTTTTCCTTTCAAAGTTCAAGCTTGAACAACCAACCACTAAGTAACAGGATGTACCTATACCGTGGTGGCAGAAACCCTCAGCCCCACGGACGTCTCCGCTTACGGAACCGAGGAGTCAAAACATATATGAGACCGAGAGAGTCAGCCGGACCTAAATATTAGAGCCAGACCAATCGTTGGCGGCGCCATGTCGCGTGGGCTCTCATTATCCTAAATGAGACTACTGGATTTCTAGGCAGCAGGATCGATAACGGTGTGGGAGACTGAGTCTGACCCACGTGTAAAGAACTCTGTCACCCTAAATCCGGTTCTTGCTCCGGCTAACTAGCAGTGCCTCATTTCTCCCAAAGGGAAGAGATGATTGGGCAGCCGAGCGCATGACATCTTTGGAACTTCTCAGGGAAGTCGTGGTCACTCAGATCCAAACCAACTCTCTCATTTACAATATGATCTCATATACAAATGACAAAGACAGTATAAGTTTTATGTAATGTTTTAATAAAACGACTGTATTTTAGATAATAAGGAGGGAGCCGCAATAACCAGAACAATACAACACAGTAGGATTGAAATAGTCATCAGGAGAGTAAAACATAAGAACAAAGCTAGCATAGTGCCTAACAGTTTCTACTCTCCCTCTGCTTGTTCTATTTAGAGCACAGCATGTTAAGCTTCTAGCTTGCCTGTCTGTTTCACTGGGGAGACATCAGCCCTCATACCTGAGCAAAGGCCTGTGATCTTGGTTCAGCATCTGCAACGAGGCAGTCAGCGTCTAGTTGTGGTTCTCTGGTCGGAATCTCCCTCTTGCGTGTATTGGGACAAGGAAGTGATTTTATAACTAACATGTCAGCGTGATCACAAAATGTCCCTACGCAGGAATGCCAAGTCTAAATTCCTACCACGTCTATCGGCAATGTACCAGACTGTATCCTTGACTGAAGCACAGAGTGAACAGAAATGTGTTATGGAGAACTCCAGTGCTGAAGTAGGCTAAACAGTGTGATATGAATAAAAAACAAAACCGTAGAACTGGCTATTTGAAAAATAACAGTACGAAGCCTAATAAAAAGCATTTAGAGCAAAGTGCACAAAGGCTCTAAGCTGCAAACCAAGAATAAAACACATCCAGGGCAAAGTGCACAAAGGCCTAAAGCCTGAAGCTAACGCGCAAAGGATACGTAAAATTAACCACACTACAGGGAGTCCCAAATAGTGGCCTTATTACTATAATACAACAGTTTTGTGGCTCTCCTGATCGCATGCCACATCCTCACTGAATCTTGTAACACCTTGAATCTGATTTTCTTGAAGTACTTAGGGTTACCAAACTTATACATAAAGCTTGTCTGTAACTCATTATTCTCTGTCATTGTGATCAGAGCCTGCCCCAGCTCAGACCGACGTGGGTGATTAAAGGTCTCCCTCACGTTCTTCAGGAAGAAGGCCCATGCATAGTATTGCATATCAGGCACAGCCAATCCTCCTTTTTCTTTCCTCCTCAGTTTTTTCCAAGAAATACGTACACCTTTGGATGCCCAAATAAAACTGCTAATTTTTCCTTGAAGTTTCCTTAAAGAATCTTTGCTAAACATTAATGGTATCGAATTGAAAATAAACGTAAACTTGGGGACAATCACCATCTTAATTAAATTAATCCGACCGATAACAGTTAAAGGTAAATTTAACCATCTTTTCAATAGAATATCCACCTCCCTCAATACCTTCCTAAAATTTGTTTCTGCAAGTTTATTTATATCCTGTGTAATGGTAATCCCTAAATATTTAACCCCCTCCTTCTTGATTACAGGACTACCCACATCCATATTCCAAGGCATCACCTCCGTCTTTCAATTATTAACTGCATACCCCGAAATACTCCATAAATCTCTCATCAGGTCTTCCAATACCAAATTAGTCTGAGTTAGATTAGAAGTATAAATCATCAGGTCATCTGCATACAAAGACCCTTTCATTGAAAAATTCCCACTCACAAAGGGGAGAATTCGCTGATCACTCCTAATTCTAGTAGCAAATGGCTCGATATACAAGTCAAACAATAACGGGGATAACGGGCACCCCTGCTGCGTACCCCTTCCTATCTTAAACGAGGAAGGGAGATCACCATTAACCAAAATTCTTGCACAGGGATCAAAAACATTTTTTTGTAATGTCCTAATAAAGTGCCCCGAAGATTAAAACCTTCACATACAGTCTTTAAATATTCCCAGTTAACTCTATCAAAAGCTTTAGTTGCATCAACCATCACAACTGCTAGAGGGGAATGACATGTGGTGGCCAGATCGACCGAGGCTACCAACCCATGTGTCAAATCCTGCATATGTCGTTCTTTCAAAAACCCTTTCTGATCCATATGTGTCAGCTTCCCCAAAACACCCCCTAATCTATCTGCTAAGATTTTTGCAAAGATCTTATAGTCACAGTTTAGGAGGGACATTGGACGATAAGATTCACAACACCTGGGGTCCTTTCCTGGTTTTAAAATTAGTGTAATAATAGCTTCCCTCCAAGAAGGGGGGGGGGTCTCCCATCGGTCACAAAAATATTATTGAAAAGCTCTCTCAAAAAAACCATAATACTACTACCCAAGGCTCTATAAACTTCGAAGGGCAAGCCATCAGGCCCTGCCGCCTTACCTGATTTACCCAAGTTTATTGCATGCTCAAGCTCTACCATATCAATTGGCTCATTTATCGCCTCATTCTCCTCCTCACTTAGAGATGCCAAATCCAGTCCCTCTAACCATCCCTTCACTGAGTCTGTTGAAATGCCTAGATCCTCAGTGTATAATTCCTTAAAAAAGTTTAAAAAGGTATCTTCCACCTCTTTCTTACTCTTCCTAACCTCCGCCGAAATACCATCCTGAATCTCTCACCCGGTTCCTAACTATACCAGTTTTAATCTTCCAGGCCAACAGTTTGCCGCTGTTTTCACCGTATTCAAAATGAGACACCATGTTGGCCTCACATCTCATTCTGATTCGATTATCTATAACTGCTGCTAAATCCAAACGAGCCTCTTGATCTTGTTTATGTAGCTGGTTAACTTCTTCCTCCTCCAAATCACTAGAAGCCAATCTCTGCTCAACCTGCTGAATCTAATTTATAACCTGCTTATCTCTTCATAGTACTTTTTCGTTCTAAATGCAGCTGCACTTATCAACTTCCCCCTCAAAAAAGCTTTGAACGCATCCCAAACTACCGCAAGCGAGGCTGACCCTTTATTAAGCTAGAAACATTCTTCAGTCCCTCTCCGTAGTTCTGCTACAACCTCATCTTCCAATAATAACGTTCTATCCAGAGTCCACCTTCTGTCTCTTTTATCCCCAAACCAATTGAGCTTCATGGTCACTGCCGAATGATCCGAAAGATGAGCCCCAATGTGTAAAACCTCTTCCACAGCCTCTTTTAAACTTTCATCAATTAAAAAATAATCAATCCTAGATTGATGTCTATATTTTTTGTTGTTATAAGTATAGCCTCTTGCCCGCCCGTTCTTTTCTCTCCAAATATCATATAAGCCAAATTGTGACATCATTAATCGAACCTGAGCATGCATTTTCTCGTTAATTCTTGACCTACTCCGTGAAGACCTATCCAGTTCATAATTCAGCACTACATTGAAGTCCCCCACCTATATAATAGGGTCCCCATATTGAAGCAAAAAAAATGAGAGTTCTCTCAATGGAGCTATATCATCCCGATTAGGACCATAATACCCCACTAGAGTAAAAGCAAAATCACACACCGTTAATCTCCCCACCACCCATCTCCCAGACTTGTCCACCAGACCCTCAACAAAAGAAATGTTAGCATGTTTTTTTTTATTAAGTTGGCTACCCCCTTACTACCCCCTGCATAATTAGAACTAGCTACTTGCTGAACCCATCTACATGGTTGAAAAACCTCCACACACTCTTCCTTAGAAGGTGAGTTTCCTGCAAGATCAGCACATCAAATTGAGTATCCTTCAAATATTGTACCATCCTCTTTTGTCTGCTCCTCACCCAGAGGCTTAACGTTCCAGGACAGGAACTTCACATCAGTCCTCGACATCCTCCCTCCAGGGACCCGCCGCCCCTATAAGATCTTGTATTTCTCCAACTCCCTCTCTATCCATCACAACACCCAGGACCTTTTTTTTCCTTTTCCCTATACTACACTCCACCCAGTGCTCCCCATCACCCCCGATCCCCCCCAACCCACCTCTATCCCCCCCCAACCCCAGAAGAACCCTCCCTTTCTTCATAGACTGGCGTTACTGCCTATGAAGGGTCATCATGCAAGGCTCAGAGCCTCATATCACCATAACCAGCCAACCAATGTTTAGAGGAGGAGGCCTATACTACACCAGAATCTTGCTCTAATTTCTTGATCAAGTCATCAACATCATTACAATCATTGAAATTATACATCTTATTATTTGCCATAACTCTTAAGGATGCCGGGAACCTCAATTGGGCCGTTGCCCAGAGTCTTCTCAATATATTGATTCTTTTCCCCAGCTCCCACTGCTTATTAAGGGTGATAGAAGCAAGGTCAGACCTAACCTCAAATGGAGCACCATTCACAGAGAGTGCCTTCTTCTTCAATGCCATCTCCAAAATACTTTCTTTAAGCCCATATGTAAGAAAGTAGACCAAGATTTTCCTTGGCCTGTCCATGTTGGGGGGCATCTTTGCAGGGACCCTATGTACCCTCTGAATATCTTTTGTAATATCAACTCCAGCATCGTCAAATTTTATTTCCTGAGTTATTAATTTTATCACAAATCCCTTCAAATCATCTCCCTCCAATCCCTCGGGGACTCTGAGAAACCTCAAATTATTTCTCCTTTGATTGTTTTCCAAGGATTCCAGCTTAGCCAGCATCCCTGCCTCTCCTGATTTCAAACCTCTTATCTGCTCTGTGTTCTCCTCCACAACAGCCCTCAAATCGCCAACCTCTTCCTCTAAAGCAGCTGTCCGACCTGCCAAATCGTCCATTTTTTTCCAAGATCTTCACACAAATTCCTGATCTCCTCCTGATTAGATTTAGATGTTTTAAAACCGTCCTTCAATTCCATGGCAAGGGCCTTCAACATATCTGTAACAGAGTCGCTGGGTAGATTTACATCCCCACCTCCATTCAAGGGATCGAGTGCCCCTCCAGCCTGTATGTCAGCTTGACTGACCCCTTGTCCTCCTCCAGTAAATCCGTCTTCCCCATAGCGGGTCCCAGGAATATTTTTTTGCATCAAGTTCCCATTAACTGTTGAGGTAGATATTTCCTCCCTTCCTAACACGGGCAGTCCTCCCGCAGTCTCTTGCGCACTTGACATTTTCGGGGTTCCAGGTAACACCCTAAAATAAGTTCTTAATGAGGGGGTGATCTTTATTTTCCTATTTGTAGCGGAACCTGAGTTACTTAGAATACCTTTCCTCTTACCTAAGTTATTAATTTGCTCTTCCTTACTCCTCCACGTAGTCTACTTCTGAGAATTCTCGCCGATTTCGATTTCTATCCGCTTTTTCGTCGCCTTCGCACTCCATTGGGAATAAGCTACCCCACCTCTGCCACCCCTAACTCCTATCTTCCCTTCTCCTCTTCTGGCCCGGGTCAGAGCCACCCCCTCTGCCTTATCCACCATGGGACCTTGAAATGCCGGAGAAATAACGTTGTTCCTTACTTGCAGTCTGACATTTATAAAACAAAAAATACCTCTCACGCTCCTTCGGCGTTCTTGTTCACTTCTTGCAGCCCCAAATGCAGAAAACGCCTTCTCACCTTTTCCTAAGTCTTTCCCTTTCCCACTGCAAATGCAGCTGGCGCTGACTGCCACACCTCCCTTAGAAAGGGATCCTTGCTACTGCCTCCCTTTCTCTGAGCACCTCCGAGCCGGCTCTCAGCAGGGGCACCGCCCGCTCCTGCTTGTAAGTGCACCGTGCCCCCACCACCTTCAGAAACAGGAAAAAATCATCCCTCGATCAAAACTACAGTCACGCCGCCTCCCTGGTAAGTGGCTATTATTAAAATTGCATTCCGCGCGTTACGCGCTCCGAGCCCTGCTGAGCCCTACGCGCCCGGCCCCTCAGCCGGCCGCCATGTTCTCCCCCACCCAGATGTATATCCCCCAGATACATATAAAAGTTCCTATAAGGCCATAGCATATGGTGTAGAAACTACACTTAGGACAAGAAAAATTAAATGTCACACATGAAAAACATGACTTCAGGCATACTGTAGTAGCCTGGCTGCTGCAGTTTAAACTTGAAGCACAACCTGTCAAAATAACCTTTTAGACAGGGAAGAAACCTTATTTTAAATATTAATAAGTCACACCTATGTAGGCCTTGCAGCCTAAAAGGTAGGGCGCGTGGTATTTAAAAATGGGACATGTAAGATTTAATGTTACAAGCCCCAAAAGCTATTTTAACTGCAGAAGGCCTTGGCTGCCCTATAAAAAACTCCAGTACAGATTGAAGTATTAATTCTGCTATGTTGAATTTGGGACCAGCTAGAAAAATACTGTTTTTATTATTTTTTAAAAGCCTAATTCAATTGTGAAGTTAGAATTTCCATATTTAGGAAAAGTAACTTTAGATAGGTAATTTTTACCTGCCTGAGGCCTCAGGAGGCTCATCCATATTAGCTCTCCAGTAGCTAATAATCAAGTGTTTGACCAGAGTGAGGTGTGAAATTGTTCCTAGGAGCTCCAGCACAGGCTTGTTTGAGAGGTGGATCTGAATGGGCAGGGATGCCTCATCTGAACTCTGCTAGTCCTTCATATTGGAGACTATTTCCCCTCCTGTTGGCATACCAGCATCAAATCCTGCCTAACATGTCCATCCAAGGCAAATGAAAAACGTATCCACCCTTGAAAGTGATCAAATAGAACAACCGCAAGCTTTGTGTGTATCCCATGTCTAGTTGCAGAAGGACCCTGTTTTTATCCTACCAGTTGCCTGTCTCATATTTTGCTATGGTCTCAGAGAATGCTTTACACTGGACTTTAGTGTAAGATGTGAGAGGCAACAGGTGATTTCCATAGTACTCTTCTATATACAGCCCCAGCCTAAGTTTAGTGTGTCTGAAGACTTCTGCTATCTTATCATTAACTGGAACACTGTACTTTGGGCTGGTTTGCAGTAAGGCAATGAGGAGCTACTGAAAAACTGGGCAGGGTTGCCCTGGGGAACGTTTACCCCATTGGTTAGGAGTTGCTGAGGAGGTACCGCCACACATTAGCTAATGCCAGTCATAAACCTGGCATCCCAATGCACCCTCTTTAAATCATTCTCTGGGCCTCTGGAAGAGCAGACACACCTGAAGTGCTGGACCTGCTCCCACGTCTACCTAGGACAAAGAGGTGGAGCCCAAGGTCAGCTGGCTGACATCCTGTCTGGCTACAGGGACCCAACTAGCTGCGAGAAGCCTTTTTCCTGAAGTTCCCAGATGACCACTGGCAACTGAATCTGGATTGGACTCTGCTGTTTGCCTCTTATTGCCACTCTGAGAGTTTCTGAGTGCCTCACATGAGGTTCTGAACGCCTTAGAGGTCTGCTCCAATGGTTGGTTGGGCAGTAGAAGACAGTTTAGAAATGTTTGAAAATGTTACCTCCAGTGCTTCAGAGGGACGGGTGGAAAAAGTATCAGACAGACAGTTCCACAGCACTGAATTGGATGTTAGCTTAGTCCTGCTCAAAGGTTCCAACATATGAGTAAAAAGAACAGTGTCCCATTCTGCATAGGATATTCATCCTCCGGCAATTTCATCAGAGTCCCGCACAGGAGTGGGGCTGGTGGGTTTCTTTTAAAAAAGTGACAATGTTCCTTTCAGTATTGGGACCTGGCAGCCATGCCAATATTTCCCTTCAAAAAAGTGATAATGCCCCTTTTTGAAGTGGGACTTGGACACTTTTTTTACTTCCAGACTTTCAGTAGGACCAATCCACTTGGTGTATCCAAACCCAGGCTCCATCTCGTTCAGCCTGAAAGTGCACCTTGGTCCCAGTTTACAGTGTTCTTTGACTTACTTTGGCCACTTTTTTTTTCTTTGGTGCTTTTCCATTTAAATCTTTAAAGATTAATCTCTCAGCATCTTGAGACTTTTCAAAATTACAACCTCAAGTGGTCAACGGTCACAACTTTCTGAGAGCTTTAAGCCCTCTTCCAAATACTATTGTCAAAATGGCTTTTCCCACCAAAATTTCAAAGGGACCACATAGAGAGAATGGGGACAGAGGTCTGGTTGCTTCTCTAGTTTTTCTATGTGAAAAACATGATCAGGCTTGTCTGGCAGTGTGAATGCAATTATTATTTACAGATTCACCCCCCACCCTCTCTCATGAATTGGCCAATGCCCTCCTGATAGGCTTAATGTGTCGGGGAGGATTTGATTTGCCAGAGAGTAATTAACTTTGGTTAGCAGGGTAGTTAAAAACCCAAGTCTAACTAAGGGCTTACTCAGAGAAATATAGCGATACCCAAATTAAATGAAGGAGTGCAGATAGGGCAAGATATTGCATTTGCACGCAAGCCCATTGTTTACCAATGGAAAGAGATGTTAAACATGTCTCTTGTTTCAGCCAATGCAATGTTGTCATTGTAGTGCCCCCTTTGCCTAGAGTGTGAACATAGTAAAACACCACAGACTTACAATTCAGGAATGTGGCTGCAGTACTGGTAAAACGTAATGGGGGGGCGTTTATTTTTCAATGCCCACTTGAATTATTAGGACTTTTTATTAAAAGTCCCATCTGCGAGAGGCTACTTGTCACAGATACCAGGCTGGTTTACACAGCAGTATCCCTTACTCAGGACGTACATGCGCGCTCATGAGCATGTGTATCCAGCCCCTACCATATTACTCCAGCTGTGCAGCAGCTGACCTTATATTAAAAGGCAGGCACTTGTGGTTTAATATTCAACTTCTGGATAGTCCAAAAGCAAAACATGTACAGGGGCTAATGGGTCAGATCTACATTCTTCACAGTGAATGAATGTGGGTAAAGCCTGTGGACCCAAAGGTGCATGAACACACCAGGGCATCCAGATCTAGGACTGAAACATACATGCAGAACATTGCAGCTAACTTACATTGTTTCTTTTCATGTCTGACCCTTCAATACTAAGACATACAATTGAATAAACACAGTCTAGAGCACCTCGAAACTTCCCACTTGAAGTGAGACTTTTTTAACAAATTGCCAAATAATTGAATTTCATCAGAAGACTGGATTCCCTGTTGGTACGTTTCAGTTGTAATTCACTCAATGGAAATCCCAAAACGTTGAATGGTACTGGAAGCTAATCTTTCTTTGATGCTTTTCATGGATGACTCAACCAACAGTCATTTCTTAGTCTGTATATGTGCCAGACATTAAAGATACCAACAAAGGTGAATGTACACTCAATCATCAATCAAACTAGAAACAATGTATGACTTGGATCTAGTCCACTTAGACCTAAGTTGAATATGCCTGTCTTAGAAACAAAAAACCTTTTAACATAAGGGCCAAAGATTCAATAAGCAACATTAATAGAGCCCAAATGCTCATCTTAGAGGGATAGATCATCCCAATCTCCTTTGTAGCCCCCAAGACAGAGTGGTTATAATTGAACATTCAAGGATTGTTTCCTCTGAACCCATTGGTAAAGAGCCTCCCTCCTAACATAAAGTATTTGAGTGGGCAGTGAGCACAGAGCCTAAACTTTCCTCTGCTCTGTTAGAGGGGTGAAATTGAAACAGACATGCCAATAGTTCAATGAGAAAAATATATTTTGAGCAATTTAATAAAAGCTATTGGTTGAAAAAAAATATATACCTGTGTTAGAAGGGTATATTACTTTATGTTTGTGTTTTAGTTTAAATTGTAATGTGACCCAAAGTACTGCATTTACAGGTACTTTTTGATCTTCCGACACTTCTGCTCAGGTCCGCATTAAATGACCACTGAATTGGTTAGTTACATTTTACATGTATGCAATCAGTGCTCTAATTTTGAGTGTATGTAACCTAGTCCCAGACACCATGTGCATCTGATATACCACAATGTTCCTGCATTTTTCCCATGAATGTCTAACAGTCTGGAGAAGTGTGGCTCAATGGTTAGAGCGGCAGACCCTGAAGCAGAGATCTGGCTCAAGACCAGGGTTCAAGTCCCGCTTCGGCAGGTCTTGGGCTCAATTCCCCTTGACCAGATAATTCTCGCCTCGGTGCCTAATCTAATTCATGGGTCCCACTCTGCAACTCTGGGCAATAGCTTGCTTAATCTCCACAACGGCCCCAACAGCGCTTGGATGCCTGGCTTCACCCTGGGGGTGCTCAGGAGTGGGTGCCTCACAGGGAAAAGCCAGGAGGGGTTCCATAGTGGTATGAGTACAGCGCCTTGAGACCCTAACGGGTGAGTAGTGCGCTATACAAGTGCTAATTTACATTTTTAACAGTCTTTTTGCTTTGACAACAGCTTTAGAGGTCTAATCACCAGCCCCCCCCCCCCACACTGCAAATGGATCATTGACATAATATTGATTTTAATAATATGGTAACACACAAATACTGTGTCAAAAATATCAATGACACAAATATTGTTTCCCTAAACTTATAATGGTAAGTACAAAAATATTGAACACTAATATTGTGACCAAAAATTGTGCAATAATATAGTTTTTATATACATATAAAGTTTAAAATAGTAAATCTTAAACATTTTAATACATAACATCAATATAATGTATTTTAAACAAACTCAAGTAACATTAAATACTAATTTTAAATATATACATATATAAACATACACGCGTAAATGCATGTGTGTGCATGTTTATATATACATATATATAGTATACCACTATTATTAAAAACATTTTACATTTTAATAAATGTTTTGTATTATTTTCAAATTTGCTACTACAAAAACATATATATATATATATATATATATATATATATATATATATATATATATTTATATACAGTCGATATCTAATTATTGAAAGCATAAGCATTTTAACAAAATGAAATGCAAAACATGAAATAACTTACCAAAATAATTAAATAAAAAACACACATGTCCTAAAATATTATTTATATATATATATATATATATATATATATATATATTTACATATTTAAAAAGTCTAGGAACAATAGATATACCATCCGCACGCTAATCTGGTCAACAGTAGAGAAAGTATTATACTTTGTAGAGATACAATTTACTATTCCCACTCCAGTCTGTGCAATAGTAGGGAAAGCGCTGGAATTCAGATGGGTAAAATGTACTATTCCCACTCTAGTCTGTGCAACAGTAGGGAAAGTGTTGGACTTCGAAGGGTTACAATTTACTATTCCCACTACAGCGTGTGCAACAACAGGGAAAGTGTAGAAGTTCAGAGGTATAAAATTTACTATTCCCACTCTAGTCTGTACAACAGTGGGTAAAGTGTTGGACTTCAGAGGGGTTAAATTTACTATTTCCACTTCAGTCTGCTTTAGAGTAGGGTAATTGTTAATTAATTACTTAATAACTTCCCAAACCATTCCCCTACAAACACAATAACCCTCACCCATTATATAAATTAAAAAAGTTAATATTTACACAATTTACATAATAAATAATCAATTAAACAAGTATTAATAAATGAATGAATTATTACTTAATTAACTACTGAACCTATACCTTTACAAACCCAGCGACCCATATCTAATATGTAGCTAAAAATATAACTACACAATTTACATAATCAATTACATAATTAACAATAAACTAATAATTAATTGTTAATTCATTATACCTAATTACCTTCCCACCCTGTACCCCTACATACCTCACAACCCATTGCAACCAAGTAAACTACTATTAAAAATCTATAAATCACTTGCAATGACAAACTATATTTAAAATAGTTCCAACAATTATACAAATAATATATTTAACATATACAATATTATATGAAATAAAACACATAAAAATAATTAAAAACAATATTTTTGCAACCACATTATAGAAGACAATATTAACAGCACAGATATTCCTAAAAACGACTTTATTTACCTAAAAAAAAAATCTATATTCTTGTCAACGATATTTCTGCATCAGGATATTTTTGTATCACAATATTTTTTTTGCCAGTAATTCTGTATCTGTATCTCGATATTTAAAACTCGATCCTACCAGGTTAGTCCCTGAAACCAATCAGACCAAGCTTTGGCCAGCAGTAGGTTATTCATAGTTTTTGTGCACCAAGGAGACTACCTAAGGAGCTTGTTTCCAGAGGTTTGGACTAATGGAGTACCTCTTTGCATACATATTTTTTTACTGAATACATTTTAAGCATTGTGGTTCATCAACAGTGGCATAACATTTTATGAACATTAGTATACATGAGTAATGATAATAAGGTTCACAATTGTTTGACTGCTAGGTGGTCGTCCTTCCAACATTTTTCTTTCTACCATCCTATTTACTGAAATTCGTTTTTTTTGGCCTTCAGACTCTGTGAACTTTACCACTGCTAACCAATGCTAAAGTGCTTGCGCTCACTCCTCTAAGGATGGTGAAATTGGCTTACACCAAATTGTCAAATTTATGTTACTCATACATCTCTAATAAATTGGTACAACCTCTATCCTGGTTGTGTACATTGAATGCTAATAATGGGCCTGCAGTACTTATTGTGCCACCCACTTAAGCCCTTTAAAACATATGTAAGGACTGCTATTGCAGCATGTATGCAATTTTAAACTGCCAATTCGACCTGGCAAAATGAACCTTTTACTAGGCCTAGACTTCCCTTTTTAAAGCATATGTCACCCCAAGGTTGGGCCCTAAACAGTCCACAGGGCAGGATGCCATTGCATGTAAAAAAGATTGGACATGTATTTTGAAGCAACTAAATTAATTTTTCATGATTGTGAGGCATTCCTCTCCCATAGAATAACATTAGGTTACCTTATTACATTTAACAAGTGTAATAAAGTTAATTAAAAGTGAATGGAAAGTTAATTAAAAGTGATAACTTCTGATTGAGAACGGGGAGAAATGCCATATTTAGGGGGTGATTCTAACCCTGGCGGTCGGTGATAAAGCGGCGGCCAACCCGCCAACAGGCCGGTGGTCCAAAAAATAGAATTCTGACCCTGGCGGGAACCGCCAACACAGCCCGCCACATTAACACTCCGACCGCCACGGCGGGACCGACAAACAGCGCGGCGGTCACCGCCAACAGACAGGCGGCAGACAATGTACCGCCCACACTATTATGACCGGCCAATCCGCCACCTTTTCCGGGGCGGGAGCACCGCCGATAAAAACACGGCGGAAACAGACTACGAACGGGAAAACGCGCACCTCTACGCACTCCACGAGGAAGGAGGACAGCATGGAACACGAATTAAACATCCTACCTGCTCTCGTCTACCTGCTCATCTACCACGAGTACGAACGCCGGCGCAGACGACAACGGTGAGTACTGCACCTACGACACAGGGGAGGGGGGAGGACGAAAGGTTACGTGCACACACATACGCGATACACCCACCCCCCCAAACCATGTACACACCAATGCAGAGCAACAAGTCACAGTGACACCACCCAAACCCCCGTAAAAAAAGCAAGGACATAATTAAATTGTGACTCGAAATTTATGGGAAATAAAAACCACTGATAAGTCACGGTCAAATAGCAATAACAATTCAAAAAAACCAATTCAATATCCAGTGCATACGATAAACCGAGGCAATAAGTCCTGCACATCTAACGATATTCCAAGTGTCCGTGGGCCAAAGTGTATCAACACAAGGGCAAAGCCCACACAGGAGACCTGAGTCCTTTGGAGAGAACACTGCAGGGGCATCTGATGAAAAATCTACAGGCACCTCAGGGGGAAGGGAAGGGGGGGGCACCACAGCCACATGAGTCCATGATGCCAGATCCACGAAGGGGCCACCATGCCCACTGTGCCATCCTGGGGAGTGCAAAGCCACAGTCTCTCAAGTCTCTACAGTGGGTGGCTTGCCCACTCAGCCATCCTGGGGAGTGCAAAGCCACAGTCTCTCAAGTCTCTACAGTGGGTGGCTTGCCCACTGTGCCATCCTGGGGAGTGCAAAGCCACAGTCCATCAGGTGGATAACAGTCTCCACCGGTCAAGGAGGAGGCATGGTGGGCACAGTGAACCGTGAACAGTAGCTCGAGACAGATTCGGCACTGTCATTGTGCCAGTGGTGCTTGAGACGGCGGGGCCCAGCGGAGCGGTGCTTGACAGGAAGGGCCCAGCGGAGCGGTGCTTGAGACGGCGGGGCCCAGCGGAGCGGTGCTTGACAGGAAGGGCCCAGCGGAGCGGTGCTTGAGACGGCGGGGCCCAGCGGAGCGGTGCTTGAGACGGCGGGGCCCAGCGGAGCGGTGCTTGACAGGAAGGGCCCAGCGGAGCGGTGCTTGAGACGGCGGGGCCCAGCGGAGCGGTGCTCCTCTGCACGGCGGGGCCCTCTTCAGCGGTGCTCTTCTGCACGGCGGGGCCCTCTTCAGCGGTGCTCTTCTGCAAGGCGGGGCCCTGTTCAGCGGTGCTCTTCTGCACGGCGGGGCCCTGTTCAGCGGTGCTCTTCTGCACGGCGGGGCCCTGTTCAGCGGTGCTCTTCTGCACGGCGGGGCCCTGTTCAGCGGTGCTCTTCTGCACGGCGGGGCCCTGTTCAGCGGTGCTCTTCTGCACGGCGGGGCCCTCTTCAGCGGTGCTCTTCTGCACGGTGGGGCCCTGTTCAGAGGTGCTCTTCTGCACGGCGGGGCCCTGTTCAGCGGTGCTCTTCTGCACGGCGGGGCCCTGTTCAGCGGTGCTCTTCTGCACGGCGGGGCCCTGTTCAGCGGTGCTCGTCCAGTAGGTCAAGGGAGCCAGACCTGGCCTGGACTCCCTGCTCAGTCGCCCTCCGACCGTGCTGTTGCTGGACCCTTCGGTGACGGAGTCCTGGGCCCTTTGGTGTTCTTCCTAACACCCGGGATGGGGCTTGTGGGCCCCTCCTGCTCCGCGCTCCTGCTGGCTGACTTTTCCGCCCTGCTGCCCTTTCGCTCCTTAGATGGGGCTCTCGGGCCCTTGCCTCCCCTAGATGTTGTGGCTGGTGAAGTGGGCGAACTTTGCTCCTTGGGGGCAGCCGTGTCAGTCCTCTCACGGCGGCCCTTTAGCTTCCTGGTCCTCTTGCCTGGTGGGGGGCTGGCTGTCCCCTTGCTGCTGATTGAAGTGTCACTGCTGGCAAAGGGTGGGCTCCAGAACCCATGCACCACAGTGACACTCGAAGCTGGGCTGGTGGTGGCTGAGGTGCTCTTGGGACTCTTTGCAGATGGAGGGGGTGGGTCAGTGGAGGGAAAGAGGTCAAGATTAGCAAGGAAAACTTTCTTAGGACCAAGGTAAAAGGTAGGAGAAGTGGTGATGGGAGTGGAGGAAGAGGATGTGGTTGTAGGAGAGTCAGGTGTGCTGTCTTTGGGTGCAGGTGCTTGTGCTGGAGGCTGTCGTGAGGTGGATGGCTGTTGGGTGGGTGTCTGCCTGCGTTTGTGTGTCTTGGAAGAGGGGGTGACAGACACAGTGGGAGAGGACACAGGGGACGTGTAAATGGTAGTGGGGGTGGTGACTGCACGTGTGCGGACTGGACTGGAGGGTGTGCTGGTGATGGAAGCACTGGCTGATGGTGGTGTGCATGCAGGTGTGAGTGTAGACGTCACAGGGAGGGAGGAGGGAGACGAGGAGGAGGGGGACACAGAGGTGGTAGTGACTGTTGGAATGTCTGCATCTGGGTGTTGCTTGTGTGAATGCTTGTGGGTTCTGTGGTGCTTGTGTCTGGATGAGCTGCCCTTGGGTGCTGAGGTGTGTGCAGGCTGGTCTGATGGTGTGGATGGGATAGGCTGAGGAACAGGAGACAGAGACAGGCTGGAGGCAGTCAGAAGAAGGAGGCTGGAAACAGGGACAATGGCTGCCGTCAGTGCTGAGGCCAGAGCATTGAACGATCGTTGATGGGCAGCCTGACCCGAATGAATGCCCTCCAGGTAGGCATTGCTCCGATGCACCTCCCTTTCTACCCCCTGGATGGCATTCAAAAGGGTAGTCTGCCCAACAATGATGGTCCTCAGGAGGTCAATGACCTCCTCACTGAGGGCAGCAGGGGTAACAGGGGCAGGGGCTGAGGTGCCTGGGGCGAAGGAGACGCCAGCCTTCCTGGGCGAGCGGGCACGGAGCGTAGGCTGAGGGGCTGCTGGGAGGGCGGGGCTGGTGCGCTGGGGAGCTCCCATCCGAGGACGTGTCGCTGTCGCTGGTGTCACCACCGGTCCCCGTTGTGGTGCTCCCCTCGCCCTCCGGATCACTGGTGCCCTCGGTGTCTGTTCCTGGTCCCACCGGGGCCTTGTGACTTGCAGCTCCCTCGTGCTCCGATGCCAATTCTCCTCCGCCTGATGATGCTAATGCACACATGCACAAGAAGATGAAGAAGAAGGGTGGGGGGAGAAAAACGAAGACCAGGTTGAGTGCATGCAATGTCAACACCGTTGGCGGAGAGGACAGACACAGTAGCCTCATGCACTAAGCCGCGCATTCGGGGTACACTACTCAGTACTTCTGACTAGGACACCAGGTCTTGAGACGACAAAGGCGCACATGTGTGATGCTGGACCATCGATAGCTGTACTTGTCACCCTACAGAGGTGGGGGCCGGGAGCACAGGGCCATGCCTAAAGGAGAGGACTACACTACAGAAAGCGCCCTGGACTAATGTCACCCACAACCCTCCTCCCCCACCCAGACGCCTCCACTGCGCAGAGAGATAGCAGAATGTGCTGATACTCACCCCCTTGTGTCTGCTGTGATGTCCTCAAGCGCCCATCCAAATCAGGGTAGGCCACCGCCAGGATCCGGGACATCAGGGGGGTCAGGGTACGACTGGCACCCCTCCTAGGTTCGGAGGCCATCCCCAGCAGTGACTCGGCGATCTTCCTGGTCCCGCGGCGGATGTCCTCCCACCTCTTGCGGCAGTGGGTGCCCCGTCTGACGTGGACCCCCAGGGCCCGGACTTCCTTGGCGATGGCACGCCAAATGTCCACTTTCTGATGGGCGCTGACCTATTTGACATGTACAGGGTGGGAAGGAAAAATCATCAATTTTCTGCATGTTAGATGCGATTGGCCCCCCCTCCCCAACCTTGCCATATGGCACATGCTCTCATCTGTCGTGCGTTGCACTCCTCATTCGCACCCCACCCCACCAACTTACATCCACCCCACTCCACACAGGCATAGCCCATTCAATGTGCACCCAGTGTACTTACCTGTTGGTCTGGAGGACCGTAGAGTAACGCATACTGGGGGAGGACCCCATCCACAAGTTTCTCCAACTCCTCAGACGTGAAGGCAGGGGCCGTTTCCCCAGTCGCAGCAGCCATTGTCACTTCCAGACCGAGGTCACAGCAGCACTTGCAGTATAGGTCCTCTCCTGTGGATGATCAGGTCTCGAGTGATTAAGCAGATAGAAAATGGCGGTCACGCCCGCGGCGGTGCGTACCGCGGCGGTGCGTACCGCGGCGGTGCGTACTGCGACCGCCGGCGCACCTCCTCATTGGCTCCTGAAACCCATAGGCCTCAATGTTAGCCAATGCGGCTTCGTATAGCGGTCTTCGACCGCCTACCGCCACGATGTGCCACGCCAGCGCATTGACCTCACATCCCATTGTCCCACTTCACAGGTCAGGCAGCCGCCATTTCAAGGGCCTACATGGCATAATTTGTACTGCGTCACACAGGCCTAGGCCTTGCATTGCCACACATACACGCCTTTCAATACATAGATAATCGTGTGCTATGCATGCAGTGGTGAACGTACCTGTGATTTGCTTGACTCTGTGCGCCATGTTGTCCTTCCTAGGCACCGTCCGCTGGGACTTGCGAGGAGAAGGATGAATCCTCGTGTGTACCGACCGCTGGTGGACCTGTCGACAATGGAAGAACGCCATATCATACTACGATACCGACTTGACCGAGCCACTATACATGAACTGTGTGCCCAGCTGGAGCCAGCCCTGATGTCCCCCATCCGCCAACCCACAGGAATTCCCCCTCTAGTGCAGGTTCTGTCAGTCCTCCATTTTTTGGCAAGTGGCTCATTCCAGACAACAGTGGCCATGTCATCTGGAATGTCTCAGCCTATGTTTTCAAAAAATCTTGTCTAGAGTGTTGTCTGCCCTGACGAAACACATGCGGCGCTACATTGTATTCCCTGAGGAGGTTGATTTGGCCACTGTGAAGGGTGATTTTTATGCCCTAGGACATATCCCCAACATAATTGGTGCCATTGATGGGACCCATGTGGCTTTAGTACCCCCAAAAGACGATGAGCAGGTGTACAGAAACAGGAAAAGTTACCATTTGATGAACGTCCAGGTGGTCTGTTTGGCTGACCAGTACATCTCCCATGTGAATGCCATGTTCCCTGGGTCAGTGCATGACGCGTATGTGATGCGAAATAGCAGCATCCCTTATGTGATGGAACAGCTACAGAGACAACGTGTGTGGCTAATTGGTGACTCTGGTTACCCCAACCTGCCTTGGCTATTGACCCCAGTGAGGAATCCCCGGACCAGGGCAGAGGAATGGTACAATGAGGCCCATGGGCGAACTAGGAGGATCATTGAAAGAACCTTTGGCCTCCTGAAGGCCAGGTTTAGGTGCCTGCATATGACAGGGGGATCCCTGATGTACTCACCAAAGAAGGTGTGCCAGATCATCGTGGCCTGCTGTATGCTTCACAATCTGGCATTGCGACGTCAGGTGCCTTTCCTGCAGGAGGATGGTCCAGATGGTGGTGTTGAAGCAGCTGTGGAGCCTGCGGAGAGTGAAGAGGAGGAAGATGAAGAGGACGACCCAGACAACAGGGACAGAGTTATCCAACAGTATTTTCAGTAGCACACAGGTAGGAATCACCCACGCCATTTAACATTTACTGAAAGCCCCCTGCATCTTTACTTTGTGTATTTCCCCCCAGTTCTTTTAAACTGATGTTTGATTTTCCCTTCCCTTTTCAGTGCTGTATGACCCACTGCGTGACTTCTGCTTGGTTAGCCCATGGACTAATGCTTATTGACATCGGTATGCTGTCATCACATAAATAACAGAACATTATTGATAAGTAATGTGTTATACATTTGTAAATAATACAGGCTGACTCCAGAATGATTTCAGTGCAATGAGTGATTTATTTTTAGTGCTAGATATTGGTACATGATATTAAAACGGTGATGGGTGAGGGTGGAGTTATGTCCATGGCAGAGTCCAGTTCTCGGTCGCACAGGTGCATTGTCCATATGCCTGTGGAAGGATGGAGCAGGGGCAGTTCAAGGTTGGACAGGGTGACACTGTGGGACAGTGGAATGACATCCGGGGGGATATTAGGCTGGCGGGGGTCTTGGCATCCTACTCTGTCTTCCTTTGAGATCTCAGGTTCCTCTTGCGGGGTGGTTGTTCTTCAGCAGGAGGTGGGGTTCTGGTGGCCCGTCGTTCTGTGGGGGCCTCCTGACCACTAGCGCCGGCGGAGGTGGTAGGCTGTTCCTGGCTAGTGACAGGGGCCCTTTGCGGTGCCACATGGTCCCGCAATGTGGTTTCTATCCGGTTGAGGGCCTGGACTATGGTCCCCATAGCGGTAGCGATGTTCCTGAGTTCATTGCTGAACCCCATGTACCGTTCCTCCTGCTGTGCCTGGATCTCGGTGAACCTGGCCAGTACTGTCGCCATCGTCTCCTGGGAGTGATGATATGCTCCCATGATGGTGGTGAGGGCCTCTTGGAGAGTCGGTTCCCTGGGCCTGTCCTCCCCCCCTGTCGCACAGCAGCCCTCCCAGTTGCCCTGTTTCCCCGGGCCTCTGTCCCCTGAACGGTGTGTCCACTACCACTGCCCCCAGGTTGGGGTGTTGGGTCAGCCTGGGTGCCCTGTAGTGGCGGACACACCGCTGATTGACGCGTCCGCGAGACAGAGGCATGGGCCCGCTGGGTGGGAGCTGTGCTGGTGTTCCCAGAGGGGTTTGGGTCTGCTGTGGCCTGTGTCTGTGTGTGGGGAACCGACTGTCCAGAGGTCCCCGATGGTCCGCGCTGGTCGTCAGGTTCTAGGTCGACAGAGCTGCTGTCCTCGCTGGGGGCCTGTTCTGGGGGTGGGATGGACAAATCTGGACCCTCCGTGGCGGTGTGTTGGCGTTCGGGCCCTGCAGGGGTAAAGGAGTATGGTTATTGTTTCTGTGTGTGCCATGGCGTGCATTTTGAGTGCCCTTGTCCCCCAGTGCTGGCATTCCCTTGTGGGAGGTGTTGTGAGGGTTTGGGGGAGGGGGGGGTGTATGGGTATGTGCAATGGTCATGCTTTGGTGGTGGCTGTCTATGGTTTGTGTTGGCATTCAGGGGTTGGTGTTGTTTAGGGTGGGTTGTGCTGGTGAGACATTGGCAGGGAGGTTGTGTGCTGGGGGGTTGAGATTGGGGGTGGGGGTTGGCATGCTGGTGGTTGGGGGGGGTGAAGTAGTTGAGATTCGACTTACCAGAGTCCATTCCTCCGTGTACTCCAGCGAGGCCATCAGGATGCAGGATGTTTACCACCTCTTGCTCCCATGCTGTGAATTGGGGTGGAGTGGGTGGGGGTCCGCCGCCAGTCTTCTGCACAGCGATGTTGTGCCTGGAGATCATCGAGCGCACCTTCCCCCGTAGGTCGTTCCATCGCTTTCTGATATCTTCCCGATTTCTGGGATGCTGTCCCACAGCGTTGACCCTGTCTGCGATCCTTTGCCATAGCTCAGCCTTCCTTGCTATGGTGGTGTGCTGCACCTGTGTGCCGAAGAGCTGGGGCTCAACCCTCATGATTTCCTCCACCATGACCCGGAGTTCTTGGTCCGAAAACCTTGGGTGTCTTTGGGGTGCCATGGGGTGGTGTGGATGAGGTGTGGGGTGGTGTTTGTGGTGATGTGCGTGGTGATATGTGGTGATGTGTGCGTAGATGTGGTGTGGGTGATGAAGTTGGGTTCCTGCGTGTGTTGGGGTTTTCTATTGCTGTGCTCGCTCTCTCTATCTCTATCTCTCTCGCTCTCGCCTTCGCTCTGATTTCCAACTAGTGGGGGTTTGTGGGTGATGTGGGTGTGTGTTTTATAGTTGATTGGATGTGTGGGAGTGTTGTTTGTATGTGTCTCAGGTGTGCGTATTTCAAATTGTCCAATGTGGCTGTGTTTTGGAGCTGTGTGTGTATTTTGAGCGCGGCGGTGTGTACCGCCAATGGAATACCGCGGTTGAAAGACCGCCGCATGGATTCGTGGGTCAGAATGGCATGGGCGTGTTTGTGTTGGCGTGACGGTGGAGGTTTGCTCATCTCCAGTTTTCCGCGGCCCGCTGATGAGGCGGCCTTCCTTGGATGTCGGATTTTTGGCGGATTCACAGTTGGTGGTCAGAATGACCGTGGCGGTTTACCGCGGCCGCGGCGGTAGAATGGCGGACTTCTGACCGCCGGTAAGGGCCTTTTACCGCCGAGGTCAGAATGACCCCCTTAGTCTCAAAATGTGTAATTTAAAAGCCTCTTCAATGGTTAAGTCAGATTTCATGTAACAATTCTGAAAATACGACTTTCAGAAAGTTGGCATGTTCTTATCTCTACCATTTGGTACCTGTAGCCTATATCCTGGGTCACATGCCTGTGATTAGCATGGCAACTGGCCTTTGTGTATTCCGCCCTGACAGTGAGAGAAAGGGGGACTAGGGGCCAGATGTAGGAAAAAAGCAATTTGCGACTTGCAAATTGCGAGTCCCTGCGACTCGCAATTTGCAAGTCGCAAATTGCTATGCAGTACGGTGTCTCAGACACCGACTGCAACTCGCAATGGGGTCGCAATGACCCACCTCATGAATATTCATGAGGTGGGTCGCAAATTGCGGCCCCATTGCGAGTATAGGCACTCGCTAACATGGAGGCCTGCTGACGTCAGCAGACCTCCATGTTAGCGACCTGCTTTTAAATAAAGCAGTTTTTTTTTTTTTAAGTGTAGCCCGTTTTCCCTAAGGGAAAACGAGCTGCACTTAAAAAAAAAACGAAACCTTTAGTTTTGGGTTTTTTTCAGGGCAGGGAGTGGTCCCTTGGACCACTCCCTGCCCTGAAAAAATATTTTGGGCTCCAGTCACAAACTGGAAGGGGTCCCATGGGGACCCCTTCCAATTTGGATTGGGTTACCATCCACTTGAAGTGGATGGTAACTGCGATGCCATTTGCGACCGCATATGCGGTCGCAAATGGTATTGCATCCCAATGTGACTCGCAAATAGGAAGGGAACACCCCTTCCTATTTGCGAGTCTGAAATGCATTTTGCGAGTCGGTAACGACTCGCAAAATGCATTTCTGCATTGGGATACGCGTTTTGCGACTCGCAAACGGCAAATTTTGCCGTTTGCGAGTCGCAAAACGTTTGCTACATCTGGCCCTAGGTGCTGACAGAATGGGCCATCCTTACAAGATGTATTTTGCGCGGAACTGTTCCCCGTCCCACGTACATTTAAAAGGAGTTGCCTCAGCACACTCACAAAGAACTTCACACTAGCCTTTTGTCACCCCAGATACCTTGGACAGAGACAAATCAAATTCCAGAACCATCTGTGGGCAGAATATTCTAGACGTTTATTCCACTTTAAAGCTGGCATGGGGTGTAAGGACCCAGACCTTCTGAGAACCCCCAGAAGTACTGCCTTGTGCTATAGAGGACTACCCTGCTGCTTGAAGCCTGCCTTGTTGCCTCAGAGGACTGTCCTACTGCTTGAGGCCTGCCTTACTGCTTCATTACAGGACTACCAGGGTGAATCCAAGGACTAGTTGGCTAGCCTACTGTTCTGAGCTAGAGGGACATAAAGAGTTCCATCAACTTGCACCCTACACCTGGACTCTGCTTGAAGGGAGCCCTGCCCTCTACGTGGTGCCCACCCAGTCCTGGACCCATGGAAGTGATACTAAAAGTACCCAAATCACAGCTACTAAGGTCCATCACATGTCATTGCTCCAAATGGGGCCTGTAAGTCTTTCAATATAAAATAACAATACCAGGACTTATGATGTGTCTCAACAGGTAAATATATTCCCAAACCTAAATGTGGTCTGCAGACAGATGTGTAATACCCAACATGTGTATAGTGTGTGTAGTAGATAGAGTAACCTGACTGCAACTCCCAGGAGGGAAAATTTCTCTAACTTCAAACACCAGACCAGTATCACTTGTCCAAACACTCGTGTTTGGTAACTCACAAATGAAGTGTATTACCTGGGGAGATACCATTTGTATAGTGTGTGTTGTACAGGGAGTGACATCACTGCAACTCCCAGCAGGCCCTCTTTACTGTAACTCCAACCACCAGCACAGTGGTCACATGCCCCAATAGATCTATTTCTTAACTCTCAATTAAAGTGGGCTCACCTGGGAGGATAACATTTGTATAGTTTATATAGTACAGGGGGTGACCTGACTGCAACTCCCAGGAGGCTCTGTTACGGAAACTCCAAACACCAGACCAGTGTGCTCGTGTCCAAATACCCTTTTTGCAATCTCTCAATTGAAGTGCACTCACCCGGGTGCATAACATTTGTATAGTGAGTGTAGAAGAGAGGGTGACATGACTACTAAGGCCAGGATGATCTGTTACTATTATTCCACTCACCAGTCCAGTGTTCTCCTGTCAAATACCATAGTTTGGTAACTCACAAATGAAGTGTATTCATCTGGGAGGATAACAGTTGTAGAATGTATATAGTACAGGGAGTGACATGATTGCTAAGGCCAGGAGGCTCTGTTATTGTAACTCCGCTCACCAGTCCAGTGTTCTCCTGTCAAATACCATAGTTTGGTAGCTCACAAATGAAGTGTACTCATCTGGGAGGATAACATTTGTAGAATGTATATAGTACAGAGAGTGGCATGACTGCAACTTCCAGAAGGCCTTGTGTCTCTAACTCCAAACGCCGCGACCAGTGTTCACCTGTCCAAATACCCCTGTTTGCTAACTCCTAATTGAAGTTTACTCATCCGGGAGGATACTATTTGTCAAATGTGTGAAGTAGAGGGAATAACTTGACTGCAACTCCCAGGAGGCACTGTTTCTCTAACTCCAAACACCAGACCAGTGTTCACTTGTCAAAAGACCCCTGTTTGGTGACTCCCAATTGAAGTGTAAACACTTGGAAGGATACTATTTGTGAAGTGTGTGAAGCAGGGGGAATAACCTGACTGCAACTCCCAGGAGGCACTGTTTCTCTAACTCCAAACACCAGACCAGTGTTCACTTGTCAAAAGACCCTTGTTTGGTGACTCCCAATTGAAGTGTAATCACTTGGAAGGATACTATTTGTGTAGTGTGTGAAGCAGGGGGAATAACCTGACTGCAGCTCCCAGGAGGCACGGTTTCTATAACTCCAAACACCAGACTAGTGTTCACTTGTCCAAAGACCCCAGTTTGACAACTCTCAATTGAAGTATGCTTACCTGGGAGGATACCATTTGCTAAGTGTTGGGAAGTAAAGGGATTGACATGACTGCAAAGCCCAATGGGCCCTTACCCAGTGTGTACTACAAGTATTCATAAGGCCTCAAAATGCCTCACCAGATTGGTATTGGCAGCAGACACATTCACACTGCACTGTGCACATGCTGACTCCAGCCATATATACAACAACGTCCTGGGTTTGCCTGCATCACACACATCTAGCCTCCGATTGGGCAAAGCCATATCTTTCCTAGCCAGTATTTTGCCTGCACTTGTGGCAAGATGTCATGTTCAGGCCATCCTTCCAAGTGCTAATGATCTGCAAATTTCAGCTGCTGCTTGAGTCAAAATGATTTGGCATGCTTCACACGCCATGCCAATACACCCAATACCATGACTACTTGCCACAATAGGATTAACTACAACTTAACTTTGCATAAGGTCTCTGCTTAATGTAACTCTAAATTGATGGAGGTAGGTGTCACAATACAACCAGTAGCCATGTATGTCTTACATCAACAGATCAAGCTGCCATTGGGCACACAGGGGCCACAGAACAGACTGCCACTACCCCCCTGGTTGAAGCCCTCAGTGAAGAAGACACTCCTGGACATTGAGGATGGTTCTGGCCATCTGGGCAACCTGATCAGATGGCAACAGGGAGCCTCAACATCTCCCAGCCCAGTTGCCTCAACATCACAGGCAACCATTTGCCCTCCAACCTGTGTCCCGAGCACAGAGTCTACCATCTTGCACCCAGTAGTCCTGGATCCTGAGTTGCAGCGCAACACTTCAGACATTGAGGGCCCAGGAACAAGTTGGAGAGAGTACCTTGTGGCAAGGGCACAGGCCTGTAGGGGGTTGGGTGTGTGGGAGCTAGTGGGATGAGGCTGCTGTCTGCCAGGACACCGTCAGCCGTGTCTTGGGGGTCTATCCGGAGTCCCAAGGCGTGATGGGCCAGGCGTTGACTGAACTCTGGGAAATCAAGCAGTTACAGAGGGACATGCACAGAGACATGCAGAAACAGATGGAGGCCCACTATACCAACATGGCCTCCCTAAGAGGGGTGCTGAGGGACATTCACACCACTCTGAGCATGGCTTTTCAACAACAGTGTACCCATTCCTTTGGCTCATCCACATCGGTGCCACCAACTGGAAGGGAGGCCCTCTCTGAAGAAGAAGCAGCCCCAGACACCCCTACTTCTACACCAGCAGATCCCCCCATGCAAGCGGGGATGTCCAGCTAAGAATCCAGGAGGTGCAGATGGCAAGACACCCACCACTGCCAGCAAGTGACCTCTTCCTACAGGACCTCCTTTGTGTGCCACACATTCACTCTGTTGACTAATCCTCAACCACCTACCAGTTCCAATGGGATGAGTACTCTGGATTTTGGACTCCCAATGGTGTGGCATCTACTCCATTGATTTTGTTCACCATGACTGACCCTTTTACTTTACATTTCTGTTACAAAAAATACATTTTGGACAGAAAGTATTAGCATTGTAATAAATTCACTCATCACAAACTCATTGGCTGCTTGCTTAATTTTCACATTTAGCTATGTAGAGATGTAAGACCATGTGAACCATACGATGAAGATACATGGTACTTGTGCAAGTAAGGATATGTTACAGGTACGCAGTGTCCCACTCAGGATTACAACCATTACACACCAATATATTAGTACAAGTGTGATCAAACCAAAAGGTTTATTACAGTGTTCAGCTCATAGGCTGTCAATATGCCTGGACTTTGGGAAACAAGAATGAGTGACTCATACTGAGTAAATGAACATATTTCAAGGTATAGACCCCCAGGCCATGGAAGGAAGGGATTTGTCAGACATTGTCCCGTAGAATAGGCAAACATTTAAGGGGTTGATGTCAGCAGCTTGAGCCTTATCACGTACCACACCAAAGTATTGCAACATCACATAATGCAATATACAAACATATGGCAGTACAACAGTCCCTGATCACAGGTACATCATCATCCAATGCGCATGCATCTGGTGGTATGACACAAACATATATCAGTGTTGTGGCACAGGCACTGTGGCCTGCAATGATGAAACACATTTACAGCTATATATAGGCCATATGAAAAGAGTGTTTAGCCAAAGTGAAGGAAAAATGACTCTTCCATGCCCAGTACGGCCTCTGGCTCCAGTGTCTGCTCCACCATGCTTTCCAGGGCTGTAGGTGGTGGTACAGTTGATAGGCCTTCTCCGGTGCCCCTCATCTCCCTCATGTGCTCCGCAACCCTCTGCTTGGTCCTGGAGCGCAGGTCATACAACCTTTTGCGGATTTCCTTGAGGGTGTGGTGGCTTACCCCTATGGCATTGATTTTCTCCTGTATCTGCTGCCATAATCTTTTCTTCTGAGTGTCTGGGACACTCATTGCTGCCTTTCTGAAAAGTTCATCATGGTGCAGGCAGCATTCTTCTGTAAGGACCTCCAACTCCTTGTCAGAAAATAAATTTTCCTCCTGCTGCCAGCACTGCCTGTCTCCTCCATGGTTGCTGCAGCTCCTCTCCTCTTGGTGTGGATCAGCAGTTTGGGATGGGTGTGGTCCTCCCTCCTCCCAGGTCTATTTGGTGACTTCCTGGTTCTCATGTCATCACCAAGAGCCAGGAAGTGGGTTTCCCAACTGTTGTGCTGCACCTGCAGGCAATTTGCGAGTCAGTCGCAATTTGCGACACCCTTCTTGCAAAATGCGGTGCGACACCTCTGCGACTCGCAATTTGGTATCGCGTGTCTTTCTTGCATTTGGTTTTACGAGTCGTAAATAGCGATTCGCATGGAGTCGCTAGATCCGATTCGCAAAATTTTTCCTACCTACATCTGGCCCCAGGTATCAGTCTCTTACGGGGACTTTGTTAATTAAAATACAGTCTCCCCATGTAAGCCTAAGGAGGCCAGTCACTACAGTGAGGGAAACACCAATTTGGCTATTTTACCGCACCAGGGCTTATAAAACAATTTTTACAAGGTCCCTGTTTATTGTTACATGGCACCCAACCCTAGGGGCACATAGGGCAAACCTTAGGGATGCCTTATATGTAAAAATGAGGTAGGGTAAGACTTTGGAAGTACCTTTAAATCCAAAGTCGAATTTGCATATAACTTTAGTTTAAAAGCAGCCAGCAAGGCAGGCTTGCCTTTAAAATGACACTGGGTACCTCAGCAGTGCACCTATGGGGGCACTACCTATGCTGGGGTCCCTAAACCTACATGGCCTGCTATATACTAGGGACTTATAGGTAGGTTGACATAGCCAATTATAATTAGCCTAATTTGCATAATGATTTTACACAGAGCACCGGCCCTGGGGCTGGTTAGCAGTGCCTAGGGCACCATCAGAGTCAGGAAAACACCATGGGGGCAAAAAAACTAGGGGGCTCTTCATTTAGCCCTGTTTTCTCACTGAAGAACCCCCCAGCCCATTTGCCCAGGAGACTCAGCCCAACCCTGGGAGAGTCTTCCTGGCTTGTCAGGCGAGAAAGACCGTGATAGGTGGGTGAGCTGCTTGAGAGGCAACTGTGGGGTCCTGGCACCCCTCTGGTTGCTTAGAGTGGGGGGGGGGCTACTACATTCTGTGGCAGACACCCTCCTTTCACTTTGCCTTCTGTTAGTGCAGGGGCAACACCCTGGAGCTGGACAACTGCCTGACTACTCAGGACTTTCTTGAGGTGAGGTAAGGCCTCACCAATGCAAATTCTGGGATCCCTCCCTACAGGGGCAGAAGGCCTTGGGCTCAATGGAACTCTCTTTAAGAGTGGCCTATCCTTCCTTTTCTTTTTCCCTTTTCTTGGGGACCCCTGTCTACTAATTGTAGGAACTGGCTTCCTAAGATTTGGGTTGGTGGGCGCTTGGGGCGACTGCCCCATCAGGGGCCAGACTCACCTCTGGGAGGTCAAGGCCTATGATACAATCTAGGGGGAGGTCAGCACTGACCACCACCCTAAACCAGTCCAGGATACCCTACCTCTCTAGGGGTACTATGGCTACAGGTTTGGTGATGACCTCACCTGTGGTTATCCTTACTTTCTTGGTCTCCTCAGGGACATACATGTCTGGGGTCACCAACCAGTCACTCACTATAGTGTGACCGGCACAGGCGTCTCTCAGGCCAGTTGTAGGGATCCCATTCACCTGAATGGGGTGAAAGTGCCTACATCCACCCTCAGTGATCACCAGCTTTCCATCTGGTCCTGTCCACAAGCCCAATGCTATGAGGACCTCATATTCTGAGGAGTCCTCCTCCATGGCTACACTGGACAGTCCAGTGCTAACAACCTTCTTTGGACAGGCTGCATCTCTTCTGTAGTGATCTGTCTGCTGATAGTCGAAGCAGGCCTCATTGTCCAAGAGCTTCTTTAACCTTGGGTCTCCCTGCCTCTGCTTGTCAGAGGGGAATTGGGTTTTACTTCCCTCCCTCTTAGGGTTCTTGGGTTCACAGGAAGTCTATGTGGTGGGCATTCCACCTCCCTCCTTAGGTTTTTGGAGACCGCGCCCTTTTTGGAGTCTGTCCCCTGGGACTTGACAACCACCCTGGTTCTCAACCACTCATCAGCTGCCTCCCCCAGCTCTCTGAGGTTGGTCTGGCATAACGTTTCTTGGATGCCATTGGGCAAGACGTGCTCTCTCATGATCAAATTGTATAACCCCTCATAAGTATTTACTTTGTTATCACGTATCCAGCCTTCTAGTGCCCTAAGTGAGGTGTCTGCAAAGACAACCGAAAACTGGGTATTGAACTTCTGGGTGTCCCTGAACGTCATTCTGTACTGCTCTGAGGTCAGACCAAACTTCTTGGTTAAGCACCTCTTCGTACTGGGATAGGAGTCTGCTTCTACCCCCCTAGGGTCAGGAGCCTATCCCTCACAGATATTGGGACCAACTCCCACAGGAGTGAACCTCAGTATTGGGGCTTAACCGTTCTCATTTGGAGAGCCCTTTTAAAGCCCTCCAACCATTTGTCTATGTCATCCCCATCTACATAAGCAGGAACAACAGACTTAGGTAGCCTGGGGCAGAACCCACCACCTATCGACACCTAAACTTCTCTGTTGCTGCCACTGTCTCTCTGTTCCAACTTTGCCCACTTCTTCTTCTCTAGGGCCCACTTGTCTGCCTCCAAACCTATTAGGGCTACCTAGGCCTCACGTTCCCTTTCCTTGAGGTCCAGGTCTGCTTCTTCTTGGGCTGATGCCACATACCCTCCCCTCCCACTAGCTCTGGATGAGGCCCTAACTACTGATGTCTGACAGGTGATCATCCTGCTCCTGTTAGAGGTTGGAGATGACATCTTTCCTCTCCCTTCCTACCTCTGAATCTTTCTCTGCCTCCCTCTGCAATACTTAGACTTCAAGGGACTTGATCATCACAGTCTTCCTAAGGTTGTTAGCAGCAGGTAATCTCTTTCTGCACAACACCCTAAGCTCAGCTGCAGTGAGTGTGGATAGACTAGCACGATCAAGCTCCATGGTCTCCCTTAAGTTCAGTGTCACTTAAAAAAAAGTTAGCACCAATTGATCAGAACAATTTAGAAAAATCAAAAATTAAGTACTTGAAAAAATGTGTCCAAATTCGAAAGATCAAAAATACTTTTGCTCTAGGTCAATTTAGAGGATTTTTAACTTATTTCACTTAAAACTGCAGTGTGATATTAAACACATGTACTAGATTCCACCACACCAAAAATGTTGGAAAGTGGAGTATTGGCAAGGGCAGGAAAGTACCTACACTTAGCAATAGGTCACCAACCTCCACTTAGTTCCAGTTAGGTCTCAATAAATTAAACCCTTGGTAGCTTGACAACGAGCGACAAGGCTTAACTTAGGAGACAAGTATGTAAAGCATCTAAAAATCACAAAACAGTTAAAAAGTAAAACATACAACTCAATAAAAATCCAGCACCAATTTATAAAAATAGATTATATTTTTATGTTTAAAGTGACACCATCGTGATTACAATCAGGTAAGGGGAACCAGAGATATGAATTTTCAAAGAATTAATGTTTTCTAGCGCATTGAAGCAACTAGAGCTCAAAGGGTTAAAAAAAAGGTCACACTGGACAGGGACAAAGTCCATAGTTCAGGCCACCCATCAGGTAACACTGTTACTCTTACTTTCAGAAGTGTATCTTGATTCAGGAAAATGGTCCACAGCACCAGCCAGGGGCTCAGAGGCTCTGGTTTGCCTCTTGGGATTTGGGACTACAACTCCCACAATGCACCTTTTCAACTTCAGAGCTGAAATTGGCAACTTTCAGGTAGAGTTTTAAAACTCTTTACCTTAACTATTTATATTAAATCCAACAATGGAAGGTATGGAATTTGTTAGAACAATTAATTTGATTCCAAACTCAAGGTATTTGTCTCTTATGGCGACTTTGTGAATTAAAATAAAGTCTCCACATGTTAGCCTATGTAGGCCATTCACTACAGTGAGGGAAAACAAATTTGGCTATTTTACCTCACCAGGGCTTATAAAACAATTATATAAGGTCCCTGCTTATAGTCACATTGCACCCAGCCCTTAGGGGCACATAGGGCACACCTTAAGGGTGACTTATATGCAAAAATAAGACTTTGGAAGTACTTTTAATTCCAAAGTTGAATTTGAATATAACTTTAGTTTGAAAGCAACCAGCAAGGCAGGCCTGCCTTTAAAATGGCACTTGGCACCTGAGTGGTGCAGCTATGCTGGGGTCCCTAAGCCTACATGCCCTACCATAAACTTTGGTCCCATTAGACAAATCTTCACAAACGTCCAAAAAAACGTTCATCCACCTCAGCTCCTTCCTGGAAAGTTTCAGTGTGATCCACCAAGCAGGAAATGAGAAAAAAGGGGGTCCTAGAATATAAAATACCCAGGCATTTTTCATAGACTTTTTTAGGCAGGGCTACAGCAGAAACTGCTTAACGGAATTACACCAAATTCAGCAGGAAGATAGATCTTGTTCCACAGATAGTGCTTTTTGTAATTTGGTGTAAACCTATCCAGTAGTTTTTGTGAAAATAAGGGTAAAAATATTTGTGTATTTGGATAGTTGGGCTCGCGATAGTCTCTGAGTCTGTCGCGGGGGCACCAATAAAAAAAAAAATAGTGTTCTGATTGGCCCACTGAGGTTTATTTCCCTTGCGCCATCTTGCTCCCAGAGGAGTGAGACATTTGCGAGAGGAAGTGCTCTGATTGGCTGATGTCCTCTGTCCTGAAGTTAGAAAAATAAATAGTATAACGGGGCAGGGTAGGGATAAAGAAACTGCAAAAAAGACTATATCCTACAAGACTTTTGCAAGGTTGAAAAAAACAAAAACAAGTGGCAGCCAGGCCACATTTATTTTGTATAAGCCCCAGGAAGCCTACCCTCAGGGCTGTGTTTATAATGAGGAGGTGGGCCCCTTCATCGAACCTCTAAAGGCCCCTGGTTGACAACTCCAGGCTGAAAATGCACAAATGGAGAAAGCAGCAACACAGACCCTCTCCTTGACCCAGAAAAGGTCCAGGGGAGCTACCTGTGGGGTTGATTCCTGTGATGGAGGGGAGCCACGGGCCCTCCCTCCCTTAGCCATTAATGGCCCTAACAACACCATCCTGAGGGCTGTCTCACTGGCTATGTCCCGGGGTCACCACCCTGAGGCATAGCGGTTTAACCTGTGTTTGTTCTCACTTGGCGGGAGCATTTTTAAATCTCTTGCCAAGCTGAAGCAAACACCAAGTCCGCCTCCAGCTGGCAAAAGCTTAGAAAATGCTTCCACCTCCTGCCCACTGTGATGCAAACAGGGAAACAGGTCTAAACACTGCTCCAACCAGTAGGGAGAAGCATTATTAGTTTCTCCATGCGGGCGGGAGCAATGTTGGCTCCTGCTGGATGAAGGGAGCCGACTGGGCCTTGGGGCTTCCCCATATCCCCCAACGATACTGTGGTGGGTGCCCTGGGTGGGCACCAGGGCACCCACATTGGTTGTTCTGGGCCCCAGGTGATGGGCACCTTAGAGCCAAAATCGGCCTGGAGGGGGCCTGAGCACCCCCTCCCCCTTCTAAATGGTGCCGGACCCTAGGGTATGGGATTCTTGAGCAAAACCGGCCCAGGGAGGGGGGGCATGCATGTCTCCGCTCCCTTAAAATTACATCAGGCCTGGGGAGTGGGGTCCCTTGGGAACGGTGTCCCGGGGGCCAAAATCATCTCAGGGAGGGGGGGCCACATATACCTCCTCCCCTTTATTTAAATAAGTGGCCCAAGGGATTGGGTCTTCGGACTGATAACGGCTCGGGGAGGTGTCCATGCAGCCCCTCGCCCTTTATTCAAAAGCAAAACAGCCATGGTGAATGGGGTCCTAAGGGCCGGTCCCAATTGCCAACCCCCTACTTCAGCTGTGCGCAGCATGGGGTTGGCTGTATGGGGGGTAGTCAGGCCCTGCAACTAGCCCCTCACCTTGCATGGCCAATGGCCGTGTGTTGCAGGGGGTTGCATTTACTGATGATAATTAATGTTACAAGAACACTTGAAATTCACTGAAAAAACAAAGGTTAGACTAACTTTATAGTTAGGTATGATAAAAGGATTTACTTTTTTAACAAAAAAACTTGGAAATTCACTGAAAAAAACAAAGGTTAAAGTAACGTTATAGTAAGTTGAGTATGTTAGTGAGAACATTAACGTTTTGAACTTAAAAAACACACACAAACTCACCAGTTATACTGTAGGAGGCTGGCCTGGCTTATAGTGGGTACCTGATGGTACTTACACCTTGTGCCAGGTCCAGTTATCCCTTATTAGTAGATTAGTAGTGTTCTAGCAGCTTAGGCTGATAGAAGTAGCTATAGCAGAGCAGCTTAGGCTGAACTAGGAGACTTGCAAAGCTCCTACTATACCACTTATATCATACAGCACTATATCATAAGAATCACAATACTCAGAGTTACTAAAAACAAAGGTACTTTATTTTAGTGACAATGTGCCAAAAATATCTCAGAGGATATACTCCCTAAGGAGGTAAGTAAAATATGCAAAGTATACACACAAAGCAAAATCAGGTAAGTAAACAGTTAGAAAAGTAGTGCAAACACTGTAGAATACAATAGGATGCAATAGGTCTAGGGGCAACACAAACCATATACTAAGAAAGTGGAATGCAAACCACTTAGGGGCCTCAGGCCTAGTGTAGTGTGTAGAGGGTTGCTGGGAGTGTAAGAAAACACTAAGGGTGTCCAAGATACCCACCCTAAGACCCTGAAAAGTAGGAGTAAAGTTACCCTACTTCCCCAGAAACACACTAAAGTTGTGATAGGAGATTCCGCAAAGACCACAACAGACTGCAAAGCACTGAAGATGGATTCCTGGACCTGAGGACCTGCAAAAGAAGGGGACCAAGTCCAAGAGTCACGAAAGTGTCCGGGGGGGGCAGGAACCCACTAAACCCCGGTTGAAGGTGCAAAATGGCTGCCTCGGGGTGGAAGAAGCTGAAGATTCTGCAACAACGGAAGATGCCAGGAACTTCTCCTTTGCACAGAAAATGTCCCACCATATGCTGGAGGGTGCAAGTTGTTTCCACGCAGAAAGACCGCAAACAAGCCTTGCTAGCTGCAAAAGTCGCATTAAAGAAAATGGGTGCCGCCCGGGCCCAGGAAGGACCAGGAGGTCACCCCTTGGAGGAGGAGACAGAGGGGGCACTCAGCAACACAGAGAGCCCATGCAGAAGCAGGCAGCACCCGCAGAAGCACTTGAACACGGGTTCAAGAAAACTGAGCATGGCCGTCATCTCAACACTTCAAAGGATAGTCTCACGAAGCCGGTGGTCAACTCAGTGAGTTGAGCAATGCAGGACAGAGTGCTGGGGACCTCAGCTGTGCTGTGCACAAAGGATTCCTTGCAAAAGTGCACAGAAGCCCTAGCAGCTGCAGTTCACGCAGTACACAGGATTACTGTCTGGCGTGGGGAGGCAAGGACTTACCTTCACCAAATTTGGACAGATGGACCACTGGACTGTCGGGGTCATTTGGATCCAGCTCCTGTGTTCCAGGGAACACGCTCGTCAAGATGAGAGGGGACCCAGAGGACTGGTGAAACAGAAGTTTGGTGCCTGAGGAGAAGGGGTTATAAATAACACAGTGTCTGTATAATTTAAAACAATGTTATGATCCCTTAGTCAATTGCTAGGATCATCATCGGGAATATACCTAAAGTGAGGGGGTTAAATACATAACCCAGTGCCTGTTAGCGTCACAAAGTCGATGGAAGGAAGAGGAGGAGCCACGGAATGAAAGTAGGAGTAAAAACAAGAAAGGGAAAGAGAAGAGAGAACTTTGAATTAATACCATTCTGAATACAGATACACAAAGTGTCACCTAGACCCAAGTGCGTGAATCACACCATGCTGAGAGCATTCAATAAGTGATAATCAGTACTAGGAGTAGCAAGTGCTGAGGGAGAATCCCCCGTCGACATATGGACAACAGAGGGAGTAAGCCACATACTCAATGAGACTGCATAAGACATGCGAAGGAACCAATCATCAAAAATATGTGCAAAAGCATAAGGGGACTACTGAGAGTATCCCGATCGTCAGAACCACAAGTAGAGCAGTATAAGATGTGTATTGATGCAATTATGCAAGGCGTCCATCCCCTAAAACCACCAACCGGAATAAATCAAGGGAAGAAAGAGCCCTCATAGTGCCAAAATTGATTGACATTCAGAATTAATCGCTGAGAGGCCTGAATCAGGAAATGAATGACAATAAGGTACAGGCCTCCGTGAGGACCACTCATATAAATAAAGAAGGTGATGGAACCTACCTAGAAGCTAGACGGGAAATAACTTAAATTCCTGTAAGTGCAATGAGCTAAGTAAAAGGCTGGGGTACATCTGTCAATGGTGGTTTTGCGCTGTAGGATATTCACAAGTGAGGACTAGCTGGCCATACAAAAGAGCCATCCAAGGGGAGCATGCTGACAAAAGGATCACGATCCAACCTACAGTGGCGGGCGAGTGATCTCACCACTAGGTACTTACAGTTAGGACCTAGTTTCTAAAGATTAAGGCCCTCATTTTGAGACCGGTTGTAAAAACCACCTACTGCTGCAGCTATCAACCGTCCGCCGGCTTATGACCACAGCCGGATTTCAGCCAGAAGGATGGCAGAAATCCGGCTGTGGCCATGCCAGCAGATGGCGGTAAGGTGGCGCTGCTGCCAGCAGCAGCGTCACCCCAGTAGACAGCCGCCGGGCGTATTCTGCTGGTGGACGCTGCTTCTGGCATCAGCACCCCGTCCCGTCTCCTGCCGGAGGACCCTCTTAGTCAGGTAAGACGGTGCTCTGACAGGGGAGGGGGCGGGGGGTGTTGTGTTTGTGTGGGGGGTGTGTGTATGTCTGTGGGTGTGTGTATGCGGGGGTGAGTTGTGTGTTGTATGTGTGTGCATGTTTGGGGATGTGAGTGCTTGTATGTTAAGTTGTGTGAATGAGTGTCTGCGTGAATGTAAGTGTGTGTGGATGTGTGTGTGAATGGATGCATGCATGCATGGATGGATGTTGGAATGGGTGTGTGCATGCATGTGTGAAGAGAGGGGGTGTATGAATGGGGGGTCTGGAGAGGAAGAGGGTGGGGGGGAACCTAGGGAGGGGGCGGGGAAGACCCCTATCAGTGACAGGGAAGGGATTTCCTGTCACTGATGGTGCCTACCGCCATGGTTTTCGTGGCAGTAAGGATGCCACAAAAACCATGGCGGTAGGCGGGGTCATGATCCCACAGGCGGGCAAGTGAAGGCTGCCGGGCTGGAGAGTGGTACATTGGCGGATTGGGGTTAAGGCTGTATTAACGGCAGATGGCACGGAGTGCACCGAATCAAATCACCTCTCCCTTCCAAGATTTCTATACAGCATTGTACTCTGCCCGAATAGGCCTATCTAGTTCAGAGGCCTTAGTGGGTGTCAATTTCAGAATGCAGGTGCATTTTGAGGTAAGTCCTGTGCAGAGTACAGTGCCGTATAGAAATCTTGGAAGACATAGGTGATCTGATCGTCTTTGGTGCACTCCATGCCATCTGCCGTTAATACAGCCTTAACCCCAGTCGCCTGTTTCTGGGCTCATAATTTATTCATCAGGAGATGACGGACACATCTGTTGTCTCCAATATGAAAGGTGTGACAGAGTTGAAGGGCGGGATATTCGGGCCTATCAAAATCAATTCCTGCCAGTTGTATCTGAGCAACATCAGCTGGTGCCAGATCCTAGGTGCCCTGTTACTTTTATGAATGCGTTCTAGTACCAGAACCTGGCAGGACAGTGTATCTCTTTGGTCCCTACATAATTTATCATCTTCTGAGATGGTGATTAATTCACCCCATATGACTGCATTAAGTGTAGACAACAAGGTTGATATGGAGACATCTGGAGTACTGTTATTGCAAGACAGTCTACAATGGCTTTCTTAAGTTGCTGGACTACTGCAGGTCTGTGTAGAAGTGTGTCTCACAGTCTCCAGCATCTGGGGGATGAACACTGTAATGGAAAGTCCAGGGTGTGGGAGACAGCTGCGTGGTCTGATAAGGAATGCAGTTCAATCTTAGAGGCTGTCACCAGGGACCGAAAGCTGGAGATGCCCAAAAAGTAGTCTATGCGGGCATAAGTTTTGTGGGCATGGAAGAAGAATGTATAGTCATGTGTGTCTAGGCAGGTCTCTCCCTCCCAGGATAAGGCCCCTGTGTAGCCATGTCGCTGGGCAGAACTGTCTAGATCATTGGTAAATACCAGATGGCAATCCCCCCCCAGTATTACCATCTGGGCTCGTGTAGCCATGACCTCCGTGACTGCACAGCGTACAAAGGGTCCCTGTCCCTCGTATAGGGTGTATGAAGGTGTGACACCCCCCAGAGAAACTGAGTGGGCACTCAACCTACCCTTGATTTTGGCCTGTTTCGGACCAATCTGTGTGCAGAAGGAACTAGACACCAGGATTGCTACTCCTGCTGTTTTGGTTGAGTTGGAAGAAAAGAACTGGAGTGGGAAGGCCCTAGGGCGCATTCTATACCAGTCACCGATCAGTAGGTGTGTTTCTTGGAGTAGGCATATTTGAGCCCCAGAATGTTCAAGGTAGGAAAGAACCTCCCTACATTTGATCAGGTTGTTAAGACCATTCACATTAAGAGTAAGAATCTATAAATTGTGGGTCAAAGTGTTGGCATGTGTGTTGGGCTTCTCGTAGCGTTGTCATGTCCTAGGAGACGTCCTGGTGTGGAGCTATGATAAGTGAGTGCACAGAGAGAGCAGTGACATATTTGCGGTAATAGTAATCTGAGACTACTATCTAAGGGTCTCCCTGCATATAACAGAAAAAAGGGAAACAAAGTGAACAGGCAATAAAACATTAGTGAAAAGACTCAACGTCCAGGATCAAGACCTAACTTGTTGAGAGTTGTGGGGAGCATGTAATGGTCCAGGGAGCTCGCCTCCCAGCCCTCCCTGGCCCAAAGTAATTGCTCCTGAGCAGCTTGGGCCAGGGTCAAACTGTGTCATCTGCTGCTGAGTCCCTGGAGAGTGACTCTATAATAGCCTGTCATTCTTCAGCCATAGTCTCTAGATCAGGGCAGAGCAGTGCAGAAAGTTTTCCATGGTTCCCCCTTCACTGATGTCTATGCATTCCATGCTCCCCTGGATTTGTTTGAGAGGATTCAATTGAAGGGTCATCTATATCCAACAGCCGGCGGGCATCTGTGCAGGAGCGAATTTGGTGAAGCTTGCACTGCCAGTGGAACATTTGCTGAAATGGGGGCCTCCAGCAGGATGGAATAACTTCTTTCCTGAGATGGGTGGTGACTGGGCGAAAGTCTCTGTTTCTGCAATGTGGAGGCAGCCAAGTCCTGGTAGAGTACTGAGGTAGAGCCCTTTTACTGTATTAGATATCAGTCGTGTCTGCTGAAGGTGCTGCATCTGGCCCCTTCGGTACTGCCTTGTGAGCTCTATCCAGGGTGGCCTCCTCCTCTGATGAAACCTCCAGAAGTGAACAGAAAAGTTCTAGGACAATTTAGTGGATGTCATCTCCCTCTGCTCCAGAGCATACCCTTTGATGGTATGTTGTTTCATCGTGAGTGATTTTCCAAATCTTTGGCAAGTGCCCGTAGATTTAGATGTTGGTCCCTAAGCTGTATGACTTCTTGTTGTAGCTGCTCAATCTTCTCATCCTGGCTCTTTTCATGCTCCTTGTCAGAGTCACCAGATCCTCGGGGTCTGTGCACGTTCCCAACACGTCCACCACTGAACAGCTCCAAGACTCTGATAGATAAATCACAGAGACTGAGAGAGTTCAAGAGGGGAAGAGGGGATTAGGAAGGGAACAGCTGGGAAGGAGACCTGTAGTAAGAAAAAGGTTAGAACACACAATATGAAAATTATATCTCCTGAAATCAGTACTAGACTATGATTCTAAGCCTAGTCACTCTGAAAACATGAACATTCTAAGAGTTAAGTTTAAAATGACTAAGTTTCAAGATGGCCGGATACCTGTAAGGGAATCAAGATAAATTAAATGAAAACTTTCTTATTCAAGTACTTTCCTTTACATGAGAATCAGAAAAAACATTCTGACTACATTTTAAACCAGTCATATAAATCCTGTTTTGAGAATGTATACTAGGACCACACAATATTGCATCTAGAAACTCTGGCCTTCTGTGTACTCTTAAAATGTTTCAACACAAATTGCGCATATTGCAGATATATATATTTATACATATATATATAGTAAAAACCAACAAAGGATTGTGCACCATGAATAACACAATATGGATTCAGGAAACAAATCACATAACTTGTCAACTCGAATATTACATAATAAATATCTTAGAATAGTGGCATTCAATAAACAACATGAAATAAACTTGAGGAGAGAATCGTGCATCTTGCTGATTCGAGTGTCACCATGTAAAATACCAAGAAATGGTAGCACGCAATGAATATCAAAGTAAAATCATCATTAATCAAATCACTCGTCTTTCTGATTCGTAAAACACGATGTAAATGTCAAGAAATAACAGCTCACAATAAATAACGAGATCAAAGTACAATGAAACGAATTGCGCTTCTTTTGACGATTCTTAAGCCACCATGTAAATGACAAGAAATGGTAGCGCGCAATGAACAACAAAGTTAAATCCTCATGAAACGAGTTGCGTGTCTTGCCAATTCGTAAAACATCATCTAAATGTCAAGAAATAGTAGCGCGCAATGCACAACAATGTTTAAACACCATAAAACGAATCGCGGGTCTTGACGATTCTTAAACCACCATGCCAATGTCAAGAAATGGTAGCACGCAATGAATAACAAAGTCAAACCTTTATGAAACAAATCGCGCGTCTTGCCTATTTGTAAACTACCATATAAATGTCAAGAAATGGTAGCGCGCAAGTAATCTGTTACTCATTTAAGAATTGGGGACAGTACTTCATGGAGCAGTGGGCCCAGCAGGCCTGACCACCGGAGGAGTCCGTCCCGCGGGGCCATATTGGAGGAGGAAGCAAGAGCAACCACAAACACCTCCCGTCACAGTCACACTCCCTCATGCGCACCTGCTGATGGAGCCCCCCATGGGAGCAGCACGTGCATACCGGTAATCACCCAGGGGGTCTTCTTTTGTGCTGAGTAGTCTGAAGGGCCAGTCCAGCAAGTAGATTGGAGCCAAAGCCCCAAGCACTCCCAGGCGAAGGCCCTCGGGCGGGCGAAATGCCAGTGGCATGCAGCCAGGAAGGGGTTGTCTCCATTTGGCCCCCCCTCCCGTCAGGGAATCCGACTCCAGATGGGTCTGGGCCGCTACCAGCCGCTGGGAGATCCCACATTGCCCGGGCCACCCGCCACTCCAGGCCGTGGCAAGGCCCCACAGCATCAGCCCCCCCCCCAGGGTGCAGGTCTCTATGGCTCACTCATGGCTCTCTCCACCTGTCGCACCAGGGAGACGCCTTACAACCCTGGTACAGTCAGCCCGCTCTGTTCCTCCTCTCCAGCTGTGGTGTCTCAGACTGCACCTCTGTCTCGTCACTAAAGGCCTGAGGGGCAGAGCGGGAATCTGGTGACTCACAGGCCTCAGATCTGCCGCCCAGCATGCGTAGTCCAATGGTCCCCAGAATCTAGTGTTCCTGGGCTGCCACATACTCATCACAGATCTCCAGGGAGTCCTGCAACTAGCGCTCAATAATCAGGGCTATAAAACTCCTGATGTTGGGCTATGGGAACCGGATGGGTCGGCGGCAGGGGCGGTGAGACCCATAGGTGCATCTCACTCGTACGCCATTTTGGCCATGCCCAAACTTATACTTCAGAGTCAGTTTATGATTTTTTGCACTTCACAAAGTAATTTTACTAGTAGTATTTTTATGTGCAGAGTGCGCCATGCGTGTGGAAACTCGGTACTTGTGAAGATAATACTCCTAAAGTTCCATTGTGAATTGCAAAAAGTCGTAAACTTACACTAATGTTTATGTTTATCTATGTAAATTAGACCCACATTGTTTATATTTAAGGCCCTGTAAAACTCATTCAGCATTCTCGAGATTTTAAGAGCTCTTAGTCTAGCGGAGCATGGCAAGGTTTGGACCCTCTTTGGTTATGGCTGCCACAGATTAGAGTGGTGCACACAGTTAACATCTCTAACTTCAAGAGGAAGTGTGTGCCTCTAAGACAGAACAACATATCGGTGCTGGATGCCTCTGGCTTTTGAGCCCTCATGAGGGCTCAATCAGGTGCAGACTTTATTGCTCACATTAGGGTATGTGGGTAAGGGTGTCTCTACACAGAACCCAACATCATAGCTCATACAGCACTATTAGAATAAACGCAGGAGAAATGACTCCTGTCATTTGAAGGGCTCCCCCAAGAGAGTGGCTGGATTTGGAGATCCAGGGAACCTTTTTACGACCTCTTGAAAGATACTCAGGAAGAACATTTAAAGTGATCTATTGTGAGGCTTCCATTTAATGGTTCCCCAAGTGTCAGGAATCCCCAAGGTGCCTCCTGCATTATCTGTCAGCATCCCCAGGGATTAGGGTTAAATCATATCTCTGTTCTTGGTTAAACCTTCATGTTTCCAAGTAAACATAATGTGCTGTGTTATACAATTGGTTTTTATCAATACTTGTTTTACCAATGCTTGTTTGCTAATGTGAGCAGGTGTAGACATGTGCTTCTAATTGGGTGTGGTATAGACATGTGCTTCTAATTGGGTGTGATGACTCCTCCACATGTGGAAACTCAACTGCTTTCCTGATTGCCTTTAAATAGCAGAGTGACGCATGCCTCCATGCTTGGCTTTGTTTTGCTCCCTCAGCATCTGATTTGGCATTCCAGTCCCTGCTGTCATCCTCATATTCAGGACTTTTGAGGCAATTCTTTTCTTCGTTCCTGTACCAGTTGACACCAGGCATTCCTCCAGCACTCTGGAAAAGACTGCAGCTAAGTGACTAGTATTCTCCAGGGAGTTTGTTTTTTGAGCACCGTGCTTTCTTAGAACAGCTGGTGTATTTCAGATTTCATATTTGGCAGAGTGCTTATCTTGAAGAGACAAATGCATTTCTGAACATTCTACATTATTATTGTAGTTACTTGCCTAAATGTGCTTCAGGAAATCTGCTTGAGCTCAAGTACTACATTGCAATTTTAAAAGAGCATTTACGTGACTTTTCTTTCTCTAATAGCATAACTCTGAGATTTAAATTGTATCATTCGTGCCTGTGTTTCAGGTTTGAGGAATTTTCTTTTGAAGGGTTTTTCACACACACTGAAACCAAACCAAACTGAGCCACCCTAACTGTTTAAACCCAGAGTGGACATTTGTATTTCTTGGATTGTTTTGTTCCTTTTAGTTTAACCCTATGCATTCAGGAAAGTTATATGTGATATAATTAATGCCCTTGTTTGTCTTTATTGTGCACGATAAGTGCAACCACAGCTCTAATTGTAATGTGCAAAAGTGAATCTCTATGAAGCCAGCCCTAGTGTCGCAGTACTTATTGTTATGGTACTCAGTTTGGGTATTTGGTAATGCAGTGATAGTAATTGTGCCAACAGTTGTTATTATCCAAGAAAAGTGCAGGAGCATTCCGGTGTTCTTCTACCGCTCCCTTGCCCATATCAGAAAGAGAGATTCAGTTTCAAGGAAGTTGAGTGCACTAACTCTACTATCACTCAGTGAACAATGACCTGACCCCCCAAAGATACAGGGTGCCTGGCTGGACCAGCAAGATGTGGCAGTGCTTTGTCTCTTTCTCTTCCACTCCCTCTTTCCTTATGGGACACCTGCCGGGGTTTCTGTGTCCACCAGGAAGTACTGAGAGGTGTTCCACGAGGTCAGGGGGCATACCATCGCCCCTGCAGACATCCTACTTTTCAGGTGAGTGGCCCATCTCGACACCAAGCACATTTGTGTCTGTGCCCTTGCTTCATTAATACGTACACATTCAATTGAATACCCTTATTTTCTTGAGGCCATGCCCCAGAAGCAAGGGAATTCTTGCTTTTGGGGCTGTCACCTACTTTGTGCTCATGCAATGCCTGCCATAGAAAACGGCCCCACAAATAGCTGCACATACAAGTAGCACTGAAAAGGTCCAAGAGGCAAATCAGAGCTTCTGGTCCCTTGGCTGGTCCTGTGTTTCTTCAAAGACCTAAAAGAAACATCCAGAGAAGGACTGCCCTGCTGAACCTTTGGAGTGCGCAAGACAGGACTGCACTCAAATGGACTGCATGTGATGCACTCACAAGGCTTCACAACAAAAGGACTTTGCCTGTCTTAAAGGATAAGGAGTGGAATCCCTGACCTGCAACATCAACAGCAAGGCTAACTCCAGCTGATAAACTTCACCTGGATTATGCTTGGATTAACCAGATGCATTGTGAAAGTTGCTGGCGCTGACCCAAAGAGACAAACCAGAGCTTCTGAACCCTTGGCTGGTGCTGTGGACCACTTTTCTGCATCCCGAAACATTGGAAGTAAGTATAAAAGTGTTACACGTGAGTGATCTGAACTTTTGACTTTGTTCTGGTCCAGTGTGGCCTTTTTTAACCCCCAGAGCTCTATTTGCTTTTAAGACCTAGTTTTACTTTTAATCTTTAAAAAATCATATCTCCGGTTCCCTACCTGGAGGGTGAGGACATAGATAAATGACCGAGAGCATTTGGGTGGACCCTTGGAATGAGAAGGTTTAGCCCTCAACATTGGTATTCACTTCTGTGGGAATTGAGTAGCTGGGAGGGATAGGCTCCTGACCATAGAGGGAGAAGGAGCAGAATCGTACTCCCACATGAAGACGTGTCTGAGCAGATATTCTGGTCTCACCCCAGAACAGTACAGGATGACATTTAGGGACACCCAGAAAGTCAGCACTCAATCCTGGGTGGACTTTGTTGACATCTCAGTGAAGGCACTAGAGAGCTGGCTACAGGGTAACAAGGTAAGTACTTCTGAGGCCCTCTACACTCTGTTCATGAAGGAGCACATATTGAGTGATTGTACCTCAAACAAGTTTCGCCACTATATAGTTGACACTAAGTTGTCTGGTCCCAGGGAACTGGAGGAGACAGCTGATAGGTAGGTGTGTGCAAGAGTACCCAAGAAGTCCCGGGGAGACTCCAAGAATGGGGCCCACAAAAACCTGAGGCGGGAAGTGGTACCCCAAAACCCTAAAAAGGAGAAGAGTAGATCCCACCCCAACTCTGACAAGTGGAGGCAGAGGGACCCAGGGCTAAAAAGGGTCTTGGAGAGCAGGGCTTATTTTTACTGTCAGCAGTCAGGTCGCTTCAAAGGTTACCCAGCCTGTCCCAAGAAGGTGGCTAGCACTGGGCAGTGTAGCCCCATGGGAGAACTCTTCAGATGAGGAGGTCCTCTTCGCATTTTGCTGGGAAACAGGTCCAGATGATAAGCTGGTGATCCCTGAGGATGGGAGCATACACTTCCACTCCATTCAGGTGAATTTGATCCCTGCCACTGGCCTGAGAGACACATTTGACAGTCAAACCATAGTGAGTGACAGGTTGGTATCCTAGGCAATGATATACCAGAGGTTGGTCTTATCCCAGATGGGGCAGTCACAGAGCACTCCACAGGATTTTAGAGACTGGCTCTGCAAGCATCCTGAGGAGCCAGTCCCTACAGCTAGGAGACTGGGGTCCTAAAAGAAAGGAAAAAAGAAGAGGAAAGGTAAGCCACTCTTAAAGAGAGGTCCAGTGAGCCGAGGGCCTTTTGACCCGGAAGGGGGAAGCCCAGAGTTGGCACTGGTAAGGCTTCACCTTACCACAAGGAAGTCCTAAGCAGTCTGGCAGCTATTCAGCAGCAGTGTGTTGCAACTACACTGAAAGAAGGGAAAGTGGAAGAAGAATGTCTGCCACAGGAGGTGGTAGGCCCCCACTCTAAACATCAAGCACAGTTCTAGGAACCCACAGTTGCCCCTAAAGCAGCTCATCCACAGGTCAGTAGAAAGCTTAGGGTATAGTTTTGGATTCTGACAGCTGTCAGTAGCCTCTGCTGGGTGCTAGCCTTCATGGCAGCACTATGCTTGGCCTGAGAGGCTGACGCCTTCGCCAAAAATACGTTAGGCCCCCTTACACTGTTGGTAATGATAGGATTACTCAAGTGCTGCGTGATCTCTGTGGGTCAGCTAGGTGTTGACCTAGCAAAGTTAGAGATAGAAGAGGTGGGCATCTCATTACCCATGATAACAGGGAAGGAAGAAACCAACAAACCCTAAAATGGGTCCTGTTACTGTTGAGATGGGTCAATTGCCGAGAGGGAGTGACCTTCACAGAAGGATGTAAGGCAGAGTGGGCCCTGCAATAGTACAGCCAGTTTTCTTCACTGTTGTCCTCACCTGACAAGCCAGGAATCTCTCCCAGGATTGGACAGAGTCTCCATGGCTGGGGGGTGTGTGAGTGTGTGTGTATGTGTGAAAAAACAGGGCTTTTTGCAGTGTCTCCTCTCTTTTTGCCCCCATTTGTGACTGGTACTTGTGTTTTCTGACTCTGATTGTGTCCTGGGCTATGCTAACCAGGGCCAGTGCTCTGTTTAAGGTACATGGTAATTAGGTATAATTACAATTAGTACCTGTAAGTTGCTAGTATATGGTAGGGCTTGTAGGTTTAAAGGCTGGTAGATTTAATGCATGTAAGTGTGCACTACTGTATTGCTTGATGTCATTTAAAAGCCAGCCCTGCCTTGCAGGCTACTTTAAAACATTTTTAAAAAAAATATGTTCAAATTCAACTTTGTAATTAAAAGAGGGATTTTCTCAATTTTTGACTTTTATAGAACAGTACTTTCTGGGACACAAATATGCCACACTTCTAAAGAAGCTGTCATCACAGATGGTGACACCCTCTATCCTCTTGGTCAGGGGTGCTCCCCAGCTTGCCATCCCAGAAACCTAGATAAATACTGGAAAGCAGCCCAGCAACTCAGATCCCTGACTGTAAATATCAAGAGAAGGACTACCCTGCTGAACCCCTGGTCTGCGCCAAGAGAGGACTGCACTCACAAGGAACGTACCTGCTGCACTGTGTGAGCTTCACAAAAGAGGATTCTGCCTTGCTTCAAAAGATTAAGGAGGAGACTCCCTGTATGCAACAGGTAGAAAAAAGCTTCATGAAGTCCCTTGCATCAACTCCACCAAGTCACTACCAGCTGACCAGCTTCACCTGGACTTTAAAGGATTTGACCAGGTGCATCGTGGGAATTATAATCCCAATCCTCAAAGAGGCAAATCAGAGTTTATGGACCCTTGGCTGGTGTTGTAGCCATCATAGACTTTGTTCCAGTCCAACATGGCCTTTTTCAACCTTCTAAGTGCTATTTGCTTCTAAGTGCTAGTTTTACTTTTAATCTTTAAAATTGCACATCTTCGGTTCCCTACATTTAGGTTTGTTAATTTTGGTGCCATTTTAATTATTAAAATATTCCCTATTTTTTATAAACTTGTGTTGGATTGTTATTGTGTGTTGTGTCCTAGTTATTGAATTGTTGGTTTTAAATGCTTTACACACCTGTATCCTAAGTTAAGCTTGTCTGCTCACAGCCAAGCTACCAAGGGATAAGCAAGGATTCATTTATTGAGATCCTGACTGGGCCTTATTTGTGATTGTGACTAGCAGTAGATACCTATCTTTAACTACAAATAAATCACCTTTTAACAGTAGCCTTTAATGGAAAAGGCCACTATTGGGACATATAAGCTTGCACTTATCTGTCCACAATTTTCATATAATGCACACTGCCTTCTGAGCTCAGGAGGCCTTCCTTACGGGTGACTGACATATATTAAAAATAGTGATTGGACTGTGGCACACTTGGTGTGGGCACAGTTGAGTTTTAGCAGTTTGCACAAACATTTTGCAGGGTGAGTTCGGAGGAACCCACTTGTATATAAGGTTGTGTAGGTCCCAGGACCAAGCTGTGACAGCCAGGCCAATTTTACCTGACTCTTGGGGCCTGGGTGCATAGGTGTCCTAGCTGTCCTTGGTGCTGAACACGGGAGCCAGGGTTGCTAAAAATGGTACTCATGACCGCCCGCCAAGCGGGAACCGCCAGAAGACCGTACCGCGGTCAAAAGACAGCGGCGGTCATTCTAGGTTTCCCACTGGGCTGGTGGGCGACCGCCGAAAGTCCGCCCGCCAGCCCAGCGGGAAACACCCTTCCCACGAGGAAGCCGGCTCAGAATGGAGCCGGCGGAGTGGGAAGGTGCGACGGGTGCAGTTGCACCCGTCGCGAATTTCAGTGTCTGCAAAGCAGACACTGAAATTCTTTGTGGGGCCCTCTTACGGGGGCCCCTGCAGTGCCCATGCCATTGGCATGGGCACTGCAGGGGCCCCCAGGGGCCCCACGACACCCCATACCGCCATCCTGTTCCTGGCGGGCGAACCGCCAGGAACAGGATGGCGGTATGGGGTGTCAGGATCGCCATGGCGGCGCAGCAAGCTGCGCCGCCATGGCGGATTCCCATGGGCAGCGGAAAGTCGGCGGTACACCGCCGGCTTTCCGCTTCTGGCCGCGGCTGTACCGCCGCGGTCAGAATGCCCGGCGGAGCACCGCCAGCCTGTTGGCGGTGCTACCGCCAACCTCCGCCATGGCGGTATTTACCGCCAGGGTCAGAATGACCCCCTCTGTCACTTTCAGGTTGAGTTTGTGGGAAACCACTAGATAGCCTTGTGTGGACCCCTGGACCAGGGATCACCAGGCAGATCAAGTCACCAAACACATGCATCTTGGGTGCAGAGGAGTGCTTGGCTATCTGTGGTGCTAAACGGGAACTGCTGTGACTCGTTTTATCACTGACACAGCACAGGTGAGGAAACTGATGCCTCAACAACAGAGCCACTGGTGAGGTAGGATGAAGGTGTTGCCATGTACCCTTGAATTGCAGCATTGAGTAAAGGTGGTGATGGCCGGGCTGGTCACTAACAAGCCTTGGCAGTGGTAAGGTGAAGGAGAAGCTAACTCCCCTTCCTGAGGTCCTGGGGAAAATGGTGGCCGGCTGTGACTTGGTAGAGAGCTGGACACTTCCCATAATGTACTGGACCATCTACTTTTGGGTAATCTCCCCGAGAGCCCTATGACCAGAGCGTCCTTGGTAGGTGCTTTTTACCTGCAGTGAACAGGGAACTAGTCCTACTAGTTCAAGATAGTCTGGTCTTGCTTTTGGCTCACAAAGGGTTCCCTCTTGCTGAGGGAATCAGTCTTTGGTTCAGGATGAGCCGCAATTGAGCAGTTCCAGGAAGGTTGCCACAGGTTCAAGGTATCACGCCTTTGGTTTGTGCAGGTTTCTGTTGATACAGGTCTTCTCTTGTCCTTTTTTCACAGGTTGTTGCAGATCTGAAGTTGTGGTGCTGGGGTGCCCTTTAAATCCTAGGTGTAGGGGTGGTAGAGGTGTTGGTGCAAGTAGCCATTGGACTACTAGCCCCAGCGGATAATCCACCCTTGAGGTGACCACTTCCAATGGGTTGTGGCACCTTTTCTACACATAACCCTCTATTTTACCACTTCGCAAGATGGCAGAGGTTTGTTTTGGCTGTACCGACCAGGCTGCCCGCCCTAGAGGTGTGGGTAGCCTTCTGGGGGTGTACATCTCCTGGCTAAACAATGTTACCACCTGCCCAGGTGCAAATGTGCCTGGAGGCAGCAGGGTAGCTTTGTCCTCCACTAGGGGACAGCCTGCTTGCATATCAGAGGTGGTGTGCCCTTCAAAGCTCACCGCCTTGTTGTGCCATTCATTAGCCTTCCTGGAGGGAGGGAAGTGTGACCTCCTTCCCGTCCAGATCATTGTCCTGAATCCTGGGAGTTTTCACACTTCTGCCCAGGGGGCCAGAATCCTTTCTTGGTGGCTGCAGCTGTGGGCTGGCAGCCGGAGCTCAAGATTTTGGGGCAACTCAGTGGGCAACCTCTAAGGTTGGTCTCTGAGTCCATGCCACATCACTCTTGACACAAGATTCATGTCAGGGATGAGAAGGCATGTTGTTTGATACCAAACATGACCCATTATTGTGGTACAGTAATGGAGCTGGTCACCTCGGATTTGCCTTGGTGCCAGCCCATGTTATCTTATGGACCTTCGTTCACCTATAATAGCCTTTAATGGAAAAGCCACTATAGGGACATGCAAGCCTCCACATATATGTCCACACCTTTAATTGAGCACCCTGCCTTCTGGGCTCTGGAGGCCTTCTTTTGGGGGTGACCGACATACATTAAATATAGTGCTTGGACTGTGCCATTCAAGTTGTGGGCAGAGTTGAGTTTGAGCGGTTTTCACTGCTCTAGCAGTCTGCAATGGCAGGCCTGCTGTCAGTAGTTTACTTGGGTCACTCAGGGTGGCACAATCAGTGCTTCAGGCCCTGGTGACCCCTCTAACACCCACACCCTGGGTACCACTGGTACCATACCTAGTATACATATGAGCAGATTAAAATACTTGCCAGTAGGGGATGCCAATTCACATATGCCAATTTTGAGAAGAGTGCTCTGGCACTGGGGCTTAGTTAGCAGGCTCCAGTGCACTTTCAGAGTCCTAAACCAGCAACTAGTAGTCCAAATGGGGGCAAAAAGTGGACGGAAAACCTACAAAAAGACTGTTTTCCTGCATACCTCTATTCCGTCATGCCAATGGAATAGGATTTCCAGCAGCAGAGCCAGCAGATAAAATACTTTTGGAAAACAGACTGTTAGAAATTGAATATCTGGTTGTCCAAGTATGCACCCTGTACAAGCAGGAAACACAATCCTAGTTAGGATAAGTCAGATACACACAGAAGGATAAGCTGTGCTCACCCTCTGGTAGCTTGGCATGGAGCAGTCAGACTTATCTAAAAAGGGAATGTGTAAAGTATTTGGGCAACACAACACACAGTAACACAATGAAAACACCACAAGAAGACTCCACACCAAGTAAGAAAAAATGACAATAATTTCATAAATAGAGACCAAAACAACATAAATCAAATAAGTAGAAGTCAAGTTATGAATAAAAAGAGGTATAGTGATTAGGAGCAAAATGTACCAATGGGGGTTATCTGGTCACGCTGGACCAGGGCATAGTCAACAATTCAGGCAGGCTGCAATGGAGTGCAGTCTGGTGAGAAAAGCCACACAGGCCCGAACAGAAAACTTGGATCCTGGTAGCAACAGCAAGATGTGTGGTGCAGACGAGCGATGCATTGTTGTCGGGCCTGCAGTCGAGGTGATGCATCAATAACCGTCACGCAATTGTGGTGATGCATCGGGTCTAAAGATGATGTGCTAAGCCAGGATGCTTTGTTTCTGAAGTGTGAGGTGCCGGGTTTCTCTGTGCAGTCAAGGAGATGTGTTGATCTCTCCAATCTGCTGTGTCAGTGATGTGCAGCTCCGAGCACCAGGCTCTCAAGGCGATGCATTGGTTCTGAGAGCGATGCACCAGTTCTCATTCCGCAACAGGGTTGACGGTCCAGTTCTGTTCCATGCAGACTGGAGATGCATCAATTTTCGTGACACAAGTATCTGGATCTACTTCCAGTGAACCAGGCACAGGAGCAGGTGTGGAAACTTTGATATCCCTGAGCCTCAAGCAACTGGAGGCAAGCCATCTAAAATGCCTTTTCTGTGTAGGAAAAGTCAAATTTTATTTATTTATATGTTAACCCTCAGGTGTGTCAACAGAGTAGGGATGCTAATATATAAAAAGAGGGCACACTAAATATTGGGGTCAGTGTGCCATCACAGTACCATGAACTCAAAATCTATTTCACTGTCTAGGCCTCCTAGACTTTTATTTAAGTGAGCTTCAATGGAATTCCATTTGTCTGCCTTAGAAAAGGCTACAACAATGTTTCAAAGTTATTTCTCATTGGTTTTTTAAATCTGATTTCATGGAGAAATCGATTTTTTGTTTCTTGAACAGAAAAGTAACTTTATAAAAATGTGCTTGGCTTAAAACCAGTTCTGCCACTCATCACACCTCCAGAGATGCAATACATATCGTTGGCTGGGAACCTCAAGACAAAGGGCCATATGTAGCAAAGGGTTTTACCCATTCTGTCCTTATGGGAAAATGTGTTCATACATATGGCCCAAAATCCTGCCTCTGAGCCCAGGAAGGACTAATGAGTTTTAACTGCTGACCACTTAGCAGGGATGAGCTATCTCTGAGTGAATAAGTACACTCGGTATAACAGCACAAAGGACAGTTTTGCATTACCTCTTTTGATTGGAGAATGGCTTCTCCAATTTATTTTCATGGCATCACAGACTGCCAGGCTTCAGTCACAGTAAGAGAGAAAAACAGTTTTCCAAATGAGGGAGTGGCTTAGATGCTGTAAGATAATAGTTAGCATTGGGTGATAGAACCTCTCCATTCACTGCTTAGTGCACAGGACAAATGTCTCACCTCCACCACCGCCTCAGCAGAACATTCCTGGGGCTTGGAAAACTCCATTTGAAGTTAACGGTTCTGCTAGAAGAAGGCTCCTAAATCCTGCTGGAAGAAGATGATTTATGCAAGAACTCAAGGAAATCCAGGGCAACCAACTCGGAAACTGATTCAGCAGGACCTTACAGCAAAGGTATTTAGCGTCAGGGAGCCCTGCCCAACCATGGCTTTCAGTCTACTCCTCTAGAGGATTTTGATTTCCCCCAAAAAGTGACTAAGGCCCTCATTACAACCCTGGCAGTAAATGCCGCCTACCGCCGTGCTGACGGCCGCCAACATACCTTGACCGCGGCGGTATACCACTACGGGTATTAAGACCCACACAGAGAAATCTGCCACTATACAGACACCCACACAAGTCCGCCAGACCAAAGGTCAGTGATAAATTGGCGGTACAAAAACCCACACCGTTACACCGACAGGAATACGCCCACAGTATCAGGATCCACGAATCACCGCCGCGCTCAAAATACACACACACTAACAAAACTACACAAAGTTGGACAATTCAAACTACACACACCTGACACACATACACCCACCACACACACACACTCAGACCACTATAAAACACACACTCACATTACCCACAACCCTTTCAATGAAAAGATTGCCAACAGAGAGAGACACAAGCCAGGAGCACCCACCCAATCTGAACCACAGAAAACCATTACCCATTCACAATCCACGCATCTCAAAGCACACACCCCAACACATCACCCCACACCATCCCACACATCCTCACACATATCACTCACACCACATCCATGGCACCCCAAAGACACCCCAGGTTTTCAGAGGAGGAGCTAAGGGTCATGGTGGAGGAAATCATCCGGGTTGAGCCACAGCTATTCGGATCACAGGTGCAGCAGACGTACATTGCAAGGAAGATGGAGCTATGGTGAAGAATCGTGGACAGGGTCAACGCCGTGGTACAGCACCCCAGAACAAGGGATGACATCAGGAAGAGGTTGAACGACCTACGGGGGAAGGTGCGTTCCATGGTTGCAAGACACCAGGTAGCTGTACAGAGGACTGGCGGTGGAACCCCACCTCCTCCCCCACAACTAACAACATGGGAGGAGAAAGTCTTGGCGATCAGGATTAGCAGGAGGACTGGACTCTGGTAACTCAAATCTTTACTACTATCACCCGCCCTACCTGTATGCCATCACAAACTCCTACCCCTACCCTCACCCCATCACTCCACCACCTCACATATACCCCACCATCACAACCCACCCATCCCAATGCCAAGCCCTGCATGCCACGACAATCCATGGACCGCATCACAGACTTGCAAGGACACCCATCACCACAGCATGCCCATTACAGAGAATCACCTAGACCACAAAATCACCACGCACACAAGGCAAAGCTGACAGGGCAATCACAACCATACAGGGAAACACACCTATGCACAAGATGGCACACACAGATACAATAACACTGCATTTGCATCCCCACAGGACACCTACTCAACATCACGGGAGAGGAGTTGCCATCAACATCCAGTCCCCCCCCCCCCAGAGGAGGCCCACAGTGATGACAGCAGCTCTGCACACCTGGATCACGCTGACCAACCTGGCCCATCAGGGACCTCCTGACAGTCGGCTACCCTACCACAGTCACAGACAACCACAGAGGCTCCCCCCTCAGGAAACACCAGCATAGCACCCACCCAGCGAGCCCATACCTCTGTCCCCAGGACACGTCAATCATCAGTGTGTCCACCACTACAGGGACCCCAGGCAACCCCACACACCCAAGAAAATCAGGGGCCTAGGGTCAGGGGCAGTGGGCACACGGTTCAGGGGACAGAGGCACAGGACAACAGGGAAGCTGGGAGGACTGCTGTGTGACAGGGGGAGGACAGGCCCAGTGAGCCCACTCTCCACGAGGCACTCACCAACATCCTAGGAGCATACCACCATTCCCAGGAGACCATGGGCCAGATACTGGCCAAGTTGCAGGAGACCCAGCGGCTGCAGGAGGGACAGTACCTGGGGATCAGGGAGGACCTACACCATCCTGGTCCCCATTGCAGGGGTGCTGGTGACATGGCCAACACCATGAGGGAGGAAGTGATACACCAACGGGCCCCTGACACTAGCCACACCGAAGAACAGCCCTCCACCTCTGCCGGCGCTAGTGGACAGGAGGCCCCGCCACAGGAACAACAGGCCACTAGAACCCCACACCCTGCAGAAGGAGAATCACCCCGCAAACGGTCCCTGCGATCCAGGTAGAAGGCAGAGAACGTTGCCAAGACCCACTCCAGGAAATAAGACTCTCCTGATTGTCACCCTTCTGTCCCACTCTGTCACCCTGTCAACCTTGAACTGCCATTACTCCCCTTCCTATGTCCCATTGGACAATGCACCTGTGATACCAAGAGACTGGACTCTAACTGGACCTTCCTCCACCATCACCCCAGCCCATTGCATATCTCCCTCTACTTATTAGCACTTAAATAAACATTCTTGGAACAAATACACATCTGGAGTCTGTCAAATAATTGAAATATGTATTAGTACAACATTCTGTAAACATTGCAATTCATATGTACAGTAATTATTACATTGGTCTGACCTTTAGTGGGCAGCAGTAAACATACCAGGAGGCAGAGTGGGTCACAGAGATCTTGAAATAGAGATGCCAAAGGGTACAGTAAGTGGCCATAGACATAGGGAAATAGTGCTGCCATGTACAATGTCCAACAGAAAAATGAAAAGTAAAGTGAAGTTAGTGTCTTACCTATGTGTCACTGGATGTACTGCTGTATGATATTACTTCTTTTGTCCACATCTTCTTCCTCTGCCTCCTCTTCTCACTGTCCACAGGTTCCACCACTGCCACAAGACCATCTCCAGGCTCATCCTACTGCAGAAAAGGCACCTGGCGTCTCAAGGCCAGGTTGTGGAACATGCAACGATGATCTGGCACACCTTCTTGGGTGAGTAGTACAGAGATCCACCTGTCAGATGGAGGCACCAGAACCTGGCCTTCAGGAGGCCGAAGGTCTGCTCAATAATCCTCCTTGTTCGCCCATGTGCCTCATTGTAATGTCCCTCTGCCCTTGTCCTGGCATTCCTCACTGGGGTCAGTAGCCATGAGAGGTTGGGGTAATCAGAGTCACCTGAAAAGATCGACACACCATCTGCACATTCATAGAGTGATAGCTTTTTCTATTCCTGAACACATGTTCATTTCTCCAGGGGGGTACAAATGCTACATGTGTACCATCAATGGCACCAATGATGTTGGGGATATGTCCCAGGACATAAGTCAGCTTTCACTGTGGCCAAATCCTCCATCTGGGGGAATACGATGTAGCTGCGCATGTGTTTCAGCAGGGCAGACAACAGACTAGAGAACACGTTTGAGAACATTGGCTGAGACATCTCTAATGCCATGGCCACTGTTGTTTAGAAGGAACCACTTGCCAGGAAATGGAGCACTGACCAGACCTGCACTAGAGGGGGGATACCTGTGGGCTGGCGGATAGCTGACATCAGGTCTGGCTCCAATTGGGCACACAGTTCTTAGATTGTGGCCCGATCAAGTCTGTAGGTTATGATAATGTGTCTGTCCTCCATTGTCGCAAGGTCCACCAGGGGTCTGAACACTGGAGCATGTCTCCAGCTCATATTCATCCTTAGTGGTCGAAACCTAGGGAGGAAAACGGTGAGCAGAGGGTCATAATCACACATCTATTGCAATTAACGATGCATCTCTTCATTTACAGAACCAGTATGTAAATCCGAGCGTCAGATGATGTCCCAGTGTCTGCTGTGACGCAGTTAGGTGCCATGGCCTGTGCCCCCCTGAAATGGCGGCTGCCTGACCTGTGTGGAGGGACAAGTGGTAATGAGGTAAGTCCACTGGCGTTGTGCACCTTTGTGGCAGGTGGTCGACGACCACCGCGCAACTTCGCTTTTTTTTATCATTGGGCCTTATGGGTTCCAGGAGCCAATGGCGATCTACGCCGGTGGTGACGGTACGCACCGTCGCGGACGTGACTGCCATTTTCTATCTGTACACTCATTTGCTACCTGACCTTCAACAGGAGAGGGCCTACACTGCAATTGCTGCTGTGACCTGTGTCTGGAAGAGACAATGTCTGATGTATCTGGGGAAAGGGCCCCAGCCTTCACTGCAGAGGAGTTGGAGAGACTTGTGGATGGGGTCCTACCCCAGTGCACTTTACTCTATGGTCCTCCAGACAAACAGGTGAGTACACTGTGAGCATGATGCGTGGGCCATGAATGTATGGAGTGCTGTGTGCATAAGCCACATGTGGGGGGGGCTGAGGCATCCTGGTCAGAGTGCTGCATGTATGGTGGTCAATGTATGTGCGTCCGGGGATGGGAGGGATATGGTGGGCCATGAGTGTGACAGTCCGGACGGTTAACTAATCCCTTTTCTGCGGTATTTTTCGTGCAGGTCAGCACACATCAAAAAAAGGGTATTTGGCATGCCATCGCCAAGGAGGTGTGGACCCTGGGGGTCTTTGACAGGCGGAGCACCCATTGCCGCAAACAGTGGCAGGACCTACGCCACTGGGCAAAGAAGTCGGCGGAGGCTCAGCTGGGGCTGGCCTCCCAATGAGCAAGGGGTGCCCATCATACCCTGACCCAGCTGATGATCCGCATCCTGGCGGTGGCCTATCCGGAGTTGGATGGGCGCTTGAGGGCATCACAGCAGCCACAAGGGGGTGAGTACAAATTCAGATTCATGACTTAGCTCGTGTTAAGGTGTTACCTGGGTGGGGATGTGGACTGTAGGTGCCCGTAGGCCAGTGCAACCATGCCAGAGTAGGTCCCTTGTAGGGCAGGCTCTGAAGCACTCCAAGCCCAATAGTGTTAGTGGGCATCTACTACTGGTCAGGGCCCTGTTTGTTTCAGGTGTGCAGCGGATGGCGTTAGGCATTGTACCCCATGGGCTGGTGACTAGCATCATAACTGGTAGTGCATGGAATAGTGCATAGGGCTGTTTCCTGTGTGTTGTGTACGCCAACGGTAATGTTGTTGCTGGCATTGACCAAGTGTATCTTCTGTCCCCCACTTTTTGTTTTGTCACCCTGTCCTTGTGTGCATTAGCATCATCTGGCAGAGGAGCAGAGGCACTGGCGATGGAGGGAGCTGCATCCCACATGGGCCTGGAGGCCAAATCCACCGAGGGTAAGGGCACCCAGACAGTGACTCGTCCTCTGTTGGAAGCTCCCTGGAGGTGGCGGACACCTCTGTGCCCACCCTAACAACAGGCACAGCCGCCACCCCCCCCTACCAGCACCGCCCTCCCAGCAGCCCCTCAGCGTGTTTCCCGTGCCCACTCACCCAGGAGGGTGGGCATTTCCTTCGCCCCAGGCACCTCAGGCTCTGCCCCAGTCAGCCCTGCTGCCCTCAGTGAGGAGGCTATAGAACTCCTGAGATCCCTCACTGTTTGGCAGTCAACCATTCTGAATGCCACCCAGGGTGTCGAGAGGCATTTGCAGCAAACAAATGCATACCTGGAGGGCATTCACTCTGGCGTGGCGGCCCAACAGAGAGCATTTCAAGCTCTGACCTCTGCACTGATGGCAGCCATTGTCCCTGTCTCTAACCTCCCCCCTCCAACTTCCTCTACCCATCCCAATCCCCTCAACCCCAGCCTATCCCAAGCACACCGTCAGACCAGCATTCACCCAAATCAACACACAGAAGTGGCTCAGGCAAACACAAGCACCACACTTCATCTCACAGGCACTCACACAAGCACCATCCCCACGCAGACACACCAACATCCACTCCCTCTCAGTACCGTCTACACTCACACCTGCATGCACTACATCCTCATCCACTACCTCCATCATCAGCACACCTATCACTACACGCCCCTCACTGGCATTCACCAACCCCACATCCATGTACACGTCCCCTGTGTCCTCTCACACTGTGTCTGTGACCCCTCCTCCCAAATTACGCAAACACCCACCCACCCAACAGCCATCCACCTCCAGCTCATGCACCTGCGCCCAAACAATGCAGCCTGACACCTCCTACAACCACTTCCTCTTCCTCCACTTCCAAACCTTCACCCTCTTCCCACCCCAATGTCCCTAAGAAGCTTTTCCTGCAACCATTGACCTCTTCCCTACCCCTCCCCCCTCCCTTCCCCTCGGGCCACCAAGCCCTGCCAAGGCAAACACCATGCCTCCACCTGGCAAGGTGAAAAAGGGGACAGCATCCAGCAAGGGATAGGTACCACAACCACCCATCAAGGCCACCTTAAAGACTCCAGCTGCCAGACCCAAGGTGACACCACCAGCTGCCAAGGGCAGGAAGGGGCACAAAACACCAGGGAAGGCACTTCAGCTGTCCGAGCCAGCAGGTGAAGGCCTGGTGGCTACCAGCACAACCGCCAGCACTGCCACCTGCATCGCCGCCAGCACCACCAGCAGCACCGCCGCAAGCACTGCCACCTGTACAGCCATCCTGCGCCGGCGCAAGCACCACTAGTATGAGCAGCAGCAGCCCGAGTGGGCAGTCGCCCGAGGCTGCAGGAGAAGGGCTGGAGCCTCCCCCCACCACTGGCAGCCCCGGCACTTGCACCGCAGCCAGCACCACCATCTGCACCGCCGCAAGCCCCGCCACCTGCACCGCTGACAGTAGCACTGCTGCCAGCAGCAGCAGCCCCAATGGGCAGCCGTCCGAGGGGCTGGAGCACCCCCACCAGCACCGGCACTACCACCACTGTGTAGCCATACCCGCCGCCGGATGGACTCTCGCCCTGCCTCCATGTACTATCATGCCTCCTGGTCACTGCAAATCGCGTGGCTCTGACACCCAGGTGAGGGACTGTGACCTGTCACCCCCCCAAGTGCTGCATCACTGGGCACAGAGTCCCCTCCAGAACCAGTGGAGAAAGGCAGGATGAAGCCGACTGGGCACAAATCCCCCTCCAGAGCCCCCTCCAGAACCAGTGGAGACGGGCATCCACTAACCCTATCCTTGGCAGGATGAAGCAGACTGGGCACACAGCCCCCTCCAGAACCAGTGGAGAAAGGCATCTACTCACCCTATGCTTGGCAGGATGAAGCAGACTGGCCACAAAGCCCCCTCCAGAGCCAGTGGAGATGGGCACCCACTTGAGAGACAGTGGCCTTGCACTCCCTAGGACCAAGCAGCGGGAAAACCACCCACTAGAGAGACTGTGGCTTTGCACTCCCCAGGACCAAGCAGTGGGCAAACCACCCACCTGAGAGACTTGAGAGACTGTGGTCTTGCACTCCCCAGGACATCGCTGTGGGCATGGAGCCCCCTCCAGGAGCATTGGCGTTGTACCATCTTCCGGCTGAGGTGCCTCCCCCTTCCCCGTCCCCCTGAGGTGCTTGTGTGTTTTCGACCTGATGCTCCTGCAGTGTTCTCTCCATATTGAGGCAGGAGTCAAGTGTGGGCTTGGCCTATGAGTTTTGGCCCAGTGGCCCACGGACATTTTGAGTGGACAATGTACTGCCTTTTGTACATATTGCATATTTTGTAAATACTGTTTTTGATTTTATAACGTATATCTGACTGTTTCTAATATAACTCTAATTTGAGTCCATTCCTTTTGTCCCTGCGTTCTTCCAGAGGGTTACGGGGTGTATGTGTAATGTTGATGCATGTGTTTGTGTGTATGGTGTTGGGGGTGAGGATGGGGGTTGGGATGTTGTGTGTTGTCACTCTCTTTTTCCTCCCCCTCCCCTGTCTACTAGGTGCTGTACTCAATGTGGTCGTCGTCGCCGCCATTGGTGCTCCTGATGTATGAGAAGATAGACCAGCATGGGCAGGACCTGCAGCTCAGGCTCCATGGTGTCCTGGTTCTTCCGTGAATGTCGAGAGGTGAATGGTTTCCCTTGCAAATACTGTTCCTGCCGTGCTTTTGATGGCGTTGGTACTACCCCGGAAAAACTGGCGGATGGGCGGGTTGTATGGCATGGGCGGTACATTGTCTTCCACCTGGCTGTTGGCGGTTACCGCTGCGGTGTTTGTTGCTACCGCCGTGGCGGTTGGAGTGTTAAAGTGGCTGTATGTGTTGGCGGTTTCCGCCGTGGTCGTGATGACATTTTTTTTTACCGCTGGCCTGTTGGCAGTATTACTGTTGCTTTAACACCGACCGCCAGGGTTGTAATGAGGGCCTCAGTGTGAATTTAAAACTTTGCCCCAGGGTGAATCATCACATCTGATTTTCAAAGAGACCTCATTGGTTAGGAAATGCAGGTTTGTCGTACTTGAAGCTTTTTGCATTACAATCAACTGGTTCACTGGGAGCTCGACCACTTATCTGACATTGAGAAACCACACAATGTGTACATCCTTGGACCTCACCCAGCTAGAAGTTTTTGACTTACCTTCAAAATACTAAGGGCCTGGTTTAGAGTTTGGTCAATGTGGATGAGCTATCAAAAACAATCTGTTTACCCATCTGTTGCCTTGGAGTTCTATCCATCAGAATGAAAGTGTGGCGGGTTGATGGACAAAGGTCTGTCAACTGTCTACCATCTCCTCTGCATTTTCCTTTCTCCATCGACTGAGTTATATCGTAAACATGACAGACTCAATGACAGGAAGCCACTACTCCATCTGCTGTATTTAATTTAGAATTTCCATTGACAGATACATGTCGTTTCATCATTTATACCTGTGCTGGAGGAAAAAGAGCATAAATATCCAAAAACTGTCCTCAACAACAACAACCTACTAAATAACCATGTCTCTGCTACTCTAAGGATAGGGCTCTGTCTGGAAGTGCTGGCAGAACAACAGCATACTACACAACAAAATAGAAGGTATGTTACTTTTTAAAAACATTTTAAACACACTATGGTAACCAGCAGTGACACTAAACTGAAATTTACTTATACCAAACCATGTCTAACTGCACTTTCCTCTTTTTGGCCACAATGCCTTACACTACATACCCTTTTTTAATACTCATCTAATACAATTTTACTACATCCCACATCTTAACTCAATAAGTGAATGCACATTTGAACACATCTAACTGAACACACAAACATTACTACTAACACTCTATAACTAAGCTATTTAAAATGTGTGAACCAATTAATGTATCAATCAATAAATCAATCAATCACGAGATTTATAAAGCACGCTACTCACCCATTAGGGACTCAAGGCGCTGGGTGGGGGGGAGCAACTGGTTGAAAAGCCTTGTTTTGAGGCGTTTCCCAAAAGTCAGGACGTCCTGGGTCTGGCGCAGGTGGAGCGGTTGGGAGTTCCAGGTCTTGGCGGCGAGGTGAGAGAAGGATTTTCCTCCGGCGGTGGTGCAGCGAATGCAGGGGACGGAGGCGAGGGCGAGGCTGGCAGAGCGGAGCTGGTGGACGGGAGTGTGGAAGGTGAGTCTGTCGTTGAGGTAGGCCGGGCCTGTGTTGTGGAGGGCTTTGTGTGTGTGGGTGTGTATTTTAAAGGTAATCCTCTTCAGTATGGGTAGCCAGTGTAGGTTTCTGAGGTGGGCAGAGATGTGGTCGCGGCATGGGACATCGAGGATGAGTCGGGCAGAGGCGTTTTGGATGCGTTGCATTTTCGTTTGTAGTTTGGCCGTGGTTCCTGCATAGAGTATGTTGCTGTAATCCAGTCGGCTGCTGACAGTCTTTCTGGTTTTGATGGGAATCCACTTGAAAATCTTGCGGAGCATGCAAAGGGTGTTGTAGCAGGAAAAGGAGACCTGCAGAATCATGCTGAGTGCTGAGTCTAAGATGACTCCCAAGTTTCGTACTTGGGTGGTGGGTGTCGGTGCGGCTCCTAGGGAGGTAGGCCACCAGGAATCATTCCAAGCAGAGGAGTTGCTGCCGAAGATGCCGATCTCTGTTTTGTCTGTGTTTAACTTGAGGCGGCTTGATTCCATCCAGTTGGAGATGGCATGTAGTCCATTGTGGAGGTTGTTTCTTGCCGTTGTGGGGTCTTTCGTGAGGGAGATGATTAGCTGGGTGTCATCTGCATAGGAAACTATGTTGATGTGGTGGGATATTGCGATGTTGGCGAGAGGAGCCATGTAAACTTTGAAGAGTGTTGGGCTGAGGGAGGATCCCTGGGGGACGCCACAAATGGTTTTGGAGGATTCGGACAGGTAGGGTGGAAGGCAGACTCTCTGGGTTCTGCCAGAGAGGAATGAGGAGATCCATTTGAGGGCCTTGCCGCAGATCCTGGCGTTGTGGAGGCGTATTCGGAGGGTGTGGTGACAAACGGTGTCGAAGGCCTGCGGAGAGGTCCAGGAGGATGAGCGCCGCGTTTTCGCCCTTGTCGAGCATGGTCCTGATGTCATCTGTAGCAGCAATGAGTGCGGTCTCTGTGCTGTGGTTCTTGCGAAACCCGGATTGGGAGGTGTTGAGCGCTTTGCTGTCTTACAGGACGCGGGATAGTTGGCTGTTCACGATTTTCTCAATGACCTTGGCTGGGAAGGGGAGGAGGGAGATGGGCCAGTAGTTTTTGGGGTCATCTGTCCCGCCTTGGGTTTCTTCAACAGGGCGTTGAGGTCGGCGTGTTTCCAACTCTCCGGGAAGGTGGCTGTCTCGAAGGAGCTGTTGCTGATGGCGCGGAGATGGGGGATGATGATGTCGCTGGCTTTGCTGAAGATCTGGTGTGGGCAGGGGTCCGAGGGGGACCCGGAGTGGATGGAGGCCATGGTGTTGATGGTGTCTTCATTGTTGACGAGGGTCCAAGCACATAGAGGGTTAACGTTGCTTGATGCGTTGGGTTCGTGGGTGTCTGTGGTTGGCTGGTGGGTCTGGGGTTTGAAGCTGTCGTGGATGTCTTCGATCTTCCAACGGAAGTGAGTGGCAAGGGAGTTGCAGAGCTCCTGTGACGGCGGGGGGTCATAGGAGCAAGGCCTGCGGTTGGAGAGTTCTTTGATGATCCGAAGAGCTCTCTGCTGTTGTGAGTGTTGGTGTCTGTGCGGCTTTTGTAGTAGGTTCTTTTTGTGGTGCAGATCAGCTGGTGATGCGTGCGGATGGCTCTCTTGAGGGCGATGTAGTTAGACTTGGTAGGTACAATGCGCCAGGTCTTCTCCATTTTACGGCATTCCCGTTTGGAGGCCTGTAGGTCGGGGTGAACCAGCTGGCCTTGGATCTGTGGTGGATGCCCGAGGGTGGTTTGAACGGTGCAAGGGTGTTGGCGCAGTAGTCTATCCATTGATGCAGGTTGGTGGCGGCTGAGTTGGGGTCCCGGGTCCTAGGAGGAGGTGCCTGGGCTAGGGTGGAGATCAGCTGTTCTGTTGAGATTCTGTTCCAATAGCGGTGGGGGGTTGAGGGGTGAGGTAGTGAGTGACCGGCTTCTGAAAGGAGAAATGGATGCAGCGATGGTCGGTCCAGTGGAGTTTGGTGGTGTAGCTGAAGAAGACTTGGTTGCTGGCTGAGAAGATGGGGTAGAGTGTGTGTCCTGCGGTGCGTGACGAGTTGTTTGAGGCAGAGGTTGGTGAGGTTGTCGAGCAGGTTGGTGGTGTTGATGTCGTTGTTGTTTTCTAGGTGGAAGTTCAGGTCACCGAGGAGGATGTAGTCAGTTGAGGTGAGGGCTTGGGCGCTGATGATGTCTGCGATGTCGTCGCAGAAGTGGTGTCGAAGGCCCGGCGGTCTGTAGACCAGTGTTCCTCTGAGGGTGGTGTTGATGTGGATTTTGAAATGGAGGTGCTCAGCGGAGTTGATGGTGTTGTGGGAGCTGGTGGAGACTCTGATGTTGCTTTTGTGGACTATGGCGATTCTTCCTCCTGGTTTGTTGGTGCGGTCTCCTCTAGTGATCTTGGAGCCTTCAGGTATGGCTATGGCTATGTCTGGTTCCGAGGCCGAATTCATCCAGTTTTCGGTGAGGAATGCGACGTCGGGAGATGATGAGGTCAGTGGGTCCCATAGTTCGATTGCGTGCTTGTATATGAATACTTGTATACTTAATCTATTCCATATTTTGAGTGTTTAACATAAATGACATAACTATTCTCACTTTTATCCGACTTTACCCACTTACCGCATGCCACAATCATATGATACAACTAAATACCCAATTTTCACTACCCAATCCCTGATATGTTATCTCTTAAAATTTGTCACATAATATCAAGTGCTGAACACAGACTCACATGCCAGACATTGTACTCATATCCTTAACCTAGAAATAGGAATACCTAATGTATGGCATGGACTATATGTAACCTAATCACAAAAATATTGGAGGTAAGTTAGTCCCACACTAACACTCTGAATACCACTCAAACTAGGCCGTCACAAAAATACATTTTTTTTAACTCATTGGAAATGAAATGAACTACATGTCGCACAATGCCACACATAAGACACCTGAAGACCTTAAAGTAGAAGATATTCATTAACCCATTCAACATTTCACAGTATGCAATCAAATATCACATATGGCAAACATCAAATTTTAATACCAAAATATATATACAAGTAAACAACAGACACAACCCGTTCCATTTCAGAATTATATATAAAAACCCATAAGGGACAACAAAAACCTTCTTCTTCTAGGTCCAGAAATGTTTTCAAATTAAAACAAATAAAAAGAAAGTCAGGGGGTGAGGTATAAAAAATAGTGTCCTATCTGTTTATAGTGGGCTCCGAGCATTGGCCTTGTCTATCCATATTTGCAGCAATGTCGTTATCAGGTGAGAGGGGTCTCCGTCATCCTGGAGCAGATGGTATTATGAGCACCTACTTCTTGGCATGGGGTGTGTTTTTAAGGATTTTTTTAGGGTGGGCAAGCTATGTCGTTCTGAGGAGGGATGGCAACCGGAATAGTACGATTTTGTAATATGGTAGTTTTTGAAGATATGGAAATGTTTAGGGGTTGTTGGGGGTTGTTGGGGCAAGTGGAATGGTGGAGGGAGGTGGAAGGGTTAAGACAGAAGAAGAAACTGGGGTGGTCTGTGGAACGGAGTCAGGGCTTTGTCTAGGGGTAGGTGGTGGAATAGTAACAGGAGTTTAGATGGGGCGGGGGTTGAATGGTGTTGAGTGGGAATGTGGGCATTGAAGGAATAGAGAAAGGCATACTGAAAGCACAGATGTCAGGTGAGGCACTTAGAGAGAGAGAACCTTTCTGAAAGGCAGACAGAGCAGAGTGCACCCCATCCAGGATATCAATGACTTGTGACAGTTGCTGACTGACACCCTGGATGGCATTCAGCAATGCTGTCCTCCCCGCAAACAGGTTCTTGAGAACTTCCTCTGCCTCCTTTGACACCAGTGCTGGTGGAACAGGAGAAAGGGGAAGTGCCTGGGTGAAGAAGATGCCAGCATGTTTGGGGACTAGGTGTTGGCTGGTTACTGGCAAAGGCGCTGGTAGTATGGGTACAGGTCCTGCAACATCCCCAAAATAACCATGCTGGAATTTAGAAGGAGAATTGGCAGTAAAGATTCCTTTACATTTTTTGTCATGTCACATTTGGTGTGCCTTCAAATACAAAGGTCAAATAGTAGGCTATGTCTTCTTAGGTATTGCTGCTTGTTCTTTCTTTTAACATGGAGACTGATGTTTACTTTTCAAATTGAGACGATTTTGTAAAGTTAACTTTGTGAAAATCTTTCTGGGGTACTGGCGTGTGAAACAAAAGGTAGCATGCCAATTGTTTTCTAACACACAACACAATTTAAATACCTGTAAATTATATGTACAAATATTTAAAAATATATCAGTAGTTAGAAAAGCACAAGAGAAGGACAATTTTCCTTGTAATTCTGAGGAGTGTTGGAATCAAAGATTTTAATAGGATCACAACAAATCAAGAAGCTTAATTTGGTGATGCACAAATATTCACTGAGTCCAGCTTCCCACATATTATTGTTTGTGTGCTGTATAGTTGCATCAGTAAAACTATATGTGTGTTCAAATTCAGTGGCCATTCCAATAGAATATGTGCTGCCTGTACATGATTGTGCACTGCAACCCATGCTTTAGTAATATATTTGCCATAGTGTGCTCCAAAATGCACCATGGGTTACATATCACACCCTTACCACTGGCCTGCTTGATGGGTGTAGCTCATTTGCTACACTTGTTCTTTGTGTGACTCTTGGATTTTTTACAACCTCAGTGACATAGAATAGATAGCAGCACCCCCAATCTAAAATGTGTCCCGGCATCACTGGTTATCAGGAAGAGAGGAGCGAAGGTGCTGATGGTTGTGGTGGTGATGGCAGACACAGGAATAGATGAAACATCCTTATGTTGGTTCATCTGCAAACACAAGAGGCCTCAGATGTTATTGTGACCTGCCCAGCCCCATCACCCTCATCACTCTGTGCCCCTTAGAGTCACTGACTCCAGCTTCTGACTCCCAGTGTGTCCACTGATGTTTAGTCAACATCTCCCTCTTTTACTCCAGAGGAACCTGAAAGCAATCATATCCGTACAGCAGTGACAAACTACAGAGGTCAATGATAAAAGGTGCATGCTTTAAAAAGGGTCAAACATAAATGTTATCACACTAATGTAAATAAAGGGAACACAATGAAACATCATAAAGGGCCTGAATTTGATTTTGGAAGACCGTTAGTTCCTTCATAAATATCAAAGAGTGCAATATATTGTGTAGAACTTGTAATAAGATAGATAGAATGTATGTCCCTTTTGTGACAAACTACCCTGCAAAACTCTAGCTCATGAAGTATATGTATTATTTTTACTAATGTCAAGTTAAGGTACATTTAACCAAGGGTCTATCTGAGAGTCTGACATGGCTATTCTGGCATGAAAATAACAGGTATCCCATCCACTTTATTATAAGTGCCATAGGCTATAATGATCTTGTAATAAGCCACATTGGATATCCGTCACATACAGTATGTGAAAGTGTAATCCTGCCTGTCAAACTCTCAATCAGAGTCACAAATTTGCCCAACACATTGTAATTTAAATATGCTTTTTCCTCTTGGTAAATGCTTTGTTTGTGTTCTGAACTGTTTTTAAAAAAACTGCCCTAGTGGGAAAAATTAAACTGAGACACATATTGGTATTTATTTCCTTGAAATATTATTGACAACAATGTTCTGCACATGGTGTATACACGTAGGCCATGTCCAGCATTCACATTTCTACATACCTGCTCTCACACTTGCACAGCTATGTGGACCAAATTAACAAACGTAAATTGGTGCATGTCAATACCTAACCCAACTTCTAACAATGGTGTGTGCCTAAACTTGCCAAGAATCTAGATGTCTTATACAGCTTCAAATAGTGACCAATGGATAATACAGATGTCACATAATCTAAACTAAAACACATTTGTGGCAAGACATCATACCTAACCTACCTCCTCAGTGCGTCTGTGAGCCATTGGCCGATACTGGAGAGGCATATAATGGCACCTATGATACAGAGCACTGTAGTGGCTTGGATTAGCAGCGTTCTCGCTGCAAGTGCCGGTCAGCTGTGATCAGCTGTTTGTGGTGCCGCACGCGCAGCGGAGACACTGACACGCGGCCGTGTCTTGCTTTTCAGTGTTCCTCGTGCTAACAACGCAACGAGGAACACCGGAGATTCTGAGGCAACGGTCGGATGCGTTGTTTGGATGCTGCGACATCAGGGGGCAGACTGCTGCACGCTGGGTTGATGTTATTTCTTTAATGTTTATTTTACTCAAATAAACATTGGAAATTGGCACTCACCAGGCTCTGCTCATTTTGTTTCCATCTCACTTCAAATGGCGGCGAGCTGTGGAACTGAATCACCCAGGCAGAGATCGTGTAGCCCACTCGTGCTAGTTTTATTTCCCTTCTCATTGATGACCTCCTGGACAGCTGATATAACGGTGAGGTCTTCTTTTTCCTCCAATGAACCTTCATTCAGGAGGTGATGGTACAGGGAGGCCCATTTTGGATGGAAAAAGGGCGGCCATCTTTGAACGGCATTGATATTCAACCTTCCTAGTGTTTTTTTATCATGCAGAAGTTGTACTGGAGCTACCAATTCTGCGATAAACAAATTATTTAGGTTTTATATAGTCCTTGGTGTCTGCGTTGCCTCTCTTTCCAGTCATGCAGTCGGTCAACCCTCCGCCACCTTTCTTGGATACACCTGGTGAACCAGCTATACCATGGAAGCAATGGTATGATGCATTTGAAACGTATATGGGCGCTATTGGAGCGTCAAGGTTCAGACCGGAAAGAAAAAAATGTTTGTTACTCCATTCTTTGGGTTTCGAGGGAAGGTCGGTGTTTAAACATTTACCAGATATTCAGGCGGATGAAGGCGAGGCCAACAGATTTGATGCTCCACCGAGTTTAGTTATTGCAAGACATAAGTTTTTTAGGAGAGAACAAAAAAGTGGAGAAGATGTTAATACCTACATTTCTGCTTTGAGGAAACTTGTATCAGAGTGTTGTTTTGACACATTTATGGATCAGTTAATACGTGACCAATTCATTTGTCACTGTTCTGATAAAGCTATCAAGCAAAAGTTATTGTCCTTAGGAAATCCATCTTTGTCAGATTCCATCAGGATTGCTAAAAGCATTGAGACTGCTATTAAATCTGCTAGAGGATTGGAATGTGCTCAAGCAGAACAGGTCAATGTAGTTCAGAGACCTGACGACAGACGCAAGACTACTGTATTTTCACACAACAAAGGGGAGGCGACCAAATCCAGTAGCTTTTTCAAGCAGACTAATATTTGTTTTAGATGTGGCTACACATCACATGTAAAAGGAGGAAAAATCTGGCCAGCAAAGAATGTTCAATGCAGATCATGTGGCAAAACAGGTCATTTCACAAGGGTTTGTCAAAGTAACAAAAATAGTAACACTAAGGTTAATGCGGTCAGTGATGATAATGATGACAGGATGGTTGAGTTGATGACTGAAATGCAAGAGATGATTCTGGCTGTGGGAGACCAGGACATAGTAACTGGTAATCATGAGCACTGCATTGATCAATACATTTTTGTTCAAGTAGGAGACAAATATTTAAAGTTATTGGCTGATTCGGGTGCCAGAATCACTATGATTACTAAGGAGCTTTTTGAACAAAACTGGGGCACACGAAAATTGAACCCACCAGCTAGGACTCCGATTTCTTATGAGGGAAGGAGGATTGATTTAGTAGGTTTCCTTGAAGACATTATGGTTTTCAAGGGTCGACGCATTTTTGGGAAGGTCTATGTGGCAGTGAAAGGACTGAACATTTTAGGATGGCTTCACCAAGGGTTGTTTGGAATGGTTTTGTGCCCAGGTATGTGTGAACAGGTGACAGCTATTAGAGACTCCTCTGATATAGAGAATTTGTTGAATGAGTTTCCAAGGGTTTTCTCGGGTGAGTTAGGAAAGATAAGAGGCTTTACACACAAGATTAAGGTCAAGGACAAGGCCATTCCTATTAAACATAAGCTGAGAGGTGTGCCATTCAGTGTCAGAGATGAGTTGGAAAAAGAATTGGAAAGTCTACGAAGAAAGGGAATTATTGAACCCATTGATTCTTCCTTATGGTTATCTCCGTTGGTGGTCGCAAAGAAAAAAAATGGGGATTTGAGAGTATGTGTCGATTTGAGGGCACTCAACAGAGAGATCTGGGTGGACTCCCATCCATTGCCTAAAATTGGTGAGATGCTCTCTTGTATTAATGGAGAAAAATTATTTTCTAAACTTGATTTGGCTACCGCTTATCACCAAGTTGAATTGACACATGTTTCTCGGCACTTTATGGCCTTTGTTTCCACGTGGGGAACATATCAATATTGTCGTATGCCGTTCGGCGTCAGCGGCATCAGTATTTCAAAGGATAATGTCTACACTTCTCAAAGGCATAGACAAGGTGTGTATTTTTCAGGATGATGTGTTGATACATGCGTGTGACGAGATGAACATGATGCAATTTTGAAACAGGTCTTGAGTAAGTTTGACGGTGCTGGTGTGGTGTTGAAAAGAGAAAAATGTCAGTTTTTACAAACGTCTGTAGAGTATCTTGGTCATGTCATCACATCTGAAGGTGTGCATCCCAGAACAGGTCTGGTGGATGCGATTGTAAGTGCACCAGCTCCTCAGGACAATGGTGGGGTCAAATCGTTTTTGGGACTTTGCGAGTTCTATTCTAGATTTATTGAAAATTTTGCAACACTAGTCAGACCCATTTCTAATCTGCTCAAAACTAAAGCTGAGTTTGTGTGGGATGCTGAATGAATGGAAGCGTTTGGCACGATTAAGCGGAGGTTGTGTAGTGCTAAAGTTTTACAATCTTATGATCATAACTTGAAATTTTATTTGACTGTGGATGCCAGTAAATTCGGTCTGGGTGCTGTCTTGACGCAAATGAATGAGAAACAGGAGCATACCATTGGGTTTGCGTCAAGAGTCCTCGACCTAATGAAGTACATTATTCTGTAATTGAAAAAGAATCACTGGCTTGTTGGTGGGGAATAGAGCAATTTAAGTCATATTTATGGGGAAGACCTTTTTTTTTCTCCAGACAGATCATAAGCCATTAGTTTCTATTTTAAATGGTACCAATGTTAAAAGTAGCACACCAAGAATTGCAAGATTTGCAGCCAGGCTGTTAAAATTTGATTTTTCTGTGGTACACATTTCTGGGGGAAAGAATGTGAGAGCTGATTACCTCTCCAGGTATCCAGTGTCTGAAGACAGTGAAGAGGAAATGGATTGTCAAGATGAAAACTGTTTCATTGCTATCATCGATTTGGAACGTACAGGGTCGTTCTCCGAAACGCAGTGGAAAGAAGCGTCTTCAAGTGATCCTGTACTCTCTAGAGTTTTGACATACATTGAGGATGGTTGGCCACATGAATTTTTTTTTAATCAGAGTGAGCAACCCTTTTTAAAGGTGTCTGACAAACTATCTATTGAAGATGGTGTATTGTTGAGAAATGATAAAATTGTGCCTCCTGAGGTTATAAGGTCCAAGATTCTGCAAAAAGCACATGAAGGTCATTTGGGTGCTACTTTTACAAAAAAAAAAGGGTGAGAGAATACTATTGGTGGACGCAAATGGACAGAGACATTGAAACATTAGTCAAATCATGTCATATTTGTGCATCTAGTGATAAGACTCTCAAAACGTCATCTCCTCCGCTAAGGCCAATAGACTGTCCGGCAGGTCCCTGGGAAAAGTTAGGTATCGATTTGCTGGGAACGTTTAATTCTCTTTCTCCTAAATTACGGTATGCTTATGTTGTAATTGATTACTTTTCCAAGTGGCCTCATGTGAAGTTTGTAAGTCATGCAGATTCCACGTCAGTTGTATCGTTTTTAATAGATGTATTTTTGGAGGAAGGGTTTCCCAAGGAACTTGTGTCGGACAACGGGGTTCAGTTTTTGTCCAGTGAAGTCGAGAGTTTTCTTAATGAGTGTTCCATCAAACATTTGAGAAGTTCTCTCTATCAACCGCAAACAAATGGTTTGGTTGAACGATTTAATAGAGTGATTGGTGAATGTATTCAGTGGGCGTTAGCTAATGGGTGTGTGGTTGATGCCGCTGTAAAGAGTGTGCTCTGGTTTTACCGAACAACACCTCACACTAGCACGGGGGTATCTCTGTTTAAGGCACTTAAAGGGATAAAGCCGGCCACTCTATTTAGGCCAGCTTGGTTGTCCAAATTTTTCAAGCATGTTACATGTAAGGAACACATACACTCAAAGGTTCGTTCAAATGTGGAAAAAGCTCAACAAAGACAAAAAATGTATTATGATAAGAAAAAGTGTGTGAAGGATGTCCAGTTCACCGTTGGTGATTGGGTGCGGGTTAAATTGCCGGTATTTGTCAAGAAAGGTGACTCTAAGTTTTCTGAACCATTGAAGGTTGTCAAAGTTTGTGGCAATGCTGTGCGTGTTGACGGACGTAACTGGTGGAACATGGGAAAAGTTGTAAAGGTGGAATCAAAGGGGATTTTGTTGCCTCCTCAAGACAAAGGTGATCATTCTTCAAAAACAAAGGAATGCTTAAATGTACAAAAATCCAGAGGGGTAAAGGCTTCCTGTTCAAAGAAGGGAGGTTTGTGCATAGATCTTGTGCCTATCAGGAAAAGTGATAGAGTGCACATGTTACCTATAAGGTATTGTTGAAGGGGATTTGTTTATGTTGAATTTTAGGTAAATGTTCAGTACATGGCATGTATAGCTATGAAAGTTTTTTTTTTTTTTTTAGGGGTATATTTATAAGTCTTTTTTTTTTTTTTGTTAAAAGGGAAAACTAATTGTAGTGGCTTGGATTAGCAGCCTTCGTGCCGGTCAGCTGTGATCAGCTGTTTGTGGTGCCGCACGCGCAGCGGAGACGCTGACACACAGCCGTGTCTCGCTTTTCAGTGTTCCTCGCGCTAACAACGCTACGAGGAACACCGGAGATTCTGAGGCAACGGTTAGACGCATTGTTTGGATGCTGCGACATCAGGGGGCCGACTTCTGCGCGCTGGGGTGATGTTATTTGTTTAATGTTTATTTTACTCAAATAAACATTGGAAATTGGCACTCACCAGGCTCTGCTCGTTTTGTTTCCAGCTCACTTAAGATTCCTTTTTTTTTTTTTTTTTACTTGGACTGCTCTGGAAGAGGTTTCAGAGCAGCCTGCATAGTTTTTTTTCCCTAGTGGGGCATTGGGGGGATATTTCTCTGAACATTTCTCCCACAGGGTATGACAAGCTAAGGTCAATGCTTACAATACTTCCAGTTGCATTGTACAGAGCTGCCTGGCAGAAATCACATATTTTCCCAACATTTCTGTGATTGAAACTTCCATAATCCCCAGGAATCTACAAAAATCCTATCACCCAGTGATACCCCAGTTGTTCAGATAAAAGCACTGCACCACTTATGTGGTTGGGACTAGTGCCCGCAACAGGAACGGATCACACCAAGGTCAATTTGAGCCCTTTCTCAAGGGCTTTGGTCCATTTCTGTTGCGCGCACTAGTGAAAGATTGTGGTTTGCAAGGCATGCTATGGTGGGCAGCCCCCACTCCTATATTTATTTTTGAAAATAGAGCCTGTGTCTAGTGGGCTTTCTGCTCCAAATCCTTAGTCTTTAGCTTTAAAGTGGCCTTAGCTTGAGTCTTTGAGTTTTAGTTCGTCTTTAGCTACTGGTCTGAATGCCCAAGATTTGTGCGCATGAATTTGCTCAAAGTTGGACTTAGCTTTGATTTTCTTTTCTTAACTACAGGTGATTGCTGTTGGAGACTCTGAACTGCTACTTCTGGAGACTGGACCCTAATCCGTCTGACTGCACTGGATTCAGGGGTTGCTGACTTAGGTAAGTTGGAGATGCTGCTGCTTCGGATGCTGAATTGCCAAGCAAGGTGTGGAGTGGTCATTTATAGGCTTAAAATGTGGCGTCAGATGACCATTGCGATTTCTAAATCTCATGTGACTCCGGAACAACCAATTTGATGGCTCCTATTTGTTGGGTGTGGGTCTGTTTGGCACGTATCTGCAGCATAAGTGTGTACGTGTCAGCGCATGTGTGTGTGTTTGTTTGTATGCATTGGATTATGTGTGTGGCAGCGCGTGCAAGGCTCTTCCTTTTTGCTAGTGCTGCTTTGGTCCATAGAAGCCCATAAAGGGCAGAATGAACAACAGGGGCCAAATGGGGCCTGACAATTTCAGATATAGGGCCCTATTACGAGTTTGGTGTTCCGAAGACCACCAGACCGGCAGTGGAGGTCAAACTGCCATGGCTGTGGCGGTCCTACTGCCACATTACGACCCTGTTGGCCAGACTGCCAATAGACTGCTGCCTCCGCCAGGATCTTTGATCCCGATGGGATAACAGCAGTCGTGGTTGCATTCAGCCACAGTGGTGCTGAAATCAGAGCCGCTGTGCTAATTACAACCATGTTCTCAGCCAACCATGTTCTTAGCAGACAGTGCGCATTCCAAGGGTACTGGGGGGGCACCTTGTGCGATAGCATTGGACTCTGCTCCGAGTCCAATGGTGCTGCACGTTTTCCACTAGGCTGACCAGTGGAAACCTTGGTATCTGCCTGTCAGCCCAGTGGAAAACTCATAGTGGAGCCAGTGGTGAGACCTCCAGCACCATGGCGGTCTCCTTATCAGAAATTTGGAAGTCAGGTTTTTCCAACCGCCATACTCATTATCAGCCCCATAGTTTGAGATGTGCAAGGCAATGTGGGTAAGAAAACCCCAGGAGATGCACACAAGGCACACCATCCTGGAATCCCCTTTTGTGCCTAGTTTTCAAAAATGTCTGTGGTTCATAGTTTTGCATTGGTGGCACCACAGCATGGCCTCAAATACCACTGCTACCCAATTGCTTATCTCTCAGTGTAGCGCTTTAGGGCCTTTTTTGTGTCGTGGTCTCATGGCCCACCCACACAAGTGGGATACTGTTCTTATCCGGGGGACAAGTGTGTATTCAGAGTGGTAGGAATTTTGTGGTTCTCCCCAGATTCCAGAACGTTCAGTAACAGAAATGTAAGGAAAATGTGTGTTTTTTTATGTTTGCAATGGCTTCTGGGTAAAATTGCCTGGAGACAGACATGCAAGTCACCCCACCCTGGATTACCCCACATGTCTAGTTTTTAAAAATGGACAAGGTTGCTAGGTTTCCCAAGCTGCCAGCTATTCTAGAGCCCAAAATCCACACCTACCTACTTTCCAAAAAAGGGGTCAGTTTTGAGTGGAAAAATGTGATGCATCCAGGTTGCGTTTTGGGTCATTTTCTGTTGGTGTCACTAGGCCTACCCATGCAATTGAGGTGACATTTTTATCAGAAGACTTGGAGGAATGCTGGGTGGAAGGACATTTGTAGCTTCCCGCAGATTCCTGAACATTCGATCACAGAAATGTGAGGAAATATGTCTTTTTAGTAAAAGTTTGAGGTTTTTAAGGGATTTTGCGTAAAAACAACCTGCCGACAACCAAGGAAGTCACCCCACACTGGATTTACCCAGGTGTCTAGTTTTTAAAAATGTGCAAATTTGCTAGATTTACCTATGTGCCAGCTGATCTAGGGCCTAAAATCCACATCTAAACACTGCAAAAAAAAGGTCCAGTTTTTAGTTAACAAATGTGAAGCATCCATGTGGTTTGGGCCACTTCCTGTTGCGGGCACTAGACCTACCCTTACAAGTGTGGTGCCATTTGTATCTGCAAACGTGCAGAAGCATAGAATAGTGGAACATTTCCTATTTCCAATCAGATTTTGCTGCATTTGTGCCATCCAAATGTAAGCCAGTGTGTAAAACAGAAGATATTTTGTGAAATACCGTCTAAATAATATGCTAGTACAGGTACCCACAAATTCAGAGATGTACAGATAACCACTGCTTCTAAACTCCATATATTGTACTCATTTCAGACATACCTCTGGTTCCTCAATACCAAGTTTCACTCTACAAATTTCACAATATTATTTGATCTATTCTCTGTGCACAATGAAAAAACAATGTATGCTGCAGGTCAGTTGTTGGCTCAGGGTACCTTGGGTTCTTGTAGAACCTACCGAGCCTATATATTATCCACAAATATAAGGGTCTAGTGGAAGTAATGGTATATTGCTTTTTTGAATCAGCCATTGTTACAAAAAGTTACAGATTAAGACATTGCCACATTGCCACAAGTAGCTGTTTTTTCCTATTCATTTTCGATATTTCTTTATTTCAACAATTAGTTTCCTTAGGAAAACCTTCAGGGATCTACAGACATGAACACTAGATAAATTTGGAATTGTGTCTACTTATAGCATTCTGAGATCGCCCATGGGTTCACACTGGTTTCCCCCACAGACTGTAAGTAGGTGGTTGAGAGCACATAAAATATGAAGAATGGGCTTCGTAAGGGCAAAAATGTGGTGAAAAATAGTTTTTTTATTCAGCTCTGAATGTTCCTGAAAGCTAAAAAGACAGTGACTTTAGCACAGCAAACTATTCATTGATGCTATTTTGAAGGGAAAAAACAGACTCATTTATCCAGAGCAATTTTTTTCTATTTTTCCCCAAAAATCAAAGTTTAGCTATATTTTGCCTATTTTCTCTATCCCCTCTAGAGAGATCTACAAACTCCGTGTACTTTTAGAATTCTCAAGTTGTTGGGAAAAAAGGACACACATTTGGTGTGGATACCTTATGGTGGAAAACCGTTATGGACCCCTAAGAGGAAACTACCCCAAATAGCCCACATAGTCAAAAAAGGGTTCAGCACTTAGGGGGCGGAGGGGACTAGAGAGCCCCACCAAAGGATCATAAGGCACTTGATGAAATGGAAGGTTGGAATTATTTTAGATGGCATAATCCAACAGTTACAGATGTGGCATCACCAAACTTCTAAACACATTATTGCCACAGTGCTACTTTTATATTTTGATGGTTATGTTACTACTTTTACTGCATCACAAATGAGACAGATTTCCACTCAGCCTTATTGAATTTATGAATGCATTTGTAATAAGTTAAATGGTATTTCTGTCATGCTTGTGATGGAATAGCAGTCCAGCAAACTATATGTATGTGCCAAAGTCTACTTAATTGTCACTTACAAATTTTTAGTACCTGATTTAGAGTTTGTCTGATGGGTTACTCTGTCACAAGCGTGGCAAATTTCCCATCTGCCTTATTAGAAGTGAATTATATCTTATTAGACTTGGAACAAGGCATAGCCAATACATTTATGATGGTGTAACCTATCTGCCAAAATGTAAATTGGGCCATTAGAACTGTGACGTTATAGCGCAACCTGAAAACTTGAAAGAATGGTTAAGAACAACATACAATTTTTTTATGGTGAACATACTTACCCCCTGTCACTGCTTCATGGCCTTCAGCTCCCCATCCAAGTTGGGGTATGCCAGTGCCAGAATACACCTCATCATGGGATTTAGCGAATGCTGCATCTGCTTTTTCTGCTGGGAGGGTGGTCCCAGTTTTGCTAACATAATGAGGCGGATCAACAATGAAGGTCCTTCCACCATTTCCTGCAGTGGATGTTGCTGTGCTCGAAGACCCCTTGCTGAGGAGCTTCTCTGGCAATGGCGCACCAAATCGTCGTGTTGATTGTTGGGGTGGAGCAACAGAGATCAAAAGAAGAAAATGAAAAAGAAAACATTATTAATCATGTTTACTAAAACAGCACAAGTTATCTTACACATTTATGAATGTATATTTTTACTTTTCATCAAATGGGGATTGGCATGTTGTTTGACATGCTACTGCATCACAATTATGATGGCAAAACCAATCACCCTATTCCAAGGGAGAGATAAACAATGTAAAATTGTTTCTGGTGGATGGGATATCCATTACGTTGTGAGGCAATAAAATGTAATTGTATTTTATTGCTTAGAAAAGTATAAGTTACTTTTATTTGGCCATCATTCAATGTAATGTGATGGTCTTAAGTTCCAGATTCAGAGACATCTGTTGCTTTTTAAGTCAAGTTACTCCATGACAATGTGATGAATGGCCCACTCATTGTAGTATAAATGTATTTTATGGTATAGGACATCAAACTGTGTGTATGACCTACATGTCACATTGTGAATTGAGTAGCCATTCTACCTCAAAATAACCCAATAACGTTGTGTTGTATGTAGAAGTTACTCATTTCAAAATGCCAGGAAATACTCAGTTCACAAAAGAAAACATTTCTGGTCATTGGTGAAGTAGACTGCACTGTGAATTGTTTAAAGGGATTTTCATAATTGACCTTACAGTTTAAAATATAGCTTCCACAGCCAGGGACGATCTTGGATTTGATAGGGCCATATACTAAAACATATATTACCTCCTCAACTATTTTTCTCATACCAATACTTACTAATATGAGGTGTGTCATCTCTATCCAGTCCCACATGTACTAGTCAGAACCAATAAAAAAGGCTTCATGTAAACCACTCCACCTCCCCCCTCATGTCTCTAATGACCCTGTACCAATCTAGTAAACAGCCTGTTTGTTTTGTCTGCTCAAGTCCTATTGGTCCTTTGCGCCGTTCCTATCAGTTAAGTCCTGGGAGTCTAGACCTCCTGGGGTTGGTTTTTCTTTCCTCTATATTAACCCTACTTTGGCATTGTGCTGGGAGTTGTGCTTGGGGTTAGTGGTCATTGCCCTGCATGGCCCTGAGGTTGGGTGGGGCTTCCTTCATGCCATTTATTTTGTAATTATTACTGCTAGGCTGTGTGTTTTTTTGGACTCACCTACCTGATTCTCTGTGGTCGGCTGGGCCACTTTGGAGCCTCTTTTTCTGCTGTTTTGGTGCACAGCGCACTAGTTTTGGTGCTAGCAGTTGCTGCTCTCTCAGAATGCTGGGTTACTGTGGGGAGAGTGCGTGTCCAGCCAATCATCAGCAAACCATACATGCGCCTCTCACCCGGTCAGATGGTCATTTCCTACCTATATTTAGTGTTACCGGCATGGATGGCGCTTGGAGCTGCCTCCATTTCTGCGTGCCAGACGGCCGCATTCCTCAGTCTGCTCGTCTGGGCACTCAGAGCTCCCTCCCATGGTGGGAGGCCAGCGGTGCCTTGTTCTGTTGCTTTGGGAACAGGCTTACTGCCACTCTATTTCTCTGAGTCATTCAGGGTAAGGTTTCCAGGTGCCCTCTGGTTGTTTGCCTACTTTCAAATACATTTTTATATATGTATATTAAATATGAAGAAAAAAAAGGCGTCACTTAGACTTGGGTTTTTGTTGGTGTCTAGCGTGTTTGCCTGTTTGAACAACAAAAAATTTGGTGGCCATCAGTTTTGCACATAGGTTGGGTGAATTGGGTTCTTTATCTATCAGACCCCCATTTCTGCAGATTTTTCCTGACAGACTTGTGTCCTGGCTTCCTTCCCAAGGTTGTTTCCTCCTTTCACCAGAGCCAGTAGATAACTTTGCCCTCTTTTTTCCGGATCCTGCTACTCCTGAGGAGGAAGCCTTCCATACCTTGTATGTGGTGTTAGCTGTGCCTATTTATCTATCTCACACAATGGATTGCCATCAGTGTGGGAACCTTTTTGTGAACTTTTGTGTTTTTTGTCATGGCTTGAAAGCTTATACACCTACTTTGAGTCGTTGGATTCGCTTCTTCATTTCCCTGGTTTATGCCTCTCGAAATGCGTGTCTGCCTGGTGGTGTCCAGGGGCGGTCCACGAGAGGCATGGCGGCTTCCTGGGCAGAAGCTCAAGGGGTTTCCATTCTGGACATTTGTCAAGCAGCCACTTGGGCCACTCCCTCTGATTTTGTGTCACACTGTAGGTCGGATGTACATGAATCCTTGGTCTTTGGCTCTCGGTGTGTTGGCTGCTGTTACTCAGTGAATCAACTTGATCTCCTGTCTACTACGTTTTGGTTTGCAATAGAGTTTTGTGCAGCATTACCCAAAGGCTTACGGCTTCTTTCTTCTTGGGAGTCTGGTAGTTTTTGCTTTGGTATATCATCATATAATAAGTATTGGGACGAGAAATAGGGTTTAGGAGGTTTTGAATTAATTACTTACCTGTAATTCTTATTACTCCAAATACCCTGTTTCTTGTACCAAATTTTACATCCCACCCTCACTGTTCCTTCCCAGATTACAACCTGACTCCTTGGTTTGTTGGCTTTGGGATGTACATGTCGTTTTCTGGGCTACATGCCCTTTTATTACCAGATTCGTACTAGATGATTGGAGATATGGAGGGGAGGCGGGAGGATGAGTGGTTTACATGAAGCTTCTTTGATTGGTTCTGGCTGGGAAATGTGGGCTGTGATAGAAGTGACACACCTCATATTTGTAATTATTGGTACAAGAAAAAGGGTATTCAGAGTAAGGAGAATTACCTGTAAGTAATGAATTAATTTCACAAAACAAATTTCACCTTAAAACAAGGCATGCTTAGTGACACCTTGAATGTTGATAGTTCTGTCACTGTGTTTGCTGTTATCCTGTTTGAACACAGAGCTTCCCCATGACAAAGGGCGGTGCAGCATGCCCTCACCAATGTCAGATTTAAAAAAAAAAAACTAAAAACATATCTTTCAGTAAAGTATTTTGTCACAAAATGTAAATGTAGAAGTTTCTTAACAGTAACTAGACTTAGTGGAGTGCATTATGTACACATTATTGATGCACAGGAGTTTAAACAGTATTACCCCAAGCAAAACATATATGTATTTGTGATTTTGTCACACTTTGGGTTGTAAGATTAAAAGCTGGGTGGCCACCCACGGTACTCTGTTTCTCACTTTAAAAAAAAAAAAACATGATTAATCTAATGAGATTATTTGTACTTCAGACACATAAAGATGTTTTTTTCATTTTTCAGTAGCTTGTGTATAAGTCACAGATTGGCATATCATAGGGTTGTGAAACATTAATCTTATCAGGGATGTGAGTATTAAAATATTAGGTTGAGCATGTGAAGTCACTCACAGTCTTTTTTTTAAAACACAGAATATAAATTAAAATGCTTTTCATGTATGCAGCTTATCTGACTCTGTGCTGGTCCAAATAGTTGCTGTTGTTGGTCAGGACCACTTTCGCAAAGACATCCAACTCCTCAGGAGTGAAGTTGAGGGCCTTGTCATCTACTCCTTCAGCCATTGTGGTTCCTAGCAGAAGAAAATGAGCAACAAAAGTCTAGGGGTCTGCTACACTTGATGGTTAGGAAGGAAGTGACAACATCTCCTCAAAAATGTGTACTCCCATGTGACGGAAATTATAGCAATGGACGCTTAGACAAAGGATGACAGATTCCATCAGCCATATACCATTATAATCAATATGGGACTGTGGAACAGGAAAAAGTAGATACAGACTGAACTTAGTACTCCTTTGCCCATTGTGCATAGTCAGACATTTGCCTTGTTTGGTCCCTCATCATTAACTAATATTGTCAGCATAGGGTTTGGGTATTCCTAACAGAAGCATGTATCATCTTTAATGTTGCTTCTGCCAGTGCTAATAACAACTACAATGTCTACAATACAAATCATAGATATTATATATAGTTGTATACTCTCAGTTATGGTAAGGATTCCCAGGGATACGAAATCCTGTCGTTTTCACTTGCTATTAACTTTGCTGAATCTCCACAAAACTTTTCAGACCTATTCCTTTTTCTAGCTTGGCAGATGATGCAAAGTTTTGTGGTGATTAATAAGAGGGGCAAAAAACAGGGGGTACTAAAACATGCTTTCCCACCAATGCATTTTCCAAAGACATTTGTATTGGATGTAGCGGACATAGCGGCAAAACGGCTGAACAGATTTGTTTTTCAAATTTAGCAGGAATGTAGATTATGGAAAAGAATTTGTTAGTTTTTGATATTGGATGTAAATTGATAATGTAGTTTTGAAGTTACAAGGGATATTAGGCTGTGGAATACAGCAGTAATTTTGCTGTATACCACTGTATATGCTAATGGCAAGGCAGTATATGATAGGCTAATGGCTGCCATTAAAAACCATTAAAAAAGTAGAAGCCATCCATGTTGTTTACGCCATACTTTGGCTGTGTTTTGGGTTAAGGCCTTAGATATAGGTAAGTAGCAGGTTTTATATTCTTCCCTACCTATTACCGCTTTATTAAAGTATTTTTATTTTTCTATATGTTTTGAAAAAAAGTGTACGGAGTGCCTCAGTACTACCAAAGAAGTACCACAGTACTTTTAAAAAATATTGTAAAAATTCTTAAAAAATATAAAATGCATTTTAGTTTTACACTTGTTCTGCATTCTGGGGTTTAGGAAAATAAGGTGAAATATACTGCAATACAGTCTAATAAAAAAAAAAAATATGTACAAAATTTAAAAACACTGTACTACACTATATTCTCCTTAAAACCTGTGACACAGACCTAAGTGTGATGTTTTGCATTTTCAATTTTGTAAGCGCAAAATATTGTTTAGACCACATTTTTTAGTCTGCTTTCTTGGTTTTAAGAAGAAATATAGTGTAGCACCATGTACTTAGAAAAAATAAGACACAATGAAGCATGTGAAAATTAAAAACACAAATCTACCACACTACATTTACCATTAAAACCCAGAATGCATACTGAGTGCGGTGTATGTGATTTGATGTCCAAATGAAAGATGCACCTGTTTCAGTGTTTCCTATGTGAGTTGTGTTAATGGAATGTTGTGGCAGAGTGAAATTTGTGAGAATATGAATACATAGAACATGTTGTGACAGACATCAATTCTCATACTGGTGCGAATAGGTTCCATTAGAGCAGAGACACAGAGAGAGTGAATTAATTATTGTGTGCAAGGTAGTGTTGGTATTTACCTGCTTTCACTGCAACTGAAATTCAGACAATACCTTTAGTGTGAACTATGGACAACATCTTATCCTTCCATAGAATGAGGTTGAAGGGCCTGGGCGAACCACCATCAGTTGCCAGAGAGTCTTGTGTGCTGTCAAAGAGAGGAAATCGAATCTCCCTTGCAGGTCATTCCACCGCTTGTCCTCCTGTGAGTGTCTGGTGTTGGAGACAGCTTTCACCTTATCCATGATTCTGGCCCCCATTTGTCTTCGCTTGCTCATGGTTGTTGTCCGGACCAGTGCTCCAAACAACTGTGGGTCACTCCCTAATTTCTTATCCCCCATAACAGTTAACTCATTATCAGATAACGTATTGCCTTCTTCCAGGCATTTAAAAGAAAAGGAATACAAAGGTCTGTTGCTTCGTGCTCTGAGTGGTAAATGGTTTTGAGGTCTGAGGTGTCATTTTTAGTGGGATCTGTAGGTTTTGTTTGTGAGTAGACTTTGACCAGGAGTGTGTGTATGTCAACGATGGCAGATGCTATCGCTGTCAGGACCCACCACATGCCATTGCTGACCTCCTTTGATGGAGTGGTGTCCATTGATGGTGGATGGATGGACTGATGATCGAGGCTGATGGAGGACTGATTTTCAGCTGACCTCCAGCATGATGGATGCTGGTCTTGCAGGCCAAATTTAAAATAGAGCATTACAATAAATCATATCATCTAGCCATTTCCTGGCTTAGGTGACCTATCCTTCCCCTAGACGCAAGCTACCCGACGCTTTGCCTGGAGCCCAGCAAGGGATACAAATCATCGTACATCACTCTGTACATTGGTTGTGCAACCTAGAACAGCTATTTTAGGAGGAGCTAATAATTGTAAACCAATCATATCTGAGATGAGTCTCTACACCTCACACCAGAACTCATTATTCTGTGGGCAGTGCCATATAAGATGGATGAAATCTGCAGCCAGGGCTCCACATCTAAGGCAGCCGGAATCAGACGAAGCTCAGCTCCGATAATGCAAAAGAGGGTTTTGTACAGTGGGTGTAAGAATTTGAAGTGAATGAGGTTTAACTTGCCATTTCAAGGCAACCTCACAGTTTCCTTGCAGCAATTTTCCTATGTTATCTGGGGGCGCCATAACTAGTTCTGCTTCACATTTTAGCCTAACTTTAGGCCTGGCCAACCAACGGGCCCTAGGTCTGCATTGTGCATTATAATGTGGTAACTAGGCGCTTGTTGGATGTATTAGTGATGTCTGCCCTGGTGCCTTACAAGATGGATCTTCTGTGGGAAGAAAGGTGAATACTCCCTACAGAGCACGAGGAGTCGGAAGAAGGGTGCGTCTGCTTTTTTGTTCCTGTCGAGTAAGAAAGCATGTGACTAGTCCTACGAGAGTTGTTCAATCTGTTGCCACTGGTGGGCACAGATAACATTTCATATTGTACTACCGATGCTGTTATGTGAGAAACAGCAGACATGGTGTCAGAGAGAAGCATGTGAACCAGTATTTGTAGTGTAATGCATTATAAAATCTTTCCCGCATGCAGTTCTTATCACAGTCAAACAAACACTAGGAACCACAACCTGCCAGTGGTCTCCCACTCAAGATACTCACCAATGTGGTGCTAGAACCATCATCCACATAACTAACATTTCAAACAGTCTCACAGGGATTATTGCAGGGGAGGATCTCAGAGTGTCAACAGGCCACCTCCTCAAGGGAGCATCTGCAGGGTAAATATAGCTTAATGTGCATCCACATGACTATGGGTACTTACTGTGCCATCCAACGAAGCAAGAGAATCTTGACATTATAGTAGGAGGCCAATTGCAATCACCACATGAGAGTTAGGAACAGAGCCACAGTTTGTGAGTTCAATAAAATGCCCACAGCGTGCCAGTGTCCCCAAGCTTTATTATAAAGGAGCGATAGTCCACATGGTCCAAAGTTCTGTTCATTATTAGCTCAGTGCCAGTGGGAAATCCATACAGTGTCATTGTGGAAGTCTCTTGCGGTCTGATCAACTGAGATACCAAGTAGGTGCTATAACACAAGAGTATGGTGGGTCAATGTTGCATAGTGACCCTAATCAGCATAGTTCTTTTCTGCATTGCTTAGACTCTCCCTAGAGATGTGCAGTTCCTGCATGGGGTTGGTGTTAGCCTTTAAGTTGAGCTGTTTATATGACTGAATGAGGCAGTGCTCTCTGGTATTTGGAATATGTGGGGCTTGCTCTGATGCACAATCTTGAGTTGTGCTGGATAAAGCATAGCATATGGGATACCAACCCGACACAGTTTATGTTTTATTGGCAGGTACCCTCATTGTGCCTCCTTGATAGCCTGAGTGAAGTCTTGTTGACTGTAGATGGTACAGCTATCATGTAACAGAGCTTGTTTCTCTCAGGCTATTCAGAGCGCACCATCCTGGTCCTTGTAGTTGAAGAGTCTGGTGATGGCCGGGCATGGAGGAGTCCCAGGAGGGGGGCATAGTCCTAGGGACCTGTGGGTATGCTCCACCACAAACAAAGGGGAAAACCTATCTGGACAAAACATGGATTTAAGAAGGTTTTTTACATAATCAGTCATCTTGACATTGTTGTTGGACTCCGGAATACCCCCAAGCTCAAGGTATTGTGCCTTGATCTAACTTCAAGATCTTTGTTTTTAGCTTTAATCTCATCCAGCACTTAGGTCATTTCTGAGAGGGGTTTGTTATGTTATGCTGTAACATCATTGAAGGTAGAGATGCAAGATTCCATAGTGGTTAGTCTCTGATCGTGTTTATCGAGGTCGGTAGTTATAGCGTGTCCTGCTTCCCATCGATAGATAAGGGCTGTTCTGTATGTGAAATATGAGCGTTTTTACATCTAGGTCTTCAATTTCCCCACCCTTCACCTGTGGATTATTAGATCTGTCTGAGGATGAATCTTTCCTAGAGTATTTTGCCTCAAACAATAGTTTGGCTTGCTTCTGGCCCCCTTTCCCCATTTTGCTTTCTGCTAGTTGTCTAATACAGAACCCACTTGAGGGTACCTGCAGCAGGGGAATCTGAGCCCCTCCACTCTGGACCAAGAACATAATAGACACCCCAGGATGGTTGGTGCAGCTCAATGCACAAAGTTAGACCTCCCCGCACCCACCTGCCTGGCTGCAGGTGTTCGGAATGGAGAATAGGCAGCAGCCAAGCTTGGCTATTTGTCCAGTTCATTAGTCATGCATTGTGGAAAAGCACAATTTCTCTTAGTAAGAGCAAATTATGTGTTGGTGTCGTAATATTTATCCAGAGACCACACATGCTTGCTCCACCACTCTTCTCAGTAAGTGGACAATCCAAAATAAGTACCCATCGGCAGGCTTCTCTACAAGATGGACAGTGTAGGTCTTATACCGGCATTGTGTGTACTTCCTGATGGGGCCCTTGGTGCAGCATAGAACCAGGGCAGTTCCACTACCCTGTGAAAAAAATGAGGCTGAGGAGCTTGTGCAGGCCACCCCGTCCTTGTTAGTTACTCACTGCTGCTGGCGCCTGGGTAGTGGGTGCCTCACTGGGTCAGCTAATCCATGCTGCTCCTTTCACCTTTGCCTACCACTCACCACGCAGGCAGAGGCAGTACTTTTACTTTTGAGGCTGTGGTCCAGTCTCTGGCCACACACCTTTGCATCACTGTCCCAGTTTCCCAGTTGATGAAATGAGGCCTGACCCGCAGCCCATGGTGGTGCACGTGCCGCCACACACTAGCCAACATCTTGTCCTGACTTGATCCCTTCCCTCGCAGCTCTGTCCCCTAGACAGGGGCTTGAACTGCCAGTGTGCAGAAACAAAACAGAGAAATACTGCCTTCGGTGCTAGGATGGTGTAGGATTATTGGCCCGACACACGGAGCCTCACACAGGTGCAGGCATCTTGGAGCCAAGTGCTCTAGCGTCCATACTGCATGCTAATTTGCAGCATTTTTACAAACAAATATTTGCATTTGGTTCTCCCTAAACTTTTCTTGCTGTAAACAATTTACAGTAATTCTATAATGCAATGAAATAATGAAATTGTTATGTCTTATGAATGGGGCAGCACCTCCACTCTCTAATCATGCTGAACCAATGATATTTCCTATTATTTTCCATCTGGAGACGAAAAGTAACACCCAAGTTCCAGAAACAGACAGAGCATGTGTATACCCACTCCACCAAAAGAGGAGACACGTGTAACTTGGGGCTTACTGACAAAATACCTTGAAATCATTCAGGGTTTAAAGATCACATTTGGGGAACCACATCAAGTCTAGGAACAGCACAGAAGTGACTGGTCATTATTATGGGAAATCATGAGAAATATACTAAATAATACTGCATAAAAGCACAAAAGTAGCAAAATAACCAAAAATGGGATGCAAAATCCATCTAATTAAGAAAGAAACCAACAGGCCCACCAGATGATGAGAAATAAGCTACCACAAATCCACTCATTTTAGTATTTAAATACTTTGAAAAAAACAGTATTCCAGAAAGTTTTCTTAAGTAATTGAGGTATGAGCTTGTAAGTTAGGGGTATTATAAATTAAAATACAATGGTGGCCTTTCTAGCAGGTAACAGACCCCAAACGTGGTTCAATAATTGACTGAACTTTGTCATTATCAAAGTTGATAGTTCTAAATGAAGGAAACATCAGGATTCCCAGAAAAAAAAAAAAAAACTGGCACGGTTAAGGGACATGAAATAATGCAAAACCTGTATATAATGCAGAGATTCAAAAACAAAAGAATGACTCTAAGCGATTTTAGAACACTGTGATGGACAGTGAGCTCTTATGCTAGCAACTTGGCTGACCAAAGAACTGGAAGAACTAAGAAAGAATCATTTGCATATATAGATAGTCCTCAGTCAATAAGAATAGGTGTGTAAGTGAAAATATTCTCACTTGAAACATGCAGGAGTAAAACATATGTTTTCCTTTTATTGCTGTAAGAAAACACAAATCCAGCATTTCCTTGTATTTCCTGTACTTCTTTATACAGTGACACCTCCAGCAATCAGCACAGTTCTCTTCCACTTCCACATAATTGTCTCCTCTCCTCTCCAACTCCCTTATCACATTCTAATGATGCCAATAGAAAGCTTTAGTTATCTAGGTAACTTCTATTGTTCTTATATCCACACATCTCTCCTGTTATACAACATTTTACAATTCTCCATTTTTGTTTCTTTTATGATATAAATAAGCAGACACAAAAGAACTCTGATAGATTTTTTTAAACTGAAATAACATGTTCACAGATTTATTTGCAATAAAACACTTAGATATGATATACACATAAACATGAACCTACTGAATAAAAATACACCATTTTTTTTATGATTAGATGACAAGGATAAAGGTTAAAATATAATGGTATTATTATAACAGCACATCACTTTCATGGCTTGTAAACATTGCAAATATTGCCCTACTCCAAGTAGAACAATTTTCTAACACCAACACAATTCATTTGACTTCTTTAACTTGACATGGACAAGCGTACTTGCTATTACCCTTGCGAATTAGACAATTTTTTCATACCACCACCCAATCACCACTCTTGATCCACAACTTCTGTACTTTTCCTCCGAATATTTCTGCTTATCCCCAACTCTTCTCTTTATTTCTCTCCGATCAACCCAAACCATATCATTCCTATTCAACTACACAGAACATTTTTTCCCGGTTCTCTTCCTTTTAAAGCTACAAATGGTGATACTCCTGTCACAGAATGAGGAGTTGTTCTGGGCACCCATATTATTCTTCTCAATTCCTTCTTCCATGATAATCCATTAGCAAGGGATAGGTGAATATTATCCATAATGAGGCGATTAATCCGCTCAACCAGTCCATTAGCCTGAGGTCTAAAAAGAGCCACTCTGTCATGTTTGACTCCCATTTCCACAAATTGATACAAATTGTACGCCATTGTAAGACACTATAGTTTTAGGTATTCCTTCTTCAAGAAAAACTCAATCCAGAAATCTAATTACGCTGACAGTACCTATCTCTCCCATTATTTCCATCACAAATCATCTTGAGTGATAATCTGCAAGTATGAGAATGTACTTGTCTCTGCTACCTAAGTTTTCCACTGGTCCCATAAAATCAATAGCAACCTTTTCCCACGACCTACTAGGGGATTAAGTACGTATCAAGGGAGGTTGCCTCACCTGCTTGGATTTATCATTGTTGGTACAGATATAAGAGCTTTTTACAATATTCTCTATATCTTTATCTACGCCAGGCCCCCAAAACACTGTCTCACCCCTCTTTTGGTTAAGCCTCACCCAGGATGCCCTTCATATGCGATGGACATAAGGTGTTTGTGAACACCAGAGGAAGGTACAATTTGTCGTCTTCCTTTTAATTTTCCTTCACTTAAGCTCAATTCATCGTTGACCTTATAAAATTCCTTTATGTCTTTATTCGCAGTAGCTTCAAAATTCCACCCTTGCACAATCTTTCTTTCCACTGTTTTCAACAGAGTCTTTTTCTTTCGCACAATTCCATTCCTCTCTACTCAGGGCCATTTCAACAACTTCTCCATCATCAACAATATCCAAGCAAATGTCTTCATGACTCAATGTTATAGGCATTCTTGATAAGCAGCATACAATTATGTTTTTGCTCACTTTTACATATTGTACTTCAAAATATTCTATCACAAGCCATTTTGAAATATGTGGGGTTATTCCTCCTTCGAATCCTTTTCCTCCCTTGAGGTTTATGATCTGTTGGTACTTTATAAGGTAAACCCCATAACAAAAACTAAAGTAATTGATTGCCCAACAGCAAGCCAGAGCTTACCTTTCAATAACATAATAAGTACATTCTACTCCTTGTAACCTTATTGACGCAAATCCAATAATGAACTCTTCCCTTTTCACTACTTGCATTAATACAGCACCAATCTCTTCTACACTTGCATCAGTAGTTAAATGTTTTTCTTGACACTTCGAAGGGTCCCAATGTAGGTGTCTGACTTATATTTTCCTTGTTTGATTTAAATGTTATTTTACATTCATCGTCCTACACAAATGTCACATTTTTTTTCTCATTATTTTACTTAATGGCTCTACCTCTTCTGAAAACGTTCTCACATACTTCGCACAATATTCTGCTAATCCCAGAAAATATCTTAACTCATCTTTGGTAGATGGTTCTGGTGCCATCTCTACAGCCTTTCCAATACTCTTCTTTGGTCATATACCATTGGCTGATATTTCATGTCCTCAATAATTTACAATTTCTTTCCTTAACTGGCATTTCTCTTTTTTTTATTGTTAAGCCATACTTTTCCAGACACATCATCACTTCCTGAAATACCTTATCATACTCATTAAAAAAATTCTGATGAATAAAATGTCGTCCTGAAATCACAATACCTGTCTTATATCTCCTAAAGTATTTGTCATCACCCTTTGAAACACCACAGAGGCAAAGTCAATCCGAACAGCATTCATTTATATCGGAAAGCTCCTAAGGGTGTTGCAAATGAGGTCAGATTCTTCGATTCCTATCATAGGCATTAGACATATCTAATGTGCTAAAAACTGGCAGCCTTCCCATAGTAGATAACATATCAGATATATTGGGAAGAGGATTCTCTGTCTACCCAAATATTAGTATTTAAGTCACACAAATCTATACATAAACACATTTTTCCTCCTTCTTTAGTGCTATAACTATTGGCACCAACCATTCTGACGCTTCAATAGACTCAATAATTTCCTGTTTGAAGAGACTTTCCGGCTCACAATGCAATGATTCATTCATAGATTTTGAATATTTCTCACATTATGAGCTACAGCTTTAGCCTGCTTATTCAGAATTATATTATGTGAAAATCCTCTTGGTAATCCCAATTCCTTACTAAACACTTTAGGATATATTTTTTCTACCTCATCACACCATTCATTTATGTCCTCAACATTAGTTCTTTCAGTTATGATTACTTGTTCTTCAGCATTAGGATTTATAATAATGTTCAGATCTTTTTGATGCTTCCATCCCAACAAATCTGATCCATAGTTGGTAATATATACTCTTCCTTTTACTGCTACATTTTTCAATCTTATTGTCATCCAGCTCATCCCAAGTATCTCTATTCTTTTAACCTACATATCCTACCGCCCTGATGTTAGGATCACTCAACAGTGGACCTCCACCCACCGACTTCTTTTCTTTATATGTTTTGCTAAAAATAAGCATATACAATCTTCCCGAATCTGCTAATACTCCAATGTTTTTGTCATTAAAATATATATCACAATGAGGCTTATCTAACTTATCTGCACTTTCCATTTTCACACATGGTGTACTCACTACCTCTTCATTTTTTTCACTGGTATTTATAATCTCCTCTGCATCTATTGTTACTACAATTTCTTGCACATTCTTACACTCATCACCAACATCCTGAATCTTTTTCTTTTCTTGTATTTTTCTTTTACAAACTTTTGCAAAGTGTCCTCTTTTTCCAGAGTTTTTGCATATAGAAGCACAATTTAAACTTGAAGCAATGTGCCCTGTTGCACCGCACCTAGAAAATTTTGGCCCTCATTATGACATTGGCAGTAAATCCCACTTACCTCCATGCTGACTGCCGCCAACCTACCGTCGCCGTGGCTGATATCCGTTCACCATATTATGACACACACACACCAATCCGTCACCATTCAGTCACAAACACAATTCCGCCAACCCAAAGGTCAGTGATAAACTGGTGGTATCAGAACCCACACCGTTACACCAACATAACAACACCCATCACATTATGACCCACGAATCACCACGGCGGACATTCAATGGCTGTAAACCATTGGCGGTACATACCGCAGTGCTCAAAATACACATGCACAAACAAAACAACACCACATTGGACAATTTAAATAACACACATCTGACACACATACACACACCACACCCACACCACTATAAAACACCCAACCCTTTACGAACACAAACAAAAGTCAAGAGACAGACACCAAGACCAAGCCCACAGACAAAACCAGAGTCACACACCACTTACACCTATACACCACCCACGTGCCCCACATCACACACCCCAACACATTACCCAACACACCCTCACCTTCATACCTCACACAACAACCATGGCATCACAAAGACACCCCCGAATCACAGAGGAGGAGCTAAGGGTTATGGTGGAGGAAATCATCAGGGTAGAGCCACAGCTATTTGGAGCACAGGTGCAGCAGAAATCCATTGCAAGGAAGATGGAGCTATGACGGAGAATTGTGGACAGGGTCAATGCCTTGGGACAGCACCCCAGAACTAGGGATGACATCAGGAAGAGTTGGAACGACCTACGGGGGAAGGTACGTTCCAATGCAGCAAGACACCAACTCGCTGTACAGAGGACTGGCGGTGGACCCCCACCTCCTCCCCCACAACTAACACCATGGGAGGAGCAAGTCTTGGCAATCATGCATCCTGAGGGACGGAGTAGGAGGAGGACTGGACTCTGGTAAGTCAACTTTCAACAATCATCACCCCCCTACCTGCATGCCATCATATACTCCCACCCTCACCCTCACTCCCATCACTCCACCACCTCCCACACACCCCACCATCACATCCCACTCATCCTAATGCCAAGCCCTACATGCTATACTAATGCATGGACATCACTTACAGCCCCGCATGGATACCTATCACTAAAGCATGCACACTAGAGAGAAACATCTATCCCCCCATTTACCAACTTAAACAAGTGAAAGCTGCCAGGGCAAATACAAACAAAGAGGGGAAGCCACAGATGCACAATATGTCAGACACAGAAACAATAACACATTATTTACATCCCCACAGGTACCCCAGCCAATGTCACCGGAGAGGAGGTGCCAGCAATATCCGGTCCCCCACAGTGGCCCACAGTGATGACAGCAACTCTGATCTTCTGGATCTGGATGACCAACCTGGCCCATCAGGGATCTCTGGACAGCCGGTTACCCAGGCCCACTCACACACCACCAAAGAGCCTCCCCCATCAGGAAACACCACCACAGCACCCACTCCTCTGTCCCCAGGACATGTCAATCAGCAGTTTGTCCACCTCTACAGGGACCCCAGGCCACACCTCATACCCAAGTCAATCAGGGACCTGGGGTCAGTGGTAGTGGGCACACCGTTCAGGGGACAGAGGCACAGGACAACAGGGACACTGGGAGGACTGCTGTGCGCCAGGGGGAGGACAGGCCCAGGGAACCGACTCGGCAGGAGGCACTCTCTGAGATCCTAGGAGCCTACCAACATTCCCCGAACACGATGGGCCAGATCCTGGACAATGTGCAGGAGAACAGGTGGCTGCAGGAGGGACAGTACCAGGGGATCAGGGAAGACTTGCAGGCCATCAACAAAACCCTGGTCTCCATAGCAGGGGTGCCTGCAGACATGGCCAATATTATGAGGAAGGCAGTCACACAACAACCGGCCCCTGCCACTAGCCAGTCATCTGAACAGCCATCCACCTCCGCTGCTGCTAGTGGCCAGAAGGTCCCGCCACATGACCAACAGGCCACCAGCACCCCTCCCCCTGCAGAAGGTGAACCACCCCGCAAACGTTCCCTGCGAACCAGACAGAAAACAGAGCCACTAGCCAAAGCCCCCGCCAGGAAATGAGACTCTCCTGATTGTCACCCTTGTGTCCCACCCTGTCCACCTTGAACTGCCATTGCTCCACTTCCTATGTCCCCTTGGACAATGCACCTGTGCTACTAACAGACTGGAACAATACCGTGGACTTTCCTCCATCATCACCCCAGCCCATTGCACTTGCCCCTCTATATTTTAGCACTTCAATAAACACCCTTGGAAAAAAAGAAGTTTGCAGTATGTCATGTTTTTCAATTATGTATTCATTGAAACAGGTGCAAACATTGCAATTCAACTGTACAGAAAATGAGCATAGATTAATGACCTGTAGCTGGCTGCAGTGATCACACCAGGAGTGTATGTGAGGTCACCAACATCTGCCAAAAGGCTTGCGAGAGGGAAAAGTAAGTGGGCAAAGAAGTGGGAAATATCAGAATGCCAGTGCCACAGAAATGCAAACAAATGTCATTGAAATGTGAACTAACACTGTCCTACCTGTGTGTCATTAGAAGTATTGTCTGTTGACTGATGTTCTGTTGTCCTCATCCTCATCCTCTGCCTCCTCATCCTCACTGTCCACAGGGTCCACTGCTGCCACACGGGCATCTCCAGCCTCCACCTCCTGCAGAAAAGGCACATGGCGTCTCAGGGCAAGGTTTTACAACATGCAGCATCCCACTATTACCTGGCAGACCTTCTTGGGTGAGTAGCACAGGGATCCACCTGTCAGATGGAGCACCTGAACCTGGCCTTCAGGAGGCCAAAGGTCCTTTCTATTATCCTTCTGGTTCCCCCATGTGCCTCATTATAACATTCTTCTGCCCTTGTCCTGGCATTCCTCACAGGGGTCAGCACCCATGAGAGGTTGGGGTAACCAGAGTCACCTGCAATATTGAGGGACAACATTTAGCCACACACTATCTTATATGGCCCACACCATACCCTTACACCAACATAAACTGGATAGGGACCAGGGCTCACCTATTAGTCACACCCTGTGCCTCTGTAGTTGGGACATCACATTTGGGATGCTGCTATTCCTCAGGACAAAGGCATTATGCACCGACCCAGGATACTTAGCACTGACGTGGGAGATGTACTGGTCCGCCAAGCACACCAGCTGCACAGTCATAGAGTGGAAACTCTTATGATTTCTGAATACCTGTTCATTTTGACTAGGGGGGGAATGCAATATGTGTTCCATCAATTGCCCCAATTATGTTGGGGATATGTCCCACTGCATAGAACTCGGCCTTCACTATGGCCAAATCTTCAACCTGGGGGAAAACAGTGTTGCTGCACATTTGTTTAATCAGGGCAGACAACACTCTGGTCAACACTATTGAGAACATTGGGTGTGACATTCCTGCTGCCAAGCCCACTGTCACTTAGAAAGAACAAGTTGCCAGGAAATGAACCACTGATAGAACTTGCAAAAGAGAGGGGATCCCAGTGGGGTGACGGATAGCAGATGTCAGGGCAGGCTTCAATTGGGCACACAGCTCTGTGATTGTGGACCTGTCAAGTCTATAGGTGAGGATGATGTGCTTGTCCTCCATTGTTGCCAAGTCCACCAGGGGTCTGTACACAGCGGTATGTCTCCATCTCCTATTCATCCGCAGCGGTGGCAATCTATGTGGCAAAAGGGTGAGGAGCCGGTCACAAACTGAACAGTGGGCTACAACAGAAATTTGCATGCTGTTAACTTGTAATGGGTAAGTGTGATTTGTATATAATGTCCACATTTCATCAGTGACGCAGCAAATATCCAGGGCCTGCACCCCCCCCCCCCTTGAAATGGCATCTGCCTGTCCTGTGTGGAGGGACAGGTGGAAGTGAAGTAATTCCGCTGGCGTTGTGCGCCGTTGCGGGAGGCGGTCGGGAACTGCTGTGAAACTCCTCATTGGCTAACATTGGGCCCTATGGGGTACAGTGGCCAATGGTGATCTACGCTGGCGGTGACGGTATGCACCGCCGTGGACATGACCGCCATTTTCTATCATATTCCTCACTTGCTACCTGATCATCCACAGGAGAGGACCTACACTGCATGTGCTGCTGTGACCTGTGTGTGGAACCTACCATGGCCCGTGTGACTGGGGAAAGGGCCCCTGCCTTCACTTTGGTTGAGTTGGAGAGACTGTTGGATGGGGACCTCCAGACCAACAGGTGAGTACACTGTGGGCACAATGCATGTGGCATGAATGCATGGAGTTGTGTGTGAAGGCCTCGGGTAAGGTGGGGTGCGTGGATGTCCTCTTGGCAGCGTATTGGTTGTGTGCCGGGCCATGTGTGTGTAAATGGTGATGTGAAGGGGTATGGTGGGCCATAAGTGTAACAGGCAGGACTGTTTGACTAATACTATTTTCTTGTGTGCATTTCCTCTGCAGGTCAGCGCCCATCAAAAGAAGGTTATATGGCGTTCCATCACCAAGGATATGCGGACCCTGGGGGTCTATGGCAGGCAGAGCACCCACTGTCACAAACGTTGGGAGGACCAGAGATGCTTGGCACGGAATACCGTGGAGGCCCAGCTGAGGATGGCTTCCCAACGAGGAAGGGGTGCCCATCGAACCCTGACACCCCTGATGGCCCGCATACTGGCAGTGGCCTATCCTGAGCTGGATGGGCACTTGAGGGCATCACAGCAGCCACAAGGGGGTGAGTACAGTGCCCATCATTACAACTTACGCATGGTGTCAGCAGGTGCCCCTAGGCCAGGCCTGATATTGCAGCGTAGGTCCCCTGGTGACTAGGGTTCTGAGGGGATAATCCCGCTACCTAGCTGGTAAGCATCCACTACTGGTCAGGGCTACATGGGTGCCAGGTGTGCTGCATTTGGCGGTATGTGCCCCTCCCCATGCCTTGGATGCTAACTTTATCTCTGGTAGTGCTATGGCATATTGCGTAGGCCTGTTTCCTGTGTGTGAGGGTCCTGTGTATGCCAACGGTGGTGTTGGTGCAGCCACTGACCAAGTGTATCCTTTTTTTTTCTCTTCCCCCCCTTTTTGATTTGTCATCCTGTCCTTATGTGCATAAGCATCATCTGGTGGAGGCGCAGAGGCACCAGCGACGAAGGGAGCTGCATCACACAGGACCCAGAAGGCAGAGTCCCCAGATGGTGAGGGTACCCGTGGGACAGAGGGCGAGGGGAGCACCACAGCGGAGACTGGAGGGGACAGTTCTGACACAAATACCTCCTCCGATGGAAGCTCCCTGGTGGTGGCGGACATCTCTGTGGCCACTCCAGCTACAAGTACAGCCGCTACCCCGGTACCAGCACCGCCCTCCCAGCAGCCCCTCATCGAGTTGCCCATGCCCGCTCACCCAGGGGGGTGGGCATCTCCTTCGTCCCAGGCACCTCAGGCCCTGCCCCATTGAGCCCTGCTGCCGTGAGTGAGGATGCTATTGACCTCCTGACATCCATCTCTGTAGGGCAGTCAACCATTGTGAATGCCATCCAGGGGCTGGCAGCCCAGATGCAACAGACTAATGCATTCCTGGAGGGCATTCACACTGGATTGGCGGCTCAACAGAGATCGATCCAGGCTCTAGCCTCCTCTCTGATGGCAGCCATTGTCCCTATTTCTTACCTCCCCTTCCAACTTCCACTTCCCAGTCCCATTCTTCTCAACCCCAATCCATCCCAAGCACACAGGCAGACGAGCATGCACACAAGACAACACACAAGAGTGGTACAGGCAAACACAAGCACCACACTTCATCCCACAGGCACTCACACAAACACCATCCAGATGCTGACATACCAACAGCCACTATTTCCACTGTTTCCCCCTCCGCCTCCTTCTCCACCTCCCTCCCAGTTCCATCCACACTCACACCTGTATGCACTACATCCTCATCCACTAACAGCATCATCACTATACCAAGCAGAACACACACCTCACTGGCAGACACCTCCACAATAGCCATGCACACGTCCCCTGTGTCCTTTCCCACTGTGTCTGTCCCCCACTCCTAAGGTACACAAAGGCAAGCACTCAGACACCCAACAGCCATCCACCTCACAACAGCATCCAGCCCATGCAGCTGTACCCAAAATTAACAGACAGACAGCTCCAACAACCACTTCCTCTTCCTCCACTCCCAAACCTTCTCCCTCTTCCCGCCCTTGCTGTCCCTAAAAAAAACTGTTCCTATCCACCAATGACCTCTTTCCTACCCCTTGCCCCCATCCTGCACATCGGGCCAGGGTGCAAAGAATCCAGTCAAGCACCTCAGCCACCCAGTCCATGGGCCCAGTCGTCACAACACCCACTCATGGTGGAAAACGAGCCAGAGCACATGTCCTGAGGGTGAAGGAGCCTGCACAAGGCAACCTCAAGGGAAAGCAGCCTGCCCAAGCTGCTGTCAAGAAGGGAAAGGAGCCTGCCCAAGCTGCTGTCAAGAAGGGAAAGCAGCCTGCTAAAGCTGCTGCCAGGAAGGGAAAGGGGCCTGCACCAGCAAGCAGGAAGAGCAAGGGGCCTTGGGCAGGAACTGTGATGGAGCTCCCACCACCAACCATGGTTGTGAAGCTGTCCAAGGTTGCAGGGGAAGGACAGGAGCCTCCCCCCACCAGGAGCACCACCACCACCACCTCCAGTGAGCAGCCGTCCGAGGTTGCAAGGGATGGGCAGGAGCCTTCCCCCACCAGCAGCACCACCACCTCCTCCAGTGAGCAGCTGTCCGAGGTTGCAGGGGATGGGCCGGAGCCTCCCCCCCCACCAGCAGCACCACCACCACCTCCAGTGAGCTGCCGTCACCGCCAGCAGAAGGTATGTAATCCTGCCTCCATGGGCTGCTGTGCAGCCTGCCCCCTGCAAATCCAGTGGGTATGACACCCACCTGAGAGACTGTGACCTTGCACTCCCCAGGATCAAGCGCACAGGGCACAATGCCCCCTCCAGAACCAGTGGGTAAGACACCCACCTACCTCAGACTTCCCAGAATCAAGAGCACAGGGCACAATGCCCCATCTAGAACCAGTGGGTAAGACACCCACCTACCCCGACTCCACAGGATCAAGAGCACAGAGCACGATGCCCCCTCCAGAACCAGTGGGTAAGACACCCACCTACCCCAAACTCCACAGGATCAAGAGCACAGGGCATGATGCCCCCTCCAGAGCCAGTGGGTAAGACACCCACCTGAGAGACTGTGGCCTATCACTCCCCAGGACCAAGCTCAGGGCATGTTGCCCCCTCCAGAGCAAGTGGGCAAGTCGCCCACCTGAGAGACTGTGACCTTGCACTCCCCAGGACCAAGCACAGGGTGTGTTGCCCCCTCCAGAGCAAGTGGGCAAGTCACCCACCTACCCCGACTTCACAGGATCAAGAGCACAGAGCACGATGCCCCCTCCAGAACCAGTGGGTAAGACACCCACCTACCCCAAACTCCACAGGATCAAGAGCACAGGGCATGATGCCCCCTCCAGAGCCAGAGGGTAAGACACCCACCTGAGAGACTGTGGCCCATCACTCCCCAGGACCAAGCACAGGGCATGTTGCCCCCTCCAGAGCAAGTGGGCAACTCGCCCACCTGAGAGACTGTGGCCTTGCACTCCCCAGGACCAAGCACAGGGCATGTTGCCCCCTCCAGAACCAGTGGTGTTGTTCCATCTCCCGGCTGAGGTGCCCCCGTCCCCCTGAGGTGCCTGCCTATTTACCAACAGATGCCCCTGCAGTGTTCTCTCCGTGTTGAGGCAGGTGCCATGTTTGGCCTTGGACATTGGCCTGTGGCCATGTGGACTCTGTACATTGTGGACTGGGATGTGTCCCTTTTTGTGTACATATGTATATATCTCTTTCCTTGCCTCACTTATTTATCTTGATATGTTTCTCTCATTGCATTCACTTTCTCAAAATTGTTTTGTCCTTGCATTATTCATCCGAGGTACGGGGTACAAATGTTTTGGTAATGCAGCTGAATGTGTGTATGGTGTTGGGGGTGTGTGTGTGTGGTGTGTGCGTGTGTCACACTTTCATTTTCCTCCGTCCCTCCCTTGTGTGCTAGGCGTCTGTACTCACCGTCACCGTCTTCGCCGGCGATGGTATTCGTGGTGGAGCAGCACATAGAAAATCATGGGGAAAACATACAGCTCAGGCTCCATGGTAGTGTGGTTGTTCCTTGTGTCTCCAGTGGTGAGTCCTTTCACTTCTGTGCAGTGTTTCCGTCAGGCTTTTGATGTCGTTGGTACCGCCCCAGAAAAGGTGGCAGAATTGTGTGTCTTAATATGGTGGGCAGAACATTGACTTCCGCCTGGCTGTAGGCGGCTACCGCTGGGAAGGCAGTTGTTTCCGCCATGGCGGTCGGTGTGGTACATTGGCTGTCTATCGGAGATAACACCGCCATGGTCATAATTTGGCGGTAATTACCACCGGCCTGTTGGTGGTATTACTGCCACTTTAACACCAACCACCAGGGTTGTAATGAGGGCCTTTATCTCTGTAGAAGGCACAGTTTTTTGTTTGTTTTTTGTTTTTGACAGTTCAATTCTTGTTTATTTTTCTTTCTTCTTCTTTCCTCCACCTTCCACAAATTCTACTGCCTCCTTTTTGCCACTCACTGTACCCTCTATTTCCTTTAACCACATGTCTCTGTGTTTTCCATACTTTTCGCTATTTGAATGGTTTCCTCCAATGTGTGTTATTTTATTAATTCTCTTATTATTAGTGCACTGCACTATCTGAACTCTTATAAGTGAATTATTCAACTGTTCGAATCTGTAGGTAAAAGACAGACCCCTCAAAGTTGCCACGTAAGATGTTATATCTTCATCAACCTTTTGTACCTTTGAGAAATACTCAAGCACTAAGTTTGTTTTAGGTGTAAAATATAAATCTAACATCTTTATAGTTATCTCACACACATTGTGGGCTGGCCATCCCCATCTCAAGTGAAATATCAGGTAAATCTTCTTATATCCTTCTCCCTTCCACCCCCAAGTGATGAAGTAAAATAGCTTGTCGATTAGGGATTCGAGATTTGCATCCTTGATGCAAGCATGTCATAGGAGAGCCACATCTCACATGCCACACTTGCTCAGCATGTCTTTTTCAACAGAACACACGAGGCACATGTTGGGATGTGCCATGCTCGCTTGGTTGCATGAACAAAAGTGCAAGGAGGATTCTTGCCTTCACTTGCTTCTTAGCTTCACTCTTCAATTATCATAGGGCATACTGTGCACAACTGCAACTCTTGAAAACACTCTTTGTGTCAAACTTAGCCTTTCCAGGGGTGGAGGTGTGTTCTACCTGTCCCCTGCACAGGATCCAATCCTCATCAATATGTTAGAAAACACAAGTCCAGTATTTTATTGTAATTCCTTTACATCTTTATACTGTGACACCTTCAGCGATCAGCAGAGGTCTCTTCCACCTCCAAGTAACTGACTCCTCTCCAACTTACCTTTCACATTCTAGGGATGCCAATAGAATGCTTTAGGTACCTAGGTAACTTCTATCGTTTATATCTCCACAATTGCCCATGCTTTCACTTACACTGAAACCAGTGTATACCTTCAAGTATATGTAGATGTTTGGGCTTTATATACAAAGCAATGCCTCTCTGTAAAAAGGTAGAAATTGTGGGGAGGATTATAGAGAAGAAAAATGTGGGAAGAGATGAAAGAAGTAAAATGAGAATCAACGGTGGTTACATGTGAATGAGGTGTTTCTTGATGAAGGGAACCTTTGGTTCCTTCCAAAATATTAGGACTTAGGGAGCTGACAAGATCGGGATTGGAACTGAGTTCTACTCAACCTCTCAAACATAAATGGCTATAATGTTTTATAGTCACTCTACCTCAGTGTCGCAGTTCCCTGCATGGTTTGATCCTGCTTTTATCTGTTGTTTGATTTTATTATGTTTTTAACCTAATGCCATCCCACTCTTGCATTCTGAGGATCAAAGAAAAATCCCTTGCCTCTTGGACACTTCTGCCTTTTCATCCAAGCTGCCTTGGCTTCTATGAAATTAGCAGATCCCATCTTTACAAACAGAATAAGTATTATTGATTTGCAGACATGACCTGGGTGTTGCTTGAACTATCAGGAAGTCATTTGTGCTGAGAAACCTTTGGAGGATGGTAGTTGCTCACCTCCCTAACTAGATGATGAGGTGTGAATGCAAATCATTATCTCCAATTCACAGAAGCCTATACCACTGTAAAGAGGTTAGACCCTTTACTCATACTGGCTAAATATCAAGGCAGGTAATGTAATAACTTACAAAAGTTCTCTTAGCAGTATAGAAAATAAAATTCCAATGTTTCTGTTGATTGTGTTATACTTCACCTACTTGCTGTGAAAATGACATTTTTTTAACACATTTTAGCAAAAATATCATTTAGAAAAACCTGTTGTACAGAACAATTACAGATGACAGCACATACTTGCTCCAACCATCTCTTCTTAGCCCTTTCATGTTTTTGAACATGTAAGAAAACATCTTTGTTTTCACTTTTAGCACTCCAAAGTATTACATATGGCAATTTAATTGAAAAATACCTTTGATGTTTTTTTAAGACAGCAGTCAGAATCCAGATTCTTTGAATATATGACACCGTGTTGTAGGCTTACTAACTAAATGTGACCTTTGTACAGCTTGCACCTTTTTTGTACATATTAAAATTGGCATATCAATGGGTCAAATATGTTTTTCCTTTTCAGAAAATTAAACTTTCAGTGGGGGTTGTTTAGCATGACCCAAATGAAAGTGTTGCAGATACCCAGATATCCAGAGTCCATAGTCAAAACAATTTAGGCAAGCATGGTGAAAAGATGGATTTTCTACAATATAGCTCTGGCACATGTACTCTATAATATGAGGTGGACAACAGAGATATAACTGGTACATGCGTTTTTAATTTAAAATGTTACTTAGGTATGCACCTAACAATGCATTACTGTAATTTTGTTGTTCCTCATGTAATCTTTGTGAGCCAAACCATAAGGTGAACAAGTGGGTAAACAAGGAAGACGGGAAGGAGACCAAAGGGAAAAACAAATATTGAATCCTGAGAAGAAAACAAGCTAAGAAATGAGAAAAAAAAGAATAATGAGTATGACCAACAAAGGTATGAATATAGTCTAGGCCATAAATCCATGAAGGAATCCATCAGAGTGAGTCAGGGAGAAACAAACCAGATAAACTCAAATAAAACCAACATAGACACCAACATGAAGAGAACAATATATCTTAAGCTGATAAGCTTTAACAAGACTGGCAGAGTGAATATAAGTGGTAAGAAAATTGACCAAAAAATAGAAATACATGCAAATAGTAAGCACTGAGCAAACAAGTAGTCTTCAGACATCAGATTAAGACTAGTGAATACAGTGAATACTAGGAAAACTAAGAATAAGGCCAAGAGAAGGATTAGGAGAGCCAGGAAGAAATGTGAATGAGAAATATGACCAAAAGAAGGTGAACTGGAGTCAGGCAATAAGACCATGGATTGTGGCAGCCATGGGAGTAATAAGAATAGGAATATGTCTAATAGATAAGGAAATAAACCAAAAGATGAGACCTAGGAATAAGAGGAATGGAAGCAGTAATTAAGACAACATACAACATCCAAGATGGAGATTTACAGAAAGAGGGCTAGGGTTTTCAGAAATGGACCATGAATGGAACATGAAGAGTGAGGAAAGAAGATATGAAAAGAGTACAAAGAAATATGATTACCAAAAAGGAAAACACTCAGCAACGAATTAGCCATTGAACCCCAGACTAAGACCAAAGTAAACACATACTTAGGAAAACAAGAATGAGGAGACAAGACAAGAAGGAGAAAGATGAATTAGGACTAGGATCAACAGATGAATAGAACCAGGAAAATGGCAATTTAAATGTGGAAATAGTAAGGGTTATGACGACAAAGATAATATTAACTGATGGAAAAGTGGAGCTGGAAAAAGAGTGACAGGGCCATGGATGACAACTAAAGCAGCAAAAATAAGAAGATAAATAGGTGGCACAAATGAGGCAGAGTTAGGGCAGAAGAACAATGCATAAATTGGACAGGGTAAAGCCCAACAGATGGAGTAAAAGAACTAAGAAACAAAGATGAGACATGGAAGTAAGAGCAACAGGAGCAGCAATAAAGTTAACATCTACAAAATAGAACCAGGAGCGAGAGAAAATAAAGTGACAAAAGTGAGTGCAATAAATACATTGAGTCAGAAAAATGTAGGATAACTAGGAATACAACAAACAGGCAGATAAATAGGACAACCAGAAATCAACCCAACAGATAGGGAATGGAACTAGGAAATGGGCTGCAGCACCAGAAACAAGATCACAAATTGATGTAGGAATAGATTCTGTACGCAAGAGAACAAAGAACAAAATATCACAGTATAACAATACAGAAAAAATGTTAGAACTAGGAACAATGATGGTGAACGAGCGTGGTGGTATCAAGGAGGATCAGGGCCAATAACAAGAATTAATTGAATGAGAAATAGGAACAGGAAAGCTTTGCTAACAGAGGTGGCAAGCAAGATTAAATGAAAAAGTTGTAGCTCTTATAGATGTTGGACCTGACCCTCATGCAGGGTTATCCGCAAACGTTTTGCCTGTTCCTCCTATTTCTTCTGACCTGTTTTGTTGTGTTGGCTTTATGACTCTGGGCACTTTACCACTGGTAACCAGTGCTAAAGTGCATATGCTCTCTGTCTAAAATATATCGGTGACTGGTTTCCCCATGATTGGCATATTTGATTTACTAGTAAGCCCCTAGTATAGTGCAGAGTATGTGCCCATGGCCTGTTAATCAAATGCTACTAGTGGTCTGCAGCACTGATTGTGCCACCCACATGCGTAGCTCTGCAAACATGTCAACATGTCTCAGGCCTGCCATTGTAGTGTCTGTGTGTTCAGTTTGTAACTGCCAAGTGGACCTGGCAAGTGACACAATTGCCAGGCCCAAACCTTCCCCCTTACTACATGTAAGGCACCCATGAAGTAGACCCAAGGTTGCACCAGGGGCAGGGTGCAGTGTATTTGACAGCTAGGACATGCACTGGTGTGGTTTACATGTCCTGATAGTGAAATACTGCTAAATTTGTTGTTTACTTTTGCAAGGACTATCTCTTCCATAGGGTAACATATAGATTGCCTTGAAATATATTTTAAGTGTTATTTCTCATTGGGGGCAGGCAGAGATATGGAGTTTGGGGTCTCTGAACTCACAATTTATAAGACATCTTTTGATGAAGTTGGTGTTTGAATTGTGAGTTTGAAAATGGCACTTTTAGAAAGTGTTATGAACAAGCAAAGGGGTTTGGCCTAAAACACAGTGCGGCTGGGCCAAGACTCAGGTGCTCATTATAACTTTGGCGGTCTTTTGCAATAACTGCCGTCAAAGCGGGTGCCAAAAGACTGCCAGTGTTAGTGGTCCGAAGACCTCCGTACCACGAGTCACCAATGGATTTCTGCCCAGAAGCAGTCAGAAATCCAACACCGTTGGCCTGACAGGTGGCGGGTGAGAGGTGGATCCACTGTCAGCACTGCCACGCCCACAAATTCTGCCTGCCATATTATGAGCAGTAATATGGCATGCTGGGCCTTGCACGGCGGTGCATCATCGGGAGTGGAACCGCCAACATCCACCCCCTCCCAGACGACCACCTTGACGTGGGCTGCTGTGCGGCCCAGATAGGTATGTGGACCGACCGAAGGGGGATGTGTGTGTGTGTGTGGTAGGTGCATGTGTGTGGTGTGTGTGAGCATGTATGTGTGTGTCTGAATGGGTGTGCGTGCGTGTGTGACTGTATGCGTGTGTGGAGGGTGAGTGTGTGTGCATGTATGCAGAGGGGTGTGTGTGTGTGAATGTGGAGGGGGTGCGTATGCATGTGAGCGAGTGAGGGTGAGTGTCTGTGTGCAAGTGAGTGGGGTGCGTGTCTGCTTGTGTGCGAGTGAGTGGGGGTGCATGTCTGTTTGTGTGTGGTCAAGTGGGGGTGTTTGTATATATGTGTGCGGTCAGGTGGGTGTGCTTGTATGCATGTGTGTGGTCAAGTGGGGGTATTTGTCTGCAAGTGCATGCGTAAGTCGGGGTGTGTCTGCAAGTGTGTGGACGTGTTGGGGTGTGTGTTTGCAAGTGTGGGGGTGCTTGTGGCGGCGACAAGAATGGGGATTCTTGTCGCAAGTGAGTGGGGGTGCATGTCTGTTTGTGTGTGGTCAAGTGGGGGTGTTTGTATATATGTGTGCGGTCAGGTGGGTGTGCTTGTATGCATGGGGATTCTTGTCGCGGGTGCATTACCGCCAGGGTTTAGTTGAAGGGCGACCGCCGTGAAAAGCCTGATATGGCCGGAGGTCTTTGGTATGCTGCCGGCCCGGGGGTGCTCACCCCCGGCCATGCTGGTCTGACCGTACCAGCGGGACTGGCGCAGCATTGTGGTGGTTTGGCCAAACTGCATAATTCGTAATGCGGCAGTCTAAAACTTCAGCCGCAAGTGTCTCATAATGAGGGCCTCAGTGTTTAATAGTTGACGGTGACTAAGAGATATTGAAAGTCCATCAAATAACAGGAGTGGCTTTAAAGTAAGTCAGATGGCTCTCGCTCCACGCCATACCAAGTAAAGACCCCCACAAGTTGGGATATCTTGATAGTCAGCAACTGTGCCTGTGAGTTGGCCTTGCTGAGTTTTTTACCTACACGCCTCTCGAAAGAATTGGCACTTTTGTGCAGGTGACCCTACATGGTTCAAGGAAGGTCATCTCTACTTGAAGAGCCCATGGTGGCTGGTGTTTCATTGACATCCAGGTGTTCTGTGTCCTGAGAAGAACCCCTAAGCATGGTGGGTTTGAAACGCATCAACATATTTGAGCATGTGAGAAGCGCTTTTGAAGATAAATGGGCCCTCAGGGAGAATTCAAAGAATGGTAAAAACACAATACCCCTGGTTGTGCCACACAAAAGACAATTAGTGCATGTCGCTTCTACTATGTGTTCTTGGGTTTTGAGCTGTAAATAATTATTTAGATTCCAGTTCCGCTCTCTTTTGTGTGTGTGTTGTGATTTGGCCCAGAACCTTGGTCCTCTCTTGTCTTTCTCGATCTTAGTAGTAATGTATGTTGTCTTCCAGAATTTTGTGTTTGTTTTAAAAAATGTGTAATGTTGTGCCAACTTATTCATGTATGGATTGTTTAATGTTTGGGCTTTGTGTATTTGACAGACATTGTAAACATTGCAAATAAGTGTGTAATAAATGCATATGAAAAGGTTGAAGTAGGAGTGGTAATTAGTTTGGGCCCTCCATCAGTTATGAATAATTCATTACAATTGTCTAGCCACAACAGCACTGGCTCTTCTTTTATTTATTCCACTTCTAGAAAGTGGGCATTTTCCTGCTTAACCATTCTGTGGCTCTGCCTGTCTGCTGAATACACTTCTGGGTTAGGATTGCAGTTGGCAGTTTTGCATTCACTCTAGACAGCCACACAAAGTAGCTGAGGTGTGCCCTGCATATCCTAATAGCCCATCACCAGGCTGATAGGTCTTCCTGAGCTAGTGTGGTGGGAGGAGCTGACACTTGCACCTGAATAGGGTGGTGCATGTTCCTCACACAAAGCAGTCTCCAACCCCCTGCCTTTTGCTTTATTGTGCTGGCTTGCTGCTTGCTACTTCTGTCCTGGGAGTGAAAGGATTGGACATGGCTTTCTGCATCCTGCATCCAAGGGTTCTCCAAGGGCATGGACTGGGGTTGCCTCCTGTAATGAATTCCCAGGGACATCAAAGACTTTACCTGCCAGCGCCTGGGCTCTCTTGCTGAGAGTCTTGACTTGCCAAATGTTGCCAAATCCAGTTCAGGGGGCCTTGGGAGTCAGTTCTGAAGCAACAAGGAAGAAACTAGTGCATCGACATCCCGGATGACTTCGGAACTCATGTCGTTTTTTGACTGCGCACCGTTGCCTGCACCGGAGCCGTGGTACCTGCTGAGTGCAATGACTGTGACCTACAACGCAGGCCCAATGCCACCATGGCACCTCTGAAGTTCCGCCACAGCGTGAGTCCAAAGTGCCGTGTCACCGACGTCTATGGAACTGACTCTGAATGCCGCAATACCTGTGGCCCCATGGTGTTATAGTGACACCGCAAAGTCAACGCCTCACATCTTGACCTGCTGGATTCATCACCTTGCCTTGTGGTAAGGAACTGACACCTTGCTTCCAATACCACTTCAACGCCTCTGTAACCATGAGGAACCAATGCCTCACCTCCCCTGCCTAGCAGTAACATTCCAAATCCTCACCTTCCAGGTGACAGTAAGGAACTGATGCAGCACAAGCTCCATCAACGTCTCACTTCCCTGACTCCATGCAACGTCTTTGTTTCCTCATCATTTTCCAAGGGACTGTAACCGGGGTCTATACGACTCTGTGACTGACCTGGCTCCTTCGCAGGTGGGGCCTGGACGGTGTGAAGCGACTCAATCAAGTTGTTTTAATAGCCCGAGTTGGAGCTATTGTGTTTCCAAGTGCTATACTACATTTAATCTTTGAAAATTGGTATCTTTACTTGTGTATGTTGAATTTCTGTTGTTTTGGTCTTTTTTTACTCAGATAAATAGTGGATATTTTCCTAAACTTGTGTGGAGTACTTTTGTGGTGTTTTCACTGTGTTACTGTGTGTGTGTACAAATACACAGTGCCTCTGAGATAACCCTAACTACTTGAGCAGAGCTACCACGGGGGTGAGCAGGAGTTATCTTAGTTGTGTGACTCTCTTGCCCTGATAAGAGTGACGGTCCCCACTTGGACACAGTGCAAACTACTACCATCTAGAGAACCAATTTCTAACAATATACAAAAGACAAATGTTGATTCATAAGGACACGAATTAGTTATTGATGGTGAGTAATTAGCAGTGCACTGCTCTTTATTGACAAGGGCCTCCCATTCCTGAATCCAGACAGAGCAAAAATAGGCATTCAAACAGTGCTGTATGGGCATTCACCAATTGAAGAAAAAGTAGGAATGTGTTAAATTCTAATTACGTCGGAGTGATTGGAGTAATTTTGCATTACTCCTGTGAAAGGAAATCACAGAAAATTATGTGATTACACCTGCTCACATAATTTAGAGTAATTTGGGGCAAAATGCCTACCACAAGAGCACAGGAACAGAGCACAAGAGGCTGCTGCTTTTCAGGTTTTGTTGAATTTTGTGTTATTTTCTTAATGCAAAATGCAAAATGCATCATCTGGTCCTTTTTGGATATGAAGATACATTTTGCACTAAGGAGATAGCTCTGAATGGAGGGTTACGTTCCTCACACAATTGTCTGTAAACTTGCATGATTCTGTTGTAATTTCACCTAATTATGCCCGTTGTTAGTAAACATCTTTACAAGCCCATCTGTCAACCCAACTTCTTGGAAGACCTCTGTGCGACCAGGGGGACAAAATGACAGGGCAAATATTCTTATTCCCATTGGTGTTGTGTGACCTAATATACTATTTTGTTCCAGTTGAATAACCAAGTTATCGCCTTCATAGATTTGACTCTCCAAGGGTAGGGAGAGCAACAAGTCAACGCACTGCCTACTTTTCAAGTTACTTAGTCATACATTTTATCGTTTAAGGCTTAGGTTAATTGAGCTATAAAAACAAGTACATTACTATCTTGAGGAATGCAAACTATGAGTATTCTTTGCCCAGTAAGTCTCTGTTTATGGATTTGTCAAGCAAATAATTATTTTCCCTTGTATGTACATAGGTCAAATGTCTTTTGAAGTTTTCTACAAATGCTTCTTAGGTCATTTCACTTTTAGAACCCCCCTCTACTTTATTAATTCCATTTAAAGCACTGTAGTAGTGAGGACATAGCAAATATGTGGTTTAATTGAGGGTATACTAATAGATGAGATTCAAATATTATATGGAACCCACTGCTTCACTGACCAAACAAATAGGCAGTTTGTGTAAACACGATCATGTGAGGAGGAATATTACCAATCATGAGTTCCAAGGTTCACACAGTATTTCTTCTTTCTTTATTTCTGTTTTACATCTTACATATATTATGCACCTGCGATGCAGACTTTCAGCAACTCTGCTGTTAGATCCTTGCTGTAGGAAATTACCATCTTTTGCGAGGCGTGCCCACAGATTTTTACCTTAACTGTTTTAGCTGGCTGTAGAACCTTGTCCACTTTACTCCAGCCTGTGTTCCATCTTCCAACATAATGACATTGGTATTCCCTTAATTGGCATATTTAATTTACCTACAGGTCCCTAGTATATTGTGCAGAGTGTACCCACAGCTTTCAAGTTAAATGTCACTAGGGGACTGCAGCACTTATTATGCCACCCACTAAAGCAACATGCAAACATGACTGCAGGCCTATCATTGTTTTAAACTTCAAATCCAACCTGTTAAAATAACCCCTTCTGAGGGGCCTAAACTTTCCTTTTATATATTAATGTCAGCCCTAAGTAGGCCTTAATGCCCATAAGGCAGGGTGCAAGGTATTTAAAAGTAGGACATGTAAAAGTTGAAAGTTAAACATTTCCTTACTGTGAAAAAGCCCCAAGAACTACTTACATTGCATAGAGGCTGACTGTTGCATAGGAAAACAATAGGTGTCATTGTTACATTTAAGAAAGCTAATTTCATTTAGGAAACAGCTAAAAATATAATTCAAAGACTCTCTCTAATAGATATTTAAAAGCAAATGTAATGGTAATTAAATTTTCAATAGCTATTAAGCGAAGGTACGTCCCTGCCTCAAGCCTCTTGAGGTCCATCTACATGAGCTCCAATTGTCACCTGGCTGCTGACTACCCCCCTTGATGAGGTATGAAAACGGTTCCCAAAGCAGGACTAAGGCTTTGGGTGTGGGGATGTGTATCTGTTTTTCTGGCAGGATGACCATTTGATCTATTCTCAGGAACCTGATTAAATCTTCAAAGAGGCCTATCCTGTCACAGGCAAGAGTAGGGCCCTTCTTTGGTCCACCAATCAGGCAGACACCAATCCCAGTGGGATTGGAGCTGCCACAGTCCTGGTTTGGAGTGACCACAGAGGAGGGGTTACTTGTTTTCCTGGCCACACCTTTGGGGTGGATGCACAGGCTCTGGGAAGAAAGATTTTGCCATCTTGGATTTAGGAATAGAGGGGCATTGTTGGATTGTTTGCAGTAGGGAGCAAAGGAAGTGCTGCAATGGTAGGTATAGTGATCCCTAGGAACATTTGCCTTACTGGTTATAGGTTAGGGAGGGGCCAGTACTCATTACCTACAGGCTGGTGCTAGTCCAAACTGTGGTACCCATGTTATCCTCCTTAGAACATTAGTGGACCTGTAGAAGATCTGAAAATCAGGAAAGAGCTGTCTGAGACTTGATAAGAGCCTAGAAGACTGGATCTGCTGTTCCTCTTGTACCCAGGGCATTGAAAGGGGCTCCAAGGGTCATAGGGCTGACCTTCTGTTCAAGCAATAGGGGTACAACAAGGTATGAGGCCTTTCCATCATGTGCTCGGCTGACCCGTTCCAACTGGACGTGCCCTTGATCATGCTGCTTGTCTCTGTTTAACCCCCCCAAATGCTGTCCCCATGGCCCTGGGACCTTTGACTGTGTCAAAGTGTACTCCAACGATCACTCCCTGAAATCTGGAGCTTAGAAACTTTTTGTTAGGAGTTTACCATCCGGTCACTAGGTGGAACTCACAAAGGCCATCTGGAACCCTGCCTTTATTTCTGATTATGATGTTATACACTTCTATTTGTTGCATTGCCAGATACACTTCATATTCCATCCCAGATTACCACACTACCGTTCTGAATCATCATGGTCCCTGTAGTCCTTTCTGGCTCCAAACTCTGCCTCGATCATGCCTTGGTTGTGGTATTCTATTATCTACCTTGATTCCTTTTTCCCACAAACTTTCTGACCTCTGTACATTTGCATTTTTGACTTTTTACTCCCTTGGCTTCGACCTATACTCCATTCCTGGCTTTCCTGTGTCCTGTCTCATGTCTGCTAATTTCCCTGGCCCTTTCCTTTCCAAGTCCCAGTTCTGCTTTCCCTTCATTTATAGTTCTTTGGTATTCGCACCTGTCAGTTGCTTGCACCTGGCACTCTCCATGCACCTGTGCTCCTCCCCTGAGGCTCCAGCTACTTCAGCCCTTTGAATGTAGAATGCAGTGGCTAATATCTGACTCCACTGCTGTGTCTCCTTACTATCTGTGAGATCCTACAGCTATATTCAAGCCTTGCCTTTGCTTTCAATTTTCTTTGTTGTTTGATTCAATGTTTTTGTTCTGATTAGTTATAACTCTCTGTTGCCAGTCTCTTATTTATCCTGTCTTTGTTTCCATGTTTGCCTTGACCTTAGATCCTGTCTGCATACATCCAGACCTATCTTGTTTATACAGATTTCTTGTCTTCATGTGTTTCTGTTTTGACTGCCTATTACTGTCCTGTCCTAGTTAGGGTGCATAATTCCAGTATACTCAATTTTGTGTATTCCAATTCCATTCCAGGTCTTCATTCCAGTCCAGAGTTTCCCAGATCCCAGTTCATGTTTCTGTGTTCCTTCTACTATTCTTCTTTGTCTGCTTGTGTTTATCTTATGTCCTGATTTGCACTGCTTCCAAGGGTGCCAGTTAGATTCCAAGGCTTGTGTCTTTAGAAGGGAGAACCACCCAACGCTCCTTCTCCATAGCAGCTGCTGGGTGTCTCCCTGAACTCTGTGACATTTATTCACTCCTTACCTTCTTGAAAGATCTTTTTTTACCTCACAAAGAGATCACTTCCAAGGAGCAGACAAATTATCATTGATGATATTTTGTCTATTGTTTCTCTGCTTTTACCTTTCTGTTTATACATGTGTTATCTTGAAAGTTTACCCTGCAGACATCCTGTTCCAACCTGCTTCTATCCTGCTTCTCTCCACGCCTGCAGGTATTCTTATGTTTATATTAAAACCCTTCTTTAGAAAGCCTTTGTATCTACAAAGCGCACGAACGGACTCCCATTGCACTCCTTATACTGAAATCAGTTGTTCTCCCTGATAGTCATTCTAAACTAGCTTGATCCCTGACACTTTCTGGCTCCAAGGACATCTGAAGGACCGGGATCAACTTGCTAGCCAATCAGACGAAGTCGTGTTGCCTAGGACTGAAGAATAAGTTGCTCCCGTTCAGAGCCTTTCCACAGCAGCAAATCTCATTCAGCAGCACTTCTCGGAGTCCTTGGAGCCTACACCATGTTACGCTGGAAGAATTTGAGCTCTGAAAAAGTGACTAATTCCAAACATGGAAATCTTCAATGGTCGAAGGTGCCAAAAGTATCTGGCTGACAAGAGACCTTCTTTAGGACCAAAATTCAAATTTTTGCTACTTGGATCTTTCCAGCTAAGAGCCAATGGCTTCTCCGGGACCTTGTTCAGTGGCTATCCGATGTCTTCGACCAAAGCTTACTGCCTTGTCCTGCTGTGACTATTTGACTTTCATGTCAGAGAGTCCAAAGTTAAATCTTTCAACCGGGTTGAGCCTGTTTTCTGTATGCAACTTGCGGACAGTCTTGATTGGCCTTAACTAGGTACCGGTCAACCACAACCAGATGACCGCAGTTGGCACATAATACTTTTGTGGTGCTACTATGAACCATAACCATTGAAAATATCATCTCTCTGGTTCCGGTTATAGTTTTTTTGGCTTTTGGTATCATTTTAATTATTTAATTTACTCTATTTTTCTAAATTGCCTTGGGATTTTTCTTCTGCTGTGTGTTGACCTTATTTCTGCTTTGGTACTGCATAAATACTTTACACATTGCCACTAAGTTTAGCGTGTCTGCTTAGTGCCATAGCTATGAGAGGATTAAGTTCAGGTTAATTTAGCAACAAAGACTGTGAGTATTACTCAAGGTGGGTAGGTATCCCCCTCAATTAATACTCTCAATTTTTGACAATTGTTCTTTGAAAAAATGTCATATGTTTAGGGCAGGGGGGAGTGCTGGCCTCAGTTTTTTCTGTTTTTGTTATCCAGTGCTAAAGCGCAAGTGCTCCTGTGTAAAAGTTATGTTAATTGGATTTCCATGATTGGCATATTTGATTTACTGGTTAGTCCCTAGTACAGTGCACTAGAGGTGCCCAGGGCCTGTAAATCAAATGCTACTATTGGGCCTGCAGCACTGGTTGTGCCACCCACATTAGTAGCTCTGTAAACATGGCTCAGACCTGCCACAGCAGTGTCTGTATGTGTGCAGTTTTAAACTGCCAATTTGACTTGGCAAGTGTACCCAATTGCCAGGCCTAAACCTTCCCTTTTCTTACATGTAGGACACCCCTAAGGTAGGCCCTAGGTAGCCCCAGGGGCAGGGTGCAGTGTATGTTTAAGGTAGGATGTATACTAATGTGTCTTATATGTCTTGACAGTGAAATACTGCCAAATTTGGTTTTCAATGTTGCAAGGCCTATCCCTCTCACAGGTTAACATGGGTGCTGCCTTTAAAAATGATTAAAGCGTAGATTCCCTTTGGGAGCAGATAGACATGTGGGGTTTGGGGTCTCTGAACTCACAATTTAAAAATACATCTTTTAGTAAAGTTGGATCTGAGATTGTGTGTTTGAAAATGCCACTTTTAGAAAGTAGGCATTTTCTCTCTTAAACCATTCTGTGACTCTGCCTGTTTGGGGATTCCCTGTCTGGGTTAGTTTGACAGTTGGGCTGTTTGCACCTCTCTCTAGACAGTGACACAAAGGGAGTTGGGGTGTAGCCTGCATATCCTGATGACCCATCTGTGCTAGGAGGGAGGGGAGGAGTGGTCACTCCCACCAGAAGGGAGTTCTCACACAATGCAGACTCTAACCCCCTGGTGTGTGTCTGGGGCCTGGCCTGCGCAAGGCAGGATCTCACAAACAAGAGAGACTTTCCTTTGAAGTAGGCCTACTTCAAAGGCAGAAAGGGGTATAAGAAGAGCACCCAAACCCCTGAAAATTAGATCACTTCTGGGATCAAGAAGAACCTCTGCCAAGGAGAAGAGCTGAGGAGAAGTGCTGCCCTGCCTGTGACTGTGCTCTATGGAGCTATCCTGCAGTTGCTGCTTCTGCCTGTGAAAGGGGACAAAGACTGGACTTTGTTGTGCATTCCTGCTTGTGAAGAATCTCCAAGGGCTTCAATTGAGCTTGTCTCCTGTTGTTGAAGTCTCAGGGCCATCAAAGACTTCCCCTGCCAGCCCCTGGACTCTCTGCTGAGACTCCTGCTCTGCCAAGTGGTGCCCTATCCAGTTCCTGGGCCCTTGAAAGGTGAAGCTGGCAGACAAAGACTGAAAATCCACGCACATGCTGGGAACTTTTCGACGCACCTTCCCTGACAAGGCTGATAAACGACACGCTGCCGGCTTTGTGGCTGACATCAATGCTCCACCTGCATTGCGGCTGGAAGATTGACGCAATGTGGTGGGGGAAACGACATGCAACACCAGCTAACGAAGGCTGATAATGACGCAAACCCCACGGAGTGTGGTTTTGTGATACTGTATGATCCGATTTTCAACGCAAAATTGCTGGGCACTGAAAAACAATGCAAAGCCTGTTCGGATCCGATGTGCCTGTCCGGATCGACGCATCGCTGTCTTGCAGGAGAGGAAAAATGACACACGTGGACCCAACCCGACCGGAGGAGGAACAACGCACATTCTCGCTTGCGAGTGAGAAATCGACGCATCACTGGCCTTTTCTGATGCACACTCACCCATGAGGTGTTATTTTGATGCTACCCAGGTACTTTTGTATGCTAACAACGTTCTCACTGTTTTCTAAAAGATCTAACACTCTTTTGCTTTTTAAATTCAGAACTTGACTTGTGAATGTTGGGTTTTTGTTGTTTTGGTCTTGTTTTGTTTATATAAATATTATCTATTTTTCTAAACGTGTGTTGTGCCATTTTGTAGTATTTTCACTGAGTTGCTGTGTGTGTTGGTACACATACTTTACATCTTGCTTCTGAAGGTAAGCCTGTCGGCTTGTGCCAAGCTAACAAGGGGGTGAGCAGGGTTTAACTGAAGGTGATTCTCCTTTACCCTGACTAAAGTGAAGGTCCTTGCTTGGACAGGGGGTAACCTACTGCCAAAAACTATGAATAGTATTAGAAATGGGGTCTTTGGTTGGCAAAGATCGGGGCAGGCATACCAGCTGCCTCTTCTATGCATATGATCTTGTAGTGATGGATATTACGCCTTTTGGGCTCAAAAGAAAACTTGATGCACTGAACTCCTAATGTCTTGAAAATTAACTATTTATGTTGATCTAAAGAATAAGAGCTCTGTTACTCCCTTCCTTATTTTGCAGGAGACTAGGGACCCTTTCTCATATCTGTAAAAAATCACAGTTAAGACTTTGAGATATGAAATATTGTATTTAAGGATTGGCATTGACCCCGGATGGTGGATGTCAGGTCTAATTGAAAATTATGGAGAACCTTGGACAGTGTCCTTGCTGGAGAGGTCGTTAACTACTCATTGAGTCATCTTTTGGCAGACTGTGTACTCTTCCATGAGGAAAGGACAAAGATTCTCCACCCTGTTTTCATAAAATATTGGATTTGAATGTGAGATGAGGACCTTAATCTGATATGTGGCCTCAAGGTCCAGAATGTAGCTATTGCTACTGGTCAATTCTTGCAGAAAGTTGTAACCTCCTATGCTAGGCTCCGCTTGTCAATTGATTCAGACTGAGGGTAGGTTTTGTACTCCCAGGTTTGGTAGTGACTTCTCTTTATTAGATTGTCTGACCCAAAATACATTAGGATGTTGATCGAAGGGGAAATCAGGGTTGTAATAGTGGTTCTGCACTCTGCACTTTATAAGGTGGTTGGCAAAATGAAATATATGCCACAGGCAATTTGCCACCTTCTCCAAATGCTGCTTTTGTGTATGCGAATGGGGTTGGTTTGTATGTTGCAATTTATACTGCTCTATTCCATTGCCCAGTCTTGGGTCCTGTGCTCACTGTGCCAGTGGATTCAAGATAGCCTGGCTGATGAAGGGTGATACCCTGAAACTGATTCCAGAATGCTTGTTTCCAGTCCAAGGAGGACCTGGCTTGGCAGTTCGGGCTGGACTGTTCCCATGGGGACAGGGTCAAGACTGATTTGCGTATGGCTCTATCCAAATCTGGGGTGGCGGGCAAAAAAACAATGGTTTAATCCCAGATCTCTGTGACTGGAAGTGAATGTTTGCATTGTTCAGCATTCCATCCACCATCTATTATTTTTGCTTTTATCGTTCTAAGTGGGAGGGGTATGCCCAGACTTGGGTCCCGTGCTCACTGTGCCACTGAATTCAAGTTAGCCTGGTTGACGAAGGGTAATATCCTGCAATCGGTCCCAGAATACTTGTTTCTGGTCCAGGGAGAACCTGGCCTGGCAGTTCAGGCTGGACTGTTCCCATGGGGAACAGGGTCAAGACTGATTTGCATATGGATGGGTCCAAACTGGGGTGACGTGGTGAGCAAAAAAACAATGGATTAAACCCAGATCTTTGTGACTGGGTGTGAATGTTTGAATTGTTCAGCATTCCGTCCATCATCTGTTCTTTTTGCTCTAGTATGTTAAATGAGCTGCTTGACCTAGGTAAGATATCCTCCCCCCCTCTTCCGACTGCTTTTTTATAGGTATGTGATAATGGGCTATAACCTTCATTGAGTTTTGTTCTTTTTAAATTGGTAGGTGTCAATCATGTTAGAAAGTAGACTGAATGGGACTCTAGAGTTCATGGTAGTTTGTCCTTGCAGTTCGTACTTTAACACTTTACCTGGCTGTTGGAAATGGCCCTTTTTGCAGGGTATCCTCAAACGTTTTGCCTTCTTCCTCCTATTTTTTCTGATCTGTTTTTGCTGGTTTATTGTCTCTGCACACTTTACCACTGATGATCAATGCTAAAGTGCAAGTGCTCCCTATGTAAATTGTGTTGGTGATTGGTTTATCCATGATTGGCATGTTTGATTTACTAGTAAGTCCCTAGTAAAGTGTACTAGAGATGCACAGGGCCTGTAAATCAAATGCTACTAGTGGGCCTGCACCACTGCTTGTGCCACCCACATGAGTAGCCCTGTGGACATGTCTCAGACCTGCCACTGCAGTGTCTGTGTGTGCAGCTTTAAACTGCCAATTCGACCTGCCAAGTTTACCTACTTGCCAGGCCCAAGCCTTCCCTTTCACTACATGTAAGGCACCCCTAAGGTAGGCCATAGGTTCCCCATGGGCAGGGTGCAGTGTATTTAGAAGGTAGCACATGTACAGTTGTGTTTTACATGTCATAACAGTGAAATACATTTTCACTGTTGCAAGGCTTATCTCTCTCATAGGTTTACATGAGGGCTGCCTTTAAATAACTTTTAAAGTGTAGTTTCCTTTTGAGAGCAGATAGAGATAAGAGTTTGGGGTCTCTGAATTCACAATTTAAAATACATCTTTTAGTAAAGTAATTTTTTTTAAGTTGTCTGTTTGGAAGTGCCACTTTTAGAAAGTGGGCATTTTCTTGCTTAAACCATTCTGTGCTTCTGCCTGCTTGTGTATTCCACATCTGGCCAGACTGACATTTGGGCTGTTGTGAATTCCCCCTAAACAGTGACACAAAGGGAGCTGGGGTGTAGTCTGCATATCCTGATGGGCCATCTATGCTAGAGTGGAGAGATGACTGGTCACTTACACCTGAAAGGGCTGTGTCTGCCCTCACACAATGCAATCTCTGACCACCTGGAGTGTGTGTGGGGCCAGGCCTGGGCAAGGCAGGTTCTTGTGAACAACATAGAATTTATTTCCAAGTATGCCTACTTCAAAGTCAGAACTGGGTATAAGTAGTGGGCCCAAAACCCCAGACTTTTAGAATCTTTCTGGATCAAGAGGAACCTCTGCCAAGGAGAAGAGCTGGAGGAGGAGTACTGCCCCTTTGCTGTGTTGCTGTGCTGGGTTGGCCTGCAGTTGCTGCTTCTGCCTTAAAAGAGAGCAAAGGGTGAACTTTGCTGTGTATCCTGCTTGAGAGATTTCTCCAAGGGCTTGTAGTAGAGCTTGCCCCCTGTTGGAAGTCTCAGGGACACCAAAGATTTCAGCTTCATCTGCCTACAGAACTGGGAACTGTGTGTTTTGTGCTGTTCAGGAGGAAAAACCACTGCAACGCCACTAACGATGCTGGCCTGCACCATGACCAACTGATACTGCAGCCCCCCACTTCACACCGCAACCCTGGTCTCACCGACGTCGCCATCTGACACAACCACCTAGCCGCTGCTTTCACAGTGACCTGTGGGCCCCACACTCCTGCATCGCCTTGCTCACACTGAAGCCGGTGCATTCCCGACAATGCTGCTCCTGCTGACACCAGCACCGCTGCCTGCACCGTGGCCTGTGGACACCACTCGTGAGGTACACAAAGCTTTGTCCTGTCCCGCACCGCATCCCTGGTCCACCGACGCCAGCACCAAGTGTCGTCACCAGGCATCCTTACTTGCACCGCAACCCGTCCCGCGCCGCACTGCTGATTTGGGACTACCAACGACTGTGCTTCAGCAACAATGGCGCAGCTGCTTGCACGTCACACCCCAACTTCACACTGCAGCCTTGGTCTCACCGATGGCGATGGATGCTGTCACTGAGCCGCTGTATGCACCGTGACCTGTGGGTCCAGCTTCTCACTGCAGCCCCGATGCCATCCACGACAGCGCTCCTGACTTCACCAGCCCGGAGTTCGATATGCAACGTGTGTGACTTCAAGGGCCTGATGACCCCCACACCGACCTCAGGAACCAACACCGCGACGCCAGCGACGCCGCTCTCCAGATCTCATCGCGAGGATCACGCACCCGGCAATTCCAAAGGTACTGTTTGCGGGTCTTTCCGACACCGTAGCTGGCCCGTGATGGCGTGGCCAGCCTGAACTGTTGGATTTGTTGTTCACAACATCGTGATAGCCCCAGACAGAGCTATTGACTCAGTATGTTTCAGAAAGTGATTAAAGGGCTTGATAATGTGTTGTAAACTCACTAAGAGCTGTTTCCCTTAGTTAGGTTGGTGTTGGTCATGTAAGATACTAGCAGAACAAGACTTTGAGAATTGAGAAAGGATGGCTCTGCACAGTGCACCTTATCATGTTCTATCTGCCTAAATGAACTGTGTGCCTTGGGTAATAATGATGTCTTACATGTTCTCAGTAAGTATTTGTCAATGTTATGACCTTTAATTGCGTTTTAATGTGAAGACATTCTAAATTTTATACTGTTTGTTTTTATTTCAGGTTGATGTAAGTGTTCGGTGGACTAAAAGTAATTAAGTGTTGTGTATGGATTTTATGATTTTTGTAATTGTGTATGTTAAATTATGTCTATGTCATATTGCTATAGGAATGTATTTCTCAGAAATAAAGGATTTGACTTGAGTTGAAAAACAAGTTAAAACAAAAAATTGCATAGTGCAAATTTGCTTGTCAAAGAGTATGCATAGTGTGCCATTCGTACCCCTCGGCTGATACAGAGCCTGGCTGTATGTGGGATTTATTTTGCACAGAAGGTGTGGCCAATCCCCCGATATTCATGGCTGAAAGCCTTGTGCACTGGGTTTTCCCACATATGGTGAAATACAGTGCCTGACCATAGGCAAGGCTCCTCAATGAACCTCACCTATTGCCATGCACAGTGAGGTTTGCATTCATAGAAAATGAATGTAGTATATCATCAAAATGCCCCAGAAATTCACTGAAACAAATTGTTTAATGGAAGTTATAGTTTCTTTCCCCTTTCTGACAGCATAATGTATGTTTAGAAAAACCTTTGGAACTTCATTAAAATACATTGTTGCTGTGACAGATGTGATGGCTCCACAAGTGATAGGTCCACAATTGTCTCCTTGTTAGGAACCAAGTACCCTATTGTAACACTTGAGTTTCTCAACGTAGTGATGCAGAGCAATCCATGGCCTACTTATGGGAGGTATGTGAGCTAGCAATCCCAACTCGCTGGCACACAGGAACACCACTCACTTTTTTGTCCAAATATGTACATCAGATAAAAGGAAATACCTTTGATGACACTCTTATATCACATTTCACCTCTTGTGAGTGCTGAACCCCATAAACACCATGCCCATACCTCTATCAGATTTAGCATCATTCTATAATGGTATGCCATTAAACTTAAGGCAGCTTTGTCAAGTGTTTAACACCAAAACATAATGCAGACCTTCTGGCTTTGTCAAGGGATCACTGCATTAGTATATGAAATAAGCCTGTTAGGTCTGTAAAGGGGTCATCACATGCATAAAGACAATCATTTGTTAGGAAGTCATATTTAAATGCATACATTAGGACTATAAACATTTTGATGTTCATCAGTGAATCACTCAATAAAGCAATTATTTTTAATGCAGCATTACATGTTTGTTGGAGTCTTTCTTTTACACCCTTTAGGCAATCAAAGCAGACAAAGGACCAACCACAAAGTGCCCCGCACTCCCAAGCTGAAGAACAAAAGCTCCAGCTCAGGGTGTTTGAAATTATCTGCCCCATCTTTCCAAGTCATGCATCCTATGACCTGGGAGACAAGGGCCAGCTCTTGAAAATCCTTTTCCTGGGGCTCCTGTACCTCCTGTAAACTATTGATGGTGTCACAGCCCCCCTTTGAGCACCACAAAGAAACCGTATACAGCTTTAACACCATTGCAGGACGAATGTGGGGTGCTCTTCACAGGCAGCCGTGAATAAGAATTGACTGAGTTGCCTGTTGTGTGCTGCTATCATGCAAAACTGTCTTTTTCTTTTTTTTTTTATTGGTGCCCCGGTCCCACCCGAAAACCCCACAACTTTCAAAAGTCATTGAGGGCAGTGGATGGAGCCTTAAAGCCCCACGACCCCAGTCAGCTCCCAGGGTCCATTCCATGTCAGGGGTAGAAGCTAGCGGCAGTCTCCCCAGGGTAATTATTGTTTCTAGGTTAAATCCTTAAAGGAGCATGACTTGGCTTTTTTTGCTCCTGGTAGCAAGCTGTAGCCACCATGGACATTGTCAGTAGCCCCTTGGCCTCTAAAAGGGCACATTTTGCTGGTAGCCCCCACAAACAGATCCCTACTCAAGAATCCCAAGGCGGACCCGAGAGACTCAAGAACTTCCGCCCCATCTCCCTGCTCCCATTCCTGGCCAAGGTCATCGAGAAGATCATCAACAGACAACTGACCCACTACCTCGAAGAAAACAACATCCTGGACCAATCGTAGTCAGGGTTCTGCAGCAACCACAGTACGGAAACCGCCCTCATCGCTGCCACCGAGGACATCAGGGCCCTGCTTGACAATGGCGAATCCGCAGCCCTCATCCTCCTGGACCTCTCGGCCGCCTTCAACACCGTCTGCCACCGCATCCTATGCACACTCCTTCACAATGCAGGGATCAGGGCAAAGCTCTTAAGTGGACCACTCCCATCCTCTCCGGCAGAACCCAGAGTGTCCGCCTCCCCCCTTTCCGCTCCAAAGCCTCCAAAATCATCAGCGGCATTCCCCAAGGTTCGTCCCTCAGCCCTACACTTTTCAACATCTACATGGCCCTGCTCGCACGTGTCGCCCGGCTGCACAACCTCAACATCATCTCCTACGCCGACGACACCCAACTGATCCTCTCCCTCACTAAAGACCCCCTCACCGCCAAATCCAACCTCTACGAAGGAATGAAGGCCGTTGCTGAATGGATGAGGAACAGCAAACTGAAACTGAACTCGGATAAGGCGGAGGTCCTCATCTTTGGCGCCAACCCCTGAGCCTGGGACGACTCCTGGCGGCCGACCGCTCTGAGAGCAGCCCCAACAACCATCAACCACACATGCAACCTGGGCATCATCCTCGACCCAACACTCTCCTTGACCAAGCAAGTCAGCACTGTCTCCTCAACCTGCTTCAACACCCTCCGCATGCTCCGCAAGATCTACAGATGGGTCCCCACAGATACAAGAAGAACAGTCATCCAAGCCCTCGTCAGCAGCAAACTTGACTACGGAAACACCCTCTACGCAGGAGCCGCGGCCAAACTCCTCAAACGACTGCAACGCATACAAAACGCCTCCGCGCACCTGATCCTCGATGCACATCCACCACAGCCACATCACCCCTCTTCTGAGAGACCTACACTGGCTCCCCGTCAACAAAAGGATAACCTTCCAGCTCCTCACCCACGCACACAAGGAGTTCCACAACACTGGTCCAGCCTACCTCAACAGACGACTCACCTTCTACACCCTGTCCCGCCAACTCCGCTCAGCTGACCTTTCCCTCGCCACCGTCCCCCGCATCCGGAGAGCGACTACCGGAGGCAGATCCTTTTCCCACCTCGCCGCCAAGACCTGGAACACCCTTCCCTTGCCCCTACGACATGCCAAAGACCGGCTGACTTTCAGGAAGCGGCTCAAAACCTGGCTATTCGAGCAGTAGCAGCACCCACCCCCCCATCAGTGCCTTGAAACCCTCACAGGTGGTAGTGCACTCTAAAAAAACACTGATTGATTGATTGATTGATTGATAGCCTGGTTTTCTGGCTCCCTGCACCAGTTTTCTCATCTACCTAGCTCCTGGTTGTCTTGAAGGGCACTCGAGGGGCAGTGGAGCCCAGGTTTTTCCCTAACTGGTCCTCATGGGCCATAAAGGGGCAGCACCTCTGTCCCTGAAGAGACCCATACTGGTAATGGAGTTCAGCTGGTGACAAAGTCCACAATCCTTCCTGCAAAGAATCAATTAGCTTCTCTTTCCAGCAGGTCATTTCCTCTGCTGTTGTTGCCTCTGAGGTACAGGATCTTCTTTCTTGGCTCTCCCTTTTACAGGGATTTATAAGTGGGGGGCGGAAAGTTCTAATTGCCAGGCGCCCCTGGCCAATCCTAGGATGTCACATTATCCCTCCACTCTTGTCTCAACCATTCTGCAAAGCATTCTGAAACAATCAATATGATGCCATCAAGTTTGTTCTGTGAAGAGATTCTTAGGTCTACCACTAGCTCACATCACTGACAGATCCTTTCCCATCAAAACTTCAAAGGGGGTTCCTCCTGTGCTGGCTCCAGATGTCTGGACTTGCTCCTTTGTTCAGTAGACCTGGTCTGACCCAGCCCAGGTGCAGAGTGACAGCTAATTATCAGATACATATTTCCTCTCCACCCCTCCCTTCTCAGGAACTGAGCCAAGCCAATCACTGATAATTGCTCCCTTTGTATGGGGAGGCCTTTGTTCCGTCTGCTGGGGAGAAGAGCAATTGACTTCTGATTATGTGCTGAGTCAGAGAAATATGACAATGCCTGAAGTCCCATTAGATGGATATGTATGTTATTAGTTACCTGCATATTCAAACTCAGAGTGCATGATTTACCACAGTTTGACACCCTGCTGGACTATATAGCTGTGAGTAGTCATAAGTGGAGCAAAACTCTAAGGCAGATTTCAACTAGAAGTATAATACAGTGAAAGCACTACCAATTTTCCAGTAACCCCTACTAACCTGTCTGTGAATGCCCTCTATATTATAAGGCCTTTCTAAAGTCATCATCAATCCTTACAGAATTCCTTCAGTGCCAGGGTTCCTGTGAGCAATTATTGGGATGCCTGTGACTGTAGTCTCAAAAGATCAGCATACACACAGGCACACACATATACACATGTGTTCATGTGCATACAGTCCAGTGCCCCTTACACTAGCTGTACCTTAGCAGCCCTACCTTAAAAAGCAGACACCGTGCAATAACTGTGAAAATACCACGAGTCAGACTCAGGTAGTGAGAATCACCCACAGTAATGGTCCAAGAACCAGGTGATGAAAAGTGAACCCATTTTCAAAAAATGTCAATGTTATGAAAAAACACATAATGATCCTTGAAATTGCCAGTTTTAAATACTTACAGAAACAATAATTCGAGCCCCCTATTTTACTGCTTATGACCTGACATATTGTGTGACCGAAAACATCGCAAACTATTTCAATGACACCTCTGATGACACTGTAGCAATGACATTATAGATGATATCACAGCATCATTTTTTGTAGGTGTTGCTATTTAATGATATACAAAACATAGAGAAAGAAATGTGTGATTAAAAAATACATGCTTGATATGTGTAACATTGTCCTATATTCAGGGTCCTGATAATATTTACAAAACATAGGGGTATATTTAGGAAAAGTGACGCCTCATGCAGTGCAGCGCCACTTTTCTTACATCCCTTTGCTCCCCCCGAACGCCACCATATGTGTGCCGTATTTAAAATAAGGTGCACCATGGCGGTATTTAGTGGACTAGCGTCATCATTTTTTAGGTTAGTCCGGAGCTTTGCAGGATTAGCATGAAAAATGTTGACGCTAATCCTGCAACGCACATTAAAGCCCATTGTAATCAATGGCATGCCTCTTTTTAACACCTGCTTTGAGCAGTCATTAAAAGTGCTGTAAAAAATGACGCAAAGAAATCTCTTAAATTTCTCTGGGTCATTTTTTCGCACCCCTTTAACAGGGGAATGCCCCCTTTGCATACATTGTGCCTGGCGCAGGCATAATGTAGCGCAAAGGGTTATAAAGTGGCACAATTAATGGATTGCACCAATTTGTAAAATTGGCACAGCGTGTTTGGCCTTCTAACACCACATTAGCGTAAACAAATGATGCTAATGTGCCGTTAGAATGGCGCTAGGGCTCTTAAATATGCCCCAAGTGTTTTATGGTGTCAGCAGAATCCCCTTGATGGTCATTTAGTGCCAAGTAACAGTTACCCACTATGTATCTTCTGTGTATTACTTGTTTAACTACTTTCCCTGCTCAAACAACATTAGTCTCTGAACCCATATTTTCACAAGCATGGGATGTTATTTCACAGCTCTGACATAATACCTATGAATTGCATTATAATTTATTGTGACTCCTAATCTCAGCCTGAATAGGAAATAATTCCAGTGAAACCTGTACCTGAAAATCTCTCTTTCTCTCTCTCTCTCTCTCTATATATATATATATATAGATAGATATAGATATATCTCTCTCTATATATATATATATATATATATATATATATATATTTAAATGTATATATATGTATAATAACAAGTAAAAACAGCATATTTAATAGGTTTACACTGATTTACACTGACAGCAGGATCACATCCAAGTGAAGTGCAAGGTGGGCGTGTGGAGACCAAACCACTATCAGGAGAACATTTTTACATTCTTAATTACCATGCACATAAAATAAAGGGTGCTGGACGCACAGAAGAGTATTACAAAATCACTAAAAAAATGAAGAAACTGTCACACACGCCAGTCCTAGTAAAACAAATTATTTCTATAATAACAGATACATGTTACACTGCTTCTTTTAGCTCCTTGCAGCAAGTACCCCTCATTTACTGCACTCTTGCGCCGATTATTAAATTCAGAAAACTTTCCATGGAGAGAGAAACACATAAAAAGAGCAAAATCGAGGTCAGCCAGTGGCTGCTGTACTGCAATTAGTAAAGATTAATGGAGTGTAGTCAGGTCAGAAGCAGTCCCACAGGGATCAATTTTGGAGTTCCCACTTGTCAGTGAATAGGAGAGTCTTAAGAAGGTGCTCGCCCCTTCACCCGGTGTTCTGCTCCTGCTGGGATTTATACTTGCTCTCTGCACATGCAGTACATCTCCCCACCAAGGTAACTCAAGGCCGATCAATAAAATAAAATGGACAGAGAATTGCTGACCTTTTTGCCATAAGACGTTGCTCTAGTTGTCGTTTTGTCTGGCATTGTTATGTTTTAAAACGTTCTTTATTTATGCTAGCATCCTGTAAAGGTCACTCTGTAATGCTAGTGGTTTGTCCTCTGTGCTCATGTGTCGACCTGTATCTCATACTTGCTTCTGAGCTGATTCTACCGTTTTAATTGCTCTTTACAAAATGTATTTATTTTGAAATCACATTGATCAGAAACGTTGTTCTTCAGGGCAGTTCATTAATTTTCGGTGCATGGGGCATTAGATGGATTGAGTGGAATTACAAAACCAAAGTGGCTATAAAAGGCAAAGGTTAATAAGTTGTATGAGAGAAACAACACCAAGAGCGTATTACGCAAAGTGCCCTCGGGTGGGGGGAGGGCAACAGACGTGTGTGTCTGCGTTGTTCCCCCCCAAGGCTCCTTGGTATTACAGAAGGGACCACAAACGCTTGTGAGGCCCCTTCTGTAATACTGAAAGTGTTAACCTTCATGGGCTCTCTCCCTAAAAACCTGGTAACATTGGCTCATACCCAATTGGCATATATAATTGACTTGTAAGTACCTAGTAAAGTGCACTACATGTGCCTAGGGCCTGTAAATGAAATGCTACTAGTGGGCCTGCAGCACTGATTGTGCCACCCACATAAGTAGCCCCTTAACCACGTCTCAGACCTGCCATTGCAAGGTCTGGCTGTGCAGTTTCACTGCCACCTCGACTTGGCATTTACAACTACTTACCAAACCTTAAACTCCCCTTTTTCTACATACAGGTCACCCCTAAGGTAGGCCATAGGTACCCCATTGACCAGGCTGCTGTGTAAGTAAAAGGCAGGACATGTACTTATGTGTTTTACCTGTCCTGGTAGTAAAAACTCACAAATTCATTTTCCACTACTGTGAGGCCTGCTCCTCTCATAGACCAGCATTAGATTTGCCCTCATATACTTTTAAGTGGTAGATTCTGATCTGAAAGGAGTAACCCTGCCATGTTTAGTATGGCCAGAATGGTAATAGAAATACCTGCTTACTGGTGAAGTTGTATTTATTATTACTATTTTAGAAATGCCACTTTTAGAAAGTGGGCATTTTTCTGCACTTACTGGCATCTGTGCCTTACAGCCTGTTTCCGATCCAAGTCTGAGGTGTGGTGGTTAACAGCTGCCCTTGTGCATTCCACCCAGACAAACATAAACACAGGACACTCAGTCACATCTGCATTCATCTGCATACTGAATGGGTCTCCCTGGGCAGGAAGGGTGGAGGGGGCTCTCTCTCTTACACTTCAAAGGCCAGTGGCCTTCCCTCACAGAAAGGACTAATAACCACCCACGGGGACCCACGCAGACAGGACTGGGCTGAAAGGGGATCTTGTGCACTTCAAAACCACTCAGTGAAGTTTCCCCCACTTCAAAGGCACTTTTGGGTATATATACTGGGTCTCTGACTCCACTAAATCAGACACTTCTGGATCTACACCAGACTCTGTCAGAGGCCTGGCTGCCCAAAGGACTCATCTGGACTGCTTTGCTGAGAAGGACTGCTGCCCTGCGTGTTGCCTTGCTGGCCTCTGACTCTGCTGGAAGGCTCTGCCTTCCCCATAAGTGCTCTCCAAGGGCTTGGATTGAGCTTGCCTCCTGTTCTGACGTCTGAGGGCCATAAAGACTTTACCCCAGAGAAGAGAATCCCTGTGAGTCAGAAAAATCGATGCAACGCCACCAGAAATTGACACAGCACCTGCCATTGTGGTGGAAAAATTGCTGCATCGCCTATGGGATCGACACAGCACCTGCTCCTTTTACCAGCATGTCAAGGATTTTCAACGCATCGTCCCTGGGTGTCAAAATATCCCTGCTTCGCAGTGAGGAACCAAGGCGGCGCTCCTGTAAATCGACGCATCACCTTGCAGCATAGAAAGAAATGATGCATCGTCTGCACTGCGCCAACAAATCTAACACAGCTCCTTATTTTTCAATGCATCTCCTCCTCTGGGGCTTCTGTGTGTCATTATTTTTTACGCATCCAAGGTGCAGTGTGTTACAAGGATATAACCACTGATTCTTAAGGATTGAAACTCATTTAAACCTTTAAAAAGTGATATCTCAACCTGTGCATACTGGATTTTGTCATTTTGATCTAATTTTGTTCCGCTAAATATTATCTATTTTTCTAAATTGGTGTGGAATACTTTTTGTGGTGTTTTCACTGTGTTACTGTATGAGTTATTGCACAAATACTTATCAAATTGCCTTTTAAGTTAAGCCTGCCTGCTCTGTGCCAAGCTTCCTGAGGGTAAGCACAAGAGAATTTGGATTGTATTGTGACTTACCCTGACTAGGATTGTGGTCCCTTCTTGGACAGGGTGCATACCTTTGCCAACTAGAGACCTAATTTCCATCAGATTTCATTCTAGAATACAGCTAATTTAAGTTGCTCTTCTTGGTTGTTACATTTTAGCTAATGGAACAATAAACTATCATTATCATTATTTCAACAATTACCCTTTTACAATGTTTGGTCACCAACAGAAAATGGTGAACCTCTATGGCCTGTAAATTCCTGTAATACTTTATTGTGCAGATAATAAAATCCAATACAATTAAACAAAGAAAAAAGAAAGAGACAATCAGAAATGCAAGAACAATCAAAGACCATGTTCATGCTAAAAACACACTGTGATTTAAACACACATAACATATTAAAAAAGGGACATTCCTGCCTAATAGTATAAAATCGTCCTGGAATATAAAAATAGAACAAGACACCAAAGCTCAGAACCCCACATAGTACATAAAAGGCAAAATACGTGAGACGCGGGCCCTAAAGTGTATAGTGCATGAAATAATGGTTACATTAAATACCAACATATGCCTCTAGGACTCCACAACCTAACCAATAACGGCCAGTAGGGCAAGAGTGGAATTCCAATTATGCTTATCCATTGCTCGCAGTGCCAATGAATTTAGATTGGGCAATTTCCTGTAGTGCTAGGCTGGTTCTAATATTTAGTGAGAGTGTCTTACAAAGTGCGGGACTCGCCTTCGGCTCGGGCATTTAACGCAGGAGCGGGCCTTTAATAGCCGGTAGAGCCCGCTACGGCGGGTTCTAAGGCTATAGTGGATGTAATGGGTATTGCAGCAGAAATATTGATGTTGGAATCTCTGCTTCTGAAGACTTTGATCTTGAACCTATGGTCTAACACAGGTAAAAACTGGCCATAATACGATTGGATTGTACAAGATCCTTGTATATGAACATCGCCAGTACCAAGACAGCAAATGAACACAGCACCAGTGAACAACCCAAGAGAGCCGTCGTGCCTCTTCTGAAAAACGCACTTCATCCATCTGTCTGACGTCCGCACACATTCTTATATTTAGATTAGATGCTAGAACAAAAAACTCCCAACAGAAGTTTCTGTCCTTCATCATTCGATATAGTGCGAAACTCCACTGGAAGACACAGCACTTGAGGACACAACAGGTTGTGTGTCAGAGTACAGTATAAAGAAACATGACCTGACATAAATATTGTGTCTTAAAAACGTGTAGATTTTCTAATATTAACTCCAATAAGGTGATCATTGTGTAGGTCATATTCAGGACATGGTGATTATGTCAGAGTTTTTCTGACAACTATATTCTGGTACCACTCACCATTACATCTGAAAGTGCATCCAGCCTATGACGATGAACCTACTAGACATGCATGAACTGCTTACTAGCATGTCTTGTTTCCTGCATTTGGGACCTAATACAGTAGCTTGTTGAAAAAATAGTAATAGTGATGGAGAATATTTTTCGCTTTGCAATTCATCATTGTGTTGCCTGTCAGTTATGTAGCTACTCTGTTTATCAGTATTGATTCCTTTCTTCTAAAAGTTTATTAACATGTCCCATCAAAGTTATAATTCAGGAATTCTGCCATATATATGAGCAGCAAACAATCTATCTTAGGCAACATCCTTTTTTACTCTTAAAGAAAATGATAATATACCTCAGAAAGTCTCAACATCCAAATAACCAATGGACCCATATCCTGCCGCATGTTTGAAGAGCCATCTCCCCGATCGTATAATCTGATATGATTTACGCAACGACAGGTTCTATTCTAGTCTCAGTTTCTGGTAAATAAAACAAACACTAATCACCCCTTCCTGACGAAGCCACTAGTAGACCCCTAAATACTGCTGTCTCAATACTGACCGATCCCTAACGTCATGTACCCGAGTAAAACCCTGGTAAAAGAGAACAGGAACTATGATCGTTGAGCTATGGGAGAGAGAGGGGCCAGTGTCTTGCTATGATGCATGACTGACCTACCACAAGGCCTGAATAATTTGACCCTACAACGGTATACTAGTTTATGTTCGGAATTCCTAGCACACCCTTGGCAGCTTGGTTTAGGCAAAAACGCTTCCTTTAGAGACATGCATGGTACAAGTACAGCAACTAACTAAAACTACAACAAAGTTGAGAAAATAAAGAACATAAAAGAGGTAGACGAAGTGAGTAAAAATGTTAAATTAAATAAAAAAGTAAAGTGCTCCTAAATAAGACAATTGCATGTAGGGATCAAAACATATACACTTACAAACGGGGTTCTCTGGGTCAAATGGATGTCTTCAGCTTCAGTGATTATTTCTTTCTCCAAGCTTACTTTGGAGAGAAAAATGTTTTTAGGAAAAATGTACCTAAAAAGTAAATGTTCTGCTAATTTGTAATAAACATAAAATAAGAAATTGGGTTATTGGTTAAGGGGGTGAACCCCCTATTTAAGCAGCAACCACAATTCTTGTCAAGGTGAGACACAAGCAAACCATAAATTAACCTGTGCTCAACCCTGTGGTAGATTGGCACAAAAGGAGTCAGGCTTCACCTAAAGGCAATGTGTAAAGTATTTAGGCAGCACTTCAAACAGTAATAAAGTGAAAACACAACACAAGAGAAATCCCACACCAATTTAGAAAAATAAAGTACATTTTAGTTAATTATTTGAGACCAAAATGACAAAAATCCAATTAGTAGAACAGGAGATATGCAATTTTAAATATTTAGGAAAAGATAGTGCCTAGAAGCACAAGGTGCCAACTGTCGGTATTTGGATGCACTAGACCGGGACAAAGTCACAAGTTGAAACCAGCTGCAATGGTATGTGGGCCGGGCACAGTGACCAAGTTAAGCCAGCTGAACAAAGTACCTTAAATCCGGTTAGCATAGTATTGTGAGATCCTGCATGGAGGATGTATTGCACAGCAGTGGTTCTGATGAGCTGTGGGTGGCAATCTGAGGTCCAGCATCGAGGATCCTTGCACACCAGTGGTTGCAATGATGACGTCAGCGAGGCTTGTGGTGCAAGGTCCTATATAATTCTCAAGGATGCTGTTGACGGAGACTTGCAATGCAAAGTACTGTGTCAGGGATGTGTAGCGCAGTGACGGTTCCAAGAAGCTGCAGAATGCCATGCGAGGTCCTGTGTTGCAAAAACATCACACAGCGACAGATCCGGTGAGCTGCAAGCTGGAATAGGAGGTGTTAGTCAGGGATGAGTTGTGCAGCGGGGATATAGATTTGTGTCTGTGAAGCGATGCGCAGTGTTGTGTCGGTTTGGCCCAAAAGTCTACAACTGGGCTGGCAGAGCACCTTCAGGACCACTTCTAAGGGTACAGGACTTGGGTGGCACCACTTGGGCAGCAAGACTCACAGCAAACAGAGTCCAGGTGCTAGGTTCAAGGTGATTGGATCTATTTCTGTCCCTGAGGCTCTGATCAGGAGGTTAGCCAACTAGGCCTTGGAGTGATTCTGGGTTCTAGTTGCAGGTCTAGTCCTTCAAGCAGCAGGGCAGAAACGTAGCATGGCAGCAGAGAAGCAGTCCTTCTTGCAGAAGAGCAGCACAGCAATCCTTCTAAGTCTTCCACACGTCCAGAGGTGTACTGAAGAGTTGGGTCTGAGGTTCCGACATCTATCCCTGGTGCCAGCTGTAGAGTAGCAAAAGGTTCTGGTGGTTTCCACCCCAAAGGCGTTTGGAATTTCCTGCCTTCCTGTCCTGACCCCAGCTTGTCTGGGCGCATAACAGACTAGCATTAACCCTTTGTGAGTGTGCTGAGGCAGAGGCTGTGTGACAGATTTGCCTTGTATCAAGTCAGAGATGACCCATCCTGCCAACGCATATTTCCCCTGTGTCTCACTGTCTGGAAGCAATGCACAAGGACCAACTGCCAGCTACACATAGTCATGTGACCCAGGATACAGGCTGCAGGCACCAAACGGTTGGGACAAAAATACCAACTTTCTAAAAGTGGCATTTTCAGAATTATTACTTAAAATCCAACTTTACCATTAAAGAGGGTTTAAAAATGTAATTCTTTTGACATTGAACTTGACATTCCTACCTGCACGTAATTGAAAGTTATCCCTCATTAAATGTAATAAGGTAGCCCAATGTTATCCTATGAGAGAGGTAGTCCTTGAAGTAGTGAAAAAACTATTGTAATAGTTTTTCACAACCAGGACATATAAAAGTTAAAAGTACATGTCCAACCTTTTGATTACACTGCACCGTGCCCTATGGGCTGTTTATGGCCAACGCTAGATGTGAGTTATATGTATTAAAACAGAAAGTTTGGTCCTGGCAAAATGTTTATTTTACCTGGTCAAAATGACAGTTGAAACTGCACAAACAGGCTGCAGTGGCAGGTCTGAGACATATTTAAAAGGTTACTCAAGTGGGTGGCACAATAAGTTCTGCAGGCCCACTAGTAGCATTTAATTTACAAGCTCTTGGTATATGTAGCACCACTTTACTAGGGATGTATAAGTTAATTAAATGTGCAAATTGGGTCTAAGTCAATGTTACTATGTTTTAGGGAGTGAGCACATACACTTTAGCACTGGTTAGCAGTGGTAAAGTGGGCAGAGTCCTAAGGCCTATGAAAACGAGATCAGCAAAAATGGATAAGTAAGGCACACGGTTTGGGGGAAGACCACCCTAAGGCTGATAAGTCTACCACTTGCCGACTCCAAATGACATGTTCTTGCTAAGAAATAGTACCTTGATGAAAGAGTCAACATCTTCAGACCTGGTTCCTCAAGTCCTACTCCAATGTTTTCTAAGGGCGGCAGCCTCCGCACAGCATAATGTCCAGTTCCAATTGGTCTTCAGGATTTTCCTGCAGGAGCACCAACTTCCTTTGTTGCCAACAGGACATTCTGTAATCTCTTCCAAAGTATAGGATATAAGTTTCACACAAGTATGCTGAAAACATCAGTTGTATTTGGTCAACTTGTTTTCTTTTGTTTTCTAACAAGCAGTCTCAGCTTTCGCACCACAGGAGAGAAGGTCTGTACTTTTGCACCACAGGAGAGAAGTTCCACTGGATCAGGCAGGCTTAATTGATAGGAGATGGATCTCTGTGTCCAGTTAAAGTACACAGCATAATGTACAGTTCCAATTGGTCTTCAGGATCTTCCTGCAGGAGCACCAACTTCCTTTGTTGCCAACAGGACATTCTGTAATCTCTTCCAAAGTATAGGATATAAGTTTCACACAAGTATGCTGAAAACATCAGTTGTATTTGGTCAACTTGTTTTCTTTTGTTTTCTAACAAGCAGTCTCAGCTTTCGCACCACAGGAGAGAAGGTAGGTACTTTTGTACCACAGGAGAGAAGTTCCACTGGATCAGGCAGGCTTAATTGATAGGAGATGGATCTCTGTGTCCAGTTAAAGTACACAGCATAATGTCCAGTTCCAATTGGTCTTCAGGATTTTCCTGCAGGAGCACCAACTTCCTTTGTTGCCAACAGGACATTCTGTAATCTCTTCCAAAGTATAGGATATAAGTTTCACACAAGTATGCTGAAAACATCAGTTGTATTTGGTCAACTTGTTTTCTTTTGTTTTCTAACAAGCAGTCTCAGCTTTCGCACCACAGGAGAGAAGGTCTGTACTTTTGCACCACAGGAGAGAAGTTCCACTGGATCAGGCAGGCTTAATTGATAGGAGATGGATCTCTGTGTCAGAAAAATGGCAGCACCACTAGATCTGTCAAGAAATCAGAAAATCTTCAGTAAAGCATTACAAACTTTCTTCTGTCTTCTTTTGTTCCATCTAGGAGAAGACTAAGCAGGGTATTTTAAGGGGTAACTCCAATCAGGACTGGTGATCATCTCAAGCTAACATTTCCTTCTGTCCTGTGCAACAGTATAATCCAATTTTTGTTCTAGGATTTGCTTTGAGGCAAAACATTGTCTCATAGTCCCTTTCACCAACTCAAATATAATGGCAGATCTTCCATTGCCTGTGCTCATCAATTTCCTTCTCCAAACTCCTCACCGGGCCAGCTGAGTTACTCTCATCAAGGATCAAAGAACATCTCCACTTGTAAGCCCCCATGTGCAACTGGATCCTTGTGTTTTTGGCTAAAAGGAAGTGGGTTCTGGAAAGGCTGTTCACAAGCAGTTAATACATACAAGTCCTCAAGCTCATCTATCATCCTTTTCCAGACCCTATTGTATTGGGCACTCTTTGGTGGGCAATTGATGACCCTCTCGTTCACCGGAGAGATTAGAAATGAACACCATAAACATAACCCAGAATGTAGATGGTCTTTGATCTCAGCCGGACTATACCTAACAGTTCAAACATGAATAAAGCACAAAAATATTCTGACCAGTCTTTTGGTCTTTTCACATGACATTACCTATCTGCTGCAAATCTGTTTTTTTTATAGTATTTGTCTTTCAAATTATAGAGGAAAGGGGTTGTAATCTTGTCTTCAAACATAAGGCAGATTTTGTAGAAAGGCTGTAAGAAATGTACACGTTCTAAAACATAGTCATTTTTTAGGTGCAATTGTAAAGGTTTTCTTTTACTATTGCATCCCAAGCCTGCACTTTGCACAACTATGCAAACCGTTTCTGATAATTCTGTTGATTTACTAAAGTGTCAGGTAACCAATAAGTGGTTGATCTAATTGCAAGAGCAATAGAACATGCACTGATCATGAAATAGGCTGTGGCACCTCTCACTTATTTGTCCCTTAGACACTTTGTCAAGTCTCTACCAGGCACAACTCTCACATCTAGATCCATCAATTCAGGGCACACCTCCTTACTGAAGAATTCCAGCTATAAGGAGGTTATCTCCTGTCCATCCAAAGATGCATTTTTCACAGTGGCAATCACAATAAAGTCTAAACAGTTTGTGTCGTCACTTTGCCTAATATCTCAGCTTTCTGCCCACAGCCGGACCTGGATGAAAAGGTATGTGCAACTTCCCTTGGGCTGTGTAAATTGACAGCTGTCAATCTGCATGACACAGTCAATCTCCCTTCAACAACAGGTGAATGCTTATGTCCTATAACTGGATCAGCTTCACTTTAAACCTGTGGACAGGCAGGTAGCTACTCATGAGGTGATATAGTCCAAGCCTTCTCAGTTCTCTCAGCACTGGGGGAACCACACAAAGCCATTACCTTGCCACTGAGTTATGCAAGGCAGCGTAAGGGCCTCCGTGAAATTTACTAAGCCACAAAAAGACACCTTGCATAGCTCTGCCTGGCTTATTAAATCCAGAGCAACACAAGTCGTTGCCTTTTGTTACTCTGTACTGGGAAGGAAATTCATAGGTGGAGTGTGGGTGATCCAATGCATCCACCCATGGATTGTGGCACATTTCCAGATTTTATAAGACTAGTAAACCTGAGAACTTGTCAAAATGGTATGCTTACCCTAGAGAGGAGAAACAAAGAGAAATATGATTATTTCTCCTTGTTATTTCCTCTTTCTATGTTTGCTGCATTCTGAAGCACACAAAGAGAAAATGGCATCTGAGGATTTTTTTTGTGCAAGAAGATGTACCATCCTGCACCAACACAATCCTAACTGTAACTCAGGCACCCTTGCACTATGGCACAAGGATGCCTGCTTTGTCGTTTGGCAGCCACAAGTGGGCTAGCACAGAGAGAGGCAGGAATGTGCCATGGGGTAGTAATTATGGTGCATTCTTGCTCTCTCCATTTTAGTTGTCTTGATGTGTTGCGCTGCATCAAATGTTAATAAATCGGGGCCTTAGACTCTTAATTCACAGTCAAACAACATGTTTAAAATTCCTCTTTCTATGGTCATAAATGGACACATTTAAACTTCCTGTAGGAAGTGGCACACCAGGTGTCATGGGTTTCTGGTGTGAGTGACAAGGATCTTTACTCCTTACTCATGGCATTATTGTACCCTAAAGACAAAGGGTCTAAGATAAACTTACACATTTGTGTAAGTTTAAGCTTTTTTGTTATTCACAAAACTGCATTTTAATAGTAAGTTTATGAGTGCAGAGAAATATATGCTAGACCTCTCTTTTATTGTGTGAATCTTCACAAAACTTTCCAACAGAAATAAAAAAAAGTTCATCCACCTCAGCTCCTTCCTGGAAAGTTTTGGGGTTCTCCATAAGCAAGGGCTGAGAAAAAAGTGTGGGTGAGGAGGTTCCCAAAAATTAAATTCCCTATTTACTTTTCCAGAGGAAGATAGAACAGCGATACTGCAAAAATCTCTGATCGGAATTACACCAAATGTGACTGAAAGCTAGATCCTAGTCCAGAAAGTGAATTTTTTTTGATTTGGAGTAAATTTGTTCTGTAGCTTTTGAGAAATTAAGGTTCAAAAGCTTTGTACATCGGGAAGGCGGGGCTCATGGGACACTCTCAAGATTCCTGTCATCATGCAACTTCAAAAAAATAAGCAATCTGATTAACGGAGGGGGCTCTATTTCCTGTCGGCCAACTTGCTCCCATGGAAGTGAGGCCTCCCGTGAATGCTTGCACTCTTTTTGGCTGGCTGTAACATGAAAAGAAATGTGGCGGCCATTACATGACTAGGGGACTTCCTCAAGTTCCAAATAAAGAATGTTGGGATACCCTGCCCCCCTAGGAATTCTGAGGAGGTTCCAGAGTGACTGCCCATTTAGCTAAAAGTTTAAAAAATGTTTTTTTGCTTCAATTCCACGAGTATCTCATGGGATTGTGATAAAAAAAATAGACAAAATGGTGGATTTTTAAAATATATATACATGACCTGTGGGGTGGGCCAGGAGCTGGGGGTCAACCACATTAATTTCTTACCTTATGGAAAGGTGAGTATGTGTGGGTCCCCTTCCCTGAGCTGCTTTTTTCCTGAGGACCCCAAGCCCCAGTGTGATTTTGAAGAGGAGGGGGTGAGATTCCCCCTCAGGGAGTATGGAGAAGGCCCCAAGGACCCTATCCCCCTGGGCGAGAGTGTCTTTTTTCTAGGAAGGCAGGCTTCATCCCCCAGAGCTCGATCACAGTGTCCAAGAGACCCCATCCATCAGGATACTGTGGTGCCCTGCTGGATAGAGTGTGGTCAGGGAAGAGAAAAGTGATCCCTACCTGCACTCTCATGGGCAGGGAATACAGCTTTGTTCTTGCCCAGCAGGAGCCACTCATTCATTATTCACTGCTCCAGACAAGGAGCATCCCATAATTCCTTGCAAGAGCTATTTGTTTTATAATTGAATGATGGTTGTGCCCTTAGAACGGAGACGGGCTCTACTAAACATTTTTTTAATGTTGTTGGGCCTGGACAGTAGGAAAGCTTAATATATTTTTTTTTAAAGCACATCATCTAGAGCTGTATGCTCTTCAGCTGGAGTGCAGACCCTCTTTGAGAATGATTCTATGGCTGCACTTTGTTGCTTGAAAAATGTTTTTAAAAAAAGACTCAAACACTAGTTTAGTTTTTTTTTTTACAAACAATAAAATGACAGAATGACCATTATTAAACATTGCTTTATAAGAATTTCTGAAATATGTATTTGATTATACTTATTGGTGGCTTTTTGACAAGGCCAATATGTCTGATTTATATATATGCTAATGTGCTGACTCCTTGATAAATGCAATAGTCTCACCACTTTTCATATTTTGTCACTTTGACAAAGCCAGTAGGTCTGCCTTACTTAAAATGACACCCTTTAGATTGCTACATGACATAGCTGTGCTCAGCAACCAGCGAGTGGGGTTGGGTGCTGTGGTCAACCCCACTCCGTACACAACCACATGCCATTAGGCAGGAACTTGGGCGCACACAGTGGGTTGGGCAATGGGCCAGGCCACAGACCAGGCCCTGTGACAACCCCATGCTGGACATGACAATCTACATCTTACTTTACATTAAAAAAACTTCTAGCAAATCACTGAAAAAAACAAAGGTTCAAGTGACTTTATAGTTACAAATTTTACTAATATGTTACTTTACAAAAAAAAAACCTTAGCAATTAACTGAAAAATATACAGTGTAGAAGGGAAGGGTGGATAAAAGGATGCAGAGGCAGTGTAGGTTTCTGAATTTTGTGATTTTATTTGGTGATTGGATAAAGGTGAATGTCTTTCTGAGGGTTTTTGGTGATTTGATGAGTGGCCAGTCTTCTTCTTCACCTAGTGGTTGACTTCTGTCTCTTGCTTCCAGGGTTGTCTTAAGAGGATGGAATCGCCTGAATCCTAGGGAAAACAAAGGTGCAGTAGGTATAAGTTGGGCACCTTTTCTCTAGTGGCTTTGAACCTTCACCTCACCCCTGACAGTGGCTAGTCTAGCGGTAGCCTTGGGATCCAACCCAGGTCTGAAAACAGCCCCACAAAGAACCATCGTCTGAGAGCGTTTTAGGGGTTTTCCTTCCAGGGCTCCATTGACTTTTTATACTCCCTTTCTATTTATGAGGGTGACTACTTTAAATGACTGCAACTGATTTTCTTTCTCAGTTTGCCTTGGTTGCTATATATGCAGTAATACTTCACATGGGGGCGTACATCCGGTCTACAATGTGCTCATTCTTTAAAAGTGGTCATAAAAATAAACAGTGATGAGGGTTCTTTACAACATATGTGTTTACAGAAAACAACTTATTTAGAGGAAGCGAGTGTTCAGGCAAGCATTGTCATGAGGACTGGTAACCTTTGAACCATGCTGCCCGAACCTCTCCACCCCATACTGCCTGCCATTTCCCTTCCCAAGTCACTCACCCAAAATGCTGTCTCTCTCCTGAGTTGTGGGGAACCATACTGCATCCTCCGGCGGTGCCCACCAGTCTTCGGTCTGGTGTCTTGGGACTCACCAGGGCCACTGGCGTTGTCTTCTCTGGTTTGGGCTTTCTCCTCCTTTTCTGTTGCTTCATTGCTGGATTCCTTCTCTTTGTTCTGCTCCTTGCTGTCATGGGCCTTCTCTCTCTTCCCCTTTGTCTTGGCATCCTTTTCCCTCCTTCATTTTCTCCTGATAGGGCCTTTGACATTGGGGCCCCGCCCACCTGGGTTAGGATAGAGTCCTTTGCTACTGTCTGTGGATGTTTGGGTATTTGTCCCATTGTAACCCCGCATTTCTCTTTCTCTCTCATTCTAGGTGCATAGCGGATGAGGTGCAACAGACTTCAGGCACAAATGCAGGTAAGTAACAGGGTTTGCGGGACTCTTCCTCGCAAACAGTTAGAGGGATGCCATTGTTAGGTGAAAATGTCAGGTAAAACATGTAATTTCAAACTAACAAAACCACTGAAATTCACCAGTTATAGTTATCTCAAGAAACTATAACATGCCCTAAAGTAACAGTTGGACCCGGCCCTTTCTGCAGGGTCATCCTCAAACTTTTGTCTTCCTCCTCCCATTTTTTTGCTGAAATTGTTTTTGTTGGTCCTAGGACTCTGTGTATTTTACCACTGCTAACCAGTGCTAAAGCGTTTATGCTCTCTGCTCTACACAAAGTAGTATTGGCTTATCCCCACTTGGCATATTTAATTTACTTATATGTCCCTACTAAAGTGCACTACAGGTGCCCAGGGCCTGTAAATTAAATGCCACTTGTGGGCCTGCAGCACTGATATTGCCACCCACTTAAGTAGCCCTTTATCCATGTCTTAGGCTTGCCACTGCAGAGCCTGTGTGTGCAGTCTTGAACTGCCATTTCGACCTGGCAAAATAACCCTTTTGAACGAAAATTGAATACACTGTACACACTATTAACCAAAAATAAACCAAGAATTTGTGCTGTTCTGGAACAGAACCTGCCTGTGTTGGTGAAAATTGAGCAAAACTAGAAAATCTGGAGGTTGACCAGTGCCAGAACGCACAACAAAAAGTCCATGGACTACCCTTAAATAAAAAAATCTCTTAAATTAATACTATGTATGCAATGATAATTACACAACAAGACTAGAAAAGGACTAATGAGTGCAGTTTATTATTGTGAACATGCTACATTACTGTAAAAAACAGAATATGTAATTGAAGTATTGCACAAATGTGGCGTCAAATGTGTTACACAATTTTTACATGACACTGAAGAAACTGCGAACTGCTAACGCAATTACATCGATGTGACCCAATGCCTTTCGGCTGTGAGCACTCTTAGTCAGGGGTAACTGTAAACGAAAGCAACATGAACATAATACTCTTAGGAAGCAATTCTATGAATGATTTCATTACTTACTGGTAATCCTCAATACCCTTTTTCTCATCCCAATACTTACACATATGAGGTGTTCTACCTCTGCTCAGACCCACGTGCCCTAGCCCTAACCAATCAAACGATTTTTTGCACAAACCACACACCCCCAATCACCCTTTCCCATATCTGGGTATAAAGGGCATTGGCACCCAGAAGACATCCTGTATATCCCCAAGCCCAAGAAACCAAGGGAACAGGTTGTGATCCGGGAAAGAAGGGGAAGGGAGGGACATAACTGCTGGGGTGAGAAACCGGGTATTTAGAGAAGTAATGAAATCATTACCTCCTCAACCCTATTTCTCATCTCAATACTTAAAAATATGAGGATATACCAAAGCCAATTAGGAACAACCTGGTCCCCACAAAACAGATGCCACAAACTTGGGATACTGCAAAAACAAACTTTATTGTACCAGGAGGCATCGCACAGGAGACCGAGATGGTCAATGAGAGACAAGCCAAAAATGTAGACCCAAATGATAAGGATTCTCGAACATCAAATGTAATGGGACGCAATGATAGAGGGAGTAGCCCAAGTAGCAGCTTGACAAATGTCCAACAAGAAACCCCCTGAGCCTCCGCCAGGAAGCCGCCATGCCCCGTGTAGAACGACCCTGCACACCATCTGATAAACAGACATTCTGAAAGGCATAAGCTAAGGAAATCAAACAGCGAATCCAACGACTCAAAGTGGACGTAGAAGCTTTCAGCCCATGACGAAGCACACCAAAGTTCACAAAGAGGGCCTCACATTGACAAAAGCCTCATGTGCGAGAGATGTAGATGGATATAGACCGCAATACATCCAAGCTGTGCAAGGCAACCTCCTCAGCGGTAGCAGGATCTGGAAAAAAAAAGGGCAAAGCTATCTCCTGGTGATGGTGAAAAGAGGAGACAACTTTGGGAAGGAAGGTCGGACCTAAGCGAAGAACCAGCCGGTCAGAAAACACCTGTAAATAGGGAGGCAGATTGACAAAGATCCTAGCTTACCCAACCGGGCTGAAGTGGTAGCCATCAGAAAAGAAGTATTCAATGAAAGAAACTTTAAATCCACAGTGTCCAAAGGATCAAACGGAGGAGATTGAAGAGCCCTGAGAACTAGAGGCAAGCCCCAAGGAGGAACGACAGAACAAACCTGAGGCTTCAGCAAAGAAAAACTCTTAAGAAGACAAGAACCCAAAGGAAGGAGCTCAGGCAAACCTAATGTGATTGAATAGCCCGAATGGCAGCCAATTGGACCCTTAAGGTAGAAACAGCCAAACCCTTCTGGAAACAATCTTGAAGGAATTGAAGGACCGAAGAGGCAGGACAAGAAGCTGGATCTAAACAATAACCCTTACACCACTGGACAAAGGAAGACCAGGGATGAGCAGAAGCCTTCCTGGTGGAACATTTCTGAGAGTTCTGAATGGAAACAGTCACAGGAGCGGAAAGACCATGGGACATCAAACCCCTCCTTTCCAGAGCCAAACCATCAGACACATCCTGCGGCAAGCGGATGTGGGAAGAATGGGTGTCCGAAGAGGACATGGATGGACTGGGAGAACCCACTCTGATGCAGCTGCCATCAGACGTAACAGAGAAAACCAACTCATCAGATGCCAAAAAGGCGCCACCAGAATGAGGGAAACTGACTCCCTCCGAATCCTGGCCAGGAGCCGAGGAAGAAGAGGGAAGGGAGGAAAGGTATAAAGAAGCACCTGGGGCCAAAGGTGAGACAAAGCATCAATCCCCCAACAACCCTGTTCTGGGGATCTGGACAGAAACTGGGGAAGGAGGGAAGTGGCCTTGGATGCAAACAGGTCAACCTGAGAATTGCCGAAGCGGTGGCATATATGGGTGAAAACATCTGGGACCAGAATTCCAGGGAAGAAGGAAAAATGCAACTGAGGCTGTCTGCCTGAACATTGTCCTTCCCCCCAAATTTAAGTGGCTGAGAGGGAGAGAAGGTGAGACTCTGCCCAGCACCCCACCAGAAATGCAAGAGAGGCCAGGGCCCGAGAACCCATCTCGGACTGCCTGTTGACATAGGACTTGGCCATTGTGTTGTCTGTCCGCACCAACACCACCTGGTCTTGTAGGAAGAGAGAAAAATGTAAACCAGAATGCAGCATGAGACAAACCAGGGAAAGGCAACCTACAATGTGACCCTGAAGACTTAGCCAGTCTCGAGCAGGCGCCAGATTCCTTGTGCTGAGAGCCAGGAGGAGATTGCGCAACTACTGCGCTCGGTCCAGAGGAAGGCTGACAAAACCCACTGCTGTCTGGAAATGGGCCCGATGATCTGCAAATCCTGTGAAGGAGACAGATGTGATTTCTCCCAGTTGATAAGCATAGCAAAGGCCTCCAGAGTCTCACACACCAGCACAATCTGAGATTGAAAGACAAGATGATGGAAAAGCCAATCGTCCAGGTAGGGATGAATCATCACCTCTAGTCTCTGAAGATAAGCTACCAGAGGGGCCAGCACCTTGGTAAATACCCTGGGAGAACTAGACAGACCGAAGGGGAGGACCCAAAACTGCCAGTGGAGACCCCCCAAACAAAAGCAGAGGACCTTCAGATGCAACTGAGCAATGGAAATGTGGAGGTAAACATCCCTCAAGTCCAAGGAGGCCAGCCATTCGTCTGGGGAATAATGGGAATAATGCGCTGTAGATTGTCCATCTAGAAGTGAGGTTTCCTCAAAAACATGTTTAAATGTTTGAGATTGAAAATGAGTCTGACCTTCCCTGCAGGTTCTGGGACCAGGAAGACCGGAATGTAGCATCCATTTCCTTGCTGCCCCACCAGCACAGGTATCACAGCCCTCTTCTCGACGAGGTCTACAATCTCTTGATACAGCACAGGAGGATCGGTGCCGGAGGCCAAAGATTCTATGATGCCTGAAGGGTGAGGCCTGGAAAGAAAGTTGAGTAAGTAACCTCCTGAAATGACCTGAGAACCTCAGCATCCGAAACATGTTTTTGCCAGGTGAGAAGAAAAAAGGCCAGACAACCTCCTACTTGGAGGGAGGAATAGTCAGGAACGCTTCCCGTCTTTAGGAGGAGGGGGAGGCTTAGAAAGAAGCAAGCAGGAAAGGAGGCAAACTTCTGAAGCCTGGACAGAAACCTTCCACAGAAACCCCTTATGCACTTCTTAGGAGGAGCCTTCTTAGATGGGGGCAGGGTTGGAGCAAGAACGAAAAACCTAGCCATGCTTCTGAGTCTTAAAGGCTTGGTGGAGCATCTGCTTCAGATCCTCACCAAACAGATGGCTGCCAGAAAAGGCATATGGAACAGCCTAGACGTTTGAACAGAGTCCACAGTCCAATCAGGGAGATGGATGTGGCGGCAGGCTGAAACGGAAGAGGCCATGGCTGACGCAGAGACTTTCAATAAATCACAGGAAACATCCACCATGAATTTAGCCTGAGTCTCCATGGAAGAAAAACGAGAGGAGCATTCAATGCCCTCCTATATTGCCTATGTTAAAGAATGGAAATCCTTAACCAGGAACTGAGAGGCATAAACAGCATAAATAGCAGCCCGAAGGGCAAGGTTTAAACCAGAAAAACATTTCTTTAAAGAGGACTCCACCTGACGATCAACAAAATCAGACAGGGGAACACCTCCCAATATAATAGAAGGACTGCCAGCCAAGTGAGACAGCAGGGGATCAATTTTCAGGGAGTAAGGGAACTCAAGATCGTCCTTGTTCAGAGGATAAAGGTGCAACAAATACTGAAGGAGATCAGCCCTCTCAGGATCCCACCACTCATGAAGGAGAAGATCCAATACGTCTCTGTTGACAGCCAAACAAGATGGAGGACAGGAATGAAATTGCTGAAAAAGGCCCAAGCTAGGACCAGGAACGTCATCCTCCATAGGAATAATGAGGTTCTCCCCAAGATACCGGAACAACAATAGCAGATAAAACTTCTAAAGGAACTTGGACCTGGGCACAGCCTCAGCCACCAGAGACACAACATCATCGTCGGAGAAGGCCAGGAAGATCTAGAAGAGGGCGAAGACACCATCAAAGAAGAAACAGATGAAGTAGGAGAAGAGGGAGGGTAGCGAGACCCACCCAAGACTTTGGACTGCACAAACGCCTGAGATAGAGGGATAGCAACACCTGGAATTGCTTATCTGAAAGACCCATACTCTGAGAAAAGCCAGGAAGAGAATCTGCAGACTGGTGGCGTTTACTTCCATCCTGAGAGGCACTGGAGCAATGATGGTGCTTAGCTACTCACTTCCTGCCTTCCATGATGAACTGCCTACAAGAAGCAGCCGGACTCCAAAAATAAAGGGAAGCAGGACCCCTTAGTAGGCCACAACAAAGCCCGAACCAAAACATGGAAAGCTTATAATGAAAATCTATAGATATTGTATTATTTCTATAATTTACTCCTGCAAACGTAGAATTATAGTAGAAATTAACAAAACAATAGTCCTTGGCATAGAAAATGAAATAAAGCGAGGAGCAGTGCCAAACAACACAGAAGGTGAAGAAACGACCTCCCACCACACGAGGGGGCCAGCTGCCAACCAGAGAACGAGATCATCGTCCGACCAGCAATTGCCAGTAGCAGTGCACGTGAACCATGAGCACCACCTGGACGGTGGAAGACCTTGGCACCCCAAGGGGGAAAGTCTGCTGTGAGGAAGCCCCTGCTCAGGTGTGCTGGGAGGACAGGGCGGTTGTGTGGGCACCGGCGGGCGCCAGCCATCTCCGCAGGACGGAGACAGCCAGACCGAGGCCATGCATCACCCACATGCGCTTGTATGATCCTGCCACACGTAGACTGTGACTGGCAGGTGAGAAGCCCCATCGAACCACCATGCATGCAGAAGGAAGCACGCAGTGGAAAATAAAGCAAAACTGCTGCAGCTCCCAAGGCCCCGACTGGGAGGACAAGCGACGGCCGGGCAACACCATTACCAGGTTAGAGTCCAAAGGCATAGCAATATAGAAATCTCACCCCAGGAAGGCCCCGCCAACCCAGCACTGGTGACAAACAAATCCCAACCCTCTGTACAGTGCCCAGCACAGTACCCAAACAGGGAAGAAAACGAAAATGTAAACATCCAGCCCCTAGAGGTCCAGCCTCCCAGGGCTTACCTTTTCACTGGATAGTTAGCATGGAGCAAAAGAAAAAAAGCAGGATGTCTTCTGGGCTTCATGTCCCTTTATACACAGATATGGGAAAGGCTGATTGGAAGGGTGGGTGGTCGTGGCTTACGCAAAAAAATGTTTGATTGGTTAGGGCTAGGGCACATCGGTCTGAGCAGAGGTGGAACACCTTATATGTGTAAGTAATGGAACGAAAAATAGGGTTGAGGAGGTAACGGTAATGCCTATTATTTAATTTTCAAAAGGTAAGACAGCAGTATACAAGCAAGTTACCCACTCCTTAATAACGTAAAGTACTGGATGAAGAAAACATGAAGGAAAACAACACAGCTATTGTGTAAAGCCAAGAGCAAAGTTTTAAAGCATTTATGAACCTGTTAATGAATGCCTTTAACACAAACAAGCACGTGGCTCCACTATCTAAACTGTAAGACATGGGACAAAAACTGTGAACATGCAATTTAACAAATAGATTCAAGGGAAAAGGAAAGACCAGTGAGTGCATGGTGACGCAACATAAAAAGAACCATCAAAATACCACCACTCCTATGTGATACCGGTACCCAACATCACCAACAGTGCTCAGACTACAGGATCCATCTTGCACTATAATTGCTTGAGGCAGCACTCACACCCCTTGCACTGCGTTAAGCAAATAATCAATTAGTTGATCACGAGGACAGTGGTAAACAGCAAAACTCCTGATGTAGAAAAAGAAACCACATGAAAAAGATTTCTAGTTTACGCGTCAAGAATTTTTGATTCTATTAAGGACACGGAGGCGAGGATTATGCTTTTCTCTTTCTTTACTGCAAACAAACAGCAGCCAATTAAAACACTTTGCTACAAAAAGCTTCATTTCCCATAACCTCTGTAGTCCATAATGTCCACCATTCCCACAGGTCTGCTCCCTTTATATCTAACTCTGCAAACACAGTCCTTCATCTTTCTTTGCAATCAAAATCCAAACCAATACTTGACTCCTAGGAACTGGAATCTCTGAAACACTGAAACTGCGTGAGCGAAACCGTCGACTGTCCTTCCATCTGAAGAAACCAATTTCTTTCTCCTCCATCCCCAAAATATCAATCAGATATTTTTGTTTTCCGCACCTGAAGAGAAATAAAGGATACATGCAATTACATCTAATCTCTCCATAAAATAATCCAATACAATGGGTGGGCATATAAAATTCACATAACAAGCATTGTGTCGTCAAGGAATATAACAATATAAAGAATACCATTATCTGCAGGGTGGGATAATCCTCGCCTCCATGTCCTTAATAGAATCGAAACTTCTTGACACGTAAGTTAGAATTTATTTTATTCTATGTCAAGACCTGAGGCTTCGGATTATGCTAGTTCAAAGCTGATCCACCACTGCGGAAACAGCATCAAAAATAGGTTTGTGATAAAAAACTTCAAATGTGGAATCTGAAGACCAATCAGCTTCTCTCATTATGTCCTCCAAACGAGAACCAACCAAAAGGGCCTTAGAAACCATAGCTCCACGAACTGAGTGTGCCCCAAACATAGAAACATCTATTCCAGCCTCCCCTATAATCTATTGAACCCATCTGGCCAAAGTAGCCATAGATACTAGACCAAAGTTTTTTTTAAAAGAAATTAGCAATTGCTCCTGTATATCTCTGCGAAGTGTACGAGTACACTCTTCATAAGTCTTCAAACATTTGACAATACCTAATTTCTGATGATGGGGAAATGCTGGATAAGTTACACATCTAGAAGCTGTCTTCGTACGGTTAGAAATAGTAAATGAAACTCCTGAGGGAGTAAATACTCTACCTGCTAAATCCAAGGCCTGAACATCTGATACTCGTCGACAAGATAAAAGACAAAGTAACACAGTTAACTTTGCTGATAACTGCTTGTGCGAAAGATTCTCATTACATGGCCAATTTCTCAAAAATCGTAAGACCACATCTACATCCCGTAAAACTGAGTATTTGGGTTGGGGAGGTTTCACCGTTTTAATTCCATGCATCAATTTCCATATTAACGGATGCTCACCTACAGGTTTCCCTTCCAAGTGAGGATGACCCGCAGAAATAGCAGTTCTGAAATTGTTAATGGTTTTGTAAACTAGACCTTGAGAGGCTAAGTCAGAAAGAAAATTAACAATGACACTAATATTTGTCCCCAGGGGATCAACACATTGTTCACTACACAAACTAACCCATCTTTTCCATGAAGATTCATACCTCTTGTGGGTGGAAGGGGCCCAAGATTGGGATAAAAAGAACAAAGCTTTGTATGAAACTCCTGGCACTTGCCATCGTCTCCTGAAACTCTCCACGCCATGAGAGACAACTGCCCCGGAATAATCAGGGGATGCTGAGACCCCACTGGGTCCAGCAATAGATTTGTTTCCCTGGGGATCACTATAGGTTGTGCACAGGACATTAACATCGCAACTGGAAACCAAGGTTGAGCTTCACAAATTGGGGTCACGAGAATCAATTCTGACTTCTGTCTCTTCGCCTGAGAGAGTGCTTTCTGTATCATGGAAAAAAGGAGGAAACGCATAAAGAATCCCCTTCTCCCATGATTGCAGGAATGCGTCTGTTCCCAACGCTAGCGGATCCGGCCTCCAATTGAAGAAACGATCCAGTTGGGTATTGAGTCTCGAGGCAAACAGGTCCATTGAACAAGGACCTAACTGAAGATTCAGTTGTTGGAATACTAGAAAATTGAGCTTCCAATCGCTGCCATCTCTGAGGAACCGACAGTTCCAATCCGCTATCAGATTGGCATGACCCGGTAAATATTCTGCTGTCACCAAAATGTGGTGTTGAAGGCAAAACTGCCAGAATTCCTTTGCAATCTCCACCAGAACAAGAGATCTGGTCCCCCCCATTCGATTGATATATTGAACCGCTGAGATGTTGTCCTTACGTAGAAGGATGCAACATTTCGCTTGTCGTGCAAAAGGGATTGAATTGCAAAAGCTACCGCTAAAAGTTCTAGACAGTTGATAAGTAGTTTCAGTTCTTCTGTCCACCATTGGTCCCCTGCCTGAACTGAACCACAATGAGCCCCCCAGCCCCATCTGATGGCGTCAGAATCTATTATCATCTCCGGGACTGATGCAAAGATGGCTCTGCCATTCCACGCATCCATGTGAGCTAGCCACCAAGCTATTTCCGCTCTGGCTTCCTTCGACAGGCCAATCTGTTCTGCATAGGCTATTCCCCGGCGAAAATGCAAAATCTTCAGCCGTTGCAAGGCTCGGTAATGAAGAGGGCCTGGAAAAATCGCTTGAATCAATGAGGCTAACAGACCCACTAGGCGTGCCAGGGTCTTTAATTATATAGTCAGAGAGGCAAGGGCTCTCCTCAACTCTTTCTTGATGGAGCTTCTCTTCGTGGGAGGCACTAACAGTTGGGCTTTGACAGAGTCTACCTGAAAACCTAAGAACTCTATAACGTTGGACGGAATCATTATTGATTTGTCCGAGTTGATTAGGAAGCCTAGATCCTGCAAAAGATGGATCGTCCAAGAGAGATGTAACAAAACTGACTCTTCTGTTTGGCCCATGATCAGAATGTCGTCTAGATATATAATGAGGCAAACACCCCTTTCTCTGAGAAATTGTGCCACTGGTCTTAGAAGCTTGCTGAAGCGCCAAGGAGCGGACAATAGCCCGAACGGGAGAACGGTAAACTTGTACCACTGGAATTAAAGATACTGTCGATGAGGTTCGAACATAGGGACTGTAAGTTATGCGTCTTTGAGATCCAGATGCACCACATAGTCTCCTTCTTGAAGAAGATCTCTTAATAGATCGATACCCTCCATCTTGAAATGACGATAAACAACCCAGGAGTTGAAATACTTTAGATTGAGTACATGACGCGAACCGCCTCCCTTCTTTTGCACCAGGAAAATAGAGCTGACAAAGCCAGAAGGGTGAGGGCTTGTTTTGATGATGGCACTTTTGTGAAGAAGGGCGTCTACCTCTGCGTCTATGAAAGAACTCTCTAACTGGGAAAAAAGAATGGGCTGAGGAAAGGATGTCTGTCGGGTCGGGCATAAAACTGCAGTCGAAACCCCATTACCGTCTACAGAACCCAAGGATCTTGTGAAATATGTTCCCAAGCTCTGACATGTTCCTTCAATCTCCCCCCCAGAAAAACTTCTGAGAACGGAATGATCCTCACCTGTAGATGTTCCTTCGGGGTCGTTGAAACCACCTTGGTTGCTCCAGAAACCACAACCTCGGGCTCTCGGGGCTCTAGAAGGATAGAACCCTGATCTGGACTAAGAAATTTGGCCCTACTGATTGGATCCTCCAGAGGTCTGGTAGAATCCACGACCTGGCACTCGACCTCTATAGCATCCAGCCCAGGCAAAAAGGCCCCTGCTGAACATCTTCTTCATTGAAGATTGGGCTTTGTCCAGTGCAGAAAAGTTAACAACATATTTCCCCAAGTCCTTGATGAATTTGTCTCCGAAGAACAAACCATTCGACAAAGAACCTGCTTCGTTAGTGGCTAATTCCGCTAGTTTGAGGTTGATTCTCATCAAAAACGAGCATCTGCGCTCCGTAGACATGGCATAGTTAATACTACCTAACAAACAGGTGAATGTGCCCATTCTAACATAATTTGCGGGTCCATAGGAGTGTTAGATTCCTTAGCTTGGACAGCTAACTCTAAGATCTTTGTTAAAGGACCAGATGTGTCTAAAAGTTTGTCCTGACAGCTTTTCCAGGCTCGGTCTAAGCCCTTCTAAGGGTCCTTAGAAAACCTATTTATGAAAGTAGCCATATTGGGATCAAGCTCAGGTGTCTCTGCCATCTTGCCCAGCAACGAAGGCCGTGGGCATTCAGACCGCAAAGTGTTGCACACGTCTCAATCAAAAACCTTCCTGATTCGGTCCTGTACATAATGTGCTACCTCTGCACATGGTATCCACTCCGTGGATCACGGATGGATTATATTTTCCGGATCAAATGATAAAGTGCTGGGAGTCTGGTCACTCTCTTGTGTATTACGCGACTTACGTTTGCACTTACCAGAAGGTTGGATTCAGTTTGGTCATGATCAGAACCACCTGAGGATAAGGAATTTAAGGAGGGATTGCTCTCTGTATGAATAGATGATTCCATCCCGGTCTCCGGAACATCCAGGGCCGGAAAGGAGCCATATTCGTGGTCTTTTATCACAGACGCAGCCATATGCACCAAGATCTCACAGGGAACAGGGTCAAGACTGATTTGCATATGGCTGGGTCCAAACTGGAATGGCATGGCAAGCAAAAAAACTGATGGATTAAACCCAGATCTGTGACTGGGGGTGAATGTTTGATTTATTCTGCATTCCATTCATCATCTGTTGTTTTTGCATTTGTTGCCCCGAGTGAGAAGGGTATGCCCAGACGTGGTTCCCATGCTTGCTATGCCACCAGATTCAAGCTAGCTTGGCTGATGAAGGGTGATGCCCTGAAACTGGCCCCAGGATGCTTGTTTCTGGTCCAGGGAGGACCTGGCCTGGCAGTTTGGGCTGGACTGTTCCCATGGGGAACAGGGTCAAGACTGATTTGCATATGGCTGGGTCCAAACTGGAATGGCATGGCAAGCAAAAAAAACTGATGGATTAAACCCAGATCTGTGACTGTGGGTGAATGTTTGATTTGCTCTGCATTCCGTCCATCATCTGTTGTTTTTGAATGTAAACAATGAGCCATAGAACATAAATAAGGACATTGAAAATGTATGGCAAAACATATAAAACCCCTTATTACTGCATATCACTGATTACAAAACGTGAGGTAAGTGGAGCACGTGTCAATACCACACACAGCGAGTACTCAAGCTACCTCAGATTTAATTATAACTTTTATTGGCAGTCCCATTTATAGCAAGAGTAACAAAATAGAAAATGGGATTTCATACTCATTCCAGACTTGAATACAATTTCTGTCTGAAAACTGCACCACACCCAGTTCAAATATATTCGAACTTCTGACATTAAACCTGCTTGTTAGTAAAAGGGCTGAGAAGCAGTTGCGTTGCTAAAGTCCCAATTATTCTTAAAGTGTCAAATGCCTGACTCTCACCCACGCGCACTTTTCAGTACCTCATATTCCCTGCAACCTTTTGTTAATGCATTTTCGAAATCTCTTGGTCCCAGTGCTTGTCCTTAAAAGAGACTGTGGCATTATGCCAAGAGATTATTTCTTTAGATTTTTCTCACAGAACATACGTTTTCATATCTTTATGGTTGCTTCATTTTTCAGTCTAAAGGTTTAATTCTTTTTTCTGTATCTGCTACGATATTTTCTACAATCTGCTAAGCAATATTGAAAGAGAACTCCTATGCTTTTAAAGGATCATTTCATCTATTGTTAGATAGCTAATATTGTGAGTATGGGATTTACTTGTCTAAGTGCTACTTTGGCGCTATTCATTCACTTGCATTTTTTTTTACCTTGTGTACCTTTGCATGCATGACGCTTTTCTCTGTTTCCGTTATCTGCAGCAAGGTACACAAGCAGAACACATCAACATGGAAGCTTAAAATAAATTAATAAAAGCAATTTTCATCAAAAATTGGTTTATCGTTGTTTAGAGATAATCGGAGAAATGATCAGAGTCTATCATTGCTAACAGGATGTGCGGAAAGCACACTGATTCTCTTTTACTGACAATTTAAAACCCTACTGTTTTACTGCACAGCTTGTTATGAGCTAGAACACGTTTGTATTGTAACGCAAGAAACGCCATCTTTATTTTCATTGGAATTATTCCCAGTGAGGTTATTCACCATCAGGGCCGGCTTTAGCGCTGCTGGCGCCCTGTGCGACAGTCCTCTTTAGCGCCCCCACCCTATTACCACCTCCACGGATTCCCACACTACCAACAGGCAAATGTGCCCCTCATCTCTCCATAGCCTCTCTTTCAGATGCATACATTTGTATTAAAAACGGTTGTAAAGGCTGGCTTTGCTAATCCATTCAGCTATCCACATAAAATATGTTATTTTATTTGCAGCAGGTTTATTAACCATTTGCGCTACTTTATGGCGAGCCAAAGCTGCTAGTAGACAAAAGTCCCATCCCTCTCTCTAGCAGAAACATTAATCACAAGAATCATTTTGACGTTGTAATCCACCTTTCAGCAGGCGCTTTTAATTCGCAAGCTTCTCAGTTATTGCTAAACACAGCGGCCCCCTGAGGTCAGCGCCCACCAATCCAGGTCAGCACCCGGTGCAGCCGGCCCTGTTCACTATGCAAGCGAGTCCTTAAATATGTGCAAAGAATGTCACATTAATTTTCACGAAGCATGAAAGAAGAGAACTGGGTATTAACACCATACCAAATAACGTTTACACTTTCTTTTTTGAGCCTGAGTTTCTTTAATTTTTATGCACTTTAGACCCAAAACGCACCTCCAGTTGATTTAGGAAATGTAAGATTGTTGCTTGAAATAGAAGAACATTCTGACTTTCTTCCATACTGACCACACTGTCAGCGTCTTGGGATAGCCTTCTTTTGATGCCAGTTACAGAGGATACTGATGGCTCACCTGTAGTCTTACAGGTACAGGACGCCCCTTTTAACCTCACTGCAAGTACTGGCAAACAAACTTGTCTTGTGTTGCTCGGTGCCTTACTGCTACACCACACTTTTAGATCTTAGAGGAGCATAACCCCTTGTTTTATTACAATTTATGATACAGATAGGGCTTCTGTTGTTTATGTGGCTATGAGATGTTTATTCTGGTCCATCCTGAACCAATGTTATCTGGGGCATTATTTGTGCACTTAAGATGACATGGGCAGGCTGCTGCAGTTATATTTACTGAGTCCACATATCCTCATTGCACTGCTCCTCTATGTGTACAAAAAAAAGTTGTTCTCTCTCCAGGTTTGCCGGGGACATCTACACCTTTCAAAGTTGATAGTTTCAACACGTTGACATCTGATTGCAGTTTTATTAAAATGTGTGCAGGGGGCTTCTCGTGGCACTAGCTCACTACATGTTGTTCGCAAAGGGTGGGTTAGAAAGCCAATGGGCTCTCAGCGGGTGAGTTAAATGGGTTTTCATGTATTTGGTTTTGATCTTCTTCTGCTCTCTAATCTCCTTATTCCTACTATTCTTTTCTTTCCCATCTCTTCCTGCCTGGACTGATTCTGGATCTCAATCCAGTATCTATATCTGTTTGGTATGCAACCTTCACCCCACATTTCTATATGGTAACTTTAACTTGTAACTAATAATTAGTAGTTACACCAAGATGACAGCTAACATTACCCAAACACTGAAAGTGCTTTCATTGAGTACAAAAGGCTTGAACCATCGGATCAAAAAGCAAAAAACACAGTGGATTATTGTCATAGACTCCAAGGGATGTCTTGATTTGGCTGTATAGTTGCAATGAACTTCACATACACATGGCTTAACAATTGCTTTTGCTCCCCAACACACTAAAAGAAACATGGGGTTATTGCTTTGATCTCTAAAGACAAATATGATACTGAATTTTCTATTATTAACATTTAGGTACCAAACAATGGTGACCCTGAATTTTGGGCTTCTTCAAAAAAACTATTGTGTTATTTGCCATACAACATTGACATATTACTAGGGGGGACTCTAATCTCCCAATGGATGGGAATTTAGCCAGGTTATCAAACGTGAAATTCATACCCACTAATCGCATGCCCAACTTTTGAACCTCTGCAAATCAAAAAACTTGATGGATGTTTAGCGAACCTATAATTCAACCGGAAATGACTATCCCCTTCATTCACAATCCCACAATTCTGACTCAAGGACTGACTATCTTTAGTAGAGGATCAGATCCTTAAACAAACTTTCTCCCCCATAATTGAATCAATAATATCTGATCATGATTGTATCTCACTAGAACTGAAACCAAGTACTCCCCCACCCCCTTCGAAACAATAGAGAATGAATGTTATCACTGATAATGAGGAATTGAGACAGATGATACAAAAGGATATGAATCACTATATAAATGATAATAACATAAATGATACAGATCCCATACATTTCTGGGATGTCCTTAAAGCCACTATTAGAGGCTGTATGATTAATATGAGGGCTTCCAAAAACAAGAAGGACCAACAGTGCTTAAACAAATTAGTTCTCAAGATTTAAGAGTTAGAATTCACACTCAGTCACACTAAAGGCTCTGCAGCTATCTCTGAACTGAAACACCATAAATAAGAATTCAACTAAATCTTTAGTAGTGGGGAGCATAAATGTGTTTGTACGCTCTGAATCTCACCTGCCAGATTTTGCTCTCAGAAGGGGATGTTCTAGAATTTTTATATTTCAACTATGTAAATCCAATTTGTTACTCTGCACGCCATCACTTTACAATTTCGGGGACCTTTTTCGGACTCCCCTGTTAGGGTGAACAGGTGCTTTTTTGGAAGTCGATGCACTAGTCTTCCTCAAGTAGGAGACTATTTAAATCACATGACAGCGCAACTATGCAGAATTGTCTATGCTCTGATTCTCACCTGCCAGAGTTTGCACTAAGAAAGGGATGTCCTGGAATTTTAATGTTTTAAGTGTAAACTTAGTTTGTTACTCTGCACGCCAACAATTTACAATTTGGGGGACCTTTTTCAGACTTGCCTGTTAGAGCGAACAGCCACCATTTTGGAAGTCGACACACTTGTCTTCCTTAAGTAGGAGACTATTTAAATCACATGTCAGTGTGACCGAGTGGCATTTTCCACGCCCTGATCTCACCTGTCAGATTTTGCACTAAGAAGGAGACGTTCTAATGTTTTAAGTGTGTATATCCAATTTGTTACCTTGCACATCTTCATTTTACAATTTGGGAGACCTTTTTCAGACTCGCCTGTTAGCGCGAGCAGGTGCCTTTTTGGAAGTCAACGCATTAGTTTTCCTCAAGTAGCAGACTATTTAAATCACATGCAAGTGCAAAGTGCATCATTTTCTAATCTCTGGTTCTCACCTGCCAGATTTTGCACTAACAATGGGATGTTCTCCAATTTTAATGTTTTAAGTGTGTAAATCCAATTTGTTACTCTGCATGCTGTTACTTTACAATTTGGGAGACCTTTTTCAGACTCGCCTGTTAGCGCGAGCAGGTGCCTTTTTGGAAGTCAATGCATTAGTCTTCCTCAAGTAGCAGACTATTTAAATCACATGCAAGTGCAAAGTTGCATCATTTTCTAATCTCTGGTTCTCACCTGCCAGATTTTGCACTAAGAAGGGGATGTTCTTGAATCTTAATGTTTTAAGTGTGTAAATCCAATTTGTTATTCTGTACGCCGTCACTTTACAATATGGGGGTCCTTTGTCAGATTCACCTGTTAGAGCGAGCGGCACCATTTTGGAAGTTGACGCACTAGTCTTCCTCAAGTAGGAGACTATTTAAATCACGTCAGCACTTCCGCACAGCGGGTGCGTGCAGCAGGCACACCAAAAGGAAGCCTGTCTGTGCCCGGTCAAGCCTGGATCGTCTCATTTAAATGCAAATTATCTGACCAGGACGTGTGTGCTAATCTATAGGCCCTCTGGCTCCAAGACAACGTTTTTAAAAGCAGTAAGCAATCTTGGGGAGACAAGCATCCATTAACCCAGTTTTACTGTTTTAGGGGATTTTAACTTTCATTTAGAGGAAGCTGAGAATAAAGAGTCAGTATTGTTATTAGACACATGAAGTTCTTTTAACATGAATCAATTGGTGAAGACCGCTACACATAAGGTAGGCAACATTTTGGATGGCATTGCTAACGCGTCCCTTTCTGATTATTTTATTCACTCTGGTACTCGTTTTAGGCCAATGAATCTTTTGACCCTGATTGAAGACACCTTAGGATGAGATAACTGATCAACATGTCAATCAATATGTCAATAACGTCATCAATAAGACTCAGGAACCACCATGACCTTGCAGTCATGAATAACCACACCAGTTTAGTACGATTATATGAAGTTTATTCCCTATTGATTACAATTCTACTAGCAAGTTTATTAATCGCAAAACCAAGAAACACATTAGCATAGTCATAATATGGCAACTCGAATAAGATTTCAATAAGGCGAGAATCACAAACATTAGAACATAGCACGATGTCAACATAGGTTAACCTTAGCAGAGTATCATTAGTGCGTCATTCAACAAAACATTGAACCAGTCATTTGTCTGTTTGCGTCCGTTTAGTGAACCCCTTAACTAACCTCGAATTAGCATTGGCATGTTGGGCTTCATGCAAAACAATTTGGTGACACAAATTTGGAAAAACATCTAACTATGGTCCCTGTCAAAAGAAGCAGTTGGTACCTAGAAAGGAAAGGCAATCAGACAATTACAATTTAATCATCATATAGTTACCCTTCGCAATGGGTCAGCATACAGATTCCGTCTTTGTCCTCAGGACATTAGTTGATTCGCCATCAGTCAGGGAAACACAGCAAGACGGGTAAAAAGGGACACTTCCCTCATAAGGAGGAAAAGTATATATCGGGCAAGGCAAGGATGGTTTGAAGAACCAAGCAGCAAAGTCTCTATGCAGAGTGACAAAGTGTCTGGGTCATAACAAGTTCGCAATGGCATCTCTCCTAATGGTTCCTCGTGTCAAAGGTTTTTATCCTTTTTCTGTTGTACAGTCCCCTCATTCTTCATTGGTCAGGGTTGGCACCCCACTATCTCCATCCAATAGAGTTTCAATGATTTCATCAAAATTGTCACCCCATAACAGTTGTCACGTAGTTTATTGGTTCTTATGATTGACGTCTCCAGGGGGCAGAATGTCCAGTATGATTTCATACTCTTGTGGTCCTCTCGCATCTTCAGTCAGTAGGTCCATTTTTTGTACCGGTTCAGGCGACCTTGTACCTGTTACTAATCTACAGTGTTGCATTTAGCAAAAATGTTTCTCCTAGCAAGTCGAATTTCATGAGAACGGATCTACTACGGTTACATTAATCCTTCAGCTTTGGAAAAATACGAGTACATGTGCTTCAGCAAGTCAGCACACTGCACGTTAGAAAACCACACTTAATATGAAAGCCAGGCAGCTAGGCCTCGACTCATGCTAACTAAAGCCTAATGATTTATTAGCAAAACCTTAACATATAATTCTTAATATTAGTGTAGAATTATACATTAAACATCTCATGTTCATTACTATTAGTCAGTTTCATTAGTCATTGTATACATTGGTGGCCACTCCCCGTGGGCACATTTCAAGCGCACGTTTAGCAAAAGTACATTAACACATTTTCTATGCAGCATTATTATGCATTAGTTCATAAACATTTCATGTTAATATTGAGCATAAATGCTACGCTCTCTCAGCATCTTCTCAAATCTTCCTTAGCTTAAAGTGGAAACAGTGCTTACGATCATTTGGTTGGATCACAACGCAGTTCATTTTAGATTAGAATTATTAACTCCCAATCCCATGCAAAATCAGCTGGGATGGTAAAAAAAACATTGCACTTGCAACAAATTGATCTATGAATATCCGGAAGAACGCCTAGAAGCTTCATGGCCCTTGCTTTCAGAAAATTCAAATGAAACAGCAGCACTGTATAACAAGTGGTTTCGCGATACAGTTTCTGAACTGGTGCCAGAGAAAAATGTGAAAACATTCAGAAATAGTCCCTCCATTGCATGGCTCTCACATAATTTAAGAGAAATGAAACAGAAATGTCGCAGGCAGGAACAAAACCTGGAGCTCTCACTAAAGGGAAGATGAAAAAGTTAAGTATAGAAGCCTAATTCAGGATTGCCAAAAACTCATTATTGAGGAAAAAATTTAATATTATATGAGAAAATTAATTGGGCTGCTAATTCATCAAAAGAGCTCTTCAAAACTGTCCGGACATTAGTGAGTTCTAACTTTCTGACTGGTCCCCCCGTAGCCAGTCCTTCTGTGATAAATTTGCAATCTAATTTAAAGATAAAGTGGAAGCAGTTTGCAGCAAATTTGATCTTACTAGATCCTCACATGTTCAAAGGGCTGATTCTTCTCTTCAAATACCTAAGAATGCTGAGCTCTATAGCTTTCACCCTCTTGTAATAAATCAAGTGACTGAATTAATCATGCATACCAAGCCAGGTGCCCCATCAGCTCCTGTTCCACCCAAGGTGATGCACAAAGTAGTCCACAGGATAGCACCGGTAACCACAACTTTATTTAATGACATCTTTAAAGAGGGCTGCTTTCCTGTGGAGTAGAAAAAAGCCTTGGTCCTGCCACTATTAAAAAAAAACTCCCCTTGATCCTATGACAGAGAGCAACTATTGTCCTATGTCTCCACTACCTTTCCTGGCTAAGGTTATTGAGAAACACCTTAACAGAACCTTGTCAGAATAACAATATTCAGAATGAGTCACAATTTGGCTTTAGGTCAGACCACAGCATTGAGACTGCCTTGTTTGCAGTCTCAGAAGAGATTAGACTTCTTATGGACAATGAAGGGAAGGCTGCGGTGGTCCTTTTGGATCTTTCTGCAGCCTTCGACATGTTAAGCCATATGGTCCTTTTGAAGCCGCTAGCAGAAATTGGGATTACCGTACCTGCCTTTCATCTCCTTTCTTCATTCCTAGAAGATTGTGAGCAAAGGGTGGCCCTTAGGGAATTTCATTCAAAATCTTTTATTCTGCCTTGCAGAGTCCCCCAGGGGTCATCTCCGAGCCGTACATTATTTAATGTCTATGTGGCTCCCTTAGCCCTACTTATTAATTCTTTCAGTTTCCCACTCTAGCGTATGCCTATGACACCCAGATTGTGGTACCGATCTCAAGCAATGCTGAAGAAGTTGCAGATTAGTTTATCAACTGCTTGCAAGGCATTGTAAACTGGATGAGAAACAACTGCTTAAAGTTAAATGCTAAAAAAAACCAGAAGGTTTTCTTTTTGGGAAAGGCGCTGCCTTTGGGAACCAATCTTGGTGGCCTCAGTCTTTCGGTTTTTCCCCTGTGGCAGTTTTGAAAGTTAATGAATCTAGGGGTCATATTACCTGTTGAATTGTCGTTTGTGGAACAGACTAACAAATTGACATCATTGTGTTTTTTCATTATAAAATAAGGAAGGTATTACCCTTTATCCCACTCAATTTGCAAAAATCAGTGGTCATTCCTTAGTCTTATCTAGGCTTGATTACAGTAATACCCTTTATTTGGGCATTAAACAGAGACCATTAAACAAGCTTCAGATTCTGTAGAACCCAGCCTGTCACTTGCTCAAGAAAAATCCTGAATATCAGTCCGTAAAAACCTGGCTGCTTTCAGCATCCATATAGCTATTGTTAATTTCGTGCTATAATTCTGGCCAGACACAGGATGTAGGACATAGTGTTATGTTCGCGCCAAGACGTCTGCGGGCATTCACATGCTCTAGAAAGTTTTAAATCAAATGAAATCAAATGAAATCAAATCAATAAGAAAAGCCAAAACAAAGATTAGGAAAAACAGAGATGGACAATATCTTGCTAACTATTTCAAATTTGGGAAAAGTAAACTAACCAACCACTCTGTAAGGGACCACACCATGTTGTCGCATAGGCTCTCATTATTCTAATGAGACTACTGGATTTTGAGCAGCAAGATCGTCCACAGTGTGGGGGACTGAGTCTGACCCACGGTGGGTGACACCTGTCTCTCCAAATCCGGGCTTTGCTCCGGCTAACTAGCAGTGCCTCATCTCTCCCGAATGGTAGGGATGATTGGGCAGCCGAGCGCATGACATATCGTACTTCTCAGGGAAGTCGTGGTCACTCAGGTCGCATCCGGTTCTCTCATTCACAATTCGGTCTCATATATAAATGACAATAAAAGCAGTATAAGTTTTAAAGATTGGTTTAATAAAACAACTGCATTTTGGATAGCAAAGCGTGAGCTGCAATAACCAGAACGACACAACACAACAATATTAAAATGGTGACGATGAGAGTGAAGCATAAGAATAATGCTATCATATTGCCACTAGAATCGATGGACTATTTCCTATCTAAATCATATTTTGAGCACAGCATGTTAAGCTCTGATCCTGCCTTTCAGGTTTCCTTGGGAGGACATCAACCCTCATACCTGAGCAAAGGCCTGTAATCTGCGGCAGCATCTGCAGCGAAGCATTCAGCATACATTTGTGGTTCCCTGGCTGGAATCTCCCTCTTTATGTGTAACGGGACTAGAAAGTGTTTTTATAATTAACACAGCAGATGTTCTAAAAAAATGTCCCTTCGTAAGGATGTGTATTTTCTACGAATGTTGGAGACTAAACTTCTACCACGTTTACCGGCAATGTACCAGACTGTAGCCTTGACTGAAGCACAGAGTGATCAAGAATGTGTTGTTTGAGAACACAATGATGAACTAAGCAAAACAGTTAGATAGAAGAAATTAAAACAAGATCGTAAAACTGGTTATTGTAAAAAAATAACAATGCAGAGCTGAATAAAATATATCTAGGTCAAGGTGCACAGCGGTCTATTGTATTAAACTAACGTGCATGGATCTATAACTAAAATGGCTACACAACAAGGTTAAACCTTACCTCATGTAAAGAAATTCTAGAGGCATCCAAAGACGTCTATGAAAAACTGTACCAACATGACAAAGCCATTGACGCTAAAAGCTGTAAAGACTTCCTTGACAAACTCTCACTTGCAAAATTGAATGAAGAACCTAAGGACACCCTCAACAAACTAATCTGTCAAGCTAAAATACTAAAGGCTATGCATGGTTTGAAACCTGGCCCATACTTTTTCACAAATAAATGTTACAAGACCTATACAAGACCTACAATTACACAACTGCTTTTTGCATTTCTCCAAAAAAGACAGCATTTAGGTCTCTAATGTGAAAATAGTCATAAATACAAAAGATGGTAAAGAAATTAAAAAGTATTGCCCAATATCGCTTACAACTATTGATTGTAAAATCAAAGTTTTTGCAATCAGATTGGAAAAAAGTTCTCAACCTGTTATTCCATCCTATTCAAACTGTTTTTCTCAAATGAAGATTAGCATGCAATCATTTAATATCCTTATGTCACGTCCTTGGTAGAGCCGGAATACGTAACAATCCCACTTCAGCTATAGCCATAAAGGCAGAAACACCTTTTATAGAGTTTCATGGATTTTTTTATAGTCACTCTCCAATAATTCGAGCTGGGGGTGATTTTATTAGGATGATATTAGTTCTTTATTCTAATCCCAAGCATCTTTGCAAATGAAAGCCCTTTAATTCACAACAATGTGCGAAACAGGGTTGTCTCTTTTGACCCCTCCCGTTTTTATTATTATTATTGATCTTCTACTTGAATTAGTAAGATACACTACAGCCATTAAAAAATACTTTCAAATTAGGACCACAAAAGCTAGCTGGCCTATGCCAATAATGTGCTGATATTTACAGAAGAAGAAGATAGTGCAATATCTTGCATTCTGGAGGCGATAGCTTACTATGATAATGTATCACGCGACTTTGTTAACAAACAACAAACTAAGGTATTCCCTCTAAACCTTCATTATTTCCCTTCAGTTACCCACCCAAGCTACAGGCCTAAAATGGCAAGACAAAGCATTAAAATATCTGGGTATCTGGTTCAGGAGCGATATCAGGGATACTCTGACGCTTAATGAAAGCAAAACTATATCTAAAGTAAAACAGGTGCTCTTACAATGGTTCCCAAAATGTATTATGTGATGGGACGGGTTGGAGAAGATCAAAATGATGGTGACACTGATAATCAACTCCCCAACAAGGATGCTACCACTAAAAATCCCACACAGTTTTTGTAAACCCTAGGCAGTTTGTTGCAAGATTTTATCACTAGACTGGAAAAAAGAAGGCAGGTTCAGACTTCCAAATTTCCAAAAATATAAATTGGCATTCCTAGCCAGACAGGGTGTATGGTGGTTTTCCTTAGATAATCTTGATATCTCTACCTGGCTCCCCATTGAGAGAGCCCTGCCTCTACCACTCCCTTTGTGTGCACTGTTCACAGTACACAACGACAATCACCTTAATATAGGACACTCACAAAGGGTTATTCAAAGCATAATCTTTGCACTTGGCATTCTAGACAAAAAAACTACTGTCTAAAATACCTAAATTGGAGTCTGCCTCCTTGTGGTTGAACAAACAAGTCAAGTTTGATAGCATGTCACATTCTTAGGAAATCAGAGCATTAAAGAGGATTACCCTGTTTAAGGAGATAAGTACCTGAACTAATCCTTTTTCATTTGCTGAACTACAACTCAAAAACAAACTTACTAACTTAGACTTTCACAAATTCCTCTTGATAAAAGCAGCAGTATGGAAAGAAGGCAACACCCACACTCTAACCCTTCCATCCTTTCTGGAGAGATTCATAAAGTTAGCACATGTACACTTAAAAATATATATTTGTTTTTGACACCTAAACCACAACACACTTGGAAAACTATTAACATATGGAAGACTTAACAGAAATGATTCTGGAAATGATATACCACCTATGGTTTGGCCGAACATTTGGAGCTCTTCCTTTAAAGGGAAAATTACACAAGCCTTAGCACAAATGATACTGAGGACCCTACACAATACCTATTGCCCACCTATGAAACTTCATAAGTTAGGTGTAGCTGACTCAAACCTTTGCTGGAACTCTAAATGAGAGCCTGTGGACATAGTAAACATGCTATTTACAGTGTTACAGCACTTTTTTAAAGGCTTCAATCCCCATTGACGCCATTTCAGCTCTCTTACAACCCAATTTCTCACAAGAGGTTTGATCCTAGATGACTTTGGCATAAAAAGTGCATACTCGAAAACTTAATATAGACTCTTGTGATGATAGAGAACATAATGAGAAATAATCCATCCCATACATAATGGTTGTAAATCACAAGGCAGTGTTTATGTTGATGACATTTGGGGCTCCTAGATGCATGCATCAGAATACTTACTTCTCATTAACGTATCATATGGTGCATCAAAATCTCTGTTTCACATCTGTAGTATATTATGGTACTGCTCCCAAATGCAATGCATCAACATATCACAAAGCTCTAATGTGGCCCCACTCCTGATCATCCCTTTCTTTGCGATTCAAACAGGTGCATTGCAGTCCTGACTTGAAACGGGTGAAGCCTGGATCTTTGCTGGGCGCTTCACCTATCCTCCCTATCCTACAGTGGAGGACTGACTTCCCACACCAAAGGGCAGAACTTCAAGAACCAACTCAGTCGTCTCCCTCTCTTCCAAATCCTCCCCAGTAGACATGAGTGGCAAGAGTGAGCCACCTTTACAAACTGTCTGAGCCCCACCTTCTCTCCCCATCACACAGGACTACATGGAGAAGTACCTGAATGATATCCACCTAGAAATTGGCTCACTCAAATCTGACTTCAAGAACGAAATCCAAGACCTTTGCAAGGGTGTTTCCACTGTGTGTGCTTGAGTTGATGACCTGAAGAGAACCATGGATTTGTGAGCTGAGGACCAAGAGATCCTCTGGCGGCAGATGGCCACTCTGAAGGAGCAACAGATCGAGGCGCAGTCCAAGCAGGACGAGTCCGAGAATCGCAGCCGCATAACAACATACATGTCAGGGGGTTGCCCAGGGACACGGAGAGAGAGGACATCAAGATGTCACTGGGCAGAGTTTTTCAGCTTCTTCCTACACTGTCCCGCACCCACTCTGAGATTCCCCTCTCTTGTAAGGAATTGTAGGCAATATTTGTTGGGTATAGTCCCCCACTTTCTATACACAAGATGCAATCAATCGGTTTCCCTTACACCCTCCTTTCCAAACATGCCATTATTCCCTTTCGCTCTTTTCCTTGTTCCACTCCTTTGCCACCTGCTCGAAGCTACTACTTTGCTTTTTTTTTATATTGTGATTACTCTGTCTGCTATGTAAGGTTTGGCCTTGATATGTGATCTCCAAAATGTTATTGCTTAACATTTTAATGTTTGATAAAAAGTAATAAACAGATTTGAAATAAAAAGGTTATGGACTGATTTAGATTTCCGTGGAGGGGTTACTCCATCACAATAATGGGATTTCGATTTTAGTGGACGGGATATTCATTACCGTTGTGACAGAGTAACCGCTCTGCCGAAATCTAAATCAGGCCCAAAGGGTTCAAAAATACTTCAAGGTTCATTTTTCCCAATGCGTTTTGATTTCAGAATAGTTCTCTGTATTCTAAAATGCCCTTTAGCAGTCTCTCATGGAAGCCAAAGATATTCCAAATAATTCAGAAATTCAAATAGCAAGGTCCCTTATTAACTTTGTTGCATGATTGCCGAATGAGGACACTGTGAAACAGGAGGAAAGTTATACCAATGATTCAAGATGGCCCTCACAATCTCCAAACAACCTGAGAGGTCAAAGATTCCTGGGAAATATAGTTTTGTTGTTGGGTGCCGTTGTGTAGTGTGGTCTTCACAGATGCAGACCCTTTCTCATGCATTCTTCCTCAATATGAATTTGACATGAACTTGACATCCTTTCTATTTATTCTCCTCTTTCTGTTCAAGTTAGCATGAGTGGATTGTAGATTACTGACACATGTAATGTGTTGCCCAAAGGGTCAGACTCACAAGGCTTTTACATTTTGTACTGGACCTTAATTTTTATTCTGTGTGCTACCAGGAGCCAATGGAGCACTTTCAAGGCAGGTGGTTACACTGCTATGTTTCTGTGGTTAAGGTTTGTTCTTGCTGCCTGGTTTTGAAGGCATTATAGTATATGGATTTAGTCTGAGTAGGCCGATATTCACAGCATTGAAATAGTTAAGCCTCAATGGTATAATGGTTTACTCTTTGAGGGGAGTACATATAGAAGCAAACTATGTTTGGAGTTCATGCTCTTAAGGGCTGCTTAGAGCTGTCCTATGAAAATAATTTTTGAGTCAAATAAAATGACCTAGATGCTCACCTTGCAACAAGAAACTCTTGCAAACATTTCTGAAGAAAACTCTGAATGTGAACTCTGAATTGCTTTGCTTCTGTAGGAATAAAATATTCCCAGATGGGTACGGTTAAGGTTAGCAACAGGTACGAGTATGGGACATTACAAGTTCACCAAATTAATTAATCTTAATTCACAGATATTTTTTTATATTAGTATTGGATTTTGTCAAAACCTTGTTGACTCCACAGGGCTGTACATCGATGTGGCAGACCTTCTGACACCAGGAGGCATGCCATAGACGTCCAAACAATTTTGCATCAACGCAAGCCCTCTTTCTAAGCATTATTGTCTCTTAGCAAAGTCTGTTGGGATATAAATGAATAAGGAGGGCATAACAAAGAACATTTTTCAATTTAAGGTGGATAACCACACCTGATTATTGCCCTGATGAAGGCTCTTGATCTATTTTGGACAATCGAGGGTGCTGAAACACAGAGATATGAGGAGAAGGGTAGGTTGCACTCCTGATTGAATTTTTTATCTTGCTACTAGAGAGCACCAATACAGTCAGATTTGCCTACCTAGATACAATTTTGTTTCCTGTGCGGTCAGCTGTAAGCCAAGAGCAGGCAAACATATTACAGCAACAGCGTGGCAGCTGGAGATGGAGATAGAAAGTTGATGAGGAGTCGGTTTAACAAAAATGGTATCTCATGATCTGTATTATGTTATGGTTGCACTGAAAATGAAGTCAGGGTGATTCTTCTCAATTATCGATTTACTAACAGTGATGGTTGTGGGTTCTCATAGAAATACCAAGATATAGATATATCACAAGACAATAAATATATACCAATGTGTCTCCTTCTTTTTAATATAGATGATAAGATATGGGATATTGGGGTAGAAAAATATACCCATACTCCTGACTATGTTTAAAGAAATTAGAATTCAGAATATTTTGCTGAAACGTTTAAGAGAGTTTCTTGCTTAAGAATAAATCCTTTCAGGCAACATGGAGAGTAAGCTATTTTCGATAATACACTTTATATAGGTACATCATGGATTGTTGTCCTAAAACTTTACTTTCACCCGGTGATGGAAAGCACAGCTTTCATTCATTCAGTTGTGGATGTGGTGCAAGCGTTCGACAATGTCCCCATGGTTTTGTGATTCAGCTCTCGTTTGGGGCAAATATGGATATTGTCTAACTAAGTTGGGCAATAGCGGTTCCATTAATGCTAGCCGATTAAAAATGGAGCTTGATAAGGATCTGATAAGACCAACAGTTAACAATGGATAAACAATACTGCAAGAAGTCACGCAGAGATTAAAAAGTGAGATTCAGGAAATCACTGACCCAAGTCAGCTCTTTCTTCCTCTCACCTCCAAAATATAAAGCTTTCTCCCACCAGAACATCGAATGAATCCAAAATTAAGGTCTAAAGGATTTTATATAACAGATCCCACCCGCAATGACCAGACCTTGGGTCGGCACTATTTTGGAGCATCAACACATTGAGCTCTCTCCCTATACCACAACCAGTAATGGCATGGCAGAGGACCCATGTACAGAGGACAAACCCTTCTCTGTCCCGCAGAGCTGATAAAAGTTGATATAATGGACATCTTGAATGGTATGTTATTTTCCTTTTTCGCTTATGTATGTAACTGTGATTGCCTTTTTTTGTACAGTGATCAAATACTTTTGGTTCATGTTTGCGCATGACAAACCTCGCTAAATAGAAATAAATAACAGTAAAAAATGTAAGAGCGTTGGAAACAAAAGAGATACAGCTACATTTGAGATTATGAAAATGTTTGAAACTAAACTCCAGTATAAAAGCAGATAGTATGGAGTGAGGCTTACAACGTAGAAAGCAGTTAAAAGCAAGAATGTCACTGGGTTTTACACTAGTTGGTTTGTGGTATAAAAAGAGAGGTGAAGCCTGGGTGCTGATAATTTGTATGATACTTTCTGTACTGTAAACCTAAAAAACTTTCAGGATGCAGTGTGGAACCCGCTTACCTCTATGCCCCGATTCTGTGTTTTGCTGTTCTCTGAAGCTTCTGGCCTTGCACTTTCTCAGGAGCAGGTGAGGAGGGAGAGTGTGGTCTCGCAGAACAATGTGCCCTGTCAAACACCAGAGTAAAGGCAAGAAGGACTAAGGGGCATATTTAGGAAACACAGTGCAGTGCCACTTTTCTTGCACCCCTTGGCACCCCCCTAATGCCACCAAGTGTGCACGGTATTTAAAATATGGCGAACCATGGTGGTATTTAGGGGACTAGTGTCTGAATTTTTTATGCTAGTCCGGCACTTTGCAGGATTAGAGTTAACAATTCTGACACTAATCCTGCAAAGCACCTAGAGCCCCATTGCAATCAATGGAAGCCTCCTTTTAATGCCTGCTCTGAGCAGGCATTAAAAGTGCCGAAAAAAATGGTGCAAGGAAATCTTTTATATTTCCTTGTGCCATTTTTTGCCCCCACCTAATGGGGGAACGCCCCTTTTCATATACTATGCCTGGCACAGGGGCTCTTAAATATGCCACCGAGGGGTGGAGCCAGGATGGCGGTGAGGTTGGAGCGCCGTTGGGTAGCTAAGCTGTCACATTCAGACTGGGTGTGGCTGGAGCCGCTAAGGAGATTCCCTGTGCCGACAGAGTGATGCCCGGGACCCCAGGAGCTGAGGGGCACCCTCCGCAGACCCAGAGAGCTGAAGGAGCAGCAGCACGGCAAACTGGAGAAAGCGGCCCCAACCGTGATGGTGGCCGTGTGCATCACGTTAGAGTGGAGCGGACGGGCTGGCTGCAGTGAGGGTGACTGGAGCTTCATTGTGCTCCCCTCCACCAGAGGCGGGGAGAGGAGGGAGAACTGCTGGCGACTGGCCTGTGCGTCAGCCCTAGGCCTGTGCAGCGGCCCTGGGCCTGGAACTGCTGGGGGCCTGACCACTCACAGGCAAGAGAAGTGGCAGACCGGGCATCGTGGAGGACATCACCTGGGCCTGTTAGGACCTCAGAGAGGCACCGGTAGTGGGATGGTTAACAGGAGGAACGCTGCATAACAATCTGGTGTTCGGTGGCCCTCAGAAGGAGGACGACCAGGTAGGTCGCAGAGGAATGTGGTGACTGCGCAGGGGCCTCAGTAAAGTATCATCAGGACCTGCTGCCCCCCTGACCCCTTCCCCAGTTCCAGTGGCACAGGGTGGCGGCGAGGAATATCGAGGAGGACACTACCTGAGGTCGGCGCGTGAGACAACCGAAGACCTGCATAGCGGTATAGACGGAATGGTGCGCGCCTTGCATCACGGTGAGCACGGCCCCTGCCCGGGAAGATTCGGACCAATCCCCTGAGAGGAGAGGCGAACTTTGGTGGGAAACCAAGCATCAGCTAAAGGACCAAAGGAGAACCCATCTGAGAGGGAGCTAACGGAAGACAATTGGGCCCTCTTGTAGAGCGCCTGGACGCCGGTAGAGCGGCACTGTAAAAGTACCTTCACAGACTCTGGCGAGCTGAAGTAGATGCCTCCAGCATCAGATAGTTCAGACCCTCAGCCCCCCCTCCTTTAGACTGTGGCCCGAACCCCTGGAACGGGACCTACAAGGAAGAAGGAGTGAATACCCTGAGCGTGACAGTAATGTGAAAGTGGGACACCAGTGGTGGAGTGCCTGGTGAGAGCTGTGCGGGCCGGTGGTATGTGGTTTATCCCACGCAAAGAGATGTGGTGGTGCAAATGCAAAGTAAGAAGGAGTGCAACTTGAAGGAGCTCTTCGCAAAGACCACGGCGAAGAAACAGGAGCAAACTCTGGGATTGGCACCAGAACGCAAAGGATCTAGTGGTGGCAAGCAGATGGAGGAAGACACCACCCAGATAACTAAATCAATTCTGGAGCATTTGTTCGGGGGACTCAGAGAAGACATTGCTAGTCTCAGGCAGGAGATTGTCACCACAGTCAAAGAACTCAAGAGGGAAGTTGTAGAACTGGAACAGAGAGGACTTTGTGATACGCTTGTTCTGGCACGTTGCACCAGCAATTAAAGACCAAAAGATAATTCTGGATCACACACATAGAGCAGGCTGACCGTCTCAGGCTCCAGGACAGGCACAGGACATACTTACATGTCTTCATTACTACAACTAGAGAGAACAAATCCTGGTGGCAGTCCATGATTTGAATGCAATAAACTTTCAAGGCCACAAAATATATTGTATCAAGATCTCTCACCACTAACGCTGCAGCACTGATGAGCACTGTGACCTATCACAAGCCTGCTCCAAGAGAAAGAATTTGTTACAAATGGGGTCACTCCTTCAGGCTACAATTGGTCTGGCAAAATGAAGTGTACATTGTTCGAACACTGGAAGAGGCAGAATCTCTCCCAGACATGAATGTGGAGCAGGGCAGACCCCCCTCCGGTGACCTAGACCGAGCACCACAAGAAGAGGATGGGGGCACACAACTCGACAACGCAAAGGAAGAGCCCATAAACCATCTGACAAGGAGAGCAGGAAGGAGAGAGCAGATTTGCTGCGCAGCCTGCAGAACCAGGAGAGTATCTGTGACACCTTAGCAGACCCATAACGCATGATGGAGTGGACATACACAAGGGGGGGAGTGCGATATGGGCTGGGAGACCGCCCGCCCTACCTCTTCACCGTTTCTTCCTACTTGGACCCCCACAAGGGAAGATTGGCATTCCTAGATGGACACACACCAACACCTACGAATGACGCAGGAAGGCAGACGAGATGACGGCTTTTCCCCACACAAGATGGAAGATGATGAGACAGAGACGAATTAGAAAGTGAGATGTACTTACCCAATGGACATGATGTAGTTCCCAGGCCGGAAACCAGTTTTTTTTCCTTTGTTTACATAATTTGTTGTTGTTTCAATTATTCAAGCTGCACCTTATTGTTGGATTGTAGTAAGAACACCGCTGATCACTACTTCAATTAGATGCGGGCCAGACGCCCAAGGGCATCCCATGTTAAGCCATCCCACATATATACATGTCTTTTGAGGTGGTCAGTCTCAATGTTAGAGGCCATAATGCTCCAGTGAAGAGGCGAGCCCTTCTCTCATATTCAGGAAATCTAAATGTGACATATGCTTGAGACAAGAAACACATTTGCTGCGAGCGGACTGGAAGAGGTTGAAATCACGCTGGTTCAACCGTCAGTTCCACTCCTCAGGGCCGGGGAAGCAGGGAGGAGTGGCAATATTATTGCCTACACATTTCCCCAGAAAAGTGTTGGGTACCCAGGTGGAGAAGAATGGTAGGGTTATCTCATTACATATAGACATACACGGCTACAAAATAACAGTGGCATGTATTTATGGCCCTAATGAACGCAAGGAGGAGTTTCTCAGAGAGGCCATCAGACAGGTGCTCACTAGAAAGTACACTGATATCTTAAGAGGAGGCAACTTTAATGTGGTCCACGATTCCCTCATGGACAGATTGGCACAACGTTATGGGCAGGCAGGAGCAAACTCCATAGGCTTTCGAAACTGGTTACGGGAGGGGGGTTAACAGATGTATGGCGCACTAATAGTCAGACGCTTAGAGAGTTTACCTTTTTCTAAGCTGCACATCAGACATATGCAAGACTCGACCTTTTCCTGGCTACTTCTGGTCTTTTACACACAATTACGCAGACAAAGATTGGAGTGGCAGCCCTTTGTGATCATGCCCCAATTACACTGCAACTCAGTACCAGCTCTGAGACAGGGACTTAGGTTATGAAGACTCAACAATAAACTTCTCACTTATGCAGAGGTATACACAGAAATAAGGGACATGATTAAGTCTTATTTGGCCCTTAATGATATACCAGAGGCCTCAGTGGTTGGGATATGGGAGGCCCTGAAAGCTGCAGTGAGGGGCCAATTTATAGCCATTGCTGCACGGTCTAATGGTCTTCGGAAGGAGAAGCGCCAGCAATTAGAAGCAAGGGTAATAGAACTGGAAGGAAGGCATAGGGGAGCGGGTGCTGGGGAAGCAAAACGCCAGCTCGGAGTGGCACATAAACAGCTAAAGGCCTTAGATATGGATGTAGCAGAGCATGCCATGTTATGTACCAAGCAAATGTATTATGTGGGGCGGAACAAAGCGGGATGGCTATTGGCCCATTGACTACGTGCTCAAGCAATGCAGCGTTCGGTGAACGTGATCCAAACCCAAAATGGCCTTGCCATCACTACAGATGGGTTGATTCAGCAGGAATTTGAGGAATTTATGCCTCCCTTTACACACAAGAGGGACTGGACGCTGAGGCAATCATAGGTTATTTGGATGCAATGCCCCTGCCACTGCTCTCATGGGTGACAGCTGAAGCACTGGGCAGAGACATCACCCCTACTGAAGTTTTACTAGCTATACACCGCCTCTTTGCGGGAAAGGCAACAGGGCAGGATGGGTTTGGATCAGAATTTTATCAAATATTTGTGGACTCTTATCACCCATGTCGGCACAGCTTTCTAACCATTTTGCGTCTGCTGGAACACTTACCCCCTCAATGCACTTAGGAACGATCATGCTGATTCCAAAGCCTGGGCGGGACCCAGCTCTTTGTTCATCCTATAGGCCTATCACGTTACTAAATGTGTATGCCAAACTTTTTACCAGTGTCCTGGCAAACAGGCTAAGCCCCTACATGCAAGATTTGCTAGATCCCGACCAGACTGGGTTTATCCCGGAGAGGACCTGTGCCGATAACACTAAGAGGTTATGCCACCTTTTAGATAAACTACAGAGAGCTCACATACCATCCTTATTGCTATCTCCTGATGCACAGGAGGCCTTTGACTGATTTCACTGGGACTTTCTGTTTGCTCCGCTATGGACTAGGCCCGAGATTCTGCAAATGGGTGCAGTGTAATTACACTTCCCCTCAGGGAAGAGTAAGCGTTAATGGCCGCCTATCTGCCACCTTCCAAATAGCCAGAGGGATTAGACAGGGCTGCCCGCTGTTGCCCTTGCTGTTTGCCCTCTACATGGAGCCCTTTGCGGAACGCATACGGTTAAACCAGACTATTCACGGCATCCCCATGGGGGGTCGAACCCACAAAATTGCGCTATTATGCTGATGATGTTCTCTATTTGTCAAAGCCGGAAGCATCGCTCGTGGAGGTGCTGGAGGAACTGAGCACCTTTGGAGGTGTAGCTGGCTTTAAGGCCATCTTGTCTAAATGCTCCATTTTCAATCTAATGGAATTGTAGGTAGAGGCGTTGACGCCCATTCTGCCTTGTGCCTGGGCCAAGCAAGCAGTGAGCTATTTGGGCCTCCAAATCTGCACTACCCCAGCTACTACAGCCCAACATAATTACACGCCTTGCTGAGTGAAGCGAGGGACGCCCTGGCCAAATGTGGGGGTGATGGACTGTCGTGGCTGGGTTGAATAGCAGCCATAAAGATGACGCTTGTCCCAGAGTGCTGTTCCTTATGCAAAGCCTGCCACTGCCACCTCCGAACAGGGTGCTCAACACTATGCAATAGTTGATCTGGGAATACATCTGGGCTGGTAAAGGGCAAGAATGGTGCGGACAGAGGCTTATCTCCTATCCGCAGAGGGAGGACTGGGGATTCCTCATTTGGTTAGCTATTATCAGGCTGTCTAATTACGATACTTACTGGAATGGTCGCGGAAACACACTGAGAAGCACTGGTCCATTACTTACAAAGACAGTGGCTGGACAGCATATCTGGAAGATCCCATGGCTCCCCTAGATGCATCGACCGCTGGGAGTCTACATTTCCCCTGTCCTGTGAGCCATGGTGGACGTCTGGGACAGGGTGCTGGCACGTAAGGGCCTGTCCTCTCCCATATCCCCGCAACCGTCGATTATCGACATTTCTGAATTCCCCCTAGCTCTCACGGGAGCCTCATTCCAAGTCTGACAGAACTCCAATTGTAAATAAATTGGAGACCTCTTTAATACCCAAGGCATTATGGATTTTACTCAATTGCGGGCGGCGTATGGGTTCCTGCAAAAAACTTACTGTCAATACCTAGCAATACGACACTGGGTATCCTCTCCAGGGATTCGACCACATGCTAAGCATGCCTCTCTTCCCCTGGCTACATGCTGCTGGGGCATCCCAATCCGCAGACATTCCCCCTCAGAATCCGGAAAGGCAGAGCTATCACATTAGCGCTTGGAGCACTTAAACAACTCCTTTTAGCTTGCTGGGGTACCGAGGCAATCCCCACTCACACTGACTGGCTACACAACTTGTGGGATATAATGGGAATGGAGAAACTGACAGCTCACTACCCACTTTTGATAGAACATGTGTCCTCTGTGTCGCCTACCTCGATGATGAATTTAGGGAACTGACATGCCCGGCTTACTTACGCTTCTACTTGGGCACACACTTGACTGTCTCTACAGAGAAATGTACAGGTTTGCCATAAAGGATAATGATTAAACTGATTATGCGGTAACAAATTACTAGAAATGCAGCTATGTTTGTCATGTTTTGCAGGTTTTCTATTTCCACTGTTATATTTACCTCCACCGGCCAGTGGTTGTAGGTGATGCTGTTGTATACTACTATAAACTTAATAAAAATGAGTTAACACCTTAAACATGCCCCAAAATGTCCCACAGGACTCTTATGGTACTGGCCAATAGTGGCAGTCATAATGATCTTGCTAGGTAAAAGTGATACATAGTTGCAGCAAGTTGTGTTTTGCTGTTACAATCATTGTAGTCTGTTATTCAGTGAAGTCAATGATAGACATTTGAAACCAGAGAAGTATCTTGCTTCACACTTGCAAAGGTTTTAGACTTGCACTTTGTCTATTTATAGAAGGGGTCACCCTTTAGGATCACAATCTATTGGACGTTTTCATTTTCTCAAGGAGCCACCTGTCATGGCTTTGATCTCTATTTTCACAGGAAGTTTTTCATTATTTTAAAACTTAAGTTGAATTCTTTTGGGACAGATTTATTTTAAAATGTTTTCAGTTTGATACATTAAAAAATGTAAACAGAATCACAGAAAGTCATTTTATAATCTCTTTAACAAGCAACATATAATAGCCCAGAGATAGACTCACAGTTAATATATCAACCTTAATTACATTTCAGCGCAGACATTGAGTTTCATTTTACACTAGAGAGTGGAAAATACAGACAGTGTCAGCTAGTGTACAAAATACCAGAAGGTGACTTCCAAGGTCCTCTCTATAGTCATACTAAAGATTGTTTTTAGGTATCAATGATTCTGAAGTACATACTACACCCACATGTGCATCTGTGCAACCAGGCAGGGTGATGATACTCAGCGCTTTTGCTTCTCTCTCTTGTCCTATGCCCCTTTCCCCTTGTCTACTGCAAACCTACACGTAGTAAGATGAGGTCAGCCATGGGTTCGGCAAACTGTGGAAGCTACCATCGCTCCTGTTTATCTGAATTGCAATGTTAGTGCCATGGATAAAATGCTTCTTTGGCATTCTTAGACATTAAGGGCATAATTCCCAAAACATTAATTTCTCTTTTATGGGCTTTGGGCACGCACAATTTGAAATTACACTCTCAGAGGGCTAAATGCTATTGTACAAAGTCTACTTGGTTCTGCATTTGTGAAGCTATTGAGCTAGATAGTGGTACCAGTGTGCACATTCTTGAGCATTTAACAAAGTGTATGAGCAAATATTAAGAAATACATATTTTGCCTGTTGGAGTGATACTGCGTCTATGACAACTCCTACAAAAATTGCACATTAACACCTGGGAAATGGTAAGGCCTGGGGAAGCTAATATTCTTTCCCCTAAAATTTCCATTATGAATGGACAGAAGGACAGATGTGCTGACCTTGGGCTGGTGTCTATCTCAACTGTTTGATAAGGAACTGCAGGAGCCTGTCTTTTCGGTATGTTCACCCAGATTTTTATTTTTTTCTGGATGCTCTATTTGTTGAACTTACAACTCTGTGCACTGTAACCCCTGCTAAACAGGAGTAAAGTGGCTGTGCCCCCTTTAAGTATGGTTACATTGACTTATCCCTGACTGAAATATTTAAATTACCTGTAAGTCCTAACTATATGATGTAGAAATTGTACCCAGACCCTGAAAGTTAAATGCCACTAGTGGACCACAGCACCTATTTCACCATCCACGGAGTGGGGCGGTAAAACACAGCTTCAGGGCTACAATGTGAAGCCTGACTGCAGCAGCCTAACAACTGCTAGCAAACCTTTCAAAACAACCCTTTTCCAGGATAGAAAGCCCTGCTTTTAAATAATAATGCCACCCATAAGTCCACCTTGTTGCACACAACGAATGGTGCTTGATAAGTGAAACATAAGCAACATTAATGTTGACATGTTATTACACTGGCTAGCTCGCAAAACCAATTTCACCTACAGGGTTGTTGCTGGATCCTGGAGAATGGCAAAGTACACATTATAATCTTAAATCTGTAACTTTGACAGGAAGCTGATAAAATAGTCAGCTAAAATAGCCATTCAAAGACTATTTTCACATTCATTTAAAGTCCAATTCATTGCTGAAGTTGGACTTTTATTAAATACTAAGAAAAGTAACTTTTAGAGCCACGTTTTCCCTGCTCATGGAGTCTTATTTGCATTAGTCCTCCCCATCAAGTTTGACCTTAATGTGGTATGATAACTGCTCCCAGAGCAGAACAATGGCTTAGGCCTGGTAACAAGATAGACTGGCTGAGTGAGGTACTTGACGCCTATCAGCTCAGTAAGGACAAAACCTTGCTGGTGGCCTCTGCTGGAGCGAGCCCTGGCTCCTAAATACTATCCCTGAGGTCCTGGGAGCCTTAGACCCAGAGGAGTTGCTCCAGAAACTGTAAAACAATTTTGGGCTTCCAAGACCTCCACAGCCATCAGGAGCACCTTGCTGCAAAGGTGTCTGATTTTGATACACTGTCCTTTGATACAGCTTCAGGCTTGTCCTGGTGGAGGATTTTGAACTCAATAAAAATGATTTAGTCAGATGGTAAAATCTTTGAGGAGGATAAATCCACTTGGGGTGTCCGAGAAGTGCTCCTCAATGGCCATTTTGAAATCGTGCCTAGGCCCGTTCTACTGCTTCCTTAAACAATCATTGGGGCTTTGTGCTTTTTGGCACTATTTGTATTAAAAACCTTAAAAGTTCACATCTCCAAGTCCTTTTAATGTTTTGGTGTCTTTTGGTTTATTACATTTTACTCCATTTCACTAATTTAGTTTGGGATTTGAATTTTTGGTGTCTTGAATGTATTACTAATTTGATACTGCATACATAATTTACACATTGTACTATGTTAAGCATTTCTTCTCTATCCCATAGCTACCAGGCAATTAAGTTTAGGTTAATATAGTGACTTTGATGTTCACCATAATAGGTTAGTATTATTATTCCTTGAGGTAGGCAACCGCTTTCCCCCAAATAATAATCCACTTTCTTACACTTACCTTATGGTTACCTTGCATATATAGATAACACAGTTATAGAGGACAAGATGATTTTTTTTCAACCTGTGCCTGAAACAATGAGTATGTCCCTGTGCAATGTAACTGATGTTCATGTAAACAGCTCCAATACCTTTGGGTCATGTGCCAGCTAACTACGACCAAGCTTGGGAATAAAAAAAACATCATTTCCACATCAGAAAGCTCACCTTGAATAAGAAACACTTTATTTCTTAACTGCAACCAGTGCTTCCAAGTGGCAACATTTAAGCCAACATCTACTTGTAACCTCAAGCTTTCCTAGGTTTGTTCCCATTGCAGCCAAGGGGTCAGCCAAAGGTGAGACTGTGGCTTTACCTACCTAATTGGGCAACGGTTTACTAAATCGTAGAGAGAATATTGGTCTTACAAGGCTCCTTGATTCTCAGGCAGCTTGGTCAAGCAGTCAAGGCCACACTTAAATCAGGTGCCATGACTTTGTGTCAAAATACAGTAAAACTCTATTATCACACCTGCACTTTAATAATACTGAAAATGTATATAAAATAAGCATAGTACAAATAGTGATCCGATGAAGTAAAGCTCACAAATGCAAAAAATAATAACAACACATTGAAAAGTGGTAACACTGGGTGATCAGTAACTGATTGGGAATGCTGTACAGTTGCTAGATCCAACTGAAACCGATGACCATGATCTACCCACCCTATCATTGCACCTTTCTAAAAGCTCTTTGTGGTCTCTAATTACAGATGTATTAGGAAATGCACAAAACATTTGGCACAGCCTTTTAGAAAGCAACCAGGATCATAAAACAGAAAAATCAAATGCCCGAGTTCAGAGTTAATATTAATGGTACCTAAAAGATATGATTGCTTCCAATGTTAGGGTCCCAGTCTACTGATACCTTGAGTTAATGGATATCTTGTGACCTCTAGTTTTAGCTACTCTGGGTAAACAGCTAAACAGTCAGTGGACAGATCTAAGTACTGAGCGCAGGCAGATAGTTGTTTGACCGACAGGGACAATAGGTTTATGAGCACACAAGTCCAAAAGCATGCACTAAGCCCCTTCAGACCCTCTTTAAGCTTGCTGGATAGTGGACCAATTATGTACTGGACCTCTGCACTTTCAAGCAAGTTGAGATTATCGCAAAGCATAACGTCTTCTGGCTGGGGGAGACCTTATGCTCACACTGCGAGAGGTGGATGATAGGAAATGTATAGAAAGGGCAAACGTGCATGGATCCCACAAACATAAACAAAGTGCAAATATTGGCACACAGAATAGTGCACTTATGCAACAGAGTCACCACTCACCTTACCTGCATTAGATGGTAGTGTATTGAATTACCCAGTTTTGGTCTCAATTGAGGGTCAGGGAGGGCTTCTTGGAATTTTGTGTTCATGTATTTGGACTCATTGAGCTGGCTGAGGTTGCCATGAATCTAAAGTGAGCATCAGCAGCAGGGTAGCCCAGTAGAACTCTAGCAGAGAATCAAGTTTAACTCTGCCGTGAGGAAATGAGCAGTGCATAAACACTGTGCGGAATATTTGGAACTCCCTTGTGCCACCGGTGTGTCACTTTTTTAATGTTCCAGGGGCGCAGAGTGCAGACCCTTATCTACGAGGCCACGCAAAGCCACTTTGCATGACTTTCCATGGCCTCGTAGATGTGGTGTAAGGCAACACAGTGCAAGTTGCTGCATTGCCTTAACCTGTATCAATTGGGTGTTCCATGGGTTTTGCGTGGGATTTCCCATGCAAAACCCATTGGTTTTGTCGCATACCCAGATTTACAAGGCAATGTAAACCTGGTGAATGCGTAAAAATCTTACACCTCTCCAGGGCAGGCGCAACGAGAAGAAATATCCTTATTTCTCCTCACTTTTTCCTCTTTTGTTGTGTGCTGCATTCTGCCTCCATGGATTGTTTTTATACAAGAGGGTGTCCCTTCCTGCACAAAAACAATCCTGCATGCAACGCAGACACCCTTGCACATGGTGCAAGGGTGCCTGCATTGGCACTAGGCATCAAATTGTGCCCCACCGCATGGGCAAAGGACAGAAATGGATTGTATTTCGTACATTTCTATCCTTTTCCTGTGGCACAGGGCACTACAGCAAGGTCACTTGTTGCGCCTCCCTGCCTTGCCCCTCTCCATTGTACATATGCCAATTTATGTTTTAAACAGCATTCCAATGCATTGCGGTCCTGTAGATGCTGGGGTATTAATATTCATCATTCTAATGTCCCATATTCAGCGTGCATGAGAAATTAGTTCCAAATAGTGCTTGAGGTGTTATCACAATATTTTATAATGGTGTGTATCTAGGAAACCTCTTTTGTCCGTACAAAAAAAAAAAAAATGTTTGAAATAAGCATTTTTAAACTGGACCTCTTACTGCATTCTGGCTGAGGTGATAAAAAGCTCATTAAGCACCTGTGATATATTTTCATTATAACAGATAGGTTACTTTCTTGCAGATGAGAAAGTCCAACTGGACAGGAGGACTAACACTCAAAGAACCAGACACTATGACTGATGAAGAAATAGTCAGTACTACAGAGCACAACATTCTACAGCTCGTCTCATAACATACTTACACCTCAGGACAATAAAAAACCTATGAGTTGGCTGACTGAGTCTGTCCCTGCTTTCCACCACACATAGGAGTGTACATATGATGATAGGCCCAGGGCATGGAATGCATCTATCAGTGTGACCCAAGATTGTTTCTGTGATGCGTGCCTTAACATTGGCAGCAATGTGGCGTTGTGGTGGATGCAGCAGCACACGCCGTGCTTTCCACTGCCCGTAATTTGGGCAGCATGAAGCGCAATGGGGCTGTCCATGGGGGCCCCTCCACTGCCCATGCCAAGTGCTGGTGGACTGGGGAGTCATAATACCCAGAGTGGTGCTGCTGGATTACAACCGCTGAGACCCCCAGGCTGCCGACTGGCGGCAACTTGGCGGTGTCAGCAGTGGGACCATGGCACCAGACTCATAATGCAGGCCTCAGTGTCTGTGCATTCTTTTTTATTTTAGAAACATTTTATTATTTTCAAAAACAGAATGTAAAAACACTTGATTCATGAGATGTAAAGCATTCTGCAATCAAGTATACATTGTCCATTTTACATATTTCAGAAATGAGCTAGTGCATTCTTAAATTTCGAAACCTCAACCACCCAAGTTAGGACAGACTGTCTCTCCTGAGGGGCCTTGTCCTTTTCCCAAAATGCATTGTATGGACTCGTCTAAGTGACGCCAGGAAGGTACTTTGAAGTACTCTCTCTCCTACTTTTTTGGGAAACCATGTGTGTTCAAGTGAGACACATATTGCAAGCAGAGGAAGCAGGGAAGCAGAGGGTGAGGCATTCAGGAGTTGCCCCAGGACAGTGAACTACATTTACAGGGAATGTCAGCTGTATCACCCCTAGTTCCAGCTTCTACACCCTAAATCTATTAATTGCTGTGACCATTCAGGACCCGGACAAAGGGGCGGGGGCTGCCACGCAGGGTACAGAGTGGGTGTCTAATTAAAGGTCCCTTTCATTTTTGGGCACAAAAACAGTATCCCAAAACCAAGCTTTTACCATGGCATTTGCAAAAATCTGAAAAATTCTGGCAGTATTTTTAGTCTGTTTATTCTGGTAGGAAATATACATAGGTAGATGTAATGGGAGAATTCATTTGAAAAGTCTTTTACTAGTTTGCTGAGATTGTGACTCGTGCTATGGAGTAATTTTTTTAAAAAATTGAAAATAATTTGTTAAGGTGTAAATAAAAAATTCAGTTACAGCAATTATCTTTTCAATCTGTTTGAATACCTTTTGAAAGGACCTTGGCCAGATGTAGCAAGCAAACAGGGAAAAATGCTTTTTGCCATTTACCAAAGGCAAAATGCGACTTGGTAAATTGTTACTAAATCACATTTTGCTTCTGGGATTCAGTATTAAGAAGGGGCATGCTTAGGGCATCCCTTCCTAATACTGAATATCACTGGTATGCATGAATGTTTTGTGACCAGAATGTAGTCAAAACATTCATATTTCACCGACTCCATAGAGGAGGTGGTAACCAACTGCCTGCACTTAAAAAATGAAAAGAAAACTTTTTATTTTTGTTTTGTATTGCATTCCCTTTTCCTTTATTTAAAAAGCAATCACATTAGTGGTGGTCCTCCGACCCCAGCAGGCCACCATCTCTGTGCTTGTGGCCATTCCCAATGGGTCACAACTTGTGACCTGCCTCATGAATATTGATGAGGCAAGTCCCTGGCAACCCATTTGGGAATCACAAACAGTGTCTGGGACACTGTCGTACATTGCAGTTTGTGATTTCCTAATTGTGAATCACAAAGATTCACAATTAGGAAATTAGGAAATTGTAAACTGTAATCTACAATTGACCCCTTAAGTTTTCAATATACTATAAATACATGTGAGGAACTAGTAACACCGATTTATATGGTGAGGGGAACCATTTGTCCCGAAGTTGCAATATTTTGTGGAAATAGTTGGCTCTTAGAGGCCTACCTACTATTCGTTCTGCTCTGTGTATTGTTGTGTGCTAAAGACATCTAGTATTTTATTCAGAATTTGGGGCCTGATGTACAAAGCAATTTTATGGTTTCAAAGGTGAGCCTTTGCAACAGCAAACTGCCATTTTAAAATGTACAAACCCCAAAATGCGATTCAGTAACATGTTACGAAATCACAATTTGGGTTGCAGACTTGGGGCTATAGTTACGACCCGGTTTGAGTCACTCTTGCACCACTCAATGTGGTTTGGTGCAAGAGCGACGTAAACCTTAAGTCAGTGGCATGGCTTTGAATGGCTTCAAAAATCTGGAGTAAAGCAATGCAGCACAGATCATTGCATTGCATTACTCTGTGCCAGGGAGGCATTCTATAGGCATTGTGTCTCACACAACTCCTATGGTTCTTGAGGCATTTTCAGATTTACCAAAACTTGTAAACCTGGTAATGCACAAAAAAGATACGCCTTCCCAGGAGAGGCGTAACGAGGAGAAATATCTTCATTTCTCCTTGTTTTTTCATTTTTCTATGTGTGCTGCTTTCTGCCGCATACTGCAGCACACATAGGAAGAGGAGAAAGCCTCTCAGGATTGTTCTTGCGCATGAAGTTGCCCCTTTCCGCACAAAAACAATCCTGCCTACAACACAAGCACTCTTGCACCATGGTGCAAGGGTGCCTGCATTGGTGCTAGGCAGCCTATTATGCACCAGGGCAGGGGTAAAGAATAGGAATGCACTATACTTGATAAATAGGGCACATTTCTGCCCTTTCCCTGTAATGCATGGCAATGCAGCGAGGTGACTTGCTGTGCTGCCCTGCACTACAAAAGTCATAAATATGCCCCTAAATACAGAATCGGTATTTGGTTTGGAAGGGGAGTGTAAAGGGCGTTCCTTCCAAATACCCATTCATTAACATATGTATTAATGATTTGTGACCAAAATTTGGTCGCAAAACATTAATGTTTTTACAATCAACCCCAAATTCATGGTAACCATTCACAAACGGAAACAGGTCTCTAAGGAACCCTTTCCCCTTTCTGAATGTTTACAAAAACAATGTCCATCAATCTACTGCCTGCTCCTAAAAATGTTTCTAAAATTATTCATTGTTTTATTTAAACACGCTCTGTTTTCCTTTGGGGGAAACGAGCTGCATTTAAAATAAAAAACAAATAGTTAAAAGCAATACCAGACAATGTTATCTGCTGACTCACAAGGCTACCATGCCTGTGACTCCCACCAATCATAGTGTGTCTCAATTTGCTACCTACCACATTTATATTAATGAGGTAGGTCGAATTGTGACTCACTATGGATCAGTATTCTGTGAACCAACCTATTGATACATCGGTTGGGTCACACAATACCAATGCATTCTGTAGGAGTCGGTGTGCAAGCTGCACCCACATTTACGGAATCAATTTTTGTACATTGCTAATAGGAAATCATAAATTGCAAGTCGTTATTTGATGCAATTTACGTTTTTTTACTGGGAAACTTTGTGTATCAGGTCCTACATGACTTGGCCGCCATGTCTCTGCTGTGGTTGAATCAGCCTCTCTGCCATACTGGTGGTGAGAATAATCAGTGATGGCAAGACCGCCAGTCCATGCCTGCATGTTGGACCTGCGGTCACATCTGTTATTCCTGTTAGGGTCCAACTCTAAGACTGGAAAAATCAATGTCTTCCAGGAGCTATGAGTTTTTTCCCAGATCATGAAAGATATTTCAAGGATTATACTATTCGGGACTATGCCAGATGGAAATGTCATTGATGGAGAAAGTCTAAACTGGGTGGCTCCCTTGCTGCCATTTTCACTGGTGTTGGGTCCGCTGAAAGGAGTTCCTATGGCTGTTGCCCTTTTGGACCTCTGCATACCCTCACACTCTAAAAGAGAAGAAGGGCGGACATTGACCTGTTTTGTGCGTTCCCCTCTTCTAGGCTCCTCGTCTCCATAAAGGAGAAAAGCTTAATTGTTACCCCATCACAATCGAGCTACACAAGAATCACTTGCACTCTGCTTTAGGGGATCCTCGAGCAACATCAGAGTTAGAGTCCAAAAATATTCATTTAACAGTTTCTGTATGACTCCACTGCATATAATGGCTACCTTTATAAAATGTACCAGAATAGCCAGTGCAGTGAAAAGAACTAGTTTATTACAGTAAGGTGACAAATGGATCCCCATTACTACACTTTGTGTCGGTCTGAAGCCTTTTCATGAATTTATTCAAGAATAAAGAGAGGCTGAGGGGTAGCAGCAGGTTAGGAGCTCAGGGAAGTCAACTGCATGCAGTTGTGTTAAATAAAATACTTGCCACTCCAGACTGCGAGTAACGATCATTTTTGTTACACACAAAAGGTGCAATTCAGCCACCAGTATGCATGGTGAATTTAATGTATATAGTGGAAGTATGTATAGTTTCTGTTTCAAGCTAAGTAACTTTTATACTGCAATGTAGCACCGTGACAAATGTAACGTTTATTTTCTGATGTTTAAAAGGGCCAGCGCCGACCGTGTGCAGTTTTATTGTTGTACTTTGTTTAACACATTTGTTTAATGTTTTTCCATTTTGTAGATCAAACAGGTAATAAACAGAATAAAACATAAAGGCAACATTGCATAGTCCAATATCGTAGCATACAGTGTTATAATACAGACAAGGCCCATTGAACATTTTCGTGGAAAGGACCTGCTTTTTTGATGCTTATTAACACATCTCCTCCATTTATATATTTCTTTTTCAGCTCTGCAACAATCATCCATTCCAAATAACCAAACAGACACAGGGGGGTGGGGTCTAGAAGGGGTCAGGGGATCTTTAGCAATAAGCAATGTATTGTTTGGCTAATAGCTTACCAATACCAGCTAGTGTTTACAGGTGTCTAGTGGGGGCCCAACCCTCCATGACTCTAAGGAGGACCACCTTGTGGTCCAGCACTGTGGGAGTCAGTGTAAGATGTTTAATTTTACTGTGTATAGAGTTCCAATGGCTGGCTACGACTGGGCGTGCCCAAAGAATGTGAAGAAGGACCTGTCTGTGTCCCCACACTGCAGGCAGTTCATAGAAGAGGACCGTCCCATCATCCACAGCCGATCTGGGATGTAGTATCTCAGAAAAGTTAAAACGTATGAGCTTGAGCTTGGATAGGATATGCAACGTTCTTGAGGTCATTTTAATGTTGTGCCTTTCATTATCACCAAGCTCCTTAAAGTTAGCTTTCCAATTCACACGTAGCTGTTGAAGCAGGTCAGGGGCAATGAGTAGAAAGTATCTGTAGAGGGGGAAATAACTTTTGCCCAAGAGGACCCATTGTCAGCTAGGCCGCTAGGGGATTAATGACTATGACTTCTCCATGGACTTCAAGAGCATGATGTACTTGCAGGTGTTTAAGGAAACAAGACTTGTGAAGCCCATACTCCGCCTTAAGTTGGTCGAAGGGTGTGATGTGATTGCCGTTCTACAAGTCACCCAGTGTTAAGACCCCATCAGATCGGACCCAACTCGCCAACTGGGACCCTGCTTTGATTATATACCTGCCCACAGAGGGGTCTGGGCCATGGGTTTCTCTAACCATTTAATGTAGGACAAGGCAACATGCCAGGACAGTAGGGGGATCTTGGAGATCTGTGGGAGGGAGGCTTGGGGGGGCGCTGTAGAGCAGGTTATAAATGTCTATGTTCAGTAGTCTAGTAAGGAAAACGCTAGTCTGCAGGTGGAATCTTTGGTAGTTGCAGGCACGCCTCGTGGGAGGGAAAAGGGACGGGGCTGCACATGGCAGGGAGGGTGGAGGGGTAACTAAAAAGATAAATAAATAAATAAAAGTAAAACTTTCCTTTATCCATGCTGCGCCACTCCATCTGCTCTCCTCCATCACAGGCTGCAGGTACAGGCTCCCAGCCTGCACTGAGGCCAATCCTGACGCTGCTCAAAACAGCGACAGCATTGGCTGGGAGCGCCCAGCCAGGGCACACCCAGGCAGACTGGGAGACCCTGTCTGGTCTCTCCAACCCAGCAACACAGTGACGGGTTGGAGAGACCCTACTGCACATGTATGTTTGGCTGGTCCGAGAGAGCCGGCCAAACATACATGCGCATTGAGGGGGAGTGCTGTGCACTCTCCCTTCATCCCCGTCACCCCCAAGGCCCCACTCACTTTTATAGTAAAAACATAATAAACAGAATTTATCATGTTTTTACTATTAAAGTTTTGCAGCTCCTGCTGCTAGGGTTGGGTTTGGGGGGGTGATGCTCCTCTGCCCTAGCAGAGGAGCCGCCCCTGGGTAGTTGTCAGAAAGCCGGTCTCCCAGCAGGACCATTTGTAAACCCAGTAGTATTAGCAAAGGTCTGGCACACTGAGGCTGCCTTCCTACACTGATACCGTACATTTAGTGTATGAGACACTGTGGGTCTTGCCCATCCAGAAGAACATTGCAGACATGGATTGGAACTCCAGGAAGAATGACAGAGGACATTTATATGGGTGGTTTTGTAACTCATTGACAAAACGGGGAAGAACTAGCCTCTTGTAAAGAACCACCCAACCAAGGAGGTTAAGGGGGAGAGGAGTCTAGGAGTGTAGGTCATTAAATACATGCTTTATAATAGGGGTTATGTTCAGTTCCCAGGCTACCTGCAGATCAGTGATCAGAGTGCTGCCCTGGTATCTGAATGGGCCCTTTGTGACCTGTGGTCTGTCTTCTGACATGGGTGCAGGAGATGTGCCAGTCAGGTGTATGGAGTGGGATATCTCTCAGTTAACCCTCAGCCCTGATGCATCCAGTATATGTCATGCATGTGGATCAAGTGAAACAAGAATGCCTGGAAGGACGGTAAATATATTAGCAAATCATCCACGTACAGTGCTGCTCTATCTTCATGATTAGCCTCCCAGCGGAAGCCCTGTAGCTGGGTGTCCACTCTGATCCAGGTCATCAGTGGTTCTATTAACAGGGCAAAAAGGAGAGGTGATGGGAGCATTTCTGCTGCATCCTCTATGAAATAGGAAAGGGGAGGAAAGTATCCTGTTGATGTGGACCCTTGCACAGGGGGAGTCATGCACTAGAACTTGACAACTCTGGCGAGTCTGGTGGCCAGCACTTTTGCCAGGAACTTGGAGACCATGTTTGAAAAGCAAAATAGCCTGTTTCAGGTGCAGAGTTTGAGGGGTTTGCCAGGCTTACGTATAGTCATGACTGTAGCAATCCTGAGTGCAAGTGACAGGGAACCAGTGTGTCACACCTCTTCAAACAGAAGAAAAATTCTATGAGAAGGTAAAGTACAACGGGGCAAGGCTGCAGGTGGTAGACGAGGAGGGAGCATCATTGAAAAATGGCCTTGAGTCAAAGCTACGGTGAAGGTTTCTACGTTCGGACTTAGTCACTGAAATTGAAGACAAAAATCTCCAGCAGAACGAGGCAGAGGGCTGTAGATGAACAAGGTTGGGTACCCTTTCGGTGACGGATCGCTGAAAAGGATTTGCTGTTGCAGAGAATAACATAGTGAGAGAAGCTGCAAAGTCAATCTGACTGGTGACGCACCTCATGCAGATAGGAGAACAGGGTGGGTACTGTCTCCCCTGGTTCTCAGATCATTTTTTGGGCCAAACCTTTTCTAGGTCCTCAGTATTGGTAAATGGTCATCTGGGCACCTTTAGCACCACAACCAAGGGTCCAAGACTGGTGGGACAGCTTTTTGGGGTTCAGAACTCACTCAGGCTGGGTCAAGGTGGGAGCCTTTTAGGTCCCTAATGCACTGAACAGGAAGCCAGCAAACTATCCCTTGGGGCCACTTCTGTTAGTCCTGAGTGCAGGTGAAGATGTAGGGCTCAACAGCAGGGCTGGCCTTCGAGGGTTCAAGGCAGGCTCCACGCAGGAAAGCAATCCTTACAGGTACAGCAGCAGTTTGGTGTTGTGGGTCCATTTTAGTTAGTTGCTTGGGCACAGTGATAGCTTAGCTTAGGCTTGCGGCCTGTGCCCTTTTACCCAGTATTCATCCTCTGTATTTTATTCTTTTTATTATTGCTTCTTTTAGTGGCATTGCTTTAATTTCATTATCTGCTACTAATCTGTGAAAGCATCATTATCAGTGCTATGGATGACATACTTTGCATCATGTTCTTTCGGAATTATAAGAACAGAATGCGAGGCACACAGAAGAATATTTTGTATTGCCAGCCCCAAAACTGCATAAACAGTCCAGCACTTAGGTACATACCCGCGTCAGGCTTCTGTGAGTGAACATAAACATGTCTCCTTTAAAAACATCTTGTAGAACAAGGGGCATTAGAGGGGGGTTCCAACCAGAATTTCCATCCACACTGCATGCCGGTTTTCAGAAGACCTCAGCCTTTGTGTCTCTGTGGATCTTGATCGGGAGACTGGCGGCCTGACCTTGTACCAAGGTAATGGGGCTGAAGTGTGCTTCTCATGGACACTGTATGGAAAGATTTGGCTTACATCACCATGCTCTCGCTTAGGGGCTAGAGATTAGGCTTTTAGGTAGGAATTGTATACTCATGTTATGACAATATGTTGTGGTTGTTCATATTTATATCTCCAACTTTCACAATCCTGATTTTATTATTCCTCATTATCCTAATTATTGCAGCTCATGTACTTTATCGTAGAATGCAGTCTTTTCAATAAATGTATTGAAAACTGTACTGCATCTCTTTTCTTGCCTATGTGTGTGAAAAAGACTTGTATGTGGAGAGAAAAGGGTAAGGCTTGTTTCACCACGATTTTCTCTGAGGGGTTTTTCAGAGTTCAAGGCTTCCACAAATCACGTTTATTGGTTGGGTTTTGGTGAAGTGTTGCTAGTGACCCGGGAGGGTTGGACCGACTGCTGCCACCTGGTGTGGGAGTGACTCAGTCACGTACAACGCAGAGATGCTGCTGCCCCAAATCCAGGAGTCCCGTAGCAGTAGGAGAGTCCTTCTGACATTGGCAGAGTGCACAGCAGGCAGCAATCTGAAGTTCTTCCTATTTTTATACCCTTATACCCTTCTTTTGGAAGGTGGTAGAAGCTTCCGGAAAGGTTCTTTGAAGTGCATGGAATTTCCTGACTCCCCTGCCCTGGATCCAAGCTGGCTGCAGTGACAATGGAGGGTTGTTAGGCCCTTTGTGTGAAGGCAGAGCACTGGGTATTTCAGTTGTAAGTGGGGCAGTGCTCAGCTTTGCCCCCCCCCCATTCTCCCTGAAGATGGCCAGTTGAGGCACATCTAGTAACTCTACTATGTGACTCTCTCAGCAGAATTCACCAAGTCTAACTGTCAGTTAATCCCAGTCAGGTGACCTAAGACAGGCTGTAGGCAAAGGGATAGGAGCAGGAAAATGCCAACTTTCTAAATGAAAAATCTGACTTTACTATTAAAGACGGTTTATCATTACAATTTCATGGGTACCATACATGACATAGCTACCTGCTCCCAACTTGAAAATACAGCTTATTAAATGTAATAATGAATCCTCAAAGTTATCCTGTGGGAGGGGTAGGCCTCACAGTAGTGGAAAATGAATTCAGGAGTTTTTCAATACCAGGACATGTAAAACATAAAAGTACATATCCAGTGTTTTAATTACCCAGCAACCTACCGTATGAGCTATTTAGGGCCTACCTTAGGGGTGAGGTATGTATAATAAAAGGGGAGTTCAAGGCTTGGCAGGTTGATTTAAATGACAATTCAACATTGGCAGTTTAACACTGCATTCAGGCTGCAATGGCAGGCCTGCTGCATGTTTTAAAGTGCTATTTATGTGCTGCAGGCCCATTAGTAGCATTTAAGTTACAGGCCCTGAGTATCTGGTATACACCTCTGAAAGGGACTTATAAGTAAATTAAATATGACAATTATGGTGGTCATTATGAACATGGCGGCCTGGACTGCCACACCAGCGGTAATTACGGCCAACGGCATGCGGTCCAGACCACCATATTCTGAACAAAGTAGTGAACTGGCTGCAAAGTTCACTACCACCCACCGCCAGGCCGAACTTGACAGCTGAGCCCACGGTAGACACATTCGACCCGGCATTGGAGGCCGGACCGGCGGTGGGATTATGATCCCATTTCCACCAGGGATTTCCTGGCAAAATCCCTGGCTGAAAGCATACGGGTGACAGGAATACTCGTTCCTGTCATCTGTATGTGACACGCCAGGCCACCCTTGCCACTACAAAGCCCCTAGATCCGCCCCCACCTCTGAACCCTGAAAACTGACCCCCCAACTCTCCACCCCCAAAACCTCATGTAGGCCCCCCAGCTCGACCCTCAAAATCCCCCACCCCCTCAATGGCGGTGAGGCTCCATGCATCATTATTTGGCGGGATGCCGGCCACTGGTGGTCTTCTGTTGACCGCCAACACGGTTGGCGGCGGGGCATCCTGCCAAAATCAAAATGACGCCCTATGTATCTGCCAGTCAAAGCATGTTTAGGGTAGTCAGCACAAGCACTTTAGCATTGGTTAGCAGTGGTAAAGTGCACAGAGAACAAAACTAAAGTTCAGCAGAAACTTGGGGCAAGTAGGCTTCAAGTTTGGGGGAAGGCAACCCCAAGGCTGACAAGTCTAACAGTTGACAAGTAGCCTCGGAACATATTCCCTTCTCTCCCTTGTAAGAGCTGCCTATCACGTAACAACTTCTCTCTTTGTCTACCCCAGGGGAGATGTTATGGTACCAAAATGTCCTGGCCCAAATATCCTGTGTCAGAAATATAATGAACTAAGTATTGTTGACAAAAATTAAATAGAAATAAAAGAAAACTTACACCTATTCTAGCAACGTTTTTTAGAAATGTTATTTAGGACGCCATATTTACGTGAGAATATATATTTGATATCGACATTCTGATATGGAACCCCGGAGATTAAGACTGAGCAGGGAACGTTAGGTATGAAACAACAGGAGGTCAACTAGAAACGTGGATGGTTCTTTGGTAAGCACTGCGGTAGAGCAACTCTACATATATTTTAAATAATTTAAAACATGTATAAGCAAGATACATTGTTTATAATCAAAATATTGCCTTGGGTTTCTAATGCTGTATTATCTCTACAATGAACATTTGATGCTTATATCCTTTCCCTGATGAAAGTAGCGAGACAGAGTTTTTATCTATACCGTTCATACAAAAGCAGACTGAACATCATGTTGCAAGAAACACGAGCCCTTAGCAGCATGTGTTATCGTTTTAGGTAGAAGTAATGACATCCTTACTTAACATCTTCCATCCATAACTGAATTTTGTACAACGATGCCAGACTAATGCAACATTGGGCTAAGAATATTTATCAGAGCAGAGCTGATGTAACTGGGACAGATTAGCAGACCTAAGCTACCCCACAGGAAAAAAACTGCTATACATTGTCAGGTGTCTACTGTCTATTGTCTATTATCTACTATAGGCAACGTAAGAACTTTTTATTGTTTAGTTTACACAATACAAAAATAAATGAAGCAAAATGGCACCCCGTGTTAATATGTAACATATTGTTAAATAGCACACGAGGGCAGTTAATGCAAACCAAACAGTACATTGTACATGTCTTATAATGTAGCAACGAAATTGGTCAAAGCCATTGCTTCCTAGATATTTTTTAGTTCTCTTTCCAAAGGACCGTGGTTGCATTTTCTGTCGCTGGCACTCTGATTATGCGGCTCTCATTTCCTCGGGCCACATACTTCCAGTATCCCCAGACGCTCTCCATCCTGCCTGCCACCGCGCGCACACTGTCCAAAGTATTCAGAGTGACATTTTTTATCGTCCAAAAGAGCAGCTGACTTGCTCCTGACCTTTAGAAAGTGGTAATCATGCTCATTCTGAAAATACCCTGCCTGTTGCCCAGCGGTGTGCTCGCCTGCTCTAACCTACTAAAATGCATTTGATTTAATTTATCCCTTAATTCTCAAAATACATAATTCACCAATTTTTGTCTAATTGTGTCTGAGAGATGCAAATTGCCGGCCTTCTGAGCCACAGTGAAGGAGAGGTATAATCAGAGACCTCTCTCTGGTAATTTATTACTTAGACGCCTTAATTTAAGTCTAATACATGGGACGAAGAGGAGGCCTGGTGTCCTGGGCCTCTGCAGGCTGCTTTTATACTGAACTGTGATCTATTTAAAGTTAAAGGTTTACTCCACCTCTTTTTTGCTGCCTTTGTCTCTAAAGGGCGACAGATCTTGCTTCCCGTGGTAGCAGGTACGGTTTCCGGTGAATAATTGGCCGCCCTCACCTTTTATCGTACTTGCTCTACAATAATGCTCGAGGCTAGATGACCTCTCGAAATCCGCAGTGATTTGGTAGTAGAGATTCCGCCTCTTGCTGCAGCACAGAATGCACTGTAGAATTACACCTCGTGGTAGTACTGCAGAAGCATTAAATAGAAGGCCACAGGTGCACTAATGAGGTGGAGAATTTGAAATTGACAGTTTTCTTTTTTATTCTTGGAGCTCCAGTTCCTTGCTGCTCTTTTGCTAATCCATGTCCTCTATTTTATACCTAATTATTTCCTAGCACAGAAACTGTATAGTGGATGGAGCCTCTCTGTACACAGACGCAGTCATATGTAGGTGAGAGTAAGTTATTGTCTTGTTGTCCTAATTTGCTCCCCACTCCCCTATTCGTGGTTTGGAGTCTTCTCTAGAGCCTGCCAGACTGAAACAAACTTGCAAGACGGAACACAGTATTGCATAGTACCAAGAAGACACATATCTTCGGGTCTTAATTCAATATTCCCGTGTAAGAATTAACTACAGAAATCAGAGTTAGTCCTCAATGTATAACTCGGTGGTTGGAAACAGTAGCGTCTGTTCGCCAAAGAAGAAAGACTGCCAGAGAGGCAATGATTTTGCAACTGAATGGTGCATTTCCCTACTCTACTTCTGCCAGCACTCCACCATTTGATTGCCATGTTGGAATGGTGTGGCAGTACTCAGTGGTCTACAGGGCAAAATTAGACTCCAGATATTCCAGCTTGTGAGTATGTGTGGCAGACTTCGAGAGGGAAGCTCAGTCAGTCTCTGGACCCCAATAAGGAGAACATGGTTCACCTCACCGTGGGCCACCTCTACAATCATTAGGATTACGTTCCCCTGAGTTAGGGTTAATACTGTCCATGGCTGTGACAGGACAGTGGCAGATTGTTATACCTGGAGGCAGGGAGTTCCAATGCCTTTCTCTAAATAGAGACCAGAATGGTGGGCAGGGTGAATTTTGGTGTAGAATAGACTTGTTTGCAAAATGAGGTGTGATATACACAACATGTGATGTTGCTTGCATAACACGACATTCTGGTCCCTGAATTTATAGTATTTAATAAGTCTTATGTAAACAGAGAGTGGAAAAACACAGCAGCTATGGAATGGAACTTGGTAGGAAGTTGCAAGAAAGAAAGAGGGAGCAAACACCACAATGCCAATTATGAAAAGTGTGCTCCAAAGCCACAAATCATCTCACGCTGAAGAACAGCCACCCACCCCCTAATATACATGATCACTGAAAATGTATAGGGCAAATGGGACAAAGTTAATGGCCCATATGTACCAATGAGGTTTTTGAATAGTGATTTTCACTGATTCGCTATTTGGTAATCGCTGTCCTTAATGTATCAAAGTGATTGTTACTCAATTTTCAAACTGGTATGATTCATAGTCACAATTTTGCGATGTCCTAATACCGAATTGCAAACTATTGAATCAGTATTCGGAAATTTCAATATTGCGAAAGTCAAGTTTGGTAGCAGCTTGATGACCTCACATTGAGGAAGTGTTTGAATCCATGCTTATCTCAGTGTTCTGTAACACAAAGGAAGAAAGGGATTGATTACAGAGCTCAATTGGCATTTGTGTTTGTTTTAGAAATCCTAAATTACAAAGGATGTTGTTAGAAATGGGGTTTAGTTGGCAGAGCTATACACCCTTGTCCAAAAAGGAACCACCATCCTAGACCTCTGGTAGCTTGGCACTGAGCAGTCAGGCTTAACATAGAAGGTAATGTGTAAAGTATTTGTGCAATAAATCATACAGTAACACAGTGAAAACACCACAAAAATACACCACACAGATTTAGAAAAATACAAGATATTTATCTGGTTAACCTAAGGTCAAAAGGATAAAAGATTCAATAAGCACAAGTTGAGATATCACTTTTGCAAGGTTAAAAAGAGTCTTAAATCTTTGAAATCAACATTTGTCTCTGGTTTGCATCAAAAATAACACACACGAAGACAGCAGAGGACGGGATGCATGGAAAAGTAGGGTGTGCATCAGAATTTCCAGTGTGGCACAGACGATGCATAGTTTCTTTTCCCACTGCAAGGGGCTTTGTGTCAATTTCTGGCACGCAGTCTTGCTTCCTTACTGCAATGTGGGGATCTTTTTGATGCCCAGGGACAATGCATGGAAATCCTGAGCGTTCGGGACGAAGTCACAGGCATTGTATCGATCCAGTATGGCGATGCATCAAATTTTCTGTCGCATGGCAGACGCTGCGTCTATTCTTCTCTCGGAAGTCAGACTGCGTTGTTCCGGTTTGGCTGTGCGTCGATCCGGTAGGGCTGTGTGTCGAATTTCCGGCTGCAAGGCAGGTGCTGCGTTGATTCATCTCTCGGCTGTCGGGCTGCGTCATTCCAGTTCGTCTGTAAAGCGTTTTTCACGTTGCAAGGCGGGCTGTGCGTCGTTTCCGGCTGGCTGTGTCGATTTTCAGCACACAAGGTGTTCCTTGAAAAGACAAAGGGCCTGATTATGACTTTAGCGAAGGGGATTACTCAGTCCCAGATGTGACGGATATCCCGCCCGCTGTATTATGAGTTCCATAGGAAATAATGGACTCGTAATTCGGCGGGCGGGATATCCGTCACATTTGAGACAGAATAATACCCTCCGCCGAAGTCATAATCAGGCCCAAAGTCTTTTTGGCCCTGAGATTTCAGAAAACAGGAGGCAATCTCAATCCAAGCCATTGGAGAGCACTTCTTAGCAAAGTCAGAGGGCAGCAGGGCAACAGCAGGGTAGCAATCCTTCACAGCAAAGCAGTCCAGGTGAGTCTTTTGGGCAGCCAGGTAGTTCCTCTTGACAAGTTGCAGGTTCAGGTCCAGAAGTGTTTGAGTTCGTGGGGTCAGAGACCCAGTTTATATACCCCAAAATGCCATTGAAGTGGGGGAGTCTCCAAAGTGTGGGTTTGAGGTGCACAAGGTCCCCTTTCAGTACAGGTCTGTCTGCCGGAGTCCCAGTAGGGGGTTTGGCAGTCCATTGTGTGAGAGCAGGCCACTAGCCTTTCAAATGTAAGTGTCTGGTTCTCCACCCTCCCAGCCCAGGAAGGGCCATTCAGTATACAGATGATTGCAGGTGTGACTGAGTATCCTGTGTTTGTGGTTGTCTTGGTGAAATACACAAGGGAGCTGTCAACCAGCCCAGCCCAAATGTGGATTGAGATAGGCTGTAAGGCACAGAATGATTGTAAGTGCAGAGAAATGCTCACTTTCTAAAAGTAAAAAGAACAGATGATGAATGGAACGCTGAACAATGCAGACATTCACCCCCAGTCACAAAGATCTGGGTCTAATCCATCATTTTATTGCTCGCCACACCTCCCCAAGTTGGACCCAGCCATCCAGCCATATACAAATCAGTCTTGACCCTGTTCACCATGGGAAAGGTCCAGCTGAACTACCAAGCCAGGTCCTCCCTGGACCGGAAACAAGCATCCTAGGACCAGTTTGCTGCCCCAAGTGGGAAGGGTATGCCCAGACGTGGGTCTCGTGCTTGCTATGCCACCAGGTTCCAGCTAGGCTGGCTGATGAAGGGTGATACCCTGAAACTGGTACCAGGATGTTTGTTTCTGGTCCAGGGAAGACCTGGCTTGTCAGTTCAGGCTGGACTGTTTTCATGGGGAACAGGGTCAACACTAATTTGCATATGGTCCAAACTGGAATGGCATGGTAAGCAAAACAACTGATGGATTAAACCCAGATCTGTGACTGGGGTGGATGTTTGATTTGCTCTTCATTCTGTCCATCATTAGTTCGTTTTGCACTTTCTAAAGGTGGCATTTCCAAAATAATAATATGAAATCCAACCACACCAATAAGAAGGATTTTGTACTACCATTCTGGCCATACTAAATATGATCTGGTTATTCATTTCTGATTACAATGTACCACTCAAACAGTATATGAGGGTAGCCCTAATGCTATCCTATGACAGGAGCACGCCTCACAGTAGTGGAAAATGAATTTAGGAGTTTTCCGCTACCAGGACATATAAAACACACATGTACATGTCCTGCCTCTTACCTACATAGCACCCTGCCCTATGGAATACCTAGGGCCTACCTTAGGGGTGACTTATTTGTAGAAATAGGGGAGGTTAATTCCTGGAAAGTACTTTTAAATGCCAAGTTGAAGAGGCAGTGAAACTGCACACACAAGCCTTGCAATGGGACATGGTTAAGGGACTCCTTATTTGGGTGACACAACCAGTGCTGCAGGTCCACTAGTAGCATTCAATTTACAGGCCCTGGGCATATGTAGTGCACTTTACTAGGGAGTAAATCAAATATGCCAATTGGGTTTGAACCAATGTTACCATGTTTGTAGGGAGAGAGCATATGCACTTTAGCACTAGTTAGCAATGGTAAAGTGCGCAGAGTCTTAAAACCAGCAAAAACAGAGTCAGAAAAGTGGAGGGAGGCAGATAAAAAGTTTGAGGATGACCACCCTAAGGCTGTCAGGTCTAACAGATGCCCAGAGAGAAATCAGAGAAAGATCTGGGTGACAGAAAGCGCAAATTAAAATTCAGTCAGAAGGAGCTGGCGGTGTTGACAAAGAGTGTGTGACTCTCATTAAAGAGTTTTCAATGTTCTTGAATCACCAAAAACAAAGTGTGGAAGGACATTTTGAAAAAAATAGATTAAATTAGAATGACCGCACCAAAAATGTGTGAAAGGTGGTACGATTTCCAGTTGAAAACCAAGAAGGTAACCAATCATCTTGCTGAGACACGTAGTACAAGTGGGGGATCCTTACAACAGCCACAACCAACCTCCATGGAAACTCTATTATGTTTGTTTCATTTAATTTAATTTATGTGTTAAGCCCTTACAGTGGAAAAAATCTCCATTATAATGTTTTTATAACTTTTTAATGCATTATTGGAGTTCTAATAAATGCATTCCTGAAACTTGTCCATCTAAAATTAAGTTTAGCCTGTTGTACGTCCTATTGAATGAGGGAAAAATAATATAATCATTAATGTTGACTACACAATATCTAGAAATCTTCTAAAAAAATAATGAAAATTTACTTTGTGACATCACCCAGTGCTCCTGGAATTACTCCCTGATAACTTCCTGAGGCTACCAGGAGTAGGAAATAAAGTACTTGGAGATTAGGTGGGATAGTATCAGAACCCCTTTCAGAGGGCCACAGGACACAGAGGGGTTACTTGGCCCAACCGTGGTGGGTGAGACCTTTTACTCCCAATGTTCTGGGGCCTGACCTTCTATGGATCTTGAGCAACTGGGCTAAGTTCCCCTTTTACACTTGTCTCTCAGTGGTAGCTGTGCACAAGCAGTCAAAGGCTTCCTTGGGTGGAAGTGTAGATACAGGTTAGTGAACACGATTCATAATAACTCAAAGTGCAGTCAGTAATGTCAATAAATCAATGTCAAGTCAAATACTTGCTTTTATTAGAATTTTTTATTTTTATTTCTAACTCTACACAAAGAAATAACAGCATTCATAATCAACAACATAATTGCTTTGAGGTCGGAATGTTAGTGTTTGTCTGGTAAATCCCTGTCTCACCCTCTTCCTTGCAATGTTCCACATTTACCGGTGACCGCATCTAGGGAATGCTCACTAGCAGGCCTAGTAGGCCTTACTCAAGAGTCCCCCTTGACTCTTAGGAAATAGTCAAAAGTGTTCATGGCACTTTTAGTAGTGAGTTCCCCAGGGCCAGACAGGCCATTTCAAGACTTATCTGCTCCAGCAGCACAGAAGCATTCAGTGTTTCAGCGGTGTTCTCGACCATGGGCACTTGCAAGCTTGGGTCCTGTTCAAAGGACTCCGGAGCAATTGGCAGACACAGACTCTCTCTTGAGCGGGGCTGCATCGTCAATAGTAACCAGAGGTGCTCCCAGCTTCTGTTGGCACTCTAAGTTAAGTTTTCACTATAAAAGGAAGCAGGGTTAATCTTTGTGCTCCTGACTGGATCCCAATGACAGCGCGATGTCCTTTCAACATCCTCCAGAGTTCACGGGGTCAGCCAGGTGGTGGGTCTCGAAGGCACAAGCTGCCACTTCAATTTTCCCAGGCAATGTGCCGAACTTGGCAAAACTTAATATCGACAGACCCTCCTGGCATACAGGGTTGCCGTGCTACCTGCTGGCAAGGCGTAGACGTCTCCTGTGCAGCTCCTCTTGGAATAGGGTGTTGCTGCTAAGGCTCACATAAGTATTGGTGTTTTGTTGGCACAGTCACCTGTATGTTGGCCCCCTCTGGCATACAGGGTCAAGACAGTGGGACGGTGTGGGCTTGTCAGTTCTCACATGGAGCTCAATGCACAGCTCAATCCATAGAGGCTCTCTCCTGGCATACAGGGGCCACCCAAACACTCATGCATATGGGCAATGGCCTGCTCGGTGAAGACATCTCCTCACACCTCACATAAGGAGATCTCTCAGTAGGGCTCCCCATTGGACCTTGTCCCCTCCAATGCTCTCCTCTTTCTCACAGAGCACATTGATCTTGGCAAGTAGGCAGGCAGGCACTGGTGATCCATGCTCCACAGCAGGTGGTCTTGGTTTCCATGGGTGATGTTCCCTCATCTAGCAGGGAGACTGCTAGGCCTAGATTACAGGCAAAAGTCTTGCAGAGTTTACCCTTCTCTCACAGAACGATGACAAATTCTGGGGTATCAACGATAGCTGATTTCTAGACACTTGGGGCCAGATGAAGCAAACTGTTTGTGACTCGCAAACGGCGAAAATCGCCGTTTGCGACTTGCAAATGCGTGTTTGCTATGCAGAAATGCATTTTGCGAGTCGGGACCGACTCGCAAAATGCATTTCAGAGTCGCAAATAGGAAGGGGTGTTCCCTTCCTATTTGCGAGTCGGAGTGGTATGCAACTGCATTTGCGACCGCGTACGCGGTCGCAAATGGAGTCACAGTTACCATCCACTTGAAGTGGATGGTAACCCACTCGCACTCACTTGTGACTGGACCCCAAATTATTTTTTCAGGGCAGGTAGTGGTCCAGTCAAGGTCTCAATAAATTAAACCTGGGGCAAACCCTTGGTAGCTTGGCAATGACAGTTAGGCTTAACTTAGGAGACATGTGGGCAAAGCATTTAATATCAACCTTAAATAAGTAAAACACAAAACACAATAAAAATCCAACACAACTTTGTAAGAATAGATTATATTTTTTTCTTTAAAATGACACCAAAATGACAAAAATCCAATAAAGGGAACAGGAGATCTGAATTTTAAAAGAGGGTCATTATGACCTTGGCAGACGGAAAAGGCCTTCTGTCGAATACCTGATGGGCATGTTGCCGCCAGTGCAGCCGCCTTTCCATGGGCTCCAATAAAAGTTCCCTGCTGGGTTGGCAACAGAAATGTGTTTCCGGCCGCTGGCCTAGCGGAAAATGGCCTACAACATTGACGCCAGCTCAAATCAATTATTGACGGTGCACCACCCTAAACAAAATTCAACAAATCCAATTCATTAATCTCAGTCCATTTTAAATCTTCTCTTTATTCTTCTTTTCTTTCTTAAAATAGACCAGACATCACAATAAAAGACACACAGCCAACGCGTTTCGTCCATACAGGGGACTTCTTCAGGGCTGTAATGCAATACATATAAATTACTTACAAGCATATACATATATATATATATATATATATATATACTGTATATATATATAACTACACAGATATATTTACATAACACACTTAAAACAAGACAGACATAAATTTATATACAATAGTCCCTATTGACAATTCATCACGAACAAAAACAAAAAAACAAAGGAGGAGAGAAAAGGACAGAAACAAAAATCAAAAAACCCAAATGTCGGTTTATATAAAAACAATATATACAAAGCCAATCTTCAATGTAAACACAAAGATACTGAAATAAAACACTGCTTCAGAGAATTCCAACTATCCACACCCAATAGTGAAAAAATATGACCATATAAAATTACTCAGAATTGTGCACACCCAAATAGTCCGACCATAGATGCATAATAAAATAGAACATACCCATAAATTCAATGCATGTTAAGCAGTCATATTCTTATTCATATTGCAATGCATCCCATGCAGTATTAATCAAAACCTAATTAAGAATAAACAATTACATCATATCTTGAAAGCAATTCTATATAATCCCAATAACAATATCATATGAAAAATGAGAGAACCAATTAACAGAAAATGGTGTATTTCAAAATACGGTTTTTATATTTACCTTAACCCACTAGTATAACCAAAGCTGCTCCCATACTATCAAAAGAAATAAACGCCCCTAAGCTTATATTATAGCCACCCTAAAGCCAAATCATACAGATAACAGAAAGGTTATACCCCACAGGCAAGGGTGCCAAGAATTCATTACACTAATAGTCGCATCCTATTTGGCATATCATAATTCTTATTTGTTTACACTACTAGACAGCTGGAAAGGGATTGAACAGTAGCTGAACATGGTATATCCGATCTAAATTGCAACCACTGCCATTCATAGACAATTATTTTCCTCCCTAACTTACACCAGAAAATACACAACATTACCGCTCAAAGAATTCTGTGCTTCTGCCTCAAAAATATAAAGATGCCCGAATACAAGGGTACAAGTATAGTTAGAGCTCATGCCCCCCACGTCTCCACAATTAGCGGGACAGACACCTTGCAGATATAACGATTCAAGAGAAGATATTTATCCATACATAGCATACTGGCATGAACGGCAATATCGCCAGACCATTCTTTGCTCATAGGTCGGAAATGTAAGAAAAAAACAAACTGCGTTAGTCCGATTAGATTTAAAGCTCCCGCCCCCCAATTACCCACAATTCACGGGACGGGCAAGAGGCGTCCATCACCCACGCCATAACAAAGTAAACGTGGCAGCCATCTTTAAATGAGCCACTGAACTTGTCAGACAGCATTAAAAAATAAACCAACCATCTATAGACGGACCACTGTGTCCATTGACAACCGGTCGTAAGTAACTCGATCAGGCAAGTGTAAAGGAGCGTAAATGCGGCAATCAGTACTAATGGAAAGAAGCTTTTCTCCACAACGCACAATATACCGTGTAATTCGTAAAATGGATCTAAACCATGCTCATGTATTAAAAATATCAAAACCATAGGTACGAGTATGAATTCCTGAACATCGATTATCTACAAACCGCAATACAAACAAATTGCAGCCTTCCTATAAAGCACAACATTGTAAAGGTGGCAGCCATCTTTAAACGGGCTACTGTGTTTTGACCAGCTTATTCCAAAATAGATTGATCGCACAAAACGTAACATTAAGAGAGAAACAATCATCTTTTATTGGACCACTATGGTTACTAACACCTATTCAGAAACTGATATACCAACCCATCACCCCTGATAAGGGTGCTATGAGCCACAATCCTATCACACATTAATCAAAGTTTAATATTAATAAATCTATTCTCAAATATAACCCTCATTAAGATTATCTAACAAGTACTTGAAATTAACCTAGGACCATAACCTGCCAGGAAGAATAAAATCCATGTTCACCTCAAATCAAAAACCATGGCCTACAAAAAGTAGTCGAGTTCCTCATCAGTATTATGCCCCATCTCAACAGACCGTAAATGTGTTTCCAGCCACTGGCCCAGCGGGAAATGCCTACAACATTGACGCCAGCTCATAATAGAGCTGGCGGCAATGATGTAGTGCGTAGGTTGCACTTGAACCCGTCGCAATATTCACTGTCTACATCGCGATGGGGCTGGCCGGGCGGGGGCTGCACTGCCCATGCTAAGTGCATGGGCAGTGCAGGGGCTCCCCTGGGGCCCCCTGCACTCTGTCTCCACCAGCAGTTACATGGCTGTACTACCGCCATGTAACCGCCGGCGGAGAAGGGACTCGTAATCCTAAGGGCAGCGCTGCTTGCAGCGCTGCCCTGGTGGATTAGGACCGCTTGCACCGATAGCACTGCCAGGCCCTCTTGTGGAGGAAAAGTGGTGGTGCTGTCGGTCCGACCGTTGTGCTACTGCCATGGTCTTAATGTGGCTATCGGACCGCCAGATGGCGGCAGTCCAACAGCCACCACGACCCTGTTGGTCTCAAGACTGCCAGGACCGTAAAGACTCCCTAAATGTTTCCTAGTGCTTAGTAAACAAAGCATCAATCCGGACATCTGATTGAACTTGACCAGGGCAAAGTCAAAAGTTGAGGCCAACCGCGATGGAGCCCTTCTTGGGCTTCACTGAGCGGTAGGCCTCAGTCAAAGTTTTACCTTCGAACTTAGAAGAATTTTTGAAGATCTCTCAACGCCTGGGATGAAGACACAAGTTGAGGCCAACCTCGCTGGAGCCCTCTTCTGTCACAGGAGGCCTTGGTGAAGAGTTCTACATTTGGACTTAGGCAATTTTTCAGGAGGGAAATATTCATCCAGGACCAAGTCGAATTTGAGGCCGACCTCGCTGGAGTCCTCCTCGAATACACTGCACTGGAGTCCTCGTCAACTTTTTACCTCCGGACGTAGAAACTTTTTCTGAGCTTTTCTTCCCCGACGTCGGACAACCCTCCACAACAAGCCGATTTCCATGCGACATTGTAGGATTGCCTTTCCACGAGCCCCCGGTGAAATCCTGGAAGTCTGGTACTCCGGAGCTTTCTAGTGGGATGAACCTTCAAGTCAGGTCAGGTTGACGTTGGCCGGTTTGACTCACGATGTTGGGTTGGTCCACTTATGAAGCTTTTTTCTAAAGTTGATCTGAACTTATTCAAACTTCCAGATCTTCTTCCAGAAGTATGTTTAGGGTTCTTTAGGGGTCCACAATTTATCCCAAGGTTCCAGAAGCTCTGAGTTGCTCCTTGGGGGTTAGGACTCCGACTCCCAAAATGCACGTAGTTCAAATCCAAAATTGACCACTGGTCTCTGGTCTGCTGATCAGTTTCTTCAGGGCTTGATGCAGGGGACTCTGGTAAGCTCTTTTCTACCTGTAGCCTACAGAGAGTCCCTTCTTGGAGTAGTAGAAGCCAGGCAAATTCCTTTTCTTGATGAAGTCCAAGTGTGCAGTCTGTGCAGTCCTTCTGAGTGCATGGTCCAGCAAGGCAGTCCTTCTTCTTCTTGTCTTTTTCCAGTAGGGGTCTGAAGTGGGGTGCAGCTTTGCCATATTTATCCTTGTTCCTAGGGAAGCAAGCAGAGGGGTACTCTGTCTAAGCACATGCAGGCCACCACCCTCTTGAGTGGTCACTTCATGGAAAGTGTGGCAAAAATCAATCCCAGGGAGCAACAATCATCCAAAATCCACGATGACAAAAATTCAATCTTAGGGTTTAGATATGGCTGAGTCCACCCACTGGTGTGGCTAAGAGTCCATTAACACATCCCCTTTCCAGCCATCTCTTAATCTAATCCGGGGGCACCTGACTGTCTGGATTTGCAGGAAATGGGGGAGGTACAGTTGCTGTCCCAAATGTCCTTCCCTCCTTTGGAGTCCAGTTTGGCTGCCGTCCACCCATCCTGTTCTACCATTTGCTGAGGCAGATCTCCTCCCACCAGATGCTTCCTTTGTTTCAGCTCAGGCCCCTTCACACCTCATCAAGGCACCCTGGTTCAGGCTGCCAGAGGCTAACCAATCAGAGAAGGTCACTGCAGGGCTGAAACTGGTAACGTTTAGAAAGATCTTTAAAACGCTTTCCATGTACAAGTTATATTAACATTTGTAAGTTGTTGGATTTAATGTTTAATTTGATACCAAACTTGCTATATTTACCTCCTTCCTATGGACAATTTGACTTTATTATTTTAAAAAAAAGTCTCTCTATAATAGCCTATGAAGCCCATTCACTACAATATAGAAAAACAAATTTGGCTATTTTTCCCTCTCCTGGGCCTATAAAACATATTTTATAAAGTTCCTGCTTATACTTAAACTGTAGCCAACCCTGGTGACACTTAGGGCATATCATAGGAGTGACTTATATGTAAAAATAAGGTAGCTTAGGACTTTGGAGGACTTTTAATTCCAAAGTCGAATTTGGGTTTAACTTTAACTTAAAAGCAGCCTGCAAGGCAAGCCTGCTTTTAAAATGACACTAGGCACCAAAACAGTGCATCTATTGTGTACAATCTATGCTGGGGTCCCTTAAACCTACATGCCCTACCATATACTAGGGACTTACAGGTAGGATGGTACAGCTAATTATAATTAACCTAATTTGCATACACCATTTTAATCAGAGCACAGATCCTGGGACTGATTAGCAGTGCCCAGCGCACCATCAGAGTCAGAAAAACACCAGTATGAGTGAAAAATGGGGGCAAAAAGTTAAGGGGCTTCTGCAATCAGCCCAGTTTTCCCACACACAGCTTTTTCTTCAGAAATTAGACAGCTAATGTTTCATTTATAGTTTTAGGGCCTTTTAGAAGTTGTCATGACTGCTGTAATATCTGGGGTAATTAGCAGTGCATGGTGAGGGCGCGTGTTTTTTTAAAGAAAATTTGCCCAGATTCGTGACCCCCTCACAACTTTACAGCAACAGTTTTTTTTAAAAAAAAAAGGCTTTTTAGCACTGGTCTCTCTTGGGCCCCACAATCAGAGCTAAGAGTGCAGGGTGCATGTACCCTGGCCCCTTTTATTTATATTTAACCTTTTTTCTGGGACTCGGCTGAAGGTGAGTTCCAACATGGCTGCTAACACTTCCTTGTTGAAGTGTTGGCAGCAAATCAGATCTCGGCACGAGGATGGGAGTGGTTGTGAATCCTCTGCGTCCCTGCATATACAAATTTTGATTTTCTTTGATTTCTCTAAAACTACTGAATAGATTTACACCAAATAACAAAAAAACGGGCTCTTTCTGAACCAAGAGCTACCTTTCTGCCAGATTTGGTGTAAATCAGTTCAGAGGTTTGGGCGTTTTCACTGTTCAAAATCCCTAAGGAAAATGAATGGAGAAAAAGCATTTTGGGACCCCAGCTTTTTCTTGGCCCTTGCTTGATGGATCACCCTGAAACATTCCAGACAGACGCTGATGTGAGTATCGAATTTTCGTAGAACATTTTATGAAGATTCATCAAATGGCTCCAAAGTTATTAGCAAAACAAAAAAAAACCCTTTTCTATAGAAAATAGGTCATAACTAACTAACCAGTGGTGACCGCCACTAGGTAATATATATATATATATATATATATATATATATATATATATATATATATAATAAGTATCATTATTGTTTTGGATTTTATAATAGATAACAGTTAGGGATTGTTTTTTTAACTAAATCAGCAACTTTTGAAACAAACACAATTAGGATATTTAAACTGTTATTATAGTGTTGTTTTGCACTTTATAATAAGCATTGGACACTTTTGAATAATGTATTTTCAACCTCCATATTTGAATTCTTTGTTTCTTAAAAAGTATTATTATTGCTGTGTACCCTATAATAGGCATTGGCTATTCTTTTGGAAACAAAGTTTGCAACATTTTGGGAAAATGTATTTGAAACCCTTAATTATTTGAGCTTTTTGGTATAATGACAAGTATTATCACTGTATTATAACACAGGTCTTTTTTAGAAAGGGTTTTATTTATTTATTTATATCAATATGGTCTGAATTATTGAAAGTGCCATTATCAATAAGATCCGAGATACATAAAGAGTGACAAATGCTAATGAAGTGACCATTACTTCATAGCAATGATTATGATGGATATGCATTCTGTATTTAATAAGTCACATGAAGTCATTCTAAAAAAATCTAAAAATATACATTATGCAATCATCTTTTACATCTGAAACCATCCTAGTCTGTATCTTCTTCTCTCCTCTATCTCCCCTTCTTTTCTCTTTACTCTGTTTATTTCATCCTTTTGTGCAACAGATATTGTAATTTTAGTCAGATTAGGGAAAATAACGGCAGACAGCAGAGCAGTACAGTACTGTTACTGGAATATATGATTTCTGTCATTAATATGGTGTGAACTTTACGATCATTATTATTTATAATGTATACAGCCAAGTCTGCTAAATGAATGGGAATTAATAATTGCCATTCTTTCAAGAAATTCCACATAAGCTTACATATTCTCTCACCTGAAGAAATGTTCTCTGAGGAATGTTTTGTTTGAAGCAAACATTTTGAGAAGAATTCAGTATTTGAGAATTGAAAGATGTTGATATATTTGTAAATAAACAAATGTACCCATGTGTGTTTCCTTAAAGTTAAAGGATGAGAGGGGTGCTGTGCCTCTTTTTAAATTGCACTTGCACTTTGTCTATTTTCAGAGCCAGTTGAAGGCTACGGCCGAAACGTGTCACTGTGATGCAAGAATGAGATCCACTCCTGCACAAAAGTAAATAAAGTACTGAAACAAACCTGAATGTGCCACCATCTTCTGTGGTCTCCATGTGGCTTGTGGAGTGTAACTGGGCCGCATGAGACTTAGGTTTAAAAAAATATATATTTCCTAACTATAACGTCTCTGTAACCTTTGTTTTTTTCAGTGAATGTATATATATATATATATATATACAGGCCCAGTTGAAGGCGTAGCTAAAACGCGTAGTCCCTTTAATTTTTCTTGAATGTGTTTTGCACTTCATTTAATTTAACATTTCGATGCCAGAGGAGAAACAATAATAAAAACTACTTAATATTTGGAATTGGACTGAAAGGCGTATGTTCTTGTGCCGCCGTGTAACTGGTCTGGGGGAGTGGCCGAAAAGAGACCTGTTTTATTGCATATATATAAATATATATATATATGTGTGTGTGTATGCTTGTGTGTTTGTTTCTCCTTTAAAGTTGTGGGTGTTGGTGTAGTTATTCAGTTAATTATAACTGGTGAATTGCAGTGGTTTTTTTTAGAGGTAAAATAGCATTTTTACCAGGCATTTTCACCCGCACACCCCTCCATATATATATATGTATATATATATATATTATTTTTTTCTAGTGCATGTCAACACGAGATAGCTATAGTTAGGATCATGTTTGACAAATTTTTACAAAATCTTCCAAAAAAGTGTTGCAGTGATTCTTGTTGCACACAGAAAGGTATGTGTGCAAGGAACAGAGATAAAAGCATTGCTCCAGCGACCAGGGAGCTGCTGTTAAAAGCAGCTGCCTGCTTGCTGGAGCAATGGGACCATGGGGAAGACTTTGAGGCTCCCCCTGCGGTCCCAGATAGTCTGTAAAGGACATATAATAAAATAAATTTAAAAAATGGTCCGTGATTATTGTGGAGGCCTGGTGTCTTTGACCACAGTCCCAGATATCCCATAAAGGGCTAAAAAATGTTTTTCTTTTTTTTAAAGAATAGCTTAAGTATGAAGGTCACAGATCTTCACACTGAGCATTCAGGGTTCAAGTCTAGATGTTTCCCTCCTTTTTTTCCAACTGGAAATGTTTAAGGCTCATATTGAAAGGTGACCTTACTGTTTTTAATGGTCGAATACATTTTTCTTTTCAATCTGTGGAGACATATCTCATTCTAAGTATTTCATCCATTAAAGCTGAAAAACCTCTCTATCTTCCTCTCTCTCTTTTTCTCTGTCTCTCTTTTACTCTTGTTCTCCCACTCACACACCCACTCCGAGCCTTATACACCCACTCACAGACCCACTCAGACACTGACGCACCCACTTAATGACCCACTCAGACCCTCATGCACCCACTCACAGCCCCACTCAGACCCTCACGCACCCACTCACAGACCCACTCAGACACTCACGCACCCACTCATAGACTCACTCAGACTCTCACACACTCACTCGCAGTCCCACTGACACCCTCATGCACTAACTCTCAGACCTACACGGACTATGACGCACCCAGTAAAACACTGATGCACGCACTCTTACACCCAGACAGAGACTCTCATAGCCACTCTCACCCCCAGATACACCCTCTTACCCCCATTCTCACTCCCAGAGAGATAGGCTGTGGCCAACTCCTGCTGTGCCCAGCCAAACGGCTGTGTGCAGAGTAGGGTTGGGTGGTTAGGGGGTTAGCCTCAGGGGCTGGCTGCAGGTCTGGATTTGCAGGCAACCCCTGCTGTGCACGGGTGAAGGCCATGCACGGTGAAAGGTTGGGTGCTTGTAGGAGGTTGGCCTCTCCGAAGGCCATGCACGGCGGTGATGGATTAATGTATAGTAATGATAATTTCTATACATTAAAAAAAAACAAAGAAATTCACAAAAAACAGAGGTTTCAGGGACGTTATAGTTAGAAAACAGAATTTAAAAACCTTAGAAATTGACTAAAAATCAAAGGTTACAGGGACGTTATAATTAGGTTCTGCAGTTACTGACACAAAACCTTAGAAATTCACCTGTTAGAGTTATCTAAAGTAACTATAACTCGTGCCCTAAGGTAACTATAACTCGCACCTTCACCATGCACTGGTAAGTACCCCACAAATTACAGCACTCATGACATCTTTGATAACATAATTGATAAAGTCACTGTAACATCTGCAGTAAAATTATTGATCACATACGTGTGCATGGCGGGGGCGGGAGTTATAGTTATCTTAGAGCACAAGTTAAAGTTACTTTAGATAACTAAAAGCATGAAGTCAGTTACTCGTGGAGGGTGGGGTTTAGGGCCTGGCCTGTGTGGGCCTGAGAACAATGAAGGCCGGTTATGCAGGACTGTGGCACCAAACTGGGATCTGCAGGCTTAGATGTGCTCTAGTTTCCCACTGTGCACATCTGAAGTGTGTCTGAAGCTGTGGCCGTACACTTGCAAAGGTGGGGGCACAGGGCTTAGCTAGACATATAAAAATTGCATAATTTATATTGTTGAAATCAACACCCTAAACAGTACAAGAAAAACACATGCTAGAAGAAGGTTAATATTCTTTAAAGTCTGTCTTTTTCCAGCTACCAAAATGCATTCAGTAGAGTACCTAAGATATATTCAACTCACACAGCAGTGGTCGTACTACCACAGTACTGGCTGAACTACAAGGTGCTGTTGTAGGGTGACCAGACATCCTGGATTTCCCCGGACAGTCCCGGTTTTTAGAGGACTGTCCCGGTGTCCCGATGCTTCTCTTAATTTTAAACAAATGACCCGGTTTTTTGGGCAAAGATCACATTATTACATAGATGTCCCGGTTTTTGGGACAAAGGTCAGATTATCCTTGGAAGCATACAGTAAAGGTATGCTCTCCTTTAACAGACTCCTACAAAGTATGCAGTAATTAAAGTAATTTATCTGTTCCTGTCAGGCAACACAGTCCCCTGTCTGCTCCCAGCAAAGACAGGGAGTGGGGAGCAGAGAGAGGTGGGTGGGGGGCGGGTTAAGGGTGCAGGTTGGAAGGTCAAGCCATAGCTAATTTTATATGTGTAGTCTTGTAAATGTGTGTGTGTATATATGAATGTATGTGTGTGTATATATATATATATATATATATATATATATATATATATATATATATATAAACACACACGTGTATAGGCACACATTCACAAAGCTACGCAAAGAAACGTGATATGCCAGATATAAAAGGGAGTGTAAAGTCTTTAGTCCTTCTTTTATGTCTGACCTGTCCCGGTTTTTGCTCCTCAAAATCTGGTCACCCGATGCTGTTGTGATATTCAAATGTGCTACATCAGCTGTATAACATAGCCCTTTACACTCCTTAGTGCTTGTATATATATATATATATATATATATATATATATATATATATATATTTAAATCCAAACCAAGCCAAAAGAGGACTATGATAATACATCTAATTGATATCTAGAATCTTCTATGACCCGACTGTTAGAAATGGGGTCTCTGGTTGACAGTCAGGTTACCCCCTGTTCAAGCAAGGACCCTCACTCTAGTTAGGATAAAAGAGAATCACCCTCAGCTAACCCCTGCTTACCCCCTTGGTAGCTTGGCAGAGCAGTAGGCTTAACCTCAGAGTGCTGGGTGTAAAGTATTTGTACCAACACACACAGTAACTTAATGAAAACACTACAAAATGACACAACACCAGTTTAGAAAAATAGGGAATATTTATCTAGACAAAACAAGACCAAAACGACAAAAAATCCAACATACACAAGTCAAGTTATGATTTTTTTAAGGGTTTAAAATAAAAAGAGTCTTTAGGTAGTTGTAACACCACACTAGCGCTGCTAGCGTGAAAATGTACCTGGTTTGCGTCAAAAATAACCCCGCACGGGCGGTGTGCGTCGAAAGTAACCCTGCACGGCTGTGTGCGTCGAAAACAACTCGGCACGGCGGTGCGTGTTGAAAAAGCCAGCCACACGACGGTCCGAAAGTCCCGCGGCGCAGGTTGCGATCTCTCAGCCTTCGTCAGCGATGCTGCGCGTCGTTTCTCCTGCTCCGGGCGTCGATTCTCCGGTCGCGTTTCCTGCGGCGTCGTTTCTCAGCTGCGGAGCCGGCGTCGCGTCGTTTTCTCAGCCGCGATCGGATTCGCGTCGATCTTTTCTCCGCACGGCGCTCGGTGCGTGTATTTTTGTCCTTAGGCTGCCAGCCTCTCCTTTCAGGGTCCCAGGAACTGGAAGGGCACCACAGAGCAGAGTAGGGGTCTCTCCAGAGACTCCAGGTGCTGGCAGGAAGAAGTCTTTGCTATCCCTGAGACTTCAACAACAGGAGGCAAGCTCTACATCAAGCCCTTGGAGATTTCTTCTTCAAGATGGAAGGCACACAAAGTCCAGTCTTTGCCCTCTTACTCTGGCAGAAGCAGCACTGCAGGAAAGCTCCACAAAGCACAGTCACAGGCAGGGCAGCACGTTTTCCTCAGCTATCAGCTCTTCTCCAGGCAGAGGTTCCTCTTGGTTCCAGAAGTGTTTCTAAAGTTTGTAAGTTTGGGTGCCCTTCTTATACCCATTTTAGTCTTTGAAGTCACCTTCCTTCAAAGGGGACTCACACCTTCTTGTGAAATCCTGCCTTGCCCAGGCAAGGCCTCAGACACACACCAGGGGGCTGGAGACAGCATTGTCAGAGGCAGGCACAGTCCTTTCAGATGAGAGTGACCACTCCACCCCTCCCTCCTAGCAGAGATGGCTAATCAGGAAATGCAGATTACACCCCAGCTCCCTTTGTGTCACTGTCTGGTGTGAGGTGAAAAACAACCCAACTGTCAAACTGACCCAGACAGGGAATCCACAAACAAGGCAGAGTCACAGAATGGTTTAAGCAAGAAAATGCTCACTTTCTAAAAGTGGCATTTCCAAACTCACAATCTTAAAATCAACTTTACTAAAAGATGTATTTTTAAATTGTGAGTTCAGGGATCCCAAACTCCACATGTCCATCTACTCTCTAGGGGAATCTACACTTTAATCATATTTAAAGGTAGCCCCCATATTATCCTATGAGAGAGACAGACCTTGCAACAGTGAAAACGAAATTGGCAGTATTTCACTGTCAGGACATATAAACCACTTTACTATATGTCCTACCTTATCCATACACTGCACCCTGCCCTTGGGGCTACCTAGGGCCTACCTTAGGGGTGCCTTACATGTAAGGAAAGGGAAGGTTTAGGCCTGGCAAGTGGGTACACTTGCCAAGTCGAATTTACAGTGTAAAAATACACATACAGACACTGCAGTGGCAGGTCTGAGACATGATTACAGAGCTACTTATGTGGGTGGCACAACCAGTGCTGCAGGCCCACTAGTAGCATTTGATTTACAGGCCCTGGCACCTCTAGTGCACCTTACTAGGGACTTACTAGTAAATCAAATATGCCAATCATGGATAAACCACTTACATACAATTTAAACAGGAGAGCATATGCACTTTAGCACTGGTTAGCAGTGGTAAAGTGCTCAGAGTTGAAAAGCCAACAGCAACATGTCAGAAAAAAATAGGAGGCAGGAGGCGAAAAAAGACTGGGGGTGGCCCTGCATAAGCAAAAGTCCAACACGACCCCCTACCAGCCTAAAGCCAGGGGAGAACAATCAATACCTTGATGTACTTCCCTGATTGGGGCGATAGAACAGGGACCCAGGCCCACAACAGCAGGGGCATGTTCCAGTTCTACGCCTTCCTGACTCCAGTTGGATCCCTCTGTCCATACTCTCAGGGCCCACTAAGCTAACCCATGGGGAACCCTTCTCCACATCTACAGACACCATCTGTGCAACACCTAACTTTACTTTGCTCACAGATGTATTGCAATGGGCAGATAGTACCACCAGGGCCAACACAGTGGTGTTGCCCACTCCACCCCCGGGGTGGGACTCTCGTCCTCCCCCCCCCCAGGGGCAACTCTGTCCACCAGGACAGCAAGCCACAGTGACCCCAGACAACTGTCAGGGATGAGAGCCCGACCTCAGGCCTCTCTAACCACTGTGACTGTGGAGAGTGGGGGGTGGTAGCCCCAGGTGCCTGGCACCCTTTGACCACTCTCTCTTCCACCAGGTCAGGGATGACAACCTGACACTGATCCTCCAACCTGGGGTCTGTACCTTCAGGTTGGACCAGGGCCAGGGGTGAGGCTTCCCTCCCCCTGCCCTCTCCTCTGGGGTCCTGAACCACCCAACTAGGAGTGGCCCCCCCAGAAGACAACATGGTAGGGGCACTGTTAGCAGTAGCCCCTTCCTCCAGGTCAGGGGGGACACCCTTAACCTGGCCTCCCAATCCAGGGTCTGTACCCACAGACTGGATCACTGCCTGGCAAACCAGGACTTCCTGGGGGGCATACCTACCCCCTACCAGGTCAGAGTTTACCCTCTGAACCTGGTCATCCAACCCAGGGTCACCACCCTGCGGTTGAACCACTGCCTGGCACACCAGGACTTCCTTGGGAGCACACTTACCCCCCATCAGGTCAGAGTTTACCCCCTGAACCTGATCATTCAACCCAGAGTCACCACCCTGCGGTTGAACCATTGCCTGGCACACCAGGACTTCCAGGGGGGCACACTTACCCCCCTCAAGGGACACACTGTCCCGAAGGGCCACACAAGAGTCTGGCTGGCGCAGGTCTCCTGACCTCTGCCCATCGGACAGAGTCTGGATTCCCCCCAGCCCAGAAATGGTCTCACCAAGGTCATTCATGGGGGGCTCTGCTCTCAGAGCTGACCCCTGACCCTCCAGGTTCTCCACTGGGGTCCGCAACCCCCTTTCAACCCTCTGTCTGGACTTCTGCACCCCCTCACTAGGAGTGGTACTGCCAGACACCAGAACTGGTGGGACGCTGGCTACAGCCGCCCCCCCAAGTTCTCCTGACACTGTGGGGTCTCCCTCAACAGATGGCCCTATGGTACAGGCTAGGCTCCCCTCCTGGTGTTCCCGCAGGGAACCCTCCTGGACCTGGGACCGGATCTCGGGCACCTTGGGCCTCAACCCATCCCCATTCCCTCTCCTCTGAGACTGGACATGGGGTCCCTCACCCATCCCACTACACTGGGACCTACCTGGGACACTACAATCCTTCCCTACCTCACCTGGTTGGGAACTACCTAGACCACTCCTCTCAGGAGCACCCCCAAATGCCTCTTCAGACTCTCTGGTACTCACCCAGAAGTCTGCCTCCATTGTAAGCTCCCTGGGGTCAGAGAACTCACACTCCACCTGGTGTTGGCATAGCTCTGGAAAATAAGGACTAGACATATGCTCTCCAGCAATTACATCACTCAGCCCCTCACATGAATTAACCAAAGTACCCTTCACCCAACCATCCAGTGACTCTGCTTTGACAAAGCACCCCACATCACCCTCCTGAGACTGGTGAGACAGTACCTGACTGTCCCTGACACTCAACCCACACTCTTCTGGGATGTCTTCACACTCCATAACCAGGACTTCTACCTGGGGGGAACCCCTCTCCCTGTCACTCTCACCTAGAGTCAGTAGAGTGTCCCTCCCACCAGTAGGAATATGACTCCCCATGCCAGTTCCCCAATCCACCTCAGGGACCCTGTGCATCACTGGAGCTACCTCATACCCCTGAACCTCCTGGCGTGTGTTAACTCCCTCCTTCAAGTAGGGCACCACCTCTCTGGGCATGTGCACTTCTGCAGCCTCACTGGATATACAATTGTTGCTGCCACCATTCCAGCTGGACTCAGCCCTCATGACTTCCAGCTCTTTCAATTTAAGCTCGTAAGCATAAATCATTTTTTTAATCTCTAAGTTCCTCCTCCTTTCTTCCAACTCCCAATCGAGCTTTTTCAGCTCCCATTGGTACTCCCTCTCTGCCTGTCTGTCCTGTAACTCTTCAGGAGTCAGACCCTTGGGTGACACCCTGCCATCCCTCCTGGGGACCCTCCCCCCAGGCGTAACAGGTTCCTCCACTACACCACTGTGTATCCTCTGCACTTCCCCACCCATATTCTCCTCCTCTGTGTGCCCTCCAGCCTTCTTGATTGTCACCCAAGCCCTCTGTGCCTGTTGCAGCTCCCCCTCCCTGGTGGAGCTCTCAGTGGGACAGTCAAGATCTTTAAGGAACTGTTTCAATTGAGCAACTGAGTACTCCTTCAGTTTCTCCATTTCAAACACAGCTCCAGCTGTTGCATCTCCAGATTGAGACATGATGGTCACAAGTGCAAAGTTCCAAAAGGCAGAAAAAAATAATTTCCCAATGAAGTAAAAAGAATCAGTCAAGGGATCAGCAAAATCATGGAAGTAGAATAAAAAGAGTCCTTAAGAGAAAAATCAAAAGATCACCAAACAAGTAGTATGTGGTCACGTAGTGGTCTGAGATCAAAACAGTAGTGTACACTTAATTACTGTATGTCAAGTACAAATACAAGTCCAATCCCGACCGCTGGTCACCAATGTTAGAAATGGGGTCTCTGGTTGACAGTCAGGTTACCCCCTGTTCAAGCAAGGACCCTCACTCTAGTTAGGATAAAAGAGAATCACCCTCAGCTAACCCCTGCTTACCCCCTTGGTAGCTTGGCAGAGCAGTAGGCTTAACCTCAGAGTGCTGGGCGTAAAGTATTTGTACCAACACACACAGTAACTTAATGAAAACACTACAAAATGACACAACACCAGTTTAGAAAAATAGGGAATATTTATCTAGACAAAACAAGACCAAAACGACAAAAAATCCAACATACACAAGTCAAGTTATGATTTTTTTAAGGGTTTAAAATAAAAAGAGTCTTTAGGTAGTTGTAACACCACACTAGCGCTGCTAGCGTGAAAATGTACCTGGTTTGCGTCAAAAATAACCCCGCACGGGCGGTGTGCGTCGAAAGTAACCCTGCACGGCTGTGTGCGTCGAAAACAACTCGGCACGGCGGTGCGTGTTGAAAAAGCCAGCCACACGACGGTCCGAAAGTCCTGCGGCGCAGGTTGCGATCTCTCAGCCTTCGTCAGCGATGCTGCGCGTCGTTTCTCCTGCTCCGGGCGTCGATTCTCCGGTCGCGTTTCCTGCGGCGTCGTTTCTCAGCTGCGGAGCCGGCGTCGCGTCGTTTTCTCAGCCGCGATCGGATTTGCGTCGATCTTTTCTCCGCACGGCGCTCGGTGCGTGTATTTTTGTCCTTAGGCTGCCAGCCTCTCCTTTCAGGGTCCCAGGAACTGGAAGGGCACCACAGAGCAGAGTAGGGGTCTCTCCAGAGACTCCAGGTGCTGGCAGGAAGAAGTCTTTGCTATCCCTGAGACTTCAACAACAGGAGGCAAGCTCTACATCAAGCCCTTGGAGATTTCTTCTTCAAGATGGAAGGCACACAAAGTCCAGTCTTTGCCCTCTTACTCTGGCAGAAGCAGCACTGCAGGAAAGCTCCACAAAGCACAGTCACAGGCAGGGCAGCACGTTTTCCTCAGCTATCAGCTCTTCTCCAGGCAGAGGTTCCTCTTGGTTCCAGAAGTGTTTCTAAAGTTTGTAAGTTTGGGTGCCCTTCTTATACCCATTTTAGTCTTTGAAGTCACCTTCCTTCAAAGGGGACTCACACCTTCTTGTGAAATCCTGCCTTGCCCAGGCAAGGCCTCAGACACACACCAGGGGGCTGGAGACAGCATTGTCAGAGGCAGGCACAGTCCTTTCAGATGAGAGTGACCACTCCACCCCTCCCTCCTAGCAGAGATGGCTAATCAGGAAATGCAGATTACACCCCAGCTCCCTTTGTGTCACTGTCTGGTGTGAGGTGAAAAACAACCCAACTGTCAAACTGACCCAGACAGGGAATCCACAAACAAGGCAGAGTCACAGAATGGTTTAAGCAAGAAAATGCTCACTTTCTAAAAGTGGCATTTCCAAACTCACAATCTTAAAATCAACTTTACTAAAAGATGTATTTTTAAATTGTGAGTTCAGGGATCCCAAACTCCACATGTCCATCTACTCTCTAGGGGAATCTACACTTTAATCATATTTAAAGGTAGCCCCCATATTATCCTATGAGAGAGACAGACCTTGCAACAGTGAAAACGAAATTGGCAGTATTTCACTGTCAGGACATATAAACCACATTACTATATGTCCTACCTTATCCATACACTGCACCCTGCCCTTGGGGCTACCTGGGGCCTACCTTAGGGGTGCCTTACATGTAAGGAAAGGGAAGGTTTAGGCCTGGCAAGTGGGTACACTTGCCAAGTCGAATTTACAGTGTAAAAATACACATACAGACACTGCAGTGGCAGGTCTGAGACATGATTACAGAGCTACTTATGTGGGTGGCACAACCAGTGCTGCAGGCCCACTAGTAGCATTTGATTTACAGGCCCTGGCACCTCTAGTGCACCTTACTAGGGACTTACTAGTAAATCAAATATGCCAATCATGGATAAACCACTTACATACAATTTAAACAGGAGAGCATATGCACTTTAGCACTGGTTAGCAGTGGTAAAGTGCTCAGAGTTGAAAAGCCAACAGCAACATGTCAGAAAAAAATAGGAGGCAGGAGGCGAAAAAAGACTGGGGATGGCCCTGCATAAGCAAAAGTCCAACACCGACCATTTAAATTCCACCTGGCTAATAGCTGGCGACTTCAGTGCCAACTTGCTAATGACTACGAATGACGTCCCTGTGGAAAAGTCACTGCTAAATGCTGCCTCAGTTATCATATCCTTCAAGCTTAACGCCTCATTAACATCCGCCTTGAACACTGTCAGTCTGGGTATTCTGAACGGAAGGAGCATCCCGGGCCATGGCATACACACATACGTCACCCCATAGAATGGCAACTTTAAATTACTTGTGATTATCGATCCAAGATTTTCAACGGACGTCAGATTTTGAAATTGACCACACTCTTATAAGTGACCATGCCATCTTGTACCTCCCTAGATAAAGAGATCTTGATAGGCTAGCAAGCAGATCTGGACCTGGCCCAGAGGATCAGATGGGACTACAAATTAGAAGTTGTTATGACAAAGGAAATACAAGCATTCTTGCTGGCGGCTGAAAAATAACTCTTAATTTCTATAGGATTGACCAACTTCATCAATGGCTTATTAAAATCCTTAGTCAGACTGTAGCCTGTGCCATGTGTTCTCTGCAGCTTTCCTTCGGGAGCTATGAACAGAAGAGAATTGTTACTACTGAAAAGGCAGCTAAACAGAAGCATCAGCGCAGCGCATAAGGATTCATTCGAACATATTTATTCTCTACAAGAATAAATCAAATTGTTACATAAGAACTACAGGCACCTCCTTTATGAAGAATAGCTGTTGGATTCACAATGGAAGGCAGTCTTTCTGGCTGTAAAAGCCAGAGGCTCTAAAATATTTTGGCTCATGAATGACAACTTGTCAGAGAATCAAAAAAGAGAATTATCCAAGATATCTGTAGGACGATCGTCGACATATATCTCCTTTATGTCGACCTGATCTCTCTGCAGGTGGAGCCATTGACAAACCAAGATACTACTAACACCCTGGGGCAACCTTGAACCTAACTAAGAAGGAGATGGTTCTAAATACTTGGGCGATGCGCTTGACAGGTGCCCCAGGCCCAAATGGCCTCTGGCTATTATTTTCAAGGCAGCAAAAGAAGAATGGTCGACTTTTTTGACCCCTCTGTTTAACACCTGTCTATCTAGAAAACAGGTGCCGGAGAACTGACCCGGCGCCCTCCTAGTCCCACACCACAAGAAGGGCTCTTTGGATAAACCAGAACATTTTCAACTCCTTGTCCTTCTGGAAGTGGAGGAAAAATGTGTTGCAAAAGTAGCGCATAAAGAATTGGAGGCTTGGTCACAAGATAAAAAAATCATTCCTGCCACGCAGACTGGCTTTAAAAAGGGTAATGGAATGGAAGTCAACCGGCTAAGCATATTGGCCATGATTGACCATGTGACGGAAAAGAGTGTAGGCCAGCTCGACAGCACACTTACTTGACTTTTCCACTGCCTTTGACAAGGTGAACATAGGCTCATTGTGGGCTAAACTATCAGCTTGGGGCATTCCACCATGCCTTTTATTGGCCATTAGGAGCCTGTACTCGAACACATGGCTCAAAGTAAGAACGTCTAGCAAGTGCTATAGGTCAACAAAGATTTACACAAATAGGGGCTTCAAACAAGACTTTATTCGGGACCACTTACGTTTCAATTTATACTTAGCTGACTTGGTATTGGTGCGGCTAAACGTTTTCCACCGAAAATTCAAGGTCCAAGTGTACATCTACACCAGTATGCTGATGATACAATATAATCAGATCAAACAGCAATTGGACTTCAAAGATCATTGTCCAGCCAGGTCGAATATTGAAAAAATCAACAGGCCCAGCATCAATACAAATAAAACCAAGGTTTTGGTCTCTGGGAAAAGGAATTTCAGGAATTGGGCTTGGTTCGTAAACGGTCAGAAAGTGCAAAGAGTGTCCAACATTAAATATTTCAAAGTGTGGTTAAACGTTCGGGGCCTCCCAACTTTAAACGTTTGGGGCCTCCCAACTTCCCATACGGAAGCTCTGGCAACAAAAGTGAAAGCCCTCGCTTTTCACCGCCTGCTCAATGACCTCTCAGGTCGGGACCTTTCAACAATGCATAAAATCATTCATTGGAAACTGATGCCCACTCCCAAATATGGCTCCTTTGTTTACAAGAATCAAATAACAACCTGATTGGACCGGACACCATGCCAATGTTACATGTGCCTGTTTAACCTGCCGGCTTGCATGGTGCAGGCTCAGATCTGCTTGGAGTTTAATTTGGCATGTCAAGATTATGTGCCAAGCTATCAGCAGCTGAGCCAGGGCCTTTAAAGCAGCTATTGTGGGAATCATCCAGACTCCACACGATCTATCAGGAAGCAGTTAACAAGTTAGCTGCTAAAGAGCTTTTGCAAGTTACTCTCCAGCATCAAGAATTCTGCTGAAACAAGCTAGGGTATTGTCATCCCAAGAAGACATACAAACCCTTTGTTAAAAAATGAATGCACATTTAACAGTCGGCTTATACCGGTCTATCTATCCCATCCAAACAAACTCAACATCAAATTGCGATTCTTGCGCTTGCGGCTTGGCTTAATACCACTTAAAGCATTTAAGTATGGATGTCTTACCCGGCGACTAGGATGTATCTTGCAGGGAATGTGGTACCACAAAATAAACTTTACTACATGTCCTTTGCCAGTGCCCCTCTCTGCCTTCCCTTAGATGCTATTGCCTCCTACCAATCTACAGGCAATTGAACATAAAGGCCTGTAAAGTTGCAGTTGAAGAGTACTTGAAAGGGGAATCGAGTCAATTAGCAGCAAGATTTGTGAAGTTTATAAAGGCTGCATTAGCATCGCTGAATAATGTAAGATCATGGAGTTAGCAGGTTCTCCAGCTGCACTCTTCTTCCATGACTTCCCGAATTGAACAAAGACCATAGACGTCACGGAATTAACTTTGCTGATTTTCCAGTCATGTTGAATATCCCATTTTATCTTGGACAGTGGGGGCTAATGACTACACGTTTGACTATGATGGCAGTGGCACTGTATTGAATTTGTACTTTCATCCTCCTGAGGGACACTGCACTGCTTTTGCACTTTTTTGATCTCATGAGGGACCGCTTCTCAGCAGCCACAGCTTGTATAAATGATGGGATTTGCACTGCATAGTTTTTGCATTTCAGACTCAAGGAGGGACCTCCACCTTGTTTTTTTACAAAAACAGCTGCATTTGCACTTTCAATCTCACGAGGGAGTCCTCCTTTGTAACTATAGTTTGCACAGATGATGGGATTTCTACTGCTCAGCATTTGCACTTTAGGATCTAGGAGGGACCTTCCTTCGGTTGTTTACTTGTACTTGCTGCCTGTCTGATGTGATCTTCATTGAATTATTCCATTGGCACTTCAAAGCTCCCCTGGCTCCTCTTTTTGTCCTTATGGATGATTGACTTGTGTTGTTTTAAGTGTAGTTGCTGTGTCTTATTTTAACTTCTTTGCATTTTTTCTCTTCTCTTATCCATTCAATCTGTGGTTTAGCCCGTGTTAGCTCAAATTGCATAATTAATGTATGATTTGCAATTATCTATATTAATCATGCAAAAGAATAAAAACCCTTGAACCCAACTTCCCTTACGGCCCCATTATGTAAAATCTTTTCATTTGAAAATGATACCAATATTCATAAAACAGGACTGTATTTCTCCAACTACTTAAGTGCTTTCAGTAAAGTACATAAAATATACTCAACTTTCCGTACATCCCCATTATTTACCTTTTAACTTGAGACTTAGTTTGAGACTTGCATACATGATGTCCAACAATTGTAACAGTTTCTCTCTAAGAACATTTGAACGTGACATAAAACAAAAAAAGTTAAAATTCATAAAATAAATCTTTCTCCACCTACTAACGTGCATTCAATTAAGTACATAGAATATGTTTAACTCCTGTTACAGGCCAATTATTTTTTTTTTTTAATTTGAGTCTTACATATGTTTTATGCATACATTTTTATCAATTTCTCTATAGAAGCATTTTATTGAGTTGCCTCCTTTATTTACAGTGAGAAAAAATATCACCCTAAAGGAAGGAAGTATATACCTACTGTGAATATCACTCAACTCAGGGCAAAGACAGATAATATGGTTCAAATATTAATTACAGTAATTACGAAGTCTACAATTTGGGGTACTTGTAGAATTCCATAGACCTTCAAACTCTTTTAGATGGGTATATAGTAGGCGGAGTCTTAAAAGGTTTCTTTTTGTTGGTGCCTCTAAATTAGAATGGATGTACTGGTGCTTTGACTGGAAGTAAGATTCCATGAGAAGCTCCGAATGTTTGTATTATGAATCTTTTAGTAAATCCTTTATTGGAAAGGACTCCTGCAATCTTTCTCTGTTAACTCAATTATGAGCTCATAATGACACTTGCAGATCCTCTATAGTTGGTAGAGTATTATCCTGGAGACAAATATTGATTTCCTTGCGAGAAGACTCAATCTGCTCGCAAAAATTGATGCTTGGTATATCAGTCCTTGTGGAGAATCCGATTGTGCAGAGGCACAATTGCAGAAGTAATTGATTTTCTGGATTCAGTGAATCGCTTCCACTGATGGAAGGCTTAATTCAAGTCTGGTCATTGCATGTGGAGTACAGCTTTGTAAATCAAATGTGTTGAATGAGCATTGTGCCTATCTTATCAATCTTCTTTTCATTTAGTACTATTGAAGAATAGCTCAAAAGAGGAATTAGTTTGGCCCTAAAAGCTGAGATGATTGGTCTGATAGCCTGCCCTCCAATAATTCGCGACAACCTTTTGAAGCCATTTGCTGCAGTAATGGCCTTTATTTTTAGTGTATTCAAATAATCTACAGCTGTCAGATGTTTATCCAACTGGACCCCCACGTAGCCATATGAGTTCACTGGCTCCACCACATTATTACTTAACTTCCATTTGAATTTGTGAGGACCCCTCCCAAATGAGATTTTTTTGGTTTTCTTTCTATTAGCAGAAAGACCATTCATCTGGGTATATTCATTGAGTGCTGTAAGCTGACGTTGTAATCCAATAGGGGTATGTGACCAGATGACAAGTTAGTCTGTGTATGCCAAATAATTGCCTAGGCAATTTCGCAGTTTAGGAGGAAATAATTCAGATTTTTAAATATAGTTGCCCAGGTCAGGATTTATAATGAAAAGAGAGATGGAGCAAATAAACACCCCTGTTTTAGCCCATTGTCAATAGTAATTTTTGTGGGGACATGCTTCTCAGTGGACAACTTGATTTGCATTTAAGCGTTGGTGTGTAGAGTTATTATCAGATGTAGCAAGTTAGAATCCATGCCCAATGAAAGAAACTTTGACCACAGATGATAGGGATTTACTTTGTTGAATGTTGATGAGTAATCTACAAAGCAAACACAAAGTGATTTTCTTTGATTTAGTGCCTTCTCCAAAGGAGAGTCAATGCAGCTATGTTGTCTAAAGTTTCATATCCTGTACTAAAGTCTGATTAAATTAAAACAAATTATTTGATTCATTCCAGTTTATTAGATGTGAAAGTATCTGGCAAAAGATTTGCCTTCATCGTCTAAAAGACATATCAGACAAAAATTAGCTATGTTTTTTTGGCCTCTTTTTGTGAAGTGGTTGGATTATTGACTCTTGTCACGGCTCAGGCACCTCACCAGACTGCAAGACAAGGCCAAACACAGGCTTCAATATCCTGCTTCGAATCACTGGGTTTTGCTTCATTATAGCAATTTGAATTCCACTGGGGACACAGAGGTCTTGCTTTTTGTCATTAGTGAAGCAAGCAGAGAGTTACTGAAAGTCCCATCACCCTGATTGACGTACTGCCTTAGAATGCACTGTGGAGAGTCGTGACTCTCATAATGGGACTTAAGAAATGTGTCCCATGTATCTGATGAGATATTGTTAGACCTGGCATCCTTGGCGTATTTACCCCGTCTTTTTACCTCTGCTTTCTATGTGTGACTGTGTGCTGGACTTGGTTTTTGATATTCCGGGCACTTTACCACTGCTGACCAGTGCTAAAGTGCAAGTACACTCTGTGTAACCTGTATGGGTAATTGGCTTTTCCATGATTGGTTTATCTGATTTAACACTAAAACCTCATTATGACATTGGCAGACGGCAGAGGCCGCCCGCCAATATCATTCTGCCATCAGCCTGCCTGTGCGGCCTGAACCTCGCTGGCCCTATTATGGTTTCCCCTCTGGGCCAGGGGTCAGAACCAGTGTTTCCACCCATTGGCCCAGCGGGGAACAGGGCCTTAACATTGCATCTGGCTCCTAAGGGAGCTGGCTGCAATGTGGCGTTGCAGTGGGTGCAGAAGCACTATCACACATTCCAGTGTCTGTGATTCAGGCAGTGGAATGTGTGATAGGGCTGTGCATGGGTGCCCCTGACCTGCCCATGCCTGGTGCATGGGCAGTGCAGGGGCCCCCAGGGGCTCCCTGAGTCCCCCATTCCACCAGCCTTTCCATGGCGGTGTTTACCGCCACGGACAGGCTGGCAGATGGGGACTCCTAATGCCCTGGTGGATTACAACCACCGGGACCACCAGGCTGGCGGCAGCCTGGTGGCGTTGGCAGTTGGACTGTGGCGGCTATGCCACGATCATAATGTCACGGTCAGACAGCCACTTTGGCGGTGGGTCGATCGCGACCGTGACCTTGGTGGTCTAGTGACAACCAGGATCATAATGACCCCCCAAAGTCTCTAGTACAGTGCACTAGAGGTTCCCAGGGCCTGTAAATCAAATGCTACTAATGGGCCTGCAGCACTGATTGTGCCACTGACATGAGTAGCCCTGTAAACATGTCTTATACCTGCCACTGCAGTGTCTGTGTTTGTGGTTTTGCACTGCCAATTCGACCTGAGAAGTGTACCCACTTGCCAGGCCCGAACCACTTGCCAAGCCCAAACTGCCAGCAGTGTAAGGAACCGACGCCGCCTCTTCTCCACTGCTCCGCAGCAAGGACCCGACGCCTTGCACTGACACCTCCACTCCTCTGCTCCGCAGCCCTGGAAATGACGCTGCACCGGATCCAGCAACACCCGATGCCCGACTTCGTACACTGGCTTGCTTCCTCATTTTCACAAGGTTCTGTACCTGGGGGTTCATGCGACTCCGTGACCGGCACCATTAGCGTCGTATTGTTGGGAATGACTCCGTCACAACACCATGATATCACCAAGTTGAGTATATTGAAGTTTAATCTTTGAAAATTCATAACTTTGCTTGTGTTTGTTGGATTGTCGTCATCTTGGTCTTGTTTTAAATATTGACTATTTTCCTAAAATGGTGTTGTGTCCATTTTGTAGTGCTTTCACTGTGTTACTGTTTGTTGGTAAAAATACTTTACACATTGCCTCTGAGATGAGCCTGACTGCTTGTGCCAAGCTATGAAGGGGGTGAGCAGGGGTTATCCTAGGTGTGTATCTCCCTTACCCTGACCTGCGTGAGGGTCCCTGCTTGGACAGCGTGCATACTGTCTTCCAACCAGAGACCCCATCTCTAAGAGACACCATAATCTATTATTGTTCTGTAAAAGAAAGATCCCATTCCTACTAAATGACAAAATGTTTTGGAATCATATTTTGCAATTGTTTTATTCAATTAGCCCATGATTTATTGTCTGCCTCAATTTTTTCCGCCTTTGCAGTCTTCCTGTAAATAGCCTTTAACTCCTTAATTGCAATGGATCACTCTATATCTTGTTGGAAAGGAAGCAGATGTTGCAAGGATCTCCTATATTTCTGTTTTATAATTGATATTCTGTTGAATGGTCTGAAAAACTGTCTTCCTTGAAACTGTGAGTTTGTAGTAATGTTTTGTGAAATGAAATAATCAATGATGTTTTTTTAAACTTTAGCTCAAATTTCTTTCCACAAGCTATCCCTTGCATTAAAATTGCTGAGTTTATTCAGCGCTTCTCGAAGCATTGTAAAGAGACCATCTTATCTGACAAGTTTTAAATTCTAAACTATATTTTTGTTGTTTAGTGCCATCAAAGAGTCTGGCATAGATGGTAGTGACTAGAAAAAATCATCCTTTAGAGCTTTTGCCTGTGGAATATGATTGCTTCCCACTTGGGATAACTTCATAGTTATTACACAAGTGAAAGAGATGAATCATGGTAAAATCAATTGTAGAACTTGCATTAGACTAAACAAACGTTTTTCTTTCAGGTTTGTAATTCCGAAAACGTCAGTTGAAAGAACAAAGTGCCGATTCCAATAGGTTTTCAGGAGTTTACACTTGCTGGAATAACTCCATATTTTTCTCTGAAACATCAATGGGGGACTTAAGAAAGATTAATCCGGAACTTTCTCTGGAAATGTTTGGATCAGAAAATGCTTTTAGAGGGTCTTCATTAAAGTCACCAGTATAGAGGCACAAGGAATCTTTGTAATACTCAATTAGGGACAGATGTACGATGCATTTTACCGGTCGCAAAAGGCACATCAGGCCATTAGAAACCGGTAAAATGTATTTTGGCATGCACCAATCCTATTTTGGGAACCTGTAACCTATTATTGACTCCCAAATTGGGATTGCTATTAGGAAGGGGCGTATAAAAGGCATCCTTTTCTAATAGTGAGTCACAGGGCTATGAACAAATGTTTTGTGACCGGAATGCGTTTGCAAAGCATTCACAGATTACACCAAATTACAATTTTCTTTAAGGATACGGGTTGCATTAAAAAAACTGTTTTATTTAAAAAGCAGTCACAGAGATAATGGTCTGCTGACCCCAGCAGATCATCGTCCCTTTCAGTGTTGGCCATTCCCAATGGGTCACAAATTGTGACCTGCCTCAAGAATAATAATGAGCCAGGTTTTGGAGATATTTTGCTTTGTCCACTTGAGTTAATGAGATGCCCCACTCCCCCAGCTCTTCTTTCCTGGCCCAAATTTTAGGCACAATTTCCTCTATAGACCATGTTGTTTAAGTCCCCGCCTTCCTATTTTTGTCAGCAAAGAAACAAACTGACAAGAGGTCAGCTGAAGTAACTGTACTGGGATCCGGGAAAGATCTTATTATTTTTAACAGACTGATTGATATAGAGGACTGAAAGCCAGTGATTGCTCTGGTTTGCCCTTATCTTTTGAATGGGCGCTCATTGAATGTGACTACCTTGGTCTAAATTGCAGTGAGACTTATTTCATGTGATGGTATCAGGAACTGCAGCATTTGTCAGAGACTGAGCAGCGATTTGGAATGTTGGCTGGTCCTTTGTCCACATTTACATGAGGAAAGTATATAGTCCCTCATTACGACCCTGGCGGGCGGTGGTAATTTGGGGAAAGGTACTGTCAACAGGCAGTACCTTTACCCAAATTATGACATTGGCGGTTTGGCTCACCGCCACACACAACACCCCCACACACGCTCACACCATCCCCCGACCCCTCTCCTGTCGGAGAACCCGACTTACCTGCATGCAGGGGGTCCTCTGGCAGGAGACGGGACGCGGCGCTGCTGCCAGCAGCAGTGTCTGCCAGCAAAACTCCTCCAGCCCATATCATTGCTCATGATAAGGTTGGCTGTTTTTTACTGGCATGGCTCTACTGCTGGCAGCAGTGCCACCTTCCCGCTTTCTGCCGCCATGAACGTCGATGGTATTCTGCCAGCCTTCTGGCGGAATTCCGTCGACGGTCATAATGCGGGTGGCCGGCTGGTAGCCATGGCGACAGTATGTTGGCGGCCGTTGCCGTGTCGGTAGGTGGCAGTTTCTGCCAAAGTTATAATGAGGGCCATAGTTTTTAGCTGGTGAGTGTCTCTCTACTTAGGTGGGTGTAAAGATCTTTTTAATTAATAGTAAGAACCCATCTGCCACTCTATTAGGAAAATCTATCACACACGGTGTAGGTTCTTGTTTAGGTAGGTGCCTATTTTCTGAACTTGGGGCACATTCTCCCTGTAATCTGAACTTTCGTATTCTATCCTGTTAAGTTCTGATGAGCGCTATTGTACTGTCATATTCCCCTGTGATTGTTTCACCATATCCATATTAAAATGGATTTAGGGTCTTGCAATATTGACCCAAAGTTTTTGAGGCTCTTCTAGGAGGGTTATATTCTATGTAGATGCTTCTTTTGTGTCATGCATCTCTGATGAAACAGTTAATGGAGGTTGTGGGCCATGGGTTAATGGGATGATGGGTCCTCTAGGACGGTTATATCCTGTGTAGATGATTCTCTTGTGTCATGTTTTTCTGATGAAACTGTTAAATGTGGTTGTGGGTCATGGGTTAAAATATTTCCTGGTACCATCTGACTGTAAGTTAGGACTTTATTAAGATGAGAACTATATGTTCCTGTTTTGGGAAGAAATGCTTTGACCACAGGTACTGCATTTTAAAGTTTGGACGGCAACTGAGAGGCCTTAGAGTGGGCTTTGGATACATTCATGTAAATTAGAAATGTTTTATCCTTCACAGATATATTGCTTTCCACAATGTTACATGCTTCCTTATTCTTTCCTTTGTATAAATTTTATTCAACTTTTTCAATTTTTTCAGTCACCGTTTGGTTACATAAATCCTAAAGCATTCTTTTGAATAAACATCATTGATAATTTGAGCGTCCTTGGTTCTTGGGTCACTCCTTAACAGTCGATTGGTTTCAACTGTTTCAATATGAACTATATTTGATCTTGGTTCTTTATTCCCATTACAGCTTTCCCTGTTCCAGAAAGTGTTATTAGTTTGTAACCCCTTTGTTGAGACACTCATATTATTGCTGAATTTTTGGAAACTTAGGGGGTCATTACGAACCCCGGCGGTTGAGCCTGCCATGTCTGCGGCGGCTGAAAAGCTCGCCACTGGCATGGCGGGCTGAACCGCCATGTAATGAACAGCTTGAGGGCCGCCATAGGTGGCCCTCCCCCACTGCCAGGCTGCCTCCGACAGGCAGCCTGATGGTGGAAGGCATCATTATCCAACAGAGCAGCGCTGCTGCCCTGTCGGATAATGATCCCTACTGCCCCCAGCCTTTGCCTGGCAGGTTCACCTGCCAGGGAAAGGCTGGTGAAAGGGGTGCTCCGGGGCCTCCCTAGGGGCCCTTGCACTGCCCATGCACTTGGCATGGGCAGTGCAGGGGCCCCTGTCCAGTGCCCCATCGCGCAGGTCACTGTCCGATTTACGGGCAGTGATCTGCGCGACGGGTGCAGCTGCACCCGCCGCACAGAGGCATGGAGCTGCCGGCAATGTCCTGGCATTCTGCTGGGCCGGCGGGCGGAAACAATGTTTTCATCCGCCAGCCCAGCAAAATGTTTATTATGCGGCCGGCGGGATCCCTGGGGGGCTGGCGGTCAGTAGAATGACCGCCAGGCTGAACATGGCGGTGAAAACCGCCGTGTTCATAATGAGGGCCTAAGTCCCGGGAATTGTGTAGTGAAAAAAGATTCCACTCCTCCATGTCTGGGATAGAGTTAAGTATAAGTTCTAATTTTAAATTTGAACATATTTTTGTGGGAAGAAGTTGCAATAGACCCAACCGGTCATCCATTTTTGCCAAAATAAAAGTACTCCCTATTGCTGAGTGATTTGTTCAGTGATGAGAGCTGACTTGAAATTCCAGGGCCTCCTTCAATTTTGTAAGTGTGAAACTAAGTGCCTCATTTACAAGTATCTGATGCATCAGCTCAGTTGCAACAGATTTCTTGCGATGCCCTACAGCCCCCTAACGATGCCATGGATGTGCTGTATTTACAATACAGAGCTCTATGGCATGTTTTCACAGATACTCAGAAATTCTGGCACATCTATGGCACTAAACTCACACATTGATGGACTAGCATCAAAAAATTATGCTACTCCAGCAATGCCAGGAGGCCCCCTTTGAGGAAAGTGCTGCGTCATTTTTACGCCTGCTGTAAGCAGGCTGTAAAATTCTGATGCTGTGAAGTCGCAGAATGACGCAATGAAACGTTGTACATTTCACTGCACCTGTTCTGCATGGCTTTTCCCGTGGGGACTCCTACCTGGCACAGGTATAACGTGACTCAAGGCTGTACAAACTGACGCATCGGGCCCAATGAGTCAGTTTGTAAATGTGGAGCATTGCGCCGCTGCTGCATCAAACAAAATGATGTAACGGTGCACTATGGCCTTGTAAATGAGGCCCTAATTTCACTTGTGGCAAATAGCACAGGAGATACTGGAGGAGTGTATTGATCCTCTTTTGCAATTTGTTCTTGTCCTTGGTCAACCAAGGCTGAAGATCTGCTTTTATCAATGGGAAGGATGATTTATTTATTGCATTTGAGACAATTCCATTTATTTCACTTAGTAAATCCGAACTGTCAAAAGAGCTCAATTTGTTTGTCTATACCTGGGTTAAGTGTTTCTGTGTTGACCAGCTGAGTGGGACCACCGAGACATCAGATGTGGACCCCTTGATCTCTTGTCTCACATAGACTGAGTCACTTTCGAAAGCTGGGATATTAGTATAGACGGCACTCTATGAACTACAGCCTGGGTTACTAATGATAGTTGATGCACAGAGAGGTTCTTTGGAGGAGATTCAAGGCTTGAATGTGATCTTGGGAGTTGGAGCTGATTGGTTCCTTCAGTTGGCTCAAGCAAGGGCTCCTGTCTTGTACCTCCTGCAAGTTAGGCGGTTTAATCGATTTAATAAGACAAGTACTGATCATTTTCTGTTTTAAACAGATATGTTTTTCTTGTAAGCCACACTGTGACTGACCTGAGGCCCTTTGTTGGCATGCTCCTGCATTTAATTCGGACCACGACGGATGGATACTATTTAAAGGGTGCAAATGTGGTAGACTGTTTTCTAGAATTGGTCCCTGGTCCTCACTTGTCCTGAGAGACCTGCAGTGAGACCTGCAGAGATGCCAACCGACACTCTGATAATGCTGCCACAGCTGATGATACTGAGCCCTCCTGGCAGGATTGTGCTGATCTTTTTCTGAGGATTGTGGGCTCCTGTGTCATTTGTAGGCTGTCATGGCAATTGTGTTCTGTTACTGTTGATTGATACAGATTTATCATGTTTCCGCTGTTTTTGCTGGTGCATTTTCATTGCATCAGGTTCAGTTGCAAATCCTATCCACTGGATGTTACCCCACAGCTACTGAAATTCCTTCAGTAATTCAATAGTTCCTTCAATAGTTAGAGTTGATGGTTAATGGGCTGATACTTAGTAGCGGGTTGCAAGGGTCTGTACTGACGGTTGGTACTGATAGAAAGTGTTTGGTTTAAGTATGGAGCCCCCGCAGCCGCTAGCATCCTAGAAGGCCGCCTTAAGGAAGAGAAATGGTTGGGACCCACCATACTAACACTGAAGATGTGCCAAACTCTTGCCCCACCAATGTCTCCAGAGCACCTGAGTGTCAATGTACTGTCTGGGCCCCCCACTGCTCCCTCCCTCCCCACTGCTAATGCTGCAAGCACTGCTGACACAACTCTTCCCATCTGCACTCACTGCTGGGCCTTCGCTCAGCAGGGAGTCCAAGAGTCCGGGAAGGTCACAACCTCTGGATCCAAATGACACTGGAATGCCCTGGAACGAAAAAGGCAGACAAGCAGAGGGAGGCAGATTGCAGTGGTTGAACGGCGCTTTGGCGGTGGACGATGAAATGGCAAAATTAAGCAGGCATTGGCATAGCCAATAGGTTTCACCTTCTGGACCTTATAAGTATTTAGCCATGCAGCACATTATCCGACTACCCAATGTGTAGCAAAACCGAAATTAATTAAGTTAAAACGATCTGATGATCATCAACTAACTTTCGGTAATCTTGTCTGGATTCAACCTTTCTGAAGAAGTGAGCCAAAATATAACCAAAACTTCAGTTTCTTGAACTTGTAAACAGAGAAGCATGCATCCACAATACTTTGGAATAGATTTGTGCCCTCAAATGTGAAAAATATATAGCTACAACACACGCACCTTTTCCACAGTAATAAACTTGCTGATACAATCAGCAATCACAGCACTAGCCAAACATCTTGCTAGTTTTATTAGGCACTTACCTAGTGCATAACCTGTAATTAGTATGGGCTTATTTCTGATGCAGCAGTATTTGACTTGAATAAGGATCTGGGGCCAGATGCTTCTGTAATTGTAACATATGATCCAATGAAGGAGTGTTTCACAGGCAGGGGGTGGGGAGTCCACCAGCAGTATCCGACTGTAGAGGATCTCCAAGACAGAGAGAGAGCGGGCAATCCCACTCTGAAAACAAGTGAAACAAGGCATAATGAGTGGTGGTGGCGGGTAAGTGGGGACGGCACAGGGAGATTAACTGCACTGGGAGCGTTGCCATGGCCAAAGGTGAACCCGAAGCTGAACAGCCACAGAAGGCACAAGCAGCTGAGAGCAGCGATGGGCGCGGAACAAGTAGGAAACAATTAAAACAATGACAATGCAAAACCCAGCCCTGAAAGGTGAAACAAGTGGGAGAGGGTTGTCGCATGAAACAGACACCCTCGGAACTCGTCTGACATTGGATCTCACAGGAAACAAAGAAATGCTGTAAGTATGGTCCTCGAGTCACACCGCCTACGGTGTGTTTGTAAATAAATAATGCACTCAGTTTAGCGATGCAATGAAAGTAATCAGTGTGTTACTCTACTAAACATATAAAGATCTCAGCCAGGTGGATCGTGACTTACAGGTGGGAGAGGTGGGGGCTGTGCAACAACTGCACGACCTCAAGTTCGATCCCTTGTCACACTGCCTACGGTGTGTTTGTAAAGAAATAATGCCGGCAGTGAGCGCTGCAGTCAAAGTAACCAGTGTAACAAATTTTTTACGATTTACCAATGAAAAGTAAGGAATTTAGAAAGGCAGATGCACAAATCTATGACAAGCGATGGGTGTGCTAAAAGCTCACAGACGAGATACAGCATGTCGAGAGACAGCGCATGCGTGCTGCTTAGGTGCAACCTAAACAAAGGCAAGAAATCAGAAGCCGGCAGTCAGAAGCCGCAGCATGCTCTGGTGATGGCTTACCGCGGTGTCTGTCAGCTGCAGCTCTTGTTCTTCCAGAGTTCTGTGTTCTAGTCACAGGCGTTGTCGAGGCACCTATGATTTCTAGTCAAAATGTATCTGTTGCAATGCTTTGGGACGTACTCTAGTCCATGAGTAGGACTTAATCCACAGTTGCTATCAAGCTCATAATAGAGCTAGAGAAAGACTTCTAGGCAGTTAACTTTTTTTAACTTTCCTGATGTTTATGCTGTGGTAGACCATTATATAACACTGAAACAGAACAAAAGAGTGGGTAGGTTTCTTGGGGTCGGTCTGAGTGGATTATACCATCACCGCTTTCATTTCATAGTGAGTTAGTTCAAATCGGTGGTTTTGAATCCTTCAGTCAAACTCTCTCATGCTTCCCCGTGCTTGTATATTTTACCAGCAACACTCATACCTATAAATGAATTAGCATCACCCATATCTCCTCTCTGTTTAATAGGTGAAGCTGCGAGCCACAGTAATGGAACAAATTGAACAAACCACATTTATCGTTGGGTGGGGAAAATCGTCATATGCCTCTAATGACCCACAGTTGAAATTATGATAACTAGTCTTGCAGAATACAAAACAATCCCATTTGTTTTTGTATTCACCCATTGTGCCATTACAAAACCTACATGTAATGTTAGAACTGAGGATCAAAACGTACACCCTTCCTAGACACCCAAATGAAAGCAATGGTCAAAAGAATGAACCCCAAATATTTTTAAGCATGAGTTTCCTTTAAATGAAACATTACATTCCAGTTCAAGGAGCAAACAAACTGCTATAGAGTGACATTACATGACTTACTCAAAAGTTAGTGACCGACTACAAAAGTGCAAAGGAACCTTCAAACCTAATGCTGACCTGGAAGAAAAGCACACATTTCAAACCTACTTTAACACTCTCCAATGACAAACAGTAGAAGCAAAATTAAATGCAAATACTATGCAGGATGCATATATAGCACTTTGGAGCAACAGTTATAACTGCATGCAGAAGGTAGTTATCACTGTATTGGTGAAGCAGCAATCTCAGCAAATTAACACACTGACAATGACACAAAAATAGTTCAAGTCACACCAAAGAGGATGATTCGCTAGGGATTGCATGTCAGAACATTGTGGTACTGATTCATAAGCTGAAGTTTGTAGCACGTTGTGTCCTACAGCAATAGTCCTGCAAAACTTACTACCAAGTACTATTCACAAACTGCACTCTTGTAGTAACTTACACATTTGTGGTAACTTACACTTTTATATTAAGTCACTACCTCATTATTTTCTATGGAAGGGTGTTGCAGTACCAATGGTTGGCAATGTATAGTGCTGGACCTAAACAAATGTGTAAGTTACTACAATGTGTAAGTGACTACAAAAGTATAGTTTGTGAATACTAAAAAGTAGTAAACTTACTCATAAGTGCAAACTTTTGTGAATCAGGCCCAGAATGTAGCAACTTTGTGTTACATAAATATTGTGTCATAAATATAGTTTACAATAATATATTGTTTCTTTGGTTGCAGATTTTCTATCATTAACCCCAGTGGGGAATACTGTTATGGTTCTAGCCCATCAACGGGCATTACAGTAAGCAGGAAGCTATAGTTTAAACCCCTTGGATGGAACTCTATTCCATGATGGCCATCAAACACAGATCCCATTCCAAGATGTCCATCATGATGGCCATTAAACATGGTCTCCATTTTAAGAAGTCCATTGAACACCTACTCAATTCGAAAGCACTCATAGTCTCAGCGAGTGCACCTAAAATAATTTTCCTGAAGCCTCTTGAAAATAAAGAATCCAAATTATCAAGTTAAAAACAAATGAGACTTGGGGATACAGCAACCAAGTAATGCAGGATGCCTAGATCGTGACAGCCTGGGGGCCACAACTAATTGTGCTAACGCACCATACAGTACCTATACCATTACCTCCACTGTGAACTGTCCAGATGTATGAAGCTCTTTTACAGGTTGCAAACAGCCCATTGGGTAACCTAGTACTGACTCTCAAAACAGGGTTTGCGACTCGCTACTAGGAAGGGGCATGCTAAGGGCATCCCTTCCTAATAGTGAGGCGCAGGGGGATGTAAGAATGTTTTGCGACTGGGAATGCAGTCACAAAACATTCACAGTTATCACAAGCTTCAAGTTGGTGGTAAGCCATTTGCAAACGAGGAGTCCCCAAGGGATGCCTTCCCCTTGGTGAATGGGGGTGCAAAAAATTTTTAAGAGCAGGCAGTGGTTCCACAAACCACTGCCTGCTCTTAAAAAATGTAAAGAAAACTTTTCAGTGTTCTTTTTATAATGCGTCCCATTTTCCGTTAAGGAAAATGGGCTGCATTACAAAAAAAAAGATTGCTTTAGTTAAAAGCAATCACAGACATGGTGGTCTGCTGACCCCAGCAGGCCAACATCCCTGTCATTGTAGCCATTCACAATGTATCACAGATTGCGTTCTGGCTCGTGAAGTTTGATGAGGCAGGTCCATTTGTAACCCACTGCGAATTGCTGACAGTGTCAAACAGTCATACATCACAGTTTGAGATTTCCCAATAGTGATTTGCTAGTATGAAATCACAAACTTTAAACTTCATACATCTGGCTCTGTCATCCAGGATATTGCCATTATCCCAGCCTAACCCTGATGCTTAATTTGATGTATTAAAAGGAGTATGCCAACCATACACACTTTTTCAGTCCATTCAGCATACCTTATTCAAATTATTCATTGCAACTGTGCAATTTGTCTTTTTGTTACTTAATACTACATTTCTGTTGCTGAGTCGTAGAGCATATTCTCACAAATTAATGATTAATTCATTATGAATAAGTGCCTCTTTTTACCTGGCCACCCCGGTTTTGACTGCTAAAAAATGTTGAAATTGGCTAACACTTAATTGCAGTCTTTACCTTTACTATAAGGCCATAGTATATGGTGCCCAAAATACAAAATGGCATGGAAAGGGATAAGCTACATATAGAATACAGCACTTCTGTGCCATTTACTACTGAGACCACTCAATCATGACTCCAATCTAGGCCTACGACTGTAGTCTGTCAGCTACAGTTGAAAACTTGCAGCCTGACTTGTCAAAATAACCATTTTTGACAGGAGAAAACCTTCCCTTCAAATATTAATAAATTACCATTGTATAGGCATTGCAGCTCACAAGGCAGGGCGGATGATATTTAAAAGTAGGATATGTAATAATTTAAATGTTACATGTCCTTACAGTGTCTAGCACTCACATCTTCTTTTCACTCTAGTAAGGCTGCATGGCCCATGGAGAAACAATGGAAAACAATAATATATATTAATTCTGCTATCTCTGTATTCGGACTTCCTAGAAATATGATTAAACCCCTATTTATAATTCTTATTAAAAGCCCATCAGAATGGTGAAGCTTAATTATTAATAGATAGTAAGGAAATGTAAGTTTTAGAAAGTTATCTTTTCCCTTTCTGATGCTCTTGTAGACTAATTTGCATTGGTTCTCCAGCAGTTGCCCAGTGGGTCCTTATCCCAGAGCAGAAACAATGGCTTGAGTGTGGGGAGGTGTTTTCGGTTCCCCTAGCAGTTGAAGTGTAGCCAGGAAACTAATTAACTTTAAAGGGGCCTTCCCTGTCACAAGCAAATGTTAATTAACACCTTGAAAGGCCCCAGCATTTGTCCTTCCAGTCAGGTGGGCACCAAATCCTTTGGAAGGAAAAGCTGCCCAAAGAACTGGTGTGCAGTGACCAAGAAGGAGGGCACTGATCATTACCATGGCTACACCTCTGGGCACACAGGCTTTGCATAAGGGAAGAAAGGTTTTTCATCTTGGATTTTGAGAGTGAGGGGCAGTGTGGGATTGTTTAAGGCAAAGAACAAACATCTGCAAAAACGACTAGGGTTCCTCTGGTGCATTTTCCCCTATTGGCTAGGGAGGGGTTAGGAATCTCCACCACACCCATGCTAACACCAGGCCTAAACGTGGCACCCCTGGACAAACTCTTCAGAACACTACCGGGCCTCTAGAAGACAGAAGAAGGACTGCACCTGCTGTTAAAACCTATGAGGAGGAAACCCAATAGGCTGGACCTGCACCCACTTGTACCCAGGACTGTGAAGGCCAATTGGCTGACCTGTTAAGCTACAGGGAAAATGCAAGCTACTAGATGCCCTTACTCTGAAAATCCCACCTGACTAGTTCCATCTGGACCCTGGACCCTACTGGTGGCTTCTGCTGGAGTGAGTCTTGACTCCCATGTGCTGTTCTTGAGGTCCTGAGACCCTTGGCTCTGTACTCCTTCTAACATCTTAAAACAGCAGCGAAACATTTTGGCTCCAAAGACCTCTGGAGGACTGAGAGAAACCTGCCAAGTCAATCTGATGAAGGTGCATTGGTGCTGGGCCAAAGATCAGGTGCTCCCACTTGGAGCTCAATGTAGGTAGAATTACCTCTGGGAATTTTTAGCCCAACAATTATGGAGGGACCAGGAGTCAGCTCCACCCACTAGCTAGTGTGAGGCATAAATGTGGCATCTCCAGGTGGCCACTTAAGAATCGGGGTGGGTGGAACTTGCAGAGTTTTACTTCGGGAAATTCTGTGGAGTTACATGAAAACTCAATGAGATTCTGTAGAGTTCCGCCCAAACCTAAAGAGCATGGTGTATGTTTGACAACAAAGCCTGGCATGAGAAGATCAGCTGAGCAGACAGTGCCTCTTATTTTTTCAATATGAAATATGCAGTTATATCCCGTGCACATGTTTTTCCCATATGTGGATGTCTGGAATACTGCAGTAGCATACTAAACTATAAGGCGTCTATTCAAACATGCGGACACTATAAAAATTGCCTAATAAAGCTCAAAAGACGGACTGCAGCATAACCTAAAATCCTTGTCTGAAATTATAGAGTTAGACAAATCCCAGTAGGTAAGAGAGGCAGCAAGTGTGCATCAGCTTCAATTCCCTATCTCTGCTCCCCTCTGCCTAAATGTCCCAAACACATACAGCACTCAGCTGGAAACTCTCAAAGCTGGAGAAGTGATTGATGGCTTGTGGTCTGCTTTCACTCTTTCCTTTTCCTATATGAGGGGTGGACTTGGCACAGACATGTTCCCCCTTTGGTGATAAGAAGAGGGCAGCGAGGTGGTTCCCTGAGGTGCTCTGTTTGATGCCAGCCGCCAGGTAAAACCTTGAGGATCAGGGTGAGATTCTGTCAGTCTAAGCAGGCAGCTTTTAATGTGCCTGATGATGACTTCTCAAACAAGGTCTGACTGCCCGAGTCCAGCCTAAAGCTGGAGGAACACAGACCCATAGATGCGTGAGGGAGAGAAGTGGCACTAGAAAATGTAGGCAAGAGGACCAAGTTTGCAGAGAACACACCTCTCCAGATGCAGCCGACAATCCTTTGCAGCCAGCAGCACGTTATCTCAATATTCACCCTGCTCTGAGAGTGGGAGTAACAGGGGGTGGAGAAGGGGAAAGAGTGCATGTGTGTTTAGGGTGGGGGAGGGGCAGCTGGGATCAGAATTTGTGTACTCTGTCACAAGGTGCAGATAGAAACACTCAGCAGCAGCACACAACCAAAAGAGACATAGGACACTTGACGGGCAGATCGACTCTTATAGACCCCTGTCAGAGAATCACCAGACACTGGAGCATGCACCACTCTTCTCAAGGGTTGAGTCAAGAGGCAGCCATGTTAGGGGCAGGAAAGCTATGATACTGTTGATTAATTCCACCAGCAGAGCGGCAGAATTTATTAGTAATCCTGCGCTACAAGAGTAACACAGAATTGCTAACTTCCTCCAATTCGGCCGGCAAAATCAAAAATTACACCACCCCCTATTTAGAACACATCATGGACTTGTAGAAGAACAAAAGTAGACTAGACCTGTTGATGCAACCTGAGAGGAACACTGAAAGATGGGACCTGCCCCTTCTTGTACCCATGCCAAAGACGTGGTCTCCAAGGGTCAGTTGGCTGACCTCCTTTGTGGCTATATGGACATCAAAAGCTGCAAGAGGCCTTTTTTCTAAAGTGTCCAGCTGACTAGTGGCAATTGGACTGTGACTGGACTTTGCTGTTTGCTTCTGTTTTGACTTTATTACTGTCTTAGTACTGCATAAATACTTTACAAATTCCCTACAATTAAGCTTGTCTGCTCTGTGCCAAATCTACCAGGGGTTGAGCAGAACTTAATTTTGTGGCTTGGACGGTTCACCCTGAACGGGGTTGTGATTATTCCTTGAAGTGGGCTGTCCCTGAACCCAAATATAGTCCAATTGTTATAATCTATGTTCCTTGAAGTGGGCAAACGCCTCCCCCCAAAAATAATCTAGATTCCTACATCTATGTACCTTGGTGAAATATAGATAATATAGATGTAGAGATAAAACAGTAAATCTGTACTTACCTATAGGAGCTTATCTCTATGATATAGTGGTAGTCAATATTGTGGATTCAATATTTTTGTTTGTTCATACAAAAAATGCAGTAATGTGGTACAGAACTGTCTTGGAGGTTGTAGCTTTACGAGGTTCCTATGTTCCTGCAGTTTGTTGCTGCCATGTGGCTGCACGTCACCATCAAGGATATCTGTCATACACATTTTGTGGGGCTCAGGTTGTATTTGGGGTATACTCATGGAACTCCCCAAGTGTAAGCCTCAAGTGTCTGGAGTAAAAAGTAGGGCAGTCAAAAGAATCTCAGGAATGGTGGTTACACAAAGACGGGCAAGGTTCTTATATCCTTTCATTGTTTCGGTTTTGCAAATGGCTAATGCCAGTGGAAACGGTGAACAATTAAAAAGACTCTTTTCACCTTGGTCCTAAGTATAGCACCTACAGTTCATCTTGATCTAAATGATCTTGATACAGAGTCTCTAGTGTGAAGGTTATTAAAGAGTATTAGTGTGAAGGTTATTAAAGAGTGATAAACACTGCCAAGGCTAAAAGACAATGAGGAGAGAATGTATCCAAATAGTTCTTGGCAGTGCCTGACTAATAACCGTGAGGTATTGCTGGGCCATCGACAAACATTTCCCTTTTGTTTTGAAGATGTGATGACGAAGAGTGATATCCAGATGTTGGATAATGATGTATGTCTTCAGGAGTCAATAACAACCTGGATTGACAAATTGGCGCCATAAATTATCAAAGCAAAGCAGGTTCTATGGGGAGGCAGATTTAGTAGAAAGCAGCAGAAAAGGTGACCACTAAGATCTCGTGTTTTTAGCCTTCCCTTCATTAGCCTATTGTCCAGAAACCTTTTCAAGGGCCTGCTGGTTTATCAAGGGGCTTCTCTTCTGCTTTAGTTTCTGCAGGAGAAACAATTCACAATTCATTATTTGAATATACAAAGTTGTGTGGATGGAGGAATATATATCCGTGAAACTGTTTTGTTAATTAAACCCTCTTATCATTGTGCAGCTGCTCATGAGTAGTTTCATTTACATAAGCACCATACTATCCTTACCCATAGCTGCAAGGACGTGCTCCTGGACAGGACTATGGTTTGGATCCCTGAATGATCTACCTCCAGTCCCAAACCTCTGCTCAGTTGCTCCAACAATATGTTCTCACCTAAATACTGTAGTGTGTCTTTCTTGCAATCCTCCACATCTCTTCTCACTATGACTAATGCATTTCTGTGGCAGGATACCCTCCCAGGTGAATTTTACACGTTACAAGTGTCTAAAACATAATATTAAATTTGACTGAAATTTGTCCATAATAGTATTGTTCACAGACAGTGAGGCAGGGTGGTAATGAACCTCAAGAACGTGTGACTTATTTGGGATGACCAATCCATTAACACTTCAAGCTTACTTGGTGACAACATAACCTTATTCTTTCTCTAGTTCTGTTTCTACAACATGTTTTTCCTAAAGTAGAAACAGGTCAACCTACTTCCAATAATAGAAACAGAATAAAGTAACTCTATGGGTGAAAGGATGTACAGGCATCAACATGAAAGGTAGGACTGTCACTCTGCAAAGCTTGCACTTGACAGACAAACCCCGTTGACAAAACAGACAAGTAAAGTGATCGGCTAGAGGATGAACAACTACAATACCCAATGAAAAGACAGTGATGTTGCTCAGAACATTGGGACTAATGTTCCATAAAATCCATAGAACTTAGGGCAACGTCCTACAGAAATTGGGCTCTGGTGGCTGTTCTACTACTGGAGAGAATTGCTGGAGAGGCCCTGGGCATCAGGGACAACTTGGGAGGAAACACTGTGGTACTGAGGATGCAGACAATGGAGGGGGCATCTTCTAGCATTAGAGTGGAGCAGTTTCTAAAGGTGTTCAGGCTGAAATACTGATATGTTTAACGGTGAAGATTGCATGAAGACTCAGTATTCACAAGAAGAGCCATCTTTGCTGAAGCTGCTTTTGTTTCTTTCTTTGCAACAGTTTTTTCCCTCGGAACTTCTCCACTGTAGCCTAGAATTTTGCAACCCATCTTTTGCCATATCCATTATCATAGCTGGGAATAATTATGGCAAACATGAGCCACTACTTAATATTTCTCATTAATGATTGCAGATTGCAGTTTTGAACTTGGTGAAAGCTGGTTTTATCCAGTGTTCAGATTGTTCCAGCAAGTCAGAAGGACGATTTCTTCATTGAATTCAGGAAATGTTTGCAAAGACAGTTTGCTTGTTGCACGCTGTTAACGCACTAGCACATGATGAATACATGTTTACACATAGCAGCATTCCACACATAATAATGTGCCTTTAGAATGCCAGAAATTGATTGCTAGGGGAGCGGCTTTATATTTGTGCGTCATAAATGCTCGTTTTAGATAAATTGAACAATGGCACATGTTATTTTTTTATGTAATAACCCATACCCTCTGGAATCATGGCTTCTGACGTCAATGCATGACCCACAAACTAATGATGGAAATGTAGAGAATACACCCTCTACAAAACTCTACTAAATGAATAAACACAAATGGCAAAAACACAAAAGGAACAACTCTGGATTATTGAAAAACAAATTTTGTTGCCTTGATGTTTCTGGAAAGGCTGTGCAGAATTATAGTCATGTGCTACATTTTTTTACAACTTTGCCATTGAGCACAAAAAAAAAAAACATACCGTCATGTTTTCCCTAGACTATAGGCTTCTTCCGTGTATTAAAAAATGTTATGTTGCTATTTACTATTCGTCCCCTGCTGGCATTTTTAGGTATGGCCTAGTGACAGCTTTAAATGTCTGCAACCCGTAGCTTTATGAAAATACATACATATGCCTGGAGGCATACATATATACCTACATAAAGAGGTTTACAGTCATCCTTCGACTGGTCTGTTCAAGTGTCATTCACACCTTGCTTCCGCCCTTCACAGTATACAGCATGGGGCAAGGGGTCAGCCTTCTTCATCAACTGGCTCCCTTGCACTTCGAATAACTGCATTTTGGCTGCTCTCGTATGTACATTTGCCTAAAAAGGAGTGCACCTTTGGTGCCAAGACTGGGGTGTCTGGGCTGCTGGGCCACTCTATTTTTTTAACATGCTACCATAGGTTTTTTAACATATTGCATGCTTGTTTTTAGATCAATCGTATGCGTACAACGTTTTGTATACTCCTAAGTATACTTCTTCTGTGGGCTTAGAGCCATTTCATTAGTTAGTTTCAGTGTCATTTCAAAATCCTTTCTTGGTAGTGGTCAGTCATGTCTCTTTGTTCCTCCTTTTTCTCTTTGAGAGCAGGGACAAACTACTGTATAGTTACGCTTTGTTGTGCTTATCTGTTCTTTAGGGGGACTATTTTTTCTTCTCTCCCTGCTCCACTTATTGTTTGCCTGTGTTCACCTTAGGCACCCATAGCTGCTTGCATATTAATATAGCATTCCTCCGTCCCACCTCCCCATATCCCTGCATGTCCCGCACACTCCCCCTTGTTACTGGTGCTCCCGTTCTGTCCCTCACCTCTCCCGCCATGTTACTTGCTTTATTTTCCGGACCAGAGCATGAAGGGGAGAGGCAGCATCGGGTTCTTGTTATAGTCATTGTTTCTAAATTACTTCTGTCCTCATCACTGTGTGGGTGAAGCTTTCTTTCGTATTGACTTTGTGCTGTTGGTGTACGTCCAGATTGCAACAGTACATGTTTTATTTTTTCATTTTGCAAAATTATTATAGCTCAGCACCGGTCCCTGTGCTGTGCTCTCCTTTTCCAGCAGGCGGATAGCTCGAATGCCCTTCTTTTCAGGGCTCTTAATGTACTCACTCAGTCAGCCTCTACAGACCCAACGTGCAATGCTAGGAGAGACGACCTACTCGCAGCTGGTGCAGTAATTCCAGTGCAAGGGGTGGTCTCTTTCCGTGCAACAAGATTTCTTCAGTGTGGATGACTCCACTTTTTTAGTGAGGATTATTTTTAATGCACTGAGGGAGTGAGTTTAAATATTGTGATGTACATGTTCTGTTTAAAATATAAAGCACAAAAGGTTTGGTTGCTAGTCTGGCAGTCACTGGGTGACTTGGTGTCTTGAGTCTGAGCTGTGTACTTTCAGTTTCTCAAGAAATACAAATATTTTCAGCCAAGCATTTCCCACGGGGGAAATTGTTTTTATCAAGTGACTTGCTGAAGCACAGAGGCAGAAATGTCACACATGCTTTTGGAAGATCTGGTAAAGGTTATTCAAAACATCAACAGGCATCACCTTTAAAGTAAGGATCTCTGGACAGTACATTTGCAGTTATATTTCTTACATTTTATTGTGGCGTTTTCATTGGTTGGAAGGGCCTTGTGACCTCTTTTGCAGAGGACGAAATCCACAAAAATGTCCCTGTATGAGGAGCCTCGTAATTGAGATTTATAATTGTTTACTGATTCACAAACGATTAAGCAAGGTACATTTACTAATTTCGTAACATACAATATGCCTGTTCCCCTCAAATCCAAGGCACTAACGCAAAGGGCAGTGGAAGTGACACACTTTGACCCAATAACCCCCAGGAAGTGTTACATAGCATCAGATCCCAGTTGTCTTTCCATCGAGGGATGCCTCATGACCTCTAACCCTGGTGACATCACATGTGTTCATCAGTAATGTTAATATCTATGCATTAAGTGCAAGATTATGGATGGAGCTATCGCATTAAGTGGTACAGCACTGGAAGCAGTTGTGCAGCCCTAATTGAAAGAAAAAGCATAAGCATTGCTCTCAAAAGAGGTACTGCAATGGAACCAGTCGTGCTTGCCTCCTTCACACAACAGATGTAGTTATCAGCAGTAGCTGCACAAATCTCCATAACACAAAACATGAAGAACATGGGCAGAAGATGTGCAAGTCACCTTCAGCTAACAGCTGCAGTACAGTAAGAAAGCAGCATTACAGGACTCAGTAAGTATCCCCTACGAAACAAAGCTTCAACAGGGACAGCACCCTACCTTAAAAAGCAGGGGTTGCACAGAAAGCAAGTACCCGTCCTCCAAGATAAAACATGAAACATGTAGAAGCTATGCAACCCTTTTTATAATAAATAACGGCAATATTTTAATTTTTTTCTACAGGTAGAGGAAAAAGAAAAAGAAAAAAGAAGTGCTTTAGTTAAATGCAGGGACACTGGAATTATGTGGCAGAGAGGACCAAGTTATGCGGCAGGGTTGACCAATTTATGCCAATAGCTCTAACTCAAGCAAAAGCGAGACCTATTGCATTGCAAATGCTTGTTTTATTCATGTACACCGCAATCATTTCTTTGAACCTGCATATGCTCCATTAGGGAAGTGTCCAATATGTATTGGTTGTGATTGTTCAACTTTCACTTTCAAGAATGTTTCTTCTTCATTCTTTTCAGTTTCATTCCATTTCTCAACCTCCAAACATCCTGCAGCTGTGACCACTCACTCACCCGTGCCCTTTCTTGGTGATACTGGTGGGGACAGCAGGAATCTGAGCTGTGGCAAGCCGGTGGAGAGAACATTAATAACTCTGTCCTCGGTTCGGTGTTTACAGTCTTATGCTCCCCGCTCCAGTCCCAGGCACGCACTCAGCTTAGTAGTACCAGGAGCATACTCATCGTAAAAACATCTACTACTGGGAGCAGTATCGTGCGGAGCCAGTCTTTCTACCCACCTGCTCCCACAATGAACTTTTCCCTTGTGCCACATTGTTTTTTAATTCATGGAAACGATTTGACAACATATGGCAGAATAACATTCACCGGTGTCATAACCATTTCAGTGCTCTGAAGTGTACATTCAGGAGTGTACTGATAACAAGCAGTGAAACTTTTGTGGATACAGATAGATGTTTTACTCCGTCTCGTGCTCAGCACTTCTGCTCACCCGCTCCCTGTGATCTGCCTGCCCACATTAGATACCCAGAGGCATGTTGGTAGTTTCAATGGCATCTTTGGTGATGGCACTGTTGTTCAGTGCAACACTACATGCTACATGGAAGTTAAATTATGTATGTGTAAAATGTAGTGATAACCGATTTCTGATGACGTGCCCATTTAGGGTCATGCCAACTCGCATTTTTGTAAGCAAGTGTCTGACATGCATGGTCCACAGTGAAACCACCCCCCCCACCCACCCCCGCTTCTGTGTGTCTGTCGTGTCCTTATGTTTGAGTTTCTGCACCTGACCTTGTCGATTGACAATAATACTTCAACAACGAAACTTTTTAGAAAGGTTACGGCTGGCAACTCCATCTTACATGCAGCCAGCAAACGTCTTCCAAGTTTGAAATGGAGTATACCCTATAGTGAATTTTTGAGAGCTACAAGGAATTGCTAAAAAAAAAGAAGCGTCCCAGCTGGCTAAGACCCAGATGATGGAGAGAATGAAAAGTGAGTGGGTACCCTCACAAGATACTAAATAAAGCAAGCTGATGAGTGGATGAGGTACACAAGGAACATATACTTTTCTACCCCTATTGTTATGTTGAAGAAAAATGAACCCATTGATTTCATTACAAAATATATTAAACAATCTAGTCAGCTGGGGAAATTCTTCAAGAAAAGATGGGATATATTGAGAGGTGACCCGATTTTGAAAGAAAAGGAGGGGGCAAATCCATCTATTTCTTTTCAAACTAATATGTCTGTGAGAGATCTGTCGGTTCACAATTATCTGCCCCTTAAATCAGGTAATTGGTTAGAACAAGGTAGTGGACGTAGACGCTGCGTCCAATGCAAAGCATGCAAATACAGTCAGAACACCAAGGAGATTACCTTAATCTGTATACACAAGAAGTGGAAAATTACGAAACTAATCACATGTAAAAGAAAATTTGTGATATACGGTATTGTGTGCTCCTGTAACAAATGGTATATAGGATCTACCATTTTTCCTTGAAAGAAAAGTATCTTGGAACATTGGTGGACCATAACAAACAAAGATCAAAGTTATGGGTCTGCCAAACATTTTAACAATTTACATGGAGGGGATTGGGAACATGCCAAACTTGTGGGCATTTATCATGTACCCAAAAACCCAAGGGAGGGACAGAGTTCTGACCCCTAGAAGTAAAGGATCAAGGTTTATATTAGAGATGGGCTTAATGAAGCCCATGGGGATGAAGATGGGAGAAGACTTACATGTGCATCTTGAATGATTTTATAATTTTGTGTGAGTTTTTCTGACTTTCCAAATTCTATTGAATAGATTAAATGATTGAATATTTTTTCAGGTTGTATTATTTAGAACTATATGGACCCACATATTTTCTAGTGTATGTCTCCTTTTTTGTAGGGGGTGAGAAATTTGACAATAACTACATTAGCTTAATAATGTCTAAAGTTGCTCCCTACATTGTACAATGTAATATTTAGCTAACGAGAAAATGATCTAATAGGATCAATAGGATTACTTTGAGTAATGGGGGCTGAGTTAATGTATTTTGGCTTGAATGCAACTTATTCTGAATTTCATTTGAGGCCATATGAGTGAAACATTAAGTATAGTATATTTTCTCTATTCATGATGACATGGGTTTATCAAGAACTGTAGAGGGTCCCTCAGTCATGTGATTAACACAAGGAAGCTCAAAATGGGTTGGGCTGTGTGGGTCTAATACCCGCTGGCTTGTGTGGCTTGTCGTTTCACCTGATAATGTGCGAGCTTTGTGAAGAAGATTTAGCAACAACGGACTGTGTTTGGAGGACATACATATTTATATATATATATATATATATATATATTGATGAAAGAGAGAGAGTGGGCGTGGCCAAGCAGGCCAACATGGCTGCCCGCATGCCGGGGACCCAGGCATGCGGGGAGCTGATCCTGCCGGAAGAGAAGTGGCAGAACCCTTACTTGGCTGCCAGGAGGGAGTGGCCTACAGGCACACGCTACCAGAGCTGGGGGCGGGCCCCCTTACCGGGAGCACCTGATTGCTCTGTTGTGGAGACGGACAGCTGTGATCCACTGACTTCGGAGTCATTAGCACTGACCTCAGGTGCCAGTGCTGCTGCCAGACCGCCTGATGCCAGGACAGGGTGGCCGTGGGGCATGGCTCATCATGGCCATATTCTGGGCCTAAAGGTCGGCAGCAATCCATTACGGAGGAAGATGCAACCTGGGGGCACACATCTCCGCCCGGAGCATTGTTGCAGCCAGCCGTGGTCCATATGCCATAAGTGTCACGAGGTGAGGAGGACACGCGGAGCATGGACCTGGGGGGGACTTGATGGAGCGGCTGATGAGGAGGGCCCCCTGAGATGGACAGTTTGGGTGAGGTTTAGGTTTTGGGCCCAGTAGAGAATGAACAGCACAGAGCCTTGGGCCATGCAGCACCTAAAAGGCATTGAGAGGGGCCCAAAAATTGATGGGCACGGCAGGAACAGCACCCTTACCCTGCGACCAACAGTCTCTGGCCTGGCACAAGTCGAGGGAGGTGCCAGGGAGATAACACAGCATGCTGGGCCCCCGGGGACAGTTGAAGCAAAGCCCCACTAGCAAACACTTAACTGTGCACTCCTGAAGAGTGGATGGACCTGACCCTGCTGAATTGAATTGACTCAGAGAATCCCTAAGCAAACCAACACTACCATAATCCTAGGCCTACTGTAGCAGTCTGGTGGTACTTGCGCCCTTGGTGCCTGGGCTGCAGAGCAGGGAGCAGTATCTTCCAGATATCAGGAGAGGCGGGAAAAAGACACAACTGAGGATCGTAACCACGCAGCGTCACCCTCCGCTGACCTCAAAAACCTCTGCATCTCATCCCCGGTGCTTACTGGTTGGTCGTCCCTAACCCAGGACAGTGTGGATGCCTCAAAGATGTTGGGCAAGCTAGATCAAGTGCCCACAGCCATAGTACAAGTCAAGCAGTCCATGAAGGCCCAACTGGGAACTCTGGCCACGGAACTTGGCTATCTCTTAGATGACCACTGAAAACTGGTAGACAAAGCCCCCGATGGGGAAAAGACACTTACTGAATTACGTCCACAGATAATGGCACATCAGACAGACCTGTGAGACTTTCACACTTGTGTCCAGAGCCTTGAGATGCAAGCAGAGGACGCTGAAGGCCGCCCCGAAGAAATAACATCAGAATCATTCGGATGCCTGAGGAGGTAGAGAGGTCAGACCCCTTAGTCTTTCTGGAGGCCTGGTTCCGCTCCTTCACACCAGACTCGGACCGTAAGCTGCTCTACACACTAGAGAGGGCACATAGAGTCCCCACTCGCTGGCCATCCCCCGGGTCACCTCCATGTCCCTTGCTTGTAAAACTCCTGCACTACTGGGACAGGCTAACTATTTTGCTAGCGGCACGAAAGGCGGCGCCGCTGCTACTTGAAGACAAAACACTGATGCACGCCATATTCCTGGTAGTCAAACGTTGCCTTTGACAATTGGGACTACAGTATTCTTTACTGAAGATCATTGCAAACAACAAGATGCACTTCTTTACGAATCCATCAGAGGTGATGCAATAGTTGGACCACCGAGTTGATGAAATCTCGGTACACCTCAGTACGTGGCATTGGGGAAGCTCCCCAGTCTTCCCGTCGTGGGCGGAGTCGAGCGACACGACCATGAGAGAGGGTGGCCTCCCGGGAAATGCTGGCCACCTCTCCAAACTTGGAACAGATCACATCCTCAGGAAGACTCCACTTTCTGGCACACATTAGACACCCACATACAACACTACTTTGCCAAGAAATATAGCACAACTGGAAATCATTCTATAGAATGGGACTCATTCAAAGTTGTTACATGAGTTATATGCATTAAGGAAGTCACAAATGTCTGCAGGACGTTAGAACGTGAGCAAGACGAGGAGGAGGCATGCCTGGCTGAGTTCCCCACACCACCCCGCAGCAAATTTGGGCACGTGAAGCACTCACCACTGAACAGGAGCACCTTTGGTGCTTCAATTTCAGAGCACATGCTCCGCGGGTACACCAGGAAGGAGATAAGGCTGGACAACTACTCGCCTGGATAGCGTGACAAGATACAAGCATCTCCCCAATTACAGGGTCTTGGAAAATGGGTTATTAGTAAGTGCAGGTAAGTATCTACACTTAGCAATAGGCCACTAACCTCCACTTAGGTCCAGTTAGGTCTCAATAAATTAAAACTAGCTCAACCCTTGGTAGCTTGGCAATGAGCGACAAGGCTTAACTTAGGAGAGAAAGTGTAACGCATTCAAATATCACAAAACAGTAATTAAATAAAAGACAGGAAAAAGTTTAAAAATCCAAAACCAATTTATAAGAATAGGAAATTTGTTTAGCTTTAAAATGACACTGAAACTAATAAAATCGGATAAAGGGAACCAGAGGTATGAATTTTTAAAGAATAAATGGTTTTTAGCGCTTAGAAACGCATAGTGCCAATCTGGTCATCTGGTCATCTGGTCGCAATTTGACTGGGGCAAAGTCAAAGTTTGAGGTTGACTGCGATGGAGCCCTGCTCGGCTACAGCTTGCGGGAGGTTTCGTTCAAAAGTTTATCTTCGGACTTAGTCGTTTTCTTGAAGATTTTCTTCAGTGGGACCAAGTCTCCAGTCCAATCCAACCTCCTGGAATTGTTCCTCGAATACGCGTCACGGTAGCCCTCCGTGGAGATTTTTACCTTCAGACTTAGTCGTTTTTTCGAGATGAAAATCCTTTGACAGGGGAAATCTGAAGCTAGATCTGACGTCCCTGGAGCCCTCTTCAGATACACTGCCTGGGAGGTTTTGATCAACTTCCTACGTTCGGACTTAGTCACTTTTTTGGAGATTTTCTTTACCTGGACGAACCTGCAAGTCAGGCTGATTCACGGTTGAGGCAAGCCGGCTAGAGTTGCCGCGGCCCCTTTATGGTGCTTTTTTCCAAAAGTTCTCCAAACTTCTCCAAACTTCTGGATCTTCTTCAAGATGTTCCTCTAGGGTTCTTTTGAGGTCCACAGCTCACCCCAAGGTTCCAGAAGCTCTGAGATGCTCCTTCAGGGTGTGGCTACAACTCCCAGAATGCACCTGGTACAAACTCCTATTTGGCCACTGGACAGTGGTCAGCTGGTCAGTTTCTTCAGGAGTTGGTGAAGGGGACTCTGGTTACAAGTTTTGACCTGTAGCAAACAGGGAGTCCCTTCTTGAACCAGTTGAAGCCAATCAAAGTCCTTCTTTTGGTGAAGCCCAAGTGTGCAGCTTGTGCAGTCCTCCAGAGTGCAGTGTCCAGGTGGAGGCCAGGGGTCCAGCAGGGCAGTCCTTCTTCTCCTGTAGTTCTTCCTTGTAAGGATCTGAGGTGTGGGTGCAGGTCTTCCAGTTTTATCCTTGCTCCTGGGTGAAAAACAGGGGGGCCCTGATTATCCAATCAGGTGCAGGGTTCTTCCCCCTGTGATGACCACTTCCTGGGAAATGTGGCAAAAATCTATTCCAGGAAGCAACATTCCTCAAAAATCCATCATGGATGAAAATTATTTTTGGAGGTTACATCTGGCTGAGCCCACCCACTGGTGTGGCTACAAATCCTAAACACACCCTCTCCTAATCTAATGAAGGGGGCACCTAATTGTCTGGGTTTGCAGGATGTGAGGGAGGTGTTGGGTTGCTTCAAATGTCCTTCCCTGCCTTTGAAGACCAGTTTGGCAGTCCTTCCTGCTTACTCGTCTGCTGAGGAAAGATCTCCTCCCCAAGGCACATCTCTTTGTGTTGTGCCAGGCCACTTCACATCTCATCAAGGCAGCCTGGCGAGGCTGCTAGAGGCTGGCCAATCAGACCAAAGCAGCAACAACACTGCAGGGCTGAAATTGGCAACTTTTCAGGTGACGGTTAAAACTCTTTACCTGGACAATTTATATTAAATCCCACAACTAGAAGTTGTGGGATTTAATATAACAATTAATTTGATACCAAACTTAAGGTATCTGTTACTTAAGGGGACTTTTAAAATTAAAATAAAGTCTCCCCATTCTAGCCTACAGAGGCCATTCAATACAGGCCACTTCACATCTCATCAAGGCAGCCTGGCCAGGCTGCCAGAGAATGGCCAATCAGAGCAAAGCAGCAAAAACACTGCAGGGCTGAAGTTGGCAACTTTTCAGGTAAAGTTTAAAACTCTTTACCTGAACAAGTTATATTAAATCCCTCAGCTGAAAGTTGTGGGATTCATTATTACAATTAATTTGATACCAAACTTCAGGTATCTGTTATTAAAGGGTACTTTTAAAATTAAAATGAAGTCTACCATAAGGAGGCCATTCACTACAATCAGGGAAAAACAAATTTGGCTGTTTTACCTCACCAGGGCTTATAGAACTATTTTTATAAGGTCCTTGCTTGTAGTTACATGGCACCCAGCCCTAGGGGCACATAGGGCACCCCTTAGGGGTGACTTATATGTAAAAAGAAGGTAGTTTAAGACTTTGGAACTACTTTTAATTCCAAAGTCAGATTTGCATGTAACTTTAATTTAAAAGCAGCCAGCAAGGCAGGCCTGCCTTTAAAATGAAACTGAGCACCTCAGCAGCGCACCTATGGGGCACTACCTATGCTGGGGTCCCTAAACCTACATGCCCTACCCTATACTAGTGACTTATAGGTAGGTTCATTTTGCCAATTATAATTAGCCTAATTTGCATCACCTCTTTACACAGAGGACTGGTCCTGGGACTGGTAAGCAGTACCCAGGGCACAGCCAAGAGTCAGTAACCACCAGTATCTGTCCAAAAAGGTTGGTGGTGACCAGGGCAAAAAGGAGGACTTTCCTACACAGAGATATACTCTCGGTCAGGAGAGACGCTTAGAGGTCAGAAATCGATCCTGCAAGAATTTGCACACTACTGCACACAAATATATGAGGCTGCAACTGCAGCCTCTAGCCAGGCCTTCACCGACTCCCTTTCACAAATTACCATTCCACATATCTCTGCAGATATCAGGCAGGATCTAGATGTTGTAATGACTGAACAAGAGGTCTGTCAAGCGATTAAAGACTTAGCCAGAAATAAATCCCCATGTTTAGACAGTCTGCCACTGGAGTTTTACTCCACATTTGCAACTAAGCTCGCCTCACAGTTCGTGACAGTCTACAATGAAGCGCTTCAGTGCAGAAACCTGCCTGGAACACTCTGAGAATCTCCACTTATCTCTATCCTTAAGTCTTACAGAGTCCCAACTATTCTGGGCTCCTACCGGCCCATAGCTATTCTGGGGGCAGACTATAAAATATTAGGCAAAGTCATTTTACCCAAATAGTCCCCACCCTAATGCATGAAGACCAGAATGTTTTTGTCCCGGGTTGGAATACCACGCAAAATCTCTGCTGCTTGTTTCACATACAGGATCAACTCTGCGATTCTTTACCACAAGCCGTAGCCCTCATCTTGTATGTGGAGAATGCGTTTGATATGCTGTTGAGGGAATATCTGTTCCAGGTGTTGACACAGATGGGTGTGGGAGGACGCCTATTGGGATACACCTGGCTCCTCTATAATGCACCCACCTCCTGGGTCCGGCTGGACCCTTTAGTCTCCAACTCATTCCCAGTCCAGCGAGACACCCACCAGGGTTGCCCACTATCTTCTCTCCTGTTCGCATTAGCAATGGAGTCTGTGGCAATCTGATTGCGACAGGAGGGAGACCACTGAGGCATTCCATTGGTCAACCGAGTACATGTGACCTTGTTGTATGCAGGTGATCTGTTGGTATACTGCCAGGATATCAACATGCCCATCACCACACTATAGAATATGCTGGAGGAATTTGCTGTTGTCTCTGGCTTACGGATCAATCGGCCAAATCGGTGACCTACCGTTTTGACCCAGTTACCCCACACCCTGATGTTCACTTAGCCCCCACCCACCTTCAGTGGGGGGCGCAGGTGTTCCGATATCTTGGGATCTGGCTATATCAAACCTCAGATGACTTATACGACGGTGTGGAGCGATAGCAGGTATCAGAGCACAGATGGCATTCTGGCAGTCCCTTCTCCTAGCCCCCATAGGAAGGATAGCACTTGCGAAAATGCTCATCCTCCCTAGACTGTTAAGTTACTTTGCAAACCTCCCAGTTGTACTCCTCCGTGCTTTCTTCAGAGAGCTAGATGCACTGATGGGAACTCTAATCTGGAGCCGACAGTGCCAATGAGTTGCGATTTCAAAGTTGCATCTCCTCCGAGGGGGGCTGGGAGCCCCAGTGTTTGAGGCTTACTTCCTAGCAGCGCAGCTCCAGTGGTTGGCGTGGCGCACTGCCAGCTGCTATATGAGTGAGGCTGTTGGTCATCAGGGCCCTCTCGACACAATTACTGTCCACAGCCTCTAATTCCCGAAGCTGATGCCCCTCGCTTTCTGTCCGATGCAGGTCTCAATAGCCTGTTCTTGCATGCTACGAATATATGATTGTACGACGGTTCACCGACTTTAAAAACAACTAGTGCCTTAACAACGAGGTCGGAACACCGACCTCGTTCTTACTACTAATGATTTTACCACGAATGCCTTAACAACGATATTTCGTTGTAAAGGCATTCCTGATAAAAGCATTACTAATAGGCACAATTCACCCTACATCCCTCACCCCACCTCCCCAACCCCACCCCAAAACCTAAAACCCCCTAACCCCCACCCCTCCCCAAAACCTAAAACTCCCCACCCCCCAACCCCACCCCAAAACCTAAAACCCCCTGACCCCCCACCCCTCCCCAAAACCAAAAACGCCCCACCCCCCCAACCCCACCCCAAAACCTAAAACCCCCTGACCCCCCCACCCCCTCCCCAAAACCAAAAACGCCCTACCCCAAAACCTAAAACCGCCTAACCCCCACCCCCTCCCCAAAACCAAAAACACCCTGTCCCCCCAACCCCACCCCAAAACCTAAAATCCCCTAACCCCCCTCCCCAAAACCCAAAACGCCCTACCCCCCCAACCCCACACCAAAACCTAAAACCCCCTAACCCCCCACCCCCTCCCCAAAACCAAAAAACCCCAACCCCACCCCAAAACCTAAAACCCCCTGACCCCCCACCCCCTCCCCAAAACCAAAAACGCCCCACCCCCCCAACCCCACCCCAAAACCTAAAATCCCCTAACCCCGCCCCCTCCCCAAAACCAAAAACGCCTCGTCACCCCAACCCCACCCCAAAACCTAAAACCCCCTAACCCCCCACCCCCTCCCCAAAACCAAAAACGCCCCACCCCCCAACCCCATCCCAAAACCTAAAACCCCCTGACCCCCCACCCCCTCCCCAAAACCAAAAGCGCCCCACCCCCCCAACCCCACCCCAAAACCTAAAACCCCCCACCTTCCCACCCCCTCCCCAAAACCTAAACCCACCACTTACCTTAGTCGACCCCTTGTCACCTGCGTCGTCCTCCTTCGCCAACTCCCTTCTTTGTACCTTAACCACGCATGTTCGTTGTTCAGAACATACGTAGTTAAGGCTGAAAATAACGGAGTCGTGGTTAAAAGAAGCGTTGTTGCGCTTTCGTTAACCACGACTTTCGTAAAAAAAAAAGTCGTAAAAAAGGATGTTTCCCCGAATATATAGACTCTCCCTAGACCAACCGTGCAATGCACCTAATATTCCGCTAATGGGCCTGCCCCAGTCTTCAGGCCACTACACAGCACGCTATTTAGCGGAGTGGACAACAAATTACATTGCAGTGATAGGCGACCCATATTTTGATGCCTGCTTGCTCCCATTTGATCAACTAACGGAGAATAACAATATATCACCAGAGCAATTTCTCACACATCAACAGTTATGCCCTACTATACGGACACTCTGGGAGCAAGCGGAGAGTGAGCCACAGCACCACCCTGTCATACAAATAATATACACTATGGGCCCTGGTCTTCACCTCATAACCTGTCTATCTAAAGCCATATTTGAAGTTTACTGTGTATCCCTGTATTCGCTCTGGTGTCAATGGGAGGCAGATCTGGGCAGAGAATGCAACTCCTGTTTCAAGAATATACAGTTTTACCTCTGAAATGGTGCATATCTAATTCCGCATGTCTCAATAAGTACTATCCTACAGCATACCTCACATGCCCATGTTGCCCCCAAGAGGAGGCAGATTTGCACCACATGCTTTGGGCTTGCCCGACACTCCACCTCTATTGGTCAGCAATACACATTGCCCTACAGAAACTGTTGGAAATACCTGACTTGAACAGATGGGAAGCCAGAGCCGTACGTATTTTTAAACAGAAGAAAACTCATAAAGTTTGGTCCTGCTTCGCGACTTTAGCCCTCTTGATGGCAGGCCATACAATCACGCTCCACTGGCGATCACCTGCCCCGCTCTCAGTGGAGGCCTGGAGGGAAGCCGTACTTAAATGGGGGCGGCGGAGGAGGAAGACCTGCACCGGGAAGAGGTGTGGGCCTCTGCTGTCATCCCATCTCATAGCATTGAGTGATGATTCTCACCCATTTCGGGTAGCACCCCCAGTCCAGTCCAGTCGATGGAGGACAATACAAGACCTCCATAAACTGTGACACCCATGACAGGAGGACACATAGCTGACTTACGCGACTTTCAGATAACATTTCCCAATATGCAATCGGAGACCCAAGGTCCCCCTCTACTTCTTTGGGGATCTCCCCCACCCGCCTTGCTAGATACAAATGCCACCAGCCTACATGCCCCCTACCTGCACACCTGTGCATAGCAAACTTAAGATCTACAACTTGCGACACTGTGCTGACCATGCTCCATATATCTCTGAACAGTTAACATCCATCTCCCCTAAATCCTACCTAGTTAAGTGATCCCTAAAGCATACATATTGTTCATAACTTAATGTGCATTCCCACTCCCTTTAGCATGCACGCATAACAATAATGTCACAGCACAAATTTAACGCTCTGCATTGTGAATAAGAATGAATAGCCACCCTTTGCACCTGGAACTATGCAACAAATTAAACAGTTTAAAACTTAATTGTTCAATGCCTGATGTTTATAGCCTGTTTAAGTAAAACCAATGAAAAGTATTTTTTTTTTAACTAGAGAGAGAGAAGCTAAAACTGTCTCTAGGCCAGACATAAATTAAATAGTGAGTTCCACTGGCTTTGCTGATACCTTTCTGCTTCTTTTCCTAAGGGAGATCAGGAGAAAGGGCCATGAAAGAGAGATATGAGAGAGATAAGATTGGTCCTCAGTGTTCCTTGCTGTGTTTTATTAAATGTGAGCAAGAAGAAACAGTTAGAGGACATAGTTACTGTTCATGTTAAGGAGAAGAAATTATTCACGGCATAAGTGTTTTATGGAGAGTTTGTTTAAAGACATACATTGACCAACTTTGAGCAGTAATACCACAACATGACTCTTTGGCCCATATTTATACTTTTTGACACAAACCAGCGCCGGCGCTGGTTTGCGTAATTTTTTTTACCGCCGGCTAACGGCATTCCTACGCACCATGCGGGTGCCTTATTTAAGGAATTACATTAGCCGGCGCTACGGACTGGTCTGAGTAAAAAAGAATGACTCAAACCAGGCAGCGCTGTCGTAGGGGAAAATGGGGGTTGTGCGTCAAAAAATGGTGCAAGTCAGGTTTGAGGCAAAAATCATGCCTCAAACCGGACTTGCGCCATTTTTTGACGCACAACCCCCATTGAAATGACACCTGTCTTAGCAAAGACAGGAGTCATTACCCCTTGCCCAATGGCCATGTCCAGGGGACCTCTGTCCCCTGGGCATGGCTATAGGGCACAGTGGCATGTAGGGTGGCCCAAATTAGGCCCCCATGCCACTTTAAAATAATACAAAAAAATACTTACCTCAACTTACCTGTACTTACCTGGGATGGGTCCCCCCATCCTTGCGTGACCTCCAGGGGTGGGCGAGGGTGGCAGGGGGTGTCCCTGGGGGCAGGAAAGGGCACCTCTCGACTCCTTCCATGGTCAGAGACCATGGAAGTGAGCCCACAGGTCCCTTAAAGCCTGCCCTGACCCAGGTGTTCGAAAATGGCGCACATCAGGCTGTGCGCCGTTTTTTTAAGGCCCGCCCCCTCCTGTGCATCAAAATGACGCAGGAGTATAAATAAGGTGCACAGGCCTTAAAGTAATTTTTTGGGCGGGAACGCCTAACTTGCATGTCATTATTGCAAGGCAGTTTCCCACATCCAAAAAATGACGCACACGGAGGTATTTTGACATCCGCGGGCTCGAGTGTCAAATTTTAAATATCGTGCACGGTTTACACACAATGTGTGTCAAAAGTTTTTATGCACATTCGCCGCAAACAGAGTATAAATATGCCCCTTTGTATTTTAAAATCATACTTTTGTAATTATTATTGCTGCAGTGGTGTCTTAATGTCTGCAGAGTATTATTTTTGTCAGCACAGGCTTTGCAGAGACCCGGAGAATAAAAGAGGATGGGCCCCTTGATTGCTAGTTAGGCAGAAGAATACACAAATTATTAGTGATCAGTAGGCCTCTCAATCCATTGGGCCATGGTGTCACTGCACCTGCTGCACTATTCATAGCTATGACCCAAGCTTATGAGTTTAAAAAACATATTTATTTAAAATCACCGTAAAGCTTTGAGCAATAGTCTTTTCAATGAGACAATCCATTTTGAGAACTGTAACAGAAAAGTACGTTTCCAATTACATCTTCGTGCTGCCACCTTCCAGAGTCTCCCTCAGGCTTTGGGGACCCCATCCCCTGGGGCTATTTTTAATCAAGCAGAGTTGGGCATGCAACCTCCCCCTTAGCCACAGCAGAGTTCTGGCATCCCCATTCTGTGGGACCAGTCTTTTTATACCCGGGAGGGGTCTTTGGGATCCTCTCCTTGAGCCTAGATCGGCCCCCAGGACCCTGTCCTATGGGGGCAGAACCAAGCAGTGTCTCATGGACTCCACCTCCCAGGACACTGCTGTTTTTTGCCCAGGAAAGTGTGGGCATACCGTGCCACCACTCTCCCAGACACGAGAAAACAACAACTTTGCTCATGTCGGGAGCAAAATAAAATGCTGCAAAGTGAGTGAGCCAGCTCCCACTTGCACCACTATGGCTAATGGCTGGTGAGCTGACTGGGGCTGGCGGTTTCTTGGGACTCCTCTTATGGCCCCCATGGAAGGACATGTGAGTGCCCTCAGTGGGCACAGAATTTTGAAAAAGGCCCTGCCCCCAATCTCACGCCAGCCATTTGTGTTTGGTGTTGGGTGGCAACAGGCCAGGCCCTTCTCCCAACCCCATGGCATGCAATTGAAATGGACATCATACTTTAAGTTAAAAAAACATAGAAGTTCACTGAAAAAAAACAAAGTTTAAAGTGACATTATAGTTAGGTATTGTAATGATGTTACTTTACATTAGAAAACAACCTAGAAATTGTCTGAGAAAAAACACATGTTAAAGGATGTTATAGTTAGGTGAAAATTTAATTTGAAACATACCATTTAAATCAACAAAACCAATGAAATTTATCTTGGTCATGCACTGCTAATTAATTCACAGATCACATCACTCATGTCATGTTTTATGACATAATTGATAACATCACTGCAACATATGAACAGACATCATTGATGACAATACTGTGCATGGTGTGCACAATTTATAGTTACCATATATCTTGTGCCACTGTGGAACTGGTCTGAGGGATTGGCCAAAAAAGAGACCTGTTTTTTCTTGAATACGTGATGTGCAATCCTTGAGCACACAAGAGCTTGGCACTGGGACGTGAGTAGCGTGGGAACTGAGGGTGACTAATTGGATAACACTGTAGCCCTCTGCCGACACGTCACAAATTAAGGAGAACCCATCTGCAGCAACCGGACGTAAGGTACGTGGAGTAACTTACACAGGGGCCGGTGGGTCCGTTAGGTAATTGGTACTGTACCAATTGCATTCGGTCTGCATTTCAGTTGTGTAAGATTAACACATTGGAAATTATGTCGGTGTAGCCCCATGGTTCTATTTGATACGACAGAATCAGAAGAAGATGTTTATCTGCTTGTGACTAGAAAACTGGAGTGCAGCGACTCCCGGTCTTCAAAGTTGAAATCGAAGAAATATGTGGCTCCTTGGACATGGTAATAAATGTCCGTATTAACATCAAACTTATGGAAATTGACTGTAAGCAATTTTGTGTGTGATCATTCATCAAAGGGATTAAATATCTTACTTAATAGGCTGCGTTTGAAAATAAAGAGCCATTAAAATAATCTTAAAGAGAATTCGGACACTAGTAGCTGTGATCAAATTAATTCATCTGGAATCTGGAAGACGGACGAATGAAATGGAAAATGGCCGTCAAACGTGTCTTTAATGACAGTACTGAGATAGTTGACAGTGAGAACATTAGTGTTAATAGAGCACCTGGACAATTAATTAAGGAACTGGAAAAAGCAAGGAAGATGGAGGTCAAGCATTTATGGGATATTTGGAGTGCAAAAGGATACCTAGGGGCCTGAGGATCATGTTATTTCCAACATATGAGGACATGGATGATGACTTGGTGAATGAATGGTGTCAAACTACGGAGGAGTGCTCAGTTAAATTGTAAACATTAACAAAGCATTTGTGCATAGGATGGAGCTGCAAATGGCAAAAATAGAGATGATTATGAAAGAGCTGGGAAAATTCAAAGATGTTGAGGATGTTAAAGATCAATTGAATACAATCGAGAAATCCTTACAAAAATAAGAGGAGGAAATCATGGAATGGAAAGCGAGAAAATTCACTTGGGACAGATTGGATTATCAAAATGGCCGAATATATACCTTTGCTAAGAAATATGATGGGTTGAGATCAAAGGATAAATTGAAAACATCGAGAAGTCCAGTGTTAAGTGAAAGTGACATTAGCTCAGATCCTGGTTTCAGTGCTGATGAAGTGACAGTGGAGAAGATGGATTTTCAGAGGGAACTCTGCCTCATATAGATGACTATGCATGAAGGAGGAAGAATTGGACAGCAAATGGACCGCAGAAGAGGAAATGTAGGACAAGTAGGGGCAAGAGGAAGAGGTCAAGGAAGGAGCAGGGGACAACAGAAAAATTGATAGATGTAGCTAGTGCTACACCACAAAGACCTCCAGTCGTTACCACATCATCAGTTATCATGAGTGAGAATCAACAAAGATTACTTAGTTTAGGAATTACCTTTTGCCCCATAGCATGTCCGATTTTTGTGGATACAAGAAATTAGCTTTACAAATATGTTCAAAAACGTAGACTTCACAAATATTACCAAATTAAAACTGTAAATGAAAGTGAGAGGAATCCCACACTGGATAAATATTCGTCCTTTAAGATATCAGACATCCCTGATTTATTGTAAATCTGTGATTTGGCATTAGAAGAAAACATTGAAAATACACAGTCAAGAACTGAAACGATGACATCAGCTCCAGAAGGAGCAAGTACTGGAATAGATGGTTTGATCACATGAATGGGTGACTTAAAAGCTATCGGCATCAGCTTGGATAATCGAGTACCAAGTGGGTTGAAACCAAAGAGCAACTTTTTTCCTCAATTACCAGCTGGTAACTGTACTGATCTGTTTCAAGGATTGGTGGTTGAACAAATCAATAATCTAAGAAAGAAATGGAATGATAGGAAGAGAAAGAACAAATTCTCGACTAAGGACTGGAAAGACATTCTCGAGCTAAGGAATAATCCCTCTCTTATCATTAAACCTAGTGATAAAGGAGGCAACATTGTATTGATCGACTTGAGTTCATACTAATTGGAAGCTAGTAGGCAGTTAGGCAATGTCACACATTATAGTCGCCTTCCTGGAAACCCGATTAAACACATGGAGGAAGAGTATCATATAAAATTAAAAGCTTGGTTTTATCATGGGCTATTGGGTTGGGAGGAGTATCAATATCTAAAAACTGAGCATTCAACTATGGCAACTATTTACTTCCTCCCAAAGATTCACAAGAATAGAGAGGTCCCCAATGGTAGACCAATAGTGAGCTCGATAGGTTCCGTGTTGGAGAACACATCAAGGTACATAGATTTATTTCTACAAACGTATGTCATAAATCTTCCATCATATCTGAAAGACTTCACAGATATTTTGAAAAAATTGGATGGCATACCATGGAAAAATGAGTACATCATGGTAACACTTGATGTTACATCACTGTATACTTCTATAGATCATAACCAGGGGATGCAGGCCAGTCAATACCTTTTAGGGACAGACCCATAGAGCTGCTTGAACACACACAGATGTTGATGGATATGTGAAGATATTGCCTCACCCATAACGTAGTCCTCTTTGAAAATAAATATTATCTGCAGGAGCAGGGCACAACAATGGGCACCTATTTTGCCTCCGCCTATGCAAATTTGTTCACAAGGTGATGGGAGAAGGAGATGGCCTGGACTGAGGAGAATGAAAAGTTTAATCAGAATGTTGCCATGTGGGCACGCTTTATAGATGATCTTTTTATTCTCTGGGAGGGTGACAACATTGATTTGTTCTCCCATGTTGCAAAGTTGAATCAAAATGAAAATAATCTATGGTTCACAAATTCATACAGTAGAACACATTGTGAATTTTTGGATGTTGAAATGCTGGTCCTTAATAGCCAACTAGTGACTAGAATACATAGGAAACCAACTGCCACCAATGCATTGCTATATGCCTATAGTGGTCATCCCGATGCCATTTAGTGGAGTATTCCATATGGTCCATTACTAAGAGCCAAAAGAGTTTGTTCCACCAATGATGAGTATAACATGTAGTCATTAGATATAATGAACAGATTTGTGCAGCGAGGATATCCCATGAGTATGCTTAAGGATGGGAAGCAAAGGGTGAATATGAAATCTAGAGAACAATTGTTATATCCACAAGAGGGAGGTCCAAATGAGCATAGAGGCACTGTTAAAAGGTTGTGTCTCAAGTATGACTCAGCACAGTCCACAGTGAAAAAGATATTACCTAGGAATTGGCATGTATTAACTAGAGATGAACACCTGAGAACAATAGTGCAAGCAGGACCACAGATAACTTTTAAAAACTCCAGATCTCTAGGGGACATTTTAACATCTGCCTTCTTGGACACAAATACAAGGAATGAGAATTGGTTGGCAAAAAAGACCTTGGGTTTTCATGGATGCCGTTCTTGTAAGGCGTGCCAATATGGATTAGACAGCAAGAGTTATCAAACATGTGAGGGGCGGATTATATCCATCCAGGAGAGTATCACCTGTAGTACTGACCATGTGATCCATGCTTTAAAATGTGGATGCAACAAATTGTACATAGGCAGCACCACCAAGAAGTTAAAGATCAGGATCCTCCAACATATGAGAGCAATTGTGAATGGTGATAGAAGTTATCCTTTAGCAGTTCACTTTGAAAAGTATCATGCCCGATCCCTGAATACCTTTGGATATTTTGGTATAAAATATATTAAGTTACATCCAAGGGGAGGAGATAGGGAAAAAAACATTACGGAGCGAGGGATCCAGATCCATAATATTGTTGGGGACTGAAGGCCGATATGGACCCAATTTGGATGCTGAACTACATGTACATTTACGATGATACACACTGCTGCAGTTTATGGCTCTTATGCTGAATTTGGATCTCCCAAATTATTACTTTCATTTAAAGTGTATCTGACTGTTAACACCATGTTACCTACTGTGTACCATTTGAGCCGCTTTGATCACCACTTGAGCCTCAGCACTTTATTGCTTATGTGGTACCAATTGGGCCATCTTTGTATGGGTGTACCTGAGACTTGGCAATTTATTGCATGATTTGCACTATTAAGGACTCCAGTACGACACAGTTTGGATGCTGAACTATATGTACATTCACGATGATACACACTGCTGCACTTTAAGGTTCTCATGTTGAATTTGGATCGCCCGAATTATTAAGTTCATTTAAAGTGTATTTGACTGTTAACACAATGTTACTAAGGCCCTCATTACAACCCTGGCAGTTGGTGTTAAAGCGGTGGTAATTCTGCCAACAGGCCGGCGGCAAAAACAATGGAATCACGACCACGGAGGAAACAGCCACTTTAACACTCCGACCGCCACGGCGCTAGCAACAACCATTGTGGCGGTAACTGCCAACAGCCATGCGGAAGACAATGTACTGCCCACCCCATTACAACATGCCCATCCGCCAGATTTTCCGGGGCGCTAACAACACCATCAAAAGCACGGGGGAAACAGTACTTGGAAGGGGAACCACTCACCTCTCGACACTCAAGGAAGAACCAGGACGCCATGGAGCCTGAGCTGCACGTCCTGCCCATGCTGGTGTATCTTCTCATATATCAGGAGTACCAACGGCGGAGATGACCACGGTGAGTTCAGCAGCTAGTAGATAGGGGACGGGGGGAGGAAAAAGAGTGACACACACACACAACATGCAAAATCCCCACCCGAACACCATGCACACAAACACATGCAACAACATTACATATACACTCTGTAACCCTCAGGAATAACGCAAGGACAAAAGTAATTGAGTCAAATTTGTGTGATATTAGAAATTTAGAGAAATACATTCATAAATAAATAAACATTATGTACAATATATACAATATATACAAAATCAGGGACAATGTCCACACAAAAATAGTCCATGGCCCCCTGGCCCAAAACACATAGGCCAAGCCCACACTTGACGACTGCCTCAAAATGGAGAGAACACTGCAAGGGCATGAGGTTGAAAACACACAGGCACCTCAGGGGGACGGGGAAGGGGGGGCACCTCAGCCGGAAGATGGTACAACGCCACTGCTCCTGGAGGAGGCTCCATGCCCACAGTGATGTCCTGGGGAGTGCAAGACCACAGTCTCTCAAGTGGGTGGTTTGCCCACTGCTTGGTCCTGGGGAGTGCAAAGCCACAGTCTCTCAAGTGGGTGGTTTGCCCACTGGTTGGTCCTGGGGAGTGCAATGCCACAGTCTCTCAAGTGGGTGGTTTGCCCACTGCTTGGTCTTGGGGAGTGCAAGGCCACAGTCTCTCGAGTGGATGGCTTCTTCCACTGGTTCTGGAGGGGGCTTTGTGCCCAGTGTGCTTCATCCTGCCAAGGATAGGGTGAGTGGATGCCTTTCTCCACTGGTTCTGGAGGGGCCTTTGTGCCCAGTGAACTTCATCCTGCCAAGGATAGGGTGAGTGGATGCCTTTCGCCACTGGTTCTGGAGGGGGCTTTGTGCCCAGTGTGCTTCATCCTGTCAAGGATAGGGTGAGTGGATGCCATTCTCCACTGGTTCTGGAGGGCCTTTGTGCCCAGTGATGCAGCACTTGGGGGGTGCCAGGTTACATCACTCACCTGGGTGTCAGAGCCACAAGATTTGCAGTGTTAGGATGCATGATAGTCCATGGAGGCAGGGCTACAGTCCATCCGCTGACGCCTATGGCTGCACAGTAGTGGTAGTGCTGGTGGTGGTAGGGGTGCTGCCAGTGGTGGGGGGAGGCTCCAGCCCTTCCCCTGCTGCCTAGAACGGCTGCCCACTGGGGCTGCTGCTGCTGACAGTAGTGGTGCTTGCGGCGGTGAAGGTGGTGGTCCAGGTAGCAGTGCTTGCGGCGGTGCAGGCGGCGGTGCTGGCTGCGGTGCAGGTGGCGGTGCTGGTGGTTGTTCTGGTAGCCACCAGGCCTTCACCTGCAGGCTCGGATGGCTGAAGTGCCTTGCCTGGTGTTTTGTGCCCCTTCCTGTCCTTGACAGATGGTGGTGTCACCTTGGGTCTGGTAGCTGGAGTCTTTGAAGTGGCCTTGCTGGGTGGTTGTGGCTCCTTCCCCTTACTGGATGCTGTCCCCTTCTTCACCTTGCCAGGTGGCGGAATGTTCTTTGCCTTGGCAGGGGTTGGTGGCACACGGGCTGGCCTGACGGGGCCCCCTTTGAGCCTCTGACAGCTGCAGGAACCACAGCGGACGTGGACTGTGTGGCTGAGGTGCTGGGCTGGGTTTTGGCCACCCTGGCCCGAGGGGAAAGACAGGGGGAGGGGTAGGGAAGAGGTCAATGTTGGCTAGGAAACGCTTCTTAGGGACATTGGGGCGGGAAGAGGGTGAAGGTTTGGGAGTGAAGGAAGAGGGAGTGGTTGTAGGAGGTGCCAGTCTGCTGTGTTTGGATGCAGATGCATGAGCTGGATGCTGTTGTGAGGCGGATGGCTGTTGGGTGGGTGTGTGCTTGCGTTTGTGTACTTTGGGAGGAGGGGTCACAGACACAGTGGGAGAGGACACAGGGGACGTGTGCATGGATGTGGGGGTGGTGACTGCAGTGAGGGGTGTGTAGTGATGGGCGTGCTGGTGATGGAGGTAGTGGATGAGAATATAGTGCATGCAGGTGTGAGTGGAGACGCTACTGTGAGGGAGGTGGACGAGGAGGAGGAGGAGGAGGAGGGGGACACAGTGGAGGCAGTGGATGTTGGTGTGTCTGCATGGGGATGGTGCTAGTGTGAGTGCCTGTGAGATAAAGTGTGGTGTTTGTGTTTGCCTGAGACTCTTTTGTGTGTTGATATGGGTGAATGCTGGTCTGAAGGTGTGCTTGGGAGAGGCTGGGGTTGAGGGGATTGGGACTGGGTAGAGGAAGTTGGAGGGGGGAGGCTGGAGACAGGGACAATGGCCGCCACCAGTGAGGAGGCCAGAGCCTGAAATGCTCTCTGTTGGGCCACCACGCCAGAGTGAATGCCTTCCAGGTATGCATTTATTTGTTAAAAATGCCTCTTGACACACTGGATGGCATTCAGAATGGTTGACTGCCCAACAGTGAGGGATCTCAGGAGATCAATAGCCTCCTCATTGAGGGCAGCAGGGCTGACTGGGGCAGGGCCTGAGGTGCCTGGGGCGAAGGGGATGCCCACGGTCCTGGGGGAGCGGGCACGGGAAACACGCTGAGGGGCTGCTGGGAGGTCAGTGCTGGTAGGGGGTGTCGCGGCTGTACCTGTTGTTGGTGTTGGCACAGCCGTGTCAACCACCACGAGGGAGCTTCCATCAGAGGAGGAGTCGATGTCTGTAGTGTCTCCTCCTGTCTCCGTCGTGGTGCTCCCCTTGCCCTCCATCCCACTGGTGCCCTCACCCTCAGTGGATTTGGCCTCCAGGCCCATGAGGGATGCAGCTCCTTCCATCGCTGATGCCTCTGCCCCTCCGCCAGATGATGCTAATGCACACAAGGACAGGGTGACAAAACAAAAAGGGGGGGAGAGATAGAGGATACACTTGGTCAATGCCAGCAACAACACTACCGTTGGCATACACAACACACAGGGAGCTGCCATATGCACTAGGCCATGCACTACCAGTTACAATGCTAGTCACCAGCCCATGGGGGACATGGCATAACACCATCAGCTGCACACCTGAAACCCACAGGACCCTGCCCAGTAGTAGATGCCCACTACCACCATTGGGTTTGGAGTGCTTCAGAGCCTGCCCAACAGGGGACCTACCCTGCCATGTTCACCCTGGCCTAGGGGCACCCACAGTCCACATCCCCCACCCAGGTAAAACCTTAACGCACGCCAACTCGTGAATCTGAATTTGTACTCACCCCCTTGTGGCTGCTGTGATGCCCTCAGGCGCCCATCCATCTCCGGATAGGCCCCTGCCAAGATGAGGAACATCAGGGGGGTCAGGGTACGACAGGCACCCCTTCCTCGCTGGGAGGCCAGCCCCAGCTGGGCCTCCGCCGTCTTCCTTGCCCAGCGGCTCAGGTCCTCCCACCGTTTGTGGCAGTGGGAGTTCCGCCTGTCAAAGACCCCCAGTGTCCACACCTCCTTGGCAATGGCACGATAAATGCCCTTTTTCTGATGGGCGCTGACCTGCAGGAAATATACAGCAGGAAAGGGATTAGTAATACCATCTGGACCGACACACTCATGGCCCACCATATCCCTCCCATCCACTAACACACATACATTGACCACCATACATGCAGCACTCTGCCCAGGACACCTCAGCCCCCCCCCTCTACAAGTGGCTTACACACACAGCACTCCATACATTCATGGCCCACGCATCATGCTCACAGTGTACTCACCTGTTTGTCTGGAGGACCATAGAGTAAAGTGTACTGAGGTAGGACCCCATCCATAAGTCTCTCCAACTCCTCCGCAGTGAAGGCAGGGGCCCTTTCCCAGACACTTGAGCCATTGTCGCTTCCAGACACAGGTCACAGCAGCACTTGCAGTGTAGGTCCTCTCCTGTTGAAGGTCAGGTAGCAAGTGAGTGAACAGATAGAAAATGGAGGTCACGTCCGCGGCAGTGCGTACCGTCACCGCCGGCGTACATCGCCATTGGCTCCTGGAACCCATAGGGCCCAATGATAACCAATGCAAAGTTGCGTGGCGGTCGTCGACCACTTACCGTAACGGCGCACAACGCCAGGGGAATTACCTCATTTCCACTTGTCCCTCCTCACAGGTCAGGCAGACACCATTTCAGGGGGGCACAGGCGATGGCACCTAACTGCGTCACAGCAGACATTGGCACATCAACTGACTTTCGGATTCACATACTGGTTCTGTAAATGAAGAGATGCATTATTATTGCAACAGATGTGTGAATATGACCCTCTGCTCACCGTTCTCCTCCCTTGGCCTCAACCGCTGAGGATGAATCTGAGATGGAGACATCCTCCAGTGTACAGACCCCTGGTGGACCTTGCGACAATGGAGGACAGAAACATTATCCTAACATACAGACTTGATTGGGCCTCAATCCAGGAACTGTGTGCCCAATTGGAGCCAGACCTGATGTCAGCTATCCGCCAGCCCACAGGTACCCCCCCTCTAGTGCAGGTCCTGTCAGTGCTCCAATTCCTGGCAAGTGGTTCCTTCCAAACAACAGTGGCCATGGCATCAGGGATGTCTCAGCCAATATTCTCAAACGTGTTGACCAGAGTGTTGTCTGCCCTGCTCAAACACATGCGCAGATACATCATATTCCCACAGGTGGAGGATTTGGTCACACTGAAAGCTGACTTTTATGCCCTGGGACATATCCCCAACATCATTGGTGCCATGGATGGTATACATGAAGCATTTGTCTCCCCCCCCCGGAGAAATGAACAGGTGTTCAGGAATAGAAAAAGCTATCACTCGATGAATGTGCAAATGGTGTGTTTGGCTGACCAGTACATCTTCCATGTGAAAGCCAAGTATCCTGGCTCTGTGCATGACGCCTTTCTTTTGAGAAATAGCAGCATCCCATATGTTATGGCTCAACTCCAGAGACACCGGGTGTGGCTAATAGGTGAGCCCAAGGTCCCCACCCAGTATATGTTGGTGTCTATGTACGATGTCGTCCTTAAGGGTTAGTGTGTGTCTAACAGTTGTCCGTCAATATTTGCAGGTGACTCTGGTTGCCCCAACCTCTCATGGCTACTGACCCCAGTGAGGAATGACAGGAAAAGGGCAGAGGAACATTACAATGAGGCACATGGGCAAACAAGGAGGATTATTGAGAGAACCATCAGCCTCCTGAAGGCGAGGTTCTGGTGCCTCTATCTGACTGGTGGATCCCTGAACTACTCACCAAAGAAGGTGTGCCAGATCATTATTTCATGTTGCACAACCTGGCCTTGAGACGCCAGGTGCCTTTTCTGCAGGAGGATGAGCATGGAGATGGTCTTGTTGCAGCGGTGGAGCCTGTGGACAGTAAGGAAGAGGAGGCAGAGGATGAAGATGTGGACAACAGAAGTAATATCATACAGCAGTACTTCCAGTGACACACAGGTAAGACACTGTAACTTCTCTTTACTTTTCAGTTTTCTGTTGGACGTTGTACATGGCAGCATGATTTCCCTATGTCTATGGCCACTTACTGTACGCCTTGGCATCTCTATTTTCAAATCTCTGTGCCCCACTCTGGCTCCTGGTGTGTTTACTGCTGCCCACTACAGGTTATACCAATGTATAAACTACTGTACATATGAATTGCAATGTTTTCAGAATGTTGTACTAATACATATTTCAATCAATTGACAGACTTCAGAATTGTATTTGTTCCAAGGGTGTTTATTTAAGTGATAATAAGTAGAGGGGGATGTGCAATGGGCTGGGATGATGGTGGAGGAATGTCCAGTTAGAGTCCAGTCTCTTGGTATCACAGGTGCATTGTCCAATGGGGCATAGGAAGGGGAGCAATGGCAGTTCAAGGTGGACAGGGTGACAGAGTGGGACAGAAGGGTGACAATCAGGAGAGTCTTATTTCCTGGCGGGGGTCTTGGCAATGTTCTCTGGCGTCTGCCTGGATCGCAGGGACCATTTGCAGGGTGGTTCTCCTTCTGCAGGGGGTGCGGTGCTGGTGGCCTGTTGTTCCAGTGGCGGGGCCTCCTGTCCACTAGCGCCGGCAGAGGTGGAGGGGTGTTCATCGGTGTGGCTAGTGTCAGGGGCCAGTTGTTGTGCCAATGCCTCCCTCATGGTGTTGGCTATGTCAGCCAGCACCCCTGCTATGGTGACCAGGATGGTGTGGATGTGTTTGAGGTCCTCCCTGATCCCCAGGTAGGGTCCCTCCTGCAGCCACTGGGTCTCCTGCAACTTGGCCAGTATCTGGCCCAAGGTCTCCTGGGAATGTTGGTATGCTGCCAGGATCCCTGCAAGTGCCTCATGGAGAGTTGGTTCCCTGGGCCTGTCCTCCCCCTGTCGCACAGCAGTCCTTCCAGCTTCCCTGTTGTCCTGTGCCTCTTTCCCCTGAACCGTGTGCCCACTGACCCCAGGACCCTGATTGTCTTGGGTTTGCGGGGTTGCATGGGGTCCCTGTAGTGGTGGACACACTGCTGATTGACGTGTCCTTGGGACAGTGGTATGGGCCCGGTGGGTGGGTGCTGTGCTGGTGTTGCCTGAGGGGGGAGGCTCTGTGGTGTGTTGGGACTGTGGTAAGGTAACCGACTGTCCACAGGTCTCTGATGGGCCAGGTTGGTCATCCATATCCAGGCGTGCAGAGCTGCTGTCATCACTGTGGGCCTCTTCTGTGGGGGGACTGGATTTTGGTGGCACCTCCTCTCCGGTGATGTTGAGTGGAGGTCCTGTGGGGATGAAAATGCAGTGTTATTGTATTTGTGTGTGCCATCTTGTGCACGGGTGTGTTTGCCTGTATGGTTGTGATTGCCCTGTCAGCTTTGCCTTGTGTGCGTGGTGATTTTGTGGGCTAGGTGATTCTCTCTAATGGGCATGCTGTGGTGATGGGTGTCCATGCAGGTCTGTGATGGGGGTCCATGCATTGGTGTGGCATGCAGGGCTTGGTATTGGGATGGGTGGGTTGTGATAGTGGGGTATATGTGAGGTGGTGGAGTGTTGGGGGTGAGGGTAGGAGTTTGTGATAGCATGCAGGTAGGGTGGGGGATATAGTAGTAAAGATTTGACTTACCAGAGTCCTGTCCTCCTGCTACTCCTGCGAGGCCCTCAGGATACATGATCGCCAAGACTTGCTCCTCCCATGTTGTTAGTTGAGTGGAAGGAGGTGGGAGTCCGCCGCCAGTCCTCTGTACAGCTCCTGGTGGCTTGCAACCACGGAACGCACCTTCCCCCGTAGGTTGTTCCACCTCTTTCTGATGTCATCCCTTGTTCTGGGGTGCTGTCCCACGGAGTTGACCCTGTCCACTATTGTCCGCCATAGCTCCATCTTCCTTGCAATGGACGTCTGCTGCACCTGTGATCCGAATAGCTGTGGCTCTACCCGGATGATTTCCTCCACCATGACCCTTAACTCCTCCTCTGAAAACCTGGGGTGTCTTTGGGGGTGCCATGGATGTGGTGTGAGTGTTATGTGTCAGGATGTGTGGGGTGATGTGTGGGGTGATGTGTTGTGGTGTGTGCTGTGAGGTGCGTGGATGGTGTGTGGGTGATGGTGTTCTGTGGCTCAGATTGAGTGGGTGCTCCTTGCTTTTCTCTCTGTTAGCAATCTTTTTTTTTCATTGAAAGGGTTCTGGGTAATGTGGCTGTGTGTTTTAAAGTGTACTGAGTGTGTGGGTGTGGTGTGTGTATGTGTGTCAGGTGTGTGTATTTTGAACTGTCTAATGTAGCGTGGTTTTGTTAGTATGTGTGTATTTTGAGCGCAGCGGTGTGTACCGCCAATGGTTTACTGCGGTTGAAAGACCGCCGCAGTGATTCGTGGGTCCTGATACTATGGGCGTAGTTCTGTTGGCGTAACAGTGTGGGTTTTGGTACTGCCAGTTTATCACTGACCTTTGGTCTGGCGGACTTGTGTGGTTGTCTGTATAGTGGCGGATTTCTCTGTATGGATCATAATACCCGTAGCGGTATACCGCTGCAGTCACAGTATCTTGGCGGCCGTCGGCACGACGGTAGGTGGCATTTACTGCCAATGTTGTAATGAGGGCCTAACTGTGTACCATTTGAGCCGCTTCAACAACCACTGGATCCTCTGCACCTTATTGCTTATGTGGTACCAATTGGGCCATTTTGGTATGGATGTACCTGAGACTTAGTACTTTATTGCATGATTTGCACTATTATGAACCCCCATACGTTTATGCACTTGGCCTTATGCTCTTTATTACGGGATTTGCACTATCTCAATTATTATTATTTTTATCTTTATATTGATACACCTAACTTTGGGCAATTTATTGCGTGATCTGCACTAATGTGGTCATCACAACATTGAGATATCCATTTCTACTGCACTTTACTGCCCTTTACTGCCTGACTGAACTAATTGTGTAACTAGTTATTTGTGGATACTAATATATTTATTCCACTGGCACTAGCAATTTCATCTTGTTATATTTTGAAATTGTGATTAGTGCTCGTGATTTGGGAAATGATTGTCTTCACAAGGTGGATTTTGTGACCATTAATGAAAGTTGCTAATTTTATCCATACAATGAATATAAAAAAATATAATGAATTTTAAAATATGAAAATATTAACGTTATGAACAGAAATGAAAATGTTTTCATGTCATGTGATATCATTAGGAGTAAAAATGACAATCCCAATTGAAATTGCAACTAGCGTTGTGTGATATTAGACACTATGAACAATAAATAAGAATAGTACATTTATCCATAATGAATAGAACAAACGAATAACAAAAAAATATAATGAAGGCTAAAATAAGGAAATAACAATGATATGAATGAAAATTAAATGCTAGATATTTTCTATGCTGCATGTTGTAAACTGGAGTAAAAATGGCCGATGCACGAGTATGTGATTTCAATGGATGGTTACAGCTCTAGTGTTTGGGCCTAGGGAAATGGAAATAGGACGGTGTAAATGAAGCCTATTGTGAGTTTCTATGAGGCCTAGTTGGAGGCGTGCGGAAATGCGTAGGCCATTTAACTTTGTTTAATGCATTTCGCACTTTATTTAATTTAACATTGTGATGCCTAAGGAGAAAATAACAGCAAAAATCTAATAAATATCTGGAATTAGACCATGAATCGTCTGCCCTTGTGCCGCCGTGGAGCTGGTCTGGGGGAGTGGCTGAAAAAGAGAGCTGTTTTTCTTGAATATATATAGATATTTGTCCAGTTGAAGGCCTACAGCCGAAATGTGCCGTCCCGATTTTTTAATTGTTCTGCATCCTTTAGATTCTCTGGTGATACCATATATCACACATATATATATATATATATATATATATATATATGATTTATTATTTTATGATTGGGAAAATTTAATCTTTCCAAAGTTCAACATTTTCCCTACTGTTGCTTACGCTGGAATAGGAGTAGTAGTTTTGACCCTTCCAAAATCGAACACTTTCCCTACTGTTGATGATGTCAGAGTGGGAATTGTAAATCTAACCTAAAGTCCAGCATTTTCCCTGTGGTTGCTCATGATGGAGTGGGGATAGTAAATCTGGCCACTCCAAAGTACAACACTTTCCCTTACTGTTGTTCATGTTGGAGCTGGAATACCAAATCTAACCATTTCAAAGTTCATCTCTTTCCCAACTGTTGGTCAGGTTGGAGTGGGATTAGGGAATCAAGTCAAATTTTTAATTGATTTTTTTTTTAATTGCTTTACTGTATAAGTATTGATTTAACTAGAAAAGTTAGTTGTTTCAATTGGCAGCTCAGCTTTTCAATAGTCTGGACAGTTTATTGATTTCATTGGTCTGGTCTGGGCTGGCCGTCTTAGCAGGGTAGCGTTATCCACGTTACAAAGGGACATGGATGATGGAGGCTTGGAACTCCCTAATATTAAACTCTATTATTATGCAGCACATTTACAACATGCTGCAAAGTGGATGACTCAGTCGGATAATTGGGAGAAGTCTTCTGTTCGCGGGCATGTTGGGTGGAGAGGCGTTGGTGCATGTGTTGATGATGGGCGGTCGGTCAGAGACTGCTATCCCCTATCTGGCCGAAACTACTGCAGGGATCTGGGAGCAGGCTGTCAAGAAAGTACTTTGACGCACCTGATAGGGAACTAAAGATTTGGAATCTAGCTCCGTTTAGGAATATGAACACTCTAATGTCAATGGATGCTTGGAGAGTAGGAGGCTGCCTAGTGGCGGTGATTTATATCCCAATGGGGATTTATCTCCTTTCAGGAGGTGTAAAATATGTTCGGATTGAGTTCTGGTCAGTTCTTACAGCATGCCAAGATGAGAGTGTGGCTCGAGAAGTCTGGTCTGGATTCCCGGTGGCCCCCCCAACATCAAAGTTGTTGAATGGGTTGATAAATTGGGGAGAGGATTCCCACTTGGTTACCCTGCTCTATAGAGCGCTGCGTGGGGAACGTGTGGGGGTGGAGTGTGCAGTGCGCAGGGCCTGGGATCGAGATCTGGAGGATCCCCTAGAAGATGTGGACTGGGATAGCGTGCTGTCTCTGGTGCGCACAGTTTGTTGTAACAACAGATTTAGGCTGTTACATTTTAATTTTGTTCATCGTGTATATCTTACGCGTGCTCGCCTTAGCAAAATGGACCTACAAGAGAGACCGGGTGTCCTAGATTGTGGGAGATAGGTGCCTCCTTTCTCCACTTAGCCTGGTCCTGTAGGGTGGTGCAGCAATTTTGGTGGGTGGTGGTTTGTACCAAATATTATTGTTCACACATAGGGAGGTGTAGTGGTAACAAACTCCAAGAACGTTTGACTCATTTTTGATGATCAATCCACTACTACCACATCACCCTTAGTGAGAAGATGGCCTTCCTCTTTCTGCAGGTGAATGTCTGCAATATTTATGTTTATAAAAATATCAACCTACTTCCAATGATGAAAACAGAAGAAATTAACTATATGGGTGCAAGAATGCAGATACCATTTTTGAGGAAAGGCTGTCCCCATGAGGGACTTGCACTATGTGGATACGCCCATTTGAGAGGCATTGGCATGACAAACATACAAGTGAAATGGTGGGCTAGAGACTAAACATCTTTGCCCAGTAAATGTCAGTGATCTCACTGCTCTTAATGTTGCACCAAATGTTCCTTAAAATCCATAGCCAAATAGAATATGAAAAACATATTTGTTTAAATATACTTCTTACGCAACTCCAGGCTTCCAATGTTTCAAAATAGAGGAATCAGCACAAGCTGTCACATTCAAGATTTTTGAATTCCTATATGGAGTGAGTAATGAATACCTATGATACTATGAAACCTGCTTTTGCATAAGAAACATATCATCCGGTGTAGACTTTGAAAATCATATCCTTATTTTCTGAAGCAGATCTTCTGGCAGCTTCTAACTTCAATGAACACTCACTCTCTCAAGTGATTAGAAAGTCTGTATTTGTTCAAGTCATTACATTGAACCATGTTATAGTGTTGCACGTTGCACCGATTGTTAAATTAAGGAGCCTCTTAGCAATGTTGAATTATTTGTTCTCATTATCTTCCTGTGCTGGTACAACAATGATCAAATGTAACAGTTTCCAAAACAAGTCATTAGTTATAATGAATCAAATGCATTGACCTATGCAAAAAATAGTAGACAAATAGTGCTCCCTCTGTTTATAGTAGCTAGGCCTACTTTGTATAATTAAACATATTGATTTTTAAATTGAGGGGCAAATTACTGGGATATGTTTCCCAAAATTATATTATTCATTTCATCCTTCCTTAAAAACACTTAGCTAACACGAGTTTTATGATTTAAAATGTGCTTTTACCGACCTCATATTCAAGTACAATATCAATATTATCATAAATGTCTAAGCAATATGTTTAGTTAATTCTCTTTCGTTCCCTGTATTTAGAACTTCAGCATGACTGTGTTACTGTAATCCGGCAGTGCTGCATACTCGACTGAGCCTCCTTATACATGGAAATATATGAACGTGGAATGGAACTCTATTATTGTAATCTGGCATAGTGCCGCTCTCTCTTCATATATATTCATATATGAAGAGGCTGAACCTGGGGAGCAGCACCATGCTGGGATACAGTAGCAGAGTGCTGCTCCTTCTTCATATATGTTCATATGAAAAGAGGTTGGCCGAGGGAGCAGCACCATGCTGGGATACAATACTGAAGTGCTCCCTCTTCATATATGTTCATATGCAAAGAGGCTGGGCCGAGAGAGCAGCACCATGCGGGATACAGTAACAAAGTGATGCTCCCTCTTCATATATGTTCATATGAAAAGAGACTGGGCCGAGGGAGCAGCACCACGCGGTATACAGTAACAAAGTGCTGCTCCCTCTTCATATATGTTCATATGCAAAGAGGCTGGGCCGAGGGAGCAGCACCACGCGGTATACAGTAACAAAGTGCTGCTCCCTCTTCATATATGTTCATATGCAAAGAGGCTGGGCCGAGGGAGCAGCACCATGCGGGATACAGTAACAAAGTGCTGCTCCCTCTTCATATATGTTCATATGCAAAGAGGCTGGGCCGAGGGAGCAGCACCATGCGGGATACAGTAACAAAGTGCTGCTCCCTCTTCATATATGTTCATATAAAAAGAGGCTGGGCCGAGGAAGCAGCACCATGCGGGATACAGTAACAAGGTGCTGCTCCCTCTTCATATATGTCCATATGTAAAGAGGTTGGCCGAGGGAGCAGCACCATGCGGTATACAGTAACAAAGTGCTGCTCCCTCTTCATATATGTTCATATGAAAAGAGGTTGGCCGAGGGAGCAGCACCATGCGGCATACAGTAACAAAGTGCTGCTCCCTCTTCATATATGTTCATATGCAAAGAGGCTGGGCCGAGGGAGCAGCACCATGCAGGATACAGTAACAAAGTGCTGCTCACTCTTCATATATGTTCATATGAAAAGAGCCTTGGCCGAGGGAGCAGCACTATGCTAAATTACAATAATAGCATGCCACCGCCTCGGTCCAGCCTTTTCACACATGTTTATGCACAAAGAGTCTGAACCTGGGGAGCAGCACTATGCCATTGTCACTCTCTTCTAAACTAATACAGTACAGAGTTTTCCCTGTCCAAAAGTCACAAATTCCGTATACGTGTCTTGGCCCCAGATACATAAGCTTATGGTAAATTCGGAACTGTTGTTTAAATGTGTCTATTTTATTGCCTCATGTGATACAGTACAATCTAATTAGGCCCTCATTAAGAGTTTGTTATTCTTTGGTGCCGGTATACCATAAGGGAGGGATTATCCAGCTGTTATCCCTTCACAAAATTCTGGGCAGTGTGGTTTTGTGCAGTGTGCTGGGGGAAGGAAATGCTTCATCCTGTCTGATGAAAAGGTTGTCTGCTCTCCCTGTACTGCTAAAGGGGTCAGGACCGGGCTAAACTATATGGTTAACCAATTCTTCTGTAGCACGGAAAAATTATCAGGGTCTCTGGGCATGATAGAGCGGTCCGTAGTAATAATTTACCTGTGTTCGGACGCTCTTTAGGCCGATGAATCTTTTGACTAAGTGGGAACTCTCTGTACTCTTAATCGATCAATTTCCTGAAATCAATAATCAATAACGAACATAAGCAATACCTTGATCAACATAACACTTAACAATTAATCCAGAATACATTTCGGCGAACCCTAACCTTTCAGTCAGGAATAACCACACCAGTTTATTGCAAAGTTAGTGAATTTATTTCCCTATATTAACAAAGCTAGCACAATATATATGTGTCTCAACACCAAATGATAAACATAACTGAACATTAATAGCTGTCCATAACGGCGAAACAAGTGTAATCTATGTAGCATTTGAATCACAAGGCATTCGATAATGGCAATGCAAAGCACTAATACGATAATCTGTAATGAACTAATTGCATACATTTAGTCAGCATAACAAGATCTCAAATTGCATCGTGCAACATATGGAATCCTCATCTAACCTCAAATTAGCATCGGCATGTGGGACTTCATGCAAAAACAATTTAGCAACATAAATTTAGAAAACTCCTAGCTAGGGCTCTTATCAAAATCAGCAGTTGGGTACCTAAAAGAAACACAATGCAATTTTACAATTTCCTCTCATATTTACCAATTACGATCAGCGTACAAGGAAGTCTTCGTCTCACAGGTACCGTTTCTCGATCAGCATGGGACGGGGCAAAGGGGCAGGGGTGGACGGGCAATTGCCTCACGGCGGCAAGGTAAAACTACTACTTCATGCAAAGGGCATTTCAAAGTTAAAGTCTCTAGGGCAAGAATCATTTAAAGTCTCTTTCTCTCGATTAGAGAAAGCATCAAAGTCTCCCAAAATGGCGTCGCAGCAAAGTGGGCCATAATAGCTACGAAGTCTGAAAAATGGCGGGTATCGAGCTGGTAATGGCCGCCAATAGCTCAATGGCTACCTTCTTCTCGTGCACCTGGTTTTTATAGACAACATTTCAAATCCAGTAGGGTCTCCATTGGAGGGTTCATAGGTTAGCTTCAAATTGTCCAATCAAAAACGACAGTTCTCAAGCTTTCACTTAAGCATACATTATCCTTGGAGATGGGTACGCAAGTTGCAACATTGTCTACCAATTAGCTCACTTTCAGAGCCTCCATTGTCCGCACCTGCAAGTCGACCTTGAAGTAAAGAGAAAATATGCCAGGCTGGCACGAAACTTTAAGATAAGCATGTGAACAGTTTCTGTGGAAAAGTACAGCTTCAAGCAGAAATACACGTTTAATAGCACATTGGAAAAATACGAGCATCTAAACCGTGAGACCAGGCCACTAGGCCAAAGCCTCCGCTAAAGTAATGCTAAGCTAAAGCATTTCAAACAAGCAAATCGTAGCACACGTTTATGATTATGTCGGATTAGTGCAATTCTAATACACCACGTTATATAAAGCGCGCTTATAAATGTTGGCAAACTACTCTAAGGGCACATTTTGTCCCCGTACAATCTTTATTAGTTCGGTTAATGTCACACATGATTATTTCACACTACGTTTATGCGTTAATAAATCAAAACCTTCATTTTCTGCGTCATCAATCCCTCCTCTGATGACTACTTGTCATCACACAAATTAAGCCCACAAATTTTATTCCATTAAAATTCTGTCAGTTCTCTTTTCCTTTTAGTTCCCCTAGTTTGCGCTTTGTATTCTTCTGCCATTCTTTTCATAATTTTTCCTCCTTTCTTCTTTTTATTCTTTCCATAATCATTATTATTCCCCTTTTTATTCCCCAAATTCCAAATACACAAATTATCACTATTAAAATTCCCTCTATTATTTTTAGCAATATTCCATTCCAAATTCCCCCAATCCAATGTCCCACTGAAGCAAGTCCTTTTCCAACCTTCTCCCACACTCCTGGTTCTTTCAGTTCCTTCAAATCTGCACTTTCTTTTGTTAGATTAGCAAGCATAGTTTTAATTTTCACACTATTGTCAGGTATATAGGTACAACAGTGTCGTGCACCAAGCATTTTGCAAACACCACCATCCTTTGTTAAAAGAATGTCTAAAGCAAGCCTATTTTGAAGAGTCATAGCTCTTTCCGCTGCAAGTTCAGCATCTATCAGGATTATAGCACCTGAAAACTTTGTCAACATGTTATCCACTATAGTAGACAACTTTCTTATTTTGATGGAATTCAGCACAACTCCAATGAAGGAATCATGGCTCCAAATATATCACCTACCACAGCAGCTGTGGTCTCTCTTTTCTGGATACGATGGGATCCAGATGTCTTTTGAATCATCGATAGGTCATCCAGTTGATAAACTTTTGGGAACACTATACCCAAATAACATCTTCCCCACCATCCCTTTGGAAGACGATAATAGGCATTATACCCACAAATGTAATATACACCTGGAATGACAGGGTCAAGTCCGTCCATCATGAATGTCCATTTGGCCTTAAAGATAAACGTGTGTTTACACTCACTCGCCCCTACAAAAATGTTGTCATAATAAGATTCACCTCGATATATACAAAACTTCCCTACATGCCAAGCATCTAAAGCAATTTTCCCTTGTGTCTTTATTGCAGCAAAATCATAATTATCTACTGAAGTCCTCTTATGTAACTCCTTTTCTAATTTCGCCTTCATTTGAGCCCTTCTATCATCTGTGCGATCTAAAAAGCTTATTTCTACTGCAGAGAGCGAGCAGGTAAGATTTTCCCTATGAGCGTGAGCCGTTTCAAAAGGTTGCATTGGCTCGAAAAATTCCCTCATAATTTTTGCATCCCAATCTTTTGCAGTCTGGCTTAGCTGCGCTATTATAGGAACATAAGCAAAGGTAACATCATAATTTGAGTAAAAATACTGTATGTTAGTTTGACCATAAAATCTAGACATTACTATACTACATGTAATCCCGTATGTAAGAGGCATGTGGTGATATGTCACCCCTTCCTTCACTGATGTCGGTATCTGGGTACACACATAACAATCTTTTGCATCCATTGTCATTGTCATTGCGATAGAAAACATTATACGAAAGCTCTTTCCTATCATGCAAGAGTCTCTCATCCAGTGCTAGCCTTTTCAATGCGGTTAGTTCAGTGACAGTAACAGGAGCAAAAGTAGAAGCCTCAATTCTCTCATTCTCAGTTTTACCACGTATCCCAAGCACAATTGCCATTACTATTAGTACACATGTAATTACCAAGCCTATACACACATATTTACAATATTTCTTTCTATTGTTTTGCGTCATGATCTGTATAGAATCAGAGAGCTAGAAGCACTTATAAATGAAACTTATTTAGCAATTCAGTTACAAAGCTGAGCGAGCGCAATGTTCACACCGTCTTCTTCAAGAGGCCAGTCACTTATCGGTTAGCAGCATTTGTCTCAATTCGGCAATAACTCAGTCTTTATCGGTTTAGCAAATGTCTCATCCGGTTTAGCAATGTCTCAGCTGGTTGTCTATTTCACGTTAGATTGTAGCAAGCAATATCATTTATCACCCTTTCAATCAACACTGTCCATAAAACTTTTCTTTTCTATTGGTATCTCTTCCTCTTCTTCGTTCTCGATGCTTAGAGATACAAACTCGTCAGTCCAATCGTCATTGACTGCATATGCCCATTCTGGACCGGAATACCTTCTGTTTGGTATCCTTTTCCTTTTCAATTTTGCTTCTCTTTTCGATTCTGCCTCGCTGGTACTTTCCTCTTTTGTCAAGTCTTTTTCTTCACTCGAGGTTGGTACCACGACAGACACTTCTTTTCTTTTCTCTTTTACTTTTGGCCTTTCTCCGTCGTTCAAACCTTCTCCGGACCTTTGTTTTACTGGTGATATACTTAGTCTCCTCTTTGCACCATGTCCATTTGATGGACCTGCGACCTTTTCTGTAGAGGTTTGAACTTTTTCGTTCTGCTCTGCCTTGTCCCCTCCTTCAGGGGAATCGATCACGTTCTCTTTTTCTTTTTCAGTATCGTCTGTTTCTGGGAAAGCCCTCTTCTGATCAGGCTCTCCTGCTTTTTCACCTTTTTCGAGCCCTTCGTCACCATTACTTTCGTCAGGCTCTGTATCACTTTCAGCTGCTTCAGGTTCTTTGTCACCTTCAGCCTCTTCAGGCTTTTTGCTACCCTCAGCTGCTTCAGGCTCTTTGTGACCTTCAGCTTCTTCGTCGCTGTCTGAACTTTCTCCTTGGTCTTCCCCAAGTGAGTCGGACTCTTTGTTCTCCAATAATATCTCTCTCTCTCCTGCTTCTGCCTGTCCGTTTTCAGTTCGGTTTTGTTCTGTCTCAGCACTCAGCACTGTTTTATCAGGCACTGGCAATTTCAGCGCTTCAACGTCCTCATCTGTGGGACACAACACCTTCTTTGTGTGACTGGCGTGAATCCAGTTGGGAACCCCCGCACACTTCACAGCGGTAGTTGTCGTCAGGATCACTTGGAAAGGGCCTTTCCAACGGGGTTCCAGACACGACTTTCTCACGTGCTTCTTTACCACGACCCAGTCACCTGCTTTCAGTGCGTGTCCTGGACCTTGGATCGGTGGCAAGGTGGTTGCTTCCACCTGGTGAGAGAAAGAGCGAACCACGTCAGCCAGACCTTTGCAGTAGTCTAACACCATATCATCTGTAATATTCAAAAGCGCGTTTGCGGGAACTGCAGGAAGTCTCATAGCCCTGCCCATGAGAATTTCGTGCGGAGACAATCCAGTTTTTCTATCAGGGGTGTTTCTCATTGACATTAGCACTAAGGGTAATGCGTCAGGCCATTTCAAATTTGTCGATGCACATATTTTCGCCATTCTTGATTTCAGTGTACCATTCATCTGCTCCACCAGTCCTGATGCTTCAGGGCGATAGCTACAGTGCAGCTTTTGCTCAATGTTCAGCGCTTCGCAGAGTAACTTTATCACCTCGTTATTGAAGTGACTTCCCCTATCTGATTCTAAAGAGATCGGGAATCCGAAACGTGGTATCAACTCCCTCAACAATAGCTTGGCAACTGTAAGGCTGTCATTTCTACGTGTGGGGTATGCCTCAATCCAGTGACTAAAAATGCACACAATCACCAACACATATTTCAGACCTCCATGCACAGGCATCTCAATGAAGTCCATCTGCATACGACTAAAAGGCCCGCTTGCCCTACCAATGTGACTCGCGTTCACAACTGTTCCCTTTCCTGGGTTCATCTGCTGGCAAGTGACACATCGATGGCAAACTGCTTCTGCAGCTTGACGAAATCTGGGGTTAAACCAATCAATTTTGAACAATCTTATCATGGCATCTCTCCCTAGGTGAGCTTGCCCATGATAGAACCGCGCAAGCTGTGATAAGAGACTGTTTGGCAAAACAAATTTTCCCTCATTTGAAACCCATAACTCGTCTGGTCTCTTTATACATTGTGATTTAATCCAGGAATCTCTTTCATCCTCCCTGACATTATTCTGTAGTGCTTTTAGTTCCTCTATTGTATCTACGACCTTCAAGGCAAATGCTTCAGCTGGTTCTAGTTCTGGCTCACTTATCGAATTCCATTCATCTCTGAGTAATATACAGTTCAGGGCACAAAATCTTGCGACCTGATCCACATATGCATTTCCCAGAGAAACATAGTCCTGTCCTTTCGTGTGAGCACTGCACTTTACCACTGCAACTTCAGCTGGCACTTGAATGGTATGTAACAATTCCCTTATTCTTTCCCCGTTTTTCACTGGTGATCCTGAAGAAGTCAGGAAACCTCTCTGTGACCATAGTTGTCCAAAGTCATGCACAATCCCAAACCCATATTGGCTATCAGTGTAAATGGTGACTTTCATCAATGCAGACAGTTGACATGCTCTGGTAAGGGCTACAAGTTCTGCTACTTGTGCAGAATAGACTCCGTGGAGCCATCCCGCTTCCAAGACCCCTGTTACAGTGCATACAGCGTATCCTGCTTTCAAAATCCCCATCCCGTCTCTTAGACATGAACCATCAACAAAAAGAATTTGGTCATTTTCATCAAGCTTAGTATCTTTAATGTCTGGTCGAGGTTTTGTGCAAAATTCAGTCACCTGAAGGCAGTCATGCTCGACGTCTTCAGCGTTCTCAATTTCAGCATTTTCTCCAGGAAGCAAGGTTGCTGGATTCAACGTAGTGCACCTTTTCAGCTGCACATTCGGTGAGCCCAGAATTATCGTTTCATACCTTGTGAGTCTTGCTCCGGTCATGTGTTGCGTTCGGGAGCGGGTCAAAAGTATCTCGACTGAGTGAGGGACCATGACTGTTACTGGGTGTCCCATCACTATTCCTTCACTCTGAGTGAGGCTGATACCAACTGCTGCTACGGCGCGCAAACACCCTGGGAGTGCTGCTGCGACCGGATCCAAAGTAGCTGAAAAATACGCTACTGGTCTGTTTACGCCACCATGGGCTTGAGTCAAGACAGACAAAGAACATGCATCACGTTCATGGCAAAACAATGTGAAAGGCTTTGTGTAGTCAGGCATACCTAAAGCTGGAGCCCTGCACATGCACTCTTTCAATTCGACAAAAGCATCCATCTCATCTCCTTTCAGCTCAATTTGATCCAAAGCATCCTTCTGGGTCAGTTTCAGTAAAGGCTTCGCTAGAGTCGAGAAGTTGGGAATCCACTGGCGACAGTAGCCCACCATTCCCAAAAACTTCCTCACCTCCCTCCTTGTCTTTGGTGGACTCATTTGAAGCACGCTTGTAATTCTTTCCTTCATTATTCTCCGTGACCCTTTCTCTATTTGGTGACCCAAGTATTTCACTTTCTTCTGACAAAACTGCAATTTGGAAGGAGACACCTTGTGTCCATTCCTTCCCAAATGGTTCAACAGAGCAATGGTATCGGCCGTGCAGTCGCTTTCTGTCTTTGATGCAACCAGTAGGTCGTCAATGTACTGTACTAGGGTTGACTCGAATGGCAACTCTAACTCTTCCAAGTCTTTCTTTAGAATCTGATTGAATATCGACGGTGACTCAGAAAACCCTTGAGGAATTCGACACCAACTGTACACTCTGTCTAGGAATTTGAAACAAAAGAGAAATTGGCTGTCCTCATGAAGAGGCACAGAAAAGAATGCTTGTGACAAATCGATGACCGAGAACCATTCGGCATCGCAAGGGATTTGAAACATTATCACAGCTGGATTCGGTACTACTGGGCAGCATTTGACTATGATGTCATTTATTTTCCTCAAGTCTTGCACAAGTCGGACCTTTCCACTCGGCTTTATTAGTCCCATTATTGGTGAATTACATAGACTACTTAACACTTCTTTCAGTACTCCTTGTTTTACAAATTCGTCAATAAGTTGAGCAACTTTCATGAGGGTGTCTTGTGCCATGTGGTATTGTGGGGTCTGGGGAAAGATTGCATTGGGCTTTACAGTCACTTTCACTGGTTCCACTCCTTTCATCAATCCCACCTCTTTCCCTGTCATGTCCCACACTTCCTTTCCGACTGTTTCTCGTAATTCGGCTGGAATATCTTCTTCAGTTATCATCGGGAAAAGACAAATCAGAGGATACTCTTCATCTACCGTTTCCATTTCATCCCCCTCTACACTGTCCTCTTCTTCCCCATCACTGCTCGTCTGTATCGTTATTCCTTCGTTCGAACACATGATCGAACAACCCAATTTGCACAATAGGTCTCTTCCTAACAGTGCTATCGGGCTTGAGTCACATATCACAAACTGATGCACCCCTTGATAGTTACCGATGCTGACTGGTACCGGATCTGTTATTGGGTTCGTCAGGTGCCTGTTTGCTACTCCCACCACTTGAACTGTCCTCCCTGAGAGTGGCAAATTTGGTACTTCACTGCTCTTAACAGTTGAACATGTGGCTCCCGTGTCCACCAAGAATGAAACACGATGACCCATTACTCTTCCCTCTACGTACGGACCCTTTTGATCAACTTCTAAGGATGCTGCAAGCACACAATCTCCTTCCTCTTCTGAGCTCTCACTCTCCCATACATTGTTTATTCCACTCTCACTGTGTAATGGGAACTGTTGTACGGTGCCATTTGTACTCATTACCTGACCCGAGACCTGTGGAGGAACCATCACTTGCTGCTGACTCATTGGTGCCAAAGGTATTTGCATTTGCTGATTAGGTACCATGGGTAACTGCTGTTGCATCGGCTGCATTTGCGTCATCTGCATACGAGGCATCTGCATCTGCTGCAGCTGCATAGGTTGTAATCCCTGCAATTGATTTATGGTCTGAAAATTTTGGTTTGGACCTCTCATTTTCGGTCCCCTCATTGTCTGAAAGGCATTGACATCATTGTTTTGCTGACCAACACCTACACCTGCACCTGCACCTTCCTGCACCACCATCGGGCACTCGCGTTTCCAATGACCGACAATTCCGCACACGTGACACGGCATCACCTTCTTCATTGCCTGCACACCCGTCACAACAGTGTTTAAATCCGGACCATTATTCACAAAACCTCCTCTGCCTCTGCCTCTCGCCTGTGGCTGAAACGCCATGTTTCCCTGCATCTGCGGCTGCGGTTGCGGTACCTGCTGTTGGAACCCTTGCATCCCTTGCAAACCTTGCAGACCTGTCTGAGCTGCTTTAAGTTGCATCATCATCACCTTCTCTTTCAGCTTTTTCTGTTTCACCTCAATCTCGTCGCTACAATATTTCGCATAATTCAAGACTTCATCAATCGGTTTCGACTGCCAGCAAATCAAATGCGACTTTATCATCTGACTTATCTATGGTCTCAACCCTTCCACAAATCTGAACACAAAATGAAGCATATCCTTCGCCTCGATTGTTTCCGTGCCACTGTAATTCTTGAACGCCTTCAACAACCTCTCATAGTAACTATGAATCGATTCTTTAGCCTCTTGGGCAGTTCGATCAATCTTCTGCCAATCCACATTCTTCGCGGCAACCTTCGTCTTCAAATGCTCAATCACCTTATAGTACAAGCTCATCACCATAGGTGATGGTGCACCCGTCTCCCTGTCTCTCTCTGGTTCACTTGTCGGCCAACCTACAGCTCTTTTGCAATCCTCCCACAAATCTGCCGGAACCACGATCTCAAAGAGAGTGTTCAGGTCTTCCCAGAGACATTTTGCAAGCTTCACAAACCTATCAGTCTGTTGATACCATTCAATCGGCTTCTCTCTCAGTTTGGGAAAATCATCCGTAAATGACTGAATGTCGCTTCTGTGCCATGGTACATGTATTAATTTTGCCCCTGCTGCCTCCCTCATTGGTAACATGGTTACTGTCTCGCTGCTTTGTGGTCTTTTCTCATTATGCTCTGTAGCACTGTCCCTCCTCTTTTCCTTCCTCTTTACCCATCTGCTTTCCCACTTGTCTAAGCACCTCCACACTTGTGCACTCTGTAGCAATTCTCTAAGGTGTATCTTCATGCCTGCTGACCTCATGTGTTCAAAATCTGTGGTCCCAAAATCCAACCTGTAGCTTCTGCTCAAGTGTTTCATCTTGTCTATGTCAACCCCGTTTCTGTCAGCTGCTTCTTGCAAGCTCTTATGTACCTTGTTCACTTCCTTCGTAATCCTGGGACATAGATACCTCAGCTCTTCTTCCGTGTAGGACTCTAACCTATTTACACCCATAGTCCCTTCCACCAATTCTTGTGCTTCCATGTTCAACCTGACCCTATTCATATAGTCTTCTCCTTTCCCACTGGCTGAACTTTGTGTGGAATTTAGACTGTTGAACCACTGTGTCAGCTGTTGCGCATTTACCCCCATCAGTGTAGCATTCACATCGACTGCCATTGATGGTTGCGGCAACTTTTCAGTATTCGATGTTAAAGGTATTATCAGTGGGGGACTCGACCTCACCAGTGTAGACTGAGCACATATGGGACTAAACTCCATCAAGGATCCAGATCCATTTGGCTGAGCCGCTATAGGAGTTATCCCTGGAGTGTTCTCTATGCACCTCCTTTCTGTCCCATTCTGCAGTATTGATCCCTGACCGCTCATACCTAAGTTAGGCTGACTGTACAGAGGTACCGGTGGACCTACAGTAATGGGTAGTGATATCGCATCTGGGTTCTGTCCATTTCCCATGTTCTGAGGCATGTTCATTCCCATACTATGGGTCATCATTGCCGGCATGCCCATCTGACTCGCCGTCATCTGAGCATGTGCGTTTCCTCCCTGCATCTGCTTTTGAGGCATCATAAACTGAGTTGATTCAGCCTGTATCATTGTTGGATTGTGACCATTCTGTACTCCCCTTACTGTTTGTTCTAGAACCATTCCTCCACTATTGTCACTGCTGTAGTGCCCTGGCATCTGCAGTTGATAATTTTCTGCTGGTTTCAACATGGGCACATCTGGATATATTCTCCTAACCTGCGGTATCTGCGGGGTAAACAGTAAACTCGGGTCCTGAGACCCCGATGACACTCCTGAACTCTGGGTTTCACTGTTCTGTACCGGTGCCGGAGGGGCAGAACTGGTACTTGGACCTTGTCCATTCTCCGCATAAGGTGGTGGACGGTCGTTCAGCAATTGCATTATTAACTCCTCATCCTCTAACTCCTCTTCTCTTCTCAACTTTTCCTCGTCCTCTCTATCCTTGGAACACTTCCTGTCTGTCTTACAGGTAGCTTTCTTACCTGTCTCCTCTTCTTCCTTAGTAATTGCGGGGAACAATTTTATCCCCTGCAATACATCTGACCTCCACACCTTCTGTGCATTATCCCACCTAGCGTCCGCTAGTGTCTTTTCTACCTTTCTCATTCTGGTCTCGAACTTCTTTTGCTGTTGCTGTCTGGCCATTAGTTCCCAAATCGCTAGAGCCTCAAACTGGGCTGGCCTTGGAGGCACCTTCATGTCGTACATCGTGAATCTCAAATTCTCTAGGATCCTTATATTGAATGTCCCATGTATCGGGAACGCTACGCTCCCATGTTTCTCTGTCAGTTTGTGCCATTGCTTTAGCCAAAGACACGGAGCTACCCCCTTCTCTTCCATTACAATGTAAGCTGGTGTACCTTCGGGCGGCGTCTCCTCTCCTACGCTCGCTTTAATGTAAGACTCCCCTTTCATCGCGCTCCTAAATGCTTTAAGGAATTTCATTTTCTCGTCTTTTATTTCACAAAGTTTATGATCAATAGGTCACTTTTATTCCACAAAATTTGTAATCAATAGGTGACTTTAATTCCCGGAATACTCTTCGCTTGCCTTTCCCCTTCCAAACGAGCCCCACGGACTGCGTCCAATCCGTGCGCGACCCGTCTCTGCAACCAACCTATCCCAGCGCGGCTCCTAGTGACGTCACACTCACACACACTGCGGCTGACAAAGCCTCGCGGCTAGTCTTCCTTCACTCACCTCTTTTCGTAACAACTTCTTGCATATATTGCGAGCTACCAAAAAACTAAAACAGATCTGTTGGTTTACTACAGGAAGGGTAACACAATCGCTTCAGGACCTTAGGGACCTTTCACTAGCCTCGGCCGCTATTCCGTCTTTCTCGGTCCCCACGTTCGCAAGCAAATCTGACCTGCAGACCTACTCTCAACTTGTCAATGATCTATTTTAGTGCACTTAGAATCTTGTCAAAGCCCGAAGTCGAAGTTTCTTTCACTCCCTAACACACGTACCGACTCGTTGACCACGCCCGATCAACCTACTAAACCGCCCAGACCACAACATGGATCAACATACTCCGGAGTCTCTTGACCTCGCAGGGCCCGTCTCAACAACAACAACCACGTGGACCTTTTTATGCACAAAGCGCCACACGCACATGAAGTTCGACGACTTCCCTACTCTCACACTCGGAGCCGCACCTCCGCTATCTCTATGAAGTTCGACGACTTCTCTACTTCTACACTTGGAGTCGCACCTCCGCTATCCTTTAAAAGAAAAAAAATCCTCTCAACCTTTTCACACACCCTGCGGCAATAAGCTGTGCAAGCGCAAGACCCTAACTTCACTCATACCATCACTAGTACCGCCAACGCTGTTTCCACACCTCCGTTCTCTCCATTCGCAAGCTCCGAGATCCCGGGAAAGTCGCGGTGGACCTAGCCCATCATCATTCTGTCAATCTATTTTTACCCAAAAAAAAAAAAATCTAATTCAACTTCTCGAGTGGGGTCTCAAAATGCGTAACCGTTAATTCAACACCATGTACTTTAAGAGTACAGGGTCCCAAAAGACGTAACCGTCCTCTGCTACCATCTACTGATAGAGCGGTCCGTAGTAATAATTGACCTGTGTTCGGACGCTCTTTAGGCCGATGAATCTTTTGACTAAGTGGGAACTCTCTGTACTCTTAATCGATCAATTTCCTGAAATCAATAATCAATAACGAACATAAGCAATACCTTGATCAACATAACACTTAACAATTAATCCAGAATACATTTCGGCGAACCCTGACCTTTCAGTCAGGAATAACCACACCAGTTTATTGCAAAGTTAGTGAATTTATTTCCCTATATTAACAAAGCTAGCACAATATATATGTGTCTCAACACCAAATGATAAACATAACTGAACATTAATAGCTGTCCATAACGGCGAAACAAGTGTAATCTATGTAGCATTTGAATCACAAGGCATTCGATAATGGCAATGCAAAGCACTAATACGATAATCTGTAATGAACTAATTGCATACATTTAGTCAGCATAACAAGATCTCAACTTGCATCGTGCAACATATGGAATCCTCATCTAACCTCAAATTAGCATCGGCATGTGGGACTTCATGCAAAAACAATTTAGCAACATAAATTTAGAAAACTCCTAGCTAGGGCTCTTATCAAAATCAGCAGTTGGGTACCTAAAAGAAACACAATGCAATTTTACAATTTCCTCTCATATTTACCAATTACGATCAGCGTACAAGGAAGTCTTCGTCTCACAGGTACCGTTTCTCGATCAGCATGGGACGGGGCAAAGGGGCAGGGGTGGACGGGCAATTGCCTCACGGCGGCAAGGTAAAACTACTACTTCATGCAAAGGGCATTTCAAAGTTAAAGTCTCTAGGGCAAGAATCATTTAAAGTCTCTTTCTCTCGATTAGAGAAAGCATCAAAGTCTCCCAAAATGGCGTCGCAGCAAAGTGGGCCATATAGCTACGAAGTCTGCAAAATGGCGGGTATCGAGCTGGTAATGGCCGCCAATAGCTCAATGGCTACCTTCTTCTCGTGCACCTGGTTTTTATAGACAACAGTTCAAATCCAGTAGGGTCTCCATTGGAGGGTTCATAGGTTAGCTTCAAATTGTCCAATCAAAAACGACAGTTCTCAAGCTTTCACTTAAGCATACATTATCCTTGGAGATGGGTACGCAAGTTGCAACATTGTCTACCAATTAGCTCACTTTCAGAGCCTCCATTGTCCGCACCTGCAAGTCGACCTTGAAGTAAAGAGAAAATATGCCAGGCTGGCACGAAACTTTAAGATAAGCATGTGAACAGTTTCTGTGGAAAAGTACAGCTTCAAGCAGAAATACACGTTTAATAGCACATTGGAAAAATACGAGCATCTAAACCGTGAGACCAGGCCACTAGGCCAAAGCCTCCGCTAAAGTAATGCTAAGCTAAAGCATTTCAAACAAGCAAATCGTAGCACACGTTTATGATTATGTCGGATTAGTGCAATTCTAATACACCACGTTATATAAAGCGCGCTTATAAATGTTGGCAAACTACTCTAAGGGCACATTTTGTCCCCGTACAATCTTTATTAGTTCGGTTAATGTCACACATGATTATTTCACACTACGTTTATGCGTTAATAAATCAAAACCTTCATTTTCTGCGTCATCAGGCATGAATTTTTATCAAGAGAATTTCAGGCCTGGAGGCACTTCCTGGAGATTTTGCTGGAGGTTTTGCTCGGAATGAAATTCCCCCGATTGTAAGGAGGGCATTAGTCTCCAGTTCTATCTTTGCATTGAGACCACTAAACACCCTTCAATCTGATCAAGACATCTTTATTTCTTTCACGAGTTTTAGTTCACATCATTCATGATGAAAGGCAGTAAAATGCATTTATATCCGTTTTTGAAAAGTATTTGCCTCGTGTTATTGTTATGCCACTCTCCCTCCTATGTTGACAATCCCAGTTTAGATAGAATATCCTAATTCTCTCTATCTGTTCATTAAAAGGCAGCATATATGCTTGCATGCCAGTGGTTCTTGCCACTTAGACCATGTAAAATACATTTTATTTTATAGGAGAGGCATGCGTACCTCTGGCAAACCTTCAAAAGGCATAACCCCCTCAAGTTATTTGAGGCAATTCATAAAATCATGACTGCCAATGGCCCTTGTTATTGCTCAAAATAGAAAATAAAGTAATTATGTAATTATATTAAGAGACATGAATAATTCTCAGGGACAAGCCACCCTCAATTTCCTTTTCAATATTTCAGTTAAAATGCCTGCTAATGCCTGTAACACGTAAATTGAAGTAAATGGCAGTTAAACATCAAAGCCTCTATTCAAACTATGAAAAGACACCCATAATACAACAATCTAAAAATGGCACCCCTATGCCATGGTGAGAAAAAAATATATTTTGGAGGAGGGAGGGGATTTTCAAAATTTTACATCTATGGGATGTATAGATTAAGTGGGATGGCCACCCTGATCTAATGCCCCCTTTGTTAGGCAGACACACCCACTATAACCTGACAGCTTGGATATACCCCTTCATGTTCAGGTTGTGAGCACACTATAAGCAGGACATAGTAGCTATATCAGTTCGAACATCACAGAGTGAACAATGGTGGGTAGGGAGAGGGTCAAAACATTGTTTATGTTGTGTTGTCAAGAATAAATGCCCAAATAGTATTTTTCAGCACTCCAGTAGAGCTATAAGACACCATGGTAAATGTCTACCTCAACATTCAATTGGGTAATTGCTTGAAAGAGGAGTGACCCCTGTTCAAGCAATGGCAACCATTCCTGTCTATGTGAACAACAAAAGTCACTAAATTAAGCTGCGCTTAACCCTTGGTAGCTTGGAACAAAAGGGGTCAGGCTTAAACTACATGCAATGTATAAAGTATTAATGCAGCACTTCAAACAGTAATAACATTTTCACTTCAAACATTTTACACACCTTGCTTGCATGATGTTATTCTGGGAATACATTGTATGAGTTGCTTGTTTTAGTTAGCCTTTTCTCGACATATAATCAGTACAATCTGTTTAAGGCTAGGAACAGTGTACACAATATCTTAGTGCTTGCATTGCCCGTTCCGGAGACAGCATCTAACATCTAGACAGCATTGCATCAGAGCTGTGCTTCTAACTCAGTGTCGTCTTCGTTATACAAATGGTGCACTGGCCCGGAAGGGGCAGATGAGCACTCCAGATGCAACCGTACTGGAAAGAATGCTGTGTTTCACATGCAGACTGCTGGTGCTAATCTTCCAGCCTGTAGAAGGGTTTGCCATCCACACTACAGACTGACCCCTGATGCAGTTTCCAAGTATGAGGTGAAGGCTAATCTTTCAGATCGGGCAAAGGCAGAGGGTACACAGACTATGCACTCAGTATAGGCTTTGGGTTATGTAGGAATATCTAGAAATCACTCACCATGGTTGGATTGTTCATTATCTTTACCATATTCATAATGATGGAACTTTGTTTTGTTTTATCTGCCTAATTATCGTAATTCATTCTCTCTATGCAAGACTACAATTGTTTCAATAAATGTATAGAAAACATATTTTCTATCTCTCTTCTGTTTTGCCGAGGCATGCAAGAGTGATACAATAAAAGTGTGAGATCTGTTTCCATGTCATGTTCAGGTTGTCATAATCACCTTCCACCCCAGCAAGTTTAGGTGAGGCATTGTGACCTACCCAGGATTCGGGCCAACAGATCCTGATGGTGTGGATGGACTTAGGGCCAGATGTAGCAAATGTTTGCGAGTCGCAAATGGCCCGAATCGCTATTTGCGACTCTGCAAAATCGGAAATGGGATGCAAAGATCCCATTTCCGACTCGCAAAAAGCGATGCGAGCCGTTACCGACTCGCAAAATTTGGGACCCCATTTTGCGACCCGCAAATAGGAAGTCGCAATTTGCGAGTCGCAAACCATATGCAATAGCAACTCGCAAATGGCGACTAGTCGCAAAAAGCCCAGTTTGCATGTCTCATTTACCACTAACTCAGAGCAGGTGGTAATCATTACCAAAGTATAAAAGGAGACCCAGAAGGCATCTGGGTTACTCAAGATGGCGGAGATATACCTGATAGCAGTGAGGAGGAGAGCCCACGCAGCCCAGCAGAGGAGGAGGAGGAGCCAGAGACAGGAGAAGATTTACAGAACAAGGCAGACACTCTTCCAGCAAACTGAGGAGGAAATCTATGAGAAATACAGACTTAGCAGTGCAGCTAAACTAGATTTAATTGAATTACTCAAACCACAGCTAGAACGCCAGACTCTGCGCGGCTGCGCCATCCCTACGCACGTGCAAGTGCTATGCTCACTGCACCTCTTGGCCTCGGGGAGCTATCAGGGGGTCATTGCTGTGGCAGGTGGGGTATCCCAAAGTGCACTATCAAGGTTCCTTAGGGCTTTCCTAGATGCCTTACTCACACACATGTCCCAATACATATACCTACCCAGGAATGAGGCAGAAATCAACAGCACCAAGTTGGACTTTTACCGGATTGCCAACTTTCTCCATGTCATAGGGTGTGTAGATGGGACACATATTCAAATATGCCCTCCTGCAAACCTGTAATATCTGTTCCGCAATAGAAAGTGTACCCACTCACTCAATATTCAGGTGGTATGTGACGCCCATTATGTCATTACTGACATTGTAGCTAAATTTCCAGGCAGTACTCATGACTCCTACATTTTTAGGCACAGTGGGATACACCAACGCCTGGAACGTGGGGAGTTTGGAGACGGATACCTCCTAGGTAGAGCTGAAAACACCTTGTAGACATGCACACAGATCAATGTGCACACCAACCAGGACTTCTAACAGTGTACTTTTTGTGCCCAACAGGTGACAGTGCATATGCACTACGGCCATGGATACTGACTCCGTACTTAACACCCAGCAATGAATGCGAGAGGCGATACAACAGTGCATATAAGAGGACCAGGAACCTGATAGAAAGAACATTTGGATTGCTGAAAGCACGGTTCAGATGCCTTCACCGAAGTGGAGGTGCTCTCCAGTATACACCCATAACGGCATTCAAAATAGTTGTCGCATGCGCCATCCTGCACAACATTGCCACCCGACGTGGGCTACCTCTCACCCCTGCAGACCCAGATTCTGAGGATGAAGAGCAAGAGCAACCACATCACCATCATGGGGATAGGAGCATCGCAAATCAAGGCAGACTGAGACGGGAACACATTGCAACACAATACTTTGGAAGGTAAGTGCCAACTTCTACCATAGTCACCAATTGAACAAACACTCCATTTGTTAAGTGGAACAAAAAAATTATTTAATAAGCGCAAAAAACGAACTATTTTCAATGAAAAACTGTTCAGGGACTTCAAGAAGCCCACCTGGCATGGGGCACATTGCCATCATGTGCCCCAACATCAGGGACAGTGTTTAGTTTATAGCCTACGGCGGCCTCTGCCAGCCTGGCTGGTACCAGGTTGCTCAGCAGTGCTCTGCCTCGTACTCCCACTCCAGAGCACCCTGGTGTCACCAGCAGAGACACTGCTGACAGTGGAGCCCTCCTCGCTGTATTGTGGGGTGTCCCCTACCCCTGGACACCTGCCGTGCCTCCATGAGGTCTATCACCTGGGTGATCCGGCCCAGGCCCCTTGCCACATCACCCGCAAAGTGGCCCATTTCCACCTGGAGGCCGACTGTTCTCCTTGACAGCCCAGTAGTGCTCACTGCCAGTCTGCAAATAGAGGAGGCCATCCTGTCCAGCCTTTGGAGCAGCTGGCGGTCCCTGCGCCGCGCACCCTCGCTCTGTGTAAGCAGTCCAGCCACCAGTTCACGCATGGACAGGGCTAGGTCACCAGTGTTGTTGCCAATTACGTCCAGTTGTGCATGAAGCTGCTGCATGCTGTTTTCATTGTTCCTTACAAAGCGCTACAGAACCCCACTAATCCGCCCTAACATTTGATTCTGCAGATGCTGACCACGTAGCAGTTGTGCCTCTGTCAGTGTGGTGGATGGACACCCTGACTCTGCCTGCAGCCCTGCTCTCCTCATCCTGCGTCGCCTGCGCAGCGATGGATGCCCTGTGATATGTGCTGTGACACTCCTGGTTGTTGCTGGTGCAGGCTCTGAAACCACTGTTGCAGCAGGTGTTGCCATAGAGGGGGATGGTGTTGGTGGTGCAGGTGGGAGTGGTGGCTGCTCCTGTTGTCTCCTCATGGGTCTGGCTAACCAGTGGCACCTGGCTGCTGTGGCTGGTGGTGGGGTCTTGTGGGAGACCTGTGGGACATGGGGAACACACTGTCAGTGTCAACTATCTGTTGCACACTTCCTAATAAAGATTTGCCTATTAACTGCCTACTTGACTACATTGCCCATAATGCATCATGCTGGTATCTGCAACTCTGAAATGGAGCTATCTTGGTTGTGCATGCCCCTGTGTACATGGTGGGTGGGGGTATGGCATTGATGGGGGTACAGGCATATCACATGGTACTCACCGGTTGATGTTCTGGGCTCAGAGGTGTCCAGTTCTCCGAATCCTGTTACAGACTCCGGCTCCAGGGTCTCCTCCACCCTTTCCTCCAGGGGTGTGGGTGGTGGTATGGAAGATGGTCCCCCTCCTGTGCCTCTCATCTCCCGGAGCCTTTCTGCCACCCTCTCCTTGGTCCGGGAGCGGAGGTCATACCACCTCTTCTTTATCTCATCGACACTCCTGTGGCTGACCCCCAGGGAGTTCACCTTCTCCTGAATTTCCTGCCAAATTCTTTATTTTACAGAGTCTGGCACATTGAGGGCTGCCTTCCCAAATAGCTCATCATGGTGCTGACAGCATTCCTCTGTGAGCACCTCCAGCTCCTTCTCAGAAAATTTCAGTTTTCTCTTTCTGGGAGTGTCAGCCATGGTTGCTGTTGCTCTGTTAGCTGTGCAGCAGTTAAAAAGGGTGTGGTTCTCCCTCCTCCCAGGTGTATTTGTAAACTTCCTGGCTGTGATGTCATCATCATGTGCCAGGAAGTGTTTCCAGAGTGTTCTGGAGTGGTTTCTGGAGTGTTCTGCAGCACCTGCAATCAATTTTCATAAAAATCGCAATTTGCGACACCCACTCGCAAATTGCGAGTCCGTTTTTTGCACGGTCTCGCTATCTGCGGTGCGACTCCGGGTGCGAGTAACAATTTGTCCCCGCAAATTGTACCTGCATTCCAGTTAGCGACATGCAAATTGCGAGTCGCACATGCTCGCAAATTGCGAATCGCTAATTTTTTTGTACCTACATCTGGCCCTTAGTCTCCCACTTTCTGAAGTTCTGTCATCCTAATATGCAACCCAATTATCTTAGTAGGAACTGTATTACAAGCTATCAAGTTTCGATGATTTTGGTGAAAATAGCTCCAAAAAGTGCAAAGTGCCATCTGTGGATATATGGTCATGCCGCGCTAGGAAAGTGACTAATTCAGGTGCACAGGCCAGCCACAGGGACCCAGTTAGACCTGCTGAACAAAGTAGTGTTAATTCCTGGTTTGCGGAATGTTATGAGGATCTGTATCAAAGATGTGTTGTGCCGCCAGAGCGATGTGTCAGTTCTGAGATGCGGCAAGGCTGTGGTGTGAGGCCCTGTGTCGTTGTCAAGGATCACATCAATGAGGGCTGATGATGTAAAGTCCAGTGTCAAGTATGTGTTGTGCATTTGAGGCGATGCATCGGTTCCAAGGAGCTGCGAGGCTGCGATGGGGAGTTTAGACCCCTTAATATTAAAGACCTCGGGGCTACAATTGTATTGTTGAAAGCAGAAATGAAACGCAAAGCAAGGTTTCTATTTGAATGTGAAAGAAAGAGAAATCAAAAATAGTTTGTCATGATTTGCTGCTAATAACTGAAGTCATCTGACCTTCTCTAATGAATGGATCTAATCCATTTTTTGCTTTAATATGATACATTTTTGGTAGCCTTTGCAGCCACGAGCCACAGGTTTAGGGATCACAGGTTTTGCTCATACAATGTAACATCTCTACAAAGCACTAAGCACTTTTTTATGTGCAAATGTTATAGAAATCCAAGGTCCTGTTATATAAATGCAGAATTGTATACAATGTAGACACTCTCATTTACTTTAAAACATTAGAATCTTTGACTGACTGTGGCACACTTAAATAATTTATAAATAGATCATTTAGAATCAATAAAGTAATGCACAATGAATCGTAGGATATACATGGAATGGACTTTAAACTTGTTACAGTAATTGTATTAACAACTTTTATTGTTACTATCAATTTTATATGCAATTTTATAAAGTGTGTGTATTCCCTTAAGGATTTTTTGGAAAAAAGGAATAAAGATAAATTCACTGATTGATTGAACTCTATGGGGAAAAGGATGCTGAGACCATTGCTTAAAGGGTAGGAATATACCCTGCAGACCTTGCACTTTATGGACAAGCCCTCTTGTAAGGGATTGGAATGACAAACTGGACAGTGAAATAATGAGATAGAGGATGAACTACCAGATTGCCCAATGAAAAGCCAATGATCTCCTTGCTTTTAATGTTGGGCCAAATGTTCTTTAAAACCAATAGAGAAGTGAAGTATCCAAAACTCTTTTGTTCAAATAAACTTCGCTTGAAACTCCTGACTTCTATTTTTTTCATAAAGCAAGAATCAGCACATGCTGTCACATCCAATTATCTTTTATAATTTTGGGATCCTCATGTGCAATGGCGTAAATGATGCCTCCCCTTACAGAATGAGATGAAGGACTCCTGAGTCTCCCATATATCACTGGTCGTGGGCTAAATGGGGGCCCCAGGAAGTGTTGGGGCCACCTGCGCCGCAGGAGTCTGCATTACGCCCTTGCTTACGTGGAACGAGTAATTGAAAGTGATGAACCTTATAAAACCAGTATTTGTATCAGAAACATTATCTGATGTTGACTTTGAAAATCATATCCTCAGATTCTGAAGCAAGGTGATAATGAAACATATATCTGTTAGTTTCTGGCTTCAATGAACACTCAAGTGATTAGAAAATCTGTATTTGTTCGTCATTAAACGGTATCATGTCATGGTGCGACACTTTGCACATAGTGTTGAATTGAGGTGCCTGTTACCAAAGATGAATTATTTTATCTCATTATCTTCCTGTTTTGGCTCAACAATGATCAAATGAAAAAGGTTTTCAAAAGAACAAGTCATTAGTTTTAATGAATCATATAAATAGGCATGTGCAAAAAAGACACAGGTTTCCTCTGTTTATAGCAGCTAGCACTACCAGGGATACTTCAACAAATATGTTAACAAATGGTGGGCAAATCACTGAGATATAGTTCCCAAAAGTTCTTTATTCATTTCTTTCTTCCTTATAAGCACTTGACTAACAAATGTTTCGGATTTAAAAAATCGCTTTTCAGTGCCTGACATTCAAGTACATTATCATAATTCTCATAATTGCTTAAACAGTATGTTCCTTTAACTCACTTCTGTTCCCTATATTTATACATTCAGGGTGACTCTATCACTGTATTCATGCATAGGTGTGCACCCTTGCTTCAGCCTCTTTGTACATGAACATAAATGAAGAGGAAGGGACATTCTATTACTGTAATCTGGCATAGTGCTGCTCCATCGTCATATATGTTCATGTATTGAGTGGCTGAACTGCCGGCTATCACAATGACGTATTATTGTAATAGCTTGCCACTACCTCTGCTCAGCCTCGTCACATACATTTATGCATGAAGAGACTGAACAGAGGAAGGTGCACTAAGGACCTCATTACAACCTTGGAGGTAAATGCCACCTACCGCCGTGCTGACGGCCACCAACATACTGTGACTGCGGCGGTATACCGCTATGGGTATTATGACCCACACAGAGAAATCCGCCACTGTACAGACACCCACACAAGTCTGCCAGATCAAAGGTGAGTGATAAACTGGCGGTACCAAAACCCACACCGTTACGCTAACAGAAATACGCCCACAGTGTCATGACCCACGAATCACTGTGGCGGTCTTTCAACCGCGGTAAACCATTAGCTGTACACACTGCTGCGCTCAAAATACACACACACTAACAAAACTACACCACATTGGACAATTCAAAATACACACACCTGACACCCATACACACACAAAACCCACACCACTATAAAACACACACCCACATTACCCACATCCCTTACAACAACAAAAAAAGATTGCGAATAGAGAGAGAGAGAGAGACAAGCCAGGAGCAAACACTCAATCTGAGCCACAGAACACCATCACCCATACACCATCCACTCACCTCACAGCACACACCACAACACATCAACCTACACATCACCCCACACATCCTCACACATACCACTCACACCACATCCATGGCACCCCAAAGACACCCAAGTTTTTCAGAGGAGGAGCTAAGGGTCATGGTGGAGGAAATAATCCGGGTAGAGCCACAGCTATTTGGATCACAGGTGCAGCAGACGTCCATTGCTAGGAAAATGGAGCTATGGTGGAAAGTCGTGGACAGGGTCAATGCCGTGGGACAGCACCCCACAACAAGGGATGACATCAGGAAGAGGTGCAACGACCTACGGGGGAAGGTGCGTTCCGTGGTTGCAAGACACCAGGACCTGTACAGAGGACTGGCGGTGGACTCCCACCTCCTTCCCCTCAACTAATAACATGGGAGGAGCAAGTCTTGACGATCATGCATCCTGAGGGCCTCGCAGGAGTAGCAGGAGGACTGGACTATGGTAAGTCAAATGTTTTCAACTATATCCCCCACCCTACCTGCATGCCATCACAAACTCCTACCCCTACCCTCACCCCCATCACTCCACTACCTCACATTTACCCCACTATCACAACCCACCCATCCCAATACCAAGCCCTGCATGCTACACCATTGCATGGCCCCCGATCACAGACCTGCATGGACACCCATCACCACAGCATGCCTGTTAGAGAGAGTCACCTAGCCCACAAAATCACCACGCACACAAGGCAAATCTGACAGGGCAATCACAACCATACAGGGAAACACACCCATGCACAAGATGGCACACGCAGATACAATAACACTGTATTTACATCCCCACAGGACCACCACTCAAAGTCACCGGAGAGGAGGTGCCACCAACATCCAGTCCCCCCACAGAAGAGGCCCAGAGTGATGACAGCAGCTCTGCACGCCTGGATCACGATGACCAACCTGGCCCATCAGGGACCACTGGACAGTCGGTTACCCACAGTCCCATACCACCACAGACCGTCCCCCCTCAGGAAACACCAGCACAGCACCCACCCAGCAGGTCCATACCACTGTCCTTAGGACACGTCAAGCAGCAGTGTGTCCACCACTACAGGGACCCCAGGCAACCCCGCAAACCCAAGACAATCAGGGACCTGGTGTCAGTGGCAGTGAGCACACGGTTCAGGAGACAGAGGCACCGGACAACATGGAAGCTGAGAGGACTGATGTGCGACAGGCGGAGGACAGGCCCAGGGAACCCACTCTCCACGAGGCACTTGCAGGGATCCTGGGAGCATACCACCATTCCCAGGAGACCTTCGGCCAGATACTGGTCAAGTTGCAGGAGACCCAGCGGCTGCAGGAGGGTCAGTACCTGGGGATCAGGGAGGATCTCAAACACATCCACACTATCCTGATCACCATTGCAGGGGTGCTGGCTGACATGACCAACATCATGAGGGAGGCAGTGGCACACCAATGGGCCCCTGACACTAGCCACACTGATGAACAGCCCTCTACTTCCGCCGGCGCTAGTGGACAGTAGGCCCCACCACAGGACCAACCGGCCACCAGCACCCCACCCCCTGCAGAAGGAGAACCACCCCGCAAACGGTCCCTGCGATCCAGGCAGAAGCCAGAGAACATTGCCAAGACCTCCACCAGGAGATAATACTCGCCTGATTGTCATGCATTGTGTCCCACTCTGTAACCCTGTCCACCTTGAACTGCCATTGCTCCCATTCCTTTACCCCATTGGACAATGCACCTGTGATACCAAGAGACTGGACTCTAACCGGACATTCCTCCACCATCACTCCAGCCCATTGCACATCCCCCTCTACTTATTAGCACTTAAATAAACACCCTTGGAACAAATACAGTTCTAGAGTCTGTCAATTGATTGAAATATGTATTCGTCCAACATTCTGAAAACATTGCAGTTCATATGTACAGTAATATATTCATTGGTATGACCTGTAGTGGGCAGCAGTAAACACACCAGGAGCCAGAGTTTGGTACAGAGATCTGAAAATAGAGATGCTAAAGGGTACAGTAAGTGGCCATAGACATAGGGAAATCAGGCTGCCATGTCCAATGTCTAACACAAAACTGCAATGTAAAGTGAAGTTACAGTGTTACCTGTGTGTCACTGGAAGTACTGCTGTATGATATTACTTCTGTTGTCCACATCTTCTTCCTCTGCTCCTCTTCCTCACTGTCCACAGGCTCCACCGCTGCCACAAGACCATCTCCAGGCTCATCCTCCTGCAGAAAAGGCACCTGGCGTCTCAAGGCCAGGTTGTGCAACATACAGCATGCCACGATGATCTGGCACACCTACTTGGGTGAGTAGTACAGGGATCCACCAGTCAGATGGAGGCGCGGGAACCTGGCCTTCAGGAGGCCAAAGGTTCTCTCAATAATCCTCCTTGTTCGCCCATGTGCCTCATTGTAACGTTCCTCTGCCCTTGTCCTGCCATTCCTCACTGGTGTCAATAGCCATGAGCGGTTGGGGTAACCCCAGACACCTGCAAATATCGAGGGACAACTGTTAGACACACACTAACCCTTAGGGACAACCTCATACCCAGACACCAACATATGCTGGGTGGGGACCTTGGGCTCACCTATTAGCCAGACCCGGTGCCTCTGGAGTTGAGCCATCACATATGGGATGCTGCTATTCCTCAAGATAAAGGCGTCGTGCACAGAGCCAGGATACTTGGCATTAACATGGGAGATATACTGGTCAGCCAAACACACCATCTGCACATTCAGAGAGTAAAAGATTTTTCTATTCCTGAACACCTGTTCATTTCTCCGGGGGGGGTGACAAATGCTACATGTGTACCATCAATGGCTCCAATGATGTTGGGGATATGTCCCAGGGCATAAAAGTCAGCTTTCACTGTGGCCAAGTCCTCCACCTGGGGGAATACGATGTTGCTGTGCATGTGTTTCAGCAGGGTAGACAACACACTGGTCAACACGTTTGAGAACATTGGTAAGACATCCCTGATGCCATGGCCACTGTTGTTTGGAAGAAACCGCTTGCCAGGAAATGGAGCACTGACAGGACCTGCACCAGAGGGGGGATACCTGTGAGCTGGCAGATAGCTGACATCAGGTCTGGCTCCAATTGGGTACACAGTTCTTGGATTGTGGCCCGATCAAGTCTGTATGTTAGGATAATGTGTCTGTCCTCCATTGTCGCAAGGCCCACCAGGGGTCTGTACACTGGAGGATGTCTCCATCTCATATTCATCCTCAGCTGTTGAAGCCTACGGAGGAAAACTGTGAGCAGAGAGTCATATTCACACATCTATTACAATAATGGTGCATCTCTTCATTTACAGAACCAGTATGTTAATTCGAGAATCAGTTGATGTGCCAATGTCTGCTGTGATGCAATTAGGTGTCATCGCCTGTGCCCCCCTGAAATTGCGGCTGCCTGACCTGTGAGGTGGGACAAATGGAAATGAGGTAATTCCACTGGCATTGTGCGCCGTTGCGGTAGGCGGTCGATGATGGCCGCGCAACTTGGCATTGGTTGGGCCCTATGGGTCCCTGGAGCCAATGGCTATGTACGCCAGCGGTGATGGTACGCACCGCCACGGACGTGACTGCTATTTTCTATCTATTCACTTACTTGCTGCCTGACCTTCAACAGGAGAGGTCCTACACTGCAATTGCTGCTCTGACCTGTGTCTGGAAGCGACAATGGCTCATGTGTCTGGGGAAAGGGCCCCTGCTTTCACTGCAGAGGAGTTGGAGAGACTTGTGGATGGGGTCCTACCCCAGTACACTTTACTCTATGGTCCTCCAGACAAACAGGCGAGTACACTGTGAGTATGATGCGTGGGCCATAAATGTATGGAGTGCTGTGTGAGTAAGCCACATGTAGGGGGGGCTGAGGTGTCCTGGGCAGAGTGCTGCATGTATGGTGGTCAATGTATATGCGTTAGTGTATGGGAGGAATATGGTGGGCCGTGAGTGTGACGGTCCAGACGGTATTACTAATCCCTTCTCTGCTGTATTTTTCCTCCAGGTCAGCACCCATCAGAAAAAGGGTATTTGGCATGCCATCGCGAAGGAGGTGCGGACCCTGGGGGTCTTTGACAGGCGGAGCACTCACTGCCGCAAATGGTGGGAAGGAAGACAACGGAGGCCCAGCCGGAAGGGGTGCCCGTCGTACCCTGATCCCCCTGATGTTTCTCAGGGTAGGTCCCTTGTTGGGCAGGCTCTAAAGCACTACAACCCCAATGGTGGTGGTGGGCATCTACTACTGGGCAGGGTCCTGTGGGTTTCAGGTGTGCAGCTGATGGCGTTATGCCATGTCCCCTATGGGCTGGTGACTAGCATTGTAACTGGTAGTGCATGGCCTGGTGCATAGGGCAGCTCCCTATGTGTTGTGTTCGCCAACAGTGGTGTTGTTACTGGCATTGGCCAAGTGTATCCTCTGTCTCTCTCCCCCTTTTTTTGTCACCATGTCCTTGTGTGCATTAGCATCATCTGGCGGAGGAGCAGAGGCACCGGCGACGGAGGGAGCTGCATCCCACATGGGCCTGTAGGCCGAATCCACTGAAGGTGAGGGCACCAGTGGGATGGAGGGTGAGGGGAGCACCACGACAGAGACAGGAGGGGACACTACAGACAGCAACCCCTCCTCTGATGGAAGCTCCCTGGCGGTGATGGACACCTCTGTGGCCACCCCAACAACAGGTACAGCCACCACCCCCCCTACCAGCACTGCTCTCCCAGCAGCCCCTCAGTGTGTTTCCCGTGCCTGCTCACCCAGGAGGGTGGGCATCTCCTTAGTCCCAGGCACCTCAGGCCCTGCCCCAGTCAGCCGTGCTGTCCTCAGTGAGGAGGCTATTGACCTCCTGAGATCCCTCACTGTTAGGCAGTCAACCATTCTGAATGCCATCCAGGGTGTCGAGAGGCATTTGCAGCAAACAAATGCATACCTGGAGGGCAGTCACTCTGGCGTGGCGGCTCAACAGAGAGCATTTCAGGCTCTGGCCTCCGCACTGATGGCAGCCATTGTCCCTGTCTCTAACCTCCCCCCTCCAACTTCCTCTACCCAGTCCTAATCCCCTCAACCCCAGCCTATCCCAAGCACACCTTCAGACCAGCATTCACTCAAATCAACACACAGAAGTGGCTCAGGGAAACAAAAGCACCACACTTCATCTCACAGGCACTCACACAAGCACCATCCCCATGCAGACACACCAACATCCACTGCCTCCACTGTGTCCCCCTCCTCCTCCTTGTCCACCTCTCTCCCAGTAGCATCTCCACTCACACCTGCATGCACTACATCCTCATCCACTACCTCCATATCCAGCACGCCTATCACCACACACCCCTCGCTGGCAGTCACCACCCCCACATCCATGCACACGTCCCCTGTGTCGTCTCCCACTGTGTCTGGGACCCCTGCTCCTAAAGAACACAAACGCAAGCACACACCCACCCAACAGCCATCCATCTCACAACAGCATCCAGCTCATGCACCTGCACCTAAACACAGCAGACTGACACCTCCTACAAGCACTCCCTCTTCCTCCACTCTCAAACCTTCACCCTCTTCCCACCCCAATGTCCCTAAGAAGCTTTTCCTAGCCAACATTGACCTGTTCCCTACCCCTCACCCCTGTCATTCCCCTCGGGCCAGGATGGCCAAAGCCCAGCCCCTCAGCCACCAAGTCCACGTCTGCTGTGGTTCCTGCAGCTGTCAGAGGCTCAAAGGGGGCACCCGTCAGCCCAGCCAGTGTGCCACGGACACCTGGCAAGGTGAAGAAGGGGACAGCTTCCAGCAAAGGGAAGGAGCCACGACCACCCAGCAAGGCCACCTCAAAGACTTCAGTTGCCAGACGCAAGGTGACACCACTGTCTGCCATGGGCAGGAAGGGGCACAAAACACCAGCGAAGGCACTTCAACTGTCCGAGCCTGCAGGTGAAGGCCTGGTGGCTACCAGCACAACCGCCAGCACTGCCACCTGCACCGCAGCCAGCACCACCACCTGCACTGCCGCAAGCAGCACCCCAAACACTGACACCTGCACCGCCACCTGTGCCGCCGCAAGCACCACTACTGTCAGCAGCAGCCCCAGTGGGCAGCCGTCCGAGGCTGCAGGAGAAGGGCTGGAGCCTCCCCCCAGCACTGGCAGCACCGGCACCTGCACCGCGGCCAGCACCGTCACCGGCACTTCTGCAAGCTCCGCCGCAAGCACCGCCACCTGCACCTCTGACAGTAGCACCACTACCAGCAGCAGCAGCCCCAGTGGGCAGCTGTCCGAGGCTGCAGGAGAAGGGCTAGAGCCTTCCCCCACCACTGGCAGCACCCCCACTAGCACCAGCACTACCACCACTGTGCATCTGTAGCCGCCGGCGGATCGACTGTAGCCCTGCCTCCATGGACTATCATGCATCCTGACCAATGCAAATCTCGTGGCTCTGACACCCAGGTGAGGGACTGTGACCTGGCACCCCCCCAAGTGCTGTATCACTGGGCACAAAGCCCCCTCCAGAACCAGTGGAGAAAGGCATCCACTCTCCCTATCCTTGGCAGGATGAAACACACTGGTCACAAAGCCCCCTCCAGAACCAGTGAATAAAGGCATCCACTCAGCCTATCCTTGGCAGGATGAAGCACACTGGGCACAAAGCCCCCTCTAGAACCAGTGGAGAAGCCATCCACTTGAGAGACTGTGGCCTTGCACTCCCCAGGACCAAGCAGTGGGCAAACCACCCACTTGAGAGACTGTGGCTTTTTACTCCCCAGGACCAAGCAGTGGGCAAACCATCCACTTGAGAAACTTGAGAGACTGTGGCTTTGCACTCCCCAGAAGCAAGCAGTGGGCAACCCACCGCCTTGAGAGACTGTGGCTTTGCACTCCCCAGGACCAAGCAGTGGGCAACTCACCCACTTGAGAGACTGTGGCTTTGCACTGCCCAGGACCAAGCAGTGGGCAAACCACTTTGTGGCTTTGCACTCCCCAGGACCAAGCAGTGGGCAAACCACCCACTTGAGAGACGTGAGAGACTGTGGCCTTGCACTCCCCAGGACATCGCTTGGGCATGGAGTCCCCTCCAGGAGCAGTGGCGTTGTAACATCTTCCTGCTGAGGTGCCCCCCCTTCCCCGTCCCCTGAGGTGCCTGTGTTTTCGACCTGATGCCCCTGCAGTGTTCTCTCCGTATTGAGGTAGGAGTCAAGTATGGGCTTGGCCTATGTGTTTTGGCCCAGTGGGCCACGGACATTTTTGGGTGGACATTGTCCCGCCTTTTGTACATATTTTATATTTTGTAAATACAGTTTTTGAAATATTAACGTATTTCTAATATAACACTAATTTGACTCAATTACCTTTGTCCTTGCGTTATTCCAGAGGGTTAAGGGGTGTATGTGTTCTGTTGTTGCATGTGTTTGTGTGTATGGTGTTGGGGGTGAGGGTGGGGGTTAGGGTGTTGCGTGTGTGTGTGTCACTCTCTTTTTCCTCCCCTCCTCCCCTGTCTACTATGTGCAGTAGTCACAGTGGTCGTTGTTGCCGGCGTTGGTACTCCTGATATATGAGAAGATACACCAGCATGGGACGGACGTGCAGCTCGGGCTCCATGGCGTCCTGGTTCTTCCTTGAGTGTCGAGAGGTGAGTGGTTTCCCTTCAGTGTACTGTTTCCGCCGTGCTTTTGATGGCGTTGGTACCGCCCCGGAAAAGCTGGAGGATGGGCGTGTTGTAATGGGGTGGGCGGTACAGGGTCTTCCACCTGACTGTTGGCGGTTACCGCCGCGGTGTTTGTTGCTACCGCTGTGGTGGTCGGAGTGTTAAAGTGGCTGTATGTGTTGGCGGTTTCTGCCGTGGTCATGATTCCATTCTTTTTACCGCCGGCCTGTTGGCGGTGTTACCGCCGCTTTAACACCGACTGCCAGGGTTGTAATGAGGGCCAATATCCGTCATTACTCTAAATAAATACAATAAGTTTTCCCTTTCTACAAGTTACATAGTGAGTATAAGTGTCTCGCTCCTAGATACATAAGTTTGTGGTAAATTCGTAACAGTTATTTAAATATGACTAGTTTATTGCCTCGTGTGATGCAAGGCACTCTACTTAGGCCCTAATTAGCAGTGGGTAATTTTTTGGTACAAGGATATTATCATAAGGCTGGAATCTCTGATTTTATGTCAAGACCGGAGGCGAATATTAAATATTTGTTTCTTGCCTTTAATTGAATAGCAACCAGAACTTAGTGGTAACAAATAAAAAGAAGAAAAAAACGACATATTCCAGCAAACTTGGGTGATGAGCTACAAATAATGCTCCAGACAGGCGTTACATTATTGTCCTATAAATAGCCTATGAATCCTTTGCCATTCCTCTTTCTTGCTGCTGGCAGCCACTAAGATAAGTCTTTTCATGTTTTGGGTATTGTTTACTGAATGGGTTTATTTATGCTACATGTGTTTCTTCCTATGCTACAGTGCCCCGGTTTTCCTTCAGTACTTTTCCGTTATCAAATGGACAGACTAATGGGACCTTGAGACCGCCATATATTGCTGAATAGCCCTCACCTGCTCAGCCTCGGAGCCCCTTTTTGTCCATAGTGCTGCCTCACAGAGCGTTGCGCCCTCTCCAACTGGACTTCTTTGCTGGAGTTTAGCCTGTTTATCTTCTTTGACCCCGCCCATTTTCAACAAAATGGTGCCAGGGCAATTTCCTTCCATTTCAAGTTTCCTAGTTGGGTACTCATCTTCTGCTGGTGATAATTCTTATAATATCTAAGAATGAATGAACAAATACCTCAGGAGGAAGTGGACATGAATGAGGATATTGTTTAAACACATTTGAAACATTTCGTAAGCTCCTCTGTCAAAAGAGCAGTCAATTCCTCCATGCATTCCATTGTCCGAGATATTGGGAGAAGTGTGCATGAGGTTATTCTGGCCCAGACCATCACTGCTGGTAGTAGCAAGCATCCATCCAATTTATCTAACAAAAGTCCTGACAGCTGCAAAGTGATATTCTAACAAAACCTATAAAAAGGTCAGTTCATAAGGGAATGTGGTATAGTTGGTTTATATGTGGTTGGGCTAGTGGGGAGTATGTGTCTTTATCGTGTTAGATTGTAGAGATACTGAAGGTTCATAGATGACTTAGGAATGTTCTAAAAACAGGAGACAGCTGGAGGAGTGGCTGGTTACTGGTTGTGTCTTTTGGGCTCTTTCTATATTCGGGCTGTACTTAAATAAACTATGGTTTACTACTGAAGCGTCTGTGATGTCATCACTACAACGGCCAAGGAGAACTCTGTGTGTAAACAGGAAGATTGGGTGGTCTCCCTTTTACCAGAGTCCAGGAGATCATTTGCAGATTGTAGAAGAAAATTCACTTGTGCTGTGGAGTTTGGATCACCAGTTCACTAAGGCCCATATTTATATTTTTTGACGCAAATCAGCGCTAGCGCAGATTTGCGTCAAAAAGTTTACCGCCGGCTAACGCCATTCCAACGCGCCAGCCGGGTGCCTTATTTATGGAATGACGTTAGCCTGCACTGCGGCCTGGTTAGTGTCAAAATAAATTACTGTAACCGGACAGCTGATGCGAAGCGAAGACTGGGAGTTGTGCGCCAAAGAATGGTGCAAGTCAGGTTAGAGCCAAAAATATTGGCTCTAACCTGACTAGCGCCATTTTTTGACGCACAACCCCCATGGAAATGACTTTTGTCTTAGCAAAGACAGGAGTCATGCCCCCCTGCCCAATGGACATGCCCAGGTGACTTCTGTGTCATTGGGCATGTAAGAGGGGGCCCAAGTTAGGCCCCCCATGCCACTTAATAAAAAAATAAAATTAAAATTATAATTACCCATCCATGGGTGTACTCCAGGGTTGGGGGAGGGTGGCAGGGGGTGTCCCTGGGTGCAGGGAAGGGCACCTGTGGACTGCTTCCATGGTCTCCCACCATGGAAATTATCCCACAGGTCCCTTAACGTCTGCCCTGACCCAGGTGTTAAAAAACGGTGCAAATCTGGCTGGGCACCATGTTTTAAGGCCCGTCTCCTCCTGTGCGTCATTTTGATGCCGGAGGATAAATAATGCACACATGCCTTAGAGTCATTTTTTGCAGGGGAACGCCTACCTTGCATTTCATTAGTGCAAGGTTGGTTTTCACGTACAAAAAATGACTCAAAAGTCTAGCGCCAAAGTGTAAATATGGAGTTCAGTTTGCGCCAGAATAAATGACGCAAATCCGGCACAGAGTATAAATAAGGGCCTAAATTCTGGAGAGGAAGATTTATCAAGCCTGTGGTAACTGTACTATTTTTATGCCGCATGCAATCGCTGTTGATTGGATGCCGTTAGTACTTTGGTTGTGATGCCTTCACTTGTGACTGGGGCGCTTGAGTGTCTGTTGCCTCAGCTCTACAAGCATGTCTACTGAAGATCGGCAGTCAAATCCAGTGCGAGCGCTCCTCAGCATGATCCCAGCTGGAGCGCGTCTGTCAGCTCAAGTGCATTTCTTCTTGAATGCGTCTATTTGGGAGCATAAATGCCACCTCAAGTTTGTGTTACAGCTGAGGGCGTCCTGCTACGTGAGCGCATTCTCTCAAGAGTGTCTCATTCTTTGTTGCAATCGGAGGAAATGAGAAGAAGTCAGCAGCGACTACGTGTTACTTCAAGTTTTCTTGTTATACCCCAGCGCCATCTATGGTCCGTGGCACACTTTCAAATCGGAAGTGTCAGTCAGTGTCCGTATAACAACAATTGGCACGTTTTCAAATATGAAGTGTCAATCTGGAATGTACCTACAGTGACTGACGCGCTATCTTCTTCAATATTAATTGAGCTAGTGTTTATCTGGATTTGTAGAACAGCGATTGGCACGCTTCTGGATTTCATTGACATTGGTGCCATTTTATCTGTTTTAATATGTACAATGAGAACATGTAATACCGTTATAGTGTTGCACACTACTTTGGTTGTTTTTGTTTTCTTGTTAGTACACATTTAGAAGTACATTATGATGTAAACTGTTACACTTCCAGCTCCCTTCTTTCAAGAACCAGGGGAGCCCCATTGTAATTGCGTGATTGGATTAGATCTTTCAGTGCATATTTGGGTGCAATTGAAAGTCAGAAGTTTAAGACCTATAGGAAAAGAAATCTCTATTATTAATATGTAGGCGTTAAAGGCCAGAATATTTGTGATCATCCACCTGATTTTAATCCTAGTGAAGAAGAATTGGGTGAATACCCGAGTGCTATTAACAGTTAGAAACTCAGTTTGAAGGTTAAGTCAACCTTATAGTACAAAGTTATACATTTTATACTAGAGTGCAGACTCCTTCTGAATCTATTGATTCATTCACCACAGCATTGAAGGTTTTGCTTTTTATGTGATTTTGAGAATTTTACATCACAACTAATAAGATATCAGTTAGCAGCAAGATGTAATTCTAAAAAAATCCAACAACGTGCATTGGCATGTAAGAATCCCAAGTTAGATGACGCTGTTGATATTGTTAGGAACATAGGGGGTTATTCCAACTTTGGAGGAAGTGGTAATCCGTCCCAAAAGTGACGGTAAAGTGACGGATATACCACCAGCCGTATTACAAGTCCATTATATCCTATGGAACTCGTAATACGGCTGGTGGTAAATCCGTCACATTTGGGACGGATTAACACCTCCTCCAAAGTTGGAATAACCCCCATAGAGTCCTTTCGGGAGGATTCCAAATTGTTTGACAGTGGAACTCAGAAGGTAGCTGTAGTCAGTCAAGGATCTAGCAGGGTATATAACGAGTCAAACATCAGAATGTACAGCAGTCAGGAAGCACACAGACACCCAAAAGGGGGGAAAACACAAAACATTTATGCTTTACATGTGGTTCTGCATTTTATGTTTCCAGTTTTAAGAATTCCCCTGCTATTTTACAAGAATATTGAAAATTTAAGAAGGTGGGTCATTTTGGCAAAGTGTGTAGAGGCGGTAAACATCTAGGGAATTTTCAAAGGCCACAATCTTCAAAAGGCACAACTGTTTGTGCTGTTCAGAGTCATGATACCATGGAGGATTTACCTTTGGAAAATAAGGTTGAAGAATTAGTATTTCCTCTCGATACCATTAGTTCTGAGGATAATGTCAGTTCCAAATTTTATTGTGATCGTTTGGTTCAATTTACTATCAACAGTCACACCATTTCCTTGTTGGTGGACTCTGGAGCAAGGATCACTATCATTGACATTACTAAGTTTAATGAGATGTGGAGTGACCATCACTCCCACATGACTACCACTGCTTTTGAGGGGAGCAGAATAGATTTAGTGGGATATTGGTCAGACATTGTTTTTTCTACTAAGGTGATCAGAGGCAAGGTTTATGTGGCTAAGAAGGGAGTCAATATACTTTGGTGGTGGTATCAAGCTGATTTTGGTATTGTGATAAGGCCAGGGAGGAAACACCATGTAGTTTTCTGAAGTCTTGCAAACACAGTTGGATAAATCAAAGATTGTGTGTAAGGTGAAAAGGCGTGCATCCCTGTAATGCACAGATTATGCAACATCTCTTTTAGTGTCAAAAGTGATCTGCCTAGTATTCTTTCTCAAATACAGGAGGATGGTATCATTGAAACTGTTGATGCTACTCTTTGGTTGTTGCCATTTGTTTTGGCTAAAAAGAGATCTGACTAATTACATTTGTGTATTGATCTGAGGACTGTGAATGAGGCCATATGGGTTGAGAATTTTCCCATTCCACAGATTGAATATCTAATCACAGCTGTGGGTCAGGCCAAAGGATTTACAAAATTGGATTTAAAAGCAGCTTACCATCAGGTGGTATTATTTAAAGACTCCCCTCATCCAACAGCTTTTGTGATTCCTGATTTCAGTTTTGTAGAATGCCACTTGGTCTGACTTCTGCCTTGTCCATGTTGCAAAAGATCATGACAAACAATTTTCAGGCCATAAAAAATCTCGTAGTATTTCAGGATGGCATTCTTATGTTTGCAAATTCCTTAGATGAGCATGACCAAATTTTACGAAATGCTTTGAATGTTCTGAACAGCAATGGTGTTACTTTCAGAAAAGGACGCATCACATTTTCACAAAGAAAACAGAGCTGTTTTTTTGCAAAGTGCCTAGCTGTGGATTTTGACCTCTAGCTCAGCTGGCACCTAGGGAAACCTAGCAAACCTGCACAGTTGTGAAAACTAGACACCTAGGGAAATCCAAGATTGGGTGACTTGTGGGGCTCTGATCAGGTTCTGTTACCCAGAATCCTTTGCAAACCTCAAAATGTGGCCAACAAAACACTTTTTCCTCACATTTTGGTGACAGAAAGTTCTGGAATCTGAGAGGAGCCACAAATTTTCTTCCACCCAGTGTTCCCCCAAGTCTCCCGATAACAATGGTACCTCACTTGTGGGGGTAGGCCTAGTGCCCGCGACAGGAAATGCCCCAAAACTCAACATGGACACATCACATTTTCACAAAGAAAACAGAGCTGTTTTTTGCAAAGTGCCTAGCTGTGTATTTTGGCCTCTAGCTCAGCTGGCACCTAGGGAAACCTACCACACCTGTGCATTTTTGAAAACTAGACACCTAGGGGAATCCAGGATGGGGTGACTTGTGAGGCTTTGCTCACATTTCGGTGATAGAAAGTTCTGGAATCTGAGAGGAGCCACAAATTTCCTTCCACCCAGCATTCCCCCAAGTCTCCCGATAAAAATGGTACCTCACTTGTGAGGGTAGGCCTAGTGCCCGCGACAGGAATAGATCACACAACGGTCAATGCTGGTACTTACATGAGGCAACTGTTGACCCTGTGGTGATCCATTCCTTATGCAGGCACTAGGTATAGGCACTCAAGTGGGGTAGTGTTTTTATCAGGACAGGTGAGGAATCACTGGGTGGTAGGAAGTTTGTGGATTGCAGCATATTCCTGTACTTTGTGTGACAAAAATGCAAGAAAAATAGAGTTTTTATTCAACATTTCAGCTTTGCAGGGTATGCTGGGTAAGAAAACTTTGGCGAATCCACACAAGTCACACCTCTGTGGACTCCCCCGGATGTCTAGTTTCCAGAAATGTTTGGGTTTAGTATGTTTCCCTATATGGCTGCCGAACCCAGGACCAAAAACACATGTGCCTGCCTTACAAAACCAGTTTGTTTTGTGATAAATAATTTTGATGTTTCCACAATACAATTTAGGCAGTGGAATTTGGGGCTGAACTAAATTGGGGACCTCCCAACAGAGCACCCTCTCTGTGCTTGTCCCCGCATTCTCCTGCTCTCTGGGTTGGGCTAACCCACTATTGCCCCGTTGCACAGACTGTGGTTGCAAAAGGACAACAGGACTGCCCTCATCACCTCCCTCACAATTTACTGGAAGGAGTTATCCAATGGGACTCCTCCAACTGAAAAATCACTCCCAGAGTCTGCGCCATTGTCCTATCCCTCAGATGCTGTCTCAGTATCTGCTTTCTCAGTCTCTGATCCTATGTCAGAGCTGTCCTCTATAACCCGAGTAACAGCCATCCATCAAGATGCCATCTCTGCTATTGGCTAAACTGTTGCTCTAAAACACTAGCCTACATAGACAGTCACAAAATTGCTGGTGTGTGTGTGTGATACGTGCAACAGTAGAGTCCACTTTACCTGCGCTTCTTCCCTCAATCAGCACGTTCTTTCAAGACACTCAAACACCTTGTCACATACCATTCGTCACAGTCTTTAACACCTCCTGTGCCCAGTCCAACAATCATTATTGGTGCTCCCACTCCCATGTCCTCCGCCTCAGATTCCATCATTACCACCCAGCAAACGTGCTGAGCATCTCTCCATAGCCACCCCACACATATATTTCATTTATATTATAGCACAGGTAGTGGCTGACTTTACTAATGTACTCGGCTATTTACATAAAATACAGATTTGCTCTTTGCAGTAGGCATATAAACGTTCTGCGCTTCTTTATGGCACTAAAACTGGCACTAGGCAAAAGTCTGATCCTTTTGTAGCAGAAATATAATCACAAGACTTACTTGACTTTTTTATTGCTGCCTAAAAGCTACAGTTGAAATGAGTCAGTTGAAGTTTGGGGCCGTTTTCCCCATCGGAGCAGGAAGCGGTTAGAGCTTCCTGCTCCGATGGGGAAAAAAAAATGGACATCAGCGCGCCTTGTGGCGCGGTGAAATCACATAGGGGCGGGTGGGGGGTGGGGGGAGACACGGAAGTGCTTCCGTGTCTCCCATGGGTATAAAAAAAAATAAAAAATCCTCAGGTGCAACGCACCAGAGGATTGTCTAACCCCCTCCCTGGCGTCGGCCACTGGTCGTGACCCCCACCAGGGAGGTAGTGCGCACCTAACGGGTTAAAGATCCTTTTTTGTACAGAAAATGGTTGTATAAATGTAGAGAACCTGTTTAAGTTAAACAAATGTGTGGCAATTCTAATCAGGTTTCCAGTGGCCAGTGGTGGAATGTGTCATGTGTGACAATAGTGCGGAAAAGTACAGATGTTTCTACGAAAAATTATGTGGACAAAGCTAAAGAGAGTTTTATCATGGTCCCACGTTCTAGTGGTGGTGACAGTTTGCTAAGAAAAAGTTCACGTTTTAGAATATTACCTAAAAGGTTGTAAGATTTGTTTATTTTCTTTCTTAACTTATATCCATTGTTTTTTTTGTTTGTTTGTTTTATTTGTGGGGGGATGTTGGGAGTAGTTGTTAAGAAACAAAAAAAAGAAAACAAAAGGAGATGTGTGGTATAGTTGGTTTATATGTGGTTGGGCTATTGAGAAGTATGTGTCTTTATCTTAAAAGATTGTTGACATACTAAAGGTTCCTTGATGACATAGGAACGTTCTAAAAGCAGGAGAGAGCTGGAGGAACGGTTGGTTGCTAGTTGTGCCCTCTGGGCTCTTTATGCATTTGGCTTGAACTTCAAAACATGGATTATGGTTTACTACTGAATTGGCTGCTGTTTCATCACTACAGGGTGTTTTTTCTTTATCTCTTTGGCCAGTGACTAGAGCAGCTCACCCTGCCAATAAGATTGCAGACACTGTCAGTGGTATGACTGGGGATTGTTTATCTCCACAAGATGGGGGATAACCATCTGGCCCACAACCCTCATTACAAGAAGTAGAAAAGTGTAAAGGGAAGTGTAGGAAGTTGGCTTTGTATGTACTATTTCAAAGTAAGAAATAGCATGCACAGAGTGCAAGGGTTCCCCTTAGAGGTAAGATAGTAGCAAAAAGAGATAATTCTAATGCTCTATTTTGTGGTAGTGTGGTCGAGCAGTAGGCTTATCAGAGGGTAGTGTTAAGCATTTGTGGTACACACACAGGCAATAAATGAGGAACACACACTCAAAGACAATTCCAGGCCAATAGGTTTTTGTATAGAAAAATATATTTTCTTAGTTTACTTTAAGAACCACAGGTTCAAGATTTACAATCCATACTTCAAATGAAAGGTACTTCACTTAGGTATCTTAGGAACTTTGAATCAGCAAAATAGCATGTACACTTTTCACAAAAATGGCAATAAGCTATTTTCAATTTAGACACTGCAAATTTCAACAGTTCCTGGGGGAAGTAATTGTTTGTTAGTTTTGCAGGTAAGTAAACCACCTACAGGGTTCAAAGTTGGGTCCAAGGTAGCCCACCATTGGGGGTTCAGAGCAACCCCAAAGTTACCACACCAGCAGCTCGGGCCGGTCAGGTGCAGAGGTCAAAGTGGTGCCCCAAACGCATAGGCTTCAATGGAGAAGGGGGTGCCCCGGTTCCGGTCTGCCAGCAGGAAGGTACCCGCGTCTTCGGAGGGCAGACCAGGGGGGTTTTGTAGGGCACCGGGGGGACACAAGTCAGCACAAAAAGTACACCCTCAGCAGCACGGGGGCGGCCGGGTGCAGAGTGCAAACAGGCGTTGAGTTTGCAATTGGTTTCAATGGGAGACCCAGGGGTCTCTTCAGCGAAGCAGGTGGGCAAGGGGGGGGCTCCTCGGGGTAGCCACCACCTGGGCAAGGGAGAGGGCCACCTGGGGGTCGCTTCTGCACTGGAGGTCGGATCCTTTAGGTCCTAGGGGTTGCGGGTGCAGTGTCTTTACCAGGCGTCGGGTTCTTAGAAGCAGGCAGTCGCTGTCAGGGGGAGCCTCTAGATTCCCTCTGCAGGCGTCGGTAGGGGGGATCAGGGGGGTCAACTCTGGCTACTCACAGGGTTGTAGTCACTGGGGAGTCCTCCCTGTAGTCTTGTTTCTCCGCAGGTCGAGACGGGGGCGTTGGGTGCAGAGTGCAAAGTCTCACGCTTCCGGCGGGAAACGTGGAGTCCTTTTAAAGTTGTTTCTTTGTTGCAAAGTTGTTTCTTCTTTTGAGCAGAGCCGCTGTCCTCTGGAGTTCTTGGTCCTTTTTGATGTAAGGTAGTCCTCTGAGGCTTCAGAGGTTGCTGAACCCTGTGGAACGCGTCGCTGTTACAGTTTTTCTTGAAGTGGGGAGACAGGCCGGTAGGGCAGGGGCCAAAGCAGTTGGTGTCTCCGTCTTCTCTGCAGGGCTTTCAGGTCAGCAGTCCTTCTTCGTCTTCAGGTTGCAGGAATCTATCTTGCTAGGTTCTGGGGGCCCCTAAATACTCAATTTAGGGGTGTGTTTAGGTCTGGGGGGTTCGTAGTCAATGGCTACTAGCCCTGAGGGTGGCAACACCCTCTTTGTGCCTCCTAACTGAGGGGAGGGGGGCACATCCCTAATCCTATTGGGGGAATCCTCCATCTGCAAGATGGAGGATTTCTAAAAGTCAGAGTCACCTCAGCTCAGGACACCTTAGGGGCTGTCCTGACTGGCCAGTGACTCCTCCTTGTTTTTCTCATTATCTCCTCTGGCCTTGCCGCCAAAAGTGGGGCCGTGGCCGGAGGGGGCGGGCATCTCCACTGGCAGGAGTGCCCTGGGGCGCTGTAACAAAGGGGGTGAGCCTTTGAGGCTCACCGCCAGGTGTTACAGTTCCTGCAGGGGGAGGGGAGAAGCACCTCCACCCAGTACAGGCTTTGTTACTAGCCACAGAGTAACAGAGGCACTCTCCCCATGTGGCCAGCAACATGTCGGGTGTGGAAGGCTGGTAAAACTAGTCAGCCCACACTGGAAGTCGGGTATGTTTTCAGGGGGCATCTCTAAGATGCCCTCAGGGGTGTATTTCACAATAAAATGTACACTGGAATCAGTGTGCATTTATTGTGCTGAGAAGTTTGATACCAAACCTCCCAGTTTTCAGTGTAGCCATTATGGTGCTGTGGAGTTCGTGTTTGACAGACTCCCAGACCATATACTCTTATGGCTACCCTGCACTTACAATGTCTAAGGTTTTGCTTAGACACTGTAGGGGCATAGTGCTCATGAACCTATGCCCTCACCTATGGTATAGTGCACCCTGCCTTAGGGCTGTACGGCCTGCTAGAGGGGTGACTTATCTATGCCATAGGCAGTGTGAGGTTGGCATGGCACCCTGAGGGGAGTGTGTGAGAAATTAGCCTCTTTCTAGCCTTGTTACCCCCGCTTTTGGCCTGTTTGTGAGTGTATGTCAGGGTATTTTCACTGTCTCACTGGGATCCTGCTAGCCAGGGCCCAGTGCTCATAGTGAAAACCCCATGTTTTCAGTATGTTTGTTATGTGTCACTGGGACCCTGCTAGTCAGGACCCCAGTGCTCATAAGTTTGTGGCCTATATGTGTGTGTTCCCTGTGTAGTGCCTAACTGTCTCACTGAGGCTCTGCTAACCAGAACCTCAGTGGTTATGCTCTCTCATTTCTTTCAAATTGTCACTAACAGGCTAGTGACCAATTTTACCAATTTACATTGGCTTACTGGAACATCCTTATAATTCCCTAGTATATGGTACTGAGGTACCCAGGGTATTGGGGTTCCAGGAGATCCCTATGGGCTGCAGCATTTCTTTTGCCATCCATAGGGAGCTCTGACAATTCTTACACAGGCCTGCCACTGCAGCCTGAGTGAAATAACGTCCACGTTATTTCACAGCCATTTTACACTGCACTTAAGTAACTTATAAGTCACCTATATGTCTAACCTTTACCTGGTAAAGGTTAGGTGCAAAGTTACTTAGTGTGAGGGCACCCTGGCACTAGCCAAGGTGCCCCCACATTGTTCAGAGCCAATTCCCTGAACTTTGTGAGTGCGGGGACACCATTACACGCGTGCACTACATATAGGTCACTACCTATATGTAGCTTCACAATGGTAACTCCGAATATGGCCATGTAACATGTCTATGATCATGGAATTGCCCCCTCTATACCATCCTGGCATAGTTGGCACAATCCCATGATCCCAGTGGTCTGTAGCACAGACCCTGGTACTGCCAAACTGCCCTTCCTGGGGTTTCACTGCAGCTGCTGCTGCTGCCAACCCCTCAGACAGGCATCTACCCCCCTGGGGTCCAGCCAGGCCTGGCCCAGGATGGCAGAACAAAGGACTTCCTCTGAGAGAGGGTGTGACACCCTCTCCCTTTGGAAAATGGTGTGAAGGCAGGGGAGGAGTAGCCTCCCCCAGCCTCCGGAAATGCTTTCTTGGGCACAGATGTGCCCAATTCTGCATAAGCCAGTCTACACCGGTTCAGGGGACCCCTTAGCCCTGCTCTGGCGCGAAACTGGACAAAGGAAAGGGGAGTGACCACTCCCCTGACCTGCACCTCCCCTGGGAGGTGTCCAGAGCTCCTCCAGTGTGCTCCAGACATCTGCCATCTTGGAAACAGAGGTGCTGCTGGCACACTGGACTGCTCTGAGTGCCAGTGCCACCAGGTGACGTCAGAGACTCCTTGTGATAGGCTCCTTCAGGTGTTGCTAGCCTATCTTCTCTCCTAGGTAGCCAAACCCTCTTTTCTGGCTATTTAGGGTCTCTGTCTCTGGGGAAACTTTAGATAACGAATGCATGAGCTCAGCCGAGTTCCTCTGCATCTCTCTCTTCACCTTCTGATAAGGAATCGACTGCTGACCGCGCTGGAAGCCTGCAAAACTGCAACATAGTAGCAAAGACGACTACTGCAACTCTGTAACGCTGATCCTGCCGCCTTCTCAACTGTTTTCCTGCTTGTGCATGCTGTGGGGGTAGTCTGCCTCCTCTCTGCACCAGAAGCTCCGAAGAAATCTCCCGTGGGTCGACGGAATCTTCCCCCTGCAACCGCAGGCACCAAAAAGCTGCATTACCTGTCCCTTGGGTCTCCTCTCAGCACGACGAGCGAGGTCCCTCGAATCCAGCGACTCTGTCCAAGTGACCCCCACAGTCCAGTGACTCTTCAGTCCAAGTTTGGTGGAGGTAAGTCCTTGCCTCACCTCGCTGGGCTGCATTGCTTGGAACCGCGAGTTTTGCAGCTACTCCGGCCCCTGTGCACTTCCGGTGGAAATCCTTTGTGCACGGCCAAGCCTGGGTCCACGGCACTCTAACCTGCATTGCACAACGTTCTAAGTTGGTCTCCGGCGACGTGGGACTCCGTTGTGCGACTTTGGGTGAGCACCGTTTCATGCATCCTCGTAGTGCCTGTTTCTGGCATTTCTCCGGGTGCTACCTGCTGCTGAGAGGGCTCTTTGTCTTGCTCGACGTCCCCTCTCTCTCCTGGTCCAATTTGCGACCTCCTGGTCCCTCCAGGGCCACAGCAGCGTCCAAAAATGCTAACTGCACGATTTGCAGCTAGCAAGGCTTATTGGCGTTCTTTCGGCGGGAAAACACTTCTGCACGACTCTCCACGGCGAGAGAGATCCGTCCACCAAAGGGGAGGCCTCTAGCCCTTTTTGTTCCTGCAGAAACTTCAGCTTCTTCTGTCCAGTAGAAGCTTCTTTGCACCCGCAGCTGGCATTTCCTGGGCATCTGCCCATCTCCGACTTGCTTGTGACTTTTGGACTTGGTCCCCTTATTCCACAGGTACCCTAGATTGGAAATCCACAGTTGTTCCATTGTTGGTTTGTGTCTTTCCTGCATTATTCCTCTAACACGACTTCTTTGTCCTTAGGGGAACTTTAGTGCACTTTGCACTCACTTTTCAGGGTCTTGGGAAGGGTTATTTTTCTAACTCTCACTATTTTCTAATAGTCCCAGCGACCCTCTACAAGGTCACATAGGTTTGGGGTCCATTCGTGGTTCACATTCCACTTTTGGAGTATATGGTTTGTGTTGCCCCTATCCCTATGTTTCCCCATTGCATCCTATTGTAACTATACATTGTTTGCACTGTTTTCTAAGACTATACTGCATATTTTTGCTATTGTGTATATATATCTTGTGTATATTTCCTATCCTCTCACAGAGGGTACACTCTAAGATACTTTGGCATATTGTCATAAAAATAAAGTACCTTTATTTTTAGTATAACTGTGTATTGTGTTTTCTTATGATATTGTGCATATGACACTAAGTGGTACTGTAGTAGCTTCACACGTCTCCTAGTTCAGCCTAAGCTGCTCTGCTAAGCTACCATTATCTATCAGCCTAAGCTGCTAGACACCCTATACACTAATAAGGGATAACTGGGCCTGGTGCAAGGTGCAAGTACCCCTAGGTACTCACTACAAGCCAGTCCAGCCTCCTACATTGGTTGTGCAGCGGTGGGATAAGTGCTTTGAGACTACTTACCACTCTTGTCATTGTACTTTTCATAAGAGAAAAATATACAAAACAAGGTCAGTGTATATACACATAGCCAAAAAGTTTTGCATTTCCTCTTTTCACTCTTTTCTAAGTGCTGAAAAGTACTTCTAACTTTCTAAAAAGTTCTAAAAAGTTTTAAAAGTTTTTTTCCTCTGTCTTTCTAAAAGCTCTGACAAACTTTTTATCTTTTTCTATCACTTTAACTCTCTCTAAAAATGTCTGGCACAGGCCAAAATGTTGATCTGTCCAAACTTGCATATGACCACCTTAGCTGGAAAGGAGCAAGGAGTCTCTGTGTAGAGAGAGGTTTGAGTGTAGGGAAGAATCCTTCCTTGGAACTGTTACTTAACATGCTTAGAGAACAGGATAAGGCTAGAAGTGCCCCATCTGTTGAAAAAGTAGCTAATGGTTCTCAATCTGATCCAGGGACTCCCCCAGGAAAAGATTCAGGAAAGAAAATTCCTAGCCTGCCCATTACTAGACAGTCTAGCATAGTTGGTAATGATGATGAGCCACACCATATAAATAGTGTTGTCTCACATCATAGCAAAAGCATTTATTCTCACCATACTGGTAGTGATGTTTCTGTTAGCCAAGCTGTTAGGGTGGCTTCTGTAAGGGACAGGTCTCCTTCTGTCCATTCTCACCATACTTCTGTTTCAAGGCATGTCCCTCCCACCCACCCTTATGACAGATTGTTAGAAAGGGAGCTCAATAGATTGAGAGTGGAACAAACCAGACTGAAGCTTAAAAAGCAACAGCTGGATTTGGATAGACAGTCTTTTGAACTAGAGAAGGAAAGACAGAAGTTGGGTTTAGATACCCATGGTGGCAGCAGCAGTATTCCCCATAGTCATCCTGTAAAAGAGCATGATTCCAGGAATCTGCACAAGATAGTTCCCCCTTATAAGGAGGGGGGTGACATTAACAAGTGGTTTGCTGCACTTGAGAGGGCCTGTGTTGTACAGGATGTCCCTCAAAGGCACTGGGCTGCTATCCTATGGCTATCATTTAGTGGAAAAGGTAGGGATAGGCTCCTTACTGTGAAAGAAAGTGATGCCAATAATTTTACAGTTCTTAAGAATGCACTCCTGGATGGTTATGGCTTAACCACTGAACAATACAGGATAAAGTTCAGAGAGACCAAAAAGGAGTCTTCACAAGACTGGGTTGATTTCATTGACCATTCAGTGAAGGCCTTGGAGGGGTGGTTACATGGCAGTAAAGTTACTGATTATGAAAGCCTGTATAACACAATCCTGAGAGAGCATATACTTAATAATTGTGTGTCTGATTTGTTGCACCAGTACCTGGTAGACTCTGATCTGACCTCTCCCCAAGAATTGGGAAAGAAGGCAGACAAATGGGTCAGAACAAGGGTGAACAGAAAAGTTCATACAGGGGGTGACAAAGATGGCAATAAGAAGAAAGATGGTGAAAAATCTCAAGATAAGCATGGGGATAAGGGTAAAACCAAAGATCCCACTTCAAATCTTAAACACTCTTCAGAGGGTGGGGATAAAACTAATTCTTCTTCTTCTTCTCAACCCACACACATTAAAAAGCCTTGGTGCTTTGTGTGTAAAAACAGAGGCCATAGGCCAGGGGATAAGTCCTGTCCAGGTAAACCCCCTGAGCCTACCACCACTAATACATCAAGCTCTAGTGCCCCTAGCAGTAGTGGTACTAGTGGTGGGACTGCTGGCAACAGTCAAGTTAAGGGTGTAGTTGGGTTCACTTATGGGTCCATCATAGAAACTGGGGTAGTCAGTCCCAAGACAGTTTCTGTCACGCCTAGTGGCATTGGCCTTGCCACACTGGCTGCTTGTCCCCTTACAATGGATAAGTACAGGCAGACAGTTTCAATAAATGGTGTTGAGGCCTTGGCCTACAGGGACACAGGTGCCAGTATCACTTTGGTGACTGAAAACCTAGTGCACCCTAATCAACACATCATTGGACAACAGTATAAGATTGTTGATGTCCATAACTCCACTAAGTTTCTTCCCTTAGCTATAATTCAGTTTAGTTGGGGTGGAGTTACTGGCCCTAAGCAGGTGGTGGTATCACCTAGCTTACCTGTAGACTGTCTCTTAGGTAATGACCTAGAGGCCTCAGGTTGGGCTGATGTAGAGTTTTATGCCCATGCAGCCATGCTGGGCATCCCTGAGGAATTGTTCCCTCTCATTTCTACTGAAATGAAAAAGCAAAGGAGAGAAGGCCTGAAAACTCAGGATCCCTCTCCATCAACAGGTAAAAAGGGTATCACAGTATCCCCTAACCACCCTACCATTCAGGATACCATTCCTGTGGTGGGAGAAACCTCTCCTGGGGTGGCACCTGTTCCAAGGGAATCATCAGTTGGCAAAACTGTACTCCCTGAGGTAGAAGTACCTCTCTGTGGGATAACTAACATTGGTGAGAAAAAGAACACCATTTTAGTTAACATGGAGCATCCCTCCAACCCTCCCAGAGAAACTTTAGTGCAGAAACCCTGCACTGCCTCACAACACTTAGGACAGCATCCCTGCCCTAGTGTGGAGCTCATAGGACAGCATCCCTGCCCTGCTCCAACTCAAGAGAAACAGCATCCCTGTTCTCTCTTCCAGCCATATGGACAAAGTTTTTGCCCAGCTATGGCTTTTCTGAGACAGCATCCCTGTCTGGCATTTCCATCACTACAGATAGGTTCAGTGGACAATTCCCACTGCTCTAAACTAAAACTTACTGATAGAAACTCTGAAAATACATCTTCACATTGTTGCTTAGCTAAAAAAATTCAAACAGGGTGGTTTACATCCCCACAGGGAAGTAACCATATAGTGGATGATAAAAGGAGTAACCAGTCTATTGCAGAGCTACTCTCTACTTATCACCACTTAGACAATAAAGTCTCAACTGGCCAAGGTTAGCCTTATTGTCCTTCGTTTGGGGGGGGGGTTGTGTGAGAAAGTAGCCTCTTTCTAGCCTTGTTACCCCCACTTTTGGCCTGTTTGTGAGTGTATGTCAGGGTATTTTCACTGTCTCACTGGGATCCTGCTAGCCAGGGCCCAGTGCTCATAGTGAAAACCCCATGTTTTCAGTATGTTTGTTATGTGTCACTGGGACCCTGCTAGTCAGGACCCCAGTGCTCATAAGTTTGTGGCCTATATGTGTGTGTTCCCTGTGTAGTGCCTAACTGTCTCACTGAGGCTCTGCTAACCAGAACCTCAGTGGTTATGCTCTCTCATTTCTTTCAAATTGTCACTAACAGGCTAGTGACCAATTTTACCAATTTACATTGGCTTACTGGAACACCCTTATAATTCCCTAGTATATGGTACTGAGGTACCCAGGGTATTGGGGTTCCAGGAGATCCCTATGGGCTGCAGCATTTCTTTTGCCACCCATAGGGAGCTCTGACAATTCTTACACAGGCCTGCCACTGCAGCCTGAGTGAAATAACGTCCACGTTATTTCACAGCCATTTTACACTGCACTTAAGTAACTTATAAGTCACCTATATGTCTAACCTTTACCTGGTAAAGGTTAGGTGCAAAGTTACTTAGTGTGAGGGCACCCTGGCACTAGCCAAGGTGCCCCCACATTGTTCAGAGCCAATTCCCTGAACTTTGTGAGTGTGGGGACACCATTACACGCGTGCACTACATATAGGTCACTACCTATATGTAGCTTCACAATGGTAACTCCGAATATGGCCATGTAACATGTCTATGATCATGGAATTGCCCCCTCTATACCATCCTGGCATAGTTGGCACAATCCCATGATCCCAGTGGTCTGTAGCACAGACCCTGGTACTGCCAAACTGCCCTTCCTGGGGTTTCACTGCAGCTGCTGCTGCTGCCAACCCCTCAGACAGGCATCTGCCCCCCTGGGGTCCAGCCAGGCCTGGCCCAGGATGGCAGAACAAAGGACTTCCTCTGAGAGAGGGTGTGACACCCTCTCCCTTTGGAAAATGGTGTGAAGGCAGGGGAGGAGTAGCCTCCCCCAGCCTCTGGAAATGCTTTCTTGGGCACAGATGTGCCCAATTCTGCATAAGCCAGTCTACACCGGTTCAGGGGACCCCTTAGCCCTGCTCTGGCGCGAAACTGGACAAAGGAAAGGGGAGTGACCACTCCCCTGACCTGCACCTCCCCTGGGAGGTGTCCAGAGCTCCTCCAGTGTGCTCCAGACCTCTGCCATCTTGGAAACAGAGGTGCTGCTGGCACACTGGACTGCTCTGAGTGGCCAGTGCCACCAGGTGACGTCAGAGACTCCTTGTGATAGGCTCCTTCAGGTGTTGCTAGCCTATCCTCTCTCCTAGGTAGCCAAACCCTCTTTTCTGGCTATTTAGGGTCTCTGTCTCTGGGGAAACTTTAGATAACGAATGCATGAGCTCAGCCGAGTTCCTCTGCATCTCTCTCTTCACCTTCTGATAAGGAATCGACTGCTGACCGCGCTGGAAGCCTGCAAAACTGCAACATAGTAGCAAAGACGACTACTGCAACTCTGTAACGCTGATCCTGCCGCCTTCTCAACTGTTTTCCTGCTTGTGCATGCTGTGGGGGTAGTCTGCCTCCTCTCTGCACCAGAAGCTCCGAAGAAATCTCCCGTGGGTCGACGGAATCTTCCCCCTGCAACCGCAGGCACCAAAAAGCTGCATTACCGGTCCCTTGGTTCTCCTCTCAGCACGACGAGCGAGATCCCTCGAATCCAGCGACTCTGTCCAAGTGACCCCCACAGTCCAGTGACTCTTCAGTCCAAGTTTGGTGGAGGTAAGTCCTTGCCTCACCTCGCTGGGCTGCATTGCTGGGAACCGCGACTTTTGCAGCTACTCCGGCCCCTGTGCACTTCCGGCGGAAATCCTTTGTGCACGGCCAAGCCTGGGTCCACGGCACTCTGACCTGCATTGCACGACGTTCTAAGTTGGTCTCCGGCGACGTGGGACTCCGTTGTGCGACTTTGGGTGAGCACTGTTTCATGCATCTTTGTAGTGCCTGTTTCTGGCACTTCTGCGGGTGCTACCTGCTGCTGAGAGGGCTCTTTGTCTTGCTCGACGTCCCCTCTCTCTCCTGGTCCAATTTGCGACCTCCTGGTCCCTCCAGGGCCACAGCAGCATCCAAAAACGCTAACTGCACGATTTGCAGCTAGCAAGGCTTGTTGGCGTTCTTTCGGCGGGAAAACACTTCTGCACAACTCTCCACGGCGAGAGGGATCCGTCCACCAAAGGGGAAGCCTCTAGCCCTTTTCGTTCCTGCAGAAACCTCAGCTTCTTCTGTCCAGTAGAAGCTTCTTTGCACCCGCAGCTGGCATTTCCTGGGCATCTGCCCATCTCTGACTTGCTTGTGACTTTTGGACTTTGTCCCCTTGTTCCACAGGTACCCTAGATTGGAAATCCACAGTTGTTGCATTGTTGGTTTGTGTCTTTCCTGCATTATTCCTCTAACACGACTTCTTTGTCCTTAGGGGAACTTTAGTGCACTTTGCACTCGCTTTTCAGGGTCTTGGGGAGGGTTATTTTTCTAACTCTCACTATTTTCTAATAGTCCCAGCGACCCTCTACAAGGTCACATAGGTTTGGGGTCCATTCGTGGTTCACATTCCACTTTTGGAGTATATGGTTTGTGTTGCCCCTATCCCTATGTTTCCCCATTGCATCCTATTGTAACTATACATTGTTTGCACTGTTTTCTAAGACTATACTGCATATTTTTGCTATTGTGTATATATATCTTGTGTATATTTCATATCCTCTCACAGAGGGTACACTCTAAGATACTTTGGCATATTGTCATAAAAATAAAGTACCTTTATTTTTAGTATAACTGTGTATTGTGTTTTCTTATGATATTGTGCATATGACACTAAGTGGTACTGTAGTAGCTTCACACGTCTCCTAGTTCAGCCTAAGCTGCTCTGCTAAGCTACCATTATCTATCAGCCTAAGCTGCTAGACACCCTATACACTAATAAGGGATAACTGGGCCTGGTGCAAGGTGCAAGTACCCCTAGGTACTCACTACAAGCCAGTCCAGCCTCCTACAGAGTGCCATGTCGACTTAGTCATTTTCTCCCCACCGGCACACACAAGCTGGCAAGCAGTGTGTCTGTGCTGAGTGAGGGGTCCCCAGGGTGGCATAAGACATGCTGCAGCCCTTAGAGACCTTCCCTGGCATCAGGGCCCTTGGTACCAGGGCTACCAGTTACAAGGGACGTACCTGGATGCCAGGGTTTGACAATTGTGGAAACAAAGGTACAGTTTTAGGGAAAGAATACTGGTGCTGGGGCCTGGTTAGCAGGCCTCAGCACACTTTCAAATCATAACTTGGCATCAGCAAAGACAAAAAGTCAGGGGGTAACCATGCCAAGGAGGCATTTCCTTACAGGAAGCAAAAACATGTGGCTAAAGATGGGCAATTATCTGATGGTGATGATCCTGATAGGCATTTGTGTAATCAAGACCAGCCTGACTTGAATTGGTTCCCTCCATTCAAACAGAAGCTTAAGATAATTTCAAAATCTTTGTACAGAGGAGATAACACCTTCCATCATCCTGGATGCCTCTAGGGATCACTTGTTTGACCCATCTTTCCTTTATCATCCTCTTTGCACCGACTGGTCAAAAATTCCTGAAGTGGAAAAATATACTAAGTACAGGATCAGACAACCCCTTAATAGGATTATTCGCAATAGGATGAAAATAAACTGTCCTAGATTTATCATCTATAACAAAGTCCTGACTATTCCTTCAGTTGATCCAAAACTCCTTACCTACTTCTCCAAATACAACAAGGATGTTAAAAAAGTTATCAACAGGCTTGGTCTGCCTGCGAGGATACACTGCTTGATGCAAGGGGTCCTTTCACAAACATTTTTGAGATGGTGGAATACGCTATTGAAAGTAGTGCTTCCCTTGGTCCGGTCCTAGTGATATCTCCAATTGGAGTTATATGTTTTTTAGGTAACACCAATTTTGCCATATCTTTTGAACACTAGAAAGGCTTATTGATTAAATTGAATCCAAAATTTGCTGAGTTGACCTCCATGGAAACAGGCTCCATGGATCAGGACTTGTGTTTTAGCAGTTCCATAAAGTGATTTGTGCTACACAAAAAGCCCAGATAAATAATTTGACATCAGAGTGACTCCTTTTCACATCTTTCCTTAGATTTCTAATTGTCTGTTTCTCCCTTTTCTAAATGTAAAGGGGTAGCTTGTGGAGGTACATATCGATGGCAGGAAAGGAAAAACTCCTGGCACTTGAGGTAGAGGTCCAAACCAAGTATTCCCCCATGAAGGCCATTCTTCTTAACAAATTTGTGCTGACCCCTGGGAAATACAGACATAGGTTCAGGGACAGCCACAAACTCCCAAACCAGTAGTGGCTGGACTTCGTAAACTATTCCAGCAAGGCACTGAAGGGCTGGATGAGGGGCAGCATGGTACATGATTTCACTGGGCTGTACAGCTTGATTCTGAGGGAGCACATGTTTAATACCTAATTTTTCAGATCTGTGCCAACGCCTGGTAGATAGCAAGCTGATTTACCCCAGGAAGCTCGTTGAGGAGGTGGGTCTCTGGGTCAACACCAGAGTGTCCAAGAAAGTATCTGGGAGGGATTCCCAAAAGGGTAGTCAGGGTTCCCACCAGAAGAAGGAGGGGAGATAAAAAGAAATAATTCAATCAAGGCCCCCAAAATAGTTCAAAGGTGAAAGGGTCCCAATCTAGCCACCAGAAGAAAGGCTTCTCTGACAAGAACCATGACAGGTGTCCCTCCAAGAGTTATGAATGTTCTTAGTAAAGGCAGTACAAGAGTGATCCAAAGAGCCCCAAGAGGGCACAGCCTCCTAATGGAGGAAAGATCCCAGGGTTGGTTCACGTAGTGCTTGGGCAGGAGATGGCCACAGTTAGTGAAGGGGGAATGAGTAAGATTGTTCCATAGTGTCACTGGGTGACAATAAGATGGTGCTCAAAGCTCACATGGCTTCCAGTACTTCAAAGAATCGGCAGTGGGCCACCATCAATGGGCGAGGATGGGGGCTCTGAGGGACACAAGAGCCAGTATGACAACTGTAAGGTATCATCTGATGTCCTCAGAGCAGTTGATTCCCAATACACTCTACCAGGTTGCACTAGCAGATAACCTGGAGAGCCACTACCCTATGTCTCTATTTCCGTTTCAGTGTGGGGGTAGCAAGCTGAAGCCAAAGCAGTTAGTGATACCCATGGAGATCATCGCATATATTGGAAGAATGATCTCCATGCATAGGAACCTAAGGCACCTGTGCATGAGGCAACATGTGTGTTGCAGTTCCCCAGTGCTACAGGGCCTTCCTACTGGAACTGGCTCAAAAGGTACCCCTGGCAGGATGGCTGCAGAAGGGCAAGACCCATGCCAGGCTTGTCCCACACTTTTACTGGTCCCGGAAGAAGATTTCCTCAGCCACATTCTGTAGGACTTGCTCAACCTGCCAGGCCAGTGGGAAGACAGGAAAAAAAGCTGAAAAACCCCTCAGTCCCTTACCTGTCTTTGGCATCCCTTTGAAAGGGTGTACATTATAGAACCCTTTGGCCCCAAGAGAGCCTCAGGAAACAGTTATATCCTGTTCTTGTTCGATCATACCACTAGATACCCAGAGGCCATACCTCTGAAGACTGCACGTGCAGTGGGTAAGGCCCTGATGGGGATTTTCACAAGAGTGGGTTTCCCCAAAGAGGCGGTATCTGACACAAGCGCCAACTTCAAGTCTGTGTACATGAAGTCAAGTGGAGGAGTGTGGAGGAACGTACAAGTTTTCAACACCCTACCATCTACAAACAAATGAGCTTGTTTAAAGATTCAACAAAACTTTGAAAAGCATAAATAAGGGCCTGCCTGAGTCCATGAGGCAGAAGTGTGATGTCCTCTTACCATGCCTGCTCTGTGGTTTCAGGGAGGTGCCACAGAAGGGTGTTGGCTTCTAGTCCTTTGAACTTCTATCTGATCACCCTGTTAGGGGACCTCTGAGTCTGATTAAGGAGGGGTGGGGGCAAGCTCATTAAAATCCTCCCCAAGATGTGGTTAGTTAAACGCCCGCCCTCAGAAAGCAGATGGCCAAGTTCTGGAAGAAAGCTTAGGGACCTTGGAGGCCAGCCAGGAAGTTATGAAGCAGTCGTATGGCCAGACTGCTACCCCTGTGGAATTTCAGCCTGGGCAGAAAGCGTGGGTTACGGAGCATGTGGAGGTCAGGACATTCAAAGAATGTTGGACTGGGTCTTATGAGATAGTTTAGAAGAAGGAGGAGGTAACCTACCTGGTGGACCTCAAGACACCAGAAACCCCTAAGCGTTGTCACTATGAGTGGTTTGAGGTCACCATACTGTTAGTGAAAGATGATGGGGAGGAGGAGGAGGAGAGTAAACATCTCCCTGACCCCTTATCATCCAAGGAGAAAGATGACTCAGTGGAGGGTGTCAACCTATACCCTATCCTGACCCAAAACAGCAGAGGGACTGTTACCAGCTAATGAGGCTGTTTGCCTCTCTGTTTTCCATCACTCCTGGGCTCACACATCTGTGGACCCATGATACTGATACAGGAGACAGTAACCCTGCCTAAAACACAATTTACAGGCTGTCTGTTAAAGTGAGGCCCAGCATCTAGGAGGAGGTCTCTAGAATGTTGGAGCTAGGGTTGGTTAAGGACTCCGGTAGCCCATGGTCCAACCCAGTGGTGCTGGTACCAAAAGATGCTCCACCAGGCACTAGCCAAGAATTTCGGTTTAGTGGGAACTCCAGAGAGCTCAACTCAGTCACTAAAACTGATGCTTACCCCGTCCTCAAAGCTGATTAGATTATCAAGAGGTTTGGGGCTTCCATGTTACTTAGTACCTTTGCCTTAACTTCAGGGTACTGGCAGATTGCCCTACCTGAACGGGCTAAAGAGAGGCCAGCTTTTCCACACCAGAGGGACACTTTCAGTTTAAGGTCTTGGTCTGAAAAATGCCCCACAACCTTCCAGAGGCTAGTTAACCTGGTCCTGGCTGGTATGGAGCCCTCTAGTGTGGGTTACATGGATTAAATTTATGTTTTCAGTAGCAGATGGAAGGTCCAGTTTTTGACCTGCAAAACACAGGCTTGACTATCAAGGCCTTTAATGTCCAGACAAGGCAGGGGTTTGTGGCGCACTTGGGGCACCTTTTGGGCAGGGATAAGGTGCAGCCACTCCAGGCCAAGATAGAGACCATTCTGGCCTGGGAGCCCCCAAAACTCAAACTGAGGTGAGGGCCTTTCTGGGCCGCCCAGTATATTATAGGAAGTTTGCCATGGGGCGTGGAACCATTGTTGGACCTTTGACTTGGCTGACCTTCGGGAAGTATCCAAGAAAGTTGACCTGGTCAGAGGCTTCCCAGAAAGCCTTTGGCTCCCTCAAACAGGCCATGCACAGCCCCTGTGCTCAAGGCCCCTGACCTTCACATAGAAACTGTAGTTCAAACAAATGCATCTGAGCATGGCATAGAGGCAGTCTTATCACAGATCAATGACGAGGGCCTCGACCAACCTGTAGCTTTTATCTCCGGAACAGAGGTGGAGTGCTACTGAAAGAGAATCCTTTAATGTGGTCGGAGCACTAAAGAAGCTGAGACTATACTTGTTTGGGACTCATTTCTGGGTTCAGAGAGACCACAGGCCACTCAGGTGGCTAATGCAAATGAGTGGTAAGAATCCAAAATTGTTGAAGTTGTCCATCTCCCTACATGGAATGGATTTTATGGTGGAACACAGACCTGTTTCAAATCACTCCAGTGCTGATAGTCTCTCCAGGTTCTTCCGCCTTAGTGATGAGAACTTCCAGTTCACCCTACCTTCAGCTGGGTTGGACTCATGTTAGACCTGTCAGTCTTAGGGTCTTCCCCCAACCTTTCTGCTTACTACCTCCAATATTTGCTGGGTTTCCTTTTTGTTGGCCTTAGGACACTGTGCACTTTACCACTGCTAACCAGTGCTAAATTGCTTCTGCTCAATCCCCTAAACATGGTTTGACTGTCATATACATAATTGGCATATTTATTTTACTTACATGTCCGTTTTAGAATGGTATACCATATGCTCAGGGCCTGTAAATGAAATGCTATCAGTGGGCCTGCAGCACTTATTGTGCCGCCCACTTGAGTAGAATCCAAAACATGTTTTGCCATGCCAACTTGGCTTTCAAAATCCCCTTGCCAAGTCGTAAACTTCCCTTTCATCACATATAAGTAGTGGTGGGTGATAAGTTTTTCTCCATTGGTGGAGTTAGCAGATCTTTGGCCACTCTGTTTATACGCTTGCAGAGCAGATTTCCAGCCCAATTCCGTCAACCGCCTCAGAGTTTATTCTCATGCACAGCTTGCCAGTGTAGGTTGGTGATAGCAAGAGATTTGTTGTGCCTAGCATAATTTTTGTTTGCTAGGTTCACATCTGGTGAGATTTCTGCAAAGTGGGCGATAGTAACCCTTCATGGTAAGAAAGCCGCTGCTCAAGTAGAAAATATATTTGAGTGGCAGCAAAATCAATTTGAGAAGCAGCACCCTCTGGCACACTGCGTGGTGCTGTTCGCACTGATTTTTCAGTGTGGAAAGAACTCCCAGTGCTAAAAATCAGTGCGATCAGCGCAATGTGCCTATTTCTTCCCATTCATGGAACTCCGCAGAATCTTGCTGCGTTTTCAGAAAATTCTATGGAATTCCACGGGGTGAAACTCCACGAGTTCCACCCACTCCTACAAATGTCACCCCTAAGATAGGCCCTTGTTTGCCCATAGGGCAGAGTGCAGTGCAAATAAAAGACTGGGCATGTACTTTTAAGTTTTACATTTCTTTGTGGAGAAAAACTCCTAAACTCATGTTTTACTAGTATGAGGCCTACCCTCCCATATGATAAGATTGGAAATTTCTTATTGGATTTAATAAATTGTACTTGCTAATTGGGAGCAGGTAGATATGTGTTGTTTAGTACCTATAAAACGTATAATGACATACCAAATTTAATGTCAAAGTCAGATTTTTCATTACAATTTTTAACATGACACTTTTAGAAAGTTGGCATTCCATTGACCTTAGCCCTTTTGTGCCTTCAGGATGTCTTGGGTCACATGACTGGGTGTAGGTGACACAATTTATGAAATCCTCCCAGACAGTCACACTATAGATGGATTAGTTGTTCCTGAATGGGCCAACTGCTGGCAGGATGGGAGTTGAAGCTGAGTACAGCTCCACTTACAATTGAATAGCATGTGCTCTACCTTCACACAAATGCTGTAACAACCTGGCTTTGTCAATTTAGCCAACTTGGAGCCAAGGCAAGGGAGCCGGGGAATTCCATGCACTACAATGCCACTGTCTAGAAGCTCCTCCCACCTTCTAGAACTAGGGCACCAGTGTATTAAGGAAGGACATCAGACACCAACTCTTTAGTACAGTTCTGACCCTGTGGATACTCTGTTAGAAAGAAGGACTACACTCCTCTGGACTGCTGTTCTAAAGAAACTGCTGCTCTGCTGTGCTGACCTGCTGCCTGCTACTCTCTTGCCTGAGGAAAAACTGGACCTGCACCTTCATTTTGAAACCAGGACTCCAGTGTGAGTCAAGGGTTAGTCTGCTGGCCTCCTGATCTGAGCCTCAGGGACATAAAAAGCTTCCCACCAGCTCCTGGAATCATCTTCAGCACGTTTTTAACCTCCAAGTGGTTCCCCTCAGGTCCTGGACACTTGGTGCAGCTCTCAAGCTCTTGAAACAAACTTTTGGACTCTTTGCCACTGCTCCACTTGCGCAGAGCTGCAGCCTGTCTCTTCCCACAGCAGCATCGTCTGCCCGTGGGGGACTGTCAGCACAAAGCTCCAGCCAGCCCATCCGTGACACCCAGCCTGCTCTTTGCACCATGCAGGCGCTGCCTGTGACACTCTCCTGGCTTGTGGCACCAAACTTGAGAAAATAAAACTTCAGCGTGACTAGTCTGGGACTGTATCCAGCTTGTGTTTCATCATGGTCAGCCTGAACTTTTAGCTTGGACCCTGTATAGTGTGATCACATATCCCTGGTTGGCGCCTTACGCTTTTAAGCACTATTTTACAGTTCATTTTTAAAAATTCATTACCCCAGTTCTACTGATTGCATTTTTGTTGGTTTGGTGTCAAATAATGTAATAATATTTACTGTATTTGTCAGTTGGTTTGGGATTTTTGTTGTGTTGTGTTTTCATTTTATTACTATTTGTGTGCTGCATAAATACTTTATACGTTACCTCTAAGTGAAGACAGACTGCTTTTTGGCCAAGCTACCCAGGGTCCAGCACACCTTAATTTTGTGACTTTTTGTGGTTCACCCTGCAAGGGATTGTGGCTGTTGCTTGATCAGGGCTCACAACCCAGTCAACCAACAACCCAATTTCTCACAATTATCTTCCAAGGTTACCACATTTAGGCCCGTATTTATACTTTTTTTTAGCGCCGCATTTGCGCCACTTTTTGACGCAAAACGGCGCAAACCTACAAAATACAATGGCATTTTGCAAGTTTGCGCCGTTTTTGCGTCAAAAAACGACGCAAATGCGGCGCAAAACAAGTATAAATACGGGCCTTAATTTTTTTTACCTCTGTATCGGGCTTATTTTTCTCACAGGATCCAGTTTTCCACAGCTGATTCTCTTCTAATAGATCACGAAGTTCAAGATTTATTCTGAAATAAGCAATCAGTCCAACTCCTTTCCTTCCCTAGGGTTTCTTAGGCAACATTTTAAAAAGAGTGCAAAATAGTTAATCCTGCCATCAACCTCAGACAGTTCAATCTTTACAGACACTTCAATATGGAAACTATTCTCCATCCCTGTGACTGTTTACAACTGTTAGACTGGATGGTTTGCTTGGGTATGAAGAACCCCTATCTGTCAGTTCTAGTTTTTGATTGAGACCCAAAATATCTTCAATTCCAATCGGGAGCATTTCTTGACAAATTCACTGCACTTCCTTTTGGACATTTCTCGTCTCCTTGATGTTTCATCAAGTTACTAAAACCTGTTATTGCCGATCTCCGATAGCAGGGCACCCGCCTCCTTATTTATTTGGAACATATTATTTTAATGTCCTTCTTTTCTCACCTGCAGACCTCCTTTACCCTTTTGGAAAGTTTTTTTTTTTTTATAAACCAAGAGAAGTCTTTTCTTATCTCCCGCACAGTAATTGGAGTTGGTACCTGCCACTCTTCACCTGCCTCAAACCAAATTGTTAACAATAAAAAAGGAATTGTCTTCCCACTTCCATTCTTCTACAATATCTATACATCACTTGGCGTGCACTGTCGGCCTTTTTAACAGCAGATCAATATTCAATTTTGCACCAGATCTTCTTTTGGATTCCCGCGCAACTATGTCAGGGTGTGGCACTCACTGGGGCCATTTATTGACTGGCAGCCCATGGTGGGGGAAGAAGTATTCAGTGCATATGAACTATTTAGAGCTTCTTGTAGGCTTCTTTGCCATCCAGTGTTGGACAAAAAACACAATTCTGTGTTCTGTACTTTTCCGAATGGACAACCATACTGCGGTAAGATACTGCAACCATCTGGGAACTAACCACTCCCATATTCTAGAAAATCTGGTAAAACAGTTCTGGGAGTATTGTGTCCTTCATCACATCATATCAGGGAGGAATGTCTCCCTGGTTATTTCAACACACTGTGTGTGTGCTTTGTTCTCTTAGCACCTGAGAGATTACAGCGATCAGCAGTTACATGCCCCACTCTTTGAGAAACTTCAGACTTTGTGGCATCCCATTGTGACCTATCACTTTGACACCAGATTCAATGCTCAGCTCCCTCAATTCTTCAGTTGGAGGCCAGATCCGATGGCCATGGTGTCAGATGAGTTTCTCCAATTGTGGGACAAAGGTCTTCTCTATGCATTTCCATCTTTCCTTATGACCTCTCATTGTCTATTAAAAACATGCAGGAGTGGGTCTTCTCTAATCCTAATAACTCCTATCTGGCCCTCTCAAATCTGGTTTCCAATCTCCTACAAATGTCAATAATGATTCCACTCCTTTTTCCCCTACTCCTGAATCTCCAGCTCTGTCCAAAAAGGGACTTTCACAACCTGGTTGATTCTGAACAGCTGCAACTGATGGCATGAAAGATATCAGGGCAATCTGGACTGTCCCAGGCTTGGCGACAGACACGATCAGTTCATTGCAAAGGCTTGGGCTCCAGGCACTTCCAGAGCTACAAATTGGCCTGGAGCTCTTGGGCTCGCTGATGTATGGGATCACAATCAGATCTCTTTCCCGCTCATGTTGCTACCATAGCTAATTTCGGTAATTTGGTTATTTCTGTAATTTCGTAGCTTCAGGAAAATCTTACAGAACTGGTAATACCCACAGGTCTGCAATTTTCTTACAACATGCCTAAATTTCAGGTAAGCCTTTTGAAATGTATTACTGCAAACCAGTTGCACATTCTTCTGATGCAGTGGTCTGTTTGCTTTAAAATGGGCATAATTTGAACCCCCGTTCTTAATATAAAATGTGTATTTTCCAAATAATCATGGAGGAATCTCCTAATTGTGTTAAAGACATGGAGGCAAGTATTATCCCTTCATTGCTATTATGTGCCTCTTTTAGCCCACCTGTTTGTGAACATTTCTGATTATCTTTTTTATTGCAGTGTCTCAATCAATGGTTCCACTGTGAAATTGAGGGTATGAATAACCAAGAACAACTGATGGCCATTTTCCATGTGATCATCTGCATCGTCATCATTGTCCTTTCGTACCTCGATTACTTGCCTTGCACAACAAGAAATAGGAAGGAGGTGGGGTTCAGAGGCTATTCATCAGACACTTTTGTAGCACCTGCGTGGACGTCATTTGTAGGCCATTTCCTAGGGTTGAAGGGATATGTAGTTGTTTCTGTTTTTATAATGATACCACTGAGTTCTGTTTGCTATTGAATTAAAGACAAGAAAGAAAAGCATAATACTCACCTTCGTGGCTTTAATAAAATTAGGACTTTCTTGCATAATTATTTGGAAAATCATCCAGCAGTTAACCCCGTGCCAAATATGATTTTATCTACACAGACCTCGTAATATGGAGTTTTTTTCTATGCAATTTTCTATTATTCTAGGATACAAAAAGTTGATATTTTCCACCTCCTTGTGCAAGTCAAAAGTGTCAGCGGGAGGAGCAGTGTGGTTCTGAGGGGTGTGCTGAAGGACTGACCAGGCTTCTTGATAGGCAGCCTATTTTAGGAAAACGTTGTCTACTCTCACTGTACTGCTGTAGGGCTCAGGTGGGGGCTAGGCTCTGCTTCTGTCCACAGCCTTGGCAACATGAAACAAGCATTTGCAGTGCAATTGGTCTCGTGTTTGCTCGAGTTAGAGATATTAACGTTATAAATTCCTAACTGGACTTTTCTTGCTACATAAATTGAAACTGAAAAGTAAAATAGTTGACAGAAGCAGTTCAATTCAAAGCGCCATGGCCATCATGAGCGTGAGCACAAGAGTTATTGGTTCCCTCTGTGAATGTCTAGAAAGGATCGCGGCTGGGATGAAAGGCAAACCGAAACTGGAGGAGGGGCCATCACACGCTGTAACAGGATGGAGTGTGACGTAGTGTGATGGCCAACAAAAATGTCCACTTAGTGAAATCACCTGGGAGAGAACTCAGCACACAAAAGAGGGACATTTCACAAAATGCACCAATACAATGAAGCATTTAAGACAAGCCCAACAAAGAATGAATAGCAAGAGTGGGCTTGATTAAAAGCCCAAAGAGAGATTACAACAGGCCAGACCCTCAAAAGGAACCATGTCTCTGGGCTTGGAATAATTGGGTTTGGGGTTTAGGTCGAGAAGAGAATTACAGGCCTGGAGTCACTTGGAATTGTGGGTGGTGGAATGTCATTTTCGCTCTAAGTGAAATTCTGCTGCTTGTAATTAGGACCTCATACTCCAGTTCTATGTTTGTATTCCGACCATTAAAACACTCTTCCAGTTTCTGTCCACATTATTCACGATGAAAGGCAATAAAATGCATTTGACATCCATTCTGAAATGTATTCCCTCATATTCTTGTGATGCCACCCATTACTTATAGGTGAACAAGCATAGTGTAGCTAGGATATCCTTATTCCCTCTCTCTTTTCATTAAACAACAGCATATGTGGTAGTGGGCTACTGATTCTTGCCACTTTGACTGTGCAAAATAAATCTTACATTACAGGAGGGACCTATATACCTATGCAAACCTTCAAAGGCAAAATTCCCTCATGTTATTTCAGACAATTTATAACAAGCATTGTCAAAGCCAACCGTTCCAGCATTGGTTGCCAGCCTACCAGCAATCTTTGCTTTCTTTTGTCATGGTTTTAGCAAAACATTATTGTTTGCGAAGTTGCTGGGTCCTCATCAATGTAAAGTAGAATATTTCCTGATGGCAAAAATGTTTTTTGTCCTCAGAAAAGCACATTTTACCATATTACTGCTTGGCAGTGAAGGGAACTACTTTGTGTGTGGATGTGCTTTGTGTGAAAGGGTAGCATGGTGTAACTCGTATTGAAATCATCCAATGGCTGAAGTGGACTGATACATCAGCCCTTGACAAATGTAATGAGACAACCACAGACCAGTGGATGACGTGGCAAAAAACCTCTTTCAGTAACCATGTTATATACATAATTTTTATTTAAAAAAAAATGTCTTGACTAACACAGACAAAACAAAGCCAATTGGTAGGGCATTGGCTGCTGGTCACTTCCTTTTGACAAAGAAAGCAACAGAGAACAATGGAAGAAAGAAAGAAAAAAGGAAAAAACACAATGAAGGAAAAACAAAGGAAGGAACAAAGAAAAGAAAAAGAAAGGAAAAAAGATGGAAAAGGGAAATAAGAGAGAGAGAGAAAAAAAAAGAAGAAAAAGGCAAGAGAAAAAGAAAGAAGAAAAAAAACAAAAAACAAAGAAGAACAAAGAAAGAAAGAAATTAAAACTCGATACAGAAGAGTTTCAAATTAACACAATCTGTTATGATGTGCAACAGCAGTAGTCAGATAAAAAAAAGGCACTCCATAAGCAATTTACAACACCATTGCCAGGAACTAATATGGATGTGGATGTGCCAGGGGTACATGAAAAGAGTCCTGCTATCCCATCAGGCTCTAAATACAAAGACGACGCTAAAGTAATTATAAAGTAAAAACCAAAACACTGGCACTGAAAAGCACTGCCTTATGTGCACATATGTTCATTGTGAAAAAGTGAAATGCAGCCGCTCACAGTGAAGTTAACCTGTGGCTTCAGTTGGATGCACCATTGATCCGTGCAGGGCCGGCTTTAGGGCAAGACAGGTGTGGCTGCACTGGGCACTGACCGGGGGGAGAGGAGGGAGCCTTCAGTGACCTCAATTGGGGGGCATTGTGTTTAGCAATAATTTACGATTTAAAGACACCTGCTGCTGAGTTACTTGTGCATCCAGCTTTCTGACAGCAATAAAAATATCAAGCTAACTCTTGTGATTAATGTTCCTGCTGGAGAGAGAGACAGGGTTTTGTCTAGTGGCAGTTTTAATTCACCAAGTAGCACAGATGGTTAATATACTCACTGCAAATAACCGATCTGTAGTTTATGTGGGTAGCTGAGTGGATTAGTAAAGCCAGCTTTTACCACTGCTTTAAAACAAATGTACTGAGAGAGGCGCTATGGGGAGATGAGGGACACTTTTGCTGGGTGGCAGTGAGGTAATCTGAGGACAAGGTCATGAAGGGGGGGCACCAAAAAAGATTGTTGCACCGAGTGCCATCAGTGCTAAAGCTAGCCCTGGCCTCATGCTGAATGGTGTAGTGGGGGGAAGAGAAATGTAAACAACAGCTCAAGATGAAGAGAGCTGACTGAAGCCCCTTTAAGTATGTTGTACATATAATTTTAGTAAAATCAAAAGGTCTTGATTAATGCCAGACCTAAAAAGCATGACTGCCAATGGCCCTTGTTAATACCTAGAATAGAAAATAAAGTCACAAAGTGACATATATTTATATCAAGAGATAAGAATTCCTAGTTTATTTCTTATAATATTGGATGGAGCAATGCTGTTCCTTGCACAAATTGCACCTCATAATATAATTTTTGTGAACGTGACTAATTTTCATGGATAAGTCAATCTCAATTTCTTTTTTTGCAATATTTTAGTTAAAATGTCTGCTAATACCTGTAATTATGTATGCTGAAATAAACGGCACTTAAACGTCAATGTCTCCATGCAAAGTATAAAGATGTGCCCTGAATAGAACATTCTGAACATGGCTACATTCTGTGTGATGCTTAAAATGACTCATATTTTGGAAGAAGAAGAAGGAAAAGGATTTTCACATTGTGAGTCACTCTCTTTGACTAGCCAGAGACAGAAATCTAATAGAAGTATAGATTAAGTGGGATGGCTACTCTTGTCCTGACACCCCTGTTGTTAGGAAGACACACCGTGTACAACCTGGCCATACCATTCATGTTCAGATTTTGTGCACATTGCAACCAGGACACATTAGCTAAAGCAGGTGTAAATCACATAGTGCACTGTAGGAGGTTTTCAGTAAAGTGCTCATGTTGTGTTGTCCAGACTCCATGCCCAAATAGTCTTTCCCAGCACCCTAATAGAGTTATAGGGTACCAGGGTGCAACACTGAATTCCCACGTGTGATTGGTTGTCTGGATGGCACTCAAATATTTATCTGTTCTCACTCAGGAATTGAGTACCTGTGTAGGAACGGTAAGAGCCAGCACATACTCAATATACTGATGGGCTGCAATGAGGAGTGTCTATTTACTGATTTTGTGGTATGCAACCATGTAAATATGTATAACTCATACTTGTTTCACCATTAGGGCCTTTACAGCCGTCTGGCAGGAGAAGAGCTAACAGATGCTTGTCCACGAGGTAAATCACATTCACTGCCTACACAACACTGCATATATCACTACCTCTCTATCATTTGTAACAGTTCTATACCCATTGTGGTTGGCAGTACTTAAGCCGTTCACTCAAAGCTCCACAGACACCAAAGGATCATAGATATAAAATGGCACATAGGCAAACATAATCTGTGGTAGCACATGTATTATGGTTAATCTAACCGACTCTGATGCACACCAGCGAGGTGGCGAACTCTTGTATGCGCCAGAGACCTGATGAAAAATAATAGCCTCTTGTGTCATGTTGCGTATCATTGCCACAGGGAAAGGTCTTCCCCCCTAACACTGCGATGAATACACTGATGAGGATGAACCCCTAGATATCAACAGAGGTCAATGTCAACCACATCTAAGGTAAATGGATTACATAGTAGAAGGATGCACGCTTGACACGAGGATTCAGTTTGAATGAATAACAATTTTTTTGTTTATTCACAGGTTGAACTTCACAAAACCATCATCTAGTCCTGACAAATATTCTATGATGACAGAAACTGTGAGTAAAAATGTAAATAAAATATGTAGTGTAACAGCCAGATGAGAAATGCTTGCTCTCTCTTCTTCCTCCTCCCACTGCCATCACTGGACCTCTCTGCATTAGCTTTCACTCTATGTCCATCCCTTCTAAAATATCTACTTCTATAGCAGCGTGCTTTGCATCTCTGTAACGGAGGCCCTGCTAAGGCTGGACGCAAAGTACTGTGGTTACCTTTATTGGTCCCCATCCTAAGTACACGAAATGATATGCCAATACCACTTCAAAAATATCTGTATGCCTAGAGAGCACATTGTGGTCCAGCCTGTCCACGGACCTGCCAGATCCTGGATTCCTGGCTTGAATGGTGTGTTGTCTGTGCATTTGAATTATGTTCTCATCATAAACTGCAGCACTTAGGGCATCCTCTGCCTCTGTAATTGTCTCTATTTTATGCACCAGTGTCTGGTACCCTTCGGGGATGGATGTACACTGTGCCTAGTACACTTTCTTGATAGTCACACTCACGCCACCTGCTTTTCTCCGAGGACAGGCATGGACTTTAATTTGCTGACACTGGACTCTGAGCAACGAGGTTCCCAGCCCCCTTTAACTTCCCAGAGCTTGGAATATCTCCCGCTCCTTCGCAGTCAACAATAGGCCGTTCTGTGGTGGCTTCTGCTGTCTACTGCTCAGTCTCTACTGCAGGAATTGTGAACAAACTACAGCATGTGTTTGCCATGCAGGGAGTGGTAATTGGGCTGCAGCTTGTGTGATTGGTGGCCTGCACTATTTGATTCTTAGACCTGTTGACGTGTAGACATGCTTTGGTGTTGGGGCAGTCATGGTTGCAGGACTGTTGGGCCCTCCCTTGCCACATTCTTGATGTTTCTGTACAAAGCTTCATGCCTCTTACTCCTGAAGTGGTGCATTTAAAGAGGTGTAGCAGTTGCCACGCTGTGCATAGTTGACAAGTTTTCAGAATGGGCATTTGTGAACATTTCCATTATTTCTGTGTGTCAGTGTGTGACATTTCATTGCACATGTGTGACACTTTGAGCAGCACTTTATCATGAGTAAAAGAAGTAGTTATAATTATGTAATCATGCAGAGTTGACATATTACTCCCTTCTGTACAAAGGAGTTATCTGTAACATTTATGATGAAAGTGCTTATGCGAGGTCACCAACGTATGCAAGGTCACCAACATATTTGTCTTCAAAAGCACCGTAGGGTCAGTGCAGCCTCTGATTGGTCAATATTATACCTGCTCTCATTGGTTGAGCCCCAGCATCCTGTAGCTTTACAGGAAGGCTGTCATTGGCCGAAATGGTGGCCACTAAAATAGCTGCTCTGAGGGCAAGACGAAACGCTCATTGAAAGTGGCGCCTTTTTAGAAAGCCAAAATCTGTATCAGAACTCTGAAAGTAGCCTCATGTCGTGTGTCTGGTATGTGGGTGGTCCGATGGGGCACAATTATGCATGACTAATGCATTGATGGTATGGTAATGTGGACACCAGCTTTAACATGCGCTAGTCTAACCCCAGATGCATGGTAGCCCATTACTAATTCAGTGTTTTAGACGAATGATTTTAGCTCTGGAACACAGACACAGGCTAACTTTGATAAAAATGGAGTCCACGGAACATTTGTACTTTTCATGTCATGTCAGACATGTACCTGCAAACCCCACACTGCATTTCTCTATTAAATAAAGCATTTATTCTGGAGATACTGGTTACTGTGTTGTGAATGTGTTTTGTGTGCTTTATTTGAGCTGTGGTTTTGTACAGCAGATACAACCCAGTTGTGTCTTGTTAGAAATGGGGTCACTATTTGGCAGTGGTTTGCACCCTGCCCAAGTAGGGACCCTCACTCTAGTCAGGGTAGGAAGCCGCACAGCTAAGATAACCACTGCTCATCTCCTTGGTAGCTTGGCATGAGCAGTCAGGCTTACCTTAGAGGCTAGGTGTAGAGTATTTGTACACACACACACAGACAGACATCTCTGGAGCCGGTGTGGCGTCGGCTCCGTACTGCTACAGAGGAGGTGAGGCATTGGTTCCTTAGTGCTAGGCAGGGGAGGTGAAGGGCTGGTTTCTTATGGTTGCAGGGGAGGTGATGCGGTGCAGGTGTGGAGGCGTCAGTTCCTTACTACAAGCAGGGTTAATGAATCCAACAGGTCACGATGCTAGGAGTCAACTTTGTGGCATTACAATCACACCACCGGTCACATGTGCTGTGGAGGAGTCGGAGTCGGAGTCGGGTGTTACGGATATCGGTGACACAGCACTTGGGGCTCGTGCTGTGGCTGGACTTTGGAGATGCTGTAGCGGCATCGGGCCTTTGGGCATGGTCATTGCACTCAGTGGGACCCCGTGTTGCGAAGTCGCTCTGGAGTTGATGTGCTGGTTTCTTCTTGGTTGCACCCGGACTCACTCCCCAGGGCCGAGGAACTGGATTTGGCACCACTTGGCAAGCCTGGACTCTCAGCAAGAGACCACAGGTGCCTTCAGATTAAATCTTTGATGTCCCTGAGACGTCTTAACAGAAGGCAAGCTCAGTCCATGCCCTTGGGGAACCTTTGGAAGCAAGATGTAGAAAGCAAAGTCCAGTCCTTTCATTCTCACGACAGAAACAGCAAGCAGCAGGCCAACACAGCAAAGCAACAGGCAGAGTGGCAGTCCCTCCTATAGCATCCAGCTCTTCTTCCTGGCAGAATATCCTCGGTCCAGAAGGATTCTAACTCTGTCATGTCAGAGGTCCAGTACTTATAGGCATTTCTGTCTTTGAAGGAGACAAACTACAAAGAGAAGTCTTTGTAGTATACAAGTCCATGCCTTTACCTGCCCTGACCCTAGGCCCACTCCAGGGGTTTTAAAACTGCACACACAGAGACTGCAGTGGCAGGTCTGAGACATGCTCGCAGGGCTACTCATGTGGGTGGTAAACTCAGTGCTGCAGGCCCACTAGTAGCATTTGATTTACAGACCCTAGCCACACATAGTGCACTTTACTAGGGACTTAGTAGTAAATCAAATATGCCTATCATGAAGAAACTAATCACCAATACAGTTTAGACAGAAGGCATATGCTCTTTAGCAGTGGTAAAGCATCCAGAGTCCTAAAGCTAACAAAAGCAAGTCATCAAAACTAGGAGGAGAAAGGCAAGGAGCTTGGGGATAACGCAACAAAAAGTGACAGGTCCAACATCTCTTTAGTGAGTGTTCGATTTGGCCCTCTATGCAGGGTCATCCCCGAGCTTTTACCTTCACCCTCTTGTTTTCTGAACCTGTTTTGTTGACTTTTAGGACTTTGTGCACTTCATGACAACTAGGCAGCATTGCGCTCCTCAACTCATCAGAACTGCAGCTGCACAATGCATCCTCAACGAAGGATCTTGCAACACTCCACAACTAGGATTTAGGGTACTTTGTTCTGCGGCCTAACTTGGTCCCTGTATCCGGCCCACCCCCCTTTTCAGTCAGCCTGAATTTGTGACTTTGTCCCAACCCAGTGTGACCAAATAACCACAGTTGGCACTTTCTGCTTTTAGGCACTATTTTACCTAAATCTTTAAAATGTCATATCTCCAGTTCTACTGATTGGATTTTTGTAATTTTAGTTTTAAATAATTTATTTCTGTTTACTCTTTCTTTCTCAATTAGTGTGGGTTTTTTCTTCTATTGCGTTTTCCCTTTGTTACTGTTTGAAGGGCTGCATAAATACTTTACACATTGCCTCTAAGTTAATCATGACTGCTCTGTTCGAAGCTACCAGACAGTTGAGTACAGGTTAATTTCGCACTTGCTTATTTTTCACCTTGACAAGAATTGTGGTTGCCTCTTGAGTGGGCTACCACCCCGACCAGAAACCCAATTTCCTACACGTATTATACTCATTAGTACTTGTAATACGCTGAATTACATATCTGTCACATGCTTTGGCATTTAACAGAATAGACTTAGGTTAAACGATTTACTGAAAGGGTCTGAACATTCAAACATTATTTGATTCTACTGTTGGAAAGAGTAATACAGATTTATTAATGCCATTATTTTATGTGATGTATGCCACATTTCCATCAAAACAGGAGAATTGTGGTCTTTTGGAAAATTATGCCTGGGAGTTTTAGCAGGTTATTGGCCACAATACAAGTCTAGCAGGACTTATTTGAGCGAGGACAGTGACATTATCAGAGAACTTGTCAATCAGATGCATAGGTGTCCTGACCATGAATTCGGTACTGCAGCTTCTACAATTAAAAAGTAAACAATTACTGACCAAGTAGAGCGAACCTTTCTTAAAGGATCTCTATGACATTTTGTGAGCTCTGAAATCCTATAGCATACTTCACAATAGAAATAGAATTCTAGAGTAGAAGTAATCACAGTTAAATAGCTGGGTGTCTGGATATCTACAAACCCATGTAACCTTAGCAAGGTGAACCATTGCTCTTATACTTGAGGAAATCAAGATTTCTTTGAGCAGAGCAGCCCAAATACGTCCAAAACGTGTCAAAGCCACTACCTTCAAAATAAAGGTAGTTCCAGATATAGGCCTTCATTACAACCCTGGCGGTCGGTGTTAAAGCGGCAGTAATACCGCCAGCAGGTCGGCGGTAAAAAAAAATGGGATCACGACCACAATGGAAACCGCCAACGTAGACAGCCACTTTAACACTCCGACCGCCACGGCGTTAGCAACAAACACCGCGGCAGTAACTGCCAACAGACAGGCGGAAGACAATGTACCTCCCACCCTATCACAATCCGCCAATCCTCCAGCTTTTCCGGGGCAGTACCAACACCATCCAAAGCTCGGCAGAAACAGGACTTGGAAGGGAAACCACTCACCTCTCGACACTCAACGAAGAACCAGGATGCCATGGAGCCGGAGCTGCAAGTGTTCCCCATGCTCGTGTATTTTCTCATACACAACGGATATCAAAGGCGGCGGCGACGGTCACGGTGAGTACTGCACCTAGCACACAGGGGAGGGGGGGGAGGAAAAAGGGAGTGACACACACGCAACACGCGACACCCCCACCCCCACCCTCACCCACAACACCATACACACAAAAACATGCAGCAACATTACATTTACACCCCGTAATCCCCTGAAAGAACGCAAGGACAAAAAGAATAGAGTGCAAATAGTGATATTTTGAAATATGCAGAGATATTAGAAAAAACAGTATATACAAATATTTACAATATGCACAGAAGGCCGTACACTGTCCTTTGCAAATGTCCATGGCCCAATGGGCCAAAAAATCATGGGCGAAGCCCACACTTGACTCCTGCCTGAAAACGGAGAGAACACTGCAGGGGCATCAGGTCTCAAACACACAGGCACCTCAGGGGGAAGGGGAGGGGGGCACCTCAGCCGGAATATGGTACTACGCCACTGGTCCTGGCGAGGGCAACATGCCCACAGCGATGTCCTGGGGAGTGCAAGGCCACAGTCTCTCAAGTGGGTGGTTTGCCCACTGCTTGGTCCTGGGGAGTGCAAAGCCACAGTCTCTCAAGTGGGTGGTTTGCCCACTGCTTGGTCCTGGGGAGTGCAAGGCTACAGTCTCTCAAGTGGGTGGTTTACCCACTGCTTGGTCCTGGGGAGTGCAAAGCCACAGTCTTTCAAGTGCGTGGTTTGCCCACTGCTTGGTCCTGGGGAGTGCCAGTCCACAGTCTCTTTAGTGGATAGCTTCTTCCACTGGTTCTGGAGGGGGCATTGTGCCCAGTGTGCTTCATCCTGGGAAGGATGGGGTGAGTGGATGGCTTCTTACACTGGTTCTGGAGGGGGTCCTGTGCCCAGTCTGCTTCATCCTGCCAAGGATAGTGATAGTGGATGCATTTCTCCACTGGTTCTGGAGGGGCATTGTGCCCAGTCTGCTTCATCCTGCAAAGGGTAGTGATAGTGGATGCATTTCTCCACTGGTTCTGGAGGGGGCATTGTGCCCAGTGATGCTGCACTTGGGGTGTGGCAGTTCACATTCCCTCACCTGGGTGTCTGAGGTGCGAAATTTGCAGGGAACATGTAACATGATATACCATGGAGGCAGAGCCAGACTCCATCCTGCAGCGTCTAAGGCTGCAAACTGGTGGTAGTGCCGGTGCTGGTGGGGGTGCTTCAAGTGGTGGTGGGAGGCTCTAGGCTGTCTCCTGCAGCCCCAGATGGCTGCCCACTGGGGATGCTGCTGCTGACAGTTGTAATTGCACTGGCTGGGTATGTGGTGGTGCAGATGTTGGTGCAGGTGGCGGTGCTTGCGGCGGTGTCTGCGGCGGTGATGTAGTGCATGCAGGTGTGAGTGTAGACACTACTGGGAGGGAGGTTGAGGAGAAGGAGGAGGAGGGGGACATGGTGGAGGCAGTGGATGTTGGTGTGTTTGCATAGGCATGGTGCTTGTGTGAGTGCCTGTGAGATGAGGTGTGGTGCTTATGTTTGCCTGAGCCACTTTTGTTTGGTGATTTGGGTGCATGCTGGTCTGAAGGTGTGCTTGGGATAGGCTGAGGTAGAGGGGATTGGGTCTGGGTAGTGGAAGTTGGAGGGGGAAGGCTGGACACAGGGACAATGGCTGCCATCAGTGCTGAGGCCAGAGCCTGAAATGCTCTCTGTTGGGCCGCCAGGCCAGAGTGAATGACCTCCAGGTATGCATTTGTTTGTTGCAAATTCCTCTCAACACCCTGGATGGCATTCAGTATGGTTGACTGCCAACAGAGAGGGATCTCAGGAGGTCAATAGCCTCCTCACTGAGGGCAGCAGGGCTGCCTGGGGCAGGGCCTGAGGTGCCTGGGGCAAAGGAGATGCCCACCCTCCTGGGTGAGTGGGCACGGGAAACACACTGAGGGGCTGCTGGGAGGGCGGTGCTAGTAGGGGGGTGGCGGCTGTACCTGTTGTTGGTGTGGCCACAGAGGTGTCTGCCACCGCCAGGGAGCTTCCATCGGAGGAGGAGTCGCTGTCAGTGGTGTCCCCTCCTGTCCCCTTCATGGTGCTCCCCGCCCTCCGTCTCACTGGTGCCTTCACCCTCATTGGATTCGGCCTCCAGGCCCCTGTGGGAAGCAGCTCCCTCCGTCGCCGGTGCCTCTGCTCCTCCACCTGATGATTCTAATGCACACAAGGACAAGGCGACAAAAGAGAAAGGGGGGGGGAGTGACAGAGGATACACTTGGTCAATGCCAGCAACAACACTACCGTTGGCGTACACAACACAAAGTGAGCTGCCCTATGCACTAGGCCATGCCCAACCAGTCACTAAGATAGTGACCAGCCCATGGGGTACAATGCCTAACTCCAGCATCTGCACACCTGACACCCACAGGACCTTGCCCAGTAGTAGATGGCCACTTGCACCATTGGGATAGGAGTGCCCCAGAGCCTGCACACAAGGGACCTACCCTGCCATGATCACCCTGGCCTAGGGGCACCCACAGCCCACAGCCCACATCCCCCACCCAGCTATCTCCTAAAGTGTGTAAATTCATGATACTGACTCTGTACTCATCCGCTTGTGGCTGCTGTGATGCCCTCAAGTGCCCATCCAACTCCGGATAGGCCACCACCAGGATGCAGAACATCAGGGTGTCATGGTGCAACGGGCACCCCTTCCACGTTGGGAGGCCAGCCCCAGCTGGGCCTCCACTGTTTTCTTGGTCCTCCCATCTCTTGCGACAGTGGGTGCTCCACCTGTGATAGACCGCCATAGTCCGCACCTCCTTGGCGATGGCACGCCAAATACCCATTTTCTGGTGGGCGCTGACCTGGAGGGAAAAGACAGCAGAAAAGGAAATCACTCACACGTCCGGACCGGCATACCCATTGCCCACCAGTTCCCACCCATGCCCTGATGCACATATACTGACCACCTCTCATGCAGCACTCAGGACCGGATGCCTCAGCACCCCCAAATATGTGTCTTACATCCACACCACTCCTAACATGCTCACAGTGTACTCAACTGTTTGTCTGTAGGACCATAGAGTAATGTGTACTGGGGTAGGACCCCACCCACCAGTTTCTCCAACTTCTCCACAGTGAAGGCAGGGGCCCTTTCCCCAGACACTCTAGCCATTGTCGCTTTCAGACTCAGGTCACAGCAGCACTTGCAGTGTAGGTCCTCTCCTGTTGACGGTCAGGTAGCAAGTGAGTGAATAGTTAGAAAATGGCGGTGACATCCGCAGCGGTGCGTACAGTCACCGCCGGCGTACATCGTCATTGGTTCCTGGAACCCATAGGGCCCAATGTTAACCAATGCGAAGTTGAGCGGCGGTCATCGATCGCCTACCGCTATGGTGCACAACACCAGCGCACTTACCTCATTTCTATTTGTCTCTCCTCACAGGTCAGGCAGCCATCCTTTCAGGGGGGCACATGGCATGGCACCTAACTGCATCACAGCAGACATTGGCACATCAACTGACTCTCGACTTCACATACTGCTTCTGTGACGTAAATTCAGCAACAGTAGTGCAATCTATGTGGAAATATGACCCTCCGCTCACCGTTCACCTCCATAGGCTACAACCACTGAGGCAGATTATGAGATGGCGGCATCCTCCAGTGTACAGACCCCTTGCGGACCTGTCGACAATGGAGGGCAGGCACATTATCATCACATACAGACTTGATCGTGCCACAATCCAAGAACTGTGTGCCCAAATGGAGCCAGACCTGATGTCAGCTTTCCACCAGCCCACAGGAATCCCCCCTCTAGTGCAGGTCCTGTCAGTGCTCCATTTTCTGGCAAGTGGTTCCTTTCAAACTACAGTGGCCATGGCATCAGGGATGTCTCATCCAATGTTCTCTAACGTGTTCACCAAAGTGTTGTCTGCCATGCTGAAACACATGCACAGCTACATCGTGTTCCCCCAGGTGGATGAATTGTCCACAGTGAAAGCTGACTTTTATACCCTGGGACATATCCCCAACATCATTGGTGCCATTGATGGTACAAATGTGGAATTTGTCCCCCCCGGAGAAATGAACAGGTTTACAGGAATAGAAAAAGCGATCACTCAATGAATGTGCAGATGATGTGTTTGGCGGACCAGTACATCTCCCATGTGAATGCCAAATCTCCTGGCTCTGTGCATATATCTTGAGGAACAGCAGCATTCCATATGTGATTGGCCAGCTCCAGAGGCACCGGGTGTGGCTAATAGGTGAGCCCAAGGTCCCCACACAGTATAAGTAGGTGTCTGGGTATGGGGTTGTCCCTAAGGGTTAGTGTGTGTCTAACAGTTGTCCCTCGATATTTACAGGTGGCTCTGGTTACCCCAACCTCTCATGGCTACTGACCCCAGTGAGGAATGCCAGGACAAGGGAAGAGGAACGTTACAATGAGGCACATTGGCGTACAAGGAGGATAATTGAGAGAATGTTCGGCCTCCTGAAGGCCAGGTTCAGGTGCCTCCATCTGACTGGTGAATCCCTGTACTACTCACCCAAGAAGGTGTGCCAGATCATCGTGGCATGCTGTATGTTGCACAACCTGGCCTTGAGACGCCAGGTGCCTTTTCTGCAGGAGGATGAGCTTGGCGATGGTCTTGTGGCAGCGTTGGAGCCTGTGGACAGAGACAAAGAGGACGCAGAGGAAGAAAATGTGTACAACAGAACACACATAATACATCAGTACTTCCAGTGACACACAGGTAAGAGACTGTAACTCCACATAACATTTCAGTAATCTTTTGGACACTGTACATGGCAGCCTCTTACCCTATGTCTATGGCCAGTGATTGTTCCATTTGGATTCTCTATTTTCAGATCTGTGTGCCCCATTCTGGATCCTGCTATATGTACTGCTGCCCACCAAAGGTCATCCTTTAGTATATTTCACTGAACATATACGTTGCAATGCTTTGATAATGTTGTACTAATACATTTGAGATTCATTACACTGACTCCAGTATGGTATTTGTTTCAGGGGGTTTTATTATTGTGTCAATAAGTATAGGGGTATGTGCAAGGGGCTGGGGTGATGGTGGAGGAATGTCCAGTTAGAGTCCAGTCTCTTGGTATCACAGGTGCATTGTCCAGTGGGGCATAGGAAGGGGAGTAATGGCAGTTCAAGGTAGACAGGGTGACAGAGTGGGACAGAAGAGTGACAATCAGGAGAGTCCTATTTCTTGGTGGGGGTCTTGGCAATGTTTTCTGTCTTCTGCCTGGATCGCAGGGACCATTTGCGGGGTGGTTCTCCTTCTGCAGGGGGTGGGGTGCTGGTGGCCTGTTGGTCCTGTGGCGGGACCTCCTGTCCCCTAGCGCCATCTGAGGTGGAAGGCTGTTCCTTGGTTTGGCTAGTGTCAGGCGCCCTTTGTTGTGCCACTGCCTCCCTCATGGTCTTGCCCATGTCAGCCAGCACCCCTGCAATGGTGACCAGGATGGTGTATATTTTTGTTAGGTCCTCCCTGATCCCCATGTACTGTCCCTCCTGCAGCCGCTGGGTCTCCTGCAACTTGGCCAGTACTTGGCCCATGGTCTCCTGGGAATTGTGGTATGCTCCTAGGATCCCTGCAAGTGCCTTGTGGAGAGTGGGTTCCCTGGGCCTGTCCTCCCCCTGTTGCACAGGAGTCCTCCCAACTTCCCTATTGTCCTGTGTCTCTGTCCCCTGAACTGTGTGCCCACTGATCCCAGGTCTCTGATCGTCCTGGGTTTGGGGGGTTGCATGGGGTTCCTGTAGTGGTGGACACACTGCTGATTGACGTGTCCTGGGGACAGTGGCATGGGCCAGCTGGGTGGGTGCAGTGGTGGTGTTTCCTGAGGGGGGAGGCTCTTTGGTGGGTTGGGACTGTGTCAGGGGAACCGACTGTCCAGAGGTGCATTGGTGGTGCATGCAGGGCTTGGTATTGGGATGGGTAGGTTGTGCTAGTAGGGTATATGTGAGTTGGTGGAGTGATGGGGTGAGGGTAGGGGTAGGAGTTTGTGATGGCATGCAGGTAGGGTGGGGAGATGAAGTAGTTAAGATTTGACTTACCAGAATCCAGTCCTCCTGCTACTCCTGCGAGGCCCTCAGGATGCATGATCGCCAAGACTTGCTCCTCCCATGTTGTTAGTTATGGGGGAGGAGGGGGGGGGTCCACCCCAGTCCTCTGTACATCAATCTGGTGTCTTGATTCCACAGAACGCACCTTCCCCCGTAGGTCGTTCCACCTCTTCCTGATATCATCCCTTGTTCTTGGGTGCTGTCCCACGACGTTGACCCTATCCACGATCCTCTGCCATAGCTCCATCTTCCTTGCAGTGGACGTCTGCTGCACCTGTGATCCGAATAGCTGTGGCTCTACCCAGATGATTTCCTCCACCATGACCCTTAGCTCCTCCTCAGAAAACCTGGGGTGTCTTTGGGGTGCCATGGGTGTGGTGTGAGTGATATGTGTGAGGATGTGTGAGGTGATGTGTTGTTGGGTATGCTGTGATGTGCGTGAATGGTGTATAAGTGATGGTGTATTGAGGCTCTGATTGTGTGGGTGCTCCTAGTTTGTCTCTCTCAGTTAGCTATATTTTTTTCATTTTAAGGCGTTGTGGGCAGTGTGGGTGTGTGTTTTATATTGGATTGGGTGTGTGGGTGTGGTGTATGTATGTGTGTCAGGTGTGTGTATTTTGAATTGTCCAATGTGGTGTAGTGTTGTAAGTGTGTGTGTATTTTGAGCGCAGCGGTGTCTACCGCCAATGGTTTACCGCGGTTGAAAGACCGCTGCGTTGATTCGTGGGTCGTGATACTGTGGGCGTATTCCTGTTGGCGTAATGGTGTGGGTTGTGCTTTCGCCTAGTTTATCACTGACCTTTGGTCTGGCGATCTTGTGTGGGTGTCTGTATTGTGGCGGTATTCTATGTGTAGGTCATAATACCCATAGCGGATTACCGTCGCGATCACAGTATGTTGGCGGCCGCCAGCACGGCGGTAGGCGGCATTTACTGCCAGGGTTGTAATGAGGGCCACAATGTGTTATTCCCTTCCAAAGAAAAACTATACTCAAATCTTTATAAAGAGGATGAAGTTATATGTACCTTAGAGGGTCTTTGGCCTACTTCTATTGTAGTTTTTAAATTGAGATATACATAATGCAAACTTAGCTATGAAGGAAACCTAGCCAGACAGCTTATCTAACTGGAAGGCAAAGGAGAGCTGTACAGTTTAATACCACGTGTCCCAAAGCAGCCACACCGTAAAAAACACCATCAATGCAGAAAAAGAAAGGTTGAGCCAGAGAACTCTTTTACACGCATATTCTTAATAGAAATACTATGACAACAATGTAGTAAAAGATGTCTAAAATCAAATACCGGTTTTGGTCCCTGATCAACAACCAGGTAATTTCAGTTTACTAACTTTCAAGTGTGTACACACATACATTTGGTCCTTTTATAAAAAAAATAATGCTGAAGAAAATGGGCTGATAGAACACATAAACCAGATGAAGTAGCATAATGGTTTTCTTTCACTCTTTAAAGACTAAGCACTACATTCAAGATCATGAAAGTGTGAATTTTGATAATCTACAGAAAACAGCCTTAGAACTCACCATGAGTTGAGTGGATTTGGATCCGGTGGACTGTAATCACTGATTTCGGCTGATGTCCCCCACCTAAATCTGTCTAATCTTTGTTTTTGTCTGGAATGTGGAATAGCTATACAGACCCAGCATCAGTAGGTCCCTTTCTCCTGGTTTTCACCAATTGAGAGAACAGATTCACCTACATTTATCACCTCCCCTGACCAGGTGATAAATGTCAATCATGAGGCTGGTGTGGTTGGTTGCTAAGGGTGGTAGGTTAGAGAGGGAGTCCTGGGCAAGAAGAAGCTATGTCTATCTTGGGAGGGTTGTTGTCTGCTAGTCATGTATTACTAGAGTGGGGGGAGGATGTTGGGCTGTGCCTGCAGCCCACACCCGTCTCCTGTTGTGATTTAACCAGTGCAGATCTGCAGCTGTGCTTCCTCTGTTCTCACTCATATTTCATTTTTGACTGAGGAGTCACAGTTTAAAATGGGGCTTTGGGGTTGGAAACTTCAATGCAGCCAAATCAATGGTTCTCCTTCCTTATTTAGGGTGGATGAGCCAACAGATTGATGGAGGTAGAGCCTCTGCCAGCTCTGCTGTTGTATAGATACGAACTAGCAGTTTATCTGCTACATGGCTGCTGATCAATGCATTGGAGGTCCCAATGTTTATTTGGGCGGACCTTTGGAGCACGTGTTTCATGCAAAGGAATCAATGGCTCTCCCACACAGAGAACACAGAGAGAAAACCTCCTTCATATTAGGGCCATCTGTTTGGCAGAAATCGACGCAACTGTATGGCTTTATTTCTGCAAAACAAAAAAAAACATCTGACCGGCATTACTGTTTTGCTTCTGTGATAGCAAGGTATTTTTGCCAAAAATTGGCCTAAATGATCGCTTGGATGTTTTTGATATACTATGGTGGTCATTCTGACCCTGGCGGTCTTTGACCGCCAGGGCGGAGGACCGCGGGAGCACCGCCGACAGGCCGGCGGTGCTCCAATGGGGATTCCGACCGCGGCGGTAAAGCCGCGGTCGGACCGGCACCACTGGCGGGGTCCCGCCAGTGTACCGCGGCCAGATTGAATCCTCCGCGGCGGCGCAGCTTGCTGCACCGCCGCGGGGATTCCGACCCCCCCTACCGCCATCCAGATCCCGGCGGTCGGACCGCCGAGATCCGGATGGCGGTAGGGGGGGTCGCGGGGCCCCTGGGGGCCCCTGCAGTGCCCATGCCACTGGCATGGGCATTGCAGGGGCCCCCGTAAGAGGGCCCCTACATGTATTTCACTGTCTGCTGCGCAGACAGTGAAATACGCGACGGGTGCAACTGCACCCGTCGCACAGCTTCCACTCCGCCGGCTCGATTCCGAGCCGGCTTCATCGTGGAAGCCTCTTTCCCGCTGGGCTGGCTGGCGGTCTGAAGGCGACCGCCCGCCAGCCCAGCGGGAAAGTCAGAATTACCGCCGCGGTCTTTCGACCGCGGAACGGTAACCTGACGGCGGGACTTTGGCGGGCGGCCTCCGCCGCCCGCCAAGGTCAGAATGAGGGCCTATGTCTAAAGTCATGACTTCTATTCTATCTGCAACTTTTATTCAGTGCCCAGGACGCTAATTTTATTAACAGGTCCTCACAATTGTAGAATGTAAATGTTTACAGTTGGGACTCTCTTCTGGGTCAGCATGCTCACTTGTTGCCAGTACCAAGATTGTATCCAAAGATAGCAAACACTCAAAATGTCCTTCCTTATTTGATTCCTCCAACCATGATCTTTCATTTCTCAGGGAACTGATTATTGCAAGTGGGTCAGCCCTCTTTAACTAATGGCGTCCTCCAAAATTACAATTGGACATGCATGTTCCTGCTAGAAATAATAACATATATATCCTCTATGCCGCAGTTCACTGATCCTTGGTATAGGTATGCTACAAAGGTGTTTTAACTAGTCCTTTGGTCCTAACAGAACCATGCATTGATTATGCTGTACAGTTTCACAGCCTCACGGATTCATGGGTGCAACTGTGCATATTGTATTACCAAACATAAGATTTTTCTCAGCACCAACGGAAAACTCACAGTGATTACTTAAACACTGTTGCACTTTTTCCCTTATGCAGGGTCATCCCAATCTTTTTGCCTCCTGCATCCCATTTTTTCTGACTTGTTGTTGTTGGCTTTTGAACTCTGAGCACTTTACCACTGCTAACCAGTGCTAAAGTCCATATGCTCTCTGTGTAAATTGTATTGTTGATTGGATTTCCCTGATTGGCATATTTGATTTACAAGTAAGTCCCTCGTACAGTGCACTATAGGTGCCCAGGACCTGCAAATCAAATGCTACCAGTGGGCCTGCAGCCCTGTAATCATGTCTCAGACCTGCCACTGCAGTGTCAGTGTGCAGTTTCAAACTGCAAATTCGACTTGGCGAGTGTACCCACTCGCCAAGCCTAAACCTTCCCTTTTCTTACATGCAAGACACCCTTAAGGTATGCCACATTATCTCTGAGGTTAAGCCTGCCTGCTTGTGCCATGCTACCAAGAGGGTGAGCGGGGATTAACTGAGTGTGATTCTCCTTTACCTTGACTAGATTGAGGGTCCTTGCTTGGAGGGGGTAACCTAACTGCCAACCAAAGACCCCAGCTCTAACATTGGTGATCAGCGATGAGAATGTGAACTTGTATTTGTACTTGACACACAGTGATTAAGTGTACACTACTGTTTCCAGTGCAGACCATTATGAGACCACATACAGCTTGTTTTTGCTTTCGCTATTTTTGGACTCTTTATCCTATTTCCATATATTTTGTGATCTTGTGATTGACTCTTGAACTTGTCTTTGGGAATTATTTTTCTGCCGTGAAACTTTGCACTTGTTTGCCATCATGTCTCAATCTGGAGATGCACCAGTTGGAGTTGTGTGTGAGTTAGAGAAGCTGGAGAATTATACAGTTGCTCAACTAAAGCAGTTCAGTAAAGACCTTGCCTGTCCTCTTAGGAGCACCACCAGGAAGGAGAAGCTGCAAAATGCACTGGGGGCCTGGGTGACAGAAAAGGAGGTTGAGGGGCACACAGAGGAGGAGAAGGATGGGGAAATGCAGATCATACACAAGAGGTAGTGGATGACTCTGTTATGCCTGGGGGGAGGATCTCCAGGGCAGGTAGCAGTGTGTCATTCAAGGGTCTGACCCCTGATGTTTTACAGGACAGACAGACAGACAGACAGAGAGGAGTCACCAGATTGAATTAGAGAGGCTCAAAATATAAATGGAAGGGAGGAGACTGGCCATTGAGGAGAAAAAGTTACTGCTGGCTCATGAGCTGAGTTTGAGGGAACTAGATCAGAGGAGCCAATCTAGTAGAGATGGTGGCAGCAATATCACAGTGCAGCCTGAGAGGAGGGTGCATATTCCAAAAGATCCACTGAAAGACTACAAAAGGAAGGATGACATGTACTTGTGGTTCAAGAGGTATGAGTCTGCTTTCCATATGAACCTAGGCCATGAAGCACATTGGGGGTAGGTCTATTGAAGCACTTTGAGGTAGAGGGGAGGGACACCTTGACATCCTTAGGGGATCCTCCGGGACTCACCTACACCATAATGAAAGGTGCCCTACTCACAAGATATGGTCTGACCACTGAGCAGTATAAGGACAAGTTTAGGTCCTATAAAAAGAAAGAGTCCCAAACTTGGAGTGTGCAGATTCGTTCTGCAGGTCAATAGATGGTTGGGTGAAGGGCTGTAAGGTAACAATGTATGAGGGGCTTTACAATTGAATTGCTTGGGAGCACCTGTACAGTTTTTGTTTTCCAGAGCTGTGCCAGCACCTGATTGACAGCAAGCTGACCGACTCCAGGAAGCTTGCGCAGGAAGTGGATCATTGGGAGAGCACCAAGGTCCAGAAGAGCTATGGGGGAGATCACGCCGAGGGTGGGCAGGGTCCCTCTCAGAAGAAAGGGGGGGGTAAGGGTAAACAGGGGGAGTTCTTTAAAGGGCCCCAATCTAGTTCCCAGGGTAAGCATTCCCAGCCCCCAGGTGAGAAGAAACCAAGGTTCTCCAAAGGGAAACCTGCAGGGGACCCCAAATGCCCTAAGGGTACAACGGCACCCACTGGTGCTCACTCACAGGGTTTGGCCAGTGTAGCGCTTGGGGAGGAGTTGGTTCCCGGTAGGAGGGAGCCAGCTGAGATGACCCTTGTCTCACTAGGGGACAGTGAGATGGTCCAGAGAACCCTCATGCCTGAAAACACTAGGAAATACAGGCAATGGGTGACCATTAATGGACAGAGGGTGGAGGTTCTGATAGACACAGGAGTCAGTGTGACTACAGTGAGGAGTCACCTGGTGTCTGAAGAGCAGATTGATCCCCGCGTACTTCACCAAGTAGTTGCAGTGGACAACTCAGAGCGCCTGCACAGAGTGGAGCAGGTTCCATTTAAAGGGGAGGGGGTCTCAGGTTGCCTGAAAGTAGCTGTGAGCCCAATCATGCATGTGGATTGTTTGCTTGGCAATGACCTGGAGGATTCCCCTTGGAAGGAAGTAGAACACAGGTCACACTTGGAGATGTTGGGCCTGCCTGGGTGGGTATGTGTATCTACCTGGTCAATGGCAGCCCATCAGGGTGGTCAGAAGCCCCTGGAGCCTGAAACAGTTGTCCAGGGGACTGCCAGGAAGAGGAAGGGGCACAGGAAACCAGCCCCAGAAGTTCCCACAGTCCCGGAGGAAGCTGAACCTGATGGTGACGTCCCAGAGCCTACAGGGGAACAGGTGGTTGAGCTTGGGGAGGTCGCTGAGGTGTCTCAGTGGCAGCAGGAAGGGGGTCCCACCAGGGAAGCCTTCTATGAAGCACAGAAAGCATGCCCTTCTCTAGAGGGTGTGCTGCAGCAGGCTACAGACCAGGTGGATGGCAAGGAGCCAGGATCTCACCTGATCTATTGGGAGGACGGCCACCTGTATAATGAGTCTAAGGTTGCTGAGCCTGGGTCAGCCCGTGTACTTGTGCTACCCCAGTGCTTCAGAGCCTTCCTACTCGGTCTGGCTCATGATGTGTCTTTTTGCTGGACATTTGGGGCAAGACAAGACCTTTGACAGACTTGCCAACCACTTTCATTAGCCCTAGATTCGCAGACACTCAGATGCATATTGTAGGTCTTCTCAGACTTGTCAGGCAAGTGGCAAGAGTGGGGTGAAGTGCAGGGCTCCCCTCCAACATTTTCCTGTGGTTAGCACCCCCCTTTGAAAAGGTTGGTATTGACTTTGTGGGGCCCCTGGATCCCAAGAAAGCCATGGGCAACAGGGTTATCCTGGTCTTGGTGGACCATGCCACCTGGAACTCAGAAACCATTCTGCTGAGGTCAATTACCTCCCCTGTGGTGGGTCGTGCATTGATGGGGGCTTTTACCCGCATGGGGTTCCTCAAGGAAGTGGTATTTGATATGGGTAAAATCTTCATATCTACTTATATGAAGTCTCAGTGGCTGAAGTGTGGGGTAATGTATGAGTTCACCACTCCTTACGGCCCCCAAAGCAATGATCTGGTTGAAAGGTTCAACTGCACCTTGAAAGGCATGATAATGGGCCTGTCAGAGCCCTTGAGACATAAGTGGGACATCCTCTTGCCATGCCTTCTGTTTGCCTATAGGGAGGTGCCTCAAAAATAGCTTGGATTTAGTCATTTTGAGTTACTGTATGGCCACCCTGTCAGGGGACCTTTGATTCTGGTGAAGGAGTGCTTAGAGACAGCCCCCAGTAAACCTTCTCAGGATATATTCAGTTACATGCTGGCTTTTAGAAACCAGACTGCCTGCTTCAGATCTCTTGCACAAGAGAACCTAGAAGCAAGCCACGAAGACATGAAATGGTGGTATGACCATAATGCCACCCTGGTCGAGTTTCAACTTGGACAAATGTGTGGATGATGATCGCCAGTGGAGTTTAGGGCACTCCAGGACAATTTGACTGGGCCATGTGAGGTAGTGGAGCACAAAAGCGAAGTCACCTACCTGGTGGACTTGCGGACTCCCAGGAACCGCTTGAGGGTCCTACAAATGAGCCACCTCAAACAATACTTTGAGGGGACTGAATTGTCCATGCTCCTAGCAACAGATGATGGGGTGGAGGAAGAGAGTGAGCCTCTTCCTGACCTCCTGTCTGCTGGAGAGAAGGTTGGGTCTGTGGTGGGAGTAAACCTCTCCTCCTCCCTGACCTCAGAACAACAGAGGGACTGTCGCCAGGTATTGGGTCAGTTTGCCTCCCTGTTCTCCTTGACCCCAGGGGTCACACACTTGTGTACATATGATGTAGACACTGGGGCCAGACCACCTGTTAAACAGAAGGTTTACAGAGCGACTGATAACGTCAGGGCTAGCATCAAAGATGTTAAACATAGGGGTAATTGAATTTTCTAATAGTCCTTGGTCCAGCCCTGTGGTCTTGGTCCCAAAGGCTGCTGCTCCTGGTACCACACCAGAACTCAGGTTCTGTGTGGACTACTGGGGTCTCAATGCAGTCACTAAAATTGACCTGCATCTCATCCCTCGAGCTGATGAGCGCTCATCAATTGGTTGGGAGCTGCCAAATACCTTAGCACCTTTGATTTGACTTCTGGGTATTGGCAGATTGCTTTAACTGAGGGAGCCAAGGAGAGGTCAGCATTTTCTACTCCAGATGGGCACTTCCAGTTTAAAGTGATACTATTTGGGATGAAAAATGCCTCTGCCACCTTTCACAGGGCACTTCCAGTTGAAAGTGATGCCATTTGAGATGAAAAATGCCCCTGCCACCTTTCAGGTGTTGACTGGGTTGGATGATTTCAGTGCAGCCTACCAGGATGACATTGCAGTATTCAGTTCCACTTAGGAGGAACATTTGCAGCACCTCTGCAGAGTGTTGGAGGCACTGCAAAAGGCAGCCCTCACTATTAAGGCCAGTAAGTGCCAGTTAGGGCATGGTTCAGTGATGTATTTGGGATACCAGGTAGGTAGTGGCCAGGTGGCACCCACACAGCTAAAGATTGACACCATTCTGGCTTGGGAGCCCCTCAAGACCTAGACTGAGGTGAAGGCCTTTTTGGTCCTTACTGGCTAGTAAAGATGTTTTGTCATGGGGTATGGCACTATTGTTGCCCCCTTGAATGAGTTGACTTTTAAGAAGCAACCAAGGAAGGTGATGTGGACAGAGTCTTGCCAGACCGCTTTTGATGCCCTGAAGACAGCCATGTGCACAGCACCTGTTCTGAAGGAACCTGATCTCTCCAAGGAGTTTATTATGCAAAATGATGCTTCACAGCATGGTACAGGAACAGTGTTTTCACAGCTAAATGAAGAGGGCCTAGATAAATCTGTAGCCTTCATTAGTAGAAGGGAACGTCGGTGAAGTGCAATAGAGCGTGAAGCTTTTGCTGTAGTCTCGGCACTGAAAAAGCTAAGACCCTACTTGTTTGGGACTCACTTCCAGGTTCAGACCGACCACAGGCCCCTCCGATGGTTAATGCAGATGAGATGTGAGAATCCGAAACTGTTGAGGTGGTCCATTTCCCTACAGAGGATGGACTTTTTGGTGGAACACTGCCCTGGCACAGAACACGCCAATACTGATGGTCTGTCCAGATTCTTCCGCCTTAGTGATGAGAACTCCCATGAGGTTGGGTAGCTGCTCCCCACTTTCAGCTGGAGGGGACATGTGTTAGACTTGGCATCTTTGGAGAGGTCCCCCCTAACTTTTTGCCTCTGTTTCCCAGGCTGCTGATGTGTGCTGGTGGTTTGTAGTGGGTACCAATGGTAGTTATATCTTATACCAGGTCCAGTTATCCCTTATTAGTGAAATGTAGTCAGTATCTAGAAGCCAGGCTGTCTAGGGGTAGCTGTAGCTAAGCAGCCAAGGCTTATCTAGGAGACATGTAAAGCTCATGCAATACCACTGTAGTCACACAGTACTCACACACATGAAAGAAAATACTCAGTGTTACAAAAATAAAGGTACTCCCTTAGGAGGTAAGTAATATACACAGTATATACACCAGAAAGCAGAATTAGCTGTAAAAACAGTTAGAAAACTGTGCAAATAGTGAAAATCACAATAGTTAGAAATGGGCTTGGGGGAACACAAACCATATACTAAAATAGTGGAATGTGAAAGTTGGTGTCCCACCTAGGCAAGTGTAGTGTGTAGAGGGGTGCTGGGAGTGTAAGCAAACCCCCAAAGATAAATAATAGAATCCACCCCAGAGCCCAGGAAAGCAGGAATAAATCACAGTAAGTTTCCTAGAGCACTCAAGAACACCTGATAGAAGATTATGCAAGAACCAGAAGAGAAGGCAAGACACCAACGATGAATTCCTGGACCTGCAGACCTGTGGAAGAAGGGACCCAAGTCCAAGAAGCACTGAAGAGTCCAGGGAGAATAGGAGCCCCTGCTAACCCGGATGAAGGTGCAAAAGAAAAAACACCAGTGACAGTCAGTACTGCACCCAAGAAGACGGATATGGGTTCCTGGTTGGTGCAGCTTAAGTCACACGCCAGATGGATGATTGCAGTCTAGTTTGCATTGCTGGATTCTGCAACAAGCTTTGGCACACACAAAGCATAGCATAGCGGATAACGGCGCTGTCCGGGACCAAGAGGGACCTGGTGGCCTCTACGCAGGAGGGGAAGACAGAGCGGGCTCTCAGCAACTCAGAGAGCCCTCAGAAGACCAGGCAGCGTGCACAGGAGTCCCACAGCACGGGGACAAAGAAGGTTCAATTGGAGGCCCATGCACCACAACACAAAAGGATCCTACACTGCCGGAGAAACACTCAGGAAACTGTGCACCACAGGAAGGAGTGCTGGGGGCCTGAGCTGTGCTGTGCATGAAGTACTTTGTGGAAGGTCGCATTCAAGCCCTGGCAACTGCAAAACACGTGGTGCACGGGGGTTCTGTCTTGGGTGGGGATGCAAGCTCTTACCTCCACCAAAGTTGGACAGCCGGACCTTAGGACCGTCGGGACCACTTCAGTCCACCACCCATGTTGCTGGATCCACGCACTTCATCAGAAGAGGTGACCCACTCCACCTGTTGTTGCTGCAGAGGGGTGTCTGCTGAAGCAGGGAAGTCACTCTTTCACTTCAAGGAAGATTCCTTCATTCTTCTGGTGCAGGCTGAAGACTGGCTGCCCTCTGCGGATGCACAACCTGGAAACAGTTGCAGTTGCTGGTAGGAGCTGAGGATACAATGTTACAGAAGCCGTCTTGGCTTCTATGTTGCAGTTTGTAGAGTTCCTGGAGGGTCCAGATGCAGATTCATCGGTAGAAGGTGAAGTAAAGGATGCAGAGGATTCCTGCTAGAGTCTTGCAATCCGAATCTGAGGAAACACCCAGGAGAGAGACCCTAAATAGCCCTGAAAGGGGGATTGGTCAGCTACACAGGTAAGCACCTATCAGGGGAGGCTCTGATGACACCTGCTTGCACTGGCCACTCAGATGCTCCCAGAGTGCCCAACCACTTGAAATCCAAGATGGCAAAACCCAGGGACATTCTGGAGGAGCTCTGGACACCACCCCTGGGGTGGTGATGGACAGGGGAGTGTTCACTGCCTTTTCCTTTGTCCAGTTTCATGCCACAGCAGGGACTGGGGGTCCCTGAACTGATGTAGACTGGATTATGCAAGGAGGGCACCATCTGTGCCCTTCAAAGTATTTCCAGAGGCTATGGGAGGCTACCCCTCTCATGGCTGTAACACCTATTTCCAAAGGGAGAGGGTGTAACATCCCTCTCCCAAAGGAAATGCTTTGTTCTACCATCCTGAACTCGAGCTGCTTGAGCAACAGGAGGGCAGACACATGTCTGCGAGGTGGCAGCAGCAGGGACTGCTAGGAAAACCTCAGAAGGCTGGTATGTCCGTACTGGGGGTCCACTGTGGAGCCCCCAGAGTGCATGAAGTCATACAATAAATACTAGAATCAGTATTGGGGTACAATTCCCAGATGTTGGACACCTTACATGGCCATATTCAGAGTCACCATTGTGCAGCTGGACATTGGTATTGACCTATGTCCACTGCACATGTAAAATGGCATCCCTGCACTCACGAAGACAGGGAAAATGGTGCTGGCGACATGGGGGCACCTCTGCTAGTGCAGGGGTGCCCTCACACACAGGCACTTTGCACCCATCCTTCAGGGAAGGCCTGACATATAGGTGACTAATAAGTAACTTGTTGCAGTGAAAATGGCTGTGAAAGGTTGCATGCACCGTTTCACGCAGGCTGCAATGGCAGTCCGTCAGAAGCCTTTGCATGGGCTCCTTGTGGGTGGCAAAAGTAATGTTGCAGCCCATAGGGATCCACTGGATCCCCCATGCCCTGGGTACCTAAGTGCCATATACTAGGTGTAGGAGGCTGGCCTGGCTTGTAGTGGGTACCAGAGGTACTTACACCTTGTGCCAGGTCCAGTTGTCCCTTATTAGTGTAGAAGAGGTGTATCTAGCAGCTAAGGCTGATAGAAGGTAGCTATGGCAAAGCAGTTTAGGCTGAACTAGGAGACATGTAAAGCTCCTACTATACCACTGGTGTCATATGCACAATATCATAAGAAAACAAAATACACAGATATACTCAAAATAAAGGTACTTTATTTTTATGACAATATGCCAAAATTATCTCAGTGAGTACCCTCAGTATGAGGATGAGAAATATACACAGGATATATGTACACAAACCAAAATTATGCAGATAATAGCAAAAGGAAGTAATTCAAGCAATGTAAAATTACAGTAGATTGCAATAGGAGCACATAGGTATAGGGGCAACACAAACCATATACTCCAAAAGTGGAATGCGAACCACGAATGGACCCCAAACCTATGTGAGCTTGTAGAGGGTCACTGGGACTGTAAGAAAACAGTGAGGGTTAGAAAAATAGCCCACCCCAAGACCCTGAAAGGTAGGTGTAAAGTGCACCTACTACCCCCAGAGAGCACAGAAGTCGTAATAGGGGGATTCTGCAAGGAGACCAAACACCAGCAATGCAACAACAGTGGATTTCCGGACCTGAGTACCTGTAAGACAAGGGGACCAAGTCCAAGAGTCGCAACAGTGTCGAGAGTGGGCAGGAGCCCAAGAAATGCCAGCTGTGGGTGCAAGGAAGCTGCCACCTGTTGGAAGAAGCTTGGTGTTCTGCAAGAACGAAGAGGACTAGGAACTTCCCCTTCGAAGGATGGATGTCTCCCATGTCGTGAGGAAGCTTGCAGAGGTGTTCCCACGCAGAAAGACTGCAAACAAGCCTTGTTAGCTGCAAGGGTTGTGGTTAGGGTTTTTGGGTGCTGCTGTGGCCCAGGAGAGACTAGGATGTCACCACTTGGAGGAGGAGACAGAGGAGGCATCCAGCAACATAGGGAGCCCTCACAGAAGCAGGCAGCACCCGCAGAAGTACCTGAACAGGCACTTAGAAGAAAAGTGAACCGGTGTCCACCCGAAGTCAGAAAAGGGAGTCCCACGACGCCATAGGACAACTCAGAAGGTTGTGCACTGCAGGTTAGAGTGTCGGGGACCCAGGCTTGGCTGTGCACGAAGGAAATCCTGGAAGAGTGCACAGGAGCTGGAGCAGCTGCAAATCACGCGGTACCCAGCAATGCAGTCTAGCATGGGGAGGCAAGGACTTACCTCCACCAAACGTGGACTGAAGAGTCACTGGACTGTGGGAGTCACTTGGACAGCATTGCTGAGTTCCAGGGACCATGCTCGTTGTGCTGAGAGGGGACCAAGAGGATCGGTGATGCAGTCTTTTGTTGCCTGCGGTTGCAGGGGGAAGATTCCGTCGACCCACGGAAGATTTCTTCAGAGCTCCTAGTGCAGAGAGGAGGCAGGCTACCCCCAGAGCATGCACCACCTGGAAACAGTCGAGAAAGCCGGCAGGACGAAGCGATACAAGGTTGCTAGTAGTGGTCTTGCTACTTTGTTGTGGTTTTGCAGGCGTCCTGAGCAGTCAGCGGTCGATCCTTTGGCAGAAGGTGAAGAGGGAGATGCAGAGGAACTCTGGTGAGCTCTTGCATTTTTTATCTGGTGAGATCCCCAAAGCAGAGACCCTAAATAGCCAGAAAAGGAGGTTTGGCTACCTAGGAAGGAGGATTGGCTACCAAGAGAGGTAAGAGCCTATCAGAAGGAGCCTCTAACGTCACCTGTTGGCACTGGCCACTAAGAGCAGTCCAGTGTGCCACAAACACCTCTGTTTCCAAGATGGCAGAGGTCTGGGACACACTGGAGGAGCTCTGGGCACCTCCCCTGGGAGGGGCAGGTCAGGGGAGTGGTCACTCCCCATTCCTTTGTCCAGTTTCGCGCCAGAGCAGGGCTGGGGGATCCCTGAACCGGTGTAGACTGGCTTATGCAGAGATGGGCACCATCTGTGCCCATCAAAGCATTTACAGAGGCTGGGGGAGGCTACTCCTCCCCAGCCTTCACACCTATTTCCAAAGGGAGAGGGTGTTACACCATCTCACAGAGGAAGTCCTTTGTTCTGCCTTCCTGGGCCAGGGCTGCCTGGACCCCAGGAGGGCAGAAACCTGTCTGAGGGGTTGGCATCAGCAGCAGCTGCAGTGGAGACCCCGGAAAGGCAGTTTGGCAATACCCGTGTTCTGTGCTAGAGACCCGGGGGATCATGGAATTGTCCCCCCAATGCCAGAATGGCATTAGGGTGACAATTCCATGATCTTAGACATGTTACATGGCCATGTTCTGAGTTACCATTGTGACGCTGTACATAGGTAGTGACCTATGTACAGTGCACATGTGTAATGGTGTCCCCGCACTCACAAAGTCCGGGGAATTTGCCCTGAACGGTGTGGGGGCACCTTGGCTAGTGCTAGGGTGCCCTCACACTAAGTAACTTTGCACCCAACCTTCACCAGGTGAAGGTTAGACATATAGGTGACTTATAAGTTACTTAAGTGCAGTGGTAAATGGCTGTGAAATAACGTGGACGTTATTTCACTCAGGCTGCACTGGCAGGCCTGTGTAAGAATTGTCAGAGCTCCATATGGGTAGCAAAAGAAATGCTGCAGCCCATAGGGATCTCCTGGAACCCAAATACCCTGGGTACCTCAGTACCATATACTAGGGAAGTTATATGGGTGTACCAGTATGCCAATGTAAATTGGTGAAATTGGTCACTAGCCTGTTAGTGACAAATTTGGGAAGCAGAGAGAGCATAACCACTGAGGTTCTGGTTGGCAGAGCCTCAGTGAGACAGTTAATCATTACACAGGGAACACATACAGGGCACATACTTATGAGCACTGGGGCCCTGCCTGGCAGGGTCCCAGTGACACATAGACTAAAACAACATATATACAGTGAAATATGGGGGTAACATGCCAGGCAAGAAGGTACTTTCCTACACTAGGTACTTATAAGGGGTGATCAGTATGCCACTTGTGAGTGGAATACTGTGTTAAAAGTATCCAACAACCAAATTTAAAGGGGAGAGAGCATAGGCACTGGGATCCTGGTTAGCAAGATCCCAGTAACACAGTCAAATACACTGACAAACAGGCCAAAATGGCGGTAACCATGCTAGAAAGAGGCTACTTCCTCACAGCTGTACTAGCTTTTTACTGTTTTTGATACTCTGGGCACTTTACCACTGCTAACCGGTGCTAAATTGTTGGTGCTCCTGAGTAAACTGTATGTACAATTGGCCATCCATGATTGACATATTTGATTTACAAGTAAGTCCCTAGTAGACTGCACTGGAGGTGCCCAGGTCCTCTAATTCAAATGCTACTAGTGGGCCTGCAGCACTGGTAGTGCCATCCACATTAGTAGCCATGTAAACTGTAAACAGTTCCTGCGACTGAAGTTTTAAACTGCAAATTTGACTTGCCACGTGAACCCACTTGTCAGGCCTAGATCATCCCTTTTTATACATTTAAGGCACCCCTAAGGTAAGCCCTAGGTAGCCCCGTGGGCAGGGTGCAGTGTATGTTAAAGGTGGGACATGTACTGATGTGTTTTACATGTCCTGCCAGTGAAATACTGCCAAATTCGTTTTTCACTTTTGCAAGGCCTATCTCTCTTATATGTTAACATGGGGGATGCCTTTAAATATTATTAAAGTGTAGATGTCCTTGAAGAGGAGATAGAAATATGGAGTTTGGGATCTCTGAGCTCACAATTTAAAAATACATATTTTTGTGAAGTTGGTTTTTCAATTGTGAGTCTGAGAATGCCACTTTTAGAAAGTATGCATTTTCTAGCTTAAACCATTCTGTGACTCTGCCTGTTTGTGGTTTCCCTGTCTGGGTCAGTTTGACAGCTGGGCTGTTTGCACCTCTCCTCTAGACAGTGACACAAAGAGAGTTGGGGTGTAGCCTGCATATCCTGGTAAGCCATCTGTGCAAGGAGGGGAGGGAGGAGTGGTCACTCACACCTGAAAGGGCTGTGCCTGCCCTCACACAGTGCAGTCTCCAACCCCCTGGTGTATATCTGGGGCCTGGCCTGGCCAAGGCAGGATCTTGCAAACAAGAAATACTTTGCTTTTAAGTTGACCAACTTCAAAGGCAGAAAGGGGTATAAGTATTGGATCCAAAACCCCTGGAAATCAGATTACTGCAAAGATTCAAGAGGCACCTTTGACCGGAGGAGGGCTGAAGAGCTGTGGAGAAGTGCTGCCCTGGCCTGGGAGTGTGCTGTGTTGGGTTATTCTGCAGTTGCTGCTTCTGGCTGTGCAAGGGGACAGAGACTGGACTTTGTTTTGAATTCCTACTTGAGAGGGATCTCCAAGGGCTTGGAGTAGAGCTTGCCTCCTGTTTTGAAGCCTTGGGACAGCAAAGGCTTCACCACCCAGTTCTGAGTCTTCCTGCTGTGGACTCCAGCTTTCCAGAGGGTGCCATTCCAGTTTCTGGGCCCCTGGAAGTGAATTTCAGGCGAAAAAACGGTCTAACAACACCGGAAGATGGCGTGCGACCTCGCAAAATACGCCACTGCTCGGAACCGCGATGCACCTGCCCCGATGCCATGGACCTTGCAGAAATGTGACAACCCTGACAACCCTGAAGGCTTTGCGTTGCTGCAGCCGCTCATCCCGCCGGACTTCTCTGACTTCGGAGTGTCGTGGGTCTGATGTCCGTGACATCCGATGCCACTGCAGTGCCTGCAGCCCTGTGACATCATCACAACCCAGCGAGGTAACCCTGCAGCATCGTGACTTCGCCGGACTTCGTGCCTGCCAGAACCAAGGGACCGACTTCGCAACTGACGCCGCTTCACCTCCACCACTCTGCAGTAAGGACCCGATGCCGCAGTGCGACACCTCTGCCCTTCTGTCCCGTAGCACTGGAACCGTCGCCGCATCGGATCCAATTATGCCTCACTCCCCGACTCCGTGCACCGGCCTGTTTTGTACTTGTTTGCTAATGTACTGTACATGGTGGTCGAACAACTCCGTAAACTGCGCCATTGGCATCAAATTGTAGGAAACAACTCTGCCACAACGCCGCTTACTACCAACTTACAGCATTTGTGCCTCTAGGCACTATTTCTGTGCTTTTAAGTGCTACATTCATATCTGTAACTGTGTATTGTGGATTTTTATCTTATTTGGTCTTGTTTATTTAGATACAATAATAAAAAAAAAAATCTAAACCTGTGTTGTCTCATTTCGTAGTGGTTCACTGTATTACTGTGTGTGTTTGTACAAATACTTAACACATTATCTCTGATGTTAAGCCTGCCTGCTCGTGTCAAGCTATCAAGAGGGTGAGTGGGGGTTAACTAAGTGTGATTCTCCTTTACCCTGAGTAGCGTGAGGATCCTTGCTTAGGGGGGTAATCTGACTGCCAACCCAAGGCCCCAGTTCTAACAATGTGCTATGGATATTTATGATTCATATTTCTGATAATCGCCTGTAATTTGAAATGTCTTTGGTCAGTGTGCAGTAAATATTTTTAAATATTTTATTGCGTTATTTCATCATTTTTCAGATCCCAGAATGGTGGTCCCACATAAACATAAAGGCTTGCAAGGGTTTGTGATATGTCTGGGACAGTTTCAGTTCTGACCACGCCCCAATGACTTCACCCACAGTGGGCCAGGAAGATCCCGTCCGTTTTCCAGTTCTGTGAACCCACAGGGTTATGTACACAAGCCTGGAGGCTAGCCGAGTGGGGTGAGGGGCATAAATCTTTTTGTTGCAAGACAGAGAGCTGTAAGTTGACTTGTAACAAGTAAACACTTGGTTGAATTTGTCTGATATTACGCTGCCTGGCAGTGCCATGTGGATCATATACATTACAGATCCCTGTTAAAGGATGTCTCTTTCTAGCTTTGAGAGTGGGTTCCTCCTGTTGGTTTAAATAGGATTTGATTAATTTATGGACTGTTTGTATCACGACAATACTGCCATTGAGAGAGGAAGCAAATGTTGTGGATGCACAAAGGATCGAGTCAGTTCTTTTAAATTGATTACTATGTTCTGGCCCTTCTTATGACATTGGTGGTATTTTCCGAATACCGCTGCGGTGATGGCCGCCAACATACCACCATGGAGGCTTACATCCGCCCACCAGATATTGACACACACACAAAACCAACAGAAACCAGCCACAACCACAATCCGCCAGACCCAATGAATGCAAAAAACTGTTGGAACTAGCACCCATACCCTTATGCTAGCAAAACAATGCCCTCCAAATAATGACCCATGAATCACCACAGCGGACATTCAACGGCAGTAAACCATTGGCGGTGCACACAGCCGCAGCGGAAATGGCCACCCAATGAAGGACAGCCTTGTCCAGACCAAAAAAAAAACACACCTGACACAAATACATACACCCCACACACCCACCAACAGCACTATCAAACACCCCCCCACATCACCCACAATCCTTTGCGAACACGAGAAGACCATAAGAGGAAGGTCCCCCCCACCTCAGCCCAGTCCCTCCAGGTCCTATTCAACTCCTGTTCCTCCTCCTAAGAGTTCCTCCACCACTAAGGGGCACAAGAGTTAAATTCTATGCCCCCATCCCAAGGCCACTCCTCCGCCCCTACCCAGAAGGGCAAGGACTCGACCCCTCCCAAACCCAAGCCAAAAGACACCACTCCCAAGAAACCCCCCCTCCACACCCTGAGGTGCCTGCCTGCCATCTCCATGATGCCCCTGGCCAATGGAGTGCCTAGGCTTTCATGAGTCAAGTTGGGCCTTGGATGTTGCCCGGTAGCCATTAATAACTTTGGACTGGCCAATGGCCCTTTCTGTACATATATATATATTTATATTTATCTCTTTTTATAATTGAGGTCGCTGTTCCCACCTAATTACAGTGGTTGGACAACAGGTATGTGCCCTGGCTTTCTTTGCTCCTGGTTATGTTGCAGTTGATTTACTCTGCAGATTGTTCTGGGTGTGTGGCATGTGTGTTTGGTGTGTGTTTTGCACATGTGTGTCACTCTCCCCTACCTCCCTTGTGTGCTAGGCAGCTGTACTCACCGTTGTCGTCTTCATCAGCATTGGTGTTCCTGGACAGCCATCCCATGGTACAGCACTGGAAAGACTTCCAGTTCGTGTTTCATGGCGGCCGCGAACTCCTCTGTGTCCCTGGAGGTGAGTGTCTCCTCTTATATGATGTGCTACTGCCAGGCTTTTGGTGGCGATGCTAACGCCCTGGAAATCCTGGCTGTATGCTATGTCATAATATGGTGGGCGGATCCATGTCTTATGCCATTCTGTCGGTGGCTACCGCAGTCGTAAGTGGCCGTACCGCACTGGAGGTTGGGGTGGTACATTGGCTACCTATTGGAGTGATCACCGCCATGGTCATAATTTTGCGGAAATTACCGCCAGCCTGGCAACGGTACTACCACTATCGCCAGCGTGGCTGTCACCTGACCCGAAATGTCATCATGAGGGCCTCTGTCTGCATCAGACCAGAGAACCTATACGGAGAGCATTCTGTGTTTCTCCCCAGCCATAGGAAGAGGTATAATTAAAATGATTGGCCACAAAGACCCATGAATGAAACTTGACCCCTGATTTCCACAGACATATTAATTTGTTGGTTTCCAGCAAGTTAGGAGACAGAGATCCTAGACAAGGCTTCACGCTTGGTTTCTCAAATAACAGTGCTTCTTAAAAAAAGAGAGTAGATGACTAAAAAAAGCACTTCACTACTCATCCTTCAAGTGTGCTCCAAATAGTTGCACTCAGTCATATTTCAAGCTTATTATCACACCATGGACTAGAAGTCGTGAACCTGCTAAGGCTGATAGGGTAGATAACTCAAAGAGTTAATGCTTAAGTTTCATTTCTAGGACTGCGATAATGAAACTGTGTCCTAGGTCAGCCTGTAGGCTCTTATTGATGATCTATAGATGATAGCATAGTTACATGTGAGGATTAATATGTCAGATGATAATTTATTAGAAACCTCGATCACATGGAGGTCTAAAACACCTCTTGAATGTCTGGTGAGACATGAACCTAGGAGTCTGAATGTATCAATCTATCAACCAGGCAGGGATATGTGACAGCTCCATGAGTGTGGAGAACCCTCGCCATAGGACTCATAATGTGGTGAATACCCTGTAACTTCAATCTGAAAAGGCAGGAATGTTGTAAGAAGCATTTGTAATGCAACAGGTCTTGCATTTTCTTGAGTTAGAGCTGTTGGCATTGTAAATTCATAACTGGACTTTTCTTGCCACATTAATTGGTCAACCCTGCCTCATAATTTCGTCTTTTCCTACCGTACAATTCCAGTGGCTTAAAAATGAGCGATCGTTGGGTTAGTGGCCAGAAAGAAGGATGCATACCAGTGACCTAGATTTTGGTACTTTCCATGCTTTTCGGAAGACGATTGAAAAAGTAGTGGGTCCTCACGTGACACCGGTCATTTCACACAGCAGGCCCTCAGAAAACCTGAATAAAGAGATGAAGGAGGCCGTGAGGGAACAGGCCAACACGCTTCAGTGGGGAGCTATGGTAGGTCTTACGCTGTTCCGCAAATGTGTGAAGAGACCATTTTAACATCTAGACTAATGGGACGTAATGTTCAAAGGGCAGTCTCATTGGTTGAATAAATGAAGTTACCGCTGGTCCCGTCCCTGTTGCAATTCTTTCCAGGCATGATCTGGATGCAGCCCGCCAAACAAAAGAGGGAAGTCCCTTTGTGTACAGGGAGCACTTCTGCAGAGAAAATGCACACCGTGCTCCTTTCAACAACACTTCTTCAGTGTTATAGGCAGTCTTACATCTCAGTACATCCCATATGGACCAATGTACGGTGCAGCCTCACCGGGGTCAAGTGAAGCAAGGCTACAACCTCACAATAAGATAGAAGGGCTCTGTGCAAATGGGGGACTTTGTAGAGGGAAAGCAGTGATATAAGTGATGTGTGCACCCAGGGGGCCTGTGCAAAGGACTGCTTGCACAGCGCAAGTGTATGCAGAAGAGGAATGGGCTGCAAGCGCAAAATCTTTAGTAAACAAATGGTATTGGCACAGATAAGGTAGCCTGATCCGAGTACCAAGTCCTCAGAGCACTGTGTGCACGAAACGACCGTGTGGGCTGGGTATGTGTTGGCTCAAATTATTATTTTTTGCGCAAAAAGTGATGTGCTTAGGAAGAGATCTGAATGAGGGGCTATGTGCACAGAAAGAGGCGTGCATATGTGGAGTGTGCAACCAGGAGGAAGATGTGCACAAGCTATGTGCAATGCTAACTATGTGAATACAGGAGAAATGTAAGCACAGGAGTATGTGTGGACAGCAGTGATTGTGTGTACATGAGGTCCGTGGACAGCGATGTGAATGCTAAGAGACTTCATAGCAAGGAGAAACATGGAAGTGCATGCACAGTGTGTGCAAAGTGTTCCGTGAAAAGGACCATCTCACACACTGCACTGGAAGGCTGCAGCGCTCTCCCATCTGAGAGCTGGCTTCTGTCTCGGCGAGCGCTGCTCGTAATAGGCTCCGACCCCCGTGCATCCCTCAGCATCCTCCAGACCTAGGCAGCTATGCGTGCTCACAACAGATGGCTCTACTACACCGCTGTCAGCACGCAAGAGCGCACGTGCAGAGCAACAGCATAATAGCTGTCAAAATGAACATGAAGAAGAGCACGAGCCCTCAAGGCGCTCCTGTGCTAGGGTATGGGCACATTGCAGTTTGTCTCCCATGTTCACGCCGGGAGTTGTAGTTCAACTGTTCGAACCCGGGAGTGATGTGGCCGGTTCACGATTATCACCCATCAACTGCAGATGCCGGCAATTGCGAGCCATGTCTCCTTTCCACATCATTGGCCGTTATTTGGCCCAGCAGTAATATGCATGACGTCCGATAAGCGCGGAGTCCTGAAAAGAAGCTTGGTACACAAAAATTTGCATGCACACCTTTCTGGACATAGTTATCTAAAGCCCAGCGTCTCCAGTACCTCAGTGGGGATTAGCTCAAATGGTAGAGTTTAGCTAATAAGAGCTAGCAGGATCGATGCCTGCATTCTCCAAGTTCTTTTGTTTTCTTAAACTGATGTACAAATGATTCTAGTTATACTTGTACAATTCTTTATTTACAGAGTGTTACTTTTAAGTGAAAAGCGTGTATTTAAAGCTATGCTAGGACAAAAGAAAACAAGAAGCAAAACATGATCATACTAGAGGATGCGTTGCAATGCGTGTGTGCATCGGTAGCCGCAGCAAATCTCAAGGGGAGGGGAGGGGTGGGCGGGGGTGGTAATAGGGACGGGGGAAATTTACAATTTTTTTTTTTTTTTTAAATAGCACAATAGCGCTGAGTAAAATCTTGAATTTGCCAAGGAGCGCTTTGAAAAACAATAGAAGAAGTAAATTGGGAGTCATGCAAAGCACTTGATTACTGCCCAGCGAGATCGTGCTGTGTAGGAACTAAAAGTAAAAGTAGTCCAGAAACCATTGGGAAAACATGCAGCCTCGTATGTCTCAGTAGTTGGCCGGTGCTCTCAAGAAGGGCTAAACACTGGAGAAGACATGACATATGCATGCCTTTCACAAATGAAATCAAGGGAATTTTAAAAGACAAGCCCACAAATGAATGAAAGTCATGGGTGTGAAATGGGCGTGGTTAAAAGCCAAACAAAAAGACAACAGGTCAGAAGCGCTTGCGCGCTCACCCTGCGCTCACTTTAAAAAGGACACATTCTATGGAGGGAGCAGCAGGCAGGGCGAGGGGTAGAAACGGTACCTCAATCACATTGGGACCAGTGGATGGGCACTGATTAACTTAAATCAATATGTGCTTGGTCCCTGCTCCACAGAAATGTTCGGAAATAACATGGCCAATTAAGGTATCTGAAAAGTAGAGTGATGTGGATTGAACAGATGGTAAGCAATGGGTGGGCTCCCTGTCTTTTTTGTATGCATTAGTGCCTCGCAAGCAAGACGCATGTTCTCGCAGGCTCAACTCTAGGATCCCACCTAAATCAGCAGGGTTTGCTAGTATGTTTGATTTTCCTGGTAGGCTACATGGTTGCTTTCAGAGAAAGATGGGCTGGCGTGACTCAGACATACACTCATTCTCGCCATGGCCTTCTGCAGCGTGGGACTGCTTTGAACATTTTTACTAGGGTGATTATGAGGAGCAGGGTAACATTGTGCTCTCCCAAAAGGACTCTTCCAACTAATAATATTAAAACCTTCTTTTAATGGACCACACAACATTAACATGTGTGCAAGAGAAATATACTTACGGTGTGTAATTCACATTTCGATTGTGTATAGCTAATGTAATTCTGTAATTCTGTATATTTTAAATGGCTAACATTTGGTGCCATCTTGGTTTATGTCAAATGTCTTTCTTTATTCAAGGGGACGCTTACTCCACACGTACAAAGTGAATGTGCCCTTATCCTGAAATATTTTCTATTGAGCCATACCTGTAGAATGGACCAATGACATGTTTCAATTAAACTGCAGAGCCTTTTTCCTGACTTATTAGCAAAACCTTTCCCCAGCTCATCAGAGTAGGGGGCTCTCTTTAGGTATGCACTGCTTTTGTTTACCTTCCCTTCTTGATTTTACTTTATCAAAGTTCACCTTTGCTTTCATGACTTTTGCATTGCTGTGAATACATAGTGGCTAATGCATTCATGTACTGAATATTACTTATAACTAATTAATGATTTGATTTTGCAGCCTTGCTAATTCTTTAATAAACTTTTATAGTTTGAACGTAACCGTTCTCTGTTTTCCTTTTCGAGCCTAATGTGCTTCACTTTATTGAAATGTATTGATATTGATGACTAGCTTCAGTTGCGAATCAAGTCATCAGAGAGCTCTTTATGAGACCCGAATTTGCATGAAGAAAAGCGCTTCATCAGTACTTAGGGGGTCATTACGACCTCAACGGTCTTTTCAAAAGACCGCCGAGGCCTCGGGAGACAGAATACCGCCATTGCCGGCGGTATTTCTGTCTCCCTATTATGACATTTCCGCTGGGCCAGCGGACGGTAACAGTGTTACCGTCCGCTGGCGCAGCGGAAATGTCACATCAACATTGCAGCCGGCTCGTAATAGAGCCGGCGGCAATGCTGATGTGCAGCGGGTGCAGTAGCACCCGTCGCGCATTTCACTGCCCGAAATTCAGGCAGTGAAATGCGCGACGGGGCTATGCCTGGGGGCCCCTGCACTCCCCGTGCCAAGTGCATGGGCAGTGCAGGGGCCCCCAGGGGCACCCCCAGTCCCCTTACCCCCAGCCTTTCCATGGCGATGTGTACCGCCATGGACAGGCCGGCGGTCGGGGACTCATAATCCCCAGGGCAGCGGTGCTTGCACCGCTGCCCTGGGGATTATGACCGCCAGGCGGAATCCTGGCGGGAAAGTGGAGGGGCCGGCGGTATGGCCGTGGCAATTCCACCACGGTCATAATTGCTGGCGGAACACCGCCAGCCTGTTGGCGGTGTTACCGCCAACATACTGTCGGCCGCCAGGGTCATAATGACCCCATTAATGTGTCACGGTAAAAGGGTGAGGGGCTGAGTTACCCCACTAGGATTCAAGTCTGTGCTCTGCAGGCTGTGGTCAGGTCTCAGCAGCAGGTTAATTCACCCACTGCAGAGACCTGTCATTTCAGTTTTTCGTCAACCGAGACCATTCAGCCTTCTGAAATAGTAAAAATGGGTACCTTGAGTTGGGTAATGGTAACCTCTGTTATTTACTGAAGAACGAAGCCAGATTCAGTGGCAGTTTTATAACAAGCATTTGCAATGCAATGGGTCTCGCATTTGCTCGACTTAGAGCTATTAGTGTTGTAAAGAAGTCCTAACCAAACTTTTCTTCCCCATAAATTGAAAGTGAAAAGTAAAACAGTTCCACATAAGCAAGCCGACTTTAAGCGGCACAGCGTGAGGCACGAAGGAGAGACAGAAAAGGAAACAGAAGTTTTCTTGCAGTCAAACCCATCGGCAGTTATCCAATTATCCATGTAACAGGGTCGATGTCATGGAAAGCACTCGACTACTGCCCAGTGAGATCGCGCTGCAGAAGAAATGAAAAGAAAAAGTAGTCCTGAAGCCATACAGACAACATAGGGGCTCGAATGTTTTTAGTAGTTGGTCGGTGCAGCAGAGGAGGGCTAAAGGCATGACATATGCATGCCTTTCACTAATGAAATTAAGTGAATTTTAAAAGGCATGCCCACAAATCAACGAAACTGATGAACGTGTGATGGGTGTGGCTGAAAGTCCAAAGGGAGATTACAACAGACTAGAACTCTTGCGGGCTCGACCCTAAAAAAGGGTCACAATCTGTAGGAATTAATTGTGTTCGCTCTTGCATCAGACTATGATGTCACATCCAGGGAAGTTAGAAATTTCCCTGGGCAAATAGAGGGATGATCTTTTGCAGGTCGTTCATCTTGTGATAGATAGGTAGGTTCTTTCTTGTACAATTAATTAAAATCATTGCAATGGAGCCTCCAAATACCTGGTAAGCACAATACATATTTGGCTGCTAACAAGTATATGCTGGAAGGGCATGAAAAAATAGCAGTTAAAAAGAAAGTTAAAAGGGAAAAAGAGTTGCCTATTAACAAGTGGATGTTAAAAAGGCATACGCTCAAAATATTCTTTAAAAGCAACGATTAGAAGAGAGAAAGAGGAAACCCTTTCCACCGACTGTCTGAAGAGCTGGCTTTACCCCCGATCTACATGTACATACCGAGCCAAGTTACAGTACATTAAATTAAAATGCATTAAAAGCCAAAAGTGCAAATTTTATCTCCAGTGTGCGTTTTAAGATTAGGGCCACACTAGTAAAAGTGTTTAAAGAATGCAATGGTTTCATTGTATTTTGCTTTTGGAGGCCTACATCAAAAGATGCACTTACCTAACCTCCTCGGGTCAGAGTTGCTCTGGACATGCAATGTTTTTCGACTGTGGTATTTAGCAGCATGTTAAAGGTTCAAAGTCCAACACAATGCCTGGAGGTGTTGGTACAATTTTTATGAATTTCAAAAATCGGGCTGTTAGCTGCAATTAATCACCTCTCAGACAGGCTTGCAGGGCTCCTTGGCAGGTCCTGATGTTTAAGGTATGCCATATTGGCTGCAGTCATAATTTTCTTAACAGTACCAACTTTTCCCAGATGCAAATAATATGTCTCAGTGATTCTTCTCCTTTTATGCATAAACAACATTGTCCGTCAGAATCATCAAAGTTTCACCGGCTGTACCAGCACCTTTTCGGAGGGATTATGCCAAATCGCAGACTCATCAGCTGTTTTTTCATGACCATGCCAAAAGGCAGGGAAAGGTAAGTAGACAGGACCCCTGGCTCATGCAGTGTTTGGCCCACACACCACCTGTCAATTTTCTTCACAGCTTTAGTATCATGATCTTTTGATATTAGTTCTGCTCGCTTAATCATCAGTTTTGAGGGTAGGGGCACTGGTAGACCATTTGACCAAATCTCTTGGGCCTCCAGTGCATTCACTGCAAGATTTAGCTACTTGTTACATTGCTAACATATTTTCCTTTGCCTGTTTAGCTTTGAGGCTATAGACTAGGAACTTGGCCTTCAGTATCAAGTACTGTGTGGACATGCCAAATTCTTGACGAATTTGGACGTGCAGTTTACAGTTAGGACGGGAAAATACTCTTCAATAGCAGGTGGACTGTGCTCTGTCCAGCCAGTTAGCCATTTCGTCTCTGAATGTCATTTCCCCATATGCAATAGTAGGTAGACATTTGCAGCCCATCACCTTTAGAAGAGACTGTAGTCTGGAGTTCACCATTGATTTATGTAGCTTGCGTAAAGCCCATTCCAAGGAGTTTGCTGCCACCTGCTGGACATGGATATGCTGTGCAATGTGGCCCCTGTGGTTCAACCATACTGCCAGGTATTTGTGTCAACAACTTCGACCCCACTTCCCTTGATGAACCATGTCCCCCTTTTTTCATTTTGCTCTAGATTAGCATAACCCTGTTTTTTGCCAAATTCATCTTGTTAGCTCTATAATAGATAGCAAGTGCATTGAAGAGTCTCTGCAGCCCTATCGGGGTCAAATCGGAAAGCACTGTGGCGTCTGTGTACAGGAGTGTTTCGACTCTGGTGTAGGCAATTTTTGGTGGAAATTCCCTCTCTTTCTCAAGATGTTCTATTAAGTCACACAGGTGCAAGTTAAATAGCAATGGTGCCAATATACAGCCTTGCTTTAGGCCCTTGCTTGTTATGATTTTGCCGAGGTGGCTGAAGTGACTTTTATTTTTACCCATGTGTTGGAGTAGCGATATGGTACTCCGACACATAGCGATATGATAGCTTTCAAAAGATTGGGTGGGATACCCCAGGAATTCAGCTTTGACCAAAGGCTTGGCCTTGACACACTGTCATTCATCTTGTGAATTTGTTTCTAGTGCTTAATTTATAAATGAATGAGTGCTGGTGCCCAAAGCATTGCTCAAAAGCCCGCAGCCGATACTATTAAATGTTGGCATGGGAAGCTTCTTTGATGGCTTAAGAAAGTGGCATTAAAAATGTCACCACTACTCAGGCCTTGGTGTGCTTCATATAAAGTCAAATTGCCTCTTAGGTTATTCATTACAAAGTGCTCCAAGAGAACAGCAGCCGTTTGTATCCACTTTCACACAGCAGGTGCTCTTCTTTAACACAAAAAGTGATGATTGCATGACCAGTTCTATAACAGGCATTGTTTAGGTAGTGTTCATTTTGAACTGAACGATGTGCAGGGATTACCCCTAATTTGCAAGTGAATGTGGCACCTTGCAAATGAGGGACCTCTTTTGCCCATGTGTCTGCGACATAATAAAGACAAAAACACAGGCAGAGATGTATGCATAAAATATGTGCCAGGTAGGAAGTGGTGACTTAGGGCCAGATGTATTGAAAGATTATGCATTCGCAAACAGTGCGAATCGCAAAAATAGGCTGTTTAGGAATGTAAAATCGCCTTTAACAATGTATTAAAGGCACTCGCAGTCCAATTTTAAGGAATCGCAAAATTAGCAATTCCCCGATAATGCGACTTGAATTTGTGAATCGCAAATTATGACTTGCACATCGGTAATCGCAAATTCAATGTATGAACCATTCGCAAATTGCAAATGGTCGCAAATGGGAATTTTACATGTGCAATTTACCACCAACTCCATTGACCTTCTGGATAGCCTCTGTTTGCTCCTTTCTGCCCAGCTCCCCCTGCTGCTGCCTCTGCGTCCGATCTCCTCAAGAGCCTGCCATCTCTGAGATCGAGGCCTGCCTCCATGAGCAGGCACCTGCCTGCATCTCTTTCCTGGTGGCCTAGTGGCCATCAGCTCTGTCTGTCTCTGTCTTTTCTGCTTTTCCTCTTCTATTCACTCTTTTTGTCTGCTTGTCTGTTTAGTTTCCTCTCCTTTTTGCACTCTGGCTGCGATTCCCTTTCCCACCCTCCCACCTCCCAGCTGACCAGCACCTCCCTTCTCCACCCCTTCTTAATAGTGGCTGCTGCAACTAAAGGCGCGCCAAAGGCAAGCCTGTCTGTGCCTGGACTGCACCCAGCGCCACAGAGCCTGGTTCCTGCGCCACCTATCTGTATAATACTAAAGCTCTGCACACCCTCAACCCCAGGATATCCTCAGCCTGCCACCTAGTCTACCTGAAGAACACTCATGGGCCACTCTCCTGCTACTTCTGCTCCCGCACCTGGCTCCATCCCCCACATGACCCCATACCTGCCCAGACGGACACCTCAGGTGCATTCTCCTCAACACCCACTCCCTTGTCAAACACACAGTTGAAGTTTGGGACCTCCTCGACTCTATCACCCCTGATGTTGCCTTCCTATCAGATACCTGGAGCACACCCACCTCAGCCCCAGACATCGCCACCACCATTCCTGATGGATACAAAATAATCCACAATGACCGAGCCAATTGAAGAGGAGGCATCGTCATAGTATACAGGAACACCCTCCGTCTGTCAACCACCATTGAGACACAGACTCTATAAGCCACCCAAAGAACACCTACACTTCCAGATCCAGACCGACCTGAACACCTCCCTCAGTGGCATGCTCGCATACAGACCGCCTGGGGCCCTGATCTCAGTTCAGCAAAACCATTGCCAATGGTGCTCGCCTCCACGACTACTTCCTAATCAGCAACATCACCTTCCACCTTGACAACCATGACAACTCAAACACCACAACCCTCTTGGACAACCCTCAGCCTCAAGCAACTAGTCAATCTCTCCACTTGTGCAACAGGTCCCCCTCAACCCTGTTTACTCAGCAGGAAACAATATCACCATCTCTCACACCTCTAAGCATCAGTGGACCAACCACCGATCTGTCCATTTCACCTTCACGAAGACCACCGCACACCACCACATCCCCTATACCCCAGCAGAAGCTTGAGCAAAGTCACCAAAGCGCAGCTCACTGATGCACTCAGTCACTCCCCCCCACTGGAAGCCGCTAATCCGAATGACTCAGCACGCAGCCTCCAACGCTGGATCACAGAATGTGCTAACAGCATAGCCCCTTCAGAAAACCCACCAGAAACCATCACCGCAAGAAACCAAGCTGGATCACGACAGAACTCCAAGAGTCTAAAGCATCTGCAGAAGACTGGAATGAAAGTGGAGAAACAGCAAAACAACTGACAACCACACAGCCTACAAAATCGCAGTCACCATGCACCACCAGCTCATCGGAGCCTCCTAGAAAGCTGCCATTCAGGAATGCATCAGCACCAACGCACACAACAGCAAGTAGCTCTTCATCATATTCAAGTAATTCATGAACCCCGGAACTGACACCTCAGACATCCCCCCTCTCGAGACCTCTGTGATGATTTTGCCACCTTTTTTCACTGGGAAATCCAGGACACACATGAAGGATTCAAGAACCAAAGCCAGTCCCCACCGGCCACCAGCACCAGACTCTGAATCACTGGGTCCCTATCTCCATGGAAAACACCTGGAAACTCGCAAAGTCCATCCACTCAGGGACACCCTCAGACCCATGCCCACATCACATTTTCAACCTTGCCAGAGCCACCAGAGCTCTGCTGAGCTATCAACAATTCCATCAACTGGAAGCACACAGAGATCAACCCACTCCTAAAGAAACCCTCCACCTACCCAAGGGACTTCAAGAATTATAGACCCATCTCTCTGCTGCCCTTCCCAGCCAAGGTAGCTGAAAAGGCCATCAACCTGCAACTCACAGAGTTCCTTGAAGCAAACCAGGTCCTAGATCCCTCCCGGTCCAGATTCAGGAGCAACTACAGCACTGAAACAGCCCTCCTCACAGCCACTGATGACATCTGCACCACAATGGGCCACGGAGGCACGGCCGCCCTCATCCTCCTCGACCTCTCAGTCACGTACAACACAGTCTCTCCTCACTCCACCCTCTGAACCAGACTCCACAATGCTGGCATCCACGGTAAAGCACTGGAATGGATTCAATCTGTTCGCACCGGAAGAACCCAGAGTGTCAGACTTCTGCCGTTCACCTCAGCACCCAAAGAAACATGCTGCGAAGTACTCCAGGGATCCTCACTAAGCCTGACCCTCTTCAACATCTAAATGGACCGCTAGCTAAAATTGATAGACAGCACTGCCTAAACATCTTTTCCTATGCAGACAATACCCAACTGATCCTCTCCTTGACCGATGACCCATCAACAGTAAAGATAAATTTCCACAAAGGAATGAGAGTGGTCAACGCCTTGAGGGAAACCAGCTGCCTCAAACTCAACTCAGACAAGACAGAGATCCTCGTAATCAGCTCCACCCCTTCCGCCTGGGATGACTCCTGGTGGCCAACCGCCCTAGGAAACACCCCCAACCCCTCCAACCACGCACACAACCTGTGCATCATCAAGGACTCCACGCTTTCTATGACCCTCCAAGTCAACGTCGTCTCATTGTCTTGCTTCCACATCCTGCACCTACTTCGGAAGATTTTTAAATGGATCCCTACTGAGACAAGAAGGAGGGTCACTCATGCTCTTGTCAGCAGCAAACTAGATCACGGCAATGCACTCTATTTCGGCATCACAAAGAAGCTCCAAAAAAGACTACAGAGAATCCAGAGCGCAGCAGGCAGACTCATCATGGACATCCCCCACCACAGCCACATCTCTGCCCACCTCAGAGAGCCTTACTGGCACCTGGTTGACAAATGCATCACCTACAAGGTACTGAAACACAGCTGCAAGGCACTGCACAACATAGGACCAGCCTACCTCAACCACTGCCTGACTTTCTACACCCCCACCAGGCAGCTTCGATCCTCCCATCTCGCCCTTGCAGCCATCCCCAAAATCAGGTCGAGCACAGCTGGCGGCAGATCCTTCTTTTATCTCGCAGCCCGGACATGGAACATACCCCCACTCAACTTCAGACAGGCCAGCTGAAGCAGTTCAGGAACAATCTCAAGACCTGGCTTTTTGAGTGAGCAGCATGCCCGCAACAGCACCTTGAGACCTCATGGGTGATAAGTTGCACTTTACAAGTGATTGATTGATCACTCAAATCAGGTGGTAATCAGGTGCAACCTATATAACGAGGCCCCGGGTACATCAGCCCTTTTCAACAATGGCTGCACTCTATGTCATTGCGACGAGGATGAGCATCCTGTCAGCTTTGAGGAGAGGGAAGATGAGACAGAAGCGCATTTTCAGAGTGCGCATAACATTGTTTAACCAAACAGAGGAGGAGATTTATGACAAATATTGGTTAATTCTGCCTTGATATTAGACCTAATCACGGATTTGCAACCACAATTGCAGCGACACACACACACACACACACAGAACCAATGCAATACCCACTCATGTGCAGGTGTTTTATTCCATGCACCTCTTAGCATCAGAAATCAGTGGGTAGTAGCAGCAGCTGGAGGTGTGTTCCAAAATGTGCTGTTATGCTTCTTCCATGCATTCCTGAATGCAATGTTAACCAAAAGGACCTGCAGCTCACAAAATTAAAATTCTGTCAGGCAGCCCAAATCCCACACGTCATTGGCTGCGTTGACGGGACACATTTTGCAATCTGTCCAACGGCCAATGAATATATGTACAGAAATCGGAAATGTAGCCATTCCATGAACATACAGGTCATCTGCAATTCCTCACACATCATCACAGACTAAGTGGCCACATTCCTTGGTAGCGCACATGACTCCTATATTTTTAGGCACAGTGAACTCCACACATGGCTACTTGGTGGAGAGTTTGGAGATGGATACTTACTTGGTAAATAATCACAGAGCAATATAGCATAGTGTACAGATGAGATTAGAGATGACAATGACTCAATGTTAGAAATTGGGTTTCTGGTTGCCAGTCAGTTTGCACTCTGTCTAAGCAGGGACCCTCACTCTAGTCAGGGCAATGGAGATACACACTTATATAACCCCTGCTCACCCACTTGGTAGCTTGGCACAAGCAGTCAGGCTTATCTCAAAGGCAATGTGTAATGTATTTGTACCATAGCACGCAGTAATGCAGTGAAAACACTACAAAATGGACACCACACCAGTTTAGAAAAATAGGCATTATTTATCTAAATCAAACAAGACCAAAATGACAAAAATCCAACATACAGTAGTCAAGATATGAACTTTAAAAATAATATGAGTCTTACTCTATAGAAAACAATGAAAATGTTGTTGTTACACAAAGTACCAGATTTGTGCAAAAAATAAAGCTACACGGGTGAGCGTGTGTCGAAACAGACTGCGATACGTTGATTCCTTACTTGCAAGTGAGGCTGTGCGTCATTTATTTTCTCTGGTTGGGTAGGCGATGCGTCGTTTTTCTCTCCTGCAAGAGAGCGATGTGTCGATATCCGGACAGGGCACCTCAGATCCACGCAGGTTCAAGATGACTTTGGCATCCAGCGATGTCCAGGTAGGCTGCACTGAAATCATCCAATTCAGCCAATAGCTGGTTAATCAGCCGCTGAAAGGTGTCAGGGGAATTTTTCATCTCAAAGAACATCACTCTAAACTGGTAGTGCCCATCTGGGGTAGAAAATGCAGCCCTCTCCTTGGTCCCCTCAGTCAGAGCGATCTGCTTATATCCAGACGTTAAGTCAAACGTGCTGAGATATTTGGAAGCCCCTAACCTATCAATGTGCCCATCAGCTCAGGGGATGAGGTGCGCGTCAGTCTTAGTGACCGCATTGAGCAGCTTTTGGGACCAAGACCATTGGACTGACCCAAGGGCTCCTGGAGAACTCAATAATCCCAAGAGGCAACATTTTGGATACCTCATCCTTAATGTTGGCCCTAAACTTGTCAGTCACCTTGTAAACTTTATGTTTCACAGGTGGACTGTCCCCACTGTCCACATCATGGGTACACAAATGAGTGACCCCTGGGATCAAGGAAATCAAAGAGGCAAACTCTCCCAACACCTGGTGACAGTCTCTCTGTTGCTCTGGAGTCAAGGAGGGGGAGAGGTTCACACCCTCCACAGACCCATCTTTCTCCTTAGCAGACAGGAGTTCAGGAAGAGGCTCACTCTCTTCCTCCAACTCATCATCTGTTGCTAGCAGCATTGTCACTTCAGACCAGAAGTGAGGTTTGAGGAGGTTAACATGCAGGACCCTCAAAGGGTTCCTAGGAGTCCGCAAGTTCACCATATAGGTGACATTACTCTTGCGCTTCACCACCTCAAAAGGCCCATTCCACTTTTCATGGAGAGCGTGAGGCTCCACTGAGGCCATCACCCACACTTTCTGGGCAGGCTGAAAATCATCTAGAATGGCATTCTAGTCATACCAGCGTTTCAGGTCTACCTGGCTTGCTTCTAGGTTCTCCTGAGCAAACTTCCTGAAGCATGCTGTCTGGTTTCTCAAAGCCAGCATGCAGCTGAATACATCCTGGGGGGGGGCTTAATGGAGGCTTTCTTCAAGCCCTCCCTAGCCAGACTCAGAGGTCCTCTCAGAGGTTGTCCATACAACAATTCAAAGGCTCTAAAACCAAGTCCTTTTTGTGGCACCTCCCTGTAAGCAAACAGAAGGCATGGCAAGAGGACGTCCCACATACGCCAAAAAGGGCTTTGACAGGCCCATGATCATGCCCTTCAAGGTGCTGTTGAGTCTCTCAACCAGACCATTTCATTGGGGGTGGTAAGGAGTGGTAAACATGTAGGTTACCCCACACTCCTTCCACAGAGACTCCACATATGTAGATATGAAGGTAGTACCCCTATCAGATACCTCCTCCTTGGGGAACCCCATGTGGGTAAAACCCCCATCAATGCACTTCCCACCACAGGGGCAGTGATTGATCCTAAAGGAATGGCTTTTGGGTACCTGGTGGCATGGTCCCCAAAGACCAGGATAAACCTGTTTCCCATGGCTGTCTTGGGATCCAGGCATCCCACAATGTCAATGCCAACCCTTTCAAAGGGGCTGCTGACAACAAAACAACGGTTAGAGTTGAGCCTTACATTTCCCCCCACTCTTGCCACTTGCCTGACAAGTTTGGAAAAACCTACAGTGCGCATCAGAGTGCCTGCACATCTGGGGACAGTAAAATTGGGTGACAACCCTCTCAAAAGGTCTTGTCCTGCCCCAAATGTCCAGCCAAAGGCACATCATGAGCCAACCCCAGTAGGAAGGCTCTGAAACAATGGGGTAAAACCAGCACACGGGCTGCCCCAGGCTCAGCAACCTTAGGCTCGCTATAAAGGAGGCCCTCTACCCAATAAATCAGAGGTGAACCAGACTCCTTGACTGACACATGGTCTGTAGCCTGCTGCCACAAACCCTCCAGAGTAGGGCATGCTTTCTGTGTATCACAGAGTGCTTCCCTGGTGGGTCCCCCATCCTGCTGCCACTGAGTCAGCTGAGGGATTCCCCTAGTTCAACCACCTGTTCCCCTGTAGACACAGGGGCTACCCCTCAGGTTCAGCCTCCTCCCAGACCGTAGGAACCTGTGGGGTGGGTCCCCAGCGCCCCTTGCCCTTCTTCCTTCTGGCTGACACCTTGACTACTCTGTGAGCCTCCAGGGTCTCCTGATCATCCTAATGGGCTGACATTGACCAGGTGGACACACACACCCACCCTGGCAGACCCAACATCTCCAAAGTGAGACCTGTGTTCCACCTCCTTCCAAGTCATATCCTCCAGGTCATTGCCAAGTAGACAATCTACAGGCATGGTTTGGCTCACAGCTACCCTCAAGGTACCTGAGCCCCTCCCCCCCCACTGAAAGGGAACCTGCGTCACTTTGCACAGGGGCTCAGAGTTGTTTATGGCAACTACTTGGTGAAGTGCATGGGGAACAACCTCCTCCTCAGATACCAGGTGACATCTCACAGTAGTCACACTGGCTCCTTTGTCTGTCAGAGCCTCCATCCTCTGTCCATTGATGGTCTCCCATTGCCTGTAGTTTTTAGGGTTCTCAGGCAAAAGAGTCCTCTGGACCATCTCACTGTCCCCTAGTGAGACAAGGGTCACCTCAGCTGGCTTCCACCCTCCTTGAACCAACTCCTCCCCAAGAGCTACACTGGCCAAACCCTGTGACTGAGCACCAGTAGGTACCTGTGTCCCCTTGAGACATTTGGGATCCCCCCTCATGTTACCCACCTGATCACATGCAACACACTGTGGGGAACTCTCTCTGCAGGTTTCCATATATAGATCCATGGCTTCTTTTCAACTGGGATGAGAGGGATAGGCCTTGTAACATTGAAAACCGAATTTGGCAGTATTCCATTGTTGGGACATGTAAAACACATCAGTACATGTTCCATCTTTAACATACACTGCATCCTACCCGTTGGGCTACCTAGGGCCTACATTAGGCATGCCTTACATGTATAAAAAGAGAAGGTATGGGCTTGGCAAGTGGGTACACTTGCCTGGTCAGTTTGGCAGGTTACAATTGCACACACAGACACTGCAGTGGCAGGTCTGAGGCATGTTTGCAGGGCTACTCATGTGGGTGGCACAATCAGTGCTGCAGACCCACTAGTAGCATTTGATTTACAGGCCCTGGGGACCCCTAGTGCACTTTACTAGGGACTTAGTAGTAAATCAAATGTGCCAGTAATGGAAAAGCCAATTACACATACAATTTACACAGGTAACACTTGCACTTTAGCACTGGTCAGCAGTGGTGAAGTGCCCAGAGTACCAAAAACAGCAAAAACAGAGTTCAGCACACAGTCAAAACATGGGAAGGAGAGGCAAAAAAGACAGGGGTGACCACGCCAAGGATGCCCGGTCTAACACTCAATATTAATTCCTGTCATTTAGGAGACAGTGCATATGCAGTGCAGTCCTTCACCCTCCAACCATACCTCAAACCAGCTACACCAACTGAACGGCGTTACAATGCTGCAGGAGGATGCGAAGTGTGACTAATAGGACCTTTGGCCTGCTGACGAGTCGCTATCCATGCCTGCACAAAAGTGGCGGGGCACTATAATACAATCCGGAGACCTTCTGCAAGATTGTGACTACATGTGATATGTTGCACAACATCGCAACATTGATAGGCCTACTCCTGGAATCCTCGGATATGGAGTCTGATGAGGATGACGACCAATTACCACCCCGTCACCTAGCAGATGGATCAAGAGCAGCAGAAGGCAGACAAAAAAGTGCAGAAATTACGGGCAATTATTTTTCATGTAAGTAATGAAGAGGCCACAAATTGTTCCTTATTGCTACAGGTATCACATTTATTGCCTTAACTTCAGGTCAAATTTGTGGGCATACAGCATAGGGAGTCCAAGAGTACAATCTGTTCTTAAATCAAATGCCTCACATGATATAAGTAGTGCAATGTCACAAAACAACAAACCCCATTACTTTTTGCGTCTGCGCACTCCGCTGGAGTGGGCTCAACAGCATCTCTTGTTGAGGCTTCTGAGACAGCACTGTGTCTGGAAATGCGACACCTATACTCCATCACCGGGGAAGTCACACTACCGGACTGTTTGCATGTTCTCCAACGCATTTGTAATCTGCTCTACATCTCCTGAGGGAGGTGTATTGGCAGTGGAAAAGGAACTGACGTCTGTGGGTGTGTCTATTCTCTGAAGGTGGTGTATTCACATCTTTTGTCATGTCATCGGACACCAGTTTGAACTCAGGGATTGATTACACTGTTGCCCTGCATCTGGGTTGTGCAGATGTTGTGGGTGGTATGGACACGTTTTTGACCTCAGACCGTGGCTAGCTTTCCTCATGCCCCCCAGTTTCAGTGGCTGTGCATGTGGTGCAGTAACATATGCAACATCAATGAGCAGTATTTCGGTTACAATTGACCTTTACATGTCTCAGTTCAAAGTTTAATTTTGAAGTAAACAGTTCCCCTGACATAGTGGTTCTGCTTGTCATTTGTCTTATCTATCTATGTGGGGATGCAGAATTCTGCAGTGTTTGATCTTGGTTCACTGTTGGAGTACAGACTACCGCTCCCATAAGGCATTGTTGGTTTGCATGGAATGTGTAGCATGGACAATTTTTATCAGTGAGTGTTAACACTGATTTCATCTAGGGGACAATTTTCCCTGCAAATTCAAATAATTGCTGTCCTTACCTTTATTGATGCCTCGTGTGGCTGAGGTGTCTATGTCGGTGACCCCAACGATGGCTTCAGGCTGCAGAGTTGACTCCACCATGACCTAAAAGGGGGTGGATGGTGTTTGGGTGGATGGTTCTCCGCCAGTACTCCTTTCCTCCATAAGTCTGGTTGCTACCCTCTCCTTCGCACGGGTACATAAATTGTACCAGCGCTTGCATATCTCCTCAATGGAGTGCTGCACCACACCCACCACACTAATCTTTGCCTGGATGTCAGTCCATATTTTTCACTTCTCAGTGTCTGGGACATGGAGTGAGTTTTTCCCAAAGACCTTGTCATGCCTCTTCACTACCCCTTCAGTGAGCACCTCCAGTTCCTTCTCACTGAACTTTAGTTTCCTTTTACAGCCACCAGCATCCTTTGCATTACCTTCAGTTTCCATGGTGTGATTTGGTCCTGGGTGACACTCCAAACTGGCTCCCTAGTGCTCAGCTCACCGAGTTTGCCTCCTCCTGTGGCTCAGGCTTCCGGAAACAGCCTGGTCTGACCCACCTCCTGGTTGTGAGGTCATCAAGCTGCTCCAGAATGCCAAAATTGCAAATTGCTATTACCAAATAGTGATTCACTATTTTACTGAATCGCTATTTAGTAATCACTATTTGTGATTGCGAATTTTAGGTTATCACAAAACATTATGCGAATCCTATGTTGCATCGCATTTAGTGATTTCTAAATAGTGATTCAGTAAAAAAATAGTTGTTTAGTAATCGTTAATGCAGTGCTTCATACATAAGGGCCTAAGTGTTTCAGCTCTCCCATGATTTACCCACAGGAGTGTACAGTTTAGGACTGCACCCTCCAATGGTGTGCTGCTTGCCCTTCCAAAGGCCACCATCTTAAGCTGCAATAAAACACTGAATTGCTGTTTGAACTGCTGCTTTATCTTTCACTGTTTTGCTCTCATCATCACATTCACCAACTCAGACAGCTTACACATGTATGGGAGAGAGCTCACATGCATGTAATTGGGTGCACTATCCTGTTCCATGGTAGAATCACCCATGAGGGCACAAACTGATGTGAACTTTTATGCACTCAGGCAATAGGCATCCACTAGGGTCTGTCATGGCTGGGACCTACTGTGCCCCATAAGGAAAGAGAAAAAATACCTCACACTAAAATGTGTCACCAACTGCACAACCTTTGAATATCCTTTATGTGAGAAGAGGAGTCTGCTGTGCTCTATTTCACCTTGCCTCCAGATGTTATGTTCTCATTTTAAGGGGAATGCCATCCCTTAGACCTGTGTGGCTGGTCCATTGCCAAGCAATATTTCACATTGAATTAGTCCGAGTGCTTGGCCTGCCTCTAGGAAGCCATGGCTTTACCAACTCATTTGAAATGGTTCTGAATTGTGGCTCAAGACTGCGTTTTGTGGTGGCAGTGGTATGTCCAATGGTAGACCCCCTCCCCCTCCCCTCTTCCCTCATAGTCAACCCATTATAACTTGACCACACCTTTACGTCATGGCACTGAGGCCTTTAAACCAATACCTCCTGAACCATGATGGCCACTCGGTGGTATATGACTCAGACCTCGAGTACCCAGGCCAGGAGCCCTTCACAAAAGGTTAGCGATTATTGAACACTTCAGAGAGGAGACTCCATCAGGACCAGAGTGAGATTATCTGGAGCTGTCCACTACCGGATTCAAGAGTTAGACATGCTCTGCAGGACTCAGGGAGAAGAGCAAAATGCTCCTGAGCAAGACAGCATCCCCATTGCCTTCTCTGAGAAAAAAAAACAGATTATGTATGGTCTTATGACAGCTTGTATGTCGTGATTCTCTGGCAGTGTGGACATCGTTGATGGCTGTACCAGAGCACATTATTGATTCCTTACTGCTAAGAACTCAGCGGAAACATTTAACACAATAATGATCCTAAATGATGACAGGCGCCATTATTGTGAGCCAAACATTTATGATGTTGCCCTTTTAAAATGTAATATTCAGGCGAAAATGTTAATGTAAACGTTGCATTGCTTACCCTTGCTTCTGAAGCACATCAAGTCTGTAAAATTGAATAAATATCCTAAAAGGTCGAATGCATTATTCTTCGCGAACGCTAGAATTTATCTTGAAATGGTTCCCTCAAACTATAAAACGAACGTAAACTTATATTGCAAAATAAACGTCATCTCAAGGCTCAAAAATGTGTATACAGCAATCATCTGGAAAGAAAAAAACAGTATATGAAAGGTAGACATTTAAACGTCTTGTGTTTTTTACTGTAAGACAAACAACTCAAATCTGAGATGTTTATTCTTGGTATTAAACAATGGACCTACGTTTTGTAAGTCTTTGTTATGGTTTGATAAAAAACAATAAAAACTATTGTAATAATGTTTCCGATAGTGGAATTAGGAAACAAAAGCAGCTGGAAGAGAAAGATAATTTGATGGGTTGCTGTAATTGTCAAGCATGCAAGCAGTTTTCGAGGCTGTATACACGAAAGAGGAAAAGAGTGGGTCCCTGCCCAACTTGGAGAAAGAAGAAAAAGATGGCTTCAAGGAGAAAGTGCTTCTGTCTCCAGCACTGAACATCCATGTAGCATGAAGAATGTATAAATGAGATGGCCATGTTTCTAAGGTGTCTCCTCTACGGCTAGACTGATGTTATGGTTCACTCACTACAGCATCGGTGACATCTTAATAGTCAAGTCTAAGTCATAAGGGATAACTTATCAAGTACAAGCATACATTAAGCAGGGGGAGGTGGCTAACATTTTGGACCCATTACACTTGAGCACTAGGATTTGTCTAATGGTGCTTGTACGCAACATGGAGTCAACAGACATCTGCTTGAATTTGACAGGAGATGATTCAATGCTGTCTACAGAACTGATGTCTACCCCATCCATCCCATTTTCTGACCAGGCAAACCTAAGAGGCGAATGGGCGTCACCATTTTCTAAACATCATTTACTTTATGAGTGCTTATTTGGGGATCACTTTTCCACATGATTCCAAAGAGAAGACTGCATTCTTTACCCTGGAATGCTTGCTTATTACAATTTCAAGTTAGGCCTCTTGTACCAATTAAAGTATCTGCCACCTTCCAGAGACTGGTGCATTATATCCTGAATGGCCTATGCATTTTCTGTGACAACTGCAAAGCAACATGAGTGCTTAATGAAATGTAATATGACCACATTACCCACCTCAAAAGGTGTTTAATGCATTAAAGAAACCAAAGCCGATAAGCAAGGCAAATGTGCAAGATTTGGCAAAGCTCAATAGTCTACCTTTGGACACTAGGTAGAAGGAGGAAAGTAAGCACTTCAAGGACATTGGGCCTGGTGTACTAAGGGATTTTGTCCTTGCAGTGCCTGCAAATTACTAAATCACAGGGTTTGTGAATGCAATGTCCCCTTTTCTAATGAGCTCACCCCATTTGGCAATTTGGGCACGTTTTCCTAAATCAGAAAATGCTAGTAACCTATACTAAATCAATACTAGAAAGGGGCGTGTAAGGGATGTCCTTCCAAACTGTGAATCAGAATGCTATGTATCAATGGTTTACAACCGTAATGCCAAACCACTGATCAATTACCAACTCCCAAGTTGGGGTGGTAAATGGTTCACCAAGAAGAAGGGTTATTTTATGAATACGGATGGCAGCCTTGGTGGGAGCAGGGAGTGCTCCAGAGGACCACTGCCTGCTGTCAGGCATTCGCAATGGATGGCAAGTTGCTATTCCTTGAGAACCGACCTATTAGGACATAGGTCCGTTTGGAAAAAAGTCACTAAAATTCAGTGTACAATTTGAGACCTTTTTGTTACCACAAGGTTAGTACATGGAGCATGTTAGTACATCTGGCCCCAAATTCTAAGCCGTCATGGATTGGAAGACTCCAGCCTTTCAGAGTCATATGTGGGCATTCTTTGGTTTCTCTGTGTACATTTGCAACTTTGTAGAACATCATGGTTTTATGGTAGCACCTTTCAAGTGGGTGACCTCATACATGAAACTCAAGAATGTCCATTGAGCTGCTTTGTGTCTTCAGGTTTTCAACAATCTGAAAAAGGTGCCTATGTGAGGCACAGGTCTGGCAAGGCGGTAGACTTACACCAGCTCCTCATTGTCCCCTATTGAAAGGGCTGAGGCCATACTAGTTCAACTTTAAGATAAAGGCTGAGAGCACCCCATGGCTTTTTTTTTAACCATTGATCTCTGTAATGAGAGTGGATTCTGTGCCCCATTGAAATTAATGCTTCATGATTATCTGTCACATTACACGTCCTTATATTGACTGACGCCATCAAATGAGCCAATTCTAAATTGCTTCAGTGGGCCATGTGATCAACCAGTCTATGCAACAGCTAAACAATTACAGTGGTTACTTCCAGAATAGTATGGGGAAGACAAAATGGTGGTCATGATGGGGGCATTACACATTGAAATGTCATTCCTTGAAGTTTTAGGAGATTGGATTGATTGTAGTGGCTGAGCCAATGTTTTAGTTGAAGCCAGTGTTACAAATGAGGGTAAAGTTGGACAATGTCTAAAAGGGACTCATGTCAAACAATCCTGCTACATACACAAAGTTAGTGTTGCATCATTGTATATACTTTTGAAGAAGGCTTATGATGTATCTACTAATGGACAAATAACCATGAAAGAGTGGATTATACAAAGAGTTGCAGAGTCTGTTCATTTCAAATATTGGTATATTACACTTCAACTCGAATTACTTGTATTCCAATTTCCTAATACCATTCAATCAGAAACGTATGAGAACTTGTAACCCTGCAAGTGATTTGTCCTTAGATGTTTGCTACAGACCACACCCACTATGCTAGGTGGATGCCAGAGTTCATTAAAATGCTTGTCAAGCTGAAGACAAGAATTCCAGATGTTTGCGAAGAATTTTCAAAGGATATTTTGTTGCTTGTAAAAGTGGTGAAACTTATTCCTGCATATCTCACGATCAGATGCATGAGCAGTGTAAAAAGGATATCAAATCAGATGGCGGGCATGTGGTATTCTTTATATTCCTAGTGCATTGATGAAATGGATGGTGTATGGACCTGTAATTGCCAACTTACTGGGACAATTCAATGAAGAAATGGGATTCAGTGAAAATGAAAATAGCTATGTTCACCATGAAAACAACATTTCCTGCAACACTCGATTTGTAAATGATGTTACAGAACTTACACAAGTGTTTTCGAATGATAACCTAAATCCTTATGCTTGTGGTATTGGTGAAAGTCTTCTATGTGCATTGCTGATGACGGGGGAGAACTTAGTACAGAACGTTTGTTCAAGAACGCCTGGCACGTTGCAAAAAATCTAGTTTTGAACCTATTCCTAGAAGCAAGCTATGTTTAATTAATAAGGTAGTCCCAAAATAAGTGAATCACAAAGTATCCATATCAAAAAGCGACTGCTCACTTTTCACTAGACAATATATTGCTTGCCAAGATAAAGAATGAGATTCAAAGGAATTATTTGCCCATGAGAATCTTGATTATCTCCCATAACTTTCTGAGGGAGGATCACTAAGAAAAGGGACAAAGTCTGACATCATCTCCTGTTTGGAAAAGTGTAATGGTGCTGTATATAACATGAACAACATTCCAGACACTGCAAGTTGTGCTCATATGGATGGATCGGCAATAATTACTTTCTTAAAACCCAACAATATACACACTTCTTCAAGACTACAGCACCCATATATTCCAGTCTTATGTAACGAACATACATAAAAATCGAAAAGAGTACACATAGTATTTGACCCTTACATAGGGGGGTTTCTGAAAATGGATGAAAGAAATAGGCGAGGTTTTGGACCAAGCTATTGTGTAAAAGGTTCAACAAAAATACCAAAAAACTGGGAGACTTTTTAACAAAATGAAGATAACAAAAATGATTGGTTCCAATTCTTGGCTTCTAACTTTTTGGGTCTTGAAAGTTGTAGTACTGATATAACAATGATAATGTGGTGAATATTCCTGAAAATATGAATGTATCTGAACTCAGACCATGTTACCAAAAAGAAGCTGATACCAGAACACTATTACATGCAAAACCTGCTAGTGAAAGTGTCCGGAGGTTTATACATACTGTTGATGCTGTTGGTATACCTGATCCGGCTCAGTGGGGATGGCAAAAGGAAGATTCTGGAAATGAACCTCTGTGGTCACTTTTGCTTGATGTTTCAAAATACTGCAAGGAACTTGTTAAGTGTGGATTGTCTCTTCCATTTACTAGCCTTTGTGTTTGTGATGGACCATGCAATCAGGAGGACATGTTTTAGATGACTAACCAAATTTAAACCTTTAAAAAAAGCTGACTAAAATAACCATATAACATTAATAACAATATCATTGTATCTTCATTCGTTTTCAATAAAAAATGTTTCATGTTTAAAATTTACAAAATCCGTTTTCATATTATAACAAAAAGCATAGCCAAAATATGCAGGGTGTCATTTAAAATTTTGTGATAGACTTTTGGCACACCCTCTATATGAGGCCCAGGGGCCACTAAAATAGTAACAACATAAACTAAACATTTTTGATGAACCATGCTTTTTGTTTGAAATTTCTATTTTTAGCCATTCAAAAGTTAAGGGAGGGTGAGCAAGTTCTGTGGAACACCCTGTATATCTACCATATCGCTACATACTTATCATAGTGTACTGTGAGTCAATAAATTGCAAAAAAAATTAAATCCTTGGCTAAAAAACATTACAATTATGTGCTGGAAGAATAATATTACATTTATAATAATTTACTGGCCCTTGCGGCGGCCATGTTGTATTATGACATCACATTCCTAAAACGGGTGGCCAGATTCTTGGGGTTTATATAAAAAATCAATGTTCATATGACTACCTAACACTGTGGCAAGTGCCATATTAGTATCAGATTTTGCACAATTCTGGTGGTTTTTTACTCTAAGCTACCTCACTAATAATGGACTGGCATTCAACTGACACAGTGTACTGTGGTCTTACCAGCGTGTGTTTGTGCCTTTTTTCAGCTCCCTGTGGGCTTAGCCCTAACATCTCTGCTCTAATTATGGTTGTTCAGAGCAGGAGCCGGCTCACATCATTCCACATTGCTAAGCAACTGTAAATAACAAGAAGTAAAGCCTCCGTTGGTGTTTCAGGCTCTCACGCTATCTTCCTGCAATGTAGCCTGGCAGAACTTACATGTAGAGGGCACATAATGTTAAGGAAGATGCAAGGAGAGCTTCAGACATCCCTTCTATGACCAGTGACATAACAAAACTTGAGGGGAACCCCTGCAGGGTAAATGGAAGGTCCCTCTTTCATCCTGCCCCCTGACCCATTCAGGATCTCTTGTGCACAGTGCCAGCTGTGCTGAGGGGGACCTGGATCTGAGGCCCCCCTGCACCATCTATGACTCAGGGGCAGCCGACATAAATTAAAAGTGGTGGGGCGAGTGGAGAGCAGGGGGGTAGTTGAGGTTGAGGGTGGAGTGAGAGGGGTGAGCGTGGGGGGTTTATTGGATAAAACAATTACCTGATGCTGCCGGGTGCCTTGCGCTCCTTTGCTTCCTGGTCCCAAAATCAAAGACTCCCTGTGCAATCCCTGCACTGCTCTCATGCTATCACCTAGCACGAAAGTAGCACTGGGATTGATCTGAGTGGGGTGGTTTTCTGCTCGCTTAGGCACAGGGAGTCTATGATGTTTCTCCAACCCGTCTATCAAATACAGCTGGGTTGAAGATTGGCAGGCCAAACAGGCATGTGCAGTTAAAGGCACACTACAATCTCTCCTCGTCTCTCCCCCCTCCCCCCTCCCATGGCCCCACCCAGCACCTCCCTGCACAGGCTGTCTCAACCAGCAACAGAAACATTAAATTATACTGAAATATTGTTTTATTTTTCTGCTGCTGGCTCTGAGCCAGTGGGGGCGATGCTCCTCCTCCATTGTAGAGGAGCCACTGCTGCTACGACTGCTATTCAGGAGATTATTAATTTGGCAGTTAAGGTGGTGTTTCATGTAGAGAGAACGTTGTGATCTACAAGCCCACTATGCATACAGAGCAGGAATCAGTCAGTGATACTCTATTAGTGTTTGTGAGTGGTGCGTAACTGCGTACACAACCACATCACACCCCTTTGTTTTAGAAATGCATCAGCAGCATAAAACAAAACATTTTCTTGACATTGGTGGGGGTGTTGCCTAAGCACCCCTGAGCCTTTGCATGAATGAACAACATTGCATTCCTCCTTCGCTTTAACTAAACAGAACCATCGCACAAAATACAACATTTCAGGATTTGCTAAATATTTTCTCTGGTTGGCAATAAGCCCAAACTTGACTTTTATACTAGATACTTCTTCAAATGGGTGGATGATGCTGGATTTTTCCGCGGACAGCATCTAGTACTCCATCCTTCAGAGTTCTGTGGAGTGGTGATAGAAGTATGACTGTCCCCTGGGCTCCACACACAGTGCCTGGAGGTGTGCCTGCTAAGCTGGTGACATCAGGGTTCTCAGCCGGGCTGGTGCGGCAGGTGATGAGAGGCAGGGAGCTTCGCTGTTTGTCAGGGGCAATGGGAAGTAGGACGAGTGTAGTCATCACTAAAGTCTTCCCTCACCCGTTCAAAAAATTTGATATTATATATGATTTCCTCATCCTGCCTTCTGGCCATAACAGTGGTGCCCCTTCGTCGAGTGAAAACCCAGTGATGGGGCTCAAAAGGCAATCTAAGTTTACTGCCAGGATTCTGATCTTTTGTAAACACTATGGGGCATATTTACAAGCCCCTTGTGCCTCCTTGTGCCACATTAGCATCCTTTTTTTAAGCTAATATGGCATTAAGGAGGCATTTTTGTCGCACCATATTTACAAAGTGGCGCAACGCATACATTGCACTACTTTGTAAACCTGTGTGCCACATTATGCCTGTGCCAGGCATAACGTATGCAAAGGGAGCGTTCCAACGCAGGGAAGTCCAAACAAATGGTGCAGTGAAATCTACAACATTTCACTGTACCATTTTTAGCGTCATTTTTAATGCCTTCCTTAGGCAGGCGTTAAAGTGATGCTTCCATTGTTTGCAATGGGCCTCCCTTGACTTTGGTGGATTAGCGCCATCTTTTATGGCTCTAATCTACCAAAGCGCCACAATAACATCAAAAGGTTTGATACTACTGGCCTAACTTGTGCATGGTGGGCCATACTGTGAATACGGTGCACACATGGTGTCGTTAGGGGGGGCACAATGGGGCGCAAAAAAAGTGTTGCATCGTCTATGATGCACCGCTTTCTTGACAATATGCTCCTAGGTCGCCCAGATGAACACTGGACTGTGGGATGCTTCTAGTAGTACTTGCAAGACGATTGGTGCTCTTCCTTCTCTGAAATTTTCTGGCATCATCAATAAGATCTGGCTTCGATTCTGGGCGATGTGGTATTGTGTGAGTGCAACTCTCCCCCTGCAGGCTTATTGTATGTGCTCTCTGATGAATTCGTATATGGCTCTTTCCAGTTGTTGGTGGTTGGTGCAAGCAATCAGTAATACGTTATTCAGAGTGTGCATAATATGCTCCATCTCTCCATCGGCCTGGAGCCACCGGAGACGATCTTGAAGTGGTGGATGCCCTAAGACTGCAGGTCGTTAGCAAACTCTTGGCTTTATTATACCATGTGCGGCTATCATTTTCTCTATTTTTGGTACAGTATTTGTGACCCCACCAACTCTACCTCAGGGTGTTTGGTATAGTTGTCTATTAAAACAAGGGAGTACTTCCTGTTTGTTAGACACCCACAATCCAAACTCTTATACTCCCAAGTTTGCTGGGAGCCGGCTCGGTAAACACAGGGGCTGGAGCTTCTGGAGGGCACCACTGACATGACCTCACTGTAGCTTCAATCACCTTGGCAATCCGTGGGAACCAGACATTTACCGTTAGCCAATTCTTGGTTTTCACTACACCTTGATGGCCATGGTGTGCATGCTGTGTAACTTGTTCTTTCAGGCTGGTTAGGATCACCAGACGGGGTCCTCTTAGTAAGCACTCACTAGCATTGGTCATGAGTTTGTGAAATACATTGAATAGGGAGTCTAGAAACGTCTTTGCTTCTGGGGTTCTGTGAGACAGGTGTTCTTTGAGGGAGTGTCACCAGGTGGACTGGATTGCCGCTACGGCGAGTTGCAGACACTCATCTGTTTCTGTGGAACTTTAAATGGCCTTGAGAGAAAGGAAGTGGTCTGGATCTTTCCATGACGTATCAGACATACTCTCCTGTTTCTTCTGCATCCTGTGGCTCCTCCCAGGCGGTGGCTCGGGGTGACAGGACGGATAATCTGCTGGATTGTTGGCGCCCAGATGATAGTCCACCCGGCAGTCATACTCCTGCAATTTGAGCATCCACGTTTCTGTGCGCGGTGGGGGTTTGGATGCTTTGGATGACTATAAATGGGTGGCCATAGATGTAAAGATGGATCTGTTGACAGGCCCTGTGCATGGCCTCCCTTTCAACTTCTGTTCCTTGGCAGTGAGTGATCTGGTGGCATACGTCACTGGGGTCCAGGCTCCTTGAGACTGTTGTTGGATGAGACCCACTTCTAGTCCATTTGGGCTGGCATCAACCGCCACAATGGAACGTTTGCTTGGTTGAAGTATGGTGGAGTGGTGTCTGCCGAGAGGGCTTTGTCTTTTGGAAAGCCTCTTCCTACGCTGCACCCCATGTTCATGCTGTTGTGGCCTTTGTGAGCTGGGTGCGAACAGTGAGGTCAGGTATGAATCTCCCACAATAGTTCACCATCCCCAGAAAGCTTATTGGTTCCGATACACTGATTGGGGCAGAAGCCTCTTGGACATCACACACCTTCTCTGGTTTGGGAGCCACTCCATCTGCCGAGAAGGTGTAGCCAAAGAAGCTAATCTACTGCTTTAGGAATTCACACGTCTCTTTGTGTAGCGTGAGTCCTGAGTCACAGATTCTCTGAAGGACTCCTCATAGGCAGTCATGGTGTTCTCGCATGGATCTGGCAAATTTCAGGAAATCTTCACTGATGATAATGACTCCTGACAGCCATGCAAGCATTTCCCAGATGGTATTGTGAAATACTTCAGCAGCGCTTAATATTCCAGAATCAAGCCAGCAGTATCGTCGGAGGCCCACATGGGTGGAAAGAGTGGTTATGTAACTGAAGTGGGGGTGTAGATGCAGCTGGTGATATCCCAAGCCGAGATAAACTTTGAAAAACACCTTGCTCATTTCAGCTTCCCAAGGATGTCGTTAACAGTAGGGGGTTAGATGGCATTCTTGCTTGATTGCGACATTTGGGAGCCTTATGTCTGCACAGATTATGGCTTCTCCAGGTTGCTTTTGTTTCTGTATACCACTACTGGGGATACACATGATGTGGTGTTGGTGACTTTCTCATTACTCCTGGCACTTTCCAGCTTTTCCAGCTCCTCCTCTACCTGGGGCTTAAGGTGGAAGGCAATGCAACCATGTCACAGCAGAACTGGCTTTATGGATTAATCAATGTGCAGTTGCACAACCTTGTCTTTTAGGCAGCCAATAATGTGAAATATGTTTTCAAACTCTGCTAGTATGCTATTTAGTTCTTTTGCCTGCACACAAAATGCAAAGGAAATTAAGACCTATGTTTCCAAGGTGTGGAATCTTACTAGCATGCCAAGACCTTTGACTGCTACATAGTTGGTGGTCTCTACACTTGCCTCGCAATGGGATACTGATGATCTGAAACTTCCCAGCATGGTCTGTGGATGTGTTTGGCCATAGGCAAAAACTCTGACTCTGGCCTTCGAGAGTGTGTGTGTGTGGGGGGGAGGGGGTGTTTGGCAGTGCATATTATGTGTCTGCTGACATGAGATGTGTGGAGGCTCCAGTGTCGATCATGGATGTGGCATATGTTGGCCCACCTGGAGCTGGCATGTGAGAGCAGACGAAATGCAGTTTGGCAGAGCCCTACGGTGAAGACTGTGCGTAACATGTATTCTGCAACATTGCCCATGTCCATATCCTCTTTCCTACTCTGAGGTTCTGTGATTGTGTAAACTGGTTCCTTTGAGGATTTTCATTTGGTTGATCTGCAAACTTTAGCAACATGGTTGTACTTGCTGCAAGCCATGCACCTCCGACCTGTGGTAGGACTGTCATTAAATCTGTGAGGCTGCCCTCCACAGTACCCACGTGTCCTCTTGGTCTCAGGTGGCCTCGCAGGATGCTCATTGATGTGTCAGGGTTGGATTACATTGACTGGCTCTGTTTTGATTGTCCTGTGGAGGGTGGCCTTCGACAGCTCCTTAGACCTTACTAGCATAAAGATGTCTTATAGCGATTTTTCTGACACTTGGAGTATGGCTTCTAATAGCTTGGATGATAAACAGCCCTGAATTATCTGGCCTATAATTTCTTCTTGTTTGTTGTGGAAGCTGCACGTACTTGCTAATTATTCGAGTCTGCCATGAAATGCGTTGAGTGATTCTTCTGGCTCTTGGTGCACTTCTCGAAGTTGCTGTTTGCCATTGGTTCAAAGTGCTCATTGAGGGCTGCGACCAGTGTAGCATATGTCATTGGAATTGCCTTGGGGAGAGTTTTTTATATTTTATGAATGTCTTTGCCTCCTTGGTGCAATAGGAAGGTGCAGTGTTGATCCGCTGCTAGGTTTATGCCTTCAAAGTAGAACTGAAGATCGTTCAACCCAATTTCTCCATTTGGGTGCCTATGACTGGGGTGTGTCAACAATGATCAATGGTTCTCTGGCAGAGACGGTGACCATGTTGTAGTGGTATTAAATGCACACTACTGTGAGGATAACTTCCGTGGACCTTCTTTCGGGATGACGGTACCTCTCACAGCACAAGCACTGTTCACATTGGGCACGACAAAACAGCTGCCTGGCTGAGAAGTGATGGCTTTAAATATGTACTGTCTGCAGATTTCACCGGGGCTTGGGCAGGTGAAGCATTCTCATACAGTGATAATTGGGTCCACTCTCAGGGGCCTGCGTAATATGGCTGCACTGCTACCTGCTGTGGTGAGGTGCTGGGACTTGTGAGGTGTCCTTCAGCTGGGCTATGGTATCACTGATTGCTGGCTTCTCCAAATTTCTCCTCTTCAAGGGAAAACTATGCAGTCGGTGAGGCCTTCTGGCCAAGGATGAATGGAGATGGGGCTTCCAGGCTGGGCCATCACACTAGGCTCTTCAGTCGTGAAGAGAAGTGAAAGCACCTTGGGCTCTGTAGTCATGTTGCAGTTATGAGTGGAGGAAGACACACGATTTGGCTAGGGTGCGGGTCAAACACCGGCTTTGTCGCCAATGTAGTGCTGGTGTACATGGCCTACAAGTGTGCTATGCATACAATGCAAGAATCATGCAGAGACACTCTATTAGTGTTCTAGAGTGGTACATAACCCCTTTTATTTAGAGACTCGCCATGCACATAGAACAAACCATCTTCTGAAGGTCGGCGGGGATGTTGTCTAAGCACCCCCAAGCTGATGCATGGATGAACAACATTACAACCATCCTCCCTCTCCTAACAGGCCATGAGTGGAGATGGTGTCTGATAACCAAGATGGTGAAGAGGAGGAGATACGGGGCAGAATGGTACAGGGCCCAAAGCTTTAAGAAATCCTCAAACATATTAAGCTCAATTTGTCATTCCCAGAGTAGGTGCAGCCAGATGAATCAGAGGACTTTTTATTTTATTAACAGAAAAAGAAGCCAGACAATGTGCCCCTTAATGCATCTCTCAGCTGAGTGATTGAGTCAGAGTGGAAGGAGATTGATAAGAGCTCTTTTCTGAGGTTTGTCTCATGGAGATATCCAATTCAGGATTTTCAAGAAGAGTTTCCATCAGTTGTGAAGATGGATTCGCAGATGGTGGGGCTTGTGTCTCAAGGCCTCATAATCTCTGAAGATGATAAATGGTCAGATCTGGAGTTTAAAAGTGTTGACACAGCAGTAAAGCAGACTTATGCAGCAGCGCATTTTTCAATTAGAGAAGAAGCATACTTGTCATATACCATCCTGTACCTGATGAAAGATTTTCAGTCATTCGGAGATCTAATAGAGCAGGGCACCTATTTGACTCTGAAGCTTGCAACAATAGAGCAACTACACTTATTATCAGACTCTTTTTTAATTCTTTAAGTGCAGTGTAATTCACACCTGGCTTTTATTTATAGCTGCAAGACATCAAATCTGGCTCAGATCCTGAAAAACAAAAGCAGAAGGCCCTGTTGATGAAGATTCCTTTTTCAGGATTCAAATTGTTTGGATCTCAATTAGAGGAGATGGTCAAAAGGGTGGATGAGGACAGAAAGATTTTGACCCAAACCAAGACGATGCAAGGAAGAATTTTTGGCACCAGAAGAGTATTTGGTTCATTGACTCAAGGCAAAGCAAATCATCCTTTCAAGGGAGGGGATGAGACTGGGGAGTCCCTTTTGCAGAAACGGCCTGATTCTAGAAAGCAGCTGCTTCAACTCAGCCAAGTCCTGACAATCTGGATAGGAGTATATTATCGGTCGGGGTCGAACCTCTTATTTTCTGGAAGACCGGAAGAACTCCATATCGGATCAAAGGGTCCTACTGGATAGAGTGGAGAAAGGTTTTCAGACTGGTTTCTATACCCAGCCTCCAGAATGTTTCTGTCAGACCCCAATGGCATCAAACCCAGAGAAGCAAGAGGAGTTAAAAGAGGAAATCCAGAAGTTGTTGTTAATAACGGCGACAATTGTACCAGTTCTGGCACACCAATGAGGATAGGATACCTACTCAAGCCTTAGTAAATAAGCCATCAATGGGAGCTAGAGCCAGTCCTGGACCTGCAGAATGTGGTCTGGTACATTCCTCATACAAAGTTCAAAATTACAGCCCCCAAGAGATCCTGTTGTTCATCAGTCAGAGGGTTTCCCTGGCTTCCCTAGACCTTTTGAGTTGTTCCTGCATGTGACGACGCATCCAAGTTCTTAGAAGTTCCTATATTTCTGTGTTCTAGATCAGCACTACCAGTTTCAGGTGCTTCCTTTTCATCTCCCACGGTTTGTACTTAGGTTTTAGCTCCTGTTATGACGGTCCTTCATGCTAGGGGAACTCAGTTATTTTCATACTTGAATGATTGACTGATTTCTTCTTCTGATTTTTCCAAAGGCCCAGAGAAAGATCCAGGAGGTTTGCAGAATTGTTGAGGAGCACATGTTTCTGCTCAACCTAAAGATGTCATGCCTTGTTTCTACTCAAGACCTGCTATTCACAGGTTGACAGTTCAAGACCAACGAAGAGAAGGTGTTGTTGCCCGAGGACAGAAAGCACAGACTCAGTGTAAAGAGTGTATTGTTAGTGACAGAAACTTCTCCTCCAGTGAGACAATGGTTGAGGATTCAAGGTCTGATGGCTTTAACCCCGATGGTCCTGCCTTAGGCTTATTTACATAGTACTGTCAAGAGTAGTCACAACTGATGCCAACAAAGTGTGTTAGGGTACTATATTGGAGGGGAGAACAGCTCAAGAGAAATGGTCTCTGATTCAGGCAGTGAGCTGTTTGAACTGGAGGTAACTGAAAGGGATGCATTTGGCATTATTGGAATTTGTTCCGCAATTAGAAAATTACAATGTTCAAGTCAGAAAAGAATGTTATGGGCTATGTGAATCATCAGTGAGGTTGTTGGATTTACAGCCTTTTATGTTCTAGCTCAGGAGATTGCCACCATGAGGGAATTCAATCTCAAGTCACTTTCAGCCATCCACTTACCAGGGAAAGAGAATTGGGCAGTGGGCAAATTGAGCATGGTGTTTCCCCCAATGAGTTCCTTGTCCTTGAAGAGGGAAGTCTTCAAGGAATTTCAAAAGAGGTTTGGATATCCAACAGTGGATTTTTTTGCCTCCAGGGAAAGCACGCTCCTTCCCTGTTTTGCATGATTATTCCCTGCGTAGAGGCTTGGAGGATAGACATCATGTCTTTCAGGTGCCTAACATGATTACTATATGCCTTTCCTCCAATTCCTATGATAGGCAGGGCCCTTCAAAAGATCAACAGAACAAGTCGGGATTGCAGGGATAACTTGGTTTCTCTGCTGCTGCAACTGCAGTCCAATTACTCTGGTCAACTCCATGCGATCCTTTATCCCCTGGCAGTTGCTCCCTTGTCAATAGCAGTTTTTCAGACTCTTCCTCTTCATGCATGGCTGTTGAGAACATGAGCCTGTTAGCGAAGGGGTGTTCTTCAGAGGTCATACAGATAATCCAGCATTCTAGACGTCCATCAACCATGAAGGAATACTCGATTCATTGGGACAATTTTATCAAATGGCATTCGGATAGGGACTGTTTTTCCAATCCTGTTCATCTCATGAGGATTCTGGATTTCATCACTGAGCATTTTCTATTGGGGTTGTCAACTGCAAATCTTAAAGCCCCATGGGCAGCTATAACGGCATTTAGGAATTCACAGTTAGTGGAGATTGAGCCCATGGTAATCAGATGATTCAAAAGTTTTTCCGTTGAAAGACCAAGTGTGAGATGTTCATTGCTTTTGTGGGATTTAACTTTGGTAATGAAGGCTCTATAGTATCTCCCTTTTGAGCCCTTGGAGATTATAGACCGCTTAAGGTGGTGTTCTTGGTAGCAATCTCAACAGCTCGGAGAGTAGGGAAATTGGGTTCACTTCTGAGTTCTGAACCTTTTTTAAGGGTATATCTAGACAGGCTAATCCTACAGTTGGATCCCAGAATTGTTCCAAAGATTTATTCTCACTCCCATTGCTCTAGAGGGATTGTATTGCCAGTTGTAGTCCCAAATTTGGTCTCAGAAGAGGACTCTTTGTTACATTCATTGAATGTGAAGAGGATGGGTCTGATTTACTTATGGCGGACAGAGCAATTGAGGAAGGTTGAAGATTTTGGTCCAGCTGTAAATGGTCCAAAGCCTTCCACCACTGTCATAAGTAGATGGATTAAGAAGACCATTCTGTTAGTTTATGAGTCCCAGGTGAGACAACTAGTATCCCAGGTGCAAGGGAGGTCTAAAAGGGGCATATCAGTCTCTTGGGTATTGTTCAAAGGAGCACCAGTGAAGGACAGCTGTAATGCTGCCACTTGGAGACCCCTAGTAATTTTATGAATCATGATTATCTTCAGTTAGGAGGGTCTTCTTCAGCTAGTTTTACGTTGTCAGTATTGAATGGTGTGACAGATTAATAATATGTGAGGTAATATATTGTACATATGAACTTTCTCTTGTCTTCAAAACAGCATGTATATTTCGTCATATGACAATGTCTGGTGGGCATGTTTTGGTATATTAGTGTCTTGAAGCCAATAACTGCTTGGGTATCAGTTTATTGGTAAACACAGTGGCAAAGAAGGTGGATAAGGAGGTAATGCCCCGGTTATCTAGCAGTAATCATCATTACTCTGAGTACACAGTCAAGGTTTCCCATCCCTCGCAGCCCAGGAGTATGTGGATTCGGACTGTTTTCATGCTTGGGAGAACAGGAAGTTGGGGGTGGGGGTAGCTTCCTGTTTTGGCATAAAGGAAAAGTAAGTCAGCCATATTGGAGGGATGGCAATCTAGAAAGTAGATATTTTTGGCTTTGGAGTGCTCTACCCACTAAGCTCATTGATAAAGTCTGTGGCAATGAAGACCTGAACTTAGAGTAATGAAGATTACCGGTAAGTAACAGGGGCAACACCACTTTTTCACCATTCCTTATTGTTACTAGCACTTTGCTCTTGTTTGTGTCACAGGCAAACTGTTGTAAAGGTAGCAGTGGAACAGTAGTTGTTGCTCAGAAAGAACCTGTAATGCAAATATCCAGGCAGTTTACTTTATCAAACAACACCAATAGGTGTGATGTTTCTAACCCCACTATCAGTAGTGTTAGCTAGAATGGTTGAAAATAGTTACCTCTTTACAAGCAAACAATGAAAGCCAACCATTATATTCGCATGACACTTGTCCAAGAGAAAACAATGTATTTTGTCTAGAAAAATGCAATATGTGAAAGAACAGTTTATTGTGGGTTATGCACTCAGGGGAGTGCTCTGTGCACTCCTCTCTGTGGCTGCCATCCCTAATGCACGCCCCTTTAAACTTCGTGTTGAAAGGGTTGCAGCTTCTGCTGCTGGCGGGGGGGAGATGCTCCTCCATCCTAATGGAGGAGCTACCCCTGTGGGTGATTTACATTCACCTTGAGACTAAGAAGCGCTCTCTTACCTAGACTATGGGGGTCATTACGACCGTGCGGCCGCCAATGCGGCCGCACTCCCGCAGCCCCCATTACGACATCCCTGCTGGGACGGCGGGCGCAAACCAAGTTTGCGCCCGCCGGCCCAGCAGAGATGAGGCCGCAACATAGGAGCCGGCTCCTAACGGAGCTGGCGGTGTTGCGGCCGTGCGACGGGTGCAGTAGCACCCGTCGTGCTTTTCACTGTCTGCTGTGCAGACAGTGAAAAGCTGGCCGGGGCCCTGTTAGGGGGCCCCTGCACTGCCCATGCCAGTGGCATGGGCAGTGCAGGGGCCCCCAGGGGCCCCAGGACACCCCTTACCGCCAGCCTCTTCCTGGCAGTGCAAACCGCCAGAAACAGGCTGGCGGTAGGGGTGTCATAATCCCCGAGGGCTGCGCTGCTTGCAGCTATGCCCTGGCGGATTATCACCGCCGGGGCTAAAATGGCGGGAAAACGCCTGTTGGCGCTACATTACCCCTGGCGGTCTCCGACTGCCAGGGTCGTAATGACCCCCTATATCACACTTGTTCTCTTCATCAGTGATTTCACATACTCCCAACTCTGACCACCCACCTTAGTGATTATTTTTAGCTGCTTACGCGATGTGTTCATAATTCTTAATTGAGCATACAATCAAAACATAATCAAGACAAAAAAGGCATATCCAGTAGGACAAATTAAGAGATCAGTCATGGATACACAATTGAAACTTAAGACATGGCATTACAGTGACATTAAATGTACGGCTGCTATGGATCCATGTCAGAGAGGGCACAGTAGGAGGCAGCCTGATCTGGGGGGATTAGGTGCTGGTGGATGCAGGGTAGACTATGGAACAGAAGACATAGCTCCCGATGCAATGAAGGAGAGGACGGGTATTCCATGTAGGTGTTGCAGCCGCAGGGACGTGGCGATGACTGTCCCAAAGTCTACCTAGACTACTGAGCATTAGTAGGGCCCTGCATAATGTGATAGTGATGGAGGAGGAGGGGACCAATCAAGGGCCTGAGAGGTATCTGGCTACCGTATAAAACACTAACATTAACATAAACATAGGTGGAACTGGAAGGACAGGTAAGACTGGGTGATGGAAGGGAGGGAAGGGCAGAGCGGAAAGGGAGAGAGGGCAAGGGGGAAAAGGGATGGCTGAAGGCAGGGGTGGATGGGGGGGAGGGAGGCCAGATGGGGGGAGGCGATGGGAACGGGAACGGGAACAACCAGGACATGTAGGAAGCGGATGTCTGAAGGCAGGGTTAAAAGCTACTAGGCAGCAGTGTACAGTCTTGATCAGTCCCTGGTCAATTGTAGGAATGGCGCCCAGGTGGTTAGGAAGACATCCACTTTGTCTTGTTGATTATAGATTGTGCATTCATATGTTGCCGTCTGGTACATTGCTCTGAGCCATTTTTTTGTGGGTAGCAGGTTTCGGGGTGAGCCAGTAGTGCAGGATGCAAAGTTTAGCCATAGCGAGTGCAGTGTGGAGTAAGCATGCTTGCGGGCAGGTCAGTGCAGAGGTATTCACAGTCTCATGTAAGAGATCAGGGCATGAGAGAGTGGGACCTGGAGAGGGAGTATCTCTCGCAGTGATCTTCCCACCGCCTCCCAGTAGCGTATGATTGAGAGGCAGTCGCAAATGATATGTGTAGGAGAGTAGCATTTTTCTTGACTTGGTTACCCATTTTTATTTTTCTGCTTGATGTCAGTGTGTTTGACTGTGTTCACTGGGATCCTGCTAACCAGGACCCCAGTGATTATGCTCTCTCTCCCAAAACTCTGTATTTCATCCCACAATTGGCGCACTGGTGCCCCATTATAAGTCCGTAGTATATGGTACATAGATACCCAGGGCATTGGGGTTCCAGGGGATCCCTATGGGATGCAGCATATATTTTGCCACCCATAGGGAGCCCAAGCAAAGGGTTCTTCAGGACTGCCATTGCAGCCTGTGTGAAAAGGTGCAAGCACCCTTTCACTGCCACTTTTCACTGCTTCAGGTCACTTATAATAAGTCACACCTTTGGCGGACCTTCTAGCCCAGAGGGCAGGGTGCAAAGTACCTGTGTGTGACGGCACCCCTGCACAAGCAGAGGTGCCCCCACAAACTCCAGGCCCATTTTCCTGGACTTCTTGAGTGCGGGAAGACCATTTTACGTATGTACTGGACATAGGTCAAAACCTATGTCCAGCTACATAATGGTAATTCCAAACATAGGCATGTTTGGTATCAAACATGTTATAATCATAACCCAAGGCTTTTGAAAGCATTGGTTGCATGATTCCATGCACTCTGGGGCTCCTTAGACGATCCCCAGTATTGCCATTACAGCCTTCTGAGGGTTTCTGGGCAGCCCAAGCTGCTGCCACCTCCCAAATAGGTTTCTGCCTTCCTGTTGGTTGAGCAGCTCAAGTCCAGGAAGGCAGAACAAAGGATTTCCTTTGGGAGAGGAGTGCTACACCCTCTCCCTTTGGAAATAGGTGTTACAGACTTGGGAGGGGTAGCCTCCCCAGGCCACTGATAATGCTTGGAAGGGCACATTTGGTGCCCTTGTTGCATAAACCAGTCTACACCAGTTCAGGACCCCCAGTCCCTGCTCTGGCGTGATACTGGAGAAAGGAAAGGGGAGTGACCACTTCCCTGTCCATCACCACCCCAGGGGTGATGCTAAGAGCTCCTTCAGAGGGTCCCTGGGTTTTGCCATATTGAATTCAGTGAACTCTGGGAGCATCTGAGTGGCCAGTGCCAGCAGGCGAACATCAGAGCCCCCTCCTGATAGGTGGTCACCCAGCTATGTGACCAATCCCTCTTTCAGGGCTAGTTAGGGCCTCTCTCTTGGGTGGTTCCTGAGATTCAGTTTGCAAGACTCCAGCAGGATTCCTCTGCAATCTCCACTTCGTCTTCTGACTGAAGAAACTGCATCTGGATGCTCCAGGACCTGACAAGCTGCAACAAAGAAGAAATATGCCTCCTGCAACATTGTATCCAAGGCTACTTCCAGCAACTGCAACTTTTCCCTGGTCATGCATCCTGTGAGGGCAGAACCTCTTCAGCCTGCAGCAGAAAGAAGAAGGAATCTCCCTGAGGATGAAGGAGTTACTTCCCTTCATCTGCAGGCACCAACTGCAACGACGACCGGCTGCATGGATTCCCTCTCCTGCAGAGCTTTGGGGATCCTGCATCACAGGTGGTAGACTGAAGTGATCCAGGCGATCCCCTCTTCCAGCTGTCCAACTTAGGTGGAGGTGAGCCCTTGCCTGCCAATGCAGAACAGTACCCCCTTGCACCATGTCCTTTGCAGCTGCCAAGGCTTGATGGCATTTTTTTCAAGGGATCTTCAGGCATCTTGAAGTTCCAGCCCCCACCACACCATCCTGCAACACACAGCTCCCTGAGTGGTTCTCCGGAGGTGTGGGATCCTTTTCGTAGTGCTGCATGGTCTCCTTCTTCCACCCTGTGCTTCTGTGGGCTCTGTGTTACTGAGGGCCACCTCTGTCTCCTCCTCCTGGATAGAGCCCACCTGGTCCTTCCTGGTCCTGGGCAGCTCCACTTTCTGCTAACTGCGAGTTTTGTGTGTGCCAAGACTTGTTGACAGAATCCGAAGACGCAAATCCAACTACAATCCTCCTTCTGGTGTGGGACATCACCTGGATTCTCCACAAACTCGACTTCGTCTTCTTGGGTGCAGTGCTGACTCTCCTTTCTCACTGGTGACTCGTCTCTTGCACCTTCAGTCTGGTGGGTAGGGGCACCTGCCCTTCCTGTACTCTGCTGTGCTCGTTGGACTTGGTCCTCTTCTTCCACAGGTCCTCTTGTCCAAGAATCCACTGTTGGTGTCTTGCAGTCTCTTCTGGGCTTTACATTATTCTCCTTCTTCCAAGTGGGTGTTCTGGGGATTTTAAGGTGATTTACTCCTGCTTTCCGGGTCACTGGGGTGGGTTGTGGTACTTACCTTTGGGCTTTCCTAGTACTCCCAGCTCACCTCTACACACTCCACTTACCTTGGTGTGGGGACCAACTCTCGCATTCCACTTTTTTAGTATATGGTTTGTGCTCCCTCAGGGCTATTTCTCTCTATTGTGATTTTCACTAATTGCACTGTTTTCTAACTGTTTTCATGCCTATTTCTGCATACCAGTGTTTATAATTTGTGTATTACTTACCTCCTAAGGGAGTATAGTCTCTATGGTATTTTTGGTATTTGTGTCACCAAAGTAAAGTACCTTTACTTTTGTAACACTGAAGGCCATATTTATACTTTTTGACGCAAAACTGCGCTAACGCAGTTTTGCGTCAAAAAAATTAGCGCCGGCTAACGCCATTCTGAAGCGCCATGCGGGCGCCGTATTTATTCAATGACGTTAGCCGGCGTTAGCCGCCGGTGCTGTCTGGTGCGCGTTAAAAAAAATGACGTACACCAGGCAGCGCCGGCGTAGGGGAAAATGGAGCTTGCGTGCCAAAAAATGGGGCAAGTCAGGCTGAGGCAAAATTTGCGCCACAACACGATTTGCGCCATTTTTTTTTTACTCCCAACCCCCATTGACATGACTCCTGCCTTAGCAAAGACAGGAGTCATGCCCCCTTGCCCAATGGCCATGCCCAGGGGACTTCTGTCCCCTGGGCATGGTCATTGGGCATAGTGGCATGTAGGGGGCCACAAATCAGGCCCATCTATGCCACAAAAATAAAATAAAAAATACTTACCTGAACTTACCTTAATGTCCCAGGGGTGGGTCCCTCCATCCTTGGGTGTCCTCCTGGGGTGGTCAAGGGTGGCAGGGGGTGTCCCTGGGGGCATGGGAGGGCACCTCTGGGCTCCTTCCGAACGCACAGGTCCTTTAAAGCCTGCCCTGACCAGGCGCTAAAAAACGGCGCAAAAGCGCCTGTACGTCATTTTTTTTGACCCACCCACTTTTTTTGGCCCGGGAGTATAAATACAACGCACATGCCTTGGAGTCAGTTTTTTAGACGGGAACGCCTACCTTGCATATCATTAACGCAAGGAAGGTGTCCAAGCTAAAAAATGACGCAAACTCCAAGATCTTTGGCGCTAGACGGGTCTAACGCCAAAGTATAAATATGGAGTTAGTTTTGCGTCAGAATTACGTCAAAAAAAACGACGCAATTCCGGCGCAAACAGAGTATAAATATGCCCCTGAGTGTTTTCTTTCATGTGTGTGAGTACTGTGTGACTACAGTGGTATTTACATGTCTCCTAGATAAGCCTTGGCTGCTCATCCACGGCTACCCCTAGACAGCCTGGCTTCTAGACACTGACTACACTACACTAAAAAGGGATACCTGGTATAAGGTGTAAGTACAATAGGTACCCGCCACACACCAGGACAATATGTACCAGATCAGAGTGGGCAGTAGTTCAGTTCATGCATTGGGCATGGGACAAAAGACTTGCCCCTTTCAGTTTAGCTGGAGTCCAGCGCCAATCATGGAGTGTTTTGAACAAGCAGAATGTTATGTGCGCCTCCCTAGCTCCATGATCACAGGCCTCTAGAAGTTCTGTCCATTCCTCTCTGTCAAATTCTGTTGCCAGGGGTACGGAGCGTGTTTAAGAGGGGTAGGGAGAAGAGATGGCAAATCAAGAGCGCATGTAGGCCCGACATCACCCAAACCACATTGACCCCATGTTCACAGGTAAGAGAGCACTGGGGAGGGTGGTAGGGACCATGGGCGGGGCCCCAGACATTGACTGAGGCAGTGTTGTAGTTGTATATATTTACAGACTTTGAACGAGGGGAGACCATATTCTGCCGCCAACGTGGTAAAAGATTTTAGGGAACCCGGCGTAGTGATCTGTTCTAAGTGTGTAATACCTGCATTGCACCATTTCATCCAGTCCAGCGTCCGACTACCTATGCTAAGCTTGGCATTGCCCCAGAGTGGCTCATACTCGTGTATCCACACCTAACAAGCGATGGACGCATTGCCAGGATTTCACCATAGCTTGTACCTACGGGTGAGCAGCTCAGAATCTGGCATCTCCGGTGCCATAGAGCAAGTCCAGTCCATGCAGACTACGCAGAAGATCACGTTCTATTCGGACCTATTGCAGTGGGTCTACCGTCCCTGGTAGCAAGTAGCTAAGTTGCGATAGGTGAAGGGACAACATGGAATGTTCCACAGAGGGGAGGCCGAGGCTTCACAGGAATGATGAGCCATCAATTTAGCGCCAGATAAATGGTGTTGTACCGATCACCAGATGTATAAGCGTATGCTGCAATCAATGCCTCGCAAGGTGGGGAGCGGAGTGAGCAGGGTTAGCATGCCAAGGACGTAAGTGAAGCTGGGCAAGGACATCATCCACACTGCCTGCACCCAACCCCAGAGGTACAGACCTAGTTGCGACCATTTCGCAAAATCCCTTTGGGTTCGTTCAGTCAGCAGGTCCAGGTTGTCAACCATAATGTGGTCTACGCTCCTATTAATATAGATGCCCAGGTACTTAAGTCGAGACAGTGTCCAGCGGACAGGGAAATCCACCACTGTTGCTTTGGTGGTAGGGTGTGATATGGGCAGTGCCTCGCTCTTGTCCCAGTTTATCCTGTATCCCGATAATATTACAAAGTCGGTGAGGAGGCCAGGAAGCTTTGGAAGAGAGTGCTGGAGATCAGTATGGGTGAGCAATACGTCACCCAGGGACAGGCACAGGGACACTTGGGATATCTGAGTCCTGTCAGATGGCAGCTACCAGCAGTTCCATGTCAAGGAGGAACAGGAGCAGTTAAAGGGGGCACCCCTGTCGGGTACCGGGCCTAACTGGAAAGTGGTCAAATAGAAAACCCCCCACAATTCACTTGTGCCGTGGGGGATTCATAGAGCCAACAAACCTTGGCTATACAGTCACTACCCAGTCCGAAATGGTGTAGCACCCGAAAGAGTTACCACCACTCTATTCTGTCAACTGCTTTTTCCACATCCAGGGAGAGTGCGAGGGCTTTGTTAGGTAAGTTTCTGGAGGACCAGAGCGTAGGAGCCAGGAAGCATAGGTGGTTTCTGGAGGAGCAGCTAGGCATGAACTCCACTTGAGTGCGGTGAGCGAGGAACGGAATGACCTTCCTCAACCAGGCATCCAGGACTCCGGCCAGGATTTTAATATCACCATTCAAGAGGGAGATGGGTCTGTAAGTGCCACATGGTAAGGTGTCCCTACCCTGTTTGGGGAGGACTGCTATGGCCGCCCTGTTGGAGATAGGACCTAGGGTGCCAGCTGAGGCCGAATCCCGGAAGGCCTCGTATAGAGAGTCCACCACATCCTCACCTGCCCATTTGTAGAATACACAATATATGTTTATTCACAAAAGCGCAGCCATGTGTGCTTAACTTCTATGCATTTATTTAATATGTTACTGCAGGGAAAGAAACAAATCATTACTTACTATGCAACTGTTGTCTATAGATTGCCTGTAGATCTGCACGTATATTGTTATGTTGTTATGAATCCTCAAGAGTATTCACACTTGCAGCATTCACTGCATGTTTCAAGCTACCAATATTGTTTGGAGAACCTTTTCCCCTGCTTATTGTAAATTCCACCTTGTTTCTTGTTTCTTTTTTTTTTGTCCTCATTCACCAGAAAATAGTTGCTCCAACTACAAAGGTGTACAGGAGCTTTAAACTCTGGCTTTTGTTAGAAGCTGTCCTGTGTTTCACAGGACCGAGGCTTCCCTGCCATCCCTCTTATCACTTCTAGGGGAAGGGGAAGGTCCTTGAAACCAATGGGAGTATAATCATCAGGCGTGATTCCTCATCCAAGAATCAAAACATTCCCAGCATCCCTCAATTTTCTTATCTAAGTAAAAAAAAACTACTCACAGGTGGTTGACCAATCAATTCCTTGATTTTAAGTGATATCCCCAGTACGCGTCCTTCTTAGATATTATCCCGGAACCCCTTGCCAGGAACTTGTATATATTTGCTTTCGTTCTGGGTGTTTGCCATTAGAGTCTTTCAAAAGCAGCTGGAGGGCAACTTCTGTACCAACTCTGTGCCCGGCTTGTGGTGTAGCCTCTGAGTCGGTTGAACATTTTCTATTTTTTTGTATAGCTTATGCTATCTCTCGGCGTAAGTTGATGTGTCCCATTTACTGGAGCTTGGGCTTTAGACAAAATGATACTGCTTTGAGGAACTTAAAACGCGATACTTCCACTGATATGGTACATGCAGTTAGCAGGTTCCTTGTGGCTGCATGGTACATACACACCCATCTTTTAAAAGAATGTTAACATATTTATTTTTCTTCTTTTTTTATTTCTTTGCAGAAGGTTGTTCTCCCTTTTTACGGAATTTACGCTTAATCATTAGTGATGCTCAGTGGTTTGGGTCTTGGGGACTGATGATTTTATTGCTGTTAGCATTTTCTATGATGGTTCTATATGTTGTATTTATATATATGATATATATGGAGTATTTTGGTTGGATGCTTTGATGGTTTCTAATGACCAAATAAAGCTTTGTCTTGATGATGATGAACTACTCTGGATATCCATTCCCTTGCTGGTGGGACATAAACATAGTCTAGTATTTACAGATCAAAGTTCTTGTGAAAAACACCCCATATTTTCCCTTATTCCAAAAATAATCAGTGTGGCTTACCTGTAGGTTTTGTCGAAAAATTCCATTAATCATCATACCTATATTCTTTCAGTACAATTGCAGAATGGGACATCTCACAAACATATGAAGACCATCAGCCTGAATTTCCAAGCACTTTTTACACCTTCCCTCACCCTGGTGGGAGAAGTTGGCCAGTATGTATATTTCTTCTTAATGATGAAGATTTAACTGCTTTATACAAATATTTCAGAGATACTAGCCATACGCTTCCTATCTTGGGCTTTGGAAAGTCCAAACCCTAGATGTGGTCAAATTCTGGAAAGTTTATTTTCCAGTAAGCCCACATATCAAAATGACACTTCCTTCCTTCTCTGTGCCTGAATATGCAAGGCCTCTTCTATTTCTGAGACCTAATTTTCACACCAAGATCTTAATTCTGGGCACCCAAACTCCAAAATATTCCCACTGGTTTGTTGACACAAGTCTTCCCGGACAGAAGTTCTCAATTAAATGCCCCCACTGAATGATCCCACTTTTAAAAAGTGTTTTTCTCAAGTATTCCCTCAGGAACTCTGAGGTACCAGAGGAATCCCAGACTGCAGCCAGCAGCCTGTAATATGGGATTCCCAGCACATTCCTGACAGTATACCACAGACATGCTGCTGGCCTCAAAGTCCTGAGGCTTAATTTTATTAAATAGTTTGGAGCCCCATATATGCACAGAAAGCTTTCTCTGCATAATCCTATCAACATCTCTTGATAAAGTATTCACAGCTTAGACTCCCATGGAAACCCAAATCATAATCAAATGCTTTTATCTGGAATGCCCAACAATTTATATCTGGCAAACTCAATCCAACTTTCCGAATTTTCTTCCTAAATTTCATCCAAGACAATCTTTCTAAATAAAAATGTTAATTCTGTATTGGAGCTAAGTTAAAATAGGATTTACTGAAACTCAACGGGATTTGTCAAAAATATAAGTGACCTTTTCTACGATTTACAATTATACAAAATTAATTGTTACATATATCGTTAGAGCGAGATTTTCCCATGTTCCCAGGCAGTGACCAATTTCCTTCTTAACTTTTTGTATATTACTTATCAGTATGTCTTTTACTCTGTACGTGATGTTTATTCCTAAACACTTAATTTCCTGTTTTATTCTGAGATCTGTGTACTCTGTGTTCCATGTCCTTATTTCTGATTTATCCTCACAGATTTTCACCCTAATATTGTTGGGTTTTTGAGCCAAAGAGGCTCTCCTGTAGTCACACATTTGTCAAGGCTCAGGTTCCATCTGTTGACCTAAAGCTGCTGCCAGTGAACCTCCTCTCTTGATTGTCCAACTACAGGATGGGCAGGTAAGACCTACTCTTACCTGTATGTAGAAACTAGCACTTAAGGACAGACAGTAGATGTACCTTTGACTTCCAACGCAAAGGCCTTGGACCCTCTTTAGAGCGATCATTTGGTGGCAAAACATGTTGGCGAATGACAAGTCGAGATGATATTCTAGACCTAGGCTCCTGCTAACATCCTTCTGTTTATTTTTAATCAAGCCCTGCATCCCAAAAAATAAAGGGAATACCTGGGTTTACACAGGGGTTAGGTTACATAAGTATCTGGACCCCTTGTATGACTAGAAAACATATTTCTGATCTCCCTCTTCAGAAGGTTGAGCCATCACCATCTTGGTATTTTCTTAACATAGTGGGATGGACTGGCCAATGATGAAGCATTCCACAAATGATGGGTGAGGCCTTCCATCCAAATCTTTCTTTGCTTCTTGTTTCCATAGATATAGTCTTGTTATTCCAGAATGACTGTAGGAATAAATGATTTGCCACTTTTTGTTGTTTCATTTTGAAAGAGGTATAGCGAGAAGACCTCTAGCTCTTTCAATGTGTGAGTCACCAAATCAGATACTAACTGCTTTGTTTTAACTTAATTCCTCACTATGTCCACCTGTGATTCCCATGCCAATAAATCTCCACTTCTTTCCCATACTCAAAATGTCTAACCCTGCTGACACACATCTCTTCTTAATTCTTGCCCCAACGCTACTCTAAACTCCCAATGTGCTCCCTCCAGATCTCTGTTTAGGTTTTTTAAAATATCCAACAGAGAACAGCTCTACCTGAATCTGTGACTGAATATTCCCTATTTTATCTTCTAATTCTTTATCAATGCCTGTGGTTTAGCATTCCCCCCTGATATGGATATAATAAACCTTCTTAAATATGCCATGTAGGCCTGTATAGCCGTCACACACCACGCCAAGCCTAGGTTTAAGTCATACTAGCCCCAATATGTCCTTTAAAAAAATCTTCCAGTAATAACTCACAATCCATAGTCCACCTTAAACCTATTTGCTGAGCAGGAGTCTTAATTGAAAGCCTCATTGAAGCATGATCTGAAATATGGATAGGGCTATGAGTGGCTATTATCTGGCAACTACTTAAAATGACATTGACCAGAAAATAATACAGCCATGAGAAATTACAATTTTTCATAGAATAAAAAGTATAACCTTTCCTCTCTCTGCCATATTGTTCCTTCAAACATCTTTTACTCCCAGATTGCACATCATATTCAAAACATCCTTTCACAGCTTTCCTATCAACCTAGATGTTGAGCTATTTAATTTAACATCCATAGCGTATTAAAATCATCTCCTATGATAATATAACATCCCTCATAGTTCAGAAAATAAGAGTCTTATGCTATATTAGGGCTCGAATCATCCTGAAGAATACCCATCCACCATACTGATCTGTATCTGTTCGAACCATCTCTAAATCAGGAGACCATCTTACTACTATGGTAACCCATTTTGAACCTTCAACGGTATCTGTGCTAACTATTTGTTGAATTTGTTTCTCTTTCTTAAACAGTTATTGTTGGAAAATGGGTTATTGGTAGGGCAGGTAGGTACCTACACCTAGCAACAAGCCACTAACCTCCACATAGGTACAGTTAGGTCTCAGTAAATTAATCCCAGCTCAACCCTTGGTAGCTTGGCAACGAGCGTCAAGGCTTAACTTAGGAGACAAATTGTAAAGCATTCAAATATCACAAAATAGTAATTAAATAAAACACTGGAAACAGTTTAAAAATCCAAAACCAATTTATAAAAATAGCTTATATTTTTATCTTTAAAATGACACAAAAACGATTAAAATCGGTTCAGGGGAACCGGAGATATGAATTTTTAAAGTATTATTATTTTCTAGCGCTTAGAAACAAAAAGCGCCAATCGGGTCATCTGGTTGCACCAGGACCGTGGCAAAGTCAAACTTTCAGGCCGACCGCGATGGAGCCCTGCTCGGCTACAAGTCGCGGGAGGCCTCGGTTAAAAAGTTACCTTCTGACTTAGTCTCTTTTTTGATGTTTTTCTTCCCCGGGATGAACCTGCCAGTTGAATCCGACCTCCTGGAGCCCTTGTCCGGATACGCGAAGTCGGTTTCCTCGGTGGTGATTTTTACCTTCGGACTTAGTAGTTTTTTCGAGATGAAAATCCTTCTACCGGGGTAAACCTGGATCTTGATCCGACGTCCATGGAGCCCTTCTCGGATACGATGGCTGGGAGGTCCCGGTCAACTTTTTACGTTCGGACTTAGTCTCTTTTTTGGATGTTTTTCTTTACCGGGACGAACCACGAAGTCAGGCCGGGTCGCGGTTGAGGCAAGCCGGCTAGAATTTCCGCGTCGGGTCGGTCACTTTATGGAGCTTTTTTTCAAAAATTCTCCAATCTTTTCCAAACTTCTGGGGCTTCACCCAGATGTTCTTTTAAGGTTCTTTTGGGGTCCACAGCTCACCCCAAGGGTCCAGAAGTTCTGTGATGGTCCTTGGGGGGGTGCGGACTTCAACTCCCAGAATGCACCTGGCGCAAACTCCTTTTTGGCCACTGGACAGTGGTCAGCTGGTCGCTTTCTTCAGGAGTTGGTGCAGGGGACTCTGGTTAGCAATTTTTCACCTGTAGCAAACAGGGAGTCCCTCCTTGAACCAGTGGAAGCCAGGCAAAGTCCTTCTTGTGGTGAAGCCCAAGTGTGCAGCTGGTGCAGTCTTTCTGAGTGCAGGGTCCAGGTGCAGGCCAGGGGTCCAGCAGGGCAGTCCTTCTTCTTCTTTAGTTCCTTTCTTGTTGATTTCTGGAGGGGATCTGAGGCGTGGGTGCAGGTCTGCCAGTTTTATCCTTGCTCCTGGGTGAAAAGCAGGGGGGCCCTGGTTCTCCAATCAGGGACAGGGTCGTCCCCCTGTGATGACCACTTCCTGGGAAGTGTGGCAAAAATCCATCCCAGAAGGCAACAGTCTCCAAAAATCCAAAATGGATGAATCTGATTTTTGGAGGAGAGATCTGGCTGAGCCCACCCACTGGTGTGGCTAAAAATCATAAACACACCCCTCTCCTGCCCTCTCCTAATCTAATCAAGGGGGCACCTAGCTGTCTGGGGTTGCAGGATGTGGGGGTGTTGCTGGGTGCTGCAAATGTCCTTCTCTGCCTTTGAAGACCAGTTTGGCAGCCCTCCCCCTTCCTGCCTCACCATCTGCTGAGGGGAGATTCTCTCCCCCAAGCACATTCCTTTGTGTGAAGTCAGGCCACTTCACACCTCATTAAAGTAGCCTGGCAGAAGCTGCTGCAGGCTGGCCAATCAGAGCATAGCAGCAAAAACAATGCAGAGCTGAAATTGGCAACTTTTTAGGTAAAGTCTAAACTTTTTACCTGGACTAGTTATATTAAATCCAACAACTGGAAGTTGTGGGATTTATTATAACAATCAATTTGATACCAAATTCTTGGTATGTAACATTTAAGGAGACTTTAAAATTTAAAATAAAGTCTGCCCATTCTAGCCTATGAAGGCCATTTACTTCAATGAGGGAAAAACGAATTTGGCTGTTTTTACCTCACCAGGGCTTATAAATCTATTTTTATAAAGTCCCTGCTTATAGTTACATGGCACCCAGCCCTAGGGGCACAAAGGGCACACCTTAGGGGTGACTTATATGTAAAAATAAGGTAGTTTAAGACTTTGGAAGTACCTTTAATTCCAAAGTCGAATTTGCATATAACTTTAATTTAAAAGCAGCCAGCAAGCCAGGCTTGCTTTTAAAATAAATGACACTGGGCACCTCAGCAATGCACCTAGGTGTGCACCACCTATGCTGTGGTCCCTAAACCTACATGCCCTACCATATACTAGGGACTTATAGGTAGGTTAACTTAGCCAATTATAATTAGCCTAATTTGCATATCCATTTTACACAGAGCACAGGCCCTGGGACTGGTTAGCAGTACCCAGGGCACCATCAGAGTCAGGAAAACACCAGCATAAAGTGGAAAATGGGGGCAAAAAGTTATGGGGCCTCTGCAATCAGCCCCAGTTTCTCACACAACCCCCCCCCAGCCCACACGCCCAGGAGACTCAGCCCAACCCTGGGAGAGTCTTCCTGGCTTGTTAGGCGAGGAAGACAGTGAAGAAAACTGGCTGTCCCTTTGCAGGGCCTACTCTGCCTTACATCCTCCTGTCAAGGTGTCTCCCTCTGGGTAGTGAACCCACCCCAACAATGAAAGGACCCATTTCAAACTGAAACTTCCCTCTAGGGGGGTCTTCCTCCTCTCTCTCTGCCAACTTGGGAAGTGAGGTGCCCACCTCCCCTACTCCAAACTTTGCTAGGGCAACACCTAGCTTACCCAAAGAGGTCACCCAACACTTGAGCAACCCCACCATGACCAATAGGGTCAGGGGGCCTACTTTGCTATTGGCCCTGGGGTCTGCCTCCCAGGCCAAGTACAGTGCTGCCAGGAAGGCTAGCACCCAGCAGAGGCTACTGACAGCTGTCAGTACCCAGAACCACACCCTAAGCTCTCCACTGACAGGTGGCTGAGCTGCTTTAGGGGCATCTTTGGGGTCCTGGCACCCCTCTTGCTGTCTAGAGTGGGGGGCTACCACCTCCTGTGGCAGACACCCTCTTTCCACTCTCCCTTCTGTCAGTGCAGGGGCAACACCTTGCATCTGGACAGCTGCCTGACTACTCAGGACTTCCTTGGGGTCAGGTGAGGCCTCACCAGTGCCAACTCTGGGCTCCCCCCCTACTGGGGCAGAAGGCCTTTGGCTCCCTGGAACTCTCTTTAAGAGTGGCCTACCCTTCCTTTTCTTCTTTCCTTTTCTTGGGGACCCCTGTCTCCTAACTGTAGGGACTGACTCCCCAGGACTTTGGCTTGGGGGGGCGCACTGGGCGACCACCCCATCTGTGACCAGACTCACCTCTGGGAGGTCATTGCCCAGGATACAATCTAGGGGAAGGTCAGCACTGACTACCACCCTAATCCAGTCAATGATACCCTCCCTCTCTAGGGGCACTATGGCTACAGGTTTGGAGGTGACCTCCCCTGTGGCTATCCTGACTTTCTTTGTCTTTCCTGGGACATACATGTCTGGGGTCACTAACCGGTCACTCACTATAGTGTGACTGGCACCGGTGTCTCTCAGGCCAGTGGTAGGGATCCCATTCACTTGAATGTGGTGGAAGTGCCTACTCCCACCCTCAGGGATCACCAGCTTACCATCTGGTCCTGTCTCCCAGCACAATGCTAGGAGGACTTCATCATCTGAGGAATCCTCCTCTATGGCTACACTGGACAGCCCAGTGCTAACCACCTTCCTTGGACAGGCTGCATCTCCTCTGAAGTGACCTGTCTGCTGGCAGTCAAAGCAAGCCCTACTGTCCAAGAGCTTTTTTAACCCTGGGTCTCCCTGTCTCTGCATGTCAGAGTGGGAGTGGGATTTACTCTCCTCCTTCTTAGGGTTCTGGGGTACAGAGGGAGTCTCTGTGGTGGGCTTACCACCTCCCTCCTTAGGTTTTTGGGGACCTGTCCCCCCCTTCTTGGAGTCTCCCCCCTGGGACTTGACAACCACCCTGGTTCTCAACCACTCATCAGCTGCCTCCCCTAGCTCTCTAGGGTTGGTCTGCTTAGAGTCCACTAGATGCTGGCGTAACCTTTCTTGGATACAATTGGTCAAGATGTGCTCTCTCATGATCAGATTGTATAACCCCTCATAAGTATCTACTTTGTTGCCAATAATCCAGCCCTCTAGTGCCTTTAGTGAAATGTCCACAAAGTCAACCCAAGACTGGGTACTGACCTTCTGGGTGTCCCTGAACTTCATTCTATATTGCTCTGGGGTCAGACCAAACTTCTTGGCTAAGCACCTCTTCATACTAGGGTATGAATCTGCCTCCTCCCCCCTTAAGGTCAGAAGCCTATCCCTCCCTGAGTTGGGGACCAACTCCCACAAAAGGGAACCCCAGTATTGAGGCCTAACCCTTCTCATTTGGAGTGCCCTCTCAAAGGCCTCCAGCCACTTATCTATGTCATCCCCCTCTACATAAGCAGGAACCACACCCTTGGGTAATCTGGGGCAAACTCCCCCACCCATGGACACCTCAGCTTCTTTATCGCTGCTTCCATCTCTTTTCTCTTTGTATGCCCACTTTTTCTTTTCTAGGGCCAGCTTCTCTGCTTCCAAAGCTATGTATGCTAGCTGGGCCTCCAGCTCTCTTTCTCTGATGGATGGGTTCTCTCCTCCTGAAAGGACCCCCTTCCCACCACTAGCTTTGGATCTGCCCCTAGTGACTGTGTTTACTGAGGACCGTTCTTCCTCTTCCTCACTTAGGCTCGGATGCCTTCCCTCTCCTGAGTGGTTAGAGTTAGCATCTTCCCCTTTTTCTTCTCCCTCTGGAGCTTCCTCTGTGCCTAGCTCTTGGGCCTCAGCCCATGCTGTCAGGGATTTAATCAGGATTTGCTTCCTGAGATCAGTGGTTGCAGGCAACCCTCTTTCAAGACATAACCCCCTAAGCTGGACTACTGTCAGTGTGGGTAGGCTAGCCAGATCAAGCTCCATGGTTCCCTAGTTTTGTGTCAACAAAAACTTTTTGCAAAAATTGGTAACAAGAATTTAGAAAAATTACAAAAATTCAATAATTGAAATTAATCCAAATTAATAAGAAACAAATTAAAATTAAAAATTAAAAACAATTTTTGCACTAGGACAATTTAAAGGATTTTTAATTTGTTTTACCTAAAACTGTAACGTGATATTGAACACAAGTACAGGATCCCGTCGCTGCTTCCAATTATGTTGGAAAATGGGTTATTGGTAGGGCAGGTAGGTACCTACACCTAGCAACAAGCCACTAACCTCCACATAGGTACAGTTAGGTCTCAGTAAATTAATCCCAGCTCAACCCTTGGTAGCTTGGCAACGAGCGTCAAGGCTTAACTTAGGAGACAAATTGTAAAGCATTCAAATATCACAAAATAGTAATTAAATAAAACACTGGAAACAGTTTAAAAATCCAAAACCAATTTATAAAAATAGCTTATATTTTTATCTTTAAAATGACACAAAAACGATTAAAATCGGTTCAGGGGAACCGGAGATATGAATTTTTAAAGTATTATTATTTTCTAGCGCTTAGAAACAAAAAGCGCCAATCGGGTCATCTGGTTGCACCAGGACCGGGGCAAAGTCAAACTTTCAGGCCGACCGCGATGGAGCCCTGCTCGGCTACAAGTCGCGGGAGGCCTCGGTTAAAAAGTTACCTTCTGACTTAGTCTCTTTTTTGATGTTTTTCTTCCCCGGGACGAACCTGCCAGTTGAATCCGACCTCCTGGAGCCCTTGTCCGGATACGCGAAGTCGGTTTCCTCGGTGGTGATTTTTACCTTCGGACTTAGTCGTTTTTTCGAGATGAAAATCCTTCGACCGGGGTAAACCTGGATCTTGATCCGACGTCCATGGAGCCCTTCTCGGATACGATGGCTGGGAGGTCCCGGTCAACTTTTTACGTTCGGACTTAGTCTCTTTTTTGGATGTTTTTCTTTACCGGGACGAACCACGAAGTCAGGCCGGGTCGCGGTTGAGGCAAGCCGGCTAGAATTTCCGCGTCGGGTCGGTCACTTTATGGAGCTTTTTTTCAAAAATTCTCCAATCTTTTCCAAACTTCTGGGGCTTCACCCAGATGTTCTTTTAAGGTTCTTTTGGGGTCCACAGCTCACCCCAAGGGTCCAGAAGTTCTGTGATGGTCCTTGGGGGGGTGCGGACTTCAACTCCCAGAATGCACCTGGCGCAAACTCCTTTTTGGCCACTGGACAGTGGTCAGCTGGTCGCTTTCTTCAGGAGTTGGTGCAGGGGACTCTGGTTAGCAATTTTTCACCTGTAGCAAACAGGGAGTCCCTCCTTGAACCAGTGGAAGCCAGGCAAAGTCCTTCTTGTGGTGAAGCCCAAGTGTGCAGCTGGTGCAGTCTTTCTGAGTGCAGGGTCCAGGTGCAGGCCAGGGGTCCAGCAGGGCAGTCCTTCTTCTTCTTTAGTTCCTTTCTTGTTGATTTCTGGAGGGGATCTGAGGCGTGGGTGCAGGTCTGCCAGTTTTATCCTTGCTCCTGGGTGAAAAGCAGGGGGGCCCTGGTTCTCCAATCAGGGACGGGGTCGTCCCCCTGTGATGACCACTTCCTGGGAAGTGTGGCAAAAATCCATCCCAGAAGGCAACAGTCTCCAAAAATCCAAAATGGATGAATCTGATTTTTGGAGGAGAGATCTGGCTGAGCCCACCCACTGGTGTGGCTAAAAATCATAAACACACCCCTCTCCTGCCCTCTCCTAATCTAATCAAGGGGGCACCTAGCTGTCTGGGGTTGCATGATGTGGGGGTGTTGCTGGGTGCTGCAAATGTCCTTCTCTGCCTTTGAAGACCAGTTTGGCAGCCCTCCCCCTTCCTGCCTCACCATCTGCTGAGGGGAGATTCTCTCCCCCAAGCACATTCCTTTGTGTGAAGTCAGGCCACTTCACACCTCATTAAAGTAGCCTGGCAGAAGCTGCTGCAGGCTGGCCAATCAGAGCATAGCAGCAAAAACAATGCAGAGCTGAAATTGGCAACTTTTTAGGTAAAGTCTAAACTTTTTACCTGGACTAGTTATATTAAATCCAACAACTGGAAGTTGTGGGATTTATTATAACAATCAATTTGATACCAAATTCTTGGTATGTAACATTTAAGGAGACTTTAAAATTTAAAATAAAGTCTGCCCATTCTAGCCTATGAAGGCCATTTACTTCAATGAGGGAAAAACGAATTTGGCTGTTTTTACCTCACCAGGGCTTATAAATCTATTTTTATAAAGTCCCTGCTTATAGTTACATGGCACCCAGCCCTAGGGACACATAGGGCACATCTTAGGGGTGACTTATATGTAAAAATAAGGTAGTTTAAGACTTTGGAAGTACCTTTAATTCCAAAGTCGAATGTGCATATAACTTTAATTTAAAAGCAGCCAGCAAGCCAGGCTTGCTTTTAAAATGACACTGGGCACCTCAGCAATGCACCTAGGTGTGCACCACCTATGCTGTGGTCCCTAAACCTACATGCCCTACCATATACTAGGGACTTATAGGTAGGTTAACTTAGCCAATTATAATTAGCCTAATTTGCATATCCATTTTACACAGAGCACAGGCCCTGGGACTGGTTAGCAGTACCCAGGGCACCATCAGAGTCAGGAAAACGTGGAAAATGGGGGCAAAAAGTTATGGGGCCTCTGCAATCAGCCCCAGTTTCTCACAGTTATACTAACTCACTACAAGACATTTGCGTTTCCTGTAACATTATAACATCTGCCTTGCCTCCTTAATATGCCCTTTCACCTTCTGCTGTTTTAACTTATTCCTTAAGCCATTAACATTCCAGGACAGCAGGGCAACCTATTCACACAAAGGCATCACCATTCTGACTACTACACTTGGTAATAGAAGACAACATTTTTCTTATTTTTCTCCCTCCACATGTTGTAACCCCATTTGCTCCCTTCCCAACCCTCCATGCTTCCCCATCCCTCATAACCCTCCCTCAGGGATCCTTCTTCATCTTCTTTACACCTCCTGCACCAATACTCAGTTATTATGCGCAGCTGAATAAATTTCAAAACGAAAACAATGCATTACAAATAGGGGCTGATTTAATGTAGAAAACTACATAAATGGTATTACCTAGGCCCCTTTCTTCAGCCTCTTAACCCACTGTTTGTGGTCTAAAATAAAACTGTCAACCTCCTCCATGCTCCTGAAATTGTACATTCTGACCTACCACATAACTCTAGGGTAGGTTGGGAATTTCAACTGCACTTTCATCCAAATCAACTGCAGGTCAGAATGCGCTTCCTCAACTGCGATTGTCTCCTCAGGTACTCTGCATATAGCTGAACAGACAATGAAATGTATCACATCAAAGAACTATTCTTAAGTGCCATCTCTACAATCTGTTCTTTCACTGTGTAGGTCTGAAAACATATAAGAATCCTCCTGGGCTTTTTTTATTTCGGTTTAATTCAAACAGGTCTCTATTTACTCTTTGGATCTCACTATTTAGAACTATAGCTGGGGAATCTTAACAACAGTATTACACAGGAGTAGATTGATAAGTTGCCTTACATCATTGCCTTCAACACCTTCCAGTATTCTTAATAGACGTAAATTGTTTAGTTTGGAATGATTTTCCAACCCCTCCAAATTTTCCATCATTAACATATCTTGTTGTTTTAGCTGGGCTACAGCTAATGAGCTTCCCTCTACAGCCTCTTTAGTGTCATAGATAAAGTTCTATCTCATCTGTTCTTTTTCCAAGTTCCTCCGTTCTTTTCTGAAGCTGACAGCAAGTCTCCTGAATTTGCTTTTGATTCTTCTCTGAGATGCAATAATTGTCTCTAATTTCATTTGTGAGTTTTACTAGCATCTTCTCTACCCCACCTAAAGAAATGGCACTGGCCTGAATTTACATCCCAATATTAGATGGGCAGGTCAGCTCAGTAGTAATGCCCACATTAACATTAGTTACTGTTTCCCCACTTCTTCTATAGCCTCTTCTGTAACCCTGTCTTAAATGAAGGGGTGTTGAATTGGGGTTAAAGTGGGCGCTCAGGATCCCCTATTAAGCAGTAAAGAGTTAAAGAATGAGAGGTGCCAACACCAGGGAAACACCCAATCCCTAAGGTCATAAACCCCGACAGAATAAGAACAGAAATGTGTGGCAACTCTCTCAATCAAAAGGAATATCAACCCACAGTTTGTTGAAGATACGACAGTCCACGTACAAAGTGGTTTTGATTTATATATTTATCAAAAATCTGACCGTAATAATACCGAAATGACTTGACAGTTTGAATACAGCCAAAATGAAAATTTGCAAGGAACTAGAAACACATAATGATTGAAATTCTTTCCATAATGTTGTCATATATACAGTGATGCAATTAATGCGGCTTAATGATACAAGTCCAGCCCATTTTAAGCTTATTTTCAGCCTACAGTCATTTGCACCCAACACGTGTTTCGTCAAGGGAAGTCTCCTTTTGAATTCCCGTACGACTTCTTCAGGGCTTATATTTACACCAATCTCCCAAAAATGTATAATCTTAGTCGGACACTATTGAAGTTATGGGCCATGTGCAAATCATCTTCCGTCCTATATCATTATAATCCGTCTTCTAATGGAGCTATAAATATTAGAGTCGCCGTATCAGCGCTATGATTGAGTAAAAGTGCTTCTGTAACCCCCTCATTAGTGTTACCCAGGACTCTAAATCTATTCCTTAACTCATCAACCAGGGCAACCTAGAAAACCTGACCAGCCATTTCCGGAGAAAGAAATCCGGTATTACATGACTCTTCTGGTGTGCCTGCTTCAGATATTGAAAATATAGATAACGGTGGCTGTGCTTATTGATGCAAGTCCTGCCTCACCTCACCTCACTTCTAGTTCCTGCCATTCTGGTACTCTTGAGGGGTTTAAAAGTTTTAAAATAGGATCTAAGGGGATGAGCGAATTCAGCTGCTCCTCTGCTCTTTCCAAAAAGGAGGTTTATTCCTTCTGCAAGGTGTATTGAAAACCCCGGGGAATTCAATTTTGACTTAGTTGATTTTAACCTGGTACTATTGGATTCACCTTTCCTTCTTCTGGACAAAACAGTATTTGTAGGGGTGTGCAAACATAAGCTATATTTATGTGGTTTCTCCAGATTATGCTTAGTTTTAGTATTTTGCTGTGATATTGCCTGTGATACACTTAGACCCGTTTGAAAGTTAAAATCGCTAAGATCCAATTTTCCCACAGACCTACTCCTGTCCTCGGGCTCCAGCTTTCCCCCTCCCTCCTTACTGCAAAGCCTGCAGTAGCATTCTCCTCACCCTTATGTGTCTTCTTGAAGTGGAAATCGAAATGCTAGGTGTTTATGGGGGTCAAGTGACCACAGGGGGGGGAGGTTGTTCAGTTCTTTTGCCACACCTCTGGGGTGGGCACCCAAGCTCTGCCCAGGGGAAGAGGGGTCCTACCATCTTGTTTGTAGGTAGTGAGGGGCACTGTGGCGATCGTTCGCATTAGGGCACACAGGAAATGATGAAAAGTGGGTAAGGTTACTCCTGGGAATGCTAAGGTTAAGGAGGAACCAGGCACAGGATGGTGCCAGGCATACATATGGCACCCACAGCACCCTGCTCAGAATACTTTCTGGACTTGTGGAAGAACAGAAGAGTTCTGGCCCTGCTGTCTGTAACATGAGAAGGGACTAGAAGACTGGGCCTACTCTCCCTCTTGCACCAAGAACAAAGAAGTAGACTCCAAGGGTCATAAGCCTGACCTCCAGTCAAGCTACAGGGACACAAGAAGCTACAAGAGGCCCTTTCCTGCAACTGTCCAGCTGTCAAGCTCCAACTCCAACTGGATCTTCCCTAGACCCAGCTACTGGCCTCTGCTTCAGTGAGTCTGGATTCTGAAGTGCTGTCCTCATGATTCTGGATCCTTGACTGATGTCAAGGAGTACCTCTCCTAACATTTCCTGAAATGGAGAGCTTAGAAACATTTTGACTTCAAGAACTTCTGGACTACTGGGACAAATCTACCAAGCTGATCCAACAAAGTTGCATTGCGGCTGGGTCAATGATTCAGGTTGCTCCCACTGGAAGCTTACTCAAATTTGTGGTACGTTCAGCATAAGATGCTATGGCTAGCAAAGCTGTTATGGAGGGAGTTTGAACCGTATTGTGAAGACAGTGGATTGGGCAGGTGATTCAACATTTAAGAGATTTGATTTTAAAAGAATTAAGAGCACTGTGAGAAATATTATGGAAAAAGAACAAGTGATGGACGGAATGCTGAAAAATGCCAAACATTCATCCCCAGTACAGAGGTCTGGGCTTAAATCCTTTGTTTTTTGTTATCCATGCCAATCTAGTTTGGACCCAGCCATATGCAAATCAATCTTTACCTTGCCCCTCATGGGAACAGTCTAGCCCGAAATGCCATGCCAGGTCCTCCCTAGACTAGAAACAAGCCTCCGGCTATCACCCTTAATCAGTTAGGCCAGTTTGATTCTAGTGGAATGGGAGCAAGGGACCCACGTCTGGGCATACCCTTCCCAATTAGGTCAACAAATGCAATAAAAAGAACAAGTGATGGACGGAATGCTGAACAATGCCAAACATTCACCCCCAGGACAGAGATCTGGGCCTGAATCCATCATTGTTTTGCTCACCATGCCATTCCAGTTTGGACCCAGCAATATGCAAATCAGTCTTGACCCTGCCCCCCATGGGAACAGTCCAGCCTGAACTACCAAGCCAGGTAGTGTGGTGTAGACTTTATTGTACCCAATAATTACTAGGACCCATTAAGGCCATATTCCTCAATACATTTCAGCAGTTTAAACACACTCAAATTTAGTGAGAGAAAAATGCCCATTATTACTGGGTATTAGAAATGGGGTCTTTGGTTGGCAGTCAGGTTACCCTCTGTCCAAGCAAGGACCCTCACTCTAGTCAGGGTAAGTCACAAACAATCCAAATTATCCTGTGCCCACCCTCTGGTAGCTTGGCACTGAGCAGTCAGGCTTAACTTAGAAGGCAATGTGCAACGTATTTGTGCAATAAGTCATGCAATAGCACAGTGCAACCACCACAAGAATACACCACACAGGGTCAGAAAAATATAGAATAGTTATCTGAGTAGAATAAGGTCAAAACGATCAAGATTTGATAAATACAAGTGGAGATATCACTTTTGTAATGATAAATAGAGTCTTTATTTCTTAAAAAGCAATAAGTGTCTCTTGCAGGCACAAATTACCTGGTTTGAGTCTAAATTATCCACATGGGACCGCAGAGGAGGAGATGCGTGGAAAATGGGGAGGTGTGCGTTGGTTTCTCAGGGCGCACATATGCGTCAATGCTTTTCCACACAACAAGGGCTTTGCGTCGATTTTTGGCGTGCAGACTTGGATCTTCTTCGGGTTGTGGGGTATTTGGACACCCCAGGGATGATGCAGAGAAATCCTGGGCGTGCAAGGCGAAGTCACAGGAGCTGCGTCGATTTGGTGGGTGAAGCAGGGAAACTTCTGTCGCACGGCAGGCACTGTGTCGATTCCTCTCGCAGGAAGTCGAGCTGCGTTGTTCCAGCTCGGCTAAGAATCAATCCAGTGGGCTGTGTGTTGAAGTTCCAGTCGTAACGCTGGCACTGAGTTGATCTCCACTCGGGGAGCTGGGGTGCGTCATTCCAGTTTGGCATTGCAATGATTTTCTCACTGCAGGGCAGGCTCTGCATCGATTCCAGCAGGCTGTGTGTCGATTTTCACCGCACAAGGAGTTCTTTGCAGAGATAAAGGGCATATTTATACTCCGTTTGCGCCGGATTTGCGTCGTTTTTTTAATGCAAATTTGACGCAAAACGAACTCCATATTTATACTCTAGCATTAGACGCGTCTAGCGCCAAAGTCCATGGAGTTTGTGTCATTTTTTAGCGTGGACACCTACTTTGCGTTAATGATATGCAAGGTAGGCGTTCCCGTCTAAAAAATTGACTCCGAGGCATGTGCGCCGTATTTACACTCCCGGGCAAAAATGACGCCCGGGAGTGGGCGGGTCAAAAAAAATGACGTCCAGCCGCTTTTGCGTCGTTTTTTAGTGCCTGGTCAGGGCAGGCGTTAAGGGACCTGTGGGCTCGGAAGGAGCCCAGAGGTGCCCTCCCATGCCCCCAGGGACACCCCCTGTCACCCTTGCCCACCCCAGGAGGACGCCCAAGGATGGAGGGACCCATCCCAGGGAACTTAAGGTAAGTTCAGGTAAGTATGTTTTTTTATTTTTTTTGTGGCATAGGGGGGCCTGATTTGTGCCCCCCTACATGCCACTATGCCCAATGGCCATGCCCAGGGGACAGAAGTCCCCTGGGCATGGCCATTGGGCAAGGGGGCATGACTCCTGTCTTTGCTAAGACAGGAGTCATTTTAATGGGGGTTGGGAGTAAAAAAAAATGGCGCAAATCGGGTTGAGGCGAAAATTTTGCCTCAGCCTGACTTGCCCCATTTTTTGACGCCCAAGCTCCATATTCCCCTACGCCGGCGCTGCCTGGTGTACGTCATTTTTTTTAACGCACACCAGGCAGCTCCGCCGGCTACCGCCGGCTAACGTCATTGAATAAATACGGCGCCCGCATGGCGCTTCAGAATGGCGTTAGCCGGCGTTAGATTTTTTGACGCACAACTGCGTTGGCGCAGTTGTGCGTCGAAAAGTATAAATATGGCCCAAAGTCTTTTTGGCCCTGAGACTTCAAAAAACAGGAGGCAAGCTCAATCCAAGCCCATGGAGAGCACTTCTCTGCAGAGCCAGAGGGCAGCAAGGCATCAGGGCAACAGCAAGGTAGCAGTCCTTTTCAGCAAAGCATTCAGATGAGTCCTTTGGGCAGCCAGGCAGCTTGTCTTATCAGGTTGCAGGTTCTGGTTCAGAGTTCCTTTCCCAGTAGGTATCTTGACAAGAATTGTCTGTGTTAATAGGGTCAGGGACCTCTTTATATACCCAAATGTGGTTTTGAAGTGGTGAAGACTTCAAAGAATGGCTTAGAAGTGCACAAGGTCCCCTTTCAGTACAATCCTGTCTGCCAGGGTCCCAGTAGGGGGTTTGGCAGTCCATTGTGTGAGGGCAGGTCACTGTCCTTTGACATGTAAGTGTCAAGACCTCCACCCTCCCAGCCCAGGAAGACCCATTCTGTATGCAGATGTTTGCAGGTGTGACTGAGTATCCTGTGTTTGTGGTTGTCTGAGTGAAATGCACAAGGGAGCTGTCAACTAACCCAGCAAGATGTGGATTTTAAGGCACAGAAGGATTTAAGTGCAGAGAAATGCTCACTTTCTAAAAGTGGCATTTCTCAAATAGTAATATTAAATCCAACTTCACCACTCAGCAGGATTTTGTATTACCATTATGGCCATAATATGACCCTGTCACTCCTTTCAGATCAGAATCTACCACTCAAACAGTATATGAGGGTAGCCCTAATGTTAGCCTATGAAAGGAGCAGGCCTTGCAGCAGTGTAAAACAACTTTAGCAGTTTTACACTACCAGGACATATAACTACACAGGTATATGTCCTGCCTTTTACCTACCTAGCACTTTGCCATATGGGTTACCTAGGGCCCACCTTAGGAGTGATTTATATGTAGAAAAAGGGGACTTTAAGGCTTGTCAAGTACTTTTAAAAGCCAAGTCAAAGAGGCAGTGAAACTGCACACACAGGCCTTGTAGTGGCAGGCCTGAGGCATGGTTAAGGGGTACTTAGGTGGGTGGCACAATCAGTGCTGCAGACCCACTAGTAGTATTTAATCTACAGACCCTGGGCACATGTAGTGCACTTTACTGGGGACTTACAAGTAAATTAAATAAGCCAATTGGGTATGAGCCAATGTCACCATGTTTTAAGGGAGAGAGCATATGCACTTTAGCACTGGTTAGCAGTCCTAAAACCAGCAAAAACAGTGTCAAAAAAGTGGAGGGAGGCAGGCAAGAAATTTGGGGTGACCACCCTAAGACTGTCAGGTCTAACACTGGGGCATTCAGATTTTGTTGCAGTATTCACCAAAATCTGCATGGTGTTCCCCATTAAGGGCAAACACTCAGAATAGGTGGAGTTTATTACACTCGATAAATTAGTATCCTGGGGTATAGAAGTTTATAAGGTTTGATAATTCCATATTCTCCTTAGGCCTCAAAATCACTAGTCTCCATTTATGCACATAACTTTGTTAATTGGGCTCTTAATGTACTCATCTTTCAGTGACAGATGGTAGACTTTGAAAGTGGATAGACAAAAAAATCTGTTTCAAATTGCAGAAAATGAGTGAGCTAAGATAACCAGCTTGACTTCCTACAAGGGAATTTGGGGGTAAGGGATTCTTCTTCCAATAATATTCTGCATCATTCGACAAAATAAGCAGGTCCAAATTATGGTCTTTTTTCTACAAGGCGGTTCCCTGCCAGCAACTGCCTCCACTTTGCATCCTGCTTGGCTGGGATGGGACTACATCCTTCAGTGATCATCACGCCCAGGAAAGGCGGGACAAAGGCTCAAACACGCTAAAGTGCTGGCAACACCCCACACCGTGGGTGTGTTCTACAAGGTGGTTCCCTGCCCGCAACTGTTACCACTTTGCATCCTGCCTTGCTGGGGTGGGACTACTTCCCCCAGTGATCATTGAGCCCCAGAAGGGTGTGACTAACGCATTGTGCTGTAAAGCGCTGGCAGCAGCCCCCAGCACAGGTGTATTTTACAAGGCGCTTCCCTGCCCTCAACTGCCACCACTTTTTCATCCTGCCTGGCTGGGGTGGGAACTATGTCCCCCAGAGATCATTGAGCCCAGGAAGACTGGAACCAAGGCTCACACGCTCTAATGCACCAGCCCACTGAGTGGGACAGGCCCACCGGGCCAAGACTTGGCCTGTCTACGCCCATCATCGACAGGAGGAGGCCGAGATGGCCCCACCGTCTTGGCCCCAGATTGCACAATTCAGCAGGGTGAGTGGACTTTTATTTGTTTTGTGCCAACCGCTCTCAAATGATATATGATTGATTGTTATATCTTGGACGTAATTCCATAACTGTATCTCTGTTTGACTGTTGGGTTGCGTCTGGCCAGTCAGATTTTGGGGAGTCCCCAGGGTTTTGGGGCCTCTGTGGAGGGCATTGAACCTGCTTCAGATGTCCCAGAAGGCCAGCCTCAGAGCTCTGGTCCAGCTGGCAACTCTTCTCGCTAGACAATGCTGGGAGGCCCTCCACCAAACTGAGGTGGAATGGTGAGCAAAAGAATTTATGGATTAAACCCAGATCTGTGGCAGGGGTGAATGTTTGATTGGTTCTGCATTCCATCCATCATTTGTGTTTGTTTGCTTTTGTTGCCCCAGAGGTGCTGGGCATGCCCAGGGGTGGGTCCTGGGCTCGCTATGTCACTGGATTCAAGCTAGCCTGGCTAATGAAGAGTGATACCCAGAAACCGGTCGAAGGATGCTTGTTTCCTGTCCAGGGAGGACCTGGCCTGGCAGTTTGGGCTGGACAGTTCCCACAGGGAACAGGGTCAAGACTGTTTGGGATGTGACTAGGGGCAAACTAGGGTGGCATGGTGAGCAAAGGAATTGATGGATTAAACCCAGATCTGTGACTGGGGGTGAATGTTTGATTGGTTCCGCATTTCATCCATTTGTGTTTGCTTGTTTCCGGTCCAGGGAGGCCCTGGCCTGACAGTTTGCGCTGGGCAGTTGCCTTGGGAAACAGGTCAATAATTATTTTAATATGGCTGGGTCGAAACTGGGGTGGCAAGGTGAGCAAAATAATTGATGGGTTGACCAAAAATATGTGACTGGGGGTGAATGTTTGATTGGTTCTGCATTCTGTCTGTCATTTATGTTGGTTTGCTTTTGTCGCCCTAAGTGCGCCTGGTATGCCCAGGTGTGGGTCCCGGGCTCACTATACCATTGGATTTAAGCTAGCCTGGCTGATGAAGGGTGATACCCAGAAACCAGTCCCAGGATCTTTATTTCCGGTTCAGGGAGGACCTTGCCTGGCAGTTCGGGCTGGACTGCTCCCATGGCGAATAGGGTCAAGGCTGATTTGCATATTGCTAGGTCCAAACTGGGGTGGCATGGTGAGCTAAAGAATTGATGGATTAAACCCAGCTATGTGACTGGGGGTGAATGTTTGATTGGTTCTGTATTCCATCCATCATTAGTGTTTGTTTGCCTTTGTCACCCCAAGTGTGCTGGGTATGCCCAGGCATGGGTTCCGGGCGCACTATCCCACAGGATTCAAGCTAGCCTGGCTGAAGAAGGGTGTTATCTTGAAACCAGTCCCAGGATGCTTGTTTCTGGTTCAGGGAGGGTCTGGCCTGGCAGTTTGGGCTGGACTGCTCCCATGGGGAGCAGGTTTAAGACTGATTTGCATGAGGCTTGGTCCAATCTGGAGTGGCATGGTGAGCAAAAGAATTGATGGATTAAACCCAGATCTGGGGATGAATGTTTGATTGGTTGCGCATTCCATCCATCATCTGTGTTTGTTTGTTTATATCCCACCAAAAGGTCTTATGGGAGGGAGTCATTATGCCCCGATTCAGATGCTTCGCCCCAGGTCCAAGCAGTAAAGTACAGCTCTAGGATGAGTCCTAACAAGATCATTAAATCTTTTTTGGTCCATCTCTAAGCCCAAATCAAAGAGTTTATTGAAGCCAGTTTGGCCCTCCTAAAAGACAAACTGTGTTCTGTGGAGGCAATGTCTCAGATTTAATTAACCTGCATAAGTCAGCACACAGACACGTTGACTTGATGGCCAGTACATCTTCTAGTGATGCCCATGGTCAAACAGTTACTGGCCTAAGGGCGAATGAGTCATTGTCTCCCAAATCTACTGAGGTGATACCCTGTGCACCCTCTGAATTCAGTACAGGTAGCCACCAGATTCCACCTTTGCCCCATGCCCGAAGTAGGAACCGTAGCAACTCTTTACAAGATTCCTGCCCAACATCTGTAGAAGGAGGGCCAGGTTCCGATGTGAGGAAAGGGAGATACATCTGTTTAAACCTTCACCTGAGTGCTGTCCTTATGTTGCAGTACTCACCAACGTACCAACTTTGTTATCTTCAGTTGAGGATTTCACGGTCCAACTTAAGAGTAAGGTCTACTTTTCACTGAATCAGAACTCGGATTTCCACTCAAGCAATTACAATGACATTCAATTTGTCAGGAGAATTGGCTGGGTTGGGCCCATGGTTAAAAGGCTGAAAGGGGATTCTGTGGTCATTAACTGCTGTTAACCAGGGTTAATTCGCCACCTGATCTCCTTTAATTACCACACTCAGCTGACTATTGGTATCAACTTGGTCCTACTGTTTTTTTTTTTTTATAAACATCAAAAACCTAGAGTGGAGTCGGGCTTGATGTTTCTCCCAGCCCTGAGTAGAGCTGAGGCTTTGCAGCCACCTCTGGGGTTCAGGAACAGGTCTCCAACTGTAACCAGTAATAGTTTCTCTGTTCTAGCAGGCTTGGAGGGCATTGGTTGACTCAGCAATACTACTAGAACCTCAGTTGAAGATACACCTTTTGTCATAAGAGACCACAAATCTGCCAAACCTACATCTATGGGCACCTCTTCCAAGCCAGCTGGAGATAGACCTTTGTTCATTAGATACCACAAAATTGTCATACTTACATTCATGGATGCCTCTCCCAAAACACTAACTACAGTAGATCCTGCTTTGAATTTTGAGTGCTGGAACATTGCAGGATATCAATCCAAGCTTGATGATGAGGCAGCGGGAGCTGGCAAGTAGTGAGAGTGGGGGGCAGGCTAATGGGTGGTGTGTGGGTGCATGCATGCAAGGTGAATGGCGATTGTAAATAAAAAGAAATAGCCACTTACCTTGCTTGCTGCATGACATCCTTGCTCCGGTCCATGTTCTGCTCTGTCTTCTTCAGGCTTCCGGGCTCCAGAAAATTTCCTCATCCAGTACAGGGACTGCTGGGTTAGAAAGTTGGTCGGCCAAAGAGACATGCACAGTTTTAGACTAGTGCTGGGCAGCCCACCCCCACTCCTCTGTGCTGCTGCTGCCGTTCAGCTGGCCCGCCCTGTACTGACACTCGGTTCAGGACTGGTGTGATGAAAAATAAAATGTTAATGAATTAACTTCATTACCATGTTATTTTTCATTGCTGGGACTTTTCTGGATGCACTTCAGTGATGCAACGCTCCTCCGCCCTGTGGCGAGGACTGGTTCAAATACATTTTGAGTTTTGGTATAGTAATGTTGCGGGAAACAGACCACAGGGTACATAATCTGGGATGGCTTTGTTAGCTTTTCTGTTGAGGCTCCTGGGCAGAGGGCCACGGGGGACTGGTGACTTTAATTTGAATTTCAAAGATCACTAAGGCTATTCAGGTGGTTTGTGAGCATCAGGAAATTTTAGTTGTTTGGGTAGTACTTTCTAATAAGTGCCACTTTTTAAAATTAATTTCCACAACCTAGTTTGTGAGTTGGGCTGCCAGATTGAGGTCTTTTTTCTGCCCTAGATACCCTTACGCAGAGGTCTGTTCGTATATTTAATGATTTTCAAGCTATAGTAGGCGGGAAATTTAATGCCAAATTAGGCACCCACTACACTTTATTTGACCCCTTTCTCTTAAGAGATACCTATTCAACTATCAAATTGTGGTGATGGGGGAGACTCTTTGAGCAGTCTTCAGTTTAGGACTGATTCATATAATTAAAAAGGTTGGTGATCTATTTACGCAGAAACCCACTTTGGTAGGCTGTGGGCAAGGGTCCGTGATTGATTACATTTTTGTCACTAAGGACCTGAGTCAGGTCGTGGGGGTGTCAAGGAGGACGAACATTGTGATCAAAACCCCATTCTGATCGCTTTGGATGCACCAGCTCACAAACACTTGGGTGGGCTTGAAGGGCCAAATAGTCTAGCTAACAAGGACAAAGGGGCTCAGGGTCAGTTGGCGTAGGGCACATATCCTGTCTTTATTTGTTTCTTTGGTGAAATCCCGTCATAGCCCATCCTGGATATAGTACTGGTGGATAATCCCTGCATCTGAAATCTTTTCTGCTGACTGTTGGTATGATCATTTTTAGTAGAATTTACTCCTATGGTGATTACTCAGGAAAGAAGGGGAGCAATTTTGTCTCACTCTTTCCATTAGCTATTAAATTCAGGCTAGAAGTAGTATAGGTGGCTATTGAGAAGAGTCCATCAGGGGAAGCACCAGGTTGTGATGGGATGCCAATGGACCTTTATAAAGAGAACATCCTTCTTTAGGCCCACATCATTACCAACATCCTTATCGCTGCCGCCCTCGAGGGAATTCCCACCTGTATAGTTTCTGTTTTTAAAAAAGGAAATGAAAAGGACCTTAGGTACTACAGACCTATATTTTTATTGGATTTGATCTTAAAGATTTTGGGGTGTGCCATCCTTCACAGAATTGAGACTTGAGCCCAAGAATATGACATCCTTAGTTTTGCACAGTGTAAGGGATTGGGAGGGCCTTGAAATCCAATAGCAGTGTCTAAATCGACATCTGATTATTAGAAAATATACAATTGCCAATCACGGAACCCTATACCTAGCTTTTATGGCCCTCAGTTGGGCTTTCAATCGGCTGAATCATCCCAAACTTTGAGGGAACACTGTCTGAGCTGGGTCTTTCTCACCCGATTATTGATTCTCTAATGGCCTTGCATGATGGGGTGAGTTCGTTAGTTAGGTATGGAATGGAGGGTGCATGCACCGACTCTTTTAGTCTCCATAGGAGTGTGCAAAAGGAGTGTGTTCGGGCCCCAATCTTGTTCCTTTTATATATTAATGGTTTGCATCCCTTTTTAGTCTCCCAGGGTATAGATCTCCCAGTAGCAATGGAAAACAAGTGCTGTGTCTTGTATACGCTGTTTTGCTTTCTCGGACCCTCAATGGTTTAAGGTGTCTTATTAATGCTTCTGTTAAATTTATGGATGACCTAGACCTGGAAGTCAATATAGCGAAAACACATTATATGGCCTGCGGCAAGCGTGTGTGGGAAACTGGGGCTTGTGGCAATAAAGGGGCAGCCCCTCAGCCGGGTCAGGGAGTTTTCATATTTGAGGGTAACTTCTGACTCCAGGGGTATTTGATTACCCTATCTCTCCAAACAGTGTTCAGTTCTAATGCCTTAGTGGTTGCTGTTTTCTAATTGACTTCAAAAGTCGACAATAAACCAATTCTACCTTTACTAGAGGTGTTCAAGCTCAAATGTCTCCTAGTTCTAACTTTTAGGGCATCTCTATGGGCATACCGGGATTGCCACAGTTTACAGCAGGAGGAGAATACATTTTGCAGGCTTTGCTTGGGGTGGGACCCGTAAACTCACAGTTTTTGTTACGTGAAGAACTTGCCCTTGTACCAAGTTTGCACCATTGGTATTGTGGCTGTGCTTCTGAGGCAGCGTGCATACCAAATGTAAGAGGAAGGTGATTTCTGACTGCCTCTCATGTGATCGGGGTTACAAAATTCCCTGGTTGAGTGATATTAAGGCTATTGGCAACAGGTTGGGCAGACCGTAGCAGTTTTCATCTCCGGATTTGCTGAATAAAGGAGAGGCTGGCTGAGTAAAAACAAAATCCTGATAATAACATCTGTGGCTAGAGAGGCAAGGGAACTTGAAAAGCCCTCCCTGAAAACGTATCTATTGCTCAAGACATGTCAGGGTACTGAACCTTATCTTCATCAAGTAGATCAAGCTGGTTGGGCTCCATTAGGTGAAATCTCTGCTTCTCCTTAGGCCAGTTTGACCCTAATTGCATTCTGGTGTTTACCTGTGATGGTTCTTCTCTACAAACGTTAATGCACTTTACCCTCTTTTGTAAATATTATGAACATTTCAGACACAGATATTCATTAACTCTTCTTAAAGGTTTGGGGTTCCAGCAATGTAGACCTGCTTTTCAACATCTTTGGATGATTGCCAACCCTGTTGGGGCGTTTGCTGTTGGGACTTTTTCAAGAAAAGCATTACTTTGGCGCATCTTCATACATGTTTTTACTTATCTTGAGTTTTTTTATTGCTTTAAACAAATGTATGTTGTGTTCGTTCTATATCTATTTTTTTTTAGAACCGAATAAAGATAACAATGTGGGTGCCTGATGCCTTTTACAGCACAATCTTTAAATAAATTGGCTAAATATCAAGAAATTCTGAGGAGATACAAATCAATTATTCCGAAACTTTCTGCCTGGTATACCTTTTCCTCAACATGTGTGTAAGGAAACGTACTGTCACCAACAACAGTTGGAAAACGTGTAGCAAAATGTTTTGGTTTCCTGCATAAACTTCTCTAAATGCTTTATTATTATAGATGATAAAATTCTTCCACACGGGGAATGAAATAGTGTTCTTAAAGTAAGCGACGGTTTTGTACTAAGCAAGCAGGATCAGGACTAGGCATTATGCACTGCATGAATTATCACTCAAATAACACTTCTAAATATATATGAAAATGCAATCATTTTGTTCTTGAACATCAAATTGCCAGTTTCTGAAAAACACACATTATGCTTCCAAATGCACACTTTTCATTTCTGATAAAGAAGCTCGATTCCTTCAAAAATTATTATAATTTTCATTAGAACACGATACACAATTTTAGACACAAAATTCCAAAGTAAATACAGGTTTGGTCCCAAAAGGTAGCTGTAAATTTATATAATTTACTCATATTTACTTTTGTCATATATAGACAAATTATGCGTTTCATTTCCATTTAACATCATCTAACACCAGGTATGTCTATCGAATCTATGTGTAGACTATCATAATACTATGGATGTCTTCAGTTAGGACAATAATGTACATAATAAGTCGTGGTTATGCTTAAGTGATCATTACTTGAAAGAAAACCAGATTTTTGTCAAAAAGCCCACAATAAGTCAAGGATGTCATGATTATGCCATGAGTAGCCAAAGTTATGCCCATGATATGTCAAGGATGGACACCATAATGCCTGGTCCACCAATTTCGTATGGATAGTCACAAATGTCTCAGAAATATCCACAAAATATCAAATGCTGGAAACCATTATGAAAAGTCCACAATTGCATCTTCATTGCCACCATTTCCACAACATCTCAAGAGATTCAGCTCATGACGACTCACCAGCTGGATAGGATAGTACAGTCTATGCAATAGTAATATGATACTGACTTAATAAATAATAATAGGGCCTCATTTAAAAGGCTGCATAATTGTTTTATGCTACTGCAGCACTAAAACAACTCCAAATTGTAGTAGGCTGGCCTGGATTGTAGTGAGTACCAAAGGTACTTACACCTCATACCGAATCCAGTTATCCCTTATTAGTGAAGTGTAGTCAGTGTCCAGCAGCTAGGCTGTCTAGAGGTAGCTGTAGCAGAGCAGCCAAGGCTGAACTAGGAGACGTGCAAAGCTCTTGCAATACCACTGTAGTCACAGATTACTGACACACATGAAAGAAAATTCTCACTGTTACAAAAATAAAGGTACTTTATTTTGGTGACACTATTCCCTTAGGAGGTAAGTAATATACACAATATATACACTAGTAACCAAAACCAAGTAAGTACACAGCCAGAAAACAGTGCAAATAGTGAAAATCACAATAGGTTGCAATGGACCTGGGGGAACACAAACCATATACTAAAATAGTGGAATGCTAAAGTTGATTTCCCATCTAGGTAAGTGTAGTGTGTAGAGGGGCGCTGAAGTGTAAGAAAACACCAAAGTTAAGTAGTAGAACCCACGCCAGAGCCCAGGAAAACAGGGGTAAATCACAGTAAGTTTCCTGAAACAGCCAGTTGTGATAGAAGATTATGCAAGAACCAGAAGAGACTGCAAGACACCATCAATGGATTCCTGGACCTGAAGACCTGTGGAAGAAGGGGACCAAGTCCAAGAAGCATTGAAGAGTCCAGGGAGAACAGGAGCCTCTGCTAACCCGGATGAAGGTGCAAAAGAAGAACAACCGTTGAGAAGACAAAGTCAGTTAAGCACCCAAGAAGACAGATGCGGGTTCCCGGTTGGTGCAGCTGATGTCCCACACCGGATGGATGATTGCAGTCTAGTTTGCGTCACTGGATTCCACCAACAAGCCTTGGCACACATAAAAACTCAGGCTTAGCAGACGATGGCGCTGCCTAGGACCAGGAGGGACCTAGTGGCCTCTACCCAGGAGGAGGAGACAGAGGGGGCTCTCAGCAACTCAGAGATACCTCAGAAGACCAGGCAGTGCACACAGGAGTCTCACAGGGAACAAAGAAGGTGCAAATGGAGGCCCATGCAGCACAACACAAAGGGATCCCATGCCCCCCCGGAGAACCGCTCAAGGAGCTGTGCGTTGCAGGATGGAGTGCAGGGGGCCTAAGCTGTGCTGTGCATGAAGAACGTCTTGGAAGGTCGCACACAAGCCTTGGCAACTGCAAGTCATGGGGTGCACAGCTGTACTGTCTTGCATGTGGAGGCAAGCTCTTACCTCCACCAAAGTTGGACAGATGGACCTTAGGACTGTCGGGGTCACTTTAGTCCACCACCTGTGTTTTTGGATGCATGCTCATCATCTGGAGAGCGGACCCATGCCTCCGGCCATCACTGCACAGAGGTGCCTGCTGAAGCAGGGAAGTCACTTCATCACTCCACAGGAGATTCCTTCAGTTCTTCTTGTGCAGGCTGAAGACAAGCAGTCCTTGGAGGGTACATGACCTGGAAACTGTTGCAGTTGCTGGCAGGAGCTGAAGTTACAATGTTGCAGAAGTCGACTTTGCTTCTTTGCTGCAGTTTGTACAGTTCCATGGAGGTTTCAGCTGCGGTTCCTTCCGAAGAAGATGAAGTAAAGGATGCAGAGGATTACTGCTGGAGTCTTGCAATCCGAATCTAGGAAACACCCAGAGGAGAGACCCTAAATAGCTCTGAAAGGGGGATTGGTCCCCTAACCAGGTAAGCACCTATCAGGGGAGGGCTCTGACATCACCTGAGGGCACTGGCAACTCAGATGCTCCCAGAGTGCCCACCACCTTAGAACCCAAGATGGCAAAACCCAGGGACACTCTGGAGGAGCTCTGGGCACCACCCCTGGGGTGGTGATGGACAGGGGAGTAGTCACTCCCCTTTCCTGTGTCCAGTTTCCTACCAGAGCAGGGTCTGAGGGCCCCTGAACCGGTGTAGTCTGGATTATGCAAGGAGGGCACCATCTGTGCCCTTCAAAGCATTTCCAGAAGCTGTCAAAGGCTACCCCTCCCATGCCTGTAACACCTATTTCCAAAGGGAAAGGGTGTAGCACACCTCTCCCAAAGAAAATCCTGTGTTCTGCCTTCCTGGACTTCCCTCCTGGACATGAGCTGCTCAAGCATCAGGAGGGCAGAAACCTGTCTGTGAGATGGCAGCAGCTGGGGCTGCCTGGAAAACCTCAGAAGGCTGGTATGACAGAACTTGGGTCTACTGTGAAGCCCCCAGAGTGCATGGGATTGTGCAACCAATACTGGAATAAGTATTGGGGTACAATTCCCGGTTGTTAGACACCTTACATGGCCATATTCAGAGTTACCATGGTGAGGCTGGACATAGGTATTGACCTATGTCCACTGCATGCATACAATGGTGTCCCTGCACTCACGAAGTCTGGGGAAATGGCCCTGGACAACATGGGGGCACCTTTGCTAGTGCAGGGGTGCCCTCACAACCAGGTACTTTGCACCCAGCCTTCAGGGTTGGAAGGCCTGGCATATAGGTGACTTATAAGTGACCTGGTGCAGTGAAAATGACTTTGAAAGGGTGCATGCACCATTTCATGCAGACTACAATGGCAGTCCTGCAGTAGCCTTTGCATGGACTCCCTATGGGTGATAAAAGTAATGCTGCAGCCTGTAGGGATCCCATGGAACCCCAATGCCCTGGGTATCTGGGTACTATATACAGGAGACTTATAAAGGGGCAACAGTATGCCAATTTGCAGTGAAATACTGGATTACCAGTATGTAGAGCCAAATTTGGGAACAGAGAGAGCATGAGCACTGGGGGGATCACAGTGACACAGTCAAACATACTGACAAAACAGTGAAACATACTGACAAGTAGGCCACAAACTATAAGCACTGGGGTCCTGACTAGCAGAATCCCAGTGACACGGTCAAACACACTGGCAAACAGTCTAAAAATGGGGGTAACCATGCTAGAAAGAGGCTACTTTCTCACACAAATCTACAAAGTGGCACTAGAGGCCTTTAGCATCACTTTTCAGCCTTGGGTGCCAGCTACCGGCAGTGTTATGCAAGGTAGGCGTTCCCAGGCAAAAAGCCATGCAGAACTGATGCAGTGAAATTTACATTTCACTACATCATTCTGTGCCCTCACATCATCAGAATTTTACCACCTGCTCAGAGCAGGCGGTAAAAGTGATGCATGCCTTTTGTCGATGTGGGCCTCCTCGCTTTGCTGGAGTAGTGTATTTTATTTTAATGCTAGTCCAGCAATGCATGACTTTAGAGCCACAGATGCGTCAGAATTCCTGACACTCTATCAACGAATTTGGAAAGCGATATTTGAATATTCACCTGTGCTCCCCAATTTCCTCCTATTTCTCAGCTACCTCCTTGGCCCATTTCCTTTACTCCCATGTATGGTCCATGACTATGGGGGTTATTACAACTTTGGAGGAGGTGTTAATCCGTCCCAAAAGTGACGGTAAAGTGACGGATATACCACCAGCTGTATTACGAGTTCCATAGGATATAATGGACTCGTAATACGGCTGGTGGTATATCCGTCACTTTATCATCACTTTTGGGACGGATTAACACCTCCTCCAAAGTTGTAATAACCCCCTAAATCTTAATTCAACAACATAATACATGGCTCCCAGAAAACTGCTCTAAGACTGTTAAAATCCGCAGATTCTTCACTTACAGTGTGGCACTTATATTGATTTTTTTGTTTGACTTTTTATGAGAATATGACCTTGTTTTTGATTGTATATATATGGGATCCAAACTGGTCAGCATCAAAACTTTCATGTATGCCTGCACACAAGAGTCCCCACAGTTAGCCATTGGTAGCATTTTTGTAAAAGAACTGCTTTTTTATTATAATACCTTTATTTTGGATTTGTTATTTAATCATTTCATTTGATATACCACGTTATTTATAAAGTTTGCCAATACCACTGGGAAATCGCTTTATATTTGCTAGGTGCATTAAAAGAAATATGTTCATGTAAACTAACTTTCTGTTGTGTTTCCTCTGTGTCTTACAAAATCTATTTTATTCTCGGAGTTAAAAAACAATGTAGATGTATTTCTGAGCTTCTACTCAAGATACAATTATGAATTGTTATGAATTTACTTTTTTAGCCACATAATGTAGTCACCCTGCTGCAACCTTGGCCCTTAACTGCTATATAATCCAGTGGCCCCTCCTTTTGCTGTTACACTAAAGTGATGCAGGTCTTTGCTGATCTGTCGAAGACGTCAGAAGAGAGAAGGAAACCTGCCAAGATATACCACTGGGACCATGGTGTACCAGCAGCTGAGCGCATAACGAGGAAGTAGATAGAAAGTGCAAAGAAAACAAGAGAAACATACATTGAAAACAACAGACGTGCAGGACAGCTGGCATCAAACGGATTTTACTTGTAGAAGTTACCAGCTCGCTTAATGAAGAGGTTTAAACATGCACGAACGAAGGTGTGTGATCTGACAGGAAAGGAGATATGTCTACTAAAGGGAGTTGAGCCAGTTAAAGTTACTGTTAAGCCGAATGCAGTTTTCCCTCAAATTCCCCAGTACCACATGCCACAAGATGTCCTTATGAAGGTCACCCAGATAATTGCAGACTTTGTGAAACAAGAGGTTTTGAAAGAAGTATTGAGGTGGTTGGAAAATGGGTCATTGGTAAGGGCAGGTAAGTACCTACAGTTAGCAACAGGCCACTAACCTCCACTTAGGTCCAGTGAGGTCTCAGTAAATTAAACCCAGCTCAACCCTTGGTAGCTTGGCAACGAGCGACAAGGCTTAACTTAGGAAACAGGGTGTAAAGCATTCAAATATCACAAAACAGTAATGAAATAAAACACAGGAAACAGTTTAAAAATCCAAAATCAATTTATAAATATAGGAAATATTTTTAGCTTTAAAATGACACAAAAACGAATAAAATCGGATAAGGGAACCAGAGATATGAATTTTTAAAGAATTATTGCTTTCTAGCGGATAGAAACAAAAAGCGCCAATCTGGTCATCTGGTCGTACCTTGACCGAGGCAAAGTCAAAGTTTAAGGCCAACCCCGATGGAGCCCGGCTCGGCTACAGCCCGCAGGAGGCCTCAGTCAAGAGTTTACCTTAGGACTTAGTCGTTTTTCTGAAGATTTTCTTCAGCGGGACGATCCTGCCAGTCCAATCCGACCTCCTGGAACTCTTCCTCGGATACGCGTCGCTGGAGCCCTCGGTGGAGATTTTTACCTTCAGACTTAGTCGTTTTTTTAGGTGAAAATCTTTCGACCGGGGCAAACCTGGATCTTGATCTCACGTCCTTGCAGCCCTCCTCGGATACGCTGGCTGGGAGGTCCCAGTCAACTTCCTACTTTCGGACTTAGAGGGTCATTCTGACTCCCACGGGCGGCGGAAGCCGCCCGCCTGGCGGGAACCGCCAGAAGACCGTACCGCAGTCAAATGACCGCGGCGGTCATTCTGACTTTCCCGCTGGGCCGGCAGGCGACCGCCAGAAGGCCACCCGCCGGCCCAGCGGGAAAGCCCCTTCAACAATGAAGCCGGCTCCGAATGGAGTTGAAGGGGTGCGACGGGTGCAGTGGCACCCGTCGCGATTTTCAGTGTCTGCTTTGCAGACACTGAAAATCTTTATGGGGCCCTGTTAGGGGGCCCCTGCAGTGCCCATGCCAGTGGCATGGGCAATGCAGGGGCCCCCAGGGGCCCCACGACACCCGTTCCCGCCATCCTGTTACTGGCGGTGAAAACCGCCAGAAACAGGATGGCGGGAAGGGGGTCGGAATCCCCATGGCGGCGCTGCTTGCAGCGCCGCCGTGGAGGATTTCCTGGGGCAGGGGAAAACCGGCGGGAAACCGCCGGTTTCCCTTTTCTGACCGTGGCTTTACCGCCGCGGTCAGAATGGCCCCTGAAGCACCGCCAGCCAGTTGGCGGTGCTTCCGCGGCACTCTGCCAGGGTCAGAATGACCGCCTTAGTCTCTTTTTGGGAGATTTTCTTCACCGGGACGAACCTGCAAGTTAGGCTGGGTTGTGGTTGAGACAAGCCGGCTAGAATTACCGCGCCAGGTCGGTCCCTCTATGGAGCTTTTTTTTCAAAAGTACTCCAAAGTTCTCCAAACTTCTGGACCTTTTTCCAGATGTTCTTTTGAGGTTCTTTTGGGGTCCACAGCTCACCCCAAGGTTCTAGAAGCTCTGAGATGCTCCTTGGGGTTGTGGACTACAACTCCCAGAATGCACCTGGCGCAAACTCCTTTTTGGCCACTGGACAGTGGTCAGCTGGTTGGTTTCTTCAGGAGTTGGTGGAGGGGACTCTGGTTAGCAAGTTTTCACCTGTAGCAAACAGGGAGTCCCTCCTTGAACCAGTTGAAGCGGGCAAAGTCCTTCTTGTGGTGAAGCCCAAGTGTGCAGCTGGTGCAGTCCTTCAGAGTGCAGGATCCAGGTGCAGGCCAGAGGTCCAGCAGGGCAGTCCTTCGTCTCCTGTAGTTCTTCCTTGTTGGAATCTGATGGGGATCTGAGGTGCGGGTGCAGGTCTGCCAGTTTTATCCTTGCTCCTGGGTGAAAAACAGGGGGGTCCTGGTTCTCAAATCAGGTGCAGGGTCCTTCCCCTTGTGATGACCACTTACTGTGAAGTGTGTCAAAAATCAATCCCAGGGAGAAACATTCCTCAAAAATCCATCATGGCTGAAAATGATTTTTGGAGGTTACATCAGGCTGAGCCCACCCACTGGTGTGGCTAAAAATCCTAAACACACCCCTCTCCTGCCCTCTCCTAATCTAATCAAGGGGGCACCTAATTGTCTGGGTTTGCAGGATGTGAGGGCATTTCTGGGTTTCTCCAAATGTCCTTCTCTGCCTTTGAAGACCAGTTTGGCAGCCCTCCCCTTCCTGCCTCACCATCTGCTGAGGGGAGATCTCTTCCCCCAGGCACATCTATTTGTGTGGAGCCAGGCCACTTATTCACCTCATACAGGCAGCCTGGCCAGGCTGCCAGACGCTGGCCGATCAGAGCACAGCAGCAAAAACACTGCAGGGCTGAAGTTGGCAACTTTTCAAGTAAAGTTTAAAACTCTATACCTGGACAAGTTATATTAAATCCAACAAGTGGAAGTTGTGGGATTTATTATAACAATTAATTTGATACCAAACGTCTGGTATCTGTTACTTAAGGGGGCTTTAAAAATTAAAATGAAGTCTCCCCATTCTAGCCTATGGAGGCCATTCACTACAATGAGAGAAAACCGAATTTTGCTGTTTTACCTCACCAGGGCTTATAAAACTATTTTTATAAGGTCCCTGCTTATAGTTACATGACACCCAGCCTAGGGGCACATAGGGCACACCTTAGGGGTGACGTATATGTAATAATAAGGTAGTTTAAGACTTTAGAACTACTTTTAATTCCAAAGTCGAATTTGCATGTAACTTTAATTTAAAATCAGCCAGCAAGGCAGTCCTGCCTTTAAAATGACACTGGGCACCTCAGCAGTGCACCTATGAGTGCACTACCTATGCTGGGGTCCCTAAACCTACATTCCCTACCATATACTAGGGAATTATAGGTAGGTTGACTTAACCAATTATAATTAGCCTAGTTTGCATACTGATTTTACACAGAGCACAGCCTCTGGGACTGGTTAGCAGTACCCAGGGCACCATCAGAGTCAGGAAACCACCAAAAAAAAGTGGAAAATGGGAGCAAAAAGTTAGGGGGCCTCTGCAATCAGCCCTGTTCTCTCACAAGCAGCCCATGTAATTCACTGATAATGGGTTTGCAAAAGCTCTGTGGAAAGGTTCAAATTGTCCAACATTTGAGAAAAATAAACAAAATTGTGTTCAAATGTTGTCCCCTGGTACCAAATCCAGCTGTAATAATGTTTCAGATTCCGTGTGATGCTGAGTGGTTCACTGTCATTGATCTGTCACAAGCTTTCTTTTCTGTGCCTCTTTTTCTGAGGACAGCCAATTTCTCTTTTGCTTCAAATTTTCGGAGCAAGTTTATTGTTGGTGCAGAATTCCTCAAGGGTTTTCAGAGTCACCTTCCATATTCAATCGGATCTTGAAAAAGAATTTGAAGTCATTGGAATTACCTTTCCAATCGACTTTATACAGTACATTGATGACTTGCTGATTTCGTCCAAAACCAGGGACGAGTGCAAGTAATACACATTTGCTTTACTCAACCATTTGGGAAAGTATGGCCATAAAGTGTCTCTGCTTAAATTGCAATACTGTTGATGACGCAGAAAAAGATGGTCCAACATATATTCACATATTGTATAATCAAAATCGTATAATGTAGTGTGATTTTAGTAAAGAAAATAATGTACGAGGGAAATTGTGCCCTCTGGGTAGTTCGCCATCATTATAAACGAGCTTTATTAATCTTGAAGAATTGAAAATGTAGTAATCCGTCATAATTGCAAATGTATGCCATGATTTCTTATTTGAAACTGTTTTGCTTAGCTTAAATTTAGTAGAGGCTTTGGCCTAGTTGCCTGGTCTCAAATTCTAACTGCGTGGCTTTTCCTTGAACTAATGAAACATATATTCTTGCTTGAAGTTGTATTTTTCCAGCAGAGATGACTGATACACTTATTTTCAAGGTTTCGTACTAGGCCGGTTTCATCCCCTTTGATACAATGTCAGTCTCTGCAGGTGCGGACAATGAAGGTACAGATAGCAAAAATAATTGGCAAACCATGTTACAACTTGTGTTCCAAGGCTCCAAGGACAATGTATGCATAAATGAGCGCTAGTAAAAAGACAATTTTCATTGGACAATTTGAAGCCAACCTATGAACCCTCCAATGGAAGACCCTGCAGAATTTGGAATGTTTCTTACTTAAACCCACTGGACAAAGAGAAGTCAGCCATTTTCCTCGATGCCAATTTGAAGCCAGATGCCAGACTCCATTTTGGACGACACCCTGATGCCCTTTTCTCTATCTGAGAGAAAGAGACTTTAAGAATTCTCACCCTAGAGACTTTAACTTTGATTTGTCCCGTCTTGCCCATGCAGTAACTTTGCCCCAATTTCCTTGCCGCTGCAAGGAAGTTTGCCCTTAACTCTGCCCCTTTGAAATCTGCCCCATGCTGATCTAACCGGTACCTAAGGGACGAAGACTTTTCTTGAATGCTGTTTGTATTAGGTAAATATGAAAGGATAATTGTATTATGCAATGTGTTATTCCTTTTAGGTACCAACTGCTATTTTGATAGGGTCCAAGCTAGAAGTTTTCCAAATTTGTGTTGACTAAATTCGTTTTGCATGAAGTCCCACATGCCAATGCTAATTAGAGGTTAGTCGAGGTATTCATTCAATGCACCATGCTAATTTGAGATCTTGTTATGCTGACCAATGTATGAAATTAGTCAAATACAGTTAGTCATATTAGTTATTTGTATTGCCATAACTGAGTGTATCATAATCCAGATTTTGCGTAGATTGCGTTTCTTCCGCCGCTATGGACAGCTAGTAATGTTCATATACATATATCATTTGGTTTTGAGACTTATACAGTATACATCGTGCTCGCTTTGTTAATATAGGGAAATAAGTTCATTAACTTTTAATAAACTGGTGTGGTTATTCATGACTGAAAGGTCATGGTGTGCCGATTTACAAACCGTTATTGATTTCTGATATGCTATATTAATCCATTAATTGAATATCGATTACTGATTACAATGGTTATTGATTATTGATCTGAGTGACCCAACTATTCTAGGATGAGGAGAGCCCGACTCGGCTAAAAGATTCACCGACCTCCAACGTGTCCAGGTACAGGTAATTTATAAGGGCTGGACGCGTTATCAGTAGATGGTAGCAGAGATTGATGGTTTAGCCCTTTGGGACCCCATCCGAGCAATAGACGGAGTTAAGTTAGAATTTTCTTTGATAAAACAAGTTGGAGGGATGATGATGCCCTAAGTCCCCAATGACTTTCCCGGAATCTCGGAGCTTGCGAATGGAGGACATGGAGGTGTGAGAATGGTTTCAGCAGTTCTAGTGACAGTGTTGTAATCTGTTCGGTTTCATAGGTTGATCGGGCGTGGTCAACAAGTTGGTATGAATTCTGAAGAATTAAAGAAAATTTAGACTTTGAGATTTGACGAATTCTAAAGTGCACTAGAATAGTTCATTGATCAGTTGAGAGTAAAATTTGCAGGTCAAATTTTGCTTGCGAAAGTGGGAAACCGAGAAAGATGGAATAACTGCCGAGGCTAGTGAAAAATCCCTAAGGTTTCTGAAGCGATTGTATTACCCTTCCTGTAGTAAACCGACAGATTTGTTTTCTTCTTTTGGTTAGTGCTCGCGTTATACTGCAGAAATTAGTTTATGAGTGAAGCCGAATGAAAAGAGGACAAGCCGCGGGACTTTGTCAGCCGCAGTGTGTGAGTGTGACGTCACTAGGAGCCGCGCTGGGATAGGTCGGTTGGTGAGAAGGGTCGCGCACGGATTGGACACAGTCCGTGAAGCGCAACTGGTAGGGGAAAGGCAAGCGAAGAGTATTCCGGGAATTAAAGTCACTTATTGATTATACATTTTAAGAAAATAAAAGACGGAAAGACAACATTTTTCAAAGCATTTAAGTGTGCCATAAGGGGAGATGTTTACATTAAAGCAAATGTAGGAGAAGAAACACCGCCTGAGGGTACACCAGCTTACATTGTCATTGAAGAAAAGGGTGTAGCACCATGTCTTTGGTTAAAACAATGGTGCAAATTAACAGAGAAGCATGGAAGAGTAGCGTTCCCTATCCACGGGACGTTTAATCTAAGGGTTTTAGAAAATCTGAGATTTGCGCTATACGACATGAAAGTACCTCCAAGACCAGCACAGTTTGAGGCACTAGCAATTTGGGAGCTAATAGCTAGAAACCAACAACAAAAGAAGTTCGAGACCAGAATAAGAAAAGTAGAAAAGACACTAGCGGATGCTAGATGGGACAGCACACAAAAGGTTTGGAGATCAGACGTATTGCAGGGGATTACATTGTTTCCAGCAATTACTGATGAAGCGGAGACAGAAGGAAGGAAAGCCACCTATAAGACAAACAGGAGTCAGTCGAGAGATAGAGAGAACAATAGAAACTCGAAAAGGGCAGACGAGTCAGACGATGAGGAGTTCATTATACAATTGCTGAATGATCGCCCACCACCATACGTGGAAATCGAAAAAGGCTCAAGCATTAGTACTGCCCCTCCAGAACCAATACAGGGTAATGTAACACCAAATTTGAGAATATCTCAGAGGCCGAGCAGCTCCGACATGCCTTTCTCACCACAAATACCACAGATTCAGAGAATATACCCAGACGTGCCAAAATTGAAACCTGCTGATAACTATCAGCCACAGGTTCAAAGGCACTGCTGTGATGAGCATAACATGGGAATGACTTCTGATTCAATGGCGCAGGGAGGACAAAACTACCAGAGACCGACATTGATTCAAGCCGAATCAACACAGTTTTTGATGCCTCAAAAGCAGGCACAAGAAGGACCGAAGTATACTCGACTAACAGAGAGCCAGTTAGGTATGCCAGCAATGATGAACCACAATGTGGGGATTAACATGCCACAGAATTCAGGGAACAGACAGAATCCAGACGCAATATCTCTGCCTATCACTGTAGGTCCACCAGTACCACTGTACATACAGGCAAATTCAAGCACATGCGACCAAGGGTTAATGATACAGAGTGGGACAGGGAGAAGATGCATAGAAACCACTCCAGAAACAACCCCAATAGCGGCACTGCCAAAAGGATCTGGGTCCTTGTCGGAGTTTAGTCCAATTCCAATTTGTGCCCCGTCAACCGTGGTAAGGTCACATCCACCACTATTAGTACCGTTAACCTCAGAGACTGAAACATCACAGAAACCATCAGTAGCAGTTTATGTAACTGCTACACTGATGGGATTGAACGCGCAACAGTTAATGCAATGGTTCAACAGCCTGAACTCCCCACAGAGTACATCCAGTGGGAAGGGAGAAGAATACCTGAATAAAAAAAAGATTGTGTATGGAGGCAGATGAATTGGTAGAGGGAACAATGGGTCTGAACAGATTAGAATCCTACACAGAGGAAGAGCTGAGATACATGTGCCCTAGGATTACAAGGGAAGTAAGCAGCATACATAAGAAATTACAAGAAATTGCAGACAGAAACGAGATCGATATAAGTAAGACTAAACACCTGAGCAGAAGTTACAGGTTAGATTTTGAGACAAAAGACTTCGAACACATGAGATCCGCAGGGATGAAAACACACCTTAAAGAGATACTGCAGAGCGCACAGGTTTGGAGATGTTTAGACAAGTGGGAAAGTAGATGGGTTAAGAAAAAGGACAAAAAGAAAGAAAATACCCCAGAGCGGAATGAGAAAGCACAACAGAATGATGACCTGATAACCATGTTACCAATGAGAGAGACAGCAGGGGGAAAACTTGTACATGTACCATGGCACAGGTGCGATATTCAATCCTTTACGGATGACTTTCCCAAATTGAGAGAGAAGACGATTGAGTGTTATCAACAGACAGATAGATTTTTTAAACTTGCGAAATGTCTCTGGGAAGACTTGAATACTTTATTTGAAATTGTGGTTCCGGCAGATTTGTGGGAAGATTGTAAAAGGGCTGTAGGTTGGCCGACGAGTGAACCAGAGAGAGATAGGGACACAGGTGCGCCATCACCCATGGTAATGAGTTTATACCACAAGGTGATCGAGCACGTGAAAACCAAGGTTGCGTCGAAAAATGTGGATTGGCAGATGATTGACAGAACAGTCCAAGAGGTTAAAGAATCTATACATGCGTACTATGAGAGATTGTTGAAAGCGTTTAAGAATTATAGTGGCAAAGAGACGATTGAGGCAAAAGACATGCTCCATTTTGTGTTCAAGTTTGCGGAAGGGTTGAGACCCGAAATCAGCCAGATGATTAAAACGCATTTGATTTGTTGGCAGTCAAAGTCGATCGATGAAGTGTTGAATTATGCAAAATACTGCAGTGATGAGATTGAGACAAAGCAGAAAAGGTTGAAAGAAAAGGTGATGGTGATGCAGCTTAGAGCAGCTCAGACAGGTTTCCAAGGTTTGCAAGGTTTTCAACAACAAATGCCGCAGCAGCAGCAGCAGGGAAATGCTATGTTTCAGCCGCAGATGAGAGGCAGAGGCCGAGGAGGTTTTGTGAATAATGGTCCTGATTTGAATACCGTTATGATTCCAAATGGTATACAGGCAATGAAGAAGGTGATGCCATGTCACACGTGCGGAATCGTCAGGCATTGGAAACGGGAGTGCCCAATGATGGTGCAGGAGGGTGTAGGTCAGCAAAACAATGATGTCAATACATTTCAGACTATGAGAGGACCGAAATTGAGAGGTCTGAATCCAAATTTCCAAAACAGTATAAACCAGATGCAGGGTTTACAACCCATCAATCGCAACAGGTGCAAATGCCCTGTGTGCAAATGGCACAGTTGCAGCCAATGAAACAGCAGTTTCCTATGGTACCTAATCAGCAAATGCAAATACCCTTAGCACCAATGAATCAGCAACAAGCAATGCTTCCTCAACAGGTATGAATCAAAGTGACACAATACACCAATTCCCATTACATAGTGAGAATGGAATAAACGATGTATGGGAGAGTGAAAGTTCAGATGAGGAAGGAAATTGTGTGCTTGCAGCATCTTTGGAAGTTGATCAAAAGGGTCCGTATGTGGAGGGAAGAGTTATAGGTCACCGCGTTTCATTCTTGGTTGACACAGGAGCTACGCGTTCCACTGTTAGCAGCATTGAAGTACCAAATTTGCCACTTTCAGGGAGGACAGTTCAAGTAGTGGGAGTAGCAAATAGGTATCTGACGAACCCAATCACAGACCCAGTTCAAGTCAGAATTGGTAACTATCAAGGGTCACATAAATTTGTGGTGTGTGACTCAAGCCCGATATCACTGTTAGGGAGAGACCTATTGTGCAAATTGGGATGTTCGATTATGTGTTCAAACGATGGAAATAAAAATTCAGACAAGCAGTGATGGGAAAGAAGAGGACAATGTAGGAGGGGATGAAGTGGAAACTGTTGATGAAGAGTATCCCCTGATTACCCTTTATCCATTGATCACTGAAGCAGATATTCCTGCTGAGTTACAAGAAACAGTCGGAAAGGAAGTGTGGGATATGACAGGGAAAGAAGTAGGATTGGTCAAAGGAGTGGAACCAGTGAAAGTGACTGTAAAACCCAATGTAACTTTTCCCCAGACCCCACAGTACCATATGGCACAAGACACCCTCATAAAAGTCGCCCAACTCATTGATGAGTTTGTAAAACAGGGAGTACTGAAAGAAGTGTTAAGCAGCCCATGTAATTCGCCAATAATGGGACTAATAAAACCAAGTGGAAAGGTCCGAATTGTTCAGGATTTGAGGAAAATAAATGACATAATAATCAAATGTTGTCCCGTACTACCAAATCCAGCTGTGATAATGTTTCAGGTTCCCTGTGATGCTGAATGGTTCTCGGTTATCGACTTGTCACGAGCCTTCTTTTCTGTGCCTCTTCATGAGGACAGCCAATTTCTCTTTTGTTTCAAATTCTTAGACAGAGGCGGTCACCGCCAAATGGCCGCTCCGCGGTCAGGAGACCACATATGCCATTCTGGCTTTCCCGCTGGGCCGGCGGGTGACCGCCAAAAGGCCGCCCGCCCGCCGGCCCAGCGGGAAAGCCCCTGCAACATAGAAGCCGGCTCTGAATGGAGCCGGCGGTGTTGCAGGGGTGCGACGGGTGCAGTAGCACCTGTCGCGATTTTCACTGTCTGCAAAGCAGACAGTGAAAATCTTCATGGGGCAGTGCAGGGGCCCCCAGGGGCCCCACGACACCCGTTCCCGCCATCCTGGTTCTGGCGGTGTAAACCGCCAGAAACAGGCTGGCGGGAAGGGGGTCGGAATCCCCATGGCGGCACTGCAAGCAGCGCCGCCATGGAGGATTCCCTGGGCCAGGGGAAAACCGGCGGGAAAACGCTGGTTCCCCTTTTCTGACCGCGGCTTTACCGCCTCGGTCAGAATGGCCCTGGAAGCACCGCCAGCCTGTTGGCGGTGCTTTCGTTGCCCTCCACAGGGTTGGAATGAGGGCCAGAGTCTACAGTTGGTGTCGAATTCCTCAAGGGTTTTCTGAGTCACCATCAATTTTCGATCAGATTCTAAAGAAAGATTTGGAATCGTTGGAATTACCGTTTGAGTCAACCCTAGTACAGTACATTGACGATTTACTGATCGCATACAAGACAGAAAGTGACTGTACAGCCGACACCATTGCCCTATTGAACCATTTGGGAAGGAACGGACACAAGGTGTCTCCTTCAAAATTACAGTTCTGCCAGAAGAAAGTGAAATATTTAGGTCACCAAATAGAGAAAGGGTCACAAAGAATTATGAAGGAAAGGATAACAAGTGTACTCCAAATGAGTCCCCCAAAGACGAGGAGGGAGGTGAGAAAGTTCTTGGGAATGGTGAGCTACTGTCGCCAATGGATTCCCAATTTCTCAACCCTAGCAAAACCTTTACTGAAACTGACCCAGAAAGACGCGCTGGATGAAATAGAGCTGAAAGGAGATGAAATGGATGCTTTTATTGAATTAAAGGAATGCATGTGCAGGGCTCCAGCTTTAGGTATGCCTGATTACACAAAGCCTTTCACATTGTTTTGTCATGAACGTGATGCATGTTCCTTGTCTGTCTTGACCCAAGCCCATGGTGGCGTAAACAGACCGGTAGCATACTTTTCAGCTACTTTGGATCCGGTCGCAGCAGCACTGCCAGGGTGCTTGCGTGCTGTAGCTGCAGTTGGTATCAGCCTAACTCAAAGTGAGGGAATAGTGATGGGACACCCTTTAACAGTCATGGTCCCTCACTCAGTCGAGATACTTTTGACACGTTCCCGAACACAGCACATGACTGGTGCTAGACTCACAAGGTATGAAACAATAATTCTGGGATCACCTAACGTGCAGCTGAAACGGTGCACTACGTTGAATCCAGCAACCTTGTTTCCTAGTGAAAATGCCGAAATTGAGAACGCTGAAGACATCGAGCACGACTGTCTTCAGGTGACTGAATTTTGCACCAAACCAAGACCTGATATCAAAGATACCCGATTGGAAGAAAATGATCAAGTTATTTTTGTTGATGGTTCATGTTTAAGAGATGCACTGGGAATATTGAAAGCAGGGTATGCTGTATGTACAGTAACAGGTGTTCTGGAAGCATCTTGGCTTCAAGGAGTTTACTCTGCACAAGTAGCAGAATTGGTAGCCCTTACTAGAGCTTGCCAACTCTCCGCATTGATGAAAGTCACCATTTACACTGACAGTCAGTACGGATTTGGAATAGTGCATGACTTTAGACAACTGTGGTCACAGAGAGGCTTCATGACCTCTTCAGGATCACCAGTGAAAAATGGTGAAAGAATAAGAGAGTTGTTACATGCCATCCAATTACCGGATGAAGTAGCAGTGGTAAAATGCAGTGCACACTCGAAGGGACAAGACTATGGGGGTCATTCCGACCCTGGCGGTGTCGCGGATGACGGAAGCACTGCCAACAGGCTGGCGGTGCTTCCTGGGCCATTCTGACCGCGCGGTAAAGCCGCGGTCAGAAAACCGGGTCTGGCGGTTTCCCGCCGGATTTCCCCCGGTTGCCCAAATCCGCCATGGCGGCGCTGCAAGCAGCGCCGCCATGGGGATTCTGACCCCCTTCCCGCCACCCTGTTTCTGGCGGTTTTTACCGCCAGGAACAGGATGGCGGGAACGGGTGTCCTGGGGCCCCTGGGGGCCCCTGCACTGCCCATGCCAATGGCATGGGCAGTGCAGGGGCCCCCTAACAGGGCCCAGCCTGCTTTTCACTGTCTGCCTAGCAGACAGTGAAAAGCGCGAAGGGTGCTACTGCACCCGTCGCACACCTGCAACACCGCCGGCTCCATTCGGAGCCGGCTTCAGTGTTGCAGGCCCCTTTCCCGCTGGGCCGGCGGGCGCTAACTTGGCTAGCGCCCGCCGGCCCAGCGGGAAAGTTGAAATGGCCCCAGCTGTCTTTTGACCGCGGAGCGGCCATATGGCGGTTAGCGCATGGCGGGCGGCTACCGCCGCCCGCCGCGGTTAGAATGAGGGCCTATGTTTCTCTGGGAAATGGATATGCGGATCAAGTCGCAAGGTTTTGCGCATTGAACTGTATATTGCTCAGGGATGAGTGGAACTTGATAAATGAGCCAGAACTTGAACCAAGCAAAATCTTTGCTCTAAAGGTTGTAGATACAATGGATGAATTGAAGTCCTTACAGAATGATGTCAGTGAGGATGAGAAACTCTCATGGACCAAATCGCAATGCGTAGAGAGACTAGATGAGTTATGGGTTTCAAGTGAAGGAAAATTCGTTCTGCCAAACAGTCTTTTGACACAGTTAGCCAGATTCTATCATGGACAAGCCCATCTTGGGAGGGATGCCATGATTAGACTATTTAAAACTGATTGGTTTAACCCCAAATTCCGTCAAGTTGCTGAAGCAGTTTGCCATCGTTGCGTCATTTGCCAACAGATGAACGCAGGGAAGGGAACCGTAGTAAATTTGAGCCAATTTGGAAGAGCAGGGGGTCCCTTCAGCAGGATGCAAATGGACTTTATTGAGATGCCTGTGCATGGAGGCTTGAAGTATGTGTTGGTAGTTGTGTGCATTTTTAGTCACTGGATTGAAGAATACCCTACATGCAGAAATGACAGTCTCACAGTTGCAAAACTACTCTTAAGAGAGCTAATACCACGTTTAGGATTCCCGATCTCATTAGAATCAGATAGGGGAAGTCACTTCAATAACAAAGTAATAAAATTGCTTTGTGCAGCGCTGAACATTGAGCAAAAGTTGCATTGTAGCTACCGCCCTGAAGCCTCAGGTCTAGTGGAGCAAATGAATGGCACATTGAAATCGAGGATGGCGAAAATATGTGCATCAACAAACTTAAAATGGCCTGACGCATTGCCCTTGGTGTTAATGTCAATGAGAAACACCCCTGACAGAAAGACTGGACTGTCCCCGCACGAGATCCTCATGGGCAGAGCCATGAGACTTCCAGCAGTTCCTGCAAGTGCTCTTTTGAATATTACAGATGATATGGTGTTAGACTACTGCAAAGGTCTAGCTGATGTGGTCCGCTCTTTCTCTCACCAGGTGGAGGCAACCACCTTGCCACCGATCCAAGGTCCAGGACACGCCCTGAAAGCAGGTGACTGGGTCGTGATAAAGAAGCATGTGAGGAAGTCGTGTTTGGAACCCCGTTGGAAAGGACCTTTTCAAGTGATTCTGACAACTACCACCGCTGTGAAGTGTGCGGGAGTTCCCAACTGGATTCATGCCAGTCACACAAAGAGGGTGTTGTGTCCCACAGACGAGGAAGTCGACGCGCTGAAATCACCAGTGTCTGATAACAAAGTGCCAAGCGCCGAGACAGAGCGAAGAGGAACTAGAAGTGAACCGGCAGAAATAGAGGAAGGAGAAATATTTTCTGAAGACGAAGCAACTAATTCATTTGGGGAAGACCAAGGAGGAGCCTCAGAAAGTGATGAAGGTCCTGAAGGTGACAAAGAGCCTGAAACAGCTGAAGGTAACAAAGAGCCTGAAGCAGGTAACAGTGGCCAAGAGCTCGAGACAGGTGAAGGAGCAGGAGAGCCTGATCAGAGGAGGGCTTTCCCAGAAGCAGACGATACAGGAAAAGAAAAGGAAAACCTGATTGACTTCCCAGAAGGAGAAGACAAGGCAGGGCAGAACGAAGCTGTTCAAACCCCTTCAGAAGAAGTTGCAGGTCCCTCAAGTGGACACAGTGCAAAAAGAAGACAAAGCATATCGCCAGTAAAATTAAGAATCAGAGAAACATTAAAAGACAGTGAAGGGCCAAAGGTGAAAGAGAAAAGAAAGGAAGTGTCTGTCGCAATAGCAGCACCAAGTGAAGAGAAAGACTTGGCCAAGGAAGAAAGTACCAGCGAGAGAGAGTCAAAGAGTGATGCAAAATTGAAAAGAAAAAGAATACAGAGCAAAAGATATTCTGGTCCGGAGTGGGCGTATTTAGCCACTAACGATTGGTCAGACGAATTCGTATCCATCAGTCTCGAGAACGAAGAGGCAGAACTTCACTTTGGCACTTGAGGAGTAAACCTCCATGAACTTTACCGAATAAAGACATTAATAACCTGATTGACTTTTCAACCGGCTAAGACATTGCTAACTTGATTGACTTTGAAACCGATTTTGAGACAATGCTGCTAACCGATAAGAGACTAAGCTGCTAAAGAAAACTGTGTGAACATTGAACTCGTTCAGCTTTGTATATATCTGCAAACACAATTGAAAAAGTGTCTTCAGCTTTCTGATTCTATACAGATCATGACAGGCTACACTACACAGGGGTGTAAAATTAAGTGTTGTAAATACATGTGTATAGGTCTAATAACCGCATGCGTACTAACCATTGTAGCAATAGTTCTTGGAATGCATGGAAAGAATGAGAGTGAGATGAATGATGCTTCTACTTCTAAACCTACTATTATTACTGAACTAACAGCTCTGAAGAGACTCGAACAAGACAAGAGACATTTGCATGATAAGAAGAAACTTTCGTCTAACGTTTTCTATCGCTTGTTGAGTGAGTATGTTGAGACGATGGATGCGAAAGATTGTTATGTGTGCACACAAATACTTACCTCAGTAGTGCAAGGGGTGACGTATCATAGCATGCCTCTTACTTACGGAATTACATGTAGTATAATAATGTCCAGATTTTATGGTCAACAGTACATTCATTATTTTTACTCTAATTATGATGTTACATTTGCATATGTCCCCATAATCGAGTACCTGAGTAAAATAGCTAGAGATTATTATTTCAAGTTAATGAGAGACTTCTTTGAGCCGTTGTCACCTTTTCACACAGCTCACGCACATAGAGAGAACCTTACATGTTTGCTTTCACCGGTAGAGATAAACTTCTTAGACCGCACTGACGATAGGAGGAAAGAGATGAAGGAGGAATTAGAAAGGGAATTACACAAAAGGACATCTGTAGATAACTATGCTTTTGCCGCAATAAAGACACAAGGGAAAATAGCTTCAGATACATTGCACGTAGGGAAATTTTTTATACATAGACATAAATCATAATATGACACAGTTTTTGTGGGAACGAGTGAGTGCAAACATACGTTTTTGTTTCAACCTAAGTGGACGTTCATGCTGAATGGACAAGACCCAGTTATTCCTGGGATATATTATATCTGTGGACTTAACGCCTATTATCGTCTTCCTAAAGGATGGTATGGGAGATGTTATTTGGGAATAGTGTTCCTAAAGATTTATCAACTGGACGACTTAAAGAAATTTCCAAAGCTGTCTGAATCACATCATGTTCAGAAAAGGGAGACAGCTTCTGGTGTGGTAGGAGATATATTTGGAGCTTTGATTCCGTCAGTGGGAGTCTTATTGAATTCAATCAAAATACGAAAGTTGTCTACTATTGTGGATAACATGCTGACAAAATTTTCAGGAGCTATAATCCTGATGGATGCTGAACTCGCTGCAGAAAGAGCTATGACTCTTCAAAATCTGCTTGCCTTAGACATTCTTTTAGCAAAGGATGGCGGCGTTTGCAAAATGCTTGGTACACGTCACTGTTGTACATTTATACCAGACAGCAGTGGAAAAATTAGAACGATGCTTACAAATTTAACTAATGAAAGTATAGATTTGAAGGAATTGAAAGAACCAGGAGTCTGGGAGAAAGTTGGAAAAGGATTTGGTTCTTTGGGAAATTGGCTCAGCAACGTTTGGAACGGATTGTTATTAAAAATAGTCAAGGGAATATTAATAATATTAATTTGTTTATTAGGCTCTTGGGGAATATGGAAAGCTATCAAAATATTGAAAACAAGGCGCAAAAGAAAAAGAGAAGAAAAAGAACAAGCCAAAATGGTAGAAATATATAGAGAAAAATTAAAAGGGATTAAAAGAAAAAGGGAATTGACTGAAGTGCCAAATTACTATACAGAATTTTAATGGAATAAAATTTATGGGTAGATTTGATGTGATGACATAATTAGTCATCAGAGGAGGGATTGATGACGCAGAAAAAGAGGGTCCAACATATATTCACATATTGTATAATCAAAATCGTATAATGTAGTGTGATTTTAGTAAAGAAAATAATGTACGAGGGAAATTGTGCCCTCTGGGTAGTTCGCCATCATTATAAACGAGCTTTATTAATCATGAAGAATTGAAAATGTAGTAATCCGTCATAATTGCAAATGTATGCCATGATTGCTTATTTGAAACAGTTTTGCTTAGCTTAAATTTAGTAGAGGCTTTGGCCTAGTTGCCTGGTCTCAAATTCTAACTGCGTGGCTTTTCCTTGAACTAATGAAACATATATTCTTGCTTGAAGTTGTATTTTTCCAGCAGAGATGACTAATACACTTATCTTCAAGGTTTCGTACTAGGCCGGTTTCATCCCCATTGATACAAGGTCAGTCTCTGCAGGTGCGGACAATGAAGGTACAGATACCAAAAATAATTGGCAAACCATGTTACAACTTGTGTTCCAAGGTTCCAAGGACAATGTATGCATAAATGAGCGCTAGTAAAAAGACAATTTTCATTGGACAATTTGAAGCCAACCTATGAACCCTCCAATGGAAGACCCTGCAGAATTTGGAATGTTTCTTACTTAAACCCACTGGACAAAGAGAAGTCAGCCATTTTCCTCAATGCCAATTTGAAGCCAGATGCCAGACTCCATTTTGGACGACACCCTGATGCCCTTTTCTCTATCTGAGAGAAAGAGACTTTAAGAATTCTCACCCTGGAGACTTTAACTTTGATTTGCCCCGTCTTGCCCATGCAGTAACTTTGCCCCATATTCCTTGCCGCTGCAAGGAAGTTTGCCCTTAACTCTGCCCCTTTGAAATCTGCCCCATGCTGATCGAACCGGTACCTGAGGGACGAAGACTTTTCTTGAATGCTGATTGTATTTGGTAAATATGAAAGGATAATTGTATTATGCATTGTGTTTTTCCTTTTAGGTACCAACTGCTATTTTGATAGGGTCCAAGCTAGAAGTTTTCCAAATTTGTGTTGACTAAATTCGTTTTGCATGAAGTCCCACATGCCAATGCTAATTAGAGGTTAGTCGAGGTATTCATTCAATGCACCATGCTAATTTGAGATCTTGTTATGCTGACCAATGTATGAAATTAGTCAAATACAGTTAGTCATATTAGTTATTTGTATTGCCATAACTGAGTGTATCATAATCCAGATTTTGTGTAGATTGCGTTTCTTCCGCCGCTATGGACAGCTAGTAATGTTCATATACATATATCATTTGGTTTTGAGACTTATATACATCGTACTAGCTTTGTTAATATAGGGAAATAAATTCATAAACTTTTAATAAACTGGTGTGGTTATTCATGACTGAAAGGTCATGGTGCGCCGAATTACAAACCGTTATTGATTTCTGATATGCTATATTAATCCATTAATTGAATATCGATTACTGATTACAATGGTTATTGATTATTGATCTGACTGACCCGACTATTCTAGGATGAGGAGAGCCCGACTCGGCTAAAAGATTCACCGACCTCCAACGTGTCCAGGTACAGGTAATTTATAAGGCTGGACGCGTTATCACTGTAAAAAAGAAGTGAATACTTGTGTCACCAGATTGAGACGGGATCAAGAAAGATATCCAGAGAAAGGGTTCTGACCGTATTGCAGGTGAATCACCCAACTACACATAGAGATGTCAGGATGTTTCTAGGTATGGTAGGCTACTATCGCCAATTGAGTCCCAATTTTTCAGTCATTTTGAGACCATTGCAAAAGCTGACTCATAAGGAAGTTGTTAGAAATGGGGTCTTTGGTTGACAGTCAGGTTACCCCCTGCCCAATCAAGGACCCTCACTCTAGTCAGAGTAAGTCACACACAATCCAAATTATCCTGTGGCCACCCTCTGGTAGCTTGGCACTGAGCAGTCAGGCTTAACTTAGAAGGCAATGTGTAAAGTATTTGTGCAATAAATCATACAATAACACAATATAGCACCACAAAAATACACCACACAGTGTTTAGAAAAATATATAATATTTATTTGGATATTTGCAGGTCAAAATGCTCAAAGATGCAATAAGAAAATGTAAAGATATCACTGAAAAGTGATATGAAGTTTCTTAAGTCTTTTAAAATCAATCAAAGTCTCTTTCAAGCACAAAGTAGCTGATTCGCGTGAAAAAGCTCCGCAAAGGGCCGCAGAGGAGGAGAAGCGGGGAAACAAAGGGTTGTATGTCGATTCGTCGGGCCGCACACGGTCGATGCGTCGTTTAGTTTCCATGCAGGGACAGGTGTGTGTCGATTTCCGGCACTCGGTCATGGATCCTCTTCGGGTTGCGAGGTTTTCAGATGCCCCGGGGTCTGTGCGTGGAATCCTGGGCTTTTGACAAGCTCTGCGTCGTTCCGGTAGGCAGTGCAGGGAAATTTCTCCCACACGGCAGGCGCTGCGTCGATTTCTCCTCTGGAATTCGGGCTGCATCGTCCCAGGTCAGCTGTGCATCGATCTGGTGGGCCGTGCGTTGAAGTTCCGGTCGCACCGCAGGCACCATGTCGATCTTTTCCTTGCGAAGTCGAGCGGCGTCTATCTGGTTCGGCGTGCAGTGAATTTTTCACCGCAGGACAGGCTGTGCATCGTTTTTGGCAAGCTGTGCGTCGAATTTTCACCGCACAAGGAGTCCAGTTGCAAGAAAGAAGTATTTTTGATCCTGAGACTTCAGGGAACAGGAGGCAAGCTCTATCCAAGCCCTTGGAGAGCACTTCTTCAACACAGCCAGAGAGCAGGAAGGCAGCAGGGCAACAGCAAGGCAGCAGTCCTTCACATAAAGCAGTCAGGTGAGTCCTTTGGGCAGCCGGGCAGTTCTTCTTGGCAGGATGCAGGTTCTGGTTACAAGTTTCTTCTCCAGTAAGTGTCTCAAGAATGTTCAACTTGTGGGGAAAATTCCCCTCTACTTATACTGGGTTTACAGTGTGTCTTATAATGGCCAGGAGAAGGGGTCCCAACTAGTTACAACTTGTTCTGGGAGTGCCCTTTCTCTCCTCCAGAACAGGCTCCAAACATCAGTGGGGGGTAAACAACCCTATTGTGTGAGGCCAGGGCACAGTCTTTACAAATGCAGCTGTGCCCCGCCTCTCCCTTCTCTCAGCCCAGGAAGGGTTTACAATACGTAGATGCACCTCTGTGACACCTCCACCCTCCCTGTGTTCAGGCTGTCTGAGAAGTATGCACAAAGCCCCAACTGTCAGTCTGCCCAGATGTGGATTGGAGGCAAGCTGCAAAACACCAAAGTCATAAGCACAGATAAATGCGCACTTTCTAGAAGTGGCATTTCTGTGATAGTAATAAAAAATACACCTACACCAGTAAGCAGCATTTCTCACCACTATCACAACCATACCAAACATGCCTACACTACCCCTCATAAATCAGACAATACCCCTTACACATAAGGCAGGGCATTTCCAATGCAATTCTATGAGGAGGCAGCACTCACAGCAGTGAGACAGCAAGTTAGGCTGTTTGTCACTACCAGGACAGGCCACGCAACATGGAACATGTCCTGCCTTCTACATACATGGCACCCTGCCCAAAGGGCTAGCTAGGGCGTACCTTAGGGGTGACTTACATGTAGTAAAAGGGGAGTTCTGGGCCTGGCAAGTAAATTTAGATGCCAGGTCCCTGTGGCAGGAAACTGCGCACACAGGCTTTGCGCTAGCAGGCCTTAGATAGGTTTGACAGGCTACTTCAGTGGGTGGCGCAAGCAGCGCTGCAGGCCCACTAGTAGCATTTAATTTACAGGCCCTGGGTATAGGGATACCAATTTACAAGGGACTTATAGGTAAATCAAATTTGCCAATTAGGTATAATCCAATCATACCAAATTTGTAAGGAAGAGCACATGCACTTTAGCACTGGTTAGCAGTGAAAAAGTGCTCAGAGTCAAAACGTCAGCCAACAAAGGTCAGAAAAATAAGGAGGCAAAAAGCAAAAAGTCTGGGGAATGACCCTGTAAAAGGGCCGGGTCCAACAGAAGTCACTGATCCCATAGTGTTAGACCAGGCTGAAATGAAGGCATTCAATGAATTGAGAGAGAGTCTATGCAAGGCTCGGCTTTGGGTATGCCTGACTACACGGAACCTTTCACTTTGTTTTGTTATGAGCGTGATGCATGTTGTTTGTCTTTCTTGACACAGGTCCATGGAGATGTAAACTGCCCAGTAGCATATTCTTCAGCTACTTTGGACCCAGTTGCAGCAGCCTTACCAGGTTGTTTGTGTGCTGTTGCAGCGGTTGGACAAAGCCTTATATAGTGCAAGGGCATTGTGATGGGATTTCCTTTGACTATAATGGTCCCTCACTCTATTGAGATTCTACTTACAAGGACGAAAACCCAATATTTGACTGGTGCGAGATTGACCAGATATGAAACGAGTATTCTAGGGTCACTAAATGTGTCATTGAAAAGATGTACAGTGCTGAACCCGGCAACCTTACTTCCTAATTAAAATGTTGAAATTGAAAAGATGGAAGATGTTGAGTATGATTGTCTTGAAGTAACTGACTTGTGCACAAAACAGAGACTTGGTATTAGAGATACTCTATTGGAAGAAAATTACCAAATTATCTTTGTTGATGGTTCTTGTCTAAGGGACAATACAGGGACACTAAGAGCTAATATGCCGTGTGCAAAATTACTGGTATTTTGGAAGCTTCCTGGCTTCGAGGAGTTTATTCTGCCCAAGTAGCGGAACTGGTAGCCCGTACTAGAGCGTGCCATGTTTCTGCTCAGCTGAAAGTTACAATCCATACCGATTGCCAGTATGGATTTGGAATAGTCCATGATTTTGGCCAGTTGTGGTCACAGAGAGGTTTCATGACCTCTTCTAGTTCACCAGTGAGAAACTGTGAGAAAATTAAAGAACTCTCACATGCTAGTCAAATGCCTGAAAAGATTTCCATGGTGAAATGCAGTGCACATCTAAAGTCACAGGACTTTGTGTCATTGGGAAATGGATATGCGGATCAAGTCTCAGTGCACATTGAACTGTATGTCATTCAAGATAAGTGGGAACTGTTACCTGAAGAAGATGAAACTTGTCCAAGTTTTGCGTTAAAAGTAATTGACAAAGTAATTGACACCTTGGAGGAATTGAAAATGTTACAGAACAATGTTGACAAGGAGGTAAAACGTTCATGGAGCAAAATTAAATGTGTACAGTGACAAGATGAATTGTGGGTTTCAGAAGAGGGTCAATTGTTTTTGCCAAATAGTCTGTGGTCTCAAATGGCTAGGTATTATCATGGTCAAGCACAAGTTGGGAGGGATCCCATGATTCGGTTGTTCCAACATGACTGGTTCAACCCAAAGTTTAGACAGGTTGCTGAAGCAGTTTGCCATCATTGTGTCATTTAACCACAAATGAACGTGGGAAAGGGACAGTGGTAAATTTGAGCCACATTGGAAGAACAGGAGGTTCATTCAGCAGAATGCAGATGGATTTTATTGAGATGCCTGTGTGTGGAGGTTTGAGATATGTGTTGGTGATTGTTTATAACTTTAATCACTGGATTGAAAATTACCCTACATGAAGGAAAGACAGCCTCACAGTAGCGAAACAAGTGCTTAGGGAGCAGATACCACGCTTCGAGCTTCTGATCTCTTTAGAATCAGAAAGGGGAAGTCACTTCAACAATGAGGTAATTAAGTTACTGTGTGCAGCATTGAACATTGAGCAGAAGTTGCATTGTAGTTACCGCCCTGAAGCATCGGGACTAGTGGAACAAATGAATGGTACCTTGAAGTCAAGAGTTGCAAAGATGTGTGCGTCCACGCATTTGCTATAGTTCTGATGACAATGAGAAACACACTCAACAGGGAGACAGGATTGTCGCTGCATAAGATCCTTATGGGCCGAGCCATGAGGTTGCCAGTAGTGCCTGCAAATGCACTTGTCAACATTACAGATGATATGGTGTTGGACTACTGCAAAGGTCTGGCTGATGTGGTTTTCTCTTTCTCTCAACAGGCGGAGGCTACCACACTGTCACTGATACATGACCCAGGGCACAATCTGAGGGCCGGTGACTGGGTTGTGGTCCAGAAACACAGGAGGAAAATGTGTTTGGAGCTTCGTTGGAGAGGACTTTTCCAGGTAGTTTCTGACAACTACCACAGCTGTGAAGTGCGCTGGAGTTCCGAACTGGATCCATACCAGTCACACAAAGAAAGTGTCATGTCCGCTGGATCATGAAGAAGAGTTGTTGAGAGTACCAACAACAGCAGAGCAAGTCTCAGGGCCGGAAAGAGAACAAAGAGGAACTGAGACCGGATCTGAGCCCATTGAGGATGGTTCAGTCACTCCTGTGGGAGACGAAGGAGAAGACCTCCAGGAGGGTGATAGAGAGCCTATCTCAAAAGAGGCAGCAGGAGAACCTAGTCAGAGGAGGGCTTTCCCAGAAGCAGACGATTTTGAGAGACAAACAGAACAATTGCCAGACCCCGAGGGGGAAGGAGTTGAGGCGGATCGAAGTCACTGTGATCTGACTTTTCCTGAACCAGTTTCAAGTCTGTCAAGAGACAACACCATGGAGCAAGAAGAGGTTAAAAGTTCGACCCTAAAAAGAACATTGACCAAAGGTCACTGAAAGGATAAGTGTCCAGAGTTGCAAGGAAAGGGAAGGAAGTAGTTGTTGGCACAACAATTGAAGAAGAAGTGGATACAACAAAGAGAGAAGATCTAAGTGAAGGAGAATTGAATGGTGATCGAAAGCTGAAGAGAAAGAGAATAGCAAGTTGAAGATATGCAGGTCCCGAATGGGTGTATGCAACTACAAGTAAATGGCAGCAAGACTTTCTTTCTTTTTGTTTTGATAGACACATTACGGGTCAGTATTTTGGTACTTGAGGAAAACTGATGAACTGATCAATTTGAGAGAAACAATTTTGAGAAAGAGACTGTTGAAAATAACCGGAAAAAACATTGATAACCTGATTTGACTTTTGAAACCTGATTTTGACAATCTGCTTACCGATTTTTGACAAGGGATCCTGGAAGTGAAACTGAGAGCTGTAAAAAACTGCTGAAAGAAGAATTTTGTTTTTGATTTTGCTGCAGTTTTCCTAAATTTTCTTCTGCTTTCTGATACTATACAGATTATGAGTAACATTAGCTAGCAGAGTTAGAATAATGAGTGCTGTAAATATATGAGTATTGGTTTGGCAATTGTATGTGGGATATTGGTTGTGGTACTGATTGTGGGTGTGTGTTGTTGATAAGAGTGAAGCCAACCATACTTCTGCTAACGACAATAGAGAAGTTTAGGTTAGATGAGAAGTATTGGCATGAGGGTACTAATGCACAAGGAGAACTATCTTCTAATTTCTTCTATTGCTTGCTAATTTAGTTTGTTGAGACGATGGATTTGAGGAATGGTTATGTATGTACGCAGATTCCTTCATCAAATGAAGAAGGAGTTACTTACCATAGTCTGCCTCTAACATATAAAATAAGTTGTAGTCTGCTACTAACAAGATTCCATAACCAGGAGTACATTCAATATTTCTACTTCAATTATGATGTTGTGTTGTCATTCGTCCCTATAATTAGGTATTTGAGTAGGGTAGCTAAGGATAATGACATAGTATTAGTTAGAGGTTTCTTTGAACCTAGGTTGACATTTGGCACAGTTTACGCACACCGCAATAATCTGACATGCTTGCTTACAACTTTAGAGAAGCGCTTCTTAGATCACACAGATGACAGCAGAAAGGTATTAAAGGAGAATTTAGAAAAAGGGTTAGTGAAAAGGACTTGCAAGAATGATTATGCTTATAGTGCAATTAAAACACAAGGGAAATTAGCTGTATATGTGCAACATGTATGGTAACTTTGCATATATAGGCCTAAATCACACGATGATAGTTTGTTTATGGGAACAAGTAAATGTAGACATGTGTTTTTGTTTCAGAGTAAATGTACATTTATGTTGAATGGACAGGACCCAGCTATTCCTGGAATATATGACATCTGTGGTCCTAATGCTTATTACCATCTTCCAAGAGGATGGAATGGGGCATATTATTTGGGAAAGGTTTTCCCAAAGATTTTTAAAATCAATGATTGAAGAAGTTTCTGTAAGTGACTGAATTACATCATATGAGACAGAGGAGGGAGTCTTCTTCTGGTATAGTGGGAGACATATTTGGTGCAACAATTCCTTCAGTAGGAGCTGTTCTGAATTCATAAAGATTTGAACGTTGTCTACTATTGTGGATAATATGCTGACAACTTATTCAGGAGCCATACTCCTGATAGATGAGTTAGCTGCTGAAAGAACTATGGGGGTCATTCTGACCCTGGCGGTCCAAGACCGCCAGGGCCACGGATGACTGAAGCACCGCCAACAGGCTGGCGGTGCTTCATTGCCCATTCCGACCGCAGCTGTAAAGCCGCAGTCGGAAAACCGGGTCCGGCGGTTTCCCGCCGGATTTCCCCCGGCTGGGCGAATCCTCCATGGCGGCGCTGCAAGCAGCGCCGCCATGGGGATTCTGACCCCTTTCCCGCCAGCCTGTTTCTGGCGTTTTTTACCGGCAGGAACAGGCTGGCGGGAACGGATGTCCTGGGGCCCCTGGGGGCCCCTGCACTGCCCATGCCGCTGGCATGGGCAGTGCAGGGGCCCCCTAACAGGGCCCCAGTATGCTTTTCACTGTCTGCCTGGCAGACATTGAAAAGCGCGACGGGTGCAACTGCACCCGTCGCACACCTGCAACACCGCCGGCTCCATTCGGAGCCGGCTTCTGTGTTGCAGGCCCCTTTCCCGCCGGCCCAGCGGGAAAGTTAGAATGGCCCCAGCGGTCTTTTGACCGCGGGGCGGCCGAATGGCGGTTCCCTCCAGGCGGGCGGCGACCGCCGCCCCCCGGGGTCAGAATGACCCCCAATGACTCTTCAAAATCGCCTTGCTTTAGACATTCTTTTAGCGAAAGATGGCGGAGTTTGTAGAATGATTAATTGTAGGCATTGTTGCTTTTTCATTCCTAATAATAGTGAAGAAAATAGAGACATGGGGCCACATGTAGCAAAAATAAAAATTGCGACTCGCATTTTGCGAGTTGATGCGACTCGCAAAATGCGAGTCGCAAATTGGAATGCCAGAAAAAAAAGCGATCCGATTTTGCGACTCGCAGCCGGACTCGCAACGCTGTGTGCGAGTCCGCAGTTTGCGAGGTCGCTGTTTGCGAGTGTGCAAAAAACGAACTTGCAATTAGCGAGTGGGTGTCGCAAATTGCGAATACCTTCAAAATTGCTTGCAGATGCAGCAGAACACTCCAGAAAGCATACCAGAACACCCTGGAAACACTTCCTGGCACATGATGATGACATCACAGCCAGGAAGTTAACAAATACACCTGGGAGGAGGGCTCAACAGTGAGCAGTGTCTCTGCCACTCAGAGTAGGGTGCTGAGGAGTGGTAGGCACAGCACCATGGACGCAGCAGGGACCAGCCAGGCTGGCAGGAGGGGCAGGAGATCATAGATAACAGCCAGGACAGATTCATGTGGCACATGGCGTTAATGTGCCACATGACTGGTTGGCATTTTCCTGCCCATGGACAATTTCAACTTGTATATAGTTTCTTCATGACATTAATAAAACAGTTATTTTTGTTCCACTTAACAAATGGTTAATAGGTGAGTATGGTGGGAGTTGACACGTACCGTCCAAAATATTGCGTTGCAATGTGGTCCCGTCTCAGTCTGCCTTGATTAGCTAGACTCCTATCCCCATGATGGCGATGTGGTTGTTCTTGCTCTTCATCATCAGGATCTGGGTCTGCAGGGGTGAGAGGTAGCCCACGTCGGGTGGCTATGTTGTGGAGGATGGCGCATGCGACCACAATTTTGAAAGCGGTAATGGGGGTGTATTGGAGGGCGCCTCCACTGCGGTGGAGGCATCTGAATCTTGCCTTCAGCAGTCCGAAGGTGCGCTCGATCAGGTTCCTGGTCCTCTTATGCGCACTGTTGTATTGCCTCTCTGATTCAGTTCTGGGTGTTAAAAACGGAGTCATGATCCAAGGCCTGAGAGCATATGCACTGTCACCTGTTGGGCACAAAAGTACACGGTTAGGAAGTCCAGATTGTCGTGCACAGTGACCTGTGTGTATGTCTGCAAGTGTCTGTGGCTCTACCTAGGAGGTAACCGTCTCCAAATTCCCCACGTTCCAGGCGTTGATGTATCCCACTATGCCTAAAAATGTATGAGTCATGGGTACTGCCAGGAAACTTAGCTACGATGTCCGTGATGACATAATGGGCATCACAAACAACCTGTATGTTGAGTGAGTGGGTACACTTCCTGTTGCGGAAAATGTGTTCCAGATTAGCAGGGGGGCATATTTGAATGTGTGTCCCATCTACACACCCTATGACATGAGGAAAGTGGACAATGCGGTAAAAGTCCAGCTTGGTGCTGTTAATTTCTGCCTCATTCCTTGGTAAGTATATGAAGTGAGACATGTGCGTGACTAAGGCATCTAGGAATGCCCTGAGGAACCTTGACACTGCACTTTGGGATACCCCACCTGCCACGGCAATGACCCCCTGATAGCTCCCTGAGGCCAAGAGGTGCAGTGCGCATAGCACTTGCACATGCGTAGGGATGGCGCAGCCACGCAGAGTCTTGTGTTCTAGCTGTGGTTTCAGTAAATCTATTAATTCTAGAATGGCTGCGCTGCTAAGGCGGTATTTGTCATAGATCTCCTCTTCAGTTTGCTGAAAAAGAGTCTGCCTGGTTCTATATATCTTCTCCTGTCTGTGGCCCCTCCTCCTCCTCTGCTGGGCTGCTTAGACTCTCCTCCTCACTGCTATCAGGTATATCTCCGCCATCTTGAGTAACCCAGATGCCTTCTGGGTCCCCTTTTATACTTTGGTAATGGTTACCACCTGCTCTGAGTTAGTGGTAAATGGGACATGCAAACTGGGCTTTTTGCGACTAGTCGCAATTTGTGAGTTGCAATTGCATAAGGTTTGCGACTCGCAAATTGCAACTTGCAATTTGCCGGTCACAAAATGGGGTCGCAACGGATGCGACTCGCAAACGGGTACCATCGCTTTTTGCGAGTCGGAAATGGGCTTTTGCATCCCATTTCCGATTTTGCACTGTCGCAAATTGCGAATCGGCCCATTTGCGAGTCGCAAACGTTTGCTACATCCGGCCCTTACTTACTAACCTGACTAATGAAAGTGCTGATTTGAAATAATTAAAAGAACCAGGTGTTTAGGAAAAGTTTGGCAAAGATTTTGCTTCAGTGGTATATTGGCTCAGCAACCTTGTTGAAAATTATAAAGGGGATATTAATTATTGTGGTTTGCCTAATTGGAATATGGGGAATATGTAAATTGTGTAAAAGGATTAAATTGAAGAAGTCAAAGAATGATCAGAGGAGGGAAAAAAAGAAAAGAGAAAAATTGTTTAGGGAAAATTCGAGAAGGGGACAAAAGTTTGAATGGCTCAAAATGACAGAATTTTAGCTGATGCAAAAATTTGTGAATGGTAGTTGGTGTGAGGACACATTTAATCATCAGAGGAGGGATTGCTAGCACAGGTGTTTTAATAAAAATTATTAATGAGAGTTCATGTATTATGAGTAATGGATTTGCATATAAAAAGCAATAATGTAGAAAAATAATGCATGCATTTGAAAATGTGATCACAATGAGTGGGCGCCAATGTTCACAAAGTATAGTTATTAATGGTTTACTAATATGAAAGGTTGAGTATATGTAGATTAATGTAGTAATATTTCATATTGAGAGTTATGCATCATGTATTAGCTTTATTAATTGTAGGCCTTAACTTAGCGGGGGTCTTGGCCTAGTTGCCTGGCCTCATGTCCAACTGTATTTCTTGCACGTTTAATAAATGGCTATCCTAGAGAATTAAACTGTGATTTTCCATTGTACTCTGTAAATGCAGCACACCTAAAAAGAGGAAAAATTGAGAGAAATAAATACATTTTTCCTTGTTACATCTCACCTGGGGGTGGGGGCATAGCACCTTGATGCATTCCCAGGGCTACCACTAATGGTAAAAGTGGGAATGCACCAACATCCATAGGTGGATGCATGGGAACACCCAAGCTCTACCTATTTTATGCCTCCCTGCTGCAGACTAACACAAGGCACCGATTTGCGCTGCCTTGCACTACTCTAGATTTATCATGCCATGCAGGGCCACACATGGTGGCCTTGTGTAACTTGATAAATCTCACCAATCCTTGGTGGAACCAACCTAAAATACATAGCTCTGCCTCGATATAAACCTTTTGAAAGTCTTAACTACACCCTTATTCTAGAGGCTTCTTTTTATTGGTCTTTGGGTGCTTCATGTCATGAACCGGACAGGGTCATGTGCCACTGAATTGTGGTGTCTGACATTGGGACTATTGCTTTCTTCAGATGGTGTGTGTAAGGTCTTGTGTTGGCTGATTGCTAGGCCTGATACGGGGGTCAGCATATCTCTATGTTCTACCTGCTTGGAGCTGTGATGGGCCTTTTCAGACCTATTCTCTGGCACCTGCCAAATGACAATAATGGACTGTGATTTCTGGTTGTTCTGGTGAACCCCCTCTACTGGGTCAGCATCATACTGTGCTTCACAATCTGTTATGGTATCTTCACTATCCCAAGGGTATGGAAAACCAGGCTCCCGACACTGGAGGAAAGCTTCATTTTGGAATTAAAAAAGGTAGCCTCCATTTGGCCAGAGGCTGTTTAGCTTTCTGGGGGCACTGTTGCTGATGGGACTACACACCATAAAGAAAGTTTGGTCCCATATGGAGCCTGAGAAAGGGGGATTTCTGACTTGGTGACTGGAACCCGTCTCAATTGAGTTGTGGTTGCGAGGACTGGAGTTCCTGCTTTTAAACACTGGTCGGGGAGCCGCCCTACCCCACTCATCAGACTGCCCTCCTCATGGGATGTGGCTAGCCATCTCTGCCCTCGGGGACCAGCAGAAGAGTGGGGCCTATGCTCCTGCAGGCACCTTAATGGGAGATTTTAGTGAAGATACATGATTGACAAAGCATGTGCAGCAGCCCTGAGCTTCCCAAACACAAGTAAAAGCTTGAATCTCTAATGTTGTCTTGTTTGTCCTTCTTCTGAGGTTTAGTACAGCAAATTTTAAGGTGTGCATGAAAGGGATTCTTCTCATTGGAGGTATTAACTTTAATGAACATTTGGGTTCTGCAGGTGTGTGAAGGCATTGCTTCCCTAAACAGTTATACCCCTCCCTTCCGTGGTTGTGGCCCCGGTCCTTGTTGGTCTAGGTTCCTTGTATGTGGTTGCTGTTGCCATGTGTTTGTCCAACTACCTGACCCCTGTTGCGGTGGTGCAGCAGTGGACTGACTTCCCTGCGGCTGAGTGTAAGGTGCATTTAGGCTTCCTTGGGCTTAGTTTTGTGGATGTAGATTTTGCGGGAACTGGTCCTGGCTCATTGATCTCTGTTCATGATATGCCTTTATCTGGCATCTGTTGCCCACTCCTTGGCAATAGTAACATACTCTAAGGTCTGGCTGCTGCCAACCTCTGAGGTTTATGGCATTATAGCTATGTTGAAACTCTCTGGGGTTTTGCGGTGGATCTCCCTTCAGTCCTGGTGCCATCTGCACAGTAGTGGCTGACGGCCCCCTCTGCGGTCTTTTTCAGTTTATTTTGGACCAACTTAGATGTGTCTCTCTGGGCATGCTCTTGTCTTTCCCTGTCATTTTCTTGTTTCTTTTTGTGAGCTTGTATCTCCCGCCAGGATTTGGTATCTAGCCCAACTGCGCTGTCCAATCTGCTTTGTATTTTGGTGGGCAGACCTTTTTTGAGGACATTGCAAAAGAATGCAACCTGGGGGCCCGTATTAGTCCATGGCTATCCTGTCTTTTGTCCTCATCGTTCTCTCATCCTATTAAAAAATAGATTATAGTCTCTCCAGGTTTCATGGTTTCTGCCATTAACCCTCCTACATCTGGACACTCAGGGAACTTTTACCTCAGGGCTGTCCATATTTGGTGTCTGTACGAATTGAATGTGGCCTCGTCATACTCAGTGTTTCTCAGCGTGATTGCTGGGATGCAAGTTTGGGTGAACACCTTGTTAGTCTGCTATCTGACTACTTAACAGACCATTGACATCACCTACTGGTAGGTTTATTACTGTGGTGTATTTCTCAAAACATGAGATCCGTTTCCCTCCACCATCCAACAATAGTGGCAATTTGGTTCTTAGCCCTTCTTCATCTGAGCCTATGGCCCATAGATGGTCCCTGGCATGCCCTCCTACAGTAACGGGCATCTTTTGACTGGGGGTGGGTCCACTGTTTTCTTCCTAACGTAACATTCCCATCTACTTAGACAATCCTGCATGTAGGGGAAGTTCCACTTGGGATCTCCCCCTCTGTGCTGGATGCAGTCTGCCATAATGGCCATGTCCTCTGGTTCGCAGGATCACTCCTCCGGCCAGGGTCTATCGCACTGGTCTCTTTCCTCAGTCAAGCGGGCTAGCAGGTGACAAAATAATTGTGCAAAGATCTTGCCTTCCTCTCGGGCCACTATTTCTCTTGAGATTAATTTGTCTGTCTTGCTCATTCGGGAGGAGCAGCAGACATCTTTTGCGCTGCTCTCTTCATGAGCATGCAAAGGTGCCATCTTAGTTCTCCTGTATCTAAGCTGAGTTTACTCCAGGCTATGTTGGTCTCTTAGGGGCATATTTCTACTTGTTTTATGCCGAATTTGCATCACTTTTTTATGCAAATTCGGTGCAAAACTAACTCCATATTTATACTTTGGCGCTATACTCATCTAGAACCAAAGTTATGGAATTAAAGTAATTTTTTGGACATGGAAACCTACCTTGCTTCAATGAGATGCAAGGTAGGCGTTCCAGTGCAAAAAATGGCTCTATGGCCTTAGCGCCATATTTAATCCCTGTGCTAAATTCACACACCGGGGTAGGACGGGTCAAATAATGGTGGAAAGCTTACTTTGCACCATTATTTAACTCCTAGGTCAGGGCAGGAATTAGGGGATCTATGGGCCTTTTTCCATGGTGGAACACCATGGAATAAGCTCACAGGTGCCCTCCCCAGGGACACCCCCTCCCACACCAGAGGGACAGCGGAGGATGGGGGACCCCATCCCAGGCAAGTATAGGTAAGTACAGGTAAGTGTTTTTTTTTTTTAAGTGCCATTGGGGGCCCTGAAATGGGCCCCCCATGTGGCACTGGGTGCAATGGCCATGCCCAGGGGACCCTGGTCCTCTGTGCTGGCCACTGGGGTGGGGGTTATGACTCCTGTCTTTTCTAAGACAGGAGTCATGTGGTATGGATGGTTTTGCTTCAGAAAATGACACTAGGCTGGTTAGAGTAATTTCTTTTTACTCTAACCTGCCTAACTTAATTTTTTAGTGCAAAACCCCCTTCTCCCATACTGCCACCCCCACCCGGCTAACATCAATTTGTTTGATGCTAGCCTACCCTTTGCACCGGCTTGCACTATTCCATAAATATGGTGCCTGGCTAGCGCTCAAGAATGGTGCAAGCAGGTGCAAAACTTTTTGATGGAAAACTGCGTTAGTGAAGTTTTGCACCAAAAAGTTTAAATATGCCCCTTAGTTCCTAGTCAGCCCCTCTCCTATCTTGATGATCTGATAAGGCTGCTTGGATCCCAGTCAGAAGCCTTTCATCTAGTTCTGCCATGGACTCTTCCCCTAATGATGTTTTGCTCTTTACCTACCCTCTCACACTTCAGGTGGGTGGGCGCCGCTTTACTCTCTCGATGTGCATTTAGGGTGCTCTTTCTCTTTCTCTCTCTCTCTCTCTCTCTCTCTCTCTCTCTCTCTCTCTCTCTCTCTCTCGATCCTCAGTCCGCGCCTTCCTTCTAAATACCACCTGGGTTGCCTACTTTGTTCTGAGCTATGCAACGTTTTTTTTATTTGGTACTTGCCCTCAAACTCGCTTCACGTCATTTCTTTAGCTACCTGAGCAAATCCTGTGGCTCCCTCCTCATTATCGGATCCCAGAGGACCCCTTTTCTCACCCCTGCTAGTTGTGTCACTGTCCAGAACCGCTATGAGTCTCCCTGTCACTTGAGTGAGTTCACTGGAACCAGTTCTCAGTGCCACTGGTGTTCAATGGGCTGAACTCAACAGATGGGTGGGTCGAACTTCGGGGAGCTCTAGAGCTGGACTGTTGTGGTACTGGAATTGCCTGGGCCTGTTGGCCTGTTAGATAGTCATGCCTGGAGCGAACAGTTCATAGTTTGGTTGGGGACCGTCCAACTCCCTCAACTGGTGGGTTGGTGTAAACTAACGCGGGGATAGCAGGCATAGAGGAGAGCACCTCCATTCCTGCATATGGCGGGGAAGATACCGATACCTCACTTGCTGACTGTGGGTTAGGTTTATCATTCTGGGCCTTCTCAAAGATGGCCGATAATTCTTGTAGTGCTTCTCTTCTGTCTTTCTTTAGCCCTACATACTTCGTCCTTATGTGTGTCCTCAGGTGTTTGATTATGTTAATGTCAATGCCGGGGAAATGCTTGTGCCTTAGTGTGTGTATGCCATTTGTGGCTTTAACTTGTTACATTTGTTAGCCTGTGTGGGGAACCTGGCTTGCATGTCTTTTACTGGCAACTCCATGATTCATTGGGCAGTTTTTAAGGACAGACACACTTCTAGTTTTTCTGGGTTTTAGGGAATCCTAAGATATATACGTCTGGCTTTTCTTGTTTCAGGGAATCTTAAGTTTTACTCTGGTAGAGGGGAAATACATACATGGGGATTGTTTATTCTATTCTGGTAGTGGGGACATATATACACAAGGATTGTTAATTCTAACTACTTTACTATGATCTCTGAGTTATTTCTAGATGCATCAACATGAACATTTCATGAATAGCAGTGCATATGAAGTGACACAACCTTGAAGAAAGAGCAATTGTTAGTTCAAACGTCATGGAATTTGGCATCAAATAGCAAACTTATTTTGGTATTAAATAGTGATTGTAACAAATAGCAAAGCCTTCATACAGCACATGAGTCATCGACAAAAGCAATATTCAAAACAAATTACATTAATTTACCAACACCACAATATCAAAGATATATCAATTTTCATCAATTTTCAAAAAGAGAACAAACTGACAGAAAAACAATTATGACTTTGTCAAAAATACCATAGCCTTCTCCTAGCGCATGCATTCCTGTGACCAGGGGAAGCTCTGCGCAGTACACAGGACTAAGTGAGCCTGATTGTCTGTCAATATCGGCTGAAGGAAAAAGATAATAATTTATGCAGAGAAAAATTAATAACTCACCAACCACATGCACTTCTTGGCCAAACACAAGCTGCACCTGATCTCCCAGATCCAAATCTTTTTCCTTAAGGTCCAAATTGCACCCTATATTACACCCATGGGTTGTGCATTCCATCTGTGCCATGCCCAGCAGTCCAAGTGAACAACAGCTTTAACTTCTTACGAATGCCAACAGTGATAAGAAACCGGTAACACTGAGAAAACCCTTTTAGACTAAAAAATAAGATTGAGGTGCAGGGCCTTTATTACACCCAGGGCGCATACATCCCATTTGTGTCACGCCCTGTGGTCCCGTCGTGGCCTTCAATCCTTGTATCTCACCTGGGGGAGCAAGTATACCATATGTGTCATGACCAGTGGTCCAAGTGACAAACAAAAACAAAATCATACCCTATGTCACACCAAGGGGACAGGCGTACTATCTGTGTCATGCTCAGTGGTCCAAGCAAATAAGTCTCAACCCTGTAACACACCGGAGGGACAAGCCTACCATCTGTGTCACGCCCAGCAGTCCAAGTGGCAAACCTCAGCCCTGTGTCACATCCAGGAGGCAAGCGTACCATCTGTGTCACGCCCAGCGGTCCAAACAATGAAGCCTCAACCCTGTATCAAACCTAGGGGACAAGCGTAACTTCTGCGTCATGGCCAGCGATCCAAGCAAACAAAAACAAACAACATGCACCTTTCCTGGTGTGCTATCTAGAAAAGGTGACTACTGGTGGAAATACCACCCATGCTGCCTTATGACTACTCAGTTCAGACACATAAAATAGGTAACATGCCATATTTCTGTCAGTGGCAGGGTGCACAGGTTAAACTTTTTAGGCTTCTTCCTAGTTTGCCATATGCCAAAGGCTGGACTAAGTCTCTGAGGTAGTCTTACCCCACTGATGGCGGTTTTGGGATGGACCTCCACCATGCAGATTCAGCAGAACTTCCAATCAATTGCAGCATTTGCTCACCTTTCCTTCTTGCGCAAATGTGAATCCGTCTGGGCGGAGTCCCCTTCCTTCAGCTGCAGTCAGGTCCAAGGTACCAATCAGCTCCTGGCTGGGTCACCAAAATGTTGCTCGAATGGGAATTCATCTTGAAAAAATGAAAGACAAGAGGTGTGTGACAAATCAGGAACGGTTTGTTTAATTAAACATTACAGCCGTGAGAACAGTTACAGAACTGGTGTCTGAGGACTATCTCAAAGTACGACTGTTCTGAGTGGAGTATTACATATTTCTCTGAGTACACCAAAACAATTTCAACATTTGTTTCTTGGTCAAGAATGTGAGCAGTTGTCTTGGAGTCATAAATAAGGTCCTGAAAATAAATGTAGGTGGGCCTCGACCTTGCTTGGACACAATGAAGGCCAGTGGATAATGTGTCCAGATGCCCAGCTTGAGGGGTGTGTGATGGCTGTGTGTGCTGTGTTCTGATTGGCTGAGTGTTCCTAACTACATTTGGCATCTGACTTTATGTTGTTTGGCAATGCACACACACCTCCGGCCATGTGTGCTTTATTGGGGCCAATCTCCTGGGACCATTGTGGTGTCGCTGCACCTGTCTGTGATACTGACCTAAGTTTCAGGTCTGCCCATTTGTCAGCCAGCTATGTGCTGCCCTACCTGTGACCTGTCAGTCACTAACCTCAGGCCTAGGTGTCACAGCCTGTCTGGCCAAATACTTTCTGGTTGGTGTTTATGGAGAGTTCATGACGGGTGAATTCAACAATAGTGATGTGATTTTGTTTTCATATGCGAGTGTATCATGGTGCATATCAGCTTCGATTTTTCCAATATTAGCATGAGCAGTATGTCTAATAAATCTTGTTTTATTCTAATTTCGCTCAAGGACAATGTTATAGATGTGTTTTCTGTTTGGGTGTTGACTGAAATTGATAGCATGTGCTACAACACTAGAAACAACAATATTTCAATAAATGAGAAGAAAGCACTTTCTGTCTTGAGAAATTATGTTAACATAATCATACATCAAACTGACAAAGGTGGAAAAAGACTATGATTGTGAGGCTCTCAAACAGTTGTTAGTAAGTAGGAATTCTGAGAAGTGTAAAGGGACAAAGTATAGTACTTGTCAATTGAAGGCATCTACTCTTTTGGAGAAATGGTATAATCTGGGCTTGCCAGACTGAGAAGAACTACAGTACCTAGACAGGAAAAGTCCCAGGGCACCTGTTATTTACTTTTTACCCAAATTGCACCAAGGGGGTAATATTCCATCCTGCTGGCCCATTATATCTAGCATAGGATATGTGACAGAGAGAATGTCAGAATATATTGGTTTGTTTTTGGCTCTGTTAGTGACATATCTAGCTTCTTTCTTGAAAGATACCAAAGACCTACTACAGAAACTACATAGTATTCCCTAGGATGGAGATTTTTGGTTAGAGACTATGGATGTCAAAGTCTATGGGCCAGATGTAGCAAAGGTTTTTACCCATTATGTGTCTATGGGAAAATGTGTTTGTATATATGGCCCTATATACGATGATCAGGCACCAAGATGACCTTATAGCCTTAGAATATTTTTTGCTAGGAAATTGGCTAGTTTCTTTAGTAATGTGAAAATGATCATTGAGTTTGTTAAATGTTTTTTTTGTATCAAGATTTAATTAATCACCAGATATGTGACACTGCCATGGGTGCCAGGTTTGCTCCCTCTTATGCCAACCTTTTTATGGGTTGGTATGAGAGGGACAATGGCTGGAATGAGGATAAACACATAGGATACAGACATGTGGTTATGTGGGTCTGATACATTGATGACATATTCATGATATGGGATGGCATAGAAGAACAACTATTGGCTTATCACAGATATCTTAATGTGCAGCTTACCTTGGAATATAGTAAGAACACCACAATTCTTGACTTGGAAATGTATACAAAACACCAAACCTTAAACACTAGATCATTCAGGAAAAAACAGCCAGCAAAAGCATCTTACACTTTCAATCAGGACACCCTGTCGCGTGGGCTCTCATTATCCTAAATGAGACTACTGGATTTCTAGGCAGCAGGATCGTTCACGGTGTGGGGGACTGAGTCTGACCCACTTGGAAGGACCTCTGTCACCCTAAACCCGGTTTTGCTCCGGCTAACTAGCAGTGCCTCATTTCTCCAACAAGGAAGAGATGATTGGGCAGCCGAGCGCATGACATCTTTGGAACTTCTCAGGGAAGTCGTGGTCACTCAGATCCAAACCAACTCTCTCATTTACAGTATGATCTCATATACAAATGACAAAGGCAGTATACGTTTTATATAATGTTTTAATAAAACGACTGCATTTTAGATAATAAGGCGTGAGCCGCAATAACCAGAACCATACAACACAGTAGGATTGAAATAGTCACGAGGAGAGTGAAACATAAGAACAACGCTATCATGGTGTTTAATAATTTCCACTCTCCCTCAGCTAGTTCTATTTCGAGCACAGCATGTTAAGCTTCTAACTTGCCTTTCTGAATCCCTTGGGAGACATCAGCCCTCATACCTGAGCAAAGGCCTGTGATCTGGTTCAGCATCTGCAATGAGGCAGTCAGGGTCTAGTTGTGGTTCCCTGGTCGGAATCTCCTTCTTGCGTGTATTGGCACAAGAAAGTGTTTTTATAACTAACATGTCAGCGTGATCACAAAATGTCCCTACGCAGGAATGCCAAAGACTAAACTCCTACCACGTCTATCGGCAATGTACCAGACTGTATCCTTGACTGAAGCACAGAGTGAACAGGAATGTGTTATGGAGAACTTCAGTGCTGAAGTAGGCTAAACAGTGTGATATGAAATATAAAACAAGACCGTAGAACTGGCTATTTGAAAAATAACAGTACGAAGCCGAATAAAAGCATTTAGAGCAAAGTGCACAGAGTCTCTAAGCTGCGAGCCTAACGCCTGAAGCTAATGTGCAAAGGATACGTAAAACTGACCATACTACAACCCAATTAACCAGAAGAGAAATATTCCATATTGTGAACTCCTTTGGCACAGAAGGGACTTCTCCAATGAGGAGTAATGTTATTACTTAGAGAAATGTGGAACCCAAGAAAGACTTGCTATAAGGGATTATCCACTTAAGATTTTGTCAGATTCAGCTGAACGAGCGCAGAAAAAATCCAGAGACACTCTTCTTAAGACAAGGGGTCAGAAACAGACAAAAACACAACAAAAATGTGATTAAAAAGTAAGATTTATAACCATGTTCTCTGTTGAAAATAGTAAAATATTCTCTATTGTGAAGGAACATTGGGCAATTCTACTGACAGACAAAGACCGACATGAGGTTATTAATGCTAAACCTTGGGTCAACTCTAGAAGGTCTCAGACTCAAAGGAACATATTGACTCCCAGTGACACCATCAAAGTCGCACATAGGGAAAACAAGACTTGGTATCAGAAAAACCTTTAGGTTACTATAAAAGCAACAACTATATATCCTGCCAATATATCCTCGACAAAACTAAAGTATTTACAGGACATGATGGTACAATACAATTTTGAATCAAATTGTTTATTGCCTGCAATAACCCTTTTTGTGTTTACATGTTGACATGTTCTTGTGGGAAACTGTACGTTGGATCAACTATTCGTCCTTTGAAGGAAAGTATGAAAGAACATATTTATTTAATTAAAATAATGGTTAGTAAGCCACTGCTTAGCAAACACTATATAGAATTCCATTACAATACTGATGTGTCTACTATCAGAGTTATATGTATGAAACAGATTCACGTCAGTCAAAGAGGAGGAGACAGGATCCTCACATTACGCCAGAGAGAGATGTGGTGGATAGATACACTACATGTGATAGACTTTAGCCTTATTAATATAGAGAACCATACACTATCCTACAAACCCTGACTGAATACCTATGGTTACATTGTTCACTATCATTTGACTTGACTTCCTTACTTTAGAATGGTATCAAACAATATTTTAGCTTTTCCAATAAATGAACACTGTATTGCACTTTGCTAAATATGGCTTTTTTGGTGAATTCTGTTAGGAGATTCTTGACTGGGCCTTACTGTCACCAAAACTTGCACTAGGCACAACATTTATATCAATATGAGATGTATCCCTATTCTACCTCCTTCATGCTAATCCTATGTTATATCTCCATTTTAGGAGAATCGTTATTCATGTTGAATTACTCATGTTAGAATGATCTATTTATTCCAGAACATATTCTTGTACCTTTAGTAAACTATGTTTAGAATTGCAACAAGATTTAAGTGATTAACTCACAATAAGTACCTATTAGAAACTCTAGGAATATTATCTAGTTAGATAACTGGTCAGTATTTCCACTTATATTATGGAAGATTAAGTTTAAACTCTCGGGCCATTTCAGAATATTATCATTGATATTTAATTGCCTTCATGGAGCAAAGTATGAATAACCTTTCAATTATATCTCTGCAGACACTAATATTAACATTAGCACATTAGATAGAACTTTTGAATTATTTGTTTTTTGTTTCTCCCCTTTGCTTTTCTAATATGATTTTTTAAACAATTCTTTTAAATTGTTCTGGCACCACAGGTAAGGCCAATATGTCCTTCTTTTCCTCTGGATGTGTGAGGATAGTAGCAATGCATCTAGTCATATTATGTCTTTCTACGATAGTTCAGGTTCGCCCTGTTTATTTAGGTAAATAGGTCATAGCTCTTAGGATATTCTGTTCAGCCCAGGAGTAAGAAATTAGTTACACTTTTTTCTCATTTCATGTTGAGTCCGCTTAGGATCTTGTCACTCTACTTAAACAGTCATAGAGATGTCCGTATGGATGGTAGCCCATCACTGGTTCTGTCTCTAGTAACGTATTATTTTGTTTCTGGCATTACGGTAATTGGATTCCTAACTCCCTTCGGCTAAAACGATATTTAGGGAGACAATGAATGGCTGAATGTTAAAGGGTGGAGTTTTTGGGATATGTTCCCTGACGACATATGGGTAATATTCACACTACACATTTGCTGTTTAGATGTCTAAGACAGTAATGCTCCAGTGCAGGTTTTCAGTGAACCTGGAGACTGGTCACGTGACTCAGGTGCCACTCATTACCGTCTAACTCCTCCAGCACATCTAGAGGGAAACTACATTGTCTCCCTCTGCACTGGATCTATAGGGAGGCTCTGGAGGGCATTCCTTATTCGCATTGTGAGAATGAGAATTAAACCCCATAACTGGGTAAGGTTAGATTAGCTTAACCACTTACTTGCTTTCTTTTCAATTGGACTTTAGACTCTTGCTCGAGTGCCTTTCTTCTTTTCTATTTAGTTTGATTGAGGGTTGGCTGACAAGCCTTTACAACCGATCAGGTGAGCAGTGTGACACTGTCCAGCTGCTCTAGTTCTGTAACTAATTTATTAACAGTGAAGTAGTTTTTCTAATACCAATGTGTTCTTTGTCTATGGAGGCAATTCATATTTTGACGGTAGAGACTGATGTAGGCAATTAGAAGTGATGACGCAGAAATGAAGGTTTTACATTTATTAGCGCATAAACGTAGTGGCGCAATAATCCAGTGTGACTTTAACCGAACTAATAAAGATTGTACGGGGACAAATGTGCCCTCAGAGTAGTTCGCCAACATTTATAAGCGTGCTTTATATAACGTGATGTATTAGAATTGTACTAATCTGACATAACCGTAAACGTGTGCCATGATTTGCTTGTTTGAAATGTTTTAACTTAGCATAACTTTAGTGGAGGCTTCGGCCTAGTTGCCTTGTCTCACGGTTTAGATGCTCGTATTTATCTAATGTGCTAATAAAACGTGTATTCCTGCTTGAAGCTGTACTTTTCCAGTGAGATCGGTTCACATGCTTATCTTTAAGGTTTTGTGCCAGCCTGGCATCTTCTTCTTTGCTCCAAGGTCAATCTGCAGGTGCAGACAGAGGAAGCTCTGAAAGTGAGTTAATTGGTAAAATATGTTGCAACTTACGTTCCCGACTCCAAGGATAATGTAGGCCTAGGTAGAAGCTTGTAAATCGTTGTTTTTGATTGGACAATTTGAAGCCAACCTATGAACCCTCCAATGGAAGACCCTTCTGGATTTGAACTGTTGATTATTTAAACCTGGTGCACAAGAAGAAAGCGGCCATTACCCACTGCACCCATTGAGGACATTATTGCCCATTGCAGCCATTATGGCCCATCTTGCCGGCCTCGTCATTTTGCCATCTTCTACGATGCCAATTGATGTTCGACGCCATTTGAATGAGACTTTGATGCTTTCTCTAATCGAGAGAAAGAGACTTTAAGTAATTCTCGCTCTAGAGACTTTAACTTTGATCTGCCCCTTTGCATAAAGTAGTAGTTTTGTCCTTTTATCTTGCCGCTGTGAGGCAATTGCCCCGTCCACCCTGCCCCCTTTGCCCCGTCCCATGCTGATCGAAACCGGTACCTGTGAGACGAAGACTTCCTTGAATGCTGATTGAATTTGGTAAATATGAAAGGAAAATGTACAATTGCATTGTGTTTCTTTTTAGGTAACCAACTGCTGATTTTTGATAAGAGCCCTAGTTAGGAGTTTTCCAAATCAATGTTGCTAAATTGTTTTTTTGCATGAAGTCCCACATGCAGATGCTAATTTGAGGTTAGATGAGGATTCATTTGTTGCACGATGCAATTTGAGACCTTGTTATGCTGACTAATGTATGCAATTAGCCCATTACAGATTATAGTTTTAGTGGTTTGCGTTGCTATTATCGAATGCATTGTTATTCAAATGCTGCATAGATTGCATCTTTTCGCCGTTATGGACAGCTATTAATGTTCATTTACATATATCATTTGGTGTTGAGACACATTTATATCGTGCTAGCTTTGTTAATATAGGGAAATAAATTCATTAACTTTGAATGAACTGGTGTGGTTATTCATGGCCGAAAGGTCATGGTTCGCCGAAATGTTTTCTGGATTAATTGTGAAGTGTTATGTTGATCAGGGCATTGCTTATGTTCGTTATTGATTATTGATTAGATTAAATTGACTAATCTCGGGTGAAGAGAGCCCCACTTGGTCAAAAGATTCATCGACCCAAGAGCGTCCAAATACAAGTAATTTATTAGGACGGAACGCTCTATCAGTAGATGGTAGCAGAGGACGGTTTCGCCCTTTGGGACCCCACTCGAGAGGTAACGGTTTCGCCCTTTGGGACCCCACTCGAGAGGTAACGGTTTCGCCCTTTGGGACCCCACTCGAGAGGTAACGGTTGCACCCTTTGGGACCCCGCTCGAGAGGTAACGGTTGCGCTCTTTGAGACCCCACTCGAGAGGTATATGGTGTTGAATTAGATTTTTCTTGGGTAAAACAGATTGAGAGAATGATGATGCCCTAAGTCCCCCGCGACTTTCCCGGGATCTCGGAGCTTGCGAATGGAGAGAATGGAGGTGTGAAATCGGCGTTGGCGGTACTAGTGACGGTATGAGTGAAGTCAGGGTTTTGCGCTTGCACAGCTTATTGCCGCAGATTGTTTGAAAAGGTTGCGAGGATTTTAGAGAATAGCGGAGGTGCGACTCCGAGTGTGAGAGTAGGGAAGTCGTCGAACTTCATGTGCATGTGGCGCTTTGTGCAGAAAAAGGTCCACGTGGTTGTTGTTGTTGAGACGGGCCCTGCGAGGTCAAGAGACTCCGGAGTATGTTGAAAAGTGTATGAGACACTTGTTTTATGTTGTGGTCTGGTCGGTTTAATAGGTTGACCTGGCATGGTCAACGAGTCGGTACGTGTGTTAAGGGAGTGAAAGAAAACTTCGACTTCGGGCTTTGACAAATTCTAAGTGCACTAGAATAGATCATTGACAAGTTGAGAGCAGAGTCTGCGGGTCAGGATTTGCTTGCGAAAGTGGGGACCGAGAAAGATGGAATAACTGCAGAGGCTAGTGAAAAATCCCTAAGGTCCTGAAGCGATTGTGTTACCCTTCCTGTAGTAAACCGACAGATCTGTTTTATTATTATTTGGTTGCTCGTGATACATGCCAGAAGTTGTTACGAGAGGAGCGGAGTGAAGGAGGACAAGCCGCGAGGCTTTGTCAGCCGCAGTGTGTGTGAGTGTGACGTCACTAGGAGCCGCGCTGGGATAGGTTGGTTGCAAAGAAGGGCCGCGCACGGATTGGACGCAGTCCGTGGGGCTCGATTGGAAGGGGAAAGGCAAGCGAAGAGTATTCCGGGAATTAAAGTCACTTATTGATTACAAACTTTGTGAAATAAAAGACGAGAAAATGAAATTTTTTAAAGCATTAAAGAGTGCGATGAAGGGGGAGTCTTACATTAAAGCGAGCGTAGGAGAGGAGACGCCACCCGAAGGTACACCAGCTTACATTGTAATGGAGGAAAGGGGGGTAGCTCCGTGCCTTGGGCTAAAGCAATGGCACAAGCTGACAGAGAGACATGGGAGCGTAGCGTTCCCGATCCATGGGACATTCAATATAAGGATCCTAGAGAATTTGAGATTCGCGATGTACGACATGAAGGTACCTCCAAGGCCAGCACAGTTTGAGGCTCTAGCGATTTGGGAACTAATGGCTAGACAGCAACAGCAAAAGAAGTTCGAGACCAGGATAAGAAAGGTAGAAAAGACACTAGCGGACGCTAGGTGGGATAATGCACAGAAGGTGTGGAGGTCAGATATATTGCAGGGGATGAAATTGTTTCCCGCAATTGCTAAGGAAGAAGAGGCGACAGGCAAGAAAGCTACCTGTAAGACAAACAGGAGGTGTTCCAAAGATAGAGAGGACGAGGAAAAGTTAAGGAGAGAAGACGAGTCAGAGGATGCAATTGCTGAACGACCGTCCACCACCTTATGCAGAGAGTGAACAAGGTCCAAGTACCAGTTCTGCCCCTCCGGCACCGGTACAGAATAATGAAACTCCGAGTTCAGAAACGCCATCGGGATCTAAGGACCCGAGTTTACTGTTCACCCCGCAGATACCGCAGGTTAGGAGAATATATCCAGATGTGCCTATATTGAAAACAGCAGAAAATTATCAGCCGCAGGTCCCAAGGTACTACAGCAGTGACAACAGTACGGGAATGATTCTAGATCCAACCGTAATGGGAGTACAGAATGGTCGCAACCCAACATTGGCACAAGCTGAATCAACCCAGTTTTTGATGCCTCAAAAGCAGATGCAGGGGGGAACCGCACATGCTCAGATGACGGGGAGTCAGACGGGCATGCCGGCAATGATGACCCATAGTGTGGGAATTAACATGCCTCAGAACCTGGGGAATGGACAGAACCCAGATGCGATATCCCTACCCATTACCGTAGGTCCACCGGTACCTTTGTACATTCAGCCTAACTCAGGTATGAGCGGTCAAGGATCAATGGTGCAGAGTGGGACGGAAAGGAGGTGCATAGAAAACACTCCAGAGACAACTCCGATAGCGGCTCTGCCAACTGGATCTGGGTCCTTGATGGAGTTTAGTCCCATATGTGCTCAGTCAACAGTGGTGAGGTCGAGTCCCCCACTGACGATACCGCTATCATCGAACACTGAAAAGTTGCCGCAACCATCAATGGCAGTCGATGTGAATGCTACACTGATGGGGCTGAATACGCAACAGCTGACACAGTGGTTCAACAGTCTGAATTCCACACAAAGCTCAGCCAGTGGGAAGGGAGAAGACTATCTGAATAAGGTCAGGTTGAACCTGGAAGCAGAAGAATTGGTGGAAGGGACTATGGGTTTGAATAGGTTAGAGTCCTACTCGGAAGAAGAGCTGAGGTATCTATGTCCTAGGATTACGAGAGAAGTGAACAAGGTACATAGAAGGTTGCAAGAAATAGCTGACAAAAACGGGGTTGAGATAGACAAGACAAAACACTTGAGCAGGAGCTATAGATTGGATTTCAGGACCACAGACTTTGAACACATGAGGTCAGCAGGCATGAAAACGCACCTTAGAGAATTGCTGCAGAGTGCACAAGTGTGGAGGTGCTTAGACAAATGGGAAAGCAGATGGGCAAAGAAAAAGGAAAAGGGGAAAGACAGTGTCCCAGAGCACAACGAGAAAAGATCACAGAGTAGTGATGCAATAACCATGTTACCAATGAGGGAGACAGCAGGGGGAAAATTAATACATGTACCGTGGCACAGAAGCGACATTCAGTCTTCTACGGATGATTTTCACAAACTGAGAGAGAAACCGATTGAATGGTATCAACAGACTGATAGGTTTGTGAAGCTTGCAAAATGTCTTTGGGAAGACCTGAACACCCTCTTTGAGATTGTGGTTCCGGCAGATTTGTGGGAGGACTGCAAAAGGGCTGTAGGTTGGCCGACAAGTGAACCAGAGAGAGACAGGGATACGGGTGCACCATCACCTATGGTAATGAGCTTGTACTATAAGGTGATTGAGCATTTGAAGACGAAGGTTGCCGCGAAAAATGTGGATTGGCAGAAGATTGATCGAACTGCCCAAGAGGCTAAAGAGTCGATTCATGGTTACTATGAGAGGTTGTTGAAGGTGTTCAAGAACTACAGTGGCACGGAAACAATAGAGGCGAAGGACATGCTTCATTTTGTGTTTAGATTTGTGGAAGGGCTGAGACCAGAGATAAGTCAGATGATAAAGACGCATTTGATTTGTTGGCAGTCGAAACCTATTGATGAGGTGTTGAATTATGCGAAATACTGTAGCGACGAAATTGAAGTGAAACAGAAAAGGTTGAAAGAGAAAGTGATGGTGATGCAACTTAAAGCAGCTCAGACAGGTCTGCAAGGGTTGCAAGGGTTCCAACAGCAGATACCGCAGCCGCAGCCGCAGCCGCAGCCGCAGGGAAATATGGTGTTTCAGCCACAGGCGAGAGGCAGAGGCAGAGGAGGCTTTGGGAGTAATGGTCCGGATTTGAACACTGTTGCAATTCCGAATGGTGTGCAGGCAATGAAAAGGGTGATGCCGTGTCACGTGTGCGGAATCGTCGGGCATTGGAAACGCGAGTGCCCGATGGTGATGCAGGAAGGTGCAGGTGTTCGTCAGCAAAACAATGATGTCAATGCATTCCAGACAATGAGGGGACCGAAAATGAGAGGTCCAAACCCAAATTTTCAGACCATAAATCAGCTGCAGGGATTACAGCCCATGCAGCCGCAGCAGATGCAGATGCCCCGTATGCAGATGACGCAAATGCAGCCAATGCAACAGCAGTTTCCCATGGTACCTAATCAGCAAATGCAAATACCTTTGGCACCAGTGAGTCAGCAGCAAGTGATGGTTCCTCCACAGGTCTCGGGTCAGGTGATGAATACAAATGGCACCGTACAACAGTTCCCATTACACAGTGAGAATGGAATAAACAATGTATGGGAGAGTGAAAGTTCAGATGAGGAGGGAAATTGTGTGCTTGCAGCATCCTTGGAAGTTGATCAGAAGGGTCCATATGTGGAGGGAAGAGTTATGGGTCATCGTGTTTCATTCTTGGTTGAGACAGGAGCCACACATTCAACTGTTAGGAGCACTGAAGTACCAAATTTGCCACTCTCAGGGAGAACAGTTCAAGTAGTGGGAGTAGCAAACAGGCACCTGACGAACCCAATCACAGATCCAGTACAAGTCAGAATTGGTAACTATCAAGGGTCACATAATTTTGTGGTATGTGACTCAAGCCCGATAGCACTGTTAGGGAGAGACCTATTGTGCAAATTGGGATGTTCAATTATGTGTTCGAACGATGGAATTAGAATTCAGACGAGCAGTGATGGGGAAGAATAGGACAGTGTAGAAGGGGATGAGATGGAAACTGTCGATGAAGAATATCCTCTGATTAACCTTTTTCCGATGATAACTGAAGAAGATATTCCAGCTGAATTACGGGAAACAGTCGGAAAGGAAGTGTGGGATATGACAGGAAAAGAGGTGGGATTCGTGAAAGGAGTGGAACTAGTGAAAGTGACCGTAAAACCCAATGTAACCTTTCCCCAGACCCCACAATACCACATGGCACAAGACACCCTCATGAAAGTCGCCCAACTCATTGACGAGTTTGTAAAACAGGGAGTACTGAAAGAAGTGTTAAGCAGTCCATGTAATTCACCAATCATGGGACTAATAAAGCCGAGTGGAAAGGTCCGAATCGTGCAGGACTTGAGGAAAATAAATGACATCATAATTAAATGCTGCCCTGTAGTACCGAATCCAGCTGTGATAATGTTTCAAGTCCCTTGCGAGGCCGAGTGGTTCTCAGTCATTGACTTGTCACAAGCATTCTTTTCGGTGCCTCTTCATGAGGACAGCCAATTTCTCTTTTGTTTCAAATTCTTAGACAGAGTTTACAGTTGGTGTCGAATTCCTCAAGGGTTTTCGGAGTCACTGTCAATTTTCAATCAGATTCTAAAGAAAGACTTGGAAGCGTTAGAATTGCCATTCGAGTCAACCCTAGTACAGTACATCGATGACTTACTGATTGCATCTAAGACAGAAAGTGGCTGCACAGCCGACACCATTGCTCTACTGAACCATTTGGGAAGGAACGGACACAAGGTGTCTCCTTCAAGGTTGCAGTTCTGTCAGAAGAAAGTAAAATACTTGGGTCATCAAATAGAGAAAGGGTCACGGAGAATAATGAAGGAAAGAATAACAAGTGTACTTCAAATGAGTCCACCAAAGACGAGGAGGGAGGTGAGGAAGTTTTTGGGGATGGTGAGCTACTGTCGCCAGTGGATTCCCAACTTTTCAACTCTAGCAAAGCCTTTACTGAAACTGACCCAGAAGGATGCCTTGGATGAAATTGAGCTGAAAGGAGATGAGATGGATGCTTTTATTGAATTGAAAGAATGCATGTGCAGGGCTCCAGCTTTAGGTATGCCTGATTACACAAAGCCTTTCACATTGTTTTGTCATGAACGTGATGCATGTTCTTTGTCTGTCTTGACCCAAGCCCATGGTGGCATAAACAGACCAGTAGCGTATTTTTCAGCTACTTTGGATCCGGTCGCAGCAGCACTGCCAGGGTGTTTGCGCGCCGTAGCAGCAGTTGGTTTCAGCCTCACTCAGAGTGAAGGAATAGTGATGGGACACCCATTAACAGTCATGGTCCCTCACTCAGTTGAGATACTTTTGACCCGCTCCCGAACGCAACACATGACTGGAGCAAGACTCACAAGGTATGAAACAATAATTCTGGGCTCACCGAATGTGCAGCTGAAAAGGTGCACTACGTTGAATCCAGCAACCTTGCTTCCCGGTGAAAATGCTGAAATTGAGAATGCTGAAGACGTCGAGCACGACTGCCTTCAGGTGACTGAATTTTGCACAAAACCCCGACCTGATATTAGGGATACTAAGCTTGATGAAAATGATCATATTATTTTTGTTGATGGTTCATGTCTAAGAGATGGGTTGGGAATTTTAAAAGCAGGATATGCTGTATGTACTGTAACAGGTGTCTTGGAAGCATCCTGGCTTCAAGGAGTCTATTCCGCACAAGTAGCAGAGCTTGTAGCCCTTACAAGAGCATGCCAACTGTCTACATTGATGAAGGTTACCATTTACACTGACAGTCAGTACGGGTTTGGAATTGTGCACGACTTTGGGCAACTATGGTCACAGAGAGGTCTCCTGACCTCTTCAGGGTCCCCAGTGAAAAACGGGGAGAGAATAAGGGAATTGTTACACGCCATTCAGATGCCAGCTGAAATTGCAGTGGTAAAGTGTAGTGCTCATACAAAAGGACAGGACTATGTTTCCCTGGGAAATGCATATGCGGATCAAGTCGTAAGATTTTGTGCCTTGAACTGTATATTGCTCAGGGATGAATGGAATTTGATAAGTGAACCAGAACTCGAACCAGCTGAAGCATTTGCCTTGAAGGTCGTGGATACAATGGATGAACTAAAAGCATTACAGAATAGCGTCAGGGAGGATGAAAGAGTTTCCTGGATTAAGTCGCAATGTACAAGGAGACCAGATGAGTTATGGGTTTCAAATGAAGGAAAATTTGTTTTACCAAATAGTCTCTTATCGCAGCTAGCGCGGTTCTATCATGGGCAGGCTCACCTAGGGAGAGATGCCATGATAAGATTGTTCAAAACTGATTGGTTTAACCCCAGATTCCGTCAAGTTGCAGAAGCAGTTTGCCATCTGTAGGAAAGTCCTTTTTTTTTGCCTGATCACCCCCACTCTTTCTGGATAGGTACTGGTGGTTACTGACTCTTGGCTGTGCCCTGGGTACTGCTTACCAGTCCCAGGGCCAGTGCTCTGTGTAAAATGGATATGCAAATTAGGCTAATTATAATTGGCTAAGTTAACCTACCTATAAGTCCCTAGTATATGGTAGGGCATGTAGGTTTAGGGACCACAGCATAGGTGGTGCACACCTAGGTGCATTGCTGAGGTGCCCAGTGTCATTTTAAAAGCAAGCCTGCCTTGCTGGCTGCTTTTAAATTAAAGTTATATGCAAATTCGACTTTGGAATTAAAGGTACTTCCAAAGTCTTAAACTACCTTATTTTTACATATAAGTCACCCCTAAGGTGTGCCCTATGTGCCACTAGGGCTGGGTGCCATGTAACTATAAGCTGGGACTTTATAAAAATAAATTTATAAGCCCTGGTGAGGTAAAAACAGCCAAATTCGTTTTTCCCTCATTGAAGTAAATGGCCTTCATAGGCTAGAATGGGCAGACTTTATTTGAAATTTTAAAGTCTCCTTAAATGTTACATACCAAGAATTTGGTATCAAATTGATTGTTATAATAAATCCCACAACTTCCAGTTGTTGGATTTAATATAACTAGTCCAGGTAAAAAGTTTAGACTTTACCTAAAAAGTTGCCAATTTCAGCTCTGCATTGTTTTTGCTGCTGTGCTCTGATTGGCCAGCCTGCAGCAGCTTCTGCCAGGCTACTTTAATGAGGTGTGAAGTGGCCTGGCTTCACACAAAGGAATGTGCTTGGGGGAGAGAATCTCCCCTCAGCAGATGGTGAGGCAGGAAGGGGGAGGGCTGCCAAACTGGTCTTCAAAGGCAGAGAAGGACATCTGGAGCACCCAGCAACACCCCCACATCCTGCAACCCCAGACAGCTAGGTGCCCCCTTGATTAGATTAGGAGAGGGCAGGAGAGGGGTGTGTTTATGATTTTTAGCCACACCAGTGGGTGGGCTCAGCCAGATCTCTCCTCCAAAAATCAGATTCATCCATTTTGGATTCTTAGAGACTGTTGCCTTCTGGGATGGATTTTTGCCACACTTCCCAGGAAGTGGTCATCACAGGGGGACGACCCTGTCCCTGATTGGAGAACCAGGGCCCCCCTGCTTTTCACCCAGGAGCAAGGATAAAACTGGCAGACCTGCACCCACGCCTCAGATCCCCACCAAATTTCAAGAAGAAGGAACTACAAGGAGAAGAAGGACTGCCCTGCTGGACCCCTGGCCTGCACCTGGACCCTGCACTCAGAAAGACTGCACCAGCTGCACACTTGGGCTTCACCACAAGAAGGACTTTGCCTGGCTTCCACTGGTTCAAGGAGGGACTCCCTGTTTGCTACAGGTGAAAAATTGCTATCCAGAGTCCCCTGCACCAACTCCTGAAAAAGTGACCAGCTGACCACTGTCCAGTGGCCAAAAAGGAGTTTGCGCCAGGTGTATTCTGGGAGTTGAAGTCCGCACTTCCCAAGGACCATCACAGAACTTCTGGACCCTTGGGGTGAGCTCTGGACCCCAAAAGAACCTTAAAAGAACATCTGGGTGAAGCCCCAGAAGTTTGGAAAAGATTGGAGAATTTTTGAAAAAAAGCTCCATAAAGTGACCAACCCGACGCGGAAATTCTAGCCGGCTTGCCTCAACCGCGACCCGGCCTGACTTCGTGGTTCGTCCCGGTAAAGAAAAACATCCAAAAAAGAGACTAAGTCCGAACGTAAAAAGTTGACCGGGACCTTCCAGCCATCGTATCCGAGAAGGGCTCCACGGACGTCGGATCAAGATCCAGGTTTACCCCGGTCGAAGGATTTTCATCTCGAAAAAACGACTAAGTCCGAAGGTAAAAATCACCACCGAGGAAACCGACTTCGCGTATCCGGACAAGGGCTCCAGGAGGTCGGATCCAACTGGCAGGTTCGTCCCGGGGAAGAAAAACATCAAAAAAGAGACTAAGTCAGAAGGTAACTTTTTAACCGAGGCCTCCCGCGACTTGTAGCCGAGCAGGGCTCCATCGCGGTCCGCCTGAAAGTTTGACTTTGCCCCGGTCCTGGTGCAACCAGATGACCCGATTGGCGCTTTTTGTTTCTAAGCGCTAGAAAATAATAATACTTTAAAAATTCATATCTCCGGTTCCCCTGAACCGATTTTAATCGTTTTTGTGTCATTTTAAAGATAAAAATATAAGCTATTTTTATAAATTGGTTTTGGATTTTTAAACTGTTTCCTGTGTTTTATTTAATTACTGTTTTGTGATATTTGAATGCTTTACACTTTGTCTCCTAAGTTAAGCCTTGACGCTCGATGCCAAGCTACCAAGGGTAGAGCTGGGATTAATTTACTGAGACCTAACTGTACTTATGTGGAGGTTTGTGGCTTGTTGCTAGGTGTAGGTACCTACCTGCCCTACCAATAACCCATTTTCCAACATAATTGGTGGCAGCAGTGGGATCCTGTACTTGTGTTCAATATCACGTTACAGTTTTAGATAAAACAAATTAAAAATCCTTTAAATTGTCCTAGTGCAAAAATTGTTTTTAATTTTTAATTTTAATTTTTTTTAAAATTAATTTGGATTAATTTCAATTATTGAATTTTTGTAATTTTTCTAAATTCTTGTTTCCAATTTTTGCAAAAAGTTTTTGTTGACACAAAACTAGGGAACCATGGAGCTTGATCTGGCTAGCCTACCCACACTGACAGTAGTCCAGCTTAGGGGGTTGTGTATTGAGAGGGGGTTGCCTGCAACCCCTGATCTCAGGAAGCAAATCCTGATTAAATCCCTGACAGCATGGGCTGAGGCCCAAGAGGTAGAGACAGAGGAAGCTCCAGAGGAGGAAGAAAAAGAGGAAGATGCTAACTCTAACCACTCAGTGGAGGGAAGGCAACAGACCCCAAGTGAGGAAGAGGAGGAACGGTCCTCAGTGGATACAGTCACTAGGGGCAGACCCAAAGCTAGTGGTAGGAAGAGGGTCCTTTCAGGAGGAGAGAACCCATCCATCAGGGAAAGAGAGCTGGAAGCCCAGCTAGCCTACATAGCTTTGGAAGCAGATAAGCTTGCCCTAGAAAAGAAAAAGTGGGCAAGCAAAGAAAAAAAAGATGGAGGCAGCGAGAATGAAACTGAGGTGTCCCTGGGTGGGGGTTTTGCCCCCAGATTACCCAAAGGGGTGGTTCCTGCCTATGAAGAGGGGGATGACATAGATAAGTGGCTGGGGGCCTTTGAGAGGGCCCTCCAGATGAGGAAAGTCAAGCCTCCGTACTGGGGTTCACTCCTTTGGGAGTTAGTTCCCAACTCTGGGAGGGATAGGCTCCTAACCATGAGTGGGGAGGATGCAGACTCCTACCCCAGTATGAAGAGTTGCTTGACTAAAAAGTTTGGTCTAACCCCAGAGCAGTATAGGCTTAAGTTTAGGGACACCCAAAAGACAAGCACCCAGTCCTGGGTGGACTTTGTGGACATTTCAGTAAAAGCACTGGAGGGCTGGATACAGGGCAACAGGGTAAGTACCTTTGAGGGGCTGTACAATTTGATTATGAGGGAGCACCTTCTAACTAATTGTGTCCAAGAGAGGCTCCGCCAGTATCTAGTAGACTCTAGGTTGACCAACCCCAGAGAGCTGGGGGAGGCAGCAGATGACTGGTTAAGAACTAGAGTTAACCAGAGACCCCCAGGGGGTGATCAGAAAAAGGGAGGACATGGTTCTTCTCAGGGGAAGAACCAGGGGAAAGATGACAAAAAACCCAAAGAGTCCTCACAAGAGTCCCCAAAAACTTCTCAGGGAGGGGGAGCCCCGAGCCAATTCACTTTTAAAGGGAAAGGGTATCAGGGAAAGAATTTTGATCCTGCTAAAGCAGGAAAGTTTCAGGAGCTTGCTAAGGCCGGCAAGTGTTTTGACTGTTATCAGCCAGGACATAAAAGAGGAGATGCTATCTGCACCAAGAAGCCCCCCACTGGTGGGCAATCCCAGGGGATTGCTAGTGTAGGGTTGGGGGTGGAAGTTGGCCCAGGGGTGGAATCAGGGTACACTGAAGTCACCTTAGTATCCGTGGGTGGGGTGGACATTGCAACTATGGCCACCTTACCTCCCATCATGCAGAGGTATAGGCAGAGGCCTAAAGTCAATGGGACTGAAGTGGAAGCTCTGAGAGATACAGGAGCCAGTGTGACAATGGTTGCAGAAAAGCTGGTTTCTCCAGAGCAGGTCTTACCTGGTGTCTTCCACCAGGTGACTTATGCAGATACCAGAACCAAACTCCATCCCATGGCTATGGTGAGTCTGGAATGGGGAGGTGTGACTGGCCCTAAAAAAGTAGCTGTAGCTCCTGCCCTCCCAGTAGAGTGTCTGCTGGGAAATGATCTTGAAGCATCTGAATGGTCAGAAGTGGAGAGAAGGGTCCATGCACAGATGCTGGACCTCCCTGAATGGGTGTGTGCTGTGACCAGGTCACAGGCAGCACAACAGGGAAATGCTGGACACTTGGACCCTGGAACAATGGGCCAAGCCTCCAAGAAGAAGAGAAAGGGCACTGGGTCTGGCTTGCCAGCCCCAACAAGTACAGAGGGTCAGGAAGAATCCAACCCTGAGGGGGAGGATCTGAACTCTGAGGGAGGGACACCTTCCCTGCAAACTCTGCCTGACTTGGCAGAACTGCAAGGGGCAGGTGGGCCCACCAGAGAAGATTTGTGCCAGGGACAAAGAGAGTGTCCCACTCTTGAGGGCCTGAGGCAGACTGCTGCCAGGCAAGAACAAGGGGATACCAGTGGTACTCACAAGGTTTACTGGGAGGATGGAGTTCTCTACACTGAGGCAAGGGCCCTTAAAGAAGGGGCTACTAGGAGAGTAGTGGTCCCCCAAAAGTATAGAGAATTCCTCCTTACCTTAAGCCATGATATCCCCTTAGCTGGTCATTTGGGACAGACCAAGACCTGGAGCAGGCTGGTCAACCATTTTTTTTGGCCCGAAATGTCAGAAAAAGTCAGGGAGTTTTGCAGCTCCTGTGTCACCTGTCAAGCCAGTGGCAAGACAGGGGGCAAGCCAAAGGCTCCCTTAATTCCACTGCCAGTGGTTGGGACTCCCTTTGAGAGGGTGGGGATTGACATTGTTGGTCCCCTAGACCCACCAACTGCTTCAGGTAACAGGTACATTGTGGTGGTGGTGGACCATGCCACCAGGTACCCTGAGGCAATACCCCTCCGGACAGTCACTGCTCCCACAGTGGCTAGGGCCCTACTTGGTGTGTTCACCAGAGTGGGATTCCCAAAGGAGGTGGTCTCAGATAGGGGCACAAACTTTATGTCAGCCTATCTGAAAGCCATGTGGGAGGAGTGTGGTGTTACTTATAAGTTCAGCACACCCTACCATCCACAGACCAATGGTCTGGTGGAAAGATTCAATAAGACCCTGAAGGTCATGATCATGGGTTTGTCTGACAAACTCAGGAGGAGATGGGATGTCCTCCTCCCATGCCTGCTGTTTGCCTACAGGGAAGTGCCACAGAAGGGGGTTGGATTCAGCCCCTTTGAGTTACTGTTTGGGCACCCTGTAAGAGGCCCATTGTGCTTGGTGAGAGAGTCTTGGGAAAAGCCTCTCAAGGAATCCAAGGAGAATGTGCTGGATTATGTACTAGGCCTGCGGTCTCGCATGGCTGAGTATATGAAGAAGGCAAGCAGAAACCTGGAGGCCAGTCAGGAGCTCATGAAGCTCTGGCATGATCAAAAGGCTACCATGCCTAAGTATCACCCAGGACAGCTGGTGTGGGTTTTGGAGCCCATGGCTCCTAGGGCACTACAGGCCAAATGGACTGGGCCCTATCCAATCCTAGAGAAAAAAGGTGAAGTCACCTACTTGGTGGACCTTGGCACCCCCAGGAATCCTCACAGGATTCTACATGTAAACAGGATGAAACCCCACCAGGACAGAGCAGACATGACGATGCTGATGGTCACTGATGAAGGGAAGGAGGAGGAGGGTGAACCTCTGCCATACCTCCTGTCCTCAAAGGAAAAAGATGGGTCAGTGGAGGGAGTGGTACTCTCTCCCAAATTGACAGATCAGCAACAACAAGACTGTAAGCAAGTCTTGGGACAGTTTGCTAGTCTGTTCTCCCTGACCCCTGGACTCACCAATTGGTGTGTCCATGATGTTGACACTGGTGACAGCTTGCCTGTCAAGAACAAGCTGTACAGGCTGTCTGACCAGGTCAAGGCCAACATCAAAGCTGAAGTGGCTAAGATGTTGGACCTGAAGGTAATTGAGCCCTCTGATAGTCCTTGGTCCAGTCCAGTGATACTGGTGCCCAAAGCTAATCCCCAAGGTGGGAAGAAAGAATTAAGATTCTGTGTGGACTACAGAGGTCTAAATGCAGTCACTAGGACTGATGCTCACCCCATACCTAGTGCTGATGAGCTCATTGACAGGTTGGGGGCTGCCAAATTCCTGAGCACATTTGATCTGACCTCAGGATATTGGCAGATTGCCTTAAGTCCAAGAGCTAAGGAGAGGTCAGCATTTTCCACACCAGAGGGCCACTTTCAGTTCAAGGTGATGCCCTTTGGCATGAAAAATGCTCCTGCCACCTTCCAACGGTTGGTGAATAGAGTCCTATCTGGGTTGGAATCTTTTAGTGCAGCTTATCTAGATGATATAGCTGTATTTAGTTCCACCTGGAGGGACCACCTGGTCCACCTGAAGGAAGTGCTTCAGGCCCTGCTTCAAGCAGGCCTGACTATCAAGGCAAGCAAGTGCCAGATAGGGCAAAGTTCTGTTGTGTACCTGGGCCACCTTGTTGGTGGAGGCCATGTACAACCTCTCCAGCCCAAGATCCAGACTATCCTGGTTTGGGAGGCTCCAAAAACCCAGACTCAGGTCAGGGCCTTTCTTGGCCTGACTGGGTATTACAGGAGGTTTGTTCAAAATTTTGGGACCATAGTGGCCCCTCTAACTGAGCTTACCTCCAAGAAACAGCCCAAGAAGGTCATTTGGACCCCAGAGTGTCAGAAAGCTTTTGACACCCTAAAACAGGCTATGTGTTTAGCACCAGTGTTACTGGCCCCTGACTATAGCAAGGAATTTGTAGTGCAAACAGATGCTTCAGAGGAAGGGATTGGGGCAGTGTTAGCACAAGTTAATGAAGAGGGCCATGATCACCCAGTTGCCTTCATCAGCAGGCGACTACTCCCCAGAGAGAAAAAATGGAGTGCCATTGAGAGGGGGGCCTTTGCTGTTGTTTGGTCCCTGAAGAAGTTGAGGCCTTACTTGTTTGGCACTCACTTCCGTGTACAAACTGACCACAGACCTCTCAGATGGTTGATGCAGATGAGGGGGGAGAACCCAAAACTGTTAAGGTGGTCCATTTCCCTACAGGGGATGGACTTCACAGTGGAGCACAGACCTGGGACTGCTCATGCCAATGCAGATGGCCTTTCCAGGTTTTTCCACTTAGCTGATGAGGACTACCAGGGTGTAGGTTAGTACCCATCACCTTTCATCTGGGGGGGGGGGCGTGTAGGAAAGTCCTTTTTTTTGCCTGATCACCCCCACTCTTTCTGGATAGGTACTGGTGGTTACTGACTCTTGGCTGTGCCCTGGGTACTGCTTACCAGTCCCAGGGCCAGTGCTCTGTGTAAAATGGATATGCAAATTAGGCTAATTATAATTGGCTAAGTTAACCTACCTATAAGTCCCTAGTATATGGTAGGGCATGTAGGTTTAGGGACCACAGCATAGGTGGTGCACACCTAGGTGCATTGCTGAGGTGCCCAGTGTCATTTTAAAAGCAAGCCTGCCTTGCTGGCTGCTTTTAAATTAAAGTTATATGCAAATTCGACTTTGGAATTAAAGGTACTTCCAAAGTCTTAAACTACCTTATTTTTACATATAAGTCAGCCCTAAGGTGTGCCCTATGTGCCCCTAGGGCTGGGTGCCATGTAACTATAAGCAGGGACTTTATAAAAATAGATTTATAAGCCCTGGTGAGGTAAAAACAGCCAAATTCGTTTTTCCCTCATTGAAGTAAATGGCCTTCATAGGCTAGAATGGGCAGACTTTATTTTAAATTTTAAAGTCTCCTTAAATGTTACATACCAAGAATTTGGTATCAAATTGATTGTTATAATAAATCCCACAACTTCCAGTTGTTGGATTTAATATAACTAGTCCAGGTAAAAAGTTTAGACTTTACCTAAAAAGTTGCCAATTTCAGCTCTGCATTGTTTTTGCTGCTGTGCTCTGATTGGCCAGCCTGCAGCAGCTTCTGCCAGGCTACTTTAATGAGGTGTGAAGTGGCCTGGCTTCACACAAAGGAATGTGCTTGGGGGAGAGAATCTCCCCTCAGCAGATGGTGAGGCAGGAAGGGGGAGGGCTGCCAAACTGGTCTTCAAAGGCAGAGAAGGACATCTGGAGCACCCAGCAACACCCCCACATCCTGCAACCCCAGACAGCTAGGTGCCCCCTTGATTAGATTAGGAGAGGGCAGGAGAGGGGTGTGTTTATGATTTTTAGCCACACCAGTGGGTGGGCTCAGCCAGATCTCTCCTCCAAAAATCAGATTCATCCATTTTGGATTTTTAGAGACTGTTGCCTTCTGGGATGGATTTTTGCCACACTTCCCAGGAAGTGGTCATCACAGGGGGACGACCCTGTCCCTGATTGGAGAACCAGGGCCCCCCTGCTTTTCACCCAGGAGCAAGGATAAAACTGGCAGACCTGCTCCCACGCCTCAGATCCCCACCAAATTTCAAGAAGAAGGAACTACAAGGAGAAGAAGGACTGCCCTGCTGGACCCCTGGCCTGCACCTGGACCCTGCACACAGAAAGACTGCACCAGCTGCACACTTGGGCTTCACCACAAGAAGGACTTTGCCTGGCTTCCACTGGTTCAAGGAGGGACTCCCTGTTTGCTACAGGTGAAAAATTGCTATCCAGAGTCCCCTGCACCAACTCCTGAAAAAGTGACCAGCTGACCACTGTCCAGTGGCCAAAAAGGAGTTTGCGCCAGGTGTATTCTGGGAGTTGAAGTCCGCACTTCCCAAGGACCATCACAGAACTTCTGGACCCTTGGGGTGAGCTGTGGACCCCAAAAGAACCTTAAAAGAACATCTGGGTGAAGCCCCAGAAGTTTGGAAAAGATTGGAGAATTTTTGAAAAAAAGCTCCATAAAGTGACCGACCCGACGCGGAAATTCTAGCCGGCTTGCCTCAACCGCGACCCGGCCTGACTTCGTGGTTCGTCCCGGTAAAGAAAAACATCCAAAAAAGAGACTAAGTCCGAACGTAAAAAGTTGACCGGGACCTTCCAGCCATCGTATCCGAGAAGGGCTCCACGGACGTCGGATCAAGATCCAGGTTTACCCCGGTCGAAGGATTTTCATCTCGAAAAAACGACTAAGTCCGAAGGTAAAAATCACCACCGAGGAAACCGACTTCGCGTATCCGGACAAGGGCTCCAGGAGGTCGGATCCAACTGGCAGGTTCGTCCCGGGGAAGAAAAACATCAAAAAAGAGACTAAGTCAGAAGGTAACTTTTTAACCGAGGCCTCCCGCGACTTGTAGCCGAGCAGGGCTCCATCGCGGTCGGCCTGAAAGTTTGACTTTGCCCCGGTCCTGGTGCAACCAGATGACCCGATTGGCGCTTTTTGTTTCTAAGCGCTAGAAAATAATAATACTTTAAAAATTCATATCTCCGGTTCCCCTGAACCGATTTTAATCGTTTTTGTGTCATTTTAAAGATAAAAATATAAGCTATATTTATAAATTGGTTTTGGATTTTGAAACTGTTTCCTGTGTTTTATTTAATTACTGTTTTGTGATATTTGAATGCTTTACACTTTGGCGGTCATTCTGACCCTGGCGGTCAAAGACCGCCAGGGCGGAGGACCGCGGGAGCACCGCCGACAGGCCGGCGGTGCTCCAATGGGGATTCCGACCGCGGCGGTAAAGCCGCGGTCGGACCGGCACCACTGGCGGGCTCCCGCCAGTGTACCGCCGCCCCATTGAATCCTCCACGGCGGCGCAGCTTGCTGCGCCGCCGAGGGGATTCCGACCCCCCCTACCGCCATCCAGATCCCGGCGGTCCGACCGCCGGGATCCGGATGGCGGTAGGGGGGGTCGCGGGGCCCCTGGGGGCCCCTGCAGTGCCCATGCCACTGGCATGGGCATTGCAGGGGCCCCCGTAAGAGGGCCCCTAAATGTATTTCACTCTCTGCTGTGCAGACAGTGAAATACGCGACGGGTGCAACTGCACCCGTCGCACAGCTTCCACTCCGCCGGCTCGATTCCGAGCCGGCTTCATCGTGGAAGCCTCTTTCCCGCTGGGCTGGCGGGCGGCCTGAAGGCGACCGCCCGCCAGCCCAGCGGGAAAGTCAGAATTACCGCCGCGGTCTTTCGACCGCGGAACGGTAAGCTGATGGCGGGACTTTGGCGGGCGGCCTCCGCCGCCCGCCAACGTCAGAATGAGGGCCTTTGTCTCCTAAGTTAAGCCTTGACGCTCGATGCCAAGCTACCAAGGGTAGAGCTGGGATTAATTTACTGAGACCTAACTGTACTTATGTGGAGGTTTGTGGCTTGTTGCTAGGTGTAGGTACCTACCTGCCCTACCAATAACCCATTTTCCAACACCATCGTTGTGTCATTTGTCAGCAGATGAACCCAGGAAAGGGAACGGTTGTGAACGTAAGCCACATTGGCAGGGCGGGTGGCCCGTTCAGCAGAATGCAGATGGACTTTATTGAGATGCCTGTGCATGGAGGTCTGAAGTATGTGTTGGTGATTGTGTGCATTTTTAGTCACTGGATTGAAGCATACCCCACACGTAGAAATGACAGCCTTACAGTTGCAAAACTATTGTTGAGGGAGTTGATACCACGTTTCGGATTCCCGATCTCTTTAGAATCAGATAGAGGAAGTCACTTCAATAACGAGGTGATAAAGTTACTTTGCGCAGCGCTGAACATTGAGCAAAAACTGCATTGTAGCTATCGCCCTGAAGCCTCAGGACTGGTGGAACAGATGAATGGTACACTGAAATCAAGAATGGCGAAAATATGTGCATCGACAAATTTGAAATGGCCTGACGCATTGCCTTTGGTGTTAATGTCAATGAGAAACACCCCTGACAGAAAGACTGGATTGTCCCCGCACGAAATTCTCATGGGCAGGGCCATGAGACTTCCTGCAGTTCCCGCAAACGCGCTTTTGAATATTACAGATGATATGGTGTTAGACTACTGCAAAGGTCTGGCTGACGTGGTTCGCTCTTTCTCTCACCAGGTGGAAGCAACCACCTTGTCACCGATCCAAGGTCCAGGACACACACTGAAAGCAGGTGACTGGGTCGTGATAAAGAAGCACGTGAGGAAGTCGTGTCTGGAACCCCGTTGGAAAGGCCCTTTCCAAGTGATCCTGACGACCACTACCGCTGTGAAGTGTGCGGGAGTTCCCAACTGGATTCACGCCAGTCATACAAAGAAGGTGTTGTGTCCCACAGATGAGGAAGTTGAAGCGCTGGAACTGCCAGTACCTGATAACAAAGTGCCGAGCGCTGAGACAGAGCAAAACAGAACTAGAAGCGAACAGGCAGAAATAGAAGAGAGAGAAATATTCTCTGAGGACGAAACAACCAATTCACTTGGGGAAGAACAAGGAGAAACCTCAGACAGCGACGAAGCAGCTGAAGGTAACAAAGAGCCTGAAGCAGCTGAAGGTAACAAAGAGCCTGAAGAAAGTAACGGTGACAAAGGGCTCGAAAGAGGTGAAGAAGCAGGAGAGCCTGATCAGAGGAGGGCTTTCCCAGAAGCAGACGGTACAGAAAAAGAAAAGAAAAACCTGATTGACTCCCCAGAAGGAGGGGACAAGGCAGAACAGAACGAAACTGTTCAAACTTCCTCAGAAGAGATCGCAGGTCCATCAAGTGGACACAGTGCAAAGAGAAGACCAAGTATATCACCAGTGAAACTAAGAACTAGAGAAACGTTGAACGACAGTGAAGGGCCAAGAGTGAAAGAGAAAAGAAAGGAAGTGTCTGTCGTGGTACCAACATCAAGTGAAGAAAAAGACTTGGCCAAAGAGGAAAGTACCAGTGAGGCAGAATCGAAGAGAGATGCAAAATTGAAAAGGAAAAGGATACCAAACAGGAGATATTCCGGTCCAGAATGGGCATATGTAGTAAATGACGATTGGACCGACGAATTTGTATCTCTTAGCCTCGAGAACGAAGAAGAAGAGATACCAATAGAAAAGAAAAGTTTTATGGACACTATTGATTGAAAGGGTGATAAATGACATTGCTTGCTATAATCTAACGTGATACAACCAGCTGAGACATTGCTAAACCGGATGAGACATTTGCTAACTTGATAAGACTTTGATAACCTGATTGACTCTTAAACCCGATTTGAGACAACGTTGCTAACTGATAAAAGACTGAGTTATTGCCGAATTGAGACAAATGCTGCTAACCGATAAGTGACTGGGCTCCTGAAGAAAACTGTTTGAACATTGCGCTCGTTCAGCTTTGTAACTAATTGCTAAATCGTTTCTTTATAAGTGCTTCTAGCTCTCTGATTCTATACAGATCATGACTAAGTACGCTACACAAAACAGTAGAGTGAAATATTGTAAATATGCGTGTATAGGCTTGATAACTGCATGTGTACTAATAATAATGGCAATAGTGCTTGCAACGCGTGGTAAGGGTGAGAATGAGAAAATTGATGCTTCTACTTCTGCTCCTGTTACTGTCACTGAACTAACCGCATTGAAAAGACTAGAATTAGATGAGAGACACTTGCATGATAAGAAGGAACTTTCGTATAATGTTTTCTATCGCCTACTAACAGAATATGTTGAGACTATGGATGCGAAAGATTGTTATGTGTGTACACAGATACCGACATCGGTAACGGAAGGGGTGACTTATCACCACATGCCTCTTACATATGGGATTACATGTAGTTTAGTAACTTCTAGATTTTATGGTCAAACTAACATACAGTATTTTTATTCAAATTATGATGTTACCTTTGCATATGTTCCTATAATAACGCAACTAAGCCAGATTGCTAAAGATTGGGATGCTAAAATAATGAGGGAATTTTTCGAGCCAATGCAACCTTTTGAAACAGCTCACGCTCATAGGGAAAACCTTACCTGCTCGCTCTCTGCAGTAGAAATAAGCTATTTAGATCGCACAGATGATAGAAGGGCACAAATGAATGCGAAATTAGAAAAAGAGCTAAGTAAGAGGACTTCAGTAGATAATTATGCTTTTGCCGCAATAAAAACACAAGGAAAAATAGCTTTAGACGCTTGGCATGTAGGGAAATTTTGTATATATCGTGGTGAATCTTATTATGATAACATTTTCGTGGGAGCGAGTGAATGTAAACATACGTTTATCTTTAAGGCCAAATGGACATTCATGCTGAACGGACTTGACCCTGTCATACCTGGTGTATATTACATTTGTGGGCATAATGCCTATTATCGTCTTCCAAAGGGATGGTGGGGGAGATGTTATTTGGGTATAGTGTTCCCAAAGGTTTATCAACTGGATGACCTATCGGTGATTCCAAAGACGTCTGGATCTCATCGTATCCAGAAAAGAGAGACTGCAGCTGCTGTGGTAGGAGATATATTTGGAGCCATGATTCCTTCATTGGGAGTTGTGTTGAATTCCATCAAAATAAGAAAGTTGTCTACTATAGTGGATAACATGTTGACAAAGTTTTCAGGTGCTATAATCCTGATGGATGCTGAACTTGCAGCAGAAAGAGCTATGACTCTTCAAAACAGGCTTGCCCTAGACATTCTTTTAGCAAAGGATGGTGGCGTTTGCAAAATGCTTGGTGCGCGTCACTGTTGCACGTATATACCAGACAACAGTGTGAAGATTAAAACAATGCTTGCAAATCTAACAAAAGAGAGTGCAGACTTGAAGGAATTGAAAGAACCAGGAGTTTGGGAGAAGGTTGGAAAGGGAGTTGCTTCAGTGGGAAATTGGCTTGGTGGCATTTGGAATGGAATATTACTAAAAATAATACAGGGAATACTAATAGTACTAATTTGCATCTTTGGGATTTGGGGAATAAAGAGGGGAATACTAATGATCATGGCAAGAATTAAGAGAAGGAAGGAAGAGAAAATGATGAAAAGAATGGCAGAAGAATACAAGGCAAGAACAAGGGGAACTAAAAGGCAAAGATAACTGACAGAATTTTAATAGAATAAAATTTGTGGGAATAGTTTTGTGTGATGACAAATAGTCATCAGAGGAGGGATTGATGACGCAGAAACGAAGGTTTTACATTTATTAGCGCATAAACGTAGTGCCGCAATAATCCAGTGTGACTTTAACCGAACTAATAAAGATTGTACGGGGACAAAGGTGCCCTCAGAGTAGTTCGCCAACATTTATAAGCGTGCTTTATATAACGTGATGTATTAGAATTGTACTAATCTGACATAACCGTAAACGTGTGCCATGATTTGCTTGTTTGAAATGTTTTAACTTAGCATAACTTTAGTGGAGGCTTCGGCCTAGTTGCCTTGTCTCACGGTTTAGATGCTCGTATTTTTCTAATGTGCTAATAAAACGTTTATTCCTGCTTGAAGCTGTACTTTTCCAGTGAGATCGGTTCACATGCTTATCTTTAAGGTTTCGTGCCAGCCTGGCATCTTCTTCTTTGCTCCAAGATCAATCTGCAGGTGCAGACAATGGAAGCTCTGAAAGTGAGTTAATTGGTAAAATATGTTGCAACTTACGTTCCCGACTCCAAGGATAATGTAGGCCTAGGTAGAAGCTTGTAAATCGTTGTTTTTGATTGGACAATTTGAAGCCAACCTATGAACCCTCCAATGGAAGACCCTACTGGATTTGAACTGTTGATTATTTAAACCTGGTGCACAAGAAGAAAGCGTCCATTACCCACTGCACCCATTGAGGACATTATTGCCCATTGCAGCCATTATGGCCCATCTTGCCGGCCTCGTCATTTTGCCATCTTCTACGATGCCAATTGATGTTCGACGCCATTTGAATGAGACTTTGATGCTTTCTCTAATCGAGAGAAAGAGACTTTAAGTAATTCTCGCTCTAGAGACTTTAACTTTGATCTGCCCCTTTGCATAAAGTAGTAGTTTTGTCCTTTTATCTTGCTGCTGTGAGGCAATTGCCCCGTCCACCCTGCCCCCTTTGCCCCGTCCCATGCTGATCGAAACCGGTACCTGTGAGACGAAGACTTCCTTGAATGCTGATTGAATTTGGTAAATATGAAAGGAAAATGTACAATTGCATTGTGTTTCTTTTTAGGTAACCAACTGCTGATTTTTGATAAGAGCCCTAGTTAGGAGTTTTCCAAATCAATGTTGCTAAATTGTTTTTTTGCATGAAGTCCCACATGCAGATGCTAATTTGAGGTTAGATGAGGATTCATTTGTTGCACGATGCAATTTGAGACCTTGTTATGCTGACTAATGTATGCAATTAGCCCATTACAGATTATAGTTTTAGTGGTTTGCGTTGCTATTATCGAATGCATTGTTATTCAAATGCTGCATAGATTGCATCTTTTCGCCGTTATGGACAGCTATTAATGTTCATTTACATATATCATTTGGTGTTGAGACACATTTATATCGTGCTAGCTTTGTTAATATAGGGAAATAAATTCATTAACTTTGAATGAACTGGTGTGGTTATTCATGGCCGAAAGGTCATGGTTCGCCGAAATGTTTTCTGGATTAATTGTGAAGTGTTATGTTGATCAGGGCATTGCTTATGTTCGTTATTGATTATTGATTAGATTAAATTGACTAATCTCGGGTGAAGAGAGCCCCACTTGGTCAAAAGATTCATCGACCCAAGAGCGTCCAAATACAAGTAATTTATTAGGACGAACGCTCTATCAGAAGTACAATTGAGATGTATCTTACCAGGAGAATTATCGCCTCTGAATAACTGGAGTTTAGAAGTTGCGGTTTCTCCTAGCTCCGGATAGCCAATAACAAAAGAAATCTTAAGTATCACTAGCATAACCTATGCAGGAAGGAGTAACCAGAACAGCTTATTGGGCGAACATATTAGGAAGTTAAGATAGCGGGTTCTTTCCCGGTGTTTATCTTGTTCTTTTGAACGGCTCTTTAGCCTTTGATGCTTGGCTTACATTTATGTGAATGAAAGTATGAGTGGAGAAGGCCGGCTTAACAGTAGCAAGATTACAAGTGCGTGACTTTTCATACACAGCTTGGTCTAGTTAGTAACTTATTCAACCCGGAGCAGTAACCTACATTAGGTCTTTGTATGCGGCAAAGACACTAGTAAAAGAAGGGCCGAGGTGTTGATCCTGCTATCCGTTCTTTGATTAAATTCTTTCACATTCCTTTATGTCTCATATTTTTTATTTTTGAGTGTGTATTTTTGTTTTACTTTCTTATTTAAGAGGACAGACGCGACAGTATAGGTTCGTGCCTACTGCTTATCCAGCGATGTTAGTACTGAGGTCGATATGATACAATCGTTAAACCTAGGGATAAATCTATTATAGCTCATGCCATTCAATACATTAACTGCTGCTGTGAGATTATTTGCTAACTCTTAAATCTTATATCTAATTTCTTATTGTTCACACATTTTCGCTGATGTAGATCGAGCTTCACAGATAATTCCATTTGAATTTTCTGCTTCAATCCTGAAAATATACTAAGGAAAAATTGCAATCTATGCTCACCCTTTCTAACTTTGATAGAGGTAAACCTTAGAAACTGTGCCAATCTCGCGGGAATTCATAACAGGCACAACTTAAGTTTAATATTCAGTCTGAACTTTTGTGCTTTGTAGATACATAGAAGATGGGCAACCATTTTGAACTCTTCGACCAATCAACTTATCCATACTCAATTTAAAAAGTGATGTACACTGTGAAACCGTTTTCGTATGAAAATCTTCAGATATACGTAATTAGGTGAGTGAGGCCAAAGAGAGTGACTAACATGAGAGTTTTTTTCGGTTTTATCTAATTGATAAACCTAATGATTTTAATAAATGGACAATGAAAATGTGAACAATATTTTTGGAAAGGTTGTAGGTTGGGACAAAGTACGTGTCCGAATGCCTAGTGTTGTCAATAAATGCCCTTCACTATCTATATGAAGGAGGAGTTGAGCTAGTATAATTGAGTCTACTGCTTAGTTTGTGTTGGAAAATGGGTTATTGGTAGGGCAGGTAGGTACCTACACCTAGCAACAAGCCACTAACCTCCACATAGGTACAGTTAGGTCTCAGTAAATTAATCCCAGCTCAACCCTTGGTAGCTTGGCAACGAGCGTCAAGGCTTAACTTAGGAGACAAAGTGTAAAGCATTCAAATATCACAAAACAGTAATTAAATAAAACACAGAAAACAGTTTAAAAATCCAAAACCAATTCATAAAAATAGCTTATATTTTTATCTTTAAAATGACACAAAAACGGTTAAAATCGGTTCAGGGGAACCGGAGATATGAATTTTTAAAGTATTATTATTTTCTAGCGCTTAGAAACAAAAAGCGCCAATCGGGTCATCTGGTTGCACCTCGACCGGGGCAAAGTCAAACTTTCAGGCCGACCGCGATGGAGCCCTGCTCGGCTACAGGTCGCGGGAGGCCTCGGTTAAAAAGTTACCTTCTGACTTAGGGGGTCATTCTGACCCCGGCGGTCTCAGACCGCCGGGGCCAGGGTCGGCGGGAGCACCGCCGACAGACCGGCGGTGCCCCGCAGGGCATTCTGACCGCGGCGCTTTGGCCGCGGTCAGTGCAGGAAAACCGGCGGTCTCCCGCCGGTTTTCCGCTGCCCGTCAGAATCCTCCAAGGCGGCGCAGCATGCTGCACCGCCTTGGGGATTCTGACACCCCCTACCGCCATCCTGTTCCTGGCGGTTCGCCCGCCATGAACAGGATGGCGGTAGGGGGTGTCGCGGGGCCCCTGGGGGCACCTGCAGTGCCCATGCCCATGGCATGGGCACTGCAGGGGCCCCGTAAGAGGGCCCCGCAAAGTATTTCAGTGTCTGCAAAGCAGACACTGAAATACGCGACGGGTGCAACTGCACCCGTCGCACCTTCCCACTACGCCGGCTCCATTCGGAGCCGGCGTCCTCGTGGGAAGGTCGATTTGCCCTGGGCTGGCGGGCGGCCTTTTGGCGGCCGCCCGCCAGCCCAGGGCAAATCCCAAAATACCCTCAGCGGTCTTTTGACCGCGGAGCGGTATTTTGGAGGGGGAACATTGGCGGGCGGCCTCCGCCGCCCGCCAATGTTAGAATCACCCCCTTAGTCTTTATTTTGAAGTTTTTCTTCACCGGGACGAACCTGCCAGTTGAATCCGACCTCCTGGAGCCCTTGTCCGGATACGCGATGTGGGTTTCCTCAGTGGAGACTTTTACCTTCGGACTTAGTCGTTTTTTCGAGATGAAAATCCTTCGACGTCCATGGAGCCCTTCTCGGATACGATGGCTGGGAGGTCCCGGTCAACTTTTTACGTTGGGACTTAGTCTCTTTTTTGGATGTTTTTCTTTACCGGGACGAACCACGAAGTCAGGCCGGGTCGCGGTTGAGGCAAGCCGGCTAGAATTTCCGCGGCGGGTCGGTCCCTCTCTGGAGCTTTTTTCCAAAAATTCTCAAATCTTTTCCAAACTTCTGGGGCTTCACCCAGATGTTCTTTTAAAGTTCTTTTGGGGTCCACAGCTCACCCCAAGGGTCCAGAAGTTCTGTGATGGTCCTTGGGGGGTGCGGACTTCAACTCCCAGAATGCACCTGGCGCAAACTCCTTTTTGGCCACTGGACAGTGGTCAGCTGGTCGCTTTCTTCAGGAGTTGGTGCAGGGGACTCTGGTTTAGCAATTTTTCACCTGTAGCAAACAGGGAGTCCCTCCATGAACCAGTTGAAGCCAGGCAAAGTCCTTCTTGTGGTGAAGCCCAAGTGTGCAGCTGGTGCAGTCCTTCTGAGTGCAGGGTCCAGGTGCAGGCCAGGGGTCCAGCAGGGCAGTCCTTCTTCTTCTTTAGTTCCTTTCTTGTTGAATTCTGGAGGAGATCTGAGGTGTGGGGGCAGGTCTGCCAGTTTTATCCTTGCTCCTGGGTGAAAAGCAGGGGGGGCCTGGTTCTCCAATCAGGGACAGGGTCGTCCCCCTGTGATGACCACTTTCTGGGAAGTGTGGCAAAAATCCATCCCAGAAGGCAACAGTCTCTAAAAATCCAACATGGATGAATCTGATTTTTGGAGGTTACATCTGGCTGAGCCCACCCACTGGTGTGGCTAAAAATCATCAAAACACCCCTCTCCTGCCCTCTCCTAATCTAATCAAGGGGGCACCTAATTGTCTGGGGTTGCAGGATGTGGGGGTGTTGCTGGGTGCTACAAATGTCCTTCTCTGCCTTTGAAGACCAGTTTGGCAGCCCTCCCCCTTCCTGCCTCACCATCTGCTGAGGGGAGATTCTCTCCCCCAAGCACATTCCTTTGTGTGAAGCCTGGCCACTTCACACCTAATCAAGGCAGCCTGGCAGAAGCTGCTGCAGGCTGGCCAATCAGAGCACAGCAGCAAAAACAATGCAGAGCTGAAATTGGCAACTTTTTAGGTAAAGTCTAAACTTTTTACCTGGACAAGTTATATTAAATCCAACAACTGGAAGTTGTGGGATTTATTACAACAATCAATTTGATACCAAATTCTTGGTATGTAACATTTAAGGAGACTTTAAAATTTAAAATAAAGTCTGCCCATTCTAGCCTATGAAGGCCATTTACTTCCATGAGGGAAAAACGAATTTGGCTGTTTTTACCTCACCAGGGCTTATAAATCTATTTTTATAAAGTCCCTGCTTATAGTTACATGGCACCCAGCCCTAGGGGCACATAGGGCACACCTTAGGGGTGACTTATATGTAAAAATAAGGTAGTTTAAGACTTTGGAAGTACCTTTAATTCCAAAGTCGAATTTGCATATAACTTTAATTTAAAAGCAGCCAGCAAGGGAGGCTTGCTTTTAAAATGACACTGGGCACCTCAGCAATGCACCTAGGTGTGCACCACCTATGCTGTGGTCCCTAAACCTACATGCCCTACCATATACTAGGGACTTATAGGTAGGTTAACTTAGCCACTTATAATTAGCCTAATTTGCATATCCATTTTACACATAGCACAGGCCCTGTGACTGGTTAGCAGTACCCAGGGCACCATCAGAGTCAGGAAAACACCAGCATAAAGTGGAAAATGGGGGCAAAAAGTTAGGGGGCCTCTGCAATCAGCCCTGTTTTCCCACACAACCCCCCCCCAGCCCACACGCCCAGGAGACTCAGCCCAACCCTGGGAGAGTCTTCCTGGCTTGTTAGGCGAGGAAGACAGTGAAGAAAACTGGCTGTCCCTTTGCAGGGCCTACTCTGCCTTACATCCTCCTATCAGGGTCACTCCCTCTGGGTAGTGAAGCCATCCCAACAGTAAAAGGACCCAATTCAAACTGAAACTTCCCTCTAGGGGGGTCTTCCTCCTCTCTCTCTGCCAACTTGGGTAGTGAGGTGCCCACCTCCCCTACTCCAAACTTTGCTAGGGCAACACCTAGCTTACCCAAAGAGGTCACCCAACACTTGAGCAACCCCACCATGACCAATAGGGTCAGGGGGCCTACTTTGCTATTGGCCCTGGGGTCTGCCTCCCAGGCAAAGTACAGTGCTGCCAGGAAGGCTAGCACCCAGCAGAGGCTACTGACAGCTGTCAGTACCCAGAACCACACCCTAAGCTCTCCACTGACAGGTGGCTGAGCTGCTTTAGGGGCAATTGTGAGGTTCTGGCACCCCTCTTGCTGTCTAGAGTGGGGGGCTACCACTTCCTGTGGCAGACACCCTCCTTCCACTCTCCCTTCTGTCAGTGCAGGGGCAACACCTTGCATCTGGACAGCTGCCTGACTACTCAGGACTTCCTTGGGGTCAGGTGAGGCCTCACCAGTGCCAACTCTGGGCTTCCCCCCTACTGGGGCAGAAGGCCTTTGGCTCCCTGGAACTCTCTTTAAGAGTGGCCCACCCTTCCTTTTCTTCTTTCCTTTTCTTGGGGACCCCTGTCTCCTAACTGTAGGGACTGACTCCCCAGGACTTTGGGTTGGGGGGGCGCCCTGGGCGACCACCCCATCTGTGACCAGACTCACCTCTGGGAGGTCATTGCCCAGGATACAATCTAGGGGAAGGTCAGCACTGACTACCACCCTAATCCAGTCAAGGATACCCTCCCTCTCTAGGGGCACTATGGCTACAGGTTTGGAGGTGACCTCCCCTGTGGCTATCCTGACTTTCTTTGTCTTTCCTGGGACATACATGTCTGGGGTCACTAACCGGTCACTCACTATAGTGTGACTGGCACAGGTGTCTCTCAGGCCAGTGGTAGGGATCCCATTCACTTGAATGTGGTGGAAGTGCCTACTCCCACCCTCAGGGATCACCAGCTTACCATCTGGTCCTGTCTCCCAGCTAAATGCTAGGAGGACTTCATCATCTGAGGAATCCTCCTCTATGGCTACACTGGACAGCCCAGTGCTAACCACCTTCTTTGGACAGGCTGCATCTCCTCTGAAGTGACCTGTCTGCTGACAGTTAAAGCAAGCCCTACTGTCCAAGAGCTTTTTTAACCCTGGGTCTCCCTGTCTCTGCTTGTCAGAGTGGGAGTGGGATTTACTCTCCTCCTTCTTAGGGTTCTGGGGTACAGAGGGAGTCTCTGTGGTGGGCTTACCACCTCCCTCCTTAGGTTTTTGGGGACCTGTCCCCCCCTTCTTGGAGTCTCCCCCTGGGACTTGACAACCACCCTGGTTCTCAACCACTCATCAGCTGCCTCCCCTATCTCTCTAGGGTTGGTCTGCTTAGAGTCCACTAGATGCTGGCGTAACCTTTCTTGGATACAATTGGTCAAGATGTGATCTCTCATGATCAGATTGTATAACCCCTCATAAGTATCTACTTTGTTACCAATAATCCAGCCCTCTAGTGCCTTTAGTGAAATGTCCACAAAGTCAACCCAAGACTGGGTACTGACCTTCTGGGTGTCCCTGAACTTCATTCTATATTGCTCTGGGGTCAGACCAAACTTCTTGGCTAAGCACCTCTTCATACTAGGGTATGAATCTGCCTCCTCCCCCCTTAAGGTCAGAAGCCTATCCCTCCCTGAGTTGGGGACCAACTCCCACAAAAGGGAACCCCAGTATTGAGGCCTAACCCTTCTCATTTGGAGTGCCCTCTCAAAGGCCCCTAGCCACTTATCTATGTCATCCCCCTCTACATAAGCAGGAACTACCCCCTTGGGTAATCTGGGGCAAACTCCCCCACCCATGGACACCTCAGCTTCTTTATCGCTGCTTCCATCTCTTTTTTCTTTGTATGCCCACTTTTTCTTTTCTAGGGCCAGCTTCTCTGCTTCCAAAGCTATGTATGCTAGCTGGGCCTCCAGCTCTCTTTCTCTGATGGATGGGTTCTCTCCTCCTGAAAGGACCCCCTTCCCACCACTAGCTTTGGATCTGCCCTTAGTGACTGTGTTTACTGAGGACCGTTCTTCCTCATCCTCACTTGGGCTCAGATGCCTTCCCTCCCCTGAGTGGTTAGAGCTTGCATCCTCCCTTCTTTCTCCCTCCTCTGGAGCTTCTTCTGACTCTACCTCTTGGGCCTCAGCCCATGCTGTCACGGATGCGATCAGGATTTGCTTCCTGAGATCAGTGGTTGTAGGCAACCCTCTTTCAATACATAACCCCCTAAGCTGGACTACTGTCAGTGTGGGTAGGCTAGCCAGATCAAGCTCCATGGTTCCCTAGTTTTGTGTCAACAAAAACTTTTTGCAAAAATTGGAAACAAGAATTTAGAAAAATTACAAAAATTCAATAATTGAAATTAATCCAAATAAAAAAAAAACAATTTTTGCACTAGGACAATTTAAAGGATTTTTAATTTGTTTTACTCAAAACTGTAACGTGATATTGAACACAAGTACAGGATCCCGTCGCTGCTTCCAATTATGTTGGAAAATGGGTTATTGGTAGGGCAGGTAGGTACCTACACCTAGCAACAAGCCACTAACCTCCACATAGGTACAGTTAGGTCTCAGTAAATTAATCCCAGCTCAACCCTTGGTAGCTTGGCAACGAGCGTCAAGGCTTAACTTAGGAGACAAAGTGTAAAGCATTCAAATATCACAAAACAGTAATTAAATAAAACACAGGAAACAGTTTAAAAATCCAAAACCAATTTATAAAAATAGCTTATATTTTTATCTTTAAAATGACACAAAAACGATTAAAATCGGTTCAGGGGAACCGGAGATATGAATTTTTAAAGTATTATTATTTTCTAGCGCTTAGAAACAAAAAGCGCCAATCGGGTCATCTGGTTGCACCTCGACCGGGGCAAAGTCAAACTTTCAGGCCGACCGCGATGGAGCCCTGCTCGGCTACAGGTCGCGGGAGGCCTCGGTTAAAAAGTTACCTTCTGACTTAGTCTTTATTTTGAAGTTTTTCTTCACCGGGACGAACCTGCCAGTTGAATCCGACCTCCTGGAGCCCTTGTCCGGATACGCGATGTGGGTTTCCTCGGTGGAGACTTTTACCTTCGGACTTAGTCGTTTTTTCGAGATGAAAATCCTTTGACCGGGGTAAACCTGGATCTTGATCCGACGTCCATGGAGCCCTTCTCGGATACGATGGGTGGGAGGTCCCGGTCAACTTTTTACGTTCGGACTTAGTCTCTTTTTTGGATGTTTTTCTTTACCGGGACGAACCACGAAGTCAGGCCGGGTCGCGGTTGAGGCAAGCCGGCTAGAATTTCCGCGGCGGGTCGGTCCCTCTCTGGAGCTTTTTTCCAAAAATTCTCAAATCTTTTCCAAACTTCTGGGGCTTCACCCAGATGTTCTTTTAAAGTTCTTTTGGGGTCCACAGCTCACCCCAAGGGTCCAGAAGTTCTGTGATGGTCCTTGGGGGGTGCGGACTTCAACTCCCAGAATGCACCTGACGCAAACTCCTTTTTGGCCACTGGACAGTGGTCAGCTGGTCGCTTTCTTCAGGAGTTGGTGCAGGGGACTCTGGTTTAGCAATTTTTCACCTGTAGCAAACAGGGAGTCCCTCCTTGAACCAGTTGAAGCCAGGCAAAGTCCTTCTTGTGGTGAAGCCCAAGTGTGCAGCTGGTGCAGTCCTTCTGAGTGCAGGGTCCAGGTGCAGGCCAGGGGTCCAGCAGGGCAGTCCTTCTTCTTCTTTAGTTCCTTTCTTGTTGAATTCTGGAGGAGATCTGAGGTGTGGGGGCAGGTCTGCCAGTTTTATCTTTGCTCCTGGGTGAAAAGCAGGGGGGCCCTGGTTCTCCAATCAGGGACAGGGTCGTCCCGCTGTGATGACCACTTCCTGGGAAGTGTGGCAAAAATCCATCCCAGAAGGCAACAGTCTCTAAAAATCCAACATGGATGAATCTGATTTTTGGAGGTTTCATCTGGCTGAGCCCACCCACTGGTGTGGCTAAAAATCATAAACACACCCCTCTCCTGCCCTCTCCTAATTTAATCAAGGGGGCACCTAATTGTCTGGGGTTGCAGGATGTGGGGGTGTTGCTGGGTGCTGCAAATGTCCTTCTCTGCCTTTGAAGACCAGTTTGGCAGCCCTCCCCCTTCCTGCCTCACCATCTGCTGAGGGGATATTCTCTCCCCCAAGCACATTCCTTTGTGTGAAGCCTGGCCACTTCACACCTAATCAAGGCAGCCTGGCAGAAGCTGCTGCAGGCTGGCCAATCAGAGCACAGCAGCAAAAACAATGCAGAGCTGAAATTGGCAACTTTTTAGGTAAAGTCTAAACTTTTTACCTGGACAAGTTATATTAAATCCAACAACTGGAAGTTGCGGGATTTATTACAACAATCAATTTGATACCAAATTCTTGGTATGTAACATTTAAGGAGACTTTAACATTTAAAATAAAGTCTGCCCCTTCTAGCCTATGAAGGCCATTTACTTCCATGAGGGAAAAACGAATTTGGCTGTTTTTACCTCACCAGGGCTTATAAATCTATTTTTATAAAGTCCCTGCTTATAGTTACATGGCACCCAGCCCTAGGGGCACATAGGGCACACCTTAGGGGTGACTTATATGTAAAAATAAGGTAGTTTAAGACTTTGGAAGTACCTTTAATTCCAAAGTCGAATTTGCATATAACTTTAATTTAAAAGCAGCCAGCAAGGCAGGCTTGCTTTTAAAATGACACTGGGCACCTCAGCAATGCACCTAGGTGTGCACCACCTATGCTGTGGTCCCTAAACCTACATGCCCTACCTTATACTAGGGACTTATAGGTAGGTTAACTTCGCCACTTATAATTAGCCTAATTTGCATATCCATTTTACACAGAGCACAGGCCCTGGGACTGGTTAGCAGTACCCAGGGCACCATCAGAGTCAGGAAAACACCAGCATAAAGTGGAAAATGGGGGCAAAAAGTTAGGGGGCCTCTGCAATCAGCCCTGTTTTCCCACAGTTTGTTTTAAGTATCAATGAATGTAATTGAACAATGAAAATACGTTTATTATTTCTTTTACGCCCTGACGAAGCAACACAGTTTGCAGCAAAACACGTGTTGGCTGAAAGTATCTAGTTGGTTCAACACAATAGAGACTGAATACCAGTTTGGTTATACGTATGTCTTAGCCTTATGTTGTGAGTCTGGATAGATGGTATTTGTTTGCCTATGGATACAAGTATGAATATATAGTCTATCAACAAGAGACCTATATCTCAAATAATAAAAAAAAGAGTGAGCCATACAGATGTACTTTTTATCATTTTATGCGCCTGACAAATATTGTTATTACTTTCTAAACTTATAAGCCAAATAGGGCAACTGGTTCTTGTTGTGGCAGCCTATGCAGGGTCTGCTCATCTTATTACCTTAAATATTTGTTGTATGTTTATATGTTCTGGACATAGTCATTGACTAGCTTAAATTCAATGTGTAACTGGAGAGGAGGCTGGGTTTTGCAAGATTAACACATCGATATGCAGTGTTCTTCAAAGAGGTGAGTATTCAACTTTTTCCGAATTTGGTGATGTGTTGGGGCATTTTTATGGATACAAGGATGTTATTCCAGATCTTCGTTGCATAGATGGAAAGGACTCTAGTCTTGTTTTATCTTTTTAAGATTCCTAGTATGAAGTCTGATAGTATCCTGAGTGTAGGTGTGTTGAGAACCATAAGAAATGGTGAGCTAATCTGCAAGATTACAGAAGGTGCTGGTCGGTTTGGCATCATAAAAGATGCAATTTATTTTGAAGATGGTGTGGGCTGCGAAGGGGAGCCTATTGAGCTTTATGAGAATGGGAGTGATGTGATCATATTTCTTCAGGTCCTGAATGAGAAGTGCTGGAGCGTGTAGGATGCCCCTGAGGAGTGCAAGTGTGGAGTCTGGAAGGTGAAAGAGTAGGGCCTTACCATCCAGATATGAGAGTATGATGGCTTGAACAGCAGTTCTGAAGTCACATTCTGGAAGAAACAGTTTGACAGGGAGCTGGCACCAGACAGTCTTTGTTTTTTTGGCAACATGTTCCTTCAGGGTAATGTTGGCATCCGGGGTGAATCCAAGTGACTTGGGAATCAATGAAGGTTGGGATTTGACACAGCAATGTTTCATATCAATCCGATTTGTACTGTATATTGTTTCATGTTCTTGGTTATTAAGATGAATTCTGTCTTGGATGGGCTGAATAGGTAGGCGCTGGACATCTAGACCTGGAAGATGTGCAGGCAGTGTATGAGGCATTGGATGTCTAAAGCAGAGGAGACTCTCAATTGCTCTCAAATATAGTTGTGTATTATTCTCTTACTGGTGAACCTTAATGGTGTTATCTGTGAGTATAGCATCACGCAGCTCCATGTAAAGGCTGAGGGTGACAGGGAACTGTCTGGAGCCCTGAGGGAGTCCACGCATCATAGAGATCTTTTGTGACGTGATTAAATTGGTGTTGGAAAGGTAGAAAGATTGAAAGGAGGAGAACCAGTGAAGGACATTGCCAGTGAATCCCATTTGAGACTAGAGGGTGCGTCTGAGGGTGCTTATGAGGGTGGGATGCTCAACCTTCTCAATCAGCTGTGAGGTCCAGCAATATCAGAAGGCAGGCATCCTCTTCCTCTGTGGTCAAGAGGGCATTGTCTATGATGTGCTAAGTACGTGTCTCCATACTGCAGCATGATCTAAGGCCAGATGGGTAGTCATGTCATGCAGGAGATGGCTAGCATTGAGATGTTGGGGTTGAACACAGGTGACTTTTTCAATAATTGTACCAATGAATGGTAGGTGAGTGATAGGTCGGTAGTTAGCAAATTCATCAGGGTCCAGTGTAGGTTTCTACAGAAGCCGGAGGACCTGGCCTGCTTTGAGAGCTTCTGGGAAGATGCCTTGAGTGAGGGAGGAATGGACAATGTCAAACAGGGAAAATAGAGCATCCACAGAAAAAACGATGAAGGACAATGGTAAAAAATAATCTTCATAAAAGATGGCTATGAAGGACTTGACTATGTGAGCCTGACTTAGGAGTGACAGGGTTTTGAAGGATGCCTATTTCAGCATTCTATGGAAATGGGTGGGTGTCCAGACTTGGCCTCATCAATGTGCTTTTGGATGTTCTTTATTTTTTCACTGAAGAAGAGGTTTTTGGCATTTGAATTTTCTGTTGAGTCAGGAATAATGGGTGCAACAGGGGGTTGATGCAGTGCCGGTAGTTGGCAAATTCATTAGGGTCTAGTGTATTTTTCCTTCTGAATGAGAGGACCTGAACTGCTTTTGAGAGCTTCAGGGAAGATGCAATGAGAGATTCAGGCATACACAATGGTAACCAGGGAAAACAGAGCATCTACAGAAAGCTTTGATGAAGGACAATGGTAAGACGTCATCTTTATAAGAATTGGCTTTGATTATGTCAGCCAAATCTGGGAGAGATAGGGGTTTGAAGGCTGACCATTGCAGCATTCTATGGGAATGGGTGGGTGTCCAAGCTTGGAATCGTCAATGTGTGTTGGATCTTCTGTATATTTTCACCGAAGAAGAGATTGGTGGCCTTGCACTTTTCTGTAGAGTAAGAAATAGATGGGTCCAGCAGGTGCATGATTGTCTTGAAAAGGTTCTGCTTATGTTGATAGCTTAATTGATAGAGATGGTATAGTACTTTGCTTTAGCCGATGTGATGAGGCATTACGTGCTTCATTAAGGTGGAGGACCATTAGAACTTATGGATGACAGTGATGCCTCCCCCCTTCCTAAGTGCTTTGTACACAAAATGGATGCTGTAGCCTGCGGGAAGAAAGATTTCAAGGATGTGCAAAGATGTGGGGGTGAACCATGTTTCTGTGATGGGGTGGGCATGAAGTCTGTGACTGATGATGAGGTCTGCAATGACTGGTGCACAAAGCACAGCAGAGTGAGTGTCAATGAGCATGAGTTGGACTATGTGTTCTGCAGTTTGAGGGTATGTGGTAGTTAATGGGATATGTACCCGGTTGGGTTTGCATGTTGTGTGAGGGTAATTAATATTTATTAAAATAAACCATCAAATTAGTCATTAAATAGAAAATAATACACATTTTATAAGTGATTACAAAATCTGGGTTTAGATATTTTATTACCACTAAATCATGATTGTTTATTTAACTACTTAAATTAATGTAATTTAAAATTATCATTCTTGTAAATCCTTAAATCCATTGATTTATGTGGGAGGGTTCAGCAGTACCATGGTGGCATGTGTGGTGCTGGACGTACTTTGGATCTGAGCTGGGGTACTTTACTACTTACTGTTTGGGTGCCTTTTTGAGTGCAGCAAATTTAGAATTGCAGCTTGTGAGTAGGAAAGGTCCTATTCTTTTATGGCTTGGTAGACATCCCTTCCTAAACCCCTTCTTATTTTGTCTCCTTTAGCAGTCGGTGTTCCCCATTTTCCAGCCACTCCCCTTGTCCTTCCCAGATTTGCTACTAAAACGTATACTAATCTTTGTGGAGACTGCAGTCAGGTCGAAGATCTCCACACAGAAAAAGATAGGCGAGATCGAGGCGTAAACTCATCATGTAGGTTTGGGAATAGCATTCTGCATCTTCTATTTTGTAGCTTATTAATAGGCCCCTTGGTTTACAATTAGTGGTTGTTTTTGTGGATGCCGACTCCCCTCCCTGTGTGCCTCCAATGACCATCTTTCTGTACTTTAAAATATAGAAGTTTACTTGTTCCTGCATTAGCAGTTAATTAAACCCTGGCTATTGGACTGTTTTGATTTCTTTTTGAGTGACCCAATACTATCTAAGGCACACAATTGTTAAAGTATTGAATTACTTATTTAAGACCGATTTGTGCAGTTGGAGCTGTTTTGTTTGTTTTAATCAGCTGTTGAGATGCAGTTTTGATAAAATTATGCAGAACAAATCTTGGTGTAATTTTATGATAATTGATAGTTGAATGCTATATATGGAGGAGCAGGGGAGCCAACCGTCTGCATTTGGTATAATTAAAGCATGTATCAACTTGGTAGCATCACAACAAGCATACCAGATGCATAAACCATTAGCTTATGTTATATCTCAAGCCCAGAATAAAAACCTCATCCTGTCAGCAAATTGGTGTATGGTGCCTTCAAGCATTGTGGTGAGCTCAGAGGAACAAACAATTCTTGAGTGCAGTTTCACGAGAAAGGTGATTTTAAGTGCAGCTACTGAAGCACTGTTGTACAGATGAGTCCAAGGCCCAGATTTGTGAAAGTGTCACAGAAAGCAGCACAGCACTCAAAATTGCATATCTACAGAGTTGTGGTTCTCTCCCTAGCATCAGTGCACAATCAGGCTGCTGAGTGCCACACACACACCTTTGCACTTTGGTGCAAGGGTGTATGCATAAGTCTCACATAGGTTTTGTAGTGGAAGGGTACTCTTACAGTGCAAAATACACTATGCCGAAACAAGCTGTAAAGATTTTCCCACCCTGCATGTGTGCTGTAAAGTACAGCATGCATGCAAAGTCGTAAAGGAAAAGAGAAATAAACATTTTTCTGCTTTTAATGCCTGCTTTCAAATGGCATTATCTTTTGATACAAAACCCTGTCTACTATTGTTAGTAGATAAGGTTTTGCATCAAAAATCATTGGTGGTTGCAGTGGAAGACCCATGTACAATCCATAGGACACCCTCTTGACTCAGAGTAATGCAAAGCAGTTCTTCGCTTTGGTTTGCTTTACTTTTTCTTACAAACCAATGCAAATACCAATTTGAGTTGGTGTAAATACGAAAAAGAATTTTGCATCGGGTCTGCATGAAAAAACGTAACCCAACCCAATGCAACACCTTCAGAAATCTGGGCCCAAGTGTGGTAGAGTGAGAAAGCATGCACTTTTAAAAATCTTTTGAATCGGTTTGGCACAAGAGTAGGATGTGAGTTAGAGAGTGCACTAGAGGAGAGCCAGAGATTTGAGAATGTCTTGAGAGTTTGGACTGTGCAGCAGAATGCCCAAGCTTGTGACAAGGAATTTGTTGTGACAGGATGCAGCTGACCGAGAACAACTTCATTCTTTTTGCGTAGCAGTTTCCACGTGTTGAGGACAACCATTGCAGTGCTGAAGCAGTAGAGCCACCATGGTGTCCATACTCTCTATGCCCTGAGACACAGAATGCACATTCATAAGTATGGCACAGTGTTATTTAGCATTTAGCACAGAGGTACGAGCTTGAAACAAAGCAATTCCCCTGGTGGTGTAGGAGTGATACAGGGTCTGAAAGAGGTTGCTGTTTTAGTTAAGCTCAGTAGCTGATTGTGTAAGGGAGAATTTCCTGGAATGTAATTTTAAGGGGCCATCAGGTGAGTGGTGTCAGAATTCTAGAATGTTCGTTGGTGATGCAGGTTTGATAAAACGCAAAAACCTTTTTAATCTGATGAATGGCCCACTTAGAGACAGATGTTGTTAGTGGATGGTGGCATAGGTGCTTGACAAAAAGTAGTTTGTTTTTTGTAAATAGATGTTGAACCTCTGGTGCAGGTTTGGTTTTACAATGAGTGCCATTTAGATTCAGGAACGAATCATACAAATTGTTTAGCAACGCCACTCTTCATGCAAAATTCAGATAGTTTGATATCAACTTATGTGTGGTGTAAGATGCTTTCTGATAACTCTTAGTAATGAAGGGGTTCTAGACAAATATAGAGTCTGATAGGTGGAATATATAGGATCTCCAATCTCGCTAGGGGTTTTAAAGAATATGGCCCTCATTACAACCCTGGCAGTCGGTGTTAAAGCGGCGTTACTACCGCCAACAGGCCGGCGGTAAAAAAAAGGGTGGTAACAGCCGCTGGGCTGGAGAATTTGGTCTCTAGCCCAGCGGCCGTCCCAATCCCACCCTCGGAATTACGACCCGGCCCACCACCATGGTTTTCGTGCCAAACTTACTGCCACAAAAACCATGTCGGTAGGCACTATCAGTTCCAGGAAATCCCTTCCCTGGCACTGATAGGGGTCTCCCCTCCCCCTCCCCTTCACCCTCCCCAAAGTCCTGCCCCGCCCTATCCCTCCCTCTCCTGCCCCCCACACATATACACACCCGCACGCGCACCCATATACACACATGCACACACGCATACCCACCACCACCCATGCATGCACACATACATACCCTCACACCACAACACACACCAACATACCTTGTCACACACATGCATTCACAACACACAACACTCACAATCACTCATTCATGCATGCATTCAACATGACACACACCCGCATGCACGCATTCCAACACATACACACACACACCCCACACATACACACAACATCCCCCCACCCCCTTCTCCTGTCAGAGAACCCGACTTACCTGCTTGCAGGGGTTCCCCGGCTGGAGATGGTCCACGGCGCTGCTGTCCCAGCAGTGTCCGCCAGCAAAACACTGCCAGGCCGTATCTTTGCTCATGATACGGTCAGCGGTGCTTTGCTGGCGTGGTGGTGCTGCTGTCAGCAGCGGCGCCTTACTACCGTTCACCGTCATGACCGTCGGTGGTGTTCCGCCAGCATTCTGGCGGTATACCATTGCGGGCATAATACGCATAGATAGCTGGTAGCCACGGCGGCGGTATGTTGACAGCCGTCGCTGTGGCGGTGGTTACCACCAATGTTGTAATGAGGGCCTATGTGTTAATGACTTGAAGCTGCAAAACTGAACTTTTATATAAGACACATGCAACAGAGAACACAGTTGTGCATTTATTGGAATACAAGTAAAATGGTGATAAAAGGACTTCCACTGACCATTGTTGAAATTGTACATGGGCAATTGGTACATTTACACATGTTCTAGAACTGTCATTGTTTTCTTTTGGAACAAGAAATTGCTACTTGCTTCATATCAAATTAGTTGGCTCCAGGTTGTTGAGACACATTGATTGTCCTATTGCATCATATTGGAACAATTGCTGGCTTTAGAAGATATGATCAGAAGCTGTGGGCAGCTATGGTACAACTTATAAAGAAGAAACTGGTCTTAAGGGTCTGGAAATGTGATAGGTTACCACCAGTTTATTAGTGCATTACAGGGATGTCTTGGTCCAGAAATGAAAATATTTACTTCAAAAACTTGCATTTTATGGACAAGTATGAGATGATTTGGTACCAACTTGATGACTTACATGGTTTCATTGAGATTCTGGTAATCTTGTTTCCTTTTTTCACCATTTGTAACCTGTGCTGCATTAAAATTATGTTTCATGTTCTGTATCTACTACTATACAGACCTGTGTTCAGAAGACTTGATATATTGCAACTTTTGGAACAACTTAATCACTACTGGAACATGAAAACTTATTCGGTTTCTTATTTATATATTTTAAGTAATCTGTAGGGCGCGGCTTGATGCAAGACCGAGATGTCAGCGTCTCTGTGAGACTCCGGAGAGCGGTGCTAGAGGCTGGGATGTGACAGTGGCTTCCCGGCTTCTTGGATCCTGCCGAGGCTTAATAAATGTAGGCAACGTGTAGCACTGATTGCGCTTATCTTTCTTATCATGCAAGAGGTTGCAGTTTGTGAGATTTCTACACACTTCATTACTTCAGAAGTGGCCTCCATTTTTATTTTTGACTGTTGGAAGGACTGACAAAAATCTACTCATTCAACCAACATGTTTGCAACAGATTTCTTCAGTTTTTCTACCTAACTCCTGACTTTTCCTTTACATAAATGGTGACTACATATGGGAGAAATTGGAACAATTCTTTAACATGGAATAATATAAATTCAGCATTTGAGGCTCTGGGAATGTTCCTCCTGATATATATACTGTTGGACCTGGCCCTTTATGTAGGATTACTCCCAGACTTTTTGCCTCCTTCCTCCAATTTTTTCTGACAAATTTTTGTTGGCTTTAGGACTCTTTACCATTGCTAATCAGCAATAAAGCACATATGCTTTCTGTGTAAATTGTATTGGTGATTGGTTTATCCCGGATTGGTATATTTGATTTACTAGTAATTCCCTAGTAAAGTGCACTAGAGATGCCCAGGGCCTGTAAATCAAATGCTACTAATGGGTCTGCAGCACTGGTTTTGCCGCCCACATGAGTAGTCCTGCAAACATGGCTCAGACCTGCCACTGTAGTGTCTGTGTGTATAGTTTTAAACTGCCAATTCGACTTGGCAAGTGTACCCACTTGCCAGGCCTAAACCTTCCCCTTTAATACATGTAAGGCACCTCTAAGGTAGGACCTTGGTAGCCCCAAGATGCAGGGTGCAGTGTATGTTAAAGGTGGGACATGTACTGATGTGTTTTAAATGTCTTAACAGTGAAATGCTGCCAACTTCTGTTTTCACCGTTGAAAGGCCTGACTGTCTTATAGGTTAATATGGGGGCTACCTTTAAATATCCTTAAAGTGCAGTTTCTCTTTGAGGGCATGTAGAGATGTGGAGTTTGGAGTTTCTAAACTCATAAATTAAAAATGCATCCTTTAGTGAAGGTGGTTTTCAGATTGTTAGTTTGAAAACGCCTCTTTTAGAAAGCAGGCATTTTCTTGCTTTAGCCATGATGTGACTGTGCCTGTTTGTGGATTCCCTGTCTGGGTCAGACTGACAGTTGGGCTGTTTGTGAATCTCCTCTAGACATTGACGCAATGGGAGCTGGGATGTAGCCTGCATATCCCGATGAACAATCTGGGGTAGAGTGGAGGGAGGAGTAGTCACTTACACGTGAATGGGCTATGCCTGCCCTCACACACTGCAGTTTCCAACCCCCAGGTGTGTGTCTGGGGCCTGGCCTAGGCAAAGCAGGATCCTGTAAACAACAGAGACTTTTCTTTGAAGTTGGGCAACTTCAAAGGCAGAAAGGGGTATAACTATTGGACCCAAAACCCCAGACTTTAGATTTCTTCCAGATCACTTCTGGAACCAAGAGGACCTCTACCAAGGAGAGGAGCTGAAGAGCTGAGGAGAAGTACTGCCCCTGCCTGTGCTTTGTTGGGCTATCCTGAATTTCTGTTTCTGCCAGTAAAAGGGGCAAAGACTGGACTTTGGTGTGCATTCCTGCTTGAGAAGAATCTCAAAGGGCTTGAACTGAGCTTTCACCCTGTTGTGAAGTCTCAGGGCCATCAAAGACTTCCTCTGCCAGCACCTGGACTCTCTGCTGAGACTCCTGCCCTGCCAAGTGGTGCCCTATCCAGTCCCTGGGTCCTTGAAAGGTGAAGTTGGCAGAACAAGAGCTGAAATCCACGCACAGAACAGCGTGCAGAGGAATTTTCGATGCACTATCTGCAACGCAGCTGATAAACAAAGTGCTACCCATTTCGCAGCTGAAACCGATTCCCCACCTGCATCATGGCTAGGAAAACAATGCATAACGGCTAGAGAAACAACACAATATCCACTGATAACAATGCAAACCGAATGCCGCCTGGTTTTCTAACACCATGCGACCGGATTTCCCGCACATCATCACTGGGTGTCAAAGTCATCATGAACATGCATTCCCCGTCTGGAAATGGACGCATCACTCTCTCGCGAGGGAGAAAAATGACTCATCACCTACCCGACCGGAATCAACTCATCACCCGTGCGGTTTTACGTTTTACGCAAACTAGGTACTTTGTGTAAAACCAACGTTTCCATTGTTTTCTATGGAGTAAGATTCTTATTCTTTTGAAAATTCATATCTTGACTTGTGTATGTTGAATTTTTGTTGTTTGTGGTCTTGTTTGATTTAGATAAGCATTGCCTATTTTTCTAAACTGGTGTGGTGTTCATTTTTTTGTGTTTTTCTGCATTACTGTGTGTGTTCGTACAACTACTTTCCACATTGCTTCAGAGATAAGCCTGACTGCTGGTGTAAAGCTGGCAAGGGGGTGGGCAGGAGTTATCTTGAGTTTGTATCTCCATTGCCCTGACTAAAGTGAGGGTCCTTGCTTGGGCAGTGGGTAATCTGACTGCCAACCAGACACCCCATTTCTAACATATACCTTATGTTTTTGGATGCTTTTTCAACTTTTGTGACATAGTGATCACTTGTATTGCCACTTATCAGTACTAATTTTGAATTGCACTTAAACTATTGGTTTATTCAGTTCATGGGCAGATTAACTGCTCTTAAGAAAACCCTCAGACTTTCCTCAAGTAAACCTTTCAGACGCTCTCCTGCACTATCGAAGCTTATTGCAATGAATGACAATTTCTCAGAGAAAGTCTCTCCCTCTTCTTCCACCTATGCTTTGGCTGCTACGCCCCCGCAACCTACCGCAGGTAAAGCATCGACTAGAAGGCTCAAAAAGGATCTGCAGTCACCCACAAAGCCTCTTCCTACAGTCTCATTTGATCTTTTTTTGGAAGAGATTAGGACCCTTTGCCCATTTATGGAGGAGACTAACACCAAGTTAAAAACTCTTTCTGACAAATGGTCACTTATGGAAGAATGTTTATCTAATGTTGAGCAGAAAATCGGCAATTTCACTTCACCTTCCACCACAGTGAATACACTTCAAACACAGGTTGCTTCACTACAGAAACAGATAGAGAATCTGGAAAAACGCAACAGATGGAATAACCTATGAATTTATGGGCTTCTGGAGGGTTCAGAAAGAATAAATCCTATATCCGTCTTCAAAACTTTGTACCTCAGCTCTTGAATTTACCTGTGGGGCCACCACTTAATATTCAGTGAGCACATAGGCTATGTCGCCTTCCCTCGATATCTGCAACTTATAAAAAGCCTAGAGGTGTAATCTCATACTTTTTGGAATTCTTGGAGGAAAGGCCCCATATAAAATGAAGCACTCATCGAAGGCATACAGAACACCCTGACGCAGACATAGAGCAAGAGTTGGAAATAATCCCAGTGCTTCTCCTTGCCATATTTCTCCAGGACCGTGGCCGACAATGAAGATGACTAAGGTAAGTCCCACAGCCTAGAGGAAAGGGCACAGTTACACACCCACCACACCGCAACACACTCCCAACCCCACCCACCATCACAAGCCATACATACCATAACAAGATGTACTTACCAGACACAAGCCAACAAGTACCTGCACCAATGCACACACCTGTGGACACCACAGCCCCACAGTGAAATGGGGTGTATGACTGGATATTAGCTGTTGTGGTGACTGCAAGAATGGGGACAGCAGCAGTCACTGAGGGTGCAATGCATGTGGGTGTGCATGGTGAGGTGACAGACAGGGAGGTGGGGGAGGTTGACACAGTGGGGGAGGTGGATGTTGTTGTGTGTGCTTTGGCATGTTGGGTGTGTAACTGCCTGTGGTGGGAAGTGTGGTGCTTGGGTGAGCAGGCACGGGCAACTCGTTGGGGAGCTACTGGGAGGGCGGTGATGGTATGGGGGTGGCAGAAGATGGCAAACAATGGGTGGGCCCAGTAGGGTCCGCCACCACCAGGGAGCTGGCATAGGAGGAGGTATCGGAGTCACTACCTCCAGTGGTAGTTGCCTCCTCGTGGCACTCCCCTCCAACCCACTGGTCCCCTTGGCATCGGTGGACTCTGCCACATGGGTCCCGTGGGCTGCAGCATCCCCATTCGCCGGTGCCTCAGCTCCCTCACCAGATGATGCTAATGTACACAAGACACAAGAGCACAGGGGAGGGAATAAAACAAGAAAGAAGTATGCCAATTCCAGGAAATATGTACATGTTGGGACGCATACCGTCCCACTCATCTCAGGCACTAACCCTCAGCAGCACACAATACATGTTTTGAATGTGCCCCTGACTGGTAGACATGACCCCACGGCACACAACATTCCCATCCTGCCCCACTACTCTGATACACTTTGCAAAGTGAACCAATGAGAGACAATGCCAAGCCAACACATCTGCAAGTCCATGAGGCAACATTGAATAAAATGGCCCAAACAGGGGACCCGTTGCAGGCCTACAGACCCAGCCAAAACTACCTAGGACTCTATCACATGGACATGGAGGGGGGCAGGACTGCAGAGACAGACCTGTCTATGTGCATGGCACTACTATGCATGTACCCCTTAGCACCTAACTAAACTCATCATAGTGGCATCACAACAGTGTTGGTACTTACCCCCTTGTGGTTGCTGTGCTTCTTTCAAGTGCCCATCTAAATCCTGGTAGGCCACCGACAGAATGCGGGCCATCATGGGGGTCAGGGTCCGACAGGCACCCCTTCCTTGTTGGGAGGCCTTCCCCAGCTGGGCTTCTCCAGTCTTCCTGGCCCAGTGCCTCAGGTCTCCCACCGCTTCCTGTAGTGGGTGCTCCGCCAGTTGTAGACCCCCATGGTCTGCACTTCCTTGACAATGGCTTGCCACAGTCCCCTCTTCTGATGGGCGCTGACCTGCATGGGATACACAGAGTAAGGAAACAGACGTCAGTGTGGGTGCCCCATACACAAATGCCATGCCTGTTTAACCTGACATGGTCCATTGAGACATATATATGGACATTTTTCAAGGCAAAAAATGCCAGACACACTACGGATGAGCATTCACACAGTGAACAAAAACGCATACAGGCATCTGCCACATTCACACACATCTAAGGAGGACAAATAGCAACTCACTTGCTCATCTGGTTACACATACAGCTTGGCATACAGGGGTAGGATGCCGTCCACCAGGTTTTCCTGCTCCTCTGCGGTGAAGGCCGGGGCCCCTTCCCCTGTAACACGTGCCATCTCAGGGACCAGAGTCAGGGCACAGCAGCACACACAGTGGAGTTCTTTGCTTCTCGTAGTGCAGGAGTCAAGTGTCAATGGCCTGTCAAAATGGCTGTAGATACCTCAGCAGTGTGCACCCTCATCGCTGGCGGGGATCATGACTGGCCCAGCTTCCCTACTGACAACCTTGTTATCCAATGATCAGGTACACGGTGGTGAACACCGCCTACCACCATGACGAGTTATGCCAGCGGAATGAAGTCACTTCCACACTACACTAGCTGTATGGCAAGAGGCTGCCATTTTGCAACCACTAGGCCTCCATAGCCTGGCCGGGGGCCTCATCCATGGTGCCATTCCCTCTCCCCTTCGTTGAGTAAAGACACTAGTACTGGTCCTCCACATATAATCACTGTGGGAAGTGTGTTTACACTATGATGCCATTATGACTGAGACACCTCCCCACACATTAGCCTGACAGGATTACCTCCTTCTTTGTGTCTGTGTACAAGTGTATGTCCCAACTCAATGTGTCTTTGTTCTTCCCCCATAGATACAGACCCTTGTGGCGAGGGAGAGCTCCATCTATTTACAGACCCCTGGTAGTTCTGGCCACCATGGAGGAACGTCACATCATCATAACTTACTGCCTGAATCGAGCTACAATCCTTGAAGTCTGTGCAGAAATGGAGCCTGTTCTGAAGTCAGCTAAGAGGAATCACCATGCCATACCTACAACGGTGCAGGTACTATCTGTGCTCCAATTTCTTTGACCACAGGCTCATTCCAAGTGACAGTGGGCATGGCTGCAGGGTTATCTCAGCCAGTGTTCAGCCACATCCTGTCCAATTTCCTGAATGCATTTGTGCAACACCTGCAAAGTTATGTCAAGTTTCCCGAAGAGCTTATCTCACCCCCATCAAATCAGGATTCTATGCCTTTGCAAATGTCCCCCATGTGACAGTTGCCATTGATGGTACCCACATAGCCCTCATGCCCCCAAGAGTAAATTAACAGGTGTTTTAGAATTGTAAAAACTATCACTCCATGAATGTCCAATTGGTGTGTACTGCTGATCAGTACATTTCACAAGTCAATGCAGATTCATTTGTCCTGAGAAACAGCAGTGTGCCACACATGATGGGACAACTACAGGGGGACAGAGCTTGGCTCGTAGGTGAGTGTGTATGACACTGCATCAGTTACATAGCTGATAGGCAGGCTGTATGCAAGTAGATAGGGTGTTTCAACCCTCTTTCACCCACTTTTGCAGGGGATTCTGGCTACCCAAACATGCAATGGCGCCTGACACCTGTGAGGAATCCCAGGACAGATGCAGAAAGGCATTATAATGAGGCACATGGTCGAACTAGGAGGTGATTGAGCAGACCATAGGACTCCTGAAGGCAAGATTTAGTTGCCTGCATCTCTCTGGAGGATCCTTGTGCTATGTCCCTGACAAGGTGTGTAAGATAGTGGTGGCCTGCAGTATGCTGCATAACTTGGTTGTGAGGAAGGCTATCCCACTTCTGGAAGAGGAGGATGCTGTCCAACCAGCCCTGCCACCTCAGAGGAGGAATGAGAGTGATAGTGAAGAAGAGGGGGAAGACATCTACTCCAGGACCCAGGTAATCTGGCTATACTTCCAGTGACTCTCAGGTACATTTCCTATGATGCTGATGGCTTCAATGCATTGATTTAGGGTGACTCATGTAGTAGGTGCTGTGGTGTCCCTTACCAGTGATATAGCAAAATCATGACTGAATGGCAGATGTGAGTTAACGCTATGGAATGTACAGTGTGACATACTTCAGACACTACAGTCTGTTAGACCCCCCTCCTGCAATAAAAGTGGCATTATGATGGAAACTGGCTAATGCATTCACATTCACAATTGATTGCTCATATTGATTAAGGACAGATATTTTGAGTGCACAAATGTATTTATTCAAAGTCAAAACATCCATGAGTGATGGGACAGGGGAAGGCAGTGGGCACATTGTGAACAACATACTTAGGTACATTTGCTCAGCTGTTGGTAGCACAGGGGTATAGTCCATGGGGCTATTGGAAGATGGTGAGATGGCAGTGGCATGTCAACAAGGTAGCTCAGTGGCAGTGAAGGGAGACAGTTGAGGTCAGAGTCACTAACACCTCAGTGGTCTTGGCTGGTGTTTCAGTGGGATGTCTGGGTCTGAGGCCACATTTGCGAGAGTGAAGCTGGGCTGCGGGGGAACGGGTGCTGGTGTCCTGTGAGTCCTCTGGCAGTGCCACCAGTCCAGTAGCCACTGCAGATGTAGAGAGAAGGGCAGTGTCCTGGCCAGTGGTAGGTGCCTGCAGGTGGGTGGAGGACTCAGGCTGGATGTTTATCCGGTGCTGCAGCACCCCTTGCATTGGAGGCCATGGTAGCATTGAGCTGTTTCAATTGCTCCATGGCCTCCTGGTGGTGTGCTGCCTGCTGCCTCTGATTCTGCTCCAATGTGGCCAGGATCTGGCCCATCCTGTCCTGGGAATGGTGGTATGCTTCCAGGACCCCAGCAATGAACTCCTGGGCAGCAGCATGCCTCCTTGGGCCACCCCCCTGGGCCACTGATACCCTCCACTGGCCCTAGCACCCTGTGCCTGTGTCCTCTGCACAGGTCTGGCAGTCCCACTTGCAGTGGGCCCTTCATTATCCTGCCTGGTGGTGGGTGGAGACTCGGGCCTCTGTACATGTGGGCAGCCAGTCCGTGGCCTGGAGAAATTGGTGTGAGGTTGTTGGGCCAGAGCTGATGGTAGTGGCTGAGTGGTGGGGTGTAATGGTGTCCTGGGAGGGGCTTCTGGAGGGTGACTGTCCAGGGGTGTGGGATGGGTCAGGGATTTCCTCTGTGTCCAGACATCCCTCTGCACTCTCCTGAGTGGGGCCTTCATCTTCAGATGGAGGACTGGCACTCCTTGACATCTCCATCCTGGTGGCATGGGTGGTGGTGCCTGTATGTGAGAGAATAGAGATGTGGGTGTCCTGCACTTTCTTGTCAATTGCAGCACTGGTCAGCAGTAACTGGTGGTTGAATTCCCATGTAGTGGCATGCAGGGTTCCTTCGTGTTCATTTTGACGCATTTATTGAGGGGGTGGTGGAGCATTGTGGGTGTTGTAGTGGTCCTGAGATTGCTTGCACAGGTTGGTGACTGAGTACAGGGGGCTGGATGGAGATTTGTATGGGGTATTGTGAGCATGCAGGTGACATGGATATGAGTGTGTGGGTATTGTGAGCTGGGTAGGGGATGGGGGCATGGTGGTAGTGAGAGGGATGGGGTGATACATGCATTACAGGTGTGGTGACTCTTAAGGTATTGTAATTGACCTACCTATGTCCAGTCCTCCAGTCCTCCCGTGAGTCCGGTGAGGCCTTCTGGGTGCAGGATAGCCAGGACCTTCTCCTCCCAGTCCATGTATTCGGGGGAGGAGGCGGGGGACCACCACCAGTCTTCCGTACGGCGATGTTGTGCCTGGGTGTCATGGAACACACCTTCCTGTGCAGGTCGTTCCATCCCTTCCTGATGTCATCCCTTGTGCCTGGATGGTTTCCCACTGCGTTAACCTTGTTGACTATCCTCTGCCATAGCTCCATCTTCCTAGCCAAGTGTGTCTGCTGCACCTGTGCCCCGAATAGGTGTGGCTCGACCCTGATATTTTTTCCACCATGGTCCTTAACTCCCTGTCTGTGAAGCGGGGATGCTTAGGGAGTGCCATGTTGTGTGTTGTGGGTGGTGTTGTGTTGTGTAGGTGTGTTGGTGAGGGTGCTGTTCTGTGGTTGGGTGTGTGGCTTGTGATGGTGGGTGTGCAAAGTATGAATTTTGGTGGGGTTTTTGTGTGTGTGATTTGTGTGATGGTTAGTTCAGTGTATGTGTGTTGTAGTGTCAATATCTGTCGTGCTATTGGCGTTGCAAAGGATTGTGGGGTGTGTATGTGTGTGTTTTGAAGTGTTGTGGAAGTGTGTCAGGTGTGTGCTTTTCTAACTTGCCAATGTGTGCATTTGTTGTTGTCAGATCCCATTGCTGGCCGTGGCGGTTCGTACTGCCAATGGTCATTCAACATTCACTGTCCGAAGAGCTGATTTGTGCATCATTATTTGGTGGGCGAGGATTTGTCGGCATGGCAGTGGTGGGGGGAGGTGTACTGTCTTTCTGCCGTCGTTGGCCCTGGCAGTGGGTGGAGGTTGCAGGATTTTTGGAGGTTTGTCTTTTTGGCATCATTTACGGCGGTATGCAGTTCACCGCCACTGGCGTTTTTTTGTTCACCGTGAGCACGGCGGTCGGCGGTGATTGCCACCAACTTCAGAATGAGGGCCTATGGATGCTACTGCAACATCCAATGTATTGCGTTAACGTGTCACTGGCAAATTCATACGTCCTGTTTTGACAATTATTTAGCCGTTATGTCTATTTGTCCTTATGCTATCTTTTATTGACATCTAGGGGCAGAATTAAGAGCCCCTATTGCCTTCTTGTGCCATAATTAGAATCATTTTTTATTTTACGCTAAAGTGGCCCAAAGAGGCCAAGTCTCTGCGCCAAATTTCCAAAGTGGTGCATTGATGCATTACACCACTTTGCAACCCTTTTCTCTTCTATTGTTCTTATTGTATTACAGGAGTTGCATCCTTGTTGTGATTGTTTTTGTCCTCTGATTCATATCCTACCACTGACCCTGCGCCATGTCTCCCCCTCCGGATCAGACGTGCTGTCTTCTCCCTGTGGTCTCCCCCCTCACCACAATACTGTTAAGTACGTTCCCAATTTTGGTTGTTTGTTTAGTATCTTTCCTGTGTTCTAGTACTAGTTTCACTCCCCCTTTCTTACTTCCTTTCCTCTGTTCCTCCCTTTTTTCTTTTCTTTTCCCTTGTTATTGTTTCAAACGTTTTATTCTTTCTTCCTCATGATCATCATTTTTTCATCACACATGTGGTTTTTCTTTTATTTGTCTCGAATTTATGTCTGATTATACTTCCTTCCTTAGTTTACTTCAATGGTTTTGACAATGATCTTATTGAACTTATTGATGTTTGAACTCTCCAATCAAAAGACAACGAGTTTTAACTCATTTATCAAAGCTCAGTGCTCCAATAGCTTTCTTGCAAGAATCTCACCTCTTTGAAATTGAGTCATTGAAATTATGAAAAGGGTGGGTAAGTGAAGTTTTCTTTTCATCTGAGGTTTGGAAAAAACATAGTTATCATTTTATGTCACAAATCTCTAAACGTTCAGGTGGTGTCTCAAGAAAAAGATGATGAAGGAAAATGGTTGTTGCTCAAACTGTGTATTGATAAGATTCCAAGTGTTTTCTCTAATGTTTATGGCCGTAAAGCCCAATGTCCCAATTTTCTTCCTTGATTTCCCATGAGCTCTTGCAGGACCCAAATGAAGACTTGATCCTCGCAGCGTTACTGTAACCTACCAGTAGGTGCATTTCTTGACAGACATTCTTTTTCTTGTTACATTCCCAATAAAGTGCAAAAACCTTTTATACAAGCTCTACACCAGCGATGTCTAACTGCTGCCTGGTGATTATGCAATCCCACTCTTTGAGAATATACATATTCTTCCCTCGTACGCCATACACAATTGCAGATTGAGTACTTTTTAATTTTTCATCATCTTATCAAATCCTTACATTCAGCTGAAATTGGTCCCATTTTAACCTCAGATCATGCACCAGTTTCCACACACTCATATATCCTAAGTCCTTATCTCCTAGAAGATGGAGATTTAATAACTCCTTACGGTTAGATAACACTTTCACATCATATTTCACTACTTTTTTCCAATAATGTTTCCTCTTTAATCAGATGGAGGAAACATCTTTTCACATGGTTTAGGACTCATTCAAGCCCTCTGTCAAAGACTTCATCATTAATTTTGATTCTAAGAAGAGATTGCTTTCTCAGACACATTCTAAGCAAATTCTCAAGGAAACCAAATGCCTGGAACATACTTATTAACATGTCATGCACAACTAGCACTACAACAACTATTTAATGCCAAGCTTCAGTTTAACAAGATCTCACCTGAAAACCTAGCATCTTATTTACTCAAATCTAGTGCTAAATATTATGAAGTCAAAATAAATCTGAAAAGCTACTAGCAAACTATCTTAAAATTGAGCAGAACAAACTATTCCATGGATCAATGAGGTTTATATATACTTCTCCAAATTACCTTTTCCTAAATTGTAGACTTTCATCCAACCCTTTATACACTTGTTCATCTCCTCAGATTCCTTTCTAGATGTTTTTATATGCCTAATTCCATTTATTTAGTTAATTTGGACTACAAGAACTTCTCTAAAGCATTTAGCTTCTGGTCTAGAACCATTTCTCCCTGACCTTTTGGGAAAGGAGCAATCTGGTTTTGTCAGCCTCATTCTTCCGTTACTGCCTTTACCTCAGAAGTTTCCTCTTTTACTTATGTTTCAGAGTCTCAATTGTCAAAATGTACTTCTTAGTTTCACTTTTAAACACGTTTTCTCCTTGTCTAATTTTAAATGGCAACCTAAACAACTTAAATAGCTTGGTCTCCAATTCACTCAATCCCTTACCTCTTCAATTTTTATTAATATTAATGCATGCACACATAAACTAACTTCCCTGTCCAAAAGATGGCACCTTCTCGATTTGTCTTAGTTGGGTTGGCTTCATACGATCAAGATGATGCTGGTTCCTATTATTCTTTTCATTCTTACCAACATCCTTTTAAAAATTCCCTTTAAGTCCTATGCAAAACTTTACTCATTATTATCTTCATTTCTTTGAAACTAATGAAAATCTTGAATACCTTTATTTAACCTAAAACGTCCCAAAGATGAAGGCTGAGTGAACGTTCCAGATTTCTCCAAATATCACAAATCCTTTATATTAACGCAATCGTCTCACTGAATTGAGCCCTCCTTATCATAAACTCCTCTGTGGGCTGATTTTGAAGATGCATTTTTACCCCTTTTTCCTTTCAAGGATTTTTAACCTGTATACAAAAACCTCAAAGTTTTCACTCCTATATTTAGGAATACTAGTAAGCTACTAGCCACTGTTATTTCGCACTTGCCCACAGACTTACGTTCATTCCTTAATTCCACTATTTGGTACAATCAATTTATTAAAGTGAAGAACAAATCTATTTGCTGGCATGCTTAAATGCCTAATCTGGGTAAACCATTCATTTAATCAGGGCTCTTATGTTTTTCTCTCAAGCTCAAATACTTTTTAACCTACCACTCACCTTTCAGAATAGATTAACATTTCTACAAAATTCAATCACACAAACATGTGCACATTTCAAAACAATTCCTACACATAACAGCTCTCTACCTAAACCCCTACCCAATCTTAAACATACACATCCAAAGACATCTACCATATACACACACATATTGGATATGTGCATGAATAGACCAAAGCATAGTACAGAATTGGCATGGGAGAAAGCTCTCTCAATCATTGTACCCATATCTATTTAGACATTTTTCATATATGATAGACTTTTCATGACACTGAAATTCCTACATAAGATGAATTTAGACACTCCAGATACTTGCTGGACTTGTTCCGCACAATCAGCTGATTTGAAACACTTACTATTCACTTGTGCCTCTGTTTCTGCTTTTTGTTCACAGGTTTGGGGCAGATTAACCTTATCTTACACTCATTGAATGCGATTATATAATAACAATATTTATAAAAGGACAAACAAATCCAGAGAAGCCATTTACACTGTCGAAAGAATGGCACATGATTAATGAGGACCAGTAAGAGACCCTAAACAGCTTTGATACTTAATAGTTAATAGACTTCAGACTAGTAAGATGACAGGTCAGTTTAGAACTGTTTTGGGAACATTAATAACATCATGTGAAATTTGGCAATCGGGAATCATTCTTGTCGGTCAGTTTATTGTTGCCAGAACAGTCAGCAGAAGCGATGTGAATGTAGATAGTTTATTCCAGTAAGCATACTCACAGGAAAGCAATCTCAAATATTGCCTGATCCCTGTGACTGGCAATAGCCCAAATCATTAGCTGAAAACATTTTAAGATTGCACCCTTCCATTCCATGATTCTTTCATGCCACTCGTAAAAAAACTAGAACAAAAAAAGAAGTCAATTGACTTCACCCTTGCCAAAAAGCAAAATAATTACCTTAAACATTCCACTCTCTCTACCTACCCCAACCAAAATAAAAGTAATGTGTTGGACTTGGCCCTCTCTGCAGGTTCACCCCCAAACTTTTTGCCTTTCCCCTCATGTTCTCTGAACCCGCTTTTGTTAGCTTTTAGCACTTCATTTAACCAGTACTATAGTGCTTGTGCTCTCAAACATGGTACAATTGACATACACCTGATCAGTACATTTAAATTACTTGTCCATCCCTTGTGTATGGTACCACGGGTACCCAGGGCCTGTAAATTAAAAATTACTAGTGGGCAGCAGCACTGATTTTGCTCCCCACTAACATAGCCTTTAAGAACTTCTCGGGCGTACCAGTGCAGCCTGTAGTTCAGTTTTAAACTGCCAATTCAACCTGGAAAAATAAACCTTTTGCAGGCCTAAACTTTCCTCTTAATACATATGTCCCCACTAAAGTAGGTACTAAACAACTAATAGTGCAGGGTGCATTGTAGTTAAAAAGTAAGACATGTGGTTTTAGGTTTTACATGTCCTGCTAGTGAAACCCCCCAAATTAGTTTTTTTACTACTGAAAGACTTACCACCCCCATAGGAGAACATTAGGTTACCTTGTTACATTTAACAAGTGTTAACTTTTGACTGGGAGCAGGTAGAAATGCAGTGTTTACTCTCAATTGAAGTGTACTTGTAAACCCTATATAATGGTAATGTTGGATTTTAAGTCACAATTCTGAAAATGCCACTGTAGGAAATTGGTATTGTCTTATCCTTACCATTTACTGCCTGCTTCCTGTGTCTTAGGTGACATGACTAGGTGTAATGGGCAGTTGTCCTTTGTTTATAACTCACAGATAGTAAGACAACGTGGGAGCTAAGTGTTGGCAGAATGAGCCAACCCTGATATGATGGAAGGGGTGGAGCTGTTCCCTGCCCCACTTACATTTCAAATGGGCTACCTCAGTACATTCAGCAAGAACTTGACAACAGTGCATTTCCACCCTAGACCCCTTGGAGTCTGGGCAGGGAGGGAAGAAATTCCAGAAGCATTCGTGGGGGGAAAACATTAGAAGTTTCCTACACTTCAAGGGTCGCACTAGGTATAAAACAGAAATCTCAGAATCACTCTTCAGTTCACTCCTGAACCTGCGGTGGACCCTCAGAAGGACTGCCTTGCACTTTAAATGACTGCCCTGCTGCTACCAGAGGACTGCCTTGCTCCGTAGAGGACTGGTCTGCTGCTTGAAGCTTGCCTTGTACCCACAGAGGACTGCCTTGATGCTTGAGGCCTGCCTTAGTGTTTGATCCCAGGACTAGTGAAGTGACTCCAAAGGTCAGGTGGGTGGCCTATTCTGAGATACAGGAATGCAACAAGCTCCAGACGCCTCACTGAAAACTGCCCAGTTGACCTGATGCTCTGGACCTTCCTAGACCTGTAACTGGACCTGCCTCAGCCCTACTGGCCTTTGTTGGAGTGAGTTCCTGATCCTGATGAAGCAGAAAAAGAAAAAACTAACAAACATTCATATATCATGTAACAAAATCATATAAGAAAATGTGATTTTAGCAGAGAAAAATAACGTGTGTAGAAAATGTGCCCACAAAGTAGTTCGCCATTATTATAAACGAGCTTAATAGAAGCGACAATGTTGTAATCCGTCATAATTGCAGATGTATTCTATGATTTTATGTTGAAACTGTTATATGCTTAGCTTAAATTTAGCAGAGGCTTTGGCCTAGTTGCCTGGTCTCAAATTTAACTGCGTGGTTTTCACTTGTATTAACAAAAACGTATTCTAAACTTTAAAGGCTGTATTTTTCCAGTAGAATGACTAATAGTAGAATGACTAATACACTTATCTCAAGGTTTCGTGCTAGGCAAGTTTCATCCCCTTTGAAGCAAGGTCAGTTTCTGCAGGTGCAGACAATAAAGACACTGATACAGAAATAATTGGCAAACTTTGTTGCTACTTGTGTTCCAAAACTCCAAGGACACCTTATGCATAAATGAGTACTAAGAGAAAGACACTATTCATTGGTCAAAGAAAAGCCACCCTATGAACCCTCCAATGGAAGACCCTGAAGAATTTGGAACGTTTCTTACCTAAACCCACCGGACAAAGAGAAGTCAGCCATTTTCCTTGATGCCATTTTGAAGCCAGATTCAAGACGCCATTTTAAATGACACTTTGATGCCTTTTCTCTATCGCAGAGAAAGAGACTTTGAAGAATTCTCACCCTAGAGACTTTAACTTAAATTTTACCCCATCTTGCCCATGCAATAACTTCTGCCCCATTTTCCTTGCTGCCGCAAGGAAAACTTGCCTTAACTTTGCCCCTTTGAAATCTGCCCCATGCTGATCGAACCGGTACCTGAAGGATGAAAACTTATCTTGAGTGCTGATTGTTTTTGGTAATTATGAACGGACAAATGTGTTATTCATTGTTTTTTCCTTCTTATGAACCAACTGCTTATTTTGACAGAGCCCAAGCTAGAAGTTTTCTAAATTCATGTTGATTAAACTCTTTTGCATGAAGCCCCACATGCCAATGCTAATCAGAGGATAGTTGAGGTATTCACTTGATGCACCATGCTAAATTGAAATCTTGTTATGCCTATCAATGTATGCAATTAGTCAAATTCAGTTACTCGTAATAGTGATTTGCATTCCCATAACTGAGTGCATTATAATCCAGATTTTGCGCAGATTGCGTTTCTTCCGTCGCTATGGACAGCTAGTAATGTTCGTATATGTATACCATTTGATTATGAGACTTACTTATATTGTGCTAGCTTTGTTAATATAGGGAAATAAACTCATTAACTTTTAATAAACAGGCGTGGTTATTCATGACTGAAAAGTCATGGTGTGTCAAATTACTGATTGTTATTGATTCCTAATGTGTTGTTTGATTACTAATTGAGTATTAGTTATTGATTTGAGGGATCCGACTATTTTTGGATGAGGAGAACTCAACTCGGTCAAAAGGTTCACTGACCTCCAGCGTGTCCAAATATGAGCAATTTATAAGGATTGGACGCGCTATCAGTAGATGGTAGCAGAGATTGATGGTTTCGCCCTTTGGGACCCCATCCGAACAATAGACGGATTCAAGTTAGAATTTTCTTTAACAAAACAAGTTGGGGAGATGATGATGCCCTAAATCCCCAATGACTTTCCTGGAATCTCGGAGCTTGCGAATGGAGGAAATGGAGGTGTGAGAAAATTTTCGGCGTTTCTAGTGACAGTATGAGTGAAGTTAGGGTTTTGCGCTTGCACAGCTTATTCCGCAGATGAATTGTGAAGTTTGTGAAGATTTTAGGGGGTTACGAACTCCAATCAAAATTTTAGAGGAGTGATACTCCAAAGTGTGAGAGTAGGGAAGTCGTTGAACTTCATATGAGTGTAGCGCTTTGTGCAAGAAAAATTGTCCACGTGATTGTTGATGTTGAGACGGGCCCTGCGAGGTCAAGAGACTCTGGAGTATGTTGAAAAGTGTATGAGACACTTGATTGATGTTGTAATTTGTTCAGTTTTATAGGTTGATCGGGCGTGGTCAACAAGTCAGTATGAATGTTGAGGAATAAAAGAAAATTTTCGACTTTGAGATTTGACAAATTCTAAAGTGCACTAGAATAGTTCATTGATCAGTTGAGAGTAAAGTTTGCTGGTCAAATGTTGCTTGCGAAAGTGGGAAACCGAGAAAGATGGAATAACTGCCGAGGCTAGTGAAAAATCCCTACGGTTTCTGAAGCGATTGTATTACCTTTCCTGTACTAAACCGACAGATTTGTTTTCTTCTTTCTGGATTAGTGCTCGCGATATATTGCAGAAATTAGTTTTGAGTGAAGTTGACTGAAGGAGGACAAGCCGCAAGACTTTGTTAGCCGCAGTGTGTGAGTGTGACGTCACTAGGAGCCGCGCTGGGATAGGTTGGTTGGATGCAGTCCGTGAAGCGCAATTGGTGGGGAAAGGCAAGCGAAGAGTATTCCGGGAATTAAAGTCACTTATTGATTACATTTTAAGGAAAATAAAAGACGGAAAGATGACATTTTTCAAAGGACTTAAGAGTGCCTTGAGGGGAGATGTATATATTAAAGCAAATGTAGGTGAAGAAACACCGCCTGAGGGTACACCAGCTTACATCGTGATTGAAGAAAAGGGTGTTGCACCATGTCTTTGGTTAAAGCAACGGTGTAAATTAACAGAAAAACATGGAAGTGTAGCGTTTCCCATCCATGGGACATTTAACCTAAGAGTCTTGGAGAATTTGAGGTTTGCGCTATACGACATGAAAGTACCTCCAAGACCAGCACAGTTTGAAGCATTACCAATTTGGGAACAAATGGCTAGAAGGCAATTACAAAAGAAATTTGAGTCAAGAGTGAGAAAAGTAGAAAAGACACTAGTGGATGCTAGATGGGATAGCACCCAAAAAGTTTGGAGATCAGATATATTGCAGGGAATTAAATTGTTTCCAGCAATTACTGACGAAGCAGAGATGGAAGGAAGGAAAGCTACTCATAAAACAAACAGGAGTCAGTCCAGAGATAGAGAAAACAAGAGAAACTCGAAAAGGTCAGACAAATCAGATGATGAGGAGTTCATCCTGCAATTGCTAAATGATCGCCCACCACCATATGTGGAAAACGAAAATGGCCCGACCACTAGTACTGCCCCTCCAGAACCAATACAGGGTACTGTAACCCCAAATTTGAGAACATTGCAGAGGCAAAGTAGTCCCGTTATGCCTTTTACACCAGAAATACCACAATTTCAGCGAGTATATCCTGACATGACTGAACTGAAACATGTTAATGATTATCAGCCACAGGTCCAAAGACGCTATTATGATGAGCATAATTTAGAAATGACCTCAAATTTAATGGTGCAGGGAGGACAGAATTACCAAAGACCGACATTGATTCAAACGGAATCAACACAAATTTTGATGCCTCAAAAGCAGATGCAAGAAGTGCCAAAATACATTCAAACAGCAGAAAACCCGTCAGATATGCCAACAATGATGAACCATAATGTGGGAATTAACATGCCACAGAATTTGGGTAACAGACAGAATCCAGACGCAATATCTTTGCCTATCATTGTAGGTCCGCCAGTACCATTATATATACAGGCAAAGCCAAGTGTATGCGATCAAGGGGTAATGACACAAAATGAGACTGGAAGGAGATACATAGAAAACACCCAAAAAACGACTCCTGTAGGAACACTGACAAACAGATCTGGGTCTCTGTTGGAATTTAGTCCAATTCCAATTTGTGCTCCGTCAACCGTGGTAAGGTCAAGTCCACCACTAATAGTACTGCTGACTTCACAAACAGAAATGTTACAGAAACCATCAGTAGCAGTAGACGTAAATGCCACATTAATGGGACTAAACGCACAACAGTTAACACAATGGTTGAACAGCCTGAACTCCCCACAGAGTACACCCAGCGGGAAAGGGGAAGAATATTTGAATCAAATAAGATTGGGCATGGAAGCAGGCGAACTGGTAGATGGAACGATGGGTATGAACAGGTTAGAATCATACACAGAAGAAGAGCTGAGATACATTTGCCCTAGAGTCACAAAAGAAGTGAGCAGCATACATAAGAAGTTACAAGAAATTGCAGACAGACACAAAATTGACATAAATAATCAAAGCACTTGAGCAGAAGTTACAGGTTAGACTTTGAGACAAAAGATTTTGAACACATGAGGTCTGCAGGAATGAAAACACACCTTAAAGAAATACTGCAAAGCGCACAGGTTTGGAGATGTTTAGATAAGTGGGAGAGTAGGTTGGTTAAGAAAAAGGATAAGAAGAAAGAAAGTACCCCAGATCGGAATGAGAAAGTACAACAGAGTGATGATCTGATAACCATGTTACCAATGAGAGAGACAGCAGGGGGGAAACGTATCCATCTACCATGGCACAGGTGTGACATTCAATCCTTTACGGATGATTTCCCTAAGTTAAGAGAGAAACCGATCGAATGGTATCAACAGACAGATAGATTTGTGAAACTCGCAAAATGTCTTTGGGAAGACCTGAATACTTTATTCGAAATTGTAGTTCCGGCAGATTTGTGGGAAGATTGTAAAAGGGCTGTAGGTTGGCCAACAAGTGAACCAGAAAGAGATAGGGACACAGGTGCACCATCGCCTATGGTAATGAGTTCATACCATAAGGTGATTGAGCATTTGAAAACAAATGTTGCGTCGAAAAATGTAGAATGGCAGAGAATTGACAGAACAGCACAAGAAGTTAAAGAGTCAATACATGCATACTATGAGAGATTGTTGAAAGCATTTAAAAATCACAGTGGCACAGAAACGATTGAGGCACAGGACATGCTCCATTTTGTATTCAGATTTGTGAAAGGATTGAGACCTGAAATTAGCCAGATGATTAAAATGCATTTGATTTGTTGGCAGTCAAAATCGATTGATGAAGTGTTGAACTATGCAAAATACTGCAGTGATGAGATTGCGACAAAGCAGAAAAGGTTGAAAGAGAAAGTGATGGTGATGCAGATTAGAGCAGCCCAGACAGGTTTGCAAGGTTTGCAAGGCTCCCAGCAACAGTTGGCGCAGCAGCAACAGCAGGGAAATGCTATGTTTCAGCCACAGATGAGAGGCAGAGGCCGAGTAGGTTTTGTGAATAATGGTCCCGATTTAAATACTGTTGTGATTCCCAATGGTATACAGGCAATGAAGAAGGTGATGCCATGTCACACGTGCGGAATCGTCGGATATTGGAAACGGGAGTGCCCAATGTTGGTGCAGGAAGATGTAGGTCAGCAGAACAATGATCTCAATGCTTTTCAGAATGTGAGAGGACCAAAAGTGAGAGGTCCAAACCCAAATTTCCAAAATAATGTAAATCAGATGCAGGGTCTACAACCTATACAACAACAGCAGGTGCAAATGCCCTGTGTACAAATGGCACAGTTGCAGCCAATGCAACTGCAGTTTCCTATGGTACCTAATCAGCAAATGCAAGTACCCTTAGCACCAATGAATCAGCAACAAGTAATGCTTCCTCAACAGGTCACAGGTCAAGGAATGAATCAAAGTGACACAGTACACCAATTCCCGTTACATAGTGAGAGTGGAATAAACAATATATGGGAGAGTGAAAGCTCAGATGAGGATGGAAATTGTATGCTTGCAGCATCTTTGGAAGTTGATCAAAAGGGACCATATGTGGAAGGAAGAGTTATGGGTCACAGCGTTTCATTTTTGGTTGACACAGGAGCTACACGCTCTACATTCAGAAGTATCGAAGTACCAAATTTGCCGCTCTCAGGGAGAACAGTTCAAGTAGTGGGAGTAGCAAATAGGTATCTGACAAACCCAATTACAGATCCAGTGCCGGTCAGAATTGGTAACTGTTAGACTTTTGCTTATGCAGGGTCATCCCCAGTCTTTTTTTGCCTCCTGCCTCCTATTTTTTTCGGACCTGTTGCTGTTGGCTTTTCAACTCTGAGCACTTTTACCACTGCTAACCAGTGCTAAAGTGCATATGTTCTCCTGTTTAAATTGTATGTAAGTGGTTTATCCATGATTGGCATATTTGACTTACTAGTAAGTCCCTAGTAAGGTGCACTAGAGGTGCCAGGGCCTGTAAATCAAATGCTACTAGTGGGCCTGCAGCACTGGTTGTGCCACCCACATAAGTAGCTCTGTAATCATGTCTCAGACCTGCCACTGCAGTGTCTGTATGTGTATTTTTACACTGTAAATTCGACTTGGCAAGTGTACCCACTTGCCAGGCCTAAACCTTCCCTTTCCTTACATGTAAGGTACCCCTAAGGTAGGCCCTAGGTAGCCCCAAGGGCAGGGTGCAGTGTATGGATAAGGTAGGACATATAGTAATGTGGTTTATATGTCCTGACAGTGAAATACTGCCAATTTCGTTTTCACTGTTGCAAGGTCTGTCTCTCTCTCATAGGATAATATGGGGGCTACCTTTAAATATGATTAAAGTGTAGATTCCCCTAGAGAGTAGATGGACATGTGGAGTTTGGGACCCCTGAACTCACAATTTAAAAATACATCTTTTATTAAAGTTGATTTTGAGATTGTGTGTTTGGAAATGCCACTTTTAGAAAGTGAGCATTTTCTTGCTTAAACCATTCTGTGACTCTGCCTTGTTTGTGGATTCCCTGTCTGGGTCAGTTTGACAGTTGGGTTGTTTTTCACCTCACACCAGACAGTGACACAAAGGGAGCTGGGGTGTGATCTGCATTTCCTGATTAGCCATCTCTGCTAGGAGGGAGGGGTGGAGTGGTCACTCTCATCTGAAAGGACTGTGCCTGCCTCTGACAATGCTGTCTCCAGCCCCCTGGTGTGTGTCTGAGGCCTTGCCTGGGCAAGGCAGGATTTCACAAGAAGGTGTGAGTCCCCTTTGAAGAAAGGTGACTTCAAAGACTAAAATGGGTATAAGAAGGGCACCCAAACTTACAAACTTTAGAAACACTTCTGGAATCAAGGGGAACCTCTGCCTGGAGAAGAGCTGATCGCTGAGGAACAAGTGCTGCCCTGCCTGTGACTGTGCTTTGTGGAGCTTTCCTGCAGTGCTGCTTCTGCCAGAGTAAGAGGGCAAAGACTGGACTTTGTGTGCCTTCCATCTTGAAGAAGAAATCTCCAAGGGCTTGATGTAGAGCTTGCCTCCTGTTGTTGAAGTCTCAGGGATAGCAAAGACTTCTTCCTGCCAGCACCTGGAGTCTCTGGAGAGACCCCTACTCTGCTCTGTGGTGCCCTTCCAGTTCCTGGGACCCTGAAAGGAGAGGCTGGCAGCCTAAGGACAAAAATACACGCACCGAGCGCCGTGCGGAGAAAAGATCGACGCGAATCCGATCGCGGCTGAGAAAACGACGCGACGCCGGTTCCGCAGCTGAGAAACGACGCCGCAGGAAACGCGACCGAAAAACCGACGCCCGGAGCAGGAGAAACGACGCGCAGCATCGCTGACGGAGGCTGAGAGATCGCACCCTGCGCCGCGGGACTTTCGGATCGTCGTGTGGCTGGCTTTTTCAACGCGCACCGCCGTGCCGAGTTGTTTTCGACGCACCCAGCCGTGCAGGGTTACTTTCGACGCACACCGCCCGTGCGGGGTTATTTTTGACGCAAACCAGGTACATTTACACGCTAGCAGCGCTAGTGTGTTGTTACAACTACCTAAAGACTCTTTTTATTTTAAACCTTTTAAAAATCATAACTTGACTTGTGTATGTTGGATTTTTGTCGTTTTGGTCTTGTTTTGTCTAGATAAATATTTCCTATTTTTCTAAACTGGTGTTGTGTCATTTTGTAGTGTTTTCATTAAGTTACTGTGTGTGTTGGTACAAATACTTTACGCCCAGCACTCTGAGGTTAAGCCTACTGCTCTGCCAAGCTACCAAGGGGGTAAGCAGGGGTTAGCTGAGGGTGATTCTCTTTTATCCTAACTAGAGTGAGGGTCCTTGCTTGAACAGGGGGTAACCTGACTGTCAACCAAAGACCCCATTTCTAACATTGGTGACCAGCGGTCGGGATTTGGACTTGTATTTGTGCTTGACATACAGTAATTAAGTGTACACTACTGTTTTGATCTCAGACCACTACGCGACCACATACTACTTGTTTGGTGATCTTTTGATTTTTCTCTTAAGGACTCTTTTTATTCTACTTCCATGATTTTGCTGATCCCTTGACTGATTCTTTTTACTTCATTGGGAAATTATTTTTTTTCTGCCTTTGGAACTTTGCACTTGTGACCATCATGTCTCAATCTGGAGATGCAACAGCTGGAGCTGTGTTTGAAATGGAGAAACTGAAGGAGTACTCAGTTGCTCAATTGAAACAGTTCCTTAAAGATCTTGACTGTCCCACTGAGAGCTCCACCAGGGAGGGGGAGCTGCAACAGGCACAGAGGGCCGGGGTGACAATCAAGAAGGCTGGAGGGCACACAGAGGAGGAGAATGTGGGTGGGGAAGTGCAGAGGATACACAGTGGTGTAGTGGAGGTACCTGTTACGCCTGGGGGGAGGGTCCCCAGGAGGGATAGCAGGGTGTCACCCAAGGGTCTGACTCCTGAAGAGTTACAGGACAGACGGGCAGACAGGGCTCGCCGATTCAAGGAGTTGGAAGAAAGGAGGAGGGACTTAGAGATTAAAAAAATGATTTATGCTTACGAGCTTAAATTGAAAGAGCTGGAAGTCATGAGGGCTGAGTCCAGCTGGAATGGTGGCAGCAACAATTGTATATCCAGTGATGCTGCAGAAGTGCACATGCCCAGAGAGGTGGTGTCCTACTTGAAGGAGGGAGTTAACACACGCCAGGAGGTTCAGGGGTATGAGGTAGCTCCAGTGATGCACAGGGTCCCTGAGGTGGATTGGGGAACTGGCATGGGGAGTCATATTCCTACTGGTGGGAGGGACACTCTACTGACTCTAGGTGAGAGTGACAGGGAGAGGGGTTCCCCCCAGGTAGAAGTCCTGGTTATGGAGTGTGAAAACATCCCAGAAGAGTGTGGGTTGAGTGTCAGGGACAGTCAGGTACTGTCTCACCAGTCTCAGGAGGGTGATGTAGGGTGCTTTGTCAAAGCAGAGTCACTGGATGGTTGGGTGAAGGGTACTTTGGTTAATTCATGTGAGGGGCTGAGTGATGTAATTGCTGGAGAGCATATGTCTAGTCCTTATTTTCCAGAGCTATGCCAACACCAGGTGGAGTGTGAGTTCTCTGACCCCAGGGAGCTTACAATGGAGGCAGACTTCTGGGTGAGTACCAGAGAGTCTGAAGAGGCATTCGGGGGTGCTCCTGAGAGGAGTGGTCTAGGTAGTTCCCAACCAGGTGAGGTAGGGAAGGATTGTAGTGTCCCAGGTAGGTCCCAGTGTAGTGGGATGGGTGAGGGACCCCATGTCCAGTCTCAGAGGAGAGGGAATGGGGATGGGTTGAGGCCCAAGGTGCCCGAGATCCGGTCCCAGGTCCTGGAGGGTTCCCTGCGGGAACCCCAGGAGGGGAGCCTAGCCTGTACCATAGGGCCATCTGTTGAGGGAGACCCCACAGTGTCAGGAGAACTTGAGGGGGCGGCTGTAGCCAGCGTCCCACCAGTTCTGGTGTCTGGCAGTACCACTCCTAGTGAGGGGTTGCAGAAGTCCAGACAGAGGGTTGAGAGGGGGTTGCGGACCCCAGTGGAGAACCTGGAGGGTCAGGGGTCAGCTCTGAGTGCAGAGCCCCCCAGGAATGACCTTGGTGAGACCATTTCTGGGCTGGGGGGAATCCAGACTCTGTCAGATGGGCAGAGGTCAGGAGACCTGCGCCAGCCAGACTCTTGTATGGCCCTTGGGGAAAGTGTTTCCCTTGTGGGGGGTAGGTGTGCCCCCCAGGAAGTCCTGGTGCGCCAGGCAGTGGTTCAACCGCAGGGTAGTGACTCTGGGTTGGATTGCCAGATTCAGGGGGTAAGCTCTGATCTGGTAGGGGGTAGGTGTGCTCCCCTGGAAGTCCTGGTGTGCCAGGCAATGGTTCAACCGCAGGGTGGTGACTCTGGGTTGAATGATCAGGTTCAGGGGGTAAACTCTGACCTGATGGGGGGTAAATGTGCTCCCAAGGAAGTCCTGGTGTGCCAGGCAGTGGTTCAACCGCAGGGTGGTGATCCTGGGTTGGATGACCAGGTTCAGAGGGTAAACTCTGACCTGGTAGGGGGTAGGTATGCCCCCCAGGAAGTCCTGGGTTGCCAGGCAGTGATCCAGTCTGTGGGTACAGACCCTGGATTGGGAGGCCAGGTTAAGGGTGTCCCCCCTGACCTGGAGGAAGGGGCTACTGCTAACAGTACCCCTACCATGTTGTCTTCTGGGGGGGCCGCTCCTAGTTGGGTGGTTCAGGACCCCAGAAGAGAGGGCAGGGGGAGGGAAGCCTCACCCCTGGCCCTGGTCCAACCTGAAGGTACAGACCCCAGGTTGGAGGATCAGTTGCAGGTTAACATCCCTGCACTGATGGAAGAATTGTGCAGGACTGCTTCTACAAGCACCCTGACAGTTTTGGACTCTGGGGGTGCCGCTTCTGCAGGGAGGGTACAGAGCCCCAGAGGGGAGGACCAGGGTCAGGTTGTCATCCCTGACCTGGTGGAAGAGAGAGTGGTCAAAGGGTGCCAGGCACCTGGGGCTACCGCCCCCCACTCTCCACAGTCACAGTGGTTAGAGAGGCCTGAGGTCGGGCTCTCATCCCTGACAGTTGTCTGGGGCCACTGTGGCTTGCTGTCCTGGTGGACAGAGTTGCCCCTGGGGGGGGGAGGACGAGAGTCACACCCCGGGGGTGGAGTGGGCAACACCATTGTGTTGGCCCTGGTGGTACTATCTGCCCATTGCAATACATCTGTGAGCAAAGTAAAGTTAGGTGTTGCACAGATGGTGTCTGTAGATGTGGAGAAGGGTTCCCCATGGGTTAGCTTAGTGGGCCCTGAGAGTATGGACAGAGGGATCCAACTGGAGTCAGGAAGGCGTAGAACTGGAACATGCCCCTGCTGTTGTGGGCCTGGGTCCCTGTTCTATCGCCCCAATCAGGGAAGTACATCAAGGTATTGATTGTTCTCCCCTGGCTTTAGGCTGGTAGGGGGTCGTGTTAGACTTTTGCTTATGCAGGGTCATCCCCAGTCTTTTTTTGCCTCCTGCCTCCTATTTTTTTCGGACCTGTTGCTGTTGGCTTTTCAACTCTGAGCACTTTTACCACTGCTAACCAGTGCTAAAGTGCATATGTTCTCCTGTTTAAATTGTATGTAAGTGGTTTATCCATGATTGGCATATTTGACTTACTAGTAAGTCCCTAGTAAGGTGCACTAGAGGTGCCAGGGCCTGTAAATCAAATGCTACTAGTGGGCCTGCAGCACTGGTTGTGCCACCCACATAAGTAGCTCTGTAATCATGTCTCAGACCTGCCACTGCAGTGTCTGTATGTGTATTTTTACACTGTAAATTCGACTTGGCAAGTGTACCCACTTGCCAGGCCTAAACCTTCCCTTTCCTTACATGTAAGGTACCCCTAAGGTAGGCCCTAGGTAGCCCCAAGGGCAGGGTGCAGTGTATGGATAAGGTAGGACATATAGTAATGTGGTTTATATGTCCTGACAGTGAAATACTGCCAATTTCGTTTTCACTGTTGCAAGGTCTGTCTCTCTCTCATAGGATAATATGGGGGCTACCTTTAAATATGATTAAAGTGTAGATTCCCCTAGAGAGTAGATGGACATGTGGAGTTTGGGACCCCTGAACTCACAATTTAAAAATACATCTTTTATTAAAGTTGATTTTGAGATTGTGTGTTTGGAAATGCCACTTTTAGAAAGTGAGCATTTTCTTGCTTAAACCATTCTGTGACTCTGCCTTGTTTGTGGATTCCCTGTCTGGGTCAGTTTGACAGTTGGGTTGTTTTTCACCTCACACCAGACAGTGACACAAAGGGAGCTGGGGTGTGATCTGCATTTCCTGATTAGCCATCTCTGCTAGGAGGGAGGGGTGGAGTGGTCACTCTCATCTGAAAGGACTGTGCCTGCCTCTGACAATGCTGTCTCCAGCCCCCTGGTGTGTGTCTGAGGCCTTGCCTGGGCAAGGCAGGATTTCACAAGAAGGTGTGAGTCCCCTTTGAAGAAAGGTGACTTCAAAGACTAAAATGGGTATAAGAAGGGCACCCAAACTTACAAACTTTAGAAACACTTCTGGAATCAAGGGGAACCTCTGCCTGGAGAAGAGCTGATCGCTGAGGAACAAGTGCTGCCCTGCCTGTGACTGTGCTTTGTGGAGCTTTCCTGCAGTGCTGCTTCTGCCAGAGTAAGAGGGCAAAGACTGGACTTTGTGTGCCTTCCATCTTGAAGAAGAAATCTCCAAGGGCTTGATGTAGAGCTTGCCTCCTGTTGTTGAAGTCTCAGGGATAGCAAAGACTTCTTCCTGCCAGCACCTGGAGTCTCTGGAGAGACCCCTACTCTGCTCTGTGGTGCCCTTCCAGTTCCTGGGACCCTGAAAGGAGAGGCTGGCAGCCTAAGGACAAAAATACACGCACCGAGCGCCGTGCGGAGAAAAGATCGACGCGAATCCGATCGCGGCTGAGAAAACGACGCGACGCCGGTTCCGCAGCTGAGAAACGACGCCGCAGGAAACGCGACCGAAAAACCGACGCCCGGAGCAGGAGAAACGACGCGCAGCATCGCTGACGGAGGCTGAGAGATCGCACCCTGCGCCGCGGGACTTTCGGATCGTCGTGTGGCTGGCTTTTTCAACGCGCACCGCCGTGCCGAGTTGTTTTCGACGCACCCAGCCGTGCAGGGTTACTTTCGACGCACACCGCCCGTGCGGGGTTATTTTTGACGCAAACCAGGTACATTTACACGCTAGCAGCGCTAGTGTGTTGTTACAACTACCTAAAGACTCTTTTTATTTTAAACCTTTTAAAAATCATAACTTGACTTGTGTATGTTGGATTTTTGTCGTTTTGGTCTTGTTTTGTCTAGATAAATATTTCCTATTTTTCTAAACTGGTGTTGTGTCATTTTGTAGTGTTTTCATTAAGTTACTGTGTGTGTTGGTACAAATACTTTACGCCCAGCACTCTGAGGTTAAGCCTACTGCTCTGCCAAGCTACCAAGGGGGTAAGCAGGGGTTAGCTGAGGGTGATTCTCTTTTATCCTAACTAGAGTGAGGGTCCTTGCTTGAACAGGGGGTAACCTGACTGTCAACCAAAGACCCCATTTCTAACAGTAACTTTCAAGGGTTACATAAATTTGTGGTGTGTGATTCAAGTCCGATATCCCTATTAGGGAGAGATTTATTGTGCAAATTGGGATGCTCGATTATGTGCTCAAATAATGGAATTAAAATTTAGACAAACAGTGATGAGGAAGAAGAGGACAGTTTAGGAGAGGACAAAACGGAAACTGTTGATGAAGAGTATCCCCTGATTACTCTATATCCTAGGCTCACTGAAGCAGATATTCCAGCTGAGTTACAGGAAACAGTTATAAAGAAAGTGTGGGATATGACGGGGAAAGAAGTAGGATTGGTCAAAGGAGCAAGACCAATGGAAGTGACTGTAAAACCTAATGTAAATTTTCCTCAGACTCCGCAGTACCATATGTCACAAGACACTCTCATGAAAGTCGCCCAACTCATTGACGAATTTGTGGAACAGGGAGTACTGAAAGAAGTACTAAGTAGTCCATGTAATTCACCAATCATGGGACTAATAACACCAAGTGGAAAGGTCCGAATTGTTCAAGATTTGAGAAAAATAAATGACATTTTAGTCAAATGTTGTCCCGTAGTACCGAATCCAGCTCTAATAATGTTTAAAATTCCCTGTGATGCAGAGTGGTTTTCAGTCATTGACTTATCACAAGCATTCTTTTCTGTGCCTCTTCATGAGGACAGCCAATTTCTCTTTTGCTTTAAATTCCTGGACAGAGTCTATATTTGGTGTCGAATTCCTCAAGGGTTTTCGGAGTCACCATCCATTTTCAATCAAATTCTAAAGAAGGATTTGGAATCATTGGAATTACCTTTAGAATCAACCTTAGTACAGTATATTGACGATTTACTGATCGCATCTAAGACAGAAAATGACTGTACGGTTGACACCATTGCCCTACTGAACCATTTGGGAAGGAATGGACACAAAGTGTCTCCTTCAAAATTGCAGTTCTGCCAGAAGAAAGTTAAATATTTGGGTCACCAAATAGAAAAAGGGTTGAGGAGAATCATGAAAGAAAGAATAACGAGTGTACTTCAAATGAGTCCACCCAAAATAAGGAAAGGGGTGAGAAAGTTTTTGGGAGTGGTGAGCTGCTGTCGCCAATGGATTCCCAATTTCTCAACTCTAGCCAAACCTTTACTGAAACTGACCCAGAAAGATGAGCAGGGTGAAATAGTGTTGAAAAGAGATGAAATGGATGCCTTTATTGAATTAAAGGAATGCATGTGCAGAGCTCCAGCTTTAGGTATGCCTGATTACACAAAGCCTTTAACATTGTTTTGCCATGAACGTGATGCATGTTCCTTGTCTGTCTTGACTCAAGCCCATGGTGGCGTAAACAGACCAGTAGCATATTTTTCAGCTACTTTGGATCCAGTCACAGCAGCCTAAATCAGAGTGAAGGAATAGTGATGGGTCATCCTTTAACAGTTATGGTCCCTCACTCAGTCGAAATACTTTTGACACGTTCCTGAACACAGCACATGACTGGTGCTAGGCTTACAAGGTGTGAGACAGTAATTTTGGGATCACCCAATGTGCAGCTGAAAAGGTACACTACGTTGAATCCAGCAACTTTGTTTCCCAGTGAAAATGTCGAAATTGAGAACGCCGAAGACATCGAGCACGACTGTCTTCAGGTGACTGAATTTTGTACTAAACCAAGACCTGATATCAAAGATACTTGGTTGGAAGAAAATGATCAAATTATTTTTGTTGATGGTTCCTGTTTAAGAGATGCACTAGGAATATTGAAAGCAGGATATGCTGTATGTACAATAACTGGTGTTCTAGAAGCATCTTGGCTTCAGGGAGTTTACTCTGCGCAAGTAGCAGAACTTGTAGCCCTTACTAGAGCTTGCCAACTTTCCGCATTAATGAAAGTCACCATTTACACTGACAGTCAGTACGGATTTGGAATAGTGCATGATTTTGGACAATTGTGGTCACAAAGAGGCTTTATGACCTCTTCAGGATCACCAGTGAAAAATGGTGAAAGAATAAGAGAATTGTTAAATGCTATTCAGTTACCAGGAGAAGTAGCAGTGGTAAAATGCAGTGCACACTCAAAATCACAAGACTTCGTTTCTTTGGGAAATGGATATGCAGATCAAGTCGCAAGGTTTTGCGCATTGAACTGTATACTGCTCAGAGACAAATGGAATTTGATAAATGAGCCAGAACTTGAACCAAGTGAAGCCTTTGCTCTAAAGGTTATGGACACAATAGAAGAATTGAAATTCCTACAAAATAATGTCAGTAAGGATGAGAAACTCTCATGGAGTAAATTACAATGCGTAAAGAAGCCAGATGATTTGTGGGTTTCAAGTGAAGGGAGATTGGTTTTGCCAGGCAGTCTTTTGACGCAATTAGCCAGGTTATATCATGGACAAGCCCACCTTGGAAGGGATGCCATGATTAGATTATTCAAAATCGATTGGTTTAATCCTAAATTTCGCCAAGTTGCTGAAGCAGTTTGCCATCGTTGCGTCATTTGCCAACAAATGAACGCAGGGAATGGAACTGTAGTAAATTTGAGCCACATTGGAAGAGCAGGTGGGCCATTCAGCAGGATGCAAATGGATTTCATTGAGATACCTATGCAGGCAGGCTTGAAATATGTGTTGGTGGTTGTGTGTATTTTTAGTCACTGGATTGAAGCATACCCTACACGCAGAAATGTTTCAAAACTACTCTTGAGAGAACTAATACCACGTTTCGGATTCCCGATCTCTTTAGAATCAGATAGGGGAAGTCACTTCAATAACGAAGTAATCAAATTATTGTGTGCAGCACTGAACATTGAACAAAAATTGCACTGTAGCTATTGCCCTGAAGCATCAGTACTAGTGGAACAGATGAATGGCACGCTAAAACCAAGAATGGCGAAAATATGTGCATCCACAAATTTGAAATGGCCTGACGCGTTGCCTTTGGTGTTAATGTCATTGAGAAACACACCTAATAGAAAAACTGGACTATCACCGTATGAAATACTCATGGGCAGAGCCATGAGACTTCCAGCAGTTCCTGCAAATGCTCTTGTAAATATTACAGATGATATGGTATTGGACTACTGTAAAGGTCTGGCTGATGTTGTCTGCTCTTTTTCTCACCAGGTGGAGGCAACCACCTTGCCACCAATCCAAGGTCCAGGACACGCCCTGAAGGCAGGTGACTGGGTGGTGATAAAGAAGCACGTGAGGAAGTCGTGCTTGGAACCCCGTTGGAAAGGACCTTTTCAAGTGATTCTGACAACTACCACCGCTGTGAAGTGTGCGGGGGTTCCCAACTAGATTCACGCCAGTCACACGAAAAGGGTGACGTGTCCCACAGAAGAGGAAATTGAAGCACTGAAATTACCCACAATTGACAGAAAAGTACCAGGCACTGAGCCAGAACGAAAGGAGCATGAAAGAGAACAAGAAGAAATTGAAACAGAAGAAATATTCTCTGAGGAAGACGAAGTTGATCCTTTTGAGGACAGCAGAGGAGAAGCCTCAGGTGACAAAGCTCCTGGAGGTGACAAAGATCCTATCACAGGTAAAGAAGCAGGAGAGCCTAATAAGAGGAGGGCTTTCCCAGAAGCAGACGATATGGGAAAAGAAGGAGAAAACCTGATTGACCTCCTCGAGGAAGGAAACAAGACAGAGCAAAGCGAAATTGTTTCAAATCTTCCAGAACCGGTTGCAGGTCCATCAGGTGAAAACAACGCGAAACTGAGACAAAGCACATCGCCAGTCAAATCAAAGACTAAAGAAACATTAAACGAAAATGAAGGGCCGAAGCTGAAGGTGAAAATAAAGGAAGTATCTTTCATAACAGCATTGAACGAAGGAAAAGACACAGCCAAAGAACCAGACATAAGCGAAAGGGAATCAAAAGGAGATGCAAAATTTAAAAGGAAAAGAATACCGAGCAGAAGGTACTCTGGTCCCGAATGGGCATATACCGCCACTAACGATTGGTCAGATACATTTTTATCTCTTAGTCTTGAAAACGAAGAAGCAGAACGACACTTTGGTACTTAAAGTGAAACTTCATGAACATTACTGAATAAGACAATGATAACCTGATTGACTTCTGAACCGAATAAGACATTGATAACCTGATTGACATTTTGAAACAGATTTTGAGACAAAGCTGGTAAACCGATAAGAGACTAAGCTGCTAAAGAAAACAGTGTAAACTTTGACCTCGTTCATCCTTTATATATATATCTGCAAATTTGATTCGATAACGTGTCTTCAAGCTTTCTGATTCTATATAGATCATGGCAGACAATACTACACAAGGACATAAAATTAAATATTGTAAATATATGTGTATAGGTCTAATAACTGCTTGTGTACTAATAATTATGGCAATAATTCTTGGAATGCATGGGGGGAATGAAAGAGACTCAAATGATGCTCCTACCTCTAAAACTATTACTGAATTAACTCCTTAGAAGAAACTCGAACAAGACGAGAAATATTTACATGACAAGAAAGAACTTTCTTCTAACGTCTTCTATCACTTGCTGAATGAGTATGTTGAGACAATGGATTCGAAAGATTGTTATGTTTGTACACAAATGCCTACCTCAGTAATAGAAGGAGTTACATATCATAGCATGCCTCTTACATATGGGATAACATGTAGTTTGTTACTAACTAGATTTTATGGCCAGGAGTATATTCAATACTTCTATTCCAATCATGATGTCATTTTTCCTTATGTCCCCATAATAGAGTACTTGAGTAGCAAGAGATTGTTATATAAAAATAGTTAGGGGTTTCTTTGAACCACTATCCCCTTTTTCCGCAGCTCAAGCTCATAGAGAAAACCTTACATGCTTGCTTTCACCGGTAGAGAAAAGTTTTTTAGATCACACTGAAGATAGAATGAAAATGGTGAAGTAAAAATTAGAAAAAGAATTACACAAAAGGACATCTGTAGATAACTATGCTTTTGCCGCAATAAAGACACAAGGGAGACTAGCTTTAGACGCAATACATATAGGGAAGCTTTGTATATATAGACCTCAATCATATTATGACACAGTCTTTGTAGGAACGAGTGAATGTAAACACATGTTTTTGTTTCAGAGTAAATGGACGTTCATGTTAAATGGCCTATATCCAGCTACTCAAGGAGTATATTATATTTGTGGACTCAACGCCTATTATCGTCTTCCAAAGGGATGGTATGGGAGATGTAATTTGGAAATAGTATTTCCAAAGATTTATCAACTAGAAGACTTAAAGGCATTTCCGAAGCTGTCTGAATTACATGATATTCAGAAAAGGGAGACAGCTTCTGGTGTGATAGGAGATATATTTGGAGCAATGATTTCTTCAGTAGGAGTTATATTGAATTCAATCAAAATAGGAATGTTGTCTACTATTGTGGATAACATGCTGACAAAATTCTCAGGAGCAATGATCCTGATGGATACTGAACTCGCTGCAGAAAGAGCTATGACTCTTCAAAATCGGCTTGCTTTAGACATTCTTTTAGCAAAGAATGGCTGAGTTTGCAAAATACTTAGTGCACGTCACTGTTGTTCTTATATACAGGACAACAGTAAACAAATTAGAACCATGCTTGCAAACTTAACTATTGATAGTGCAGATTTGAAAGAATTGAAAGAACCAGGAGTATGGGAAAAGGTTGGAAAGGGATTTGCTTCCGTGGGAAATTGGCTCAGCAACATTTGGAACGGAACATTATTGAAAATAGTAAAAGGGATAATATTAATTTGCTTAATAGGTATTTGGGGAATATGGAAAGCTATTAAAATACTGAAATCAAAAAACAAGAGGAGAAGAGAAGAGAAGGAACAAAAGAAAATGGTAGAAATATACAGGGAAAAATCAAAAGGAGTGAAGAGAAAAAGTGAATTTACTGAAATATCAAATTACTAAAACAGAATTTTAATGAAATAAAATTTGTAATGAATGATTTAATGTGATGACATAATTAGTCATCAGAGGAGGGATTGATGATGAAGCAGAAAAAGAAAAAACTAACAAACATTCATGTATCATGTAACAAAATCGTATAAGAAAATGTGATTTTAGCAGAGAAAAATAACGTGTGTAGAAAATGTGCCCACGAAGTAGTTCGCTATTATTATAAACAAACTTAATTAATCATGAAGAAGCGACAATGTAGTAATCCGTCATAATTGCAGATGTATTCTATGATTTTCTTGTTGAAACTGTTATATGCTTAGCTTAAATTTAGCAGAGGCTTTTGCCTAGTTGCCTGGTCTCAAATTTAACTGCATGGTTTTCACTTGTATTACCAAAATCGTATTTTAAACTTTAAAGGCTGTATTTTTCCAGTAGAATAACTAGTACACTTATCTCAAGGTTTTGTGCTAGGCAAGTTTCATCCCCTTTGAAGCAAGGTCAGTTTCTGCAGGTACAGACAATAAAGACACTGATACAGAAATAATTGGCAAACGTTGTTGCTACTTGTGTTCCAAAACTCCAAGGACACCTTATGCATAAATGAGTACTAAGAGAAAGACACTATTCATTGGTCAAAGGGAAGCCACCCTATGAACCCTCCAATGGAAGACCCTGAAGAATTTGGAACGTTTCTTACTTAAACCCACCGGACAAAGAGAAGTCAGACATTTTCCTTGATGGCATTTTGAAGCCAGATTCAAGACGCCATTTTAAATGACACTTTGATGCCTTTTCTCTATCCCAGAGAAAGAGACTTTGAAAAATTCTCACCCTAGAGACTTTAACTTTAATTTTACCCCGTCTTGCCCATGCAATAACTTTTGCCCCATTTTCCTTGCTGCCGCAAGGAAAACTTGCCTTAACTTTGCCCCTTTGAAATCTGCAAAATCCAGATTTTGCATAGATTGCGTTTCTTCCGTCGCTATGGACAGCTAGTAATGTTCGTATATGTATACCATTTGATTATGAGACTTACTTATATTGTGCTAGCTTTGTTAATATAGGGAAATAAACTCATTAACTTTTAATAAACAGGTGTGGTTATTCATGACTGAAAGGTCATGGTGTGTCAAATTACTGATTGTTATTAATTCCTAATGTGTTGTTTGATTACTAATTGAGTATTGGTTATTGATTATAAAGGATTATTAGTTATTGATTTGAGGGATCCGACTATTTTTGGAGGAGGAGAACTCAACTCGGTCAAAAGGTTCACCGACCTCCAGCGTGTCCAAATATGTGTCATTTAGAAGGATTGGACGCGTTATCAATCCCCAAGAGCTGCCTCCCAGGTCCTGGACCCTTGGCTGGTATTGGTTGAGCTTCTCCTGTGGAGAAAGGAAGAAATTCTGATGTGTTCGACTCTTTGTAACCATGAACAGGCTTGTTTGTGCTGAGATCTTGTCCCAGCAATAACCGCTAGAGAAAAGCTCTGGAAAATCTGACTCTTCGCACCACGACCTCCAGTAATGAACAGCAATGCAAGGTCTGCAGTTCATGCTAAAGCCCTGACAGCCCCCAGTGAGAGCCAACCGGAAGTTCCAGAAACAACCGTCCACAACACCCAAAGGGATCTTTGCGCTACAGCAATGGCTATCTGCTACACTCTCCTTGCAGCCTTCTCCACAACAAACTGGACTCTTTGCACCGGACTTTGAAAAAGGAACTTTTTTAACTGGAGTAACCTGATCCCTTTATCCAGCCTGTGCTCCATCGCAGTCAGCCTGTATTTATGACTTTCTTCCTTTCTAGCACAACCAGATGACTGCGAGTGGCGCTTTGTGCTTTTAGGCGCTATATTTACCTAAATCTTTGAAATTGTATATATCCGGTTGTCCTGATTGGATTTTTGTCATTTTCGTCTCAAATTATTCATAAAAACAATCTATGTTTCTAAATTGATGTGGGACTTTTCTTCTTTTGTGTGTTCACTTTATTACTGTTTGGGTGCTGCATAAATATTTAACATATTGCTCTTAATTAAGCCTGACTGCTTTTGTGCCAAGCTACCATAGGTTTAAGCACAGGATAATTTAGTGAGTTGTTGTTCACCCTGACGAGGATACAGTTTCTGCTTGAGAAAGGTTTTCTCCACCCTCAGCCAAAAATCTAATTTCTGACAGAATGCGTAATCAAAAATTCAGACAAAACAAGTAATGACAAACTATCTATATAATCTCTCTGTTTATCAGCTGATTTCCTTATACTTAACCTCTTCACTCAAATCTGGCTTGCAAATCTGAGTTTCCTCCATTTCTAACCCACTATCTAGAGAAGCATCCCCTTGAACATTCAAATATTCTTCAATTGTACAATTGTATCTACTTCCTCTTTTCCTGCAAAATGTATTGTGCCACTATCCTGTGGATTGGAAGGGGGTATTGTTGTAAGGTAGTTTGGTGTATTAGCTCTGTTTATTAGTTGCTAGTAGTGTAGTATTACCTAGTTATATTATTTTAGTAATTAATAGTTATAAAGCATTATTATGTATTATTAGTTGTTAGTAGTGTAGTATTACCTAGTTATATTATTTTAGTAATTAATAGTTATAAAGCATTATTATGTATTAATACAATATAAGACTGAGAATGGTATGTTCCTCTCCCCCGTGGAAAGTTGATACATGGAACATTCGGATTTGGTGATGGGAGGCTGGGATAGAATGTTGGGTGAGGGAGAGAAGGCGAGACGAGCTGAGGAGCTGTAGGAGAGGGGATCAAGAAATCTGTATGAAGGCTGAACAGTGGAGATGAAATAAAGTCTGGAGTTGAGAGATAAGTACTGCGTGTGGTGGACTTTATAATACTGGCGACGAGGAGTGCGAAAGGGGGCACCATCATCTCCACCCCTTTTGATGAATGACGTAAAGAACCTATTCATGCCTTCAGTACCGTTTAGTGGACTTGCCTTCAGTACCGTTTAGTGGACTTTATTCATCCCTACAGTCCAAACCAATTGTCACTTGTTCCTTTCTTAAGTCGGAGATGGAAACTCCCATGAAAGGATAAATCTCCTCAGTATTGCCTCTTTACTACTGCCTAGTAATTCAAGTGAACTGCCTTCCAGTTGTGGGGTCGTATACTCGCAAGTCATCTTATCAGTTCCTTTACTTTCCAAGGGCATTTGGCACTGTAACATTCAGGATCACTTTTGCCTGTTTCCAGCTCACGCTGACAGGCACAGCATTTCTTTAAATTTTAGCCTCGTGTGTGCATACGTATTTCTGTGTTTCTAATTTACATTCGGCGTTACTGCATTCGGCGAAGCGGTTTCTCTGTCGCCTGTTTTCAACTTGCGCTGTCAGGCACAGGATACGGTAGGGACGAGCGAGCGGAGCGGATTTTGTTCTTCCGGTGGCCTGTCAGTCTATTACGCGCTGACAGGCACAGCACAACTAATTCCTGTGGACATTAGAGTTTATTTTCAACACGCCGACAGGCACGGCGTTCTATTTCGGGAATACACTAACGAGCGAGCGGAACGATTTTATTCTTGGAGGCCTGTCAGACTATTACGCGCTGACAGGCACAGCACAATAAATTTCCTGTGGACATCAGAGTTTATTTTCAACACGCCGACAAGCACAGCGTTCTATTTCGGGGAACACGCTAACAATCACCACGCAAGACGAGCGAGCGGAACGATTCTATTCCTGGCAGCCTGTCACACTATTACGCGCTGACAGGCACAGCTTAACAAATTATTATAGTTCTTAAGTATTAATTCCAACAGGAATGAAAGTATTTTAACAGAGAATCTGTCCTACCTGTTCCTAGTTCAGTAATGCTGCTGTATAAAATTCATAGTGCATGTTGGGATTGATTTGCTACTAAGGTCGTTCCTCTAATTTTCCTTCGTTCCTCTAATTTTCCTTAAAAAAAAAAAAAAGAGGAATAATAATTTTTCGAGTTGTATGATAATCAATGTAAATTGGATCTGTTTTTAGTACTTCACACTGTTGATTACAGCTACCCCTTGTTAATTGGTGTTTTGGTGTTCCATATACTTTATTCACTGGGTGTTACAATGGCTGCTGCGGGGATGTCCCAACCAATCCCCTTCTTGAATGAAATGGGGGAACCCAACATTCTGTGGAAGGATTGGTTCAAAATTTTCGAGTCCTATCTCATAGCCATTGGGGGGACAAATTTAATCCTATAAGGAAGCAACACATTTTGCTTCATAATTTAGGGACTCATGGAAGGAAAATTTATGATTCTCTTCCAGATCCTAATAACACTGATGGTTTGGCTCAGGATGAGTATGTAACTACATGTTTGAAATTAGAGAAACAATTTGGAGACCGTGTTAACGTTGTTCTGGAACGATGTCAAGGCAAACAAGAGAGTGTCATCAATTATATTGCTGCTCTTAGAGGGTTGTGTACGTTATGTGATTTTGGGGAACTCAATGACTCTCTCATTAGAGACCAATTAGTCCGGTGTACTAATAATGCCAAAATTCAGGAAAAACTTCTGCAGAGACAACCGGACCTACAGGAAGCCAATGAGATTGCGAAATCTATAGAACACACTGAAATCTGTCTGCAGGATATTAGACACACACCTGTTGAGGAACATATAAATGAAATTTCAAGTGATCCCAGAGAAGATAAAATATTGAAAATCAGAAGCAAAGACAAACAACCCCAACTGCACGGTAACAATAAACCTAACTTTACTTGTTTCCGTTGTGGTAGTAGTAATCACTTGGCTAATTCCACTCAGTGCCAGGCCAGATCTGCAATTTGCAGACAATGTAATAAAAGAGGCCATTTTGCAAGGGTATGCAAGGACACATCTAGACTGATGGATAATAAGAAGTCAGAAGATACCTCCCAGTTGATCAAGAAGATTGTATTACAAGTAAATTCTGATAATAGTAACTCCAATCGTTATCCGGAGTGTACCATAACCATTAATAACAGGTTGATTAGGGTTTATGCTGATTCATGCTCCCCTTTCACGATTGTCAATTCTCGTGACCTTAAGGAGATTGAAAAGGAAGGTGATATTGAATTATCTCTAGCTGACATCTGTCCCAAGGGATATAATAGGGATCCCATTTATTTAAAGGGAATGTTCACAGGCATCATTTCTTTCAAAGGACGTTCCACCGTAGGTAAAATATATGTGGTGGAAGATGGTTCCAGTTTGCTGGGGTGGCAACACCAAAAAGAACTGGGAATAAACCTTGATCCAAATAATCCGGATCAAGTGATTTGTGTTGAGAGCCTTAATGGTGCTAAACCTTTTGTACGTGAATTCCCAGAAATGTTCTCTGATAAATTAGGACTTTTGAAGAATTTCCAGCATAAGATCAAGATTAAACCTAAAGCTAAACCGGTTGCTCACAAGACGAGACCGATTCCGCACCTGCTAAAGAGTGCAGTCAAAGAAGAATTGAACAGGTTGGAAAATTTAGGGATAATACAACCGGTAGATTGTTCGGAATGGTTGGCCCCCATCGTGGTAGCGAAAAAAAGTAACGGTAAAGATATCAGGCTATGTGTTGACTTGAGGGATTTGAACAGGAACATTTGGGTGGAAAGATACCCCCTTCCTAGAATCCATGAAGTTCTTAGTACGATGGGCAAAGCAGCATACTTTTCAGTTCTGGACCTTTCAAATGCATACCATCAAATTGAATTACACCCTGATTCTAAATGGCTTACAGCGTTTACCACCCCTTTTGGCTCTTTCATGTTCAATAGGATGCCCTTTGGGCTCGCATCAGCAGCCGCTGTTTTTCAGAAAGTCATGCAAAACATCCTGGGCGACTTACCTAACACCTTATGTTTCCAGGACGATGTACTAGTCTATGGGGTCACAGAAGAAGAGCATAATGAGAAGTTAAGAGTCGTGCTCCAAAAATTGAAGACGGCGGGGCTCACTTTAAAAAGTGAAAAATGTCAATTGGGAGTGAATTCAGTAGAGTACTTAGGACATATAATCTCTAAAGACGGATTCAAACCAAAATTCTTCCTAGTGGATGCGGTGAAAAAAGCTGATCCTCCAAAAAACAAAGATGAGTTACGATCATTTCTGGGGTTGGCGGAATTCATGTCCAAATATGTAAAAAAAAATTCATCCATTTCGCATAAACTCAGAGAGTTATTAAAAAATCATACACCATTTATCTGGACTGAGGACCATGACAGTGCTTTCGAGCAAATCAAATTAGCCATAGTAGAAGCCCCTTATTTGAGCAATTTTGATCATAACAGGAAGACAATTCTCACGACTGACGCCAGTAAACTAGGATTGGGCGCCACTTTATCTCAAATAGTCGAAGGGGAAGAAAGAATAATAGCTTTCGCATCCAAGGCCCTAAGCAATGCAGAATCGAACTACTCGGTTATCGAAAGAGAGGCCTTGGCGGCCTTCTGGGCCATAAAACATTTTACGTTTTTTCTTTGGGGTACTCAATTTGTCTTGAGAACCGATCATAAACCCCTGGTATATGTGTTCTCCACCAAAGGATTCAGAAACAGCACCCCAAGAATAGCCAGGTGGATCTTAGGGTTCGAAAACTTTTGTTTCAATGCAGAATACATTCCCGGTAATAAGAATTCTACCGCTGATTTCCTTTCTAGGTCCCCTATGAACATTAAAGAGGAGGTGGAAATTGACGAATCTCCTATACTTTTGGTGAATCTACCTTCCATTAGTAGTAGCGAATGGGAGTTAGCATATAAACAAGATGTCGCATTATCCTTATTAAAGGAAAAAGCTAGGGAAGGGTGGCCTTTAATAAGAAAAGATTTGGAAGAAATCATCAAGGATTTTTGGGAAGTGAGGTTGGAGATAAATGAAAAGAATAATTTTATTCTTAGAAATGACAAAATTATACCTCCACAAAGTCTTAGATTAAAAATAATTAAGCTTGCTCACGAGGGACATTTAGGACGCAGTCTCACCAAAGCCAGAGTCAGAGAGTGCTTTTGGTTCCCCAATATGGATTCCTTGATAGAAAATGAAATCAAAAGGTGTTCTGTCTGTACTGCGAGTGACAAATCTAAACTGGTCCGCAAAACGCCTATCTCTCCGATCCAAGTTCCCAATAAACCATGGATAAAGTTAGCTTTTGACATCATTGGGCCTCTTAATTATTCAGGTCTCCAAAAAAGATTTGCTTTGGTCCTTATCGATTACCATTCCCATTGGATATCCACAAGGTTTGTAAACCAAATCACTACAAATTCTGTCATTACCTTCCTTAAGGACATCTTTGCTGTGGAAGGTATTCCTGAAACGCTTGTTACAGATAACGGGGTACAACTTACATCTTTAATGATGAAACAATTTCTGGACTCAGTGGGCATAAAACATCTCACTACTGCCTTATATTGCCCTAGGGCAAATGGCCTGGCTGAACGTACCAATCGAATGATTAAAGAATGCATCCAGTTGGCCTCCATTAACCACGTAAATGTAGAAGGTGCTGTCAGGGAGATGCTGTGGGCTTACCACACTACTCCAAATTCTATTACAAAGATTTCCCCTTTTATTGCGTTACGTGGCAGAACACCATGCACCAAATTCTTCCCTTCGTGGCTGGGTGGTGGTAGCGAAAACGAAAAGTTAGTATCTTACAGTGGTACAAAAGTAATGATGCATCAAGACAAGTATAAACAAAGATATGATATGAAGCATGGGACAAAAATGCAAAATTGGAAGGTGGGAGATCAAGTATTAGTAAATAGACCGTTAGGTCAGGCAAGGTCTTATATGAAAGACTCTAAATTTGCAGGTCCCTTCTACATAACTAAAATAAAGAAAAATGTTGTTGTTTGAAATAATGGTCAATGCTGGAGTATGGATAGAATCGTTAAATTCTATAATCATAGCTAGTTGGCTACGCCGTTAGAGTCCCACTGTGGGTAGACAGAGTTCTGCACCTTCTATCTGTCTCCCAGTTCACTCCAAGGAGACAAAGAGATTTACTTTTTTTTTTTTCCCTCTCTCTTCTCTTTTTCTTTGTTTGGTTTGTCTTTTACAATGTATCTAATTTGCTTTAATTTTTCATTGAGGGGAAGATGTGTTGTAAGGTAGTTTGGTGTATTAGCTCTGTTTATTAGTTGCTAGTAGTGTAGTATTACCTAGTTATATTATTTTAGTAATTAATAGTTATAAAGCATTATTATGTATTATTAGTTGTTAGTAGTGTAGTATTACCTAGTTATATTATTTTAGTAATTAATAGTTATAAAGCATTATTATGTATTAATACAATATAAGACTGAGAATGGTATGTTCCTCTCCCCCGTGGAAAGTTGATACATGGAACATTCGGGTTTGGTGATGGGAGGCTGGGATAGAATGTTGGGTGAGGGAGAGAAGGCGAGACGAGCTGAGGAGCTGTAGGAGAGGGGATCAAGAAATCTGTATGAAGGCTGAACAGTGGAGATGAAATAAAGTCTGGAGTTGAGAGATAAGTACTGCGTGTGGTAAACTTTATAATAGGTATGCTTTTAATGCAGTTGATTATTTTTCCAACCGGGTGGGTTGAAGCAATGGGTTACCTATTGCAGAAAATTAGTTCCGTTTCCGCCAAAAGAAAACAAGCTTTTTATAAAAACTGCATGGTATCCAAGATCAAAGGTGACACCATTTCCTGGTCAAATGGTCAAGCAGGTGGAATCAATCGACATGTAATATATGGTTCCAAAAACATAAACACTGACTGTTGTAGCGATCATGATGTCAGGAAGTACCTTAGTGAAAATTGAGCTATTTTGATAAAAACTCACTGAAAACTGATCAGCATTTAACTGTTAAACGAAGAATGAAAATGAATAGAGAAATGCTTTTGAGTACATTAGCTTTAATGCTATTGGGCCTTACTGAAGACAGCCTTATTAAAGGCAAATACCTGCGGAAACTTTGTTCTGCTTTTTTTCTTAGAAATAACACAATCTGAATGTGTGGTTTTTGAACCTCTGGCTTCTGGAAACAGTAGTCTGTGCCAAGGAATTGCTCTAGTACCAGAAACATTATTTGGGTATTTTATCATTTTAATTATTCTATAGCACCACTTAACAAGGTTGAGTTCCTCTGAACTTCGTCAGTCGAAGTGAAACATCAAGTCAGGGCAGCACTTTAATGAAGATTTAACTCTTTAAATGAAAGATTAGCTCATTGAAAATTGGTTGGGGGAGTGGCCTGGCTGGAGACGGAGTAGGATACTTCTTGCCTAAGCTCCGTACCTCTGTGGGCCACAAGCTACAAAAAGCGACCCAAAGTGGCTCCAACGATGCAGTAATGAGTGATACTGCTAGTGGCAGGGGTCGCTGCCAGTTGTGCCCCACATCCCGAGCAGGGGACTGCGAGAAAGAGCCTGTCCATGAGCTTGCAAGCTCACAGGTGATGGCCACCATTTTAAAAGTGGGAGTCACGCCATGCAGTTCGTCGTGACTGCTATCAGGACCGCCCTCCAGCCCTGATTCAGGACCCAGAACTGACTAACATATTGAGGTGAGCACGAGGGGAGGCTCGCACTTCGTGTATGGGCTGTGATCATCGTGGCACTGCAGTCGAGTTGCAGGCCTTGCAGAACAGTGGGCTTCGAGGAGCAGCGGCCTTCTGTTGTGTACTCTGAGATCACATTCAGCTCTCCCGGCACTGAACTGACGAAGAGCACACCTGCCGCCAGTAGACCGTGCCATTCCTATGCCACGGGGAAGACCCATGCATCTACACTAGGCTCCAGCTGGCAGACTTTGATGGGATTGCCATGGGCTGCTGGATGATGTGCCTGAAGTGGGCCCTCAGCTTGGAATCATCTCCCGACCTCTCGCAGAGCTATTCTCCTGCGCTCCCAGGGTGGTCCACTAGCGATTCTGGGGGATACTTAATTAGAATGCCTCAGGACAGAAGTGACCACCCTATCCATATACCTACCCTGCTTAGCAGTCGAACTTCCATCTGGCAAGTGGGCCTGGCTGGATCTGTGGGGGTGGGGAGGGTGTTGGGAATCCTCTGCTCCCATTGGGGTGACTGGACGATCCAACATTTGTAGTGGCATCCTTCACACTTAGATCCTACCCCCAGACTTATCAGTGAGGTCTTAGCTGAGTGAAGAGACAGCCACCTGCAAACAGGAGGCAGATTTGGCGGCAGGGAGCTAGTGCCTATTGCAGTGGGCGACATGATGGACCTGTGGGGAATCCCTGCTCTGCTCCTGGATCTGCTGCATGTGAGTGGTTGCCTGTGGGGTCTGCCAGACTCTGCTACAGTCCCCCTGTGCACCCTTGGCTGGAGCACCAGACCTGTTGCTTCCTGTTACTGCCACCCCTTATGATCTGGGCCTATGCCGATCCCTGTGCCAGGCTGCCCTTTTGGATTCTGAGATCCCCCATAGGTGTCTGTCTCTGCCCGCCCTCTGCTGGCTCCCAGTGTGAATAATCACAATCCCTAGACTTGCAATTCAGAATCCACGACGGCCTGGGAGCTCCCCTTTGTCCTGATATGCCCAGGGGCAAGACCCCCAGGGACTCTTCGGTTGCCTCCCCCTGGGCTAAAGACCCACAAACAGACATGAATTGCAAGGGTAAATCCTCCTCACAGCCACCGAGCATCCCTGCAACCATCTCCATCATGCAAGACCACATGGAACGTTTCTTCAGTGACAGTCAGTCAGAAATTGGCTCTCTCAAACTGGACTTCAAGAATTGCATCCATGAACTATGCCAGACATTTCCTCCATGGGTGCATGAGTGAAGGACCTACAATGTACGATGGACTCAAGAGCAGAGGACCAGGAACTGCTCATGAATCACATAGTCATCCTGGAGGACTAACAGATAGACTTGCAGGATAAACTGGAAGACCTTGAGAATCATGGGTACTGCAATGTCATTTGCATTCAGGGAGTCCCCGGGGTAGCAGAGGTAGAGGTCATTATGACCTCTACCAGGGACCTGCTTCGAACTGTCCGGATCAGATGACCAACCACCCATTCTTGACAGGGTACATCGCATGCCCAGCTGGCCGGGTGGGTGAAGCTCCCCAATATTTTCACCAGGGTCCACTTCTTCCTGGATAAGGGGGATATTTGAAGGGCCTTGACGGGGGAGGCTGATATTGTCTTCCCTGGCCACACAATATCAGATCTTCTAAGTCCTTTCACCACTGACACTGAAAAAAAGGAGACTTCAAACCTGTAACTGAAAAACACTGAGACCTGAGCCTTAAATATCTATGGGCACACCCCTTTGGTCTCCTCTTTCAATGGAATGCAAACAACAAATTGTTAGGTCGCTGTCTGAAGCTAAACGTCTTCTGGGCTTGCCTGATCACCCGCTGAGCCATGAGTCCTCACCTTCCCTAACTAAGAGGTCAGACAAGTGGTGCCCTGCCTGGCAGCTGATCCGGGGGCACAGACCTGACTGTTGCTCCAGAGCAAAGGTCCTCCATGCTGCCAAAGAAGACATCATCTCTCATTTACAGAGCATAAAACAGAAACGTCCATGGACTTCTACTGATGCTCCTTGCTGATTATTGACCTCTTTCTGACTCAATTATGATTGCATATTTTGGCTGCTGCACCCTTTTAATGTAATGTGTGTTTACCTTGCAGGGTCCACGGACACTGAGCTAGACTTGTGTGATCATATGTTAAAACTGTAAACTATGCACTTATATAGCACACTACTCACCCGTTAGGGTCTCAAGGTGCTGTACACATACTGCTGTGGAACCCCTCCTGGCTTTTCCCTGTGAGGCACCCACTCCTGGACAGCCCCAGGGTGAAGCTGGGCATCCAAGCGCTGTGAGGACTGTTGTGGAGATTAAGGCCCATATTTATACTTTTTGACGCAAAACTGCGCTAACTCAGTTTTGCGTCAAAACAATTAGCGCCGGCTAACGCCATTCTGAAGCACCATGCGGGCGCCGTATTTATTCAATGACGTTAGCCGGCGTTAGCCGCCGGCGCCATCTGGTGTGCGTTAAAAAAAATGACATACACCAGGCAGCGCCGGCGTAGGAGAAAATGGAGCTTGGGCGTCAAGAAATGGGGCAAGTCAGGTTGAGGCAATTTTTTCGCCTCAACCCGATTTGCGCCATTTTTTTTCACTCCCAACCCCCATAGAAATTACTCCTGTCTTAGCAGAGACAGGAGTCATGCCCCCTTGCCCAATGGCCATGCCCAGGGGACTTCTGTCCCCTGGGCATGGTCATTGGGCATAGTGGCATGTAGGGGGGCACAAATCAGGCCCCCCTATGCCACAAAAAAAAAAAAAAAAAACACTTACCTGAACTTACCTTAATGTCCCTGGGATGGGTCCCTCCAGCCTTGGGTGTCCTCCTGGGGTGGGCAAGGGTGACAGGGGGTGTCCCTGGGGGCATGGGAGGGCACCTCTGGGCTCCTTCAGAGCCCACAGGTCCCTTAACGCCTGCCTTTTGCAGGCGCTAAAAAACGGCGCAAAAGCGGCCGTACGTCATTTTTTTTGACCCGCCCACTCCCGGGCGTGAATTTTGCCCGGGAGTATAAATCCGACGCACATGCCTCGGAGGCGATTTTTTAGACGTGAACGCCTACCTTGCACCTCATTAACGCAAAGTAGGGTCCACGCTAAAAAATTACGCAAACTCCATGGACTTTGGCGCTAGACGCGTCTAACGCCAAAGTTTAAATATGGAGTTCGTTTTGCATCGAAATTGCGTCAAAAAAAACGACGCAATTGGAGTATAAATATGCCCCTAAGCAAGCTATTGCCCAGAGTTACAGAGTGGGACACATTAATTAGATTAGGCACCAAGGCAAGAATTATTGGGTCCAAGGGAATTGAGCACAAGACCCACCGAGGTGGGAATTGAACCCTGGTCCCGGGCCAGATTTCTGCATCAGGGTCTGCTGCTCTAACCATTGTGCCACACTTCTCCACATTGCTATCCTCCTAACTGTGTTGTGCTTAATTAGAATGTCTGATGCTACTGTCCCAGTCACCACATTCCATGCCTTTCCCAGGCCTTGCTCCATCAAGGTTGACACATCTATGGACACGGATGGGTCCTTTTACCAGTCCTCTGATAGAGAAGTTCACAATGTTGGACCCTGTTGGTCCGTTAGTTCTTCCGTGGTTTAGCCCCACTTCTATACTCTTTCCTCCTGGCTGCAAGTCCTATACACCTCAGGGAGTGGGGCCCAGGGACTCACCAGAGGGGACCCATAACTCCTGGCTGAGCACTCTAGCACCACATAAACCCTACCATTCATGGGGTCCTTGGCCAATGTTAAACTCTTATCCTTGAAGGTTAAAGGACTTAAGTCCCCTAGCAAGAGGAAGCAAATCTAGGGATGCCTCCTACGGGACCTTGATATTATCTTTTCACAGAAACCCCACCTCCTTAAAGGAGGCTGTCACTGTTTGGCCCAGTCTTGCTACCCCTGCTAACATTGGGCATGTGTCGACTCTAAGACAGTGGGAGTGGCAATCCTTTTTAAGAAGGGGTTCACGTCCAAAGTTCTGAAAACGTCCGTGGATGGAGATTCTTAACCTTAACACTTGAAAGGGGATGCATAGCTATGACACTGGTCAATTTTTTTGCCCCGAACCACACTTTAGAGGCGTTCCTAGTCAAGACCGTGAAAAGCCAACTGGGCTTCACTGGAGGGGACTTAATAATGGATGGGGACTTTAACTTCGTCAGGGATCCCAACCTAGATAGAACCACAGCACAGCATACAGGGAGCTGGGGCCCTGTCCAGACAGCTCCGCCGGGAGCTCACAGAGATTGGCCTTGTTGACTCATGGTGTTACTTGCACCCATACATGAGGGACTATTCTTTTTATTCTCATGTGCACCAATCTTATTCCCACATTGATTACTTATTCCTCACACACTCCTTCCTAAGAGATCTCGAATCAGCCCAGATTTAAAAAATATTGATCTCAGACCTTATTCACGTTGACCTAGTCTGGACCCCATATGCAAACTCAGCGCCAGGACTTCTCGATGGTGACTACATTCCTTCACAACCCGATAGATATGGCCTCCATGAAAGAGGCCATCAATGTATACTTTGAGCTCAATGCCTTGCCTGACACTCATCCACATGTGCTTTAGGATGGTTTTAAGGCAACCATTAGGGGTCTTTATCTCATCCATCTCCATTGCCAGAGCCCGGAAAGCCTGATTGCTAGAAACCAACCTCACAGAGGAGATCTGATCCTTGGAGCTCAGGGATAAACAAAACCTGTCAAATACCAAGCGCCAACTGGCAGTGTTGAGGGGCCAACTACAAGCCTACAGGGTCAAAAGGATGGAGAGATCTCTCTTTGCCTTTAAGCAAAATATTATGAGGGGGTGATAAAGTGGGTACCCTCTTGGCCCACAGACTGCGGGTGCAAGATGCTTGCTCCCATATTTCTAAGTTGCGGATTGCAGATACCCACTGGGCTTTCAGGGAGGTGGATAAACAGGAAGCTTTCCAGTCTTATGACCAATCGCTCTACTCCACTGACAGGGACGACCATGAAGCCATTGACTCTTACCTGCGCACCACTTCATGGCCCCCTTTGGGCCCACGGATTGCAGAGGAACTTGAGATCTGCTATACAATTGCTGCGCTGAGCTCTTAAAGGGCTTCTGGTGGGTAAAGCTCCAGGCCCTGGCAGCCTAACCGTTTCCATCAATAAGGTTTTTCCCCCATCTAAAGCACCATTTGCTCTACCTCTTCAATTCTTTCACATGCACCACTGGTGTAACCCCGACCATATCAGCCACTAAAATAATGCTCATCCCTAAACTCTGCAAAGACACCACCTCCTGCACCTCCTATCGGCCCATAGCCTTCCTCAATACCGACGATAAACTATTCACCAAAATGCTTGCTAATCCCTTGGAGTCCCTACTACCGGGACTCCTTGACACCGATGAGGTTGGTTTCATCAAACAACATCAGGGGGCTGACAACTGCTTGCTCACCTGGTTGAAAATATTTAAGCTTCTGATATGCAGGCTGCCTTCTCTCGCTAGATGTGGAGAAGGTGTTCGAAAGGGTTAGTTGGGCTTTCCTTCGAGCCACCCTCCACAAGATTGGATTGGGCTCCTTAATGATCAGTAAAAATATGGCATCCTATATTGCTCCTACAGCTACTATCTGAGTAAATGGAAAGGTCATCCACCCCTTTGCTCTCCACAGTGCACCAGACAAGGGTGTACCATATCCCTCCTGCTGTTCAGCCTAGTGGTCGATTCCTTGGCAATCCGCATTCGTTAAGACCAAACCGTAGCTGACATTCCCTTTGGCAGTCAGCAACACAAAGTGCTGTTAATTGCTATTGACCTATTGCTGACCCTGACAGAGCTAGAGATTTCCCTACCCACAGCAGCCCAGTGTCTCCGAGTATTTGAGGTAGTCTTTCCATACAAGATCAACATGACCAAATCCCACAAACTAACCTCATCATCCCCCTGGCACATGTTCTGCATTTAGCGAAGCTCTCCCCCTTCCAGTGGGCTACGTCATCCATACAATATTTTGGCCTCACTATAACTCCTCTTTGCTGACCTGGTCTCGAACCAATTGGGGTCCGTTGTGGAAAGCTATAATAGAGGACCTCTGCAGATGGAAGTCTCCCCATATTGCCTGTTTGGGACATTAACACTGTAAAAATCGACATCCTTTCATGTTTGTTGTACCTTTTCCAGTCCCTCCATATGCCTATCCCATAGATTACATCAAAACCATGCAGAAGGACCTTCGATCCTTCATTAGGATGGGAAAACAACCTTGCATCTTGAATAGCGTCCTGATGCTGCCCAGAATTGTGATGTCTTGCATGCCCTAACCTTTCAGACTACTACTGGGCTGCACATTTGCACTTTATTTCTGAATGGGTGGTCAGGAAAAGTGAGAAACATTGGCTACATATGGACCGGGTGGTGGACTGCAGACCGCTCTGGGATCTGGCATGGCTGCCGCAACACCATCACCTGTGGAACTTGTACCTGGCGACCCTGACTCGCAATGTTCTGGAGATCTGGGACAATCTAGTAGTGGGGAGAGGCCTTATCTCCTCCCCCTCACCGAACAGCCCAGTTGCATGTAACCTAGACTTCACACCAGCCCTGGCTCTTTTTCAGATTGGGAAAAGGGTGACTGCAGGACCTTTAGTTACCTATATCAAGGTCCAACCATCAAGCCCTTTGACCAATTGAAAATTGATTTTGCTGTACCTGATAAATCCTGTCATCAATATTTCCAGCTACGTCACTGAGCCCCATTCCACCCCCCGCCCCCATTGTAATAAACAGCACTCACTCTTACTCCATTTGAAACCCTGGTATGTGGATTTCGAGGGATCCAAGGGTCTTGTTTCCAAAACCTATAGCGTTCTACAGCAGTCCTGCATCCTCCCATGACATCCCTATCAAACTAAATGGGTTACTGGATAGCTCCCTTGGCATATCCCAGAAACAATGGGATGGCCTCTAGCGCAAGATCCCTAAAACCCAGAAGTATCACCCAGCAGGAATTGGCATATAAACTGATGCTGAGGTGGAGTGTACCACTGATCGCCTACGCACCATATTTCCAACCATCGGCACTGCCTGTTGGAGATGTGTGCTCCGTTGGGGATTTCCAGCATATCTGGTGATTTTGCACCCTTCTTACTATATTCTGGAAAGAAATCTTGAGTCACACCATGAACACACTAGGTTCCCCGATCCTGGCTGACTTCTGCACCATTATCCTGGGGGTACAGCTGGTCATGTTAGATTAAATTACTCATGCGGACTAATGTCTTGTCTGCCACATGAATGGGGCAGTGAAGCACCTTAGCCCTGGCCCAGAAAACAAAGGATGCCCCCCACCAGCTGCCTATATTACTTGACTATGGCATGCCATGGCCATGGAGCAGATGTCCCACAAATTGGCACTCACTGAAAAGAAATTCACCCACCTCTGGCAGCCCCTGATTGATTATATGTCATGCACCGAATACCTGTGATTCTGCCACCCCCAGACTCTGCACTCTCCATGTATTTGATTAATACCACCTCTTCTAGCAAGGATGAGACCCTGAGAAGCTTTTGGAGAAGCAAAGATGTGGGTCATCCCCTATGATCCCCCTTGAGTGGTGCTTTACTCACAGCGCCCCCCCTTCCCGTAGACAACATCACACAAACTTGCCAACGAGATGCAGTAAGAGTGCCTCCCCTCCCCTATGCACCCTGTTTGTTTTTTCTTCCCCTTGTTTCTGATAGGGGCTGGTTGGTCGTGTAGGTCCCTTGTCTGCCCACGTTGTGATGGGACCTGCTAGGCCCGTGGCATCATTTCGCTGCAGCTACATTTTACTGACTGCTTGGGGAAAACTACCAAACACTAATGGCCTGATCGATACAGCAGTACCCCAACTGGAGCAGGCAAGAAGTCTTCCCCCTGTTTTTCTACTGTTGACCACCTGTTAGTGTTCAAGTCCCTACTAGGAAATGCTTTCTTCGCTCCCAGCTTCCCTAACCAGTGGACGTCCTCATGAACTTGTTCATGTTCTGGGTAGAGACTGAGGCAACTATAGCACTTTTCTTGTATTGATGTATCCATTCTCTGCATGCTCATTGTCATTGAGAATCTGCCTTGTGTGATCCTGTTCTTGTAATATTTTGGTACCAATTTATACTTCTTGTTAAAAACCTAATAAAGAGATTCTAAGCAAAAATGAAAGTTGGTCAGCATTGTACTGTTACATGAAGATTGAAATTGAAGTGAGAGATGCAACCCCACATCTACCATAATGCCAAAGAGCCACACTGAAGGCAAACTGTGAAAGGTATGAGGGTGCTTTGAGTGTTACCACAACTCTTATTTATGTGTTATTTGGTTTAGAGGTGGCCAAAGCAAATAGCTTAGATGTAAGTTCAGTTTTTCAAGAAATGTTGAGTACAAAGAATGAGGTGGCAGGATACTCATATTTCTCCTAATGCAGTCACAATATTAATCTTTGGTTGTGTGGTCTTCAATGGGAAGGAGACATTTGACATTGGGCCTAGTGCTGTAATTGCACTTCAAATTACACTCTGGAACTAAAAGCAAACCATTTTGGATATACATTATTTTTCAACCAGCTGTGATCAATAAACCTCGGATATTAATATTGAGAACTTAGGGCCAGATGTAGGAAGATTCCAAATTGCGAGTTGCAATTTGCGAGTCCGAGCGACTCGCAAATTGCAACTCGCAATTTGGAATGCAGAAAGGTGTCTCAGACACCTTCTGCGAGTCGCTATAGGGTCGCAAAGACCCACCTCATTAATATTAATGAGGTGTGTCGCAATTTGCGCCCCCATAGCGACTATGGGCACTCACGGGGATGGAGGCCTGCTGGGAACAGCAGACCTCCATGTCCGTGACTGCTTTTAAATAAAGCAGTTTTTTTTTTCCCAAGTGTAGCCCATTTTCCTTAAAGGAAAACGAGCTGCACTTAGAAAAAAAAACCGAAACCTTTAGTTTCGGATTTTTTAAAGGCAGGTAGTGGTCCCTTGGACCACTGCCTGCTCTGAAAAAATATTTTTGGGTCCACTCACAAAGGGGAAGGGGTCCCATGGGGACCCCTTCCAGTTTGCGAGTGGGTTACCATCCACTTCAAGTGGATGGTAACTGTGACTCCATTTGCGACCGCATACGCGGTCGCAAATGGAATTGCATACCACTGCGAGTCGCAAATAGGAAGGGAACACCCCTTCCTATTTGCGAGTCGGAAATGCATTTTGCGAGTCGGTTCCGACTCGCAAAATGCATTTCTGCATAGCAAACACACGTTTGCGACTCGCAAACGGCGATTTTCGCCATTTGCGACTCGCAAACTGTTTGCTACATCTGGCCCTAACTTCTGCAGCACATCAACACATTGAACCGTCGGATCACCTAAGGTGACAATACCTGCTCTCAAATTGCACCCTGCGTGGAATGCTGACATTGTTTCACGGAGTTCAGAATGCCAACACTACTTGCTTTTTTCCCTGCATACTAAGACCTGTGAGATTGTGAAGCAGGGCCATTGTGTAAGCAAAGATAGCTTATTAACATTCATCTGCTGTGAGAGATTAAGGGAACATCAGCTAATGCACTTATTATAATCAAGTGGTCAGGAATTGTCTCAAGACCCTAATTGCACTGTGGAAAATTTGCAGCAGTTAACATCCTCTGAAGAGGGAGTTTACCACTGCTAGTGCCCTAATGAGAATTAAGTATATATAGGAATGCAAGAAAATTAAATAAAATACCAAAAACCTTAATGATGACCAGTTCCACACTTGATGCCCATTTAAGTTTAATACATAGTTGCCCATTCAATTTTAATTATTTATTTATCCATTACAAGTTAAGATCCCTGTTGCAGCAATAGTTTGCAGTGGGATACAAATCACGATTTGGGTGATAATTATCATATACAATGTATTATTTATCATATGGTGCAGTAGCTTCATGTCTTGGGAAAAGCCACATTGTAGGCTCAGAATGTTCTATTCTGAAGGAGCTTTAGGTTGTTTTATTTTAGAAGTGTATCCCCCCTCCATCATGCCAGATATGCTAATATGAGGCAGCGTGTGTCTAAATAGAAAAGGGAAAGTGAAGCATAGTGTGGTTGCCTAGCAACAGTGATGTGTGAAAACTAGACCACAGGGAAGCTGTGAATGGACTGCCAAGTAGCAGCACAATAGTCTGTTGACGCCAAAGATCAGAGCAGCAGCCCATTTCTTTCTCACTGTGAAATTGACTAGAGACCAACGTCAATGGAAGAATAGTGCAGCAGTCCCAGTAACACCAAATCTGTTGAGGCAACTGAAGCAGTAGAGCAGTCCCAGAGAAACTAGAGTAATGGTGGGACAGTCACCACTGCTGAAGTAGCATGACAGCCTTCGTACAAATAATTTGCAACAATGTCCTGGAGAAAAGACCTCCCAAGCAGGGAAACCAGTTGAGGCTGAATCCTAATTGATCAGTCAGAGGCAGCTTGCAGCACCTACAACAAAAAGAGCTGTGTTAGACCCGGTGTGGTATTGCCCCTAACTTTTTGCCTTCAGACCACCCGTTTTGCTGACCGTTTTTGCTAATTTTCAGACTCTGCACACTTTACCACTTCTAGTTAGTGCTTAAGTGCTTGAGCTCTCGCCTTAACACATGGTAGAATTGGCTTATACCTTATTGGTATATTTAACTTACTTGTAAGTCCCTGTTTTAAAGAGGCACTACCTGTGACCTGGGCCTAGATTTTGAATGCTACTACTGGCTCTGCAGCCACTCACTTAAGTAGATCTTTAAACACATCTCAGGTCTGCAACTGCATTCTGTATGTACAGTTTTAAACTGCCATTTCAAAATGGCAAAATAAACATTTTGCCAGGCCCAAAGCTTCATTTTTAGTACATATGTCACAACAAGGGTAGACCCTGGAAAGCCCAGAGGACAGAGTACAGTGTACTTAAAAAGTTGGACATCTATGTTTTAGTTTTACATGCCTTTTTAGTGAAAAACTCAAATTTATTTTTCACTACTGCAAGACATACCTCTCCCATAGGATAAGATTGGAGTTACCATATGACATTTAATAAGTGCTAATTTCCAAATGGGAGCAGGTATCAGACCTGAAAATTGCACTTTTAGAAAGTTGTCATTTCCCATACTTAGCTATTTAGTACCTGCAGACTGTCTCTGGGTCTTATGACTGGATATAGCTGGCAGTTAGCCTTTGTGTATCGTTCCTCGATAGATACACACAATAAGGAGGTTAGGTGTGCCTGGATGGGTCATCACTGACAGGATGGAGAGTTAAGCTAGGGACAACCCTTACACTTGAATAGGCTGTGTCCTTCCTCCACACAAAGGACTGCATACCCCCTGTAGTTAGTCTGGAGCCCGGACAGGGAAGGCAGGATGCCTGTGAATTTGAAAGGGGAACTTCTAGAAGCTTTTTCCAATTCAAAAAAAGGACTAAGTATAAATATTGGACCCCAGACACCAGCTTTTCAGTTCATTTCTAGATCTGGGGATACCCTGCCAGGAAGAAGGACTGCTGTGCTGCTGAAGGGACTGCTACTCTGAAGGGCTATTGTACTGAAGTGCTAACCTGCTGCCCTCTTGCCTGGGTAAGATGAACTAGGCGTGTCTCTGTTAAACCCAGGACCCCAAAGTGACTCCAAGGGCTAGTTGACTGGACTCCTGACTAGAACCTCAGGGACAGATGGCCCCAACAACCTTGAACACAGCACCTGGGATATGATATCTGTGCCATACCCTGCAAAGTGGTGTTACCCCAGGTGTGGACTCTTGGAATTGGACCTGAAGGTGCTCTGCCAATCCATCTGTGAAGCTAGCAGAACCAACACATTTCCAGTGTTGTGTGGTGCAATCCTGTGCTAAACCAATGCATTGCTTCTGCTGCAAGGATTCTCCCAGTGCAAGGACTCTGCATTGATCTCGCAGCCCGCATTGGAACTGCTGCTGTGTGAAGCTTCGCTGACGTCGGCGTTCCCATTGCAAATCTCTTATCCATGACAGCCTCAACAACAATGAAGGTTCTCGCATTGCAGCCTTACAGCTATTTTGAAACAACACATCACCTAGAGTACACAACGCATCCTTAACGGCAGACTTCACATTGCAAGCCCTTGTGGATGAGATCCTCAGTATCGATGATGGGGGACCTCGCATTCCAGCTTTGCAACTCCTCAGAACTGATGCATCGCCTCGGGTGTGTGACTCACCCTTGATTAGGGACCTCACAATGCTTTGCAACCAGGACTTAAGGTACTCTTGTTCAGCTGGCCTAACTGGGTTCCTGTTAGAAATCGGGTTTACGTTAGGCAGAGGTATGCACCCTGTCCGAGCATGAACCACAGTCATAGGCGGTGTAACTCACAAACACACCCTAAATTAACCTGTGCTCACCCCCTGGTAGCTTGGTGCAGAGCTGTCAGGCTTAACTTAAAACTTCAAACAGTTAAAACGCGACACAAAAAGATACGTTGAGGAAGAAGCGAGGATTAGAGGAGGATATGCATTGTCATTGATCCTTGGGATGGGTGCAATGCGTTGGCTCTGAGCTGAGCAAAATCGGAAATGTGTAGGAATTGGAGGCTATGCACCATGCAGTTGGCGATGTGTTGCACTCTACCCTTGTAGCAGTGGCAATGTGTTATTGCTGATGGAGATGCACCGATTCCGAATGGCTCAAAAGTGCTAGTGATGAGATTCTGGTTGAAGCAGCACTTTATCCCCACTTCCAAGGGCCCAAGACTGGATTAGCACCACTTGGCAGGGCAAGACTCACAGATGACAGAGTCCAGGTGCTGTAGCAGGAAAGTTGGAAGTCTTTTGTGTATTTGAGGCATCAGAAAACAGGAGACCAGTCAGTTGGCCCTTGGAGTCACTCTAAATGTGGGTTCAAGTGATGTGGGTCCGGTCCTTCTCATTCAGGCAAGGAGGGTAGCAGGCAGTAGGTCAGCACAGCAAGAAAGCAGTTCTTCCAGAACAGCAGACCAGCAGATTGCCAGCCCTTCAGCAACTCTGCAGTCCTTCTTCCTGGCACAGTCTCGCCAGGCCCAGAGGTGTACTGAGTTGGCAGGGTTAGAAGCCCAGTTCTCATACCCAGTGGTGCCCTTGAAGTTGGTGAGACTTCAGAGAAGGGCTTTGAAGTGCACAGTTGTCCTCCCTTCCGGCCCTGGCTCTAGCCTTACTACAGGACACAACCTATTCAGATGTAAGCGTGAGGCTAGGCCCAGCTCCTCTCTCCTTTTCTGTCCAGGATGGTCCATCAGGAAGTGGATGACACATCAGTCACACCGAAGCTCCCTTTGTATGTGGCTGTCTAGTGGCAATGCACTAAGCCCAGCTGTCACCCACCCCAGACATGTTTAGGAGACAGGCTGCAGGCACACAGGGCTAGGAGAAGGAAATGCCAACTCTCTAAAAGTGGCATTTTCAAACTTGTATCAATAAATCTGACTTTACCATTAAAGAGGATTTATCATTACAATTCCATAGGTACCAAACATGACAGAACCATTCCTTCTCAATTAGGAATTACTGCTTAATAAAAGTGACAAGGGATCCCCAGTGTTATCATATGAGAGTGGAACCCATCATAGTATTGAAAAATGAATTTGAGAGTGTTTCACCACCAGGACATGAAAAACTTAAAAGTATATATCCTGCCTTGTATTTACACAGCATCTTACCTACCTAGGGCCTACCTTATGGGTGACATATGTAATAAAAGGAGAGTTTAAGACTTGGCAAGGGATTTTGAATGCCAAGTTGACTTGGCAGTGTAACATTGCATTCAGGCTGAAATGACAGGCCTGGACATGTTTTAAAGAGCTACCTAGGTGAGTGGCACAAGCAGTGCTGCAGGCCCACTGACAGCATTTATTTGACGGGCCTTAGGCAAATGTAGTGCACTTAACTATGGACATATAAGTAAATTAAATATGCCAATTAGGTACATACCAATCAAGCAATGGTTTAGAGAGCGAGCACAAGCACTTTAGCACTGGTTAGCAGTGGTAAAGTGCACAGAGACCGAAGGCCAACAAAACAAAATTGCAGCAAAATTGGATAAATGCAGGCAAAAGGTTTGTGGAAGACCACCCTAAGCCTGTCAGGTCTAACAGTCTCTGTAGTCAATTTGTGCGCCTCGCAGTCAGCCAGAACTTTTGACTTTGCCCCAATCTGGCACTACACCTCTCTCAACCAGTGACCCAATGTCTCACAAGCTGCTAGAGCAGGCTGAATACAGTGTAAATAATTGCATCAATAAATTAAAATGGTACCTAACCTTTTATAATTATATGCATAACAATGTAAATATTAAAAAACACATATCTCAAGACTGGAGAATGTGTTTGAAGCACAGAAGAAAAATAAGAAGCATACTTGTTGAGGCTCACCTATACGTATCATATCCCTATCCACTTCTGTGCAGCCATATTGGTGGGGGTATATATTTCTAGGCCGAGCATGAGCGTTCGACCTTGTGTATACTTTTAGTATACTTCTTTTGGCTTAAAGCAATTTCATTTGTTGCTTGCAGTGTCCTTTAAAAATTCTTGCTTGCTAATAGTCAGTTCTGCCTTTTTCTCTCTCCTTTTTCTATTTCAGAGCAGTGACCATCTACTGTATTATTCCACTTTGGATTCTTTCTCTGTTGCTGGAATGGACTATTTTTGTTATTTCTTTGGGGCTCCCCTTTCACTGTGGGTGTTTTAGGCTGGTAACTGCCTGCGTTTTATTTCAGCATTCAGTTCATCCCATCTCCTCCCATGTCGCTGAAATTTGTTGTGGCTTTATTCCAGTGCTGTCCTTATTTACCTCTGGCTCCTAAAATAAGGTTATTTTACAAAATAAACACCCAGTCATTTAGCTAACTACTCACAAAAGCCACAATATGCTCTTTCTGGTAGAATGTAGCTAAACCTAGAAGCAATGATGTGAAACTTGCTTATTTCACATTGCATCTCGAGTCTCTCTCTCCAGGGCCTCTCCCTGCCAGTACTCACAACATCGCATACAGGGCATTGCTTAGCTCTTTTATTGGGGCCTCTCAGGCTTGAAATGCAAAGAAAGAATGCTTGCAAGACTTTTCATTCTGTTAAATTAAAAGAAAATACTTTTCCAGCCTTATTTTCCAATTTCTGTTCAGACATTTACACAACCTGATGTAGTGCAGTCATCTGATCTCTCCTCAAGGGCCTGTGATTTCTGATGCTCTATAGGCCTTTTACAGCACCGTTTGTTGCAAATTTAGCAAAACGCTACATACATTTAATATGGTTGATTCTGCATCAGTATATTGCAAATCATATTTATGGTGCCTTGTTGCTAGCTGGCACTCTATGCACAGGTTGTGCTTCATTTTTTATTCCTAATCCCAAATTGATTTTAGAATTAAACACAAGCTTGCACCTATAGCATTGTTTTTACATGGGATGTCCATGATTTATGTGCTATAAACAATGTTGTGCCTTACTGGTCATTTAGTAATGGAAGATTCTTACATATAACTGGCAGAAATACTATCCCTGCTTACATTTCACTCATTTTGACTTGCTTTACTGGCCAACAACATAATTCCACCTGCGTCACACAATTCCAATACACACCACAAAATTCCACATCATGTTATATAATTCAATGTCACGCCACACAAATCCCCTTCATGTCACTCAACAGCACATACCATTCCACAAAATTACACTCTATGACACACAATCCCACTCAACATAATTCTACTACACACAATTCCACATAATTTCTATACACACAGCTCCACTCAACGGCACATAATTCAAGCACACACGGTTCAAAGACAAGCAATTCCACTCACACAATTCCACTCAAACCCACATAATTCCACTCCACACCACATAATAGCAATCCACACAATACAATTCAAAATCATTACACATAGGGCCAGATGTAGCAAAGGGTTGTACCCATTCTGTGTCTATGGGAAAATGTGTTCGTACATATGGCCCATAGTTCCAATCCAAGCCACTCTACATAAATCCATACCATACAACATAATTACACTCTGGAGCCATAAAATGTCAATGCTCCAAATAGCAAGGCTGTGTACTCTTGAATCCACTCCTGGCCCCTTTAATCCAAGGCCGGACACGCTGTGCCCCCCATTGCTCTCTTTTGTGGGTTTCTGCTTTCTACCTTTGTGAGTTTTCCATCTTACACTTCTTTCATCTTTCCCCTTTGTGTGTTTTTCCCTCTCTTGCTTGCAAACACCAGATCAAATTAAGCAGCGGGTGCTGCCCCTTGTTCACCAAGTCTGTACATCTCTAGTATCTTAAGGTCTCATTCTGATGAGTTGTTTAGTGTATGTGAGTGTTTGTGTATATATATATATACATATATTTATGGTTATGTATATCCCACCATTCAATGTCTTCTTAACCTCTCTCATGGCTGGAACTTTTGTTTTACAGCTCAGAGCACTTTGTGTTTTAAGAGCCTTGTTTGTAATAGTATTGCAGTAGGCCTGCTAGGCCTGAAAATTTATAAGACACTCCGCTCTCTAGGAGTTACATGTACGGTTGCATTGCATTACTTTCTGCCATTCTGTTTTCATATCAACATGCCCTCTAGGGGCTGAAAATATGGTTACATGACCATGTTTCTTACAATTGCTATTTTCATTATGGTCTCCTCTATTGGTTGTTCTGAGCATTACAGTCAAGATACTACAATATTTTCTGCAATCTGAAACTTGCCCCATAATGCTTTGGGGGTATTGATTTTAGAGAACATGTTTGCCCATACCTCAGTGTGTGGTGCTGCAGGGACAATTGGACCACCTTCAAAATTCTCAGCACAACACACTCTGTCTAGGGCATCTCTGGGCCCCTACACTAGGTTGGGGGGTGCAAAAAAAATAACACCCGCCACCACCAGTCACTGTCTTTTTAAGGTCTGTCATGGCTGGAACTGTTGTTTTACAGCTGGGCGTAATTTGTGTTTTAAGGGCCTTGTTTGGAATATTATTCTAGTAGGCCTGCTGGGCCTGAAAATGTGTAATGCACTACACCCTCTAGGAGCTAAATATATCGTTACACTGCATTACATTCTACCATTCTGCTTTTGTGTGGTTATGCCCTCTAGGGGCTAACTATATGGTTACATAATCATGTTTTTTACAAATGTTATTTTTATAGCGGTGCCCTCTAGTGGCTGTTCTGAGCATTACAGTCAAGATTATAAAATATTCTCTGCACTTGCAAACTCGCCCTATTATGCTTTGTGGGGCATTCCTTTTACAAAACATTTTGTCCATAACTCCCCGCATGATGTGCTCTTTCTGTCTAGGTCATCTCTGGGTCCCCACGATAGATTGGAGGGACCACAAAATAATAATGTACAAAATATAATATATAATGGCAATATTTAGATTTTTTGCTGAAGATTGAGGTGGAAGATAAATAGAAGTGCTTTATTTATATGCAGAGCCACTGGTATTATATGGCACAAAGGACCAAATTATGCGGCAGGGTTGACCAATTTATGTGGTTAAAAAAAGTCCAGTTATGCATTTACAATGCCAATAGCTCTAACTCAAGCAAATGCGAGACCTATTGCTTTGCAAGTGCTTGTTTTTCTTGAGGATGGGTGAATACTGTGTTCAAGCCATGGGGTAGCCCTCATTTTGTGAGAGCTGTGTCGAGGAAGACTATGACTCAGTATAATGAAGATTACTGGTAAGTAACCGAAGCAGTTGCTACAATGATACTTTAGAATGAATGGCATTCAAAAGAAAGCTCATCCACTTTGCTAGCTGATGCCTTCCACCTGCCTTCTGCACTGGGCAATGAGGGGCTTTCCTCTGAATAACTGAGACAGGGACCTCAACCAAATACTGTTGGTGCTTTCTGCAGGCCCTTTAAGGGCCGGAATGTCCGGTGACTGCATTTATCAACTATCGTCAAAGGGTGGAGTGAAGTACGCGAGATTGCTCTGTGAAGACTTAACTTCCATACCCTAAAAAAAGCAATGCATTCCAGGCTTCTTTTTTAATGTTTACTCTGCTTTTCAATTATGAGATAAGTTGTTACCAAGGCAACCTCATCACCCACAGGGATTCTTGCTTACGGGAGGCAGAGCTCATTACGAAGGAAACATTCAGTAGAACAGAGCGCGTGATGATGTCTCACAGAAACATCACCCAGCACCGCTCCGGACTTTGCCTCCGGGTAGCAGATGGCTGCTGGAGGAGGGAAGAGCTGCAGCTCCCACTTTAAAATCATCCACGAATCGTAGCACAGGAAGCTTCCAGAAAACGTCTGATTTATTAAATGAATTCTAAAGTGATTTCTGTTTATGTTCGTGCTCTTTGTTTTAACTAGAATGAAATAAGATATGAATAATGTTGTTTTGTTTTTGTGAGGATTAAGTCCTGATAGAAATCGGGAATGTCTGAATATTCCTTTTTTAATTCTCAATTTATGTTGATGGAGAGACTGGCTCCTTATTGGACAATTTCCACCTGCAGTAGGTTTACTCACTCCTCTCTAACTTAATACATTGGTATACGCCTTGCCCCTGAACAAAGGCTACATGAAGTGATTTGACTATAAATTTGGTTGGGATCTTTTTTCGAATGCCAGTGCTCTGCCAAACACCCTCTATCAAGATAACATCACTCCAGTCTGTTCCTTTGTTTAAGGAAGAACATATTTTTGTCGAACCAAGATATTCTAAGTAGCTGTTCTGACTGCTGATCAGGTCTGATCAAAACGAAATGACCTAAATAAAAGATCATATTCAGAATCTTTCCTTTTAGGCTTTGTCCTGCAGAGCCCTGTCACAGAAAGAGGTCACCTTGTCAGTGGTGCATTGTTAATGTGTCATGATTAGAACAGCGATGGCCGCGTGGGCGCGGCTGGTGGGGGCCATTGCTCAATTTAGAGAACGGAAGAGCTCCCTGTCATTGTAGTTTGCAAAGAGTGTCACCTTAAGGAGATATATTTTGGGAGCTCCTGTCAAAACAACTTTGAATGATTCTACACACTTGCTTGAAATATGTGTATCTACAACACGTTGCACTGAATAACGGTAGATCCCACTAAACCCTTACTGTCTCCATATCCTTGTAGGTGTACTTTTTACACAGCAAGTGATTGCCCCAATTATTTACAAGCAATAACTCCAGGTCCATGCTTCCTCTACACTATTCTAACATGTGAATTGAGTCTTTACCCAGGAGAAAAGCAATTCACTTGCCTCAATCTAATTTCTTTTTATCTCGGCTATCTCCCACTATATAGGTTCCTGCAGGGCATCAGAAACATCCTGTTGGTGCCAAACAAGAGTCGCTGGGAGGCAGTAGGTGGGACAAAGAGGTTTTTGGGGACTGTAAAAAGGAAAGCTGAAATTGACTAATGAGTATTACCGGTAAGTAATCAGGCCAACCTAGTCACAGTGGTAACATGTGAAGGCATCAGTGGAAGTTGCCACTGAATGTGGGTGGCGGGGGAGGGACTTAAAAAATAAAATACAAAACCTCCCACTTATCTTTTCCTTTTGGAGACGCGTTCGTCTCTCCTCCATCCTAGTCCTCTTTCCTGCAGCACACAGGTTCCAGACTCCCATCAGCCAATCACGACGCTGCTGTCACCAGCATGACAGCAGCGTAATGACTGGTGTGAGCTTACTTGTTCGGCGCTACACATTGGACCCTGTGTATTTTTTCCTCCTGGCTGTGCAATACAGCCGGGTGGAGAAATGCAAAGTGTGCCCGAGACTGCCGGCCAAATGGTGCACATACCCGTTCTCCCCAGCCCTCCTCCAGCCCCCTTTAGCTTAGCCCCACCCTAACCTGGCTCACAATGAAAAATAAAATGATATTAACATTTCATTATTATCATTTTCTTTTTGCTTTTAATTAATGCAGTGGGGTGACGCTTCTCCGCCTTAGCGGAGGAGATGCCGCTGGGAGGCATATTAAGTCGTCCTACCCAACACTTCAGATAAACATCAAAGGAAACACATTCAGTGCATGTGGAGCCACAATATAAAAATCACAGAGTGAGAACTACCCAGACGAAGTCAAACTGGATGACAGGAGAGGGAAGAACCAAGCAGCAATCTATAGCCAAGCAAACCACTCAAAAGTGAATGCTAAAATAATGGACCGAAAACCAAAGGGCCCAAAGAACAAAAAACATACAAGCAAGTCAAAGTAATAAGAGAATAAAACAGAAGAGAAAGGCAAACACTGACACAGAATGAAGTCACACGACAAAACAAGCAGTGAGAGGCAATAGTAAAACCACAACAGAGGTGCCAGGAGAAATAAGCAATCAAAAGTACAGGAGGACAACTAAAAAGTAGCAAAAGAGCTCGATAATAAACCTTGCCTAAGGGAGCTTGCTACATACTTCTGAACAGAGAAAGGCTTTCTGAGATGCAAACTTTCTATAAGCGCTTGGTTTCTCTATGGTTCTCAGTCAGTACTGAAAGCGTCATTCTACTAATTTTCTGCTATTGCTCTATTGTGTGGGTTACACGAATCTCTGATTCTTAGTCTTGAGGTTAAACGTTTGCTCCCCCTGTCACCACAGACTTGTGTCTTTGCTCGTCTGTTAATGTCTGCATTTCAAATGTTTCTATTATAGAAGAAAAGTCTGCAGGGTTTCAGGGATATCCATTGCCTTGTATTCTTCCTCAATTCTATGTGTTGGCAGTCCGCCTGGTGGCCTGTGGTAGCCAGCAAGGGGCTTGATAATGCTAGGTGGAGGTTTTCAGGCTATCTGGACTGGGCTGAAATAATGCTGGTGATGGGTTGGCTTCAACCCTCGCTGCTACAATTTTGGGGGGGGGGGGTTGTTCTGGCTGGCGTGTGGTCTGCCTTTAAAGGGTGCTTCGTTGATGAGGTTCTTGCAGTTTATGACTCCACTTTAGTATATTACCAACATGATCCTAGACATCAGAGGCAGGGCCTTTGCTGGATTGATGCACCCTGGTATCTTTTCTACTTCGGGCAGAAAGCCTTGCTCCGGCAAATTGCTTCCAGCTAGGCCACGTTTTGGCAGAGCCTTGAACATTTTAACACGGCCAGAAATGACAAACCCATCATTTAGGTGCCTCCCTCTATTGTCCTAGACCGTTCAGTAGAAGGTAATTACGCTGCCTTCGAGAATCAAATCTTGGAAACCTTGGATTCAGTCATTCCACTCAAGGAAACGAAATCCCATCAGAAGCCCTCTGCACCAGTACTTAATTTGTAAATTAAAGCGTGCCGGTGCCCAAAGCCCTGCTCTTAAACACGCGGCTGCTCCAATTAAATGTGGGAACACGGAATACTGAGGCAGCTTAATCCCGAAGCAATCTCGGTCCTCTTCAATCCATATAAAGCCACTACCTGCCCCTTCAGTTCACTTTAGCAGCTTTCTGCTTTCTCCCTTTGAGATGCTTTTTCCCTTTTCTTTTCCTCCGTCTTTCCCATCTGTGTCTTTTGCTCGCAGCAAGTGCTTGAGGCAGAAGAATAAGCCTCGGCCCTCAAAAATAAGTGCCGGTGCTCAGCACCGGAAACAACAAGCACAAATTAAGCACTGCTCTGCACCCTGGTAAAACACCTTGCTTAGTCTTTCAAAACAATCTTGTAAGAAGACAAAAGGAGATGTACTGCTTACAAGGAAGAGGATAAAAAGGCCCTTAGGGACATCTTGTATGAACATAAAATGGTGATCGCGCAGGCCAAAGCTGAGTTGTGCGCCAAGGCTATTCTTTTTGCCCGAAACAGCGTCAAGAAGGTGTTTGATATCACAAGAGAACTGTCTAATCTGGCCTGCCCAAGTCAAGCTATAGTGCCCTCATCGGGTCTCTGTGATGATCTTATAGTATTTTTCGAGGAAACATTAATAACACTTTAGAAAGTATTAATTCCTCGAACTCGAGTCAGACTTCCTTGGAGGCTCAGACAGATAACTCTAATCCTCCCAATCTCTTGGCATTGAGAATGGGACGTGATTATGTAAACTTGAACACTTTCGTGTTTCCGTGCTATGACTACGCCCACCTCATCAGCCTCACCTCTGCATCCCTTGCCAAATAACATTTGGAAAGAACAGTCAGAGCAGTTATTTCCACTGCTCAGGCAAATTTGCAGTCAGGAACGGTATCTTCCATGTGGGAGAAAAAAGCTGTTACTACTCCCATCTTGAAAAAGCTTTCTTTGGCTCTGGCCATCCTGAGCAACTATAGACATAAACCCCTGCTGCCTTATCCCGTTAAAATCCTAGAATGGTTGATGAGCAAGACACTCTCCCAATATTTGGAAGCCAATAATTTACTCAAAGAGGAGCAATTTGGCTTACGGCCTGGCCAATGGACCGAATCTGTGCTCTCACCCGGATGGATGAGCACAGAATGCGGGATTACGAGAGGCAATTTGTAGTCCTGATTTTATTAGATCTCTCATTTGATACAGTCTGTCATAATATGCTTTTGACCCAGCTGGTCGTGATTGGGGAGAATGGAACAGTTTTGAACTGGTTCCTCTCATACTTATCAAACCGAAGTCAGGTGGTTGCTCTTCTTCCCTTTCACTCTGAGTTCAGAGCCATTAATCAGGGCATGCCACAAGGCTCTTTGATCAGCTCGATTCTTTTCAATATCTACATGGCCCCCTTGATCACACTAATTCAATCTCAAAATGTGAATTTAGTCAAGTATGAAGACGACACCCAATTTATTCTGTTGCTGGCATGAAACCAGCAGTTGACCACCTTTCATGACTGCTTGAAGGATATTATCCATTGGCTTAACTCTAATTCCTTCAAGTTCAATGGTGATATGACTGAGCTCTTATGTTGCTTGTCTAATGAAGCTTCAGTCGTGCTTCCCCTTAATTTCTGGCCAGTTCTCTCTGATGGGATTATTGCCCCTGCCGATACTTTTTGGAATTTGGGTTTACCTTTGACAACAACTCGGTATGGAGAGCCACATGAAAAAAAGCACGGGTCCTTGCTTCTCGCTTCTGAGAGCTCTGCCGAGGATACTTTCGATGCTGCCCCCCTCCTCCAGAGCACTGGTGGTAAGCAGTGTTATTCTCAGTCAGCTGGATTATTGCAATGCTCTTCTGTTGGGTGCATGTTATCTTATGTGAATTTATATAGCGCATGGCTACCCGGATTCCTCTCAGCGGTAGGAGCTAGAACACTAGAGTCGAAGATGAGAGAGGAGGGAATTATGTTTTAAATAGCCAAGTCTTTAAAGCCTTGCGGAAGGTTAGTTCATGGCTGTTCATTCGTAGGCTAAGAGGTAGAGAGTTCCATAACTTTGCCCCCTGAAAAGCTAGAAATCTTCCACCCCATCTGGCCTTCTTCACTTTAGGGGTCACTACTAAGAAGGCTGTGGAGGATCTAAGTGGCCTATGAGTTGAGCAGAAGGAAGCTATCCGGACCTCTATTGTGCAGTGCTCTATGCATATGGCACAGTGTCTTAAATTGTATCTGCTTAGCCACGGGAAGCCAGTGGAGAGAGGAAATTCCTGCTTTTATAGATTCATATTTAGGTATGTTCAGAAGCAAACGTGCAGAAGTATTCTGGACTATCTGCAACTTTTTAATCACATATCCAGGCGCTCCAATATACAATGCATCTCCATAGTCCAAACATGAACCAATCAATGCCTGTATAATAATTCTTTTGGCTACTAAAGGTAAGATTGTAAAGACCTTCCTTAGAAGCCTGAGGAGGCCGAAAGAGGTGGCAGCTGTTTTATTAGCTTATTGTGCCATGGACAATTGTGGATCAAGCCAGACACCAAGGCCCATATTTATACTTTTTTAGCGCCGCATTTGTGCCGATTTTTTACGCAAAAACGTCGCAAACGTACAAAATACAATTGTATTTTGTAAGTTTGCACCATTTTTTGCATGAAAAAATTATGCAAATGCGGCGCTAAAAAGGTATAATTATGGGCCCAAGACTCTTGATAAGTCCTTTGGGTGGAGGTAGGTATCCCAGACCCTCCGTGATACGAGGTTTGGGAATGGGTTTTGTGGGTTGCCCGAGTATCATCACTTTCGTCTTATTATCATTAAGTTTTAACTTGCTTATGGACATCCATGCCGCCCAGCTTGGAGGCAGGGACAAAGTGCTGAACCTTTAGTGCAGGAGTCATTAGATAGTGATACAACTAGCTGTGTGTCATTTGCATATGACACCAGGGCCAGCTCAAAGAGCTTGACTACTTCTGCAAGAGGTAACATGTAGATATTAAATAAGGTGGGGCTGAGGGAAGACCCCTGCGGGACTCCACAGCTGGTGTTAACACGCTCTGAGAAATATAATCCAATCTAAAACTTGATATGATCTATTCTTAATGAAGGAAGTGATCCAGTCTAAGGCAGACCCAGATATTCCAGTCACTTGTATCCTATCAGTTAATATGTCAAGGTCCACCGTGTCAAAAGCAGCGCTGAGATCCAGGAGAATGATAGCTGTCACCAAACCCTGGTCTAAGCACCTTCTTGACTCTTCCATGACAGCGATCAGTGCCGTCTCAGTACCATGTAGTGGTCTGAAGCCCATCTGAGTAGTGTGTAGGATATTATTATCCTCCATGAAACGGGAAAGTTGAGAATTAACATGCTTTTCAGCTATCTTAGAAAGAAAGGCAGCAGTGAGATGAGTCTATGGTTACTAAGCGATGCAGGATCAAGATTAGGTTTCTTCAGAAGTGGTTTAACAATGGCATGTTTCCATTGTTCTGGTATTGAGCTAGAGGACAGTGAAAGATTAACGAGATTTGTAATAATAGGAACCGTCACTGTGGCTCCTAAAGTCAGCACCTGTGGAGGGGCTGGATCAAGGGGGAATCCTGACTTAAGGGATGAAAGGTATTTACCCCACGTCTAATTGAGATATCAGGGAAAAATCTGAAAGAATAGCGGAACCCATAGACTTCTGTTCTAATACCTTCTGTGCCTGATCAGCAGCTCTAGGGAAGGTCGAATAGATGTCTAGTACTTTTTCTGGGAAATACGTTGCAAGATTATTAACATGTTCCTGAGAGGTGTCCATAGTGCCAGGTCCTCCTGTGGCTGGGTGATCTCATTAAAAATGCAAAAAATCTCTTTGGGAGAATTTGCCTCCTGCTCAATCTTTGCGGAGTAGTAGCTAGTTTGGGCTATTTTTATTTCAGTATGATAGGACTGAATTGCTTTTCTGTACCCTTGTTTTAGCGCCTCATCATATGATTTTTGCCATCTCCTTTCCCATTTTCTACATTCTCTTTTGGGATGCAAAAGATGGGGGGTAAACCAAGGAGAGCTCTGTCTACAGCGTCCTTTAACTTTGACGGAAAAAGGCAGAACAGCATCTAAACTGCCGGTAATCCAATTACTAAAGGACTTTGACATATCCATAACATTATGGGGACTGGGCCCGTTCTAGTGCGTACGGGCGCAGACGGGCTTGCCTTAGGCACACCTTCAACGCATCCGTTGCGTGTAGCTTGCATCCGTGCCCCAAATAGCCCCGATGCCAAGGAAAATGAAGACTACACCGCCGACCCACCGAAAATGGCGGCTGTAGCTGTGCTTCTGAGGAAGGGGAAAAATGGTGGGCAGAGGGCTAGGATCAAAAGTGCCTGCCACCGAGGCCACTGAACACGGACCAAGGGGGAGGGAGAAGTGAAAATTATCCCTGAGAGGTAAGGAGATGCATGTTTGGCAGTCCCTGCCTGCTCTTTAAATGTAAATATCAGTGTTTAAAAAGGTATCTGAATATCTGCTACTCCATCTGTCAAGAGTTCAAGATATGGCTGCTAAACTCACCTTGAACAGACCTAGAAGAGCTTCCACCTCTTTAGCAGTGAAAGATCTTCACTGGCTACTGCTAAAACAAATTGTGCTCAAATCACTCTGTATTGTTTTAAAGCTCTTCAGGGGCTGGGCCCAACTCCTTTACAAAAACGATTACGAACGTACTCTTTCAACAGGTGTCTCTGTACATCTTCAGCCAAATTTTGTATGGGTGGCCAAGTTTAGAAAATCTAGACAAGGCAGTTGGACATTTACAATTGGAGCAGCTAGACTTTGGAATCAACCTCAAGCCTCCCTAAGATCCTTAACCAACTTACATCAGTTGAGAAAGGCCCTTAAGACCTGTCTCTTTTCTAAGTAACACACATTTCTCCCTCAGTATTGCTTTTCTAACTTTTATTAGCTTTAGTCTCATGTTGCTCCCTGCTAGTGGCTAGTGCCAGGATACCAGTTGATGGAAGAACGCTTTATAAATGTAATTAATAAATGGGAATATGGGAGAGTAGTACTGTTTTCTAAATAAGAAATTGCAACCAACCGGAGTGCACTCTCAATGCTTAATTAATGGAACTGTTAGACCTGACATCCTTATGGTGTTCTTGCCCCAAACCTTTTGCTTGACTCATGTTTGATGATCTGTTTTTACTGAAATTGGGACTCTAGGCACTTTACCCCTGCTAACCAGTGCTAAAGTACATGTGCTTACTCCCCTAAACCATGGTAACATTGGTGTATCCCCAATTGGCACACTTAATTTACTTGTAAGTCCCCAGTAAAGTGCACTATATGTGCCCAGATCCTGTAAATATAATGCTACTAATGGGCCTGCAGTACTGATTGTGCCACCCACTTAAGTAGCTCTTTAAACACATCTCATGCCTACCACTGCAGAGCCTGTGTGTGCAGTTGCACTGCCACTTCAACATAGCATTTAAAACTACTTTCCAAGCCCTAAACTTTTCACACATAAGTCACCCTTAAGGTATGCCCTAAGTAACCCATAGGGCAGGGTGCTGTATAAGTAAAAGGCAGGTAAAAATATGGTTCACATGTCCTGGCAGTGAAAAACGAATAAAGTTGATTTCTACTACTGTGAGGTCTGCTCCTCTCATAGAGTAGTATTAGAACTACCCTCATACACCTTTGAGTGGTAGATTCTGATCTGGAAGGAGTGACACTATCATTTGTAGTAATGCCCAGATTGGTAATAGAAAACCCTACTTACTGGTGAAGTTGGGTTTAATATTTAAAATGCCACTTTTAGAAAGGCTGTGCCTTACAGCCTGTCTCCAATTCACGTCTGGTCTCTGCTGGTTGACAGCTCCCCTTGTGCATTCCACCCAGACAAACACAGGACTCTCAGTCACATCTGCACTCATCTGCATACTGAATGGATATTCCTGGGCAGAAAGGATGAAGGGGCACACACTTACATTTCAAAACCTTGTGGGGTGCCCTCACACAAAGGACTGATAACCGCCCCCCACCACAGGGACCTTGGCAGACAGGACTGGGTTGAAAGGGGAACTTGTGCACTTCAAAACCACTCTTTGAAGTTTTCCCCACTTCAAAGTCATTTTGGGGCATCTAAACTGGGACTCTGACTGCTCTGCTGAGAAGGTCTCCTGTCCTGCTTGTTGCCTTGCTGCCCTGCTGGCCTTTGACTCTGTGGGAAAGACTCTGCCTTCTTCCTGAAGTGCTCTCCAAGGACTTGGATTGAGCTTGTCCCCTCTTTCTGAAGTCTCAGGGCCAAAAAGACTTCACCTCTTCAATGCAATACCTGTAGAAATTGACTCAAAGCCTGCATCATGGGTGGGAAATCACCGCATCGCTGACCGGAATGATGCAGCACCGATGGAAAATTTGATGCAACGCCTGCCTTGCAACAGAAAATTCATGCATTGCATGCTGGATCAATGCACCACTTGCCCCTTCTACTATGCTCCTGAAAACGATGCAAACCCTTGCAGCGTGGAATGAAGCAATGACTCGTCTGTGCGGCACCAGAAAGTCCGACGCAACACCTTATTTTTCCACGCATCTCCTCCTCTGTGGTCCCCGTTCTTCTTTATCTTTTGATGCACCACAGTTACTGTGTGTTATAAAGAAACAAATATTGATTTCTAAGGATTGAAACTCCTAAACCTATTAAAAGTGATAGTTCAACTTGTGCTTATTGGATCTTTGTCGTTTTGACTTTATTTTATCACACAAATATTATCTATTTTTCTAAACCTGTGTGGTGTATTTTTGTTGTGTTTTCACTGTGCTACTGTATAATTTATTGCACAAATACTTCAGACCTTGTCTTCTAAGTCAAGCCTGACTGCTCAGTGCCAAGCTACCAGAGGGTGGGCACAGGATAATTTGGATTCTGTTGTTACTTATCCTGACTAGGATTGTGGTCCCTACTTGGCCAAGGGTATACAACTCTGCCAACGAGAAACCCCATTTCTAACGAGTGTGGCTTAAAACATGTGAATTCATTTCCTATACTTCACAGAGCATGATATCTGACCAGTTATTGGCTGCATCTCTGTGAGTTTCCTGTTATTGCATCCAGGCATATCACTCAATGACCAACATGTGCCTAAAGCAAGCCAGACCATTCCCAAAGATGCTAGCTGCATCAATCAAATTAGTACGAGCAAGAATTGTATTGTGAATTATTAGAATTGGAAACATTTCATATCTGAAAATATAAAACTATGTGGTAGTGTTCTTCAAAGTGTCTGTCACTCCTGTAAAACACACAGCTTTCCTCTGTATATTCTTACTTTGCTAAACGTATTCCTATTTTATACTGACATCTCTCTAAAGTCTTCTATTTCTATATCTCACATATCATCTTCCACTCCACCTGTCTTCTCTCTGTCCTTCTGCCTGTACCATTTGCATCACCTCACTTTCACCATGCCCTCTCTCACACACACACAGGATTCTCTGTCTTTACCTGTAAGCATAGTATTTTCTTTTCCCTTGGTGTTGTCAATACTTTAATTTCTGTGAACACAATCTTCACACACTTTCACAGAAAATGGTAATTGTAATTGGAACTTAAGTGACCATCACTCTGTGTGTGCTGCAGAGAGCCCAAAGGCTGGCTGGACATGCAGTCTGAACATCTTTATGACCTATTCATAGAGACCGTAAGAGACGTGTGCTGCCCTCAGCCTGAACACTAGAACACCATGAACACCCTCCAATTTATACAGACACCTGTAGGTGAATCCGTTAACAGTATGCACTCTACAAGAGTCCAATGAAAAGACCTGAAGAAACAACACGCCTGAAAAATACAAACACTGATAGGGAATACTAGATGAAGTAAACATGTGAAGGTAAATTGGTCAGTGTTTTTTCCTGTAAGGTTAAAGATATGAATATAGAGCGGGTAGAGATCTGTTTCAGTCTGTTTTTATTTACTGCTGGGTCTGTGTCCTGGTATGACCCACCCAACTTAAAGCCCTGGAGGCAATCCTCTACTCACTGGTCTTCCAGAAATTACTTTAGCAACCCTAAAAACATACTATTGACTGTGGGATATGTCATCTAGGGCTTTAAGAAGTTAAATGTAATCACTGCACTACTAAAGGAACTACACCAATGCCCCTTCTAGGTCAGTATTAAATTTGAGATCAGTGACATCACCAACAAGGCAATTAGAAACGACTCCCAACATACCTGCCCAAGACACTATTCACTTTAGGCCTACAATGCCACACCATGACCATGTCATCAGAAACAGAAGACAGACCTCTTCAAGAATATGACCCCTCCATGAAATAGAACTGACTTGTTTTTTGCCTTGTTTTAAATGATATGTTTCACACAGTGGGTTATCACCTGTTGTTCCATGCTCTTTTGTTTCCTAACTATGTTTGCTCTATGTAAGTACAACTAGACATACATACAAACATAAATACATGCATAACAATTCCAAACTGAATGGGTATCCAAATTGTATGGGACCCAAAGAAGTTTGTTTTCCAGTGAAGCTGCTGCATCCACTGTTTCATTTCGAGCTAGCTTCTACAGTAGTATGTCGTACTGCACTCTTGCAGGCATCCCAACTCACACAGTGCCACCATGTGACACATGGTTTCATACCACATCTCTTAATGATCTGGTTTATTTATTTATAGATTTTTCCATTGCACAGACATTACCGAAAGGTGCTAGAGCACTGGATCTTTACTTTTGATCCTGAATGTCAAAGTAGCAGTTTACAATAAGCATAGAAAGTTATATAAGGTGCAAAATTACAAAGTAGCAAATCTTTACAAAGGGCATAGATATACAGTTGCTTGACGCATAAGTAGTATAAGTTACAGCAGTGAATAGGTTGTCAGCTGGTGCCATGTTCTGGATAGTAACTAATTAAATGTAGGTAGTGTAGTGCACCTCAGGGTCTAAGCCATAGTGGCGAGAGAGCAAGTTCCCACTGGAGAGCTTAGCTATGGTGCCTTTAGCTAAAATGACTTTGAAGGAGAAGGGCTTCCATTTCGATTGTGAGGATCACTGGTAAGTTGATGCTGCATAGGTTTGGAGGTGATGAGTTCATAAGCTGGTTATGGTTGTGACATAAGTTGTTCCTTGTTAGACTTTTTCATCCTTGGCGTGGTCTCCCTTAACTTTTTGCCTCTGTTCCCCAGGTTGTTGATGTGTGCTGGGCTCTGATTTTACTGTTTTTGTTACTCTGGGCACTTTACCACTGCTAACCAGTGCTTAAGTGAAAGTGCTCGTTTACAAAATGTGTGTGTAATTGGCTTTTCCATGATTGGCATATTTGATTTATGAGTAAGTCCCTAGTACAGTGCACTAGAGGTACCCAGGGCCTGTAAATCAAATGCGACTAGTGGGCCTGCAGCACTGGTTGTGCCACCCACATAAGTAGCTCTGTAATCGTGTCTCAGACCTACCATTGCAGTGTCTGTGTGTGCAGTTTTAACTGTAAATTCGACTTGGCAAGTGTACCCGCTTGCGAGGCCTAAACCTTCCCTTTTTATACATGTCAGACACCCCTAAGGTAGACCCTAGGTAGCCCCAAGGGCAGGGTGCAGTGCATGGTTAAGGTAGGACATATAGGGGGTCATTCTGACCCCGGCGGTCTTAGACCGCCGGGGCCAGGGTCGGCGGGAGCACCGCCGACAGGCCGGCGGTGCCCCGCAGGGCATTCTGACCGCGGCGGTAAAGCCGCGGTCAGACCGGCAACACTGGCGGTCTCCCGCCAGTGTACCGCCGCCCGTTTGAATCCTCCAAGGCGGCGCAGCTAGCTGCGCCGCCGAGGGGATTCCGACCCCCCCTACCGCCATCCAGTTCCCAGCGGTCCGCCCGCCGGGAACCGGATGGCGGTAGGGGGGGTCGCGGGGCCCCTGGGGGCCCCTGCAGTGCCCATGCCACTGGCATGGGCACTGCAGGGGCCCCCGTAAGAGGGCCCCTACGAGTATTTCACTGTCTGCTTGGCAGACAGTGAAATACGCGACGGGTGCAACAGCACCCGTCGCACCTTCCCACTCCGCCGGCTCGATTACGAGCCGGCTTCATCGTGGGAAGGACGGTTTCCCCTGGGCTGGCGGGCGGCCTTTTGGAGGCCGCCCGCCAGCCCAGGGGAAACCTCAAAATACCCACTGCGGTCTTCCGACCGCGGTACGGTATTTTGGCTGCTCCCGCCGGGCGCGCGGTGACCGCGACCGGCGGGAGTCAGAATGACCCCCATAGTAATGTGTTTTATATGTCCTACCAGTGAAATATTGCTAAATTTTGTTTTTCACTGTTGCAAGGCCTGTCCCTCTCATAGGTTAAAATGGGAGCTACCTTTAAATCTGATTAAAGTGTAGATTCCCTTTGGGAGCGGATGGACATGTGGAGTGTGGGGTCTCTGAGCTCACAATTTAAAAATACATCTTTTAGTAAAGTTGATTTTAAGATTGTGTGTTTGAAAAAGCCACTTTTAGAAAGTGAGCATTTTCTTGCTTATACCATTTCTGTGACTCTGCCTGTTTGTGGATTCCCTGTCTGGGTCAGTTTGACAGTTGGGCTGGTTGCACCTCACACTAGACAGTGACACAAAGGGAGCTGGGGTGTAGCCTGCATATCCTGATGAGCCATCTGTGCTAGGAGGGAGGGGAGCAGTGGTCATTCACACCTGAAAGGGCTGTGCCTGCCCTCACACAATGCAGTCTCCAACCCCCTGGTGAGTGTCTGGGGCCTGGCCTGGGCAAGGCAGGATTTCACATTCACAAGAGACTTTGCTTTGAAGTAGGCCTACTTCAAAGGAGAAATTGGGTATAAGAAGGGCACCCAAAACTACAGACTTTAGAAACACTTCTGGAAACAAGAAAAACCTCTTCCTGGAGAAGAGCTGAGGAAGTAAAGCTGCCCTGCCTGTGACTGTGCTTTGTGGAGATATCCTGCAGTTGCTGCTTCTGCCAGAGTAAGAGGGCAAAGACTGGACTTTGTGTGCCTTCCATCTTGAGAAGAACTCTCCAAAGGCTTGATCTAGAGCTTGCCTCCTGTTGTTTGAATGCTCAGGTACAGCAAATACTTTTCTCTGCCAGCACCTGGAGTCTCTGGAGAGACTCCTACTCTGCCCTGTGGTGCCCACCCAGTTCCTGGGACCCTGAAAGGAGAAGCTGGCAGCCTAAAGACAAGGAAATCCATGCACAGAGTGCCGGGCGGTGAAAAGATCGACGCAACTCTGATCTGCGGCTGGAGAAACGACGCGCCGCTGGATCCGCAGCTGAGAATCGATGCTCGCAGGAAACGTGACCGAAGAATCGACGCACGGAGCAGGAGAAAGGACGCGCAGCATCGCTGACGGAGGCTGGGAGATCACAACCCGCGCTGCGGGGTTTTCGGATCATTGTGTGGCTGGATTTCTGACTCAAGTACTGCTGGGTGTGGAAAAATAACGCAAGGCCTGCCCGGACCCGAGAGTGCTGATCTGATCGACGAATCGCTCTCCTGCAGAGAGAAGAAATGACACACCCCGACCCGGCGAAAGGAGAAACAACTCAAGTTCCCACTTGTGAGTGGAATCAATGCATCGCAAGCCCTTTTTGATGCGCACTCGCCCGTGTGGGGTTATTTTTGACGCACCCAAGGTACTTTATCATGCTGGGACCGTTAGTGTGTGCTTGAAACTACTTAAAGACTCTTTGATTTTTAATTGATAACTTGACTTGTGTATTGTGGATTTTTGTAATTTTGGTCTTGTTTTGTTTAGATAAATATTTCCTATTATTCTAAACTGATGTTGTGTTATTTTGTAGTGTTTTCATTAAATTACTGTGTGTGTTGGTACAAATACTTTACACCTAGCACTCTGAAGTTAAGTCTACTGCTCTGCAAAGCTAACAAGGTGGTAAGCAGGGGTTAGCTGAGGGTGATTCTCTTTTACCCTAACTAGAGTGAGGGTCCTTGCTTGAACAGGGGGTAACCTGACTGTCAACCAAAGACCCCATTTCTAACATTCCTTTATAAAGGTTGCAGGTTCTAGCAATAGTGCTTTAGCATTTGGGGATGGTCTTGAGCCTCCTGGCTTAGCTTTGTCTGCCAGGTAATGGGGAATGCATGTGTCTAGGGCATCATGAGTGGTACAAGGAGTCTTGAATATGTTAATGGCTTCAGTGGGCAGTTAGGGAAGAGGGACACCCATATTCTACTAATGAACATCGGCACCAACAATATTGTGGCATACTAATATGGAGGACAGAATATTGTGGGCCAAAATATCAAAGAGTAAATGCATATAGGGGAGTGTAGATTTACTATTCTAAGTCCACATCTAAGTGCCTTGAAGATATGTCTATTGTATAGGTACCTGTTTCTGGAATTAGGTATAGAAAATTTAGAGCTGCTTTCATGCTGATATTTTATGGTTGATATTTTGTCCTCGATATTCTGTTGTATTGATATTGCTGATTCCATTTTCAAAGGGCATACCTAACCAGCATCGGAGAGATGTGGTCATAACTTTTGGGTCCATACACAAAACGTGCTTCTGAATGTCGATTTGATTTCAGAGGGGTGACATGGGTCTTGAGGAGACCACTCAAGAGAAAGTTACAGTGGTCGACCTGGTGAAGAGATAAACGAGAAACACTCTCATAGAATATGTTTCTGCATGAATCCTTCGTGCAGACGGGCTCCAATTTAAACCTCCTCATGACATGGAAAGTGGCTCCAGATGGGCAATTCTTGCTTTGGAGGGTGGGGGAACAGGTAGATGCTCTTTAGGCAGAGCAGGGTGTTCAGATCTCCACTTGCCATTGTTAGCGCGTCTGACCTTATTTGGTTTCTTATCGTAGATTATAAGGGGACGTGTTAGAGGTTCCCACCATAACACTCAGTTCCAATACAAAGCAATAGCAATACCAATCAATAACATCAATAATCTTGGGAGTCAATAATTTCCACACACCATGACCCCTTTGGCCATGAATTACCACGCCTTTCTGTAAAAGTTGGAATGTTTATTTCCCTATATTGACAATGCTAATATCACGTAACTTAGTCTCAAAATCAAATGATAAGTATACAGAAATGGTTATATGTTGGAACCACCAGTGCTTCAAGCACCCATGGCTCAACAACGGGGTCGGAACAACGACCTTGTTCTTAACACTAATGCCTTTACCACGAATGCGTTTACAATGATTTTTCATTGTAAAAGCAATCCTGGTAAACGCATTAGTGATCAGCATGCACGGTTCCAGCATGCTTCCCCCTGGCCTCCCACCCCCAAAAATTACTGCGACCCCCACATCCCCACAACTACCCCACCCCCAAAATTACCCCAACCCCCTCCCCTAAAACCTAAACCACCCCAACCCCAACCCACCCCTTAAACCTACACCCTGACCTCAAACCCTTATCACCCCCAGCCCCCACCCCACCCCAAAAACGAAAAATACCCTGAGTCCCCACCCTGCCCCTAAACCCTAAATACCCCAACCCACCCCTTAAACCTAAACCCTGACCCCTCCCTCCTAAACCCTAATCACCCCCAGTCCCCCACCCCACCCCAAAAACTAAAAATACCCCGAGCCTCCACCCCTGCCCCAAAAACCTAAACACTCCAACCCACCCCTTAAACCTAACCCTCTCCCCCTGCCCCAAACCCTAATCACCTAGAGAACCCCACCCCCCCAAAATAAAACAGCCCCAGTCCCAGCCCAACTTACCTCCTCCTTCACCGCGTCGACTCCAACTCCCTTCTTCTGTACCTTAACCACGCATGTACGTGGTTCAGACATGCATGGTTAAGGTACGAAAACCATGAAGTCGTGGAAAACAAAAGCGTTGATTCGCATTTGTTTTTCACGACTTCCTGGTTTCGGAGTTGTTGTTCTGGGTGTTTCCTTACATAAACAATACTGGTTGACCAGATCTTCTAAAGAACCTCAATTTAAACAAAGCTTGGATCACTACACATTCTAAAGTTACAGTACAAATCAATAGCAAGAGTAACTGTGCAATAGAAATGGCATAGATTTAGATTCAGCAAAGAAAAGACATCAAATGTTGTTAATATTTAGCAAGCATCATCAGTGAGTCTTCTATCTAACCTTCTGATTAGAATAGCATGTTTGGGCTTCATGCTAAACAATTGAATCAACACAAATTTGAAAACATCTAACTATGGCTGTATCAAAATTATCGGTTTGTACCTAAGAACAAAAAGAATTTAGACAAAGCAGTCAGTAACATCGTCTTATACCTTGCCTCAGTTTGGTTCAGTAAGCTGCGACTGTCTTCATCAATTGGTCATCTGTTGGGTCAGCAAAGCATCGGAATTCAGCAATAAAGTTAGAACGTTGCTTCTCAATAAAGATTTAGGAAAATGCACTCTTGGTGCAGTTAGAAGAATATAGGCTGTCTCTTCTTGGTGCAGTCTGGCTAAGTTAGATTCCCTAAAACTACTTCCCACGTTGCTATTGGTCAAAGAATCATACGTTTACATTTAGTCCAATGAAAGTAGAACCTTAAATCTAAGATATTACTAAACCATTGTTCACATGTCAATGATTGGCTCCTCTTCTCCGGTTCGCGTTGTTGGGCTCGTCAGGTAACAAATTTGTATCAGCTTATACTCCAGTTAGTGCATTCATTGTAAGTTCCTGGGAACATCGCCTTTGCACACACTAAGTTTTACAAAGTATCAGTAGCTAGTACAACATTTTCTAGCAAGCAGTTCTCATGTGAAAGAATTTCAGCAACTAGCATTCGGTCAACGCAGTGGAAAAGTACAATCAAATTCTTTAACCAGCCATTTTATGATTTGTCTAAGCAAAGCAATTTAACATGAGGCCGTGCAACTAGGCCCAAGACCTTGCTAAAGTAAGGCCTATGATCAGTAAAGCAAATACAGAATACATGACCATTAATATGACATACTACATACTACTACATTAATCCAAAAATAAGCTCAACATTTTACATTAATCAGCTGTTAATACAAGTACGCTTCGTGATTACTGGTGATCACTCAAGTAGGCACATTTTCAAACTTGTGTATTATTTTTCTATATTACCTCATTTTCTATGCAGATTTAACATTCATAATACATGAATATTCATTAGTAAAATGTCAGTGTTAACACCATATCCCCGCCTCCTAGTATCTTTTAACCTACATTTTAGCTTGAACTTAAATAGTTGGTGAAGTTAGTTTACTTTAATTACCAAATGTTATCCACTATTATATTATTTAGATCTTAATTTAAAATTGAGCAATCGTATTTATTCGGCTCCCAAAACAAATGGTAGTCATGGTTTCTTACACATCTCCAAATGCTTTTTAAAATTCCCTTTTTTACCGTAATCATAGTGAGGTGAAGAAATTAGTATAAACCGTGCATCAGGATAAGTCCTCCCTGCGGTAATTGTATGTGTGCTCCAGGAAGCATTATCGCTGCAAGTTAAATGCACATTTCCGTGCCCTGAGATATTCAAATTGAGTTGCTTTGTTTTAGTGTTTTGGCTGTCTAGGAATGTGGTTTGGAGAGCCTTCTAAATTGTGTAAAACAATAACTGAAATGAAATGAACAGGCAGGAACAATTCCCCGGTGAAAATTACTCTCCAGCTTCAATCTGCTGGCCCTAAAGGCACTGGTTAATCTGTGCATTTGCTAAATTAGAGAGAAATTGGAATTGTTCTCGCCTACCAATGGAGTTTGACATGCAAGTACATGAATGCAGCTCTGTCACCATTTACTGGTACAACCTGCATGTATGTTCCCCAAAAGCAATAGATTGATACGTCCGAATTCTGGCATTGGTCTTAACTTCTGTCCTTTAGCTGAATGCGTATTAATTTAGCAAATAAATCCACCAAAAGTACACATTTTCTTACTATGTTCATTTCAACATTCACTGTCTAACTACATGAAAATATATAAATATCCACGCTCAAGCTACTATCTGCGCCATCTTAGGCAGGGAAGGACTGGAACCAAAGCAGCCCTGGCAATTTTGTCAGTCCAGCCCTTGGGTCCCAGTGGTGGGGGGGGGGGGGGGGGAGGGGGGGTGTTGTGGAGTGGTGCACGTACGAAGCACTATTGCTTTTGTTAATGGGGGACGATTTTGCAGTACTGCTGCAAAACCGCCTTCCAGTCACAAAACCGGCCCCCATCGCCCGCTATGGCCAGTCCGGCCGTGATCCCGGGAGACATAAAACGGCATGCACTCACACACGCGCGCATGCATGCACAAGCACACCCACAACATACACAAACAGAACACACACACTTTCTCTTTTGGGTTAATGCCCTGACCTATGCGTAATCAGCACACTATTATTTAAAAGGGGCTAGTCATGATTGGCTGGTCCAAAGTGAGATTACAATGGCAGGTGGGAAGCAAAGTACTTGTGGGCTAAACATTACTCCCTTACATGAGGGTGAACAATTCAGTCTAAGGTCCTCCAGCAAAACACTGAATGACGCCCACAGTTCTAACACAATGGTGGTGGCTGGGGAAGATTGGTACATGAGTCACATTTCTTGTTGAAAAGAAGTCGGATTGGGCTTGTAAGGTACTTCAAAATAGCTAATGGATAATGTTGTGTTTCTCTGTGTTATGTTATGTTGTGGCACTTAGGGGCATGTTTATACTCTTTTTGCACTGAATTAGCGTCATTTTTTAAAACTCTAATTCGGTGCAAAACTAACTCCATAATTATACTTTGGTGCTAGACCCGTCTAGCACCAAATTTATGGTGTTAAAGTCATTTTTTGGAAGTGGAAACCTACCTTGGCCTTAATGATATGCAAGGTAGGCGAGCCTCTGCAAAAAATGACTCTATGGCCTTAACGCCATATTTATACTCTCCTGCAAAAATGGTGCACGGGAGGGAGGAGGGGTGAAAAAATGGTGCAAGGCTTGCTTTGCCCCATTTGTTTATGCATGGGTTAGGGTAGGTGTTAGGGGACCTGTGGGCCTATTTCCATGGTGGAACACTATGGAATAAGCCCACAGGTGCCCTCCCCAGGCCCCAGGGACACCCCCACCCACACCAGAGGGACAGCGGCGGTTGGGGGACCCCATCCCAGGTAAGTACAGGTAAGTATTTTATTTTATTTTTAAAGTGCCTAGGGGGCCCTGAAAAGGGGGCCCCATACATGGCACAGGGTGCAACGGCCATGACCAGGGGACCCTTGTCCCCTGTGCTGGCCATTGGGGGGGTGGGCATGACTCCTGCCTTTTCTAAGGCAGGAGTTGTGAGTATGAAATAGCACAATTCCCACACTCTGTGGCTGTATCGCAACACCCTTACATATTCCCTCCTTCCACTCACTCCTCACTTTTTATTCTTAAACGACTCCTGCTTTATAAGATCGCAATAATGTCCTTTACTTTTTGACATTTCTTTTAAAATGACCATGCTCTTCTTTGGTCTGTACTTAAACTACATCATCTCAATTTGTACTGTCACTGTAACTCCTCAAATAATACTTTACCTTTCATTTCCAACTCATCTGCTGTAAGTCTCTCCTGCCTTGATGTCTGGACACTTAGATGATAACTATGATCAAAACTTGCCCAACCACTACAACATTGTCAATAATGGCAGTTCTTGTTTATATTTCAATATCTGCCTGCAAACTCACCACTTCTTATGACTTTTGTTAATGCTCCTCATACCTCTTGTTATGGTCTTCTCCATACAGCAATTTGATGCCTGCTGGGTTGAGCTAAATAAATCTCTGCAGTCTAGTGCCTGATGTTGAGGGAATCTGATCACTGCATAGTGCTACGTAGTTGAGAAGCCTCTAACTTGGTGAAGATCAAATTCTTATGGAATGTAGGCGTGAGAAGCTAAAATGCAAAGATTCGGCAAGTAAGATAACTTCCGGGGCTTTATCTCCCAGCATCTGTTTCTGCAGTCATGGTTAAGAGAGACCAGCATCAAGAAGAAAAATGTCAGAATTTTCTAGGCTAAGCATAATGGTCCTGCTGTGAAAAGGAATAGTGAATGACTAGACAGGAAGATTTCTTGAAAAGGGGGAAGGAGGCTGGGAGAAGAGATGCAAAGTCCTAGGAGAAAACACTTTGATGATAGCAGCTTCAGGAAGCATACTAGATGTTTCTATATCATCCACCCAGTGAAAGCATAGGCGTAAGTTGTGTTACAACCATGCTGACATTAGGTTCAAGAACTTACCAAAGAAAGTGTGTATTCAAAAAAGGAAGAATTGCTCCTCATGCTGCCAGCCAGTGTGTTCCTGAACGCTGAACTCAGTGCAAAGCTGAACATCCATGCAACCCAAACCGCTTTAACATCATCACCCTGCGGGGATTCCGTGAGTTACCTGGAGTGCTGGACTTAAAGGGCAGCAGCAGAAGGAATAAAGAATGCTAAATGTGGGATCCTTTGTTTAAAAAAAAACACAATACCTTTCTGAGAAAAGGGTATTGACAATCCTTATAACCAGCTCTTACCTAGATAAGGCTAGATGTATCGAACATTTTTGCATTTGCAAATGGCGTGATTTGCAGAATTGGTCCATTTGCAAACACAAAAATGCCCTTTCATCTGTGCAAAGACCAAATTGTGATTCGGTAACCTGGTCCTGAATCCCATTTTGGGTATGTGTATCGATATTTGGAAAGGGTGTTTTAGGAGGGTCCCTTCCAAATACTGATTCTCATTGATATGTAAAAATGTTTTGCAACAAAAATGCGGTTGCAAAACTTTTATGTGTTGCTGCCATTTCAAAGTTGGAGGTAACCCATTCACACATGGGAAGGGGTCCCCTTTGAACCACTTTCCTTTTGAGGATGGTTGAATAAATATTTTGTAAGGACCACTGCCTACTCTTTAAAAAAAAATTAAACTTGTATTTTTTATTTTTAAATGCATCCCATTTTCCTTTAAGGAAAACAGGCTGCATTAAAAAAAATGATTACTTTATTTAAAATAGATCACAGACAGGGTGGTCTGCTTACCCCAGCATGCCCCAATCTCTGTGAAGGCAGCAAATCCTCGTGAGTCACAAATAGCAACCTTCCACATTTATATTCATGAGGTAGGTCTATTAGCAACCCCACTGTAGCTAATCGGCCAAATAGCAGTTTTGTACATTGGTAATAGTGATTACCAAACAGTGAATCACAAAAAAAATTCGCTATTACCAATCTTTGTACACCTAGCCCATCGTGGTTTGTCCGTAAAATTATATTTGACGTTATTAATCTAAGACGAGGTAGAGTGTTTTCAGTGATGTCAATTCCTACTTAAATTATGTATAAAATAGTCAATCATGTGAGGAGGATGCCTCATAATACATTGTTGTCCTTATTTTTTCTAAAATTCTGCACTACTACTTTCCCACATGGTACTATTTTTGTCCCAGATTTTTGCTTCTAGTAGTTGGATTTCTGAATCCAGAAGCTTGGCTCTTTAATCCTTCATTGTGTCAGTAGGAGTTTGGTGCCTCACTGATTTCCTCAGTATTAACTTTCATCCATCTTCATTCAAATGATACTAGATTGCCAAGGAGGTTTTTCCCATTTGTAAGGTTGCCTCCTAACAAGAACCCTCTAAAGAAGACACTTGACACATTCACAAATACTTTTCTGTGCTTGCAGGCACTATGACTATTGGGCATAGGCACTCTTTCCTCAGGCAATCAAGAAAAGGACTCAGCATACCTCAACTTTCAGTCCATGACAAGTTAGCCCATTTGGGGCTGCCAAAAACCAGACATATTTAGGATGGATCAAATCCCTTTTGCACCATATTTCTGTCCTTGGCAGTCCTGCAGGTCTGATCAAAGTAATTTCCCTATAGAAATTATTATAAATATTAAGTTTACAAGGTGGCTTAACAAATATTGAGGGAAGCCATTCAAAGTACACGGAGGGGCCCCCCGGTGAACTCAATCAGGAGCTCTCAGGCCAGGGCTCTGTGCTGAGGGGTACCCTAGAGATGGGCCCCCACTGCATCACAGAGGCTGTGTGGCCTGTGTTACGCCACTGTGTTCACAAACATCTAGGGAACATGTAGTTAAATATATAAGTAGCAAAGTTAATAACACTTTTGATTTCCTGACTTGCAGTGAACATTAGTCTCCTAAATATATGAAACCTCATCATATGATATAATTGCTCAAATATTTCCTAGAAAATAAAGTTCTTCTAGAATGCTGGTAGAAAATATGTACGTATTGATGGCAATATTAAAAATAAGATTGCAGACTATACGACATTGTTGAACGGTAGGTTAATCACCTAAGCAGGGGTGCAAAAGCATGCTCCTATGAGGAAGGCAAGAGAACAGACAGGTCCTTAGCAAACATACTCATACACCCATGTGCTAACAGCTTGATAAGCAGCCTTCTATGAGGATGGCCAGACTTGCCATGGCACTGCGATCATCTTTCAAGCCTTTGCCATCCCAACTACACTGATTCAAATATGTCTAAGCCTCATACTAGGCAATTCCAAACACTTTGTTATCTAGATAGCATTTCCCTTGTATGACTAGGAAATGGTCATAGGGAATTCTTCATACAGCGCATTAGTATACTAGACATAGTGGCAACTGTCTGGTGAATACCAGGCAGTAAGGAAGCAGGCAAGGATGGTCTACCTGATAAATTTAAAAAAAGAATATACCTCCATTTGGGCTCCACCTGTGCCTGGCTCCCTTTGAGGACACAAATGAGAAAAGTGTTCTTCCTCCAACAATGATGCTCTTCTTATTATGCTTCTTAAACTAGGCAAACCAGCACACTTGAGTGAATCTCATAGGCCACACTCGCAAATACTGATGCTAAAATACTTGCTAAAATAGTGCCGATAGCTTAAAATAGTTGCCAGTAGATCAGTACTGCCTGATCAATCAGGTTTTACCAATACAAGACCAACATCCCACAATTTGCAAACAATATATGCGTTCCGTCAATTGGACCTGGAGCTGGAATCAGTGGCAGCACTCTTGGATGCAACTAAGGGATTCGATTTTCTGGAGAGTTAGTATCTATATCAGGTACTGCAGAGAATTGGTGTGATGCAGCCTTTAGCTGACCAGATCCAGTTACTTTACGTCAGCCCCGTTGCAAACATCCACATTGATGGGTTTCTTTCTGACTTCATGTAAAAAAGCCAGGGCACCAGGAAGGGATGCCCTCTGTCCCCGATTTTGTTTGCCCTAGCGCCAGAAGCACTTGCATGTAGATTAAGGCAAATCTACTGATGCTGTGCCTGAAACGTCCTTGATTAGAAAGCTTCTACCACAATATCGTGATGACATTGTTGTCTACATTTGTGATCCCAAGGAAATCATATCCCCATTGTTAGGGGATACATAAAGTTTGAATACCTCTGGGGCCTAGATATAAATGGGAGCCATCAATTCAGAAATGCAATTTAGAATTTCTCACTTGAGTGATGCAAGGAACCATTAAAATACCTTGGCATATTGAAACTATTAAAATACCTTGCCATATTGAAACCATTAAAACGCCTTGGCATATTGATCAATCGGAACCCTGCCGCTGTCATCAAAGTAAATTATGGTGTAGCAATTACCAGTCTCCCAACGCAGATAATGCTTTGATCTACCTGTCCCTACCTCTGGTGGGTAAGATAGCTTTGAAGAAAATGATTGCCCTGTCAAAATGTTTGTATTTTTTCAATATTATCCCGTTACTTCTGCCCAAGCATGTTGTCTCATTAGTCTGATCTCTAAAGAATAAGCTGACCTTGGACGAATAGCAACTATGTTTTAAATGGGAATTCTTCATCTTGCATATGATCTTGTGCTTAAATGGGAATTCTTCACCTTGCATAAGCATATAATCATGTGACTTCACTGTCCCGAATCCAGAACTCAATTTTCTTTCTTTCCAAGCACAATATGCCTATAAGTGGTATTTTCCACTCCCTTTCACTCCCATCGGGCGATTGCAGGAAACATAGCAGCCCTGAACCCTACTTAAAGCCGTGCTGTTTGCAAAAATTTGAAATAGGAGAAATGAAATCAATATAGTCATCTACCCGGTATCGGCATGGACTGCACTGAAGAACTGGAGTAAACCATTTATATTCACATGAACTCCCGCTTTTACATCACCCGTGGTTATTCCTGGTATGCGACGGGAAATCCTTAAACCTGTTACACACTCAATTTGGACACATTCAGAGATATATTTCCTGAGGGTACCTTTACCCAGCTACAAAACTTTGCCAGCATTGGCGAACGCACCCCTCGAGTAGCGTTTCTCTATTATGAACTGCCTGCAGCCTTTGAGGTCACCCTTTCAACATTCCCTACTGGAGCCCACAATTTTATGTAACTAACATTTATTCTTACGACCAAAACTGCTAAAGGCCTTATCACATGCCCATACAATTCCATGCAGGCTGATGCCCCGCTCTTTAAGCTAACTTCAAGAGATAAATAGAATCTCATTAGATGAGATGGACTGGGCCTACTGGTGTGTGCAAACTGGTGCCATACCGCCCAATAGCAGATTGCATATCATACACTTCCTTCATAGAATATATCACAGATCACTCAGTTTGTTATTGGTGGGCTCAGGGAAGATGCTTAATGCTCCAGGTGCAATGATGTGTATTACAATTGTTTTAACTAGCATGGGTGGGGGAGGGGTCGTCAAATCAGCAAACACCGGTTAACATTTACTAGGGAGATGACATTATTGATCAGCTGTCCCATTACACCCGTCCCCAGAGTTTGCTGTTGGGTTTTGTCAGATTTGTTCCTGCAGATGTGTGGAAGTTATCTACATTGGCACTGCTGCTTGAGGAATGACAGATTGCTATCCATTGAGGGAGTGATCCCACGCCCATTCAAGTTTCTTAAATATCTCATGTATTCAATGAGCAGCTTTAAGCATATGCAAAATTGCTACCTTCCTCCTCGTACCCCAAAGACACTTGGGACCCACAAAAATGTTACTTAGTTTGTCATGTCAACGACTCAGATGCTTCTGGAGCATAGGTGCTCTTGCACAATACCTTGATTGTATCTATAGCTTGAACTGCTGGTTGTTAGTTTTAAGTATGTTCCGATTGGACATTAGTAGAGAATGATATTTCTGTATTTCCCTCTGATGCAATTCATGTTGCTGTCTCCTGTTGTACGCTTCTTATTCAGAAGTTACTTCATCGTAAGTGTACATATGTACAGCCCATGTCTATAACTATTATGTATTATACATGACGTGCATATATTAAGAGTATGATTTGTTGCTTTACAATACATTAATGTAAAAAAAATAACAATAAGGGGCCTGATGTACTAATCCCAACCACAACCTGGGATGTTCAGTTTGCATAATCAATGGTTTGTAAATGGAAATGAAATTTGTGATGTGACCTATGTACTAATAGGTTGCTCGTAAATGATATAGTCTCAGGAGATGCAGCCACCCATGGATTTTTGAGCATTCACAGATTTAGTAAGAATAGTACAGCTTGGAATGCATCAACATGGTCTTCCGCAGCACACTAGAAGAGGAAAAAGCCTGTGAAGATTGTTTTGTGCAGGAAGTTGTCCCTTTCTGCATAAAAACATTCCTGCATGTAATGCTGGTACCCTTGCATTATGGTACAAAAGTGCTTCCATTGGCGTTAGGCAGTGCATACTGCACCCGCGCAGCGAGAGAGCAGGAAAATGCCACATCTTAGTAAATGCATTCCTGCTCCCTCTATTTGATGCAGCGGCAAATCTTAGTAAATCTGTTCCTTTGTATAGCAACAAGTGAAAGTAGTCACATTTTCCTCAAGGGTTATTAAGTAAAGGTCTCCTTACAAGTAATTATATATACTGCTTTGATGTTTTATCTCACTATTGAACTTTAGAAAAGTATAACGTTTTTTGGAAGCACATGTTCACGTTTCTTAGAGTTCCTTCTAGACTGCTCTTGGAATTAACTCTAATTAATATTATTTGAAAGCAGTTAGGTCCTCATTACAACCCTGGCGGTCGGTGATAAAGTGGCGCTAATACCGCCAACAGGCCGGCAGTAATTAGCCCCAAATTCTGACCACGGCGGAAACAGCTCAGACAGACAGCCACTTTAACACAACGACCGCCAGGGCGGTATCGACTGGCACCACGGCGGTAACCGCCTATAGCCAGGTGGAAGACAATGTTCCGCCCATTGTATTAAGACATGCCAATCCGCCACCTTTTCCGGGGCAGTACCAACGACATCAAAAGCTTGGCGGAAACACTGCACAGAAGGGAAACGACTCACCTGTGGAGACTCTGGGAAGAACCACGCCGCCATGGAGCCCAAGTTGCATGTCTTCCCCATGCTCTTCTACCTGCAGCTCCACTACGAACACCAACAACGGCAAAGATGACCACAGTGAGTACAGCCGTCTAGCACACAGGGGAGGAAAAAGAGAGTGACACACACGCGCAAAATGCAACACCCCCACCCCCAACACCATACACACAAGCAGATGCAGTAACATAACATATTGAGGCCGTACCCCTCAGGAATAATACAAGGACAACTACAATAGATTAAAGTGAGTGTAATGAGATAAATATGGTAGGAATACATGCATCCAAATAAAAAGGTACATACATATGTTCAAATCAAGGGACACTGCCCAGACCTCAATGTTCGTGGGCCACAGGGCCACATCACAAAGTCCAAGGCCCCACCTCACTCCTGCAACAACACAGAGAGAACACTGCAGGGCCATCAGGTCGAAAATAGGCAGGAACCTCAGCGAGACGGGGAACGGGGGGCACCTCAGCCGGAAGATGGTACAACACCACTGGTCCTAGAGGGGGCAACATGCTCATTGCTCTGTCCTGGGAAGTGCAAGGCCACAGTCTCTCGAGTGGATGACTTCTCCACTGGCTCCGGACGGGGCAACATGCCTGTTGCTCTGTCCTGGGAAGTGCAAGGCCACAGTCTCTCGAGTGGATGACTTCTCCACTGGCTCTGGAGGGGGAAACATGCCCATTGCTTTGTCCTAGGGATTGCAAGCCACAGTCTCTCGAGTGGATGGCTTCTCCACTGGTTCTGGAGGGGGCATCGTGCCCAGTGAACTTCATCCTGGTGAGTATGGAGTGAGTGGATGGCTTCTCCACTGGTTCTGGAGGGGGCATCGTGCCCAGTGAGCTTCATCCTGAGGAGGATGGGGTGAGTGGATGGCTTCTCCACTGGTTCTGGAGGGGGCATCGTGCCCAGTGAGCTTCATCCTGAGGAGGATGGGGTGAGTGGATGGCTTCTCCACTGGTTCTGTAGGGAGCATCGTGCCCAGTGATGCAGATCTTGGGGAGTGCAAGGTCACAGTCTCTCAGCTGGGTGTGATACCCACAGGATTTGCAGTGGCCAGGCTGCACAATAGCACCATGGATGCGGGGCTACACACTGTCCGCCGGCGGAGATGGCTGTTCAGTGGTGGCAGTGGTGGTGCTGCTGCTACTGCTGGTGGTGGTGGGGGGAGGCTCCAGCCCATTCTCTTCAGCCTCGTACGGCTGCCCGCTGGAGCTGCTGCTGGTGGTGGTGGCGGTGCTGCTGGTGGAGCTGGTGGTGGTGGGGGGAGGCTCCAGCCCATCCCCTGCAGCCTCGGACGGCTGCCCACTGGGACCGCTGCTGCTGGTCGCGGTGCTGGTGGTGGTGGTGGGGGGAGGCTCCAGCCCATCCCCTGCAACCTTGGACGGCTGCCCACTGGGGCTGCTGCTGGTGGTGGTGGTGGGGGAGGCTCCCGCCCATCCCCTTCAGCCTCGGATGGCTGCACCACCATGGTTGGTGGTGGGGGCTCCGACTGAGTCCCAGCACCAGGTCCCTTGTCCTTAATGCCTGCTGGTGCAGGTCCATTGCCCTTCCTGGCAGCAGCTGGGGATGGCTCCTTGTCCCTTTTGACAGCAGCTGGGGCTTGCTCCTTGCTCTCCCTTTTTGCAGCTGGAGCTGGCTCCTTGCCCTTCCTTCATGCAGCTCGGACAGGCTCCTTGCCCTTCCTTCCTGCAGCTGGGGCTGGCTCCTTGCCCTTCCTTCCAGCAGCTGGGGCTGGCTCCTTGTCCTTCCTTGAAGCACTTGGGGCAGGCACCCTTTCCGTCTTGCTGGCTGGTGGCCGGGATCCTTTCCCACCTTGAGTTGCTAGGGACACTACTGTGCCCGTGGACTGGGTGGCTGAGGTGCTTGCCTGCATTTTGATCACCCTGGCCTGACGTGGGGGAGGGGGCAAATGGGTATGGAAGAGGTCAATGTTGGAGAGGAAAAGCGTCTTAAGGACATTGCGGTGGGAAGAGGGAGAAGGTTTGGGAGTTGAGGAAGAGGGAGTGGTTGTAGGAGGTGACCCCTGGTGGACTTGCAACAATGGAGGATAGGTACATTATCCTTACCTATAGACTTGACAGGGCCACAATCATGGAGCTGTGTGCCCAATTGGAGCCTGACCTAATATCTGCTATCCGTCACTACACCGGGATCCCCCCTCTTGTGCAAGTGCTATCTGTGCTCCATTTCCTGGCAATTGGTTCTTTCCAAGTGACAGTGGGCTTGGCAGCAGGAATGCCACAGCCAATGTTCTCAATAGTGCTGACCAGAGTGTTGTCTGCCCTGATTAAACACATGTGCAGCTACATCGTTTTTCCCCAGGTGGAGGATTTGGCCACAGTGAAAGCTGACCTCTATGCAATGGGACACATCCCCAACATCATTGGGGCAATTGATGGAACACATTTTGCATTTGCCAATGAACAGGTCTTCAGAAATTGAAAGAGTTTTCAATCCATGAATGTCCAGATGGTGTGCCTGGCGGAGCAGTACATCTCCCACATCAATGCTAAGTATCCTGGATCTGTGCATGATTCCTTTATCCTAAGGAATAGCAGCATCCCAAATGTGATGACTCAACTCCTGAGGCATAGGGTGTGGCTAATAGGTGAGCCCTGGTTCCCACCCAGTGGATGTTGGTGTGTGGGTATGTTGTGGGCCGTAAGGGTGAGTGTGTGGCTGACAGTTGTCCCTTGATATATGCAGGTGACTCTTGTTACCCCAACCTCTCATGGCTACTGACCCCTGTGAGGAATGCGAGGACAAGGGCAGAGGAAAGTTACAATGAGGCACATGGGCGAACATGAAGGATAATAGAAAGGACATTCAGCCTCCTGAAGGCCAGGTTTTGTTGCCTTCAGCTAACAGGTGGCTCCCTGTGCTACTCACCGAAGAAGGTCTGCCAGATCATCGTGGCATGCTGTATGTTGTACAACCTTGCCTTCGCCACCATGTGCCTTTTCAGCAGGAGGAGGAGGCTGGAGATGGCTGTGTGGCAGCAGTGGACCCTGTAGACAGTGAAGATGAGGAGGCAAAGGATGAGGACAACAGAAGTGCAGTCATTCATCAATACTTCCAATAACACACAGGGAAGACTATGCGGGTCATTCCGACCCTGGCGGTCGGTGGCCGCCAGGGCCACCGACCACGGGAGCACCGCCAACAGGCTGGCGGTGCTCCTACGAGCATTCTGACCGCGGCGGTTTAGCCGCGGTCAGACGCGGAAAGCCAGCGGTCTCCCGCTGACTTTCCGCCGCTCGTAGGAATCCTCCATGGCTGCGGAGCGCGCTCCGCAGCCATGGAGGATTCCGACTCCCCCTCCCGCCATCCAGTTCCTGGCGGTTCTCCCGCCGGGAACCGGATGGCGGGAGGGGGAGTCACGGGGCCCCTGGGGGCCCCTGCCGTGCCCATGCCTATGGCATGGGCACGGCAGGGGCCCCCGTAAGAGGGCCCCTAAAAGTATTTCAGTGTCTGCAAAGCAGACACTGAAATACGCGACGGGTGCAACTGCACCCGTCGCACCTTCCCACTCCGCCGGCTCTATTACGAGCCGGCGTCATCGTGGGAAGGGAGTTTTCCCCTGGGCTGGCGGGTGGTCTTGCGAAGACCGCCCGCCAGCCCAGGGGAAAACTCGGAATACCCTCCGCGGTCTTTCGACCGCGGAGCGGTATTTCGGAGGGGGGAAGTCTGGCGGGCGGCCTCCGCCGCCCGTCAGACTCAGAATTAGGCCCTATGTAACTTCACATTTCATTGACAGTTTGATGTGTAACATTGTCACTGGCAGGCTGTGAATTCCTACTTCTATGCCCATTTACTGTACCCTTTGGCATCTCTGTTTGCAGATGTTGGTGCCCCACTATTGCTCCTGGTGTGTTCAGTGCAGACAACTCCAGGTCTTTCCTATGTAAACATTGCTGTACAGTTGAACTTCAATATTTGAACCTTGTTAAATGAATACTTTTTAAAATCATTTGACATACACCATGCTTGTATTTTTTCAAAGTGTGTTTATTGCAGTGCTCTGAAGACGAGGGGGTAGTGCAATGGGCTGGGTTGATGATGGAGGAAAGTCCAGGGTAGAGTCCAGTCTATTTGTATCACAGGTGCAGTGTCCAAGGGGGCATACGAAGGGGAGCGATGGCAGTTCAAGGTGGACAGGGTGACAGAGTGGGACACAACGGTGACAATCAGGAGAGTTTTATTTCCTGGCGGGGGTCTTGGCAATAGTCTCTTGCTTATGCCTGGATCGCAGTGAAAGTTTGCAGGGTGGTTCACCTTCTGCAAGGGGAGGGGTGCTGGTGGCCTGTTGGACCTGTGGCGGGAACTCCTGTCCACTAGCGGTACTGGAGGTGGAGGGCTGTTCAGTAGTCAGGCTGGTGTCAGGGGCCTGGTGGTGTGCCACTGCCTCCCTCATACTGTTGGCCATGTCTGCCAGCACCCTTGCAACGAAGACCAGGGTGGTGTTAATGGACTTCAAGTCCTCCCGGATCCCCAGGTACTGTCCCTCCTGCAGCCGCATGTTCTCCTGCATCTTGTACAGAATCTGACCCAGCATATTCTGGGAATGTTGGTAGGCTCCCAGGATCGCTGTGAGTGCCTCCTGGAGGGTCGGTTCCCTGGACCTGTCGTCCTCCTGTTGCACAGCATTCCTCCCAGCTCCCCTGTTGTCCTGTGCCTCTGTCTCCTGAAACGTGTGCCCACTGACCCCAGGTCCCTGATTGTCCTGGGTTTGTTGGGTGCCCTGGGGTCCCTGTAGTGGTGGACACACTGCTGATTGACGTGTCCTGAGGATAGAGGTATGAGCCTGCTGGGTGGGTGCTGTGGTGGTGTTTCCTGAGGGGGGAGGCTCGGTGATGGTGTGAGACTGTGGCTGGGTGACTGACTGTCCGGTGGTCCCTGATGGGCCAGGTTGGTTATCCAGATCCAGGCGAGCAGAGCTGCTGTCATCACTGTGGGCCTCTTCTGTCGGGGGACTGGATGTTACTGGCACCTCTTCTCCGGTGACATTGGCTGGGATACCTGTGGGGATGTAAATGCAGTGTTATTGTTTCTGTGTGTGACATCGTGTGCATGGGTGGGTTGCCTCTATGTTTGAAATTGCCCTGACAGCTTTCCCTTGTGTGAGTTGTTATTTGCTGGGCTAGCTGAATGTCTCTAGTGTGCCCATGTAGGGCTGTGAGGGGTGTCCATGCATTGGTAGAGCATGTAGGGCTTGACATTAGGATGAGTGAGATGTGATGGTGGGGTGTGTGGGAAGTGATGGAGTGATGGGAGTGAGGGTATATGATGGCATGTAGGTAGGGGGGTGATAGTAGTATAGAGTTGACTTACAAGAGTCAGTCCTCCTGCAACTCCTGCCAGGCCCTCAGGATGCATGATTGCCAAGACATGCTCCTCCCATGTTTTTAGTTGTGGGGGAGGAGGTGGGCGTCCATCGCCAGTCCTCTGTACAGCGGGTTGGTGTCTTGCTGCAATGGAACGTACCTTCCACGTAGGTCATTCCACCTCTTCCTGATGTCATCCCCTGTTCTGGGATACTGTCCCACGGCATTGACCCTGTCCACAATTCTCAGCTTTAGCTCCATCTTCCTAGCAATGGATAACTGCTGCACCTGTGATCCAAAGAGCTGTGGCTCTACCCGGATGATTTCCTCCACCATGACCCTCAGCTCCTCCTCAGAGAATCTGGGGTGTCGTAGTGGTGCCATGAGAGTGGTGTGAGTGCTGTGTGTGAGGGTGTGTAGGGTGATGTGTTGGGGTGTGTGTTGTAAGAAGGTGCGTGGGTGGTGTATAGGTGATGGTGGTGTGTGGGTCTGGTCTTGTCAGTAGTCGTGATGTCAGTCTGTTGGCAATGGTTTGTAGTCGTAAAGGTTTGTGGGTACTGTGGGTGTGTGTTTTATAGTGGTGTGTGTGCGTGGGAGTGGTGTGTGTATGTGTGTCAGGTGTGTGTAGTTTGAATTGTCCAATGTGGTGCTGTTTTGTTAGTGTGTGTGTATTTTGAGCACAGCGGTATGAACTGCCAATGGTTTACCGCCACTGAATGTCCGCTGTCATGATTTGTGGGTCATAATGTTGTGGGAGTTGTTCTGTTGGCGTAACGGTGTGGGTTTCACTACCGCCACTTTATCACTGACCTTTGGGCTGGCGGATTTGTGTGTGTGTCTGAATAGTGACAGATTGGTGTGTGTGTGTCATAATATGGTTAGTGGATATCCGCTGTGGCAGCCGTATGCGGCGGCAGTCGGCATGGCAGTAAGTGGGATTTACCGCCAATGTCATAACGAGGGCCTTAGTTTGATGTTTTTGACCTTGCTTAGGGTTCCTCCTAGGTTGCTCTTGCAAGTAACTATAAATGACAGCAGTACTGCATAAGGAGGCAATGTTATCTTTCTTCTGCAAGTATGGGTGTTAGAGAGCTAACTTTCAGAGAGCGGCGGAAACTCCTCTATGAGCTGCAGAGTGGGTTTTGAAAGTCATAGAAATGTTTTCTTATGCTTATATGTCAATATGCTTGGGACACCACACTGCATGCATTGAGTCCCAGCATCTTCTGCGACTGTGTGAGCATAGGCAGAAGTCAAATCATGCTGTGTGTTAACTGAGGCAGGTGACTGCGAACAGTTTTTGCCTTCATCTTCTCTCTGATACACTGAGCTTTCCCAGGCCAGAGCAGATGTATCTTTCTAGAGAGCTCTTTCTAGAGAACTGCCACAGTTGTTCAGGGGAGGAGGTGAATGATGGAGGAATGCAAGGGAGCCAACAATAGTGGTCGGGTGGGAGATCACAGGCAAAAAGTATACTTAAGAGTGGCCCATGAACTGCCTGCATTGGCTTCAACAGGGAGAGTCTGGAGAGGCAGTGGCAGTTTTGAGCTTACAAAAATGAGAACCATCATACTGCTAATGCAAAACAAATAACAAAAAACACTACTATTTTACTACATTACCAATTCAAACTCGAAGTGCAGAATATGCACACATTCACACATGACGTCACCTGATGTGATATGTGACCTACAGAGGCTCACTCAAACAAGTAAATGGCTGAAGAGGGCTGGCCAAAAGCCCTTTTCTGTATGTTGGGTATTGTGTGTGTTGTGTGCTTTGCTGACATAACGTCTCGCCAGACAGCAAAGATTGTCTTGCTGGACTTAAAAAAGGAAGCTTCTTTCATTGCACTAAAAGTGGGAGGAGTGAAGAGGAGAGCCCTGATACAATCATCTACTAACCCCCTCACTCGCTATAAAAATACCCTTCACTCTATTGACTTCTATTGCTCTTAATTTTACTATAAATTGCATGTCTCTGATCTACGTGCATTTATATTATGAAAGTAATGTTTTGGAACCCAATACCATATTCGAAGATAAAGCAACCATGAATTAGGGGTGGGTGGAAATCATGGATTTTTACTCCGTGGAATTCCGAGGAGTTGCAGAAAGCTCTGCGAGATTCCATGGAATTCTGCCAATGGGCAGAAAATATGCTGCTTGTGATGCAATTTAGTACCGGTAGTGTGAACAACGTTGAAAATCAGCGCAAATGGCACCCTGCATTGTGCAAGAGCGTGTGGCCATTCAAGTTGATTTTGCTGTTGCTCAAGTAGAAAATCAACTTGAGTGGCAGTAAATCTGCTTGAACTGCAACCTTCTCTATCTGCAAATGGTTGCATCTGCCGGTGTTATAAAATTGCAGTATAAGGCTCTGTGACGACTGGAAATCAAGCCATGTGCTGGAAAATCTCACAATCGCGCATTGCATGCATTGTGGAGCCTTGCATTGTTCCTGCAAGGTGCGAATGGAAGAATAATTCCTTTAGGGGGTGATTTGTGGTATTTGGCAGGAGCTCCGCATTACAAGCGTAATGCGGAGTTATGCAAATTTTGCCAATTCCATGAACGGAGTTGCAATTCTACCCAGGCCTACTAAGAATGATGATGTGGCTAGGCAAATCAAGAGCTACCCTCTGTAGTGCCAAGCTTTAATTTCTTTGCTGTCTTGTCTTACTCAGTCCCAGATCTCCTTATTCTCTCTGTAAAAAGCACTTGGAGCACAGTATTGAGGATTAAATTGTTAAAAAATACCAAGAGTTTTGAAAAAGCAGAAAAATGCAAATAAGGGAGAGACATTTCCATTCAAAAGCACACCAGCTAGGGAAATGGCGGCAAATAGGGGGTTATACATGTGCATGTGGTTCAGCCAGTAGCAGGAATATACAGCGATAGATGGGTAATTATGGTTCCCATTAAGTGTCACTTTCCACATACTGAGAATAGCCAACCTATGAAGGAGAATGTACAACCTAGGACCTCAGCCTAGACCCACAGAATTTGAGGCCCTTGATCTTTGAGAGGAGGTTGCAAATGAAAAGAAGAGGAAGAAATTTGCATGAAAGACCTGCAGTAAGGGTTGGTCATGGATAATTGTGAAGGATGATGAGTGAGAGGAAATGGAGGGAGGAATTGATTGGGACAATTGGAGCTTACCTTTTGATGGAAAGCTAGAGTACAGGGAAGGAAATGCCTATTGATAAAAAAAAACTTAGCATTGAGAGAGAAGTGGAGAGTGAGAAGGAGGAGAATTTCTTCATGGGTGCACTCCTCAGGATACGACCACCCCAATATAATGCAACACCAACACCTGGTGCTACAGCTCAGGCAGTTGCTGAGAATGGAGCAGACACTGTGACCCTTCTAGAAGCTGGCACACTTCTAACTTACACTGAAACTACTCTCTCACTCCCTCATTCAGACCTCAATACCTGTTGTACTGGATAAATCACCCTTCTCTCTTTGAAATCAGTAGATATATCCAGCACCTTAGCCATAGAAACCCCCGGTGCAGGAGGTATCATGATTATGGCCACATCACAAATCACCCTGCAACACAAAGGACAGACTCCTTGGAGACTCAGGGCCTGATTTAGAACTTAGTCGAAGGGTTACTCCATCACACGGTGATGGATATCCCTTCTGCCAAAATCTAAATCCCTTAGAAAATAATGGGAGTTAGATTTTGGCGAACGGGATATCCATGACTGTTGTGACAGAGTAACCCTTCCGCCAAGTTCTAAATGAGGCCCTTTATGTCGCCCAACTAGAGACGGAGTTAAGGGACATCATAAAGGGTAACGTAGAGTTGGATTGCTTAGGACATCACAAAGATAATTAATTACTTTGCATGAGTGAGGAAGCTGCAAAGGTGGTACAAGATTCGTACATGAAAATGGAGAAAGTGGCAAATGAACGTGGATTTGATCTAACACAAAGAAAGACATTGCAAAAGAATGTCAGGATGATCATGGGTGACAAGTAATTGAGATTGTTAAAACTGAAGAGATTGAAGGTGCATGTGAGGAAATTGATTGAGATCATCAGGGAGTGGAGTGATGTGGAGAAATTTAGGGAGTTGTGGTCTGCGAAATAAAGGTCAAAAGTGAAACAGAAGGCATAATCTACCAGGAATGATGAGAGAGAAGTCACTGAAGGAGGTCCAAGAAGGAGCATATGTACATGTCCCCTGGTCTTGGATAGACCTCTTCTATTTCATATATTCACTCTGGTTGGTGGCAGCACGTTCTGGTTGGCTGAGACAGGATCCTAGCCAGGCAGAACCCGCCACTCTGGTCAAGGGTGGATGATTACCCTTACTCGAGAACCTCTGCTCACCCTTAGGTAGCTTGGCACAGAGCAGTCAGGCTTATCACAGGGACAATTTATAAAGCAAAATGCAGCACTTCCCCGCCACAACCACGCTGTGCGGCACAAAGGAGACTTCACACGCAGTGTATGTATAAAAGAGATTGTATTCAATACATACCTTGTCAACACAGTACGGGTGTAATGTAACTCTGGGCCTATGCCCCAATTTGCAATGAAAGTCACGATATGAAGCCCAGCGTGTTAAACATTGCTACTGTATGTACACATGAGGAAAATGGTCCATTCCCTCTCTGCACCCACATAAGTTCAGCACAAGACCCACCCTATTATTCCCTACAATCAGCGTGACACATAAATTCAGGGTGCACCCCGGTTCCCAACGTTAGCAGCAGAATGTAGATACAATTACAACACTTTCGCGTAGCACTGTGGCTGGAGCCGCACTAGTAAAAAGTAATGCCAACTGTAAGAACTTCCTGACAGGGTAAACGTGACCAGCAACACCACTGTACTTCCCATTATTTTCACCTGCAGTCACTCCTGCACATCCACTCTGCACCCCTGTGCAGTGCCACAGGTATCAGCCGGCACATGCACACACTCACTCTTTTGCAGTCACTCCCGGCACAATAATGCGGTGCCCTGATATATAGATAGTGGATGTCACTGTGTTTGCAAGCACCCTGGCTCCCAAACCACTGCCTACCCACCAACCAGCTTCAGCTATCCTACCCCTCCACAAACCAAAGATTGCATCAACCTTTCTCTGGTTACTGGGCCACTCACAGCTAGGTCACCAGTCTCACGGTTCTGGGTTCAAGGTGGGGGAAAGGAAAGACAACAGTTGGTAAATGTTAGACCTGACAGCCTTAGGGTGGTCATCCCCTAACCTTTTGCCTGCCCCCTCCACGTTTCTGACACTGTTTTTGTTTTTAGGACTCTGCGCACTTTACCACTGCTAATCAGTGCTTAAGTGCCTCTGCTGTCTCCCTTAAACATGGTAACATTGGTTCACTCCCAATTGGCATATTTGATTTACTTATAAGTCCCAAGTAAAGTGCACTACATGTGCCCAGGGATTGTAAATTAAAAGCTACTAGTGGGCCTGCAGCACTAATTGTGCCACCCTCATAAGTAGCCCCTTAACCATGTCTCAGGCCTGCCATTGCAAGGACTGTGTGTGAAGTTTCACTGCCACTTCAACTTGGCATTTAAATGTACTTGCCAACCCTTAAACTCCTCTTTTTTCTACATATAAGTCACCACTAAGGTAGGCCCTATGTAACCCATAGGGCAGGGTGCTATGTAGGCAAAAGGCAGGACATGTATATATGTATTTTATATGTCCTGGTAGTAAAAAACTCCTAAAATCAACACACCGCCTGCCACAATTGATGCAAAGCCTGCATTGCGACTGAGAAATCGCTGCACAGCTGACCAGAACGACGCAGTCCAACTTCCCGACTGGAAATTCGGTGCAGCGCTTGCCTTGCAACAAAAAATTTGATGCATCACCAACCAGATTAATGCTTCGCCCGTGCCTTCTTCCAGCGCGTCAAGGATATTCCCCGCATCGTCCCAGGGTGTCAAACTATCCCGCATCACAGTAATGAACCAAGACTGCGTGTCGAAAAATGACTCAAGCCCCTTGCAGCGTGGAAAGAAACAACACATTGTCTGTGTCGTGCTGGAAAATCCGACGCACACCTTATTTCTCCACACATCTCCTCCTCTGCAGTGTCTGTGCGTCATTGTTTTTTACGCATACCAGGTACTGAGTGCAACACAGAGACAACTGTTTATTTTCAACGATTAAGACTCTTTTAATCCTTTCAAATGTGATATTTCAGATTTTGCTTATTAATACATTGTCGTTTTGACCTTATTTTATTCAGATAAATAGTATATATTTTTCTAAATCTGTGTGGTGTATTTTTGTGGTGTTTTCACTGTGTTACTGTATGATTTATTGCACAAATACTTTACACAGTGCCTTCTAAGTTAAGACTGACTGCTCAGTGCCAAGCTACCAGAGGGTAAGCACAGGATACTTTGGATTGTGTGTGACTTACCCTGACTAGGATTGTGGTCCTTACTTGGACAAGGGTGTATACCTTTGCCAACTAGAGACCCCATTTCTAACAGTAAACAATTAAGACAGAGACATTCGAGCTCCCCACAGGAGGTTAACTTAGAGGTCTGCAAAACACAGGTGGAGGGTCACTGGGGCTGCCATCAGACACCGAGGCATCCAGCCAAGCCAGATAGTTTAATATTACCAAATAGTTTGTTCAATACCTCTGAAACGAAGAGGCGCCATTGGGGCCTGTTGACATGAGCTGCCCGTGATACTTCCTGTGGCGCATGAAAAGTTATTAGGCCTGCATCTCCTGTACCAGGAGATGCCCTGTCTGGGGTACGAAGGCTCCAGTGACTTCAGGCCATTATGATTCTATGTGAAAGTGCTGTACCTCCATAAGAAGGATGCACAAACTCAGGGGTCGTCTAATCTGAGTCGCCCTGACTGTACGATAATACACAAGTCAATTCCCAAGGTGGCACCTTCTCGAACAGAGGCACCAATCTGGTGCGTGATGACTTGATCCGCATCAGACTCTCCCACAAAGAATGTAAATCCTGTATCTCTCTGGGGAGGCACAAAGTCTAGTACACAATGACATAAGTCGCACTAGACCATCCGGTCACACTCTGGTTTCCGTACTTCTCTGGAATGAGGCACACTGTCTAGCACATAATGACTTGTAGCTGCACCAGGCTCCCCAGTCACACACTTTGACACAAGTTCAGTGGTGCCATATGAGGCTAAATACATCACAACTCAGATTATACCCCCATCTCCAAGGGTTGCAACCAATGAACAGGGTACAGCACACAATGAGCAGGCAGCCAAGGCTCACACAAGAGAAATGCAACATGCTAGACAATAGTGGGCCCCACGGGGACCCTCACCGGGTGATCCTGTTCACGCCAACAAGACATTTCGGCATGCATTGGTCCTCATGATAAAGGACCTCTCACCTGAAGTATGGACAATCCTTGGCAAGCTCTCCACCAGGCAATTCTGGTCTCCAGACACAATACTTGAGCCACTCAAATGCCGTTGTTGCCAGGTGAAGTCCAGCATACGATGTAGACACAGCAGAGGGCACCACTCTCCAGATATTACAGGTAATCGATGTAGGTCCCTCTCAGGAGGTCTTTGATGTCCTGAGACCTCCTAAGAGAACAAGGGGCAAGCCAACCTGCCCTTGGAGAGTTACTCTTTGGGATGCTCCACAGAAGTAGGTAATCATCCCCAATCCAGTCTCTAAGCAGGAAGGGGAGCGCGGATCCCCTTCTGGACAGTTATCCTCCTGGGCACACAGAATTCCTCTGGCAGTGTGCCCATGCGGTCCAACAGCACCGGTCCCACGTCACTTTAAAGGTTACTCTGCTTTGCAGACGTTGAGCACCCCTGGCAATACTAGATGGTTCCTTTAAAGTTGGGGGTGGTTTTAAAGGTGCTCCTTGAAACCACAAATGTCTCCCATACATTTCCTCTCTGTCTGCTCTGAGGCTCTGGAATGCAGATCTTTTTCTTTAGTGGGGCCATTTCCTGGCTTTGAGAGGCCAAGTGTCAAGAACCTCTGCCCCCAACCTATCTATCCAGGCCCCAAATGGCAGCGTTCTGTCGTAATGGATGCTTGAGTTTTATAGTGGTCACCTGGGGAATGCACAGATGAGCTCTACCCCTGTGACTTGTAGAAGTAAGCACTAGAGCCATTTCAGGACCTAGAAATGCCCACTCCCTAGAAGTGGCATTCCTAGGGAATCAATGACAAAACCACCTTTACCATCAGAAGGGGTTTGTCATTCTGAATTCAACAATACTATCCATTATGAGGCTGCTCCACTGCAATCCACTATTGCAGCCAGACTTAGTAAGACTCATTCTGCCATGTTACCATAGGGGTAGAGCAGTATTCATAGGTGGCGCGAACACGCATGTGTATTCAGGACTCCTTAGGGCACATATGCCCTGGCGCACACCCATGCCTGCATGTGTGGCACTTTTGTTAAAGCCACCATAAAGATGCAAGTGCAGCAATACTGGCCTGTTCTATCAGGCTCAGTTCCTGTCTTAGACTACCCATGCACAAATGTGCACACCCTGGCAAGTAATGCCAGCTCCAGTACTTATATAGGAAAACCACCAGGATGCAAGTTGCACGCCCAGGAGAGTGTTACTAGTCACCACTAACACATGCAACACCCATGTGTAAGTACGCAAACACTGGCAAGTTGTGCCAGTCTCATTTAGGCATATGTTGCCCTAGTGCAAGTAGGCACCTAGAGGCCGGCTTATGCCAAGCTCCCCATATATGTGAACTCCCACGTGCACATGGGCATGGAGAGGCCCCATGGGCCTGGCTCACTACATGGTCCGGCACCTCTAGACAAGGGTGCCTCTACTGGCAAGCTGTGCCAGGTGAAGCATACACAAAATCCCCCATTGTGTAAGTGTGCACCCACTGGCCTGGTATGCCAGGCTCAGTACCTCTGAAGACCTCATTGCCTCTGTGCACACCCTGGGCCCTGCCATGGTGGGATCCACACATGTTGGTCAGCACTGCCTCCCCTCCAGGGGAGGACATGTGTGCTCACTCACCCCCCATCCCATACAAGGGGTCACCGCCCATGGCCTCTAGTAGAGAATCAGCCCATCCTTATGGATGCTTCCATCCCCCCCCCCCATTTAGGTAGGGGACACCCACATGGGGGTACTCCCCCCGCCCTGATAGGGTATACCTTTGTATTCCCACTCTGCCCTCCGCTTACCACCAGCCCCACTGTCGGGCCCTTCTGGGGAAGGTGTAAGGCGGTTCAGAGTAGGGCCCCTGGAGGCTGCCTCCATAGGTCTGGGACATGGATAACTGTGTCTTCTAGAGGGTGGCATAGTCAGTGCACATCCCCCTAGTAGCCAGGTCTGATATACCTGGTTTACAGGGCCATCCTGGGTACAGTACCTCAACCATGTCCTTAACAGCTCCTTCCTACCATAGGTAGGTTGGGCACACCCATTTTCCCACTGCCAGAAAGTGTGGAAGTGCCCAGAGTTCTAAGGTCATGCACAGAGAGTCAGCAAAGGATGGGAGAAAAAAGCTAAAAGTTTCAGGAAAATTCACTCAGCAGAGCCATATCTAACACCTACCCAGACTGAAGGAAAATCCTGATACATGGTCTAGTCAGATAAAGCAAATTGTGACCATTTCAAAGGTCCTGTGGGAGGATTTGGACGTGCTGTTTGAAGTGGCAGTCCCAAAGGATGCATGGGCAGAATATAAGGGAGCTGTGGATTGGGTGACACAGGAACATAAATGGACTTTTGTCATTGGTTAACAGGAAATATGAAGCAGTCATTGCTCACCTTGAGATCAAGGTTTTCCAAAAACAAGAATAATTGGCCTAAGATTTTCTGAACATCCCAAAAGCCCAAGGAATCTGTACATGCATATTTTGAGAAATGAATGCAGGTGTGTAGGGAGCATAGTGGTCTGAATGGCCCACTTGAGGACAACATAGGATAGTTTCTCACCTGTTTTACACAATGGCTTTGACCTGAGGTCAGCAATCAGATCATACGAGGTTGTCTCTGCTGGCAAAGCAAGTCCATAGATGAAATCCTGCAGTATGCAAAATATTGCAGTACTATGCTAGAGGCCAAATGAACAGGACTGAAGAGAAATTTGTGGTGCCCAAATCCTGCAAAATGAAGGTGTGCAGGGAATTAAGCTACCAATCCCATGGCTAGACCTTGATCCATCATAAGATTAAACATTCAGGGAGTCGCCATGTCTTACTGAGGAAATACCCAAAAAACAGGAAGGGAATGGGAGGTATGTCAGGAAACAGTATAAGCTCTGTAATGAAGGTTACTCCCTGTCACATTTGCAACAAGATCGGGCATTGGAAGAGGGAAGGATGCTATAATCTTGATTGAGTGATGATTGAGGCTCAAGCTTCAAATCTCATGACAGAGGGAGAACTTCCCTCTTTACCCAGACCCCCTATGGCAACTTCAAAAATCCCAAAACAAGGCTTACCATCAAATCCCCTATGTCCATTCAGATGAAGGAAAGGAATCCCCACTTTCTGCTTTACAACCAGGCTCAGCTTTGGTACCCCAACAGAGTTCAAATTTAAGTTGAAGGGGAAGGTGCATCAGAGGGGCCCATATATGGAATCAGAGCGGAGGTGTAGGACTTCACCGGAAAAGAGAATGGAATGATCAAGGGTGCTGAACCTCTAAACATAACCCTTCAGTCTGAAGCAGTGTTTCCTCAGATGCACCCCTATCAATCAACCCTAGAAGCCATTGCAGGAATAGTCCCTACCATCAAAAGTATGCTGGAACAGGGCTTTCTGAAGGATGCAATTGAAAGTCTAGTAACTACCCAATTACGGCCTTGCAAAAAACGAATACAAAGTGGAGCATAGTTCTAGATTTAAGAAAAATATACCAAATAGTCATTCCATGCTATCCCATTGTCCTGGAGACTGCCGTAACCCTATTGCAATCTCACCCAGAAGCAGAGTGGCTCATGGTCATTTGACCTCTGTCAGGCATTCTTTTCTGCTCCCCTTCATGAAGAGAGACAGTATTTTCGCCTTTAGATTCTAAAAAAACAAAACTTGTGTGATGTTGCACTCCTCATGGGTATACACAGAACACATCATGTTTCAATCGGATACTCAAACAGAATTTAAAAACCTTACAGTTAGCAGGCAGTTCAACTCTGATCCAATACATCTGTGACTTAACCTTTGCATCAATGACAAAAGCAGCTTATAGGCAAGACACTATTGCTCTACTCAATCATTTAGCAGAGAAGGGGCTCAAGGTTTTCCGCCAAAAAGTGGTAGTATTGTGAAAAATAATTCAATTATCAGGGACATCAGATTGAGAAGGAAGTCTGAATCGTGTCCCACAAGCACTCTGAAAATGCACTTAAAATGAAATTTCCTCCCACACAGAGAGAAGTACAAATGTTTTTGGGTATGGTTGACTTCTGCTGATAAAGAATCCCAAATACTTCCCTTGTTACAAAGCTTTTGCTGAGGCTGATGCACACTGATGTCATTGACCCAGTAGCAAAGGATGATGAGATGATAGAAACCTTTCAACAGCTCAAAAACTTACTTTGTAGTGCACCCGCTCTTGGAATGCCAGACTACACCAAAGAGTTCATATTCTTTTGTCATGAACAGAATGGGTGTGTTTTCTCTGTGTTTACACAGACAATTGAAAAAGCCAAACAACTATTTTCCTTTGTTTTGGCAAACCTTGATCCAGTAGCTGCAGTATTACCTGGTTGTCTCAAAGTGGTTGCAGCGATCAGTCTAAGAATTTATAACTTCTGCTGTGTCCCTCATCAAGAATGTGTTGTATGTCTCAAATATATTGGATGCCCTTCACTATTAAAGTGCAATATTGTAGTGAACAGTGCTGCACATAAGAATGGCAATGACATCAGCACTAGCGACAACCACCATGCAGATGAGATTATCCAGTATTGTGCCCTTGAGTCCAGCATTTTTCACGTGGATGAGCCATGCAATGCTTATAGAGAGACTGTTTCAAACATGCTATTTAACACTGTGCAAACTTTCAATGAGCTGAGGGAACTACAGCTTACAGCCCCAGAGAATTAAAAGGCAAAATGAGAAAGAATGGTATGTGTGAAGGATGCTAGTGATATCAGGGTATACAGTGATGCAAAGCCTAAGCTGCCAGGTTCTATGTTACCAGCTATGGTGAGACAAGTGCATGGACCAACACATGTGGGACAAGATGAGATGGTGATGATGTTCAGACAATTTTGGATGTCAGTTCATATTGAATCAGATCAAGGAAGTCACTTAATTAAGTAATGTAGTTGCTCTGAACAACATTAGGGATAGACTAAAGATTACATTGTAGCTACAGGTCAGAAGCTTTAGGCATTGTTGAAAGACTAAATGGCACTATTAAGGTGAAATTGGCCAAACCTTGTGCATCAACCTCCTTCAAATGGCCCAATGCACCTCCTCTGGTGCTGATGAGCATTCTAAGCATGCTATGCAAGGAACTGGATTATCTCCCCATGAGGTGTCGAACATTTTCTCTGTTACAGCTGCTGTTCTTGTGAATATCACAGATATTCTGGTTCTCGATTACTGCAAGGGATTGGCTAATGAGGAGTGCACTCTCTCTGTTATCCAGTGTATGCCACTACTCCTGCTGGGAGAGAGAATCCATGTCATGACCTGTGTGAAGAAGCATGTTCGCAAGTCGTGTTTGGAGGAGCGTTGCAGATGCCCATATCAGGTGACCTTGGTTACCAACACAGCTGTGAAGTGAGGTAGACTGCTGAACTCGATACATGCCACCCACATCAAGAGGGTGAGATGAGAAGAGGGTGAAGCCCATATCTGTTAACTTCTCAAGTTTGCCTAGGTTTGAGGTTCTAAGTTATCCGAAGAGGGAGAGTAAAATCAGTCTGAGAATTCTCAGTCCCTTACAGCACAACAGTGACAAGGCCAGAATGACAGTATCACTATTCCAGTCACGACTGAAACTCCAGATTCTGGCTTAAAACGATGCATTCACAGAGACAGACAGAACTTGTGGAGAAATTATTCAAATCTGCCTGGAATAGTTGACCCGAACTAGAGAGTGACTTTGGCATAGAATGTTTCGTCTCTGAAAACGAATCAGCCAAAAATCACAAGTAGATCTAAGAAATGGGCATTGATGGAAGAAAATTGGCCAAAGACTAAGACCAGGTGAAAGAAACTGTTGAGAGGAACACAAACTCGAGATACTGGCATTGAGAGTCTAGACTTGAGTGTTCCTAAAAGATCCAGAAGGGAGAGAAGGATACATTGCAATTATTCAGGTCCTGATTGAATGTACTTCACCATAATTGACATAAAATCTGACGAATGTCTGACTGACATTGATTAACCTCCATGAGCCAAAAACAAGGTAAAAAAGAGCTCAACTTATTTAAACTATTAACAATGTTGAAAAGGATGATTAAATATTTAGTGTAACAGTCAGAGGACGACCGAGTCCTAGGCCTCCAGTCAATGCAGAACATTGTATGAATAATGATGAATGAAGAATCAGACAAGATGAAGAGAAGGGAAGCAAGAAAGTCAAGCTAGAGCACATTAGGGGAAAGGGTAAAGAAAACCTAGAGAATCCACCTGCAAGGCTCAGCGTCCATGTTGCCAAGAAGGAAACCTTATTCATGATAAGAAGACAAGAAGGGAATACAACTGTCAAGGTAGTGGAATGAGAGCATAGTTATTTAGTTAGAGGAAGAGTTTTTGTCGAATTAGAGGTAAGTATTACAAATTATGTGTGTGATAAGTCAGCTTACTTTCAGTTGCTGCACAATTGGGTATGTAGCTGCTATGCAGCTTCAATTTTTCCAAGAACCTATCACACAAGATTTGGAGTTGCAACTTGATTGTTGCTTAAAGCGGATACTATATGATATTTTTTGAGTGCTAATGACCTTAGTGGGGTCAGCCCTGAATGATGTTAAGATTAGGAAATTGGCTACGTTAGTGGACAGGCTTGCTACACAGGAGGTGCTGTAACAGTTATTAATAAAGATCTGCTTGCAATGAGGACAATGATAATCCAAAATTGCCTTGCTTTAGAAATGTGGCTTGCTAATGAAGGTGGAGGCCTCAAGGTAATTCATGCTAGGTGATATTGCACTTACATTCCTAAAATAGATGGCCAACTTAATGATTATGTTGCAAACATCACTAATATTATCCATGAACTAACTGATTGGAGGAGACAGATGCCTGGGAAGGAATAAGCTCTGTATTTGGATTTATTGGAAAGGGCTTAGCCCTTCTCTCACACACGCATTTCATGTGTCTTAAAGCTCTGGTGAAGGCTGATTTTACTGCTCCACAAAGCTAGCCAAATAAAATACAACTCTATTCTTTGCAGCAGGCATATTAACATTCTGTGCTACTTTATGACAAGTCAAAACTGCCACTAGACTGATCTCTTTCTCTAGTGGGAACATTAATCATAAGAGTTATCTTAACTATATATTGCTGCCTCAAAGCTGGATGCACAAGGAACTCTGCAGCAGGTGCTTTTAAATCGTAAGTTATTGCTAAACACAGACCCCCCCAACTCAGTGTCCTCCATCCCCCACCCGTCAGTGCCTAGGGTGGCCCACTGATCACACTGCCCTAAATCCGGCCCTGATTGCCTATGCAAAACAGCGCACAAGGGATAGAAAAAAGGGCAATAAAACACATTTGTGCTTGTGAATAATTTTTATAACACTTGTGTAAATTGGAGCTTGGTGTAAATGTTTTGAAGTGCCATCCAGTACTTTCACATCAACAAAATCCAAATGCCTCGAAAATCTCTCTTTGTTGCTACTCCTTAAATGTGGCTGTGTGAATAATCTAAATATCACGGGCAAAGCCACAGGGGGGTTTGTGGGGTGTAATGTATTCTGCATTAAATAGTTGGGTACAAGTGCTTTCAATTGGGTTATATGAAGTGTCTGTCGGATTTCACCTGGGATTTTTACATGCTACACTGCCAAAAACACACACTCTTTTCTACGTTTTGAAGGCCTTAACAAATGATGATTAGTTAAAAAAAATATTGCGTTTTAAGTACCCCTAATAATTGCATTCCTCTCTTTCCACTGCCCCTTAAGACCCCTCTGATTCTCGTTTAATGTGTTTTAACACAATTTCTCAGCGTGATTGTGGGGAAATCTTAAGCTTACACCTCCCAGTCATACTGACCGAGCTACGCCCTGGCTAAAGATCTTGTGCTGTGTGGACATGAAATAGAATGTATCTGTGAAGTAACGTAGGTGAGCAGAAATGTCCTTGTTTTTAGACTGCTTTGACCTTCAGTAGTACACATCTCATCGTCTATATTAAATATTGTAAACTTCAATTAACTTATTGCAGGTGATGTTTGGAGTATGAGCACCAAGTTAGATTTAGCATTTCTAAATCGATGCCACAATTGTAGTTTTACCTCAGTTTTTCTAATTAGTATGAATCACGGTAGCATTTCAAATCAGTGCTCTTTGAAAAGGCTGCAGCACGATGAGCAGCGCAGTGGTGGAGGATTAGCATTCAAGGCATGTAGCTCAGATAAGCATTTAGACTGTGGGAATAACACAGAAGACAGTATGTTCTGACAACTGTGAGCAGCGCAGGCAATATTAATGGCGGTAATTACAGAGAGATGGAGTATGACAATGCGCAGGTGCATCTCCCCTAGGGAGACCATTTTCTCTTCACTGTTCAGGATCAGCTTCGAATACTCCACAGCTTGAAATAATAAACAATGGACTATTTCAACAATACAGGTACTTTTCCTCAAAATACAAAAAAAAGTTTGTGGGGCAATTTATTATTGAAAGTTAAAAAATTCGGAGCCCTGCCATGTAAGGTCATGATTATCATTTGACTTCTGTGGACCCCCACTGGATAATTACTGGAATCCAGGCACCCCCACTGAGTGATTATTGGAAGCTTGGGACCACCGACCCAAGCAATTTGTATGATTTGGACCTAAAATGGTATATAAGAATACAAAAACAAGTATAAACCGAACAAATGCTCCAATACTGAAATATGTTGTTTAATTCCCTATCAAACACAGAAACATTTTCAAATGTTCTTTTTTGTTTCTATACACCTTATTGTTTTTAATTGATTACATTTAATGTTATTTAATTTTGTAAAACAGTCACGGACCCCTGAATAGGCCTCTCAGACACCCAGGGGCCCTTGGACCATAGGTTAAGAACCACTAATTTAGAGAGTCAAGCTAAAGCCACCACTACAAATAGTGATGACATCAAGAGCAGAGGATCTTGTTGAGACATGTTTGCATATTTGTGCACACTGGCAGAGTGTATACTGCTCTGGTGCAAAAAAAGCATGATACACACCTGCACCTTGCAAATGCAAAACAAACATGAGGGCAAATTGGGCCAGTGCAAAATACGAAATACTCTTTTAATCTTGACATTGAATGAGGGCCTCAGAGTGTTAAAAGGAATAGCATTCTCCCAGTTTCTAATAGGGCTATGGGGTCAACAAAGTGATACCGGGTCACGGTAGATGACCGCATGACCTGTTTACCCAGAGGAAAAGCTTCGAATGGGGCCTCTTGTCCATTGGATTTCTGAAACACCCACCACCAGTAAAAAGCACTAACCTACGTACCATAACATAACCAGTTCATAAATCACAGCACATCAAAGTTTATGAGGCTCACTTACTGTCATCAACTCCCCTTTCTCTGAAGTTCTGAGAACTTAAAAGGTGGAGTTGACTGGCATTCAAACTTGTTGCCTTAAGGCTGCACAAACATACCAACAGTAGATGCATTAATCCACTGAGCTGCCCAACTAGCCCAGAACTCACAGAAAACATGCAAGAAGAACGCACCTCTGTTGAAGGACTTCTTAAGACCAACCTCATTTAAAACAAAGCAAAGCACAAATATACCTTTATCTCAGAATCAGTCACTTTCACACAAATGCCCTGAGCTGTATTTACATGACTATCTTAAATAGGTAACATATTTTACAAGTATGTTTTCTTTACATAAAAGGCAAGGTTGGGAGTTGTGAAAGTTCAACTTCTTTTCTGAAAAGCTATTTTATTTATCTAAGTAATCTAGAGACATCTCTCGGGTACCTGAAGCAAGGCAATACGATCAGCTGCCCCGGGTGTACATGCAGAGAGAACTGCTCCACTTGAACCCGGTGAAACCCTAAGTAGAGGTCACTGCCGGACCTGCCTATTTGAAGGGCTCACGAACTCACTTGATGTCTGAGATAAAAGGGCAGGTGATAATAGTCACAATCAGTGTGTGAAAGAGGGCTTGAGAATGGAAGAAATTAGGCTCAGAACAATAGTGATTGCTTAAAAGGATTTTTCTCGACGTATTAAGCTATAAGGAGAAAAGGGTTATAATTAACAACAGTCTAGGAGATTAGCAAGTGCTGCCCTTTTCACCGGCATTCATCACAACATGGACTAATAGCGGATGGAAATATGAAGACAGTGACCTTGTACTTCCGGAAGGTCGTGGAGCTGGAAGACCTTTGAGTTAATGATTCACTCCCTTGTTTTATCATACTTTCCCTATCATTAGAACCTCTTTAATTAAATGAATGGCGAATAAGTGGTTTCTTTCTTGCTACAGCTTTCTTGGATTTCACGTTTGTCAGCCCGAGATGCCTCACGGTGTTCAGGCGTCCACATCGACCTTACGCCACAGATCTTAGTTCATAATTTGTGACCTTAGGGTCACTTCTCTTTCATAGCTTCAAGCCCAGACAAAATGAGCCAAACTCTTAATTCTACATATTATACTGCCTAGCGATTTGCAAGGCAACGTCGAGCATGTTGTTTGCATGTTATTGATGCGTCATTCACAGTACGACATGCAACCTTGGCCAAGCTGTGCCCAGGGATGGGCATCACTATCTTCCATTAACTTGTTTACAATGAATCTACACTGTGAGGAGGCGAAGTGTGCTCACACATGGCCAGATACCTATTTGTGGGCATCCTGGCTAACAGCCGCGCTCTCTTGGATTTAATAACACGCAATCCAGCTGTTATCCTGAGGGGTAATTTATTACGTTCCCAGAAATAGGGTAGTGAGAACAGAAGTCAGTGCAAACAGTATCAGTCCTGGTAAGGGAGGCACCATAACTTTCCCTCTCTCCTTGGTCTCCATAGAACTCATAATGGCACTGCATAGCTGTATTCTCTCTCTAACCTCTGTTTGTAAAAAGGAGACACTCAACACTCAGAAACAATGGTTTCTTCAAGTACCCGAAGACCCACCTTTCTGGCAGCCCTCTCTGACCATCAGAAACGTGCTGTTTCATGCCATTGCCCTCACTTCTTTACATCCCACCATTGACCAATCTCTGACTCTGTGCACACCAAGACTCTGACCCACGCTGTGGGATCCTGCTTCAAGACTAACTTCAAATAATATTCATTCATATATGTTCTGAAGTGTACTTCATTGACTAGATGTATGCTAAATCCTTTATATTAGATAGAGACCTCAATCTGTCTCCTTTTCATCACAAGGACTGCATGGTATCCTACTGGACCTGCCTACCCTTTACCCTTTCTTCATGAATTCTATAATTTTAAGATTTCCATGCCATCAAGATGCTAATCTTTGTGGCCCTTGATTACTCTGTAGTTAGACAAAACGTGGTGGAAAAAAGAGATGACTGTAAAAGGAAAACCTTCCACCAAACCAAGGAGTATGAGAGCCCAGAACAACTCTAATGTGATTTCATCCATCGCTGACAAGCAGATTAGAGGTTGAGCCTGAACAAAAACACTTTGGTGGTCATTATGACAATGGCGGTGACTGTTAAAGTGGCGCTAATACCGCCAACAGGCCGGTGGTAATTACTGCCAATTTATGACCATGGCGGTGATAACTCCCATAGACAGCCAATGTACCACACCAACCACCAGGGTGTTAACACCCCTGACCAAGGCAGTAGCCATTAACAGCCAGTTGGAAGACAAGGTACCGTCCACGATTTTATGACATAGCAAACCGCCACGATTTCCAGGGCGGTACCAATGCCATCAAAACCCTGGTGGAAACAGAACACAGAAGATGAAAGATTCACCATCAGAGACACAGAGAAGACCAACGACGCCATGGAACTGGAAATTCAAGTCTTCCTGATGCTCATCTACCCCATGCTTTACCTGGAACACCGACGAAGACGACGGCGGTAAGTACAACTGCCTAGCACACAAGTGAGAGAGGGAGGAAAAGGAGAGTGGCACACACATGCACAACACACACCATACACACACACCATACACACAACCAACTGCAGAGGAAAACACGTCTCACAGGACACACGTCATAATAATGCAAGGAGAACAATTAGCCAGAAATGATAATGTAATTTGATGCCAACAGTCACTATATTGTCCATGTGACAAGGAAAATATGAGTCACTGTTCAGAAAGGGCCAATGGTCAGTCCAAAGTACAAAAGGCCCACATGGCCACAGGGCATAGTCCAATGCCCAATTTGTTCCCTGACGAAATCCGCACTACAATGTGCAGGGCATCATGTTTGGAATGGCCAGGCACCTCAGGAGGAATGGGAGTGGGAGGCACCTCAGCTAAAGTGGGGAACTTGCCCACCGGTTCTGGAGGGGGCTCCATGCCCATTTCTCTTTGCTGGAGAGTTCAAGGTCGCAGTCTCTGAGGTGGGGAACTTGCCCACTGGTTCTGGAGGGGACTCCATGCCCATTTCTTTTTGCTGGGGAGTGCAAGGTCACAGTCTCTGAGGTGGGAAACTTGCCCACTGGTTCTGGAGGAGGCACCATGCCCATTTTACATTGCTGGGGAATGCAAGGTCACAGTCTCTGAGGTGGGAAACTTGTCCACTGGTTCTGGAGGGGGCTCCTTGTACAGCAGTCCCTGGAGGAATGCCTACATGCCCTCTGCTGGAGATGAGGGCTGCTGTGTCCCAGATGGAGGTGAGGGCTGCTGTGTTCCAGTTGGAGGTGAGGGATGCTGTGTCCCAGCTGGAGGTGAGGGTCGCTGTGTTCCAGTTGGAGGTGAGGGCTGCTGTGTCCCAGTTGGAGGCGAGGGATGCTGTGTCCCAGCTGGAGGGGAGGGCTGCGGTGTCCCAGTTGGAGGTGAGGGCTGCTGTGTCCCAGCTGGAGCTGTGGGTTGCTGTGTCCTGGTTTTAGGTGAGGGCTGCTGTTTGCCAGGTGGAGGTGAGGGCTGCTGTGTCCCAGCAGGAGATGAGGTCTCCTTGCCCATTGCTGTTGGAGGGGGCCTCTTGCCTCTCTTAGATGGTGGTGGAGTGGGATCCTTCCCTATTTTGGGTGGTGGAGTGGGATCCTTCCCTCTCTTGGGTGGTGGAGTGGGATCCTTTCCTCTCTTGGGTGGTGGAGTGGGATCCTTTCCTTTCTTGCCTCCATCACTAGGAGGTGCCTCCACTGTCCCCTTGGACTGTTTGGCTGAGGTGCTGGGCTTGGTCGTTGTGACCCTGCTCTTACTGGCAGGACAGGTGGTTGGAGGGGCAGGGAAGAGATCAAGTCAGACAAGGAAAAGCTTCTTAGGGATGGTGTGGTGGGATGAGCGAGTAGGGATGGGAGTGGAGGTTAAGGGAGTGGTTGTTGGAGGTGTATGTCTGCTGGACTTGGGTGCAGGTGCAAGGGAAGTGTGCTGATGTGAAATCGATGGCTGTTGGGTGTCTATGTGTGTGCGTTTGTGCCTCTTAGGAGGTGGGAGCAGACAGGGTGGGAGAGGACACAGGAGACTCGTGGACGGATGTTATGGAGGTGTCTGCACGTGAGGTGTGTTTGCTGCTTGGTGTGGTGATGGTGGCTGTTGATGCAGTGCATGCAGGTGTGAGTGCGGATATGACAGTGAGGGAAGAGGAGGAGGGGGGACAGTGGAGGCAGTGGATGTTGTTGTGTGTGCAACTGTCTGTTGTTTGTGTGAGTGCTTGTGGTCTGAAGTGTGCTGCCTGGGTTTGTCTGTGCCACTCTTGTGTGATGTTTTATGTGCATGCTTGTCTGTATGTGTGCATCGGATGCGTTGGGGTTGAGGAGATTGGGACTTGGAAGTGGTAGTTGGAGGGGAGAGTGTAGGAACAGGGACAATGGCTGCCATCAGAGAGGAGTCCAGAGCCTGGAACGACCTCTGTTGGGCTGCCAATCTACTGTGAATGCCCTCCTGGAATGCATTTCATTGCTGCATCTGGGATGCCAGCCCTTGGATGGCAGTCACAATGGTTGACTGCCCTACAGAGATGCATCTCAGGAGATCAATAGCCTCCTCACTGAGGTGTCTGGGGAGAAGGGGATGCCCACCTTCCTAGTTGAGTGGGCAACTTGGTGAGGGGCTACTGGGAAGGCGGTGCTGGTATGGGGGTGGCGGCTGTACCTGTAGCTTGGGTGGTCCCAGAGAGCAGCTGTAACTGTCGCAGGTGCCCCTTCCCCTCTGCCAGATGATGCTAAGGCACACATGGACAGGATGACAGAATTAAAAAGGGGGAAAGACAGAAAGAGAGCACTGGGTCAATTGCAGCACCAACACCACAGATGGCATACACATTACTGTCACACACTGGGATCAGGATTGAGCACCATGCATCACACTGGCATTCCATTGGCTAGGTACCACAGCAAGATGTGAGTCAACCCCCGCTAACTGCACCCCTTCTGGGAGTCAATAAGCCCTGTCTGACACGGAATGCAACCTAACTAGGTTACCAGATCTAGCAATAAAACCATTTCCCTTGAGCTGGACCACGCTGCGATCTCTGACCTGGCCCTAAGGGGCACCCACTAACTGACACCCACCACCAGGATCCAATGCCACCCACCAATTATAGTTGTAACGCCCACTGCACTCACCCCCTTGTGGCCGCTGTGATGCCCTTAAGTGCCCATCCTGCTCGGGGTAGGCCACCGGCAGTACATGGGCCATCATAGGGGTCAAGTTCCGATGGGCACCCCGCCCTCATTTGGAGGACATCCCCAGTTGGGCCTCTGTGGTCTTCCGGGCCCAGCTTCTAAGGTCCTCCCACCTTTTCCTACAGCGAGTGCTCCACCTGCTGTAGACCCCCAGGGCCCACACGTCCTTGGTGATGGCATGCCACAATCCCTTCTTCTGATGGGCGCTGACCTGCAGAGGAAACACAGACAGGAGGACAACATTACACATACAATCCAGCCTGTCACACATATGGCCCAAAAATCCCATTTCCATCTCCATTGGCACACACATCACCCAGCGCCCACCATGTACACTACCACCAGACATATCACCCCCCAAATGACATGATTCTTGCACACACATCTCCATGCAACCTTGTCACATGCTTCGTGCCCAAGGTGTACTCACCTGTTGGTCTGGAGGCCCATACAGCTGTTTATACTGGGGTAGGACCCCATGCACCAAGCGCTCCAACTCCTATGAAGTGAAGGCAGGGGCCCTTTCTCTGGTCACATGGGCCATAGCAGGATCCAGACACAGGTCACAGCAGCACACGCAGTATAGGGGTTGTCCTGTGGAATGTCAGGAATCAAGTGAGGTTATAGTCAGAAAATGGCGGTCACTTCTGCAGTGGTGTACACCATCACTGCCGCCGGTGATCCCTATTGGTAACTGTACTCCATAGACCCTCATATTAGCCAATGAGGAATAGCACGGAGGTGCAAGACCGCCTTCTGCTGTGACGTCCCATGCCGGCGGAGTTACCTCAGTTCCGCCTGTCCCTACATACAGGACAGGCGGTCGCCATTTTATGGTGGTGGACAACATTCAGATAAACAAGAACTGTGTCATTTCCATAATTTGCACATACATTGCCATTCCCATTGTCCCATCACATTACTGCTTTATGTACACTGAGGTGGTGGTTCCATTGTTCAAACTGTGACACCCTACTCACTCTTGTGTCCCTTAGATACCTACCACTGCAGAGGAATCGGAGGAGGAGCCTAGACCCTGTATACAGACCCCTTGTTGACTTGGCTACACTGGAGGACAGGCACCTAATACTCACCTATAGACTGGACAGGGCCACTATCACAGAGCTGTGTGCTCAATTGCAGCCTTATCTGATATCAGCTATCCGTCATCCCACTGGGTTCCCCCCCGTTGCAGGTTCTATCAGTTCTCCATATCCTAGCAACTGGTTCTTTCCAAGTGACAGTGGGCTTGGCAGCAAACATGTCACAGCCAATGTTCTCAATCGTGCTGGCAAGGGTTTTGTCTGCCCTTGGTGCAACACATGTGCAGCTACATTGCTTTCCCCGAGGTGGAAGATTTGGCCACTGTGAAGGAAGGATTCTATGCAATGGGACATATACCCAAAATTATTTAGGCGATTCACGGTACACATGTTGCATTCCCCCCTCTCCCCATCAGAATGAACAGGTGTTCAGGAATCAGAAAAGTTTCCACTCACTCAATGTGCAAATGGTGTGCCTGGCTGACCACGTCACTGCCAAGTATCCTGGGTCGGTGCATGACGCCTTCATCCTGAGGAATGGCAGCATCCTAAATGTGATGGCACAACTACAGAGGCACAGGGTGTGGCTAATTGGTGAGCCTGACTCCCCACCCAAGGTATGTCAGTGTATGCCTTCTGATGTTAACCCCATACCATTGTGTAAGGCTAATGTTTGTCCTTCAATACCTGCAGGTGACTCTGGCTACCCAAATCTATCGTGGCTCCGGACCCCTGTGAGGAATGCCAGGGCAGGGGCTGAGAATCGTTATAATGATGCACATTGTCGAACAAGGAGAATTATTGAAAGGACCTTCGGCCTCCTGAAGGGAAGGTTCTAATGCCTCCATCTAACAGGTGGATCCCTGTGCTACTCACCCGAGAAGGTCGCCAGATAGTAGTTGCATGCTGCATGTTGCACAATCTGGCCCTCAGCTGACATGTGCCTTATCTGCAGGAGGAGGAGACTGGAAATGCCCCTGTGGCAGCAGTGGACCCTGAGGACAGTGAGGATGAGGAGGCAGAGGATGAGGATGTGGACAGCAGAACATCAGTTATACGTCAATACTTCCAATGACACACAGGTGAGAGAGTGGAACTGGCCATTCCTCTGATTATTGATGTTTTCTGTGTGGCTGTAGGAGGGTGGCATTCACTTCCTTTGCATCTCTACTTACTGTCACTTATGGGTTCTCATTTTGCAGATGTTGGTGCTGTAACAACTGTGTACTGATGTGATGACTACAGACAAATACAAGTCATTAAATGTATGCTATCACAGTGTTCAGATCATTCGCACATGATGTGACCGTTTCCATATATGCACATTTTCATCACATTAAACACTTTCACTCAAGTTGTGTCCAAGGGTGTTTATTGTAGTGCAAATAATTGATGGAAAAGTGCAATGGAAAGGGGTGATGGTTGAGGAAAGTCCAGGGTATTGTTCCAGTCTGTTTGTAGCACAGGTCCAGTGTCCAAGGGGCAATAGGAAGGGGCGTAAAGGCAGTTCAGAGTGGACAAGGTGACAGGGTGGGACACAAGTGGGACATTCAGGAGGGTCTCATTTCCTGGCAGTGGTCTTGGTCTTGGCAAGTGTCTCTGGCTTCTGTCTGGGTCGCAGGGAAAGTTTGCAGGGTGATTCACCTTCTGTAGGGGAAGGGGTGCTGGTGAACTGTGGGTCCTATGCCAGAGCCTCCTGCCCACTAGGTGCAGCGGAAGTGGTGGGCTTGTCAGTAGACTGACTATTGGTAGGGGCCCACTGGTGTGCTGTCCATTCCCTCATGATGCTGGCCATATCTGCCAGCACCCCTGCTATGGAGACCGTGGTGGTGTTGAGGGCCTGAAAATCCTCCCTTATCTCCTGATGGTGTACCTCCTGCAGCCGCTTGTTCTCCTGCATGTTGGTAAGGATCTGGTCCATCTTGTCCTTGGATTATTGTGAAGCCCCCAGGACATTAATGAGTGCCTCCTGGAGAGTCCGTTCCCTGGGCCTGTCCTCCCACTGTGCTCAGCGGTCCTCCAAGTGCCCCTGTTCCCCTGTGCCTCTGTCCCCTGAATGGTGTGCCCACTGCCACTGACCCCAGGTCCCTGATTGTCTAGGGGTGAGGTGTGGATTGTGGTCCCTGTACAGGTGGGCACACTGATGATTGACGTGTCCTGGGGACAGAAGTATGGGGATGTTGGGTGGGTGCTGTGGTGTTGGATACTGATGGGGGAGGCTCTGTGATGGACTGTGAGTAGGCTGGGATGGCCGACTGACCAGTGGTCCCTGATGGGCCAGGTAGTTCATCCAGATCCTGAAGTCCAGAGTTACTGTCATCACTGGGGGCATCTTCTGTTGGGGGACTGGATAGTCGTGGCACCTCCTTGCCGCTGAGATTGGCTGGGGCACCTGTGGTGTATTGTACTTCATGTCTGTGACATATTGTACATCCCTAGCTTCCCCTCTTTTTTTGCTGTTGCCCTGCCACCTTTGTTTGTGTATGGTGATGTATTGTGGGATTGTCAGTTCTCTATGCTGTGCATGCTTTGGTGATGGGTGTACATGCAGGGCTTGGAGGGCTGTCCATGCATTGGTATAGCACGTAGGGCTTGGCTTTGGGGTTACTTAGGTGTATAGGTGCTGTGTGTGGGATGGAGTGGAGTGATGGGAGTGAGAGTGAGGGGGTGTGATGGCATGCAGGTATGGGGGGTGATGAGTAGTAAATATTGACTCACCAGTGTCCAGTCCTCTGGCTACTCCATTGAGTCCCTCCCATGCTGTGAGCTGTGGGGGAGGAGGTGGGGTTCCACCGCCAGTTCTCTCGATGGCGAGCTGGTGCCTTGCTGCCATGGAACATACCTTCCTCCGTGGGTCTTTTCACTTCTTCCTGATGTCATCTCTTGTTCTTGGATGCTGTCCTACGGAATTCACCCTGTCCACAATTCTCCGCCATAGCTCTATCTTCGTGGCAATGGATATTTGCTGTACCTGTGCTCCAAACAGCTGTGGCTCTAACCTGACTATTTCCTCCACCATGACCTGCAACTCCTCATCAGTGAAATGGGGGTACCTTAGTGGGGACATGGGTGTTGTGTGGTGTGTGTTGTTAAGAGGGGGTTAAGTGATGTGGTGGGGTATGGGATGTGGGGTGTGTGACGGATGGATGGATTGTTGTTTGTGGTGTGTGTGTGTGTAGTTGTCTTAGTGGCCTTCGTGTTAATCTTGTGGCGATAATTGCTATTTTTAAAGGGTTGTGTGTAATGTGGTTGTGTGTTTTATAGAGCTGTGGATGGGTGTGTGTGGTGTGTGTATGAGTGTCAGGTGTGTGATTTTCGTTTAGGCCAATGTTGTGTTGTTTTGTATTTGGGTGGCCATTCTGAGCGCGCCGGTGTGTACCGCCAATCGTTTAACGCCATTGAATGTCCGCCGTGGTGATTTGTGGGTCATAATGTTGTGGCGTTGTTTTGATGGCGTAACCGTATGAGTGTTCGAACCGACACTTTAACACTGACCTTTGGGCTGGTGGATTTGTGTATGTGGCAGTATTCTGTCGGATTGGTTTGTGTGCGTCATAATATGGTGAACGGATGTTCGCCACCGTGGCGATATGTTGGCGCCCATCACTGAGGTGGAAAGCAGCATTTACCTATGATGTCATAATGAGGGCCTTGGTGTCGTAGTTGGACTCTTGCTATAGGCAAGACTACTGGTTTAGGGATGACTGCACTTTGTTTGTAGGTGACTAGGTCAATCTTACAACAAGTCGCAACTGTTGGCCCAACCCTCCCAGCTCACAAGCAGTACCTCACTAAAAACCCAAATAGTAAAAGGTGATTTGTGGCAGCTGTTATGTATGGACTCAAGAGTGCGACATATCAGCGGAGTCGTGGTTAAACAGAGATTACCCTTTTCTCACATGAGCAACAAGTTTCATTCACACACTAGCAATGATGGAGATGCAGTAAAGTTTTCAATAGGTTTTATTAACAAACATGAAAATTGGTGGCTTTTGCTATGAGGTTCACAAATGCAGCATATAGATGGGATTCTCTGGGGAGATTCCTTGTCCTGTATTTATAAAGTTATACCATGGGTGCCATACTGGTTTTACACCGTACCACCAAAGATGTAAGTTGTGCTGACTGGGAGGCCAATCAGAAATAAGATTCTTATCAAATAATACCAGGGCACACCGGTATAGTCCACAATGTCCATATAGGTAGTAAGGTATACACCAAAGTTCAACACGCGTTTTCGTAGTTGGTTAGGGTTTATTCTTCTCAAGACACAGTACGTTCCAAAAGGCAGCCGACACGTGTTTCGTCATCTAGACTTTCTCAAGGCATAGATTATTGATGATAGTCTCCATATATGTTGGGAGGTAAATATTGCCCCAAATGGAATCAGAGTGACAGCCAGACAATCTTTGAGGATCTGGATCTTCTCAGTACCGGAAACATTTCAAATAAAGTATATGAGGGAGATGGCCACGATAAGCCTTGATGTTAGTACCATGTGCTGCGTAGAGTAGAGTATTTGTATCACAGGTTAATGAACAATGCAAGAAACAGAATTGTAAAAACGAGAGTCATGGATATAAAGACTCCCACCATCTTGCAATAATATGAGATGTGAAATAAATGTGAAATAGGCCCTAATACCCTAGCATGATGACACGAATCTCTAACCTAAAGAGAGTTAGGTGTGATAAGCCTAATCTGCCAGTACCATGTCCATGAGAAGAGCCCTCCAACCCTTGTTATCTTGGAATGAGGTCTCTAGATCAGAATCAATGGTGACACGAAGGCTGGGTCTGCATCAAGGCGATGTGTAGCATAGATAGCGTTGATGCCATCTGGTAGGAATACCTCTGATAACCAGGCTATGTGAGATGTATTTATACAGATCTTGTAGGACCCCTTTTGCAGGTATGTTCCCAAGCAATAGATAAGAAGGTATGCTTGGGGCGACAATTATATAAATAAATTCCTGAAAAAGTACATTATGTTACTGTCACACATAAGTGGGAAAGTACATGATGTGAATACCTGCGTATATCACTTACCTTTGACCCTGATAGTGATGCCTTCACAGAGAGGCATTGATAATGTTAAATTAAAACAACTTCCTAAGTATAAACACAGTTAGCAGCCATCTTGGAAGATATAATTAAATAAATATGCAAAAACAGAGCAGGCTAAGTAGTTTAAAAGTCACTAGGTGTTGGTGGCCCAGACATGCGAGCCAGAAGGCTAAGCTCCTGATTCCCATTAAAACTAGCTAGGATCCAATATGTTGGATGCTTTAACCCCTTGGGTGCCACAGACGAATTGGTTACGTCCTCGGCCACGGTGCTTGTGTGCTGAGGATGTGACCAGCTCGTCCTGCACCCAGCCCCTTCCCCTGAGTAGGGATGGAAGGGGAATCACTTCCCCTTCCATCCCCAATCTCCCCCCAGTGATGTCTGATAACATCATTGCGTGATCGTGCACTGACCTCATCAGAGGTCACCCCCATCACGTTGGAAGCTCAGCTTCCAGCGAGATCAGGAGAGAAATGTTTGCATTTCTCTTCTGATCAAGGGGTGGGTGAGATCAGAGAGGCATCAAAGGAAAGGAAAGGCTTTTCCTTTTCTTTGATGTCTTTCTGAACATTTCTGCAGCAAGATCGTAGAGCGATCATGTTGCAGAAATGCCCACTAGACACCAGGGACTTTGTTTTGATTTTGAAATGGACATGAGGATGAGGGGAGCGGCCCCTTGGGCAAGAGTCGCTCCCCACGGGGGGCACTTATTTTTTATCTATTTCTGCCCCCCAGTGGGGCAGATTGGCCTATATTAATTAGGCCCATCTGTCCCCAAGGGGGGGCAGAAACCTCTAGACGGCAGGTATTGCTAACTTTAGAAAAAAAATGTTTTTACATTTGTTTGTGCCAATTTTATGTAAGTGGAGCGACCCCTTAGGCAAGGGTCACTCCCCTGGGGGGATGATTTTATTTTAGGCCATCTCTCCCCCCTTTGGCACCAAGGGGGGCAGAAACCACTAGACACCAGGATTTTTTTACATTTTTTAATGTTTTTTTACAGATGGGGAGCGACCCAGGGGAAAATTTATTTTAGGCAATTTCTACACCCCTTGGGGGCAGATCAGCCTATTTCTATTAGGTCCGTCTGAAACCACTTAAGCACTAGGGATTAGTGTGTGTCTCTGTGTGTGTTTTGTTTGGGGGCAGCCCCTTTGACAAGGGTCGCTCTCCATGGATGCACATTACTGTTGCCCATTTCTGCCCCCCTTGGGGGTATAACAGCCTATTTTTGTAAGTCCCAGGAGGGCAGAAAGCCCACTAGACACCAGGAAATAATTTTTTTCTCAAAAAAAGAGGGTAGGGCTATGGCCATAGCCCCACCCTAAGTAAATGGGGACAAAGTTGTTCTGCCCACCGTGGGCGGATGGGGCTATTACCCCTGATCCACTCCCCTGGGGGCAGAAAGCCTACTAGATGCCATGGAATTTAAAATAAAATTAAAAAAAACAGTGGGATGGTGGCTACCAACCAGTATGGGCATGGTCAGGCCCCCACCCCAACCGAAGGGGGTAACCGTCTTTCAGCTCTCTCCCCAACACACTAAAATATCTTATCTCAATGGCAAGCAAGAGAACATTTGATTATTTTGGGTTTTGGTTTTACATTTGTGCCATGAGAGCTTAGCTAACTCTCAAAATCGTCCCACCTGGAATGGTGAGGGCTGTACTTTTTGGACTTTGGGGTTCTGGCATGTAGAATAATCTATGAGACCTAGACACATCTGAAAACTAAACATCTGGGTGAGTCCAGGGTGGTGTACTTCACATGCACCCCGCACCTATTTGTTACCCACGATGCCCTCAAACCTCCAACTTTGCTTGAAATAACACATTTTTCCCACATTTTTGTGATGGAACCTTCTGGAATATGCAGGAATCCACAAAATTCTCACTACCCAGCATTATCAGATCTATACCAATAAGAATTCTGCCCCACTTGTCAGCTTAAAAATGTTTTTTTTCAAACTGCCCTTTTGGCACGCTTTGGTTCCCCCTCAATTTGAACATTTTTTTGGCTCTTCCCTGTCACAGACACTTGGCCCACCTACACAAGTGAGATATCATTATCAGGAGACTGAGGGGAACGTTGGGTGGTAGGAAATTTATCTTGTTGTGGTGATCCCACACAGAGATGCAAGTCATACCTCCCTGGACTCCCTCGGGTCTAGTTTTCCGAGATGTCTGTGTTTGGTAGGCTTCCCTAGATAGATGCTGAGCCCAGGACCAAAAACACAGGTGCCCCCCCACCAAAAACAGGTAGTTTCATGATCGATAATTTTGATGTGTCCAAGTAGTGTTTTGGGGCATTTCCTGTCGCGGGCACTAGGCCTACCCACACAAGTAAGGTACCATTTTTATCGGGAGATATGGGGGAATTCTGGGTAGAAGGAAGTTTGTGTCTCCTCTTAAATACTAGAACTTTACAACACCGAAATGAGAGGAAAAAGGGCTTTTTTGCCAAAAGTTGAGGTTTTCTAAGGATTCTGGGTAACAGAACCTGGTGAGAGCACCACAAGTTACCCCATCCTGGGTTCTCCTAGGTGTCTAGTTTTCAGAATTGTCCAGGTTTGCTAGGTTTTCCTAGGTTCCGGATGAGCTAGAGGCCAAAATCCACAGCTAGGTACTTTGCAAAAAACAGGTCAGTTTTCATAAGAAAAAATGTATGTGCCCATGTTGTTTTTTGGGTATTTCCTGTCTCGGGCACTAGGCCTACCCACACAAGTGAGGTACCATTTTTATCAAGAGACTTGGGGTAATGCCGGGTGGAAGGGAATTTGTGGCTCCTCTCAGATTCCATACCTTTCTATCACCGAAATGTGAGGAAAAAGTGCTTTTTTGCCAAATTGTTTGGTTTGCAAAGGATTCTGTGTAACAGAACGTGGTGTGAGGGCCACAAGTTACCCAATCCTGGGTTCCCCTAGGTGTCTAGTTTTCAAAAATGCACAGGTTTGGTAGGTTTTCCTAGGTCCCCAGCTGAGCTAGAGATCAAAATCCACAGCTAGGCACTTTCCAAAAAACACATCAGTTTTCAGTGTAAAAATTTGATGTGTCCATGTTGCATTTTAGGGCATTTACTGTCACGTGCACTAGGCCTACCAACACAAGTGAGATACCATTTTTATCGGGAAACGTGGAGGAAAGCTGTGTGGAAGGAAATTTGTGGCTCCTCTCAGATTCCAGAACTTTCTATCACCGAAATGTGAGGAAAAAATGTATTTTTACCAAATTGTGAGGTTTGCAAAGGATTCTGGGCAACAGAACCTGGTGAGAGCCCCACAAGTCACCCCATTCTAAATTCCCCTAGGTGTGTAGTTTTAAAAAATGTATAGGTTTTCTAGGTTTCCCTTGGTGCTGGCTGAGCTAGAGGCTAAAATCCACAGCTAGGCACTTTACAATTTCTTTGGGAAAATGTGATGTGTCCACGTTGTGTTTTGGGGCAGTTCCTGTCACGGGCACTAGGCCTACCGAAACAAGTTAGGTGCCATTTGTATTGGGAGACTTGTGGGAATGTAGGGTGGAAGGAAGTTTTTGGATCCTCTCAGATTCCAAAACTGTGCAGCACCGAAATGTGAGGGAAAAGTGTTTTTTTGTCAAAATTTGAGGTTTGAAAATGATTTTGGGTAACAGAACCTAGTGAGAGCCCCACAAGTCCCCCTATTCTAGATTACCATAGGTGTCTAGTTTTCAAAAATGCACAGGTTTGGTAAGTTTCTCTGGGTGCCGGTTGAGCTAGAGGCCAAAATCCACAGCTAGGCACTTTCCAGAAAACACATCAGATTTCAATGTAAAAATGTGGTGTGCCCTTGTTGCATTTCCTGTTGCAAGCACTAGGCCTACCCACACAAGTGAGGTATCATTTTTATCGGGAGACTTTGGGGAACACAGAATAGAAGAACAAGTGTTATTGCCCCTTGCCTTTCCCTACATTATTTCCTTCCAAATGTAAGACAGTGTGTAAAAAAGACATCTATTTGAGAAATGCCCTGTAAATCACAAGCTAGTATGGGGACCCCAGAACTCAGAGATGTGCAAATAACCACTGCTTCTTAGCACCTTATCTTGTGCCCATTTTGGAAATACAAAGGTTTTCTTGATACCTATGTCTCACTTTTTATATTTCACCAAATTAATTGCTGTGTGGCCGGTATACAATGAAAACCTGTTGCAAGGTGCAACTCCTTTATTGGCTCTGGGTACCTAGAGTTCTTGGTGAACCTACAAGCCCTATATATCCCCACAACCAGAAGAGTCCAGCAGACGTAATGGTATATTGCTTTGCAAACCTCAAAATTGGGCCAGAAAAGCACTTTTTCCTCACATTTTGGCGACAGAAAGTTCTGGAATCTGAGAGGAGCCACAAATTTCCTTCCACCCAGCGTTCCCCCTAGTCTCCCGATAAAAATGGTACCTCACTTGTGTAGGTGGGCCAAGTGCTTGTGACAGGGAAGAGCCAAAACCATGTCGAAATTGAGGGGGAACCAAAGCGGGTCCAAAAGGGCAGTTTGAAAAAAAAAAAATTCCGGCTGACAAGTGCAGCAGAATTTTTATCAGTATATATGAGACAATGCTGGGTGGTAGGAATTTTGTGGATTCCTGCCGATTCCGGAAGGTTCCATCACAAAAATGTGGGAAAAATGTGTGATTTCCAGCAAAGTTGGAAGTTTGCAGGGCATTGTTGGTAAGAAAATGGTGCGGGTGCCAGTGAAGCACACCTCCCTGGAATCACCCTGATGTTTAGTTTTCAGATGTGTCTAGGTCTCGTGGATTTTTCTACATGGCAGAGTCCCAAAGTCCATAAAGTGAAGCCCTCACCATTCCAAGTGGGACGATTTTGAGAGTTAGCCAAGCTCTCATGTCCCAAATGTAAAACGAATACCCAAAATAATCAAATGTCCTCTTGTTTGCCATGGGATAAGATGTTTTAGTCTGCAGGGGAGAGCTGAAAGACTGTTACCCCCAGCAGTTGTGGTGGGGGCATAACCAGGCCCATACTGGTTGGTAGCCACCACCCCACAATTTTTTAATTCCCTGGCATCTAGTAGACTTTCTGCCCCCCCAGGGTGTGATTTTCCCATCTGCCCACTGGTGGGCAGAACAACTTTGTCCCCATTTATTTGGGGTAGGGGTATGGCCATACCTCCACCCTTTTAATTTGAAAAACAAATCTTTCCTGTTCTCTAGTGGGCTTTCTGCCCCCCTTGGGGGCAGATGGGCCTTCTAAAAATAAGCCAATCTGCCCCCAAGGGGCCCAACAGTAATGCGCCCCCATGGGGAGCGACCCTTGCCCAAGGAGCTGTCCCCCCAAACAAAACACACACACACACCAACCCCTGGTGCCTAAGTGATTTCTGCCCCCCCCAGCGCTCCCTCTGAGCTCAGTGCCGAGGACGTAATGGTTACGTCCTCGGCACATGAGCACTGTGCTGCAGGATGTAACCATTACGTCCGCGGCACAGAAGTGGTTAAAGTATGTATGAAGTAAGCAGAGCATTTCTGGGAGGATGTACAGTATTTAACAGCCAAATCCTTCGAGAGTGTGCGTCTTAGCTTAAGAGTGAACACAACATCCATGGCAGTGACGGCGTTCCTCTTAGCATAGGTGATGGCATCCTGTATCACATTCTCCAGAAAACCGTGGGCACACTGCAGGCCTCCTCACAGGTGAAGACGGACCTTACTTAACTTCTCCATGGTGCACTAGGCACCCTGATAATGGCCTAGATGTCCCAAAGCCCTTTCCCTTGCCTCCTGGCGCCTTCTTTACAGAGACCCTTTCCTCCTTTGCTGTGTCCAGGCATGGTCTTCTCTCAATAAGAACAGAACTAAGAAATTACAACATAAGTTCTGGTTGTGGTTTGTTGTATTTGAGTGCTAGAAGGCCTTTCAGAACGTGCAACTTTATTTGAATGTAAAGTGAAAAAAAGTTGTTTTCTGACATGTTGTTAAATAAATGGTTGTCATTTAAGTTTAATGTTCCATATCACATTTCAATGCTTTCTATGCACTGAAAATAGCAGATGTTACCAATATTCAATGTAATGTTACATAATGTACCTACCTTAGAAGGACGAAAGGCTGAGTCTGCCATGCAGAAATCAACATTGTGACCTGATAATCATATCATATTTCAGCAGAAAGCATTTAACTAGCTGTGGTATCAATCATTCCACTGAATGCACATGATCTGCATTTAAATATACGTGGGTATAGATGTTTATTTGTGGGTGTATGTATCAGTACTGCACTATCTGCAGGGATTTATATGCAGTCAGGAGGGTACAGTTTGATTTTCAGCAGGGGCATTTCAGCATTTAGGATTCACAAAATAGGTACTACTAAGTTGATTATGGGGCACTTTTTTGTTTACAGTGCTGCAAACACTGAAGCAAGTGCTGCCCATAAAACAAGTTATGTGTTTGTTAAATGAAAAGAGAAAGGTGTTAATGAAAGTTAAAGTCAAAATAAGTACAGACTGGAGCACTCAGTACAGAAAAGGTCTTATAAGTACTGAAACACATCAGGCAATGTGTTTTATTAAAAAAACAGATATAGAACAGTACATTTAGTCATGTCTTGTGTTGTGCAGTATTGGTGATCATTCCTAGTGAATTCAGGGTTTTGCAAAAAACTATAATGCAGCGGTTCCCACACCTTTTAATGACCACAAACCGATTTTTAGAATGGCAAACTTTCACAAACCTCCTACCTTTAATAGGCATGTGGAGGGGTGATATTTGTAATGTAACTAAATGTAAGAAAATGGGTCATTAGTTGTGTGGCCTGCACAAGTATGGGTCCACATGTGTCCTCCGCTGGGAACCAAACATCCCATTTTAGTGCTATTCTCTCACAGGGTAGCGAAGTGAAGTAGTCCAAGGTCTACTCAAGGGAGGTGTGTGGCCTAGCAATCTTGATTCAATATACACAATATTAACACTCAATAAATGATTGTCCAGTCTGTGATTTTTCTTTTGAAAAAAGGAAAAAAGTACATTTGTTACACACACGCTATTCATTACTATGTAGCAATTTACAAATGTACATAAGCAGATGGAAATGCTTCTTCGTGACATTGCGTAATCAGCTTGCCCCTCGCAAAAGGGAAGTCTAGTCCAGCAATCACATGTCAAAAGCTTTACTTGTATTAAGAATGCCATGATGGAACATCAGTGTGAAGGAAAGCACTTAACATTGCCAGTAAACATGCATACTTAGAGCATGAATAGTTGCCAGTGTCATTTCTTCATTAAAACATTCACAAGGGAAAGTGTTGAAGCATGTCTGGGTGATTAGTGAATGCAATATTAATTAAAAAATGAATAACGCAATTCAAATTTCACATTTATAATCACAACTTCTGTAATTATATCAGTTCATCCGTTGGGGGTGATTCCAACCACACTTTAAATAACCTTTAACATCATATAAAGTAATTTAACATTGCCCCTAAAGGGCATTACATTTTAAATCACAGCACAATACACAATTACCAACTTTCAACCTTGGGAATGTTGCAACCTTCAAAACTCAAATGAAAACAATTCAGGCCACAAGGACTGCAGCCATAGTCTCTGCCCCTAGAGTACACAGCACTCTCAGCTACAGACAAAAGCTCCAGCTTGGTAAATGCTTCAAAAAGCCAAGAATTTCTGGGGAGGTTATTCTTTTTACATCCTGCCATGCTTAGGGAGGGGACTTTTTAGTTCCTTTGAGGCAGAGGCTCCACTGCTCCTACAACTTCCTCAGCACTTGCAGATCATTTGGTGGTGACCCCATTCTCCTGGGGCCACCACAAAGCCATCACAATTGAATTTTCAAATAAAATGCTGGTGAGCCCCACAGGGCATTATGGGGTGCTCCTCGCACTTTCTGTGAATATGTGAGCAGTGGCTCTCCCACTGCATCAAGGAAAGCTGCTCTGATTTTCCTTTTGTGCTTTTCTTTTTTTGGTTTCTCTCTTCCAGCGGCCGCGTGCCACACTGTGAGCCTCAGGATGTCAGTACCACCCGAACACCCTGCGTGCAGCAACTAGTTGGAGGGAAGCTCAGGGAGCTCATCTACAGCTGCCCTCACTGGCTCCCTGGCCACAGTCCAACATGCAGCCGGTGGGGAGCCGGCAGCAGTCATGTGGCCTGCCGGCTCCTGTGTGCAGGCGCATTGGTGTCAGCATTACGGGGGCGCGATGGCGCTCCCTAACGTCTTGGTGCTTTTTATGGTCCAGGGATGGGGTCCTGATGCCCCCTCCTAAGACCTGAGGATGCGTGATGGAGTGCCCTCACACCAGTCTTCCCGCCGGGGTCCAGGAATAGGGGCCTGTGCCCCTTCTGGTCCCATTAAACAAGTTCAATGGCCCATCCCCGCCATTTCTGCTCATGGATGCGTACCCCCGGAGCTGAAATCCACTGGGCAATGGAACTCCTATATTCCCCAAATGTGCATTGAAATGCCAAAGGTCACCCAAACTTTAAACAGCTATAACTCTGGGCCCGGGCTATCTGGGCTTTGCTCCCTCCTAGCACAGAATCCCAGTCTTTTCCCCAACTTTTCCTCAGGCAGTGTAAGGTCCACCCCACTGGACCTGGGATCAATTAGAGTCAGAGTCCTCAGTCCAGATGGCAATCAGGATGTTCCTCCTTCCAACTGTCCATGGCGGCTGCCTCCAGTTCCAGTGTTCTGCAGAAAAGCAGGACCGCACCTCTTGACTATCCTGATGTGCCACATCACCTCTCTGCCTCGATCCCACAGTCTTCTGAGATAGCTCTAAATGGTGTCACTCAGGAGTCACTGGCCACATCTGCTCTTGGGGTCTCAGCTCCGCCCTCACTGACATCACTGCCCTTGCCTTCACTAGCAAATCTTCAAAGGAGCCCTCCTCCCGATCTGAATCCAGAGATCTGGACTCCCTACTTTGTTCAGTGGCCCAGGGCAAGACCTCTTCCTGGCACAGGATGGCAGCTGGGCAGTTGATGTAGAGCAATTCACCAACTCCTTTCATCCTTTGGAGCTGACGTAATCACTGTTAATTGCTCCCTTTGATGTGTGAGGCATTTGTTCCTGCAGCTGTAGAAATCTCAGCCCAACAGGGTCACAAAAGGGCTGGACTCTGATCCTAAGGTAAGTAAGCAAAATATGACATTCCTGAAAGACCCATAAGCTGTACAGATATGCTTTTGGACAGGGATGACTCCTCTGCAATGGCGGAGAAGCATCCCACCCTTGGCTAAGAGCCGGCAGCAGTAAAATAAAATCATATTCCATTATTGTTTCATTTTACAGCTGCTGGCTCAGCTTCCAGCATGTGTGGGGAGAGGTGGGGATAGGCCACGGGTGGTGGGGAGATGGTGGGGGGTGGAGTCTGTGCACTAACTGCACATGTGTGTTTTGCCGGCCGTCTCAGGCCAGCCAAAGAAAACGCGCACTTAGGTTTCTCCAACCCGGCCATGTTAAACAGCCTGGTTAGATGAACTACTCAGGCTCCAGTGCGCTGTCTGAGTAGCAGACCAACCCACTCAGACCAATCCTGGATTTGCTCTCATGCTAGGTTTAGCATGAGAGCCGCACCAGGATTGCTGAGAAGCCTGTGCTGGTGTGCAGGGAATGCTGGGACACCAAAAGAAAAGAGAAGAGGAGTGAGGTGTCGGGAATGAGTACTTTTTCTTTTATTACTTATTTCCCCTGTCCCCGCTGTCTCCCCTTGAGATTTGCAGTGGCCACTGCGTCTTTTGGACTTTACAGAATTGTTCTTTTAATACAGGTTACAGTGTACATTGGTGTGTCTTTGGAGTCTGTAGACCAAGGAGAATTGAAGCCGTGCCCTAAGGCAACCTTTACCATAGGTGTATAACGGAGTGTCACTACAGTCAAGACAGTAAAGCACACTGTCTTTCTCTACATGTGTACACTCACATTATAAGGCCTATTCCAGGTCATTGCCCAACCCTGCATAGTCCTTTCTGCACCAGGCTACCTGGGCACATTTCTTATGCGGTGCACAACAATAGTCTCCCACGTGCAGCCCTCACATGTGTGCACACATGTGTGCACATATTCATGTGTAAGCTGCCAAGTGCCTCTTACCCTTACTGCACTGCAGTGGCCTTATCTTAAAAGGCAGACACTGGCGGTAAACACGTGCAGTCCATTTTACCAGGAGTTTGCTGTAGGTTAGTTACAGGTTATGAAGTTCCCCACAATAAACAATCAAAAACCAGGTAATCAAAAGGTGAAAAATACAAGCAGATTAGATGGTCAGAACCACCTTCTCACATTAAAGTGTCATGTGTTAGTGCATTGTCATTTAGAGGCAGCACATTTTATATTGAAATGGCCACTAACTTTGCACAAACTAACTGCTTTATTGATAAAAGAATATAGCCTACAACACTCAAATGATAATGTTTGGAAATGGGTTTCTGTTAATATTTGTCACTTGTGCATCACCAATTGAAGTTACTTTTTTGTTTTAAGCCTATTACAATCTCTATTTTCAGCAGACTTTAGCAATACAAAAAATGTATTTCATATATTCATTCCTAACTTTTGAATGTATACAGTTCATTTGCAGGTACAAGAAAGACATCCCAAGATTGTCACATAATTCACTTTAAAAACTTCTCTCACTTTGCAGAGAAAAAAAAAGTAAACACCAAATCTATTATGAAAGAATAAGCAGCAACGTGTCAGAAGGCATAGCATGGTATTTAACCTCTGTTGTTGAAGCACAGCAAATGTGACACGATTCATTTAAAGGCATCTTTATTTATTGCTGAGACTTTTCCGACCAACCAAAAATCAGCCTGCGACCCAATAGGGGTCCCAACCCACAGTTTACACTCATGTACAGCTGCCTTATTATTACAACACCAGCAGTGGGCAGTGCAGTGCCATGTTGCAGCAGTGAGCTGCAAATCTGACCCTCTCACTGGAGACAAGAACAGGCAGATAGTGCCACAGGAAAAAGTACTTTTTGCATTTGGCAAAACTTATCTTTGCACCATTTCTTTCTGCACAAATTGCACTCAAGTCTCATTGAAAGCCTGATAGTAGTTCAATGACAGTCACTAAGTAGAGTATGTAGTTCAAAGTATGCAGTTGTCTAGTATGAGGATGTTTTTTTTATGTGTTTTAGCAGAGTGAACTCTTATGTTTTTTTTGCAGGGTCTCCCCCAGATTTTTGCCTTATGTTGCAGAACTAATTGTTGTTAGCCTTAGGACTTTGTGCACTTTTTCAATGCTAACCAGTAATAAAGTGCTTGTGTTCTCTCCCTAAAACTCGGTACAGTTGGCTTATACCTAATTGGCACATTTAATTTACTTTCAAGTCCCTAGTAAATTATACTACACATACCCAGGGCCTATAAGTTAAATTCTACTAGTGGGCCTGCAGCATTCAGTGCGACACCAACTAAAGTAGCCTTTTAAAGCGTATCAAAGGCTTGCCACTGCAGCCTGTAGCAGTGGCACGTAACAAAGGCTTCCTGAGCTCTAGAGGTCACCCTCAGCACAGTACACTATGCACAGGTGGCAGGCCCCAGACTGGGTCCAGGGGTGAGGGGGCTCCCTCAAGGTACTTTTCAGGGGGGCCGCCTCAAGTTTCGTTATGCCACTGGCCTGTTGTGCAATTTTAAACTGCCATTTCAACCTTTGCAAAATAAGCCTGTTTCCAGGCTTAAATCTTCCTTTATAATACTTCTAAGTCACCCCTAAGGTCTCTCTATAGGTTCAGAGGGCACAGTCGACTGTGTTTTAGAAGTAGTGCATGTGTGCTGAGGTTTTGCATGTCCTGAGAGTAACAAACTCCAAAAGTCATTTTTCACAATTACAAGGCCTATCTCTTCCATTGACTAACACTAGGTTACCTTGTTATATTTAATAAGTGTTAATGTTGGATTGAGAGCAGACAGAAATATACTCTTGCACTCCAATGAATCATAATTCAAAATCTTCTTAAATTTTTTAATGGTGAAGTTAAATTTTAAGTCATAATTCTGAAAATGCCACTTTTAGAAAGTTGGCTTTTCCTGTCCTAGCCATGTGTGCCTTCTGCCTGTGTCCTGGGTCATATGACTATGAATGACTCTGCTATTGAGTTTTATGTATTCCTTCCAAACAGTCACACAAAAAGGACTAGGGGCCAAATGTAGGTAGAAATGGTTTTGCGACTCGCAAATTGCGAGTCGCAAAACCAGAAGCAGAATGTTGTCCCTGACATTATCTGCGAATCGCAAGGGGGTCGCAAAGACCCACCTAATTAATATTAATGAGGTGGGTCGCAAATTGCGACCCTCTTGCGATTCCCTGCACTCACAGGAATGGTGGCCTGCTGGAGACAGCAGTCCACCATGTCTGTGCCTGCTTTTTTAATAAAGCAGTTTTTTATTTTTGTATTGCAGCCCGTTTTCCTTAAAGGAAAACAAGTTGTAATACACTCTGGAAAATGAAACCATTTGGTGAATTTTTTTTCGGAGTAGGCAGTGGTCCATTGGACCACTGCCTGCTCTGAAAAAAATATTTTTGGCGCCATTCACAAAGGGGAAGGGGTCCCATGGGGACCCCTTCCCTTTTGCGAATGAGTTAGCACCCACTTCACATGGGTGCTAACTGCAAATTGCTTTGCGACCGCGTTTGCGGTCACAAAGCAATTCAGCATCGCGGTGCGAGTCGCAAATAGGAAGGGGAACACCCCTTCCTATTTGCGAGTCACATTCCTATTTTGCGAGTCGGTACTGACTCGCAAAATCGGAATGTGCATCGCGATGCGCGTTTTGCATGGCGCAAACTGCGAATTTCGCAGTTTGCGCCATACAAAACATTTGGTACATCTGGCCCTAAGTTAGGGGAAGATGGGTCATCCTGCCAGGATGGCTGGGGAGGATCCATGTCCTGTCCCACTTACAGTTCAAAGTGCTCTGACACCAGCCGTTTGTCATTCCAGACTTCTTGGAGCCTTGACAGGAGAAGAGACGAACTGCTGGGAGCCAGATGTATTAGTAGTATTGGGAATCCACCCCACACAAAGGCTGGCACCAGATATACATTTGTTACCTCCAGAGCCACTCATCAGAACACTCCCGGACCTGTGGACATTCCAGAAGGACTGCCCTACTGCCAGAGGACTGCCCTACAGCTGAGTACTGCTTTGCTGTCTGAGAAGGAAGACTGAACCTGTTATCTTCATCCCAAGCTAGCCTGAGTGACTCAAAGGGTCAGTTGGCTGAGCCCCCGTGTAAATTACAGGGAAAGAAAAACCTCCAGAAGCCTCTCGCAACTGTAATCTGACCTGCTGCATTGGACCTTCCTGGACCTGCAAATGGACCTTCCGAGTCCTGCTGGCCTTTGCAGGAGTGAGTTCCTGATCCCCAAGACGTGGCTCCCCAGTTCCTGGACCCTTGGGTGGCATCATTTGAAACTCCTCCTCATGGCTCCCCAGGTCCTGAACCCTTGGGTGACATCATTTGAAACTCCTCCTGAGAAGAAAATTTGAAATCCTGCAATTTGGGCTGTTCAAGACCGCAAATGGGCCCCTTTGTGCCAAGACTCTGATGCCCACGACAACCGTCAATGCAAAGTTCTGGTGAGCCTAACTCTTTGCGCTAAAGTGGCAGTCAGTAAAGACCAGTAATGCAAGATCTGCACTCCTTGCTACAGCAACATCTGTAGTGACTGCTAATACGAAGTACCAGCAACAACCATCCGCAACGCCCAGCTGGCTCTTTGCCCCAGAGCGGTGACATCCCAACTGCCCTTTCCTCTACAGTGATGACCATCCACAATGCTCCCCATGCTCCTCTGTGCTTCCTCCTCCACAAACAGAACTCTTTGAGCCAGACTTTGAGAAGACAACTTTTTCAGCAGGACTTTTAGACCTGTCAGGCTTAGGGTGGTCTTCCCACAAACGTTTTGCCTGTTTGCCTCACATTTGTGTGAAATCTTTTTGCTGGCCCTTAGGACTCTGAGCACTTTGCCATTGCTGACCAACGCTAAAGTGCATGTGCTCTCTCCCCTAAACATGGTTTAAATGGTACATCCACAATTGGCAAATTTAATTTACATATAAGTTCCCAGTAAAGTGCAGTACACGAACCCAGGGCCTGTAAATTAAATGCTACTAGTGGGAATGCAGTTTAGCGTGTGCTACCCACTCAAGTAGCCCTAATAAATATCTCAGGCCTGTCATTGTAGCCTGAATGCAGTATTACATTGCCAAGTCAACTTTGCATTTAAAACCCCTTTTATTACATATAAGTCACACCTAAAGGGTGGGGTGCTATGTAAATAAAAGGCAGGATATATTATACACACACATATATATGGTAGGGAAATACTCGAATTTTTGTTTTTCACTACTGTGAGGCCTACAACTCTCATGGGATAACATTTTGGATTCCTTATTAAATTTAATAAGCTGTAATTCCTTATTGAGAAGTAGTAGATGTGCCATGTTTAATACGTGTAAGGAACAATCCTTTAATTGCAAAGTTGGATTTATTATTCAAATTTTGAAAATGACACTTTTAGAAAGTTAGTACTTTCCTGCCAACCTGACCTGCAGCCTGTCTCAAATACATGTCTGGGGTGAGGTGGCAGCTGGACTTGGGCATTCCCTCTAGACAGCCACACATAAAGGGAGATTAGGTGCATTGCCGTCGATGCCAGCACATCACAGCTGCTGCAAGGATCAGAAACACCACAGTGTTGCCTGCGTGAAGTATCACCTAAATTCCTAATGCATCTCCAACTTTGTGCAGCTCAGAGCCGATGCATCACCTACATCTGCGGGATCGACACCGGCACATCACTTCCTTTGCTCCTCGCATCTTGCTCTTGACGTCTATGCAACTCCTAACCAAGGTACTGTTTCAGAGGGCCACGGCTGGTCCCTGTATTCGACATGTGCTCCATCATAGTCAGCCTGACTTTTTCAGATTTTACCCAGTCTAGCGCAGCCAGATAGCCCCGGTTGGCACTTTTTGCTTCTAAGCACTACAACTGTTTAGTATTTAAAAATTAATATCTTGAGTTCTACTATTCAGATTTTTGTCATCTTGGTATTGTCTTGTTCATTAAATTAGGGTCTATTTTAATAACTTAGGGCCAGATGTAGAACGCGTTTTGCATGGCGCAAACAGCGAAAATTGCAGTTTGCGCCATGCAAAACGCACATCGCGATGCACATTCCCATTTTGCGAGTCGGTACCGACTCGCAAAATGGGAATGCGACTTGCAAATAGGAAGGGGTGTCCCCTTCCTATTTGCGACTCGCACCGTGATGCAGAATTGCTTTGTGACCGCGAACGCGGTCACAAAGCAATTCGAAGTTACCACCAGTGTCACACTGGTGGTAACCCATTCGCCCTTTTTGAATGTCGCTATTAATGTTTTTTCAGAGCAGGCAGTGGTCCAATGGACCACTGCCTACTCTGAAAAAATTAAAGCAAATGCTTTCGTTATTTTTTTGTATTGCAACTCATTTTCCTTTAAGGAAAACGGGCTGCAATACACAAAACAACTGCTTTATTTAAAAAGCAGTCACAGACATGGAGGTCTGCTGTCTCCAGCAGGCCACCATCCCTGTGAGTGCAGGGAATCTCAATGGGGTTGCAAAATGCGACCCACCTCATTAATATTAATGAGGTGGGTCTTTGCGACCCGATTGAGATTCGCAGAAGGTGTCTGAGACACCATTCTGCATACGATTTTGCGATTCGGAAATTGCGAGTCACACCAACTCGCAATTTCCGAATCTCAAAATCGATTTTTACTACATCTGGCCCCAGGTGTGATATCTTTTTTGTGGTGTTTTCACTGTTTTACTATTTGAAGTTTTGCACAAACGCTTTATACATTGCCTCTTAAGTTAGGTCTGTCTGCTCTGTGCCAAGCTACCAGAGGGTGAGCACAGGTTAATTTAGGGTGTGTATCTGACTTACTCTGACTTGAATTGTGATTCCTGCTGATACAGGGTGCATACTTCTGCCAATCAGAAACCCAATTTCTAACAAGGATTAACCTGATCCCTGTGTCTAGCCTAGGCTCCAACGTAGTTGACTTGAACATGTGACAGTCCCCGGTCTAGCACAACCAGATGACGTGGGTGGACTTTGTGATTTTGATCGCTATTTTCACTACAATCTTTAAAATTGAATGTTGCTGGTTCTACTGATTGGATTTTTGTCTTTTTGGTATAATTTTATTTATTCAAACTTACTCTATTTTTCTAAAATTAGTTTGGGATTTTACTTGTGTTGTGTTTTCACTTAATTGCTGTTTGGGTGCTGCATAAATATTATATACTTTGCCTCTAAATAAATCATGGCTGCTTTTTGCCATGCTAAAAGAGGGTTAACCAAAGGGTAATTTAATTACTTTTGTGGTTCACCCTGACAAAGATTTTGGTTGTTGCTTATGTGGGGCTTTCATTAACCCAATTTCTTACATTGTGCAATATTGTGTTTTCCATTTTTCATGAATGAATGTTGCTTTTTTGCAGTCTTTTCACTTCATACATATTTAGTTGACTCCTTTAAATGTGATGTTCTGAGGACACAGTGTGAATATTCATGTGGGTCTGAGAATATACATTACTTGGTCCAAATGTACACTCTTTGCTTCATTTGTACATTCATATGTTCTGAAGTACGCTATTAGCTGAAGTGTACATTAATTAGAGTAAATCTTTCATGGTTTCTCTGAACGTACATTCATTAGACAAAATGTATATTTGAATAGCTACAGTTCTGTATGTATCAAATGGTTAACAAAGTGAATGATAATTTTATGTTTATTGGATTTAATCAAATTAGACTACATATTTGTGAACTACACAACACTTTTTGATACACAATGAATATGGCTTTGTTCATTCAGCAAACACCGTCACTATGGATAAGTCACATTGTTGTCTATGTCTTCCATCTAATTGTATCCATTTCATCCTCTTTCTGTCCATCTAATTCCTGATACATGCCATCTTAAGGTGAAACAGCTGCTTCATTATTAGTTCCTCTGTCATCCCTACCTTTCCTACCATCTCCCCAAACCTTGGCAAATTGTTTTGGGCATCCTCTGCCTTCCTGAACTATGTTTTTTTGGGCCTCATGCAACAGTCCAAGTTATCACTACGAAAATCAAACTCTGGTGCTGCCTATGCACCTCATGGTCTTGCATTGTCTCTTCCCACTGCTACCATTCCAGTTTCATACATTTTGGCTAATGTTGTGGTGGGATGCCATCAAACCATACCTTTAAGAATGCCAGTTGTGTCATGGATGAGCTCTATTCTCACTAGCCTAGGATCGGTATCCCCTCACTCTATTCCAAAACACTTTAAGCTTTAAGCTGAGGACTGTCCCATGTTGTATTTAGGGAGGCTCCTTGACCTCCACATCCACTCAGACACTCACCCTGTTTGATTTTACCAGGATGGGCTAGTTGTTTGCTTGTAAAATAGACTTGATGTAGGGTTTTTAATTGGACCAGTTTGAACCCCGCTCACATTTCTGCCTTTCAGGGAAGCTCACGTGCTTATTCTCAATCTTATAGTGCACCAACATTCTTTTCCCATTTGGTTCTCAGTTTCCCCAATAAAACAAACAATTCATGTGGGGCAACAAAGGCAACCAGGGCCCAACACTGAGAATAGACACACTCATCCTCACCTTGCAACAAATCCTCACCCCCACCTCAGAGGTGATGGAACATTTGGACCTTCCTTTATGAACCCTGAGTTGATGTGTTTTATTCTTTCAAAAGGAGAGCTGTAAGGAGTTAGCTCTCATCCAAATCAACATTAATTTACAGTGTAACCAATTCAGCACACAATAAGGACCCAAATCGGAAAGGAAGTTTAGGATTTTATCACAAGTTAACAGTCAGGTTATTATAAACAAATCTCAAAAACATGCTGTAGAGATACAGACTTACAACAGGATAGCCCTACCTCCTGGAGCAGTTTAGGCAAATTAGAATAAGTCAACCCAAGAGTTCAGTTACAGCAATACAGAAAATTAGCAATATGATTTGATGTTCAGAGAACAATCTTCAATTCTCTCTCCTAAACATGAAATCATCTAGCTCAGAACCTAAATCATTCAGGTTTAAGCTCATTCAGTCTTCTTAGGATGAAAATATAAGTGATAGCCAAAGCCACACTCAGCAAGCATAGAGGTAAGGGAAAAAGTTAGAGGTCTGTGCCTCTCAAAGTCTGAAGGAAAGGAGAAGTGTCCCACAACCTGTGTGAGCACTAGTTAAATATCACGCAAAGCCTTCTAAGCAACTCCCCTTGCTGACACCGTCAGAGGAGCCATTGTCTTCTCCAGTCTCACGTTGTAAGTTGCAACATCTATGGTTTCTCCTAGAGTAGTCCTGAGAATGATGTCAACCTTGGTCTTTCAAACATCGCTGGTAACAAATATCTGAATAAAGAGATGTCAGCTCACATTCGGTCTTCCATCAAAGTCTCTTTTAAACTCTCTGTTACTAACACAATGGTACATCTGTTTCCAAAATAACATTTTCATGTGAAAGCACTTGCAAAGAAAAGACATACAAACAGAAATGGAAAATAAAATTCACATTGAAAGAAATAAAGGCCTAGTTAGGTCCCGTTTAAAATATTTTTCACTAATGCACATTTGCACATTAGACTTTGTGGTATTTATGCACATCTTAATTTTAAATAAATACAAATGTCAGTTATACGATCTCAAATAAAACTCCATGTTACAGTAGAACAAAGGCACTACATCTGTATACTTGAACATAAATGAGACTGAGAACTGCATTCTTACATTGAACTGCAAAACATTAGTACACACGTCTACAGAAATTCCTCTAATTTCTAAGGTAAATACACTTCATTAATGAGACGATAAGTTCTATTTCACTTCAAATGGTTACATTCCTTATAGTAAGGTTAAGGCACACAATGCATATGATTTCCTAGTTCTACAGTTAATGCACTTCATTACCAAATTCGAGTGCAATACTTTACTTTATAACATAAACACTTTATAGGAAATGTAACATATACAAATGGATTGAAGTTGCTCCGTCAAGGGTGAAGCTAAAATGTATGCTGCATCAGATGTAACATAAATCAGGCTGGTCACAATCCCTATCAATCCCTGCAACTAAAACCGTTCCCCAAAACTCTGCAACACAGCAACTTAAAACTCCAGTGAAACTTACCCCACTCCAGCTAAGATATGCCTCCCAAATGCCCCGAAAACATGGTCAGTGGTGAATGATCAAAGGACTTTTGCCCAAATGTTCTTTTGCAAAGTATTTTTCAGAAGTGTGATCAACGGCATGCTTTGCACTTTGCACTTTTTATTGCATTTTAATGTATTATTCTTCCACTGTTGTACACCATGTTAGATCACTTAAAATGTCTGCTTTGCTTCACACATCATGAAATAAGAAAACTCACAGCAATACGCCACATGTATCTTGACTTGAAGTCACATATCAAAAACACACATTTCATTAAGAATGTTGATGTGTTATGACATAGATCAAGGCCCACTGGCACATTCACCATCTGTGAGCACTGATCAAAGAAGCTGAACAAACTAATACTTAAAAAAACAAAAGTCCCTGCTGATCACATGTAAACAAGCAATGTTCAGGACGTAAAAGTCTTGTGCCTAGCTTCACTAGGATATGCTTTATTAACATCACCTAAGCACAATAGCAGATTGCCATCACAGCCATTCTTATAATGTTATTGTTTGTGTCCTGAGACCATGGTCAAAGGCTGTTGTTGACACAGGCAGTGGCATTGACTGACTATAAGATAAGAAAACTCAGGCTAAAAAAATGAAGTGGGTGTGTAACAACAGAAACAACACATCCTTTAAATACAAAGACAACGAGCACCTCAGACCAAAAGACAAGGTAAGTATTGAATTAAACTGAAATTAAGATTTCCTGGAGGGCAGCAACATAATGGCTTTTCATCTGCACTCAGTTTACCCCAATGTAATGCTTTAGGGTTGTGGGTGCAGATACCTATCTTTTAACAAACAATGATAGCTCCTCAGATTGGGGATTACTCACCTGGTGTGCTGGGAGTGATGCTTGCACACAACAATGTGAGACATGTACTTACACTTAGAAAGTACACCATGTGTAAATATGACAGTACTCCGTATACACAACTAACCAGAGAAACAAGACCACAAAAGTCACTCACTAAGCATCAAGTGACAACACATTATCAGTTTGATAAGAAACTATCATCTTGTAGTTTGTAGTTCACAGAAGAATGCCCAGTCTCATGGAATCATGAGGACCTGCTGTGAAGCAGAAAAGAACAACAATTAAACATATCAACAATGACGATCTGGAGCTAATGTGTTCCTTTATTGAGTACTTTTTTTTTAGTACATTATTAGGTCAAGCGCGCAAGCGTTTTGACCTGTTGTAAGTATTGTGGGCTTTTAACCACTCCCACTTCACACCCATTACTTTCACTCGTTCGTGGGCTTGCCTTTCAAAAATCCCTTGTTGTCATTGGTAATTGCTTTATGTTTGTCCTGCCTTGGGGTTGTTTTGTTATCGCCTTGCAGACTGATCTTGTTACATGGATAATTGCTCAATTGCCGATATACCTTAAGGTGAGTGAACTATTTTTTTTTCTTTTGTCTCTCCCCTTCGTTCTCCTTGGCAGCCATGACCCTCATAGTGCTGACAGCGCTCACAGAGCCAACATCGCAAATCTCATCAGCAGTATTGGTGTGCTGGTCCCTTGGTTACCTAATCAGAGTCATTTCTTTTGGCTCTCCCCTTCACGTTCCATAAAGACTTATAATTGATAAATGCTTTACTAAAAAAACACAAATCAGCAACGTGGCTCTCCTGGCACAGAGGGAGAGCTGATACTACAATATTCACTGCACTCAGGAAAAGTCACCCCATAATGCTTTGCAAGCATTCTTTTTCAAAACATTTATGTCCAGACCTCAGCCTGTGGTGGTAATTCCACCACTTCTCCAATGTCCGCCAGGGTCATAATGAGGGCCTTAATGTCAACGTTAGCACTCAAGGTCTGCAGTATTAGGGCAACACTGCTGCCTTTATTCAAGGTCAGTTGGCGCATACTGGCAATATTTAGAAGCTCTATTTCCATGGCATGGAGGGACCAGAAGTCTTCTGAGCACTGTCAAAACATTTTCTTCAAGAAAGGAAAAAAACCTTCTGTTGAATTCCCTCTCAACAATTTTTGCGAAGAATGGCAGTAAGAGAATGTGACTTAAATTGCTCAGGTGATAAGGTCCACTAGAGGTTTATTTCTTAAGTGGAGCTACCATGGCTTGCAAACAGGAATAGGAAACTTTGGCTTCTGACAAAGAAAAAACGCAGAGAGACTACAGTACAGGGCCAATAGTGTCAATTGCCTTGCTGGTGATGGAAGCAGTAAAGACACACACAGGAGTCTGATTTGATGCAAGCATGAGAACTAGACACTTCTGAGGAGATAGACGAATAATTAGATAAAGTAACAGGACCGAACTCAATATATTCACATGTTGCTTGGTTGAAAGTCAAAAATATTTAAGATTTTTTTGTCTTCAGAGTATGTCCAGAGACAGGTTTCACAGATGTTGAGAGAGCTGAACAGCCTCTGGCTTCTATCTTTTATGCGCAGGTTGTCAGTTGCACCACCTTCACATAGTAACTTTTCTATCTCTTCTATTTTTATGAATACTTTTTAGATTCACTCTCCTGTAACATTGATATTTTTTGTTATTCTTTTTTTATAAAATCCTGTTTTACTATAAACATTTTTCAGGTGAAAGGGAACACAGATTGTGTTCCTTTTCTGTATGCAGTCGTGCCCTGTTACGATCTTAAAAAATGGCACCTTCATGTCATTTGGGCATTTGACGGATCCACATTAAACCCAGACCGAAGGCACTAGGCTTCATTTCTTTCCCATTGGTATAGACACCCCATGTTTTTCAAGACGGTGGTCTGTTTTTTTGGTTCTTTTGACTGATGTTAATTTGCCCTGCAGGCAGTCGTGTAGATTGCCTTCATGACGCCTCCACTTACATTAATATTATTCATTACATATTGACTTACGGCAAGTTTAAAGTGAGTGAGCTATTCAAATTCTTTATTCCAATAAAATTTTATTAGGGTCTTTATCGCCCTCTGTGAACAACTTTAGACTGCTGCCACAACTGGCCTTGGCTTCATGTAATTATATAAGCGACAATCATTTGTTTCTTACACCTCAACCACAACCTAGTTTAATGTGTCCTTATCTTGACTTTCATAATTTTTTACAGCCTATAAAGGGAATATGTTTTGAAGAAAAGACCAAATAAGTGGGTAGAGACAGCTATGAATATTACCAATTATTGTCCTACTTGATAAATAACATTACTTTTTCAATGATCTTTTCTCCTATTATTTTTTCCCACCAAATCATGGTGCTTAGAGATGCCTTCTCTAGACTAATGATGACCACGGAATACTGTCAACGTACACAACAGAAAATACATTGGGAAATTTAATCAAAGTGCATTTTAGTAATGGACATTTATGACACTGGATATTTTGCTTTGAACATTTTAGTCTATCTTTGTTTATATTATGTTCACACACATTTGGGCTCTGTGAGAAACTGAGTTGTTGGTTGGAGGGGTGTGATCCCCTCAATCCTTGTCAGGGTAAACCACAAAAAGTCACTAATGAACCTGTGCTTAACCCTCTGGTACCTTAGCACAAAAGCTGTCAGGCTAAATTCACAGGCAATGTGTAAAGTAATTATGCAACACTTAATAATTAAGTGACAACACAAGAAAAATTCCACACTAATTTATAAAAAGAAAGTAAAATATAATAAATTATGTGACACAATAACAATAGAAATCCAAAAAGTAGACCTGGAGTGATCAATTGCTAAAGTTTTTTGTAAAATCTAGGGCCTAAAATATTGAAGCACCAACCGTGGATATCTAGTCACGTGAGACGGTGTAAGATTCTGGCCAACCACAATGTAGTGTGTTTTGGTTACATGAGGTGGACTGGCCACCTCTTACGTTTGGACTTAGAAGAAATTTTGAGAACATTTTTTTCAGAAGGTAAAGTTCAGCAGGGCAAGGTAGCCAGTGGTGTCTGAGGAGGAAGCTGCTGGACGAACATGAAGTGAATACTCCTACATTTTGTTTTGGAAGTCGAAAATCTCCACCGGGAAAAAGCTGCAGACTGTAGCCGACAAGGTCTCTCGAGGCCAGAAACCTCTTCTGTGAGTAGCCGTTCCACAGCATTTGCTTTTGAGAAGAATGTAGCAGGAGCTACTGTGAAGTCAGGCAAGGCAGGCAGTGGTGTCCGAGGAAGCGGTATCATCATCAGGAAGCTGCTGGATGAACTTGCAGTGAAGATTTCTACACTCAGACTTGGTCTTTTTTGGGAAGCCGAAAATCTCCAGCTCCATGAGGCCAGATACCCCTTCTGCGAGTAGCCGTTCAATAGGGTTTGCTTCTGCAGAAAAGAATGTAGCGGGCGCTACTGTGAAGTCAGGCTGACTGTAGATACATCTTGGGTGGATCGGCTAGCAGGTAGGTTCGTTTCTCCTCTTGGTCAAAAGGGCATTTTTGGGCTGAAAACTTTGTAGGTTTGAAGTTTTGGATTTGTGCTCTCCATGCACCATTAGCACAACATCCAAGGGTCTAGAACTAGAAGGGCACCACTTGTAGGGCCGGGACGCACTCAGGCTCGGTCAAGGGGCAAATTCAAGATGGTTGGCCCATTTCCTATCCCTAAGGCTCTGATTGGGAGACCACCCAACTAGCCCTTGGGGTCACTCTGGAAGACCTGGGTTCAAGCATAAAAGCAGGTGTCAAGCAGTCCTTTGAGGGCACAGGGCAGTCCTTTGAGGACACAGGACAGGTTTCAGGCAGCTTCAGGCAGCAGGGCAGTACTTTTGGTGCAGCAGGGCAGTTCTCTGAATTACACAATAGGCCACAGTAGCAGGGAAGTCCTATGAGAGTCTTCTGTAGAAACAGAAGTGAACTGAAATGAGAGTATGAGGGTCCTAATTTTATACCTGTGCCAGTTGTGAAGTGGAAGAAGCTTCTAAACTTCTCCCCCACAGATGGTGTTGAAATTATTTTCCTCCCTGCCCTGGCTCCACTGGGTCTGGGGTCACAAACGGCGAGTCCGAATTTCTTTGTCTGTGTGCTAAGGCAGCTGCCTTGAAGTGTAAGTAGGGTTGAGCGCAGCTCCACACTTCAATCCTGCCAACACACAGTCCTCCTATTGTGTGACTGTCTGGGAGGAATACATAAAGGCCAACTGGCAACTACACCTAATCAAGTGACCCAGGATACAGGCTGCAGGCACCAAGTGGTTAGGACAAGAAAATGCCAACTTTCTAAAAGTGGCATTTTCAGAATTGCGACTAAAAATCCAACTTTACCATTAAAGGGAATTTTAAATTACAACTCCTTAGACACCAAACATGACAATTCTACCCGTTCTCAAACCAAAGTTATCACTCATTAAATGTTATAAGGTAATCCAAAGTTATCCTATAGGAGAGTTAGGCCTCACCGTGGTGAAAAATAATTTGTGAGTTTCCACTACCATGACATAAAAACTTAAAAGTATAAGTCCAACTTTTTAAATACATCCTGTCCTATGGGCTGTTTAGACTCTACCTTATAGCTTACTTATTTGTATTAAAAAGAGTGTTTTATGTATGCCAAGTGGGTTATTTTGCTAGGTCGAATTGGCAGTTTAAAACTACACACAGGGGGTGATTCTAAGTCTGGCGGGCGGCGGAGGCCGCCCGCCAGACTTCCCCCTCCAAAATACCGCTCCGCGGTCGAAAGACCGCTGAGGGTATTCTGGGTTTTGCACTGGGCTGGCGGGCGACCGCCAAAAGGCCGCCCGCCAGCCCAGTGCAAAACTACCTTCCCACGAGGCCGCCGGCTCCAAATGGAGCCGGCGGAGTGGGAAGGTGCAACGGGTGCAGTGGCACCCGTCGCAAATTTCACTGTCTGCAATGCAGACAGTGAAATTCTTTGTGGGGCCCTCTTACGGGGGCCCCACGACAACCCATACCGCCATCCTGTTGCTGGCGGGCGAACCGCCAGGAACAGGATGGCGGTATGGGCTGTCAGAATCCCCATGGCGGTGCAGCGAGCTGCGCCGCCATGGAGGATTCAAATGGGCAGCGGAAAACCGGCGGGAGACCGCCGGTTTTCCACTTCTGACCGCGGTCAAACCGCCGCGGTCAGAATGCCCAGCGGGGCACCGCCAGCCTGTTGGCGGTGCCCCCGTCATTTTAGCCCTGGCGGTCTTGGACCGCCAGGGTTAGAATGAACCCCACAGTCTGCAATGGCATGCCTGGGACATGTGTAGGATGCTGGCTCACTGTATGGTGCACTAAAAAGAAGTACAACGTGCAAAGAGTCCTGTGGATCCCCCGTTGGCTTGCACAGGCAAAAGTAGATTGGACTAATGCTCTATTTTGTGGTAGTGTGGTGAGCAGTTAGGCTTATCAGAGGGTAGCGTTGAACATTTGTTGTACTCACAGAGGCAATTAATGAGACACACACTCAAAGAATAAATCCAAGACCAATTTAGAAAACTAACACTTCTTTTTGTATATACTTTAAACCCAAGAACTTCGTTATAAGGTAAGTACGTTTTCAAGCATAAATTATTTTCAGTCGCAAAAATCGACACAGTGCAGTTTAAGCGTTCTTCAATGTTAACCTGTGGAAGGAAAACAATGTTCAGCAAACATACAGTTATCAATGACTTACAAGGTCAATCTCAAAGAGTTACTGTAAGTAGTGATCACAGATCAGAACCACACCAGCAGGTCACTCCGGGCAGCACTGGGACGGCCGGGTGCAGTCAATAGATCAATCAGTTATTTGTACAGTGCAACTTCTCACCCGTGGGGTCTCAAGCAGTGCACGGGTGCAGTAAGGTGTCGGGTGCCCAATGGTTTTCAATGGGGATTGGTCATCATGCAAATGATATGGTTAGGCTTAGGCTCTGGTTAGGGAGCCAGTCGGGGACAACAAGCAGGTAGCTCACAAACGTGTGGTGCCTAGGGACGTACATGCACCTTTGGTTCTCTTCTCCAAGGCTCAGGGGCAACAGATGCAGGGGTGTCCTTTGGTGTTGGGTTTCCGTGTCTGGGAGCACTTGCAGATAGAGGGTCATGTGTTTTGAGGCTGCAGGTGCCGTTGTGGAGTCCAGCAGGGGTGAAACAAAAGTGGACTTGAGCTCAGGGGAGCTGGGGGATGTTGCTGGCACCAGTGACCCACTTCAGATCAAGTTGTGGGAGACAGGTGCAGTGGTTGCTGGAGGTGTCAGGTTTTCTCTCACCACAAGGCTGCGGGAGATGGGGCTTGCATGCAGAGGCTGCAGGTGACTTCAGGAAGTCCAAGAGGGGTAAAACCACGATAGACTCAGACTCTGGTGAGCTGGGGAACCTTGTTGGTGCCAGTGGTCCACTCCAACTCCGATTAGTTACAGCGGTGTAGTGATCACTTTAGGTGTGGAGTCTTTGTGGTTCTAGAGGCTGCAGAATCCTTTCCTATAGGATGTTGTTGGAGAGCAGGTCTAATGCTCATGGGAGTCTTGAGTCTTTATTGAAGGCAGGCAGTCCTCCTGGGTTTCTGAAAAGTTCAGCTGCAGGGTCTGTCCAGGGTAGCAGTCAGGCTGGTGGAGTTGGTACCAGGTCAGCTGCTTCTTCTTTTCCTCTTCCGAAGGTGTGACTTCTCTGTGTCCTTTTCTTTCTTAGGTCCTCAGGATCTATGTTTTATAGTTTAGAGTGTTCTCTAAATACTCAGTTTAGGGGCGTTACAGGGAGTGTCAGGTAGTAGATAATAGGCTGACCACCTTTAGGGTGAATACACCTATTCTATGACCACTTCTGATGGGAAGTGGGCATAGCCCTGACCCTTGTGGCCTAATTCCTTCCAAGCCAAGGTGGAGGAATTTAAAAAGTAGTGACCACCTCAGCTCGTTCACCTTAGGGGTGGGACTGGCTTGAAGTTGACACATCTGACTAATTTTCCTACCTGTTCTGCCACCAAAGGTGAGGTCAGGACAGGGGGGTTGATCATCTCTGCCAAGCGGAGAGATCTGGTTCGCATAACAAAGGCGGCGAGGCGTTTGAAGCTTCCTGCCCCGGAATGTCCATCCTGTCTGCAAGAGGTGTCAATGCCCCCACCCAGTGCAGGCTTTTGTGTCTGGCCCCTGCGAGTGCTGGTTCTCACCTTGTGGGGTCAGAAACATGGCTAAAGGTACTCAACTAGTCAGGACCAGGCAGTACACACGCTAGCAGGCTGGTAGGTTTTGTCGGAAGGCACCTCTAAGTTGCCCGCTGGGTGCATTTATTAATAAATTCCTCAGAGTTTATTAAACTGAGATGTTTGATATCAACCATCCCTGGGTTCAGAGAAGCATCATGTAGCTGGGAAACTCATAGTGACCAGTGTCCAGCACATGCATTTAAAATAGCTTCCCTGCTCCCTTACTATGTCTGAGAATCAACAAAGACATAGCAGGGGCATTTCTGCTTGTGAAGATATGCCCTTACATGTAATATGATGCACCCTGCCTTAGGGCTGTAAGACCTGCTAAAGAGGTGACTTACATATACTATATGCAATGTTAGGGGTCCTGGCACACAGAATGTGTGCCATGTTGTGTTTTCACTTTTATCTGCACCAAGACACGCAGCCTGCAATGGCACAATGTCATGTGCATGGTGAGGAGTTCTGTAGGGTGGCACAATTCGTGTTGCAGCCCTTAGGGACCCTCCTTAGTACCCCAGGCGCGAGGTACCAGGCATACCATTTACTAGGGATTTACAGAGGGTGCTAAAGGTTTTACCAACTGGGGAAACAACTGCGGTGTTTTAGTGGAAAGAGATCTGTCACTGGTGCCCTGGTTAGCAGGAACTGAGTGCACTTCTAATCAAAATTAAGTCAGATACCAGGCAAAAAGTGGGGGCTAACCCTGCCAAAAAGGATGCGCTCCTACAACATGTTTTTAGGAGCCATTTAAGCGGGTGTCACAATAAGTGCTGCAGGCCAACTAATAGCATTTAATTTACCAGCTTTGGTTTTTTGGTATACCACGATTCCCAGGACTTCTAAATAAATTAAATATGCCAATGAGGTCTAAGCCAATTTCACCATCTTTTAGGGAGTGAACACAAACAAGTTAGCTCTGGTTAGCAGAGAGTTCTAAGGACAACAAAAAACTATTCAGTTAAACAGGAGGGGAGAAGTCAATAATTTTGGGGGAAGAACACCCTGAGTCTGACGAGTGTAACAGGCTCTTTTTCTTTCATGTCATCACAACACCTTGTGTTCATTTATGTTTTTGAACTGAGTACTTGATTTTAATTTGAATGATTCTACAAACTGCTGAAAAAATATTGATAATCAGATATTTACATGACTTATCATGTCTATTATTTACATTTAATGTGTTGCTGGGTACCTCTCTATTTACGAAGGAAAGATCAAAACAACCTTGTTGCCGTTTGATATTGATAATTTCAAGCCATCTACATACAATTCGCCCCAAATTCATTTTGTGTCTGTCTTCTGCAAAATGGTTCATGTGTATTGCCAAATATTCAAAGCTTGGGGACACGCACACCAGCCCTAGCTTTGGGCGGTGTTCATTTTCTTTTTTTCTCAGCCCACCAAATTGGTATAATTTAGACTTGGTCCAGTTTATTTTGAGCTTCGGCAGTGTTCCACATGTTTCTAATTTCTTAAGGAGTGTCGGTGTCGTATAGGCTGTTTTTATATACTTATGTGTAATCTGCATACAGTGAGATAACGTTATTCATAGCTCCCAGTTATAGACCTACCTTTCCCAATATCTTTCCAAGTCTACCAGCCAGGGCAGTGGACAAAACTTTGAAGGCTGTTTGCAATGAGTCTGTGGATTACAGAATCTTTTGTATAAGCTACCATTTTAATTCAGCCCATTGGCAGGAAAGAGGCTAAGGAAGCTATAAGTGGCCAGAAAAATGGGAAAGCCGCGAGACCTGATTAATTCCACTTGAATTATCCACGACTTTCCCAAGTATGTGAGCCGATATTTTGCAAGACCTTTCTCTTCCACATTACCAGCTCAAACTGTGCCAATCTTTAAAGGCAACAGCAATTGCCCTAAATGTTATTGTGAAAATTCACATCCGTGTTCACAGCCTAAACCCTTTGAAAGAGTGCTACCTGAAAGACTCAGAGATGGGGGCTTAGTATCAAACATTAACAAAGCCAATAGGTCTGGCGTTTGCCACCAGCATTTAGGATTTCACAATTCTTGTTTTGTTCGGTCATAGTTTGGGCAAAACCTTATTGTCGGGGAAGCAATCAGGCCATCAATCTAAAATGATCATTGGCTAAAGCAAAAAATATTTTTTGTTTCAGGGAAGCACACATTACCATTGTAATCTGACACCGAAAAGGACTACTTTTTGTATGGAATTGCTCCTTGTGAAAGCTACATCTGGCTGATGAGCTCTAATCAGGGCAAAATCAGTCCTGGGTTACTTGTGTTTCATTTCAGGGAGGATTGGCTTGGCATGTTCGGGCTGGACCTGTTCCCACTGAAGCAGGCACAAGGCTCATTAGCATACGACTGGGTCCAAACTGAGTTGGCATGTTGTTCAGATTAACGATGGACTGTGATGCGGCGCAGAGTACTTACAATTGGCTGAGATTAATTCCATCTATTACTTTTGTGTATGCGTCCTTGTGAAAGGGCAGCATTATGTAACTGAAAGTGTTGGAGTGTAGTTATTATAATCAAAAATTACCATGAAATGTTTGCAAATTAATGTATAATCATGTCGCATAGAAAATGTATTAATGTGCTTTTAACATACACGCTTGAAATGTGCCCACGGGGAGTGGCCACCAATGTATACGATGATGAATGACATTGACTAATAATGAATTATTGATGTACTAATGTGTGGTTTTGTATTAGCATTAAGAGTTATATGTTAAGATTTTGCTAAAATTAATTACTAGGCCTTAGTTAGCATGAGTTGGGGCCTAGCTGTCGGTCTCATATTAAATGTGTTTTTCTAACGTGCAATGTGCTGACTTGCTGAAGGACATGTAGCCGTACGTTTCCAGAAGCTAGAAGATGTGTGTAACCGTAGTAAATTCTTTCTCATGAGACTCAACTTGCTCAAGGAGACATTCTTGCTGAATGCAACAGTATAAACTTGCAACAGGTACAAGGTCGCCTGAACTGGTAAAGACAATGGGACTACTGACTGAGCCCGCGAGAATGAAAGTTTGTACTTGACATTCTACCCGTTGGGGACTTCAATTACAGGAGCCAATGAACTACGTGAGAACTGTCCTAAAGTGAAAATCCAAGTGAGGTGAAAACTCAATTATTGGTTGGAGATAATGATGCACCAAAATTTACCCAATTGGAAATTGAGAGACTGTACAGCAGGAGTAATATAACCCATTTCGCAAGGAGAAATCAGCCATTATGTGCCATTCTTTGCTAGTACCTAGCCACTTTGTCACTCTGTTTGACTCTTCAAACCATCCTTACCCTTGCCTTGCCCGTTTTAGACTTTTCCTCCTTATGAGGGAAGTGTTCCTTATTACCTGTCTTGCTGAAATTAGCTGCGTTTCCTGACTGATGGTGAATCAACTGATTTCCTGAGGACGAAGACTGACTCTGTATGCTGACCCATAACGGAGAGTAACTATATGATAATGAAATTGTAATTATCTGTTTGCCTTTTCTTTCTAGTTACCAACTGCTTCTTTTGATAGAGACCATAGTCAGATGTTTTCTAAATTTGTGTTGCTAAATTGTTTTGCATGAAGCCCAACATGCTAATGCTAATTTGAGGTTAGTTAAGGGATTCACTAAGACGGAAGCAAATAGACAAAGGACTGAATCAATGTTTTGTTGAATAATGCGCTAATGATACTCTGCTAAGATTATTCCATGTTGACGTCGTGCTTTGTTCTAATCTTTATGATCTTTGCTTTGATGAAATCTTATTCGAGTTGCCATATTGTGACATTATTGATGTGTTTTCTGGTATTGAGACTAATAAACTTGCTAGTAGAGTGTAATCAATAGGGAATAAATATCATAAAATCTTACAAAATTTTGTGTGGTTATTCATGACTGAAAGGTCATGGGGTGTTTCGGTTTTCATAAATGTCACTAACCAATTTGATTGATTTACTATTGTGAATATCGATGAGGTTATTGATCCATTGCTTGACATGCTGTTTAGTTATCTCGTCTTAAGGTGTCTCCAATCAGGGTCAAAAGATTCATTGGCCTAAAACGAGTCCTAGATTAAGTAAATTACCTAAAACAGGGCGCATTATCAAAAGTGAAATCGACACATATGTAAAAAAAAAAAAAAAGGTCTTGGCTTACACCAAACGTAGAAAGATTACCAATTAGTTTGCCATTGGCTACCAACCTCTTGCGTTTGGTAATGCTTGTTTGTAATATGTTTGTAAAATGTTCCCACAAAAAGACAGGAACATGCACAGACAGACGGAGAGGCATTCCCAGTCAGACAGAGATTATTGCACAGAGAGAGTTTTGCACAGACAAAGAGGCTTGCACAGGCCGAAAGAGAGGCTTGCACAAATAGACAGCAGAGAGGCTTAATCAGATAGACAGACAGGCTTGCAAAGACAGACAGAGAGGCTTCCATAGACAGACAGAAACTGAGGTTTGCACAGAAAGATAGAAAGCGCAACATAGGAGACAGACAGAGGTTTGCACAGGTAGATGGGTAGACAGAGAAGCTTGCACAGGCAGACTGAGATGTTTGCACAGACACAGGCTTGCACAGACAGACAGAGAATCTTGGACAGACTGACAGGCTCGAATAGATGGACAGGTTTGCAGAGATAGAGAGGATTGCACAGAAAAACATGCTTGCACTGAAAGATAGACAGAGAGCCTGCACAGACAGACAAGCTTGCACAGAGAGACAGCGAGGCTTAAACAGACGGACAGAAAGGCTTGCACAGACGGACAGAAGCTTGCACAAACTGAGAGAGAGGTTTGCACAGACAGACATAGGGGCTTTCACAGCCAGACTGCGGCTTGCACAGATAGACAGACAGTGGCTTGGACAGACAGGGAGAGAGACAGACAGACAGAGGCTTGCACAAACAGAGGTTTAGACAGACAGAGAGGCTTGCACAAACAGACAAGCTTGTGAAGATAGAGTTGCAAAGGTATTTTGCAACTGGTTTCAAAATATGATATGGTTTCAAGGCCAATAGACATGGGCAGGCAGACAGATAACCTGAGATGCAAAGGTAGATGGACAGAAAGATAGGGTTGAAAAGGTAGATGGATAGACAGAAAGATAGGGTTGTAAAGGTGGATAGACAGACAGAGAGTTTGACAGATTAGACAGAGAGATAGATAGATAGATAGATAGATAGATAGATAGATAGATAGATAGATAGATAGATAGATAGATAGATACATAGATAGATCAAGAAACTGGAATACGTAGCAGAGTTAAAATTAGTAACATAATTGTTTAATGTCTATATAACCAGGCATACAAAAGCATTAGAAGCACACTGGAAAGTCAAATACGCAGGACATACAGACTAAATTGGTTTGCAAATATAATGACATACAAGAGCAATGGAAGCAAAGTAGAAAGCAATACAAACATGACATATGGACTAAATTGCCTTAGAAATATAACTGTAGCCCTCAGTTATAATACTTGACAGAATAACATAAAGGGCTGCAGTTAGTTTCAAATGGAATTTGGTATGCTGCTGAGACTTATGGGCAGCCAGAAAAAAATAAAGACCACTCCAAGAGGAATAACAGCACTATTAGCAGGCAATGGGAACTAATAAACTTGGAATGTGCCCTCTGCTTCTCATGGAAGAGCTGGTAGAAAGCATAACACAAAGGTAACACCAGAGTAATAAAGTAAAAATAAAACATTGTCACAGAAGAGAACTACCTTATGTGCGGATGTGCACCTTGTGAAGGGGAAAATCTAGTCATGCAAAGAGAAGTTACAGAGTGGATGACTTGGGCTGACTCCTGCCCCATGCTGTATACTGTAGTGGGCGGAAGCAAAATCTTACACACCAGCAGACCAATGGATGAAGAAAGGTGGCTGAATTCCCTTTAAATAAGCATACATTGTTTTAAAAAATCAAAAGGTCTTGGCTAACAATATAGATTAGTCCTCAGATTTGTAGTTACTGGTAGCAAAATCTTTTCATACCAGTAATGCAGAAACTGCGCTTGTTATTTATTGATCTTAAAATACATTCAATAGAAATAGATTTTGGTACATCCTAGGTTAGGCATTGAAAAGGGCTTACCAAATAAGTTTTCATATAAATGCTTTTCTTGCTTTTCTCTCTGAGAAAGAGTAAGATATTTCAAAGATGGGTTACACAAGAATACCTACACTGCTCTTTGCAGACAATGTGGCAGTAACAGCAAAAACCTGAAATGTGCTGCAGAAACTACTAACATGTTTCAAATAATGTATGTAAGAATGCTTGAATATTAAAATAGCCCAATCAAAAGGCATTGACATTGGACAGGAAAATCAATCAAATTAAAATATTTATTGAATCATGGCTCCATTAAGTAAGTAATGTATATTGAGAAACTAGGCGTACCATTTACAATGATTTACAAAATCATATTCCTGGGTGGAACATAGTCTCAAAGTAACATTGCCCGTGAAACAAAGTAATGGAGCCTTTTTCAGTTTTGCACTAAAAATCACTAGAAATGGGAAATCCTTGTACTTAATCATAATGAAACTTCATGTGGATATGTATCCACATTACAAACTGATATTCCGGGGCTTCTCCCAACATACTGTAAGTGGTTCTAGGTGACAGAAGATACATTTCTAGAGAAAGTGTTTGGGGGATCCCACACTGAGATCTTAATTAGATTGCACATAAGGAATTAGATTTCACTTTTGTCAGTTACGTTTCGGATCTAAAACCATTATTATATTGGGTAAAAGTATTATTGCAATCCAAACTAAATTGGCTTTTGAATTACTAAAATATTTACAGATCAGATATGGAAAGGAAACTATAATGGTGGTAGAAGGAGGAGCGAGGCAAGGCAAGGCTGTTTACCATCTGCCACCGGCGAGGGAAGCTGCAAGGGAGAGAAGGAGGCTGTGGCTGCTGTTGCCGACCATGGAGAGGCTGGACCCTTACCACTATCTACCATCCGAACTTTCAGAGGCTCGCGGCCCCCCTGCCTCTGCCGCTACTGCCCACTGCCACCCGCCGACCTGTTTGTCATCTGCCATCACTACACCACAGGGCAAAGGAGAGCAGCGAGACGGTATGGCAGGTGGGTGACACATAAGGCTCAGAATCGGCCAGCAGTAGGTCGGTGTGGCTTGCACCACCAGCAGGCCCGTTTTTTCTGCCTTACCATTTCCTTTCAACTTTGCCTCTACCTTGTTGCACTTTGCCTAGCAGCTCCCACTGCTTTCCACTCTCTTGTGATAGCGCTCTCATCAACATGATCGATTTCACGATGGTAAAACTGGCATAACTGGCTGTCCTTTTTTCTACCCTTCTTCCTTCAGTTGGGTCCCCAATAAATAGCTTTACCCTCTTTAGCGCTAGAGAAGCTCAAGTGAAACACTTGTGAGGAAAGTCATGCACCAACCGAAACCTGCAAAAACAACCTGGGACTTTGAGCCTGACCCCTCCCCCCCGCATCACCGCTTAGAGGGCTTTGGCTGGACATTGTGCTATCAGTGTGATCTCCATTGGTCTATCTACAAGAATTGGAGGGCGCTGGTCTACCCCAAGGCCGTAGGATCATAGGACGGCCATAGGAGACCTGCTTCTCTCTATCCTGCCTCAATGTCCAAAGCCTTTCTGCATTGCCTGCAACTTATTTTTGACTCCAGCAGCACCAATACTCCTTTCAGTTCTCAGGGACCTTTGTAACGAACAACTGCTGTCCCCTTTGCCTTGACTCTTTCCAAACATGTGCATGCTTGTGTCCCCTCTCTTCGATAACCAACCAAACAGGGCAGGGTGTGACAGTGCAGTCCAGCGATCATCATTTATCCAGCATCAGGTACTTGCAGGCAAACCTCTCAGGAAATGGGCCATGATATGTGTGCCTCATCTCCTTTGGAAAGTGGGGTGTAGTGGCACCATTCAATCACGTCAAGCTAAAACAACCAATTATGCCAGGTGGACCACAATCCCAGCCAGTCCAATATGCCATCTTGTTTGTACCAGCAGAAACCGGCCTTTCCCAGCTTCCAGCTCCCAGTACTAGTAAACCATCACATCACATCAAACTTAATTTAACAATGAGATCTGGGTGCACAAGGGGGACATCCCCAGTAACAAATGAGGGGAGAAAACATGAGAGGAGGCTGCAAATGTCTCAGTCCCTCAAACAGATGCAGCTGGGACTCCCCCTCATCGACTCCAACAAAGAGACGGACAAGGAGTAGACAGTCAGCAGAAGCCATGAAGGGGCTAGAGTCCGCGTCAAGAACTGTTGCACAGACTCAACCTTACAAAAAATTTATATGAAATGTTTCTTCCTAAAATTTCTGGGTTCTGTCCTCTTTTCAAGCAAAAATGGAATTCCCAGCCTCTAACCTCTCTTCAACCTGTAGATGTGGGCAGAGCAAGGGAAGACATCTCTCGGCCCCCTGAGGAAATGGAATGGGAGGCTGATCACCGCAATACAGTGACCTCTGTGTCTGATCTGGCATTGCCCCCCCCCCAGGTCCGCTAGTTTCCTGGTCCATGTGGATGTGATTGCTACACATGAGCAGGCCTCAGGAGGGGACCAGATAAGCCGGGAAGGTCCTCAGTCCAATACGCCACCAGGGAGCCCCGCTGCTCCAATATCTACCCTCGCAGAAGCAGATCACCTATGTGAGTGCCAGGAAGAACTTGGCCCCCACAAGGGCAAAACTAATAAGGCACTAATAGCTGACCAGGAGGACAGTCTGATCTTCTTGGGCTTCAGTCTCTTTCATTTCCCCATCCTGGGCTCTCTACTCCAGCTGCCCTCTGCTTCCCACCTATCTCTAAACTGTGATAAGTTACCCTCTGACAACTCAAACAACAAGGAGGGTGTTCAGGATTTGTTGGCAGAAGAACGGGGCTCCTTCTCCCCTCTGAGCATTACAAAATGGGAGAACTGTCAGGTCTACATCCTCAAGATCCTCCCTCAGGTCCCACCTCTGTAACTGCCTTAAGTCTGGCTTCATAGGCTGCCACACAGGCTGTTAATGCCACTTGAGAAACAATAGCCAATGAAGGCACCGTTGATCGGTCCAAGACGGATATTGCCTGGTTATCACTACTCAATACTATGCAACTTTTGGTCACGGACCTCTAGTATCAATCAGACAAAATGGACGTCCAGCTATTTTTACTCAATATCTTGGGTGTATTTGTTGCACGCATAGATGAGAAGCTTGGAAACCTAAACTCTCTTATAAAGCGAGCCCAGTCAGAGTCACCTCACATGCCCCAGTGCTGAGGCTGTGGACCAATTGTGGACAAGTTATCCACACTGCCTGACATGCTGAGCACCCTCTGCAAAGACCTCAGAGCAGAGGCCACTGGCATTTCAGCTCCAGTGTCAAAGGAGGAACTCTCCTCACCCACCCAGAGTCTGGTGCCAGCAGCACAAATCGGCCACTCAGAGCATCAATACCACAACCAGATGGCAGACACAGGACACTGGCTGTGCGTAGGCTGTCACACACAAACAGACCCCTGTCAACAGGCAACCCCTCCTGTTTCCATACCTGCAGCAGACTCTGCATCAGAGGGTGACAAATAAATTTTAAAAAAATAACAACAAACGCAAAGCAGCAGAGACTCCAAAGGAGAAAAGGCCAAAACAAAAAGTCTGCCGCTGATGTTTATCCTCTCTTAATGCCACCAGAGCAGCAACACAACTCTGGCCAATCGGCAAACAGACCTGAAAACTGAATCCACAGAACCCAGTGAAATGAAGACAATAGTTGGCACTATTTAGGCACCAGGCTCTACAGTAGGGCCCAAACAGAGACTACCATGCTTCCCATCCAGGAGAAAGAAGAACCTGAGGCAACCCAGGGGGCGCATTAGGCTGGAGATACAGTCTTGCGGCTAGTCACAGCAAAGTCCCCTTTAGAGCACCTAGCGGCATCAGTCAACATCAACGAAAGGTCTCCACTCTTGCTCACTGCCCCCAGCTTTTGGGCCCACGATAGACAGCTTGACGCAGCACATCAGGAGTCTGACCAATATGGACATGGGGCAGGGGGGAATTTCCTTCAACGGAGGGCTTTTGACAGACAACACTATGTACAAAGCCAATGGTCCATCATCTAGAGCCAGGGGACTGCCTGACTCAATGCTGCCAGGTCCTCAGAAACTTGGCCACATTCTCTAGCACCTGGCACACCAATACAGGTTACAATACATCTGCCTGCTTCTCAAGTGACGTGGGGCCCACATACGGGAACAAATCATGGAACTCACGCAAACTTTGGAGGGGAATGTGCTTATCCAACAAACAGCAACCAATCAGTGGGTTTAACACATCACTGGCCGAAGTGCACCTTACAAGACCAACTGCCAACTTCAACACAGGCTGCACAGTCCTCGGCCTTCCCGCTCCACTGGTCCCTCCTAATCTTAATTTCAATCCTAACTTGCAGTCTTGAGGGGCTCAAGACCACTTCACACCTCAGGACCATTTTAGCGACAAAATCACTTAGGAGCAATACTCCCCCATTTTTCAGGAGGCTACCACCCAACAGCCCAACTCAAATATCTTAATTTTCCAACTTGAATACAATCCAAAGGGACCTGGGACATACTGAATAGAGGCAACATTCTACTACTTCTATCACATATTCCATCACTGCCTGATCTACTTTTTCAGACCTTGAATTCATGGAGTTTATCTAAGCAGAGCCACTGTTGCTGGGTTAAGGGACCAAAACAACCTGGTATACACCAATGATCACACAGAAAATCCTAGCGGAGTGCTCTGTTTACAAGAATTGGGGAATAAGTATTACATCCTTTTGTGAGCCAGGCTACGTGGCCCCTCTGTTATCATCATGTTCTCACACACAGGGCAGAAAGCTTCAAACAATGTGATCACCATCTTTGTTTTGAGAGGCGCTCAAGGGCATTCATCAAGGAGTGAAAGGCTAAAGAGAATCGCTTATTCTGCTACATCAAACACTTCTTCTCCAGCTCACAATTTCCTACAGTTTTCTAGAACTATAAACAAATCTTTCGCTGGCCAATTCCAAGACAAGGCTTACGGGATGAACACCAAACAAGCCTGTAAGACACCTCTTTGACATGAGCTTTGACATTGTTCTGCTGTAGGAAATCTGGCTAGCGGAACCCCACCATCTGCAGGGCTACCTATCCTTCCTTACACCTGCAGATAGGTCCAGGAGATATGGTCACCTCCAGGGGGGAATATTAACCTATGTTTTAATTGCCTGTGTGGCCTCAGCGTGCCCCTTACGTTCTGACTCTCCAGACATCCATGTGGTTAGAATAAGTATTGAGCCTCAATGCATTTACCACAGTCAGCAAATGTGCCAGGGTCCTCTCTCAGGTTTGCACACATGAATGCAATCAGATGGCAAATAGGCAAGTGCTGGAATGAATGGGCACCAAGCCCCAATGGAATACCTCAGGCAATTTTCAAACAAAGTGTAGATTTCTGGGCAGAGGCTTTAGAACCGCTCTTATGAGAAATTTGTCTCACAGGCATAATCCCAGATACTTGGAGAGGATCATTAATAAACCCAACTTACAAAAGTGGGGACAAGTCATTGCCAAAGAAATACCGTCTAATTGCCCTAATTGACAATGAGGCAAAGTACTTTGCGGGACTTTGATTGAAGACTTGCTGGCCTGGGCAGCGGAATATGCAATAATTCCACTTAATCAAACTGGCTTCTCAAAACCTCTGGGGCAACCACTAAAATCATGACCATCACAATACTCATAGACAGGGCAAAAGCTACAAAACAACCACTACATATCTGCTTTATCGACTTCAGGGCAGTCTTTGATCACGTGGATCACTCCAGGATTTGGAGTAAGTTGGCAAACTGAGGCATCCCACGACCTCTCCCAGACAAGTTAATTGTTCTGCACAGTAACACATGAGTACAGGTAAAGCTTGGAGGAGGGATGCATCTCTCAAGGTGCATGCAAACAACCAAAAGGCTAAAGCAGGGGTGTGCGTCCTGGCTCCCACACTCTTCAACCTTTTTCTCGCTGATCTTACCTTGGCACTTGACAACTGCAATTGTCATGCCCAGAGGTTGGGTGGTTTGCCACTGTCGAGCCTCCTGTATGCTGATGACACAGTCTTAGTTAACCACACCCAGTGGGTCTGCATCACCTTATTCACACAACACAGTAATACTCTGATGAAAAGGGCCTATCAACTTTGATAAAACACATACTCATTAAATCACACCCGCAAAAAAACTCCACCTTGGTACTGGAGAAAAATAGCTAATGTGTCAGCAACAGAATACAAATACCTAGGGGTATTAGGCAACAAGGAGGGCAGCGTTACGTGCCAGAGAGAAGTGATAAAATGGAAAGAGCTGTCACTGGCAATGTCACTAAGGACCCTAAAGGCAAAGCTGAATGGGCCAATGCTGTCCCCGCTTCTCCAAGTTCTGGAAGACAACCTTTTATTGACACTAACATATGGCAGCCAACCACAAAGAGGCAGGGACACACAAATTCTGGACAGCAGAGCATTCAAAGCCTACAGACCAATCTTCAGCCTGCCAAAACATACCTCTACGGTGCAGACCAGGCTGGAGTTTGGTCTGATGAAACACACCCTGGCAAGGAGGTTTTATCATCTGGGATAAAACAAGGAAGGCGCCACCCGACTTACTCAACTACTACCCGTGGTGGGAGCTACAACAGAGGGAATTATCTCCATCTAGATCCTATCTCAACTTCTCCTTGCTCAAGTCTGGTTAATTGAGCTGTTGGAACCCCCGATCAGTCACACTGTGTGAAAAAAAGTAGTGTGGAAGACCTTCACTGGTGGAAGACAAGGCTGCCATCTCTTGCCAGAGCTCATGCCTGGATGGTCCTGCACACTTACACTGTCAGCACCTCAGAAAAACCTAAGTTTGGGTTTCTCAAGAGTGATGAAAGAGAGATTTCTGAAACAATGTCTGGGTTTGGTGTCCTGCTCCCAGCACCTCCCACAATGGCAAAGAGTTAATACGACGACGACCTGCAGATTATGTTGCATGATCCCGGAAGACATGCCACACACACTGTGCAGCTACGGGGATCCGGTGGAGGAAACAAGGCTCTTGTTAAAAATCCCCTTCAATCAAAGTCAAATCTGCTCCTGAAGGCAGGCAGTGATGCCTTGTTTTGCCCCTGGTGACCCCCAACTGATCTGCTGATTTGTAAACATTTCTTGCACAGGTCTCCAATAAAATGCCGAAGGCGGACATCAGGCGCCCTGACCTGGACAGTTGAGATCTCTAGATGCCCACAGTTCGCAAACTATATATGCCTGCTCTTTCATAGTTACTCTCACACATGTGCATAGTACTTTGCCACAGGCTGCTGGAGCCTCCGCCATTAAGGACTTGCACAAGTCACTTTACCCCCACACACTCTTTGCTGTGGCATCTTAGAACACTTGCAGGCCGCACTACGTGAAAGTCAGCTCCACAAGGCCCCTCACTATTCACAGTGCTTTAGGCCTTCGAGGCAGGTCTAGTCTAGGCACGGGCACTAGCCTTAACAAATGTCACAGGGCAGTAGAGTTTAGTTCGTTAAACGTTTTATATGTTTTATATGCAATTTAATTTTTTTAGAGGGTATTACGCTATAGAATGTGTATTTTATGGTTTTACTGTGATGTTCAATGGTTTTTAATATCTATCTATCTATCTATCTATCTATCTATCTATCTATCTATCTATCTATCTATCTATCTATCTATCTATCTATCTATCTATCATTCTACCTATCTACCTATCTGTAATGTTTAAGGTTAATAAGGAAGTCAGTGCATAAGGTCAAATTGAGAAAAGTTTTAATGCTCCGTGGAATTTGGTTGCTACACTGAAAGAGGGGTACGCATTTTAGATGTATGGCAAGACATTTTTGTAATCTAGTATTCAACACTACATCTCCTTTTCTTTTTTTGTTTACTCTAAAAAAAAGCTACCCAAGAAGAACCTGCGACTTTTAACCCGCAAGAAGAATGGGGCATTAAATAACAGGCCAGCATTTGTTTTCATGTTAACTTAATATGAACCCAATAATTAGTAAAGGGTAGCATATTATACAAAGAGACCATTAATGAGAAGATTTGTGAATTTGAATAATCTGTTGATGGGAGAGGTGGGTATTTGATCATATAGATGTGATATAAAATTAGATTTGATGAAGTATAAGTGGTCTGGGCCATGGTGTTTTGGATTTAGAATAGGAATGATCTTAAACAATGCATTTATGTATTTGTTTTGCATAATATGATATTTTGTATGATTGCATGCAGTGCCTAATTTGTAAATAAAAACGTGCAGTTGCCCAAAGCTGTCCTCTGAAACACAGGGCTGCTGCAATTAAATGTGCGAGTAGGGAATACTGAGGCGGAGTAATCCTAAAGCCATCTGGGGCCTCTTCAATCCATTTACAGCCACTTCCTGCCCCTTCAGCTCACTCTAGTAGCTTTCTACTTTCTGACTCGTTTGTCTCTTCCCTCGTCTTTCCCATATCTGTTATTTGCTCGCAGTAGGTACCTGAGACAGAAAAATAAGTGCCTGCCCCCAGAAATAAGCGCCGCTGCCGGCACAGGAAACCACCGGCACAAATTAAGCACTGATTGTATGTATTTTCATCAAAATAAACAAAAATGTTAACGCACTCTCGAAAGTGCTTTAGAAATTCGATCCAGGCAACAGTAATAAAAGCACTTTTTGAAGCAAGGTGAAGATTTTAGAGTTGGTAAGGACAAACCACTTTGCTGTGTGGACGCACCAAACATTCTGCTGTTCAGCAAAGGGCCTGCGCATTCAGTGAAGCAGCAAATATGGAAGGCACAGTCCTCTTCTCTGGCGGGCTCTTGTCCTCCTCCAAAATGACCACTCATATCCTTTGCTGCAGGTGGTCCAAAACCACGTCGAACCTGCCTTTTCATGAGCAAACTGCATGTAATCGATAAAACTGCCGTTCTAAAGCCACAAAATTCGTGTAATGACTAGAAGTGTTAATCATGTTTGATTACTAGTCCTTAATCGTACATGTGCAAAACATATTTATTTTTTACTGAGGAAATAAGGTTTGATACACAGAAGAACTTCAAACATTTTCTGAAGAATTTGCATATCAAAATTGGCCCTCTAGGAAATGTGTGCTATCACTATGGCACTGGGATCTCTTTTTTGGTTGTCACCAAAAAAGAGAGCTTAGTTGTTAACCGATTTCTGCGATCTCAGGCCTTTTCTGAAATAAAAGCTACTTATGTTCAATGAAAATCCTGCCGAACTACTAATATTATTAGTGAAGTAATCGTAACCCCATAAGAGAAGATTGCATTAGTGGCCACCATATGTAGGATTAACAGCTGTGATCACCCCAGTGCATCAGGCATGGTTGGCAACAAAGATGTAAAAAAATGACTTTGCCAATGTGGAATGCCTCTATATGTGTAATACATAACAGTCATAGCTGTGCTGCTCCTAGCAGTTAGGTAATTATATTTGTAATAAGTCTCCCAACGCCGTTTGATTTGTATCACTCAAAAATCAGCCTTAAATATATTTTGGAAATTCAACCATTTTTCCAGAAAAAATGACTTATGAGATCTAAAAATACACAAATTTTTGTCTTGAAAGAGGTGTTTTTCAAAGTATACATATGTTAATTCATCCAAGCAAAAGTTTCTAATTTAGTGCACTGGGCTGCCCACAGGACATCTACTTACTGATAGCTGGAGAGCAGCTAGTAGCTCAAAAGCTACGCACTGAAGAAGCCTAGCCTATAGAGCAGTTCATTTATTTAGGTATTACTTTATTTATTTAGGCTCTAGATATAGTACATAATTACCATGGGCACAGGGCAGCAGTGATATTTACAGGGATATAGAAAGGAGCAAGCAAAACAAAAAAAGCAGAAAATATAGGAATTTTGCCACACATTTTGTGATAGTATTCCTTCATTAATTTGGTATTTGTAAGGGAGTTATTACTGTCTGGACAATTGCCTATTCAATATACAGATATATGCAAGTGTGACTGAGCATCCTATGTTTGGGGATGTCTGAGTGAATGCACAAGGGAGCTGTCAACTAAACCTAGCCAGATGTGGATTGTAAGGCACAGAAGGATTTAAGTGCAGACAAATGCTCACTTTCTAAAAGTGTCATTTCTAAAATAGTAATGAAATACAACTTCACCAGTCAGCAGGGTTTTGTATTACCATTCTGGCCATACTAAATATGACCTTGTTACTCCTTTCAGACCAGAATCTACCACTCAACCAGTATATGAGGGTAGCCCTAATGTTAGCCTATGAAAGGAGCAGGCCTCACAGCAGTGTAAAAACGAATGCAGGTGTTTTACACTACCAGGACATATAGAACACACATGTGCATGTCCTGACTTTTACCTACACAGCACCCTGCCCTATGGGCTACCTAGGGCCTACCTTAGGGGTGACTTATATGTAGAAAAAGGGGCGTTTAAGGTTTGGCAATTACTTTTAAATGCCAAGTTGAGGTGGAAGTGAAACTGCACACACAGGCCCTGCAGTGGCAGGCCTGAGACATGGTTAGCGGGCTACTTAAGTGGGTGCTACAACCAGTGCTGCAACCCACTAGTAGCATTTGATTTACAGGCCCTGGGCACATGTAGCGCACTTCACTAGGGACTTACAAGTTAATAAAATAAGCCAATTGGGTATGAGCCAATGTCACCATGTTTTAAGGAGAGAGCACATGCACGTTAGCACTGATTAGCAGTGGTAAAGTGCGCATAGTCCTAAAGCCAGCAAAAATGAGGTCAAAATATATATATATATATAACCTACTGGCAGGGGGGCAGAGTCAAGATGGCGGCTGGAGCGGATGCCTGAATCAGAGCTCCGCAAGGGCCCCGAAAAAATATCCTGACATAGAACCGGACGCGAACCGAGCCTCTGGAGAATCAAGCAGAAAACTAATTGGAGGCACCGGAGAGACTTCCAAAGCCTATGAGGGCGGCGAGGGCGCCTAATGCAACCCGACAGAGGAGCGGCGGCTACGAGCCCGTAGGCCCCGGAGTCGAGCATCGCCCGTAATGTACTGTGCTGCTGGTGGCCGTGACGGAGCCGCGACTCGCAAGAGACAAGAATGCTGAACCCAGCCCAGGTACCACTATGGAGGTGAGCACCCGCTGAGGATCGCTAGAGGGGATCAGAGGATTGGTAGAGGGAGCCGGAACCTCTAGACACACTGGCCGATTAAGGGGGAAGTGCGGCCTGACTTCCGGCCGTGATATAATACCCAGCCACAGAGAAGGCCTCGGAGCTCGAAAACAGGTGACAGCGCAGGCGGTGGCACAGGCGGAGCTTGAATCGGAAGGGCCGCGGAGGCCCAAGCTGCCTCCATGGCACATCGAAGCGGCGTCAGCGACATTTGATGATTACTGGGCCTGCAGCAGTGAAGGGGGAACTCGACCAAGGCCTACATGTGAAAGGGATGCCCAGACCTGGTGATTGGCATCTCCCGGAGATCTAATGCGAATGGGGACATTGCCAGCCAAATGAGAACCACCGCCCCAAATGGGACAATTAACTGGGAACACTCCCAAAATACAGGCCTACACAGCCGCCCATGGTTCAGGTGAGCCATCCGGCGGTGCTTCCCTGATGGCCTGAGATACCATGTATGACTGTTGTACTATAAAAGTGATTTGTACATGAACTTTGATCTGCGACTCAACTGGGAAAGACTGGGAAAGAGACAGGGACAAAAAAAAATCACTTGTCTGATATCCTACAACATTTGTTGAGGCCCCCTGAGTACTCCTCGAACGATTCTCTTACCGTTATCAGTGCCCCTTGAAGATCCAAAATGATGGGCAAAACTAAGAGCTCCAGAAATACAGGGCCCGATGTGGACCACATCCTGAAGGAGGGAGGAGCGTTGAAAACGCTGGAACACTTAGATGCCACGCTCAAGTCACACTCCACTTAATTTGCTAAAGTTCTGCAGGCCATACTAGATACAAAAACGTCACTGGAATCGAGGATTGATGCAATACCCTCAGAGGTCAATTTACTTCACGTGGATCATCGTAATCTGACAGACCGGGTAGAGGGAACTAAATCCTCGTTGGCGGCCATCCGCCCCACAGTGCAAGACCTACGGACTCAAATGGGACAGGTAAAGCTGGAACTGACGGCTTTGCACAAACGAGCGGAGGACGCTGAGGGGAGATCACGCCGCAATAACATTAGACTGGTGGGTTTCCCCAAACAAGTTGAATCACCCAATATGGAACTATTTGTGGAACAATGGCTGATTAACACTGTATTGGGCGGAAATCCCTCCAAGTTCTTTTCTGTTGAAAGGGCCCATAGAGTCCCAGGCTGACCCCCCCGACCGGGCGCATTTCCACGACCTATAATAGCTCGACTTTTAAACTTCCGAGACAGGGATTTAATTTTACAGCTCTCCCAATCTAATGGCCCATGGTGGTATGAGAACGCAGAAGTCTCAGCCTACCCAGATTTCACCAGTGCAGACACAACGCAACTCCTTTACTAAGGTGAAACAACGTCTACGAGAATTGAACTATAAATATGCACTGCTATTTCCTGCGAAGCTTCGGGTGATCGATGACGAGGCGACGCAACTTTTCCACTCGCCAAAGAACACATGGACTTAGCTGCATGCGAAGGGATTAATGCACACGACTCCGGACCACCAAGACGAATCCACCTGGTTGACCCCACGTACGAAACAACGCAAACGAAAATATAGCAAAACGGGACCTTCCTTAGCCCAAGCAGTTAAAGAACGGGAAGAGGCCATAAAGGAAGCATCACAGCTATCTACCAGCTCCTTTTATGCTCTAACAGAGAACCCTCAGATTCCCTCTGACACTGCTACAGGGACCCCGCCGCCCTCGCGGGGATCAGTGGATGATGAGGGCCGACACTGACCCCGCGTTTGGCAGACGATCTATGAATGCGAGTAAAGGGGGTGACTGGGTTCTGTAGATCCCCACAGCGCGGAGCTGTGCATCGCCTGTTTGGTCGATCTCCCGGGGCTTGAGACGCAGATTCATTGAGATGTTATGGGGCCCACGGTGCGGACTCCCGCTTACACTATGGCTCCTCCCATCGCCCCCACGAAAGCAGGGAAGGCCAAGTGGTGTGCTTTCACCGAATGGATATATATACATTACAGTTCTATACTTCCTAGAAGTATGTTTTTGGGGATTTTGGCATGATACTCGTTCCTGATCAGGCCTGGGCTCTGGGAGTCGTTTTGTTCGTTGTTAATATATGTAAATGCTTGGTGATCGAGGAGGTTACAGTTGGGCCAGTTATTGGTGATCGAAGGGGAGGGGGACACAAGATGCATAGAATTTTAAACCTAGGCAATAATGGCTACTGAATATACTGTGTTGACTTAGAACATCCGGGGCATGGGTAATCCCATTAAGCGATACAGAATATATTCCTATCTTAGGAGACGCCGGGTACATTTCGCCTGCTTACTAGAGACACACTTGATACAGGGAGAACTAGCTAAGCTTGCCCGTCGCTGGAGGGGTCGGATTTATGGCACCACTTATTCCGCATTTGCTAGAGGCACTTTATTCTGGATAGCTCCAGAGGTACCGTTCATTAAAACTAAGATACATATTGATCGCAATGGCAGATATGTTCTGTTAGAAGGTCACTTAGATGGTCATCCCATTCTCCTGACCTTCATATATGGTCCCAACACAATGCAAGGATCCTTCTTCAATGAGCTATCCCCGACTTTATTACAGGATCCGAACACTCCTAGTTTATGGGGGGATTTTAATTGTATCCAAAACACAGATCTAGATCGATCGACTCCCCCCTTACCGAACACTCCCGGTGTACACGCTACTAAACACTTCCATCAATGGACTTCCATCAATGGCAAGCTATGCGGCTACATGATATCTGGCGTCTACACCATCCTGAAGATAGGGAATATTCATACTATGCACCAGGCTACAACATACATATGAGATTGGATTATATTTTTTGTGACCCGCTTATGTGGCCTAACATCCCTAGTTCAGAGTACTTGGGTAGGACCTTTTCCGACCATAACCCCCTACGGGTGGTTTTCAAATGGGGAAGGCCCAAACCAAAGACACCGACATGGAGACTAAGAGTGGAAGCCCTACAAGATGTGCCTTATAGAATACAATCAGGTACAGCTATTACGGAATACTTTCAACACAACGACAGATCGGTGGGCGACACTAGAGTAGAACAGGATGCAATGAAGGTGGTTGTACAAGGTCATTGCATGACCTCCTCTTGGGGAGCTAAGACCGCCTTTACACGCACTACATTGAACCTAGAACAGGAAATATGTCGGCTGGAGAAAGCAGCTATGGCTGATCCCTCCGTGCGACGCACATTGACACTTCAGCGTAAGCGATATTGAGAGGAATTAGATAGACTTGGGAAATTAGACTATAAAGAATATTTGACTCGACAACACAGGGAGGGGGACAAACCAGGACGTATGTTGGCCTGGCTGTTGCTCTCTGAGGTGCCGCGAATGGTGCTAGGTGCGATTAGGAACGACAGAGGTGAGGTGGTCAATACTCAAGAGGCTATTAACAAGGCCTTTGCTCAATATTATAAAACCTTATATGCGGCGCAAACGACCCCCTCCTCATTTGACAGTCACCCAATACTACACGATCTCCCCCTCCCCACCCTTACACAGCAGCAAAAGCGAGACTTGGAACAGCCCATACAACTTGTTGAAGTGCAATTGGCAAAAAAACAAATGGCCAGAGGGAAGACCCCAGGCTTAGACGGGTTGCCTATTGAATTTTACGCTACATATGAGAACCCGTCTTGCACCTGGGCTAATCGCCCTATATGAGGCATCTTATCAGCGAGGGGGACTTCCCACCTCGATGAATGAGGCCCTCATTATTGTGCTTCCTAAGTCAGGTAAAGACCCCCCTAGAAGTGAGCTCCTATCGCCCCCTCTCTATGCTCAATATTGATTACTAAATTCTAAGTAAGATACTGGCAAATGGGTTGCTTCCTTTACTTTCATCCCTAATCCATCCAGATCAAAACGGAGTCATACCAAACAGGGCCACCCACTATAACACTCGTATATTGTGCCATATCATTGATGCGGTTTCCAAGGGTACTGGCGACCAAGTGGCGGTATCATTAGATTTTGAAAAGGCGTTTGACACAATAGGTTGGCCTTACATGATGTGGACGCTGAGACGCTTCGGGCTAGGTCCCCAATTTTTACAGTGGATACAGCTGCTTTATACTACGCCCCAGGCTAGAGTCTGAACTGGCCACTACATATCGGACCCCTTCCCCATTCAAAGAGGGACAAGACATGGTTGCTCGCTGTCTTCGGTACTTTTTGCATTGGCTGTGGAACCCCTTGCAGCGCACTTGCGGACGAAGGACAGTGAATGGGGCTTATGGGTTGATGGTGGCTGGCATATTACATCACTATATGCAGATGACGTATTAATTTATCTGCGGAAAACTGACAACACCTTAACTGGTTTATACAAGATACTGGACAGTGAACTGTCGGACCTTGGTGTAAACTGGAGCAAATCCTTTGTGTTCCCCCTGGTAAAGACAAATGACACGCTGAACCAAATACCCACACAAGGGAGACTAGCATGGGTAACTGGGAGTTTTCACTATTTGGGCATAGATGTATACCTGACTGAAACGGATTTAGTAGAAGGCAACTTTAACAAAGCGCTGTCCTCTATCCATAGGTCACTACCCTTCTGGACGCGATTACCCCTTTCTCCTATGGGCAGAGCAGCGATTGTGAAAATGTTAGTACTCCCTAGGCTACTCTATCTATTTCTGGCATTGCCAATATCGCCCGGACGGGACTTGTTTAACACTATACGCAGCTTATTGAGAGTGCTTATATGGGGCTCAGGACGCAAAAGAGTATCCCTAGATGTGTTAAAATACCCAATGCTTGAAGGAGGTATGGCGATCCCTGATATAGAAGATATTATGCAGCAGCAGAACTGCAGTGGGTAATGGCTTGGTTAGCAGGTAGTCAATCAGTAGAGGGGATTATGGTACGGCACAAGTTGGAAACAACGGGAGTACTGCGTGGTTCCTAGGGCAGAATGAACCTACAGCCGACATAGGGCTGCTGATGCGTACAGCGCGGACAACGTGGACTCGCTATATTCAACGACGAAAACATCCATTCCCCTATTTGCCTAAACTCCCAATATGGGAAATACCACAGATACATGATCTTAAGCAGGTATGCAATTTTTGCATATGGCAGGAAGTTGGGTTGCTGCACATGGGTGATCTCTACGATGAAGGGCGCCTGCGCTCCTTTACAGACTCTAGCACAACATTCCACCTAGACCCCGGACAGTTTCTTGTGCACACGGCCCTTTGTGCCGTTGTGAAACATATATGGCAGTCCAGCCCCCTGGGGCCGACAACACACCCTGGACACCATTATATTTTAACACAAGGTCAGGGATAAAAGCAGTATCTAATCTTTATATCCTATTGAAGGAGACCCCAGCTATACCACATCCTTGCAGTAAAGCACGATGGGACAGGGTATCGAGTTGACAGATCAACAGTGGACAATGGCATTAGCACAGGTGCGGCATGTTTCACGAAATGCTAGACTGAAATGTACACATTTTAATTATGTCCACCAAACATACCTGTCCCCACATAGACTTCACCACATGTTCACAGAAGCCACCCCGAGGTGCCCGCGATGTGGTCACGACGATGCCACCTTCCTGCATATGACTTGGGAATGTCCTGAGATACACAGCACTTGGAGACACATAATGCAGCATGTATCTGACATTATAGACGTGTCCCTCACATTGGACCCGCTCCTTTGCCTACTGGGAGTGACCAAACAGAATAAACGATCCAAGTACTATATGAAATTTGTTGATCTTGCCCTAACACTGTTTAAATGTATGATCGCCATGGCTTGGAAGGCTACACGCCCCCCGGATGTACAGGCCTGGCTCCGGGTGGTGCTGCGTTGGACCACGGCAGAGGTTAATGCATTAGACCAGGATAGGCAAGCACAGGATGGAGATGGAGGGTAACGCTTTGGGATACTTGCCTGGCGAAACTGGAAGATAAATTGGGCGCACAAGAGGCTGGCAGAGAGATGACACCAGAACACCCCCTGTTAGGCTGCCATCATGTGACCCGTCCACATGAGCTGTTTTCCATGGATATTTTCCTTTAATTCCATCTCCCGTCCGCCGAATATTGGCAACGCCCTGGCTGACCCTAAAGCGAAAACGGAGACTTTTGAGAAAGCTCAACATTAGATTGCCCTACAAATGTATGACAAACTTGCACTACTTTTGAAACAAGAACATGGAGCCTGTGTGGCTTACCCCCTCTCCCCCCCTCTGTCCTTGGTAACCGAAAGTAAAGGCCGGAGGCCGAGGAGTTATAGTAGACATAGATGAAGATCCAGACGTCCCCCCTCATATATGCCAAGCAGGTTCTTTCCTTATTGTTAAGCGGTAGTATATTTCAGGTCTATTCCCGCACAGCCCTGCACAGGGACTATTATATGATAAGTGTTATTACCTATCCGGCAATGTACCAACATCGACTAGAGGCACTAGCACACAATGAGATTTGCTCAACAGATGGCGACTATCACATTAAATGTCATATGTAGACTCGAATATATGTCCACTACTCAATAACGGTTGCGAATAGAGATACCATTGTTACAGTTCCTGTGATATTGTTGCTTTGCTATGAACTGGTATTTGTGATCTAAGAATCCGGATGAATACCCTGAATTGTTTGAAAATAAAAATAAAAAGATTTTTAAAAAAATATATATTTATATATATATATATATATATATATATATATATATAACCTACTGGCAGACCTAGTAGATAGTTATTGTAAGGACTATGTTTCCATGGAAAAAGTGTTATTGAATGCCTATATTTTTGGCACTGTTTGAGAATCTTCACAACATTTTACAATAAAAGTGCCCCAGTAACTCTTGGTGCGCATGGAAAGTTACAGAGTGATCTGTCAAGCGGGGACTGAGAAAAATGGGAGGTAAAAAAACCGCTTTTCACATGTTAATTCCCATAGGAGTTTTGAACATGACTACATCCCTAATCACTGGATGGATTTACACCAAATTTGGCATAAAGATATCTTTCAGTACACAAATTACGCTTTTTGTTATTTGGTGTAAATCCGTTCAGTAGTTTCAGAGGAATTAAAGGCAAAATAGATCTAGGGCCACAGATCCTCCCTGAAGACTTTTGCGAATAATGACGAGCTTATGCAGCGAAACATATAGCTCTGGTTGACTGCCAACACTTCAACAATGGAGTGTTGGCAGCCATCATGGGGCTCGGCTTCAGCTGAGTCCAAACAAAACAAAACAAAAAAAATAAAGGGCCCAGGGTAGGGACACCCTGACCACCTATCTACGGTGCTAGGGTCCCAGAGGGACCCCGCCAGAGCAAAAAAAGCAGTTTAAAAAAAACATTTTTGACACAAATTTGTGGCGAATCCACAGCAACAAAAAAAAACAAGTGCAGACTCCTGCACTTGTGTTTATGAAGCCCTCAGGTGGGCCAGGTCCCAGGGGCATGTTGAAATAAAGGAGGTGGCCCACTTGCCCCCTCCTATGGCATAGTTATGCCCCGGGAACTGCCACCTTCCCGGGGCTAATCTCTAATAAAATGCTGAGTTATAGTTATCTGAGACAGAGATAACTCTAAGTATAAAAGGTGAATTTCTATGGTTTTGTACACTTAAAATGTGAGTCTAACTATAAAGTCCCTGTAACCTTTGGTTTTTAAGTGAATTGGTATAGTTTTTTAAATTCTATTTCCTAACTATAGCGTCCCTGTGACCTTTGTTTTTTTCAGTGAAAAAAAAATATATACATGTGTTTTCTTCATGCACTTTTCCATCTGAATTTTAGGCAACGCTACAGCTAAAACAATAGAACTGAATTACACCATATTTCCCAGAAAGCTAGATCTTGACCCAGAAAGTGTGCTTTTTGTTATTTGAAGTAAATCTGTTTATTTATATTTCACACTGCGGTTCTACTATGGATCCATTAGCTAAAGCATGCATTGTGATCGGCTGGCCGCCACCTGAAGGCAAAGTTGTGGCCACCATCTTAAGATTTGGTACTCGGTCCTGAATCCTACAAATAAAATTAAAAAAGATTTAATGGGACGGGGAAGGGGTACTCTGACCTCGTGGGCCTTGTGGGGCGTTCCGGAGGGCCGAATGTATTTGGGGTTCCATGAATCTACAGATCCACTGCAAGCCACAGTGCAGACTCCGGGACAATCCCGGCAGACCCACAGATCTGTGATGCAAGAAAATGAGAAAGAAAGGGGTTTGTGTGCCTGTGTGGTGAAGGGTGCAGGGCCTGCTGCCAGGCCCTTTGCCCAACACCGCACCACCCATTGCTGAAGGCTTTGAGAGGTAGAGGGTAGACCACCCATGGTGTATTGGGCACAGGGTTTGGCGGAGGCCAGACCTTGCCCCCGACCCCACACAGCGCACAGTGATAGATACCTCACTTTACGTTAAAAAAGATATAGAAATTCACTGAAAATAACAAAAGTGATGTCATGGTTAGGAATTTTTATAATATCTTATCTTACATTGAAAAAATGAAACCTTAGAAAGCCTCTGATAAAAAACAATGGTTAAACAGGCATTACAGTTAGGTGAAAATGTCAGTTAAACATAATGTTTTAAACTAACAAATCAACTGAAATTCACAAGTTATAGTTATTTCAAGTAAGTGTACATTGTGTCCTAAAGTAACTTTAACTCTCGCCCTCACTATAAATTTCTTGCACCCTAACTATTGCATCACTCGTGGCAAGTGCAATGGCTGCATTGATAGTAACCCTAATGACATTTGAATGGGCATCATTCATAATAACGCCATGCATGGGCAAATCGACCAAGAAGGCAGTCAAAGGACAGTTTTAGAGCAACTGGGAGTGTTATATTATGGCAAAGCAGTATTGTACCCTGAACACTGCTCTGCTCAACTTGAAGTTGGGGCCCACATGGTTTCCAGAATTGCTTGATCCTGTGCGAAATACTTTGGACCTGATTTAGAGTGTTGCAGATGAGATTTACTCCAACATGAAGACAGAATAAGGTACTCTGTTGGGGTAAAATACTCTGTCACCCTGAGGGCGTACGTGCCCTCTATATTTAGAGCTGTTGGCCTGGCAGACATCTTGTGCATTTGCAAGAACTGCCTTTACAGTAGTTTCTGCCAATACATTGAAGTTTGACGGGTGGTATTTTGTATCTGAAAATAGAAAGAAAAACACAATGACTCTCTTGCTATGGCAGTGTTTTCTCAATGCGTGTGTTTTTCTGGAGTTTTCAGTGCCCCTTATTGCTAGGTTTTACCTGGTGGTGAGAGACATTGAAAACACGTCATTGGTTTGCACTCTCTAAATAGTGCAGGCAGACAAATGTGTAAAAGTCCGACAGCTCTCACTCTGTAGAGTCATCAAATCTGCATATCTGTGACAGAAATGGAGCAGTCCACTCTGCTGACATACTGAAGGTCTGCCTATCTCTAAATGATGTGGGCAGACCTTCAGTTTGGTGGAGCGGGTGCTCCATCTCCCTTGTGGCAGAGTTCCTTCTCTATCAAACTCTAAATCGAGGCCTTTATCTCTTGAGTTTAAGTAATCCCATCTTCCAAAAAGTTGGTTTGTAGGGTTTGGTGTGCGTTTAAGGTCATGCATCGACTTACTGAGCTTGCATGCAATGAATAAGTGTTGCAATGGGAAATAATTGAAAACACCTTTCTCTTGAAATAATGATAATAAGGCCCTTGTTACAAGTGGCTCAACAAAGTCTGATAGGTACTGTAAATTATACAACCATATTCATAGGAATTATGGGTTGTGAGAATATTACTGCTCCTGATAAATACCAAATTTGATAAAAACTGCATCCACTGATATATTTCAGCAGACCAAACCCACTGATATTTTTTGGGAGAGAAATGTCTGGTAAATACCAGGGCACACATATTCTTCTACATCAAAATCTATATGTTATTCCCCATTTCAGTGGGAAAACCAATGTTAGGTGCTATGTATTGCACCAATAAATATTGGACCTTCTAGCCCAGTTGTTTATCAGGTGCCATATACATTGCATCAGACTTTGGCCACTCATACTCCTATAACATGAAAAATATAATACTACATTTGTGCTATGAAATAGCTTAATTCTGCACTCCGTGGAATAATAATTTAGACCATAATATGAAAATCTTGATTGCCCCTACAAGACAAGTCTTTACTTCCTCTAAATTCTGTGAGATCCAGTGACCTATATATCTGCAAGTCAAATCGTTCTACTTGGAGGGGACCTAAAAATAAAAATGTGTATTGCTCCTAGACCGTGAGACAAAGTGGGAACATGTTTGGCAGGATGGGTCATCTCTGATTTGATGAGGGGGCAGTGCTGCCACCTAACACACTTGCACATCACAAAGGATCTGCCTTAACACACACACAAAGTGTTTAAACACTAGCTTTTGTGCCACCAGACATGCTTGAGTCAGGTTAGATAGGCAGGAAATTCAAAAACATCTCTGGGGTAGAAACCTCCAGAAACGTCATCTGCTTCAAAGCTGGCACCAAGTATATTTTTTGGACCCTCCGACCCAACTTCTGAGTACCCCTCTGACTTGTGGAGGACTGCTGTGCTGCTCTATTAGAAGGACTGCTACTCTGTGGCCCTGCTGCCCTGCTGCCTGAGTGCAAATGTTCTGGACCTACATCTTAAAGCCGGAGCCTGAGTGGGAAGGTTCTGGACCTACATCTTGCAGCCAGGAGTAGCAGCGTTAGTCCAAGGGCTAGTTGACTGGCCTCCTCATGGGAGCATTAGCGGCAGAAAAGGCTCCAATCAATTTGAATCCAGCACTTAGAATCTGTCTGCTGTGAGTCCTACTCCCCCCCCCATCAAGTCTTGCCAATGATGTCCTTGACCCTCGGAACTGGGCCTCAAGGTGCTTTGCCAGCTTTACAGTGGTCCTGTGAGCATAACCATCTCAGCAAGAATCATCACCTCTCAGCCATGTCAGAAACGCTGCTGTGCAATGCACCCCCAAGCAGGAGCTCGCATCATAGCCCACAGTCTCCTCAAAACCACCTCTGTGTGACGCATTCTCGATGCATACCTTTGCATCACAAGTCAATCGTTGATGGAATTCTCGACTACGATGCAGGACATTGCATTTCAGCAATTAAGGAAGTTAATTTTATGTGTGACCTAGATTGTGCTTTTAGCTGCCCATCATGTGGGTGCTCCCATTCACTAAGGTCTAGTAAATGAGCCAATAGTAATGCAGAAATGGTTTTCAGTACAGATTCTTTTAGCTTAGAGCAGCAGTTTCCTAAATATAAGAGCCCCTTATTGCTATGCCTCACTTATGTCCCTGCACTGAGTACACCTTTTTATCTACGACTATTAAATAACAAAGGGGCCTTAATAAATGTAATTGTTCTGTTGCTGCTCATCGAAAGTCCTACAGCTTAATTTAGTGCAGCGTTGATGCTTCCATCAAGATTGTATAAACCGGGTACTAGTTTCATAACTATTCCCGAATTCTCAAACAAATGTCTAGATATTTTATGGTTGTTTGAATGGGTTAACTTACAGTGCCATATTGATAGATAATTCGCTAGAAGAACACTTTAACATTCATAATAAAGCGAGTTTTCTTATAAGTCTATGATAAATGCAAATAGCTTGACTTTTTAACTGCCAAAAAAGTGGAATACCCACACTTTTGATGCGCACTTTTTAGTATATTTAAAACACATAGGGGCATATTTATACTCTGTAGGCGCCGGATTTGCAACGTTTTTTTTTACGCAAATCCGACGCAAAACTAACTCCATATTTATACTTTGGCGTTAGACCCGTCTAGCGCCAAAGATCTTGGAGTTTGCGTAATTTTTTAGCGTGGACACCTTCCTTGCGGTAATGATATGCAAGGTAGGCGTTCCCTTCTAAAAAATGACTCCGAGGCATGTGCGCCGTATTTATACTCCCGGGCAAAAAAGACGCCCGGGAGTGGGCGAGTCAAAAAAAATGTCGTCCAGCCGCTTTTGTGTCATTTCTTAACGCCTGGTCAGGGCAGGCGTTAAGGGACCTGTGGGCTCGGAAGGAGCCCAGAGGTGCCCTCCCATGCCCCCAGGGACACCCCCTGCCACCCTTGCCCACCCCAGGAGGACGCCCAAGGATGGAGGGACCCATCCCAGGGAACTTAAGGTAAGTTCAGGTAAGTATTTTTTTTTCTTTTTTTTTGTGGCATAGGGGGGCCTGATTTGTGCCCCCCTACATTCCACTATGCCCAATGACCATGCCCAGGGGACAGAAGTCCCCTGGGCAGGGCCATTGGGCAAGGGGGCATGACTCCTGTCTTTGCTAAGACAGGAGTCATGTCAATGGAGGGTGGGAGTAAAAAAAAATGGCGCTAATCGGGTTGAGGCAGATTTTTTGCCTCAGACCGACTTGCCCCATTCTTTGACGCCCAAGCGCCATTTTCCCCTACGCCGGCGCTGCCTGGTGTGGGTCATTTTTTTTGACGCACACCAGTCAGCTCCGCCGGCTAACGTCATTCCATAAATAAGGCCCCCGCATGGCGCTTTGGAATGGCGTTAAATTTTTTGACGCACAACTGCGTTGGCGCAGTTGTGCGCCAAAAAGTATAAATACGGCCCATATTCTTTAGGTAAATATATAGGAATAGTTTCCACATAAAAACAACTTGTTTGCTCTTCTCAGGTGATGCTGGCTGCTGCAATTACCTGCCGTTTTGTGGTATGTTTTGAAGCACCATGGCCGCTGGATAGAAATCGAATCAAGAGGTCAGCTGTTACGTGGCTATACTGCCCTCTGACTGAACAGAATGTCCGCTACCATAACTGAAGGGGAGCATACTGGGTGTTAAAGATGAATTTCCATATCGTTTGGAAGTCTTTATTCAGCCGTCCAGATACATATTCACTACAATAGCAATGTTGTTCATTTGGTATTTCAAATATTCACATTTGCATCCAAATAGCACGATGTTTTAAGTTTAAATTAAAAAACAGCATTAGAATTATTATAGCAACGTTTCTAATATCAAAGTAGTTAGACATGGTAACAGGGACGTAACATGCTCAGTAAGGTTGGGGGGGCAAGGGGTGTGAGCTTCAGATTTTCCAACAGTCACGCTGGCAAAGAATGTCAAACCACACTATAGACAAGCAGGGTGAATGAGAGGGGCTTAAGGGGCAGTGATGATAACTGGGGAGTGGTAGGGGTACTAAGTCAGGGAAAATACAATAAGCCTCATTTACAAAAAATGACGCAGCAATGCGTCAAAACATTTACAGGCGTACCGCGGTGTAAGGATCCGGCTGCATCAAAAGAATTGAGGCTAACCTGTTTGCCGAGTCATAGGAAAACTGACGCTATTGCTGCAAAAGTGATGCTAGGCTGAGTTGCGTCACGTAAAGCAAACCAAGCCTTCCTAGCGTCACTTTTGTGAGCAGAATGCATCAAAAAAGAGGTAAAAAATACTGCATTGGTGCTAAAAAATACACCATCCTGAAGCAGCCATGGAGGAGAGAGGAAACCGTTGAGTCCAGGACAAACCCAGGAGCCCCAATACCATCCAGGATGTCTAGACAGACTTCCAGGGGAAGCGGAAAAGGAACAGGAAGTGCATGTTCAGTGAGGAGAATAACATCCTGATCACTGAGGTGATGGAAACACCAACTCCAGCTATTTGTCGCTTCAAAATTGCCATGAGGGAGGAATGAGGCCACATGGCAGTCCATTGTTGACAAGGTCAACAGTGTGGGAGAAGTCAAAAGAACAGTAACTCACTGTAAGAAGCACTGGCTTGCTTGCCTTCTGTGTGTGAAGTGCAGCATCAGTCCACGTTCACCTTTCTTTGTGTACGGGCTCTTGCAGTGCAATGTACAACATCACTCACTACAACTACAACTCCCAGAATACAAAGCAAAACACGTGGACTGGAACAATTTATCATGCATGTGCACTGCTACCCTTCACAACCTGACTGCGACAATGCAGGTCACCTTGCAATAAGAAGCTACTCGGTCTCACTTCGACCCATGCACACTAATCTACACCATACATCCTCAGAATGGAATGGGTGTGGGCCATGGGAAGTATCTACATCTAGGGACATGTCAAGAGACACGTCTATAGTACCCTGCATGAAACTAAATTGCACTCAGCTTACCTGGCGTGCAGGGTGAGAGCACACATGTGTCAGGTGCCATGGAAGGGACCACCAGAACTCCTCTCATGTACTAAATCGGAATGAGTGTGGGGGAGTGGAATGCAAGAGATGCACATCAGAGGACAATGTGTGTCCAAACTAATGATGATGTGTGGGCCTGGGGGTGGGGCACTGCTACCGCTGTGCATTGTAGGCACTGGCTGTGCATGTAAAACTGCCACTCGGTCTGAATGGGGAGACTACATACCGGGGGGAGGAGAATGGACATGTGTACTGCAAGGTAGCCTCACCAATACACATGCAGTGCTGTGTCTCACTGTGCCACACTTGTGTCACAGCTGGGTAGGGATGTCAGAGAACATCCCATTTGGGTACTACATCCTACATGTCATGTGGACCTGAGGGAAGATGAAGCACATGCCAGAAAGGAGTCTGATTCAATATTGTCTCACAGCGCCACGTATTTAAGTTGGAGGATGTCAAACGGGGACTTGACAAGGGATAGTAACAAATACTGGAAGGTTCCAGGCTGAAGTGGGTGGGCCTAGTGATGTGGTAAACATAGGTAGGTACTTGACACTATTTCCAGCATTACTTCTGTGTGGGATGATGCCTGACGTATAGCCCTCAAACACAAACCAACATGTAGCTCCACTGGATGTGATCACACCGAACCTACATGTCTTAGGCACATAAGAGTGAAATTATGATCTGGGTAGCATCACTGTGTGGCACTAACGCATGCACCGGGACCCAAAGGTGGGTAAACAGAGGAGGCCTGTACACATACAATGGCATGGTCCTGAGTCACATGACATGTGGCACTCTCCATCTAATCAACTCTAATCATGATGAAATAGAGTGAATGTCAAGGATCATAATCTACCCAGTAGGACAGTGTCTACCCCCTCAGAGTAGGCACACAGTGCTTGTGAGAACAATGCGTAGATACTGCCATCTGTAAGGGAACTACAGTGCAGTTTGCCATCAATACCCATGCGTAACATGTGTCTTAAGCATCATTGATGAACTGAAAGTGCTAAATCTGAAATCTTGATTGTCAACCTGTTTACTCATGTCAACATCTAACAGAGATCACCATTACCATTTTTATATCTCATTGCAGAGGATGAACCCATACCTCCTGGCCAGCAGAATGTCCCGGACTTCAACAGTGATGTGGATCACCATCTGCAAACCATAAACAGACACCTTTCAGCCAATCCTGGGCTCCATACAGACACCATCTGCTGTCACGGGGAGGCTTGATAGCATTGCGGGGTCTCCAGATGATCCACCTACTATCCAACAGACACCACTTGCCACCCCCAACAGACTGCTGTAGGAGTCTGAAAAAAGCTGGCAGATCAGGTGTGGGAGGGGATGGAGAACATGGCCGGCACCCTAGAGGCAGTCCAATTGTGCCTCAGCCAAATAAGGACAACTCTACCACCATAAGAGGCACCTACTCTCTACTCTATGGCCTTCAGCAGTCCCTGGCTGACATCGATGGTGTCATGAGGCAGAGACATGAGTAAATACCCTGCTAAAGTGGCATCAGCGAGGTCATCTTGAAGTCCATGGAGCGGAAGCAGGATTCATTCATTGCTACCATGGGTGCCTATCACCATGAGGTTGCTGCTGTGTTGCAAAACAGCAGGTCATCCTTACTGCTGTGCTGCCTTATGTGGTGCCACAGCTGCTGTGGACACAGAATCCACATCATCAGCCCCTGATGTGTGTGTGCCTCCCTCTACTCTGAAGCAATGCATGCATCAGAGGAGGAAAATGTGGACTGCACCTCTTTACCATTAAAAGTGCCTGGTAGCATTTATGTGTCGCTTGCCCACTTTCTCCTTAGCCCTGTGCTTATGAATATGCCAGTGTAAAATCAACTGGCACTGTCCTCAATTTCATTCTCCCCCTGTTGACCTCACACAATTGTCGACTGTCAATATGGCCAATCTAACCTAATTGCAATCTGGTCATCGTCCTCACTAAAGCACTCCTCTCCTCCACATGTCCCATGATAGGTTCCCCCATGGACTCTATTTGGACATCCACTGGCTCTATACATCTTTTGGTGTTGTTGTTCTATGAACTGTTCCTGTAAGCCTCATAATTATTTGCACATGTAAATAAAAACACTTAGGCCCGTATTTATACTTTTTTAGCGCTGTATTTGCGCCGCTTTTTGATGCAAAAACGGCGCAAACATAAAAAATACAATTGTATTTTGTCAGTTTGTGCCGATTGTGCGTCAAAAAACGACACAAATGCTGCGCTAAAAAAGTATAAATATGGGCCTTAGTACAACCTCTGTGTTGTATGCGTGTTTGAGTCAGGACTAAGTTGAACATGATGCATTGTGTGAGGCAAATACACCAACTACTTGCTAAAGGGACATGTGTGGATGGGAGCATAGGACAAAGCTACACAGAAAGAGTGAAAAATATTTGATAACATGACTGGCAGGCAGCTACTCAAGCTCACAATCATGAAGTGCAACAGGTATAATGTGGTCAATGTTAAAAGTGATTTAAGTCACATCACAGGTTGCTGGTCTAACCATGGTTTGTAGCAAAAAAACAACGATGCTGTGACAAGCAAGTGATGCAAGTGTGGGTGAGTATGGGGAAGGCATCAATTTGTGAGTGAAAAATCCTTGGATTAGGGAGGATGCTTCAAAAACAACATTCCTCCAATGCATATCGCATGACTTACCCACACAGAGCAACTGTATGAGAATACCTGTGTTGGGCTGTATATCCATTTACATCCAGATTGCCATGTACACTGCTCAATGATGTTGGAAGATAGCTCACGTGATTCCATGGCCAACCTGACAGGCACCTGTCCATAGGTAAATGACCTAGTCACACATGTTGTCAAACACTGCTGGCAAAGACATGTACTTAATATTACCTGAGCATACATGGTAACTCCTACACAGTAAATCATGATGTAGACTTGTATGTAGCAAACAATGATATTCAATTAAATCTTAAAAATAGATATGACTAAAACTAACTTACTGAAAAAACCTAACTATTCCTTCCTAACCTACACAACCGTATCCTAAATACTAACGACAAATAACTTAACTTAATCTACCTTAGTTAAAACCACATGATAAACATCAACCCTCCACCCCCTCCTTAAAACATGTCTTCAGGCAATGACCACAGAAACCACATCTATGCATCAATCATCTATACATTTAGGCTTAAACAAATAGATATATTTTTGAAGATTTTTTTGAAAAGTTTATATTTCTTTTGTATTTTATTTTTATGAACACACATATATAACACATCAACCCCAACCCACAAAAAAACTAAATACCCCAGTCCCCTAATAATGTACCCACCACATATGAAACCGATAATCTACTTAAACTACTATACCTACTCTATGCTACAACAACTAACCTAAACTAAGCTATGAAAAACATCCTATACTAAAAACAAATATATACAGGGGAAGGGAAGAAAGGGTCCATGTGGCTTATTTTGAGTGGGATGGTCTCTGCGCAGTCTGCCTGATTCTGGTAAGTAGCAGGATAACATTGTCTATTTTGTGCTCTATCCCTGCCACTCTGAATTTCAGATCAGAAATTACTTTTCTAATGTCCTACTCAAAGGTGCCAGTGGGTCCTGTTGGTGGAGTGTCGTGAACATATTGTCTGATGTGCTTTCCAGTGGAGGTGCTTGGAACTGGTCCTGCAGATCCACCCTGCTTTGCTATTCCTGCGTTGCCTTTGGTATACCTGTCAACTGTTGGTTGTCCATGTGGCAAGGCGCCCCATTTGCCAGATGCCTTCTCCTGGTCAAATGTTTTGGTCATAGCCGGATAGACTTTGTTGACGTGCTGGTTGTGGTGGTACATTTCCTCCCAGATCAAGTGCTCCTTCTTCTGCTCCGGAGTCATGTTGTCTATCTAATCAGAAAGAAAAAATGGCATACAAAAGGTAACTAGGAACTGGTACCGTGACACATTAAATCTAGCTTCAAACATCACATGTTGCCCCTCCTTTACCCCAAAATTATCTTGAAGGTCAAAGTGAGCATCCATTTGCCTAATATATGTCATCTCCTAATTTAGTACAGCCAAGGTACCAAGGCAAAGCAAATGCTTCTTAATGCAAATGCACAATCTTGGCACATCTAGTTATGACCATGTTAGTATTGAATATGCTTAAGAATAATGCTGTTTTTTAACCATGGTATGGTACACATTTCATGTTTTACTGATCATTAGTGCCCCTTCTGCATCCTGCAATGGCCTCGATTCCATTGGCATTACCCAAAGTAGGATGAGCAAGGTCTGCAAAGTACATGCATGAAACATCTCCTATATAAACTTCTGTAAGTCCATGGTGGACCATGCCACAACCCTTTAGATACTCCCAATGTAATAGCATGTGTACGACTACACAGCCTAATGTCTGTCCCTACATGTCAGATATTAATGCCACCATGCTGCACACCAGCACTAAGAACATCCATTTGATGGGTGTGTGCATGCATGCCCCACATCTCATCTGAGCAGATAGCTTGTAATGTAAATAGCTATTGCTGTCCAAAGTGTGATCCTGTTTGTGATACATTTTGGAGACTATCATGGCCAACACAATCTAAGGATGGATTGGGCATTGGCATGTTGAATGACTATGCTGTGCAGACATCACTTTGGTCTAACACACCTTGCCATATCTGTGAAGATATGAGTGTGAGGCATTACACAACATGAGTGTGCCATTCAAATGCATTACCATATGTGGAAGGTTTACATCTGTCCTTGCTACACTTAGGGGCTTAGTCACAAGTCCCTCAGTCCCGGCAGAAACTCACTTTTTGTGAGGCTCACGGTAGGGCCATATTTAAGACTACATAATGCCACCCTGAATGGCTTGTCGTGACCCTGTAAATATGGCACATAGTGTTTCTGTCATTTCTGTGGTCTGAATCCCCCCTCTCGTGTGGAGTAGTCATACACATCGGACAGAGATTGCAATGTCAGCAACAACAGTAGATCTGTGCATCTGAAATGCATTTATTGGGTATGCCATCCCCAGCCATGTTCACTATGAATCCACTAACACATATGTTCACAGACTATGGCATTGTGGTCATTGCTTTTCATTTAGACTATCAATCATATGGTACCCTCCGTGATAGCAAGTATATCCACTTGGACATTAGTCAGAGGCGACTGCACATCCAATAATTAACATCTACATTTCTGTCCAAATCTTTATGTTACATATGGATTTTTCAGTGTAATGGATGCACATTGAACATGTCGTTGCACAAGGCTTCCAACATCACACATCATCCTTGTACTACACAATAAGCATTCCGGATCACACTCACTGGTAACATCCTGATCGCTGAAGCTCTCCACATCTCCGGCTGTGTAAGGCTCTGGTCCACCTACAAGACTCAACATGATATATTGCACTGTGATTGTAGAACACATACTGCCGTCAAATGTAGCACATTATATCTGAATAGCAATTGGCTATATAAGCCTTCTGGTTGTAACAAATCAAATGGCTCTTGTGACATGCCTCAATAATGCACATTTGTTAGGCAGGCTGACATGCACACATGTATGATGAGCCAAAACATACATTATTTGTGCACATTATATAACTAGTTAAAATGACTCACTACTACAAAATTTCACAAGGGTAGCAGACTTTCATGGAGCTCTGCACCTAAATAACTCACAGACCACACTTAACAAGGTATAGCAATACCCGTACCTTACTCTTTTCTTTACATATGCATGACTATGCTATTAACATCATACATTAGCCGTCCTTGTTCCTTCATTTAACGGAGATCAGTATCTATCAGTGCTGCATAGTTCTAGACATAGACCATACATGTCCTGTACATCTCCAAAGGTTATTTTTTGGAAACAGAAAAAAAACATGTATGAGATATGTTCAGATGTGTAAAAGTCTGCATGTCAGACCTATGGATAAAGTCACATACATCAGGCCTCATTTCATGAGACATGAACAACTGGAGTGTTACAAATAAGAACAGCTCCAGAAAGAGCACATATCCCAGGGCTGGGCAAGTCAGCAGATGACCTGGGGGCAGGCCATGAAAAGGAAAGGTGCACTCTTTCTCAGTTTGTACACAGCTTGCATGTGCACCGTGGTGCAATAAGGCAAAGCATTCACTAGTGTGAAGAAGCACCCACCCAAACCCACTCCTTACCTGAAATAGGGACGCGGTGTCTGCCATCCAGGGGTAAGTTGTACCCCCTGCAGGAAGGAAATGGAGCGATTAGACCCCGACCCGCTACCACATCTATTACAACGAAGGACTTGTCCCAACAGGAAGAAAAACGTGGTGACAACAGACGGGGAGAATCAACCCCAGGGCCTACAGGGGAGGAGGAGAAAAAACATGACCCAGAAACAGAAGCATCAAAAGCTGGGAACCCACGAGAACAGGACAGAAAGAGAGGAAGTATAACATTGAGGCATGCCGATGAAGGGAGAGAGACGTGGAGTGAGACGTTAGAGGAGGACATCCGAGAGGAGGAGGAAAGTGCCAATCAGGAGGAGGACGGAGATACTAAAGCCCAGAGGGAGAAAAATGCAACAGCACAGGAACATGAGGGAAGACAGCCCAGTGGGGCTCAGGAACCGAAGGAGGACGTTTCCAAGGAATGGTTTGAGGCGGTGTGTTGGGTTATGCCGGAGACACAATTTTTTCTGTTGTTGCTTTCCCCTTGGAGAACTCCGGGAGCCACACTCCCTGGTCCCATACCTTCAAAGGAAAAATAAGAAGAATATAAATGAACTATGCATGTCCAGATCAAGGAGGACAACACCCTTTCCAGAAGTTGCTCATTCCCCACTCATAAAACACAAAATAACTTCTTAAGTGTAATTTTCTTTTATGTATCACCATATTGTCTAATAAATTAGACAAAATTTCACAACCAACCAAGCCTCCAAAGCCACATTTCCGACTCTCCCTCCCAAAACAAGGTATGATAGGGCCACTGGTCAGTGTGGGTGCATGACAGCCCAGTGTTTGAATACCTCTGTGGCATACTTTGTCTTTAAAAACAATGTTTTGTGGGGGCATGCAGCTTTTGCACTATAACATACGTGAGCAATGGACATTATGAACACAAACAATCTATAGGCAAATGAGACCAAGTAAGAATTCACTTACTATGTGTACTTACCAACAGTTTCACCAACTTCGATTTTGAAATAATCCATGAGGTCACGTTCCCAGCTGATGACATCCACACAGAGATGTTTAAGTTGGTGGGTTGTCTGATCAATGTCAAACAGACTCTGCATGTGATTACAGACCGTCTCCCACCTTTGCTTCCATGCCTCCAATGTGTACCCTGCATTAGCCTTCCTCCACTGGCTACCATGTTGGGAAGGCAGTGGGTGATCAGTCACAGGAACCCTCCAAAGTCCTGGGCATTCATGGTACGTGCCCTTCCCTTCCCCGACATGTCCTCCCCAAACACAATATGAAGGAAAAAAAAAAAAAAAAAGCCCAAAACTACCCACAATTACACATATCAATAATAATACCCCCAAATAATTACACCCCACAAAACACAGCACAAAACAATACAATAGTTAATTACAAAAGACAATGTACATATTAGGGATGCTACAGGGGCAGCAGACAGAACAACAAACTCCAAAAACACCACTCCTCTCTCCAGCACAACCAAAACACGCCCTCTCTCAAGCACAGACAAATGGACTGTGAGTAAAAGAAAAAATTAAAATAATTTCTCAGTTCCTGCTTCGCAGCATGGCTGATCCATTGCATCATTTCCTGTGTCGATGCATCACATTTTAAGCTGAAGTGTCAATTTCTTTGACGCTTCCAGCCAATGCGTGGATTTCACACAAGGTCTGACAAGCGGTAATTCAGATGCGTTGTGCGGGAAGCGTAATCTTTTGGGGTGACGCAATTTATGTAAAAACATTAATTAGGCTCATTTGCCTTTTTTTGACACAAAGGTGCAAATGTGTGTTTTTCTGTATAGTATGATGTGCAATGCATGTAAATATTTACATTGATTGCTGTTTTGCCTGTGAATAGTTGAGGTGACCTGCTTACTGTCTTTGCATGTGTGTAATGTGTGTGTTGACAGTGTACATATGTGGGAGTGCATGCATTACTGGGATCATGCATTATGCATATGGCCCAAACCCTATGTTAGCTCACTGGCACATCTTAGAAGAAGTGGTCCATGTGCCAAATAAGTATACCATCCAAATACATTGCTTGAGATACCCGCAGGGATGCCACAAACTTGCACTGGCATGAGGTCAGCATACCCACATCTAAGACAGCTCAGCATTCTGCCAATCTATGCTGTGTACCACAGTGCAGGCAGCAGGCTGTCGGGCAACTTAGGGTGCAGGGTAACAGTTTCCCTTGCAGGCTAGTGCTGTGATTGGCTGGACCTACCTAAAGGGGATGTATGGATGGGGCCATATGCCCCTATTCCTCCCTCCAGCGGGGTTCCCATCCAGGGATTTACTTTGCCTCTGACCCCACTTCTTACACATGCCAGATGGTCAATAGCAGAGTGATTTTCACATTAGCATTGGCCCACACACCCATGCACACGAGGGTGCACCCTCTGTCGACTCTGTGTGCAGCACTTTCAGGCATTTCCAGAGATCCCAGGGGGCAACAAAGTGTGTGCAAAAGCCCATTGTGCACCTGTGGCACTTCTACCAAACAACACCTAGTGTGAATACTGTAGAACTTAAAGTGCCATTCACAATCTGGCTAGCATGTGAAGGTGCCCATGATAGTCAAAATGTCATCATTTGTGGGGGACATGATTCTCACTCATGCTGATGATGCAATGCTAGACCTCCATGCTTGCTTTGGCTTGACCTTTGAAATATTGAGGACAGCAAGGCAGCCTACATCAGACCATTGCTACATTCTGCATTCAGGCAGTGTTGCTTGGGCGTAGTAGTGGGTGTTCACATGCAACACCCCTGTAGTTTGACACTGTGACAGGTAATGTGACTCAAGGGGACCTGACACAGTCCCAAACTTGTCAGACATCCACAGTAGAGCTTGAACAAGGATGTATAAGTTGATATGAACTGTGCTCATCTGTTTCCATGTGCCCTGCATTGGCCATGCAGGACTATTCCATGAATGGGGCATGTACGGGAAAGTGTTGAGAGAACTGTAATGCAACTTGACAGCAGATTGGGTGGAAGTATGGGCATTCTCTACTGTCTCATGTTGGCAACAATAAGTTTATGTGAGTTATCCTGATTTTCCAAGGGGGTTGTCCAGCAATAATGCACCTACAATGTCCCCTCAATGCACCCCTTACACCAGTGGTCTTCAAACTTTTTTATGTCACCCCCCCAGCTTGAAAAAAAATCATCGGGCCTCCCTCAGAATTGTTTAGAATTATTCTATTAAGTTGACACTGTTTACTTATGTCTAGGCATATTTAAACATTGCAGTTAAGTTCTGTTATCTTTTTGTAAATGCAATTAAATACATGTTTGCCAAACACTGTTCTGGTCAGGCAGACTAATTTCTAACAGTATACAACATGTAATTTAGAAATGGGGTTGGGAGTCCCTTCCCTTTTGACAGAAACACCCAGCTTGGATATAAATGACAAAAAGATGTTATGGATGGCCCATTACAGAGTGTTTACTGCGCTACACTTTTCCCTGCTTAAAACAAAGCATTGCTATCAGGACAATACTTCTTTTGGAAAGAGCCTGGCGCCACCCCTGGGATCACGCGAGGCCCCCCAGGGGGCACCGCCGAAGACCCCTGCTTTACACAGGGAGTGACTGACATTGCATGTTTCAGGCACTCTACAGTGTAAGTGTAAACTGGCTCTCTACATTTGGTATGTATGTGTGGTGGCATTAATAACCCATGTTCATATGTGCATACCAATGGTTACCAGAGAGCCTTCAGAAACGCATGCCATGACATGTTATACTACATGAACTTCGGCTGTACGACCTTGTGTTTTACAGGATATGCGTTGCACATTCATATTGCAACAGCTCCTTATCTTTACCCTCAAGCATACTCTATAATTTGTGGATGACAAGGCCAGTTTGCCTAGCCACAACTAGTCAGGTGTAGTCCAATCATATATATTTTTGCCATTGACACCCATCACAATATGTGGCTATAATGTGTGATTACTTGAAGTTGGGTGATGGGTATGCATTTAGACACAATGTTCAACAGCGAATATGCAGCCACATTCCAACATCATATCTTGGAATGCATCAGTGCCTGGCACCGTGGCTGGGTGAACCTTGCTTTTTGTGATTTCTAATGGACAATTGTTTCATACTCAGATTCTTGGTGTTGTGTCTTCACACTTCACATTTGCACTAAGACTGTACTCATGGGAGTGAAGCCATTGTTTGTACTTGAGTGCAACACTCCAACATGGTAGGCTACATCACCGTTTTTTTAATTGGCAACTTGGCATAGTGAGGTAAATGTGGGCATACTGTTACTAGGTAGACACTATTGCACTGAAAAGGTTTAGTGTTTGTCATTTGTATGTGTAACATGAGATCTCATAATAGATATGATATGTGGTTGCAGATTTGTGTGTTGCATAAGTAGACTGTAGCAATTGGACTGTGGTCCCATGCACATGCTATATGGATCTCTTCAAAGTCATCATTCTATGAGTGAACTCTACTATCCTCCACAAGTATGAGGATGAACAAATGGCTAGCTGTACAAGAGACACCAATAGTAACTGCACACTATCTGTGTTAACACACAATGGGGGTTATTCTAACTTTGGAGGAGTGTTAATCCGTCCCAAAAGTGACGGTAAAGTGACGGATATACCACCAGCCGTATTACGAGTTCCATAGGATATAATGGACTCGTAATACGGCTGGTGGTAAATCCGTCACTTTCCGTCACTTTTGGGACGGATTAACACCTCCTCCAAAGTTAGAATAACCCCCAATGTTCATTATAGTTGGCAATGGAGGGCTATTTGGTACGGGTTGTTGCCAAGCACACTATTTTGGATGTACCAGATGTTGTTCACCACTGTTTGTCATACATAGCTACGCACGCTTTCTGTGTGGCAATTACTAACAGATATGATGTGAGTGTTCAGATGTTTACTGTGATTATGAAATTAACTTGCTTACACACTGTTAGTGCTTATATTTTTATTTTCATTTTCATTTCATTTAGTCATAATTTTGTGACATTGTGAAAGTCATTGACACATTTGTGAAAAATAAATTGTACTATATGGTCCTTCACTGTGTTGCTTCCACTGATGGTACATTTTGTTGTTGCTCCTCATCTTCCTCCTCCTCATTGTCCAGACCTTCCTGCTTAAAACGTCATTTTTTTTTTACTCAATCAATAGGATTACATGGATGGCATCACCTTTCTTACAAAAGCATCACGTTTGGGCCTACAGTGTCACGTTGAAATTGAAAGTTGTCTGATTTTATTATGATCCAACACATATTTTGCTGATATGTGTGTTTTTAGTACGAATTCATTGTTCAACAGGCAATGCACACATTACACGCAGCACTTTACAAAGATCAGTGCATTGTGTTTGGCACTTTGAGTATGATGACAGTGTTCAAACCTGGTTGACAACTGTTGTGGCCTACTTATAGTTTCCAAGATGTGGGTAAGTTGTTGTTTTCTAGAACTCTGACATAAACGCAAATTATGCTTTTTATTATTTATTATCACGTGAAAACAATGTCATACATGATTTGGAGATACATTCACAGACGTCATTCAGATGCATACATTTTGCATAATGTGTGTGCTTCTGTGAGTACCTGCACCTGTGCTTTGGATGTCTCCATCCTCAGCTGCCTCCTCCTTCTCCTCCATCAGGTCTTCCTGTGGTTGATCTCTGTCCCAGAGAACATTCATGCTTACACATATGTTGTGCAGTATGGCACATACTAATATCATTTTGCAGATCGGGGGTGGGGGGATAGAGCAATCTACCCCCAGAAACATCTTAGCAGCAGAACCTGTCCTTGAGCAGGCCAAAGATACGCTCCACAACATTACGAGTCCTGATGTGGTCCCAGTTGTATGCTTTCTCCAGATCTGTCTGGGGGTTTCCATATGGGGTTATTACCAACTGCTGTATCCCTTATCCTTGGTCAGCTGAAATTGAAAAAAAGAGACTGTATCAATGTTTAGGATTACTGCATTGGGTACTGTTAGAAATGGGGTTTCTGGTTGGCTAGGGTATGCACCTCAGCCAGGCAGAACTTACCCACTCTAGTCAGGGCAAGGGAGTTACACGTCCAAGATAACCCCTGCTCACCCCCTTGGTAGCTTGGCACGAGCAGTCAGGCTTAACCCGGAGGAAATGTGTAAAGCGTTTGCACAACACACACACACATGTGACGCAATATCCCCACCACAAAGGAAACACAACACCAGATTATATGAAAATATACTGTATTGTACACAACGCAATTATCAGACCAAACATCACATATCAGTACTATCCTGCTACCTTAGCAGTTGTCAGAACGTTACACATTAGTTACTCTGCAAATTAGCAGTAGTCACACATAACACACAGGTTACTCAGTATTCTGCAACATAAGCAGTAGTCAGGAAACACGTTATCACATTAGAACACTTGTCATAAGAATATCATAAAATGCCCATAGTAGGAACATTAGAAAACATATGGCAAGTTAGGGAAACATATTAGCAAGTCATGCCCATAAAAGGAACATTTGCATATGTACACAACAACATCATAAAACAGGTAGGCAATATATAACAATCAGCAAAGTCTTTAGAAAGAACTTCGATTATAAATATATTGGTCCTTTTAAAAGTACCTGACTTGATGAAGAGGCACTTCCAGTGCCTAGAACGAACAATGGGGCCCCCGGCTCTCCTCTGTGCAAAACGGGGGCCTCCCTGATCTCCTGGGGTCAGAGGAGGGCAACATGCACCTCCTCTTGTTCATGAACGGGCCCCTCTGGGGACCGTAAACACTGTGGGCCCCCTAGGCCTCCACCGGCCCTCTCGAGGGGGGCCCAGGTCAGGGAAATCTTTACAGGAGGAGGGGGGCGCTACGCACCCCCTCTGAATTGAAAGCGGGCACCTCCAGGGACCCGCGAACTCCTGGGGTCTCCCCGGGCCTCCACCAACCCTTACTAGGGGGGAGCCCCCAAACAGTGCCACTGGCCCACGAGGGGGGCCCAAAAGAGATCCCATGGCGCGGGCGAGCCTCCGATGAGGCTGCCGCCCCGCCCGCACGCTCCAAGAGAGCCATCCGGGGCTTGCGCAGGCGAGGGAGAGGCGTCCTCCTCTCCCTCCTGCTCCGATCTCACTCGGGCCCAAGACAGGGCCTTCCGGTGCCCCGGGGGAGCTCTAACGAGTGGACCTCGCCCCGGGGGCACCCATAGGAGCACGCTCGCTCCGGATTATTCAGCTCTGTTTTCTCTAGTGCCCTGGGGGCACTAGAAGGTGCACGGCACTCGCGCCTCCAGAAATGCAGCCTCCTGGGCTGCGGCGCTGATTTCCTTTGGCAGAAAAATAAATAAAGTGACGCACCAGCAAGGGGAAGCGCTTTCAAGCGCTAAGGCAATACCCTAAGGAGCGCTTTACAAAGCGCTTTGTTTTCTAACCAGGCGAAGCACCCCTCATGCTTCAGGGTGAAAAGTGCAGGGGTCAAGGGCCACAGCACCCTGCCCCTGGGGAGCAGAGCTCAAGGAAAAGGCCCACAGGGGGGCAGGGTCCAACATCAGGCCAGCGCAAGGAAGATGCCAGCAATGGTAGTCCTTTACAGTGACCAGGCAGGTCAAAAGGTCAGCACAGCAGCAGCAGTCCAGGGCGGTTCCAGCAGTCTGTGTCCAGTTCCAGGTAAGTTCAAAGAGTCTCCAAATTGTGGGGAAAATTCTCCTGTACTTATAGTCAGTTCTTACAGTGTTTTACAATTGTAGGGAGAGGAGGTTCCAGCCAGTTACAACTGGTTCTGGGAGTGCCCCCTCTCTCCTTTTAGCACAGGCTCCAAACATCAGTGGGGGGTTAACAACCCTATTGTGTGAGGCCAGGGCACAGCCTTTACAAATGTAGGTGTGCCCCGCCTCTCCCTTCTCTCAGCCCAGGAAGTCTATTCAGTATGCAAATGCACCTTTGTGACACCTCCACCCTCCCTGTGTACAGGCTGTCTGAAAAGTATGCACAAAGCCCCAACTGTCACTCTGCCCAGACGTGGATTGGAGTCAAGCTGCAAAACACCAGAGTCATAAGTACAGATAAATGCACACTTTCTAGAAGTGGCATTTCTGTGATTGTAATAAAAAATACACCCACACCAGTAAGCAGTATTTATTATCACCATCACAACCATACCAAACACGCCTACGCTACCCCTCAGAAATCAGACAATACCCCTTACACATAAGGCAGGGCATTTCTAATGCAATCCTATGAGAAGGCAGTACTCACAGCAGTGAGACACCAAGTTAGGCTGTTTGTCTCTACCAGGACAGGCCATGCAATATGGCACATGTCCTGCCTTTCTACATACATGGCACCCTGCCCATAGGGCTAGCTAGGGCGTACCTTAGGGGTGACTTACATGTAGTAAAAGGGGAGTTCCGGGCCTGGAAAGTAAGTTTAGATGCCAGGTCCCTGTGGCAGAAAACTGCGCACACAGGCCCTGCGCTAGCAGGCCTGAGACAGGTTTGAAAGTCTACTTCAGTGGGTGGCGCAAGCAGCGCTGCAGGCCCACTAGTAGTATTTAGTTTACAGGCCCTGGGTATAGAGATACCACTGTACAAGGGACTTATAGGTAAATTAAATATGCCAATAAGGTATAAGCCAATCATACCAACTTTAGATGGGAGAGCACCTGCACTTTAGCACTGGTCAGCAGTGATAAAGTGCTCAGAGTCCTAGAGCCAACAGCGAGAGGTCAGAAAAACCAGGAGGAAGGAGGCAAAAAGACTGGGGATGACCCTGCGTAAGGCAAAAAGTCCAACAGGTACATTCATCTCTGTGTATGCTATGTGTAGTGGTATCGTCATGCAGTTTTCCAAGATGTAATCACTGGATGTGTCACTCATACCGGTGTACTTGCGTTTTCAGGGGACTCTTCAATCAATCTATGTGATGTAAAATGCCTTGCATGTGCAGATATATCATACAATTCTACACCCTGGCGGTCATGTTAACACAACAGAATCTAGTGGTAGCTATTTGCCACCGCTCTATCCCTCTCAATGTTGTGTTGACACTACATGTGTGAAGAGATGGAATGTGGATGAGATTTTTTTCTTGGAGGTCCTCCCTATGTAGGTGGTAACATACCAGACATGGCTTATACAGACATATACATAGGTCCATGGTCATCCACAGATGTTGGCCTACATTAAATTGGCACAGGCCTTTGAGTGAAAAATATTATCCAGGGCAGTTGACATAATACCATCCATGCAGTAGGTACTCACACATACCAACTGATTGACATTGTGTCACAACTGTCATTGCCACATCCATAAGTGCATGTCATGGTGGGGGAACATTGAGTAAATGTGTGACGACATTGTGTTCATTATGTGCACACAACACATAGATCCTGAAGATTTGGGAGTGGTCCTCTGCAGTCCAGCTACACAACTTCCTGCACTGTATGACGTCTCTGAGAAAGGAAATTAGTACACAATATTTGGGGCATCCTGTACTTTAAAGTTCCTTACAAATACACTTGCCCACAGGTTGCCTAGCAGGTGCACATTCACACTTGTAGCAGGGGCTGTAGGGGTCTTCATTGCATTCAGGATTGTACTTGCATGCACAAGAGCACATTCCAGCCAATGCTGCTGCCTCAGAGGCATGGTGAGTGACGGATGTGTGCCACATTACTCAGCACACATGGGGCATGAAAGCGATTTTGATGATTGCTATTCATTTGGACAATTACACGTCACCTGCCCATGGGCCATTGTTTGTCCTCTTGCACCTAGTTCATGGTGTGGGATCCATGACACGCCTGATGGACGATGGGAGTTTACATGTATGGCTGGGGGAGTTGCATTGCATATGTAATATGATGCATGGTGCATGTATGTGGAAACGTCCCTATATTGAAGTCCCTATCTGGGTAGGCAGACACTGAGATGTTTATTGTGTCACCATTTGTAATTGTTAGTGGGTATGAGTTTTGCTTACCTACAAGTAGGCCATTCCCTTATTGTCCATCCAGGAATCGGTCATTTATAATGGAGAGCCAGAATATGTATGCATCATGCACACTGCAGGTCTATTTTGCCACCACATTTCTAATTGACATACGATGGTCGACAATGGTCTAGACATTGATGGAATGGGTGTGTTTCCTGTTGCGGTAGAAATGGGCAGTTGTAGCAGGAGGAACCAGTTGCACATGCTTGCAGTTCATGTCACCAAGCACATCTGGGAACCCAGCAATGGCATAAAATCCTTGTTTGATCTCCTGCTGCAGTTGCTGGGTGTTGGGGAAGAGGATGTAGCGGGATGACAGACAGGTTATGGCATCCAGGATGGAGGGTAGGAATGAGGAGAAGGATGGCTGAGAGATTCCAGCCACTCGGTCTGCAGTTATCTGGAAGGTGCTTGTTAGACCTGACACCCTTAGGGTGGCCATTCCTCAACTTTTTGCCTGCCTCCCTCCATTTTTCTGACAAAGTTTTGGCTGGTTTTAGGATTCTTTACGCTTTATCACTCCTAACCAGTGCTAAAGTGCATGTGCTCTCTCCCTTAAACATGGTAACATTGATTCATTCCCAATTGGCATCTTTGTTTTACTTGTCAGTCCCCATAAAAGGGCACTACATGTGCCCTGGGCCTATAAATTGAATGCTACTAGTAAGTCTGCAGTACTGGTTGTGCCACCCACATAAGTAGTCCCTTAACCATGTCTCAGGTCTGCCATTGCAAGGCCTGTGTGTCCAGTTTCACTGCCACTTCGACTTGGTATTTAAAAGTACTTGCCAAGCCTTAAACTCTGGGTAACCCATAGGGCAGGGCGCTATGTAGGTAAAAGGCAAGACATGTACATTGGTGTTTTATAGGTCCTGTTAGTGGAAAACTCTTAAATTCATTTTCCACTGTTGTGAGGCCTGCTCCTTTCATAGGATAGCATTAGGGCTACCCTCATATACTGTTTGAGTGTCAGATTCTGATCAGAAAGGGGTAATCTCATCATATTTAGTATGGCCAGAATGGTAATAAAACATCTGCTTATTGGTGAAGTTGGATTTTAAATTACTATTTTAGAAATGACACTTTTAGAAAGTGAGTATTTCTCCGCACTTAAAACCCATCTGTGCCTTACAGTCTGTGTCCAATAAACGTCTGCGCTGGGCTGGTTGACAGCTCCCTTGTGCATTTCACCTAGACAACCACAAACACAGGATACTCAGTCACACCTGCACTCATCTGCATACCGAATGGGTCTTCCTGGGCTGGGAGGGTGGAGGGCCTGACACTTACCTTTCAAAAGCTAGTAGCCTTCCCTCACACAATGGACTGCCAACCCCCCTACTGGGACCCTGGCAGACAGACATGTACTGAAAGGGGACCTTGTGCACTTCAAACCACTCTTTAAAGTCTCCCCCAATTCAAAGGCATTTTTGCATATATAAACTGGGTCCCTGACCCCACCAACTCAGACACTTCAGGACCTGAACCTACCACCTGTCAAGAGGAACTGCCTGGCTGCCCAAAGGACTCATCTGGACTGCTTTGCTGAGAGGGACTGCTGCCCTGCTGTTGCCCTGCTGTTCTGGTGCCCTCTGAATTTGCAGAGAAGTGCTCTCCAAGGGCTTGGCTTGAGCTTGCCTCCTGTTTTCTGAAGTCTGAGGGCCAAATAGACTTCATCTCTTCAGGAAACTCTTTGTGCGCTGAAAATCGACGTACAGCCCACTGGAAATGACGCACAGCCTGCCTTGCGATGGGAAAATCGCCACACAGCTGAACCGGAATGACACAGACCAACTTCCAGAGTGAAGATTTGACGCAGCGTTTGCCTTGCGACTGGAAATTTGCCACACAGCCCTACCGGATCGTCGTGCAGCTGAACTGGAATGACGCAGCCCAACTTCCCAAGTGAAGAATTGACGGAGTGCCTTCCGTGCAACAGAAAATTCGATGTATCCAATACTAGATTGTCACAATGGCTGTGACTTCGTCCCGCATGCCCAGGATTTCACGCATCATCCCTGGGCGTCAAAAAGATCGCCGCATCGCAGTGAGGAACCAAGACTGCGTGCCGGAAATCAATGCAAAGCCCCTTGCAGTGTAGAAAGAAACGACACATCATCTGTGCCACGCCGGAAATTCCGATGCACACCTTATATTTCCACGCATCTCCTCCTCTGTGGTCTCCGTACGTGTTATTTTTTACGCAAACCAGGTACTTTGCGCAAACAAGAGACAACTATGGATTTCTATGATTTAAGACTCTTTTTAATCTTGCAAAAGTGATATCTCAACGTGTGCTTATTGAATCTTATCATTTTTACCTTAATTTAACCAGATAAATATCCTATATTTTCTAAACCTGTGTGGTGCATTTTTGTGGTGTTTTCACTGTGTTACTGTATGATTTATTGCACAAATACTTTACACATTGCCTTCTAAGTTAAGCCTGACTGCTCAGTGCCAAGCTGCCAGAGGGTGAGCACATGTTAATTTGGATTGTGTGTGACTTAACCTGACTATGATTGAGGTCCCTATTTGGACAAAGGTGAATACCTCTGACAACTGGAGACCTTATTTCTAACAGTCCCCAAGGCCAGCTTTGAAGAAGAGGCAAGAACTTTGTATGTGGAGGGATGTTGGGAAACCTGTCCACTGCTGCCTGAAGTCTTGGTGCAATTAGGTGAAGCTGCTGAACAATGGACTCCCTCTTCAGGCAGCAATGGGTAATTACCTCTTCTTCCCTGAGTCCAATTAATAACATACGCTGTTGATATATGCGCTCCTTTCTCCTGTGCTGCCTCCATAGTGCAGGTGGTTGATATTAGTGCTGATTGTGGAGGTGGTGGTTGTCTTTTTGGGGCCCTAAGCTGCAGTGGGAGTAAGTCCATGGTGTCCTGGAGCTTGCCAGAGTGATTTGGGTATGTTCTCATGTGTTATTTTTAAGCCTGGTCCAATGAAGTGCTTTTTTTGACGCATTTGAGACTGCGTGTGTTTTGCCCTCAAAGTGTCATTTTTAGATTTCCTTGTAAATACAGCAGCATCTGTTCGACGTGTTTTCTTCAGAGGGAACACCTACTTTGAATATTATTGTCAGTATCGGACACAGCCACATCTGGCCCAAGGAATAATTGATGCACAGGAGAGAAAAGTGACGCTAGAGGCCTATAGCGTCAATTTGTAAATATGGAGTAGTGAATCCGCTGACTTTAAATAAAAAAAAATGAGACAGCAGCAGCGCAAGCTTCTTGTAAATAAGGTCTAATATTTTGTAATCTAACTTACCTTTTGAAGACTTATAAAACCAAGAGAGGGAGTGTGCGCATTTTTTGTCTTTGTGTATGTAAACATTTCTGATGAAATCTGACAGACATCTCACCATACACAAAAGAAAGTACCTGTACACAACTATTTACCAGAAAATACATATATTTATTAAGGGGGTGTAAAACCCCAAACAACAAATGCCCCTCCCCCAGCTATGCCACTGCAATGGTATATTGTATTTAATTTTTGAAGACTGTGACTGTGTGTGTGTTTTGTCTCTTTGTATGTAAACGTTTCAGATGAAATCGACAGACACCTCACCATACCCGACTGAAAGCACCTGTACCCAATTATTTACCAGAAAATACATACATTTATTAGGGGGGCGGTGTAACACTCCACAATCCCCCTTGGAGCTACGTCCCCACATGGTACAGGTGTAATTAACAAAACAATGCATATATAAAGCACCAAACCAGCCAGAAAGGTTACATACTGCTCAGAAGGCTGGCGGACCTTTGGGAAGGCTCAGAACTGAGACACTTTGTAAACAGAATTTATCATTTACAGACCACAAAATAATATATTTTTAGGCGAATGGGAGAAATGACTTCAAAGCCACAACTACGGCTACTTAAGTCAGCAGACAATGCAGCAAAAAGGTTTTGAGCCCGCAAGTCAACACGTCCTCGTCATTTCCATATGTCTGTTGATTCATGTGTTCTTGTGTGTAATTTGTCATCAGAAAATGTCTGCAATAGTTACTAAAGGTAAACGTTGATATACGAGTCTCTAGAGTAAAACAACTGAGATAGGGCTGGTGGTGATAAAGCTTACAGTTCTTTCATTTACGTGTAAGTGTAACTCTTTTACCATATTCTAAGGGTGCGTGCTCTGAGGTGACACCTTGGATGAGGCCAGTGCTTAATTTGTAAATTAAGAGGTGCTGGTGATAGAGCGAACCGTGGTAACAATTTACCTGTGTTCGGACGCTCTTTAGGCCGATGGATCTTTTGACTAAGTGGGAACTCTCTGTACTCTTAATCGATCAATCGCATCAAATCACTAATCAATAACGTACATAAGCAATACCTTGATCAACATAACACTTAATGATTAATCCAGAATACATTTCGGCGAACCCTGACCTTTCAGTCAGGAATAACCACACCAGTTTATTGCAAAGTTAGTGGATTTATTTCCCTATATTAACAAAGCTAGCACAATATAAATGTGTCTCAACACCAAATGATAAACATAGATGAACATTAATAGCTGTCCATATCGTCGAAACAAGTGTAATCTATGTAGCATTTGAATCACAAGGCATTCGATAATGGCAATGCAAAGCACTAATACGATAATCTGTAATGGGCTAATTGCGTACATTTAGTCAGCATAACAAGATCTCAAATTGCATCGTGCAACATATGGAATCCTCATCTAACCTCAAATTAGCATCAGCATGTGGGACTTCATGCAAAACAATTTAGCAACATTAATTTAGAAAAACTCCTAGCTAGGGATCTTATCAAAAATCAGCAGTTAGTTACCTAAAAGAAACACAATGCAATTTTACAATTTCCTTTCATATTTACCAATTACAATCAGCGTACAAGGAAGTCTTCGTCTCACAGGTACCGTTTCTCGATCAGCATGGGACGGGACAAAGGGGCAAGGGTGGACGGGGCAATCGCCTCACGGCGGCAAGTTAAGACTACTACTTCATGCAAAGGGACAAATCAAAGTTAAAGTCTCTAGGGCAAGAATCATTAAAGTCTCTTTCTCTCGATTAGAGAAAGCATCAAAGTCTCTCAAAATGGCGTCGCAGCAAAGTGGGCCATAATACCTACGAAGTCTGCAAAATGGCGGGTATCGAGCTGGTAATGGCTACTTTTTTCTCGTGCACCTGGGTTTTATAGACAACAGTTCGAGTCCAGTAGGGTCTCCATTGGAGGGTTCATAGGTTAGCTTCAAATTGTCCAATCAAAAACGACAGTTCTCAAGCTTTTACTTAAGCATACAATATCCTTGGAGATGGGTACGCAAATCGCAACATTGTCTATCAATTAGCTCACTTTCAGAGCCTCCATTGTCCGCACCTGCAAGTCGACCTTGAATTAAAGAGAAAATATGCCAGGCTGGCACGAAACTTTAAGATAAGCATGTGAACAGTTTCTGTGGAAAAATACAGCTTCAAGCAGAAATACACGTTTAATAGCACATTGGAAAAATACGAACATCTAAACCGTGAGACCAGGCCACTAGGCCAAAGCCTCCGCTAAAGTAATGCTAAGCTAACGCATTTCAAACAAGCAAATCGTAGCACACGTTTATGATTATGTCGGATTAGTGCAATTCTAATACACTACGTTATATAAAGCACGCGTATAAATGTTGGCAAACTACTCTAAGGGCACATTTTGTCCCCGTACAATCTTTATTAGTTCGGTTAATGTCACACATGATTATTTCACACTACGTTTACGCGTTAATAAATCAAAACCTTCATTTTCTGCTTCATCAATCCCTCCTGTGATGACTACTTGTCATCACACAAATTAAGCCCACAAATTTTACTCCATTAAAATTCTGTCAGTTCCCTTTTCCTTTTAGTTCCCCTAGTTTGTGCTTTGTATTCTTCTGCCATTCTTTTCATAATTTTCTCCTCCTTTCTTCTTTTAATTCTTTCCATAATCATTATTATTCCCCTTTTTATTCCCCAAATTCCAATTACACAAATTATCACTATTAAAATTCCCTCTATTATTTTTAGCAATATGCCATTCCAAATTCCCCCAATCCAATGTCCCACTGAAGCAAGTCCTTTTCCAACCTTCTCCCACACTCCTGGTTCTTTCAGTTCCTTCAAATCTGCACTTTCTTTTGTTAGATTAGCAAGCATAGTTTTAATTTTCACACTATTGTCGGGTATATAGGTACAACAGTGTCTTGCACCAAGCATTTTGCAAACACCTCCATCCTTTGCTAAAAGAATGTCTAAAGCAAGCCTATTTTGAAGAGTCATAGCTCTTTCCGCTGCAAGTTCAGCATCTATCAGGATTATAGCACCTGAAAACTTTGTCAACATGTTATCCACTATAGTAGACAACTTTCTTATTTTTATAGAATTCAGCACAACTCCCAATGAAGGAATCATGGCTCCAAATATATCACCTACCACAGCAGCTGCGGTCTCTCTTTTCTGGATACAATGGGATCCAGATGTCTTTTGAATCATCGATAGGTCATCCAGTTGATAAACCTTTGGGAACACTATACCCAAATAACATCTTCCCCACCATCCCTTTGGAAGACGATAATAGGCATTATACCCACAAATGTAATATACCCCTGGAATGACAGGGTCAAGTCCATCCATCATGAATGTCCATTTGACCTTAAAGATAAACGTGTGTTTACACTCACTCGCCCCTACAAAAATGTTGTCATAATAAGATTCACCTCGATATATACAAAACTTCCCTACATGCCAAGCATCTAAAGCAATTTTCCCTTGTGTTTTTATTGCAGCAAAATCATAATTATCTACTGAAGTCCTCTTATGTAACTCCTTTCCTAATTTCGCCTTCATTTGTGCCCTTCTATCATCTGTACGATCTAAAAAGCTTATTTCTACTGCAGAGAGTGAGCAAGTAAGATTTTCCCTATGAGCGTGAGCCGTTTCAAAAGGTAGCATTGGCTCGAAAAATTCCCTCATAATTTTAGCATCCCAATCTTTTGCAGTCTGGCTTAGCTGCGCTATTATAGGAACATAAGCAAAGGTAACATCATAATTTGAGTAAAAATACTGTATGTTAGTTTGACCATAAAACCTAGACATTACTATACTACATGTAATCCTGTATGTAAGAGGCATGTGGTGATATGTCACCCCTTCCTTTACTGATGTCGGTATCTGGGTACACACATAACAATCTTTCGCATCCATTGTCTCAACATATTCTGTTAGTAAGCGATAGAAAACATTATACGAAAGCTCTTTCCTTTCATGCAAGAGTCTCTCATCCAGTGCTAGCCTTTTCAATGCGGTTAGTTCAGTGACAGTAACAGGAGCAATAGTAGAAGCAGCAATAGTCTCATTCTCACCCTTTCCATGTATTCCAAGCACAATCACCATTATTATTAGTACACATGTAACTACCAAGCCTATACACACATATTTACAATATTTCTTTCTATTGTTTTGCGTCATGATCTGTATAGAATCAGAGAGCTAGAAGCACTTATAAATGAAACTATTTAGCAATTCAGTTACAAAGCTGAGCGAGCGCAATGTTCACACCGTCTTCTTCACGAGGCCAAGTCACTTATCGGTTAGCAGCATTTGTCTCAATTCGGCAATAACTCAGTCTTTATCGGTTTAGCAAATGTCTCATCTGGTTGTTTGTTTCACGTTAGATTGTAGCAAGCAATATCATTTATCACCCTTTCAATCAACACTGTCCATAAAACTTTTCTTTTCTATCGGTATTTCTTCCTCTTCTTCGTTCTCGATGCTTAGAGATACAAACTCGTCAGTCCATTCGTCATTGACTGCATATGCCCATTCAGGACCGGAATACCTTCTGTTCGGTATCCTTTTCCTTTTCAGTTTTGCTTCTCTTTTCGATTCTGCCTCACTGGTACTTTCCTCTTTTGTCAAGTCCTTTTCTTCACTCGAGGTTGGTACCACGACAGACACTTCTTTTCTTTTCTCTTTTACTTTTGGCCTTTCTCCGTCGTTCAAACCTTCTCCAGACCTTTGTTTTACTGGTGATATACTTAGTCTCCTCTTTGCACCATGTCCATTTGATGGACCTGCGACCTTTTCTGTAGAAGTTTGAACTTTTTCGTTCTGCTCTGCCTTGTCCCCTCCTTCAGGGGAATCGATCACGTTCTCTTTTTCTTTTTCTGTATCGTCTGTTTCTGGGAAAGCCCCCTTCTGATCAGGCTCTCCTGCCTTTTCACCTTTTTCGAGCCCTTCGTCACCGTTACTTTCGTCAGGCTCTGTATCACTTTCAGCTGCTTCAGGTTCTTTGTCACCTTCAGCTGCTTCAGGCTTTTTGCTACCCTCAGCTGCTTCAGGCTCTTCGTCACCTGCAGCTTCTTCGTCGCTGTCTGAACTTTCTCCTTGGTCTTCCCCAAGTGAGTCGGACTCTTCGCCCTCCAACAATATCTCTTTCTCTCCTGCTTCTGCTTGTTCGCTTTCAGTTCGCTTTTGTTCTGCCTCAGCACTCGGCACTGTTTTATCAGGCACTGGCAATTTCAGCGCTTCAACTTCCTCATCTGTGGGACACAACACCTTCTTTGTGTGACTGGCGTGAATCCAGTTGGGAACCCCCGCACACTTCACAGCGGTAGTTGTCGTCAGGATCACTTGGAAAGGGCCTTTCCAACGGGGTTCCAGACACGACTTTCTCACGTGCTTCTTTACCACGACCCAGTCACCTGCTTTCAGTGCGTGTCCTGGACCTTGGATCGGTGGCAAGGTGGTTGCTTCCACCTGGTGAGAGAAAGAGCGAACCACGTCAGCCAGACCTTTGCAGTAGTCTAACACCATATCATCAGTCATATTCAAAAGCGCGTTTGCGGGAACTGCAGGAAGTCTCATAGCCCTGCCCATGAGTATTTCATGCGGAGACAATCCAGTCTTTCTATCAGGAGTGTTTCTCATTGACATTAGCACTAAGGGCAATGCGTCAGGCCATTTCAAATTTGTTGATGCACATATTTTCGCCATTCTCGATTTCAGCGTACCATTCACCTGCTCCACCAGTCCTGATGCTTCAGGGCGATAGCTACAGTGCAGCTTTTGCTCAATGTTCAGCGCTTCGCAAAGTAACTTTATCACCTCGTTGTTGAAGTGACTTCCCCTATCTGATTCTAAAGAGATCGGGAATCCGAAACGTGGTATCAACTCTCTCAATAATAGCTTGGCAACTGTAAGGCTGTCATTTCTACGTGTGGGGTATGCCTCAATCCAGTGACTAAAAATGCACACAATCACCAACACATATTTCAGACCTCCATGCACAGGCATCTCAATGAAGTCCATCTGCATACGACTAAATGGACCGCTTGCCCTACCAATGTGACTCGCGTTCACAACTGTTCCCTTTCCTGGGTTCATCTGCTGGCAAGTGACACATCGATGGCAAACTGCTTCTGCAGCTTGACGAAATCTGGGGTTAAACCAATCAGTTTTGAACAATCTTATCATGGCATCTCTCCCTAGGTGAGCTTGCCCATGATAGAACCGCGCAAGCTGTGATAAGAGACCATTTGGCAAAACAAATTTTCCCTCATGTGAAACCCATAACTCGTCTTGTCTCTTTATACATTGTGATTTGATCCAGGAATCTCTTTCATCCTCCCTGACATTATTTTGTAATGCTTTTAGTTCCTCTATTGTATCTACGACCTTCAAGGCAAATGCTTCAGCCGGTTCGAGTTCTGGCTCACTTATTGAGTTCCATTCATCTCTCAGTAATATACAGTTCAAGGCACAAAATCTTGCGACTTGATCCGCATATGCATTTCCCAGAGAAACATAGTCCTGTCCTTTCGTGTGAGCACTGCACTTTACCACTGCAACTTCAGCTGGCACTTGAATGGCATGTAACAATTCCCTTATTCTTTCCCCGTTTTTCACTGGGAACCCTGAAGAAGTCAGGAAACCTCTCTGTGACCATAGTTGTCCGAAGTCATGCACAATCCCAAACCCGTATTGGCTATCAGTGTAAATGGTGACTTTCATCAATGCAGACAGTTGACATGCTCTGGTAAGGGCTACAAGTTCTGCTACTTGTGCAGAATAGACTCCTTGGAGCCATCCCGCTTCCAAGACCCCTGTTACAGTGCATACAGCGTATCCTGCTTTCAAAATCCCCATCCCATCTCTTAGACATGAACCATCAACAAAAACAATTTGGTCATTTTCATCAAGCTTCGTATCCTTAATGTCCGGTCGAGGTTTCGTGCAAAATTCAGTCACCTGAAGGCAGTCATGCTCGACGTCTTCAGCGTTCTCAATTTCGGCATTTTCTCCAGGAAGCAAGGTTGCTGGATTCAACGTAGTGCACCTTTTCAGCTGCACATTCGGTGAGCCCAGAATAATCGTTTCATACCTTGTGAGTCTTGCTCCGGTCATGTGTTGCGTTCGGGAGCGGGTCAAAAGTATCTCAACTGAGTGAGGGACCATGACTGTTACTGGGTGTCCCATCACTATTCCTTCACTCTGAGTGAGGCTGATACCAACTGCTGCTACGGCGCGCAAACACCCTGGGAGTGCTGCTGCGACCGGATCCAAAGTAGCTGAAAAATACGCTACTGGTCTGTTTACGCCACCATGGGCTTGACTCAAGACAGACAAAGAACATGCATCACGTTCATGGCAAAACAGTGTGAAAGGCTTTGTGTAATCAGGCATACCTAAAGCTGGAGCCCTACACATGCATTCTTTTAATTCAACAAAGGCATCCATCTCATCTCCTTTCAGCTCAATTTGATCCAAAGCATCCTTCTGGGTCAGTTTCAGTAAAGGCTTCGCTAGAGTCGAGAAGTTGGGAATCCACTGGCGACAGTAGCCCACCATTCCCAAGAACTTCCTCACCTCCTTTCTCGTCTTAGGCGGACTCATTTGAAGTACACTTGTAATCCTTTCCTTCATTATTCTCCGTGACCCTTTCTCTATCTGGTGACCCAAGTATTTCACTTTCTTCTGACAGAACTGCAATTTGGAAGGAGACACCTTGTGTCCGTTTCTTCCCAAATGGTTCAACAGGGCAATGGTATCGGCTGTGCAGCCACTTTCTGTCTTTGATGCAACCAGTAAGTCGTCAATGTACTGTACTAGGGTTGACTCGAATGGCAATTCTAATGCTTCCAAATCTTTCTTTAGAATCTGATTGAAGATTGACGGTGACTCAGAAAACCCTTGAGGAATTCGACACCAACTGTATACTCTGTCTAGGAATTTGAAACAAAAGAGAAATTGGCTGTCCTCATGAAGAGGCACAGAAAAGAATGCTTGTGACAAATCGATGACTGAGAACCACTCAGCATCGCAAGGGATCTGAAACATTATCACAGCTGGATTCGGTACAACAGGGCAGCATTTGACTATGATGTCATTTATTTTCCTCAAGTCCTGCACGAGTCGGACCTTTCCACTTGGCTTTATTAGTCCCATTATTGGTGAATTACATGGACTGCTTAACACTTCTTTCAGTACCCCCTGTTTCACAAATTCGTCAATGAGTTGGGCAACTTTCATGAGGGTATCTTGTGGCATGTGGTATTGTGGGGTCTGGGGAAAGATCGCATTGGGCTTTACCGTCACTTTCACTGGTTCCACTCCTTTCATCAATCCCACCTCTTTCCCTGTCATGTCCCACACTTCCTTTCCGACTGTTTCTCGTAATTCTGCTGGAATATCTTCTTCAGTTATCATCAGGAAAAGACAAATCAGAGGATACTCTTCATCTACCGTTTCCATTTCATCCCCCTCTACACTGTCCTCTTCTTCCCCATCACTGCTCGTCTGGATTGTTATTCCTTCGTTCGAACACATGATCGAACATCCCAATTTGCACAATAGGTCTCTCCCTAACAGTGCTATTGGGCTTGAGTCACATATCACAAACTGATGTACCCCTTGATAGTTACCGATGCTGACTGGTACCGGATCTGTTATTGGGTTCGTCAGATGCCTGTTTGCTACTCCCACCACTTGAACTGTCCTCCCTGAGAGTGGCAAATTTGGTACTTCACTACTCTTAACAGTTGAACGTGTGGCTCCCGTGTCCACCAAGAATGAAACACGATGACCCATTACTCTTCCCTCTACGTACGGACCCTTTTGATCAACTTCTAAGGATGCTGCAAGCACACAATCTCCTTCTTCTTCTGAGCTTTCACTCTCCATACATTGTTTATTCCACTCTCACTGTGTAATGGGAACTGTTGTACGGTGCCGTTTGTACTCATTACCTGACCCGAGACCTGTGGAGGAACCATCACTTGCTGCTGACTCATTGGTGCCAAAGGTATTTGCATTTGCTGATTAGGTACCATGGGTAACTGCTGTTGCATCGGCTGCATTTGCGTCATCTGCATACGGGGCATCTGCATCTGCTGCGGCTGCATAGGTTGTAATCCCTGCAATTGATTTACGGTCTGAAAATTTGGGTTTGGACCTCTCATTTTCGGTCCCCTCATTGTCTGAAATGCATTGACGTCATTGTTTTGCTGACCAACACCTACACCTGCACCTTCCTGCACCACCATCGGGCACTCGCGTTTCCAATGACCTACAATTCCGCACACGTGACACGGCATCACTTTCTTCATTGCCTGCACACCCGTTACAACAGTGTTCAAATCCGGACCATTATTCACAAAACCTCCTCTGCCTCTGCCTCTCGCCTGTGGCTGAAACGCCATGTTTCCCTGCAACTGCGGCTGCGGCTGCGGTACCTGCTGTTGGAATCCTTGCATCCCTTGCAAACCTTGCAGACCTTGCAAACCTGTCTGAGCTGCTTTAAGTTGCATCATCATCACCTTCTCTTTCAGCTTTTTCTGTTTTACCTCAATTTCGTCGCTACAATATTTCGCGTAAGTCAAGACCTCATCAATCGGTTTAGACTGCCAGCAAATCAAATGCGACTTTATCATCTGACTTATCTCTGGTCTCAACCCTTCCACAAATCTAAACACAAAATGAAGCATATCCTTCGCCTCAATTGTTTCCGTGCCACTGTAATTCTTGAACGCCTTCAACAACCTCTCATAGTAACTATGAATCGATTCTTTAGCCTCTTGGGCAGTTCGATCAATCTTCTGCCAATCCACATTTTTCGCGGCAACCTTCGTTTTCAAATGCTCAATCACCTTATAGTACAAGCTCATCACCATAGGTGATGGTGCACCCGTCTCCCTGTCTCTTTCTGGTTCACTTGTCGGCCAACCTACAGCTCTTTTGCAATCCTCCCACAAATCTGCCGGAACCACGATCTCAAAGAGAGTATTCAGGTCTTCCCAGAGACATTTTGCAAGCTTCACAAACCTATCAGTCTGTTGATACTATTCAATCGGCTTCTCTCTCAGTTTGGGAAAATCATCCGTAAATGACTGAATGTCGCTTCTGTGCCATGGCACATGTATTAATTTTCCCCCTGCTGTCTCCCTCATTGGTAACATGGTTACTGTCTCGCTGCTCTGCGGTCTTTTCTCGTTGTGCTCTGTAGCACTGTCCCTCCTCTTATCCTTCCTCTTTACCCACCTGCTTTCCCACTTGTCTAAGCACCTCCACACTTGGGCACTCTGCAACAATTCTCTAAGGTGTGCATTCATGCCTGCTGACCTCATGTGTTCAAAATCTGTGGTCCCAAAATCCAACCTATAGCTCCTGCTCAAGTGTTTCGTCTTGCCTATGTCAATCCCGTTTCTGTCCGCTACTTCCTGCAAACTTTTATGTACCTTGTTCACTTCTTTCGTAATCTTTGGACATATGTATCTCAGCTCTTCTTCCGTGTAGGACTCTAACCTATTCACACCCATAGTCCCTTCCACCAATTCTTGTGCTTCCATGTTCAGCCTCATCCTATTCAGGTAATCTTCTCCTTTCCCACTGTCTGAACTTTGTGTGGAATTCAGACTGTTGAACCACTGTGTCAGCTGTTGCGCATTTACCCCCATCAGTGTAGCATTCACATCGACTGCCATCGATGGTTGCGGCAACTTTTCAGTATTCGATGTTAAGGGTATTATCAGTGGGGGGCTCGACCTCACCAGTGTTGACTGAGCACATATGGGACTAAACTCCATCAAGGACCCAGACCCAGTTGGCTGAGCCGCTATCGGAGTTATCCCTGGAGTGTTTTCTATGCACCTCCTTTCGGTCCCATTCTGCAGCATTGATCCCTGACTGCTCGGACCCAAGTTAGGCTGACTATACAGAGGTACCGGTGGACCTACAGTAATGGGTAGTGATATCGCGTCTGGGTTCTGTCCATTTCCCATGTTCTGAGGCATGTTCATCCCCATATTATGGGTCATCATTGTCGGCATGCCCATCTGACTCCCCGTCATCTGACCATATGCGTTTCCTCCCTGCATCTGCTTTTGAGGCATCATAAACTGAGTTGATTCAGCCTGTGTCATTGTTGGATTGTGACCATTCTGTACTCCCCTCACTGTTTGTTCTAGAACCATTCCTCCACTATTGTCACTGCTGTAGTACCCTGGCATCTGCGGTTGGTAATTTTCAGCTGGTTTCATTATGGGCACATCTGGATATATTCTCCTAACCTGCGGTATCTGCGGGGTGAACAGTAAACTCGGGTCCTTAGATCCCGATGACGCTCCTGAACTCTGGGTTTCACTGTTCTGTACCCGTGCCGGAGGGGCAGAACTGGTACTTGGACCTTGTCCATTCTCCGCATAAGGTGGTGGACGGTCGTTCAGCAATTGCATTATCAACTCCTCATCCTCTAACTCCTCTTCTCTTCTCAACTTTTCCTCGTCCTCTCTATCCTTGGAACACCTCCTGTCTGTCTTACAGGTAGCTTTCTTACCTGTCTCCTCTTCCTCCTTAGTAATTGCGGGAAACAATTTTATTCCCTGCAATACATCTGACCTCCACACCTTCTGCGCATTATCCCACCTAGCATCCGCTAGTGTCTTTTCTACCTTCCTCATCCTTGTTTCAAACTTATTCTTCTGTTGCTGTCTAGCCATTAATTCCCAGATTGCTAGAGCCTCAAACTGTGCTGGCCTTGGAGGCACCTTCATGTCATACATCGTGAATCTCAAATTCTCTAGGATCCTTATATTGAATGTCCCATGTATCGGGAACGCTACGCTCCCATGTTTCTCTGTCAACTTGTGCCATTGCTTTAGCCAAAGGCACGGAGCTACCCCCTTCTCTTCCATTACAATGTAAGCTGGTGTGCCCTCGGGCGGCGTCTCCTCTCCTACGCTCGCTTTAATGTAAGACTCCCCCTTCATCGCACTCCTAAATGCTTTAAGGAATTTCATTTTCTCGCCTTTTATTTCACAAAGTTTATAATCACTAGGTCACTTTTTATTCCACAAAATTTGTAATCAATAGGTGACTTTAATTCCCGGAATACTCTTCACTTGCCTTTCCCTTTCCAATCGAGCCCCACGGACTGCGTCCAATCCGTGCGCGACCCTTCTCTCCAACCAACCTATCCCAGCGCGGCTCCTAGTGACGTCACACTCACACACACTGCGGCTGACAAAGCCTCGCGGCTAGTCTTCCTTCACTCAGCTCCTCCCGTAACAACTTCTTGCATGTATCGCGAGCTACCAAAAACTAAAACAGATCTGTCGGTTTACTACAGGAAGGGTAACACAATCGCTTCAGGACCTTAGGGACCTTTCACTAGCCTCGGCCGCTATTCCGTCTTTCTCAGTCCCCACGTTCGCAAGCAAATCTGACCTGCAGACCTACTCTCAACTTGTCAATGATCTGTTCTAGTGCACTTAGAATCTTGTCAAAGCCCGAAGTCGAAGTTTCTTTCACTCCCTAACACACGTACCGACTCGTTGACCACGCCCGATCAACCTACTAAACCGCCCAGACCACAACATGGATCAACATACTCCGGAGTCTCTTGACCTCGCAGGGCCCGTCTCAACAACAACAACCACGTGGACCTTTTTATGCACAAAGCGCCACACGCACATGAAGTTCGATGACTTCCCTACTCTCACACTCGGAGCCGCACCTCCGCTATTTCCATGAAGTTCGACGACTTCACTACTACTACACTCGGAGTCGCACCTCCGCTATCCTCTAAAAAAGAAAAATTCCTCGCAACCCTTTCACACACCCTGCGGCAATAAGCTGTGCAAGCGCAAAACCCTAACTTCACTCATACCATCACTAGTACCGCCAACGCTGTTTCCACACCTCCGTTCTCTCCATTCGCAAGCTCCGAGATCCCGGGAAAGTCGCGGTGGACCTAGCCCATCATCATTTTGTCAATCTGTTTTACCCAAGAAAATCTAATTGAACTTCTCGAATGGGGTCTCGAAATGCGTAACCGTTAATTCAACACCATGTACTTTAAGAGTACGGGGTCCCAAAAGACGTAACCGTCCTCTGCTACCATCTACTGATAGAGCGAACCGTGGTAACAATTTACCTGTGTTCGGACGCTCTTTAGGCCGATGGATCTTTTGACTAAGTGGGAACTCTCTGTACTCTTAATCGATCAATCGCATCAAATCACTAATCAATAACGTACATAAGCAATACCTTGATCAACATAACACTTAATGATTAATCCAGAATACATTTCGGCGAACCCTGACCTTTCAGTCAGGAATAACCACACCAGTTTATTGCAAAGTTAGTGGATTTATTTCCCTATATTAACAAAGCTAGCACAATATAAATGTGTCTCAACACCAAATGATAAACATAGATGAACATTAATAGCTGTCCATATCGTCGAAACAAGTGTAATCTATGTAGCATTTGAATCACAAGGCATTCGATAATGGCAATGCAAAGCACTAATACGATAATCTGTAATGGGCTAATTGCGTACATTTAGTCAGCATAACAAGATCTCAAATTGCATCGTGCAACATATGGAATCCTCATCTAACCTCAAATTAGCATCAGCATGTGGGACTTCATGCAAAACAATTTAGCAACATTAATTTAGAAAAAACTCCTAGCTAGGGATCTTATCAAAAATCAGCAGTTGGTTACCTAAAAGAAACACAATGCAATTTTACAATTTCCTTTCATATTTACCAATTACGATCAGCGTACAAGGAAGTCTTCGTCTCACAGGTACCGTTTCTCGATCAGCATGGGACTGGACAAAGGGGCAAGGGTGGACGGGGCAATCGCCTCACGGCGGCAAGTTAAGACTACTACTTCATGCAAAGGGACAAATCAAAGTTAAAGTCTCTAGGGCAAGAATCATTAAAGTCTCTTTCTCTCGATTAGAGAAAGCATCAAAGTCTCTCAAAATGGCGTCGCAGCAAAGTGGGTCATAATAGCTACGAAGTCTGCAAAATGGCGGGTATCGAGCTGGTAATGGCTACTTTCTTCTCGTGCACCTGGGTTTTATAGACAACAGTTCGAGTCCAGTAGGGTCTCCATTGGAGGGTTCATAGGTTAGCTTCAAATTGTCCAATCAAAAACAACAGTTCTCAAGCTTTTACTTAAGCATACATTATCCTTGGAGATGGGTACGCAAATCGCAACATTGTCTATCAATTAGCTCACTTTCAGAGCCTCCATTGTCCGCACCTGCAAGTCGACCTTGAATTAAAGAGAAAATATGCCAGGCTGGCACGAAACTTTAAGATAAGCATGTGAACAGTTTCTGTGGAAAAATACAGCTTCAAGCAGAAATACACGTTTAATAGCACATTGGAAAAATACGAACATCTAAACCGTGAGACCAGGCCACTAGGCCAAAGCCTCCGCTAAAGTAATGCTAAGCTAACGCATTTCAAACAAGCAAATCGTAGCACACGTTTATGATTATGTCGGATTAGTGCAATTCTAATACACTACGTTATATAAAGCACGCGTATAAATGTTGGCAAACTACTCTAAGGGCACATTTTGTCCCCGTACAATCTTTATTAGTTCGGTTAATGTCACACATGATTATTTCACACTACGTTTACGCGTTAATAAATCAAAACCTTCATTTTCTGCTTCATCACTGGTGCTCAAAGCCCTTCTCTTAAACACGAGGCTGCTGTAATTAAATCTGCCAGCACTGAATACTGAGGCAGCTTAATCCTGAAGCCATCTCGAGCCTCTTCAATCCATTTACGGCCACCCCTGCCCCTTCAGCTCATCCTGCAACTTTCTACTTTCACTCTTTATGACGCTTTTTAGTTTTTCCTTCTTCCGTCTTTCCCATATGTGTCTTTTGCTCGCAGCAAATGCTTGAGGCAGAAGAATAAGCCCCGGCCCTCACAAATAAGTGCCGGTGCTCAGCACCGGAAACAACAAGCACAAATTAAGCACTGCCCGCTCTCCTTTTTATTTCTGTTTTGTTATTTGAAGAGCTAACTTACATTTTATGACTTGAAGCGGGTACCACTGCCATTGTGATGCACCAATACACTGAAAAGGACACCCAGATCTCACACTGTCTAGTCTGACAAATTGCCCTCCTTTCTCGTGCTGGATGGGGAGATGGCATTGGCCTCTCTCTCCAGCTTTGCCTTTTCTCCCCATTCTGGGCGAGAAAGGGAGATTGTGTGAGCCATGTGCTTAGGTCTGGAGAGTGTCTCCGATCACAGGGTCACTCCTCACAGGCCTGTGGGCTTCCTGAATAGATAACACATCACCAAGCTTAGTTTCAATAAAGCAGGGCAGTGTTCAGGGTTCACTTGTGCTTTGGAGGGACAGATCTGGCAAAGGGCTTCCTGTGGTTGAATTGTAAACTCTGCCTGTTATTATATGGCATGCAGAGGTTGGTGCCTCTAATACCCATGGCACCACTGATGATCGCAAAACTGCCAAACATGAGCAGCTGAAGAAACTTAAGTTATCTCTGGCACCGATGAGCCGTTTTTGACAGTGGTTGATGCTCCTTGCTCCTGGTGGCACATTCCAGCCATTAGGAATGTTTATATAGATCCGTTAATATTTTGGGGATTTTTCTTTGTTTATTATAATGATTTTCTCAGGCCCTGTACACTGCAGCATCCTCCTAGCAGGAGTGGGCTGCAAATAGCTTTGGAAACCAGCCCTCTTATCCCTGCTCTTGGTAATCACCTGGTCCAGTTTCTTTCAGCAGTAGCACCCCATAGCCCTCAAGGAGTACTGCAGCCCTTGCATGCACTCCCCAGACACCTTCGCCACTTGTAGGGTGACTATGTTTCCAGCAGCATATATCTTGGATGCCCACTTCAAGGTCACCCTCGGCCAGAACTAGTACACAGATGTTCAAGGGGGCCCTCTTCATTCAGCATCACTAAGAATTTAACCATCAAGTTTTCCACAAAAGGAATAGGGAAACAATGCCACTGATTCTAGAGAGAGAGAGAGTCCAGCAGAAGTCTAAAAAGTACAGGCATGGAGTAGGTCAGTTCGAGAAGGGGTTGATCAGCAAGCTGGTCTAGCCTTCTTCTGATTGTCCATTTTTTTCTCAGTCTCTTCATTTGTGCAGGGGTTTAAAATAGAAGTGGAGAGTTCGAGGTTGTGGGAGTCCCTACTAAATCAATAGATGCCACATCATCCCTTCACCCCTTATACTTCCTGACAGCTGGTCAAGTTCCAGCACAGCCCTCTGAGAATTTCCAATACGGTGATTTCAACGAAGATTGAAAAGACTTCTCCTATGAGCCTGATTCGTCCCAGCCAGAACTGCTTTCTTCCCTCTAATAAATAAAAAAGAACCCCCGGAATAGCTAGTGCCAACGTTCTGCCTGTCCTCTTTGTTTCCTGTGAGAACAACATGCCAGATTTATCAGAGAGAGGTAACTAACCACTTTTAGAATATTTCTTCCCAGCCCCTTCCTCAGCCAGGAGAAGGCTAACGCCCCCACCCCCTGCCAAATGGGCCTTTTGTTTATTTTATCTGAGGCTTCAAACTGCCAGCCAGCCAGTAGAATGATTAACTTGGCCTTGCAGGGTAGTTCAAAACATAAATCTCATTAAGGCTGGCACAGGCAACTCAATTGCAATTTAAATACATTAACGGAATTATGAATATGTGTTTGGTTCCATGAAAATATAGGAAATGTCACATAAGTGGCCTTCTGTGTTGTCCCGGTCAAACTTGTATTCTGGTTTATTTTACCCATAGCGTACAAATCTGTTAAATCTATTAAACCACTACGGGCCAGATTTATGATGGCCTTGTGCCATTCCAACACCACATTAGCGTCATATTTTTGATGCTAATGTGGCATTGGAAGGGGAGCTGCGCCATATTTACAAAGTGACTCAATGCTTGCATTGCACCACTTTGTAACCCCTTGCACCACATTATGCCTGCACCAGGCATGATATATGCAAGGGAGGGTGTTCCGGCGCTAGGGAGGCCATACAAATGTCGCAAAGGAATCTATGAGACTCCTTTGCACCATTTTTATCGGCATTTTTAACGCTGGCTAAGTGCAGGCGTTAAACAGAGGCTCCCATTGATTACAATTGGCCTCTGGGTGCTGTGCTGGATTAACGTCATAATTTTTTTAGGCTAATCCTGCAAAGCGCCGTACTAGCGTAATAAATGATGACGCTAGTCATCCTACCTGCCGCTATGGTGCGCCGTATTTTAAACATGGCACTACCATGGTGGCGTTAGGGGTTGCTAAGGGGAGCAAGAAAAGGGGCTCTGCATTAGGTGCAGCACCACTTTTCATATGTCTGCCTACATATTTCCACTTCAGCCAAAAAGGGAAACATTTCTTGTTGGACTTCTAATTTAATTATTTTCAATTAATTATGATAATTACTGCTGTTCATGTGCAACCAGCGCAGGTTCTTTTAACAGTTGACCTTATTTTAAAAGGTGGTTACTGGTGGTTGCAGCTCGATATAATTTTGACAAACGCATACAGTAAGTAAGACTCTATTAAGGAAACTTACTCATAGGAGAGGTTAAAAAAAGGGGTTCAAAAGTAAAAAAGAGGACCCCGTCCTCTTACAAAAACGAAATCTGTAATTTAGAAATCTGTGTCCAAACTATCTCCTCTATTATTGTGCATTCCCATTCAAACTTGCAGGTAATAAAATCCCTGACTGAACCCCACTCGACATTATCATTCTGTCCTTCTCTGCCCATTCTGATACTGAAAATGTTTCCTTCTGAACAGAATTTATGTTATCTTTTCAAGATTTTGCCATCTTATCTTTTGCAAATGTACTCACTCTATCACACCCAGCGTGTGTGCAAGGGTTTGAAAATCCTCCCTTTTAGTTTCCATGGCCAATTGTCTGTTGATTCTTTTTACTCAGGACATGAGCAATCTACCATTAACGTGTGTAGGTTGACTATTTGAGCTGGTCATCTAGCTGACAATGGCATTCTTTTGGTTGGGCCACTCTTAGCTGTCACCTTCATGAAGGCATTTATTTGCAGTGACCTCTCCTGCCTGATTACAACTTCTTTTGGGATGTTAATAAGATCTTGGCCTTATTGCCCTCCTGGCCACGGCATTAATCTTTGAGCTTTAAGTTGAAAGTCACCTTTTTCATGTTTCTTTCTCAAGGGTATTGGGTGACTCTTTGGATATCCCTGTTAAATATTTACTTCCCTGGGCAGCTTGTGGTGTAAAAAACGCTTTTTCAATTTTCATTTCTATCCTGGCTTTCAGAAAACCTGACCTTTGGTGTAATGCGCTTCCTAGAGAGGCGCCTAAGCTAGCTTCAAAATTGTTGATTTCTTTCTGATACCACATTCAGATCATTTAAGTTGAAACTCTGGTGCTATAGACACACTAAATAGGAGGCCAGAAATGATCCTGATAAGTTCAGTGTGCATTTTAATCATGGCACAATAGTATCTAAGACTTTCATCCTACATATTTCAGAAACATCTGTCAGAATGGTTACATTGATTCTGAATCTATTGCAGTTAATTTATGTTTGTTCCTTACATTTAAGAAAGATGGCAAAATGTTGATATGCTGCAGCATACATGCCTACGGTTGGAATAACCATCTTTTGCATGGTATTCTCTTATAGTTTTTGCTTTTTTTAACCCAATTTTGCTGGCTATAGAATTCTGCAAACTACTTCTGCAATCCACTCCAATCATGTTAGAATAGGCATACTAATAATTGACATATTTAATTTTTTTGCAAGTCCATAGTATATTATACCACTTGTACTCAGTACTGTAAATTAAATGTGAAAAGGGTGCAAAGCAGTCTTTTTGCCACCTACTAAAGTAGCACTGTAAAACATGCCTACAGACATGCCAATACACTGTTGTTTTGACCTGGCAAAACAAACAATTTGCCAGGACTAAACCTTGTTTTTTAATACATTTAAGACACCCCTAAGGTAGAACCTAAATGACCATAGGACAGGGTGCATGGTGTTTAAAATGTAAGGCATGTATAAATAATGTTTTGCATGTTCTGGCAGTGACCTTTCAAAGATGTTGTTTAATGTGGCAAGCCTGGCTCTCCCGTAGAGAAACAACGGCTTACACTATATGAATCAATCAGAGTTTATAAAGTGAAACTACTTACCCGTAAGGGTCTCCAGGTGCTAAGGGGGTTTGTCCTCTGAGCTTCAGTCGAAGAGCCAGGTTTTAAGGTCCTTCCTGAATTGGGTTAGCAGTGGTGACTGCATGAGGTGCAGGGGCAGGGTGTTCCAGCTCTTTGCTGCGAAGTAGTCGAAGGAGCTCCCACTAGCCGAGGTCTTCCATATGCGGGGTACGGTGGCTAGTGCTTGTTAACAATTTATAGTGCTTCATTTCAGTTTGGGAGCAGCTAGAAAAATGATTCAAGGGCGCATTTTGATAGTAATTTAAAATCCAACTTAATGGTCAAATTGGATTTTACACTTTTAGGAAGTTGTCAGTTTCATGCCTAAAGCTGAAAATGACCTTTTTGCCAGTGTCCAGTGTATCATGACTGCTGGTCACACCTCTAAAGGGCTTAACTACCAACATGGTGCATGCATGAAAGAAATTCTCACAGGTTAAGGTAAACCCACTAAATGTACCCTGCACCTCATGTGTTGGAGGTGCCGTTAACAGTCTGCACACCATCAAGTCATAGTGCCTTGGAACACCATCCTACCCTTATGTGCCTAACATAACATGAGAGGTGCATTAATAAAAGGTACGCATACTGACTTTGTCACTGTGTCACCTTCACCTTCAAAGGCAAAATACAAGCTCAAACACAATAGAAATCAGTATTCAAATCCTTTCAAAATGATGCTACCTTTCACATAAAAAAATATATTGAATGATTTACTGTCAACATAGACATATCAATAGAGCTTTCAATATTATGCAATATACTATGAGAATCTTTCTTCTATCTTCAACTGGGCTGCAAAGCAAGCACATAACCTAGCAATCAAGGTCTGTGGACATCAGAGGCACCAGTCAAAAGTTCCGGCTCCTGTAGGGCTAGAAATAACAAGAAATCAGAAAGAGTGACCTAGAAGACTTATGGTGCCATGGTTTGAATACAAAGAAAGGCTGCAGAAGCCTGCTTCTTTTGGATTAATTGAAAAAAAAAAGAAAATCTCTCCTAGGTCACTCTTCCAGAGACCTGGGAGACTTATGGTGCCATCCTTAGAATACAAAGTAGGGATCCTGTGGAAGACTGCTGCTTACAATTCAACCACTAGAGCCAGTTCAATTAATTGGATGTTGCCTTCCTTGTTTTGGATCACCTCTTTTTAGGTTGAACATAGCAGCATGCAAGCGCTGCTCTTTCCAACATGTTGTAATCTATTCTGTGGGCTTTAACCACAACCATCTCACGCCCATCATTTTCGTTTGTTCCTGGGCCTGCCTTTCAAAAATCTCTTCATGTTGTTGGTAAATGCTTTACATTTTTCCCGCCTTGAGACTGTTTTGTTACCTCTCGGGAGACTGACCCTGTTACATGGATAATTGCACAATCAGGAAGGTACTTTACTGTGGTGCACTATTTCTTCCTTTGACTCGACACTTCACTCATGTCGGTGTGTTGTTTCTTCGTCCTCCTTGGTTTCGGGCAGATTGCTGTTTCTTTGCTATGTCTGTGGGGGCTATTTTAGGTATTTATTTTTTTGCAGTTTTATGTAGCATGAAAGGTTGACACAAAGGTATGGGATCATTTTTTTTTTTTGCAGTTTTATATAGTGCAAACTTCATACAAATGTATTACAGTGCTTTACAACAGCACCGGTTACATGACACAAGACCACATTCATCTTTGGTAGCAAGGGGAGATTAAGTGATTTGCCCACAAGTACAGGATGTTGAGCCAGCACCGAAAATCGAACCATGTTCCCAGGTCCAAAGTCGGCAGCTCTGGCCCTTACGTCACATCCACTCCCTGAGGGCTCTATGTCTGATGTGTGTTGGGCAGTCTGGGAATAACTTATTTTTTATAATATAACACTTGGTAATACAGGTTCTGCCATTTCATAGCGCTGCAAAGCAGGTGCCATTCTTAACAAAATCGCTATAATTAATTTGCATCGACCTTGCAAAGATGAAAAAGCTATGTCAAGATTATTTATTTTCGCCATTTTATGTAGCACAAACTCAACACAAAGGTATTGAAGAGCTTTCTTTAATTTTGTTTTGCAGTTCTATTTAGTGTGAATTTGATAGAAAGTGTTACAGTGCTTTACATGAACACTGGTTACATTACACAAGAACACATTCATTTTTGGTAGCAAGGAGAGATTAAGGGCCTGATTACAACTTTGGAGGAGGTGTTAATGCGTCCCAAAAGTGACAGTAAAGTGACGAATATACCACCAGCCGTATTACGAGTCCATTATATCCTATGGAACTCGTAATACGGCTGGTGGTATATCCGTCACATTTGAGACGGATTAACACCTCCTCCAAAGTTGTAATCAGGCCCTAAGTGATTTGCCCAGAATCACAGGATGTTGAGCCGCCACCGAGACTCAAACTGTGTTTCCCAGCTCCAAAGTCAGCAGCTCTGTCTCTTATTCCCCATCCTCTCCCCTAGGGTTCTTTCTCTGATGCATGTTGGGACAGCCTGGTAATAACCTTTTTCTTATATATCGCTTTTTTATATAGGTTCTGCCATTTCATTGCCCTGCCAACTAGGTGCCATTCTTAACAAAATTGCTATATTTAATTTGCAGTTAAGCTGCCTCTTCTGTTATTCTCTTTTCACACAATCAATGTTTTTTAAAGTTAGGCTGGTATTGTCAATGTAGAGCAATATTTATTTTAAAAGTTTAACACAGAAATATATGGCTGCCCACTTTTCTTTGCTCCTAACCCTATTGACCCCCTCACTCTCTGAGTTTAATGCCAGGAAGGTGCATTGTTGTGGCCACTTTAGTGCTATAAAAGTTTAGGTAAACACACTAGAAAGAGTTGCATTTCGAGGGTACCACAGCCAGTCTGTAGGAATGAGGCACAAATTTCCCCAAGATGGCGGTCTTGTTGTGTCCTCTCCCCTGCAGCGACAGGCCTGGGAGGGTTGCTGTGGCACTTGGCATACATCCACTACACTCCAAACTAAAACACATAGGTAAAATACATTGTCATTTTCAAATGCCAATAGCTCTAACTCTCACAAATGTGAGACCTATTGCATTGCAAATGCTTGTTTTCACTGAAGTTGAAGTGGGCTTTGAGGGTGAGTTTTCACCCCCAAATAACTCCTTTGTGCTGATTGCTCTCTTTCTCCAAAGCACAGGGTCCTATGGCAGTGCAGGTGGCAAAGTGGTGTTCCCAATTTTCCTACTCCTGTGTGGGAGGGTGCAATGTGGTGGCTCTCTTTGGAAGGAGTCCCTCATCTTACCGGACATCTCAGGTAGAACTTGGGGCTCCCCATTTTTGATGGCAATCTGGTTCTCATAGGCACTGGCCATCCCCATGAATAATTACTTTTATGCACTGTGGCATGATACACTGTCCTGGTCCTTGCTATTGTAACCGTGGGTCATATATGCCCTTGTCACAGAAGAGTGGCTACAGCCGAGTAGCTACTACAGATTCTGATATTGCTAGCCCCATGGACCGTTTTAAGAGGGTTTGATGCGTTTTGCTACTAACTGTGCACTTCAGCCACTCAGAGTGTTTAATGCAGGTCTTCCTCTTTATCTACTTTACTTTGAATGAACGGGAGCTCAGGGACAATCCCTCCAGCCTTAACTCCTCAGCAGCCTTTCATGACCTAGGGTCTTCCAGCAGCAGCACCCTGGATTTCAAAAGGCAGGCCACACTTTCAGCCTGCACTCCCAAGGTCCAATGCCCTCCTGGCCACTTGCATTTCATGTGTGTGTCTTTCAGCATTGTTAGGTACCCCTCCTAGGAAAAGCTCCAGCCAGAAATGGTTTACAGAATTTCCAAGAGAACCCTCTCTTCTAAAGTCCCCAGTGAGTCCATCCTCAACAGTCCCTTGGAGAGAGAGGCAGGTGCCACTGTCCCTGAAAAACAACACTCCAACAAGAAAGCAGAAGTCAAGAGTGTCGCTCCACTCCAGACAGCCGTTCTTCCACATAGTGTCTGTCCTACCTTTTCTTCTACAGTTCCCATGGACCTTTTGAAATCCCCCAGAAGCAGGCCAGAGCCTCTGCTGGTGCACCAGGACTGGGCCCCTGAATCTCCATTTGCCTGGACTATTTAAATTTAAATTCTGTTAAAGAGCTCTTGACAAACAAATCTCAACTACTTAGCCACCTATGCAGTCTTCTTTAAGCATGTTTACAAGTACAGTTTCAACGTGGAGCAAGTGCTATACTGCATGAATATGTAGTTTAAGCATTTATCTTTCTTACCATATTAGATCTTCAGGGTTTGGTCTATTGGTGGCTAACCTCAATGCAGGCATGTGTTAGGATCTTTCAGATGATATTACCTCATAGCAGCGTATGTTATATTTCCTACAATATGTTTACATTAAACAGTGAGGCAAATGCATTTTAGTTGTTCCTTAAGAATGTAGTGTGAATTTAGTTGGGTATTGATGCAAAACAAACATGCTTTTTTGTCCTGTGGAAAAATCCCTTGGTTCAAGGTTTAGCCTCAGCCCAGAGGAGATGCCTCAAGGTGTGTTGCTGCATTACAAATACACTGCAGGTTTCTTCAGTTATGGTGCATGTTTTGAATGCAAAAGATGGCCTCCAGGTAGTTAGACAGTATGTTAGACAGTATGTAGTGCCAATACTCCAGGTGATGCTAAAAAAAGGAATACTACTCAATATGTAATTTCAATTACTTGGTGTCATCTCTAAATGTACCTTCAAGGACCAGACACAAGATTCCAGTTGTGGACTCTGGACTGGATCTTAAAATGCCAGAGGTGGCATCTTAAGTTAATAACACTACTCCCGTTAAGGCATCAGGGTGCAGTCATAATATTTAAGAGGAGCCGTTCAGTACCATCCAAGGTACTCTAGAAGGTTTTTTACTAATGGTGTTTACACTGTATGTTTGTACTTTTCTGCTGATTTTAAAAACTCTCCCTTTGGACCTCCGCCATCCTCTGCTATCTAGTGGCCTTTACAGTTATTTTCTCACATTGAGGCTCAACTAATATGGGAACATAATGATGCTCACAGAGAAGAGAAGCTTGTATTCCACCTTCCTCTATTATATTTAGATTGAAGTTAGCTCCCTGTAAATATCTGGTATACTGCTCTGAATGAAACAAACATCTTGAAATGACAACCTTCCCTAGCACATAAAATTGTATTCATGCAGATCCTGGTAATATGTGACATCCATTACTGCAAAGACCACTTTGCTAGTGGTGCAGAAATAACACAGAAAAAACACAAAGCAATAACAAATGCAGCCAGAAACACACTGAGTGCCTGACTCACGTAGGTAAGCGTACACTTTTGTGTAAGATTACGATTGTTTCCCGATTCACAAAACTGCATTTTAATAGTAAGTTTACACTCGGGCAGAGAACTCCGCATATAAAAAGATGAGACATATCTGTCTTTTTGAGTTTTCTGCCCTGACTGCGGAATCTCTGCACTTGTAAACTTATGATTAAAATGCAGTTTTGTGAATTCTAAAATAAAATAAATGTAAACTTATACAAAAATATAAGATGACCTTTGTGAATCAGGGCCTAAGAGTATGGCACTTGTCTTGATTTGATGACCATTACCATCCATGGTTTATTGGACCTTCAGCAGGTTCAATGGGCTTACTTCAGTTGCAAAGTTAACATACGGGCTGCAGTATGCACTCAAGTCACCACCAATGGGTGCATCATCTTCCTCTCGAAAATCCGCACAACAGTTTTCAGAGGCAGCACAACTGAGGTCCGTAGGAAAGTACCATCTTGCCTGGCATGTTACCCCCATTTTTACTTGTGTGCCAGTTTGTTTTTGCCTGTCTCACTGGGATCCTGGTAGCCAGGACCTCAGTGCTTATAGTTTGTGGCCTAAATGTGTTCCCTGTGTGGTGCCTAACTGTGTCACTGAGGCTCTGCTAACCAGAACCTCAGTGCTTATGCTCTCTCTGTCTTTAAAATTGTCACTGCAGGCTAGTGACCATTTTTACCAATTCTGATTGGCACACTGGAACACCCTTATAATTCCCTAGTATATGGTACCTAGGTCCCCAGGGTATTGGGGTTCCAGGAGATCCCTATGGACTGCATCATTTCTTTTGCCACCCATAGGGAGCTCAGACAATTCTTACACAGGACTGCCACTGCAGCCTGAGTGAAATAACGTCCACGTTATTTCACAGCCATTTTACACTGCACTTAAGTAACTTATAAGTCACCTACATGTCTAACCCTCACTTAGTGAAGGTTAGGTGCAAAGTTACTAAGTGTGAGGGCACCCAGACACTAGCCAAGGTGCCCCCACATTGTTCAGGGCAATTTCCCCCTGACTTTGTGAGTGTGGGGACACCATTACACGCGTGCACTACATATAGGTCAATATCTATATGTAGCTTCACAATGGTAACTCCGAATATGGCCATGTAACATGTCTAAGAACATGGAATTGTCCCCCCATGCCAAATCCGGTATTGGGGTGCCAATCCCATGCATCCCCGAGGCTCCAGCATGGACCCCGGGTACTGCCAAACTAGATCTCTGGGGTTTTCACTGCAGCTACAGCTGCTGCCAACCCACAGACAGGCTTCTGCCCTCCTGGGATCTGGGCAGCCCAGTCCCAGGAAGGCAGAACAAAGGATTTCCTCTGAGAGAGGGTGTTACACCCTCTCCCTTTGGAAATAGGTTTTAAGGGCTGGGGAGGGGTAGCCTCCCCCAGCCTCTGGAAATGCTTTGAAGGGCACAGATGGTGCACTCCTTGTATAAGCCAGTCCACACCGGTTCAGGGATCCACCAGCCCCTGCTCTGGCGCAAAACTGGACAAAGGAAAGGGGAGTGACCACTCCCCTGTCCATCACCACCCCAGCGGTGGTGCCCAGAGCTCCTTCAGTGTGTCCCAGACCTCTGCCATCTTGAATGCAGAGTTGTGAGGGCACAATGGAGACCTTTGAGTGGCCAGTGCCAGCAGGTGACATCAGAGACCCCTCCTGATAGGTGCTTACCTGGTTAGGTGGTCAATCCTCCTCTGAGGGCTATTCAAGGTCTCTCCTGTGGGTTTCTTGTCAGAAAATGAATGCAAGAGCTCACCAGAGTTCCTCTGCATCTCCCTTTTCGACTTCTGCCAAGGATCGACCACTGACTGCTCCAGGACGCCTGCAAAACTGCAACAAAGTAGCAAGATGACTAGCAGCAACATTGTATCGCCTAATCCTGCCTCCTTCCTCTCCAACTGCTCCCAAAGAGTCTACCTCCCACCTTTCCGCTCAGACCCCACCGAGATCATCTGCGGCGTCCCACAAAGCTCCTCGCTCAGCCTGACTCTCTTCAATGTCTACATGAGCCCCCTCGCCGACATCGTATGCAAACACAGCATCATCATCACCTCCTACGCCGACGACACTCAACTGATACTTTCCCTCACCAAGGACCCCACCGCAGCCAAGACCAACCTGCAAGATGGAATGAAAGACGTCGCAGATTGGATGAAACTCAGCCGTCTGAACTCAGACAAAACGGAAGTCCTCATCCTCGGAAACACCCCGACCGCCTGGGACGTCTCCTGGTGGCCCACGGCCCTTGGCACCGCACCGACCCCCTCAGACCACGCACGCAATCTCGATTTCATCCTGGACCCACTTCTCACCATGACCAAACAAGTCAACGCTGTATCATCCTCCTGCTTCCTCACCCTCCGCATTCTCCGAAAGATCTTCCGTTGGATCCCCGCCGACACCAGAAAGACCGTGACCCACGCCCTCGTCACAAGCCGCCTGGACTACGGCAACACCCTATACGCAGGAACCACCGCAAAACTCCAGAAACGTCTGCAACGAATTCAAAACGCCTCCGCCCGCCTCATCCTCAACATACCCCGCAACAGCCACATTTCCACCCACCTGAGACACCTGCACTGGCTTCCCGTCAACAAAAGGATCACCTTCCGACTCCTCACCCACTCACACAAAGCCCTCCACAACAAGGGACCCGAATACCTCAACCGCCACCTCAGCTTCTACACACCCACCCGTCCTCTTCGCTCCGCCAACCTCGCTCTTGCCGCCGTCCCTCGCATCCGCCGCACCATGGCGGGTGGGAGGTCCTTCTCCTACCTGGCGGCCAAGACATGGAACTCCCTCCCCACCATCCTCAGGACCACCCAGGACCACTCCGCTTTCCGGAGACTACTCAAGACCTGGCTCTTCGAGCAGCAGTAACCCCCTCCCCCTAGCGCCTTGAGACCCGCACGGGTGAGTAGCGCGCTTTATAAATGTTTATGATTTGATTTGATTTGATTTGACTGTTTCCTGGTGGTGCATGCTTTGAGGGCTGTCTGCCTTCACCCTGCACTGAAAGCCAAGAAGAAATCTCCTGTGGGTTGACGGAATCTTCCCCCTGCTAACGCAGGCACCAAACTTCTGCACCACCGGTCCTCTGGGTCCTCTCTCATCTTGACGAGCGTGGTCCCTGGAACACAGGAGCTGGATCCAAGTGACCCCGACAGTCCAGTGGTCCTTCTGTCCAAATTTGGTGGAGGTAAGCCTCCCCACACCAGACAGTAATCCTGTGTACTGCGTTATCCGCAGCTGCTAGGGCTGCTGTGCACTTTTGCAAGGAATCCTTTGTACACAGCATAGCCCAGGTCCCCAGCACTCCATCCTGCATTGCTCATTTCACTGAGTTGACCACCGGCTTCGTGGGACCTTCCTTTGTAGTGTTGAGACGACCGCCATGCTCAGATTTCATGAATGCCTGTTCAAGTGCTTCTGCGGGTGCTGCCTACTTCTGTGTGGGCTCTCTGTACTGCTGAGCGCCCCCTCTGTCTCCCAGTTAGAGTACTCAACTAAAAACCATGTGATTTTGGGAAAATTACTTTTTTCAGTGTGACTAAAACTGTACATTTGTAAGAAATGTAATGAAATTGTAAATATGTGCTAAGTAATGTCATTCTGAATCACAAGTGAATAAATCTTCATTAGACATAGCATGCTCTGTTGCTTTCCAGCCAGGTTAATGCTATGTATATGCCAGTGCATGCATACATTGTGGGGGTCATTACGACCTGACCGTCATGCGGCCGCCAATGCGGCCGCATCCCTGCCACGGCCATTTGGAGATCCCCGCTGGGCCCGCGGGCGGAAACCTGGTTTCCACCCGCCAGCCCAGCGGGGATCACGGCCGCAACATAGGAGATGGCTCCAAATGGAGATGGCGGTGTTTGCGGCCGTGCGACGGGTGCAGTTGCATAGCAGACAGTGAAAAGCTGCATAGGGCCCTGTCAGGGGGCCCCTGCACTGCCCATGCCAGTGGCATGGGCAGTGCAGGGGCCCCCATGGGCCCCACTACTCCCTGTTCTGCCAGCCTTTTCCCGGCGGTGCAAACCGCCAGAAAAAGGCTGGCGGTCGGGGACTCGTAATCCCCTGGGCAGCGCTGCAAGCAGCGCTGCCCAGGCGGATTAACACCGCTGGGGCAAATGTGGCGGAATACCGCCGGCCCTGGCGGTGCGACCGCGGCGCTTCTGCTGCGGTCGTAATACGCCTGGAAGCACCGCCAGGGTCAAAATGACCCCCTGTGTTTGCTACTTGACCTATCGGCAGAATTTTACACCAGGACACACATGATATCACAGGAGACCCTCAAATCAGTAGCCAGGACAGCACGAGAGATGAAAGCCCAAATACCTCAAACGTGATAGCAGCATAACAGACCAGGAGCTTAATGTGTCCAGAGCTCTCTCTGTGAAGACATTGTAAGGGCTACAAATCTATGCCCTTTTGGTGGTCCTGTCCAGCCACGTTAGTGGTTTTTTTAAGAGCTTGACTGTTGTTTCCTATGCCAGGCCTCCCTTGCAACGTAGAACTCGGAGGATTATCTGTAAATTAGATAGACCACCAAGATACAGGCAGCTGGGCAGGTCCTCAACTGACCCACAGCATTCCTATCACCACTTCAACATTCCGATTAATCTCAGAGACTTTCATGCCCAACCCTACACAAGAAGGAAAAAACACAACATGGAGCTTATCCTTAAGATATGGGCCTGTGATCAGGGAGCAAATAAGCCTGTAGAGGGGAAGATATAGTCCCACAAATAGAAGTAGGAGCCACATTTTGTAAATGAGCTCATAATGTGCTCTGCAGCGAGTGTTGCCAAAATGAAGCAAGGTTCTTTACTATAAAAGCACTTTTGGACCAGTTTATATACAAAACTCCAATTTTGCAAGTCGTGTTCATCATAATATCACACTTAAACATACAATTTGAAACTTACACATCAGACTTAGCTACCTCTTTTGTCAATAATACATTCAGGGTTGTTTTAGAGCCCAGGCTCAGAAGATATGACTTTGTTTAGCACCTGAATAGCGAGAGACAGGGTCAAAATGTGAAATTAATGGCGGTAGAGCAATGGTTTGAAAAGGATTATGGTTCTTTCATTTATTCATGCCTCATATGTCCCTAAGGTGTGGGCTCCATTTTCTTTGTGCTCTTTGAGTGAACACTTCAGTTTTTTAGTTCTGAAATAGTGATACATTTAGCTTTTTTGCCTAGAGACAAGGTAAACACCTTGTACCTATGAGTCATCTGTGCTGAATGGGAGGCAGTTTCCAAAGTTGATGATTTTAGCTAGAAGCAATAAATATAAGCATCAGTATTCATACTTGTGAGGACCAGAGATATCAGGCCGGATCAGCAAAATGTCAGGGCTAGGGGAGTAACATTACATTTCCCAAACCCAATGATATCACAAGGTTGACTCCTTGCTTTCTATGCCCGGAACAACCTCCTATTTGTTGCTGAGGGGTTAAAGAAAGGTAGTGGCGTACTGCAGGCCCCCACTGCCCCTGCGGCACATGGGGCCCTAAACCCTCCAGGGCACTGCCAATCCCTCTAGGGGCCCCCTATTTGAAGGAAGGTAAATTAATATTAGTAAAATATAGGAAACTCAGGGCCCTCTCATCCCATTGTACAGGGGGCACTGTCATTTTGAGGTACAGCACTGGAGAACTTATATAATTCAAGCAGCAAACAGTAAATAGTGTTCTTAGGCACTTATTACGAATGGCATCATAATTCTGATGGAAAAGCTAACAGCAGTTATCACAATTATGTGTTTTCTTACTTTCATCTGAAGTTTTCTGAAGTTTAAAGCTCAGGTGAAGGACTGACCCAAAACAAATAATTACTGGGTGAAATAATACACAGAATTGCCAACTCCCTTAGTGATTCCTCATTTCTTAGTGAATCTTCAGGAACCATTTTGTAACGGGTTAAATTTCCCCCACCGGAGTTACCAGAACTCCTTTTTGGTAACTCTAGATGTACTAAATACAACTTATTTCCAGGCCCTCTCATAAGAAGGGCTTTAGAGTCCTCTTCACTTTCTTTTTCTGTTACTCTTTTTTAGTAAATGTGAAAAATAAATGCATTGCTACGAATTCAAAATGTGAAAACAGTGCACAACATCAAGCATCAATAGAGGCTACACCGCTGCTCACAATCAAAAAGGGGTTTATGCTAAAACCCCACAATGACACAAGCAAGGTAAAAGGTTCATTCAAGGATAATTTAATTAGCTCAAAGAACACAGGTCCGCAATTTACAATGGGTGCAAAGAAGAAACCAAATTCGAAAATCACTGTAGTCTCTTACCCCCAATGCTATCAGCACACACTTCAAATAAATAACATTTACAAAAAAGCATGTACACATCCATAGATCAAAGAATGCTTGGTCATAAACCTTTGTCAATTTTATGATAAAGAGCAAGTAATGTCTTACCCTAGGAATCCAGGGTTATGTGGTCACATGGTTAAAAGTGTTTTCCATGTTAATCTGTAAATTTGCGAGTTGTCAATTGTCAATCATGTGTAATAAAATATTGTACTGATTTGTGATTTGTATATAAAAGCCAGTCTGTGAGCAGGCATTTGTGAAAAACTGTAGAGGCAGGTCGTGCAGGACTGAGGTGCAGTCCACAGTGTTTTTCTCCCTGTCGTGACAGTTCGTAAATACTGTCTTTGGAACTGCCAAGAAGAGTCTGCATGATCATTTCTGAGTCAAGAGAGCATAGTCCTTTATCCTGTAATACTGCTTCATGGTCCCTTCTACTAGGGTAGTAAGAGCATTAATGTGGGTAACAAAGGGCTGCTAGGGTTGCAGTGCGTCTTCTGGCTGCCTCTAATTCTAGTGGACAGAATGAGGATATTTTTCTTACTTATTGAGTGCCTAGAGCAGATTCTTTTTTATACCCTTGTTCGTTCATTAGTAGCTCAAAATCTTGAGTTTGGCTATACTCCAACAATAACCAGCATCAAAATCTTTCATCTGTGTATCTTGCTTTTTTAGTGCTCCTCCCACATTCCGGCTTTCCATTGCATTATGTACCTGGTAATGATGTATTTCACACTTTCTCTGTGAGATTAAAATTGCTAATTTCTACAGCCCTGTTCTTGTGTCGCAATGTGTAGTAGCCCTGTGATTTTTCATGTGATACATTTTTTAGGAAATTTCCATAGTGCAACTCCTAGATTATGGAGCTCGATTTTTGTGACAAAGGGGCATGTGGTCCTAGTATGGCGTTCAAATGGTGTGCCACAGCCTACATTTTAAATGATAACAGCCATTCTTCATAGCACCCTGAAGTGACGTGGAAATGCAGGGCATTGCTTGTGTTAAGTCATGTACATCTGCTGTTACAATAGGGGGAATTCACAAGACTATGCCCTCATTTCCACGGGGGCATAGTACAATACATCCAAAGGAATCCCTTCTGTCCATGTGCGTGCTCCCACTACAGAGACCTGCACACAAGAAAGTAAGTCCAAGGGGACACACTAAATGTCGGGAGGTCGCAGGCATAAATGACATCCCATGAAAGCTCAAAAGGTCTTCTCCAAAGGTTGGCTGCAAATGTGCACAACCCATCAATGTATCCTGTGTCATGTTGAGTCGGTGCATCAATGTGCATCCTCAGGGTCCCATGAAGGCACGTGCAGTCTTTCACTGCATGAAGGACTTTGGGGGTCATTCTGACCCCGGCGGTCTTAGACCGCCTGGGCCAGGGTCGGCGGGAGCACCGCCGACAGGCCGGCGGTGCCCCTGCAGGGCATTCTGACCGCGGCGGTAAAGCCGCGGTCAGACCGGCAACACTGGCGGTCTCCCGCCAGTGTACCGCCGCCCTATTGAATCCTCCAAGGATTCCGACCCCCCCTACCGGGTCCGCCCGCCGGGAACCGGATGGCGGTAGGGGGGGTCGCGGGGCATGGGCACTGCAGGGGCCCCCGTAAGAGGGCCCCTACAAGTATTTCACTGTCTGCTTGGGAGACAGTGAAATACGCGACGGGTGCAACAGCACCCGTCGCACCTTCCCACTCGGCCGGCTCGATTACGAGCCGGCATCCTCGTGGGAAGGGAGTTTTTCCCTGGGCTGGCAGGCAGTCTTTTGGCGACCGCCCGCCAGCCCAGGGAAAAACTTAGAATACCCTCCGCGGTCTTTCGACCGCGGAGCGGTATTTCGGAGGGGGAAGTCTGGCAGGCGGCCTCCGCCGCCCGCCAGACTTAGAATGACCCCCTTTATGTCTTTCCTGGGGTCAGTATCAAGGAAACCACAAAGGTGGAGGATGAAATGCTTGAATTAATCTCCGCCACTGGTAATTAATTGGAGCCTCAAGCTAGACAGACACCAATAATGTGCAAATCAGCCTTTGTCCTAGTCCAATCAGAACAGTCTAACACCCACGTCCAGGCCAAGACCATTCCAACCCAGACCAGCTTCAGCATATCTGGAATCAGCTTCCGTAACTATGTTCCATACTTGTTGACAATCCACAGAGGAGCCCAGCTTCTCAGCAAGCGTTGTGCCTTGAATGAATCACTGAGAATGATCAAATACCTTCTTTCAGAGAAAAGGATGCTGGACATGGTAATCGATCATCAGACACCACAAGTCCTCACTAAAATGCTTGAAAAGGGAGTGTTGTACTTTAAAAAAAATGACAGTTTGATCATCTATACAATTCAGGCCTGGGTCGCCCGTGGAATCCATTGCAAACTCAGCTTGCAAACTTTCACATCAGGTATTTCATATTCATCTCACATGTGCAGTCCAATTAAACATTCTACCTTCAAACACTTCACAGCTCTTACTGGACTACAAAGGGGCTGTGCTTTCCAGCAATTGCCCTGACTTGAATGAGTGAAGCACTAACCATCAAATGCCCTCATTCAGAACAGAAGCAAGACTAATGTCACCCAGCAACAGACCATCAGGCTTCAAAAGCCCACAAAAAGGACTGAAGATTGGTGATGCTGAAAAAGTGGTTGAGCTCGGACAAAGCAACTTTAGGATTTATAGTCTCCGGTGAGTCCTGTGTGCACAGTCTTTCACATTTTAGTCAATTTTAAAGCCAGCATAACATTTTATGTTAACACTTTCATAAAGTCCTTTTCGTGGTCATAACTTATTTTTAGAGGAGCTCATCTTTCAACAGCCGCTCTGCTAGGAATGCTTCGCACCAAACTGAACTAAGCACGCAACGACCCGCAATACTAACAATAGCTATGTCTAGCTCAAGAAAGGATTCTCCCCTCCATCTCCCCCACTGCAGCTGGAGGGGCAGTGCTGGGGCAGTACTAAATCAATGAGGCCCAGTTGCTTGCAGACGTATGCATTAGTGGTGGTAAAATACTGGTCACAAATTGCGACCAGTAACTTTTTACCCAGTAAAAGAATTTTAACAAACCAACCTATGTACTAACAAGTCAGTTTCAATCCGACCTACCTCATGGATATTAATGAGGTAGGTTGAAAATTGCGAATCACTGCAGTTGGAGGCAATCATTGGAATGGTAACATGCTGGGTATCAGCAGATCACCATGCCTGTGATTACATTTAAATAAATAAACTTTATTTTGTTAAGGGCAGCCCATTTTCCCTAAAGGAAATAGGGCGTATTTTTAAAAACAAAAGGATTTTTTTAGACTTAGCAGTGGTCCCATGGACCACTGCCATTTCCCAAACAAACTATTTCTTTAAAGGAACAAAGGGGGAAGGCATGCCCCTTTCGTGAACGGGTTGCTTGCCACCTTTGAGGTATATTAAACTTTTCAAAGTTTCCCAGTCAGATTTCAGTGAGGCTTCAAGCCAAGACACTCAAATTGTAAGTGAGGATGTATGACAAATCAAGAGAGGAATAGGAAAAGCAAATGGGTGCATTGGTTGGCAGGGAGCTGGGATTAAATCATTTATGTGCTTAAAATACAGGAAACTGAACACAGACCATGAGATGTGATGACGCAGAAAAAGAAGGACTAACAAATATTCATATATCATGTAACCAAAATCGTATAAGGTAGTGTGATTTTAGCAAAGAAAAATAATGTACGTGAGAAATTGTGCCCACGGGGTAGTTCGCCATTATTATAAACGGGCTTAATTAATCATGAAGAATTGACAATGTAGTAGTCCGTCATAATTGCAAATGTATTCTATGATTTTCTTGTCGAAACTGTTATATGCTTAGCTTAAATTTAGCAGAGGCTTTGGCCTAGTTGCCTGGTCTCAAATTTTAACTGCGTGGTTTTCACTTGTATTAACAGAGACATACTATTTTACTTTAAAGTTGTATTTTTCTAGTAGAGATGACTAATACACTTATCTCAAGGTTTCGTGCTAGGCTGGTTTCATCCCTTTTAAGCAAGGTCAGTTTCTGCAGGTGCGGACAATAAAAGCACTGATACCGAAATAAGTGGCAAACTTTGTTGCAACTTGTGTTCCAAGGCTCCAAGGACACCTTATGCATAAATGAGTACTAGGAGAAAGACACTATTCATTGGTCAAATTGAAGCCACCCTATGAACCCTCCAATGGAAGAGCCTGAAGAATTTGGAATGTTTCTTACTTAAACCCACCAGACAAAGAGAAGTCAGCCATTTTCTTTGATGCCATTTTGAAGCCTGATTCAAGAAGCCATCTTAGACGACATCTTGATGCCCTTTTCTCTATTCCAGAGAAAGAGACTTTGAGAATTCTTACCCTAGACACTTTAACTTTAATTTTGCCCCGTCCTGCCCATACAGTAACTTTTGTCCCATTCTCCTTGCTGCTGCAAGGAAACTTGCCCTTAACTTTGCCCCCCTTGAAATCTGCCCCATGCTGGTCGAACCGGTACCTGAAGGACGAAGACTTTTCTTGAATGCTGATTGTATTTAGTAAATATGAAAGGATAATTGTATTATGTATTGTGTTTTCCTTCCTAGGTACCAACTGCTATTTTGATAGGGCCCAAGCTAGAAGTTTTCTAAATTTGTGTTGACTAAATTCGTTTTGCATGAAGCCCCACATGCCAATGCTAATTAGAGGTTAGTTGAGGTATTCACTCGATGCACCATGCTAAATTGAAATCTTGTTATGCTGACCGATGTATGAAATTAGTCAAATTCAATTGCTTATATTAGTGATTTGCATTGCCATAACCGAGTGCATTATAATCCAGATTTTGCGTAGATAGCGTTTCTTCTGCCGCTATGGACAGCTAGTAATGTTCGTATACATATATCATTTGATTTTGAGACTCACTTATATCATGCTAGCTTTGTTAATATAGGGAAATAAACTCATTAACTTTTAATAAACTGGTGTGGTTATTCATGACTGAAAGGTCATGATGTGTCAAAATACTGATTGTTATTGATTTCTAATGTGTCGATTGATCTATTGATTAAGTATTGGGTATTGATTACAATGGTTATTGATTATTGATTCGAGTGATCCGACTATTCTTGGATGAGGAGAGCCCAACTCGGCTAAAAGGTTCACCGACCTCCAGCGTGTCCAAGTACAAGTAATTTATAAAGACTGGACGCGCTATCAGTAGATGGTAGCAGAGATTGATGGTTTCGCCCTTTGGGACCCCATCGGAACAATAGGCGATTCAAGTTAGAATTTTCTTGGATAAAACAAGTTGGAGAGATGATGACGCCCTAAATCCCCAATGACTTTCCCAGAATCTCGGAGCTTGCGAATGGAGGTGTGAGAATGTTTTTGGCGTTTCTATTGACGGTATGAATGAAGTTAGGGTTTTGCGCTTGCATAGCTCATGCCGCAGATGAAATGTGAAGTTTGTGAGGATTTTAGGGGGTTACGAACCCCAATCAAAATTTTAGAGGAGTGTTACTCCAAAGTGTGAGAGTAGGGAAGTCGTCGAACTTCATATGTGTGTAGCGCTTTGTGCAGGAAAAAATTGTCCACGTGGTTGTTGATGTTGAGACGGGCCCTGCGAGGTCAAGAGACTCGGGAGTATGTTGAAAAGTGTGTGAGACACTTGATTGATGTTGTAATCTGTTCGGTTTGATAGGTTGATCGGGCGTGGGCAACGAGTCAGTATGAATATTGAGGAATGAAAGAACATTTTCGACTTTGAGATTTGACGAATTCTAAGGTGCACTAGAAGAGTTCATTGATCAGTTGAGAGTAAAATTTGCGGGTCACATTTTGCTTGCGAAAGTGGGAAACCGAGAAAGATGGAATAACTGCAGAGGCTAGTGAAAAATCCCTAAGGTTTCTGAAGCAATCGTATTATCCTTCCTGTAGTAAACCAACAGATTTGTTTTCTTCTTTTGGTTAGTGATCGCGATATATTGCGGAAATTAGTTTTGAGTGAAGTTGAATGAAAGAGGACAAGCCGCAGGACTTTGTCAGCCGCAGTGTGTGGGTGTGACGTCACTAGGAGCCGCGCTGGGATAGGTTGGTTGGTGAGAAGGGTCGCGCATGGATTGGACGCAGTCCGTGAAGCGCAATTGGTGGGGAAAGGCAAGCGAAGAGTATTCCGGGAATTAAAGTCACTTATTGATTACAATTTTTAAAGAAAATAAAAGACGGAAAGATTAAATTTTTCAAAGCATTTAAGAGTGCCTTAAGGGGAGATGTATATATTAAAGCAAACGTAGGAGAAGAAACACCGCCTGAGGGTACACCAGCTTACATCGTGATTGAAGAAAAGGGTGTCGCACCATGTCTTTGGTTAAAGCAATGGTGTAAATTAACAGAAAAGCATGGAAGTGTAGCGTTCCCTATCCATGGGTCGTTTAATCTAAGAGTTTTGGAGAATCTAAGATTCGCACTATACGACATGAAAGTACCTCCAAGACCAGCACAATTTGAAGCATTAGCAATTTGGGAGCTACTAGCTAGAAGGCAACAACAGAAGAAATTTGAAACAAGAGTGAGAAAAGTAGAAAAGACACTATCGGATGCTTGATCGGATAGTACTCAGAAGGTTTGGAGATCAGACGTATTGCAGGGAATTAAATTGTTTCCAGCAATTACTGACGAAGCAGAGACAGAAGGAAGGAAAGCTACCTATAAAACAAACAGGAGTCAGTCCAGAGATAGAGAAAACAACAGAAATTCGAAAAGGTCAGACGAGTCAGACGATGAGGAGTTCATTATGCAATTGCTAAATGACCGCCCGCCACCATATGTGGAAAGTGAAAATGGCCCAAGCACCAGTACTGCCCCTCTGGAACCAATACAGGGTAATGTAACACCGAATTTGAGAATATCACAGAGGCAAAGCAGTTCTGATATGCCTTTTACACCACAAATACCACAAGTTCAGAGAATATATCCTGACGTGCCTAAACTGAAACTTGTCAATGATTACCAGCCACAGGTTCAAAGGCGCTATTATGATGAGCATAATTTGAAAATGACTCCTAATTTAATGGCGCAGGGAGGACAGAATTACCAAAAACCGACATTGATTCAGACTGAATCAACACAAATTTTGGTGCCTCAAAAGCAGATACAAGAAGTTCCAAGGTACACTCATATAGCAGAAAACCAGTTAGACATGCCAGCAATGATTAACCATAATGTGGGGATTAACATGCCACAGAATTCGGGGAGCAGACAGAATCCGGATGCAATATCTTTGCCTATCACTGTAGGTCCGCCAGTGCCAATGTATATACAGGCAAAGCCGAATGTATGCGACCAAGGGGTAATGACACAAAATGAGACAGGAAGGAGATGCATAGAAAATACTCCAGAAACAACTCCAGTAGGAACACTGCTAAATAGATTTGGGTCCTTGTTGGAATTCAGCCCAATTCCAGCTTGTGCTCCGTCAACTGTGGTAAGGTCAGGTCCACCGCTAGTAGTGCCGCTAACCTCAAAAACAGAAATGTTACAGAAACCATCAGTAGCAGTCGATGTAAGTGCTACATTGATGGGACTGAACGCGCAACAGTTAACACAATGGTTGAACAGCCTGAACTCTCCACTGAGTACACCCAGCGGGAAAGGAGAAGAATATTTGAATAAGATAAGATTGAGCATGGAAGCAGACAAACTAGTAGAGGGAACGATGGGTTTGAACAGGTTAGAATCATACACAGAAGAAGAGCTGAGATACATGTGCCCTAGAATTACAAGAGAAGTAAGCAGCATACATAAGAAGTTACAAGAAATTGCAGACAGAAACAAGATCGATATAGGTAAGACCAAACACTTGAGCAGAAGTTACAGGTTAGACTTTGAGACAAACGATTTTGAACACATGAGATCTGCAGGGATGAAAACACACCTTAAAGAGATACTGCAAAGCGCACAGGTCTGGAGATGTTTAGACAAATGGGAGAGCAGGTGTGTTAAGAAAAAGGACAAAAAGAAAGAAAGTACCCCAGATCGGAATGAGAAAGCACAACAAAATGATGATCTGATAACCATGTTGCCAATGAGAGAAACGGCAGGGGGGAAACTTGTACATGTACCGTGGCACAGGTGCGATATTCAATCCTTTACGGATGACTTCCCTAAATTAAGAGAGAAACCGATCGAATGGTATCAACAAACAGATAGATTTGTGAAACTCGCAAAATGTCTTTGGGAAGACCTGAATACCTTATTCGAGATTGTGGTTCCGGAAGATCTGTGGGAAGATTGTAAAAGGGCTGTAGGTTGGCCAACAAGTGAACCAGAAAGAGATAGGGAGACAGGTGCACCATCACCTAGGGTAATGATTTTATACCATAAGGTGATTGAGCATTTGAAAACAAAGGTTGCGTTGAAAATAATGTGGATTGGCAGAGAATTGACAGAACAGCAAAAGAAGTTAAAGAGTCAATACATGCGTACTATGAGAGATTGTTGAAAGCATTTAAAAATTACAGTGGCACGGAAACGATTGAGCCAAAGGACATGCTCCATTTTGTGTTCAGATTTGTGGAAGGGTTGAGACCAGAGGTTAGCCAGATGATTAAAATGCATTTGATTTGTTGGCAGTTAAAGTCGATCGATGAGGTGTTGAATTATGCAAAATAGAGCTAGAAGCTAGAAGTTTTCTAAATTTGTGTTGACTAAATTCGTTTTGCATGAAGCCCCACATGCCAATGCTAATTAGAGGTTAGTTGAGGTATTCACTCGATGCACCATGCTAAATTGAAATCTTGTTATGCTGACCGATGTATGAAATTAGTCAAATTCAATTGCTTATATTAGTGATTTGCATTGCCATAACCGAGTGCATTATAATCCAGATTTTGCGTAGATTGCGTTTCTTCCGCCGCTATGGACAGCTAGTAATGTTCGTATACATATATCATTTGATTTTGAGACTCACTTATATCATGCTAGCTTTGTTAATATAGGGAAATAAACTCATTAACTTTTAATAAACTGGTGTGGTTATTCATGACTGAAAGGTCATGATGTGTCAAAATACTGATTGTTATTGATTTCTAATGTGTCGATTGATCTATTGATTAAGTATTGGGTATTGATTACAATGGTTATTGATTATTGATTCGAGTGATCCGACTATTCTTGGATGAGGAGAGCCCAACTCGGCTAAAAGGTTCACCGACCTCCAGCGTGTCCAAGTACAAGTAATTTATAAAGACTGGACGCGCTATCAGTAGATGGTAGCAGAGATTGATGGTTTCGCCCTTTGGGACCCCATCGGAACAATAGGCGATTCAAGTTAGAATTTTCTTGGATAAAACAAGTTGGAGAGATGATGATGCCCTAAATCCCCAATGACTTTCCCAGAATCTCGGAGCTTGCGAATGGAGGTGTGAGAATGTTTTTGGCGTTTCTAGTGACGGTATGAATGAAGTTAGGGTTTTGCGCTTGCATAGCTCATGCCGCAGATGAAATGTGAAGTTTGTGAGGATTTTAGGGGGTTACGAACCCCAATCAAAATTTTAGAGGAGTGTTACTCCAAAGTGTGAGAGTAGGGAAGTCGTCGAACTTCATATGTGTGTAGCGCTTTGTGCAGGAAAAAATTGTCCACGTGGTTGTTGATGTTGAGACGGGCCCTGCGAGGTCAAGAGACTCAGGAGTATGTTGAAAAGTGTGTGAGACACTTGATTGATGTTGTAATCTGTTCGGTTTGATAGGTTGATCGGGCGTGGTCAACGAGTCAGTATGAATATTGAGGAATGAAAGAAAATTTTCGACTTTGAGATTTGACGAATTCTAAGGTGCACTAGAAGAGTTCATTGATCAGTTGAGAGTAAAATTTGCGGGTCAAATTTTGCTTGCGAAAGTGGGAAACCGAGAAAGATGGAATAACTGCAGAGGCTAGTGAAAAATCCCTAAGGTTTCTGAAGCAATCGTATTATCCTTCCTGTAGTAAACCAACAGATTTGTTTTCTTCTTTTGGTTAGTGATCGCGATATATTGCGGAAATTAGTTTTGAGTGAAGTTGAATAAAAGAGGACAAGCCGCAGGACTTTGTCAGCCGCAGTGTGTGGGTGTGACGTCACTAGGAGCCGCGCTGGGATAGGTTGGTTGGTGAGAAGGGTCGCGCATGGATTGGACGCAGTCCGTGAAGCGCAATTGGTGGGGAAAGGCAAGCGAAGAGTATTCCGGGAATTAAAGTCACTTATTGATTACAATTTTTAAAGAAAATAAAAGACGGAAAGATTAAATTTTTCAAAGCATTTAAGAGTGCCTTAAGGGGAGATGTATATATTAAAGCAAACGTAGGAGAAGAAACACCGCCTGAGGGTACACCAGCTTACATCGTGATTGAAGAAAAGGGTGTCGCACCATGTCTTTGGTTAAAGCAATGGTGTAAATTAACAGAAAAGCATGGAAGTGTAGCGTTCCCTATCCATGGGTCGTTTAATCTAAGAGTTTTGGAGAATCTAAGATTCGCACTATACGACATGAAAGTACCTCCAAGACCAGCACAATTTGAAGCATTAGCAATTTGGGAGCTACTAGCTAGAAGGCAACAACAGAAGAAATTTGAAACAAGAGTGAGAAAAGTAGAAAAGACACTATTGGATGCTAGATGGGATAGTACTCAGAAGGTTTGGAGATCAGACGTATTGCAGGGAATTAAATTGTTTCCAGCAATTACTGACGAAGCAGAGACGGAAGGAAGGAAAGCTACCTATAAAACAAACAGGAGTCAGTCCAGAGATAGAGAAAACAACAGAAATTCGAAAAGGTCAGACGAGTCAGACGATGAGGAGTTCATTATGCAATTGCTAAATGACCGCCCGCCACCATATGTGGAAAGTGAAAATGGCCCAAGCACCAGTACTGCCCTTCTGGAACCAATACAGGGTAATGTAACACCGAATTTGAGAATATCACAGAGGCAAAGCAGTTCTGATATGCCTTTTACACCACAAATACCACAAGTTCAGAGAATATATCCTGACGTGCCTAAACTGAAACTTGTCAATGATTACCAGCCACAGGTTCAAAGGCGCTATTATGATGAGCATAATTTGAAAATGACTCCTAATTTAATGGCGCAGGGAGGACAGAATTACCAAAAACCGACATTGATTCAGACTGAATCAACACAAATTTTGGTGCCTCAAAAGCAGATACAAGAAGTTCCAAGGTACACTCATATAGCAGAAAACCAGTTAGACATGCCAGCAATGATGAACCATAATGTGGGGATTAACATGCCACAGAATTCGGGGAGCAGACAGAATCCGGATGCAATATCTTTGCCTATCACTGTAGGTCCGCCAGTGCCAATGTATATACAGGCAAAGCCGAATGTATGCGACCAAGGGGTAATCACACAAAATGAGACAGGAAGGAGATGCATAGAAAATACTCCAGAAACAACTCCAGTAGGAACACTGCTAAATAGATCTGGGTCCTTGTTGGAATGCAGCCCAATTCCAGCTTGTGCTCCGTCAACTGTGGTGAGGTCAGGTCCACCGCTAGTAGGCCCGCTAACCTCAAAAACAGAAATGTTACAGAAACCATCAGTAGCAGTCGATGTAAGTGCTACATTGATGGGACTGAACGCGCAACAGTTAACACAATGGTTGAACAGCCTGAACTCTCCACTGAGTACACCCAGCGGGAAAGGAGAAGAATATTTGAATAAGATAAGATTGGGCATGGAAGCAGACGAACTAGTAGAGGAAACGATGGGTTTGAACAGGTTAGAATCATACACAGAAGAAGAGCTGAGATACATGTGCCCTAGAATTACAAGAGAAGTAAGCAGCATACATAAGAAGTTACAAGAAATTGCAGACAGAAACAAGATCGATATAGGTAAGACCAAACACTTGAGCAGAAGTTACAGGTTAGACTTTGAGACAAACGATTTTGAACACATGAGATCTGCAGGGATGAAAACACACCTTAAAGAGATACTGCAAAGCGCACAGGTCTGGAGATGTTTAGACAAATGGGAGAGCAGGTGTGTTAAGAAAAAGGACAAAAAGAAAGAAAGTACCCCAGATCGGAATGAGAAAGCACAACAGAATTATGATCTGATAACCATGTTGCCAATGAGAGAAACGGCAGGGGGGAAACTTGTACATGTACCGTGGCACAGGTGCGATATTCAATCCTTTACGGATGACTTCCCTAAATTAAGAGAGAAACCGATCGAATGGTATCAACAAACAGATAGATTTGTGAAACTCGCAAAATGTCTTTGGGAAGACCTGAATACCTTATTCAAGATTGTGGTTCCGGCAGATCTGTGGGAAGATTGTAAAAGGGCTGTAGGTTGGCCAACAAGTGAACCAGAAAGAGATAGGGAGACAGGTGCACCATCACCTACGGTAATGATTTTATACCATAAGGTGATTGAGCATTTGAAAACAAAGGTTGCGTCGAAAAAAATGTGGATTGGCAGAGAATTGACAGAACAGCAAAAGAAGTTAAAGAGTCAATACATGCGTACTATGGGAGATTGTTGAAAGCATTTAAAAATTACAGTGGCACGGAAACGATTGAGCCAAAGGACATGCTCCATTTTGTGTTCAGATTTGTGGAAGGGTTGAGACCCGAGGTTAGCCAGATGATTAAAATGCATTTGATTTGTTGGCAGTTAAAGTCGATCGATGAGGTGTTGAATTATGCAAAATACTGCAGTGATGAGATTGAGACGAAGCAGAAAAAGTTGAACGAAAAGGTGATGGTGATGCAGCATAGAGCAGCTCAGACAGGTTTGCAAGGTTTGCAAGGTTTTCAACAACAGTTGCCGCAGCAGCAACAGCAGGGAAATGCTATGTTTCAGCCACAGATGAGAGGCAGAGGCCAAGGAGGTTTTGTGAATAATGGTCCTGATTTAAATACTGTTGTGATTCCAAATGGTATACAGGCAATGAAGAAGGTGATGCCATGTCACACGTGCGGAATCGTCGGGCATTGGAAACAGGAGTGCCCAATGATGGTGCAGGAAGGTGTAGGTCAGCAAAACAATGATGTCAATTCATTTCAGAATATGGGCAGACCGAAAATGAGAGGTCCAAATCCACATTTTCAAAATAATGTGAATCAGATGCAGGGTTTACAACCCGTACAAACACAGCAAGTGCAAATGCCCCGTGTACAGATGGCACAGTTGCAGCCAATGCAACAGCAGTTTCCTATGGTACCTAATCAGCAAATGCAAATACCCTTAGCACCAATGAATCAGCAACAAGTAATGCTTCCTCAACAGGTCACGGGTCAAGGAATGAATCAAAACGACACAGTACACCAATTCCCGTTACACAGTGAGAATGGAATAAACGATGTGTGGGAGAGTGAAAGTTCAGATGAGGAGGGAAATTGTATGCTTGCAGCATCTTTGGAAGTTGACCAAAAGGGTCCGTATGTGGAAGGAAGAGTTATGGGTCACAGTGTTTCGTTCTTGGTTGACACCGGAGCTACACGCTCTACAGTCAGAAGCATCGAAGTACCGAATTTGCCACTTTCAGGGAGAACAGTTCAAGTAGTGGGAGTAGCAAATAGGTATCTGACAAACCCAATTACAGATCCAGGGCAAGTCAAAATTGATAACTTTCAAGGGTCACATAAATTTGTGGTGTGTGACTCAAGTCCGATATCCCTATTAGGGAGAGATTTATTGTGTAAATTGGGATGCTCGATTATGTGCTCAAATGAGGGAATTCAAATTCAGACAAACAGTGATGAGGAAGAAGAGGACAGTTTAGGAGGGGACGAAGTGGAAACTGTTGATGAAGAGTATCCCTTGATTACTCTTTATCCTATGCTCACTGAAGCAGATATTCCTGCTGAGTTACAGGAAACAGTTGAAAAGGAAGTGTGGGATATGACAGGGAAAGAGGTAGGATTGGTCAAAGGAGTAGAACCAGTGAAAGTGACCGTAAAACCCAATGTAAATTTTCCCCAGACACCACAATACCACATGTCGCAAGACACCCTCATGAAAGGCGCCCAACTCATTGATGAGTTTGTGAAACAGGGAGTACTGAAAGAAGTGCTAAGTAGTCCATGTAATTCACCAATCATGGGATTAATAAAACCGAGTGGAAAAGTCCGAATTGTTCAGGATTTGAGAAAAATAAATGACATAATAGTCAAATGCTGTCCCGTGGTGCCAAATCCAGCTGTGATAATGTTTCAAATTCCATGTGATGCAGAGTGGTTCTCAGTCATCGGCTTGTCACAAGCGTTCTTTTCTGTGCCTCTTCATGAGGACAGCCAATTTCTCTTTTGTTTCAAATTCCTGGACAGAGTCTACAGTTGGTGTCGAATTCCTCAAGGGTTTTCGGAGTCACCATCAATTTGCAATCAGATTCTGAAGAAAGATTTGGAATCGTTGGAATTACCCTTTGAATCAACCTTGGTACAGTATGTTGACGATTTACTGATCACATCCAAGACAGAAAATGACTGTATAGTTGACACTATTGCTCTGTTGAACCATTTGGGAAGAAATGGACACAAAGTGTCCCCTTCGAAATTACAATTCTGCCAGAAGAAAGTGAAATATTTGGGTCGCCAAATAGAAAAAGGGTCGAGAAGAATCATGAAAGAAAGAATAATAAGTGTACTTCAAATGAGTCCACCCAAAACAAGAAAAGAGGTGAGAAAGTTTTTGGGAATGGTGAGCTACTGTCGCCAATGGATTCCCAATTTCTCAAATCTAGCAAAACCTTTATTGAAACTGACCCAGAAAGATGCGCTGGATGAAATAGTGCTGAAAAGAGATGAGATGGATGCTTTTATTGAATTAAAGGAATGCATGTGCAGAGCTCCAGCTTTAGGTATGCCTTATTACACAAAGCCTTTCACATTGTTTTGTCATGAACGTGATGCATGTTCCTTGTCTGTCTCGACTCAAGCCCATGGTGGCGTAAACAGACCAGTAGCATATTTTTCAGCTACTTTGGATCCAGTCGCAGCAGCCTTGCCAGGATGCCTGCATGCTGTAGCAGCAGTTGGTATAAGCCTAAATCAGAGTGAAGGAATAGTGATGGGACATCCTTTAACAGTTATGGTCCCTCACTCAGTCGAAATACTTTTGACACGTTCCCGAACACAGCACATGACTGGTGCTAGGCTTACAAGGTATGAGACAATAATTTTGGGTTCACCCAATGTGCAGCTGAAAAGGTGCACTACGTTGAATCCAGCAACCTTGTTCCCCAGTGAAAATGTCGAAATTGAGAACGCTGAAGACATTGACTGTCTTCAGGTGACTGAATTTTGTACAAAACCAAGACCTGATATCAAAGACACCCGATTGGAAGAAAACAATCAAGTTATTTTTGTTGATGGTTCATGTTTAAGAGATGCACTAGGAATATTGAAAGCAGGATATGCTGTATGTACAATAACAGGTGTTCTGGAAGCATCTTGGCTTCAGGGAGTTTACTCTGCACAGGTAGCGGAACTAGTAGCCCTTACTAGAGCCTGCCAACTTTCCGCATTAATGAAAGTCACCATTTACACTGATAGCCAGTACGGATTTGGAATAGTGCATGATTTTGGACAATTGTGGTCACAGAGAGGATTCATGACCTCTTCAGGATCACCAGTGAAGAATGGTGAAAGAATAAGAGAATTGTTTCACGCCATCCAGTTACCAGGGGAAGTAGCAGTGGTAAAATGCAGTGCACACTCAAAATCACAAGACTTTGGCGGTCATTCTGACCGCGGCGGTCGGCGGTCGCCGCCCGCCAAACGGTTCCCGCCGAAAGACCGCTACGCGGTCAAAAGACCGCGGCGGCCATTCCGGCTTTCCCGCTGGGCCGGCGGGCGACTGCCAGAAGACCGCCGGCCGGCCCAGCGGGAAAGCCCCTTCAACAATGAAGCCGGCTCGGAATGGAGCCGGCGGAGTTGCAGGGGTGCGACGGGTGCAGTGGCACCCGTTGCGATTTTCACTGTCTGCTAAGCAGACAGTGAAAATCTTTGTGGGGCTCTGTTAGGGGGCCCCTGCACTGCCCATGCCAGTGGCATGGGCAGTGCAGGGGCCCCCAGGGGCCCCACGGCACCCGTTCCCGCCATCCTGGTTCTGGCGGTGGACACCGCCAGAAACAGGCTGGCGGGAAGGCGGTCGGAATCCCCATGGCGGTGCTGCAAGCAGCGCCGCCATGGCGGATTCCCTGGGCCAGCGGGAAACCGGTGGGAAACCGCCGGCTCCCCTTTTCTGACCGCGGTTTTACCGCCGCGGTCAGAATCGCCCAGGAAGCACCGCCAGCCTGTTGGCAGTGCTTCCGCCGCCCTCCGCCATGGCGGTCATGGACCGCCAGGGTCAGAATGACCCCCTTTGTTTCTTTGGGAAATGGATATGCAGATCAGGTCGCAAGGTTTTGCGCATTGAACTGTATATTGCTCAGAGACGAATGGAACTTAATAAATGAGCCAGAACTTGAACCAAGTGAAGCCTTTGCCCTAAAGGTTGTAGATACAGTTGAAGAATTGACAGTCTTACAGTTGCAAAACTACTCCTGAGAGAACTAATACCACGTTTCGGATTCCCGATCTCTTTAGAATCAGATAGGGGAAGTCACTTCAATAACGAAGTAATCAAATTACTGTGTGCAGCATTGAACATTGAACAATAATTGCATTGTAGCTACCGCCCTGAAGCATCAGGACTAGTGGAGCAAATGAATGGCACATTGAAATCGAGGATGGCGAAAATATGTGCATCAACAAACTTGAAATGGCCTGTTGCATTGCCCTTGGTGTTAATGTCAATGAGAAACACACCTGATAGAAAAACTGGACTGTCACCGCATGAGATCCTCATGGGCAGAGCCATGAGACTCCCAGCAGTCCCTGCAAATGCACTTGTAAATATTACCGATGATATGGTATTGGACTACTGCAAAGGTCTGGCTGATGTGGTCCGCTCTTTTTCTCACCAGGTGGAGGCAACCACCTTGCCACCGATCCATGGTCCAGGACACGCCCTGAAGGCAGGTGACTGGGTTGTGGTAAAGAAACACGTGAGGAAGTCGTGTCTGGAACCCCGTTGGAAAGGACCTTTCCTAGTGATTCTGACAACTACCACCGCTGTGAAATGTGCGGGAGTTCCCAACTGGATTCACGCCAGTCACACGAAAAGGGTGACGTGCCCCACAGAAGAGGAAGTTGAAGCGCTGAAATCACCTGCGACTGACAAGAGAGTACCAGGCACCGAGACAGGACAAAGAGAACCTGGAGGCGAACAAGCAGAAATAGAGGAAGGAGAAATATTTTCTGAGGAAGAAACAGCTGATCCATTTGAGGAGGACCAAGGAGAAGCCTCAGGAAGTGACGAAGATCCCTAAGGTGACAAAGAGCCTGCGACAGGTGAAGGAGCAGGAGAGCCTGATCAGAGGAGGGCTTTCCCAGAAGCAGACGATACAGGAAAAGAAAAAGAAAACCTGATTGACCTCCTAGGGGGAGAAGACAAAACAGGACAGAGTGAAATTGTTCAGACTCTTCCAGAACCGGTTGCAGGTCCATCAGGTGAAAACAGCGCGAAATGGAGACAAAGCATATCGCCAGTGAAATTGAGGACTAAAGAAATATTAAACGAAGTGAAGGGCCAAAGTTGAAAGAGAAAAGAAAAGAAGTGTCTGTCGCAATAACAGCACCAAGTGAAGAGAAAGACCCAGCCAAGGCACCAGCGAGAGAGAATCAAAAGGAGATGCAAAACTGAAAAGGAAAAGAATACCGAGCAGAAGATATTCTGGTCCGGAGTGGGCATACATAGCCACTAACGATTGGTCAGACGAATTCCTATCTCTCAGTCTTGAGAATGAAGAAGCAGAACAACACTTTGGTACCTGAAAAGTGAAATTTCATGGACATTACCGAATAAGACATTGATAACCTGATTGACTTTTGAACTGGATAAGACATTGCTAACTTGATTGACTTTGAAACCGATCTTGAGACAAAAGCTGCTAAACCGATAAAAGACTAAGCTGCTGAAAGAAAACAGTGTGAGCATTAACTCGTTCAGCTTTATATGTATCTGCAAACCTGATTTGATAAAGTGTCTTCAACTTTCTGATTCTATATAGATCATGACAGGCTACACTACAAAAGGACACAAAATGAAATGTTGTAAATACGTGTGTATAGGTCTAATAACTACATGAGTACTAATAATTATAGCAATAGTTCTTGGAATGCATGGAAAGAATGAAAGAGACGCGAATTATGCTTCTACTTCTAAACCTACTACTGAATTAACTCCTTTACAGAAACTCGGACAAGACGAGAAGTATTTACACAACAAGAAAGAATTATCCTCTAACGTTTTTTATTGCTTGCTGAATGAGTATGTTGAGACAATGGATGCAAAATATTGTTATGTGTGCACACAAATACCTACCTCGGTAAAAGAAGGAGTCACATATCATAGCATGCCTCTTACGTATGGAATTTCATGTAGTTTATTAATGACCAGATTTTATGGCCAGGAGTATATTCACTACTTTAATTCCAATCATGATGTTGTATTTGCACATATCCCATAATTGAGTACCTGAGTAAAGTAGCAAGAGATTTTATATAAAGTTAATTAGGGGTTTCTTTGAGCCATTGTCACCTTTTCATACAGCTTACGCTCACAGAGAAAACCTTACATGCTTGCTTTCACCGCTAGAGAAAATGTTTTTTAGATCACACTGATGATAGGAGGAAGGTGGGGAAGGAGAAATTAGAAAGGGAATTACACAAAAGGACATCTGTAGATAACTATACTTTTGCCGCGATAAAGACACAAGGGAAACTAGCTTTAGATGCAATACACGTAGGGAGGCTGTGTGTATATAGACCTAAATCATATTATGACACAATCTTTGTGGGAACGAGTGAATGTAAACATACGTTTTTGTTTCAAGCTAAATGGACGTTCATGTTAAATGGCCTAGACCCAGTTATCCCAGGGTTACATTATATGTGTGGACTTAACGCCTATTATCATCTTCCAAAGGGATGGTATGGGAGATGTTATTTGGGAATAGTATTTCCAAAGATTTATCAATTGGACGACTTAAAGGATTTTCCAAAGCTGTCTGAATCACATCATGTTCAGAAAAGGGAGACAGCTTCTGGTGTGGTAGGAGATATATTTGGAGCAATGATTCCTTCAGTAGGAGTCATATTGAATTCAATTAAAATACGAAAGTTGTCTACTATTGTGGATAACATGTTGACAAAGTTCTCAGGAGCTATAATCCTGATGGATGCTGAACTTACTGTAGAAAGAGCTATGACTCTTCAAAATCGGCTTGCTTTAGACATTCTTTTAGCAAAGGATGGCGGCGTTTGCAAAATGCTTAGCGCCCGTCACTGTTGTTCTTATATTCCAGACAACAGTGGGCAAATTAGGAAAATGCTTACAAATTTAACTAACGAAAGTACAGACTTGAAGGAATTGAAAGAACCAGGAGTATGGGAGAAGGTTGGAAAAGGATTTGCTTCTGTGGGAAATTGGCTCAGCAACATTTGGAACGGCCTATTACTGAAAATAGTAAAAGGAATATTAATAACATTAATTTGTTTATTAGGTATTTGGGGAATATGGAAAGCTATTAAAATATTGAAAACAAGAAACAAAAGGAGAAGAGAAAGAACAAAATAAAATGGTAGAAATATACAGAGAAAAATCAAAGGGAACCAAAAGGAAGAGGGAATTGACTGAAGTGCCAAATTACTAAAACAGAATTTTAATGGAATAAAATGTGTGGAAAGATTTGATGTGATGACATAATTAGTCATCAGAGGAAGGATTGATGACGCAGAAAAAGAAGGACTAACAAATATTCATATATCATGTAACCAAAATCGTATAAGGTAGTGTGATTTTAGCAAAGAAAAATAATGTACATGAGAAATTGTGCCCACGGAGTAGTTCGCCATTATTATAAACGGGCTTAATTAATCATGAAGAATTGACAATGTAGTAGTCCGTCATAATTGCAAATGTATTCTATGATTTTCTTGTCAAAACTGTTATATGCTTAGCTTAAATATAGCAGAGGCTTTGGCCTAGTTGCCTGGTCTCAAATTTTAACAGCGTGGTTTTCACTTGTATTAACAGAGACATACTATTTTACTTTAAAGTTGTATTTTTCCAGTAGAGATGACTAATACACTTATCTCAAGGTTTCATGCTAGGCTGTTTTCATCATTTTTAAGCAAGGTCAGTTTCAGCAGGTGCGGTCAATAAAAGCACTGATACCGAAATAATTGGCCAACTTTGTTGCAACTTGTGTTCCAAGGCTCCAAGGACACCTTATGCATAAATGAGTACTAGGAGAAAGACACTATTCATTGGTCAAATTGAAGCCACCCTATGAACCCTCCAATGGAAGACCCTGAAGAATTTGGAATGTTTCTTACTTAAACCCACCAGACAAAGAGAAGTCAGCCATTTTCTTTGATGCCATTTTGAAGCCTGATTCAAGAAGCCATCTTAGACGACATCTTGATGCCCTTTTCTCTATTCCAGAGAAAGAGACTTTGAGAATTCTCAACCTAGAGACTTTAACTTTAATTTTGCCCCGTCCTGCCCATACAGTAACTTTTGTCCCATTCTCCTTGCTGCTGCAAGGAAACTTGCCCTTAACTTTGCCCCCCTTGAAATCTGCCCCATGCTGGTCGAACCGGTACCTGAAGGACGAAGACTTTTCTTGAATGCTGATTGTATTTAGTAAATATGAAAGGATAATTGTATTATGCATTGTGTTTTCCTTCCTAGGTACCAACTGCTATTTTGATAGGGCCCAAGCTAGAAGTTTTCTAAATTTGTGTTGACTAAATTCGTTTTGCATGAAGCCCCACATGCCAATGCTAATTAGAGGTTAGTTGAGGTATTCACTCGATGCACCATGCTAAATTGAAATCTTGGTATGCTGACCGATGTATGAAATTAGTCAAATTCAATTGCTTATATTAGTGATTTGCATTGCCATAACCGAGTGCATTATAATCCAGATTTTGTGTAGATTGCGTTTCTTCCGCCACTATGGACAGCTAGTAATGTTCATATACATATATCATTTGATTTTGAGACTCACTTATATCATGCTAGCTTTGTTAATATAGGGAAATAAACTCATTAACTTTTAATAAACTGGTGTGGTTATTCATGACTGAAAGGTCATGGTGTGTCAAAATACTGATTGTTATTGATTTCTAATGTGTTGATTGATCTATTGATTAAGTATTGGGTATTGATTTCAATGGTTATATATTATTGATTCGAGTGATCCGACTATTCTTGGATGAGGAGAGCCCAACTCGGCTAAAAGGTTCACTGACCTCCAGCGTGTCCAAGTACAAGTAATTTATAAAGACTGGACGCGCTATCAGATGTTGAAAAGTAGGAAAGATGAAAGTTTAGACTGTGCAAAGCGTTGCCTAACTCCCGTATTGACCTTTATGCAGTTCCCACAATTGCCTGCCTTTTGTATGTTTATATTCTGGCTTAGTTTTCGCCTGCAAACTGCCAATATTTTTTCATGGATGGTAGCTGCCATTAGAAGTGCATGTGACATTTTCTTAAGAGTTAGGTTTAAAACCATTTTTCTCTAACTCTGACATTAGTTGGTTGCTAACTTTTTTTAATGTAACAATTTAGGCTGAAATCATGAGTTTAACTTGAAAGTCCACATGCAAAATAATTACAGGTATGTAATCGTAGTATTTGAGGAAATTGTGAGAAATATGCAAGAGAAATATTTTGCAAGTGTGTACACCACCGATTTAAATGAGTTGTGTAGTGTTATAAAAGGAGTGGATGGCTGGAGGGGTAGGATTGGTTCACAACTGAAGGCCGTTCGAACCCTGAGCTACTTTAAAATGAGAAAAATAAATTGGATTTGTGAGGCAGGACTGAGAAAACACTAGAGATGTGTAACAGGGGATCTGGTAGCTATGTTGAGGAGGAAGTACAAAGCTGTTTCGTTTTAGAGGTGAAGAAGGTAGGGGAATCTCAGGCGGCAAAGACAAAGCACACAAGGAATCAGTGTAAATATGTTTTCTTAGATTGCTGAAGAACTGTGTGAAGGCTAGAGAGAAATATGAGTTTAGGAGGGGACTGGAATTGTTTTCTAGTGCTTGTCCTTTGTGGAGAGTTAAATGGAAAGGGCATTAAGAGGGGGAACTGGAAGGAAAGACTTGGTCTAATAGAAACCAGAACACAAATTATGTTTTACACACAATTTAAGGGGTAGGTACGTTCTTGGCATGTATGGTGCACAACTGAGACACCAGATACCCACAAGTGTGACTTGTTCAAACAAAAAGAAAATGCTCAGAGGAGAACCATACAAGTTCAGTATATATGTTGTGTGTCATTCTGAATCGCGAGACAATGTACATAGTGTCAAGAAACATTTATTTATGTATCATTGGGCGTACTTTTTCGGGTCAAGCCTGCGTCGCATGTGCTTGCGCATGCGTTTCTCTAAGCGAGACGCTTTAGTTATTAAAAAGGGCTCGGAGCCCCGTCCACGTCACGTCAGTGTCTGTCATGCATACATCATACATTTTCCGGTGGATAGCCCTCCTCGAGTGCATCGACCAAGTACAGAAAACATGCGAGGCTCACTGTTTTCCATCCGGCTCGTGGACTACATTTTCTCTATTTTCCCAGCGCGATCTCGCTTGGCAGAAGTCGAGCACTTTACATAATATCGTCCCTGTTACACAGTTAATTGCACTTTTTCCGGTTAGTACATAAATGCACTTTTGACGATAGGTTTCATTACCAGTGAAAAGTCGGGTTAGGAGTTTACAAAGCTATCAGCTCTAACACGAGCAAACGCGAGACCCGTTGCATTGCAAATGCTTGTTTTTTTAAGATGTCAGAATGACAAGAAGAAAAGTTGCAGTTCATCATTGTTAGTTTCTTCATCATACAAAGTAGATCCCGTCAATTGAACATTTGCAACGCAAACAGTTCCAGAGCGCTGACTCCTATGGCATGCAAAAGACATCTAAACAATTCAACTAACGCATCACAGCTGACGTGCTTCACGGTCTCAGCCTCCCTAAGATCAAAGCGGAAACCCATCACTTCTAGGCACATTAGCTCTCTCTACCTGGTGAAAAGTGTCAATTCCGGGAAGTGACTAAGGAAACAAGCGCAGGGCACTATTTGAGCACATTAGTACAGTCACAGCTGTTGGAATTTGAAAGTGGTGGCACGTAAGGACAATTATTGAAATTTGGAGTGAGCGGAGCCAGCAAGTTTGTCTTTTCCACTGGGTTTTTGGGACGTTTACTTTCTGAGACCATTTTTATACCCTGGTGTGAAATCGTGCACTTTCCAGCACAATTTCGTTCTTTATGTATGTATTTATTTATTTATTTATTTATTTATACATCTTGTAACGTGAGCAGCTACCCCAATAGGGTTTCCCGGCGCTGGGAAAGAGAGAACAGAACAGACAGCCAATTTAAAACAGCTCTGTCTTCAAGCATTTGTGGAATTCCAAAAGAGATGTACCGTTTCTGAGAGTCACCGGGAGAGAGTTCCACAGGTAAGGGTCCAGGATAGCAAAAGAGCATCTCCCCTGCAAGCTAAGTGTTACCTGGGGACGAAGCACAAAGTCTGATGATGGGATCTTAACCTGCTGGTGGGCTGATAGAACCGCATCAGATTCTATATGTATTCTGTATGAATTGAGAACCTGTACCTGCTCTGGCTTTAAAAATGTAACATATTTCTTTAAATTGGATTCGTTTTGTAACTGGGAGCCGTTGGAGCTCATAGAAAAGTTAGGAGATCGAAGCCTGCTTTGGCAGTCAGTACAGCAGTCTCGCTTCCACATTCTGGACTGTCTGAAGGCTGTGAATGGAAGCTTGTCTATGCCTAGATAAAGGACATTTCCATACTATTGTCTGGACAAGATTAGGGCTTGGATCACTGTCCTTTGAACTGACCCCGGAATCATCCAGATCTTTTTTTCGCCACTTCAGGACAGCGAAGCACACATCAGTTACATTCATGACCTGTGGCTTCATTAAAATATTTTGGTCTAATATAAAATCCAGATTCTTGACCTTAGCGGATGAGGCAGGAAAAGTCCCTAAGGAAGGCGGTCAATGTTGCAGGCCCCAGAGTTGAGGATTCTTGGCCAGAATCATGACTTTGGTCTTTTCACCATTTAGCTTGAGAGTGTTCTTGTTCATCCAAGTGGCAATGCAACTCAAACCCAGGCTGAGATCCGAAGGTCCTTGATCCTGCACGTATGACAAATAAAAGATGATTTATGTGTCATCCACATAAGAAAAGAGGGTCAGTCTGCAACTCTACACCACGTCTTCTAAAGGACGGATGTAGATATTAAACAGCATAGGGCTAAATACAGAACCTTGCGGGACACCAGAAGTCAGGGACTGCGTCTCAGACCTGGTGTTACCTGAAAAAAACAGAAACAACCGATCCTTTAAAGAAGATGTTATCCAGGCCAAACGGGTTCCTTTGATCCTTAACACCACCAGTCTCTCAACCAAGATGGAATGGGACACAGTATCAAAAGCTGAGGTAAGAGCTAATAAAATGAGGGCATCTGTGCCACCTTCATCCAGAAGACACCTAAGATGGGCAGTGACTCCCAAAAGAGCGGATTCCGTGCCATGTCCGTTCCCAAAACCAGACTGCGCAGAATGCAGTAAGCTTTGAGAGTCAACATAAGATGTCAGGCACATGTTCACATCTTTCTTCAAAACCTTTGAGAAACAAGGCAGCAGGAAGATAGGGTGGAAGTTAGACCAGATGGTAGGGTCCAAACTTGATTTTTTATAAGCAGGAGAACCATAGCATACTTCCAGCTCACAGGAACACTGCCCTCCTGAAAAGAAGAATTGGGGAGATTAATGATTGTCTGTAATAACATTGGACACATTTGATCAAGTTTGACAGGAGGTAGAGGATCAAGTGTTAAGCCAGATTTAATAGGTTATAAAATTGTCTGTAAGGTAGAGCTATCCAGCAGGGACCATGATTTTAAAGTAGAGGAAAGGTCTGCTATCATGCTCCTCATAAGAGGATATGGCAAAACCGTCAGAAACCACGGGATCTGGCAAGATTACCCTTAAGATCATTAAAAAGTTTGGCGCTGATGTCTGCCACTTTTTTAATAAACAAGATGGCTACCTCTTTACACTGTGTATGCGAGAGCAAAGGCACTGGGGCTACTGTATCAGCGTCTGAAAGTTCTTTCATCACTTTAAAGAGGGTTTTAACATAGTCCTGAGCATTACTGATTCTATTAGAGGAAAATTGTGCATGTGCTTTCCTACAGAGCCCATGATACTCATTTATAGCTTGCTTGTAAGTGGCTTTGGCTTCCCTTTTGTAGGACCGTCTCCACCTTCTTTTCAACTCCTTAAAGCATTTCTTTTCCAGCCGTAGAGAATCATCAAACCAAGGAGCTGGGGGAAAGGATCTAGTAGACGAATTAGACTTAAGCAGCAATGTGGCTTCTAAGGCATTCAGCTTTGGGCGGTCTGTAAATGTAGAAGTTGATTTAGTCAGTTCTGCCAGTGGGGGCTTGGACGTTTTAATAGAGAATGGAGCAGCTAGATGATCCGACCAATGTAAAGGAAAAGGAGGGTCTGTAGACAGGCTCTTTACATTAGCAAAAATAGGGTCAAGAAGATGTCTAGCCCTATGAGTAGGAGCATTATTGTGGAGGGTCAAATTAAGAACCCCCAGATCTTCAATAAGTCCACATCTTAAACTGCAAATGAATATTGAGGTCACCCAGCAGTATGAAATTAGATAATTTCAAGACATAGGGGTCAAGTAAGTCAGGAGTCGGTGCACACCTATATCCTGCATAGCCAGGAGTTCGATAGACTAAAGCTCCAGATAGTGTAAACTTTGGAGTAGGACAAATGGAAATTAGTAGAGTTTCACATGTGGGAAGGGGAAGGTTTTCTATCTTACATGCATATACTTTCATGAAAATAATAGCCAACGCCCCCAGGACTATCCTGCCTATCTCTTCTGACCATAGCATAGCCAGGAGATAATGAAGCAATCAAATCTGGCCTAGAGTTAACCTGCAGCCATGCCTCAGTTAGTAACAGGGTATCAGGGTTGTGATCCCATAGCAAATTGAAAATATGCTGTTGGTGCTTAGGAAGAGATGGACAGTTGATATTAAAAAAGTTAAATGCAGTCATACCACTGATCACCTGATGTGATATTTCATCACCAAGGTCAATGCAGCTATTTCTCAAATAGTTGGATCACCTAGTGGGGAAAATATGTCTCAGAAGTCACATATAGGCAGACTCACATCAAGATTTAATAGCTTGCAGGGGGGGGGGGCAGACTGAAGTGCCCATAATTGATTAGAAGAATATTCCAGTCTTTTTATCTGAGGTGGACCAGGGTTCCCGGCCCCTGGCCCCAGTTGGACTTGGAAGTGCACATACGGGCTTGCCTTTGACCCCGCAATCCCCATTTCTGAGGCACAGAGCTCTAACTGACTCCGCTCCACACCTCCCGATTGGTTCCCCCTCACCAATACAATTTGAAGTAATGCACGGCAAGACCATTGTCTCAAACTAGTTCGGAGGAGCAACGAGTGCAAAAATAAGATGGTAGAAACATGCGGTTAAAGTTAAAAACAGGTTAAAAGTCAAATCAAATATATTTAAAGCCTAACCTCAGAGCTGCCTCAATACTGTCTCTCTTAAAAAAATTGAGCAACAAATGTAGGGCCTGATTTACGTGTTGGCGGTGATGAGTCCGCAGCCACTTTTTCAATGGAAACCCCTTCTGCTGGCTTTGTGGCCCATTCACCCAATTTAGATGTTGTCAGTCCCATAACCTTTAACCCACCTGAGTCCCGCATCTCCACCAAGGATTCCCATATTCCGCGACGGCACTATAGGCAATAGTGGTTGACGGTGGGACTCCTGTCACACTCACCACCCTGCAGATTTGGATATGCCTAACGACTAAGCAAAATGTGGTGCTCCGACCTCCATTTCTGACTTGGTGGATTGTAGGGGACCAGGGGTAAAAACTCACCTTTTTTCTTCATTGCACCTCAGTTTCGAGCTGGACACGACTGGACAACATGCTCTATCGCTCCTGTCACTGGACGATGGAGAAAACGCAACCCCCCCATCACTGGACACAAAGGTTAGGAACTCACATTGGCTGTGTACATGGAGGGGCACTGCAAATGAGCTCGGGACCACTGCAGACATGTACATCACATACATTTTTTTAAATTACTGTGGCATGCATATGTCAGGGAGACAATTGTATCAGACACGGATGGGGACATACAAGTACATAACACATATCACACAGATACAAGAATGCTGGCACCACAATGACAGCACAATCAAACCTGTCAACTGTGTCCATGTATACACACTGCAATGGTCCTGTACCTGGAATGTTGTGCTTCGAGTTGTGTGGGCCAGTACATACATGTTTGTGTGATGCAATGAGATTGGCTGGGTGAGGTGGAGGGAGCTGGAGTGGGTGATGTGGTTGTGTCAGTATGTATGCCACTTGCAAATGGCATTGATGTTGTATATGTTGTGTTGTGTGTTGTGTTGCTGCTGCAACATTCAGGTGAGTGTTGTGTGGTTGTCATGATGTATGTAGTTGTGGTTGTGTGTGGGTGTTGTTTGTGCATGTTAGAAATGGCGTCGTTGGTTGCTTGGCATGAGCAGGCAGGCAGGCTTACCTTCAGAGACAATGTGTAAAGTATTTGTAACAACACACACAGTAATACAGTGAAAACACTACAAAAGGGACACCACACCAGTTAAGCAACATAGGTAATATTTATCTGAACAAAACAAGACCAAATGACAAAATTCCAACATACACAAGTCGAGTTATGAATTTTTAAAGATTAAACACAAAAATAGTGCTTAGAAACACAAATGCTTTGATTGAGTAATATCAAGACGTCATGACGGAGTCCTTCCCAACAATCTGGCGCCAATTTTGGGGATCGTGGCATCGCTGGATCCAGGGCAGCATTGGTTCCAGTGCTGCGGAGCAAAGGAACAGAGGCATCACAAAGAGGCGTTGTGGCCTTGCTGCGGAGCGGTGGAGCTGAGGCGGTGTTGGTGCAAAGCGTTGAATCCGCGCACTTCAGGTGGAGTCGATATCTGACAGTCACAGCATGCTGCAGCGACTTCTTTGGAGTCGCGGACTTCGGCAGGGCTGCAGTGGTGTCAGGCCTGCGGGATTGTTGCACTCCAGCGAGAACCACGGCTTTTGTTGCAGGTGGCGTCATGGGATTCAGCAGTAGCGTGGTCCAGAGTCATCCGAAGTCAGTTTACTTGTTTTTTTCTTGAGTTTTCACCAGTTTCTCCTTTCAAGGGCTCAGGGACTGGATTAGGCACCACTTGGCAGGGCAGGAGTCTCAGCAGAGAGTACAGGTGCTGGCAAAGAAAGTCTTTGATGGCCCTGGGACTTCAGAACAGGGACAAACTCAGCCCAAGCCCTTGGAGGTTCTTCTTAAGCAGGAATATACCACAAAGTCCAGTCTTTGTCCCCTTACACAGGCGGAAACAGTAACTGCAGGATAACCCAACAAACCACAGTCACAGGCCAGGTCAGTACTTCTCCTCAGCTCTTCAGCTCTTTTCCTTGCAGACGTTCCTCTTGATTCCAGAAATGATCTAATTTCTAGGGGTTTTGGGTCCAATACTTATACCCATTTCTGCCTCTGAAGTAGCCATAATTCAAAGGAAAAATCTCTGATGTTCAGAAGATCCTGCCTTGCCCAGGCCAGGGCCAAGACACACACCAGGGGATGGGAGACTGCATTGTGAGAGGGCAGGCACAGCCCATTCAGGTGTAAGTAACCACTCCTCCCTCCACTCTAGCACAGATGGCTCATCAGGATATGCAGACTACATCAGAGCTCCCTTTGTTTCACAGTCTAGCGTGGATGCACAAATCGCCCAACTGTCATACTGACCCAGACAGCGAATCCTCAAACAGGCAGAGTTATAGAATGGTTTAGGCAAGAAAATGCCTACTTGCTAAAAGGGACATTTTCAAACTGACCCAGCTTCCTCATTTGACCAAATTGTGTGTTCCTAGAGAATTGCTTTATTTTACAGTTCCTCCTTGTAGTGCATCATCACATTTTAGAGCACCTTGAAATACTTGAGAACAAGATGTGCACTGAAAAAAACGTTTTTGTAGATATTTTAGTAGACTACAAGACTATAATGTTGCCCCATCTAGGATAACAATCTAGGGCATATACAAGGTGCACTATAACTGACTTGGTCTTAGTTTTGTACTGACATCGCTGCCAGAGCATGAATATTTTATATTTAAAAATATCCTTCAAGTGACAGAATTGCACAGCTCAAAACCAGAAATCCTGGTACCAATCCTGGCCCTCCCACTTGACCAATTTGTGTGTTCCTAGGCAACTGCCATATTTTACTATGCTTCTTTGTCCTTTATCATCACACTGTGTGATCCCAGGTGTAGGAAATTGGGCTACGGGTTGAGGGGGGTGAAACCCTACTCAAGCAACAACCACAATCTCTGTCAGGATGACACACAAGCAAACCCCAAATTAACCTGTGTTGAACCCCCTGGTAGCTTGCCACAAAATCATTCAGACTTAGCTTTGAGGCAATGTGTAAAGTATTTATGCACCACTTCAATCAGTGATAAAGTGAAACACAACACAAGAAACTTCCCACACCAATTTATAAAAATATACTAATATTTAATAAATAATTCAAGAGCAAAATGACAAAAATCAATTAGTAGAACTGGAGATAGGCACTTTTAAAGATTTATGTTAAAAATTCTCCGAAAGATCTTCCGTTGGATCCCCGCCGACACCAGAAAGACCGTGACCCACGCCCTCGTCACAAGCCGCCTGGACTACGGCAACACCCTATACGCAGGAACCACCGCAAAACTCCAGAAACGTCTGCAACGAATTCAAAACGCCTCCGCCCGCCTCATCCTCAACATACCCCGCAACAGCCACATTTCCACCCACCTGAGACACCTGCACTGGCTTCCCGTCAACAAAAGGATCACCTTCCGACTCCTCACCCACTCACACAAAGCCCTCCACAACAAGGGACCCGAATACCTCAACCGCCACCTCAGCTTCTACACACCCACCCGTCCTCTTCGCTCCGCCAACCTCGCTCTTGCCGCCGTCCCTCGCATCCGCCGCACCATGGCGGGTGGGAGGTCCTTCTCCTACCTGGCGGCCAAGACATGGAACTCCCTCCCCACCATCCTCAGGACCACCCAGGACCACTCCGCTTTCCGGAGACTACTCAAGACCTGGCTCTTCGAGCAGCAGTAACCCCCTCCCCCTAGCGCCTTGAGACCCGCACGGGTGAGTAGCGCGCTTTATAAATGTTTATGATTTGATTTGATTTGATTTGACTGTTTCCTGGTGGTGCATGCTTTGAGGGCTGTCTGCCTTCACCCTGCACTGAAAGCCAAGAAGAAATCTCCTGTGGGTTGACGGAATCTTCCCCCTGCTAACGCAGGCACCAAACTTCTGCACCACCGGTCCTCTGGGTCCTCTCTCATCTTGACGAGCGTGGTCCCTGGAACACAGGAGCTGGATCCAAGTGACCCCAACAGTCCAGTGGTCCTTCTGTCCAAATTTGGTGGAGGTAAGCCTCCCCACACCAGACAGTAATCCTGTGTACTGCGTTATCCGCAGCTGCTAGGGCTGCTGTGCACTTTTGCAAGGAATCCTTTGTACACAGCATAGCCCAGGTCCCCAGCACTCCATCCTGCATTGCTCATTTCACTGAGTTGACCACCGGCTTCGTGGGACCTTCCTTTGTAGTGTTGAGACGACCGCCATGCTCAGATTTCATGAATGCCTGTTCAAGTGCTTCTGCGGGTGCTGCCTACTTCTGTGTGGGCTCTCTGTACTGCTGAGCGCCCCCTCTGTCTCCCAGTTAGAGTACTCAACTAAAAACCATGTGATTTTGGGAAAATTACTTTTTTCAGTGTGACTAAAACTGTACATTTGTAAGAAATGTAATGAAATTGTAAATATGTGCTAAGTAATGTCATTCTGAATCACAAGTGAATAAATCTTCATTAGACATAGCATGCTCTGTTGCTTTCCAGCCAGGTTAATGCTATGTATATGCCAGTGCATGCATACATTGTGGGGGTCATTACGACCTGACCGTCATGCGGCCGCCAATGCGGCCGCATCCCTGCCACGGCCATTTGGAGATCCCCGCTGGGCCCGCGGGCGGAAACCTGGTTTCCACCCGCCAGCTGAACGCGCAACAGTTAACACAATGGTTGAACAGCCTGAACTCTCCACTGAGTACACCCAGCGGGAAAGGAGAAGAATATTTGAATAAGATAAGATTGGGCATAGAAGCAGACGAACTATTAGAGGGAACGATGGGTTTGAACAGGTTAGAATCATACACAGAAGAAGAGCTGAGATACATGTGCCCTAGAATTACAAGAGAAGTAAGCAGCATACATAAGAAGTTACAAGAAATTGCAGACAGAAACAAGATCGATATAGGTAAGACCAAACACTTGAGCAGAAGTTACAGGTTAGACTTTGAGACAAACGATTTTGAACACATGAGATCTGCAGGGATGAAAACACACCTTAAAGAGATACTGCAAAGCGCACAGGTCTGGAGATGTTTAGACAAATGGGAGAGCAGGTGTGTTAAGAAAAAGGACAAAAAGAAAGAAAGTACCCCAGATCGGAATGAGAAAGCACAACAGAATTATGATCTGATAACCATGTTGCCAATGAGAGAAACGGCAGGGGGGAAACTTGTACATGTACCGTGGCACAGGTGCGATATTCAATCCTTTACGGATGACTTCCCTAAATTAAGAGAGAAACCGATCGAATGGTATCAACAAACAGATAGATTTGTGAAACTCGCAAAATGTCTTTGGGAAGACCTGAATACCTTATTCAAGATTGTGGTTCCGGCAGATCTGTGGGAAGAGTGTAAAAGGGCTGTAGGTTGGCCAACAAGTGAACCAGAAAGAGATAGGGAGACAGGTGCACCATCACCTACGGTAATGATTTTATACCATAAGGTGATTGAGCATTTGAAAACAAAGGTTGCGTCGAAAAAAATGTGGATTGGCAGAGAATTGACAGAACAGCAAAAGAAGTTAAAGAGTCAATACATGCGTACTATGGGAGATTGTTGAAAGCATTTAAAAATTACAGTGGCACGGAAACGATTGAGCCAAAGGACATGCTCCATTTTGTGTTCAGATTTGTGGAAGGGTTGAGACCCGAGGTTAGCCAGATGATTAAAATGCATTTGATTTGTTGGCAGTTAAAGTCGATCGATGAGGTGTTGAATTATGCAAAATACTGCAGTGATGAGATTGAGACGAAGCAGAAAAAGTTGAACGAAAAGGTGATGGTGATGCAGCATAGAGCAGCTCAGACAGGTTTGCAAGGTTTTCAACAACAGTTGCCGCAGCAGCAACAGCAGGGAAATGCTATGTTTCAGCCACAGATGAGAGGCAGAGGCCAAGGAGGTTTTGTGAATAATGGTCCTGATTTAAATACTGTTGTGATTCCAAATGGTATACAGGCAATGAAGAAGGTGATGCCATGTCACACGTGCGGAATCGTCGGGCATTGGAAACAGGAGTGCCCAATGATGGTGCAGGAAGGTGTAGGTCAGCAAAACAATGATGTCAATTCATTTCAGAATATGGGCAGACCGAAAATGAGAGGTCCAAATCCACATTTTCAAAATAATGTGAATCAGATGCAGGGTTTACAACCCGTACAAACACAGCAAGTGCAAATGCCCCGTGTACAGATGGCACAGTTGCAGCCAATGCAACAGCAGTTTCCTATGGTACCTAATCAGCAAATGCAAATACCCTTAGCACCAATGAATCAGCAACAAGTAATGCTTCCTCAACAGGTCACGGGTCAAGGAATGAATCAAAACGACACAGTACACCAATTCCCGTTACACAGTGAGAATGGAATAAACGATGTGTGGGAGAGTGAAAGTTCAGATGAGGAGGGAAATTGTATGCTTGCAGCATCTTTGGAAGTTGACCAAAAGGGTCCGTATGTGGAAGGAAGAGTTATGGGTCACAGTGTTTCGTTCTTGGTTGACACCGGAGCTACACGCTCTACAGTCAGAAGCATCGAAGTACCGAATTTGCCACTTTCAGGGAGAACAGTTCAAGTAGTGGGAGTAGCAAATAGGTATCTGACAAACCCAATTACAGATCCAGTGCAAGTCAAAATTGATAACTTTCAAGGGTCACATAAATTTGTGGTGTGTGACTCAAGTCCGATATCCCTATTAGGGAGAGATTTATTGTGTAAATTGGGATGCTCGATTATGTGCTCAAATGAGGGAATTCAAATTCAGACAAACAGTGATGAGGAAGAAGAGGACAGTTTAGGAGGGGACGAAGTGGAAACTGTTGATGAAGAGTATCCCTTGATTACTCTTTATCCTATGCTCACTGAAGCAGATATTCCTGCTGAGTTACAGGAAACAGTTGAAAAGGAAGTGTGGGATATGACAGGGAAAGAGGTAGGATTGGTCAAAGGAGTAGAACCAGTGAAAGTGACCGTAAAACCCAATGTAAATTTTCCCCAGACACCACAATACCACATGTCGCAAGACACCCTCATGAAAGGCGCCCAACTCATTGATGAGTTTGTGAAACAGGGAGTACTGAAAGAAGTGCTAAGTAGTCCATGTAATTCACCAATCATGGGATTAATAAAACCGAGTGGAAAAGTCCGAATTGTTCAGGATTTGAGAAAAATAAATGACATAATAGTCAAATGCTGTCCCGTGGTGCCAAATCCAGCTGTGATAATGTTTCAAATTCCATGTGATGCAGAGTGGTTCTCAGTCATCGGCTTGTCACAAGCGTTCTTTTCTGTGCCTCTTCATGAGGACAGCCAATTTCTCTTTTGTTTCAAATTCCTGGACAGAGTCTACAGTTGGTGTCGAATTCCTCAAGGGTTTTCGGAGTCACCATCAATTTGCAATCAGATTCTGAAGAAAGATTTGGAATCGTTGGAATTACCCTTTGAATCAACCTTGGTACAGTATGTTGACGATTTACTGATCACATCCAAGACAGAAAATGACTGTATAGTTGACACTATTGCTCTGTTGAACCATTTGGGAAGAAATGGACACAAAGTGTCCCCTTCGAAATTACAATTCTGCCAGAAGAAAGTGAAATATTTGGGTCGCCAAATAGAAAAAGGGTCGAGAAGAATCATGAAAGAAAGAATAATAAGTGTACTTCAAATGAGTCCACCCAAAACAAGAAAAGAGGTGAGAAAGTTTTTGGGAATGGTGAGCTACTGTCGCCAATGGATTCCCAATTTCTCAAATCTAGCAAAACCTTTATTGAAACTGACCCAGAAAGATGCGCTGGATGAAATAGTGCTGAAAAGAGATGAGATGGATGCTTTTATTGAATTAAAGGAATGCATGTGCAGAGCTCCAGCTTTAGGTATGCCTTATTACACAAAGCCTTTCACATTGTTTTGTCATGAACGTGATGCATGTTCCTTGTCTGTCTCGACTCAAGCCCATGGTGGCGTAAACAGACCAGTAGCATATTTTTCAGCTACTTTGGATCCAGTCGCAGCAGCCTTGCCAGGATGCCTGCATGCTGTAGCAGCAGTTGGTATAAGCCTAAATCAGAGTGAAGGAATAGTGATGGGACATCCTTTAACAGTTATGGTCCCTCACTCAGTCGAAATACTTTTGACACGTTCCCGAACACAGCACATGACTGGTGCTAGGCTTACAAGGTATGAGACAATAATTTTGGGTTCACCCAATGTGCAGCTGAAAAGGTGCACTACGTTGAATCCAGCAACCTTGTTCCCCAGTGAAAATGTCGAAATTGAGAACGCTGAAGACATTGACTGTCTTCAGGTGACTGAATTTTGTACAAAACCAAGACCTGATATCAAAGACACCCGATTGGAAGAAAACAATCAAGTTATTTTTGTTGATGGTTCATGTTTAAGAGATGCACTAGGAATATTGAAAGCAGGATATGCTGTATGTACAATAACAGGTGTTCTGGAAGCATCTTGGCTTCAGGGAGTTTACTCTGCACAGGTAGCGGAACTAGTAGCCCTTACTAGAGCCAGCCAACTTTCCGCATTAATGAAAGTCACCATTTACACTGATAGCCAGTACGGATTTGGAATAGTGCATGATTTTGGACAATTGTGGTCACAGAGAGGATTCATGATCTCTTCAGGATCACCAGTGAAGAATGGTGAAAGAATAAGAGAATTGTTTCACACCATCCAGTTACCAGGGGAAGTAGCAGTGGTAAAATGCAGTGCACACTCAAAATCACAAGACTTTGGCGGTCATTCTGACCGCGGCGGTCGGCGGTCGCCGCCCGCCAAACGGTTCCCGCCGAAAGACCGCGGCGGCCATTCCGGCTTTCCCGCTGGGCCGGCGGGCGACTGCCAGAAGACCGCCGGCCGGCCCAGCGGGAAAGCCCCTTCAACAATGAAGCCGGCTCGGAATGGAGCCGGCGGAGTTGCAGGGGTGCGACGGGTGCAGTGGCACCCGTCGCGATTTTCACTGTCTGCTAAGCAGACAGTGAAAATCTTTGTGGGGCTCTGTTAGGGGGCCCCTGCACTGCCCATGCCAGTGGCATGGGCAGTGCAGGGGCCCCCAGGGGCCCCACGGCACCCGTTCCCGCCATCCTGGTTCTGGCGGTGGACACCGCCAGAAACAGGCTGGCGGGAAGGCGGTCGGAATCCCCATGGCGGTGCTGCAAGCAGCGCCGCCATGGCGGATTCCCTGGGCCAGCGGGAAACCGGTGGGAAACCGCCGGCTCCCCTTTTCTGACCGCGGTTTTACCGCCGCGGTCAGAATCACCCAGGAAGCACCGCCAGCCTGTTGGCAGTGCTTCCGCCGCCCTCCGCCATGGCGGTCATGGACCGCCAGGGTCAGAATGACCCCCTTTGTTTCTTTGGGAAATGGATATGCAGATCAGGTCGCAAGGTTTTGCGCATTGAACTGTATATTGCTCAGAGACGAATGGAACTTAATAAATGAGCCAGAACTTGAACCAAGTGAAGCCTTTGCCCTAAAGGTTGTAGATACAGTTGAAGAATTGACAGTCTTACAGTTGCAAAACTACTCCTGAGAGAACTAATACCACGTTTCGGATTCCCGATCTCTTTAGAATCAGATAGGGGAAGTCACTTCAATAACGAAGTAATCAAATTACTGTGTGCAGCATTGAACATTGAACAATAATTGCATTGTAGCTACCGCCCTGAAGCATCAGGACTAGTGGAGCAAATGAATGGCACATTGAAATCGAGGATGGCGAAAATATGTGCATCAACAAACTTGAAATGGCCTGTTGCATTGCCCTTGGTGTTAATGTCAATGAGAAACACACCTGATAGAAAAACTGGACTGTCACCGCATGAGATCCTCATGGGCAGAGCCATGAGACTCCCAGCAGTCCCTGCAAATGCACTTGTAAATATTACCGATGATATGGTATTGGACTACTGCAAAGGTCTGGCTGATGTGGTCCGCTCTTTTTCTCACCAGGTGGAGGCAACCACCTTGCCACCGATCCATGGTCCAGGACACGCCCTGAAGGCAGGTGACTGGGTCGTGGTAAAGAAACACGTGAGGAAGTCGTGTCTGGAACCCCGTTGGAAAGGACCTTTCCTAGTGATTCTGACAACTACCACCGCTGTGAAATATGCGGGAGTTCCCAACTGGATTCACGCCAGTCACACGAAAAGGGTGACGTGCCCCACAGAAGAGGAAGTTGAAGCGCTGAAATCACCTGCGACTGACAAGAGAGTACCAGGCACCGAGACAGGACAAAGAGAACCTGGAGGCGAACAAGCAGAAATAGAGGAAGGAGAAATATTTTCTGAGGAAGAAACAGCTGATCCATTTGAGGAGGACCAAGGAGAAGCCTCAGGAAGTGACGAAGATCCCTAAGGTGACAAAGAGCCTGCGACAGGTGAAGGAGCAGGAGAGCCTGATCAGAGGAGGGCTTTCCCAGAAGCAGACGATACAGGAAAAGAAAAAGAAAACCTGATTGACCTCCTAGGGGGAGAAGACAAAACAGGACAGAGTGAAATTGTTCAGACTCTTCCAGAACCGGTTGCAGGTCCATCAGGTGAAAACAGCGCGAAATGGAGACAAAGCATATCGCCAGTGAAATTGAGGACTAAAGAAATATTAAACGAAGTGAAGGGCCAAAGTTGAAAGAGAAAAGAAAAGAAGTGTCTGTCGCAATAACAGCACCAAGTGAAGAGAAAGACCCAGCCAAGGCACCAGCGAGAGAGAATCAAAAGGAGATGCAAAACTGAAAAGGAAAAGAATACCGAGCAGAAGATATTCTGGTCCGGAGTGGGCATACATAGCCACTAACGATTGGTCAGACGAATTCCTATCTCTCAGTCTTGAGAATGAAGAAGCAGAACAACACTTTGGTACCTGAAAAGTGAAATTTCATGGACATTACCGAATAAGACATTGATAACCTGATTGACTTTTGAACTGGATAAGACATTGCTAACTTGATTGACTTTGAAACCGATCTTGAGACAAAAGCTGCTAAACCGATAAAAGACTAAGCTGCTGAAAGAAAACAGTGTGAGCATTAACTCGTTCAGCTTTATATGTATCTGCAAACCTGATTTGATAAAGTGTCTTCAACTTTCTGATTCTATATAGATCATGACAGGCTACACTACAAAAGGACACAAAATGAAATGTTGTAAATACGTGTGTATAGGTCTAATAACTACATGAGTACTAATAATTATAGCAATAGTTCTTGGAATGCATGGAAAGAATGAAAGAGACGCGAATTATGCTTCTACTTCTAAACCTACTACTGAATTAACTCCTTTACAGAAACTCGGACAAGACGAGAAGTATTTACACAACAAGAAAGAATTATCCTCTAACGTTTTCTATTGCTTGCTGAATGAGTATGTTGAGACAATGGATGCAAAATATTGTTATGTGTGCACACAAATACCTACCTCGGTAAAAGAAGGAGTCACATATCATAGCATGCCTCTTACGTATGGAATTTCATGTAGTTTATTAATGACCAGATTTTATGGCCAGGAGTATATTCACTACTTTAATTCCAATCATGATGTTGTATTTGCACATATCCCATAATTGAGTACCTGAGTAAAGTAGCAAGAGATTTTATATAAAGTTAATTAGGGGTTTCTTTGAGCCATTGTCACCTTTTCATACAGCTTACGCTCACAGAGAAAACCTTACATGCTTGCTTTCACCGCTAGAGAAAATGTTTTTTAGATCACACTGATGATAGGAGGAAGGTGGGGAAGGAGAAATTAGAAAGGGAATTACACAAAAGGACATCTGTAGATAACTATACTTTTGCCGCGATAAAGACACAAGGGAAACTAGCTTTATATGCAATACACGTAGGGAGGCTGTGTGTATATAGACCTAAATCATATTATGACACAATCTTTGTGGGAACGAGTGAATGTAAACATACGTTTTTGTTTCAAGCTAAATGGACGTTCATGTTAAATGGCCTAGACCCAGTTATCCCAGGGTTACATTATATGTGTGGACTTAACGCCTATTATCATCTTCCAAAGGGATGGTATGGGAGATGTTATTTGGGAATAGTATTTCCAAAGATTTATCAATTGGACGACTTAAAGGATTTTCCAAAGCTGTCTGAATCACATCATGTTCAGAAAAGGGAGACAGCTTCTGGTGTGGTAGGAGATATATTTGGAGCAATGATTCCTTCAGTAGGAGTCATATTGAATTCAATTAAAATACGAAAGTTGTCTACTATTGTGGATAACATGTTGACAAAGTTCTCAGGAGCTATAATCCTGATGGATGCTGAACTTACTGTAGAAAGAGCTATGACTCTTCAAAATCGGCTTGCTTTAGACATTCTTTTAGCAAAGGATGGCGGCGTTTGCAAAATGCTTAGCACCCGTCACTGTTGTTCTTATATTCCAGACAACAGTGGGCAAATTAGGAAAATGCTTACAAATTTAACTAACGAAAGTACAGACTTGAAGGAATTGAAAGAACCAGGAGTATGGGAGAAGGTTGGAAAAGGATTTGCTTCTGTGGGAAATTGGCTCAGCAACATTTGGAACGGCCTATTACTGAAAATAGTAAAAGGAATATTAATAACATTAATTTGTTTATTAGGTATTTGGGGAATATGGAAAGCTATTAAAATATTGAAAACAAGAAACAAAAGGAGAAGAGAAGAGAAAGAACAAAATAAAATGGTAGAAATATACAGAGAAAAATCAAAGGGAACCAAAAGGAAGAGGGAATTGACTGAAGTGCCAAATTACTAAAACAGAATTTTAATGGAATAAAATGTGTGGAAAGATTTGATGTGATGACATAATTAGTCATCAGAGGAAGGATTGATGACGCAGAAAAAGAAGGACTAACAAATATTCATATATCATGTAACCAAAATCGTATAAGGTAGTGTGATTTTAGCAAAGAAAAATAATGTACATGAGAAATTGTGCCCACGGAGTAGTTCGCCATTATTATAAACGGGCTTAATTAATCATGAAGAATTGACAATGTAGTAGTCCGTCATAATTGCAAATGTATTCTATGATTTTCTTGTCAAAACTGTTATATGCTTAGCTTAAATATAGCAGAGGCTTTGGCCTAGTTGCCTGGTCTCAAATTTTAACAGCGTGGTTTTCACTTGTATTAACAGAGACATACTATTTTACTTTAAAGTTGTATTTTTCCAGTAGAGATGACTAATACACTTATCTCAAGGTTTCATGCTAGGCTGTTTTCATCATTTTTAAGCAAGGTCAGTTTCTGCAGGTGCGGTCAATAAAAGCACTGATACCGAAATAATTGGCCAACTTTGTTGCAACTTGTGTTCCAAGGCTCCAAGGACACCTTATGCATAAATGAGTACTAGGAGAAAGACACTATTCATTGGTCAAATTGAAGCCACCCTATGAACCCTCCAATGGAAGACCCTGAAGAATTTGGAATGTTTCTTACTTAAACCCACCAGACAAAGAGAAGTCAGCCATTTTCTTTGATGCCATTTTGAAGCCTGATTCAAGAAGCCATCTTAGACGACATCTTGATGCCCTTTTCTCTATTCCAGAGAAAGAGACTTTGAGAATTCTCAACCTAGAGACTTTAACTTTAATTTTGCCCCGTCCTGCCCATACAGTAACTTTTGTCCCATTCTCCTTGCTGCTGCAAGGAAACTTGCCCTTAACTTTGCCCCCCTTGAAATCTGCCCCATGCTGGTCGAACCGGTACCTGAAGGACGAAGACTTTTCTTGAATGCTGATTGTATTTAGTAAATATGAAAGGATAATTGTATTATGCATTGTGTTTTCCTTCCTAGGTACCAACTGCTATTTTGATAGGGCCCAAGCTAGAAGTTTTCTAAATTTGTGTTGACTAAATTCGTTTTGCATGAAGCCCCACATGCCAATGCTAATTAGAGGTTAGTTGAGGTATTCACTCGATGCACCATGCTAAATTGAAATCTTGGTATGCTGACCGATGTATGAAATTAGTCAAATTCAATTGCTTATATTAGTGATTTGCATTGCCATAACCGAGTGCATTATAATCCAGATTTTGTGTAGATTGCGTTTCTTCCGCCACTATGGACAGCTAGTAATGTTCATATACATACATCATTTGATTTTGAGACTCACTTATATCATGCTAGCTTTGTTAATATAGGGAAATAAACTCATTAACTTTTAATAAACTGGTGTGGTTATTCATGACTGAAAGGTCATGGTGTGTCAAAATACTGATTGTTATTGATTTCTAATGTGTTGATTGATCTATTGATTAAGTATTGGGTATTGATTTCAATGGTTATATATTATTGATTCGAGTGATCCGACTATTCTTGGATGAGGAGAGCCCAACTCGGCTAAAAGGTTCACTGACCTCCAGCGTGTCCAAGTACAAGTAATTTATAAAGACTGGACGCGCTATCAGATGTTGAAAAGTGGGAAAGATGAAAGTTTAGACTGTGCAAAGCGTTGCCTAACTCCCGTATTGACCTTTATGCAGTTCCCACAATTGCCTGCCTTTTGTATGTTTATATTCTGGCTTAGTTTTCGCCTGCAAACTGCCAATATTTTTTCATGGATGGTAGCTGCCATTAGAAGTGCATGTGACATTTTCTTAAGAGTTAGGTTTAAAACCATTTTTCTCTAACTCTGACATTAGTTGGTTGCTAACTTTTTTTAATGTAACAATTTAGGCTGAAATCATGAGTTTAACTTGAAAGTCCACATGCAAAATAATTACAGGTATGTAATCGTAGTATTTGAGGAAATTGTGAGAAATATGCAAGAGAAATATTTTGCAAGTGTGTACACCACCGATTTAAATGAGTTGTGTAGTGTTATAAAAGGAGTGGATGGCTGGAGGGGTAGGATTGGTTCACAACTGAAGGCCGTTCGAACCCTGAGCTACTTTAAAATGAGAAAAATAAATTGGATTTGTGAGGCAGGACTGAGAAAACACTAGAGATGTGTAACAGGGGATCTGGTAGCTATGTTGAGGAGGAAGTACAAAGCTGTTTCGTTTTAGAGGTGAAGAAGGTAGGGGAATCTCAGGCGGCAAAGACAAAGCACACAAGGAATCAGTGTAAATATGTTTTCTTAGATTGCTGAAGAACTGTGTGAAGGCTAGAGAGAAATATGAGTTTAGGAGGGGACTGGAATTGTTTTCTAGTGCTTGTCCTTTGTGGAGAGTTAAATGGAAAGGGCATTAAGAGGGGGAACTGGAAGGAAAGACTTGGTCTAATAGAAACCAGAACACAAATTATGTTTTACACACAATTTAAGGGGTAGGTACGTTCTTGGCATGTATGGTGCACAACTGAGACACCAGATACCCACAAGTGTGACTTGTTCAAACAAAAAGAAAATGCTCAGAGGAGAACCATACAAGTTCAGTATATATGTTGTGTGTCATTCTGAATCGCGAGACAATGTACATAGTGTCAAGAAACATTTATTTATGTATCATTGGGCGTACTTTTTCGGGTCAAGCCTGCGTCGCATGTGCTTGCGCATGCGTTTCGCTAAGCGAGACGCTTTAGTTATTAAAAAGGGCTCGGAGCCCCGTCCACGTCACGTCAGTGTCTGTCATGCATACATCATACATTTTCCGGTGGATAGCCCTCCTCGAGTGCATCGACCAAGTACAGAAAACATGCGAGGCTCACTGTTTTCCATCCGGCTCGTGGACTACATTTTCTCTATTTTCCCAGCGCGATCTCGCTTGGCAGAAGTCGAGCACTTTACATAATAGCGTCCCTGTTACACAGTTAATTGCACTTTTTCCGGTTAGTACATAAATGCACTTTTGACGATAGGTTTCATTACCAGTGAAAAGTCGGGTTAGGAGTTTACAAAGCTATCAGCTCTAACACGAGCAAACGCGAGACCCGTTGCATTGCAAATGCTTGTTTTTTTAAGATGTCAGAATGACAAGAAGAAAAGTTGCAGTTCATCATTGTTAGTTTCTTCATCATACAAAGTAGATCCCGTCAATTGAACATTTGCAACGCAAACAGTTCCAGAGCGCTGACTCCTATGGCATGCAAAAGACATCTAAACAATTCAACTAACGCATCACAGCTGACGTGCTTCACGGTCTCAGCCTCCCTAAGATCAAAGCGGAAACCCATCACTTCTAGGCACATTAGCTCTCTCTACCTGGTGAAAAGTGTCAATTCCGGGAAGTGACTAAGGAAACAAGCGCAGGGCACTATTTGAGCACATTAGTACAGTCACAGCTGTTGGAATTTGAAAGTGGTGGCACGTAAGGACAATTATTGAAATTTGGAGTGAGCGGAGCCAGCAAGTTTGTCTTTTCCACTGGGTTTTTGGGACGTTTACTTTCTGAGACCATTTTTATACCCTGGTGTGAAATCGTGCATTTTCCAGCACAATTTCGTTCTTTATGTATGTATTTATTTATTTATTTATTTATTTATACATCTTGTAACGTGAGCAGCTACCCCAATAGGGTTTCCCGGCGCTGGGAAAGAGAGAACAGAACAGACAGCCAATTTAAAACAGCTCTGTCTTCAAGCATTTGTGGAATTCCAAAAGAGATGTACCGTTTCTGAGAGTCACCGGGAGAGAGTTCCACAGGTAAGGGTCCAGGATAGCAAAAGAGCATCTCCCCTGCAAGCTAAGTGTTACCTGGGGACGAAGCACAAAGTCTGATGATGGGATCTTAACCTGCTGGTGGGCTGATAGAACCGCATCAGATTCTATATGTATTCTGTATGAATTGAGAACCTGTACCTGCTCTGGCTTTAAAAATGTAACATATTTCTTTAAATTGGATTCGTTTTGTAACTGGGAGCCGTTGGAGCTCATGGAAAAGTTAGGAGATCGAAGCCTGCTTTGGCAGTCAGTACAGCAGTCTCGCTTCCACATTCTGGACTGTCTGAAGGCTGTGAATGGAAGCTTGTCTAAGCCTAGATAAAGGACATTTCCATACTATTGTCTGGACAAGATTAGGGCTTGGATCACTGTCCTTTGAACTGACCCCGGAATCATCCAGATCTTTTTTTCGCCACTTCAGGACAGCGAAGCACACATCAGTTACATTCATGACCTGTGGCTTCATTAAAATATTTTGGTCTAATATAAAATCCAGATTCTTGACCTTAGCGGATGAGGCAGGAAAAGTCCCTAAGGAAGGCGGTCAATGTTGCAGGCCCCAGAGTTGAGGATTCTTGGCCAGAATCATGACTTTGGTCTTTTCACCATTTAGCTTGAGAGTGTTCTTGTTCATCCAAGTGGCAATGCAACTCAAACCCAGGCTGAGATCCGAAGGTCCTTGATCCTGCACGTATGACAAATAAAAGATGATTTATGTGTCATCCACATAAGAAAAGAGGGTCAGTCTGCAACTCTACACCACGTCTTCTAAAGGACAGATGTAGATATGAAACAGCATAGGGCTAAATACAGAACCTTGCGGGACACCAGAAGTCAGGGACTGCGTCTCAGACCTGGTGTTACCTGAAAAAAACAGAAACAACCGATCCTTTAAAGAAGATGTTATCCAGGCCAAACGGGTTCCTTTGATCCTTAACACCACCAGTCTCTCAACCAAGATGGAATGGGACACAGTATCAAAAGCTGAGGTAAGAGCTAATAAAATGAGGGCATCTGTGCCACCTTCATCCAGAAGACACCTAAGATGGGCAGTGACTCCCAAAAGAGCGGATTCCGTGCCATGTCCGTTCCCAAAACCAGACTGCGCAGAATGCAGTAAGCTTTGAGAGTCAACATAAGATGTCAGGCACATGTTCACATCTTTCTTCAAAACCTTTGAGAAACAAGGCAGCAGGAAGATAGGGTGGAAGTTAGACCAGATGGTAGGGTCCAAACTTGATTTTTTATAAGCAGGAGAACCATAGCATACTTCCAGCTCACAGGAACACTGCCCTCCTGAAAAGAAGAATTGGGGAGATTAATGATTGTCTGTAATAACATTGGACACATTTGATCAAGTTTGACAGGAGGTAGAGGATCAAGTGTTAAGCCAGATTTAATAGGTTATAAAATTGTCTGTAAGGTAGAGCTATCCAGCAGGGACCATGATTTTAAAGTAGAGGAAAGGTCTGCTATCATGCTCCTCATAAGAGGATATGGCAAAACCGTCAGAAACCACGGGATCTGGCAAGATTACCCTTAAGATCATTAAAAAGTTTGGCGCTGATGTCTGCCACTTTTTTAATAAACAAGATGGCTACCTCTTTACACTGTGTATGCGAGAGCAAAGGCACTGGGGCTACTGTATCAGCGTCTGAAAGTTCTTTCATCACTTTAAAGAGGGTTTTAACATAGTCCTGAGCATTACTGATTCTATTAGAGGAAAATTGTGCATGTGCTTTCCTACAGAGCCCATGATACTCATTTATAGCTTGCTTGTAAGTGGCTTTGGCTTCCCTTTTGTAGGACCGTCTCCACCTTCTTTTCAACTCCTTAAAGCATTTCTTTTCCAGCCGTAGAGAATCATCAAACCAAGGAGCTGGGGGAAAGGATCTAGTAGACGAATTAGACTTAAGCAGCAATGTGGCTTCTAAGGCATTCAGCTTTGGCCGGTCTGTAAATGTAGAAGTTGATTTAGTCAGTTCTGCCAGTGGGGGCTTGGACGTTTTAATAGAGAATGGAGCAGCTAGATGATCCGACCAATGTAAAGGAAAAGGAGGGTCTGTAGACAGGCTCTTTACATTAGCAAAAATAGGGTCAAGAAGATGTCTAGCCCTATGAGTAGGAGCATTATTGTGGAGGGTCAAATTAAGAACCCCCAGATCTTCAATAAGTCCACATCTTAAACTGCAAATGAATATTGAGGTCACCCAGCAGTATGAAATTAGATAATTTCAAGACATAGGGGTCAAGTAAGTCAGGAGTCGGTGCACACCTATATCCTGCATAGCCAGGAGTTCGATAGACTAAAGCTCCAGATAGTGTAAACTTTGGAGTAGGACAAATGGAAATTAGTAGAGTTTCACATGTGGGAAGGGGAAGGTTTTCTATCTTACATGCATATACTTTCATGAAAATAATAGCCAACGCCCCCAGGACTATCCTGCCTATCTCTTCTGACCATAGCATAGCCAGGAGATAATGAAGCAATCAAATCTGGCCTAGAGTTAACCTGCAGCCATGCCTCAGTTAGTAACAGGGTATCAGGGTTGTGATCCCATAGCAAATTGAAAATATGCTGTTGGTGCTTAGGAAGAGATGGACAGTTGATATTAAAAAAGTTAAATGCAGTCATACCACTGATCACCTGATGTGATATTTCATCACCAAGGTCAATGCAGCTATTTCTCAAATAGTTGGATCACCTAGTGGGGAAAATATGTCTCAGAAGTCACATATAGGCAGACTCACATCAAGATTTAATAGCTTGCAGGGGGGGGGGGGCAGACTGAAGTGCCCATAATTGATTAGAAGAATATTCCAGTCTTTTTATCTGAGGTGGACCAGGGTTCCCGGCCCCTGGCCCCAGTTGGACTTGGAAGTGCACATACGGGCTTGCCTTTGACCCCGCAATCCCCATTTCTGAGGCACAGAGCTCTAACTGACTCCGCTCCACACCTCCCGATTGGTTCCCCCTCACCAATACAATTTGAAGTAATGCACGGCAAGACCATTGTCTCAAACTAGTTCGGAGGAGCAACGAGTGCAAAAATAAGATGGTAGAAACATGCGGTTAAAGTTAAAAACAGGTTAAAAGTCAAATCAAATATATTTAAAGCCTAACCTCAGAGCTGCCTCAATACTGTCTCTCTTAAAAAAATTGAGCAACAAATGTAGGGCCTGATTTACGTGTTGGCGGTGATGAGTCCGCAGCCACTTTTTCAATGGAAACCCCTTCTGCTGGCTTTGTGGCCCATTCACCCAATTTAGATGTTGTCAGTCCCATAACCTTTAACCCACCTGAGTCCCGCATCTCCACCAAGGATTCCCATATTCCGCGACGGCACTATAGGCAATAGTGGTTGACGGTGGGACTCCTGTCACACTCACCACCCTGCAGATTTGGATATGCCTAACGACTAAGCAAAATGTGGTGCTCCGACCTCCATTTCTGACTTGGTGGATTGTAGGGGACCAGGGGTAAAAACTCACCTTTTTTCTTCATTGCACCTCAGTTTCGAGCTGGACACGACTGGACAACATGCTCTATCGCTCCTGTCACTGGACGATGGAGAAAACGCAACCCCCCCATCACTGGACACAAAGGTTAGGAACTCACATTGGCTGTGTACATGGAGGGGCACTGCAAATGAGCTCGGGACCACTGCAGACATGTACATCACATACATTTTTTTAAATTACTGTGGCATGCATATGTCAGGGAGACAATTGTATCAGACACGGATGGGGACATACAAGTACATAACACATATCACACAGATACAAGAATGCTGGCACCACAATGACAGCACAATCAAACCTGTCAACTGTGTCCATGTATACACACTGCAATGGTCCTGTACCTGGAATGTTGTGCTTCGAGTTGTGTGGGCCAGTACATACATGTTTGTGTGATGCAATGAGATTGGCTGGGTGAGGTGGAGGGAGCTGGAGTGGGTGATGTGGTTGTGTCAGTATGTATGCCACTTGCAAATGGCATTGATGTTGTATATGTTGTGTTGTGTGTTGTGTTGCTGCTGCAACATTCAGGTGAGTGTTGTGTGGTTGTCATGATGTATGTAGTTGTGGTTGTGTGTGGGTGTTGTTTGTGCATGTTAGAAATGGCGTCGTTGGTTGCTTGGCATGAGCAGGCAGGCAGGCTTACCTTCAGAGACAATGTGTAAAGTATTTGTAACAACACACACAGTAATACAGTGAAAACACTACAAAAGGGACACCACACCAGTTAAGCAACATAGGTAATATTTATCTGAACAAAACAAGACCAAATGACAAAATTCCAACATACACAAGTCGAGTTATGAATTTTTAAAGATTAAACACAAAAATAGTGCTTAGAAACACAAATGCTTTGATTGAGTAATATCAAGACGTCATGACGGAGTCCTTCCCAACAATCTGGCGCCAATTTTGGGGATCGTGGCATCGCTGGATCCAGGGCAGCATTGGTTCCAGTGCTGCGGAGCAAAGGAACAGAGGCATCACAAAGAGGCGTTGTGGCCTTGCTGCGGAGCGGTGGAGCTGAGGCGGTGTTGGTGCAAAGCGTTGAATCCGCGCACTTCAGGTGGAGTCGATATCTGACAGTCACAGCATGCTGCAGCGACTTCTTTGGAGTCGCGGACTTCGGCAGGGCTGCAGTGGTGTCAGGCCTGCGGGATTGTTGCACTCCAGCGAGAACCACGGCTTTTGTTGCAGGTGGCGTCATGGGATTCAGCAGTAGCGTGGTCCAGAGTCATCCGAAGTCAGTTTACTTGTTTTTTTCTTGAGTTTTCACCAGTTTCTCCTTTCAAGGGCTCAGGGACTGGATTAGGCACCACTTGGCAGGGCAGGAGTCTCAGCAGAGAGTACAGGTGCTGGCAAAGAAAGTCTTTGATGGCCCTGGGACTTCAGAACAGGGACAAACTCAGCCCAAGCCCTTGGAGGTTCTTCTTAAGCAGGAATATACCACAAAGTCCAGTCTTTGTCCCCTTACACAGGCGGAAACAGTAACTGCAGGATAACCCAACAAACCACAGTCACAGGCCAGGTCAGTACTTCTCCTCAGCTCTTCAGCTCTTTTCCTTGCAGACGTTCCTCTTGATTCCAGAAATGATCTAATTTCTAGGGGTTTTGGGTCCAATACTTATACCCATTTCTGCCTCTGAAGTAGCCATAATTCAAAGGAAAAATCTCTGATGTTCAGAAGATCCTGCCTTGCCCAGGCCAGGGCCAAGACACACACCAGGGGATGGGAGACTGCATTGTGAGAGGGCAGGCACAGCCCATTCAGGTGTAAGTAACCACTCCTCCCTCCACTCTAGCACAGATGGCTCATCAGGATATGCAGACTACATCAGAGCTCCCTTTGTTTCACAGTCTAGTGTGGATGCACAAATCGCCCAACTGTCATACTGACCCAGACAGCGAATCCTCAAACAGGCAGAGTTATAGAATGGTTTAGGCAAGAAAATGCCTACTTGCTAAAAGGGACATTTTCAAACTGACCCAGCTTCCTCATTTGACCAAATTGTGTGTTCCTAGAGAATTGCTTTATTTTACAGTTCCTCCTTGTAGTGCATCATCACATTTTAGAGCACCTTGAAATACTTGAGAACAAGATGTGCACTGAAAAAAACGTTTTTGTAGATATTTTAGTAGACTACAAGACTATAATGTTGCCCCATCTAGGATAACAATCTAGGGCATATACAAGGTGCACTATAACTGACTTGGTCTTAGTTTTGTACTGACATCGCTGTCAGAGCATGAATATTTTATATTTAAAAATATCCTTCAAGTGACAGAATTGCACAGCTCAAAACCAGAAATCCTGGTACCAATCCTGGCCCTCCCACTTGACCAATTTGTGTGTTCCTAGGCAACTGCCATATTTTACTATGCTTCTTTGTCCTTTATCATCACACTGTGTGATCCCAGGTGTAGGAAATTGGGCTACGGGTTGAGGGGGGTGAAACCCTACTCAAGCAACAACCACAATCTCTGTCAGGATGACACACAAGCAAACCCCAAATTAACCTGTGTTGAACCCCCTGGTAGCTTGCCACAAAATCATTCAGACTTAGCTTTGAGGCAATGTGTAAAGTATTTATGCACCACTTCAATCAGTGATAAAGTGAAACACAACACAAGAAACTTCCCACACCAATTTATAAAAATATACTAATATTTAATAAATAATTCAAGAGCAAAATGACAAAAATCAATTAGTAGAACTGGAGATAGGCACTTTTAAAGATTTATGTTAAAAATTCTCCGAAAGATCTTCCGTTGGATCCCCGCCGACACCAGAAAGACCGTGACCCACGCCCTCGTCACAAGCCGCCTGGACTACGGCAACACCCTATACGCAGGAACCACCGCAAAACTCCAGAAACGTCTGCAACGAATTCAAAACGCCTCCGCCCGCCTCATCCTCAACATACCCCGCAACAGCCACATTTCCACCCACCTGAGACACCTGCACTGGCTTCCCGTCAACAAAAGGATCACCTTCCGACTCCTCACCCACTCACACAAAGCCCTCCACAACAAGGGACCCGAATACCTCAACCGCCACCTCAGCTTCTACACACCCACCCGTCCTCTTCGCTCCGCCAACCTCGCTCTTGCCGCCGTCCCTCGCATCCGCCGCACCATGGCGGGTGGGAGGTCCTTCTCCTACCTGGCGGCCAAGACATGGAACTCCCTCCCCACCATCCTCAGGACCACCCAGGACCACTCCGCTTTCCGGAGACAACTCAAGACCTGGCTCTTCGAGCAGCAGTAACCCCCTCCCCCTAGCGCCTTGAGACCCGCACGGGTGAGTAGCGCGCTTTATAAATGTTTATGATTTGATTTGATTTGATTTGACTGTTTCCTGGTGGTGCATGCTTTGAGGGCTGTCTGCCTTCACCCTGCACTGAAAGCCAAGAAGAAATCTCCTGTGGGTTGACGGAATCTTCCCCCTGCTAACGCAGGCACCAAACTTCTGCACCACCGGTCCTCTGGGTCCTCTCTCATCTTGACGAGCGTGGTCCCTGGAACACAGGAGCTGGATCCAAGTGACCCCAACAGTCCAGTGGTCCTTCTGTCCAAATTTGGTGGAGGTAAGCCTCCCCACACCAGACAGTAATCCTGTGTACTGCGTTATCCGCAGCTGCTAGGGCTGCTGTGCACTTTTGCAAGGAATCCTTTGTACACAGCATAGCCCAGGTCCCCAGCACTCCATCCTGCATTGCTCATTTCACTGAGTTGACCACCGGCTTCGTGGGACCTTCCTTTGTAGTGTTGAGACGACCGCCATGCTCAGATTTCATGAATGCCTGTTCAAGTGCTTCTGCGGGTGCTGCCTACTTCTGTGTGGGCTCTCTGTACTGCTGAGCGCCCCCTCTGTCTCCCAGTTAGAGTACTCAACTAAAAACCATGTGATTTTGGGAAAATTACTTTTTTCAGTGTGACTAAAACTGTACATTTGTAAGAAATGTAATGAAATTGTAAATATGTGCTAAGTAATGTCATTCTGAATCACAAGTGAATAAATCTTCATTAGACATAGCATGCTCTGTTGCTTTCCAGCCAGGTTAATGCTATGTATATGCCAGTGCATGCATACATTGTGGGGGTCATTACGACCTGACCGTCATGCGGCCGCCAATGCGGCCGCATCCCTGCCACGGCCATTTGGAGATCCCCGCTGGGCCCGCGGGCGGAAACCTGGTTTCCACCCGCCAGCTGAACGCGCAACAGTTAACACAATGGTTGAACAGCCTGAACTCTCCACTGAGTACACCCAGCGGGAAAGGAGAAGAATATTTGAATAAGATAAGATTGGGCATGGAAGCAGACGAACTAGTAGAGGGAACGATGGGTTTGAACAGGTTAGAATCATACACAGAAGAAGAGCTGAGATACATGTGCCCTAGAATTACAAGAGAAGTAAGCAGCATACATAAGAAGTTACAAGAAATTGCAGACAGAAACAAGATCGATATAGGTAAGACCAAACACTTGAGCAGAAGTTACAGGTTAGACTTTGAGACAAACGATTTTGAACACATGAGATCTGCAGGGATGAAAACACACCTTAAAGAGATACTGCAAAGCGCACAGGTCTGGAGATGTTTAGACAAATGGGAGAGCAGGTGTGTTAAGAAAAAGGACAAAAAGAAAGAAAGTACCCCAGATCGGAATGAGAAAGCACAACAGAATTATGATCTGATAACCATGTTGCCAATGAGAGAAACGGCAGGGGGGAAACTTGTACATGTACCGTGGCACAGGTGCGATATTCAATCCTTTACGGATGACTTCCCTAAATTAAGAGAGAAACCGATCGAATGGTATCAACAAACAGATAGATTTGTGAAACTCGCAAAATGTCTTTGGGAAGACCTGAATACCTTATTCAAGATTGTGGTTCCGGCAGATCTGTGGGAAGAGTGTAAAAGGGCTGTAGGTTGGCCAACAAGTGAACCAGAAAGAGATAGGGAGACAGGTGCACCATCACCTACGGTAATGATTTTATACCATAAGGTGATTGAGCATTTGAAAACAAAGGTTGCGTCGAAAAAAATGTGGATTGGCAGAGAATTGACAGAACAGCAAAAGAAGTTAAAGAGTCAATACATGCGTACTATGGGAGATTGTTGAAAGCATTTAAAAATTACAGTGGCACGGAAACGATTGAGCCAAAGGACATGCTCCATTTTGTGTTCAGATTTGTGGAAGGGTTGAGACCCGAGGTTAGCCAGATGATTAAAATGCATTTGATTTGTTGGCAGTTAAAGTCGATCGATGAGGTGTTGAATTATGCAAAATACTGCAGTGATGAGATTGAGACGAAGCAGAAAAAGTTGAACGAAAAGGTGATGGTGATGCAGCATAGAGCAGCTCAGACAGGTTTGCAAGGTTTGCAAGGTTTTCAACAACAGTTGCCGCAGCAGCAACAGCAGGGAAATGCTATGTTTCAGCCACAGATGAGAGGCAGAGGCCAAGGAGGTTTTGTGAATAATGGTCCTGATTTAAATACTGTTGTGATTCCAAATGGTATACAGGCAATGAAGAAGGTGATGCCATGTCACACGTGCGGAATCGTCGGGCATTGGAAACAGGAGTGCCCAATGATGGTGCAGGAAGGTGTAGGTCAGCAAAACAATGATGTCAATTCATTTCAGAATATGGGCAGACCGAAAATGAGAGGTCCAAATCCACATTTTCAAAATAATGTGAATCAGATGCAGGGTTTACAACCCGTACAAACACAGCAAGTGCAAATGCCCCGTGTACAGATGGCACAGTTGCAGCCAATGCAACAGCAGTTTCCTATGGTACCTAATCAGCAAATGCAAATACCCTTAGCACCAATGAATCAGCAACAAGTAATGCTTCCTCAACAGGTCACGGGTCAAGGAATGAATCAAAACGACACAGTACACCAATTCCCGTTACACAGTGAGAATGGAATAAACGATGTGTGGGAGAGTGAAAGTTCAGATGAGGAGGGAAATTGTATGCTTGCAGCATCTTTGGAAGTTGACCAAAAGGGTCCGTATGTGGAAGGAAGAGTTATGGGTCACAGTGTTTCGTTCTTGGTTGACACCGGAGCTACACGCTTTACAGTCAGAAGCATCGAAGTACCGAATTTGCCACTTTCAGGGAGAACAGTTCAAGTAGTGGGAGTAGCAAATAGGTATCTGACAAACCCAATTACAGATCCAGTGCAAGTCAAAATTGATAACTTTCAAGGGTCACATAAATTTGTGGTGTGTGACTCAAGTCCGATATCCCTATTAGGGAGAGATTTATTGTGTAAATTGGGATGCTCGATTATGTGCTCAAATGAGGGAATTCAAATTCAGACAAACAGTGATGAGGAAGAAGAGGACAGTTTAGGAGGGGACGAAGTGGAAACTGTTGATGAAGAGTATCCCTTGATTACTCTTTATCCTATGCTCACTGAAGCAGATATTCCTGCTGAGTTACAGGAAACAGTTGAAAAGGAAGTGTGGGATATGACAGGGAAAGAGGTAGGATTGGTCAAAGGAGTAGAACCAGTGAAAGTGACCGTAAAACCCAATGTAAATTTTCCCCAGACACCACAATACCACATGTCGCAAGACACCCTCATGAAAGGCGCCCAACTCATTGATGAGTTTGTGAAACAGGGAGTACTGAAAGAAGTGCTAAGTAGTCCATGTAATTCACCAATCATGGGATTAATAAAACCGAGTGGAAAAGTCCGAATTGTTCAGGATTTGAGAAAAATAAATGACATAATAGTCAAATGCTGTCCCGTGGTGCCAAATCCAGCTGTGATAATGTTTCAAATTCCATGTGATGCAGAGTGGTTCTCAGTCATCGGCTTGTCACAAGCGTTCTTTTCTGTGCCTCTTCATGAGGACAGCCAATTTCTCTTTTGTTTCAAATTCCTGGACAGAGTCTACAGTTGGTGTCGAATTCCTCAAGGGTTTTCGGAGTCACCATCAATTTGCAATCAGATTCTGAAGAAAGATTTGGAATCGTTGGAATTACCCTTTGAATCAACCTTGGTACAGTATGTTGACGATTTACTGATCACATCCAAGACAGAAAATGACTGTATAGTTGACACTATTGCTCTGTTGAACCATTTGGGAAGAAATGGACACAAAGTGTCCCCTTCGAAATTACAATTCTGCCAGAAGAAAGTGAAATATTTGGGTCGCCAAATAGAAAAAGGGTCGAGAAGAATCATGAAAGAAAGAATAATAAGTGTACTTCAAATGAGTCCACCCAAAACAAGAAAAGAGGTGAGAAAGTTTTTGGGAATGGTGAGCTACTGTCGCCAATGGATTCCCAATTTCTCAAATCTAGCAAAACCTTTATTGAAACTGACCCAGAAAGATGCGCTGGATGAAATAGTGCTGAAAAGAGATGAGATGGATGCTTTTATTGAATTAAAGGAATGCATGTGCAGAGCTCCAGCTTTAGGTATGCCTTATTACACAAAGCCTTTCACATTGTTTTGTCATGAACGTGATGCATGTTCCTTGTCTGTCTCGACTCAAGCCCATGGTGGCGTAAACAGACCAGTAGCATATTTTTCAGCTACTTTGGATCCAGTCGCAGCAGCCTTGCCAGGATGCCTGCATGCTGTAGCAGCAGTTGGTATAAGCCTAAATCAGAGTGAAGGAATAGTGATGGGACATCCTTTAACAGTTATGGTCCCTCACTCAGTCGAAATACTTTTGACACGTTCCCGAACACAGCACATGACTGGTGCTAGGCTTACAAGGTATGAGACAATAATTTTGGGTTCACCCAATGTGCAGCTGAAAAGGTGCACTACGTTGAATCCAGCAACCTTGTTCCCCAGTGAAAATGTCGAAATTGAGAACGCTGAAGACATTGACTGTCTTCAGGTGACTGAATTTTGTACAAAACCAAGACCTGATATCAAAGACACCCGATTGGAAGAAAACAATCAAGTTATTTTTGTTGATGGTTCATGTTTAAGAGATGCACTAGGAATATTGAAAGCAGGATATGCTGTATGTACAATAACAGGTGTTCTGGAAGCATCTTGGCTTCAGGGAGTTTACTCTGCACAGGTAGCGGAACTAGTAGCCCTTACTAGAGCCAGCCAACTTTCCGCATTAATGAAAGTCACCATTTACACTGATAGCCAGTACGGATTTGGAATAGTGCATGATTTTGGACAATTGTGGTCACAGAGAGGATTCATGACCTCTTCAGGATCACCAGTGAAGAATGGTGAAAGAATAAGAGAATTGTTTCACACCATCCAGTTACCAGGGGAAGTAGCAGTGGTAAAATGCAGTGCACACTCAAAATCACAAGACTTTGGCGGTCATTCTGACCGCGGCGGTCGGCGGTCGCCGCCCGCCAAACGGTTCCCGCCGAAAGACCGCTACGCGGTCAAAAGACCGCGGCGGCCATTCCGGCTTTCCCGCTGGGCCGGCGGGCGACTGCCAGAAGACCGCCGGCCGGCCCAGCGGGAAAGCCCCTTCAACAATGAAGCCGGCTCGGAATGGAGCCGGCGGAGTTGCAGGGGTGCGACGGGTGCAGTGGCACCCGTCGCGATTTTCACTGTCTGCTAAGCAGACAGTGAAAATCTTTGTGGGGCTCTGTTAGGGGGCCCCTGCACTGCCCATGCCAGTGGCATGGGCAGTGCAGGGGCCCCCAGGGGCCCCACGGCACCCGTTCCCGCCATCCTGGTTCTGGCGGTGGACACCGCCAGAAACAGGCTGGCGGGAAGGCGGTCGGAATCCCCATGGCGGTGCTGCAAGCAGCGCCGCCATGGCGGATTCCCTGGGCCAGCGGGAAACCGGTGGGAAACCGCCGGCTCCCCTTTTCTGACCGCGGTTTTACCGCCGCGGTCAGAATCGCCCAGGAAGCACCGCCAGCCTGTTGGCAGTGCTTCCGCCGCCCTCCGCCATGGCGGTCATGGACCGCCAGGGTCAGAATGACCCCCTTTGTTTCTTTGGGAAATGGATATGCAGATCAGGTCGCAAGGTTTTGCGCATTGAACTGTATATTGCTCAGAGACGAATGGAACTTAATAAATGAGCCAGAACTTGAACCAAGTGAAGCCTTTGCCCTAAAGGTTGTAGATACAGTTGAAGAATTGACAGTCTTACAGTTGCAAAACTACTCCTGAGAGAACTAATACCACGTTTCGGATTCCCGATCTCTTTAGAATCAGATAGGGGAAGTCACTTCAATAACGAAGTAATCAAATTACTGTGTGCAGCATTGAACATTGAACAATAATTGCATTGTAGCTACCGCCCTGAAGCATCAGGACTAGTGGAGCAAATGAATGGCACATTGAAATCGAGGATGGCGAAAATATGTGCATCAACAAACTTGAAATGGCCTGTTGCATTGCCCTTGGTGTTAATGTCAATGAGAAACACACCTGATAGAAAAACTGGACTGTCACCGCATGAGATCCTCATGGGCAGAGCCATGAGACTCCCAGCAGTCCCTGCAAATGCACTTGTAAATATTACCGATGATATGGTATTGGACTACTGCAAAGGTCTGGCTGATGTGGTCCGCTCTTTTTCTCACCAGGTGGAGGCAACCACCTTGCCACCGATCCATGGTCCAGGACACGCCCTGAAGGCAGGTGACTGGGTCGTGGTAAAGAAACACGTGAGGAAGTCGTGTCTGGAACCCCGTTGGAAAGGACCTTTCCTAGTGATTCTGACAACTACCACCGCTGTGAAATATGCGGGAGTTCCCAACTGGATTCACGCCAGTCACACGAAAAGGGTGACGTGCCCCACAGAAGAGGAAGTTGAAGCGCTGAAATCACCTGCGACTGACAAGAGAGTACCAGGCACCGAGACAGGACAAAGAGAACCTGGAGGCGAACAAGCAGAAATAGAGGAAGGAGAAATATTTTCTGAGGAAGAAACAGCTGATCCATTTGAGGAGGACCAAGGAGAAGCCTCAGGAAGTGACGAAGATCCCTAAGGTGACAAAGAGCCTGCGACAGGTGAAGGAGCAGGAGAGCCTGATCAGAGGAGGGCTTTCCCAGAAGCAGACGATACAGGAAAAGAAAAAGAAAACCTGATTGACCTCCTAGGGGGAGAAGACAAAACAGGACAGAGTGAAATTGTTCAGACTCTTCCAGAACCGGTTGCAGGTCCATCAGGTGAAAACAGCGCGAAATGGAGACAAAGCATATCGCCAGTGAAATTGAGGACTAAAGAAATATTAAACGAAGTGAAGGGCCAAAGTTGAAAGAGAAAAGAAAAGAAGTGTCTGTCGCAATAACAGCACCAAGTGAAGAGAAAGACCCAGCCAAGGCACCAGCGAGAGAGAATCAAAAGGAGATGCAAAACTGAAAAGGAAAAGAATACCGAGCAGAAGATATTCTGGTCCGGAGTGGGCATACATAGCCACTAACGATTGGTCAGACGAATTCCTATCTCTCAGTCTTGAGAATGAAGAAGCAGAACAACACTTTGGTACCTGAAAAGTGAAATTTCATGGACATTACCGAATAAGACATTGATAACCTGATTGACTTTTGAACTGGATAAGACATTGCTAACTTGATTGACTTTGAAACCGATCTTGAGTCAAAAGCTGCTAAACCGATAAAAGACTAAGCTGCTGAAAGAAAACAGTGTGAGCATTAACTCGTTCAGCTTTATATGTATCTGCAAACCTGATTTGATAAAGTGTCTTCAACTTTCTGATTCTATATAGATCATGACAGGCTACACTACAAAAGGACACAAAATGAAATGTTGTAAATACGTGTGTATAGGTCTAATAACTACATGAGTACTAATAATTATAGCAATAGTTCTTGGAATGCATGGAAAGAATGAAAGAGACGCGAATTATGCTTCTACTTCTAAACCTACTACTGAATTAACTCCTTTACAGAAACTCGGACAAGACGAGAAGTATTTACACAACAAGAAAGAATTATCCTCTAACGTTTTCTATTGCTTGCTGAATGAGTATGTTGAGACAATGGATGCAAAATATTGTTATGTGTGCACACAAATACCTACCTCGGTAAAAGAAGGAGTCACATATCATAGCATGCCTCTTACGTATGGAATTTCATGTAGTTTATTAATGACCAGATTTTATGGCCAGGAGTATATTCACTACTTTAATTCCAATCATGATGTTGTATTTGCACATATCCCATAATTGAGTACCTGAGTAAAGTAGCAAGAGATTTTATATAAAGTTAATTAGGGGTTTCTTTGAGCCATTGTCACCTTTTCATACAGCTTACGCTCACAGAGAAAACCTTACATGCTTGCTTTCACCGCTAGAGAAAATGTTTTTTAGATCACACTGATGATAGGAGGAAGGTGGGGAAGGAGAAATTAGAAAGGGAATTACACAAAAGGACATCTGTAGATAACTATACTTTTGCCGCGATAAAGACACAAGGGAAACTAGCTTTAGATGCAATACACGTAGGGAGGCTGTGTGTATATAGACCTAAATCATATTATGACACAATCTTTGTGGGAACGAGTGAATGTAAACATAAGTTTTTGTTTCAAGCTAAATGGACGTTCATGTTAAATGGCCTAGACCCAGTTATCCCAGGGTTACATTATATGTGTGGACTTAACGCCTATTATCATCTTCCAAAGGGATGGTATGGGAGATGTTATTTGGGAATAGTATTTCCAAAGATTTATCAATTGGACGACTTAAAGGATTTTCCAAAGCTGTCTGAATCACATCATGTTCAGAAAAGGGAGACAGCTTCTGGTGTGGTAGGAGATATATTTGGAGCAATGATTCCTTCAGTAGGAGTCATATTGAATTCAATTAAAATACGAAAGTTGTCTACTATTGTGGATAACATGTTGACAAAGTTCTCAGGAGCTATAATCCTGATGGATGCTGAACTTACTGTAGAAAGAGCTATGACTCTTCAAAATCGGCTTGCTTTAGACATTCTTTTAGCAAAGGATGGCGGCGTTTGCAAAATGCTTAGCGCCCGTCACTGTTGTTCTTATATTCCAGACAACAGTGGGCAAATTAGGAAAATGCTTACAAATTTAACTAACGAAAGTACAGACTTGAAGGAATTGAAAGAACCAGGAGTATGGGAGAAGGTTGGAAAAGGATTTGCTTCTGTGGGAAATTGGCTCAGCAACATTTGGAACGGCCTATTACTGAAAATAGTAAAAGGAATATTAATAACATTAATTTGTTTATTAGGTATTTGGGGAATATGGAAAGCTATTAAAATATTGAAAACAAGAAACAAAAGGAGAAGAGAAGAGAAAGAACAAAATAAAATGGTAGAAATATACAGAGAAAAATCAAAGGGAACCAAAAGGAAGAGGGAATTGACTGAAGTGCCAAATTACTAAAACAGAATTTTAATGGAATAAAATGTGTGGAAAGATTTGATGTGATGACATAATTAGTCATCAGAGGAAGGATTGATGACGCAGAAAAAGAAGGACTAACAAATATTCATATATCATGTAACCAAAATCGTATAAGGTAGTGTGATTTTAGCAAAGAAAAATAATGTACATGAGAAATTGTGCCCACGGAGTAGTTCGCCATTATTATAAACGGGCTTAATTAATCATGAAGAATTGACAATGTAGTAGTCCGTCATAATTGCAAATGTATTCTATGATTTTCTTGTCAAAACTGTTATATGCTTAGCTTAAATATAGCAGAGGCTTTGGCCTAGTTGCCTGGTCTCAAATTTTAACAGCGTGGTTTTCACTTGTATTAACAGAGACATACTATTTTACTTTAAAGTTGTATTTTTCCAGTAGAGATGACTAATACACTTATCTCAAGGTTTCATGCTAGGCTGTTTTCATCATTTTTAAGCAAGGTCAGTTTCTGCAGGTGCGGTCAATAAAAGCACTGATACCGAAATAATTGGCCAACTTTGTTGCAACTTGTGTTCCAAGGCTCCAAGGACACCTTATGCATAAATGAGTACTAGGAGAAAGACACTATTCATTGGTCAAATTGAAGCCACCCTATGAACCCTCCAATGGAAGACCCTGAAGAATTTGGAATGTTTCTTACTTAAACCCACCAGACAAAGAGAAGTCAGCCATTTTCTTTGATGCCATTTTGAAGCCTGATTCAAGAAGCCATCTTAGACGACATCTTGATGCCCTTTTCTCTATTCCAGAGAAAGAGACTTTGAGAATTCTCAACCTAGAGACTTTAACTTTAATTTTGCCCCGTCCTGCCCATACAGTAACTTTTGTCCCATTCTCCTTGCTGCTGCAAGGAAACTTGCCCTTAACTTTGCCCCCCTTGAAATCTGCCCCATGCTGGTCGAACCGGTACCTGAAGGACGAAGACTTTTCTTGAATGCTGATTGTATTTAGTAAATATGAAAGGATAATTGTATTATGCATTGTGTTTTCCTTCCTAGGTACCAACTGCTATTTTGATAGGGCCCAAGCTAGAAGTTTTCTAAATTTGTGTTGACTAAATTCGTTTTGCATGAAGCCCCACATGCCAATGCTAATTAGAGGTTAGTTGAGGTATTCACTCGATGCACCATGCTAAATTGAAATCTTGGTATGCTGACCGATGTATGAAATTAGTCAAATTCAATTGCTTATATTAGTGATTTGCATTGCCATAACCGAGTGCATTATAATCCAGATTTTGTGTAGATTGCGTTTCTTCCGCCACTATGGACAGCTAGTAATGTTCATATACATATATCATTTGATTTTGAGACTCACTTATATCATGCTAGCTTTGTTAATATAGGGAAATAAACTCATTAACTTTTAATAAACTGGTGTGGTTATTCATGACTGAAAGGTCATGGTGTGTCAAAATACTGATTGTTATTGATTTCTAATGTGTTGATTGATCTATTGATTAAGTATTGGGTATTGATTTCAATGGTTATATATTATTGATTCGAGTGATCCGACTATTCTTGGATGAGGAGAGCCCAACTCGGCTAAAAGGTTCACTGACCTCCAGCGTGTCCAAGTACAAGTAATTTATAAAGACTGGACGCGCTATCAGATGTTGAAAAGTGGGAAAGATGAAAGTTTAGACTGTGCAAAGCGTTGCCTAACTCCCGTATTGACCTTTATGCAGTTCCCACAATTGCCTGCCTTTTGTATGTTTATATTCTGGCTTAGTTTTCGCCTGCAAACTGCCAATATTTTTTCATGGATGGTAGCTGCCATTAGAAGTGCATGTGACATTTTCTTAAGAGTTAGGTTTAAAACCATTTTTCTCTAACTCTGACATTAGTTGGTTGCTAACTTTTTTTAATGTAACAATTTAGGCTGAAATCATGAGTTTAACTTGAAAGTCCACATGCAAAATAATTACAGGTATGTAATCGTAGTATTTGAGGAAATTGTGAGAAATATGCAAGAGAAATATTTTGCAAGTGTGTACACCACCGATTTAAATGAGTTGTGTAGTGTTATAAAAGGAGTGGATGGCTGGAGGGGTAGGATTGGTTCACAACTGAAGGCCGTTCGAACCCTGAGCTACTTTAAAATGAGAAAAATAAATTGGATTTGTGAGGCAGGACTGAGAAAACACTAGAGATGTGTAACAGGGGATCTGGTAGCTATGTTGAGGAGGAAGTACAAAGCTGTTTCGTTTTAGAGGTGAAGAAGGTAGGGGAATCTCAGGCGGCAAAGACAAAGCACACAAGGAATCAGTGTAAATATGTTTTCTTAGATTGCTGAAGAACTGTGTGAAGGCTAGAGAGAAATATGAGTTTAGGAGGGGACTGGAATTGTTTTCTAGTGCTTGTCCTTTGTGGAGAGTTAAATGGAAAGGGCATTAAGAGGGGGAACTGGAAGGAAAGACTTGGTCTAATAGAAACCAGAACACAAATTATGTTTTACACACAATTTAAGGGGTAGGTACGTTCTTGGCATGTATGGTGCACAACTGAGACACCAGATACCCACAAGTGTGACTTGTTCAAACAAAAAGAAAATGCTCAGAGGAGAACCATACAAGTTCAGTATATATGTTGTGTGTCATTCTGAATCGCGAGACAATGTACATAGTGTCAAGAAACATTTATTTATGTATCATTGGGCGTACTTTTTCGGGTCAAGCCTGCGTCGCATGTGCTTGCGCATGCGTTTCGCTAAGCGAGACGCTTTAGTTATTAAAAAGGGCTCGGAGCCCCGTCCACGTCACGTCAGTGTCTGTCATGCATACATCATACATTTTCCGGTGGATAGCCCTCCTCGAGTGCATCGACCAAGTACAGAAAACATGCGAGGCTCACTGTTTTCCATCCGGCTCGTGGACTACATTTTCTCTATTTTCCCAGCGCGATCTCGCTTGGCAGAAGTCGAGCACTTTACATAATATCGTCCCTGTTACACAGTTAATTGCACTTTTTCCGGTTAGTACATAAATGCACTTTTGACGATAGGTTTCATTACCAGTGAAAAGTCGGGTTAGGAGTTTACAAAGCTATCAGCTCTAACACGAGCAAACGCGAGACCCGTTGCATTGCAAATGCTTGTTTTTTTAAGATGTCAGAATGACAAGAAGAAAAGTTGCAGTTCATCATTGTTAGTTTCTTCATCATACAAAGTAGATCCCGTCAATTGAACATTTGCAACGCAAACAGTTCCAGAGCGCTGACTCCTATGGCATGCAAAAGACATCTAAACAATTCAACTAACGCATCACAGCTGACGTGCTTCACGGTCTCAGCCTCCCTAAGATCAAAGCGGAAACCCATCACTTCTAGGCACATTAGCTCTCTCTACCTGGTGAAAAGTGTCAATTCCGGGAAGTGACTAAGGAAACAAGCGCAGGGCACTATTTGAGCACATTAGTACAGTCACAGCTGTTGGAATTTGAAAGTGGTGGCACGTAAGGACAATTATTGAAATTTGGAGTGAGCGGAGCCAGCAAGTTTGTCTTTTCCACTGGGTTTTTGGGACGTTTACTTTCTGAGACCATTTTTATACCCTGGTGTGAAATCGTGCATTTTCCAGCACAATTTCGTTCTTTATGTATGTATTTATTTATTTATTTATTTATTTATTTATACATCTTGTAACGTGAGCAGCTACCCCAATAGGGTTTCCCGGCGCTGGGAAAGAGAGAACAGAACAGACAGCCAATTTAAAACAGCTCTGTCTTCAAGCATTTGTGGAATTCCAAAAGAGATGTACCGTTTCTGAGAGTCACCGGGAGAGAGTTCCACAGGTAAGGGTCCAGGATAGCAAAAGAGCATCTCCCCTGCAAGCTAAGTGTTACCTGGGGACGAAGCACAAAGTCTGATGATGGGATCTTAACCTGCTGGTGGGCTGATAGAACCGCATCAGATTCTATATGTATTCTGTATGAATTGAGAACCTGTACCTGCTCTGGCTTTAAAAATGTAACATATTTCTTTAAATTGGATTCGTTTTGTAACTGGGAGCCGTTGGAGCTCATAGAAAAGTTAGGAGATCGAAGCCTGCTTTGGCAGTCAGTACAGCAGTCTCGCTTCCACATTCTGGACTGTCTGAAGGCTGTGAATGGAAGCTTGTCTATGCCTAGATAAAGGACATTTCCATACTATTGTCTGGACAAGATTAGGGCTTGGATCACTGTCCTTTGAACTGACCCCGGAATCATCCAGATCTTTTTTTCGCCACTTCAGGACAGCGAAGCACACATCAGTTACATTCATGACCTGTGGCTTCATTAAAATATTTTGGTCTAATATAAAATCCAGATTCTTGACCTTAGCGGATGAGGCAGGAAAAGTCCCTAAGGAAGGCGGTCAATGTTGCAGGCCCCAGAGTTGAGGATTCTTGGCCAGAATCATGACTTTGGTCTTTTCACCATTTAGCTTGAGAGTGTTCTTGTTCATCCAAGTGGCAATGCAACTCAAACCCAGGCTGAGATCCGAAGGTCCTTGATCCTGCACGTATGACAAATAAAAGATGATTTATGTGTCATCCACATAAGAAAAGAGGGTCAGTCTGCAACTCTACACCACGTCTTCTAAAGGACGGATGTAGATATTAAACAGCATAGGGCTAAATACAGAACCTTGCGGGACACCAGAAGTCAGGGACTGCGTCTCAGACCTGGTGTTACCTGAAAAAAACAGAAACAACCGATCCTTTAAAGAAGATGTTATCCAGGCCAAACGGGTTCCTTTGATCCTTAACACCACCAGTCTCTCAACCAAGATGGAATGGGACACAGTATCAAAAGCTGAGGTAAGAGCTAATAAAATGAGGGCATCTGTGCCACCTTCATCCAGAAGACACCTAAGATGGGCAGTGACTCCCAAAAGAGCGGATTCCGTGCCATGTCCGTTCCCAAAACCAGACTGCGCAGAATGCAGTAAGTTTTGAGAGTCAACATAAGATGTCAGGCACATGTTCACATCTTTCTTCAAAACCTTTGAGAAACAAGGCAGCAGGAAGATAGGGTGGAAGTTAGACCAGATGGTAGGGTCCAAACTTGATTTTTTATAAGCAGGAGAACCATAGCATACTTCCAGCTCACAGGAACACTGCCCTCCTGAAAAGAAGAATTGGGGAGATTAATGATTGTCTGTAATAACATTGGACACATTTGATCAAGTTTGACAGGAGGTAGAGGATCAAGTGTTAAGCCAGATTTAATAGGTTATAAAATTGTCTGTAAGGTAGAGCTATCCAGCAGGGACCATGATTTTAAAGTAGAGGAAAGGTCTGCTATCATGCTCCTCATAAGAGGATATGGCAAAACCGTCAGAAACCACGGGATCTGGCAAGATTACCCTTAAGATCATTAAAAAGTTTGGCGCTGATGTCTGCCACTTTTTTAATAAACAAGATGGCTACCTCTTTACACTGTGTATGCGAGAGCAAAGGCACTGGGGCTACTGTATCAGCGTCTGAAAGTTCTTTCATCACTTTAAAGAGGGTTTTAACATAGTCCTGAGCATTACTGATTCTATTAGAGGAAAATTGTGCATGTGCTTTCCTACAGAGCCCATGATACTCATTTATAGCTTGCTTGTAAGTGGCTTTGGCTTCCCTTTTGTAGGACCGTCTCCACCTTCTTTTCAACTCCTTAAAGCATTTCTTTTCCAGCCGTAGAGAATCATCAAACCAAGGAGCTGGGGGAAAGGATCTAGTAGACGAATTAGACTTAAGCAGCAATGTGGCTTCTAAGGCATTCAGCTTTGGCCGGTCTGTAAATGTAGAAGTTGATTTAGTCAGTTCTGCCAGTGGGGGCTTGGACGTTTTAATAGAGAATGGAGCAGCTAGATGATCCGACCAATGTAAAGGAAAAGGAGGGTCTGTAGACAGGCTCTTTACATTAGCAAAAATAGGGTCAAGAAGATGTCTAGCCCTATGAGTAGGAGCATTATTGTGGAGGGTCAAATTAAGAACCCCCAGATCTTCAATAAGTCCACATCTTAAACTGCAAATGAATATTGAGGTCACCCAGCAGTATGAAATTAGATAATTTCAAGACATAGGGGTCAAGTAAGTCAGGAGTCGGTGCACACCTATATCCTGCATAGCCAGGAGTTCGATAGACTAAAGCTCCAGATAGTGTAAACTTTGGAGTAGGACAAATGGAAATTAGTAGAGTTTCACATGTGGGAAGGGGAAGGTTTTCTATCTTACATGCATATACTTTCATGAAAATAATAGCCAACGCCCCCAGGACTATCCTGCCTATCTCTTCTGACCATAGCATAGCCAGGAGATAATGAAGCAATCAAATCTGGCCTAGAGTTAACCTGCAGCCATGCCTCAGTTAGTAACAGGGTATCAGGGTTGTGATCCCATAGCAAATTGAAAATATGCTGTTGGTGCTTAGGAAGAGATGGACAGTTGATATTAAAAAAGTTAAATGCAGTCATACCACTGATCACCTGATGTGATATTTCATCACCAAGGTCAATGCAGCTATTTCTCAAATAGTTGGATCACCTAGTGGGGAAAATATGTCTCAGAAGTCACATATAGGCAGACTCACATCAAGATTTAATAGCTTGCAGGGGGGGGGGGCAGACTGAAGTGCCCATAATTGATTAGAAGAATATTCCAGTCTTTTTATCTGAGGTGGACCAGGGTTCCCGGCCCCTGGCCCCAGTTGGACTTGGAAGTGCACATACGGGCTTGCCTTTGACCCCGCAATCCCCATTTCTGAGGCACAGAGCTCTAACTGACTCCGCTCCACACCTCCCGATTGGTTCCCCCTCACCAATACAATTTGAAGTAATGCACGGCAAGACCATTGTCTCAAACTAGTTCGGAGGAGCAACGAGTGCAAAAATAAGATGGTAGAAACATGCGGTTAAAGTTAAAAACAGGTTAAAAGTCAAATCAAATATATTTAAAGCCTAACCTCAGAGCTGCCTCAATACTGTCTCTCTTAAAAAAATTGAGCAACAAATGTAGGGCCTGATTTACGTGTTGGCGGTGATGAGTCCGCAGCCACTTTTTCAATGGAAACCCCTTCTGCTGGCTTTGTGGCCCATTCACCCAATTTAGATGTTGTCAGTCCCATAACCTTTAACCCACCTGAGTCCCGCATCTCCACCAAGGATTCCCATATTCCGCGACGGCACTATAGGCAATAGTGGTTGACGGTGGGACTCCTGTCACACTCACCACCCTGCAGATTTGGATATGCCTAACGACTAAGCAAAATGTGGTGCTCCGACCTCCATTTCTGACTTGGTGGATTGTAGGGGACCAGGGGTAAAAACTCACCTTTTTTCTTCATTGCACCTCAGTTTCGAGCTGGACACGACTGGACAACATGCTCTATCGCTCCTGTCACTGGACGATGGAGAAAACGCAACCCCCCCATCACTGGACACAAAGGTTAGGAACTCACATTGGCTGTGTACATGGAGGGGCACTGCAAATGAGCTCGGGACCACTGCAGACATGTACATCACATACATTTTTTTAAATTACTGTGGCATGCATATGTCAGGGAGACAATTGTATCAGACACGGATGGGGACATACAAGTACATAACACATATCACACAGATACAAGAATGCTGGCACCACAATGACAGCACAATCAAACCTGTCAACTGTGTCCATGTATACACACTGCAATGGTCCTGTACCTGGAATGTTGTGCTTCGAGTTGTGTGGGCCAGTACATACATGTTTGTGTGATGCAATGAGATTGGCTGGGTGAGGTGGAGGGAGCTGGAGTGGGTGATGTGGTTGTGTCAGTATGTATGCCACTTGCAAATGGCATTGATGTTGTATATGTTGTGTTGTGTGTTGTGTTGCTGCTGCAACATTCAGGTGAGTGTTGTGTGGTTGTCATGATGTATGTAGTTGTGGTTGTGTGTGGGTGTTGTTTGTGCATGTTAGAAATGGCGTCGTTGGTTGCTTGGCATGAGCAGGCAGGCAGGCTTACCTTCAGAGACAATGTGTAAAGTATTTGTAACAACACACACAGTAATACAGTGAAAACACTACAAAAGGGACACCACACCAGTTAAGCAACATAGGTAATATTTATCTGAACAAAACAAGACCAAATGACAAAATTCCAACATACACAAGTCGAGTTATGAATTTTTAAAGATTAAACACAAAAATAGTGCTTAGAAACACAAATGCTTTGATTGAGTAATATCAAGACGTCATGACGGAGTCCTTCCCAACAATCTGGCGCCAATTTTGGGGATCGTGGCATCGCTGGATCCAGGGCAGCATTGGTTCCAGTGCTGCGGAGCAAAGGAACAGAGGCATCACAAAGAGGCGTTGTGGCCTTGCTGCGGAGCGGTGGAGCTGAGGCGGTGTTGGTGCAAAGCGTTGAATCCGCGCACTTCAGGTGGAGTCGATATCTGACAGTCACAGCATGCTGCAGCGACTTCTTTGGAGTCGCGGACTTCGGCAGGGCTGCAGTGGTGTCAGGCCTGCGGGATTGTTGCACTCCAGCGAGAACCACGGCTTTTGTTGCAGGTGGCGTCATGGGATTCAGCAGTAGCGTGGTCCAGAGTCATCCGAAGTCAGTTTACTTGTTTTTTTCTTGAGTTTTCACCAGTTTCTCCTTTCAAGGGCTCAGGGACTGGATTAGGCACCACTTGGCAGGGCAGGAGTCTCAGCAGAGAGTACAGGTGCTGGCAAAGAAAGTCTTTGATGGCCCTGGGACTTCAGAACAGGGACAAACTCAGTCCAAGCCCTTGGAGGTTCTTCTTAAGCAGGAATATACCACAAAGTCCAGTCTTTGTCCCCTTACACAGGCGGAAACAGTAACTGCAGGATAACCCAACAAACCACAGTCACAGGCCAGGTCAGTACTTCTCCTCAGCTCTTCAGCTCTTTTCCTTGCAGACGTTCCTCTTGATTCCAGAAATGATCTAATTTCTAGGGGTTTTGGGTCCAATACTTATACCCATTTCTGCCTCTGAAGTAGCCATAATTCAAAGGAAAAATCTCTGATGTTCAGAAGATCCTGCCTTGCCCAGGCCAGGGCCAAGACACACACCAGGGGATGGGAGACTGCATTGTGAGAGGGCAGGCACAGCCCATTCAGGTGTAAGTAACCACTCCTCCCTCCACTCTAGCACAGATGGCTCATCAGGATATGCAGACTACATCAGAGCTCCCTTTGTTTCACAGTCTAGCGTGGATGCACAAATCGCCCAACTGTCATACTGACCCAGACAGCGAATCCTCAAACAGGCAGAGTTATAGAATGGTTTAGGCAAGAAAATGCCTACTTGCTAAAAGGGACATTTTCAAACTGACCCAGCTTCCTCATTTGACCAAATTGTGTGTTCCTAGAGAATTGCTTTATTTTACAGTTCCTCCTTGTAGTGCATCATCACATTTTAGAGCACCTTGAAATACTTGAGAACAAGATGTGCACTGAAAAAAACGTTTTTGTAGATATTTTAGTAGACTACAAGACTATAATGTTGCCCCATCTAGGATAACAATCTAGGGCATATACAAGGTGCACTATAACTGACTTGGTCTTAGTTTTGTACTGACATCGCTGTCAGAGCATGAATATTTTATATTTAAAAATATCCTTCAAGTGACAGAATTGCACAGCTCAAAACCAGAAATCCTGGTACCAATCCTGGCCCTCCCACTTGACCAATTTGTGTGTTCCTAGGCAACTGCCATATTTTACTATGCTTCTTTGTCCTTTATCATCACACTGTGTGATCCCAGGTGTAGGAAATTGGGCTACGGGTTGAGGGGGGTGAAACCCTACTCAAGCAACAACCACAATCTCTGTCAGGATGACACACAAGCAAACCCCAAATTAACCTGTGTTGAACCCCCTGGTAGCTTGCCACAAAATCATTCAGACTTAGCTTTGAGGCAATGTGTAAAGTATTTATGCACCACTTCAATCAGTGATAAAGTGAAACACAACACAAGAAACTTCCCACACCAATTTATAAAAATATACTAATATTTAATAAATAATTCAAGAGCAAAATGACAAAAATCAATTAGTAGAACTGGAGATAGGCACTTTTAAAGATTTATGTTAAAAATTCTCCGAAAGATCTTCCGTTGGATCCCCGCCGACACCAGAAAGACCGTGACCCACGCCCTCGTCACAAGCCGCCTGGACTACGGCAACACCCTATACGCAGGAACCACCGCAAAACTCCAGAAACGTCTGCAACGAATTCAAAACGCCTCCGCCCGCCTCATCCTCAACATACCCCGCAACAGCCACATTTCCACCCACCTGAGACACCTGCACTGGCTTCCCGTCAACAAAAGGATCACCTTCCGACTCCTCACCCACTCACACAAAGCCCTCCACAACAAGGGACCCGAATACCTCAACCGCCACCTCAGCTTCTACACACCCACCCGTCCTCTTCGCTCCGCCAACCTCGCTCTTGCCGCCGTCCCTCGCATCCGCCGCACCATGGCGGGTGGGAGGTCCTTCTCCTACCTGGCGGCCAAGACATGGAACTCCCTCCCCACCATCCTCAGGACCACCCAGGACCACTCCGCTTTCCGGAGACTACTCAAGACCTGGCTCTTCGAGCAGCAGTAACCCCCTCCCCCTAGCGCCTTGAGACCCGCACGGGTGAGTAGCGCGCTTTATAAATGTTTATGATTTGATTTGATTTGATTTGACTGTTTCCTGGTGGTGCATGCTTTGAGGGCTGTCTGCCTTCACCCTGCACTGAAAGCCAAGAAGAAATCTCCTGTGGGTTGACGGAATCTTCCCCCTGCTAACGCAGGCACCAAACTTCTGCACCACCGGTCCTCTGGGTCCTCTCTCATCTTGACGAGCGTGGTCCCTGGAACACAGGAGCTGGATCCAAGTGACCCCAACAGTCCAGTGGTCCTTCTGTCCAAATTTGGTGGAGGTAAGCCTCCCCATACCAGACAGTAATCCTGTGTACTGCGTTATCCGCAGCTGCTAGGGCTGCTGTGCACTTTTGCAAGGAATCCTTTGTACACAGCATAGCCCAGGTCCCCAGCACTCCATCCTGCATTGCTCATTTCACTGAGTTGACCACCGGCTTCGTGGGACCTTCCTTTGTAGTGTTGAGACGACCGCCATGCTCAGATTTCATGAATGCCTGTTCAAGTGCTTCTGCGGGTGCTGCCTACTTCTGTGTGGGCTCTCTGTACTGCTGAGCGCCCCCTCTGTCTCCCAGTTAGAGTACTCAACTAAAAACCATGTGATTTTGGGAAAATTACTTTTTTCAGTGTGACTAAAACTGTACATTTGTAAGAAATGTAATGAAATTGTAAATATGTGCTAAGTAATGTCATTCTGAATCACAAGTGAATAAATCTTCATTAGACATAGCATGCTCTGTTGCTTTCCAGCCAGGTTAATGCTATGTATATGCCAGTGCATGCATACATTGTGGGGGTCATTACGACCTGACCGTCATGCGGCCGCCAATGCGGCCGCATCCCTGCCACGGCCATTTGGAGATCCCCGCTGGGCCCGCGGGCGGAAACCTGGTTTCCACCCGCCAGCTGAACGCGCAACAGTTAACACAATGGTTGAACAGCCTGAACTCTCCACTGAGTACACCCAGCGGGAAAGGAGAAGAATATTTGAATAAGATAAGATTGGGCATGGAAGCAGACGAACTAGTAGAGGGAACGATGGGTTTGAACAGGTTAGAATCATACACAGAAGAAGAGCTGAGATACATGTGCCCTAGAATTACAAGAGAAGTAAGCAGCATACATAAGAAGTTACAAGAAATTGCAGACAGAAACAAGATCGATATAGGTAAGACCAAACACTTGAGCAGAAGTTACAGGTTAGACTTTGAGACAAACGATTTTGAACACATGAGATCTGCAGGGATGAAAACACACCTTAAAGAGATACTGCAAAGCGCACAGGTCTGGAGATGTTTAGACAAATGGGAGAGCAGGTGTGTTAAGAAAAAGGACAAAAAGAAAGAAAGTACCCCAGATCGGAATGAGAAAGCACAACAGAATTATGATCTGATAACCATGTTGCCAATGAGAGAAACGGCAGGGGGGAAACTTGTACATGTACCGTGGCACAGGTGCGATATTCAATCCTTTACGGATGACTTCCCTAAATTAAGAGAGAAACCGATCGAATGGTATCAACAAACAGATAGATTTGTGAAACTCGCAAAATGTCTTTGGGAAGACCTGAATACCTTATTCAAGATTGTGGTTCCGGCAGATCTGTGGGAAGATTGTAAAAGGGCTGTAGGTTGGCCAACAAGTGAACCAGAAAGAGATAGGGAGACAGGTGCACCATCACCTACGGTAATGATTTTATACCATAAGGTGATTGAGCATTTGAAAACAAAGGTTGCGTCGAAAAAAATGTGGATTGGCAGAGAATTGACAGAACAGCAAAAGAAGTTAAAGAGTCAATACATGCGTACTATGGGAGATTGTTGAAAGCATTTAAAAATTACAGTGGCACGGAAACGATTGAGCCAAAGGACATGCTCCATTTTGTGTTCAGATTTGTGGAAGGGTTGAGACCCGAGGTTAGCCAGATGATTAAAATGCATTTGATTTGTTGGCAGTTAAAGTCGATCGATGAGGTGTTGAATTATGCAAAATACTGCAGTGATGAGATTGAGACGAAGCAGAAAAAGTTGAACGAAAAGGTGATGGTGATGCAGCATAGAGCAGCTCAGACAGGTTTGCAAGGTTTGCAAGGTTTTCAACAACAGTTGCCGCAGCAGCAACAGCAGGGAAATGCTATGTTTCAGCCACAGATGAGAGGCAGAGGCCAAGGAGGTTTTGTGAATAATGGTCCTGATTTAAATACTGTTGTGATTCCAAATGGTATACAGGCAATGAAGAAGGTGATGCCATGTCACACGTGCGGAATCGTCGGGCATTGGAAACAGGAGTGCCCAATGATGGTGCAGGAAGGTGTAGGTCAGCAAAACAATGATGTCAATTCATTTCAGAATATGGGCAGACCGAAAATGAGAGGTCCAAATCCACATTTTCAAAATAATGTGAATCAGATGCAGGGTTTACAACCCGTACAAACACAGCAAGTGCAAATGCCCCGTGTACAGATGGCACAGTTGCAGCCAATGCAACAGCAGTTTCCTATGGTACCTAATCAGCAAATGCAAATACCCTTAGCACCAATGAATCAGCAACAAGTAATGCTTCCTCAACAGGTCACGGGTCAAGGAATGAATCAAAACGACACAGTACACCAATTCCCGTTACACAGTGAGAATGGAATAAACGATGTGTGGGAGAGTGAAAGTTCAGATGAGGAGGGAAATTGTATGCTTGCAGCATCTTTGGAAGTTGACCAAAAGGGTCCGTATGTGGAAGGAAGAGTTATGGGTCACAGTGTTTCGTTCTTGGTTGACACCGGAGCTACACGCTCTACAGTCAGAAGCATCGAAGTACCGAATTTGCCACTTTCAGGGAGAACAGTTCAAGTAGTGGGAGTAGCAAATAGGTATCTGACAAACCCAATTACAGATCCAGTGCAAGTCAAAATTGATAACTTTCAAGGGTCACATAAATTTGTGGTGTGTGACTCAAGTCCGATATCCCTATTAGGGAGAGATTTATTGTGTAAATTGGGATGCTCGATTATGTGCTCAAATGAGGGAATTCAAATTCAGACAAACAGTGATGAGGAAGAAGAGGACAGTTTAGGAGGGGACGAAGTGGAAACTGTTGATGAAGAGTATCCCTTGATTACTCTTTATCCTATGCTCACTGAAGCAGATATTCCTGCTGAGTTACAGGAAACAGTTGAAAAGGAAGTGTGGGATATGACAGGGAAAGAGGTAGGATTGGTCAAAGGAGTAGAACCAGTGAAAGTGACCGTAAAACCCAATGTAAATTTTCCCCAGACACCACAATACCACATGTCGCAAGACACCCTCATGAAAGGCGCCCAACTCATTGATGAGTTTGTGAAACAGGGAGTACTGAAAGAAGTGCTAAGTAGTCCATGTAATTCACCAATCATGGGATTAATAAAACCGAGTGGAAAAGTCCGAATTGTTCAGGATTTGAGAAAAATAAATGACATAATAGTCAAATGCTGTCCCGTGGTGCCAAATCCAGCTGTGATAATGTTTCAAATTCCATGTGATGCAGAGTGGTTCTCAGTCATCGGCTTGTCACAAGCGTTCTTTTCTGTGCCTCTTCATGAGGACAGCCAATTTCTCTTTTGTTTCAAATTCCTGGACAGAGTCTACAGTTGGTGTCGAATTCCTCAAGGGTTTTCGGAGTCACCATCAATTTGCAATCAGATTCTGAAGAAAGATTTGGAATCGTTGGAATTACCCTTTGAATCAACCTTGGTACAGTATGTTGACGATTTACTGATCACATCCAAGACAGAAAATGACTGTATAGTTGACACTATTGCTCTGTTGAACCATTTGGGAAGAAATGGACACAAAGTGTCCCCTTCGAAATTACAATTCTGCCAGAAGAAAGTGAAATATTTGGGTCGCCAAATAGAAAAAGGGTCGAGAAGAATCATGAAAGAAAGAATAATAAGTGTACTTCAAATGAGTCCACCCAAAACAAGAAAAGAGGTGAGAAAGTTTTTGGGAATGGTGAGCTACTGTCGCCAATGGATTCCCAATTTCTCAAATCTAGCAAAACCTTTATTGAAACTGACCCAGAAAGATGCGCTGGATGAAATAGTGCTGAAAAGAGATGAGATGGATGCTTTTATTGAATTAAAGGAATGCATGTGCAGAGCTCCAGCTTTAGGTATGCCTTATTACACAAAGCCTTTCACATTGTTTTGTCATGAACGTGATGCATGTTCCTTGTCTGTCTCGACTCAAGCCCATGGTGGCGTAAACAGACCAGTAGCATATTTTTCAGCTACTTTGGATCCAGTCGCAGCAGCCTTGCCAGGATGCCTGCATGCTGTAGCAGCAGTTGGTATAAGCCTAAATCAGAGTGAAGGAATAGTGATGGGACATCCTTTAACAGTTATGGTCCCTCACTCAGTCGAAATACTTTTGACACGTTCCCGAACACAGCACATGACTGGTGCTAGGCTTACAAGGTATGAGACAATAATTTTGGGTTCACCCAATGTGCAGCTGAAAAGGTGCACTACGTTGAATCCAGCAACCTTGTTCCCCAGTGAAAATGTCGAAATTGAGAACGCTGAAGACATTGACTGTCTTCAGGTGACTGAATTTTGTACAAAACCAAGACCTGATATCAAAGACACCCGATTGGAAGAAAACAATCAAGTTATTTTTGTTGATGGTTCATGTTTAAGAGATGCACTAGGAATATTGAAAGCAGGATATGCTGTATGTACAATAACAGGTGTTCTGGAAGCATCTTGGCTTCAGGGAGTTTACTCTGCACAGGTAGCGGAACTAGTAGCCCTTACTAGAGCCAGCCAACTTTCCGCATTAATGAAAGTCACCATTTACACTGATAGCCAGTACGGATTTGGAATAGTGCATGATTTTGGACAATTGTGGTCACAGAGAGGATTCATGACCTCTTCAGGATCACCAGTGAAGAATGGTGAAAGAATAAGAGAATTGTTTCACGCCACCCAGTTACCAGGGGAAGTAGCAGTGGTAAAATGCAGTGCACACTCAAAATCACAAGACTTTGGCGGTCATTCTGACCGCGGCGGTCGGCGGTCGCCGCCCGCCAAATGGTTCCCGCCGAAAGACCGCTACGCGGTCAAAAGACCGCGGCGGCCATTCCGGCTTTCCCGCTGGGCCGGCGGGCGACTGCCAGAAGACCGCCGGCCGGCCCAGCGGGAAAGCCCCTTCAACAATGAAGCCGGCTCGGAATGGAGCCGGCGGAGTTGCAGGGGTGCGACGGGTGCAGTGGCACCCGTCGCGATTTTCACTGTCTGCTAAGCAGACAGTGAAAATCTTTGTGGGGCTCTGTTAGGGGGCCCCTGCACTGCCCATGCCAGTGGCATGGGCAGTGCAGGGGCCCCCAGGGGCCCCACGGCACCTGTTCCCGCCATCCTGGTTCTGGCGGTGGACACCGCCAGAAACAGGCTGGCGGGAAGGCGGTCGGAATCCCCATGGCGGTGCTGCAAGCAGCGCCGCCATGGCGGATTCCCTGGGCCAGCGGGAAACCGGTGGGAAACCGCCGGCTCCCCTTTTCTGACCGCGGTTTTACCGCCGCGGTCAGAATCGCCCAGGAAGCACCGCCAGCCTGTTGGCAGTGCTTCCGCCGCCCTCCGCCATGGCGGTCATCGACCGCCAGGGTCAGAATGACCCTCTTTGTTTCTTTGGGAAATGGATATGCAGATCAGGTCGCAAGGTTTTGCGCATTGAACTGTATATTGCTCAGAGACGAATGGAACTTAATAAATGAGCCAGAACTTGAACCAAGTGAAGCCTTTGCCCTAAAGGTTGTAGATACAGTTGAAGAATTGACAGTCTTACAGTTGCAAAACTACTCCTGAGAGAACTAATACCACGTTTCGGATTCCCGATCTCTTTAGAATCAGATAGGGGAAGTCACTTCAATAACGAAGTAATCAAATTACTGTGTGCAGCATTGAACATTGAACAATAATTGCATTGTAGCTACCGCCCTGAAGCATCAGGACTAGTGGAGCAAATGAATGGCACATTGAAATCGAGGATGGCGAAAATATGTGCATCAACAAACTTGAAATGGCCTGTTGCATTGCCCTTGGTGTTAATGTCAATGAGAAACACACCTGATAGAAAAACTGGACTGTCACCGCATGAGATCCTCATGGGCAGAGCCATGAGACTCCCAGCAGTCCCTGCAAATGCACTTGTAAATATTACCGATGATATGGTATTGGACTACTGCAAAGGTCTGGCTGATGTGGTCCGCTCTTTTTCTCACCAGGTGGAGGCAACCACCTTGCCACCGATCCATGGTCCAGGACACGCCCTGAAGGCAGGTGACTGGGTCGTGGTAAAGAAACACGTGAGGAAGTCGTGTCTGGAACCCCGTTGGAAAGGACCTTTCCTAGTGATTCTGACAACTACCACCGCTGTGAAATATGCGGGAGTTCCCAACTGGATTCACGCCAGTCACGCGAAAAGGGTGACGTGCCCCACAGAAGAGGAAGTTGAAGCGCTGAAATCACCTGCGACTGACAAGAGAGTACCAGGCACCGAGACAGGACAAAGAGAACCTGGAGGCGAACAAGCAGAAATAGAGGAAGGAGAAATATTTTCTGAGGAAGAAACAGCTGATCCATTTGAGGAGGACCAAGGAGAAGCCTCAGGAAGTGACGAAGATCCCTAAGGTGACAAAGAGCCTGCGACAGGTGAAGGAGCAGGAGAGCCTGATCAGAGGAGGGCTTTCCCAGAAGCAGACGATACAGGAAAAGAAAAAGAAAACCTGATTGACCTCCTAGGGGGAGAAGACAAAACAGGACAGAGTGAAATTGTTCAGACTCTTCCAGAACCGGTTGCAGGTCCATCAGGTGAAAACAGCGCGAAATGGAGACAAAGCATATCGCCAGTGAAATTGAGGACTAAAGAAATATTAAACGAAGTGAAGGGCCAAAGTTGAAAGAGAAAAGAAAAGAAGTGTCTGTCGCAATAACAGCACCAAGTGAAGAGAAAGACCCAGCCAAGGCACCAGCGAGAGAGAATCAAAAGGAGATGCAAAACTGAAAAGGAAAAGAATACCGAGCAGAAGATATTCTGGTCCGGAGTGGGCATACATAGCCACTAACGATTGGTCAGACGAATTCCTATCTCTCAGTCTTGAGAATGAAGAAGCAGAACAACACTTTGGTACCTGAAAAGTGAAATTTCATGGACATTACCGAATAAGACATTGATAACCTGATTGACTTTTGAACTGGATAAGACATTGCTAACTTGATTGACTTTGAAACCGATCTTGAGACAAAAGCTGCTAAACCGATAAAAGACTAAGCTGCTGAAAGAAAACAGTGTGAGCATTAACTCGTTCAGCTTTATATGTATCTGCAAACCTGATTTGATAAAGTGTCTTCAACTTTCTGATTCTATATAGATCATGACAGGCTACACTACAAAAGGACACAAAATGAAATGTTGTAAATACGTGTGTATAGGTCTAATAACTACATGAGTACTAATAATTATAGCAATAGTTCTTGGAATGCATGGAAAGAATGAAAGAGACGCGAATTATGCTTCTACTTCTAAACCTACTACTGAATTAACTCCTTTACAGAAACTCGGACAAGACGAGAAGTATTTACACAACAAGAAAGAATTATCCTCTAACGTTTTCTATTGCTTGCTGAATGAGTATGTTGAGACAATGGATGCAAAATATTGTTATGTGTGCACACAAATACCTACCTCGGTAAAAGAAGGAGTCACATATCATAGCATGCCTCTTACGTATGGAATTTCATGTAGTTTATTAATGACCAGATTTTATGGCCAGGAGTATATTCACTACTTTAATTCCAATCATGATGTTGTATTTGCACATATCCCATAATTGAGTACCTGAGTAAAGTAGCAAGAGATTTTATATAAAGTTAATTAGGGGTTTCTTTGAGCCATTGTCACCTTTTCATACAGCTTACGCTCACAGAGAAAACCTTACATGCTTGCTTTCACCGCTAGAGAAAATGTTTTTTAGATCACACTGATGATAGGAGGAAGGTGGGGAAGGAGAAATTAGAAAGGGAATTACACAAAAGGACATCTGTAGATAACTATACTTTTGCCGCGATAAAGACACAAGGGAAACTAGCTTTAGATGCAATACACGTAGGGAGGCTGTGTGTATATAGACCTAAATCATATTATGACACAATCTTTGTGGGAACGAGTGAATGTAAACATACGTTTTTGTTTCAAGCTAAATGGACGTTCATGTTAAATGGCCTAGACCCAGTTATCCCAGGGTTACATTATATGTGTGGACTTAACGCCTATTATCATCTTCCAAAGGGATGGTATGGGAGATGTTATTTGGGAATAGTATTTCCAAAGATTTATCAATTGGACGACTTAAAGGATTTTCCAAAGCTGTCTGAATCACATCATGTTCAGAAAAGGGAGACAGCTTCTGGTGTGGTAGGAGATATATTTGGAGCAATGATTCCTTCAGTAGGAGTCATATTGAATTCAATTAAAATACGAAAGTTGTCTACTATTGTGGATAACATGTTGACAAAGTTCTCAGGAGCTATAATCCTGATGGATGCTGAACTTACTGTAGAAAGAGCTATGACTCTTCAAAATCGGCTTGCTTTAGACATTCTTTTAGCAAAGGATGGCGGCGTTTGCAAAATGCTTAGCGCCCGTCACTGTTGTTCTTATATTCCAGACAACAGTGGGCAAATTAGGAAAATGCTTACAAATTTAACTAACGAAAGTACAGACTTGAAGGAATTGAAAGAACCAGGAGTATGGGAGAAGGTTGGAAAAGGATTTGCTTCTGTGGGAAATTGGCTCAGCAACATTTGGAACGGCCTATTACTGAAAATAGTAAAAGGAATATTAATAACATTAATTTGTTTATTAGGTATTTGGGGAATATGGAAAGCTATTAAAATATTGAAAACAAGAAACAAAAGGAGAAGAGAAGAGAAAGAACAAAATAAAATGGTAGAAATATACAGAGAAAAATCAAAGGGAACCAAAAGGAAGAGGGAATTGACTGAAGTGCCAAATTACTAAAACAGAATTTTAATGGAATAAAATGTGTGGAAAGATTTGATGTGATGACATAATTAGTCATCAGAGGAAGGATTGATGACGCAGAAAAAGAAGGACTAACAAATATTCATATATCATGTAACCAAAATCGTATAAGGTAGTGTGATTTTAGCAAAGAAAAATAATGTACATGAGAAATTGTGCCCACGGAGTAGTTCGCCATTATTATAAACGGGCTTAATTAATCATGAAGAATTGACAATGTAGTAGTCCGTCATAATTGAAAATGTATTCTATGATTTTCTTGTCAAAACTGTTATATGCTTAGCTTAAATATAGCAGAGGCTTTGGCCTAGTTGCCTGGTCTCAAATTTTAACAGCGTGGTTTTCACTTGTATTAACAGAGACATACTATTTTACTTTAAAGTTGTATTTTTCCAGTAGAGATGACTAATACACTTATCTCAAGGTTTCATGCTAGGCTGTTTTCATCATTTTTAAGCAAGGTCAGTTTCTGCAGGAGCGGTCAATAAAAGCACTGATACCGAAATAATTGGCCAACTTTGTTGCAACTTGTGTTCCAAGGCTCCAAGGACACCTTATGCATAAATGAGTACTAGGAGAAAGACACTATTCATTGGTCAAATTGAAGCCACCCTATGAACCCTCCAATGGAAGACCCTGAAGAATTTGGAATGTTTCTTACTTAAACCCACCAGACAAAGAGAAGTCAGCCATTTTCTTTGATGCCATTTTGAAGCCTGATTCAAGAAGCCATCTTAGACGACATCTTGATGCCCTTTTCTCTATTCCAGAGAAAGAGACTTTGAGAATTCTCAACCTAGAGACTTTAACTTTAATTTTGCCCCGTCCTGCCCATACAGTAACTTTTGTCCCATTCTCCTTGCTGCTGCAAGGAAACTTGCCCTTAACTTTGCCCCCCTTGAAATCTGCCCCATGCTGGTCGAACCGGTACCTGAAGGACGAAGACTTTTCTTGAATGCTGATTGTATTTAGTAAATATGAAAGGATAATTGTATTATGCATTGTGTTTTCCTTCCTAGGTACCAACTGCTATTTTGATAGGGCCCAAGCTAGAAGTTTTCTAAATTTGTGTTGACTAAATTCGTTTTGCATGAAGCCCCACATGCCAATGCTAATTAGAGGTTAGTTGAGGTATTCACTCGATGCACCATGCTAAATTGAAATCTTGGTATGCTGACCGATGTATGAAATTAGTCAAATTCAATTGCTTATATTAGTGATTTGCATTGCCATAACCGAGTGCATTATAATCCAGATTTTGTGTAGATTGCGTTTCTTCCGCCACTATGGACAGCTAGTAATGTTCATATACATATATCATTTGATTTTGAGACTCACTTATATCATGCTAGCTTTGTTAATATAGGGAAATAAACTCATTAACTTTTAATAAACTGGTGTGGTTATTCATGACTGAAAGGTCATGGTGTGTCAAAATACTGATTGTTATTGATTTCTAATGTGTTGATTGATCTATTGATTAAGTATTGGGTATTGATTTCAATGGTTATATATTATTGATTCGAGTGATCCGACTATTCTTGGATGAGGAGAGCCCAACTCGGCTAAAAGGTTCACTGACCTCCAGCGTGTCCAAGTACAAGTAATTTATAAAGACTGGACGCGCTATCAGATGTTGAAAAGTGGGAAAGATGAAAGTTTAGACTGTGCAAAGCGTTGCCTAACTCCCGTATTGACCTTTATGCAGTTCCCACAATTGCCTGCCTTTTGTATGTTTATATTCTGGCTTAGTTTTCGCCTGCAAACTGCCAATATTTTTTCATGGATGGTAGCTGCCATTAGAAGTGCATGTGACATTTTCTTAACAGTTAGGTTTAAAACCATTTTTCTCTAACTCTGACATTAGTTGGTTGCTAACTTTTTTTAATGTAACAATTTAGGCTGAAATCATGAGTTTAACTTGAAAGTCCACATGCAAAATAATTACAGGTATGTAATCGTAGTATTTGAGGAAATTGTGAGAAATATGCAAGAGAAATATTTTGCAAGTGTGTACACCACCGATTTAAATGAGTTGTGTAGTGTTATAAAAGGAGTGGATGGCTGGAGGGGTAGGATTGGTTCACAACTGAAGGCCGTTCGAACCCTGAGCTACTTTAAAATGAGAAAAATAAATTGGATTTGTGAGGCAGGACTGAGAAAACACTAGAGATGTGTAACAGGGGATCTGGTAGCTATGTTGAGGAGGAAGTACAAAGCTGTTTCGTTTTAGAGGTGAAGAAGGTAGGGGAATCTCAGGCGGCAAAGACAAAGCACACAAGGAATCAGTGTAAATATGTTTTCTTAGATTGCTGAAGAACTGTGTGAAGGATAGAGAGAAATATGAGTTTAGGAGGGGACTGGAATTGTTTTCTAGTGCTTGTCCTTTGTGGAGAGTTAAATGGAAAGGGCATTAAGAGGGGGAACTGGAAGGAAAGACTTGGTCTAATAGAAACCAGAACACAAATTATGTTTTACACACAATTTAAGGGGTAGGTACGTTCTTGGCATGTATGGTGCACAACTGAGACACCAGATACCCACATGTGTGACTTGTTCAAACAAAAAGAAAATGCTCAGAGGAGAACCATACAAGTTCAGTATATATGTTGTGTGTCATTCTGAATCGCGAGACAATGTACATAGTGTCAAGAAACATTTATTTATGTATCATTGGGCGTACTTTTTCGGGTCAAGCCTGCGTCGCATGTGCTTGCGCATGCGTTTCGCTAAGCGAGACGCTTTAGTTATTAAAAAGGGCTCGGAGCCCCGTCCACGTCACGTCAGTGTCTGTCATGCATACATCATACATTTTCCGGTGGATAGCCCTCCTCGAGTGCATCGACCAAGTACAGAAAACATGCGAGGCTCACTGTTTTCCATCCGGCTCGTGGACTACATTTTCTCTATTTTCCCAGCGCGATCTCGCTTGGCAGAAGTCGAGCACTTTACATAATATCGTCCCTGTTACACAGTTAATTGCACTTTTTCCGGTTAGTACATAAATGCACTTTTGACGATAGGTTTCATTACCAGTGAAAAGTCGGGTTAGGAGTTTACAAAGCTATCAGCTCTAACACGAGCAAACGCGAGACCCGTTGCATTGCAAATGCTTGTTTTTTTAAGATGTCAGAATGACAAGAAGAAAAGTTGCAGTTCATCATTGTTAGTTTCTTCATCATACAAAGTAGATCCCGTCAATTGAACATTTGCAACGCAAACAGTTCCAGAGCGCTGACTCCTATGGCATGCAAAAGACATCTAAACAATTCAACTAACGCATCACAGCTGACGTGCTTCACGGTCTCAGCCTCCCTAAGATCAAAGCGGAAACCCATCACTTCTAGGCACATTAGCTCTCTCTACCTGGTGAAAAGTGTCAATTCCGGGAAGTGACTAAGGAAACAAGCGCAGGGCACTATTTGAGCACATTAGTACAGTCACAGCTGTTGGAATTTGAAAGTGGTGGCACGTAAGGACAATTATTGAAATTTGGAGTGAGCGGAGCCAGCAAGTTTGTCTTTTCCACTGGGTTTTTGGGACGTTTACTTTCTGAGACCATTTTTATACCCTGGTGTGAAATCGTGCATTTTCCAGCACAATTTCGTTCTTTATGTATGTATTTATTTATTTATTTATTTATTTATTTATTTATTTATACATCTTGTAACGTGAGCAGCTACCCCAATAGGGTTTCCCGGCGCTGGGAAAGAGAGAACAGAACAGACAGCCAATTTAAAACAGCTCTGTCTTCAAGCATTTGTGGAATTCCAAAAGAGATGTACCGTTTCTGAGAGTCACCGGGAGAGAGTTCCACAGGTAAGGGTCCAGGATAGCAAAAGAGCATCTCCCCTGCAAGCTAAGTGTTACCTGGGGACGAAGCACAAAGTCTGATGATGGGATCTTAACCTGCTGGTGGGCTGATAGAACCGCATCAGATTCTATATGTATTCTGTATGAATTGAGAACCTGTACCTGCTCTGGCTTTAAAAATGTAACATATTTCTTTAAATTGGATTCGTTTTGTAACTGGGAGCCGTTGGAGCTCATAGAAAAGTTAGGAGATCGAAGCCTGCTTTGGCAGTCAGTACAGCAGTCTCGCTTCCACATTCTGGACTGTCTGAAGGCTGTGAATGGAAGCTTGTCTATGCCTAGATAAAGGACATTTCCATACTATTGTCTGGACAAGATTAGGGCTTGGATCACTGTCCTTTGAACTGTCCCCGGAATCATCCAGATCTTTTTTTCGCCACTTCAGGACAGCGAAGCACACATCAGTTACATTCATGACCTGTGGCTTCATTAAAATATTTTGGTCTAATATAAAATCCAGATTCTTGACCTTAGCGGATGAGGCAGGAAAAGTCCCTAAGGAAGGCGGTCAATGTTGCAGGCCCCAGAGTTGAGGATTCTTGGCCATAATCATGACTTTGGTCTTTTCACCATTTAGCTTGAGAGTGTTCTTGTTCATCCAAGTGGCAATGCAACTCAAACCCAGGCTGAGATCCGAAGGTCCTTGATCCTGCAGGTATGACAAATAAAAGATGATTTATGTGTCATCCACATAAGAAAAGAGGGTCAGTCTGCAACTCTACACCACGTCTTCTAAAGGACGGATGTAGATATTAAACAGCATAGGGCTAAATACAGAACCTTGCGGGACACCAGAAGTCAGGGACTGCGTCTCAGACCTGGTGTTACCTGAAAAAAACAGAAACAACCGATCCTTTAAAGAAGATGTTATCCAGGCCAAACGGGTTCCTTTGATCCTTAACACCACCAGTCTCTCAACCAAGATGGAATGGGACATAGTATCAAAAGCTGAGGTAAGAGCTAATAAAATGAGGGCATCTGTGCCACCTTCATCCAGAAGACACCTAAGATGGGCAGTGACTCCCAAAAGAGCGGATTCCGTGCCATGTCCGTTCCCAAAACCAGACTGCGCAGAATGCAGTAAGCTTTGAGAGTCAACATAAGATGTCAGGCACATGTTCACATCTTTCTTCAAAACCTTTGAGAAACAAGGCAGCAGGAAGATAGGGTGGAAGTTAGACCAGATGGTAGGGTCCAAACTTGATTTTTTATAAGCAGGAGAACCATAGCATACTTCCAGCTCACAGGAACACTGCCCTCCTGAAAAGAAGAATTGGGGAGATTAATGATTGTCTGTAATAACATTGGACACATTTGATCAAGTTTGACAGGAGGTAGAGGATCAAGTGTTAAGCCAGATTTAATAGGTTATAAAATTGTCTGTAAGGTAGAGCTATCCAGCAGGGACCATGATTTTAAAGTAGAGGAAAGGTCTGCTATCATGCTCCTCATAAGAGGATATGGCAAAACCGTCAGAAACCACGGGATCTGGCAAGATTACCCTTAAGATCATTAAAAAGTTTGGCGCTGATGTCTGCCACTTTTTTAATAAACAAGATGGCTACCTCTTTACACTGTGTATGCGAGAGCAAAGGCACTGGGGCTACTGTATCAGCGTCTGAAAGTTCTTTCATCACTTTAAAGAGGGTTTTAACATAGTCCTGAGCATTACTGATTCTATTAGAGGAAAATTGTGCATGTGCTTTCCTACAGAGCCCATGATACTCATTTATAGCTTGCTTGTAAGTGGCTTTGGCTTCCCTTTTGTAGGACCGTCTCCACCTTCTTTTCAACTCCTTAAAGCATTTCTTTTCCAGCCGTAGAGAATCATCAAACCAAGGAGCTGGGGGAAAGGATCTAGTAGACGAATTAGACTTAAGCAGCAATGTGGCTTCTAAGGCATTCAGCTTTGGCCGGTCTGTAAATGTAGAAGTTGATTTAGTCAGTTCTGCCAGTGGGGGCTTGGACGTTTTAATAGAGAATGGAGCAGCTAGATGATCCGACCAATGTAAAGGAAAAGGAGGGTCTGTAGACAGGCTCTTTACATTAGCAAAAATAGGGTCAAGAAGATGTCTAGCCCTATGAGTAGGAGCATTATTGTGGAGGGTCAAATTAAGAACCCCCAGATCTTCAATAAGTCCACATCTTAAACTGCAAATGAATATTGAGGTCACCCAGCAGTATGAAATTAGATAATTTCAAGACATAGGGGTCAAGTAAGTCAGGAGTCGGTGCACACCTATATCCTGCATAGCCAGGAGTTCGATAGACTAAAGCTCCAGATAGTGTAAACTTTGGAGTAGGACAAATGGAAATTAGTAGAGTTTCACATGTGGGAAGGGAAAGGTTTTCTATCTTACATGCATATACTTTCATGAAAATAATAGCCAACGCCCCCAGGACTATCCTGCCTATCTCTTCTGAACATAGCATAGCCAGGAGATAATGAAGCAATCAAATCTGGCCTAGAGTTAACCTGCAGCCATGCCTCAGTTAGTAACAGGGTATCAGGGTTGTGATCCCATAGCAAATTGAAAATATGCTGTTGGTGCTTAGGAAGAGATGGACAGTTGATATTAAAAAAGTTAAATGCAGTCATACCACTGATCACCTGATGTGATATTTCATCACCAAGGTCAATGCAGCTATTTCTCAAATAGTTGGATCACCTAGTGGGGAAAATATGTCTCAGAAGTCACATATAGGCAGACTCACATCAAGATTTAATAGCTTGCAGGGGGGGGGGGGGCAGACTGAAGTGCCCATAATTGATTAGAAGAATATTCCAGTCTTTTTATCTGAGGTGGACCAGGGTTCCCGGCCCCTGGCCCCAGTTGGACTTGGAAGTGCACATACGGGCTTGCCTTTGACCCCGCAATCCCCATTTCTGAGGCACAGAGCTCTAACTGACTCCGCTCCACACCTCCCGATTGGTTCCCCCTCACCAATACAATTTGAAGTAATGCACGGCAAGACCATTGTCTCAAACTAGTTCGGAGGAGCAACGAGTGCAAAAATAAGATGGTAGAAACATGCGGTTAAAGTTAAAAACAGGTTAAAAGTCAAATCAAATATATTTAAAGCCTAACCTCAGAGCTGCCTCAATACTGTCTCTCTTAAAAAAATTGAGCAACAAATGTAGGGCCTGATTTACGTGTTGGCGGTGATGAGTCCGCAGCCACTTTTTCAATGGAAACCCCTTCTGCTGGCTTTGTGGCCCATTCACCCAATTTAGATGTTGTCAGTCCCATAACCTTTAACCCACCTGAGTCCCGCATCTCCACCAAGGATTCCCATATTCCGCGACGGCACTATAGGCAATAGTGGTTGACGGTGGGACTCCTGTCACACTCACCACCCTGCAGATTTGGATATGCCTAACGACTAAGCAAAATGTGGTGCTCCGACCTCCATTTCTGACTTGGTGGATTGTAGGGGACCAGGGGTAAAAACTCACCTTTTTTCTTCATTGCACCTCAGTTTCGAGCTGGACACGACTGGACAACATGCTCTATCGCTCCTGTCACTGGACGATGGAGAAAACGCAACCCCCCCATCACTGGACACAAAGGTTAGGAACTCACATTGGCTGTGTACATGGAGGGGCACTGCAAATGAGCTCGGGACCACTGCAGACATGTACATCACATACATTTTTTTAAATTACTGTGGCATGCATATGTCAGGGAGACAATTGTATCAGACACGGATGGGGACATACAAGTACATAACACATATCACACAGATACAAGAATGCTGGCACCACAATGACAGCACAATCAAACCTGTCAACTGTGTCCATGTATACACACTGCAATGGTCCTGTACCTGGAATGTTGTGCTTCGAGTTGTGTGGGCCAGTACATACATGTTTGTGTGATGCAATGAGATTGGCTGGGTGAGGTGGAGGGAGCTGGAGTGGGTGATGTGGTTGTGTCAGTATGTATGCCACTTGCAAATGGCATTGATGTTGTATATGTTGTGTTGTGTGTTGTGTTGCTGCTGCAACATTCAGGTGAGTGTTGTGTGGTTGTCATGATGTATGTAGTTGTGGTTGTGTGTGGGTGTTGTTTGTGCATGTTAGAAATGGCGTCGTTGGTTGCTTGGCATGAGCAGGCAGGCAGGCTTACCTTCAGAGACAATGTGTAAAGTATTTGTAACAACACACACAGTAATACAGTGAAAACACTACAAAAGGGACACCACACCAGTTAAGCAACATAGGTAATATTTATCTGAACAAAACAAGACCAAATGACAAAATTCCAACATACACAAGTCGAGTTATGAATTTTTAAAGATTAAACACAAAAATAGTGCTTAGAAACACAAATGCTTTGATTGAGTAATATCAAGACGTCATGACGGAGTCCTTCCCAACAATCTGGCGCCAATTTTGGGGATCGTGGCATCGCTGGATCCAGGGCAGCATTGGTTCCAGTGCTGCGGAGCAAAGGAACAGAGGCATCACAAAGAGGCGTTGTGGCCTTGCTGCGGAGCGGTGGAGCTGAGGCGGTGTTGGTGCAAAGCGTTGAATCCGCGCACTTCAGGTGGAGTCGATATCTGACAGTCACAGCATTCTGCAGCGACTTCTTTGGAGTCGCGGACTTCGGCAGGGCTGCAGTGGTGTCAGGCCTGCGGGATTGTTGCACTCCAGCGAGAACCACGGCTTTTGTTGCAGGTGGCGTCATGGGATTCAGCAGTAGCGTGGTCCAGAGTCATCCGAAGTCAGTTTACTTGTTTTTTTCTTGAGTTTTCACCAGTTTCTCCTTTCAAGGGCTCAGGGACTGGATTAGGCACCACTTGGCAGGGCAGGAGTCTCAGCAGAGAGTACAGGTGCTGGCAAAAAAATGGCCCTGGGACTTCAGAACAGGGACAAACTCAGCCCAAGCCCTTGGAGGTTCTTCTTAAGCAGGAATATACCACAAAGTCCAGTCTTTGTCCCCTTACACAGGCGGAAACAGTAACTGCAGGATAACCCAACAAACCACAGTCACAGGCCAGGTCAGTACTTCTCCTCAGCTCTTCAGCTCTTTTCCTTGCAGACGTTCCTCTTGATTCCAGAAATGATCTAATTTCTAGGGGTTTTGGGTCCAATACTTATACCCATTTCTGCCTCTGAAGTAGCCATAATTCAAAGGAAAAATCTCTGATGTTCAGAAGATCCTGCCTTGCCCAGGCCAGGGCCAAGACACACACCAGGGGATGGGAGACTGCATTGTGAGAGGGCAGGCACAGCCCATTCAGGTGTAAGTAACCACTCCTCCCTCCACTCTAGCACAGATGGCTCATCAGGATATGCAGACTACATCAGAGCTCCCTTTGTTTCACAGTCTAGCGTGGATGCACAAATCGCCCAACTGTCATACTGACCCAGACAGCGAATCCTCAAACAGGCAGAGTTATAGAATGGTTTAGGCAAGAAAATGCCTACTTGCTAAAAGGGACATTTTCAAACTGACCCAGCTTCCTCATTTGACCAAATTGTGTGTTCCTAGAGAATTGCTTTATTTTACAGTTCCTCCTTGTAGTGCATCATCACATTTTAGAGCACCTTGAAATACTTGAGAACAAGATGTGCACTGAAAAAAACGTTTTTGTAGATATTTTAGTAGACTACAAGACTATAATGTTGCCCCATCTAGGATAACAATCTAGGGCATATACAAGGTGCACTATAACTGACTTGGTCTTAGTTTTGTACTGACATCGCTGTCAGAGCATGAATATTTTATATTTAAAAATATCCTTCAAGTGACAGAATTGCACAGCTCAAAACCAGAAATCCTGGTACCAATCCTGGCCCTCCCACTTGACCAATTTGTGTGTTCCTAGGCAACTGCCATATTTTACTATGCTTCTTTGTCCTTTATCATCACACTGTGTGATCCCAGGTGTAGGAAATTGGGCTACGGGTTGAGGGGGGTGAAACCCTACTCAAGCAACAACCACAATCTCTGTCAGGATGACACACAAGCAAACCCCAAATTAACCTGTGTTGAACCCCCTGGTAGCTTGCCACAAAATCATTCAGACTTAGCTTTGAGGCAATGTGTAAAGTATTTATGCACCACTTCAATCAGTGATAAAGTGAAACACAACACAAGAAACTTCCCACACCAATTTATAAAAATATACTAATATTTAATAAATAATTCAAGAGCAAAATGACAAAAATCAATTAGTAGAACTGGAGATAGGCACTTTTAAAGATTTATGTTAAAATAGGCCAAAAAGTATGAAGCACCAATGGTGGTGATCTGGTTGTAGCAGATTGGGACAAAGGGCCTGATTTAAAACTCAGCGGATGGGTTACTCCATCTTCCCCTTGATGCCCAGCATTCTGGACTGTTTCCTTGTAGCACTCTGAACTCTTAATACACAAACTGAAAGTGTGTCCTTGTGTTTCGTGTAAGAGGAATCGTATTAGAGCAAAGTACATTGAATAACAAATATGTGCGATTTTTGTTAGGGTGAGAATTATGGGCCACCTCCACGAAAATTCAGGTCCCGTTTCATAAAGGAAAACTTACACCTTAGTGTCAGTTTACTTTTTTTTTAGTATTCACTAACAAATGATATTATAATAAATTTACAACTGCACTTAGCAGTTGGGGCGGAGAACCCTGCTAATAAAAAGATAGGACAGGACTATCCTTTTATGTACTTACAAACAAAGAATATAATAGTAACTTTACAACTCTGCAGATTCCAAATTCGGGGCAGAGAACTACGCACATAAAAAGATAGGACAGGCCATCTTTTATGTGTCAAGTTCTCCTCCATGACTGGGGAGGGGGGAGTTCCACATAGTCGGAAGGATACTAGTTAATTGTTTGTTTGTGAATACTGAAAATGAGTAAACTTGTATTTGATTTCTTTGGACCATTCTTTAGCAACAAGTATTACTCCGTGCTCACTGCCATGTATCATATAGTAGATGAAAATGAAATGGAAGCTGGAGATTGCTCGTGTGAGAAACAAAGGTCAGAGATTTCCAGGGTAGTGGGAAGGTACTGGGCCCCAATTGTATTAACCTGGGTCTTCTCTGTCTGGTGTCTTGGGAGCTTTTAATACTTGCTTTTCAGGGCAGCGAGGCAAAAAAATGCAATACAACAAACATCACTTAATACATTGATGCCCAGTCAGTGCTTTTACTTTTAAAACGAAAAGTATTTTACTACATCCAATACTAAACACTACATACAAATTAACAAATACAAGCTGCAAGGTGGGAATGCCCATGGGGACACCCTCTAAAGTGGCTCAGAGTCTACAGGGGTGCACAACAGTACAAGGTCATACAGATCAACTAACTCCCTAAATGTACCCTAGCCATCCATGCTTGAAACATATCTAATAATCTGCGCATCAGTAAACCTTCACCCATAGAACCATCACCACCCCCATTCACACACACCATGATGTGTGAAACCAAAATAATGAGAGGTATTTGCTTTGGCAGGCTGTCATCATATTCATCAATTGCAGGACAAATACCTTTTCAACAATAAAGCATTCAACTTCGTGAAACATTTCTAATGTTACAAGAGATATGCCCTGAATTTAATTTTCATCTTGTACAAAGAATATACATTAATTTTGACATTCATAAAGCATTAAAATAACGTTGAAATCTTATTTTTACATTTACGTGATGACAGTGCAACTGCAAAATACCTAACAGGAGAAGTCGAAACACTCCAGAATCACCGAGCAAAAGCCACAGCTCCAGAAGTCCTTCATGGTAAAAACTGTTATGTGGTCAGGGAATGAATGACCTGGAAAACTGAAAGCATCCATTTAAAATTGAGTGGGGAACTTCTGTAGAAGTACTGGTCCTCCTAATGACACCCCACACCTATGCATAAGATTTTTTGATACCTCTCCTCCATAAAGGGCTCCATCACAAATATGCAAATAAGTGCTGCAAGGCCTTGTGGAGCACAATGTTGCCCCACATTTGCTCCTTTGGGTTCACTGCCAATGTGTCTGGTAAAGCTTTAGTTTTTCCTTTTGTTTTACTGCATGTTTTTCCCTTCACAGGTGAGTGTTTATTCCTTAGTGGAACACCTGCACATTGTTTGACAGTAACCTTGAGGGAGACCAAGCTTACATGGTCCGCCTGGCTCACTGCCTTCTAGGCACTCGTCTTATTCAATGCTGTCTTCCCCATCTGCTGCCTCAGCACTGTTTGCTGTTGTGCTGGGGAGACTGTAGTCTCCCGTGGCTCCTGTTTCTCTGCTGGTGATGCCAGGAGCATCTGGGAACAGGATTTCTCTTGTGGCACGTCACACCACCCCTCCACACAGGGCCTCACTGGTCTAGCCTGTGGTGGGAGGGCTTCCTGGTGGGAAGAACGCGTGCTCGTTTGTCCCCATGGGCCGAAGAAACTTCATTCTGCACTTTCCATCTCTGCTGAGAGCTATTTAGCCAGTTTAACAGTGTTGATGAGCTGGATGGTCCTCCGGGCCCGAGCACTTATGAGGCAAGTTAAAGGTGCTGGTTGATGTACGGCTGTGCCCCTCAGCCCCAAAACACCATTTCATCAGAGAAATGTGACACACATAAGTACCCTATAAAAGCACAGATTTCTCTTGTCCCGCTATGCCATTTTTCATGGGGTTTGATGTTCTTGACCTCTTGTAGCATCATCTACCAGGAGTTCTAATGTAGCTTTATTTTCAGACTACTCTGCCTTTGATGAGAAAGAGCTCATGGTCATGCTCTCCTGCCTCCAAGCTCCTGATAGCCTTCTGGCATGTGGTCTCTCAGCAGGAGCATTCCATGGCCGTCTAGCAGGTCACACTGTCTGCCTGCATTCCCCAGACCCCAAAGCTTCCTGGCCATGTGCAGGGCACCAGGAGTCTTGGTCACCCCTTCTTAGAGAACCTCATACCAAAAATTACTTGAGGGAATCTCAGGGAACCATCTCCGACAACCTCAGCAAATCCTTCCTCTATTGTTACTCAGAGGGAGTAGGGAGGCCAAAGCCACAGGTCCTGGAAAAATACTGCACAGAGCACCAACAAGGATATACCTGGAGTCTTCTCCAAGCAGAAAGGCATCAGCAAGCAGCTCCATCCGTCTTCCTCTGCAGTTACTTCTTATCTCTCTGTCTCTACTCCTTTGAAGTGGTGTTAGTTGAGGTGGAAAGTTCTAAAAGATGGGTACCTCTGCTCTATTCAGAGATTCCACATCACACCTCTCGTACAACTCACACATTCTGGAAACAGAATTGTGGGGCTTTTTGAAAGAGAGCAGAATCAAGATGTAGTATGAAAGGCCTCTGGCCGTATATTAGCTTCATCACTAACTGAAGTTGCAAAACTGGTTCCTTCCCACCAAGATTTTAAAGGAAACTCCTGGTGTGACCTGTGCCAGAGTTCTGCCTGTTCAACTTGTCAAATGAGAAGGGCATGCATCAATTTTTCAGGGAGTGCCAGTTAATCACAATCTGTGGATTTCTCTCTCGCCCCTTTCCTCTTCAAAGAGAAAGCTGATCCCATACAAATAGGCTTCTTGTCCCAAGGAGGCTGTTAAGCTGTCAGTTAACCAGAAGAGTAATTCATTTGGTGCTCAGTAGGGTAGCTTAATACCTGAATCTTTTAGGGCAGACTGGAGGAAATATTTCAAAAATTAAAAAGCAGGAAGGAATGTAAATATGGATAAATTAATACTTAATGTATGCTCAAGAACTTTTTAAACATAGGAAAAGCCATGCTAATCGTTTTTCTGTGTTATGCAAAAGTATATTTTACAATTTATACCCGGAGTGTATTTGTGTAGTACTTCACTGTAGTAAAACACTACAAAGGTACACTTTAGTCAACCAGAACTAGTATATTTGCTTTTGAATGTCTCATTACATTATAGTGCCTGCACAGGCAATACTCACTATATTCAGGGGCAAGTATGTGACAGGCTATCTGTGCATAAATATCAGTCCGTGACAAACAACGGCCTTCTCCTTGATATGAGTGCACAAATAAGTGCACACGTGTTCATGTGAAGCCCTCACAGGGCTTCTTAACCCAGATGGGGAAAATACATTTTAAAGGGCAGGCAGTGGTGGCTACCACGCAGAAGCATTTTAGCAGAAGCTTACAGTGTTTGCCTTCATTTTGTTGTCTCACTCACAGCCGCAATCTAAAAAGCAGGCAGTCCAAAATGAAAAATTATGGCTGACTAAGCTGGTTAGAACCTACTACTTCAATCAAGGTTAAATGATCTTGATAACGTGTCCCTTTATGATCATTTATTTCACATCAGGACACGTTTTAGGCCAATGAATCTTTTGACCCAGTTGAGAGACACCGTAGGACGAGATAGCTAATCAATATATCGATCAATACATCAATAACATCATCAATATTTATTACAACAATACATTTCACCTTAGTCGAAGTCATTAATCAATTCAAGACGGTACCATGACCTTTCAGTCATGAATAACCACACCGGTTTAGTAGAATTTTATGAATTTTATGAATTTTTTTATTCCCTATTAGTTACCATCTAAGATTAAGGTGGTCATTCTGACCTCGGCGGTAAAAGGCGCTTACCGCCGGTCAGAAGGCCGCCAGAACACCGCCGCGGTAAACCGCCACGGTCATTCTGACCCTCAAGAGGCAAACCGCCAAAAACCTGATATCCACAAAAGTCCACCACACCAACGGCCAGCGTTAAACTGGCGAAGACCAAACCTCCAACGTCACGCCAACAGAAATACGCCCATGCCATTACGACCCACGAATCCACGTGGCGGTCTTTCAACCGCGGTATTCCATTGGCGGTACACACCGCCGCACTCAAAATACACATACAGCTCCAAAACACAGCCACATTGGACAATTTGAAATACACACACCTGAGACACATACACACAACACTCCCACACACCCAATTAACTATAAAACACACACCCACATCACCCACAAACCCCTATGACCACAAATCAGAGACAAAGCCCAGAGAGAGACAGCACAGAATAGAGAACACCATCACACAGAGGCACACTACACCATCACCCACACAACAACCACGCACAAAACACCACAAACCACCACACTCACCACACTCATCACCGCCAACACCACCCCACACCTCATCCACACCACCCCATGGCACCCCCAAGACACCCCAGGTTCTCAGACGCAGAACTCAGGGTCATGGTGGAGGAAATAGTTTGGGTAGAGCCCCAGCTCTTCGGGACACAGGTGCAGCACACCACCATTGCCAGGAAGATGGAGCTATGGCGAAGAATATTGGACAGGGTCAAAGCAGTGGGACAGCATCCACGAAATCGGGACAACATCAGGAAACGGTGGAACGACCTACGGGGGAAGGTGCATTCCATGGTATCCAGGCACAACATTGCGGTGCAGAAGACTGGCGGCGGACCCCCACCTCAACCCCCAGAATTTAAAACATGGGAGGAACAGGTCTTGAACATCCTGCATCCTGAGGGCCACGCAGGAGTATCTGGAGGAATGGACTCTGGTAAGTCTAATCTCAACTACTTCATCCCTCCCACCCACCCGCATGCCAACTCATACCCCCACCCTCCCCCCCACCCCCATCACACATCCTCCTTGCTAATGTCTCACCATCACAACCCACCCATCCCAACACCAAACCCTGCATGCCACCACAAACCATCAACACCCATCACCTAAGCATGCCCACTGCACATACCCATCTCCCCCACAAACCGCCATCACAACAGCCCCCACAAAGGAATGCCAGCACTGGGGTACACGGGCACCCACCCATTGCACGCTATGGCACACACAGAAGCAATAACCATACTCTTATACCCCTGCAGGACCCGAATACCACCACACCGCCCAGGAGGGTCCAGAAATGTCCATCCCACACCCAGAAGAGGCCCCCAGTGATGACAGCAGCTCTGTCTCCCTGGACCCAGATGACCAGCCCGGCCCATCGGGGACCTCGGGACAGTCGGTTCCCCTCAGACAGCCACAGGCCACAGCAGACCTACCCCCCTCTGGGAACACCAGCACAGCACCCACCCAGCGGGCCCATGCCTCTGTCTCCAGGACACGTCAATCAGCGGTGTGTCCACCACTACAGGGCACCCAGGTTAACCCACCACCCCAACAACAACAGGGACCTGGGGGCAGTGGTAGTGGGCACACGGTCCAGGGGACAGAGGCCCAGGGAAACAGGGGAACTGGGAGGGCTGCTGTGCGACAGGGGGGGGACAGGCCCAGGGAACCCACTCTCCACGAGGCCCTCACCTCCATCATGGGAGCATACCACCACTCCCAGGAGACGATGGCGACGGTCCTGGCCAGGTTCCAGGAGATCCAGGTACTGCAGGAGGAACAGTTTATGGGGTTCAGGGAAGAACTGAGAAACATTAGTTCCGCAATGGGCACCATCGTTGTGGCTCTCAACCAGATTGTCACCACATTGCGGGACCATGTGGCACCACAAAGGGCCCCTGTCACTAGCATGGACCAGGAACAGGCTACCACCTCTGCCGGCGCTAGTGGACAGGAGGCCCCGACACAAGAACAACCGGCCACCAGAACCCCACCCCCTGCAGAAGAAGAACCACCCCGCAAGCTGGGCCTGAGATCTAGGAAGAAGACAGAGTAGGATGCCAAGACCCCCGCCAGGAAAGGATACCCCCTGATGTCATCCCACTGTCCCACATTGTCACCCTGTCCAACCTTAAACTGCCCCTGCTCCACCTTCCACAGGCATATGGACAATGCACCTGTGAGACTGAGAATCTGGACTCTGCCATGGACATTCCTCCACCATCACCCATCACCGATTTTCAACCATGTCCCAAAATGAGCACATTAATAAACACACTTATTGCACACAAATAATCTGGAGTCTGCCTGTATTTTTGAAAATATGTAAATAAACGTGCCAAAATGACCAGTTACATTGTGATGACAACATACCACTGTCACACAGCTGTAGTCCATGGGCAAACAAAGCAGAGGTGACGCAGTGGGGCCCACATCTCTGAAATTGGAAGGGAAAGTCACAACTCTGTTAGCATACACTGGGTGAAAAGGACAGACAGTAGAGAGGCAGGAGACTGTAAGTAAATGTAAAATGCCGGTGTTGATTCTTACCTGTGTGTTATTGAAAATACTGCTGTATCACTGTGTCCCTGTTGTCTGTGTCGTCCTCTTCGTCTTCCTCCTCTTCACTCTCCGCAGGCTCCACAGCTGCTACAACACCACCATCTGGACCATCCTCCTGCAGAAAAGGCACCTGGCGTCGCAAAGCCAGGTTGTGAAGCATACAGCAGGCCACGATGATCTGGCACACCTTCTTTGGTGAGTACATTAGGGATCCACCTGTCATATGCAGGCACCTAAACCTGGCCTTCAGGAGGCCGAAGGTCCGCTCGATCACCCTCCTAGTACGCCCATGTGCCTCATTGTACCGTTCCTCTGCCCTTGTCCTGGGATTCCTCACTGGGGTCAGTAACCACGACAGGTTGGGGTAACCTGAGTCACCAATTAGATACACACGGTGTCTCTGTAGTTGTTCCATCACATAAGGGATGCTGCTATTTCGCATGATGTACGCGTCATGCACTGACCCAGGGAACTTGGCATTTACATGGGAGATGTACTGGTCAGCCAAACAGACCACCTGGACATTCATGGAATGATAACTTTTTCTGTTCCTGTACACCTGTTCACTCCTGCTGGGGGGGACCAAAGCCACATGGGTCCCATCAATGGCACCAATGATGTTGGGAATATGTCCAAGGGCATAGAAATCACCCTTCACTGTAGGCAAATCCCCCACCTCAGGGAAAACGATGTATCTCCGCATGTGTTTGAGCAGGGCAGACAACACTCTGGACAACACCTTTGAAAACATAGGCTGAGACATCCCTGAAGAAATGGCCACTGTTGTTTGAAATGAGCCACTTGCCAAAAAATGGAGTACTGACAGCACCTGCACTAGAGGGGGGATCCCTGTGGGTTGGCGGATGGGGGACATCAGGTCTGGCTCCAGCTGGGCACACAGTTCCTGTATAGTGGCTCTGTCAAGCCTGTATGTCAGTATGACATGTCTTTCTTCCATTGTCGACAGGTCCACCAGCGGTCTGTACACGGGAACATTCCTCCATCTCCTCGCAAGTCCCAGCGGACGGTGCCTAGGAAGGACAACAGCGAGCACAGAGTCAATCAACCCACAGGTACGTTCCCACAGCTTGCACAGTACACGATTCTCTATGCATTGAATGGCTTGTATGAGTGTCGATGCAAGGCCTAGGCATGTGTGACGCAGAAGAAATTAAGCCATGTGGGCCCTTGAAATGGTGGCTGCCTGACCTGTGAAGTGCTACAATGGGATGTGAGGTCAATGCGCTGGCGTGGCACACCGTGGCGGTAGGCGGTCGAAGACCGCGGCGCAAAGCCGCATTGGTTAACATTGAATCCTATGGGCTTCAGGATATAATGACGAAGTGCGCCGGCAGTCGCGGTACGCACCGTCGCGGTACGCACCGCCGCGGTACGCACCGCCGCGGACGTGACCGCCATTTTCTATCTGCTTAATCACTCGAGACCTGATCATCCACAGGAGAGGACCTATACTGCAAGTGCTGCTGTGACCTCGGTCTGGAAGATACAATGGCTGCTGCGACTGGGGAAAGGGCCCCTGCCTTCACTTCTGAAGAATTGGAGAAACTCGTGGATGGGGTCCTCCCCCAGTATGCGCTACTCTACGGTCCTCCAGACCTCAGGTAAGTACACTGAGAGCATGCTTTGGGGGCATTGCCTGTGTTAAGTCAGGTGGATGAAAGATGGTGAGGAGGGGAGCGATTGAGGCATGCATCAAACGACGGATGAGAGCATGTGCCACATGGCAAGGGTGGGGATGGGGGGCCACTCACATCGAGCATGCAGAAAATTATGACAATGTTATTTCTCCCCCTGTACATGTGACATAGGTCAGCGCCCATCAGAAAATCGACATTTGGCATGCCATCGCCAAGGACGTCCGGACCCTGCGGGTCCACAACAGACTGGGCACCCACTGCTGCAAGAGGTGGGAGGACATCCGCCGCGGGAGCAGGAAGACCGCGGAGGCTCTGCTGGGGATGGCCTCCCAATGTAGGAGGGGTGGCTCCCGTCAATTGACCCCCCTGATGTCCCGGATCCTGGCGGTGGCCTACCCCGATTTGGATGGGCGCGTGAGGACATCACAGCAGACACAAGGGGGTGAGTACAAGCACATTCTGCTGATTTAGCGCACATTGGAGGTGTCTGGGTGGGGGAGGAGGGCTGTGGGTATCCCTAGGCCAGGACGATTTCCGTAGGCTAGGCCCCTCCGTTAGGCATGGCCCTGTGCCCCCGCCCCCCCCTCTGTAGGTTGCCTAGCACAGCTAATCATGGCCCTGTGTCACCTATGTGTGGATTTGACATCCATAGGCTTGTAGGCCATGTCCCACGGATTGAGTAGTGTACCCCAAGTGCACGGCGTAGTGCAGGGGCTTCTGTGTCTGTCCTCTCCGCCAACGGTGTCACCAATGCATGCACTCAACATGTCTTTATTTCTCCCCCCCCCCTTTTTTGTTGGTCTTCCTGTTCATGTGTGCATTAGCATCATCAGGCGGAGGAGAAGTGGCATCGGAGCACGAGGGAGCTGCATCTCACATGGCCCTGGAGGGCCATGCAGCCGACTCGGAGTTCACCAGTGAGACGGAGGGCGAGAATAGCTCCACAGCGGGGACACGTGGTGACACCAGCGACACAGACATGTCCTCGGAAGGGAGCTCCCTTGTGGTGGCGGCAACATCCGTGCCCACCGCAACAACAGGTACAGCCGCCACCCAGCGCACCAGCTCCGCCCTCCCAGCAGCCCCTCAGCGTTCGCCCCGTGCCCGCTCACCCAGGAAGGTGGGCATCTCCTTCGCCCCAGGCACCTCAGGCCCTGCCCCAGTTACCCCTGCTGCCCTCAGTGAGGAGGTCATTGACCTCCTCAGGACGCTCATTGTTGGGCAGTCTACCCTTTTGAATGCCATCCAGGGTGTAGAAAGGGAGGTGCACCGGAGTAATGCATACCTGGAGGGCATTCATTCGGGTCAGGCTGCCCATCAGCGATCGTTCAACGATCTGGCCTCAACACTGACGGCAGCCATTGTCCCTGTCTCCTGCCTCCCTCCTCCAACTTCCTCAACCCAGTCCCACTCCCCTGTTCCTCTGCCTATCCCAGACACACCTACAGACCAGCCTCCACACACCTCAGCACCCAAGGCAAGCTCATCCAGACATAAGCACCACACATCACACAAGCATTCACCCAAGCAACATCCACATGCAGACATGCCAACAGCCACTGCCTCCTCTGTGTCCCCCTCCTCCTCGTCTCCCTCCTCCCTCCCTGTGACGTCTCCACTCACACTTGCATGCACAACATCATCAGCCACTACGTCCATCACCAGCACACCCACCAGGACACTCCGCACACGTGCAGTCACCACCCCCACTGCCATTTACACGTCCCCTGTGTCCTCTCCCAGTGTGTCTGTCACCCCCTCTTCCAAACCACACAAACGCAGGCAGCCACCCACCCAACACCCATCCACCTCACGACAGCCTCCAGCACAAGCACCTGCACCCAAAGACACCAGACCTGACTCACCTACAACCACATCCTCTTCCTCCACTCCCATACCCACTGCACCTACCCTTCCCACTGCTCCTAAAAAAAAAATCCTGTCCAAAATTAACCTCTTTCCATCACCTGACCCACCCCCTCCATCTCTTAAGAGTCGAATCAGCACCTCAGCCACCACATCCCCTGGACCTACAAGGACAATAGTCCAGGGATTTTGGAGTCCACCACCTTCAAGGGCAGCTACTTCGGATAGCAGTAAAGGGACAGCCAGCCCACCCCCTGGTAAAAAATCTAAGAAAGGCAAGGCCCGGCGCGAGAGGCTGGAGACAGCAGGCTCCAATGGCACTACCCTGGCACCGTCAGGAAGTGGGGTGCCACCTGTCACACCGACAAAGGGAGGAACGGGCCACAGAGGAGCAGGGAAGGGTGGCAAGGGCAGCACGCCCGACAAGTCCGGCAGCAGGCGAGATGCCCAGGAGGGCCCCACCAGCCCCATTCCAGGTGTGAAGGAGGACACCCACAGGCCCGGGACGGCAGCACAGGAGGGCCCCGCAAGCGAGAAGACAGATGTGCACGAAGGGCCTGGCAGCCACATGTCGGGTGGCGAGTGAAATCCATCTCATGGCCGGATCTGGTGCCCTGGAGACACATGTCAAGAACCGCTGAACAGGGCCCTTCAAGACAAGCACCGCTGAACAGGGCACCGCCATGTCAAGCACCGCTGAACAGGGCCCTTCAAGACAAGCACCACTGAACAGGGCACTTCAAGACAAGCACCGCTGAACAGGGCACCGCCGTGTCAAGCACCGCTGAACAGGGCCCTTCAAGACAGGCACCGCTGAACAGGGCACCGCCGTGTCAAGAACCGCTGAACAGGGCACCGCCGTGTCAAGCACCGCTGAACAGGGCCCTTCAAGACAAGCACCGCTGAACAGGGCCCTTCAAGACAGGCACCGCTGAACAGGGCACCGCCGTGTCAAGAACCGCTGAACAGGGCACCGCCGTGTCAAGCAACGCTGAACAGGGCCCTTCAAGACAAGCACCGCTGAACAGGGCACCGCGGTGTCAAGCACCGCTGAACAGGGCCCTTCAAGACAAGCACCGCTGAACAGGGCACCGCCGTGTCAAGCACCGCTATACAGGGCCCTTCAAGACAAGCACCGCTGAACAGGGCCCTTCATCTCAAGCACCGCTCCGCTGGGTCCTTCTTCTCAAGCACCGCTCCGCTGGGCCCTTCATCTCAAAGCACCGCTCCGCTGGGCACCGCCGTCTCAAGCACCGCTCCGCTGGGCCCTTCATCTCAAGCACCGCTCCGCTGGGCCCTTCATCTCAAGCACCGCTCCGCTGGGCCCTTCATCTCAAGCACCGCTCTGCTGGGCCCTTCATCTCAAAGCACTGCTCCGCTGGGCACCTTCATCTCAAGCACCGCTCCGCTGGGCCCTTCATCTCAAGCACCGCTCCACTGGGCCCTTCATCTCAAGCACCGCTTGCCCATTGGCAGAAGGGGCAGGCCCGGATCTGTGTCGGGCAGGGCTGCACGAAGCACTCTGGGCACCATGCCTCCTCCAGAACCAGTGGATTCTGTAATCCACTTGATAGACTGTGGCTTAGCACTCCCCAGGATGGTACAGTGGGCAATCCACCCACTGTAGAGACTTGTGAGACTGTGGCTTTGCACTCCCTAGGATGGTACAGTGGGCAATCCACCTACTGTAGAGACTTGTGAGACTGTGGCTTTGCACTCCCCAGGATGGTACAGTGGGCAATCCACCCACTGTAGAGACTTGTGAGACTGTGGCTTTGCACTCCCCAGGATGGAACAGTAGCCATGGAGGCCCCTCGTGGATCTGGCATCGTGGACTCATCTGGCTGAGGTGCCCCCCCCTTCCCCTCTCCCTGAGGTGCCTGTAGTTTTGATATCTGATGCCCCTGCAGTGTTCTCTCCAATGGATTCGGGTCTCCTGTGTGGGCTTTACCCATGTGTTTCGGCCCATTGGCCCACGTACAATGGCTGATACCCAATTTGGACAAGACAATTTACATATGTATATATAGTTATAGTTGTTTGTTATATTTATTTACTTAGCCGTACAATATACTTCAATTTTCATGATCATTTTATTTTGTCTTTGCATTCTTCCGGAGGTTTGGGGGGTATCACTCTGAGTTGTTGCTCTGCATTGATGTGTATGTAGTTGTGGGTGAGGGTGGGTGTGTCGCGTATGTGTGTGCCCGTAATCTTTTCTCCTCCCCCCTCCCCTGTGTTGTAGGTGCAGTACTCACCGTTGTCTCCTGCGGCGGCGTTCGTGCTCCTGGTAGAGGAGCAGGTAGACAATAGCTGGTAGGATGTGTAATTCGGGTTCCATGCTGTCCAGATTCCTCGTGGAGTGTGTAGAGGTGAGCGTTTTCCGTTCGTACTGTCTGTTTCCGCCGTGTTTTTATCGGCGGGGCTACCACCCCGGAAAAGGTGGCGGATTGGTGGGTTGTGATAGGGTGGGCGGTGCATTGTCTCCCGCCTGTCTGTTGGCGGTGACCGCCGCGCTGTTTGTTTGTCCCACCGTGGCGGTCGGAGTGTTAAAGTGGCGGTCTCTGTTGGCGGTTCCCGCCAGGGTCAGAATTCCATTTTTTTTACCGCCTGCCTGTTGGCGGGTTGGCCGCCGCTTTAACACCGACCGCCAGGGTTGGAATGACCCCCGTTAACCTCAAAGCCAAGAAACACAACAGCATAGTCACGATATGACAGCTTTGATAAGATTTCAATAAGGCAAGAATCACAAACATTAGAATATAACACAGCATGAACATAGATCAAGGTTAGCAGAGTATTGATATCACGTCAGTTCAACAAAGCATTGTCTTGGTCGTTTGTCTATTTGTGTCAGTTTGATAAACACCTGTCCTAACCACTGATTAGCATTCGCATGTTGGGCTTCATGCAAAACAATTTAGAACACCAATTTGGAAAACATCTAGCTATGGTCTCTGTCAAAAGCGAGCAGTTGGTACCTAGAAAGGAAAAGCAAACAGACAAATTACAAATGCATTGTCATAATTACCCTCCAAGGATTAGGTCAGCGCACAGGTTCAGGCTTCGTCATTAGGACATCGGTCAGATCAGCACTAGACAGGACTCAGCTAAGGGCAAAAAGGGCACTTTCCACATAAGGAGGAAAAGAATAAAAGGGCAATCTAAGGATGAGGATGGTTCTAATAAAATCTAAAGTCACCAAACAGAGTGACAGAGTTTCTGGATAAAATCAATAGCATTCCCTAACCCACCTAAATGACCTCTCTGTGACGTGGGTTTTTATCCCTTTTTCGTAGTACATTCCCCCAAAATTCTATTGGACATCTCCTATACCCCACTATCTTTAACCTATCAAATTGGACATTAGGTAATCCTAATCTTCACCCCATATTATTTTACAAGTCTTTGATTGGTCTTCGTAATTGACGTCTTCAGAGGTGGCACGTCCGGTATGACTTCATTTCTTGATAATTCTTTGCACATCTTTTAGTCAGCAGATCCATTGTATTCACCGGTTTAAATGACCTTGTACATTACATTAATCTACACTGTTTCACTTCATTTATAACATTTATTTCAGAGGCGTAGAGAAGGCGCCTGGGAACGGAATTAACACGGTTACATTCATCTTCCAAGCTTGAAGAAAAGAACATTGCGGGGTCATGGCCCCTTGTGAGTCAGCACACTGAAAAATAGAAAAATGCATTTAATACAAGAGCCAGGCCACTAAGTTCCGGCTCATGCTAACTTAAGGCCTATGAATATTTCAGCACGGTTTCATTAACGCAAATGCTAATATGAGCTTAATTGAACATAACATAAACATTCTAATAATCATTACTAGTTCACGTATACATTGGTGGCCACTCATCGTGGTCACAATTCAGGTGCACGTTAAAGCAAAATCGCTATTAATATAGTTTCTATGCGGCATCATCACACATTAATTCATAAACATTTCATGTTAATATAGATTATATAAACTACGCTCTCTCAATCTGTTGGCAAATAACACTTAAAATCCCATCTGAAGGAGCATCCACCTGGTTGAGGGAGTGGAACCTCAAAGCAACCCATACAAGTGCAAGGTTTATGGATTATTGAGCCTAACTAAAAGTGATCTAAGAGACCATCCAACCGGTTTGAGATGGTTGCAGAACCTCAACCTCCATGATCTGGTCCTGCTAATAAAATGACATAAGGATTCACAGAATAATTGGTGAAGGCTTGTTTGTATGCGGAGATGTTGTAATAACAATCCATAGTCGGTCTACCTTGTGTTGTCTAAAGCAAATCCTTAACTGGTGAAGAAAGTGGTCCCACCTAAGAAATAGGGTATGGTCCTTAATCATCAACTGGCGGGCTCTTCCTTTACCCACTCCCCATCCACGTTGTGTCAGGATCCCAGGATGCCTACGTCAATGTGGCACCTCCCCTTCCAGCTCCTGGAGCTGAAATACTATCAGCCAATACCTCGTTGCTCTGGAACCTAGAGAATCTTACTGCCATGAGCTTCCTTTAGTGGCATAGAGCCCTGCCCTTCTGGTTCATGGAGCAGACATGAAGGAATCAGTACCTGGGTATCCTGAACAGCAGCATGTCCTTCCATTGAATATGGTAGTGACAATGAGGATCCCTGCCTGTCTGCAAACAAATTACATGACAATAGCTGACAATGACCCTGCCATTCCTGACATCTATGGCATACAGTGAACAGCGGAGTTCCAGTCGGGCCTCCTCCAAGAGGGAAACCTATTGCACATATGAAATAAGGTTGTACACATGCTGGGTGTTCAAGAGTTCAAATACCCTGTGGTGTACAAGTCCATATAGAGGGCCAGGATGGAGAAAGGAGAACTCCACTATGGGCTAGTCCGTGACAAAAGGATGTCCCTTCAATGGTAGATGTAGCTCTGCAGTGTGACGCTTTTGTAGGATAATGTTATCACTTCAGAGGTTAGTAGTGCCTTTAACTGGTGGGAAGGTTCCACTTTGTTCAGCTGTTGTTAGTCAGTGGATGGGGCACCATAATAAAACTCACTTACCATCTTCACCTGGTCTTCTGGGTCTTGACACAACCTTACGCTGGTCACAACAATATTGGTTCCTCAAAATGAAGTGGAGACACATGCCTAGGAGGAAAGGCAAAGCGAGTATACCTAATACTCAGATGTGAGTTTGGAAATGTGAAGTACTGGTGCTGCACGAGACAAAAAGCACATGCCTTAGGGTCTGCCGGAAGTGGGCTGATTGGGGAAGTTGAAGTTTATAGCAATATTATCTCACGATTTGTCAGTGAAATGCAGAGTCCAATGTGTTTCACTTTTCCCGCTGTCATTGATTTGAACCCATTATTGCAGCAGGAAGCAGGCAGAGGTACCCCATTACCAGCCAATGTCATCACACAATGGAGCAACGTCATAAAGCAGCAGCGCTGAGGCCATTTTGTCCCGTTGGGAACAATGAAGGAAGCAGCACTTACCAACAAGGAGGCCACATTGCTAGTTCAATTAGAAATAGACTGATGGTTGTGTAAGCTCATACCGAAAACTGCACTTCAAAGTTGAGGTTGCAAAGACTTGTTAATCAATGCTTAATTGTGGTGAAGATAGTACAGGAAATCAATTTATTCTATGACATGCTCCATGATTGTGCACTTTTGTATTTACAGTTAAGCGTAGTATTGATATCATCGTTTACACTGTTGAAGCAAGTAAAGTTTGTTTGGTGATATACACACCTACTAGAGTAATTTTCGAACTACTAATGACTATTTAGTGGTATGAGTAATTTGCATTTGAAACAAATTGCTGTGCTCAACAGAACCGTGTTTCCTTAAAGTGACCAGACTATGCCATACTTCAGGAATCTACAAATATTTGGATAGTGAGTCTGCTCACTGAATAGCACCATGAGCTACCGCCTAATATATGGGTGTTAGATAACATAGAAAAAGTCCATGTAACTTAAACATCCCCAAGGTAACCCACTCCTGCTCCAGTAAGCATACAGCATTGATATCACATAAGCTCTATAGCAAATGTTAACTTGTGAGTGCCCATGGATCAGTGTTGTGCTTTTGTTTATGAATCGATCTCAGACCTGTGTCCTAATTGTTGAGCAATACATAAAATGACACTGCTCATTTTGAGAGTTAGAACATGAATTACCTCTAGCAAAATTACACCCATGCATACTTCACAGCTTTCTGTAATACCTCGGCAATGACTAGTACAACGTACATAAGTCAGACACTATTGACACACAAATTAACATATGAAGAGATTGCCTTAAAAGCTAGGCACTCTTTAAACATGAGAAGAAAGAAGCAAAGAAAGACAGAAATAAAGAAATCAATTATGAATGGAAGAGAAGGAAAGGAAATGAAGAAAGGAAGAGAGAGAAAAGACTGGAAGAATTAAAGAGGAAGTAGATGGAGAAAAAGCAAATATGAGGAAGAAAATGGAGGAGAGGAAGGGAAGCAAGACTCAATGAGAGTGTTGGATTGTGACCTTTTATAATCAATAACATGAAAAGCTTGCAAATTAATGTATAATGAAGCTGCATAGAAAATGTGTTAGAATAATATTAATGCACACGTTTGAAATGTGCCCACGGGGAGTGGCCACCAATGTATACTATGACTAATGAAACTGATTAATGATGAATTAATAATGTATACATATATGATTTTGTATTAGCATTAAGAGTTATGTATTAAAGTTCGCTAAATTATTCACTAGGCCTTAGTTAGCAAGGGTTCGGGCCTAGCTGCTTGTTCTCATATTAACCCTGTTTCCTAACGTGCAATGTGCTGCTTTCCTGAAGGACATGAAGCTGTACTTTTTCAGAAGCTAGAGATGTGTGTGTAACCATTGTAAATTCTTTCTCATGAGACCTGACTTGCTCAAGGAGACATTCTTGCCGAATGCAACAGTGTAATTTGCAACAGGTAAAAGGTCGCCTAAACCAAGGGAAGACAACGGAACTACTGACTGGAGTGACTAGTGTAAACTTTCCTACCTGACATTCTACCCGTTGAAGACGTCAATCACAGGAGCCAATAAACTGCATGAGAACTGTCTTATTTGAAGATTCTAGTAAGGTGAGCGACGGATTATTGGACAGAGATAACGATGCACCAAATATTGCCCAATTGGAAATTAGAGACTTGTTTGACAAGTTTAATATAACGGTGTGACACAAGGAGAAATCAGCCATTCTTAGCCGGCCTTCCTGCCACTTTGATGCTGTTTCTTATCCTTACTCTTGAAGAGACTTTGGCCCTCATTACAACATTGGCGGTAAAAGCCACAGCTATTATGACCCACAGCACGGAATCTGCCAAAATTCAGACACCCACACAAGTCCGCCACATCAAAGGTCAGTGATAAACTGGCGAAAACAAAACCTCCACCGTCACGCCAACAGAAATACGCCCACACTGTCACGACACACGAATCCACCCGGCGGTCTTTCAACCGCGGTATTCCATTGGCGGTACACACCACTGCGCTCAAAATACACACACATTTACAAAACACTACCACATTGGACAATTCAAAATACACACACCTGATACACATAAACACACCACTCCCACACACCCATTACAATATAAAACACACACCCACATCACCCACAAACCCCTACAACAACAATTACCAAGAGAAGGCCAGAGAGAGACACCACAAACAAATAACAAGCATCCACAGACACACATACCATCACCCACAGAACTTCCACGCACCTCACACAACACACTACTAAATATCACCCCACTTATCACTATACACACCACCCCACACATCACCCACACCACCCCATGGCACGGCAAAGACACCCCAGGTTCTCGGAGGAGGAGCTCAGGGTCATGGTGGAGGAAATTGTCCGGGTAGAGCCACAGCTATTCGGATCACAGGTGCAGCACACCTCCATGGCTAGGAAGATGGAGCTATGGCGCAGAATAGTGGACACGGTCAACGCAGTGGGACAGCACCCAAGAAATCGGAATGACATCAGGAAGAGGTGGAACGACCTACGGGGGAAGGTGCGTTCCGTGGTCTCAAGACACCACCTTGCGGTTCAGCGGACTGGCGGCGGACCCCCACCTCCTCCCCCACAACTAACAACATGGGAGGAGCAGGTCTTGGCGATTCTGCATCCTGAGGGCCTCGCAGGAGTAGATGGAGGAATGGACTCTGGTAAGTCAAAGCTTTAATATTACATCCCCCACCCTACCTGCATGCCATCACATACCCCCACCCTCACCCTCACCCCCATCACTCCTATTCCTCACAAATGTCCCAACATCACAACCCACACATCCCAACACCAAGCCTGGCATGCAACAACAAAGCATGGACACCCATCACCAATGCATGGCCACTGCACATACCCATACACCCCACTAAACCACCATCACACAAGGTCCCACAAAGAAATGCAAGCACTGGGGTACACGACACCCACCTATTGCACACCATGGCACACACAGATGTAATAAACATCCTTTTATACCCCTGCAGGACCCCTACCCAACGTCACCGGACAGGAGGGTCCACACATGTCCACACCACCAACAGAAGAGGCCCACAGTGATGACAGCAGCTCATACATACACTGGGTGAAAACGACAGACAGTAGAGAGGTAGTAGTGTTAAAGTACATGTAGTAGGCAGGTTTGTATTCTTACCTGTGTCTCACTGGAAATATTGCAGGATCACTGAGTTCCTGTTGTCAATGTCATCTTCTTCTGCTTCCTCGTCTTCACTGTGCACAGGCTCCACAGCTGCAACAACACCGCCATCTGGACCATCCTCCTGCAGAAAAGGCACCTGTCGTCGCAAAGCTAAGTTGTGAAGCATACAGCAGGCCACAATGATATGGCACACCTTCTTTGGTGAGTAGAAGAGGGATCCACCTGTCATGTGGAGGCACCTGAACCTGGCCTTCAGGAGGCCGAAGGTCCGCTCTATTATCTGCTGAGTTCACCCATGGGCCTCATTGTAGCGTTCCTCTGCCTTTGACCTGGGATTCCTCACTGGGGTCAGTAGCCATGACAGGTTGGGGTAACCAGAGTCACCTGCAAATGGCGAGGGACAACTGTTAGACACACACTAACCTGTAGGGATATCCCCAGACCCAGACAAGCATTCCCACTGACTTGCTTCCATGTGCTCACCTATTAGCCACACAGGGTGCCTCTGGAGTTGACCCATCACAGAAGGGATGCTGCTATTCCGCAGGATGTAGGCATCATGCACTGAGCCAGGGAACTTGGCATTAACATGGGAGATGTACTGGTCTGCCAAACACACCATCTGCACATTCATAGAATGATAACTCTTCCGGTTTCTGTACACCTGTTCACTCCTGCAGGGAGTACCAAAGCCACATGGGTCCCATCAATGGCACCTATGATGTTGGGGATATGTCCCAGGGCATAGAAGTCTCCTTTTACTGTAGGCAAATCCTCCACCTGAGGGAAAACGATGTAGCTCCGCATGTGTTTCAGCAGGGCAGACAACACTCTGGACAACACATTGGAAAACATAGGCTGGGACATCCCTGATGCTATGGCCGCTGTTGTTTGAAATGACCCACTTGCAAGGAAATGGAGTACTGACAGCACCTGCACTTGAGGGGGGATTCCTGTGGGATGGCGGATAGCTGACATCAGGCCTGGCTCCAGCTGGGCATACAGTTCCTGGATTGTGGCACTGTCAAGCCTGTAGGTGATGATCACATGTCTTTCCTCCATTGTCGACAGGTCCACCAGCGGTCTGTACACCGGAGGATGCCGCCATCTCCTCACATCTCCCAGCGGACGGTGCCTATGAAGGACAACAGCGAGCACAGAGTCAAACAACTCAGAGGTAAGTACCCACAGCTTACACAGAACACGAATCATAATCCGATATTTGGCCTGTATGTGTGTTGAGGCTAGGCCTAGGTATGTGTGACGCAGTTAAAAATTAAGCCATGTGGACCCCTGAAATGGCGGCTGCCTGACCTGTAAAGTGGGACAATGGGATGTGAGGTAACTGCGCTGGCATTGTACACCGTTGCGGTAGGCGGTCGAAGACCGCGGCGCAATGCTGCATTGGTTAAAATTGGACCCTATGGGTCCCAGGAGCCAATGACGATGTACGCCGGCGGTGACGGTACGCACCGCTGCGGACGTGACCGCCATTTTCTATCTGTCCAATCACTCGATACCTGATCTTCGAGAGGAGAGGACCTACACTGCAAGTGCTGCTGTGACCTCAGTCTGGAAGAGACAATGGCTCGTAGGTCTGGGGAAAGGGCCTCTGCCTTCACATCGGAGGAGTTGGAGAAACTCGTGGATGGGGTTCTCCCTCCGGTACACGCTACTCTACGGTCCTCCAGATAAACAGGTAAATACACTGGGAGCATGCTGTATGGGCTATGCCTGTGTGGAGTGGGGTGGATGAAAGATGGGGGGGATTGAGGCGTGCATGAAACGACGGTGAGTGCATGTGCATCATGGCAAGGGTAGGGATGGGGGCCAATGACTGTGACGGTGCATTTGGTAATAACTTTTCTTTTCCCCCTATACAAATTATGTAGGTCAGCGCCCACCAGAAAAAAGATATTTGGCGTGCCATCGCCAAGGACGTCCGGACCCTGGGGGTCTACCACAGACGGACCACCCACTGCCGTAAGAGATGGGAGGACATTCGTCGCTGGAGCAAGAAGACGGCGGAGGCCCAGCTGGGGATGGCCTCCCAACGTGGGAGGGGTGCCTGTCGCACCATGACCCCTCTGATGTTCAGGATCCTGGCGGTGGCGTACTCGGAGTTGGATGGGCGCTTGGGGGCATCACAGCAGCCACAAGGGGGTGAGAACACTCTCCTTCAGCTGATTTTGCGTGCAGTGGAGGTGTCTGGGTGGGAGAGGTGGGCTGTGGGTTTCCCTAGACCAGGGTGAGTTTAGTAGGCAAGGTCCCCTTGTTCTAGCAGACCCAGTGGCACCCCACCCCACCTGTGTACAGTGCCAAGTACACCTAGTCAGGCTCCTGTGTCATCCATGTGTGCAGATGTCGTCCATAGCCTTGTAGGACATGTCCCAGGGATTGAACAGTGGAGCCCAGGTGCGCGGCGTAGTGCAGGGGGCTTCTGTGTCTGTCGTATCCGCCAACGATAGCGGTAATGCATGCACTCAACATGTCTTTCTTCTGTCGCCCCCCCCTTTTGTGGTCTCCCTGTTCTTGTGTGCATTAGCATCATCAGGTGGAGGAGCAGTGGCACCGGAGCAGGAGGGAGCTGCATCCCACATGGCCCTGGAGGGCGAGACAACGGACTCGGAGTTCACCAGTGGGACGGAGGGGGAGGGGAGCTCCATGGCGGGGACAGGAGCTGACACCAGTGACACGGACTCGTCCTCTGATGGGAGCTCCCTTGTGGTGGCGGCAACATCTGTGCCCCCCGCATCTACAGGTACAGCCGCCACCCCCCCCTAACAGCACCGCCCTCCCAGCAGCCCCTCAGACTTTGCCCCGTGCCCGCTCACCCAGGAGGGTGGGCATCACCTTCGCCCCAGGCACCTCAGCCCCCGCCCCAGTCACCCCTGCTGCCCTCAGTAAGGAGGCCATTGACCTCCTCAGGTCACTCACTGTTGGGCAGTCTACCATTTTGAATGCCATCCAGGGTTCAGAAAGGCAGTTGCAACAAACAAATGCATTCCTGGAGTGCATTCATTCTGGTCAGGCGGCCCTTCAGCGTGCTTTTCAGACTCTGGCCTCAGCACTGATGGCCGCCATTGTCCCTGTGTCTAGCCTTCCTCCTCCAACTTCCTCCACCCAGACCCAATCCCCTCTACCTCAGCCTATCCCAAGCACACCTTCAGACCAACATGCACACACGTCAACACACAAGGGAAGCTCCGGCAAACATAAGCACCACACATCCCACAGGTACTCACGCAAGCATCACACACATGCAGACACACCAACATCCACTGCCTCCACTGTGTCACTACACTCACCCCTCCATGCACTACATCTGCAGCCACTACTGCCATCACCAGCACACACACCACCACACCCCACTCACGTGCAGTCACCACCCCCACTGCCATTCACACGTCCCCTGTGTCCTCTCCTAGTGTGTCTGTGACACCCCCTCCCAAGATATACAAACGCAGGCACACACCCAACCAACAGCCATCCACCTCACAACATCCTCCAGCGCATGCACCTTCACCCAAAGTCACCAAACGGACACCTCCTACAACCACAACCTCTTCCTCCACTTCCAAACCCCCTCCAGCTACCCGTCCCAGTGTTTCCTAAAAACGTTTCCTTTCCAACCTTGACCTCTTTCCCACACATCCCCCACCCCGTCCGTCTCCTAGGGCCCGACTCTCCAGGTCCCAACCTAGCACCTCAGCCACAACATCTCCGGGACCAGTGGTGCCTGTATTCATGCGAATCTGGAGTGCACCGGTCACCAGGGCAGCCAGTGTGGCACAGAGCCACAGCACGGACAGTCCCCCACATGTGAAGCATCAAAAGTTGGCCAGTGCCTGTCGGGAGAGGGGGAAGACTCCAGCCACCAAAGCCGCTCCCAGGGGCACAGGTGGGAGTGTGGAGTCAGCTGCGACACCTTCCAAGGTGGGGAAGGGCCACAAAAAAGTCAGCAGGTCTGGGAAGAGCAGCACGGCGGAGAAGACCGCCATTATCCCCGCTGCCCAGAAGGCCACCGCCATCATCCCCGCTGCCCAGGAGGCCACCGCCATCATCCCCACTGCCCAGGAGGCCACCGCCAGCACCTGCCCTGCTGCCCAAGAGGCCACCGCCATCATCCCCGCTGCCCAGGAGGCCACCGCCAGCACCTGCCCTGCTGCCCAAGAGGCCACCGCCATCATCCCCGCTGCCCAGGAGGCCACCGCCATCATCCCTGCTGCCCAGGAGGCCACCGTCAGCACCTGCCCTGCTGCCCAAGAGGCCACTGCCATCATCCCCGCTGCCCAGGAGGCCACCAGCCCGCTGGGCCAGAGAGGACCGCCAGCACCAGCCCTGCTGGGCCAGACAGGACCGCCAGCACCAGCCCCGCTGGGCCAGACAGCCAGCACCAGCCCCGCTGGGCCAGACACGACCGCCAGCACCAGTCCCGCTGGCCCAGAGAGGACCGCCAGCACCAGCCCCGTTGGGACAGACACGACTGCCAGCACCAGCCCCGCTGGGCCAGACAGGACCACCAGCACCAGCCCCGCTGGGCCAGACACGACCAACAGCATCAGCCCCGCTGGGCCAGAGAGGACCACCAGCACCAGCCCCGCTGGGCCATGAAGGACCGCCAGCAGCTGAGTCACTGCAAAGGACCCAGCCGCAACAAGCACCGCTGAACAGGTCACCACCGCAACAAGCACCACTGAATAGGGCACCGCCGCCACAAGCTCTACTGAATAGGGCACCACCGCCACAAGCACCGCTGAACAGGGCACCGCCGCCACAAGCACCACTGAACAGGGCACCGCCGCCGCATGCACTGCTGGCCCTTGAGCGCCAAGGGCACTGAAGCTACTGAGTCTGTCACGAGCAGGATGAAGCACACTGGGCACCAAGCCCCCTCCAGAAACAGTGGAGAGATACATCCACTACCTCAGTCCTTGGCAGGATGAAGCACTCTGGGCACCAAGCCCCCTCCAGAACCAGTGGAGAGATCCATCCACTACCTCAGTCCTTGGCAGGATGAAGCAATCTGGGCACCAAGCCCCCTCCAGAACCAGTGGAGACATACATCCACTACCTCAGTCCTTGGCAGGATGAAGCACTCTGGGCACCAAGCCCCCTCCAGAACCAGTGGAGACTGTCATCCACTTGAGAGACTGTGGCTTTGCACTCCCTAGGATAAAGCAGTGGGCAACCCACCCACTGTAGAGACTTGAGAGACTGTGGCTTTGCACTCCCCAGAATATAGCTGTGGGCAAACCACCCACTGTAGAGACTTGAGAGACTGTGGCTTTGCACTCCCCAGGATTGAACAGTGGGCAAACCACCCACTGTAGAGACTTGACAGACTGTGGCTTTGCACTCCCCAGGATAAAGCAGTGGGCAACCTACCTACTGTAGAGACTTGAGAGACTGTGGCTTTGCACGCCCCAGGATATAGCAGTGGGAAAACCACCCACTTTAGAGACTTCAGAGACTGTGGCTTTGCACTCCTCAGGATTGAACAGTGGGCAAACCACCCACTGTAGAGACTTGAGAGACCGTGGCTTTGCACTCCCCAGGATTTAACAGTGGGCATGTGGCCCCCTCGTGGATTTGGCGTTGTGCACTCAACCGGCTGAGGTGCCTCCCTTTCCCTCCCCCTGAGGTGCCTGTTTTATTGCTATCTGATGCCCCTGCAGTGTTCTCTCCGTCATGGTTGGGGATCTTGTGTGGGCCTCGCCCATACCGTGTTGGCCCAGTGTTCCACGGACTTCAATGGAGCACTACCTGGACTACTATTCTTGGTGTATAATTTGTTTATAGTGTATATATGTATATGTTTGCGTACTGCATTTTAATATATTACAATGGTTGCACTCATTTTCTTTGGTCTTTGCATTCTTCCGGGGGGGCTGGGGGCCGTAACTATAATGTATCACAATGTATTTGTGTGTGTGTTGTCGTGGGTGAGGGTGGGGGTGGGGGTGTTGCATGTGTGTGTCCCTGTTTTTTCCCTCGCCCCTCCCCTGTGTCATAGGTGCAGTACTCACCGTGGTCTTCGCCGCCTGCGTTCGTGCTTCTGGTAGAGGAGCAAGAAGATAAGGGCTGGCAGGATCTGCAGCTCTGGTTCCATGGCATCCTGGTTCCTCGTGGGGTGCGCAGAGGTGAGCATTTTCCCTTTGAAGTCCTGTTTCCGCTGTGTTTTTGTCCGCATTGAATCCGTCCCGGAAAAGGTGGCGGATTGGTAGGTTGTGATACTGTGGGCGGTACTTTGTCCTCCGCCTGTCTGTTGGCGGTGACCGCCAAGCTGTTTGTTTGTACCGCTGTGGCGGTCGGAGTGTTAAAGTGGCTGTTTTTGTTGGCGGTTTCCGCCACAGTCGTAATTCCAATTTTTTTACCGCCGGCCTGTTGGCGGTCTTACCGCCGCTTTAACACCGTCCGCCAGGGTTGTAATGACCACCTTTGTCTTTAGCTGTTTGATACCCTAATCCATCCTTACTTTACCCCTTGTCTGAGACGCACTTCTCCTCCTTGTAAGGGAAGAGCCCTTTGCTATACCTTGCTGAGCCTTACCTGATTATCCTGGCTGATGGCGAATCGACTATTGTCCTGAGGACGAAGACGGTCACTGTATGCCAGCCCATCTGGATGGGTAACTATCTGATGATAAATTGTAATTGTCTGTTTGCCTTTACTTTCTAGGTACCAACTGCTCTTTTAGATATTTTCCATATTCATTTTACTAAATTGTTTTGCATGAAGCCCAACACGCTGATGCTAATTAGAGGTTAGTTAAGGAGTTCACCAAAATCGGGGCAAATAGACAAATGACTGAGGGCCTCATTACGACCCTGGCGGCCATAGACCGCCAGGGTGGAGGCCGGAGGTAGCACTGCCAACAGGCTGGCGGTGCTACATTAGGTATTCCGACCGCGGCTGTGAAGCTGTGGTCGCCCAGCCGGGTCCGCCGGTTTCCCGCCGGATTTCCCCCATGGGGATTCCGACCCCCTTCCCGCCAGTCTGTTCCTGGTGGTTTACACCGTCAGGAAGAGGCTGGCGGGAACGGGTGTCGTGGGGCCCCTGGGGGCCCCTGCACTGCCCATGCCACCGGCATGGGCAGTGCAGGAACCCCCTAACAGGGCCCCATTCAGATTTTCAGTGTCTGCTTGGCATTCGGAGCCGGCTTCATCTTTGCTGGGGCTTTCCCGCCGGGCCGGCGGGCGATCTTTTGAAGAAGTTAGAATGTTCCCCGCGGTCATTTGACCGCGGGGCGGTGTTTGGGCGGTTTCCGGGGTCGGAATGACCCCCTGAATCTTTGCTTTGTTGAATAATGTACTAATAATACTTTGCTAAAGTTTAATTCAGTTTGACTTCGTGTTTTGTGCTAATTTTCATGATCTTTGCATTGATAAAATCTTATTCCAGTTGCCATATTGTAGTGTTATTGATGTGCTTATTGGTATTGAGGCTAATGAATATGCTAGTAGGTTGTACCTAATAGGGAATAAATCTCCAAAATCTTACTAGATTTGTGTGGTTATTCAGTAGCCAAAAGGTCATGTGTGTTTCATTCTCATTAAGTGTTATTGATTATTGATTGATTAGCTACTGTGAATATCGATTTGATTATTGGTCTATGGATTGAGGAGTCTCCAATCAGGGTCAAAAGGTTCATTGGCCTATAACGTGTCCCCTTGTAAGTAAACTATCAAAAGGTGGGACACGTTATCAGTTCTGGTAGCAGAGGACGGTTCAGGCCCTTTGGGGCCCTAGGACGAGGGGCCATTGTTTGAAAATTGATTCTGAGATAATGCAAATTGGAGAGATGATGTGCCCCTAAGTCCCAAATGACTTTCCTGGAATCTCGGAGCTTGCGGAAGTGAGTTGGGTATGTTCTCGGCGTTCTAGTGATAGTGTGAGTGACGTAGGGTTTGCGCTTGCACAGCTTATGCATATTGCAGGTGAATTGTGAGGTTTGTGAGAATTTTAGGCCAGGTGATGTTTTAGTAGGAGTTTGCGTACTCCGCAGTATGAGGGTAGGGAAGTCGGCAAACTTCATGTGAGTGTCGCGCTTTGTGCTCAAAGATTGTCCACGTGGTTGTTGATGATGTACGGACCATGCGTGGTCTAAGACTCCGGAGTATATTGATGGTGTATGTTGTAATTTGCACGGTTTAATAGGTCAATCGGGCGTGGTTGACGAGTTGAGTTTGAGTCAAAGTGAGTGAATGAAAACTTTGATGGAGATTTGTGGAGTTCTAAAGTGCACTAGGATGAACCATTGACAAGTCGAGAGTAAACTTTTCGGGTCAAATTTTGCTTGCGAATGCGGGAGCCGAGAAGGAGAGAGTAGCAGACGAGGCTTAAAACGAAATCTCTGTAAAGTTCTGAAACAATTGTATTACCCTTCCGGTAGTAAACCAGCAAATTTGAGTTTGTTAGTGCTAGCAATATATTGCATTAGTTTGGTGTGAATCGAGAGTGAGGGAGACAATCCGCAACACTTTGTCAGCCGCAGTGTGTGTGAGTGTGACGTCATTGGAGCCGCGCTGGGATAGGTCAGTTAGTGAGAAGGGTCGCGCGCGGATTGACAGTCGTCCGTGAAAGGCAATTGGTTGAGAAGGTAGGCGAAGAGAGTTCTGGGAATTAAAGTCATTCCTGATTCAATTGTAAACAAAATAAAAGATGCAAAATGAAGTTCTTCAAAGCTCTAAGGAGCACTTTGAGGGGAGATGTGTACATTACTCTGAGTGTGGGGGAGCCTACACCGCCAGAGGATACTCCGGCTTATGCCGTGATGGAGGAGAGGGGAGTCCCGCCATGTCTTTGGCTAAAGCAATGGTGCAAATTAACAAAAAAGGATGGGAGTTTGGCATTTCCGGAGATCGGATAGTTTAATATAATGATCTTAGAGAATTTGCGGAAGGATTTAACTGAGCAAAAGCCGCCTCTAAGGCCAGCACAGTTTGAGGCAATAGCAATTTGGGAGTTGATGGCCATACGTCAACGGCAACAAAAGTTTGAGAGGAGAATGAGGAAGGCAAAAAAGACACTAGCGGAGCCTAGGTGGGATAGTGAGCACAGGATGTGGAGAAGGGAGATAATAGATGGAGTAAGGATGTTTCCAGCAATAACTCAAGAAGCCGGCACACAAGGGAGAAAAGCCACTTGTAAAACAGATAAAGGGTCTAGCAAAGAAAAGGAGACTAAAAAGTCCTGGGTAGATGCAGATGACTCCGATGATGATGAGTTCCTTAATTAGTTGTTACATGACTGACCACCGCCATATGCCATAGATGACAATAGACCAAGTACTAGTGCAGGTCCTATAAATTCAACACAGAATCAGGGAACAACAAATGCAGCACAGGTAACTACTATAGCAACCCCAGCTCCGGTACAGAATAGCGTCAGTGTGTCTACTGCTCCAGAGATACAGACTCAGTTGCAGCCACCGCCAGTTCAGAGGCTTTATCCTGACGTTCCAATATTAGAGGCAACTACGAGTTTGATGGTGCCATCCGATCCGGCATATATGAGACCAAAATTAGTGCAGATTGAGCCGACTCCAATTTTACTGCCTCACGCACAGCAACAGATGGTTCCGAATTGTGCCTCAGGCGCGAGACCGCAGTTATCTACTCCACCGATAATGAATCAGAATATGGGGGCAAATGCTCCACAGGCTTTGGGAAGCAGGCAGTCGCCAGTCGCTATATCCTTACGTATTACAATTGGTCCGCCAGTACCGTTGTATGCACAGGCAAAGTCTAGTGTATGTAATCAGGGAGTAATGACCGAAGAAATGAAAAGAGGAGGGTTCGTAGGGAGCTCTCAAGGGATGAATCCAGTGGAACAGACAATAGAGAGATCTAGATCTTTGTTAGACTTCAGTCCGATTGGGGTTCCTCCAGATGCCATGAGACAATCAGGTTTGGGTCTGCTGACTCCGCAGGTCTCAAGTGCGAATGTACCACAGACACCGATGATGCAGGCTGGTAATATCTCGCTGCAGGGCCTAACAGCACAACAACTGAATGAATGGTTGGATAAGTTAAACATACCACAGACTACTCCTGCAACAGCAGAGCGATCGGAAAGAGAGGAGTACCTGAATTTTGTGAGGTTGGGCATGGAAGCAGCTGAGCTAGTCAAAGGGAGCATGGGAGTGAACAGACTAGAGTCGTACACTGAAGCAGAGTTGAGGTATCTGTGCCCAAAGATAACTAAAGAAGTGAGAAAAGTACACCAGAGGCTAACGAACCTAGCAGATAAATACGGCATAGACCTAGACAATACTAAACATCTGAAGAGAAGTTACATTTTGATTTTGAGCCGAAGGATTTTGATCACATGATGTCTACTGGGATGAAGGCGCATCATAAAGAAATACTGCAAAGCGCACAAGTTTGGGGAGCATTGGAAAAGTGGGAAGGCAGATGGGCTAAGAAGAGAGATAGAAGGAAAAGCGACTGCTCGGAGCAGCAGCAGGCGAAATCAGTGCCAGACACTGGTACAATAAAAGCGTAGCCCATGAGAGAGACAGCTGGAGGGGTTCTTGTCCACGTACCATGGTCCAGAGGTGACATTTTGTCCTTCACAAATGACTTCCCCGGGCTGAGGGAGAAGCCGATAGAGTGATATCAGCAGACAGACAGGTTTGTGAAGCTTGCAAAGTGTCTTTGGGAAGACTTGAACACACTGTCTGAGATTATAGTTCCAGCTGATTTGTGGTTTGAGTGCAAGAGGAGTGTTGACTGGCCGACAGCGGAACCGGCAAGGGACAGAACGACAGGAGCCCCGTCTCCTGATGTAATGAGGTACTACTATAAGGTGATTGAGTTTTTGAAGCAGGTGTTGCAGCAAAATATTGATTGGCAAAAGATTGATCGAACGGCCCAGGAAGCCAAATAGTCGATACATAGTATAGTAGGCACTATGAGAGGTTTTTGAAAGCCTTCAAGCACTACAGTGGTACATAGAGGCAAAGGACATGAATCACCTTGTGTTCAGGTTTGTTGAGGGATTGAGACCAGAGATTAGCCAGATGATCAAGGATCATTTGATCTGTTGGCAGGCAAAGCCGATTGATGAGGTGTTGCAGTATGCGAAATACTGTAGTGACGAAATCAAGTTGAAGTAGAGAAAATTGAAGGAGAAAGTGATGGTGATGCAAATTAAGGCAGCACAAGCAGGGATGCAGGGAAATGGTTTACAGCAGATGGTGCAACAGCCGCAAGGAAACCGCATGTTTCAGACGCAAACAAGAGGAAAAGGTCGAGGAGAGTTTGTGAATCGTGGCCCAGATTTGAATACTGTAGTGGTTCAAAATGATGTGCAGGGGATGAAGAAGGTGTTACTGTGTCATGCTTGCGGGGGCGTCGGACACTGGAAGCAGGAGTGTCCGATGATGGTGCAGGAGGATGTTGTTCAACAAAGCAATGATGTCAATGCATTCCAAAATGTTAAAGGACCAAGAATGAGAGGTCCTCATCCGAACCTCCAGAATAACATGGTTCATATGCAGGGTCTCCAACCCATGCAACAAGTGCAGATGCCACATGTACAACCAGTACAGATGCAGCAAGTGCAACAGCAGATTCCCGTGGTACCTAGACAGCAAATGCAGTTGCCCTTAGCACCAATGGGACAGCAACAGGTGATGCTTCCTCAACAGGTCACAGGTCAAGGACTGAGTCAAAATAGTGCAGTACAACAGTTCCCATTGCATGGTGAGAATGGAATAAACGATGGATGGTCTGATGACAGTTCAGATGGTGAGGAATGTAGGCTTGCAGCGTCCCTAGAAGTAGATCAGAGAGGGCCCTATGTGCAAGGGAAAGTAATGGGTCACAAGGTTTCATTTTTGGTTGACGCAGGAGCTACACGCTCTACAATCCGGAGTGCAGAGGTTCCAAAGTTGCCACTTTCAGGACATACGATAAAGGTAGTAGGAGTAGCAAATCAGCTCCTGACTAACCCGATTACTGATCCAGTTCAGGTTGAGATTGGTACCTTTCAGGGATTGCACAGATTTGTGGTTTGTGACTCAAGTCCCGTATCCTTACTGGGAAGAGACTTACAGTGCAAGACGAGGTGTTCTATATCCTGTTCCAATGAAGGGATTGAGGTGCAGACAAACAGTGACGATGAAGGGGATGACGGACAGATTTCAGAGCCTGAGACGGAGACCAGAGATGAGGAGTACCCCCTGATAAGCGTTTTCCAAATGTTCACAGTGACTGATCTGCAAGCAGACTTGCAGGGGACGGTAACAGAGAAGGTATGGGATTTGACATGAAAGGAAGTGGGACTGATAAAAGGAGTAGAACCAGTTATGGTCAGTGTGAAACCAAATGCTGTGTTTCCCCAGGTACCGCAGTACCACATGGCGCAAGATGTCCTCATACAGGTAACTCAAATAATTGCAGACTTTGTGAAGCAAGGGGTCCTGAAAGAAGTGATGAGCAGTCCATGTAATTCACCCATAATGGGACTGAGAAAGCCTTGTGGGAAAGTTTGAATTGTCCAAGATTTGAGAAAGATCAATGACATAGTGGTGAAGTGTTATCCAGTGGTACCAAATCCAGCTGTGATCTTGTTCCAGGTTCCATGCGATGCAGAATGGTTCTCAGTTATTGATTTGTCCCAAGCATTCTTTTCATGACGACAGACGATTTCTTTTCAGTTTCAAATTCTTGGACAAGGTTTACAGTTGGTGTTGAATCCCCCAAGGGTTTTCAGAATCACCTTCCATCTTCAATCAGATATTGAAGCAAGAATTGGAGTCATTGGAATTGCCTTTTCAATCAACTCTAGTGCAGCACATTGATGATTTGTTGATTGCATCCAAAACAAGAGATGATTGTAAGTACAATACCATTGCCTTACTAAACCACTTGGGCAAGAATGGGCATAAGGTGTCCCCAAAGCAGCTGCATTATTGTCAGAAGGAGGTGAAATACCTAGGTCATCTAATTGAGAAGGTGTCGAGGAAAATATCCAAGGAAAGAGTGACCGCCATATTGCAGATGAGTCCCCCAACAACACGGAGAGATGTTAGGATGTTTCTGGGAATGGTGGGCTACTGTCGTCAGAATTTCTCAGTTATCTCCAAGCCATTAGTAAGATTGACAGTTAAGGAGGTTAAGGATGACCCAGATACCATAGCTATGTCGGAGAAAGAGATGAAAGCATTCATCGAGCTGAGGGAGTGTATGTGCAGAGCTCCAGCTTTAGGTATGCCTGATTACACGAAGCCTTTTGTCCTGTTTTGTCATGAACGTGATGCATTTTCTTTGTCTGTCCTGACACAGGTCAATGGAGGTGCAAACCGACCAGTAGCATAGTTTTCAGCTACTTTGGACCCAGTTGCAGCAGCTTTACCAGGTTGTATGCGTGCAGTAGCAGCAGTTGGTCAAAGCCTCACACAGTGTGAAGGCATAGTGATGGGACATCCTCTAACAGTTATGGTCCCACGCTCAGTTGAGATTTTGTTAACCCATACCAAATGCAGCACATGACAAATGCCAGATTGACAAAATATGAAACCATTATATTGGGATCACCGAATGTGACTTTAAAAAGATGCACAGTGCTGAACCCGGCAACTTTGCTCCCAAATGAGAATACAAAAGTTGAGGATGCTGATGATGTAGAACATGATTGTCTTGAGGTAACAGAATTGTGCACCAAACCGAGACCTGATATTAAAGGTACCCAATTGGAAGAAAATGACTACATTATCTTTGTTGATGGCTCATGTTTGAGAGACTCAGTAGGAGTACTGAGAGCTGGATATGCTGTGTGTACAATCACTGGTATCCTAGAGGCCTCCTGGCTTGAAAGAGTATACTCTGCTCAAGTGGCTGAATTGGTCACTCTTACCAGGGCATGTCATGCCGCTGACAAACTGAATGGAATTGTTCATGACTTTAGCCAGCTATGGTCTCAGAGGGGTTACCTGACCTGTTCTGGTTCTCCTGTGAAAAATGGTGAAAGAATTAAGGAGTTGTTGCACACGACTCAGTTACCTCAGGAAATAGCCGTGGTAAAATGCAGTGCTCATGTAAAGTCACAAGACTTTGTTTCAATGGGAAATGGATATGCGGATCAAGTCGCGAGGTTTTGCGCATTGAACTGTATATCATTCAAGGATCAATGGGAATTGTTACCTGAAACAGAAAATGAGACATGCACAGGTTATGCATTGAGGGAGGTTGACACGTTGGAGGAATTGAAACTGTTGCAGGGACGTGCCAGCAGAGATGAGAAACGCCCTTGGGTTGCAATGTGTACAGAGACTAGATGATTTGTGGGTTTCAGATAAGGGGAAGAATGTTTTTACTGAACAGTCTTCTGTCACAGATTGCAAGGTTTTACCATGGACAAGCACATATTGGGAGAGATGCCATGATCAGGTTGTTCAAAATTGACTGGTTTAACCCAAAGTTCAGACAAGCCGCAGAAGTGATTTGTCACAGGTGTATCATCTGTCAGCAGATGAATGTGGGGAAAGGGACAGTGGTGAATTTGAGCCACATTGGGAGAGCAGGAGGTCCATTTAGCAGAATGCAATTGTATTTTATCAAGATGCCTGTGTGTGGAGGTCTGAGATAAGTGTTGGTGATTGTGTGTATCTTTAGTCACTGGATTGAAGCTTACCCTACATGCAGAAATGACAGCCTTACAGTAGCGAAGCTGCTGCTTAGGGAATTGATTCACGTTTCAGGTTTCCGATCTCTTTAGAATCAGATAGAGGAAGTCACTTCACCAATGAGGTGGTTAAGCTCTTGTGTGCAGCATGGAACATTGAGCAAAAGTTGCATTGTAGTTACTGCCCTGAAGCTTCAGGACTAGTGGAGCAGATGAATGGTACCTTGAAGTCGAGAATGGCAAAGATGTGTGCAGCTACGAATTTGAAGTGGCCTGATGCGCTGCCCTTAGTGCTACTGTCAATGAGAAATACACCCAACAAGAAAACAGGACTGTCTCCTCATGAAATTCTCATGGGCCGAGCTATGAGACGGCCCGCAGTGCCTGCAAATGCTCTTGTGAATATCACGGATGATATGGTGTTGAACTACTGCAAGGGTCTCGCTGACGTGGTCCGCTCTTTCTCTCACCAGGTGGAAGCTACCACATTGCCACCGATAAATGATCCAGGTCACAATCTGAAAGCTGGTGACTGGGTTGTCATCAAGAAACACATGAGGAAGTCGTGTTTGGAGCCACATTGGAAGGGGCCATATCAAGTAATATTGACAACTACTACTGCTGTGAAGTGTGAGGGAATTCCAAATTGGATCCATGCCAGTCACACGAAAAAGGTGACATGCCCAACTGATGAGGAAATTGAATTGTCAAAAATAACGGCTACAGAAAAGGAAATCTCAGGGCCGGAGAGTAATCAAAGGGGAACTGAGACAGAAGGAGAGCCCGTTGAGGACGGCTTGGTCACTTCAGTAAGAGACGAGACCCAGAGGGGTGACAGTGAGCCTATCTCAACTGAGGCGCCAGGAGGATTGACCCAAAGAGAGGTTCTCCCAGAAGCAGACGGATATGGGTTTGAAGTAGAGCCCCTGACAGACCCAGAAGGCAAAGGAGTTGAGGCAGGAGAAAGTCAGAGTGTTCAGACTCCTCCTGAGAAAATTGCAGGTCCATCGAGAGAAAGCACCATAGAGTCTGATGAGGGCCTCGAGCTACCACAAGAAAGATCAAAGACCGAGGAGACAGTGAAAGGAGATAAGTGGCCAGAATCGCAAGTGACAAAAGGAAAGGTGGTTGTTGATGAAACTATAGAGGAAGAAGTTGATACTACAAGGAAAGAAGATCTCAGTGAAGGAGAATTCCAGGGCGATTGTAAATTGAAAAGAAAGAGAGTAGCAAACAGAAGGTACGCAGGTCCTGAATGGGCATATGCAACATCAGCTGAGTGGCAACAAGAGTTCTTGGCATTCTGCTTTGATCGAGAAGTCCCAGGTCACTACTATGGTACCTGAGTTTGGCCAGAAAGAAAAGAGACTGTGTTAAGGTGAAATTGAGCTAAAAGGAAGGTGAGAAAAGAGACTGATAAGTTACCGGATGTGACACTGTTAACCTGAATTGATTTTGGAAAACTAATTTTGACAAGCTGCTAACCTGAATTGACAAGGATCCTGGGAGTGAATGAAAACCTGTAAATACTTGCTAAAGAGAGATTTTGCTGAACTTTTTCCAAAAAAAAAGAGAAAAAAGAGAAAAAGCGTTAAACCATCCTTATTTGGTTGTTTAAACTTTTAGCACTTTGCTTTCTGATTCTTTACAGATCATGGCTAACACTAGAGATAATGACAGGGGAAGTAGGTGTTGTAAATGTTTGGGTGTTGTTCTGGGTATTGTGTGTGTGATTTTCATTATAGTTCTGATTGTGGGCAAGCCTTTGATAGATAAGGATGAAACTAACAATGCTACAATTCCTGAGACCACTGCTTCACTAACACCGTGGGAGAGGTTTGAGCAAGATACAAGATATTTGCATGAGGGAACTAACACAAAAGGGGAACTATCTACTAATGTTTTCTATCGCTTGCTGAGTGAGTATGTTGACACTATGGATGTGAAAAATTGTTATGTGTGTATACAAATTCCTGTTTCGGTGCAAGAGGGAGTTACCTATTATAGCTTACCTTTAACCTACTAACCCGATTCTATAGCCAGGAAGAGATACAGTACTTTTACTCTAATCATGATCTTGTGTTTTCTTATGTGCCTATCATAGAGGATCTGAATAGTGTAGCGAAATACTGTGCCATAAAATTAGTTAAAGGGTTCTTTGAAGCGACGTTAACTATTAGTACATCTTATGCACACTGCAATAATCTGACATGTTTTCTTACACCTGTAGAGAAAAGCTTTTGTTAGATCACACGGAAGATAGGAGAAGAGCTTTGATAGGGAAGTTTGAGAAGGGATTAAAGCAACATTCCTTTATTAGTAGTGAGAGCTACAGTGCAGTTAGGGAACAAGGGAAATTAGCTTTAGATGCACTACACGTAGGAAAGCTTTGCATAACACGACCTAAGTGATATTATGATAATGTGTTTGTGGGAACGAGTGAGTGTAAGCATGCGTTTTTGTGTCAGAGTAAATGGACGTTCATGTTAAATGAACAGGATCCAGCGATCCCTGGGATCTATTATTTATGCGGACTTAATGCTTATTAACGTCTTCCAAAGGGATGGTATGGGACATGTTATTTGGGGATAGTTTTCCCAAAGATATATCAGTTAGAGGATTTGAAGAAGCTTCCGAAATTGTCTGACTTACATCGTACTAGACAAAGGAGAGAGACTGCTGCTGGTGTGGTAGGAGACATATTTGGAGCAATAATTCCTTCAGTGGGAGTTATCTTGAACTCCATAAAGATTTGAAAGTTGTCTAAAGTTGTCTACTATTGTGGATAACATGCTGACAAATTTTACAGGAGCTATACTCCTAATGGATACTGAACTTGCTGCGGAGAGGGCTATGACTCTTCAAAACAAGCTTGCTTTAGACATTCTTTTAGCGAAAAATGGCAGAGTCTGTAAAATGCTTAATGAACGTCATTGCTGTGCCTATATACCTGACAATAGTAATGAGATTAGAAGTATGCTTCTTCTTCAAATTAAATCGGGCTCCCCCCTAGACCCCGCCCCTCCCTCCATCCTCTCGCGAGTTTCAGATATTGTTGTACCTCCACTAACAAAAATACTGAATCATTCCCTATCCTTAGGTTTTCTTCCCCCTCTTTTTAAGCATGCCATCATTAAGCCTCTTTTAAAAAAAACGAAACTGGACCCATCTCTGCTGGAGAATTATAGACCCATTGCTCTCCTTCCCATTTCAACAAAAATTCTGGAGAAACATGTTAACCACCAATTAACCAGCTACTTAGAGAGCCATGAACTCCTTCACCCCACTCAAATGGGTTTTAGAGCCCATCACAGCACAGAGTCAGCCCTCCTCACAGTGACGGAGTCAGGCAGGCAACTTCTGGAGCAAGGGTCTCATGTAGCCATGATTCTACTTGATCTCAGCGCTGCTTTTGATACGGTGGACCACAACCTTCTCTGCTGTAGGCTCTCGGAATTAGGGATAGGAGGCCTGGCATTGTCCTGGTTGTCCGCTTTCGTCAAAGGTAGATCTTTTCAAGTCCTGGACCGAGCCTACCTCTCTGATATCTTTCCCTTGACTTGTGGAGTTCCCCAGGGCTCCTCCTTGAGTCCAACTCTTTTTAATGTTTATCTATCCCCGCTGGCTAAAGTGATCGCTCCCTACAATCTGTCTTTGGTCACCTATGCCGACAATACTCAACTTGTGGTGTCACTATCTAGTTCCGGGGATTCGTCGGCGGCCAACCTTTTGTGTTGTATGAAAGACATTGGAGTTTGGATGATCCAGTCTAAGCTTAAATTCAATGATGGAAAGTCAGAAGTCATTGTACTAGGCAATGCCCCCCCAGCTCCTTCGCTTTCGCTGTACTCTGAGGCCTTCAATAATCTTCCTCCTCCCAAGGACCAGGTAAAAAGCCTTGGTTTTTGGGTGGATTCTCGCCTGACCATGGATTATCAAGCAAAAAGAGTTTCCTCTACATGTTTTGGCATTTTAAGAGTCCTTAGGAAAATCTCTAATCTTCTTCCCCCTTTGGCCAGAAGAATCCTTGTTCAAACTCTTATCCTTTCCCGTTTGGATTATGGGAACTCACTTTTTCTCAGCGCCCCGGCTTATGTTATAAAAAGGCTGCAAACAGTCCAGAACGCAGCTGCCAGGCTTCTTGTCAATCTTCCCAGACATTTATCCGCTAAGCCGGCTCTTTCTTCACTTCACTGGCTCCCTGTTAAGCAACGCACTCATTTTAAGGCCCTATTCATTGTTCACAGAGCCCTGCAATATAAGGGTCCAATGTTCTTTAGAAAGCGGCTATGTCTTTATGTCCCCTCTCGAAGTCTGTGGTCCTCCTCCTCTCGACTTGTGACCATCTTGCGGTCTAAGAGAGCTTGGGGGACCAACTCCTTCCTCACCAAGGCCGCTCGTCTCTGGAATGATCTTCCCTCTGAACTCCGTCATGAACATTCAGAACTGCTTTTTAGAAAAAAACTTAAGACTATTCTTTTCTGTAGGTAGCTCTCTCAATTCTCCTATTGCCAGCACTGGTCAGGTTAGGTTTAGCGCTGGGATGCCTTCGGGTCACTATGCGCTTTATAAATCCTTAAAACTAAACTAAACTTACTAACCTAACAAGAGATAGTACTGATTTGAAGGAACTGAAAGAACCAGGCATTTGGGAAAGGGACTTGCTAACGTGGGGAGTTGGTTTAATAACATTTGGCATGGGATATGGCTATCATGCAAAATTAGTAAAAGAATTAGAGCAAAATTGGCAAAACATAATACGAGGAGGGAAGAAAAGAAAAGGCAGAAAATGTTCAGAGCACAATATGGAAAGGCAAAGGTGGGGGAAGAAATTGAGATGAAAGAACTTAGAAGATGAATAAATTGTGAAGGAAAGGGATTTGTGTGATGACAAGAGTCATCAGAGGAGGGATTGTTGGAGTGTGACCTTTTATAATCAATATTAACAAGAAAATCTTGCAATGTATAATGAAGCTGCATAGAAAATGTGTTAGAATAATATTAATGCACACGTTTGAAATGTGCCCACGGGGAGTAGCCACCAATGTATACGATGACTAATGAAACTGATTAATGATGAATTAATAATGTCTTTGTGTATGATTTTGTATTAGCATTAAGAGTTATGTATTAAAGTTTGCTAAATTACTTTCGGTTGGGAATCCCGGAGCCCATTCTTGCCATTCTGATACGACTCCACGAGGACAACTACGCACAAGTCAGGTGGGGCAACAGGGGCCAATTAACTGATAGAATCCACGTTTCCCGGGGTGTGCGGCAAGGTTGCGTACTTGCCCGACCCTCTTTTCCCTATATATCAATGAAATCGTCCCCTCCCTCCTCAGACTGCAGGCTGACGCACCTTCACTCGGCACACAAAAAATCCCAGTCTTACTCTTTGCCGATGACACCCTTCTGATATCCAAGACCCCCAGTGGTCTAAGGAAACTCCTTGCGTGCTTCGAGCATTTCTGCTCATCACCGGGACTCGAAATCAACGCCTCGAAAACAAAACTAATGACCCTCAATCCCCACAGATCTTTTAAAGGGAAGTTTACTCTAGAGGGCTCCACACTTGAGAAGGTGGGCATTTTCAGCTACCTGGGCATAACATTCACTGACAACATGTCTTGGAAGCCACACATAGGAAAACAAGCCCTAAAACTAAAACAAACAACAGGGGTACTACTAGTACTACTAAACAATTTTCACCTCTCACACACAAAACCAATTCGCCCAGCATTGCAGTTATACGAAGCCCAGGCCGTTTCCTCAGCGCTTTACGGGGCTGAACTATGGGGCTACACCAAAACCCAAGACTTAACCACTGCTGAAAACAACTTCCTAAGAAACCTTGTGTCCCTTCCGCTAAGCACCCCACTGATCCCCCTTTTCAAGGATCTCAGTATCAAACGCATTGGACACAATGCCCGTCTGCGACCTCTGCTGTACTGGCGGCGTCTCTGGACCACTCCGGAGCTCTATACCTTCACTGAAGCTCTACAGGTCATCCTAAAAGCAGACCATCTTCACAGAATCCCCTGGCTACGATGCATCAAGGGTTCACTGCACTCACTTGGGCTCGACGATCTCTGGAACTCACCAACCACGTCAGTCTTCCCCACGAAAAGCTAACTAAAGAAACTATACTGGCAAATGGCAAATTACGATGACTCAAGGGCTGCACTCCACACTACACTATCTTGTGACTTTGCCAACCTAAAAGAGTCCTGCAAGTACGAAGCTTTTTGGGACCTAATCACGGCGCCAAGGGAAAGGAAACTGTACTTTCAGCTCCGCATTGGTACACTCCCATTAAGACTTCTCACCAGTAGCTGGTCACACAATGAATCAACCGCATGCCCAGCTTGCAAAGCCCCCGTCGAGAATCTCCCTCACGTCCTTTTTGCCTGCCAGGCGTACACCGCCCCCCGTAGGAAATGGCTGGCCCCGGCATGCAGACTTCTGGGAGTTCACAGCTCTGCGCTAGCCCTGCGAATCCTCAGATGAGACACTAGGCCAACGCTAGTGATCGCCGTCGCCAAATTCCTCTGAGCTAGTTGGCTTATTAGAGGGAAAACACTTCTGGATAAAGACTATAAATAAGACTGTCCCATTGTCCTGTGCAGCACATTTTACTCAATTTTATTCCATTTTATTCCATTTTTATTCCACTTTTTTTTCAATTTTTTCTTATCTTTTACTCCTTTTTATCAATATATTTACTTGTAATTATCATTATGTGTATTTATTTGTATCTATTATTGCTTTCGCTTTTTTGGCTCTTGTAGCCGCAATAAAGCTCCTTTGAACTGCTAAATTACTCACTAGGCCTTAGTTAGCAAGGGTTCGGGCCTAGCTGCTTGTTCTCATATTAACCATGTTTTCTAACGTGCAATGTGCTGCTTTCCTGAAGGACATGAAGCTGTACTTTTCCAGAAGCTAGAGATGTGGGTGTAACCATAGTAAATTATTTCTCATGAGACCCGACTTGCTCAAGGAGACATTCTTGCCGAATGCAATAGTGTAATTAGCAACAGGTACAAGGTCACCTAAACCAAGGGAAGACAATGGAACTACTGACTGGAGTGACTAGTGTAACATTTCCTACCTGACATTCTACCCGTTGAAGACGTCAATCACAGGAGCCAATAAACTGCATGAGAACTGTCTTAGGTGAAGATTCTAGTAAGGTGAGCGACGGATTATTGGACAGAGATAACGATGCACCAAATATTGGCCAATTGGAAATTAGAGACAAGTTTGACAAGTTTAATATTACGGCGTGACACAAGGAGAAATCAGCCATTCTTAGCCTCCCTGCCACTTTGATGCTGTTACTTATCCTTACTCTTGAAGAGACTTTGGGAGTCATTACAACATTGGCGGTAAAAGCCGCTTACCGCCGTGCAGAAGACCGCCAACACACCGCCGCGGCCGTGGAATTCCGCCACGGTCATTTTGAACCAAAGCCCGGAATCCGCCAAAATCTAGACACCCACACAATTCCGCCACACCAAAGGTCAGTGATAAACTGGCGAAAACAAAACCTCCACTGTCACGCCAACAGGAATACGCCCACACTATCACGACCCACTAATCCACGCGGTGGTCTTTCAACCGCAGTAATCCATTGTCGGTACACACCGCCGCGTTCAAAATACACACACTTACAAAACACTACCACATTGGACAATTGTGAGAAACTAGGGCTGATTGCAGAGGCCCCATAACTTTTTGCCCCCATTTTCCACTTTATGCTGGTGTTTTCCTGACTCTGATGGTGCCCTGGATACTGCTAACCAGTCCCAGGGCCTGTGCTCTGTGTAAAATGGATATGCAAATTAGGCTAATTATAATTGGCTAAGTTAACCTACCTATAAGTCCCTAGTATATGGTAGGGCATGTAGGTTTAGGAACCACAGCATAGGTGGTGCACACCTAGGTGCATTGCTGAGGTGCCCAGTGTCATTTTAAAAACAAGCCTGCCTTGCTGGCTGCTTTTAAATTAAAGTTATATGCAAATTCAACTTTGGAATTAAAGGTACTTCCAAAGTCTTAAACTACCTTATTTTTACATATAAGTCACCCCTAAGGTGTGCCCTATGTGCCCCTAGGGCTGGGTGCCATGTAACTATAAGCAGGGACTTTATAAAAATAGATTTATAAGCCCTGGTGAGGTAAAAACAGCCAAATTCGTTTTTCCCTCATTGAAGTAAATGGCCTTCATAGGCTAGAATGGGCAGACTTTATTTTAAATTTTAAAGTCTCCTTAAATGTTACATACCAAGAATTTGGTATCAAATTGATTGTTGTAATAAATCCCACAACTTCCAGTTGTTGGATTTAATATAACTTGTCCAGGTAAAAAGTTTAGACTTTACCTAAAAAGTTGCCAATTTCAGCTCTGCATTGTTTTTGCTGCTGTGCTCTGATTGGCCAGCCTGCAGCAGCTTCTGCCAGGCTACCTTGATGAGGTGTGAAGTGGCCTGACTTCACACAAAGGAATGTGCTTGGGGGAGAGAATCTCCCCTCAGCAGATGGTGAGGCAGGAAGGGGGAGGGCTGCCAAACTGGTCTTCAAAGGCAGAGAAGGACATTTGCAGCACCCAGCAACACCCCCACATCCTGCAACCCCAGACAACTAGGTACCCCCTTGATTAGATTAGGAGAGGGCAGGAGAGGGGTGTGTTTATGATTTTTAGCCACACCAGTGGGTGGGCTCAGCCAGATGTAACCTCCAAAAATCAGATTCAGCCATGTTGGATTTTTGGAGACTGTTGCCTTTTGGGATGGATTTTTGCCACACTTCCCAGGAAGTGGTCATCACAGGGGGACGACCCTGTACCTGATTGGAGGACCAGGACCCCCCTGCTTTTCACCCAGGAGCAAGGATAAAACTGGCAGACCTGCACCCACGCCTCAGATCCCCTCCAGAATTCAACAAGAAAGGAACTAAAGAAGAAGAAGGACTGCCCTGCTGGACCCCTGGCCTGCACCTGGACCCTGCACTCAGAAGGTAACTTTTTAACCGAGGCCTCCCGCGACTTGTAGCCGAGCAGGGCTCCATCGCGGTCGGCCTGAAAGTTTGACTTTGCCCCGGTCCTGGTGCAACCAGATGACCCGATTGGCGCTTTTTGTTTCTAAGCGCTAGAAAATAATAATACTTTAAAAATTCATATCTCCGGTTCCCCTGAACCGATTTTAATCGTTTTTGTGTCATTTTAAAGATAAAAATATAAGCTATTTTTATAAATTGGTTTTGGATTTTTAAACTGTTTCCTGTGTTTTATTTAATTACTGTTTTGTGATATTTGAATGCTTTACACTTTGTCTCCTGAGTTAAGCCTTGACGCTCGATGCCAAGCTACCAAGGGTAGAGCTGGGATTAATTTACTGAGACCTAACTGTACCTATGTGGAGGTTAGTTGCTTGTTGCTAGGTGTAGGTACCTACCTGCCCTACCAATAACCCATTTTCCAACATAATTGGAAGCAGCGACGGGATCCTGTACTTTTGTTCAATATCACGTTACAGTTTTAGGTAAAACAAATTAAAAATCCTTTAAATTGTCCTAGTGCAAAAATTGTTTTTAATTTTTAATTTGAATTTTTTTTATTAATTTGGATTAATTTCAATTATTGAATTTTTGTAATTTTTCTAAATTCTTGTTTTCAATTTTTGCAAAAAGTTTTTGTTGACACAAAACTAGGGAACCATGGAGCTTGATCTGGCTAGCCTACCCACACTGACAGTAGTCCAGCTTAGGGGGTTGTGTATTGAAAGAGGGTTGCCTGCAACCACTAATCTCAGGAAGGAAATCCTGATTAAATCCCTGACAGCATGGGCTGAAGCCCAAGAGGTAGAGTCAGAAGAAGCTCCAGAGGAGGGAGAAAAAGGGGAAGATGCTAACTCTAACCACTCAGGGGAGGGAAGGCATCTGAGCCTAAGTGAGGAAGAGGAAGAACGGTCCTCAGTAGATACAGTCACTAGGGGCAGACCCAAAGCTAGTGGTAGGAAGGGGGTCCCTTCAGGAGGAGAGAACCCATCCATCAGAGAAAGAGAGCTGGAGGCCCAGCTAGCATACATAGCTTTGGAAGCAGAGAAGCTGGCCCTAGAAAAGAAAAAGTGGGCATACAAAGAGACAAGAGATGGAAGCAGCGATAAAGAAGCTGAGGTGTCCATGGGTGGGGGAGTTTCCCCAGGTTACCCAAGGGGGTAGTTCCTGCTTATGTAGAGGGGGATGACATAGATAAGTGGCTGGGGGCCTTTGAGAGGGCACTCCAAATGAGAAGTGTTAGGCCTCAATACTGGGGTTCCCTTTTGTGGGAGTTGGTCCCCAACTCAGGGAGGGATAGGCTTCTGACCTTAAGGGGGGAGGAGGCAGATTCATACCCTAGTATGAAGAGGTGCTTAGCCAAGAAGTTTGGTCTGACCCCAGAGCAATATAGAATGAAGTTCAGGGACACCCAGAAGGTCAGTACCCAGTCTTGGGTTGACTTTGTGGACACCTCACTAAAGGCACTAGAGGGCTGGATTATTGGCAACAAAGTAAATACTTATGAGGGGTTATACAATCTGATCATGAGAGAGCACATCTTGACCAATTGTATCCAAGAAAGGTTACGCCAGCATCTAGTGGACTCTAAGCTGACCAACCCTAGAGAGCTAGGGGAGGCAGCTGATGAGTGGTTGAGAACCAGGGTGGTTGTCAAGTCCCAGGGGGGAGACTCCAAGAAGGGGGGGACAGGTCCCCAAAAACCTAAGGAGGGAGGTGGTAAGCCCACCACAGAGACTCCCTCTGTACCCCAGAACCCTAAGAAGGAGGAGAGTAAATCCCACTCCCACTCTGACAAGCAGAGACAGGGAGACCCAGGGTTAAAAAAACTATTGGACAGTAGGGCTTGCTTTGACTGTCAGCAGACAGGTCACTTCAGAGGAGATGCAGCCTGTCCAAGGAAGGTGGTTAGCACTGGGCTGTCCAGTGTAGCCATAGAGGAGGATTCCTCAGATGATGAAGTCCTCCTAGCATTGTGCTGGGAGACAGGACCAGATGGTAAGCTGGTGATCCCGGAGTAGGCACTTCCACCACATTCAAGTGAATGGGATCCCTACCACTGGCCTGAGAGACACCGGTGCCAGTCACACTATAGTGAGTGACCGGTTAGTGACCCCAGACATGTATGTCCCAGGAAAGACAAAGAAAGTCAGGATAGCCACAGGGGAGGTCACCTCCAAACCTGTAGCCATAGTGCCCCTAGAGAGGGAGGGTATCCTTGACTGGATTAGGGTGGTAGTCAGTGCTGACCTTCCCCTAGATTGTATCCTGGGCAATGACCTCCCAGAGGTGAGTCTGGTCACAGATGGGGTGGTCACCCAGGGCGCCCCCCCAACCCAAAGTCCTGGGGAGTCAGTCCCTACAGTTAGGAGACAGAGGTCCCCAAGAAAAGGAAAGAAGAAAAGGAAGGGTAGGCCACTCTTAAAGAGAGTTCCAGGGAGCCAAGGGCCTTCTGCCCCAGTAAGCGGGGAGCCCAGAGTTGGCACTGGTGAGGCCTCACCTGACCCCAAGGAAGTCCTGAGTAGTCAGGCAGCTGTCCAGATGCAAGGTGTTGCCCCTGCACTGACAGAAGGGAGAGTGGAAAGAGGGTGTCTGCCACAGGAGGTGGTAGCCCCCCACTCTAGACAGCAAGAGGGGTGCCAGGACCCCAAAGATGCCCCTAAAGCAGCTCAGCCACCTGTCAGTGGAGAGCTTAGGGTGTGGTTCTGGGTACTGACAGCTGTCAGTAGCCTCTGCTGGGTGCTAGCTTTCCTGGCAGCACTGTACTTGGCCTGGGAGGCAGACCCCAAGGCCATTAGCAAAGTAGGCCCCCTGACCCTGTTGGTCATGGTGGGGTTGCTCAAGTGTTGGGTGACCTCTTTGGGTAAGCTAGGTGTTGCCCTAGCAAAGTTAGGAGTAGGGGAAGTGGGCACCTCACTACCCAAGTTGGCAGAGAGAGAGGAGGAAGACCCCCCTAGAGCGAAGTTTCAGTTTGAGTTGGGTCCTTTTACTGTTGGGATGGCTTCACTACCCAGAGGGAGTGACCCTGACAGGAGGATATAAGGCAGAGTAGGCCCTGCAAAGGGACAGCCAGTTTTCTTCACTGTCTTCCTCGCCTAACAAGCCAGGAAGACTCTCCCAGGGTTGGGCTGAGTCTCCTGGGCGTGTGGGCTGGGGGGGGGGGGGGGGTTGTGTGAGAAACTAGGGCTGATTGCAGAGGCCCCATAACTTTTTGCCCCCATTTTCCACTTTATGCTGGTGTTTTCCTGACTCTGATGGTGCCCTGGGTACTGCTAACCAGTCCCAGGGCCTGTGCTCTGTGTAAAATGGATATGCAAATTAGGCTAATTATAATTGGCTAAGTTAACCTACCTATAAGTCCCTAGTATATGGTAGGGCATGTAGGTTTAGGGACCACAGCATAGGTGGTGCACACCTAGGTGCATTGCTGAGGTGCCCAGTGTCATTTTAAAAACAAGCCTGCCTTGCTGGCTGCTTTTAAATTAAAGTTATATGCAAATTCAACTTTGGAATTAAAGGTACTTCCAAAGTCTTAAACTACCTTATTTTTACATATAAGTCACCCCTAAGGTGTGCCCTATGTGCCCCTAGGGCTGGGTGCCATGTAACTATAAGCAGGGACTTTATAAAAATAGATTTATAAGCCCTGGTGAGGTAAAAACAGCCAAATTCGTTTTTCCCTCATTGAAGTAAATGGCCTTCATAGGCTAGAATGGGCAGACTTTATTTTAAATTTTAAAGTCTCCTTAAATGTTACATACCAAGAATTTGGTATCAAATTGATTGTTGTAATAAATCCCACAACTTCCAGTTGTTGGATTTAATATAACTTGTCCAGGTAAAAAGTTTAGACTTTACCTAAAAAGTTGCCAATTTCAGCTCTGCATTGTTTTTGCTGCTGTGCTCTGATTGGCCAGCCTGCAGCAGCTTCTGCCAGGCTACCTTGATGAGGTGTGAAGTGGCCTGACTTCACACAAAGGAATGTGCTTGGGGGAGAGAATCTCCCCTCAGCAGATGGTGAGGCAGGAAGGGGGAGGGCTGCCAAACTGGTCTTCAAAGGCAGAGAAGGACATTTGCAGCACCCAGCAACACCCCCACATCCTGCAACCCCAGACAACTAGGTACCCCCTTGATTAGATTAGGAGAGGGCAGGAGAGGGGTGTGTTTATGATTTTTAGCCACACCAGTGGGTGGGCTCAGCCAGATGTAACCTCCAAAAATCAGATTCAGCCATGTTGGATTTTTGGAGACTGTTGCCTTTTGGGATGGATTTTTGCCACACTTCCCAGGAAGTGGTCATCACAGGGGGACGACCCTGTACCTGATTGGAGGACCAGGACCCCCCTGCTTTTCACCCAGGAGCAAGGATAAAACTGGCAGACCTGCACCCACGCCTCAGATCCCCTCCAGAATTCAACAAGAAAGGAACTAAAGAAGAAGAAGGACTGCCCTGCTGGACCCCTGGCCTGCACCTGGACCCTGCACTCAGAAGGTAACTTTTTAACCGAGGCCTCCCGCGACTTGTAGCCGAGCAGGGCTCCATCGCGGTCGGCCTGAAAGTTTGACTTTGCCCCGGTCCTGGTGCAACCAGATGACCCGATTGGCGCTTTTTGTTTCTAAGCGCTAGAAAATAATAATACTTTAAAAATTCATATCTCCGGTTCCCCTGAACCGATTTTAATCGTTTTTGTGTCATTTTAAAGATAAAAATATAGGCTATTTTTTTAAATTGGTTTTGGATTTTTAAACTGTTTCCTGTGTTTTATTTAATTACTGTTTTGTGATATTTGAATGCTTTACACTTTGTCTCCTAAGTTAAGCCTTGACGCTCGATGCCAAGCTACCAAGGGTAGAGCTGGGATTAATTTACTGAGACCTAACTGTACCTATGTGGAGGTTAGTGGCTTGTTGCTAGGTGTAGGTACCTACCTGCCCTACCAATAACCCATTTTCCAACAACAATTCAAAATACACACACCTGATACACATACACACACCACTCCCACACACACAATACAATATAAAACACCCACCCACATCACCCACAATCCCCTACGACCACAATTGCGAAGGCCAGAGAGAGACACCACCATCTACAAACTCGCATCCACAGGCACTCAGCACCATCACCCACATAACATCCACTCACCTCACACAACACATCTCTAAATATCATCCCACACATCACAACACACACCACCCCACACATCACCCACACCACCCCATGGCACCGCAAAGATACCCCAGGTTCTTTGAAGAGGAGCTCAGGGTCATGGTGGAGGAAATCATCCGGGTAGAGCCACAGCTATTCGGATCACAGGTGCAGCACACCTCCATAGCTAGGAAGATGGAGCTATGGCGAAGAATCGTGGACAGGGTCAACACAGTGGGACAGCACCCAAGAACTAGGGATGACATCAGGAAGAGGGGGAACGACCTACAGGGGAAGGTGCGTTCCGTCGTCTCCAGACACCACATCGCGGTACAGAGGACTGGCGGCGGACCCCCACCTCCTCCCCCACAACTAACAACGTGGGAGGAGCAGGTCTTGGCTATACTGCATCCTGAGGGCCTCGCAGGAGTAGCTGGAGGAATGGACTCTGGTAAGAAAAATCTTTAGTACTTCATCCCCCACCCTACCTGCATGCCATCACATACCCCCACCCTCGCCCTCACCCCATTACTCCAACTCCTCACACATGTCCCAATATCACAAACCACACATCCCAAACTGAAGCCCTGCATGCAACACCAAAGCATGGACACCCATCACCAAAAGCATAGCCACTGCACATACTCATACACCCCCCTAAACCATTATTACACAAGGTCCTACACAGGAATGAAAGCACTGGGGTACACAGTCATCCACCCATTGTACACCATGGCACACACAGATGCAATAATCATGCTTTTACACCCCTGCAGGACCCCTACCCAATGTCACCGGACAGGAGAGTCCAGATAGGTCCACTCTGCCCACAGAAGAGGCCCACAGTGATGACAGCAGCTCTGTCCAACTGGATCTAGATGACCAGCCCGGCCCATCTGGGACCTCAGGAGAGTTGGTTCCCCTCACACTGGCACAAGCCACTACAGACCTTCCCCCCTCTGGAAACACCAGCACAGCACCCACACAGCGGGCCCATACATCTGTCCCCAGGACACGTCAAGCAGCAGTGTGTCAACCACTACAGGGAACCCAGGCCAATCCACCACCCCAACAACACCAGGGACCTGGGGGCAGTGGCAGTGGGCACACGGTTCAGGGGACAGAGGCACAGGAACACAGGGGAACTAGGAGGGCTGCTGTGCGACAGGGGGAGGACAGGCCCAGGGAACCCACTCTCCACGAGGCCCTCTCCAACATCATGGGAGCCTACCACTATTCCCAGGAGATGATGGCAACGGTACGGGCCAAGTTTCAGGAGACCCAGCGGCTGCAGGAGGAACAGTATTTGGGCTTCAGGGAGAAACTCAAATCCATCAATTCCACCCTGGGCACCATTGTAGGGGTGCTGAAGCAACTCGTCAACACCAGGAGGGACACTGTGGCACTACAAGGGGCCCCTGACACTAGCCTGGGTGATGAACTGCCCACCACCTCCGCCGGCGCTAGTGGACATGAGGCACCGCCACAGGACCACCACACCAGCACCCCACCCCCTGCAGATGGAGAACCACCCCACAAACGGTCCCTGAGATGCAGGACAAAGACAGAGAACAATGCCAAGACCCCCGCCAAGAAATTAGACCACCCTGATTGTCATCCTTTTGTCCCACCTTGTCACCCTGTCCATTCTCAGTCAGTCAGTCACAAAACTTTATTCGGCAAATGCCATAAAAGTACAGACAAAAACACAAATACCACACAATAATTACGTTACAGTAAATAGATAGACGAATAAAATAGTACCATATCTAAAACATTACGTAAACATCCGGTCTAAAATCTCATAAAAGAAACAAATAAAACTCATAACATAAGAAAAATCACAATAACAGAATACAAAGATTAACTTACAGTATTAAACTATACATACATATACATTTAAAATGAAATGAGCCTTTTCCTAATGCTTAAAGAAGCTGTAACAAAATCTAATACAAAATGACAAATTTGTCTATCTGGCAATCTCTGAAAATATATTAAAGCTTCCTTGTAATGGATGGGTCTAACAGAACGTAAAGTGGGTAAAATGCAAACCCCTCTAGGAGCAGCATAAAAAGGGCAAAAGAGAAAAAAGTGCAAAGTACTCTGGGTTGATCTAGAATCACAGGGACAAAGAGGTAAATCCCTTTTCCAAAAACATGGTTCAGGAAACGCTACTTTAAAATGAATTAAATTAAGTCTAAAAAGTGTTAAAAAAGAAAGTATCTTAAAACTGGAAAACCAGGTCAGATAAGGTTCAAGGCATGGGGCTGTCACAACCTGAGAATAGGAATCAAAGGATTTTAATTTCAGAGAACTGTAAAATCTCAGGTCTGATATGTACTCGGAGTAAGTAGCCTTCAGAACGGACCTAGAATTTATAGTTAATAGGTGAGGTTCATCAAACATATATCTAAGACCTAAATTCTCAAAAGAGTTTCGTAGAAACATAAGCCAGGGGATCCTATTTGAATTTTCCAATTGTAAGCATTCGGAAATACAATCTTGGACCAATTTTGCCATTGGGTTTAGCCAACATCTAATCCAAAGCAATAATGGCGCCAAAAAAACCCTATCCTCCAAAAAACACTGACCAAGTTCTTCGTGGCAGATGATATTTGCAGTACATTTTGGAACCAACAGTAATCTTCGCAAAAATTTATTTTCGACCCTCTGGAGAGATGGTACCTTTACACAGCCCCAGACGCCTGCTCCGTAGAGCACAGCTGCGGTACACTTAGAATTATACAGAGTTTTCATATGTGCGGGGGGTCTATGGCCTAGTTTATTAGAGAAGCGAAAGATCGCTTCGGTGTTCCTTATCAGCTGTTGGAGCTTAAAATTAATATGAGTCTTCCAGGACAGAGAGGAACTCAAATGCATGCCTAGGTAACAAAAATCTTTGACCTTAATAAGAGAATGCCCTCCCATAGTAAATTGTTTGGATTTTGTGTTACGTGGGCCACAGGTCATGACAAAAGTCTTGGGGTAATTGACCTTCAAATCGAGGCTCGACATAAACTCATAAAACATGTCCAATAAGCCCTGTAAGCCATTTGCAGTACGAGCAATTAAAACTGCATCATCCGCATATAATAAAACTGGAAGTAATCTTTGGCCCATCTTCGGTACATCCTTTGCTTGTTTAACCAAAAAATCATAGAGCCCATTTATATAAATCAAGAAAAGAAAAGGGGCTAAAATACATCCTTGCCTTACGCCCCTGGTTGACGGAATAGGAGGGGTTCTCTGCCCAGATGAGCCGACCTGAACAGAGACCGTTAGGTCTGTATGTAGACGTTTAATAAGCTCCAATAGAGCCGGGTCACACCCTAGAACTTCTAGGATTTGCCATAACTTGGATCTGTTAACCAAATCAAAGGCACTGGTTAGATCGATAAAAGCCATGTGGATGGACTCTTTCTTAACAGACACATATTTATTAAGTATCAATTGTAAGTTTAAAACTTGCTCAACTGTGCCCACACCGGGTCTAAAACCAAATTGGATGGGAGATAAAATCTGGGCATCTGTTGCCCAATCTTCTAAACGGGACAAGATCACACTACCTAAAATCTTTGCCGTTGAATCAATAAGGGAGATTGGTCTGTAACAAGAGGGGTCTTGTCTATTACCTTTTTTAAAGATGGGAACAATAATAGCCGATTTCCATGAAGAGGGAACATTACTAGTTACCACGTTGTTCAACACATTTGTAACCAAAGGGCCCCAGAGCTCAATTTCTGATTTAAAAAGGTCGACAGGAACCCCATCGGGTCCAGGGGCCTTTCCCTGCCTTGATCTATCAATGGCACCTTTGACCTCATGGAGATCAAAAATAATATTTAGGGCCTTAAAGTTAAAATCTGGAGTAAAATGTGTAGCAGGAGTAACTGCCACATGCGAATTCTCATAAGTTTCAGAGCAGAAAACTTTCCTAAAATGATTTATCCAGACATCCTCAGTAATAAAACATTCATTGGCCAAAGAGTTCTTATCAGAAAAGTAAGGGTGATTTATCACTTTCCAGAATTTGGAAGTGTCCTTAAATTCAGATGCGGCCAAAAGATCGCTCCAAGCCCTGGACCTAATTTCGGATTTCCGTTTATCAAGGGCAACCTTATAGTCAGTCCTCGCTGATTTTACTAATTGACGTGCGGGAGGAACTGCTTTAAGAGCTTCTTTAAGTTTTTTATGGGCTAAAGAACACGCAGAATCAAACCATCTATGGACCACCGGCCCCTTCCCGGGCCTGTCCATCACCAGGGCGCGTGAAATATCACTACTTAAGGATTCGAATTCTCGCACAATACAGTCAGAGTCTGATTGCTGAGACAAACACGTATAAATCGTATCAGACCTACTTCTTACAATTTCTTGGTTAAACTTTTTAGGGTCAATTTTATCCCATTTTAAACGAATGCCACTATTTAAATTATAAACTGTAGCAGCACACAAATTTTTGTTCAAGGGTGCCTGATTTACTTTTAGGTCCAGTGTAATACTAAGAGGGTTGTGATCACTTGCACAATGAGGCGTAATCTTAAAATTTCTAATTAGATAAAAATCAGAAGAGCTGATAAGTATAAAATCAATGGTACTCCCCTTCAAATTCCCGGTGTAAGTGGGCGTATTACGGGCATCAGGGGCCAATTTCTCTGTAACGTGAACCAGATCAAATTTACAAATAAAAGAATTTAAGGCATCTCCTTCAGAGGTATGATTAAAATGAATTGGTGACTCTCTACCCTCAACAGGGAAGGCACACAAGTCCGTGTGTTCTTTACAGCATAAGGGAATGTTAAAATCACCCACCCAGAAAATAGTTAAATCACTAAACTGTAAAGCATGTGAGGAATCTAAAAAATCCATTACCTCTTCCAGATGGGTCATAAGGAAGCCCCGAGGGATATTATTATAAAAGTTTAAAATTAGAATATCCTTTTGCCCGCTTATAGAGACGAGAACAACCATAAAATAAGGGGAAGACCAAATTAGGGACACATTTAAAAGCGGAAGATTTACAGAAACAAGTACTAAAAGGCCACCACTAGCTCTCCCCATGTGAGAACTCCGTGCCGGCTGGCAAAAAGAAGTAAAGCCATTCAAGAAAAACATATCTTTAGACCAAGTTTCCTGTAGACAAATTATATCATAAGAAGAAATGAAACTCTTCCAGTCCGAATTGTTAGTTTTAGATCGCAACCCTGCTACATTCCAACTGAGCAGGGTTAGTGGTCTAAATGCAGAACATGATGATGAGACTTTGGTATTTAGATGAGTTTGTAAATCTGTAGTACACATTCCTGTGCCCCTGATACGCTTGGATTGGACGGTCCCAACCATCCGTCTCTCTAAATTAGAAGAACGGTGGTGGGTCACCGATAGTCAATCATTCTCATCAAAGTGACTAAGGGTTGAGAATCTATTGCTAGTTGGAACGTTGACCTGTAAGAGAGACCTATCTGGCTCTTGGCTGTGCATGCTTAAATTAGTAATAGGACGATTTGGTAAAAGCACAGGGTCATAAAAATGGTGCAGGGAATGGATTTGAATCTTGTTATTTAACATATTACAATAGGCCGATTTAGTCAAAAAATAATCTACTGACTGAGGATTGGCAAAGTTTAAAATAACATAATCGCCCTCCTTCAATTCTTTTGAGAAGCCAACCCTCTTCACCCTTCGGGCCATAAGAATCTTATCATTACGGAAGCCTGAAGAATTTGGTTTAAATTTAGAATTCAACCAATGGCCGGCTTTCCTAATTAAAGAGTGGGTATCTTCTAGTTTGCGGCACTCCAAAGGAGGAACGTTAGAAAGAACCAAAACGTACGGATTACAGTCCGGAGGTAAATGTAAAAAGTCTGCATGATTAGTGAATAAGTTGGAGCCATTGTCTTGCAACCTAGAGGAGTGAGCCTTCCTTGCTGGACATAATACAGGGTTATCCACAAGGGTTCCTTGGCCAGGGACAACTTGTAGATCAGACAAATAGTTACCGGCTCCTTGGGGTGCCAATGTAGGGGGAGGAGTAGGTAAATGAACTGATTCGGGGCCAGGGAGAATTCCCGAGCTAAGTGGGCCAGGTTTAGAGAAACTAGATAAAAGCCTAGTTACATCATTAAAAAAACAATCAAGCTTCTCGGTAATCAAAGTTGTAATTTTAGCCTCTAAAGTTGCACAAAATAATTTAAGTGTCGAGTCAAATCTATTAGAGCCATCTTCAGAAATGATCGTACTTGGAAGACATTCAGAGGTAAAAACCAAGGGGGCTGAAGGTTTGTTACTTTGGGTCAAATGGGTAGGTAAGTTCTTTTTAAAACCTGTGACCTTTTTTACATTTTTTGGCTTTTTCCCGGCTCGCCTCTTCTTCGTAGGTGGAGAAACAGTCTGAGAACCCTCAGAAGGAGGAGTAACTAAAAGGGGAGAAGAAGTAGTACGATCAAAAGTAGGAATTTTGTCTTCTTTCAACTGGATGGAGTTTGTTGTTAAGGACAGTGGTGAAAGACCAGTACTTAAGGAGGTAGGAGCGTGGCTGATAAGTTCCAGAGAAGGTTCCAGCGGAGGATATTGGACAGTACTTTGGACAGCCCCAATCCTTTCTTCTACATGTTCTAGTTCAGACTCAATGGCCCCCATTACAGAGGATAAATAACTGGTAATGGAGGACTGGAGGGAGCTGGACCCACCTATCCCCTTTTGAACATTAATTTTCCTTTTCCCCATATTTAATAAGAGATCGCACTGTACCTGGCGCAGCACACAAGTATAAATGACACTGTAGAGAGGAGAAGGCGTTAGAGGGGGGGCCCAGCCCGGCCTCTTCCGGTCGATGACGGGCGAAGGACGGGCCCGCCCTTTGCCCGGGCTTCGCCCGGGCGCCGCCCGCGCGCGTCCCGCGGTTGCGGGCGCGCTGTGTATTAAAGAAGGGCTTCCCGCCCTATCAGCAGCTGAGGCTGCCTCCGGGAAAGTTTAAAGGGCTCCCGCCCAGGAAAGAAGTTGTGCGCGTCCCGCGGTTGCGGGCGCGCTGTGTATTAGAGAAGGGCTTCCCGCCCTATCAGCAGCTGAGGCTGCCTCCGGGAAAGTTTAAAGGGCTCCCGCCCAGGAAAGAAGTTGTGCGCGTCCCGCGGTTGCGGGCGCGCTGTGTATTAGAGAAGGGCTTCCCGCCCTATCAGCAGCTGAGGCTGCCTCCGGGAAAGTTTAAAGGGCTCCCGCCCAGGAAAGAAGTTGTGCGCGTCCCGCGGTTGCGGGCGCGCTGTGTATTAGAGAAGGGCTTCCCGCCCTATCAGCAGCTGAGGCTGCCTCCGGGAAAGTTTAAAGGGCTCCCGCCCAGGAAAGAAGTTGTGCGCGTCCCGCGGTTGCGGGCGCGCTGTGTATTAGAGAAGGGCTTCCCGCCCTATCAGCAGCTGAGGCTGCCTCCGGGAAAGTTTAAAGGGCTCCCGCCCAGGAAAGAAGTTGTGCGCGTCCCGCGGTTGCGGGCGCGCTGTGTATTAGAGAAGGGCTTCCCGCCCTGTCCATTCTTAAACTGCCCCCAGCTCCACTTCCTATGCCCCTTTGGACAATGCACCTGTGAGACTAATAGACTGGACTCTGCCATGGACATTCCTCCACCATTACCCCTTACCATTTTACAACCCCCTCCAATATTGAGCACTTAAATAAACACCCTTAAAGCACAAAACAATCAGGACTCTGTCTGTGATTTCGAAATAGTGTATTAGCAATTACAGTGGCAAAATGCTCTTTGTAATGAGGAAACAAAGCAGATGTCACACAGCGGGACCCACATCTGTGAAATCGTAAGGGAAAGTGACAACTCAGTGACCATACGCTGGGTGAAAATGACAGACAGTAGAGAGGTAGTACATTTAAATCAGATGTAGCAGGCGGTGTTGTCTTCTTACCTGTGTCTCCTTGGAAGTATTGCAGGATCACTGTGTTCCTGTTATCAATGTCCTCTTCTTCTGCTTCCTCGTCTTCACTGTCCTCAGGGTCCACAGCTGCCACAAGACCTCCATCCGAACCATCCTCCTGCAGAAAAGGCACCTGTTGTTGCAAAGCCAAGTTGTGAAGCATACAGCAAGCCACGATGATCTGACATATCTTCTTTGGTGAGTAGGATAGGGAACCACCTGTCATATGGAGGCAATGGAACCTGGCCTTCAGGAGGCCGAAGGTCCGCTCTATAATCCTCCTAGTCCGCCCATGGGCCTCATTGTAGTGTTCCTCTGCCCTTGTCCTGGGATTCCTCACTGGGGTCAGTAGACATGACAGGTTGGGGTAACCAGAGTCACCTGCAAATGGCGAGGGACAACTGTTAGATACACACAAACTCATAGGGACATCCACAGACCCAGACAACTATTCCCACTGTATTGGGTCCATGTGCTCACCTAATAGCCACACACAATGCCTCTGGAGTTGCCCCATCACATAAGGGATGCTGCTATTCCACAGGATGTAAGCGTCATGCACTGAGCCAGGGAATTTGGCATTAACATGGGAGATGTACTGGTCTGCCAAACACACCATCTGCACATTCATGGAATGCTAACTCTTCCGGTTTCTGTACACCTGTTCACTCCTGTGGGGGGGTACCAAGGTCACATGTGTCCCATCAATGGCACCTATGATGTTGGAGATATGTCCCAGGGCATAGAAATCACCTTTCACTGTGGACAAATCCTCCACCTGAGGGAAAACGATGTAGCTCCGCATGTGTTTCAGCAGGGCAGACAGCACTCTGGACAACACGTTGGAAAACATAGGCTGGGACATCCCTGATGCTATGGCCACTGTAGTTTGAAAAGATCCACTTGCTAGGAAATGGAGTATTGACAGCACCTGCACTTGAGGGGGGATTCCTGTGGGATGGCGGATAGCTGACATGAGGTCTGGCTCCAACAGGGCACACAGTTCATGGATTGTGGCACGATCAAGCCTGTAGGTGATGATCACATGTCACTCCTCCATTGTCGACAGGTCCACCAGTGGTCTGTACACCGGAGGATGCCACCATCTCCTCACATGCCCCAGCGGACGGTGCCTACAGAGGAGAACAGCGAGCAGAGAGTCAACCAACTCTGAGGTACGTAAACACAGCTTACTCTGAAAATATTAGCAATTCAAATGAAGCCTGTGTGAGTGTTTAGGCAAGGCCTACATATGTTTGACGCAGTCAAAAATAATGCCATGTGGGCTCATGAAATGGCGGCTGCCTGACCTGTAAAGTGGGACAAGGGGATATGAGGTAACTGGCTGGTGTTGTATACCGTCGCGTTAGGCGGTCGAAGACCGCAGCGCAATCCTGCACTGGTTAACATTGGACCCTATGGGTCCCAGGAGCCAATGACGATGTACGCCGGCGGTGACGGTACGCCCTGCCGCGGACGTGACCGCCATTTTCTATCTTTTCAATCACTTGATACCTTATCTTTGAGAGGAGAGGACCTACACTGCAAGTGCTGCTGTGACCTCAGTCTGGAAGAGACAATGGCTCGTGTGTCTGGGGAAAGGGCCCCTGCCTTCAGCACCGAGGAGTTGGAGAAACTCGTGGATGGGGTCCATCCCCAGTACACGCTACTCTACGGTCCTTCAGGTAAGTACACTGTGAGCATGCTGTATGATCAATGCCTGTGTGGAGTGGGGTGGATGAAAGATAGGGGGGTGAGAATGAGGCTGCATGAAAAGACAGTGAGTGCATGTGCGTCATGGCAAGGGTAGGGATGCGGGCCAATGACTGTGACGGTGCGGGCGGTAATATCTTCTCCTTTTTCCCTGTACTATTTCTGTAGGTCAGCGCCCACCAGAAGAAGGACATTTGGCGTGCCATCGCCAAGGAAGTCCGGACCCTGGGGGTCTATCACAGACAGAACACCCACTGCCGGAAAAGATGGGAGGACATTCGCCGCTGGAGCAAGAAGATGGCAGAGGCCCAGCTGGGGATGGCCTCTCAACGTGGGAGGGGTGCCCGTTGCACCATGACCCCCTGATGTTCAGGATCCTGGCGGTGGCGTACCCGGAGTTGGATGGGCGCTTGAGGGCATCACAGCAGCAACAAGGGGGTGAGTACACTCTCATTCTGCTGATTCAGCGCGCATTGTAGGTGTCTGGGTGGGGAGGTGGGCTGTGGGTTCCCCTAGGCCAGGGCGAGTTTAGTAGGCAAGGACCCTACTTAAGGCAGGCCTTGTGGCACCCCACCCCACCTGTGCACAGTGCCAACTACACCTAGTCAGGCTCCTATGACATCCATGTGTGCAGAAATCGGCCATAGCCTTGTAACCCATGTCCCTGGGATTGAATAGTGGACTCCAAGTGCGCGGCGTAGTGCAGGGGGCTTCTGTGTCTGTTGTGTCCGCCACATGCACTCAATATGTCTTTCTTCTGTCTTCCCCTCCCTTTTTGTGGTCTCCTTGTTCTTGTGTGCATTAGCATTATCAGGCGGAGGAGCAGTGGCACCGGAGCAGGGGGGAGCTGCATCCCACATGGCCCTGGAGGGCGAAACTAGAGAGTCTGAATTCACCAGTGGGACGGAGGCCGAGGGGAGCTCCACGGCGGGGACAGGAGCTGACACCAGCGACACAGACTCCTCCTATGATGGGAGCTCCCTTGCTGTGGCGGGCCCATCTGTGTCCCTTGCATCTACAGGTACAGCCGCCACACCCCTACCAGCACCGCCCTCCCAGCAGCCCCTCAGCTTTTGCCCCGTGCCTGCTCACCCAGGAGGGTGGGCATCACCTTCGCCCCAGGCACCTCAGGCCCTGCCCCAGTCACCCCTCTGCCCTCAGTGAGGAGGCCATTGACCTCCTCAGGTCCCTCACTGTTGGGCAGTCTACCATTTTGAATGCCATCCAGGGTGTAGAGATGCAGTTGCAACAAACCAATGCATACCTGGAGGGCATTCACTCTGGTCATGCAGCCCTTCAGTGAGCATTTCAGACTCTGGCCTCAGCACTGATGGCAGCCATTGTCCCTGTCTCTAGCCTCCCCCCTCCAACTTCCTCCACCCAGACCCACACCCCTGTACCTCAGCCTATCCCAAGCACACCATCAAACCAGCATGCACACACCTCAACACACAAGGGAAGCTCAGGCAAACATAAGCAGCACACATCCCACAGGCACTCACGCAAGCATCAGACCCATGCAGACACACCAACATCCACTGCCTCCACTGTGTCCCCCTCCTCCTCGTCTCCCTCCTTCCCCCCTGTCTCGTCTCCACTCACACCTGCATGCACTACATCCTCAGCCACTACGTCCATCACCAGCATACCCACCACCACACCGTGCTCACGTGCAGTCACCACCCCCACTACCATTCACACGTCCCCTGTGTCCTCTCCCAGTGTGTCTTTGAGGCCACCTCCCAAGGTACAAAAACGCAGACACACACCCAACCAACAGCCATCCACCTCACGACAGCCTCCAGCCCATGCACCTTCCCCCAAAGTCAGCAAACGTACAACCCCTTCAGTCTCCTAGGGCCGACTCTCCAGGTCCCAACCAAGCACCTCAGCTACAACATCGGCGGGACCAGTGGTGCCAGTAGTCACTGGATTATGGAGTGCACCAGGCAGCAGGGCAGCCAGTGTGGCAAGGAGCCAGAGTACGGACAGTCCGCCACCTGTCAAGCATAAAAAGTTGGCCAGTGCCCGGCAGGAGAGGGGAAAGAAATCAGCCACCAAAGCCGCTCCCAGGGGTACAGTTGGGAGTGTGGAGACATCTGCGACACCATCCATGCTGGGGAAGGGGCACATGAAAACCGGCAAGTCTGGGAAGATCAGCACGGCGGACAAGACCGCCAGCAGCAGCCCCGCTGCCCAGGACAAGACCGCCAGCAGCAGCCCCGCTGCCCAGGACAAGACCGCCAGCAGCAGCCCCGCTGCCCAGGACAAGACCGCCAGCATCACCGCAGGACAGTGAGCGTCAATGGTTACTACGCTACTGAGGCCGCCACAGGCAGGATGAAGCACTCAGGGCACCAAGCCCCCTCCAGAACCAGTGGAGAGTTACATCCACTACCTCTGTCCTTGGCAGGATGAAGCACTCTGGGCACCAAGCCCCCTCCAGAACCAGTGGAGACTGTTATCCACTTGAGGGACTGTGGCTTTGCACTCCCCAGGATTGAACAGTCGGCAACCCACCCACTGTTATCGACTTGAGAGACTGTGGCTTTGCACTCCCCAGGATTGAACAGTGGGCAACCCACCCACTGTTAAAGACTTGAGAGACTGTGGCTTTGCACTCCCCAGGATTGAACAGTGGGCAACCAACACACTGGAGAGACTTGAGAGACTGTGGCTTTGCACTCCCCAGGATACATCAATGGGCATGGAGCCCCCTCGTGGAGCTGGCGTTGTACACTCATCCGGCTGAGGTGCCCCCCCTTCCGTTCCCCCTGAGGTGCCTGTTTTATTTCTATCTGATGCCCCTGCAGTGTTCTCTCTGTCTTGTTCGGGTATTGAGTGTGGGCCTCGCCCATGCCTTTTGGGCCCAGTGGTCCACGGACTATGATGGTGGAATCCCTTGGACTTGTGTTCTTGGTGTATATAATTGTTCATAGTGTAAATGTGCATATATGTAAATATTTTTGATTACTGCAATTTAATATATTACAATCATTCTACTAATTTCCTTTTGTCCTTGCATTCTTCCAGGGAGGGTTGGGGGTGTAACTGTGATGTATCAATATGTATTGGTGTGTGTGTTGTCGTGGGTGAGGGTGGGGATGTTGCGTATTGCGTGTGTGTGTCACTGTTTTTTCCGTCCCCCCTCCCCTGTGTCGTAGGTGCAGTACTCACCGTGGTCTTCGCCACCAGCGTTCGTGCTCCTGGTAGAGGAGTAGGAAGATAAAGGCTGGGAGTATCTGAAGTCCCGGTTCCATGGCGTCCTGGTTCCTCGTGGGGTGTGTAGAGGTGAGCGTTTTCCCTTCGAAGTCCTGTTTCCGCCGTGTTTTTGTTGACGGTGAATGCGCCCCGGAAAAGGTGGCAGATTGGTGGCTTGTAATTCTGTGGGCGGTACATTGTCTTCCGCCTGTCTTTTGGCGGTTACCGCCGCGGTGTTTGTTTGTACCGCCGTGGCGGTCCGAGTGTTAAAGTGGCTGTCTATGTTGGCGGTTTCCGCCATGGTCGTAGTTAAAAAAAAATTTACCGCCGGCCTGTTGGTGGTTTTACCGCCTCTTTAACACCGACCGCCAGGGTTGTAATGACCACCTTTGTCTTTAGCTGTTTGATACCCTAATCCATCCTTACCTTACCCCTTGTCCGAGATGCACTTCTCCTCCTTATGAGGGAAGAGCCCTTTGCTATACCTTGTTGAGCCTTACCTGCTAATCCTGGCTGATGGCGAATCGACTATTGTCCTGAGGATGAAGACGGTCACTGTAGGCCGCCCCATCTGGATTGGTAACTATCTGATGATAAATTGTAATTGTCTGTTTGCTTTGTCTTTCTTCGTACCAACTGCTCTTTTGACAGATGCCATAGTAAGATGTTTTCCAAATTCATGTTACTAAATTGTTTTGCATGAAGCCTAACATGCTGATGCTAATTAGAGGTTAGTTAAGGAGTTCTCCAAAATCCGGGCAAATAGACAAATGACTGAATCGTTGCTTTGCTGAATAATGTACTAATAATACTTTGCTAAAGTTTAATTCATGTTGACTTCGTGTTTTGTGCTAATGTTCATGATCTTTGCATTGATAAAATCTTATTCCAGTTGCCATATTGTAGTTTTATTGATGTGATTATTGGTATTGAGACTTATGAATATGCTAGTAGGTTGTAACTAATAGGGAATAAATATCTAAAATCTTACTAGGTTTGTGTGGTTATTCAAAGGCCGAAAGGTCATGGTGTCTTTCATTCTCATTAAGTGTTCTTGATTAGTTTGATTGATTAGCTACTGTGAATATCGATTTGATTATCGTCTATGGATTGAGATGTTAAATAGATATCGCAGTCTGAGGAGTCTCCAATCAGGGTCAAAAGGTTAATTGGCCTAAAACGAGTCCCCTTGTAAGTAAACTATCAAAGGTGGGACGCGTTATCAGTCCTGGTAGCAGAGGATGGTTCAGGCCCTTTTGGGGCCCTAGGACGAGGGGCCATTGTTTGAAAATTTATTCTGAGATAATGCAAATTGGAGAGATGATGTGCTCTTAAGTCCCAAATGACTTTCCCGGAATCTTGGAGCTTGCGGAAGTGATTTGGGTATGTTCTCGGCGTTCTAGTGATAGTGTGAGTGACGTAAGGTTTGCGCTTGCACAGCTTATGCATACCGCAGGTGAATTGTCAGGCTTGTGAGAATTTTAGGCCAGGTGATGTTTTAGTAGGAGTTTGCGTACTCCGCAGTATGAGAGTAGGGAAGTCGGCAAACTTCATGTGAGTGTGGCGCTTTGTGCTAAAAAATTGTCCACATGGTTGTTGATGATGTACGGACCCTGCGTGGTCTAAGACTCCGGAGTATATTGATGGTTTATGTTGTAATTTGCACAGTTTAATAGGTCAATCGGGCATAGTTGACGAGTCGAGTTTGAGTCAGAGTGAGTGAATGAAAACTTTGATGGAGATTTGGGGAGTTCTAAAGTGCACTAGGACGAACCATTGACAAGTCGAGAGTAAAATTTGCAGGTCAAATTTTGCTTGCGAATGCGGGAGCCGAGAAGGAGAGAGTAGCGTCCGAGGCTTAAAGTGAAATCTCTGTAAAGTTCTGAAGCGATTGTATTACCCTTCCTGTAGTAGACCAGCAAATTTGAGTTTGTCAGTGCTCACAATATATTGCATTAGTTTTGTGTGAATCGAGAGTGAGGGAGACACTCTGCTTTGCTCTGGATCCTAGGTGAGATTCTCTCCCCAGCCTTCTTGACTACCAGCATTGCCCTGCTCCTGCACACAGCTGATACCGAGGTTGAGCTAACCCCTCAGTCCTGGTGGCACTGAGGCTCTTCTGGATCTCGCAATTGGGGCTGCCCTCCAGCACAGTTACTGCACTGTCCCAACCCTCAACCAGTTGGACATCCATTGATAAGGAGGTCTCGTGCTGAGATCCTGCCATCCTTCTCCTCATGCATTACACTGAAGGGGCTATCCAACACTCACATGCCTACACTGTGGGCGCTCACTGGGCTGCCTCCTGCTTCCTCCCTGCTCTGGTGCTGGTAATAAATAAGAATGATATGAGGACTCGCTGACGCAGCGGAGGCCTCCACACAGCTATCCTTGACTCTCCTGCCTATGCTAACCCCCGAAATTAGCTACATTGGGGGTTATTACAACTTTGGAAGAGGTGTTTATCCGTCCCAAAAGTGACAGTAAAGTGACGGATATACCACCAGCCGTATTACGAGTTCCATAGGATATAATGGACTCGTAATACGGCTGGTGGTATATCCGTCACTTTACTGTCACTTTTGGGACGGATTAACACCTCCTCCAAAGTGTTAATAACCCCCATAGTAGCAAGTACAGTGGCTCTTTGACTCTCTGCTGGGGCTCTACTCCCTAGTGCAACACCATGTTGTGACTCGGTGGCCCCCATCACTCTCTTCTGTGGTCAGTCACTGACGTGAGCCATTACAGGGCTGTGTGAGCCCACCTACCCAAGCCTTTCTAGGCACTGCCGTAGCCAGAGTAAATCCCCACACACCTTGTGACTCAAGAGTTGAAGCACTAGGAACGTCTCCCACTCACAATATATTGCCAACTAAGGACTCTTTCACAGAGTTCCTCTCCAATCCAACACATAGCCCACACAGATTTACACTGCCTCGCTGTCTGAACATTGGACTGCATTCCCAGGCAGGTCCTGGCCAACGCTCAACTTGCTCCTTTTGTTTTTAGGCCTTCCAGAGGGGACCCAATGCCTCTAGCTCCTGCTTAGCGACCTTGCTGACTTGAAATACTGTTTTCCAGTTGGACCCCTTGAGTTTCTTGTGATGCCTCCACCTTGAACGTGGTCCTGACTTGGAAAAGGCCAACAAACTCATCAAAGCACCAACCAGCCTTCAACCCCGGAGCCCAACTCATTGACTACTCTCGTACCCTGCATCTGCTGTCGCAGGGTCTGCCATTGATTGTCATGCTACGCAAACTCTCTTAAATGGGCAACACGGCCCCCAGGATCACTCATCACCACTTCTCATTCCACATGGCAAGTCCACAAAGCAAACAATGATAGGGACACTTACAGACAATCCAGTTACCTCATTGTGGCACAAACCATCCCCAGAAGCTATGGCACCCTCCGACTCTCAGCCTGCCAACACAACCAGGGACTCGGCCCCTGTATCTATATCTTAGGCTTATATTGACCATTTCCTACAAGATCTCCGCTCAGAAATCAGCTCCCTTAAAACATACTTCAAGTCTTGTGGTCAGGGCATTAGACTCAATGTCAATTAGCTGGAGGGCAGTGTTGTTGATCTGCAGCACATGGTCAATGCACGATCGGAAGATCAAGAAACATTATGGCACAAGGTCCCGGCATTGGAGAAACAACAGATCGAACTGCAGGTGAAACAAGAAGATCTTGAAAACAGAAGCAGAAGGAACAACATTCTGATTGGTGGGGTACACAGGGGCATGGAGGGAACCAAACATAATGGCCTTCACTGCGAGCTGCTCCATTCGATTGTCAGAGATACAGATGCTTCTATTCCTGCATGGGGTAGAGCGCATAGAGTGGCATCCATATCTGGGCACCCAGATTCAATCATGGACATTCTAACCCAGGTGCATTTCTTAACTGAAAAAGGAAGCAATCCTGAGGGCCTCATGGAGCAAAACTAACTTCATCGAGGTCATATTATTCAACTTTTCTAAGATTTGTTGCCAGTTATTCTGCTCTGCAGCACAGACTCCATGATTATTGTGAGAACTCAACATCGGATATCCGTGGGGCCATCTCTTTGCTGTCATCTTTACTTGAGAGGGCAAGTGCTAAGTCCTCTGTTCTTTGACAGAAGTCAAACATCTGTTGAAAATCACAACAAGCACAAGGGGGGAGAGCCCAGCCCCATCCCGATCTCCCTCTCATGAATCACTGCACCCCACCTGGACCACAATGAAGTCCCAATCCTCTGACAGACATCTTAAAGCAGCTGCCTTTTGTGAAACCAAATGAGATATTATCCTCCACCTCCACAATATGGAGAGGTAGTCCCCTCCCACCCCCTTAGTTATCAGTGCTTCAAGAGACAGCCCTCTCTTCCAATGCTACTTGGATCTGATATAAAGTATACCACTGTCTCCTGCACACTGTAAACTTGGTCCCATGGGGCAGCTGATGCATCTGCAGCACTAGGTGCCTTTGTGGGGGGTGAGCGCATCTCTATTCCTTTTCCAGATCCCACACTCCGTGGTTTGCCACTACAGACACCTCTGTGTGATGACCTCCAGCTCTTTCAACAAACAGCTCTGCAGTGGCGGGTAGTCCTGGGCACCTGTTTGATCACTTGATCCCTCTAAACTGATGTTGGCCTTAATACCACTCAACTGCAGGGGTCCAGAGTCCGGAGTCCCTCAGGGCAGTAGCTTCGCCAGTATGGTCGGCGTATCTCCGTGGTGGTCATCCCAGTGCCTGAAAGGAGTTGTTAGACCATGTTGGCCTTCTGTTGAATATTCTCCTACTTGGTGCTTAATCCTCCCATATCCCTCTAGGTTATGCCGGGCACCGTTGGGTCCTGCTGCCCTGACACCACCTACATGGCATCACTCCTTGCCCAACCCTCAGTAACAATTGGCCATACCCTCCACATAAGCTCATAGACTTCAGGTGCACCAGGATTACCCCTTGGATGAGTCTCCATGGGTTTGTGACCTGCAAGGTCACCCTGCCTCTATTACGTGACACAGTTAGTGCTCCTGTCTCCCACACTACGGCTAATATCCCGCTCACTAAATATCTTCCCTTGAATGCCCGGGGCTTAAACTTACCCAGTAAGTATTGACAAATATGATGCTAACTTCTCCTGCAGGACCCCAATGTCATCTTCCTTCAGGAGACTCAACTCCTGCGGTAAGACTCCGATCACATGTCTCACCCAAAATATCTGATGAGCTTCTGGGCACACTCTTCCACCAACACAGTGGGGGTGGTGATTATGTGCAAGGCAGGTTATTGTCCTATGGTACTGAAGACGGTGTGGGACAGGGATGGCTAATTCCTGAAATTAACCCTTCAGCGAGGCACACACCTGCTCACCCTCCTCAATATTTATGCCCTCAACCAGGCACAAGATGTATACCTTAGAACTCTCTTTCAGGCACAGCTGGTAAACAAGAGGGGTGATCAAGTAGTGGGTGGTGACTTCAATCCGGTCTGAGACCCTGAGCTTGATTGCAGTAGTACCTCACTTCAGGGTAATGGGGCAATGTCTGCTGCACTTAAACAGGCCTCCACTGATCTGTGGTTGGTGGATGCATGGCATTATAGACACCCTGACTTGCCTGACTATCTATTTGCATGTCCACACCTCACACTCCTGCATAGATTACCTATTCCTGACCCACTCCCTTCTTCGCGATCTGGAGTCCGTTGCCATCTCGGATATCTCCATCTTGGATCACGTCCATTTGGAATTAATATGGAACTGAGGTGGGGGCCTCAAGAGAGCCCATAAGTGTTAATGTTTCCCCCCACACTTGCTCTGGGATCCCATGGACACGGCTGTGATCCAAAAAGGGATCACAGATTATTTAGAGCTAAATGAGCTCCTGGACCCCTTGGCACACATGCTCTGGGATGGCTTCAAATTCACCATCAGAAGGGTCATAACAGCCATCTTGTGCACTAAGGAGGCGCGACTAGTGGAGACAGGACTGACTACTGAGCTCAAAAACCGTGACCACCTTGATCACTCCGACCCCTCTCGATAATATCCAGCACACTAAATAACTTCCCCTGAATGCCTGGTGCTTAAACTTTCCCAATAATCATTGACAAATATGATGCTACCTTCTCCTGCAGGACCCCAATGTCATCTTCCTTCAGGAGACTCAACTCCTGCGGGAAGATCCCATCACATGTCACACAGGACAAATAAAACCAAGCAATCCCTCCTTGCCCTAAAGCAATGGTTTTATGAAGAGGGAGACAATGTTGGCGCACCCCTCGCCAGCAAGCTCTGCCAGCCGCAGGCTTAATGCCACATAGCCAAATCAGAGTTCATGAGACAACAAGGGCTACCACAGAGCTAGCAAAATGACAGGCATTCCATAGCTTCTATCAGGCCCTATGTATCGGGAAAGACACCCCGGCAAACTTATAGACTCATCTTAATGGTTGTAAATGGGACACTTTAAAACCCTATCACACTGAGCTCTCGGAAGCCCCCATGCTCCACCCCAGGAACTTCCTATTGGCAAGATTCTTGGACCGCATAGTCTTTCGGTCTCCTTTTGCAGGGCATTTTTACCTTGTCTCCAAGATCAACTGCTGAAATTATTCAACTCACTCACATTGGACTTGGGCCTTGCTCCCATGATGGAGGGAGCTGAGATTGCACTCATCCCTAAGTCTGGTAAAGACCCTGCCTTGTACGAATCCTATCTGCCGATTGCTGCTTTAAAAACAGGCACTAAGATTGTCAACAAAATGTTGGCAATCCGGTTGGAGCAATACCTACCTGGCCTTATAGACCCGGACCAGCTGGGCTTTATCCGTCATTGACAAGGAGCAGACAATATCCATCATATTGCGCACTTACTAGAGAAGTCCCACCATCACAACATCCCTTCCTGCCTTCTCTCATTGGACACAGAGAAGGTGTTTGACAGAGTTGGCTGGTCCTTTCTCCGGAAAGTCCTCGAAAAGATTGGCCCTGGGCTGGGCAAGATTAACCATGTGATGGCCGCCCATGTTTCTCCTATGGCCACAATCCGGGTCTCCTATGGCCACAATCCCGTCAAGCAAACTGGTCCAATTCGACTGGCAAGAGGCACTCGACAGAGGTTCCCACTTTCACCTCTGTTATTTGCTCTGGAGGTAGAATCCCTAGCTATCACTATATGGCAGATCATTGTGGGCATCCCATTTAGCGGCCACTTGCATAATCTTTGCCTCTTTAAGGACGACCTCTTACTCACTCTCACCCAATGAGCTACTTCACTCCCTGCAGTGGTTCTCACCTTAACAGCCCTTGAGTGTGTCTCTGGCTTCAAGGTTAATATATCCAAATAATATGCCCTGAATCTCACAATACCCAGGGCAGACCTCCCTGCCATGCAATCCCTAGCCCTGTTCCAATGGGCCCCAGAAACCATCCGCTAACCTGGTCTTCCTTTAACTCCATCTTTAGCCTTCTGGACGCAGGCCAACTGTCCTGGGCTACGTAAGTCCATTCTTGAGGATTTCTGTCACTGGAAACACCTGCATGTGTCATGACTGGGTTGAATCATTACAGTTAAAATGACTAGCCTTCTGAAAATGTTCTATCTATTCCAGTATTTGCCTACTTCCATACCGCAGGACAACTTTCTGTGCCTTCAGCGGGACATACACACTTTCTTCAGGGGGGCCCAACACCCCCGTTCCCCAACACTATGATAATGATTCCCAGGGACTGAGGGGGCCTGGCTTGCCCTGACCTTCTCGACTATTATTGGTGCACCTCCGCTATCGCTCTGAATGGGTAGCCCTTGAAAGTGAGAAGCATTCCTTTCACATTGACCGGGTTGTAGCTTGCCACCCCCTGCAGGATATTGCCTGGCTCCCTAAACATGCTAGACCCCAAAGCGCCTGCATTGCCACCCCCACAATAACAACTCTGGAGATATGGAACAAGGTAGCAACCAAAATGGGTCTCACCACTTTTCCCTCCCCAAATACCCCAAGTGCTTGCAACTTGGACCTGCCTGCCCTTAAGCCACAGTAATTTGCCGACTGGGGAGAGAGTGAATGCCGCACCTTGTGTGACTTGTTTGAGAGCGAGTTAATTAAGGTGTTTGATTGTTGTAAAGTGGAATTCCGGATCTCTGAAACGGCCCAGTTACAACACTGCCAATTGCGTCACTGGGCGCTTCCCCCTCCAATCTCCAGGAAGCCACAAGGCCCTATGCCCCCTTTGAATCACTTATCAGAGCTTACTATGGCACTAGGGGACTGATATCATGTACTTATCAGGTACTTCAACACTCAACGTCAGTTAAGTCTCAACCATACCAATTTCAATGGCGAAATGATGATACTGAGAGCATTTCTCAGAACCAATGGGAAACACTCTGGAGGGACATGCCTAAAACTTATAGAAGTACACCACTGCATGAGAGAGCATACAAATGTATGACTCGGTGGTATTACACACTAACCCATCTTTGTGCAAATCTATCCTGCCACCTCTGACCTCTGCTGGTGGTCCGGTACAGCTCTCAGGGACTTCCTTATATGATGGTCCAGCTCCCTTTTAACAACTTACTGGAAGGAGATCCTTGGCCATATTAAACTCCTACTATGCTTTCCTCTTCTGGTCTCATATACCACAATTATTCAAGGCATACACTCTGTGGAGTCAGAGGCATATACTCACACTGATTGGCACCTCATAAGCCATATGTTAGGCGGCACCAGGCAGCTCCAAGCACAAAAAAATTAAGTTGATTGATGTTTAACTCCTATTCAAATTTGCCAATAATTTCATGTGGGGTGCTAGATGAAAAAGTGGCAGCAAGTTCAAGTTGCAGAAGATAGAAATTAGACCTGGAGGATACAACAGAGAAATACATCAATGTAAAAATGGTACTTTGAATAGTGAACTGAGTTTTGGAAAGGTTCATTGTTGGTAAGTTAAATGTATCTTGAAAAAGAGACAGCATATTAAGCTGTTCAAATTAGAAAATATTTGGGTTTAAGTTTTTTTTCAAATTGAGTTTCCTCAGGTGGTTAGCAAAAATTGTTTTTTTTTAGATTATGTACATGAGAGAAAGATAAAAAGAAGTGGTGCACCCATTGTATGGAAAAAAGGTTACCAGTGTACAGTGATATATGAAGAAAGAGTTGGATAAACTGTGTGAATTTAGGGTAATTTTATTTAAGTTTCTCATAGCATGACTCTGGCCCAAGGGCACAAGAGAGCATTGCAACAGAACAAGTTTACTTTGCACTTTAACTTTTTTTTAGACTCAACATCCTATGATTCCAAGTAAGTCACTTAGGGAACGATTTAGAGTTTGGAGGACAGGGTACTCTGTACAAATGTAGCAAAGTACCCTGTCCACCAAACAGTTAGCTGGAATATTATCTTTTTGATGGCAGTGCACCCATTGGCTTCGCCACCTGAAAGCTTACATTGATAGCCTGACGGAATGGGGCTGTCAGAGTAAGGACATCAGAACCCCCACCCTATTTAGAGCAGAAAAAATCTAGCTGTAATGTACAGAAGAAAAGGATCAATGAAACCCACACCCTGGGAGAAAAAAAAAACTCCCAAGAATTGGGAATCATTAGTCTTTTGTTTGTCAATCACAAATGTCCACTTTGGGAAATTGTTCTTTGAAAAGCAAAAAAGTTTAATGCCCGGCAACTTGAAAGACATCAGCCTCACACCAAACTTGCAGTGTCTTCAGAAAAACCTCTATGATGGTGGTTCTGCTGAAGGCACAGAGATCCCCATTGATGATCTCAAACTATGGTGGGTGGTAGTCCACCACGGTATCAGAAGTCACCTCTGCCAGCCTGGAAAATGCTTGGGCCACCTGTCATACTCTTAATTGGTATTATCACAAGCTGGTGAATAAAAATGTTCACCAGTCCCAAGATGCACAACCAGCAGGCTTGTCGGCCATTATAACAACATCAACAATATTATTTTTATTGCAATCATCAGTTAGCTCAATTTTAGTCAATGCGAAACACTGATTTCAAGACCCATAATTTATTAGCAATATGGTGATTCCAGTATTCAAAGTTCATGCAAGAAGCCACTTCAAACTTATTTCTGCAGTGTGTAAAAATTCAAATTTCATCTATTGTAGCATAAACCCAATGCATTTCCTGATAATCCTTCCTCAGGGGCAATTATAGTGTAGAAGCTTAAAAAAGGTCCTGTCAAAAAATCTGTAGACAATATTTCTCCAACAAATCATAAATATTTATTTACACGATTATGCCAAATCCAGTGCCACAAGCATATGGTGAAACTATAAACATGTAGATGCATGCTCTCTTCACCAAACGATCAGTGCATGTGATAACCTAAAGTCTAAGCAATAATTATGTGAACAAACCATCAAAACTAATGTTAAAACCAATATTGACACCACCACGTGATGATGAAAAACAATGCAAATGAAAAAGCCTTGAGCTGAGTGACTACCAGGAGACACATGTTTGCGTCTTGTCCAAAACGTGACCACAGATCACGTTTTAGAGAAGACTACAGGGTCATGACCACAGGATCAAGTCTTGGACATGACGCAAACTTTAGGAGTGCATTTTGTCATTTACAGTAATAGTCTAAATTGGGCCATAAGTGATTTCCCAGAATCACAGGATGGAGCGCTGAAGTTGAGATTCAAACCTAGTTCCTATATTTCAATAGTCATATGTTCACACTGTGACTCAATGTGTATGTCTGTGTCTAGATCAAGAGAGGTGTAATTTGTGTCTGCTGCTTTTTCAGACATACAGTAGATTCATAGGTGTGTGTCAAGTTAATTTTAGCAGTGCATTTAAACTAATTCTGGGAAAGCTTCTCAAAGCTTGTCATAGGGTCTACAGATTTGACTGCAAGTGTTTTTTCACTTTGCTTTACAATGGGTTGCAGAAGAGGTGCAGTTCCGTTTCTGGGGACCATTGCTGTAACTCTCAATTACTTCTTATCTGACACCTCCGGCTAACAATCAAGATCCCATTTGTGTTAGCACCACAAGACACCTGTTTGACGTTGAGTAGATCTGGGCCTAGAATCTGTAATGGAGATGGCTAATGGTCAAGTCACTCTATCTATAATCAGCTGAGGATCAAATGGGGAACTGGGTTGCTCTGGGGGCATCTTACCATGGTTGTAATGGCACACAGGGAGATCTAGTGTTGGCCAAAAATGTCCTGTTGAATCAGGTCTATTTGTGTGAAGTGGTGCAGCAGTTTGAAGTAATCCTCTGTGTACCGAGGGTGAGGAACATTCAAGGCAGGCCGTTAATGAGTCTGATCTACCTGACATTACATAAAACAAGGAGAGCTATGGGGTGTGTCTGTAGAGCCACTAGACAGGTGAGGAGAGTTCAGTTGAGGATTGATGCCCTGGTGTCCACAAGATCTAGCTACTCTACTTTGGAAACGTGGTCCTGGTTGCCCTTTGTCACCTTGAAGTGTTTTTTACTTTGATGCTGCTGATTTAAGGTCTCCACTCCCCTTGTGGAGATGGTGACAGCCAAACCATATCCGCTCTGAACCTCAAAGAGTGTCAATCATAAACCCTAATATGATTATTTGCATGTTGGGCACGAGTCTCACCCACTGCCTGTAACCTCTCCTGGACACATTGAGCCACTCTGACACTGCACAAAGGTCTGAAAGCCATGAGAAGATAGGAAGTGGGTAAGGTAAATACAAGTATATGTCTCCCTGCTACTATAATCTCTGATGCTGAATTCGTACAAAACTGAGGTCCTGTACTTTCCCTCCTTTCTATCACCTATTTCCTTAAATAACTCTATACCTTCTGAGCCTCTGAAATCCATCCCCGGTGCCAGAAACCTCAGATATGAGTTCTTCCATAAACATGGAAACTTTAATCATCACTACATTGACTGAAGACTTTTACTATTTACTAAATATATTAACGTTCTGCTTACTGAATCCAATGAACACAGCCAAATCACTAATCACTAATACTTAGGAAACTGGACTACTGTAAATGTCTACTCACTCTCCCTCCTAGATAAGGTCCTACATTTTAGTTTTAGAACTTTTTCAATCTCTCTAGACCACTCCTACCTCATCCTACGGTCAACAAGCTGGCTGGCTGGCTATGCACTAAGCCTTATAGAAACTCCTCACTCTATAGAAAACACTGGGTTAAATATAAAACAAGTAATGGAATTTTTCCTTGCTGCTTCTCTGACATGTTAGACTGTTACACTCCTTGCCGGAACCTACAATCAGCAAATCCAAACCTGCTTGCCTCACACAGACCCCCCAATGCAGCATGTAGTGTTCGGTCCTTCAACCTCCTAGAGCCACTCAATTGGAACACATTACCAGTCGTCATGCGAGCAAACCATTCACTCCATTAAAAATGTCTTACTACAGCCATAAAGCAAAGAATGATTTCTTCGCCACGCAACACATATTGTGAACATGTTAATTTACTCCTATGTGTCTCTTTAGATTTAAATATTGAATTAGATCTTCTATTATCGAGGTTATCTGACATACCGAGGCGCATTGCATCAACATTAGAAACAATATTTCTGGATAATGTAAATCACACACCATTGAATGAAATATGGACATCGCCACCAGAACATTAGAAACAATAGTTCTGGATAATGTAAATCACCCACCATAGAAGGAAATATGGACATCGCCACCGGAATTATATGATTTTGTGGCCAAAGCGTTTTCTCCATGATTATGGATTTGCCACGTAATCCATCTTCTGCTTAATCTGCAGATTTCAGCCAAAAAATTTAGGGCAATATTTATGAGAAAGTGATGCATCGGTCCCACCTAACGACACCACGGTTGTGCAGTATTTACAATACATTTTCCCAGGGCGGTCGTTACCACAACAGTGTCAGAATTTTTAATGCTTTGTGGTGCTTTGCTGCACTAGCATTAAAAATGTTGATGCTAGTGCAGCAAAGCAGAGGGAGGCCCATTGATTTTAATGGGTGCATTATTTCACGCCTGCCTTGAGGAGACATTAAAAATGATGGAAAAAATGGCACAATGAAATCTTGTAAATTTCACTTCAACATTTTTTCGGGCCTCCCTGTGTCAGAATGCCCCTCCCCCCGCATACATTATGCCTGGCGCAGGCGTAATGTGGCGCAAAGGGTTACAAATGGCGCAATGCATGCATTGCACCACTTTGTAAATCTGGTGCAGAGGAAAGGACACCTTATTGTCAAATAAATTATGCTATGGCGGAGCTAGTGTGGCTTAAGGGGCTTGTAAATAAGCCGCTTAGTTTCTAGCTCAAATGGAACAAAAGTTACCAAAAACATGTTTTGCTGCAAAGTAGAAGGCCTTTCTCAAAGGTTGACAGGCCAGGTCTCTATTGGGTGTAAAAGTGGTACTAACAAAGTGAAACCTTTGCTCAGAAAGTTTTAACGAGTAAAAATGGCAAAATAACGAAGTAATGCTAACACAAGGGGGCTTTTTTACAAGCAGCTTTCGCCGCAGGTGAGTCACTTTTTATATGGGAAAAAGTGACACACCGGCGCGCAAGGAACTTCTAAATAAATGAGCTGCATTATGCAGCATAATTTGCTTTTTCTTGGTTCATAATTTAGTCAACCCTAACTCATAATTTGGTCCTCCTCTGCCCCATAATTTAAGTGGCCCTGAATGTGGACCATATTTTACTGTTGATTTTGTAGAACACACCTATTTTAAATATTACTGATGTTCCTGATGTTAGAATCTAGACATAAAATTAGTAAGAGTGCGTATGTCATCACCTTAGGTTTATAAGATTTTCGCAATATTGCGAAATCTAAAGAAAGAAAGAATTCTAATAAAATAAGCACATTTTCTAAATAAAGGCTGTGAAAAACTGCTGTGTTGCGTGTCAAACTTAAAATTTACATTCCAAGGAAACTATTAACACAGAGAACTACTTAAAATAATGTGATAGCCATAAAAGTGTGAAAACGCCTGCCCTTTATAGCTGTACTAATCCATGTTATTTTAGTAACCTAATTCAATTAAACTGATGCATGCACTGTTACCTTGCAACTCTTTTGATTTAAGATTAATGAGTTAGCTTAACTCTGAGCATTACAAAACAGCATTTTCAATGCTCATCCGACAACACCTAATCGCATCAGAAGGCTAAGCAGGAACATTGAAGGCTTTGACTTAAGTTATACATGGATCATTTCAAATGCAGCCAGTAATGTCATTTTTGTCGAACTCTGCCCACGATAATTGCATTTTAGAACCTCACAAAACCGCCTGTGCTGAGTTGTTATATATTTAATTAGACACAGGTTTTTATTTCCCAAAAGGTCTCTGATATACTTCAGATGAAGAAATGAAGAATAGAAAATCAACATGTACTGCTCTGTACTATGCTCCCTTACACAATAACGCATGTAACGATTTCCTGAATTTATAGATATGTCAAATATACCATACTGCAATCAAGTATGTTCACTGTTCAGTTATGGTTAATCACACAGACAATGATGGAAGCGCGCTAATTGTAGCGACCACATTGCGATTTTGGCTTGAGAAATCTAACTTCTATGCTGACTCTATGCTTTCCAGCATATCATGAAGGTAGGGAAGGTAGTGATGATAGCTTTCTGTTCGTGACTGGGTCTATAGAAGGACAAGAACGAGTTGCCCTGGCAGTATCCCTGCAGCTACATGTTTTTCATGATTCCAGTCCGGGACTAGATATATTGGGTACTCAAACTCCAGACCTGTTAATATCTGGCCAAAGTCACTAGACCAGGAGACTTGTAAAGAGCTGTGGGGGCTCTGGGCAGCTGTTGCACACATGATCATATTTTACTTTTGGGGCACAGAGGAAGCTCCCCCAGCGGAAGCAAAAGAAACCCTGCTTTCTATCCACTACAAGGACTTCCACCCTTAAAGAGCTAAAAATTAACTCAGCAACATTTATCACTTGCGTCAAGCAGGCAGTAAGGGGCCAGATGTAGCAAAGAACCAATTTGCGACTTGCAAATTGCGAGTCCCTGCGACTCGCACTTTGCAAGTCGCAAATTGGTATGCAGTACGGTGTCTCAGACACCGACTGCGACTCGCTATGGGGTCGCAATGACCCACCTCATAAATATTCATGAGGTGGGTCGCAAATTGCGGCCCCATAGCGAGTATAGGCACTCGCAAACATGGAGGCCTGCTGTCGTCAGCAGACCTCCATGTTCGTGACTGCTTTCAATAAAGCAGTTTTTTTTTTTTTTAAGTGTAGCCCGTTTTCCTTAAAGGAAAACGAGATGCACTTAAAAAAAAAAACGAAACCTTTAGTTTCGTTTTTTTTTCAGGGCAGGTAGTGGTCCCCTGGACCACTACCTTCCCTGAAAAAATATTTTTAGGTCCATTCACAAACTGGAAGGGGTCCCATGGGGACCCCTTCCAATTTGCGAGTGGGTTACCATCCACTTGAAGTGGATGGTAACTGCGACACCATTTGCGACCGCGTAGGCGGTCGCAAATGGTATTGCATACCACTCAGAATCGCAAATAGGAAGGGAACGCCCCTTCCTATTTGCGATTCTGAAATGCATATTGCGAGTCGGTCCCGACTCGCAATATGCATTTCTGCATAGCAAAGAGGCATTTGCACCTCGCAAACGGTGATTTTCGCTGTTTGCGAAGCGCAAATCCTTTGCTACATCCGGCCCTAAATTTTGACCTTTTGGCTTGTAACTACCCCGCCTCCCGCATATAAAGGGAAAAACATTGCAGAATTCAGTCCGATGTTTCCAGTAACGTGTTATTCCCCATAAACTGTAATCCTTGTTAACTCTCTGATAGAAGGCTGCCAGAATCATTAATTCAATCCTGTTATCTCCCCTCAGAGTTAAAGGGAAATAATGAATTTATATTTAGTCAGTCACCAAAGTGACAACCTTACGTTTATCATAGAGTAAATCCAGAAGACATTTCTGGAACTGTAACTCGTTTATTGTGACAACAACTCTATACAAGGGTAAAACATCAGCTTCTGTGAGGTGGCTTTGAGATAGTTGAGAAGGCTGATGACAGTTGCAAGGGTTAGTGAGGGCTTTGAAGGGGGACTGTTGTAAGATGCTGAGTCTAAGAGGAGAAGCATGCTTACTGTTGTTGATGTAATGTTACATCGTCTGCATTGTTTATTTGAAAATGATGTTACTGGTATTGCACTTGTCCATAATGTGTGAGATAGGCAGGTCAGGTTGGGTTGATGTAATTCTTGATTATTTTGAAGACGGTTCTGTATCTGTTGGCAGCTTTATTGATGGTGTTGGTTTAGAACTGAGCTTTGGCTCATGGGTTATCTTGGTATTGTGTAGTGTGCATTTTGTAGTGCAGGGTCACCAGAGGTTCTACTTTTTCCCATTTTATTTACATGTGGGTGGAGTTTTTGTTGTCAGCAATTGTCTTTAGTACCAGAGTGCTGAAGGTTTCCTCTTGCACTTGTACACAATCCTCTGAGGAATCTGTAGTGCACAAACACCCTCATCCAAGAGATTTTTATTTAATGGAACTCCACCCTATGCATGCTTCAACAACAGTTTGAACAATGTAAGCTGTAAATATCTCCATAATGCCTGTGTAAGGTGCTGCACCATTCATCACTCATCATCAATGCCTGCCTGAAGCTCCGGTAGGTTTCCAGCTTCCCCTGTCAGTGCTTTCCTTTTAATTAGGTGTGGAAACTGCTCCCAGAATACAGACAAGGGCTAGAGCCTTTTGGCAAAAAGACTTGAGTGTGAGGTATGTGAAAAATATCAGCTCAAGAAGGGCAGTTGGGGAGGATTAAGTAACTTCATTAACTTGAAAGAGACCAAGGTGAGGCTGCTTCATAATTAAGTGAAATGTGAAACTGAGGGAGAAGAGGCATTCTGATCCAATGTTTATCATTAGCCCACTTGGCACAAGTCTAGTAGGAGGAGAGGGCTGGTAACAGGACCAGTTTGGTGTGGTTGAGGAGGAAGGGACAGCTGACGTCCCACAACATATTTCTGGCTGGGACACCAGCTCCTTCCAAGGTCAGACATTTTCTGCTTGTGGAATTTCCCTAAGAATAGTGCACTGTGAAATAGTTTATAGTAAACTAAACAGGATGTGCCTCAAAAGAAGAAGAGGTGGCCCGTGGGAACTTTGTTCTCATTTGTTTAGGGAGCAAGAGTCATGCCACCTACTGGCTAGTGAATCCTGCAAAAGTGGCACCACATCCCTATCTCATAAGAGCACATCTGGACTTGTTGTTGAACAGACGAAGAGCAGAGCTGCTTTCTGTGACCTTTGTGAGACCCCAGACGCTGGATGTGCTCATACTATAGCCAGGATAGAGAAGTGGACTCCAAGGGCCAGTTGGCTGAGTCCTAAACTCAAGCAAAACCACAACCCTTGTCAGGGTGAACCACTAGTTGCTAAATAAACTTGAGGTTAACCCCCTAGTAGCCATGGCACAGAGCAGACAGGCTTAACTTAGAGGCAATGTGTAAAGTATTTTTGCAGTACCAAAACAGTAATACAGCCAAAACACACTGCAAAACAAACCCTAAACCAATTTAGAAAAATTTAGTACATTTTAATAATTATATCATTAATAAATAAAATGACACTGAAATGACAAAACATCAATAAGGTAAATGGAGTTATGAATTTTTTTAATGTAAATATATAAATTTTGCCAAAATCTGTTAAGAGTCAACTGCAGTCATCTGGTTACTCTCGATCGGTATCTATGTGCAAGGTAATGCAGACTGTGAGGGAGTGCAGTTCAGATAAAGAAACTAGGTTTGACCAGGTTGAAAGTTTTACCTTCGAACTCGAAATGGAAGTCAGAAATCTTCAGTGGGGCAAGGCAGCAGGCTGGGGCCTAAGAGGGTTCCACATAGTTGGATAGCCGCTAAACTAGGTCTCTGTGAAGTCGTTGATGTTTGGTGGGAAAGCTCATAGCGGATGAAATCTGAATTTCATGCCCAGGGAAGGTTCGTTACAAGCTAGAGAGTTTTGGCTTCTTCGCTCTGTGAAGATTTTCACTGTTGGACTTAGTCACTTTTTTGGAGCTCAGTGTATTCCAGTGGGTTAGGGCTGCATGCTAAAGAGAGCAACCTGCTCTGGCCCAGCAGTGAAGCATCTTTGATCAATCAGATTAGTAGGTTGGTGCCAGTCCTCTGGAGGTCTTTGAAGCCAAAATGCTAGGACGAGTGCATTCTGACACCAGCTAAAGGTCCAGGAACTTGGTGAAAGCATCTGGGGGTCAATACACACTCCAGAACAGGCCAGCACAGGGCTCAGGGCAGGTCCACATGGAACTAATTAGCTAGGCAGTTGCAGGAAAGACCTGGTAAAGGTTGTTGTGCCCTGTAGCTTGATCTGGATGTCAGCCTTATGATCCTTGGTGTCTGCTTCCCTGTAGCTCCTGTACCCTTCCCAGAAGTGTGGCCTTTTTAAATGAGCAACCCATTTTCTGTGGTCACTATAAACCAGTTTGAGGTCATCCCCCCTTCCACTGGGATAGATGCCAATCTGACTGAGGGGAACCGTGACAGGGCCTGGGTCTGCTTGCTTGGTTAGTGGATATAGAACCATCAGGAATTGTTAAAATCAACCAGTGCTTCAAGTATATTTCGTTTATTTCTTCATTTCGTTTATTTTCTTTATTGCTGTTGTATTATACAAGACAGAAATGAGGTAATGCTCTGTTGTTCCAAAGGTAGGATGTCTTTTACATTGTCCTTTCCCTTCTCTTCTTTTAGGTTCCTTGGTGTGCCTGGGTCACTTCACTGGACATGTACCTCCGGAAAAGGAAATAGTTCAGTTACGTTTTGAGAAACTATGTCTTGGGTAATACCAGGGTGAAAGGGGGAAAGGGATAAGGGTAGCACCTTGTGTGCAGGCTTTGATTAGTGCTTCTGTCACCGCTTTTCTTTGTGCACATACAGAGATAGGCTTAAGCCTAGCTAAGTCTCACTTGACCGCTATCTTGGGGATTTTTGTGGTGTTAGAAGTAATACCGGGGGACCAGCATGGCAAGTCAGAGACCGCTGCATTCCCCCTCTACCCCATCTCAGCCACTCAGCCTACCCCATTTTAGCCACTCTGCCTCCCCACAGACTACCTTGCCCAAGTATGCGGGCCCAAACCTAGGCAAGACACGCTTCTCTAGGAACGTGGCAGGCACTCTACAGGGCGGTGGCCTTCTGGCTCTCGTTGTTCTCCCAGGGTCTGCTTTCTCCTCCCGCTCCTGTCTCTCCGCGTTCTCCTCCTGCTCTGCATCTCTCTCAGTGTTTTCCTTCTGTCCTGTGTCTATTTCTCCTCTCTCAAAGGCCGGCTCAGTCCTCCTGTTAGACCTGACAGCCTTTGGGTGGTCATCCCCCAACTTTTTGCCTGGCGCCCTCCATTTTTCTGACCTTGTTTTTGCTGCACTAATGTACATGTGCTCTCTCCTCTAAACATGGTAACATTGGCTCCTACCCAATTGACATATTTAATTTATCTGTAAATCCCTAGTAAAGTGCACTAGAGATGTCCAGGGCCTGTAAATGTAATGCTACTAGTGGGCCTGCAGCACTGATTGTGCCATCACATATATAGCCCCTTAACCATGTCTCGGGCCTGCCATTGAAAAGCTTGTGTGCGCAGTTTCACTACCACATCAACTTGGCATATAAAACTACTTGCCAAGCCTTTAGATCCCCTTTCTTAACATATAAGTCACCCCCAATCTAGGTCCTAGGTAATCCAGAGGGCAGGGTACCATGTAAGTAAAAGGCAAGACATACTGTATACTTATGTGGATTACATATCTTGGTAGTGAAAATCTCGCAAATTTGTTTCTCACTACTGTGAGGCTTGCTTCTCTCACAGGCCAGCATTAGCACTGCCCTTGTATATTTTTAAGTGGTAGATACTGCTCTGTAAAGAGTAGCCCTGTCATATTTAGTATGGCCAGAATGGTAATAGAAAACCCTGCTTAATGGTGAGGTTGGATTTAATATTACTATTTTAGAAATGCCACTTTTAGAAAGTGGGAATTTCTCTGCACTTACTGCCATCTGTGCCTTACAGCCTGTCTCCAATTCACGCCTGGTCTGTGCATTCTACCCAGACAGCCACAAACACAGGACACTCAGTCACTTCTGTATTCATCTGCATATGGGTCTCCCTGGGCAGGAAGGGTGGAGGGGCTCTCTCTTACACTTCAAAGGCTAGTGACCTGCCCTCACACAAAGGGCTGATAACCCCCACAGGGATCCTGGCAGACGGGGCTCAGTTGAAAGGAGAACTTATGCACTTCAAAACCACTGTTTGAAGTTTCATCCACTTAAAAAAGGCATTTTTGGGTATATAGACTGGGTCTGTGACCCTCCAAAATTTGACTCTTCTGGACCTGCAACTGGACTCTGGGAGAGTGACTGCCTGGCTGCCCAAAGGACTCACCTGGACTGCTTTGTTGAAAAGAACCACTCTCCTTCTGTTGTCCTGTTGCCCTGCTGGCTTCTGCTGGAAGGTCACTGCCTTCCTCCACAAGTGCTCTCCAAGGGCTTGGATTGAGCTTGCCTCCTGTTCTGAAGTCTCAGGGCCACAAAGACTTCAGCAAAGAGAAGAAAATCCCTGTGTGTCAGAAAATCTATGCAACGTCTGCAGAAATCAATGCACCACCTGCCTCATGGCTGAAAAATTGTCGCATCACCTACCGGACTGACACAGCACCTGCTCCTTCTTACCTGCGCATCGAGGATTTTCAAGGCATCATCCCCGGGTGTCAAAACATCCCTGCATCTCAGGGAGGAACCAAGCCAGCTCTTCTGGAAATAGACATATCACCTTGCAACGTAGAAAGAAACTACCATTATCTGTGCCATGCCGGAAAACCCGATGCAGCGCCTTATTTTTCAAAGTATTATTTTTCATTGCATCTCCTCCTCTGTGGCCCCCGAGCGTCATTATTTTTGACACACCCCATTACAAGAATGCAACCACTGATTCTTAAGGATTGAGACTTATTCAAACCTTTAAAAAGTAATATATTGACTTGTGCATATTGGATTTCTGTCCTTTTGGTCTTATTTTATATCTATTTTCCTAAAATGGTGATGGGTTCTTTTTGTGGTGTTTTCACTGTGTTACTGTATGAGTTACTTCACAAATATTTTACCCATTGCCTTCTAAGTGAAGCCTGCATGCTCTGTGCCAAGCTACAAGAGAGTGAGCACAGGATAATTTGGATTGTGTTGTGACTTACCCTGACTAGGATGGTTGTCCCCAACAAAATAAGAAAAACCCAGCCTCATGTATGGTTCCAAAAATACGGAATCCTTAAACGAGAAAAAAATTCATCAAGCCAACATCCTACATATGTAGGATTGTGGTCCCTACTTGGACAAGGGTATATACCTCTGCCAACTAGAGACCCATTTTCTAACACCTCCTATTAGCAGCCTTGTCATTAGTGAAGGGCGTGTCCTGAGGGTTGGCTAGAACACTGGTCCACTGCTCAACCATGACCCCGGGGCACCTGCCGGCAAAGCTTGTTGCCTCCTCTGTGACATCATCCTGATGTCCTAACTCCACACCAGCTGTTCTGTTGTAGGATCAAAGGAGGATTCCTGTCCAGGTGTCAACTAACTTTTGCCTTTGACAGGGTAGGCCCCTTTAAAGTTAATCAAGTTGACCATCCTGCCAGAGACAAAGACACACTTCCCCACACTAAAAGGTCTTTGTCCTGCTCTTTGTCAGTTTTCACAACATCAAGTAGGCTATTCAAGGGGCGTGGCTTGCATGGCTAACATGGCAATGCACTCTAAGTGAGCTCTGCCACATACCCCACTTATCCGTTCCTTTTTCCCTGAAAGAGGCCAGCTATCCAGTGCTGTTGGCCATCTCAAACAGCCCTCTCCCACTGGTACAGCCCCTACATGGGCCATTCTCAGTGTGCCCGGAGCTTTAGGAGTGGAGCTCTGGTTTGAGGGTGGCGGCTGGTCCCTGCGATACAGCCCTCAGTGAGTCGTGGCACCGGCAGGAGTTTGCGCTGTGGTCAGCGAGCAATGCTGAGAAGTAGGACATGACTCCTGCAGTGATTATCAGACCTATGACTGCAGCGGTGAGGGAAGCAGGTGAGTCCACCCCAAGCAACATTTAAGGGTCACGGAAACACCCTTAGTGGCATTGGTAATGAGGCCAGGAAGGTTAGCCGAGCCGCAAGGCCTAGATGCAGCAAATCTGATGCGGAGTGGCAAACTGTGTAGGGATTAACTAACGCTCATCTGGAATGGGGAATCGAAAAACACCCTGGCAACACGGATCTTTAAGGCTAACATAACACCAGTGTGTGGAGGACTAGAGGCCTCAATTTTCCCTGCAGCAACTTGAATTTAAATGTTGTGTGCCTGTCGTTACGTGAACGGGCTGGAGGACTGTAATTTCCCTGCTCCCACTGCCAATCGGAACCTGCACATGGGGGAGATCAGCTGAGAATCAAGTATACACAGTGAGGGCCCTCGAAGCTCCTTCTGGGCAGTAAACCCCCAAAGCCGCATGGATTGCTGCAGAGCAAGGAAGCAACACTAAGAAAGGGTCTTTCTTACAGTGAGGCCCACAACTGACGTCCGCTTGATGCAGTACACCTGCTCTGGTCTCTTTTGTGACAAGTTACTACTTTGGTAACTGGCCCCTTGGGCACCAATGCCTTGCATTACATTTACTCCTGCACTGGGAATTATCAGGCCATCTCATGCTGGTATGCCTGTGAAAGCTAAGAGGCGCATACAAGCGGGCCCTGACGCTGGCATCAAAAGCATTGTCACTCGTACTGACTCCAGTATAACTGCACAATACCCAAGCAGAACAAATCATTTTCCAATTCCTGCTACAAGATACACTGTATCTACCTGTTGTAAAGAATAAATATTCCTGCATGGCTGGTTCCTCTAGGCTGCTTGTGCTGCCAAGTCATTCGACCAGACGTGGGGCTAGCAAATAGGCCCTACCTGTGGTAGTCTACTGTAAACACAGCGCAAAACACTACTACACTATGCCATGATGGGGCGGCCACGCTCAGGCACACAACCCACCATCTCCAAACCAGCTACTGACTCTGAAGATTTGGTGCCTGCCAATACAGCTTCCGATGACCCCACTCATCCACTGTCACTCAGCGACAAATTGGATATGGTGGTCATGGCAGTAAACAAAATCAGCACTGCGTTAGAATCCACAAGGACATCTCTGGAAAGTAAAATAAATGTGGTCACAACTGACTTAATGTTAGTGCATGCAGACCATCGAAAACTGGCAAATAAGGTGCACCCAGTCGAGCTCACTAGCACAAACTTACAACCGAAGACACGTGAATTTGCCTCCTCTATGCGCTAAATGGTTGGACTAGTGGGGACCCTGGAGCACAGTATAGAATACATGGAGGGACGGTTTTGCTGCAACAGTATTCATGTGGGGGGGCTTCCCAGAGGGGATGGAAGGTCAAGATGCAGTTGATTATGTGGAACAATGGTTGTGGCACCTGCTTCCGGCTGACTCTCTTTCACAATTCTTCTCGGTGGAGTTGGCTCACAAGGTGTCAACTCGCTGGCCGCTGCCGGGGTCGGGCACCCAACCTCTGATATTCCATTTATTACACTATGAAGACAGAGACATAATCCTACGTGAGACACGTAAACTCTGGGAGATCTTGCTAGACAACGTCAAAATAATGTTCTTTACAGACTATACTATCAACGTGCAGAAGAAACATAGCTCCTTACTTGACGTCCAACAAAGGTTCCGTGACCTCAATCTCAAATATGCCCTTCTTTTCGCAGCGCTCAGGAGGGTGACATCATAAGGGAAATTGCTTTTCTTTAATCCTCTAAAAGACCCCTGGGACTGGATGGAGGCCTCAGGTCACTCAATTATCAGTCACTCACAGCAACCAGGAACCGACCCTGTTAAAGATCCTTCCTATTGTGGGAGTGGCCAACACTGCTTGAGATGCTCACCTCGCTTGAAAGCTGTGCCTGACTTAAAGCAGGACCTAAAGGAGAGGAGAACGGCACTACAAACTGTGGCAGCACTGAGCAATAATAACAGGGGTTCGGAGCTGGAAGAAGACTCAAATAAATCAGAGAGTGATGATGACTCATCCATCAGTCACTCTCGGGCTGACTTGACAGTGTTTCTTAACATCACACCACAGAAAACTGATGACATTTTCTTATGCTGTTAATATCGTAATGTTATGGCTGGGCTTTACTGCTGAGAACCTACAGCAACCTAATAAGTCAGTTGCACCTGTAATGTATACTATGCATACTCTAGACTTTTTGTTGTGTATATATTGCATAGGTTATGCTTCCTATCTAGTTGTTGAGACGGGGGCACTGTGGGGGGGGGGGAGGGTGCTGACTGGCTTGAACTCAGCTAATTGTCATCAGACCGCCATACGCAGAGTTACACCCCTTACTGTAAGGGTTGCTCTTAGCGATAAAGGCCTCTGTCTGACTTTTCAACTGTACGAGGGTGGTAATTAATGGCTGGTTGGTTCTCGCCACATCAGGGCTTCTTGTGACTCATTAACTTCTATTAAGCTTATGCTTTTTATAGTTTGCAGTGGATAGTTTGGGCGGATACACATTGTATAAATACTCCTTTGTTTAATTTACGGTTTAATGTCTACATTACACATGTTTCAGGTATTGCCCCGCTACATTGTCTGGCTCACCACCCCCACCACAATTATATTGCACGCACACCATAAAATGCAATAAATTTGTTGCCACACAAGATATGCCCGGCCCTAAAACCACATAACGCATTGCCCATGACCCATTTAAACAAAATTACATGTAAAGTGAGGGGCATGCACCTTCCATCATGATGCTACTCAGTCTACTCCTATCTGAGACATCACTCCACGCACATTGCATTACTACAAGAAACTCACTTTATATGTATGGAAAGTGTTAAATTACAGCGGTGTTGGTGCAGACAGGTGTTTGCTACCAATTACTCCACCTATGCACACAATGTGCTGATTTGGGTCAAGCCAGTAGCCCCATTTGTGGGTGAGAAAACGCTTCTTGACTCGATGGGTGGATATGTCCTGGTGTCAGGCTGCCCAGATGGCAGACCTATTCTCTTAGGCTCCATATATGGCCCAAATTCATACCAGACCACCTCCTTTCGTACACTTTCAACCGTACCCTCAGATTGGAGTTCTATGCCCTGGCTCATTGGGGGAGACTTCAATAGCATATTAGATACCACCATTGACCGCTCCTTCCCCATGCTACCATGCACTCCTGCACCATTCAATGCCCAAATGCTAAAAGACTGGCTCAACCAGTGGAGGTTGGTTGACATATGGCGATTCCAGAACACAGAGACAAGGGTGTGCTAGTTTTATTCTATACCCCATTACTTACATTACTGCATAGATAGACTTGTTGGTACACCCTCATTTCTCCCCTCCATTACTTGGGTGGAGTACATGGGATGCACACACTCAGATAACAACCCCCATATTATAAAGGTTCAACGGTCTCCTGATGTAATCCCTATCCCTTCTTGGCAACTTCAACCTGCCTTGTGGAAGACCCCTCCCCTTCAGGGCATCCCTGCAAGAAAAGATCTCAGAATACTTTGATCACACTGCAGACACCGCCTCCTCTAACTTGATGCAATGAGATGCTTTCAAGGTGACATCGAGAAGGCATTGCCTGGGCATTCAGGGAAACATCAGACACCTTCTTAAGAAAGACATAACCAAATTAGAAAACACATTATTGGAACTGAAAACCAGAGTAGTGAACAAACAAAGTGTGGTGGGGGAACTGTCAGAAGTATGATGTGAGCACATTACATTGCTAAATAGACTGCGCTGTACTAATTATGCTACACACTCAGCACACACATGCTACAGCTGATATGGCTGGAAGACTCTTAGGGGGTCATTCCAACCCTGGCGGTCGGTGATAAAGCGGCGGCCAACCCGCCAACAGGCAGGCAGTAAAAAAAATTGAATTCTGACCCTGACGGGAACCACCAACACAGCCCGCCACTTTAACACTCCGACCGCCACGGCGGGACAAACAAACAGCGCGGCGGTCACCGCCAACAGGCAGGCGGCAGACAATGTACCGCCCATCCTATCACAACTCACCAATCCGCCACCTTTTCCGGGGCGGGAGCCCCGCCGATAAAAACACGGCAGAAACAGACTACGAATGGGAAAACGCTCACCTCTATACACTCCAAGAGGAATCAGGACAGCATGGAACCCGAATTAAACATCCTACCAGCTATTGTCTACCTTCTCCTCTACCAGGAGCACGAACGCCGCGCAGACGACAACGGTGAGTACTGCACCTACGACGCAGGGGAGGGGGGAGGGGGGAGGAGGAAAGGTTACGGGCACACACATACGCGATACACCCACCCCCCACCCCCCCTCAAATACCTACGCACCAATGCAGAGCAACAAGTCAGAGTGACACCCCCCAAACCCCACGGAATAATGCAAAGACAAAATAAAATGATCATTAAAATTGAAGTATATTATAGCACATTTGAAGTAATGTGAAATATGAAATATATAAATAAAATAAATAACATCATGAACAATATATACATAGGCCAAAAGTCCGGCACATTTTGGCAACCTTCCATTGTTCGTGGGCCAATGTGCATAAACACATGGGCAAAGCCCACACACGAGACCCGATTCCATTGGAGAGAACACTGCTGGGGCATCAGATAATAAAACTACAGGCACCTCAGGGGGAAAGGAAGGGGGGGCACCTCAGCCACATGAGTCCACGACGCCAGATCCACAATGGGCCTCCATGCCCACAGTACCATCCTGGGGAGTGCAAAGCCACAGTCTCTCAAGTCTCACAAGTGGGTGGGTTGCCCACTGCTGCATCCTGGGGAGTGCCAAGCCACAGTCTCTCAAGTCTAAACAGTGGGTGGATTGCCCACTGCTGCATCCTGGGGAGTGCAAAGCCACAGTCTCTCAAGTCTAAACAGTGGGTGGGTTGACCACTGTTACATCCTGAGAAGTGCAAAGCCACAGTCCATCATGTGGATTACAGACTCCACTGGTTATGGAGGAGGCATGGTGGCCAGAGTGCTTCGTGAAGCCCTGCTCGACACAGATCCGGCCCTGCCAATGGGCCAGCGGTGCTTGAGAGGAAGGGCCCAGCGGAGCAGTTCAGAGACGGCGGTGCCCAGCGGAGCGGTGCTTGAGATGAAGGGCCCAGCGGAGCGGTGCTTGACAGGAAGGGCCCAGCGGAGCAGTTCAGAGACGGCGGTGCCCAGCGGAGCGGTGCTTGAGATGAAGGGCCCAGCGGAGCGGTGCTTGACAGGAAGGGCCCAGCAGAGCGGTGCTTGAGAGGAAGGGCCCAGCGAAGCGGTGCTTGAGATGAAGGGCCCAGCGGAGCGGTGCTTGAGAGGAAGGGCCCAGCTGAGCAGTTCAGAGACGGCGGTGCCCAGCGGAGCGCTGCTTGAGATGAAGGGCCCAGCGGAACGGTGCTTGACAGGAAGGGCCCAGCGGAGCGGTGCTTGAGAGGAAGGGCCCAGCGGAGCGGTGCTTGAGATGAAGGGCCCAGCGGAGCGGTGCTTGAGATGAAGGGCCCAGCGGAGCGGTGCTTGAGATGAAGGGCCCAGCGGAGCGGTGCTTGACAGGAAGGGCCCAGCGGAGCGGTGCTTGATATGAAGGGCCCAGCGGAGCGGTGCTTGTCTTGCCGGGGCCCTGTTCAGCGGTGCTTGTCTTGCCGGGGCCCTGTTCAGCGGTGCTTCTCACGGCGGGCCCTGTTCAGCGGTGCTTGTCTTGCCGGGGCCCTGTTCAGCGGTGCGACTCACGGCGGGCCCTGTTCAGCGGTGCGACTCACGGCAGGCCCTGTTCAGCGGTGCTTCTCACGGCGGGCCCTGTTCAGCGGTGCGACTCACGGCGGGCCCTGTTCAGCGGTGCGACTCACGGCGGGCCCTGTTCAGCGGTGCTTCTCACGGCCTGTTCAGCGGTGCGACTCACGGCAGACCCTGTTCAGCGGTGCTTGTCTTGTGTTCCTAGGGAACCAGATCTGGCCAATATTTCCCGCTCAGTCGCCATCCGACCTTTCGCTTGCGGGGCCCTCCTGTGCTGGAGTCCTGGGCCCGTGGGTGTCCTCCGTCACACCCCAAATGGGGCTGGTGGGGCCATCCTGGGCAGCTCGCCTGCTGCCGGACTTGTCCGCCCTGCTGCCCTTGCCCTCCTTCGCAGAATCTCTGGGGCCCTTGCCTCCCTTTGTGGATGTGCCAGGTGACGGGGCAAGGCTAGTGTCCTTGGGGGCAGCCGTCTCAGGCCTGTCGCGCCGGCCCTTCACTTTTTTGGTTCTCTTCCCAGGGGGTGGGCTGGCTGTCCCCTTGCTGTTGGCCGATGTTCCTGCCCTAGGAGCTGGTGGACTCCAATAGCCCTGAACTATGGTCCTAGTAGATGCAGGACTTGTGGTGGCTGAGGTGCTGATTGGAGTCTTATGAGATAGAGGGGGTGGGTCAGTTGTTGGAAAGAGGTCAAGGTTGGAAAGGAAAATCAATTTAGAAAGACAGGGACGGGTAGTTGTAGTGGGTATGGAAGTGGTGGAAGAGGATGTGGTTGTAGGAGAGTTAAGTGTGCTGTCTTTAGGTGCAGGTGCTTGTGACGGAGGCTGTCGTGAGGTGTATGGCTGTTGGGTGGGTGGCTGCCTGCGTTTGTGTGGTTTGGAAGAGTGGGTGACAGACACAGTGGGAGAGGACACAGGGGACGTGTAAATGGCAGTGGGGGTGGTGACTGCACGTGTGCGGAGTGTTCTGGAGGGTGTGCTGGTGATGGACGTACTGGCTGATGGTGGTGTGCATGCAGGTGTGAGTGGAGACGTCACAGGGAGGGAGGAGGGAGACGAGGAGGAGGGGGACACAGAGGAGGCAGTGGCTGTTGGCATGTCTGCATGTGGATGTTGCTTGGGTGAATGCTTGTGTGATCTGTGGTGCTTATGTCTGGATGAGCTGCCCTTGGGTGTTGAGGTGTGTGCAGGCTGGTCTGTAGGTGTGGCTGGGATAGGCAGAGGAACAGGGGAGTGGGACTGGGTGGAGGGAGTTGGAGGAGGGAGGCTGGAGACAGGGACAATGGCTGCCGTCAGTGCTGAGGCCAGAGCATTGAACGATCGCTGATGGGCAGCCTGACCCGAATGAATGCCCTCCAGGTATGCATTGCTCTGATGCACCTCCCTTTCTACACCCTGGATGGCATTCAAAAGGGTAGACTGCCCAACAATGAGCGTCTGGAGGAGGTCAATGATCTCCGCACTGAGGGCAGCAGGGGTAACTGGGGCAGGGCCTGAGGTGCCTGGGGTGAAGGAGATGGCCGGCTTCCTGGCCGAGCGGGCACGGGGCGAACGCTGAGGGGCTGCTGGGAGGGTGGAGCTGGTGCGCTGGGTGGCGGCTGTACCTGTTGTAGCGGTGGGCACGGATGTTGCCGCCACCACAAGGGAGCTCCCTTCCGAGGACGTGTCGGTGTCGCTGACGTCTCCACGGGTCCCCGTTGTGGAGCTCCCCTCGCCCTCTGTCTCACTGGTGTACTCGGAGTCGGTTGCATGGCCCTCCGGGGCCATGTGAGATGCAGATCCCTCGTGCGCCGATGCCACTTCTCCTCCGCCTGATGATGCTAAGGCACACATGAACAGGAAGACCACAAAAAAGGGGGGGGAGAAGAAATAAAGACATGTTGAGTGCATGCAGAGAGGACAGACACAGAAGCCCATTGCACTACGCCGCGCACTTGGGGTACACTACTCAATCCCTGGGACATGGCCTACAAGCCTATGGACGACAACTGCACACATAGATGACACAGGGTCATGAATAGCTGTACTAGGCACCCTACAGAGGTGGGGGGCGGGGGCACAGGGCCATGCCTAACGGAGGGGCCTAGCCTACAGAAATCGCCCTGGCCTAGGGATACCCACAGCCCTCCTCCCCCACCCAGGCACCTCCACTGCGCACAAAGATAGCAGAATGTGCTGGTACTCACCCCCTTGTGTCTGCTGTGATGTCCTCATGCGCCCATCCAAATCGGGGTTTGCCACCGCCAGGATCCGGGACATCAGGGGGGTCAATTTCCGTGTGGCACCCCTCCTAGGTTGGGAGGCCATCCCCAGCAGAGCCTCGGCGGTCTTTCTGCTCCCGCGGCGGATGTCCTCCCACACCTTGCGGCAGTGGGTGCCCCGTCTGTTGTGGACCCCCAGGGCCCGGACGTCCTTGGCGATGGCACGCCAAATGTCGATCTTCTGATGGGCGCTGACCTATGTGACATGCACAGGGTGGGAAAAGAAACATGATCACTTTTCTGCATGGTCAATGTGAGTGGCCCCCCCGCCCCAACCTTGCCATGTGACACATGCTCTCATCTGTCGTGCGATGCATTCCTCATTCGCTCCCCTCACCACCATCGTTCATTCACCCCACTCAACCCAGGCATTGCCCACTAAGCATGGTCCCATTGTACTCACCTGTTGGTCTGGAGGACCGTAGAGTAGCGCATACTGGGGGAGGACCCCATCCACGAGTGTCTCCAACTCTTCTGAAGTGAAGGCAGGGGCCCTTTCCCCAGTCGCAGCAGCCATTGTCACTTCCAGACCGAGGTCACAGCAGCACTTGCAGTATAGATCCTCTCCTGTGGATGATCATGTCTTGAGTGATTAAGCAGATAGAAAATGGCGGTTACGCCCGCGGCGGTGCGTACCGCGGCGGTGCGTACCGCGACCGCCGGCGCACATCCTCATTGGCTCCTGAAACCCATAGGGTTCAATGTTAACCAATGCGGCTTTGCACCGCGGTCTTCGACCGCCTACCGCCACGGTGTGCCACGCCAGCGCAATGAGCTCACGTCACATTGTCACACTTCACAGGTCAGGCAGCCGCTATTTCAAAGGCCCACATGGCTTAATTTCTACTGCGTCACACAGGCCTAGGCCTTGCATTGCCACTCATACATGCCATTCAATGCATAGAGAATCGTGTACAGTGCAAGCTGTGTGAACGTACCTGTGGGTTGATTGACTCTGTGCTCCATGTTGTCCTTCCTAGGCACCGTCCACAGGGACTTGTGAGGAGATGGAGGGCTGTTCCCGTGTACAGACCGCTGGTGGACCTGTCGACAATGGAAGAACGACATGTCATACTCACCTACAGACTTGACCGTGCCACTATACAGGAACTGTGTGCCCAGCTGGAGCCAGACCTGATGTCACCCATCCGCCAACCCACAGGGATTCCCCCTCTAGTGCAGGTTCTGTCAGTACTCCATTTTTTGGCAAGTGGATCATTCCAAACAACAGTGGCCATTTCATCTGGGATGTCTCAGCCTATGTTTTCTAAGGTTTTATCCAGAGTGTTGTCTGCCCTGATGAAATACATACAGAGCTACATTGTTTTCCCTGAGGTGGAGGATTTGGCTACAGTGAAGGGTGATTTCTATACCCTTGGACATATTCCCAACGTCATTGGTGCCATTGATGGGACCCATGTGGCTTTGGTACCCCCCAGAGGAATTGAATAGGTGTACAGAAACAGAAAAAGTTATCATTCGATGAATGTCCAGGTGGTCTGTTTGGCTGAACAGTACATCTCCCATGTAAATGCCAAGTTCCCTGGGTCAGTGCATGACGCGTATATCATGCGAAATAGCAGCATCCCTTATGTGATGGGACAGCTACAGAGACACCGTGTGTGGCTAATAGGTGACTCTGGTTACCCCAACCTGTCGTGGCTACTGACCCCAGTGAGGAATCCCAGGACCAGGGCAGAGGAACGGTACAATGAGGCCCATGGGCGTACTAGGAGGGTGATTGAGCGGACCTTCGGCCTCCTGAAGGCCAGGTTTAGGTGCCTGCATATGACAGGTGGATCCCTAATGTACTCACCAAAGAAGGTGTGTCATATCATCGTGGCCTGCTGTATGCTTCACAACCTGGCTTTGCGACACCAGGTGCCTTTCCTGCAGGAGGATTGTCCAGATGGTGGTGTTGTGGCAGCGGTGGAACCTGTGGAGAGTGAAGAGGAGGAAGACGACGGGGACGACACAGACAACAGGGACACAGTGATACCACAGTATTTTCAATGACACACTGGTAAGAATCAACACCAGCATTTTACAGTTACTTACAGTCTCCTGCCTCTCTACTGTCTGACCTATTCCCCCAGTGTATGTTAACTGAGTTGTGACTTTCCCTTCAAATTTCAGAGATGTGGCCCCCACTGCGTGACCTCTGCTTTGTTTCCCCATGGACTACAGCTGTATGACAGTGGTATGTTTTCATCACTGTGTAACTGGACATTTTGGCAGCATTATGTTCAATACATTTGTTCACAATACAGGCAGACTCCAGATTGTTTTTGTGCAATAAGTGTTTTTATTAAAATGCAGAATTTAGGGACATGGTGGAAAATCGGTGATGGGTGATGGTGGAGGAATGTCCATGGCAGAGTCCAGTTTTTCAGTCTCACAGGTGCATTGTCCATATGCCTGTGGAAGGTGGAGCAGGGGCAGTTAAAGGTTGGACAGGGTGACAATGTGGGACAGTGGGATGACATCAGGGGGTATCCTTTACTGGCGGGGGTTTTGACATCCTACTCTGTCTTCTTACGAGATCTCAGGCCCCGCTTGCGGGGTGGTTCTTCTTTTGCAGGAGGTGGGGTTCTGGTGGCCTGTTGTTGTGTGGGGGCCTCCTGTCCACTAGTGCCGGCAGAGGTGGTCGCCTGTTCTTGGTCCATGCTAGTGACAGGGGCCCTTTGTGGTGCCACATAATCCTGCAATGTGGTGACAATCTGGTTGAGTGCCCCTACGATGGTGCCCATTGCGGAACTGATGGTTCTAAGTTCTTCCCTGAACCCCACGTACTGTTGCTCCTGCATGACCTGGATCTCCTGGAACCTGGCCAGTACCGTCGCCATCGTCTCCTGGGAGTGGTGGTATGCTCCCATGATTGAGGAGAGGGCCTCGTGGAGAGTGGGTTCCCTTGGCCTGTCCCCCCCCTGTCGCACAGCAGCCCTCCCAGTTCCCCTGTTTCCCTGGGCCTCTGTCCCCTGGACCGTGTGCCCACTACCACTGTCCCCAGGTCCCTGTTGTTGTTGGGGTGGTGGGTTAACCTGGGTGCCCTGTAGTGGTGGACACACCGCTGATTGACGTGTCCTGGAGACAGAGGCATGGGCCCGCTGGGTGGGAGCTGTGCTGGTGTTCCCAGAGGGGGTTGGGTCTGCTGTGGCCTGTGGCTGTGTGAGGGGAACCGACTGTCCAGAGGTCCTCGAGGGTCCGGGCTGGTCATCTGGGTCCAGGGAGACAGAGCTGCTGTCATCACTGGTGGCCTCTTCTGGGGGTGGGATGGACATTTCTGGACCCTCCTGGGCGGTGTGGTGGCGTTCGGGTCCTGCAGGGGTATAGAGGTATGGTTATTGCTTCAGTGTGTGCCATATCGGTCAATGGGTGGGTGCCCGTGTACCTCAGGGCTGGCATTCCTGTGTGTGGGCGTTTGTGAGGGTGGCTTGTGGGGGAGATGTGTATGTGCAGTGGGCATGCTTTGGTGATGGGTGTCCATGCTTTGTGGACGCATGCAGGTCTTGGTGTTGGGATGGGTGGGTTGTGATGGTGAGCCATTTGCAGGGAGTAGGTGTGATGGGGTGGGGGTGAGGGTGGAGGTATGTGCTGGCATGCAGGTGGGGTGGGGGTGGGAAGAAGTATTGAAGATTTGACTTACCAGAGTCCATTCCTCCAGATACTCCTGCGAGGCCCTCAGGATGCAGGATGTGCAAGACTTCCTCCTCCCATGCTGTAAATTCTGGGGGAGTAGGTGGGGGTCCGCCGCCAGTCTTCTGCACCGCGATGTTGTGCCTTGATACCATGGAATGCACCTTCCCCCGTAGGTCGTTCCAGCGCTTCCTGATGTCATCCCGATTTCGTGGATGCTGTCCCACAGCGTTGACCCTGTCGACTATCCTTTGCCATAGTTCCATCTTCCTGGCAATGCTGGTGTGCTGCACCTGTGTCCCGAAGAGCTGGGGCTCTACCCGAACTATTTCCTCCACCATGACCCGGAGTTCGGCGTCTGAGAACCGGGGGTGTCTTTGGGGTGTCATAGGGTGATGTGGATGAGGTGTGGGGTGGTGTATGTGTTGATGAGTGTGGTGAGTGTGGTGATGTGTGGTGTTTTGTGCGTGGATATTGTGTGGGTGATGGTGTGGTTTGCCTCTGTGTGATGGTGTTGTCTAAGCAGTGCTGTCTATCTCTGGCTTTCTGTCGATTTTGTTTTTCGAAGGGGTTTGTGGGTGATGTGGGTGTGTGTTTTATATTGTATTGGGTGTGTGGGAGTGTTGTTTGTATGTGTATCAGGTGTGTGTTTCAAATTGTCCAATGTGGTTGTGTTTTGTAAGGGTGTGTGTATTTTGAGCACGGCGGTGTGTACCGCCAATGGAATACCGTGGTTGAAAGACCGCCGTGTGGATTCGTGGGTCGTAATGGCATGGACGTTTTTCTGTTGGCGTGACGGTGGAGGTTTGGTCATCGCCAGTTTTTCACTGACCTTTGGTGTGGCGGACTTTTGTGGATGTCGGGTTTTTGGCGGTTTGCCAGTTGCGGGTCAGAATAACCGTGGCGGTTTACCGCGGCCGCGGCGGTGTTATGGCGGTCTTCTGTCCGGCGGTAAGCGCCTTTTACCGCCGATGTCAGAATGACCCCCTTAGTGTGGCTTATCCACCAGGAACAATCCTCAGCGACCCATAATGGCATTACGGGTAGATGCAGACTCTATTATTCTCACACAAACTGCTATACATGATGAACTCACACAGCACTACACTCAGGTCTCCCAATCAACTACAGGTGTAAGCCCGTAAGCATACACTTCATTCTTTGATGCTTTGCAGATACCTTGCATCACCATGGACCAGAGAGTGGATCTACAGGCCCAATTACACTGATGGAAATCAAAGATGCAATTTCAACATTAGCCCTAGGCACATCTCTAAGCCCTGCTGGATTGCCAGCAGAATTTTATAAGACATATGCTGCTCAAGTGGCTCCTGGCTTAAGTGAGTCCTTGCGTACTGGCCATGTATGAAGAAGCTTTGGCTATTGGCAGCCTATCTCCCTCCCAAAGGGAGGCACTGATCATTTCCTTGCCCACCCCCAATAGGGATTCACTTCTTATTGGATCCTACAGGCTGCTACCGTTGCTTAACACTGGTTACAAAATCCTTGCAAAATTACTTGCAGAACGGCTGGCGCCTATGGTTCCAAACTTAGTGTACCAAGTAACACCTCCCTAAATCTGTGGCGCTTCTTCAGAGTTATGACCTATGCCTGACACACCTGACCCTGGGCTGGGTGCCTAGTCTTAGAACTCTTAGACCTCGAAAAGGCCTTTGACTCATTGGAATAGGAATACTTCTTTGCTGCACTATCCTAATATGGCCTGGGCCAATACTTTCTTTGCTCTATACAGACCCATTAATCAGATTCAAGATAGGACCCCTTGTTTTAGCTGTCCTGTGTCACCACTCTTATTCTCACTGGCCATTGAACCAATAGCACTAGTGCCAAGGGGGAACACAATGGGGCATTCCACTGGGGGATGGAATACATGTCACATCTCTATACACTGATGAAATGTTGCTTTACATAAAAGATACACACAACATACATGACATGATTTCTATCACCCTAACCCAATTTGCCACTCTTTCTGGACTGCGTTTAGATTGGGTGAAATTCTGTCTGTTTCCCTTTCATCCAGAAGTAGTTGATTCTCAATTTACTTTGGACAGCACACGTTTTAACTGACACAGCAGACATTTAGATACCTGGGAGTAATGGTCTATCATGCCATATCCGACCTGTTTGAGGGCAATGTCGCAAAGGTGGTAACATCTGTAAGAGCACAGATGACCTTTTGGACTATGCTGCCACTGGGGGTGGCAGGATGAGTGGCACTGTTAAAGATGGTGGTATTGCCCCATTTGTTATACTATTTCACGAATCTCCCAGTGTACATCCCTGGATCTTTCTAAGTGCATTCAAAAAGCAGATCCATTAATTTAGTTTGGGTAATTTGAGATGCAGGCTATCTTCGGCGGAACTTCTTACACCCACAGACAATGGAGGGTTAGCTGCACCACATTTGGAGCAATACTATCTCGCCGCCCAGATTCAGTGGATAGCCAAGTGGATGATGGTACTGTATATTTCAGACACAGCTACATCCTTCCCCAACTGGTGATTGTCATTGTCAGAAATTCCGCACATGTTCCACCTTGTATGAAAGCGCGGACCCCCACATTGTTGTTAGGGGTTGTGTATCGCTGCTTTTGCAGATGCCTACACATCACCAGTCGCATGACACCCCATGCACCTGGGAAGGTCCTGCTGGGTAAACCACAACCTGAAGGCTACTTGACAATGAACAAACTGCTACCTTGATTCACAGTGGGTATTCATACACAATGGGACTTATATAGGAATGAGGTCATTGTGCAATATCAAGCACTAATGGATCAAGATTGCTTCATACCTCATTACGAGTCACATTGCCATCACTGGGGAGACTTGAGCACGGAACCACCTGTGCACCTTACAATCCAGTATCTACATGTACTGGCCAGGGGCAGATGTTTAATTTGCAGGTTCACTGATTCGCTTTGCTCTCACACCACACAACAGCTTCTTATCCTATGACAATGCTGGTAGGTGGACCTGCTATGACATTGCACTGAAAAGGAGCGGACTGCTCTCCTAGAAAGCCTGAGACATGTACATCACAATGCCAGTTTTAGGCTCATTCAACTATACATAATACACAGCGCTCATATTACACCAGCAAATATAAACAAATTCTATCATCGAGTAGGCGCGACTTGACTGTGCTGCTCTTCTTTGGATGCTGATTTACTTCATATGCTCTGGTCTTGCCCCCACTTACATATATACTGGACGAGCGTTACTCCAAGACTAACCACCTGTACCGGTCGCCAAGACCTCCATAAATGGGAAATGGGAAATATGTATTCTGGGTTTAGCATTATATGATTTGTAATATAATACTGTCTTACACTCGATATAGATAATTGATGCTCTACATGTAAAAAATTGATTTTGTATTAAACTGCTAAAATCATTTGCTTCTCATTGTATACAGCATAATCGTATTCCAGGAGTTTCATTGACTTATACAACTTTATTATACCTTCAATAAACAGATTCAAACAAAATCAAGTAGGCTATTCAGCTGCCAGATGACAGCTAGAGGCAATGCAAAGAGGGCTCTAGAGGCTTCAAACAAGGACAAAAAAAACATTTTAAAAGTACATTTTCTAAACTATTTATTACAAATCCAATTTTACCAGTAAACTCGGTTTGTAATAAATATTTCAAAAAGTCCAAGAATTAAATTTATAGGTGTTTCCTAGCTGGAGATACCATTATTACATTTAATATTGTTTCCCATTGCTTTCATATGGAAAACCCAGTCTTACTACAGTGAAAATAGCTTTTAAGACTTTTTTCCATGAGGACTTCTTTAACATTAAACTTTTACATGTCCTAGTTTTAAATACCATTTACCCTACCTTATGGGACAATAAGGCCTACATAAGAATAACAGTAATATTTAAAAGGAAGGTTTTGACCTGTCAAAATGAGTTATTTTGACAGGTCGAATTTGAAGTTTAGAAACTGCACAGTCAGGTTACAAGTAGTAGGCTTGCAATTATTTTGGCACTGTCACTGAAGTAGGTGGCACAATCGGTGCTGCATTCTGCCCAGTAGTGTAATTTAACTTACAGACGAAAGGTACACTTTGTACCATATCCTAGAGGCTTATAAGTAAGTTACATATGCCAATTAGGATTATGCCAGTTTTATCATGTTGAAAGAGGGACAAGAGGCACTTTATTATAGGTTAACAGGTGTAAAGTACATAGGGTTCTACAGCCAGCAAAAACAGTCAAGGCAAAAATCTAGGGGTGTACCACGCAAAAGATGGTAATTTGCAACATATCTGCAGCAGCTAGACCTGGACTGGATCCTGCTGGTAACCTCTGCTGAGTGAGTCTTGGCCCCTTCCTTCTTTCACTGATGTCTTGGAAGCCTTACCAGAGACCAAGAGGGACTGCTCTAGAAAATCTGAAAAGTTGAGATATAGAAAATTTTGGACTTCGAAGACCTCCAGAGCTTCATTGGAACCTTGTGGCAAAGGTGTCAGATTTTGAGTGAACTTCATTGGATATGGCTTCTGGCCTACTCTGATGGTGAATTTTGATCTCCAAAAAAGAGACTCACAGCCTGATTTAGATCTTGATGGGATTTCCGTGGTCCCGCCATGACGGCTGTTTGAAGTACTCCGTCAAGCTAACAGAATTCTGACCCGCATATTTAGATGTACGGTAGCTGAACCTCGTCAGTGTCGACATAGTGAAGCCCACTGCGTAAGTGGTCCACCCCTGCCAATGCAGTGGACTCCAATGCTGAATAACAGAACTTTGTTGCCATCAGGGTGGTGGGATTGCGGCAAGCATATTTAGATTTTACAATAATGTTGGCATTGTTCTGGTGGGGGATTCCTGACAGTGGGAGTCCATCGCGTGACCCGCTCAAAATTGTACTATGGTTGTGGCTCTTAAATGGATGCCAGAAGCACACACCTGATGAACATTGGCCTGTTGTGAACGACTGCATTCCAAACTATAAAACACATTCCATTTTAGACCATGATCCTTTGCCTTTCCACTGTACAGCTTCATTTTGCTGCTGTACTTGCCACTCAGAAATCAGATTCTTTTAGTTTTTAGTCCCTTTGTTTATTTTTTATTTGTCTCATTTTTATGTTTTTTCATGAACTTGTGGGCCATATATTTCTAGTTACTCGTAATGGTAGGGAGGAAAAATCTACATTTTTCAGAGGGAGAATTGTCAGTCATGGTTGACAAAATCATTAGAGTAGAGCCACAGTTGTTTGAGCCCAAATACAAAATACAACCATATCTCAGGAAAGGCAAATGTGGCCAGAATAGTTAGTGCCCACAGAAGAAAATTAGGACAACGTGGAATGACCTGCGGAGGAGATTACATTTAGTGGCCTCCAAGCGTCACCTGGAGGTCCAGAGGTCTGTTGGTGGTTCTCCTAGCACCATTACAACTTTTTCCCTGGGAGAGGAGAAGGTCTTGCAGATCCTACATCCTGAAGGCTTGACAGGAATCCTTGGTGGAGTGGAGACTGGTAATGTTAGACTTATGTAAGTCTCACTAAACATAAATGTAGTTTTTGCTCTTAAGTTAGCTGTACATAGTGTAAAAATCACAAATCTATGTTAATCATCAAATGATTAGCATTACGGTGCCAACACTCCTTTTACTACTGGGTAATATGTGTAGTCAATACATGTGTTGTTCTTCATTTATCATTTCTTGCATTTGATTGTTTGTTTGAATGTATTTTGCTGTAATGAAGATAACAAGTTAAAAACCCCATCCATTATACCATGAAGGTGTGGTGCTTTTTTTTGGTCACCATTTAACAAATTTCACATGTCATAGTTTTTTGAAAATCTGTGCACTTCTTCACTGTATATATTTTACAAGGGATGTATAACTTACAATTTTCCAAGTGTTGGCTATGTCAAATTGAGAGGACTATAGCTACCGGGATGCCTTGTTTTTGTACATTGAAAATACGCTTGCATTGTGATGTTGGCCATTCTCTCTTTTCTTCCATACATGCACATATGTCAAATTCTCAGGCATTTCTCAAAGCACATTCTATTCAATAAATAAAAAGTTGATTATTTCATGTCATAATGTATGTTGTCACGTTCCTGTTGTTTCATTGAAGTGATGTAATTTGCACAACTCAAAGTATGTTAATTTAAATATTTTGTATCATGTTACGTTGTATGCAGAATATAAGTAGTAATGATAATTACTTAGCAAAGTTCCTATGATAACCAATGCTATTAATCCCACTAAGTTGTTTAATTGTCTGAATTTTAGCCTGCTAGGCCTCGGAGTTATTAACGTCTTATTTCTCCTCTGTCCTGAGTTTGGTTGAATATGTAGTAAAATTTATAAACACTTACTAAGTAATCATTTTTTTTCAGGACATCTCTTCACATGCCTTTTATTTGAAGTTTGGAAGTGTGTAATTTATAAAGTATGAGTAATGACCAAAATCAAACTGAAAGGTTTAAACATACTATACATAGGGCTCCTCAATTTCTATTTGTACTGATTTTTACAGATAAATACAGAAATTGACTTTCCTGCCTGTATTTATTTTTAAAAGCAGAAATATACATATAACGTGGCTTCTTTTGAGTGAATCGCTATGCTAAGATTAATGACTTTCAGGCCAAAAGCTATACATTTCGGCATCATGGTCAAATGAGATTTACACAAACCACTGCATATCTCAACATGAATATGTGCTATTATACAATTTTTTTTAATGGGATTTCATTATGTTATTATTTTTTGCTGTGTAATGTGCTAAAACCTGACAGGCATCTAAGTATGAGTACAAGTTCATCCATAAAATAAATGCAGAAATGTATGAGTTATCACCTCATCTGTTCATAAGACAAAACATAAATATGGATAAATACCACTAGGATGGCCAAAAAATAAATATGGATAAATACCCTAAAACCGGGAGCCCTAACTCTAATGAACAATTTATTCATTTTAGTTTGTATTCATTTGTAGCTCAAGACATTTAATTCATAATCAAGACTTTTACAATTTGTTTGCTTGTAATTCATATTAGGTCCGATACCCGAGTATGTGGACAACCACCTGCACTGAGGATACCTCCACTACAGACCAGGACCAAGCCTTCAGTGAGGACTCCACTCCTGCATGTCTGAATGATGTGGAGTAGCCTGGACCATCTGGTCTGTCTGGGCAGACAGCTCCAGTGAGCCTCACTCAGCCCACACCTACACCTCCTACCCAAGCTGTTACAATACCTCAGCCAATGGACACCACTTCCTGTGTTCAAAGGAGCATCACCCCAATATTGTGTTCCACCCCTTCCCCCAGTTTTGGCTGCCAATGAGCCGCCACCACCACCACTTCCAATTCAGCGAGGACCCAGTGGGATGGGGCACACTGACTTAAGGGCACAGGGTAGTGGGTGTAAGGTATTTGGGAAGGAATCGGTGGGCCAGCAAAGACCTCTTGGCTCACTATGACTCAGACCATCATGCAGCAAGTCTTGGGATCCCTACATCAGTCCTAAGACATGATCGGCCAGAGCCTTACACAACTCCAGTACATTAAGCAGTTGCAGAGGGAACACAATGTAGAGATGCATACTCTAAACTCAAATTTGAGCTCCCTGACTGGGGTGCTGTTTGACATTTACCCCCTATGTACAGGGCTTTTCCAGCACCATCTACCCCGTTCTGTGGCCCTGCAACATCCGGGCCCACTACACCTATCTCAGCTACAGAAAGGAAGGCCGTGCCACAAGCCGAAACACCTGCAACCCCTCAGTCCCTGCAACTGTGGAACTTCCCCTCCCCATCTTAGGAGGGGACATTCATCCGGACAACCAGGAGAGGGTGGCAAGACTTCCACCACCCCCGCAAGAGATGAAGAACCTAATTTCATCTAGTGTGCGACTAACATTTACTCTGTAGACTATATTATGTGCACATTTACCTTTCAGATGCCAGTTATGTTTTGTATATTGGAAGTCAAAAAATGGTTCATTCTCCATGATTGACGCTTTTTTGTTTTTTCACTTTGTTATTTATTTTTCATCCTGTATCAGTTTATTTGTGTTTGTATAATACATCTAGAAACACAAAGTCAAGGACTGGTGATGTATTTCCTCTGATTTTCCCTTTTTATTTCTTCCATCTATCATTACTTTTTTTAAATGCAAAAAATCAAAACATTTTTTAGCCAATATAATGTTATATTGAGGTAACGTTTTTCTCCCATGTTCCAAAAAAGTGATATATAACAAACACCAAACATCTTATGGCCTTATTATAAGTTTGGCAGTCTGACTGCTAGACCGCCAATATGATGGTGGCGAGGCGGCCGCTAAGCCACTAGCCTCCCCACTGCCGTATTACAATTTCCCCGCAGGGCACAGTGCGGTAACATTGGCTTCTGCTCTCATGGAGAACTGGGGCCAATGCTGCCGCACTGTGTACACCGGCAGCATACTCGGAATCCACCGTAGCAGGTGGTGTGCCTTCTGAGTGTGCCAGCAGGGGGCTCCTGCAGTGGCCATAGGCATGGGCAGTACAGGGGTCCGTCTGTGGCCCCATCCCTGCCTTTCCATCAGCTGGCAGAAAGCCAAGTCGTAATCAGCATGGCAGTGCAGAACTCTGCATCTCCATGGTTGACCTCAACTTGCTCCGCCGTCAACCTGTTGAGTTCCATGATCCTGGCGGTGGCAGGGTTGTGCTGGCGGTCCGACAGTCAGCATTGTATTTTGGGAATTGGACCGCCAAGGTTGCTTTGGTCCGACCACTACCACCGGTATGGTGGTCCATGCACCACTGTACTCGTAATGAGTGCCTTAATGTATTAATTTCATACATTAGTAAGTAAGAATAGTTTTTTAAACACATGCATAAACAAAATTGTCTGTCATTTATTTTTTTACAGTTCCAGACCTTGACACCATGGAAGTATAGGATATAATCATATATAACAGATTCAATAGGCAGACTATTATTGATTCATGTCATCAGATGGAGCCAGACCACCTGTCTCACAGTAGAAATTCAGCTTCAATAACACCAATAGTAAAAATCTTGGGCGTACCCAATTTTGTGACCATAGGATCATTCCAATACACTGTGGCGGTATCTGGTGGCATGTCACAACCAATTCTTACCACAATGATGAGACACATCAACAACTTCATACATTTAACACAAAATGAGGATTTTGCAAATGCGAAGGGAGATGAGTATGCTATGGGTCGGCTTACACTTGTGGTCAGAGCAAATTGAGCAGCACCTGTTGCCTTAGTCGCAACTTTCAACAGGAAACACGTCTGATGCAATCCCATAAACGTCCATTCAATCACTGTGTGAGTTATCTTTGTACAAGATATGTACATCCAAAGTGTTGTTTTTTTTTCACAGGATCATCCCATGTTCCCTTCGTACTTTCCAACAGCAACGTATAACAGCAAATGTCACAACTTTGAAATGTCCAAATGAAGATGACCTGGAGAAGGATTCTAAAACAGAATAACAGGAAAAAATAATTAATTTACCTGACAAAATAGATACATTAGAAATGACAAATAAAGAGTACACATTTACTTACAACAATCAATGATAAACAATGTAAATGAAGACAATAGTCTTCCTCTGGTGTTGTTGGATTCCTCAGCGGTGCTAGCAACCATGGTCAGCTAGGATAAGCTGAATCTCCTATATGAATGAACAAATATATTGAGCAAAGATATCTAATCCCATTTTACATATTCTTAAACTAGAAATTAGACAAATAATCATACTGACAGATTGTACTTACCAACATGCCAGGCCCTCCCAGGTCCAAGTTGTGACATTTGCAGGGATATGCTGCAGGTAGTAGTAAAAATACAAAGGGATCATGTGTTGGGAAAAAGGCACACATGGTTGAGATGTACGAATCAGGTAAGCAGACAACTTGCACGTTGATTGAATGGACGTTCTTCTTATCTCAGTAGACCTGTTCCCTGGTGTGTGGTGGCACTAAGGCAATATGTGTGCCATCAATTGCTCCACCCACCTGTTGTAGGCCACCCAAAACATAAAAATCTCCCTTCACATTGGCAAAATCCTCATTTCCTGGCAAATCGTTGAAGATGTTAACGTGCCTCATCAATGAAGAAAAGTCTTCTTGCGGCACACAACTGAAAGTTAGTTGTGGCATGTCTCCTGATACTGCCACAGTGTATTGGAAGGAACCTGTGGCCACAAAATGGAGTACTGCCATGATTTTCCACTATTGGTGTTAGTGATGTGGGATTCTTGTGAGACAGAAGCTCTGGCTCCAGCTGATGAAATAAATCAAGAATAGTTTGTCTATTCAATTAGATTTTTCTTATAATATCTCTTTCTTCCATGTTGGCTCTAGAAAAGATCTCAACACTTGAGGCTGTCATTTTCTATCGCTCCCTGGGTTCATATGTCTGCGTTTAAGAAAATATAGAAATATCACTTTAAATGGGCAAACAATAATTTGATAATCAGCACAAATCTCAGGCCTTTGTAAAATTCCATATGTTTTTGTGTTATATATGTAAACATAATTTTTTAGTGATGTTTTAACTTAGAATAACAATTTTTACTTTCTGATTTTTTAAAATAATGTGCAAATAATGCATTTAATAACACACAATTTTATTTTTTTTCCCAAAATTCCATCAACTGAAGTAAAACATAAACCGCATCACTATTGCATTTAGACACAGTGACACATTATATTATACTTTTTAAAATTCATCAACAGTCAGCACTGTATGCATTTTGCAAGTGTAAACAAACTAGCCACAATTTTGAGTGATGGGCACACACTTAACATTTAAAAATACACTAGTTCACATTTTAAAATGGCAGCTGCTTGACCTTGCCAAAAGGATATTTAAAATTTGATGGCCGTTTGCAGATGTTGATCGTGTAGTGGGTGTAAAACTCCATGACAGACACAGCCATAGGCAAACGTACATGACAGCAATGTACGAAAGCCAATGGCTCTGTCCGTCTCCGTTGCTAATCATGTACGTCATGTACACGTTACAAAAAAAGCTCACTTGCCTCCTGACACTACAACCAACAATACCTCTTCCACTTTTGCTGTTTTTACTGTCCTCTGCGAACCACAATGCCAGACAAAGCAGGTGGCACAGCCCCTAACAGAGGTCCTGTCCCTGAACAGCCAGCTGTATGGAAACCTGAGGAACAGGTACATTTTTGAATGGAAAATATATTTCTAACTAACTTGTTTTTTTACATAGTCTAAAGTTTCACTTTTAGTGCTGCACCCTGAGGCCATTAATGGCCCACATATTTGCGGTGGCCTATCCGGACCTTGATGGGCAGTTGAGATCCCACCCGTAGCATCAAGGGGGTAAAGTTATTTTTTGAGTTCCTATTGTTAGCTAACTTTTTTGTTACAGTAATAATTGATGGCATCAACATAAAGGTTGTCACACATCCAACACACAAGAAGAGTTCTGGAAGGTGTAAGTTTTGCACAAGGTGTATAGTGATGTGGATTGATTTGTGTTAAATGTTGCCACTAGATTTCTTATTACTACCAAAGTACTGCTTTGAGTAGACACCTGCCTACCAAAGAAAAAAGAGGTACCTGGATTTTATCTATGTTATGAGGGACACTTGATAATTCTGTCACGTATGATAGTCATCACAATTGTGGGGAGGTTATGTTGGCCCTATTGCAGGTGACATAGCATACAGTGCACTTTTGATATAGTGGATGTTTCTGACTTTACATTGATGAGTTGGTATAATAACCAAACTATATTAAACATCTGATCCAAAATGACTAGGAACATGGGAACAATGTCTTAGCAAAAACATTTCAGAAATAGGTTGTCACTGCGAAATTAAGGTCAGCTCATCTTAACAGTTGCAGATTGGCATGAAACATTACTCTTTCACAAATGTGCATGCAAGCCAGTCTGTTTCAACAGACATGAATTTATTGGGCAAACCAAGTAGACAGGAATGTGTACGTATTGGTGACAAAGTTACATGTACCCCAAATAACTTTTTGTGTTCCTTGTTATGTCCTGATGATAAATCAATGTTGAAGCAAAGGAATTATTGAAAGGGACATTTGTAGATGGACAATTTACATGGTACAAATGTCCTTGCTAGATATTTATATTTGTGGCATGAGTTCACTATTCAAAACAACCAGCCTATACCATTCAGAGTTGTTAAACAATTCCATGAGAAATTCAAAGTGTTTAAGAGAAATGACCTAAAATGAAATGGGACTAATGATGGTAATTTACAACACTGTGAGCAAATGGGTCCATAATATGTTCCCTACATGCACGGGGTAATGGTAAAATATGCAAGGGTTTTATAGCCTTGAAGCGGGTAAAAAAATTAAATTAGGAAATATTTTGTAAAAAACCTTATGATCATTTTGATTTGCACAGATATCATAAAAATGTTGTATGTGTCTTTTCAGTATCTCTCAGAGCAGGCCAAGGCGACATTGGTCAGGAAGGCAGAAAAGCAGCTGGCCACTGTGTGTTGGGTGGAGAAAGACTGGACACTGACAGACACAGTGGCATGGAGGTCTAGGGATTGGCACGGAGGCCACAAGCTCAACATCTTTTGAGGCCTCCACAAGCGACCAGTCTCTAGTGGTGGCAGACACTACAGGACATGGTCCATCTGCATCCTTGTCTGCCACCCAGATTCCCATCTCTGCCCTCCCTCTTGCTCCCACCCAGTTGGCCAAACCCACCCCTCTAAAAGGGCTGGGGTCTCCTTTGCTGCAGGCACCACCCCCTGCCCTTGTTCCCTTGCTGTGCTCAGTGAAAAGGATATTGACCTATATTGCAAGATCTCTGTAAGCCAGACATCAATAGTGAATGGCAGCGGGGGCTTAGTTCCCCAATGCAACACATGCTTACATTCCTCATTCCAAATACCAACTCCCACCCCAATCCCAAGCATGCTCACTTCTTTGCACACATCCGCTCCAACATACAAAAGCAGAATATCCACACCCACATATAAACACAATCACACCAAGAAACACAAACATACTCCCATGCAACACAGACTACTGACACTACACCAACAGGCCCACAACAAACACACAACCACCACTCCTAACACCACACCCATAACCACCACACCCACAACCACAATACCCACCACCATCACCACAGACACATGCACTACCACCACAACCAGCACCACACTCACAACTACCAGTACACCCACAAACACCACAACTACAACATCCGTCTCTACATCACACTCATTCAAACACACAGTCACACACACGTACCTACATGCAAACAACATCCACTAAACCCACATGCTCACAATCACCTGAATACAAAGCACCTACAAAGCCACACATTTCCAAAAATACATCAGACACACATGTATCTACAACACATACAGACACATGCCCCACAGCTACACCAACCACCCCAACAGCACACTTATCCCAACACACTCACAGAAAACCACATACACACACCAACACCCTCCAAATGCAAATTCACACACTCATCCAAACACCACACACTTTTAAAGGAACACACACCCAAACATACACCACATACATCAGACTCACATGCACCTGCAAAACAAACAACCTTTAACTCCCAATCCCCATTCCTCTCCCACCCCATCTACCCTTTCTCCTCCAAATGCTTTTGTTGCTTACCGGTCCGACCCCTAAGAAACCAATACCCACTGCTCCCAAGAAAGATCATTGAGATGCCTGCTCTGCCACTAAATACCCCTTACTGAGGAGTTTGTCCTGTGCAGTGTCAGTTGGAGGCAAGTTCTGGGCTGAAAGCATATATTGTAAAGCTCAATATTTTATGGACAATTATTATTTTTTGACTGCATTGATTTAGAGAGAAGTATCTAATTTGTTGAATAAATTATCATTTATTTTCACAAAGTTTGTACTATTATTTTTTAATTAATAGTAATTGATTGATGACAACATTTGAGTAATTAACTTAATTGCATTTATGACATTGATAAAAACAGGTTTTATTTTTGAGCTATTTGTATAGTGCATACATTAGTGATAAACATTCGTAATGGACATGTTAAGTTTGGTGCAAGCATTAATTGTGATAAGGGAAACGTACACCAAAATTAAACATGTTTATATTTTTCTAACTTGTGAATGTAGGTGTGGTTATTTAGCAATGATAAATGTTAATAATGAACACACATGCATTACACATAAAAATCACTTTTCCATTAATGCTTAACAGAAAATGCATTAGACAAGGGGAAAGGTGACATTAATACATATATGACATGCTTTAAGCTTAGAGGTGACACTGAATGTACTTCTTGTTGCATTGTGTAGTGCAAATGCTACAATTTATTAGATTTATGTAGTTACATTAATGCAATGCATGTGTATCTGATTTGGTAGATTAAGGAAAGTGATGAAAGACACTGGTATGGACACATTTCGCACAACTCAAAGTATGTTGATTTAAATATGGACACATTTTGTATTTGAGATTAATGTCTGTGGCTTTTTGTGTAGATGTGCATTAGCATGAAGGCAGTTTGGGCCCAATTGGTAAATGTAAATAAAAATGTAAATAAAATATAGAGATGTGTTTCTTGAAATTTCATAAACCACCACATTACACACATATGCATTGGGCATTATTGTACTATCTTTTAAAAATGCATCAGCCCAGAGCTATACACAGACAATAACGATTGTTAGCACATAAAACTGTCACTTACCTTTGATTCTGGCGACAATGGGGTTGAATTTTGAAATAGTCCAGTAGCAGCAGCTAAGTTAGAACTTGTGCAATCGAGTCATGGTGGCAAGGAAAGCGAAAAGCAGAAAAAGGGTATCACCTTATATAATTTTGATTATGCCACCTCAGGTGTGGAGGGTTAGCCATCACAGTTACATTGGCAGAAAGGCACATCTTGATTGGCCCGGCTGCAAAACTGGCTGTGGTCCCACTGCCAGCTACTTTTGCTTATGGCGCTGGTGATGCAGGTGGAAATTTATGGAGGTGACGTTGGTTTGCTGAGGAACTTTCTTCTATGGGCCTGCCAGCATCTAATTAGAGCAGGCCGACCACGTAGCCGGCAGATGGACTATCCAACGGAAAAACAACGGTGGGACAAATTCCACAAAGATAAAAATCAGGCCCTAAGTCTGAAACTTGAACAGGCAAAGGTGCAAAACAAATACGACTGATGAGAACATTTTGGTGAGCACAAATGTTGAATTTGTCCATTTAAAGCTGTTCCTACAGCTTCAGCAAGACCACATCCCATAACTATCTGACTTTGAGAGGTCTTTACTGGTAAGAGCCTTCAACATTGCCTCACTGGAAGATTTTCATTTCCATTAAAAAACAAACTCTGAAGTTAAGACCTTTGGCCGGGATAACCTGCTTGCTATTTCTAAGTCCTGCTTCATTATGGTTGGTATGAAATCCCATGAAGGTCCTGGTCAACCATAAATAGTGAGTGACGTCTGATTGGTGCTTTACTTTTTCTTGGTGCTTTTTTTACCTTAAATTTAAAAATCTCATCTCCAGTTTTCCTCAGCAGATTCTAGATGTTTTTCACATTGTTTTTCTTATTACATTTGCACTCTTTTTTAGAAGTGGTTGTAGGACTTTTGCTGTGTTGTGCTTTATTTAATTGATTTGGTACTGTTAAATATTTTGCACACTTTTCATTAAGGTAAGCCTGTCTGCCTTGTGCCATGGCTACCAGATTCTGAGCCAGATTTATTTCTTAAACTTATGTGTTGGACCTAGTCAGATTTTTGACTTTTTACTTTGAAGGCTCGCATCTTTGCCAATGAATAACCCGTTTTATTACACTGGTGTTCAGTAGTTGGATAGTTTGTTTAGCAATTGCCATTCAGTTTTAAAAATCCCAATTCATAATCCTATGACACAAATGATAGCAAAAATAGTATGTTTTACTTTTAATTGGCTAGATTTTGATTGGGCAATTCATTAATTTTGTCCAACTTCTTTTTTTTTTCACATTTTCCACCTTGACCTTTTTGGAAATCGGAGGTGGATCTGTCTGCAATGGAACACCTCAGCATTGGAGAGATAAGAATCATGACCAGCAGAGAGTGCTGAGATTGAGAAGAGAACCCAGAATAAAGGATTTCAAGGAGAATCCTGTTTCACTGAGCCTTTTCATGTGTACCTTACAGGGCTGCGGGTGAGAGCTCACACAGCAGGAGCCACTGGGAGCTGACAAACTGGCAGATGGAATACAAGCGGTCTGAGAGGGACTATCAGTCCAGCTAAATTCCATTGCCTTGGTTGAGAAGATTGCACTGAATAAGAAACTTGTCTTTGTGAGAAGAAGGCCAAGCTGGGACTAAAATTCAAAGTCAAATGTGTCATTTCTTAAGCAGGAGTGGCGAGAATGAACAGGTTGGACTAGCAGTCCTGGGGAAAATTCTTGTGGGGTTTGGTGCCTACACAAGGTAGCTTTAGACAAGGAGGAGCCCTCCACCCATATGAGGAATGTGCTAGTGAATATGCTTTATCTTACTCCTGAAGAGTACAGTAAGACATTTGGAGACACAGAAAGATTCACATCAGGCTTTGAATGACTTCCTAGACATCTCACTGAAACCACTGAAAGGACTGAGTAAAGGGCAGTGAAGTGAATAATTATGAAGGGCTATGCAATTTGATTATAAATAGCATAGTTTAAAAAAAAATGTTAACGTCTTTTTAGTTGTTTCAGTTCCATAACCTAACACACACAGATCATGTCTGGTTAAGCACACTATGTATAGGAATAGGACCATGAAAACAATGGCAAACCCCCTTTAAATAGAGCATACCTTGTAGAATTATTCACATCAAATACACTCCACAGTGCTCGCTTACTATTCCCCTGGCGTTTGTCTATGGACGTGCCTTCAGCCTGATACATTCAGTTTCCCAAATTCAGCGCCATTTATCCCAAACCTTTTTTAAAAAATTTAACACACCCCCTCCCTTGGTAAACCACTTTTTTCACATTTCAACACCAGTCCATGTCTTTCTGTCAACCCTGAAACTGGGGAAGCTGTGGTGAGCAGCATGTTTGTGCTATGTTCCTTCATGCTACACTGACTCCCACCACCAACCATATAGTGCTGTATTTTGGCCATGTCTCCTCTCCTTTCACATTTAGGAGAGGCCATCTCGCATTTAATTGGATCCCCACTCCTGTCACCCTTCCCATCACCCCCATAACTTCCTACCAATTCTGGATAAATGAACAGAACAATAGTGTATGCATAAATGTACCTTCCTTTCCACAGCCCGCATGCATCCCCCCGAGGGCGCCCTCCCCAACTTATAAAGCAGTGTTGTTGCATAATAAGATCTGTGAAGGAGTTGGACTAAACAGAACCATGCTCATATTACCACAACTCTTGGGCTTTGCACTGCCTTTCCCTCATTCTTCATCTCCAAACTCACCTAAGTCTGCATCCCATTTTGCCCTCAAGAGGCTCATAACATCTGCAGCATTGTAAATAATCTTTTTATATGTAGGGAGATGGTTTCCTCTGACACAGGGTCCATCAAGAGCCAGTTCTCCGTTGGGGAGGATTCTGCCACTACTCCTCAGGTGAGATGAGAGGCAAGGCCATGAATCACCTGATGATGGTGGTACTGCTCGGAGGCTGCCAACTGAAATTCAGTCTATAGGTCCTCAAATGGTCATGGTTCCATACCGCCAGATGTCACCCAACCACCCTATCCTCGGTAGGTCCCATTTTGCTAATCCCTCAAGACCATCTATCTCCAACAGAAGATCACTGTGGAGTTTGTTCTGTGAGCCTCCTTACCCACTTGAGAAATTCCAGGGTTACCCCACATATGTCAACCACTGTCTGAGTATGCGTAGTCAATGTCTCTCTTCTTCTAGTCCTATGAAGCGCGGTGGAATAGACTCTGGTACCCATCGCCTCCCTGTCCACCCAGAACGCTGGTTCTAGTCGACCATCATATACCTAGTCATTGATAACTACCAATTGAGAAGCCCAATAATATTTCCAAATATCCAGGATTGCGAGACCACCATCATAGACCCCCTGTTGGAGCTTAGTCAGTGCTATTTGGGGGGAATCCCCCATCCCATAAGAGAAGCTGGACTTCCCAATCCACTGTGTAAAAAAAGGATCTTGGTATAGGGAATGGTGTATTCTGTCGAACCTAAAAAAAATGGGGCAGGGCCATCAGTGTATATAAGGCTGCTTTTCCCATCAGGGAAATCAGTAGTGTCCACCAATGAGCCACATCCTGGTGCCTAATATGACACACATGTTAAAGGTAAGGAACTCCAGTAGATCCCCGATAACATAGAATGAAACACATCTTGAATAATTGTTCATCAGAGTCCCAGCAACATCTAGAAAACTCCAAACTGAACGGCCCCAGAAACCTTTGAAGGGTAGCCGATGAGTGGATTCACACTAGGGTGTCTAAGAAGTCCCATGGGGTGACTCTAAGAAATAGGGTTGAGGCCTTCAACAGTAAAATAAGGGGAGAACAAATTAAAAAGGGAGAAATTCCCTACAGGGCCACAAATGCTTGAAAACGAGAGTGGATACCAAACCACCACTAAATTAATTAGGGCAGGTACAAAGGGAAAAACCTTGATCTCACCATGTCTGGGGGGTGTTATGACTGTAAGTGTCCAGGACACAAGAAGGGAGACTCTGGCCCTCATTCTGACCTTGGCGGGCGGCGGAGGCCGCCCGCCAAAGTCCCGCCGGCAGGTTACCGTTCCGCGGTCGAAAGACCGCGGCGGTAATTCTGACTTTCCCGCTGGGCTGGCGGGCGGTCTCCTTCAGACCGCCAGCCAGCCCAGCGGGAAAGAGGCTTCCACGATGAAGCCGGCTCGGAATCGAGCCGGCGGAGTGGAAGCTGTGCGACGGGTGCAGTTGCACCCGTCGCGTATTTCACTGTCTGCGCAGCAGACAGTGAAATACATGTAGGGGCCCTCTTACGGGGGCCCCTGCAATGCCCATGCCAGTGGCATGGGCACTGCAGGGGCCCCCAGGGGCCCCGCGACCCCCCCTACCGCCATCCGGATCTCGGCGGTCCGACCGCCGGGATCTGGATGGCGGTAGGGGGGGTCGGAATCCCCGCGGCGGTGCAGCAAGCTGCGCCGCCGCGGAGGATTCAATGGGGCCGCGGTACACTGGCGGGACCCCGCCAGTGGTGCCGGTCCGACCGCGGCTTTACCGCCGCGGTCGGAATCCCCATTGGAGCACCGCCGGCTTGTCGGCGGTGCTCCCGCGGTCCTCCGCCCTGGCGGTCAAAGACCGCCAGGGTCAGAATGAGGGCCTCTGTGTGTACACCATGTAGCCCTCAACCGGTGGTTAGTCCCAAACAATTGCTCTGTTGCTTGTGTTGAGATTGGGGTGGAAGCTGATCCAGGGGAAACCAAGGATTGGCCTGAAGGAATACTAGTCTTTGTGGGTGTGGTCGGTGTTAAAACCAAGGCTGCTTTGCCTCCTAGCATGGGGAAGAGTAGGCAGAGGCTGTCTATCAAAAAGATATAAATTGAGGCTTTGAGGGAGAAACGCTACCACCAGGGTTAAACTAGCCTGTAGGGCAATCGAGAAGTGCCAGAAAGAATGGTCCAACAAATCACTGTGCAAGACCAGTTTTGTGGCTCTGTTTAGTCCTGTTTTATGGTCTGGTTAGCTGTTTTTTCTGTTAATTTTCGTGATGTTGACTCATGCATGCAGTCTTGCATACCTTGCAAAACATGCATACAATGTGTCTGTACAAGTTAATAACTGCCTCAATATGCAGAATGTGGACCTTATTTTCAGCTTTCCGATTCACTAATGGGGACCATGTTTATTTTGGTCCCCAAGACTATTTCGTAGTGTGAACCTGACTACTGAAGTGTTAAATACGCTGGAGTCTCAGAGAGCAAATCATCCCTGATGTCTTCCATATTGTTTTCAATGCTGACAATGAGTTGAGGTCCCATACATCCTTGGAGAGGGGTGGGATTGCTGGCACAGAGGTGGTAGCAGTGAGTGCTGCTTTTTATGGGAATTCTGTTGGCAATGATCTATAACCTGTGCTTGGCCTGAGGTAGACAAAAATACTTGTGGTGAGATGTTGAGTCTTCCTGATTGAATGTGTGTATGTGGCCACGAGGGCCCAAACAGTCAATCAAGAGAGTCAAGGGAGACTGGAGTCTTGAAGAATGGCCAGTGGTAGACAAGGGACTACTGGACAGGCCAATCTCCCCATGGTCAAACATCTTAGTAATTTCAACCTTGATGTTGCCATTTACCTTATGTGATACCTGGAATGTTTTACTTTTGAAAGATGTGATCCTCACATTCATTATGTTGTGTATGTCAATGTGCCAGTCCTAAGGTGAGATAAGATGCCAGACAACTCCTTCAACAAATGCTATACCAAAAGTCCCAGTGCTGCTCTAATGTAAGATGGGATTACAGATGTATTTTCTTTCTTCTGCTTCACCTGCCCTAGCAGGCACCACAATATCGCAACAACTCAAATGTCTTGCCAGCATTGTTACTCCGTTTGGGGGCTTTCTAGTCATACCAGTGTCTGACTCGCTCCTGATCTGTTCTTGTTTCTGAGCACACCTCTTCATTTACATCTTGGTTTTGACTGGTGGCGCATAGTTCACAATGTGTGTCAAGACTGTCAGAGATACTTCTCTACCAAAACCAAGGTGACATTCTATAGGATTCACATAAAGAAGTTCAAAGTGATTAAAGTCCATTCCCCTTAATAATACCTTCCTGTAAGCAACAACATCAGAGGAAAGTAGTCCACTTCATATTCAGAGTCTTTTCTGAGCTGCCTATTCTGTATTTATTTCAGGGTATTTTGGAATCTTACAATAGGTCCATTGGTCAGGTGGTGAAAAGAAGTGGAAACCTTGTAGCTAAATTCACATTTCCTCCATTGGTTTTCTTGGAAAGTGTTGTACTTGGCCTATTCTGCTGGGTCACCCCCAAATGTCTTCCCTCCATTCCTATTTTTACTGAATTTGTTTTTGTAGGCTTTGGGACTCTGTGAACTTTACCATTGCTAACCAGTGCTAAAGTGTTTGTGCTCTCTCCTCTAACCATGGCAAAATTGTCTTATACCAACTGACACATGTAACTTGCTTGTAATCCCTTAGTAAAGTAATATTATATGTACCCAGGGCCTTTACATCAAATGCTACTAGTGGGTCTTCAGCAAGTGTTGTGTCACCCATGTAAGTGGCCCTTTAAATATGTCTCAGGTCTGCCAGTGCACACTTTTTTCAACTGCCATTTCATCCTGGTATAATAAACCTTTTCCCATGCTTAAACCTTCCTTTTTAACATTTATGTATCACCCCCTCGGGCAGGCCCTGGACAGCCCAGAGGGCAGGGTCAAATGTATTCAAAAAGGTGGACATGTACTTTTAGGTTTTGCATGTCCTGGTAGTGAAAAACCCTCAAATGTATTTTTCAATTGGAAGCAGGTGGACAGGTCGAGTTTAGTGCCTATAAAATTGTAATTAAAAGTCCTCTTTTATGGTAAGGTTTAATTTTTTATCACAATTCTGAAGATACTACGTTTGTATCCTGGGTCACATGACTAGGTGTGGCTGGCAGTTGTCTTTGTGTATTTCTACCAGACATTAAAACAAAGGAAAGCTAGGTGGTGGCAGGATGGGCAATTCTGAGTATTTGAGGGGGAGGAGCTGACACCTTCCACACTTGCACATTGCAAAGGCCCTGCATAAGCACTCTTACAAAGGTGTTTGACACTAGTGTATTGTGATTTCAGACAATCCAAGGTGAGGGCAGGGAGGTAAGATATGCCAGGAACTCTGAGCGGTGGAAACCTCTAGATGTTTCTCCTACTTCAAAGAAGGCATCAGGTATAGATATTGGACCTCAGACTACAACTCCTCATATCAACTCTGGACCTGTGGTCCAGGAGGGAGGACTGTCCTGCTGTGATGTCTCCCCTGCTGACCTGCTTTGCCGGCCAAAAACTGCACTGCTGCCCAAGGACTCTTCTGCTGTGAGCTGCTGTGCTGAAACCTGCCTGCCTGTGTGTGACTGAGGACACAAAGATCTCCAGTGGTCAACCTACTTACCTCTTCTTCTGAAGACACAGGGACACAACAGGCTTCTCTGTGCCACTCATCTATGACGCAGGACCACACATCACCTTAACATCTCTGCAAAACTGATCCAGCGTGATGCATCTCAATGCCGACAACTGGCCCAGCGGCCCATAGCTCCGACACAGCACTGTGGAACACTTCAATGGCTCCACCGGTCTGATCCAGTGTGACGCACCTAAACTGCAACAACTGGCCAGTGACATGCAGTGCATTGCATCTTGACACAATGCCTCGCAAGCTCCACTGGATTACCTAGCACCGGACCAGCATGACGCACCGCTACCTCAGTGCTGATGAATCGCTAAGCATGTCTTCGCAAGCCAGAGGGGCTTCATTAACAATGACAAAGGACTGCGCTTCGGAAGCTCTTGTGGGAGGTCACTGACTTTGGTACACAGCGCATCTTGGTACATGACCTCACATCGCAAGTTCCATGTCGATGTGTTCACGACACCGGCCAGCGCAACTCAACTCAAAGATTTTGCATCGCTTCAAACCAGGCCATAAGGTTGCCTTGTTTAGCAGCCCTTTCTGGGACCCTGTAGCACACTCAATCAAGGTCAGCCTAAACTTGTGACTTTGTCCTGTTCCGACGTGACAAGGTAAACACAGTTAATGATTTGTACTGTTTGCTGCTATTATCCCTTAAACCTTAAAATGCATATCTCCTGTTCCTCTGATTGGATTTCTGTCATCTTGGTCTTGTTTTATTTCTTAAAATTCACTCCATTTGTTTCTAATTTGGGGTGGGATTTCTGTTTAAAGTGTTGCACAAATACTTTACACATTGCCTCTATGTGAGACTTCACTGCTCTGTGCCAAGCTACCAGAGGTTGAGCACATGTTAAATTAGGGTTTACTTGTGACTTCACCCTGCCAAGGCTTGTGGTTACTGCTTGAGTAAGCTTTTACCCACCCTGCTCAAGCAGTAACCCTATTTCTTACAGACAGCAACATGAGGTTTGTCTAATTGTCTGAGACAACTAAATTGGAGAATCCCATACTTGTGAAAATCAGAACAAGAATCTTGGCTATCATAGAGTCAGTACACTACTGTAAGATTCAGCCACAAGGCACTTATTTGCATGAGCTACAATCATATGGCTAAAACTATTCTCTGAGTTAGCCATGGGGGTCAACATTTGTCTGTACATTTTAAATGGTATTTTGTATCAGTTGCTCTAGCATATGGCACGCCTCAGTCTCTGCTGCAGACTTCCGCTGTCTTGGCAAAACAAATACAAATAAAATAGTGTTTTTCTAAAACCAATCAGAGACCAGTAAATGGATGCCCAGCCTATCCCAAGTCTTGGTTACATTAGGATGCCCTCCATGCCAAGTCGCAGTAACGTGAAATTCTGGATCTGACAGGAGTTACATTAGTTTCCACAATTAGCCAAACCTGCTGCCAATCCCAAAATACTCTCTTAGAGATTCACAGGGGTCTGGGGAAAGATGAATAGGACAAGAAAGTGAAACAAAGACACTTCATATTGTAACATGCCTGGTTGCACAGCTGTTCCTTTGGCTGTACTACAGGAGCATTGATCACTAAAAGGTATAGATGATCTTTACCATGACTACAGTTTAAACATTGAAGTTTTAACAATGTCTGCATTTTTACTCTCTATTATAATGTGAAACTCAATCTTTTTATTGAGTTAAAATAAAATTACATTTTAAATAGTAATTGTGAATGACAATCAGGGTTACAGTAGGTGTTTTGCCAGCAAGAGCATCAGGGTTACAATACTTTTTTTCCAACAGCTACCTTCCATTTTATGAAATAACAAGTTTGTGGTTGGTGTTAGTACAGAGTAACAAGTTGGTGATTGTAACATAAAAACATTCATTAATATTGAATGATTGGTTTCGTCCTGGTCATTATTTATTTACATTGAGGTCAGCATGCCATATGTCAATAAGTAGGTGCCAATGTATTTTGATTGCAGTATACAAAATGGTTCACAACCCACAGAGGTAACTTTTTGTATACTAAGCAGTCCAATATGGTTCAGAATAGTACCATATGTCTCTTGGTAAAAACAAATAGGTACTATTGATCTTATAATCCTAGTGGATGTCTCCATGTGTTTACATAATTGTAATCCCAATGGAGGGCTCTTAGGAAAACTAGTGCTAGCCCATATCCTTGCAAGATATTTCTCTTATTTCAAGATGTCTTGTACAGGGACGGCTAGTAAGTTTACAAATCAACGGGATGCTGCATCGAAAAACATACCAAAATGCTGCTGGCTAGTGTCTCTTCTCTCCGACGACAAGCAGGAAAGGAAAGGAAGGTGGTTATTTCCCTGCGTGCCACCCCAATTAGTCCTCAAGCTGCTTTCATGCTGTTTTCAGAACAAAGCCAATTGGACAAGCTTTAAGGCGATAAACAGAAGTTTGGTATTCCACTTTAATATTGACTGCAGTACTACCAAAATATTACCAATCAAAATATGAAGAAGGTAAACATATGTAGATAAATATAGACATATTATACTTAAGTCCCAATTTATGTAACGTGCCATTAGATATATATTTCCAATGTGCATAGATGTGGAGTTAAGAAGAGTAAATGTACACTTACCTAAAATCACTTACGTTTACGGTGTTTTGTCTGTTATATTTTGGTAGTGCAAAGCTTCCAAAGTCAATATTTTGATCAACAACTTAATGTATGTAAACATCATTTGTGAATGCTACACATGTACACTGCACTTGTGAATGCCTGCGCTTACATGTGATGGCCCTATAAAACCAGACATATTGACTTTTCCAATACTTGTTTTTCGCTTGGGGATGATTTGCATCTTTCATAACAACTGAAAGATCTCATATAAGAAGAATCACCCCAAACCCTCCTCTAGTATCTTTGGGATTGTTTATTATTCATAGGCCTTGGCTACTCATCATAGGCCTAAGGACATGTCTAAGGTCTGGTGCCTGACGGATATGATAAAATGCCCTTCCTTGCCATTATATGGACTTTCATATTTATTGCTGGGCATTTCCAGGGCATAGGGCATGAGTAAAGGTCATAACTGCACTTATAGCATGTGCACTGTAGCCAAATTACATGGTTCTGTTGTGTTGGTATGTGAATATTGGGTAATGGGTACAGGGTATTACTAAAGGCAATGTATTGATCATAATACCTTCAGGACATAGACCAATACCTGCCACTACTATACACATGCCAAATGCCACACACATGCTAAGTGTAATTTTCTTTACCTATTAACAACAGAGCATGGGTGAGAGCAATGGCATGCAGATGATATGCAAATAGGTAAAGATCATAGGCTATTGCATTTGGACACGCTTTTTACCAGTTTCCATACAGCATAGACACTAATCATTGTGCATTGAAATTCTTTGTGCCCAGTCTCTGCAGTTCATGGTTGAGGGCATGCATAGCTTGCTGTTACTCTGTGAACATGGGTATCAGGCACAAGGCTGAAATCCCTGCACTGTGCCCAGTAATAGGAGGGCATGGCCTGACATGCTTTTTAGGTTGCAGATTTATGTATCCACGTATGTAGGTGATATTTCTACAGATGATGCCTAGTTAAAAGGCAGTGGAGCACTGAAGAGGGTCAGAGACAAGGATAAAGTCAATGATTGATAGAAGATGTTGCTGACTTGTTGACAGATTATGCATTGTGATTTAGCATTCTTTATGATGTGCATCTTCAACGATTTCCTAAATTGAAGCATTGCTGGGCTAGTTCTGAATGGAGCTGATGTGATCATATTTCTTCATGCCCTGGATGAGGCATTCTGCAGCATATGGGAGGCTTTTAAGGGGTGCCAGTGTAGAGTCTAGAAGTTCATGGAGCTGGGCAATGTCTCAATGCAATAAGAAAAGTACAAGGGCTTAAACAGCAGCTCTGGAATCATGTTCTAGAAGAAATGGTTTCACTTTTAATAGAAGAGAGAGCTGGTCGTCTTTTTTTGACAATGTGTTCCTTGAGGGTGAGGCTGGGACTCATGGTGAATCCAAGTGACTTGCCACTTAGTTAAATTTGACATATCAGTAGCACCATAGTTCTGAATTTCATTTGCTTGCCTAGTGTTCAAGACCTGCAGGACTTTTGGATGACAGCAAAAGACCTACAGGACGTCTGGATGATAGCGTGGCCTTCTCTGTGCTTATGTCAGGGGACCACGTGATGGATACTGTAACCTGAGGGAAGGAAGACACCGAGGATGTGTGAAAATGTTGAGGTGAACCACGTTTTTGTGCATGGAATACTGCACAACAAATGTTAATGAGGAGGGGGTGGGATATGTGTTCTGTTCTTTTTAGGAGTTTTTAACCCCTTAGAGCCTGGGCCTTTCCTCAAAATGCCGAGGGTATGGGATTGTTCATACTTAGGACTCCATAACATTTTTTTTCCCATATAATGTATCTATGCCAAATTTGCATTCTTTTTTCTAGCATCCTGGGGATTGTAAAAGTACCCAGGATTTGAGGATTCCTTTGGAGGGGACCAAGAAAATAGGCTAAATATATCATTAGAAAAATAGGGGAAAAGTGATCCAGATAAAAATGTCAGTTTCCCCCCTACAAATGGCATCCAGAAATGGTTTGCTGTACTAAAGTCACCATCTTCTCAGCTTTCAGATCCTAAATGTGTACTAAAGTTTTGGCATTTTTCTAAGAGGTAGCCTATTTACCCTATTTCTTGTGCTCTCAACCTATTTCCAGTTTGTGATGGAAACCAGTATGACACCCGTGGGTGATACAGAAAGGTAATAGATTTCTGAAACATAGACAAATATTCTGAATTCAGAAAAGGGGTCATATGCGTAAATCCCTCAAGGTTTTCCCTAGGGAAAATAACTATTGAAATAAAGAAATCTTGAAAACGAGTAGGAAATAGCAGGTATTAGTGACTACATTGTCATCTGTAACTTTTTGTCAGGATTACCGATTGAAAAAGCAATATACCATTATGTCTGCTGCACCCTTCTGGTTGTAGGGCTATTTATGGTTTGTATGTTATCTTAGAACACAAGGGACCCAGAACCAACAACGGAGCTGCACCGTATAATGGTTTTTCATCAAGTACTAAGTATAGACAAATTTTCTTAGCAAAATAGGCAGAGTGAAAAATGGGTATCAATGAAGCATGTATTTTTTAAATGGGCACAAGATATAGGCCCTCATTACGACCCTGGCAGTAGATGATAAAGAGGCAGTAATACCGCCAACAGGCTGGTGATAACTACCGCCAAATTGTGTCCATGGCGGGAAGATCTCTGAAAGACAGCCAATGTATCACACCGACCGCCAGGGCAGAAACAACACGCACCACGGCAGTAGCTGCCTACAGCCATGCCGAAGTCAAAGTTCCGCCACCTTTTCCGGGATGGTACCAATGACATCAAAAGCCTGGCGGAAACAGAGCTCAGAAGTAAAAGGACTCACCATTGGAGACCAGGGAAGAACCACGCCGCCATGGAACCAGAACCAGAACTGAATGTATTTCCGATTATATTCTACTTTCTGCTCCACCATGAACACCAACGCCGGCGAAGATGACGACGGTGAGTACAGCCGCCTAGCACACAAAGGATGGGGGAAGAAAAAGAAAGTGACACACACATGCAACACACACACCCCATACACACACACCATACACACAACCACATGCACAAGAAAACAAGTTAATCCCCCTAAATCAGCTGAATAGTGCAAGGACAACATGAATTTACTAAAGTGATTGCAATAAGAGCAACACAGTATAAAAATAATTTAGCCAATGTAACAGATATCTACAAATGTACAGAAAAAGGGACACTGCCCAGTCATCAGTTCGTGTGGGCTACATGGCCACAGGGCAAAGTCCAAGGCCTCACTTGTCACCTGCATCAATACGGAGAGAACACTGCAGGGGCATCAGTTGGCAAATAGACAGATACCTCAGGGGACGGGGACACCCCAGCCAGAAGTGGGGACAAGACCACTGGTTCTGGAGGGCTCAACATGCCCATTACTCTGTCCTGGGGAGTGCAAGGCCACAGTCTCTGGAGTGGGTATCTTCCCCACTGGTTCAGGAGGGGGCATCATGCCCTGTGCTTGGTCCTGGGAAGCGATAGCCAGAGTCTCTCAGGTGGGTGACTTGCCCACTGGTTCTGGAGAGGGCAACATGACCTGTGCTTGGTCCTGGGGAGGGCAAAGCCACAGTCTCTCGAGTGGGTGTTTTGACTACTGGTTCTGGAGGGGCAACATGCCCTGTGCTTCATCCTGGGGAGTGATAGGGCACCGTCTCTGGAGAGGGTGTCTTCCCCACTGGTTCTGGAGTGGGCAACATGAATGTGCTTGGTCCTGGGGAGTGATAGGCCACAGTCTCTCAGGTGGGTGACTTGCCCATTGGTTCTGGAGGGGGCAACATGCCAATTACTCTGTCCTGGGGAGTGCAAGGCACCAGTCTCTGGAGTGGATGTCTTCCCCACTGGTTCTGGAGGGGGCAACATGCCCTGTGCTTGGTCCTGGGGAGAGATAGACCACAGACTCTCAGGTGGGTGACTTGACCACTGGTTCTGGAGTGGACAGGCCGCACAGCAGCCCATGGAGGCAGGATCACATTGCGTTTGCTGGGGGAGTCGGCTGCACTGTGGTGGTGCTGGTGGTGGGAGGCTCCTGCACAGCCCCTGTACCCTTGGATGGTTGCACTGTGGTTGTGATGCTAGTGGAGGTGGTGGGCTCCTGCACAGCCCCTGCACCCTCGGATGGCTGCACTGTGGTGGTGCTGGTGGTGGTGGTGGGAGGCTCCTGCACAGCCCCTGCACCCTCAGATGGCTGCACAACCACAGTTGGTGGTGGGGGCTCCGTGACAGCTGCTGGTGCAGGCTCCTTGCCCTTCTTGCCTGCTGATACAGGCTCCTTGCCCTTCTTGGCTGCTGGTGCAGGCTCCTTGCCCTTCTTGGCTGCTGGTGCAGGCTCCTTGCCCTTCGTGCCTGCTGGTGCAGGTTCCTTCCCCTTTTGGCTGGCTGGTGCAGGCTTCTTCCCCTTTTGGCTGGCTGGTGCAGGCTCCTTCCCCTTTCGGCTAGCTGGTGCAGGCTGCCCCCCCTTCAGTGTATGTGGCTTGGAAACATTTCCACCAGGAGTAGGTACAGATGGAACTCAGCTCGTGGACTGTGTGGCTGAGGTGCTTGGCTGGGATCATGATACCCTGGCCATAGGTGCAGGACAGAGGGGGGTAGGGAGAGGTCAAAGGTGGAAAGGAAAAGTTTCTTAGAGACATTTGAAGTGGAAGAGGTAGAAGGAATGGGAGTGGAGGATGAGGGAGTGGTTGTTGGAGGTATTTGTCTGCTGGATTTGGGTGCAGGTGCCTTGGCTGTATGCTGTTGTGAGGTGGATGGCTGTTGGGTGTCTGAGTACTTGCGTTTGTGTACTTTAGGGGAGGACACACATAGTGGGAGAAGACACAGGGGACGTGTGCATGGATGTTGTGGAGGTGTCTGCCAGTGAGCGGTGTGTTCTGCTTGGTGTGATTATGCAGGTAGTGGATGATGATGTCATGCATGCAGGTGTGAGTGTGGACATAACTGGGTGGGAGGTGGAGGAGGAGGGGGAGACAGTGGAAATAGTGGATGTTGTTGTGTCTGCAACTGGATGGTGTTTGTGTGAGTGCCTATGGGATGAAGTGTGGTGCTTGTGTTTGCCTGTGACACTCTTGGGTGTTGTCCTGTGTGCATGCTCATCTGTCAGTGTGCTTGGGATGGGTTGGGGTTGAGGGAAATGGGACTGGGAAGTGGTAGTTGGAGGGGGACGGTAGAAACAGGGACAATTGCTGCCATCAGAGAGGAGGCCAGAGCCTGGATCGATCTCTGTTGAGCTGCCAATCCAGTGTGAATGCCCTCCAGGAATGCATTTGATTGCAGCATTTGGGCTGCCAGCCCTTGGATGGCATTCACAATGGTTGACTGCCCTGCAGGGATGGATCTCAGGAGGCCAAAAGTCTCCTCACTCAGGGCAGCAGGGCTCACTGGGGCGGGGCCTGATGTGTCTGGGGAGAAGGAGATGCCCACCACTCGATGAGGGGCTGTTGGGAGGGCGACGCCGGTACGGGGGTGGCGGCTGTACCTGTAGTCACAGAAGTGTCCACCACCACAAGGGAGATTCCATTGGAGGAGGTATCTGTGTCTGAATTGCCCCCTCCATGGTGCTCCCCTCACCCTCCGTCCCACTAGTGCCCTCAGCGTTGGTAGACTCTGCCTCCTGGGTCCTGTGGGATGCAGCTCCCTCCATGGGCGGTGCCTCTGCTTCTCTGCCAGATGATGCTAATGCACATGAGGAGAGTATGAGAAAACAAGAAAGGGGGGAGAAAGACAAAGGATACACTGGGTCAATGGCTGCACTAACACCATTGTTGGCGTACACAGCACCCTCACACACAGGGAACAGGCATACGGACTATGCATTGCACCACCACTGATATTGCTAGCCACCAAGGCATGAGGAGAGGCACACACCGCCAACTGCAGCACACCTGGGACCCACGCAGCCCTGACCAGTAGTGGATGCTTACAAGATAGGTAGGCAGGATTATCCCTTTAGAACCCTAGCCACCAGAGGACCTACGCTACTATGTCAGGCCTGGCTTAGGGGCACCCACTAACACACATCCACCACCCAGATTCCACCCCATCAGCCGTAAGTTGTAATGATAGCCACTGTTCTCACCCCCTTGTGGCTGCTGTGATGCCCTCAAGTACCCATCCAGCTCTGGGGGGCAGTATGTGGGCCATCAGGGGGTCAGGCTTTGACGGGCAACCCTTCCTCGTTGGGAGGCCATCCCCAGCTGGGCCTCCGCAGTCTTCCGTGCCCAACATCACAGGTCCTCCCACCGTTTGCAACAGTGGCTGCTCCGCCTGCCATAGACCCCAGGGGTCCGCACCTCCTTGGCGATGGCACACCATATACCCTTCTTTTGATGAGCGCTGACCTGCAGAGGCAATACACACAGGAAAAGGCCATTAGACAAACAATCCACCCACTTACACATATGGCCCACCATACCCATTTCCATCACCATTGGCATACACACAGCCCAGCATACAAAGTGAAAACAGCAAAGAGGACCCCCCCCTTACACGAGGCCTTCACACACACAACTCCATGCATTCATGCCACATTCATTGTGCCCACAGTGTACTCACCTGTTGGTCTGGAGGCCCATACAGCAGTCCGTACTAGGGTAGGACCCCATCCACCAGTCTCTCCTACTCCTCCAAAGTGAAGGCTGGGACCGTTTTCCCAGTCACACGGGCCATGGTAGGTTCCAGATACAGGTCACCGCAGCGCATGTAGTGTAGGTCCTCTCCTATGGAAGGTCAGGTAGCAAGTGAGGATTGAGATAGAAAATGGCAGTCACGTCCGCGGCAGTGGATACCGTCTCCACCGGCTTAGATCACCATTGGCCACTGTAACACATAGTGCTCAATATTAACCAATGAGGAGTTGCACGGCGGTTCCAGACCGCCTCCTGCCACAGCGCACAATGTTGGGCAACCCTATGGATTCATGCTGCGTCACTGGAGAAATAGGCACATACTGGACAAATCACACTGACCCATTACAAGTTCACAGATTACAACCCCCTGTTGTAGCTCCAATGTTCAGTTTGTGACAGCCTCCTTGTGGCCCTTAGATACCTAACGCCGTGGATGAATAGGAGATCGAAACATACCCCCGTGTACAGACCCCTGGTGGACTTGGCAACACTGGAGGACAGGCATATAATGCCCAATTGGAGCCTGACCTGGTATATTTTTACATATAAGTCACCCCTAAGGTGTGCCCTATGTGCCCCTAGGGCTGGGTGCTATGTAACTATAAGCAAGGACCTTATAAAAATAGATTTGTTTTTCTCTCATTGTAGTGAATGGCCTCTATAGGCTAGAATGGGGAGACTTTATTTTAATTTTAAGTCCCCTTAAGTATTGGACACCAAGAGTTTGCTATCAAATTAATTGTTATAATAAATCCCACAACTTCCAGTTGTTGGACTTAATATAATGTGTTCAGGTAAAGAGTTTTAAACTTTACCCGAAAAGTTGCCACTTTCAGCCCTGCAATGTTTTTGCTGCTGTGCTGTGATTGGCCAGCCTCTGGCAGCCTGGCCAGGCTGCCTTGGTGAGGTGTGAAGTGGGCTGGCTTCACACAAAGAGATGTGCCTGTGGGAGGGAATTTCCCATCAGCAGATGGTGAGGCAGGAAGGGGAGGGCTGCCAAACTGGTCTTGAAAGGCAGAGAAGGACATTTGGAGCACCCCAGCAACACCCCCATATCCTGCAACCCCAGGCAACTAGGAACCCCCTTGATTAGATTAGGAGAGGGTAGGAGAAGGGTGTGTTTACGATTTTTTGCCACACCAGTGGGTGGGTTCAGCCAGATGCAATCTCCAAAAATCTGATTCAGCCATTATGGATTTTTGAAGAATTTTCCCTCCTGGGATTTATTTTTGTCACACTTTCCAGAAAGTGGTCCTCACAGGGGGAAGGACCCTGCACCTGATTGGAGAATCAGGACCCCCCTGTTTTTCACCCAGGAGCAAGGATAAAACTGGCAGACCTGCACCCACACCTCAGTTCCCTACCACATCCCTACCAGGAAGAACTACAGAAGAAGAAGGACTGCCCTGCTGGACCCCTGACCTGCACCTAGAACCTGCACTCAGAAGGACTGCACCAGCTGCACACTTGGGCTTCACCACAAGAAGGACTTTGCTTGGCTTCAACTGGTTCAAGGAGGGACTCCCTGTTTGCTACAGGTGAAACATTGCAAACTAGAGTCCCCTGCACCATCTCCTGAAGAAATCAACCAGCTAACCACTGCCCAGTGGCCAAAAAGGAGTTTGCGCCAGGTGCATTCTAGGAGTTGTAGTCCGCACCTCCCAAGGATCATCTCAGAGCATCTGGACCCTCGGGGTGAGCTGTTGACCCCAAAAGAACCTGAAAAGAACATCTGGGAGAAGCCTCAGAAGTTTGGAGAACTTTTGAAAAAAAGCTCCATAGTGGGACCGACCTGCCACGACAACTGTAGCCGGCTTGCCTCAACCGCGACCCGGCCTGATTTGCAGGTTTGTCCCAGTGAAGAAAATCTCCAAAAAAGAGACTAAGTCCGAAGGTAAAAAGTTGACCGGGACCGCCCAGCCAGTGTATCCGAGGAGGGCTCCAGGGACGTCGGATCAAGATCCAGGTTTGCCCCGGTCGAAGGATTTTCACGTCGAAAATACGACAACGTCCGAAGGTAAAAATCTCCTCTGAGGGCTCCCGCGAAGAAGAGTTCCAGGAGGTCGGATTGGACTGGCAGGTTTGTCCTGCTGAAGAAAATCTTCAGAAAAGAGACTAAGGGGGTCATTCCAACCCGGGAACCGCGGAAGCACCGCCAACAGGCTGGCGGTGCTTCCTGGGCCATTCTGACCGCGGCGGTAAAGCCGCGGTCAGAAAAGGGCAACCGGCGGTTTCCCGCCGGTTTACACCTGGCCCAGGGAATCCTCAGCAGCGCCCCCATGGGGATTCCGACCCCCTTCCCGCCATCCTGTTGGGAACGGGTGTCGTGGGGCCCCTGGGGGCCCCTGCACTGCCCATGCCACTGGCATGGGCAGTGCAGGGGCCCCCTAACAGGGCCCCATAAAGATTTTCAGTATCTGCTTTGCAGACACTGAAAATCGCGACGGGTGCCACTGCACCCGTCGCACCCCTACAACTCCGCCGGCTCCATTCGGAGCCGGCTTCATTGTTGAAGGGGGTTTCCCGCTGGGCCGGCGGGCGGCCTTCGGTCTTTTGACCGCGGTGCGGTCATTCGGCGGTTCCCTCCAGGCGGGCGGCTCCCGAAGCCCGCCGGGGTCAGAATGACCCCCTAAGTCCGAAGGTAAACTTTTGACCGAGGCCTCCCACGAGCTGTAGCAAAGCAGGGCTCCATTGCGGTCGGCCTTAAACTTTGACTTTGTCCCGGTCGAGGTGCAACCAGATGACCCGGTTGCCGCTTTTTGTTTCTAGGTGCTAAAAAAACAATACTTCTTTAAAAATTGATATCTCTGGTTCCCCTTATCCGATTTTATAAATTTCTGTGGCATTTTAAAGATAAAAATATAAGCTATTTTTATTAATTGGTTTTGGATTTTTAAAGTGTTTCCTGTGTTTTATTTAATTACTGTTTTGTGATATTTGAATGCTTTACACTCTGGGGGTCATTCCGACCGTGGCGGTCGGCGGTGAAGCTGCGGGAAGACCGCCAACAGGCTGGCGGTCTTTTTTTTTTATTCTGACCATGGCGGTTACCGCCATGGCCAGCCGCCGCTTTACCGTTCCGACCGCCACGGCATTCACGCACCCTCTCAACATACACACATGCACACCCCCATGCACGCACACAACACACAACACCCCCCACCCCCCTTCCCTAACGGACGATCACCTTACCTGTTCCTGGTGATTCTCCGGGAGGGAACGGGACCCATGGGGGCAGCTCCGCCGCCGCCGCCACGCCAACAGAACACCGCCACAGCGAATCACAGATTGGAGAACTTTTGAAAAAAAGCTCCATAGAGGGACCGACCTGCCACGGCAACTGTAGCCGGCTTGCCTCAACCGCGACCCGGCCTGATTTGCAGGTTCGTCCCAGTGAAGAAAATCTCCAAAAAAGAGACTAAGTCCGAAGATAAAAAGTTGACCGGGACGGCCCAGCCAGTGTATCCGAGGAGGGCTCCAGGGACGTCGGATCAAGATCCAGGTTTGCCCCGGACGAAGGATTTTCACGTCGAAAATACGACAACGTCCGAAGGTAAAAATCTCCTCTGAGGGCTCCCGCGAAGAAGAGTTCCAGGAGGTCGGATTGGACTGGCAGGTTCGTCCCGCTGAAGAAAATCTTCAGAAAAGAGACTAAGGGGGTCATTCCAACCCTGGCGGTCCATGACCGCCAGGGCCGGGGACCGCGGAAGCACCGCCAACAGGCTGGCGGTGCTTCCTGGGCCATTCTGACCGCGGCGGTAAAGCCGCAGTCAGAAAAGGGCAACCGGCGGTTTCCCGCCGGTTTACCCCTGGCCCAGGGAATCCTCCGCAGCGCCGCCATGGGGATTCCGACCCCCTTCCCGCCATCCTGTTGGGAACGGGTGTTGTGGGGCCCCTGGGGGCCCCTGCACTGCCCATGCCACTGGCATGGGCAGTGCAGGGGCCCCCTAACAGGGCCCCATAAAGATTTTCAGTATCTGCTTTGCAGACACTGAAAATCGCGACGGGTGCCACTGCACCCGTCGCACCCCTACAACTCCGCCGGCTCCATTCGGAGCCGGCTTCATTGTTGAAGGGGGTTTCCCGCTGGGCCGGCGGGCGGCCTTCGGTCTTTTGACCGCGGTGCGGTCATTCGGCGGTTCCCTCCAGGCGGGCGGCTCCCGAAGCCCGCCGGGGTCAGAATGACCCCCTAAGTCCGAAGGTAAACTTTTGACCGAGGCCTCCCGCGAGCTGTAGCCAAGCAGGGTTCCATTGCGGTCGGCCTTAAACTTTGACTTTGTCCCGGTCGAGGTGCAACCAGATGACCCGGTTGCCGCTTTTTGTTTCTAGGTGCTAAAAAAACAATACTTCTTTAAAAATTCATATCTCCGGTTCCCCTTATCCGATTTTATTAATTTTTGTGGCATTTTAAAGATAAAAATATAAGCTATTTTTATTAGTTGGTTTTGGATTTTTAAAGTGTTTCCTGTGTTTTATTTAATTACTGTTTTGTGATATTTTAATGCTTTACACTCTGGGGGTCATTCCGACCGTGGCGGTCGGCGGTGAAGCTGCGGGAAGACCGCCAACAGGCTGGCGGTCTTTTTTTTTTTATTCTGACCTTGGCGGTTACCGCCATGGCCAGCCGCCGCTTTACCGTTCCGACCGCCACGGCGGTTACGACCACCGGGCTGGAGACCTGGGTCTCCAGCCCGGCGGTCGTCACATACCGCCGGCGGTATTCCAACCCGCCTGACCCCAGCCTACCGCCATGGATTTCATGCGATTTGGGACCGCCATGAAATCCATGGCGGTAGGCACTATCAGTGCCAGGGAATCCTTTCCCTGGCCCTGATAGGGGTCTCCCCCACCCCCAACCCCCACCCTGACTCCCACTCCTACCCCCCCACCACCCCTGCCACCCCAAAAAGGGTGCAGGATCCCCGTCCCCCACCCCGATCCCCAACATATACACACACATACACACATGCACGCATTCATACCCGCATTCATGCACATACACACACTCCCCGCATTCATACACGCATACATACACATACACACACCCCCCGCATTCATACACGCATACATGCACATACACACACCCCCCGCATTCATACACGCATTCACGCACCCTCTCAACATACACACACGCACACCCCCATGCACGCACACAACACACAACACCCCCCACCCCCCTTCCCTAACGGACGATCACCTTACCTGTTCCTGGTGATTCTCCGGGAGGGAACGGGACCCATGGGGGCAGCTCCGCCGACACCGCCACGCCAACAGAACACCGCCACAGCGAATCACAGATTGTGATTCGCTGGGCGGTGTTCTGTTGGCATGGAGGTGGAGCTACCTCCACTTCCCCGCCTGCCGCCAGTATGGCTGTTGGTGCGCTTCGTCTGGAAACGGGCGGAGCGCTGCCAAAAGTCAGAATGGCCCGTGCGGAAGACCGCCAGCACTGGCGGTCTTCCGTACGGCGGTCCCTCTGCGGTCTTGAGAAAAGACCGCCGAGGTCGGAATGACCGCCTCTGTCTCCTAAGTTAAGCCTTGTCGCTCATTGCCAAGCTACCAAGGGTTGAGCTGGGTTTAATTTACTGAGACCTAACTGGACCTAAGTGGAGGTTAGTGGCCTATTGCTAAGTGTAGGTACCTACCTGCCCTTACCAATAACCCATTTTCCAACACAAGTGCTATCTGTACTCCATATCCTGGCAACTGGTTATTTCCAAGTGACAGTGGGCTTGGCAGCAGGAATGTCACAGCCAATGTTCTCAATAGTGCTGACAAGAGTATTGTCTGCCCTGATAAAACACATGTGCAGCTACATTGCATTCCCCAAGGTTGAGGATTTGGCCACTGTGAAGGCCGGGTTTTATGCAATGGGACATATCCCCAATATTATAGGTGCGATTGATGAAACACATATTGCATTTGTTCCCTCCGCCAGAATGACCAGGTGTTCTGGAATCGTAAGAGTTTCCACTCCATCAATATGCAGATGGTGTGCTTGGTGGACCGGTACATCTCCCACGTCAATGCTAAGTATCCTGGGTCGGTGCATGATGCCTTAGCCCTGAGGAATAATAGCATCCCAAATGTGATGTCCCAACTACAGAGGCACAGGGTGTGGCTAATAGGTGAGCCCTGGTTCCACCCAGTATATGTTGGTGTATGCCTATGGTGTTGGCCATATAGGATAGTGTGCGGCTAAATGTTGTCCCTTAATATTTGCAGGTGACTCTGGTTACCCAAACCTATCATGGCTGCTGACACCCTGTGAGGAATGCCAGTGCACGGGCAAGAACGTTATAATGAGGCACATGGGCAAACCAGAAGGATCATTGAAAGGACTTTTGGCCTCCTGAGGGCCAGGTTCTGGTGCCTCCATCTAACAGGTGGATCCCTGTGCTACTCACCCAAGAAGGTCTGCCAGATAATGGTGGCATACTGCATGTTGCACAACCTGGACCTCAGATGCCATGCCCCCTTTCTGCAGGAGAAGGAGACTGGAGATGCCCCTGTGGCAGCAGTGGACCCTGTGGACAGTGAGGATGAGGAGGCAGATGATGAGGATGTGGACAACAGAACATCAGTAATCCTTCAGTGCTTCCAATGACGCACAGGTAGGACAGTGTAACTTTACATTTCAATGACTTTGGTTGTAATCTGTGTGACAATGGCATGCTGATATTTCCCACTTCTATGCCCACTTACTGTTCCCTCTGTCAATTCATTCTGCAGATATTGATGAATTGACATATGCTCCTGGTGTGATCACTACAGCCAGCTACTGGTCATTAATCTATGCTTATTCTATGTACAGTTAATTTGCAATGTTTGTACTTGTTTCAAAGAATACACATTTGATATACATGACATACTCCAAATGATCTTTTTGAAAGGGTGTTTATTGAAGTTCTAACATATGGGGGAAAGTGCAATGAGATGGGGTGATAATGGAGGAAAGTCAGGGTATTGTTCCTGCCTGTTTATAGCACAGGTGCATTGTCTGAGGGGACATAGGAAGGGGACCAATAGCAATTCAAGGTGGACAGGGTGACTGAGTGGAACACAAGGGTGACAATCAGGAAAGTCTCATTTTCTTGCAAGGTCTTGGCAAGTGTCTCTGGCTTCTGTCTGTATCGCAGGCAACGTTTACGGGGTGGTTCAGCTTCTGCAGGGGGAGGGGTGCTGATGGACTGTGAGTCCTGTGGTGGGGCCTCCTGGCCACCAGCGGCAGTGGAAGTAGAAGGCTGTTCAGATGTCTGGCTAGTGGTAGGGGACTGCTGGTGTGAGACTGCCTCCCTCATAACGTTGGCCATGTCTGCCAGCACCCCTGCTATGGAGATCACGGTGTTGTTGATGGCCTGCAATCCTCCCTGATCCCCTGGTACTGTCCCTCCTATAGGCGTCTGTTCTCCTGCATGTTGTCCAGGATCTGTCCCATCATGTCCTGGGAATGTTAATAGGCTCCCAGGATCTTGGAGAGTGTCTCCTGGACAGTCTGTTCCCTGGGCCTGTCCTCCCCATGGTGCACAGCAGTCCTCCCAGTTTCCCTGTTGGCCTGTGCCTTTGTCCCCTGAACCATGTACCCACTGCCACTGACCCAAGGTCCCTGATTGTCTTGGGGGTGAGGTGTGGCCTGGGGTCCCTGTAGAGGTGGGCACACTGCTGATTGACGTGTCCTGGGGATAGAGGTGTGGGTACGCTGGGTGGGTGCTGTGGTGGTGTTTCCAGATGGGGGAGGCTCTGTGGTGGTGTGAGTAACCGGCTGTCCAGTGGTCCCTGATGGGTCAGGTAGATCGTCCAGATCCTTAAGACCAGAGTTACTGTCATCACATTGGGCCTCTTCTGTTGGGGGACTGGATAGTGCTGGCACATCTTCTCGGCTGACATTGGCTGGGGTACCTGTGGGGATGTAAATGACGTGTTATGGTTTATGTGTCTGACATATTGTACATCCATGGCTTCCCCTCTATGGTTTGATTTGCCCTGCCAGCTTTCACTTGTGTATGTTAGTGTATGGGGGGATTGTTAGTTCTCTATGGTGTGCATGCTTTGGTGATGAGTGTCCATGCAGGGCTGTGAGGGTTGTTCATGCATTGGTATTGCATGTAGGGCTTGGCACTGGGATAAGTGAGATGTGATGGTGTAGTCTGTGGGATATGGTGGAGTGATGGGAGTGAGGGTGAGGGTATGTGATGGCATGGAGGTGGGGGTGATAATAGTAGAGTTGAATTACCAGTGTCCAGTCCTTCTCTGACTCCGGCCAGGCCCTCAGGATGCAGTATTGCCAAGACTTGCTCCTCCCATGCTGTGAGTTGTGGAGGAGGAGGTGGGGGTCCACTGCCAGTCCTCTGGATAGCGAACTGGTGTCTTACTGGTATGGAACGTACCTTTCCCCGTAGGTCGTTCCACCTCTTCCTGATATCATCCATAGTTCTGGGGTGCTGTCCCACGGCGTTGACCTTGTCCACGATTCTCTGCCAAAGCTCCATCTTCCTGGCTATTGATATTGGCTGCACCTGTTCTCCAAACAGCTGTGTCTCTACCCTGACAATTTCCTCCACCAGGACCCTTAACTCCTCCTCTGTGAAACAGGGGTGTCTTTGAGGTGCCATGGGTGTTATGTGAGCTGTGTTGCTGAGGGTGTGTGGGGTAATGTGTTGGGGTGTGTGATGTGGAGTTCATGAGTGATGTATAGGTGTGAGTAGTGTGTGGCTCTAGTTGTGTCTGTGGTCTTGGTGTCTCTCTGGTGGCAATGCTTTGTAGTCATAAAGGGTTGTGGGTAATGTGTGGGTGTGCTTTCTAGTCGTGTGGGTGTATGGGTGTGGTGTGTGTATGGGTGTAAGGTGTGTGTTGTTTGAATTGTCCAATGTGGTGTTTTGTATGTGGGTGTCCATTGTAAGCGTGGCGGTATGTTCCGCCAATGGTTTACCGCCATTGAATGTCCGGCATGGTGATTTGTGGGTCATAATGTGATGGGCATTGTTCTGTTGGCATATCAGTGTGGGTTTTGGGACCGCCAGTTTACCACTGACCTTTGTTCGGGCAGATTTGTGTATGTGGCTGAATTCTGTTGGATTGAAGTGTTTGTGTCATCATATGGTGAACGGATATCCGCCACCGCGGCAGTAAGCTGGCGGCCGTCAGCGTGGCATTAAGTGGGATTTACCGCCAATGTCATAATGAGGGCCATAGTGTTTAGGAGCAGTAGTTATTTCTACATCTCTGAATTTGTAGGTACACATGCAGATGTATGACTTGGAAGGTATTTTTCGAAATGTCATCTTTCTTTTACACTGGCATACATTTGAAAGACACAAATGCAGCAAAATCCAATTTCTAATAACAAGTGCTCTAAGATTCTGTGCTACCATAAGCCTCTCGATAAAAATGGTACTTTACTTGTGTGGGCAGGCCTAGTGCTTATGACAGAAAATGGCCCAAAACGCAGTATGAGCGCATCACAATTTTCTCCTGAAAACTGACTTTTTTTCCAATCTGGGTAACTCTAGATTTTGGATCTTAGCTCAACTGGCACCTAGGGAACTGTTGGAAGATGGTTCATTAGTTGTGTGGCCTGCACAAGTAATGGGTCCGTACACAACCACCACTGGGAGCCAGACACCACATTGTAGTTCTTGACTGTCATAGAGTAGCTTTGCAGAGCAGTTCAAGGCTTACTCATGGGAGGTGGTGTAGGCTAGTATTCACTGTTCACACATACACAAGAATAACACTCAATAAATGATTGTCCAGTCTGTGCTTTTGCTTTTGATAAAGTAAAAGTGCATTTATTACACACACAACTCAATACTATGCACCAATTTACAAATATACACAAGTTGATGCAATTACTTTTGGATGACTTCAAGTCATCATTCTAGTCTACCCCGAGGGGAAATATAATCCAACAAACCACATGACAAAATATTTACTTGTATCCCAATGCAATATTTGACTGTAAGTTGGAGTGAGAGCACCTAAATCTTACAATAAAGCACATCTACGTTTATCAGTGGTAGCTGTCAGTTTCATTACTCAAGCATGAACAAGAACATGTAGGGGCTTGTTGGAATGATTTGGCTGTTATAATTACACTCAGATTACTCTTAGGTTACTCTTGGCAAACCTGGGGTAATACCATCCTTCACCCCTAGAGAATGCCTTGTCATATCACCTTTCCCAATTCATACTATTGGCCCCAATACTGGGACCACACATTTTCAAAGTACATTTAGCATAGCATGCTACTATTTCTACTATTGCTACCATTCCTATAAAAACACTTGCAATTACAGGTCTGCCCCCAGAGAGCGCAGGCTCGCAAATGAAAAACAAATCTTTCAACAGGGTTGTGTCTAAAAAAAGGTTTTGAAACCCTTGGGGGGTTATCCTTCTTTCATCCTGCCGAACATAGGGTGAGGACACAAAACTTCATGTTGAGGGAAGACTGAACTGCTCCTGCAGCTCCCCTATCCATTTACTTTCTATTGGTGACCCCATCTTCCAGCGGCCACCACAAGCTGGTGAGGATCCAAAAATATTCGAGGTGCTCCGCATGTCATGTGGGTCAGGGTGCATACTAGAAGAGCTGCACTGGGGAGAGCTGCAATACCGCCGGATTTGTTCTGCACCCACCTGGACACCCCCACACTAGGTATGTAGTTCCTCATTGGGGATTGGTGCAGGGAGCCCACCCTGGGTTGCTCCCACCGGCTCCCCAACGGACAGCACCCCCAGGTTCTGCAGCAGGAGACAGCCCTTTATTGGTGTCTGCCTGCTCCTGCGGGCATATGGGTGCAGCTGCTACAGCTGGTTGGGCCACCTGTGGGTATGCAACAGCCCTCCCTCCTCCTCTGTCCCATCTGGGCCCTGGACGGGGTCCTGGGACCCACCTCACCTAAATGGGGAGTGCAGTGGTGCTCCCCGAGTTCCTCTTCTTCACTGGGCCCCTGGCGGGGTCATGGCATGGACCCTATGGGCATTTGACTTTGCTTATGGGTGGGGTCTCTGGATGGGGTCCAGGGCCCCAGTATGATCTTCACAGGGAGCGCAACAGGTCTCCCAGGCTTCATATTTGGCTGATGGCCCCTGCCACAGCCAGTGGCCATCTTCGCAGGGGGTTCAAATGTGGCCCCCAGCCATCCTTTATGTTGGGGCCCAGGAAGGAGTCCAGGGCCCTCTTCCTGCATTGTCACAGCTTTGCTTCAGGGCAACTGGACCGTCCCTCTATTTCTGGGGAGTGCAACAACACTCCCCTGCTTGTTTTCGGCTGCATGGGGCCCCTTCACCATAGCGGCGAAGGGGAGATGGGCGGCGATACCACCCCCCTTCTCCACAAGTGGGCCAGTCTCCACAAGGCCCTGGGGTGGGGTCGGGCCCCCTCCTTGTTAAAAATGGGAGTGTGAACGCACTCCTCTTCTCCTTGGGGGCAGCCACCAGGCCCTGGCCCGCCCTGAGGGCACAGTCTCGAGCAGCGGCGGAGCCCCATATGCTTCGTCACTCGCTTAGGAAAAGGTCAAAGGTCGCAGACCTGCTTCTCCTCATATCTCACGTCGCCAAGGACTGTTTTCAATGATATTTATGTTGTTTTGCTCCTGATGCCAAGCCCTTACTGACAGGAGCACTTTTGTTAGGCCTCCTGTCTTAGAAGGTTCCCAGATTATACGGAGCCAGTCCCACTGACTCCCTGCATCAGCCTTTCCTCTGGATGCCTTTGTTTTTTTCTGGGCAGTGCGCTCTCCTGGTGCTAGCCTAGTCTTTCCCCAATTGATCCTCGGGGGTGTCAGCTCATCTGGCCCTGGCATGCTCCTCTCTGGGTATGAAGTAATTCAAGGTCAGAGTCTTTGCCTCAGTTGTCAGTCTGAGGGTTCTTCTTTCCAGTTGTCCAGGACGCCCAGTGTCCTGCAGTGAAGCACCGCCAAGAGAGAGAGCCCTCCCCTGTGCAAGGCCATTTAAGAGGGGGTGGAAGTGACCAGCAGGGCTGCACCTCTGGCATATCTAGATGTGCCACATCACTCCTTGCCCCTGTCCCCTCCTTCCTGCACAGTCTTCTGGGAGAGCTCAAAATGGCGTAATCCAGGAGTTAGTTGCCGCATCTGCTCTGAAAGTCTTAGCCCCCTTCCCTCACATTCCTTTCAGGGCCTCTCCAGCCAGTTCCTGGCACTGGATGATAGCTGGCTGATTAATGCAAGGCCCTGCTCAGGCAGCTGGACAGAGCAATAATTGGCCATAATCCTGAGCTGAGTCAGAGGAAGATGACATTCCTGGATGACCCATAAATTGTACAACAATTTTTTTGTAAGCTGCTGAATTATGCTTTTCATACAGGTTACAGTGTACATTGGTGTGACTCTGAATGTTGTGGACCCTAGGGGACTGGAGTTGTGGAATAAGCTGTCCTTTCCATTGACATTTAATGGCGTGTCCCTAGAGTGAAAAGACAGTGAGCACACTGACTATCTCTCACATATGTACAGCCATCTCATGATGTTGATTCCAGATCACCACCCATTCTGCGTAGTTCCTTCGGAGACAGGCTACCTAAGTGCAGTTCTTGGGCTACGCACGCCAGGAATCCTCCCGCGCAGCCCTAACACAGGTGCACACATGTGTGCACATGTGATCATTTGTAACTAGCCCTGGGCCTCCTACTGTGGCTGCATCACAGCAGCCTTTCCTTCGCAAGGCGGCACCGGCGATAAACACGAGCAGTCCATTTTACCATGAGTTCATTGTGGGTGAATCCCCAACTGTGAGGCTGCCTCATGATAAAAGGTCAAAAATCAGGTTATCCAAAAGTGAAAAATCAGGACCAGCCAGGTAGTCTGAATTGTCCTCTCACAGGAATCTTAGCCAACCCGAACTTTTTTTTAAACTAGGCACATATGGAAATCCAGGATGGGCTTACTTTGTACTCAGAATTACTTACAAACCTCACATTTTGACTAAATAAACACATTTTTCTCATATTTCTGTGATCGAAAGTTCTGTAATCTGAGGGAAGTCACAAAAACCCTTCCACCTGGCATTCACCCAAGTCTCCTGGTAAAAATGGTACCTCACTCGTGTGGGTAGTATTACTGCCCGCAACAGGAAACAGCCAAAACTGCATCAAGGACACCAAATTTGTTCACCGAAAAATGAGCCTTTTTTTCCAATGTGGGGCGTGCTAGATTTTGGACCCTAGCTCAGCCGGCACCTAGGCTAATCTGTACATTTTTTTAAACTAGATGCCTAGGGATGATCAGAGTGAGCTGACTTGCATGGTTCTCACGACGTTTTTCATACCCAGAGTTCCTTGCAAACCTCAGACTTTGACAAAAAAGCACATTTTCCTCACATTTCTGTGATGGAAAGTTATGGAATCTGCGGGGTTACAAATTTCCTTTCACCTGGCTTTCCCCCTAGTTTCCAGATAAAATCATACCTCACTTGTGTTTAAAGTTTTATTATCCGCAACCGGACGCATCACATTTTTCCACTGAAAACATACCCTTTTTTCCAACGTGGGTAGCTCTAGAGTTTGGACCCGAGCTCAACTGGCACCCTAGGAAAACCAGGGGTATCCAGGGTGGGTTGACTTGCATGACTCTTACCACATTTTTCTACCCAGAACCCCCGGCACACCTCAAACTTTGACTAAAAAACACATTTTCCTCATATTTCTTTGATGGAAATTTCTGGAATCTGTGGAGAGTCACAAATCTTTTTCCCACTGGCATTCACCGAAGTCTCCTGATACAAATAGTACCTGGGAGTAGCCCCGTCTGTTCCATTGGGGGCAGAAAGACTGTGCTATTTTTTTCACGGGTGGGGGCATAACCATGCCCATTCCGGGCAGCTCCCGCTCCTACCCCTCACTAAAAAAATTATTTCTGGTACCAAGTGGGCTTTCTGCCCCCTGGGGGAATATTGGGGTTAATAACCCCCAAATGCACCCCTACAGTTGGGGGCATTGCCATGCCCATTTTGGGCAGGCCCACCCCTACACTAGTAAAAATGTAGTCCTTGGTGCCTAGTAAGACTTCTGCCCTCGGTGGGGGGTAGAACTGGGATATTGCCCCCATCTGCCCCCCGGGTGGCTGAAAGACTGAAATTTAAAAAATTGCCCCTGGGGAGCAATGGACCTTTCCCAAGGAGCTGCACCCCCATCCCTGCAGGCTAGTGGGTGGATCCGTGCTTGGGGATCACCTTCCTGTGGCAATCCCCAAGCAGGGATCCACTGGGTAGAGGTACCTTTGGGAAGGGGAGAGTCTCCCCTGTCCAACAGTACCTCTCCCATGTGAATCAGTGTTTGGGGGGGTTGAGAGAGCCCCCCAACCCTGATTCAGTGAATCTACGTCTTGTTCTACGTTCTCTTTTACTACAATAACATCAGCATGCCCTGCACGCAATCATCATTGTAGTAAATAGAAAAATACTTCAGAGTGCTAGAGAACAGAAAAAAGCTAAAAGACACTGGGGGTTATTACAACGTTGGAGGAGGTGTTAATCCGTCCCAAAAGTGACGGTAAAGTGCGGATATACCACCAGCCGTATTACGAGTCCATTATATCCTATGGAACTCGTAATACGGCTGGTGGTATATCTGTCACATTTGGGACGGATTAACACCTCCTCCAAAGTTGTAATAAACCCCACTCTCTGGTGCTGAGCACCAGAGGGGCCTTTAAATCCCTCCCTGGTGACTATTAAGACGCACCATGCAGGGCGTGCGCCTGACAGCCATTGGCCATCACACGCACTAAAGAGGTTAAGGATGTGCGGTATTTAGTTGTGTAATTGCTATGTGAGGGTTTTGGTCTCCTAGGTCTGGGTGTGATTGGGGAGATTGGCAGTTTGGGGTGTCACTCCTTTTGACCTCAGATGTTAATGCTTTTTTTGCCTCTTTGTGCATGAAGATAGAACAAGATTGACAGGCAGAAGCTGCATAAAATCCCTGCTTGTTAATGGCTTGACGTTGCAGCGGGGCCTCAAGTTCAGCCAGAGCCAACCTTCAGACTCGAGTCTGGCTCAAGCGCTCAAAGGCTCGCCCACCTATCTTCCTGTGCAGATGAAGGATGAGATCTGAAGTTCTATTGCTTGTTTCTTCTTTTAAAGATGTTTTGTGGGATATCTGTAATATCTCCTCATCTTTTTTTTCAGAGAATGTTTAATCATTTATGTTTTTTAGAACGTAGTTTAGTTTAATATGTGGTCTAAACTGCTTATTAAATGAGCTGTACACAAATACCTGGGAATTTTCTTTGTGAAAACAGTTTGATTTCATTGTGAGAAAACATATTTTAGTATTGAAAATAATTGGAGTTCTGGTATAAAATCAAATGTAGAGAACAATGGCCTGTTAAGTATTGCTTACACAACATAATATAGATTGGTTTTTCAAGGAGGGGCTCCTCAATGGTGAGTCTCATAAGAAAGTGCATGATCTGAATTCAGTACACCAAAAACCATGATCAAATATTCTTGTTGACAGCACAAATATGTATTTGTTAGAGATTGTGGTTTTGGATGAGGGGGATGTGAGCACTCCTCAAGCAACAACTACAATCCCTTTTAGGGTGAACCACAAAAATTCACTAAATCAACCTGCACTTAACCTTCTTGTAGCTTGGCACAAAAACAGTCATGATTAACTTAGAGGCAAAGTGTAAAGTACTTGTGCAGCACTTAAACAGTATCAAAGTGAAAACACAACACAAGAAAAATCCCACACCAATTTTGAAAAATAGAGTAAAATTGAATTCATTATTTTACTCCAAAACAAAAAACAAATACAGTCAATAGTACCAGAGTTATAACTTTTTATAGTTTTTAGTAAAAACTATTGCCTAAAAAATCAAAGTGGCAACTTCAGACATTGAGTTATACAAGACCAGGCAAAGTCATTAGGTATTAGGAAAGGGCGTGTCAAGGGCGTCCCTTCCTAATACCAAATCGCAGCAGTATGTAGGAATGTTTTGTGACCGACATGCGGTCGCAAAACATTCGCAAACGGGGAGGGGTCCCCAAGACATCTTTTCTTCTTTGTGAATGCATGTTGTTAGAAATGGGGTCTTTGGTTGACAGTCAGGTTACCCCCTGTTCAAGCAAAGACCCTCACTCTAGTCAGGGTAAAAGAGAATCACCCTCAGCTAACCCCTGCTTACCCCCTTGGTAGCTTGGCAGAGCAGTAGGCTTAACTTCAGAGTGCTAGGTGTAAAGTATTTGTACCAACACACACAGTAACTTAATGAAAACACTACAAAATGACACAACACCAGTTTAGACAAATAGGAAATATTTATCTAAACAAAACAGGACCAAAACGACAAAAATCCACGATACACAAGTCAAGTTATCAATTAAAAATCAAAAAGAGTCTAAGTAGTTTTAAAAACACACTAGCGCTGCTAGAGTGAAAATGTACCTGGTGTGCATCAAAAATAACCCTGCACGGGCGGGTGTGCGTCAAAAATAACTCCGCACGGCGGTACTTGAGTCAAAAATCCAGCCGCACGATGATTTGAAAATCCCGCAGCGCAGGTTGTGATCTCCCAGCCTCCGTCAGCGATGCTGCACGTCGTTTCTCCTGCTCCGTGCGTCGATTTTTCGGTCGCGTTTCCTGCGAGCGTCGTTTCTCAGCTGCGGAGCCGGCGGCGCGTCGTTTTTTTCAGCCGCAGATCGGATTTGCGTCAATCTTTTCCCCGCACGGCGCTCTGTGCGTGGATTTTCTTGTCTTTAGGCTGGCAGCTTCTCCTTTCGGGGTCCCAGGAACTGGATGGGCACCACAGGGCAGAGTAGGAGTCTCTCCAGAGACTCCAGGTGCTGGCAGAGAGAAGTCTTTGCTGTCCCTGAGACTCCAAACAACAGGAGGCAAGCTCTAGATCAAGCCCTTGGAGATTTCTTCTCAAGATGGAAGGCACACAAAGTCCAGTCTTTGCCCTCTTACTCTGGCAGAAGCAGAAACTGCAGGATAGCTCCACAAAGCACAGTCACAGGCAGGGCAGCTCTTCTTCCTCAGCTATTCAGCTCTTCTCCAGGCAGAGGTTCCTCTTGGTTCCAGAAGTGTTTCTAAAGTCTGTAGATTTGGGTGCCCTTCTTATACCCATTTTAGTCTTTGAAGTCACCTTTCTTCAAAGGGGACTCACACCTACTTGTGAAATCCTGCCTTGCCCAGGCAAGGCCTCAGACACACACCAGGGCGTTGGAGCCGGCATTGTTAGAGGCAGGCACAGTCCTTTCAGATGAGAGTGACCACTCCACCCCTCCCTCCTAGCAGAGATGGCTAATCAGGAAATGCAGGTTACACCCCAGCTCCCTTTGTGTCACTGTCTGGTGTGAGGTGAAAAACAACCAACTGTCAAACTGACCCAGACAGGGAATCCACTAACAAGGCAGAGTCACAGAATGGTTTAAGCAAGAAAATGCTCACTTTCTAAAAGTGGCATTTTCAAACGCACAATCTTAAAATCAACTTTACTAAAAGATGTATTTTTAAATTGTGAGTTCAGGGACCCCAAACTCCACATGTCCATCTACTCTCTAGGGGAATCTACACTTTAATCATATTTAAAGGTAGCCCCCATATTATCCTATGAGAGAGAAAGGCTTTGCAACAGTGAAAAACGAAATTGGCAGTATTTCACTGTCAGGACATATAAACCACATTACTATATGTCCTACCTTATCCATACACTGCACCCTGCCCTTGGGGCTACCTAGGGCCTACCTTAGGGGTGCCTTACATGTAAGAAAAGGGAAGGTTTAGGCTTGGCAAGTGGGTACACTTGCCAAGTCGAATTTACAGTGTAAAAATACACACACAGACACTGCAGTGGCAGGTCTGAGACATGATTACAGAGCTACTTATGTTGGTGGCACAACCAGTGCTGCAGGCCCACTAGTAGCATTTCATTTACAGGCCCTGGGCACCTCTAGTGCACTTTACTAGGGACTTAACAGTAAAACAAATATGCCAATCATGGAGAACCAATTACGTACACATTTTAAACAGGAGCACTTGCACTTTAGCACTGGTTAGCAGTGGTAAAGTGCCCAGAGTAACAAAAACAAGAAAATCAGAGTCCAGCACACATCAATAACCTGGGGAACAGAGGCAAAAAGTTAAGGGAGACCACGCCAAGGATGAAAAGTCTAACACATGTGAAAACAGTTTTTAAGAGCAGAGCCTTCTCTTAAAAAAATTAAAAGAAAACTTTTCATTTTGCTTTTTTAAACGCATCCTGTTTTCCTTTAAGGAAAATAGGATGCATTTTTTTTTAAATTGCTTTTTTTTAAAGCAATCACAGACATAGTGGTCTGCTGAGCCCAGTGATTGTAGCCATCCCCATTGGGTTGCAAATTGCGACCTACCTCATGAATATTAATGAGGTAGGTTGATTTGCGAGCCATTGGGAATCGCTAAATGGAACTCATGGAGTTTCATACATTCAAATAGCGATTACCTAATTGCAATTCGCAGAAAATCACAATTAGATAATCGCTATCCAGATAAATCATACATCTGGCTCTTAATCTCTTTTTTGGAAGGAGTAATTTTCTAGCCGGATGAAGCTGCAGGCTGTAGCTGACAAGGGCACCTCGAGAATAGACATCCCTTCTGTGAGGAGCCACTGAACAGGATTTCCTGCTGCAAAGAAGAAAGTAATGGGAACAACCGCAAAGTCAGGCTGACCAGCGATTCATCTTGGATGGATCAGCAAGCAGGTAGGTTCCGGTCTCCTGTCAGTTCTCAAGGCACCTTTTCATTGAAAATGTTTTGCAGCACTTCCATGGGTCCAGGACTGAGTGGGCACCACTTGGAGAGTAGGACTCACTTCAGGCAGGGTGTGGATGCAGGGTTCAAGTTGTTAGAGCTTTTTATGTCCCTGAAGTTCAGAAAAGGAGGCCAGACATCTTGTCTTTGGAGTCACTCTAGTAGTCCTGGATTCAATCAGCAAGGCAGTCCTCCAGCGGCAGGGTAGTGCTCTGAGGGTTCAAGCAGGCTTCAAGCAATAGGGCATTCCTCAGAAGAACAAAGAAGGCCTCCAGCAGCATGGAAGTCCGCTGACATGCAGGGCAGGCCTTCTGAGTGTACACCGCGGGTCCATGATTGAACTGAAGACTGGGTCTGAGGGTCCTATTTTTATAGCTGGTGCCGGCTATGAAGTGGGAGAAGCTTCTAGGCTTTTCCTCCCACAGATGCTGCTGGAATTTCCTTCTTCCCTGTCAAGACTCCTTGGTGTCTGGAGTGACAAAGGACTAGTGTGAAATCCTTTGTGAATGTCCAGAGGCAACTCCTTGACATGTAAGTGGGGCAAGGCGTAACTCTGCCCCATACATCCTGCCAGGGTTGTGTGTGATTTAATGGAAAAACAATTTCACTGAATACCATTATTGAGAAATTATTTCATCTAAACTATTTAATGGAAATTTTCAGAATGAATGTCATTTACCTATTTATAGAAATCAATTCACAGAATGTCTTTTTGTTAAAAATTGATTTTTGAATGCTTACTTTTTAGGTGTAAAAACATTGGTGGCAGGTCTTACTTTCAGAAACAGTTTTGCCTGACATAGTTATTTCAGTGCTTTACTTCAGGGAACATTATTTTATATTTATGTCTTTTACATTGCCAAACAATTGCTTTGGCTGCTTTACATTCAGTGAACTATAACCGCCCATAAACACCATCAGTTGCTGACCCCTCACAACCCTTAAACACCATCAATCCTAGCCCCCTAGAACTGCTCTCTGCACCTAGGCTAAACTCATTGCTTAACCTTAAAAGCCCTTTTTTCCCAGAAATCCACCATCCCTGAACCCTATAATCACTCACTACCCCTACTCCACACATTTCCAAACCCCTTTCTACACCTAAGCCCATTCCATGCCCCTTAAAACACCTCACCATACCCAAACTCCACCCATCCCTGAACCTTTAAAAAGCCCCCCCACCCTTAAACACCAGCCACCCAGAAGAACTCCCCATCACCCTAATCATCCCAAAAAATTCCCATTTACGTCTAAACTCCACCCATCCCTGAATCCATATAACACCTCACCACCCTAAGCTCCTCTCCATCCTGAACCCTAAAAAGTCTTTACCTCCCCAGCCTCTACCCACAATTGAATTTTAAATTTTAAAAACCCTTACCGGCCCTAAAGTCCACCCATCTATGAACCCTAAAACCCTCAAACCCCTTACACTCCACCCATCCCTGAGACCTAGAAACACCTCACACACTTAAACACCACTCATTTCTGACCCCTAAAATCTCTCACACCCCTACACCCCATCAATCTCTGAAACCTAAACCCCCTTTCAATTCCCAAACTCCAGTTATTCCTGCCCCCTAAAAACACATCATCACCCTAAACATTATCCATCCTTGACCCCCAAAATCCTCAAAGTAGTGTAATTTTGGAACTTTCATTACAATTATCTTGCCTTGAAAATGTTTTCTTTAATTACAAATGTGTTTTGTATTTACTTACAATTGCCTTTCCTTAAAAATGGTTTTCCATGATTTGTTTTCTTTCAATGTGGTTTCTCGGTTTTGGTTTTCCATTAATTCAGACACTTCACCTGCCAGTATATGTTGCTGCCAGAATTGCCTAGCCTGCAAACATCTAATCCTGTTCTGGGTCACTGTCTGGTAGGAGTACACAAAGGACAACTGCCATGCTAATTAGAATCACGTGACCCAGTATACAGGCTACAAGCACTAAATGGTCAGGACAAGAAAATTATAACTTCCCGAAAGAGTTTTGGTCAGAATTGTGACTTAAAAATAACTTTATCATTAAATTGGATTTTAAATTACATTTTTTTAGAGACCAAATATGACAGTTCAACCTGTTCCCAAACAAACAATATCACTTAATAAATGTGATAATATAACCTAACGATATCCTATGGGAGAGGTATGCCTCATAGTAGTGAAAAATGAATTTAGCAGTTTTTCACTAGCAGAACAGGTAAAACTTAAACGTGCATGCCCAACTCTTTAAAAACAATGCATCCCTCTCTATGGACTGTTTAGGGCTTACTTTAAGAATGACATATGTATTAAAAAGGGAGGTTTAGGCCCAGCAATGAAGTTATTTTTCCAGGTTGAATTGGGAGTTTAAAACTGCACTCAGGGTGCAATGGCAAGCCTGATACATGTTTTAAAAGGCTACTTAAGTGGGTAGCACCATAAGTGCTGCATGCCCACTGGTAGCATTTGATTTACAGGGCCTGGGTATATGTTCTTCCACTTTCTTAGGGACGTATAAGTAAATTAAATGTGCCAATCAGGGGAAGGTTAGTTAGACCATGTTTGAGGCAGTGAGCACAGGCATTTTAGCACTGGATAGCAGTGGTGAGGTGCATGGAGACCTACGGCCAACAAAAATGAATTTCAGCACACAGGAGGGGAGTAGGCAAAACGTTTGGTGATGAGACCACCCTAAGGCTGACAAGTCTAACAGTATTAATTTGGCCTACCCTTTGCCTAGATAGAATATAGTGTGCAGTGCATAGTGGCTAAGCGACTAAACAAAACTAGGTGAGTGTGAGGTCAGTGCAAACCCTAGGGGACAATAAAGATAGGATTTCAAGAATAGACCTTAATTGGTGAGAACAGCAACATAAACAGCACCATAATAATAAAAAATCAGCATCTCTAATCAGAACAAAAGCTGACTGTGTGATGCAGAAAGTGAGGAAACTAGTACCTGGAGTTGAGAAACATATTCCGATTGTTGACAACATTGCCCCATATCTAGATGAGAAATTCAGAGTGCTCAAACCCAAGTCAATCCATACCCAGGATTTCAAATTTATAAAGATGTCAAGTCCAGGGTAAAGAAGTCAAATGTCTTTGGGGGAACTACAGGCCCTAGCTGCCAGACACTCGATTTGTAAATTGTCTCCTTGGCTTTTCAATAACCTTGCTCTCACTTGGGGCCACATGTACAAAGAATTCAGTTTGTGACTTAACTAATTGCAAATCTTTGCGATTCAAAATTAGGATGTCTCAAACAGCGATGTACTAATGTGTCTCAGACACATTTATTGATTCCCAGTGGATCGTAAATGGACTTAACTCATCTGTATTCGTGAGGTAGATTGCACTTTGCAAAGCAATAGGAATGACCTAAAATCACAGGGATGGTGGCCTGCTGGGGTCAGTAGACCACCATGTCCGTGATTGCTTTTATTTAAATAAAGCATTTTTTTAAATGCAGCCCGTTTTTCTTAAAGGAAAACTTGCTGCATTTCAAAAACAAAAATGAAAAGTTTTTTTTTCATGTTAGGAGTGGTCAGCTGTCCATGGGACCACTGCCTGCTCTCAAAAATGGTTACACTCAAATTCACAAAGTGGAAGGGTCCCTTAGGGACCCCTTCCCATTTGTGAACAGTTTACCACCAACTGGAAGTTGGTGATAAACCGCGAGTGTTTCGCAAATGCATTCCGGGTGCAAAACATTCATGCATTCTCCTGCGAGTCGCTTTTACGAAGATGCGCCCTTACCACGCAAAACTATTCGTTTACCGAATAGCAAAAACGGTTTTGTACATCCTGAGATGTTTTAAGCGGTCGCAAGGAGTCCTATTCTGTGAATCGGACCGTTTTTTCGACCACTAAAAACCTTTGTACATGTGGCCCTTGATATTGTTTAGTTTAGTCAATTCTTGGCTGTGTCCCGTGCCGTCTGCACTGCATGTGTTGGTATTTTCTGTTATATAATCAATCATCTTACACCGTACCTATTGACAGAACTATATCATGTTGACATTTGTTCAGCGCTTGCAATTTTCGGGACCTGCTAATGGGTAGCCCGTAGAGTTCGCATACTATACCTGAACCGCACGCTGTTCGTTATCTCTGCAACTAATCAGTCTGCGGGCAGCTGGTGCCCTTGTTCCAGAGTGTATTACAGTTTGTGATGCTGTGAAGGAAATAGGGCAGGCAGAGCATTAGTCACTCTTCAAACCTATATTTGGTGATGATCCAGATACATAACTGCAGCGCTCCTCTCCTTCCCCTGCTCAGCAGTGAGAAATATGCTTTGTCCGCTAAGTTGTGGTGAACATATATGTTTTATTCCATGCAGGAAACACCACGCACAACCGGATCAGTGAGAAAAGGCTCCGTTTTTAGGACAAAAACGTCTGATTGTACATATAATTCACTACCGACATAAATATAGTCTTAATGTGCTTAATTGAAGGCTTGAAAGAATAGGAGACAATTTCTGGAAGTAATGTGGATGGCAATGTGTGCCTTGATTACAGTAATTAGGATCGTGCATTGAGAAACTTTCATTTGCAGCTGCTCAGAAATCCCTGGGGCACTGCTCTTCTGGTAAGGTTACGCTGAACATCTTGAATGTTCCAAAATTAACGGTTCAAATTCATTATTACTTTGTTGAGACAACAAGAAAAGGAAATCATTTGAAGATGCTTGAAAACAAGATGCGCAAAAGCAGAAGCTTGAGAAAAGATGACCCTTAATCGCCAATAAGACCAAACTTTTTTCTCTTCTTAGATAAAAAAAAGTTAAATGTAGTGGGGCTCAGAGTAGATGGCAGCTCACCAGGTGCCATTAAGGTTTGAGTTTGCAGGCGAAAGTCTTTGGTAGTTTCACTGTGGGTACTGCTTCTAGTATGCCTTTACAACTCCAATGTACCATTCAAGAGTTTAAATTGTTGACTGTAGATTTTAAGATCCTAATATTTAAAGACCCATTGGCAAACTAAGATGTGCAATTTGCGCACTAAGGGCCAGATGTACGATCCCGAGTTTTGCGACTCGTAATTTGTGACTCGTTTGCGAGTCGCAAATTGCGAGCCACAAAATCTTATGTACAACAGTGTACATTACACTGTTTGCGATTCGCAATGGGGTCGTAAATGACCTACCTCATGAATATTCATGAGGTAGGTCGCAATTTGCGACCCCATTGGGAATGGCCTCCCTCACAGGGATGGTGGCCTGCTGGAGAGAGCAGACCACTGTGTCTGTGACTACTTTTAAATAAAGCAGGGGCACATGTACATACCATTTTACCTGTCGCAAATGGCCTGATTCGCAGAATTGGACCGTTTGCAACATGCAAAAAACATTTTGGTATTTACAGACCCTATTTGCAAAATAGGTTTGCGAGTCGCAACTAGGAAGGGGTGTTCCCTTACTAATAGCGACTCGCAAACTCTTTTTATGATTCGGTAAATAGTTTACCGAATCACAAAAATGGGTCTGTACATACCAAAAAGCATTTTTCACGTCGCAAACGGCTTGATTCTGCAAATTGGGCCGTTTGCGACGAGAGAAAAGGTAGGTACATGTGACCCAAAATGATTTATGATGCAGCCAAGATTTTCGGCTGGACTTGTGTACTAATGGGTTGCAATGCAATGTAGAGACTTGCATGTGAGCGCAGAATAACTAATCATCAGGCAGGTCATTATTTGCGACCATGTGACTTGCTGCAAGTGATGCGATGGGGCCTGAAAAGACAGCAAATCATCATCCTTTAAGAGCAGGCCGTGGTCCTTAAAGGGGCAGTTGTTGCTCTTTTATAAAACAAGTTTCCTTTTTGGGAACACATCGAGGAAGCAGGTACTGGTACCCTGGATGTATGGGGCACTTTGATCTGTTCCTCTCAGACTGCCTAATATGCTTCCCAAAGAGGAAGCTTTTCCTGAAGGGACATAGGGCCAGATGTAGCAAAGGGTTTTCCCCATTCTGTGTCTATGGGAAAAAGTGTTTGTACATATGGCCCATATTTCGGTATTATAGCGGTAAATAGGTTCGGGAGTCTCACTTTCCCACCAAAGTGGGGATCAATGATCTGAATCAGTGTATTTGCATGGGTGTTTCCCAGGTGTGAGCCATCCTGGTCAGTGCCTAATTTACATAAGAATAAGTGCAGTTGTTTTGCTGAGTAAATGGTAGCCAGGCTTTACTATGTCAGAAAGTGAAATACCAAGGCTGTGCAGTCTTGATTCCACCCCATGCCCCTTCAATCCAGAACCAGACACTTCCTGCCCCGTTACCTCACTCTCGCAGGTTCCTGCTTACACCTTTTGTCATATTTTCTGTTCTTCTTTTCCTCTGACTTTCTCTGGTGAATTTTTCACTCTCTTTCTCTATGTTAAAGTGAAATGAGAAAAAATAAATGCTATTCTCCAAGGAGTGCCAGTGTACCCCACCAGCAACCACTGGCTTAAATCAAGCAAGGAATACCTGATGGCCTCCTTAAGCTTATCTGGCTTTTGTTTTTATCTTCCAGTGACATCAATCTACCTAAGTTGTTGCCTTTGGGAAAAGGCAATCATTCCCCTTGAAACAGATAAGCTCATATTAGGTCAGTAATAGACCATGTACTCTGTGTGATTTGGGTTTACACTATTTTGTCTTTACTTTATTGAACCTTCATATTTGTTTATTAGCTCTGCTGACCTTCCTCCGGTAAAGGAATCAGTCACCTTTTTTTCCTCTCATTGGACCCTTCAGATTTACAGGGCACCTGAACAGAGATATTTCATAATTCACATTTTGAATTTTTTTCCCTGAAACCCCCTTTTTTTCCCTTCTTCCTTTGAGCTATTAATTTCTTAATAATTCTCCCTGTTCCAAAGATTAGGTCACTGACATAGTGTTTTTGTAGTGGGATTGCGTTCTCAGGTGTTGGCCAGCCTTCGAACATTGGTTCCACTTAGGATCCATACGTTTTATGATAACCTTTGGTAAGTGGTAAGAAATATCGTTTGGATATTTATCTTTACATATAATTTGAATTACATAACCACATCTGCTCGGGAGCGTTATCTGGGCTATGTGTCATCACCCAAGTGAGGGTTCCTCAACTAAACCATTCCAAACATAGTAATGTCACTGGGTCCCAGTGCAATTATATAAAGTAATTGTTTCCCATTTCTGATTTTTTTCATGCTGAAACATCATGAATACTGTATGATCCTGTGACTCTGCATTACTAATAACTGACTCATAACGAAAATTAATAAAGACTGCATAAAGACACCTTTATGCTGTCACCGATTCATGATTTATTCACTTATTGACTTATGTATCCATTTGTGTAGCATTTGTTCATGACCAGCTACATCGCTGTGTGCCGTTTACCAATTGCTGAAGTATCCTTAGTGTACATCACCTGCAAGGGCGAAACTAGACCAGGTATAAATCTATTTCAATTTACATTACAATGCGCAAATATAGTAATAATGAAACCATCAATAAATGCTTGTCAATCACATTCTTGTTCCAACATGCTTCATTGGAAATGCCAGTTTTGAACAGCACCATATGAGATGACTCATCTACTGCAGTAAAAACATACTCTCTACTCCTAAAGATCTTTTGGCATCCATCTTGTAAATGCAGCAGTTAGTCAAACATAACAAATGTACGACCCTGTTTGAAGGAAGATACAGTAGGAAATAGGAGCCATGAAAACTTTTGGGAAGAAAAGTCCAAAAATAGGGGCGCTCAATAAAAGATCTTCTCGTTTTAAACCTGGCTTCTGTACTTTATATACTTTGGCCTTGTTAGAGAGGCAGGAGGGGCCAGTGCCTAACTGTTTCTCTCCTGACCCCCTTGTGTTCCTCACCATCAACTGCTGCACTGGGCTGACAGCAAAAATAAAGAGGCACTTCAGCGGTGCTTGTGCAAGGAGGCATGTTCTAGGCGGAGCACTGGGGGAGCAACGCATGTTTCACAGTGTGAATAACAGTTAACAGACTGCTGGAACCCATGCTTTTGAAACTAGTGAAACATGCCGGCCCGCCTTACCCTCAGCAGCTAAATGTGGCTGGCTGCGCACAGCACAGAAGCTGCCCTGGAATTCTGAGAAGTGGTTTCTCTCAGCCTGATGGTCTTCAATAGTTACATGGCCCTTCTCGCGTAACATCATTCACACCTATAGCCTCAACATCATCTTGTACGCCAATGACACACAGCTTATCTTCTCCCTCTCTGACAATCACAGCACCCAAGCAAAGTTTATCAACTGCATGTCAGAAGTCACCTTCTGGTTATAGTCCACCATCCTGAAGCTCAGATCTGCTAAGACAAAGGTGGTACTCTTCAACAAAGACACCTCACTCTGATCCTCAGCCTGGTAGCCATCAGAAGAGGGACCCACCATCAGCCAGTCAAATCAAAGTAGGAACCTAGGAATTTTGAAAAACAGTTATATCTAAAGGACCAGCCAGGTTAACCTCATCACCACCTTCTGTGTTTACACCCTCAGGCTCCTCAGGAAAATCTTCAGATGACTTCTTCTCAACACCTACTGTACACTTACCTGAGCTCTAATCACCAGCAAGCTAGATTACAGAAATACATTTTATGTGTGAGCCTCCACCCAACTCAGCAAGAGGCTTCAGGCCACCCAGAACGCAGTGGCCAGATTTACACTCAACATCCCACCATGCACCAACATATCCACTCACCTGAAAGACCTCCATTAGCTCCCTATCTACAAACGTGCCCTTTTCAGACTACTCACACACACATATAAAGCACTGCTCATCCTTTGGATCCAGGTGCCTTAACAGCAGAATCAGCTTTCACATCCATGCCAAACATCTTTGTTCTGTCAGTCTTCTGCTCATCTCTTTACCCCACAGCCAGAGAGGCAGGGGCTTCACCTTTTTGTATCTGTCTCCTAAACCCGGGAACGATCTCCCCCACGCATCAGAGGTGCCGGCACAGCCCTAGAATTCCAAAACAAACTGAAAACCCATCTCTTCCAATAGCAGAGTCAGCCTTCACATCCATGCCAAACATCTTTGCTCTGTCAGTCTTCTGCTCATCTCTTTGCCCACAGCCAGAGAGCCAGGGGCTGCAACTTTTTGTTCCTATCTCCTTAAGCCTGGAACAATCTCCCCACTGCATCAGAGGTGCCAGCACAGTCCTAGAATTCCAAAACAAACTGAACAAAGATATCTTCCAATGGACCCTGAATAGGGCAGTTTTCCTTTCTCTAAGCACCAGAAAACCCAGCAGGGTGATGTGCATGCTCTGCAAGTGGACATAACATGACAATTGCCATTGGTTGGTGGGGGTGGCTTGGGCCAATACACAAACTAGCTCCCTGCCTGTCTTAACTGTCTCCTACCAGCAGTAAGGCTGTCAGTAAAGGTAGGCTAATTCTGAGAGCTGGTGAGTAGCTGCTGGCTGGTTCCTGGCAGACATTCTCAGTAGTCTTGCCTATATGCAGTGCTTAATTTGTAAATAAAAACGTGCCGGTGCTTAAAGCCCTCCTCTTAAACACGCGCCTGCTGCAATTAAATGTGGGAACATGGATACTGAGTCAGTGTGATCCTGAAGCCATCTCGGGCCTCTTGAATCAATTTAAAGCCACCCCTTGTCCCTTTAGCTCACTTTTGCAGCTTTCAGCTTTCTCCCATTGTGACGCTTTTTCGTTTTTCTCTTTCTCCATCTTTCCTGTATGTGAAGTAAATGCTTGGGGCAGAAGACTAGGCGCCGGCCCTCAAAAATAAGTGCCGGTGCTCAGCACCGGAAAGAACAAACACAGATTGAGCACTGCCTATATGTGTGCAGACTAGAGCAGTGCCGCAGAGACTGAAGGTGCCAAAAAAAGATCGCTATAAATCATCAATTGATTCCAAACCTGGATGATTATTTCTCTAGTGTTTTGCTTATCTGTTGGTGCTGCTCTTTCGACTGCTGCAAGGACACAGCCTAGGGGCAGCTAACAGTGGAGTATGAGACACGAACAGGAGAAAAGCTCTCTGAGATGCTTGTTACAGCAAACACAGTGCAGCAGAAAAAAGTACAGCAGTGAACAGGAAGCATTTTCAAGGTAATTTAATACATATGTAGCTGCCAGGTTTCGAGATTACTTACTAGTGGCATTTTAGAGCCACGTGTGACATTGAGATTGGCACTTTACTGCGAGTAGATCAAAATACTTACATCCGGGTAGTGAGATAGATTAAAAAATATATCCAACTGGGCATTGTAATGGATTAGGAGCAACTTTACAACAGCTGCATTGTTTCTAAAAGCCTATGTGTGAGTAGCTTGTCCCACCAAAGGTTGTGGTCATGTTTATCCCGGTTAAAAACTACAAACCTTAGAAGGCAAATAAAACACACAAAAAAACAACTAGATGAGCTATCCATACAATGGACCTGGAAAACATGATGCCTGTGTATAGAAGGTCACACAGTCGTCCACTTTTCCTTTTTCTTTTAAATTGTATGTTCACTTCCTTTAAATTAAATGGAATGTAAAGTCATAAAGGTGGCATCCAATAAGGAACAGTATATAGTATCTCTATTACTTTTCGCCCCGGACAACAAGCAATCCCTCTGAAAAGACATCTGATCCATTAGCACAGGGAAGAACAATCCTTTACCAGAAGAGGTAACCTCTGGTTTCTAATCAATGTCAATAAATGAGGAGCAGAAAGTGTCATTGAATTTTCAGGAGATTATGATGTGTGCTTCTTGGGTATCAAATGGACCTATGTAGTGTGTGACATTCCCATAGAAGGTGTTGGGTGACACCACGGGGCTGACACATTACTGACCAGGCCAACACTATATTATTCTGCCCAATGATCAAAAGCCTGGTGGCACTTAGTTAGACTGCTTTTGGTCACTATGACCAGAGGATTTACACAACTCATAGGCGTGTGTAAACATTTTTTTCTTCTTTTCCCACTCAACAGACAGGCGAACAGACATATTAATATTCCGGTCCACTGTGCATAAGGGGTATCAGCGATTTTGAATGTCTAGGGTCTGTTTTAGATCTTAAAAATGGGCAAACATACCAGCAAACAATTTTGGTGTAGCATAATACAGTTCTTAAAAAACTGTGATTTTAGTTCTTTCAAGTATATGATAGGAACTGCGAATGCATTTTGATTTATTGAATCACTCCTATAGTGTTGGACCTGGTCCTTTTTGCAGGGTCATACCCAAACTGTCTTCCTACTTCCTCCTTTCTCCTTTTTTTGTTGACCTGTTTTTTTTGGCTTTAGGACTCTGGGTACTTTACCGCTGCTAACTGGTGCTAAAGTGCATATATGTTCTCTGTGTAAATTGTATAAGTGATTGGTTTATTCATGATTGGCCTATTTGATTTACTAGTAAGTCCCTAGTAAAGTGCACTAGAGAGGCCCAGGGTAAATAAAATGCTACTAGTAGGTCTGCAGCACTGATTGCTCCACACACACGAGTAGTCCAATAAACATGTCTCAGGCCTGCCACTGCAGTGTCTGTGTGTGCAGTCTTGCACTGCCAATTCAACCTGGCAAGTGTAGCTACTTGCCAAGACCAAAGCTTCCCTTTTTGTACATGTAAGGCACCCCAAGATGGGCCCTATATAGCCCCTTGGGCAGGGCGCAGTGTATGTTAAAGGTGGGACACGTACTGGTGTGTTTTACATGTCCTAATAGTGAAATACTGCAAAATTTGTTTTTCACTTAGCACGGCCTATCTCTCTCATAGGTTAATATGAGGGCTGATTTAAATATTCTTAAAGTATGGATTCCCTTTGAGAGCAGATAGAAATTTGGAGTTTGGTGTCTCTGAACTCACAATTTAAAAATTACATCCTTTCATGAAGTTGGTTTTTAGATTGTTAGTTTGAAAATGTCACTTTTAGAAACTTGGCATTTTCTTGGTAAAACCATTCTGTGACTCTGGCTGCTTGTGTATTCCACGTCTGAGTCAGACTAGACAGATGGGATGTTGTAAATTGACTCAAGACAGTGACACAAAGGGAGGTGGGGTGTAGCCTGCATATCCTGATGAGCCATCTGAGCTAGAGTGGAGGGAGGAGTGGTCACTTACTCCTAAATGGGCAGTGCCTGCCCGCACAAAATGCAGTCTCCAACCCCCTGGTGTGTTTCTGGGGCCTGGCCTGGGCAAGGCAGGATTTTGTGAACAACAGAGACTTTCCTTTGAAGTTTGCCTACTTCAAAGGCAGAAAGGGGTATAAGTAGTGGACCCAAAACCCAAGACTTTAGATTTTTTCAAGATCTGTAACCAAGAGAAACCTCTGCCAAGTAGAAGAACTAAAGAGCTGAGGAGAAGTGCTGCCCCTGCCTGTGACTGTGCTTTGTGGAGCTATCCAGGTTTATTCGAAGAGTTTGATAGTAGACCGTTCCCGTGGAAGTCGGCAAGGCTACAGAGTTAATGTATGAATTAACCTTATGTTTACAAGGTTCTTGTTTAAGATATTAAAGTCAAAGAAAAAACGAACTTTAAAAGAGTAAGTATCTACAAATGTCACGGTTATAAACAAAGGCCAAGTTTAAAGGAGAAACGAACTGTTAACAAATAAGCATTTACAAATTCAATGGTAATAAACCAAAATAGAGTTTAAAAGAGAAACGAACTTAAATAAACAAGCATTTACAACTACAAGTTATCGACAGATGTCGAAGTAAGGAAGGAGAAACTAACTGTAATAATCAAGCATTTACAAATACAAGTTATCAACAAATGTCGAAGTAAGAAAGGAGAAATAAACTTTAATAAACAAGCATTTACAAATACAAGTATTGACAGAAGTCACAATAAGACAGGAGAAATTAAATAACATCAGCTGATTTGAAGAACGCATTATCACCAACTATATATATATATATATAGTAACATAAAACCAATCTCTAACAAAGGTTGAGAAGTTCTTCCAGAATCAGTAATGGGCATTTTTTAAGAAGAGCTATCATTTATAGAGAGAAGCAAGGCTACAGAGAACTCAGGGTGAGTGAAGAAATAATAGAATTAAAGAGAATTAAGTGTTGAGAGTAGAAAGTGAAAAAACTGATGTTGTATGTCCCTAGTAATTGCGACTGTGACTCTTGCAGGTGCTGTATCCAATCTTAGATGTGAAGAGGCAGACTGAGTACTGGCGTTCATCATCTCTGTGGCAGTCTGTCTACCATCCCATTCCCCTTTCCCACTCCGGCTTACTCAGCACGAAGGATTAATATTTGTTGTGAGTAGCTCGGGTCGGGACTGAGGAGTTATCTTCTGCTTCTGAGGAAATCGAATTGAAGTATCCTGACATCATCAAAGACTTCCTCTGTCAGCACCTGGACTCTCTGCTAAGACTCCTGCCCTGCCAAGTGGTGTCCTATCCATTCCCTTGGTCCTTGAAAGGTGACGTTGGCCTAACAAGAGCTGAAATACACGCACAGAATGCCGTGCAGGGAAATTTTCAATGCACCAACTGCAACGTGGCTGATAGACGACGCGCCAGCCGCTTCATGGCTAAAATCAATGCTCCACCTGCATCCCGCTGGGAGATCGATGCATAGCGGCTGGAGAAATGATGCAACACTTGCTTGCAGCTGCTGATAATGACGCAAACCCCACGAAGCACGGTTTTCTAAGACCGTGGGACCAGATTTCTCAGGCATCGTCCCTGGGCGTCAAAGTCATCAGGAAACGACGTGGATCCGAGGTGCCATGTCCAGGAATCAACACATCCCTCTCTTGCGAGGGAGGAAAATAACACATCGCCTACCTGACTGAAGAAGAAACAATGCACGGCCTCACTTGCTAGAAAGGAATCGATGTATTGCTGACTTTTCAGACGTAAACTTGCCCGTGCTGCTTTATTTTTGATTAAAGCCCGGTACTTTGTGTAAAATCAACGTTTCCATTGTTTTCCATGGAGTAAGATTCTTAGGTTGTCATTACAACCCTGGCGGTCAGGGTTAAAGCGGCGGTAAGACCACCAACAGGCCGGTGGTAAAAAATTTGGAATCACGACCGTTGCGGAAACCGCCAACAAAGACAGCCACTTTAACACTCCGACCGCCACTGTGGTACAAACAAACAGCGCGGCGGTCACCGCCAACAGACAGGCGGGAGACAATGTACCGCCCACACTATTATGACAGGCCAATCCACCACCTTTTCCGGGGCGGATTCACCGCGGATAAAAACACGGAGGAAACAGGAATCCCGAAGGAAAACCGCTCACCTCTACACACTCCACGAGGAATGAGGACGCCATGGAACCAGAGCTTCACATTTTTCCAGCCCTCATCTTCTTGCTCCTCTACCAGGAGCACGAACGCCGGCGGCGAAGACCACGGTGAGTACTGCACCTACAACACAGGGAAGGGGGAGGGAAAAAACAGGGACACACACATGCAACACCCCCACACACACCCTCACCCACTACAACACACACACTAATGCGTATCAATACATCACAGTTACACCCCCCAAACCCCCCGGAAGAATGCAAAGTCAATAGAAAATGAGTGTAACCATTGTAATATATTAAAAGCAAGTAGGCAGAGATAGATATATAAACCATGTACATGATATATACCAAGTATAGTAGTCCAGTTAGTGTTCTAAGAAAGTCCATGGAACACCGGGACCACACAGTATGGGCGAGGCCCACACAAGATCCCAGACCATGACGGAGAGAACACTGTAGGGGCATCAGACAGCAACTAAACAGGCACCTCAGGGGGAGGGAAAGGGGGGCACCTCAGCCGCTTGAGTGCATGACTACAAATCCACGAGGGGGCCACATGCCCACTGTTCAATCCTGGGGAGTGCAAAGCCACAGTCTCTCATGTCTCTACAGTGGGTGGGCTGCCCACTGTTCAATCCTGGGGAGTGCAAAGACACAGTCTCTCAAGTCTCTACAGTGGCTGGGTTGCCCACTGTTCAATCCTGGGGAGTGCAAAGCCACAGTCTCTCAAGTCTCTACAGTGGGTGGGTTTCCCACTGCCATATCCTGGGGAGTGCAAAGCCACAGTCTCTCAAGTCTCTGCAGTGGGTGGGCTGCCCACTGTTCAATCCTGGGGAGTGCCAAGCCACAGTCTCAAGTGGATAACAGTCTCCAATGGTTCTGGAGGGGGCATGGTGCCCAGAGTGCTTCATCCTGCTACGGACAGAGGGAGTGGATGTATCTCTCCACTGGTTCTGGAGGGGGCATGGTGCCCAGAGTGCTTCATCCTGCTATGGATAGAGGGAGTGGATGTATCTCTCCACTGGTTCTGGAGGGGGCATGGTGCCCAGAGTGTATCATTCACCCCGTAACTCAGTTGCGTCAGTGCCCTTGCCGCTCATGGGCCACCTGTGCTTGAGACGGCGGTGCCCTGTTCAGCGGTGCTTGAGATGGCGGTGCCCTGTTCAGCGGTACTTGAGATGGCGGTGCTCTGTGCAGCGGTGCTTGAGACGGCGGTGCCCTGTGCAGTGGTGCTTGAGACGGCGGTGACCTGTTCAGCAGTGCTTGAGACGGCGGTGCCCTGTTCAGCGGTGCTTGAGACGGCGGTGCCCTGTGCAGCAGTGCTTGAGACGGCGGTGCCCTGTCCAGCGGTGCTTGAGACGGCAGTGCCCTGTGCAGCGGTACTTGAGACGGCGGTGCCCTGTGCAGCGGTGCTTGAGATGGCGGTGCCCTGTTCAGCGGTGCTTGAGATGGCAGTGCCCTGTGCAGCGGTGCTTGAGACGGCGGTGCTCTGTTCAACGGTGCTTGAGATGGCAGTCTCCATTGCAGGGTCTCAGCTGCTGGCGGTCCTTCATGACCCAACGGGGCTTTTGCTGGCGGTCCTTCATGGCCCAACGGTGCTGTTGCTGGCGGTCCTTCATGGTCCAACTGGGCTTTTGCTTGCGGTCCTTCATGGCCCAACGGGGCTTTTGCTGGCGGTCCTTCATGGCCCAACGGGGCTTTTGCTGGCGGTCCTTCATGGCCCAACGGAGCTTTTGCTGGCGGTGGCCTCCTGGGCAGCTGGGCTGGTGCTGGCGGTGGCCTCCTGGGCAGCAGGGCTGTTGCTGGCGGTGGCCTCCTGGGCAGCTGGGCTGGTGCTGGCGGTGGCCACCTGGGCAGCTGGGCTGGTGCTGGCGGTGGCCTCCTGGGCAGCAGGGCTGGAGCTGGCAGTGGCCTCCTGGGCAGCAGGGATGATGGCGGTCTTCTCCGCCGTGCTGCTCTTCCCAGACTTGCCAGGTTTCTTGTGGCCCTTACCCACCTTGGAAGGTGTCACAGCTGACTCCACACTCCCACCGGGACCCCTGGGAGCGGCTTTGGTGGCTGGAGTCTTCCCCCTCTCCCGCCGGGCACTGGACAACTTCTGATGCTTCACAGGTGGGGGACTGTCTGTGCTGTGGCTCCGTGCCACACTGGCTGCCCTGGTGGCCTTTGCACTCCAGATTCCGGTGACTACAGGCACCACTGGTCCCGGAGATGTTGTGGCTGAGGTGCTAGTTCTGAATCAATGAGATGGATGGGGTGGGGGAGGTGTGGGAAAGAGGTCAAGGGTGGACAGGAAAAGTTTTTGGGACACACTGGGACGGGTAGCTGGAGGGGGCTTGGGAGTGGAGGAAGAGGTGGTGGTTGTAGGAGGTGTACGTTTGGTGACTTTGGGTGAAGGTGCATGCGCTGGAGGCTGTCATGAAGTAGATGGCTGTTGGGTGGGTGTGTGCCTGCATTTGTGTATCTTGGGAGGGGGCATCACAGACACACTGGGAGAGGACACAGGGGACGTGTGAATGGTGGTGGGGGTGGTGACTGCACGTAAGCGGGGTGTGGTGGTGGGTGTGCTGGAGAGGGACGTAGTGGCTGTAGAAGTAGTGCATGCAGGTGTGAGTGTAGACGTCACTGGAAGGGAGGAGAGAGATGAGCAGGAGGGGGACACAGTGGAGGCAGTGGATGTTGGTGTGTCTGCATGTGTGTGATGCTTGCGTGAATGCCTGTGGGATGTGTGGTGCTTGTGTTTGCCTGAACTACCCTTAGGTGTTGACGTGTGTGCATGTTTGTCTGTTGGTGTGCTTGGGATGGGCTGAGGAAGAGGGGATTGGGTCTGGGTGGAAGAAGTTGGAGGGGGGAGGCTAGAGACGGGGACAATGGCTGCCATCAGTGCTGAGGCCACAGTCTGAAAGGCTCGGTGAAGGGCCGCCTGACCAGAATGAATGCCCTCCAGGAATGCATTAGTTTGTTGCAACTGCCTCTCTACATCCTGGATGGCATTCAAAATGGTAGACTGCCCAACAGTGAGGGACCTGAGGAGGTCAATAGCCTCCTCACTGAGGGCAGCAGGGGTGACTGGGGCAGGGCCTGAGGTGCCTGGGAGAAGGTGATGCCCACCCTTCTGGGTGAGCGGGCATGGGGCAAAGCCTGAGGGGCTGCTGGGAGGGCGGTGCTGGTAGGGGGGGTGGCGGCTGTACCTGTAGATGCTGGGGGCACAGATGTTGCCGCCACCACATGGGAGCTCCCATCAGGGGATGAGTCCGTGTCGCTGGTCTCAGCTCCTGTCCCCGCCGTGGAGCTCCCCTCACCCTAGGTTCCACTGGTGAATTCAGGCTCTGTAGTGTCGCCCTCCAGGGCCATGTGGGATGCAGCTCCCTCGTGCTCCGGTGCCACTGCTCCTCCGCCTGATGATGCTAATGCACACAAGAACAGGGAGACCACAAAAAGGAGGGGAAGACAGAAGAGATATATGTTGAGTGCATGCATTACCGCTACCGTTGGCGGACACGACAGACACAGAAGCCCCCTGCTCTACGCCGCGCTCTTGGGCTCCACAGTTCAATTCCTGGGAAATGGCCTACAAGGCTATGGACGACATCTGCACACATAGATGACACAGGAGCATGACTAGGTGTACTTGGCACTCTACAGAGGTGGGCTGGGGTGCCACATGGCCTGCCTTATGGAGGGGCCTTGCCTACTGAACTCGCCCTGGCCTAGGTAAACCCACAGCCCACCTCCCCCACCCAGACAACTCCACTGCACGCAAAGTCAGCAGAATGAGAGTGTACTCACATCCCCTTGTGTCTGCTGTGATGCCCTCAAGCGCCCATCCAACTCCGGGTACGCCACCGCCAGGATCCGGAACATCAGGGGCCTCATGGTGTGACGGGCACCCCTCCCACGTTGGGAGGCCATCCCCAGCTGAGCCTCCGCCGTCTTCTTGCTCTAGCGGCGAATGTCCTCCTATCGTTTACCGCAATTGGTGCTCCATCTGTGGTAGACCCCCAGGGTCTGTACGTCCATGGCGATGGCTCGCTAAATATATTTTTTCTGGTGGGCGCTGACCTACATGAAATGTACAGGGGAAAAAGAGTAGTTATTACCAACTGCACCAACTGCCAAAGTGATTGGCCCCCATCCCTACCCTTGCCATGATGCACATGCACTCACCGTCGTTTCATGCACGCCTCAATCTCCCCCCCATCTTTCATCCACCCCACTCCACAAAGTCATAGCCCATACAACAAGCTCACAGTGTATTTATCTGTTTGTCTGGAGGACCGTAGAGTAGTGTGTACTGGGGGAGGACCCCATCCAGGAGCTTCTCCAACTCCTCCGGTGTGAAGGCAGGAGCCATTGTCTCTTGCAGACCGAGGTCACAGCAGCACTTGCAGTGTAGGTCATCTCCTGTCAAAGATCAGGTATCGAGTTATTGAACAGATAGAAAATGGCGGTCACATCCGCAGCGGTGCGTACCGTCACAGCCGGCGCGCATCGTCATTGGCTCCTGGGACCCATGGGGTCCAATATTAACCAATGCAGCATTGCGCTGCGGTCTTCGACCGCCTACCACGACGGTGTACAACGCCAGCGCAGTTACCTCACATCCCATTGTCCCACTTTAGAGGTCAGGCAGCTGCCATTTCAGAGGCCCACATGGCTTCATTTCCAACTGCGTCACACATACCTAGGCCTAGACTCAACACACATACAGGCCACCTTTTGTGTCTGATTGGTGTTCTGGGTAAACTGTGGGTACGTACCTCTGAGTTGTTTGACTCTGTGCTCGCTGTTGTCCTTCATAGGCACCGTCCGCTGGGACATGTGAGGAGATGGCCGCATCCTCCGGTGTACCGACCGTTGGTGGACCTGTCGACAATGGAAGAGCGACATGTCATAATCACATACAGGCTTGACCTGTTCCCAGTTGGAGCCAGACCTGATGTCAGCAATCCACCATCCCACAGGAAGCCCCCTTCAAGTGCAGGTGCTATCAGTGCTCCATTTCCTAGCAAGTGGGTAATTTCAAACAACAGTGGCCATAGCATCAGGGTTGTCCCAGTCTATATTTTCCAACGTATTGTCCAGAGTGTTGTCTGCCCTTCTGAAAGACATGCAGAGCTACATCGTGTTCCCTCAGGTGGAGTATTTGCCTACAGTGAAAGTTGATTTCTATGCCCTGGGACATATCCCCAACATTCTAGGTTCCATTGATGGGACACATGTGGCTTTGGCCCCCCCCCCAACAGGAGTGAACAGGTGTACAGAAACCGGAAGAGTTATCATTCTATGAATGTACAGATGGTATGTTTGGCAGACCAGTACATCTCCCATGTGAATGCCAAGTTCCCTGGCTCAGTGCATGACGCCTACATCCTGCGGAATAGCAGCATCCCTTATGTGATGGGTCATCTCCAGAAGCACCGTGTGTGGCTATTAGGTGAGCACCTCGAAGCAAGACAGTGGGAATGGTTGTCTGGGTTTGGGGTTACCATACAGGTTAGTGTCTGTCTAATACTTGTCCCTCGCCATTTGCAGGTGACTCTGGTTACCCCAACCTGTCATGGCTACTGACCCCAGTGAGGAATCCCAGGACAAGGGCAGAGGAATGCTGCAATGAGGCCCATGGGCAAACTAGGAGGGTGATCGAGCGGAACTTTGGCCTCCTGAAGGCCAGGTTCCGGTGCCTCCATATGACAGGTGGATCCCTATTCTACTCACCAAAGAAGGTGTGCCAGATCATCGTGGCCTGCTGTATGCTTCATAACTTGGCATTGCGATGACAGATGCCTTTTCTGCAGGAGGATGGTCCAGATGGCGGTGTTGTTGCAGCTGTGGAGCCTGTGGATAGTGAAGACGGGGAAGCAGAGGAAGAAGACATGAACAACAGGGACTCAGTGATCCAGAAATATTTGCAGTGAGACACAGGTAAGAGTACTGACCTGCCTACTACTTTTACTTAAACACTACTACCTCTCTACTGTCTGTCGTTTTCACCCAGTGTATGATCACTGAGTTGTCACTTTCCCTTGCGATTTCACAGATGTGGGTCCCACTGTGTGACATCTGCTTTGATTCCTCATGGACTAGAGCTGTGTGACATAGGTATGTTGACATTACAATTGAAAGAGCATTTTGTCACTGTAATTGCTAATACACTATTTCGAAATAACAGACAGACTACAGATTGTTTTGTGTTTTAAGTGCATTTATTTAAGTGCTCAATATTGGAGGGGTAGTGAAATGGTGAGGGGTGATGGCGGAGGAATGTCCATGGCAGAGTCCAGTCTATTAGTCTCACAGGTGCATTGCCCAAATGGGCATAGGAAGTGGAGGTTGGGCAGTTTAAGTATGGACAGGGTAACAAAGTGGGACAGTAGGATGACAATCAGGGTGGTCTCATTTCTTGGCGGGGGTCTTGGCATCGTGCTCTGTCTTTGTCCTGGATCTCAGGGACCGTTTGCGGGGTGGTTCTCCCTCTGCAGGGGGTGGGGTGCTGGTGTGGTGGTCCTGTGGCCGGGCGTCCTGTCCACTAGCACCGGCGGAGGTGGTGGGCAGTTCATCGTCCATGATAGTCAGGGGCCCCTTGTAGTGCCACAGTGTCCCTCCTGCTGTTCACGAGTTCCTTCAGCACCCCTACCATGGTGCCCAGGGTGGAGCTGATGGTTCTGAGTTCCTCCCTGAAGCCCATATACTGTTCCTCCTGCAGGCGCTGGGTCTCCTGAAACTTGGCCAGTACCGTTGCCATTGTCTCCTGGGAGTGGTGGTAGGCTCCCATGATGGAGGAGAGGGCCTTGTGGAGAGTGGGTTCCCTTGGCCTGTCCGCCCCCTGTCGCACAGCAGCCCTCCCAGTTCCCCTGTGTTCCTGGGCCTCCATCCCCTGGACCGTGTGCCCACTACCACTTCCCCCAGGTCCCTGTTGTTGTTGGGGTGGTGGGTTTGCCTGGGTTCCCTGTAGTGGTGGACACACAGCTGATTGACGTGTCCTGGGGACGGAGGTATGGGCCAGCTGGGTGGGTGCTGTGCTGGTGTTTCCAGAGTGGGGAAGGTCTGTGATGGCCTGTGCCAGTGTGAGGGGAACCGACTGTCCAGAGGTCCCCGACGGGCCGGGCTGGTCATCTAGATCCAGTTGGACAGAGGTGCTGTCATCACTTTGGGCCTCTTCTGTTGGTGGTGTGGACATGTGTGGACCCTCCTGTCCGGTGACGTTGGGTAGGGGTCCTGCAGGGGTATAAAAGGATGGTTATTACATCTGTATGTGTCATGGTGTGCAATGGGTGGGTGAGCGTGTACCCCAGTGCTTGCATTCCTGTGTGTGATGGTGGGTTAGGGGGTTGTATGGGTATGTGCAATGTGCATGCTTTAGTGATGGGTGTCCATGCTCTGTTGTTGCATGCAGGGCTTGGTGCTGGGATGGGTGGTTTGTGATGTTGGGATATTTGTGAGGAGTTGGGGTGTTGGGGGTGAGGGTGGGGGTATGTGATAGCATGCAGGTAGGGTGGGGGATGTAATAGTTAAGATTTGACTAACCAGAGTCCATTCCTCCGCCTACTCCTGTGATGCCCTCAGGATGCAGAATCGCCAAGACCTGCTCCTCCTATGTTGTTAGTTGTGGATGAGGAGGTGGGGGTCCACCGCCAGTCCGCTGAACCGCCTAGTGGTGTCTTGAGACCACGGAATGCACCTTCCCCCGTAGGTCGTTCCACCTCTTCCTGATATCCTCACGATTTCTTGGGTGCTGTCCCACTGCGTTGACCCTATCCACTATTCTTCACCATAGCTCCATCTTCCTTGCAATGGAGGTGTGCTGCACCTGTGATCCGAATAGCTGTGGCTCTACCCAGACGATTTCCTCCACCATGAACCTGAGATCCTCCTCCGAGAACCTGGGGTGTCTTTGCCATGCCATGGGGTGGTGTAGGTGATGTGTGGGGTGGAATGTGTGGTGATAAGTGTGCAGATGTGTAGTGGTGTGTTGTGTGAGGTGCGTGGAAGTTCTGTGGGTGATGGTGTTGTGTGCCTATGGATGCTGTTGTTCTTGCTGGTGGTGTCTCTCTCTGGCCTTCGTTCGTGTAATTTTGTCATTGGGGTTTGTGGGTGATGTGGGTGTGTGTTTTATATTGTAATGGGTGTGTGGGAGTGGTGTGTGTATGTGTATCAGGTGAGTGTATTTTGAATTGTCCAATGTGGCTGTGTTTTGTAAATGTGTGTGTATTTTGAGCACGGCGGTGTGTACTGCCAATGGAATACCGCGGTTGAAAGACCGCTACGTGGATTTGTGTGCCATGATAGCGTGGGCGTATTTCTGTTGGCGTGACGGTGGAGGTTTTGTTTTCGCCAGTTTATCACTGACCTTTGGTCTGGCGGACTTGTGTGAGTGTCTGAATTTTGGCAGATTCCGAAATGTGGGTCATAATAGCTGTGGCGGTTTTCCGCGGCCATGGCGGTGTGTTGGCGGTCTTCTGCACGACGGTAAGCGGCTTTTACCGCCAATGTTGTAATGAGGGGCTTATTCTTTTAAAAATTCATATCTTGACTTGTGTATGTTGGAGTTTTGTAGTTTTGGTGTTGTTTGATTTAGATAAATATTGCCTTTTTTCTAAACTGGTGTAGTGTTTATTTTGTAGTTTTTTGACTGCATTGCTGTGTGTGTTGGTACACATACTTTACACATTGTTTATTGGATAAAAGCCTGACTGCTTGTGCCAAGCTTAGGAAACCGACAGGGTGTATTGCTAGGAATGGCACTACAATTCTTCCACCCTAATAGCTTTAGTTATAGTAATGTTTACACTGTGCTCCTGGGAGGAGGACCCACCCTACTCCCCCACAAAAATCCTAAAAGGAAAACGTCAATAACCAGTCCAAGGCACTCATGTTAAATGAATATGACCATAGTCCGTATCTCTGTGTTCGGTCAATTCAATTATTTTTATTGGGTGTCTTCTTCAATTTCAATCAATCCAATTCATCCAGCCAACACATGTTTCGTCATATGAACAATACTCGCTTTGACTTTTTCAAGGCTGAAAGTTAACATAATTCAATACAGTTATGATGCTAACCGTAATTACGTTTACATTGAATATCATCCATATCCAATCAAAAAAAGATATAAAAGAAAAACACAAGACTCCCTTGTAAAATATAAAAATATCAAGAGAAAGAGGGACTACTTTTGTCATCAATGCATCTAAACAACAAAATGAGCAGTGCAAGGGAGAAAAAACACAAATGAACTCAAAATGGTGGGTGGTGTCCAGTATACCATTGTCTTAATGCCAACGTATTAATAGAATACTGCTGTTATTAAGTCAAGCGAGGGCATTCCAGAAAACGTGCTGCATCCACAAAAGCGAGGTACATAATCCTAACTCCCTAAAGTGCGTACATAAGCCTGTGATCAATCACATTAAAGTTAATTATGTCCAATAACGTAAACTTGCCTATTTAAGAGTTTTCAGAACCTATTATTACCTTAATTCGCACCACCTCCTCATATATCTCCTGCAAAACCAATATGATAAAAAGAACCAAACCATTACTGAAACAGCCGTGTATCATTAGCAAGTAATGAATAGAGAGTCACTCGTTGCCCCTTTACCAATATGAAGTAGTATCCATATACATTGTGATTCTAAGCACTCCTCGAAAGTATTTTTCGTTCCATATCGTAATCTATCAAAAAATATACAAACAACAAAACAACAAAAACTAAACCTTTGTAACATCATTAATGTGTTGTAAGTATGCTTCATATCTGCTAAAGAAATCTCTTTATTGCAAATATATTGGATGTGTAGATCTAGTATATGTACATATATTGTTAAGAAGAATATACTGAGGGAACAAATCAACACTTTTATTTCAAACCTCCAAAATGCACCTAAAAAAGGAAGTCAAACTTTCTAACAAACTGAAGCAAAGAATAAGCCACTCGCGATAGAGCAAAATTATAGTCATAGAGAATACATGACACCTGTAAGAAGCTCACCAGTATCTCGTCATGGAGTCTGAAATTGGCAAGTGTTCTGAAAGGCGTGTCGCGTATAGTTAAACCCAACTCCATCTTAGCCTCGCTCTTAAATACCTCACACATCAACATAGATGACGGACTCGCTAGCCTTCAGAAGCGTCCGCCATCTTGGAAGTATAGATATAAAAAATGTGTATTACGATTCTAAACTGAAATTACTTTTGCCTGATAAACACCATGTTAACTTTACATGTAACATATGCTCATTCAGTTAAAATTATTCATTGATCATAAACTGATTACAGATCAATTAGCAGCTCTATCCATTTTTTACTCGTTTAAAATCGACAAAAATATGTGTGCTCTAAATAGATCTATTAGTAACTCTGTCTTGAAAAATGTAAGCAAAAATTAGATACTGTATCAGAACAAACTATGTGACCCCATGAATATATCCCAAGAAACATCAAATTGAGTAAAGACAGAACTTGGCAATACATCTATATTCAAAAATAGCTGAGACAGATTTATCAATAGTTCACGTACAAATATGTCCTCAACAGATGTGAAAGGAGCACATCGTGGAATCCCTCCTTAATTTTATGTAATAAAAGATAAAAAAATAAGGTGGCAAAATTCTCGACTAATGTAATACCTTTTCAGTACAATAGTGTATTGCTAAATTTTGTTGTTATTTTTAACATGTACTGTTCCCAAAAAGAAAATATCATAACTCAGTATATCAGACAACAATTATTTGTTAGCCCAAGAAGAATTCTAATTCATGATTAGTCTTGAGGCCCTCGTCAACCGATCTCAACCTAAGAATCCAAATACATTCTCTCCTTCTTAAAAATAATTCTCTATTGCCCCCCCCGGGGTCCTTGTGAACTTGTTCTAGACCAAAGAATTCAAACTTTTTGATCGGTCCTTGCTCCAAGCATTGTCTCATGTGTACGTAATTGGAAATCTAGTGTCATCTTGTCTCAAAGCTCTATAGTGTTCACTAATCCTTAACCTCAAGGATCTAATGGTGCTCCCCACATACATATGTTTGCTTTTGCATACAATAGCATAAACCACAAAATTACTGCTACATGTAATATTCGTGAGTATCCAAAATTGATCTCCAATACTATTTGTGAAAGTACATGTCCCATTACAGGCCCATTTACACATCCCACAATGCCCACATTTATAAAAACCTCGCGTCTGAGTTGTCAACTGTTGGACTTTTGCTTATGCAGGGTCATCCTCAGTCTTTTTGCCTCCTTTCTCCTATTTTTTTCTGACCTGTTGCTGTTGACTTTTCAACTTTGAGCACTTTACTTCTAACCAGTGCTAAAGTGCCTATGCTCTCCGTGTAAAATGTGTACGTAATTGGTTCTCCATGATTGGCATATTTGTTTTACTGTTAAGTCCATAGTAAAGTGCACTAGTGGTGCCTAGGGCCTGTAAATCAAATGTTACTAGTGGGCCTGCAGCACTGGTTGTGCCACCCACACAAGTAACCCTGTAATCATGTCTCAGACCTGCCACTGCAGTGTCTGTAAGTGTATTTTTACACTGTAAATTCGACTTGGCAAGTGTACCCACTTACCAGGCCTAAACCTTCCCTTTTCTTACATGTAAGGCACCCCTAAGGTAGGCCCTAGGTAGCCCCAAGGTCAGGGTGCAGTGTATGGATAAGGTGGGACATATTGGCCCTCATTCCGACTTTGACCGGCGGCGGTCGCCGCCGGCCTGTCGGGGGCCGCCATAATACCGCTGCGCGGTCAAAAGACCGCCGCGGTAATTCTGACTTTCCCGCTGGGCTGGCGGGCGGCCGTCTTCAGGCCGCCCGCCAGCCCAGCGGGAAAGATGCTTCCACGATGAAGCCGGCTCGGAATCGAGCCGGCGGAGTGGAAGCTGTGCGACGGGTGCAGTGGCACCCGTCGCGTATTTCACTGTCTGCAAAGCAGACAGTGAAATACTTGTAGGGGCCCTCTTACGGGGGCCCCTGCAATGCCCATGCCAGTGGCATGGGCACTGCAGGGGCCCCCAGGGGCCCCGCGACCCCCCCTACCGCCATCCGGTTCCCGGCGGTCGGACCGCCGGGATCTGGATGGCGGTAGGGGGGGTCGGAATCCCCTCGGCGGCGCAGCAAGCTGCGCCGCCTTGGAGGATTCAATGGGGCGGCGGGACACTGGCGGGAGACCGCCAGTGTTGCCGGTCCGACCGCGGCTTTACCGCCGCGGTCGGAATCCCCATTGGAGCACCGCCGGCCTGTCGGCGGTGCTCCCGCGGTCCTCCGCCCTGGCGGTCTTTGACCGCCAGGGTCAGAATGACCGCCATAGTAATGTGGTTTATATGTCCTGACAGTGAAATACTGCCAATTTCGTTTTTCACTGTTGCAAGGCCTGTCTCTCTCATAGGATAACATGGGGGCTACCTTTAAATATGATTAAAGTGTAGATTCCCCTAGAGAGTAGAGGGACATGTGGAGTTTGGGGTACCTGAACTCACAAATTAAAAATACATCTTTTAGTAAAGTTGATTTTAAGATTGTGCTTTTGAAAATGCCACTTTTAGAAAGTGAGCATTTTCTTGCTCTAACCATTCTGTGACTCTGCCTTGTTTGTGGATTCCCTGTCTGGGTCAGTTTGACAGTCGGGTTGTTTTTCACCTCGCACTAGACAGTGACACAAAAGGGGCTGGGGTGTAACCTGCATTTCCTGATTAGCCATCTCTGCTAGGAGGGAGGGGTGGAGTGGTCACTCTCATCTGAAAGGACTGTGCCTGCCTCTGACAATGCCGGCTCCAACCCCCTGCTGTGTGTCTGATGCCTTGCCTGGGCAAGGAAGGATTTCACAAGTAGGTGTGAGTCCCCTTTGAAGAAATGTGACTTCAAAGACTAAAATGGGTATAAGAAGGGCACCCAAATCTTCAGACTTGAGAAACAATTCTGGAACCAAGAGGAACCTCTGCCTGGAGAAGAGCTGATAGCTGAGGAAGAAGTGCTGCCCTGCCTGTGACTGTGCCCTGTGGAGCTTTCCTGCAGTGCTGCTTCTGCCAGAGTAAGAGGGCAAAGACTGGACTTTGTGTGCCTTCCATCTTGTGAAGAAATCTCCAAGGGCTTGAGTTAGAGCTTGCCTCCTGTTGTTTGAAGTCTTAGGGACAGCAAAGACTTCTCTCTGCCAGCACCTGGGGTCTCTGGAGAGACTCCTGCCCCGACAAGTAGTGCCCTATCCAGTCCCTGGGCCCTTGAAAGGAAAGCTGGTGGAATCCAAGGAAATCGCCTTCGGACGACTTCGGACTGATGCCGCTGCTGAATCCGGTAACGCCGCCTGCACCTGACGGCGTGACCTTCGCTGGAACGCAACGCTCTTCGCAGGCCCGACGCCGCAGCAGCCCCGCTGAAGTTCACGACTCCGTGGAAGTCGCCGCACCACGTCGTGACCGACGTCGCTTGAAGTGCACGGATTTAACGTTTCGCACAGACGCCGCGATTCCCAACTTCGCGCCTCCGCTTGTTTTCACTCTTCACCAAAGGTACTGTACTTAGGGGTCTACACGACTCCGTGTCCGGCACCGCTGGTGTCGGCTTGTTGGGAACGACTCCATCACGACGCCTAACATCTCATTGAAGCATTTTTGTTTCTAAGCGCTATTTTTTAGTTGAATTTTTAAAAATTCATAACTTGACTTGTGTATGTCGGATTTTTGTCGTTTTGGTCTTGTTTTGTTTAGATAAATATTTCCTATTTTTCTAAACCGGTATTGTGTCATTTTGTAGTGTTTTCATTAAGTTACTGTGTGTGTTGGTACAAATACTTTACACCTAGCGCTCTGAAGTTAAGCCTACTGCTCTGCCAAGCTACCAAGGGGGTAAGCAGGGGTTAGCTGAGGGTGATTCTCTTTTACCCTGACTAGGTTGAGGGTCCTTGCTTGAACAGGGGGTAACCTGACTGACAACCAAAGACCCCATTTCTAATATTAACCAATTAGTCATAGGTCTCTTAGAGGGATAGCTGGGACATAGAATATTCTTCAAAGTTCTACCTTTTCGGTAAGTAACTTGTGGACTACCCGAAATATGTTTCTTAAGACTGTTCTATTCATGTAACACGTGCCAATGTTTACTCATACATTTGAGTAAAAGACTTGATACCCGTGTATAATTTACAAGGCATCGTTTCTTGTCACTCTTGGTCTTGTGTTTATATTTTAGTGTATCCATTCTAGAACTTCTCGTAATCTTATTGGAATTCAAGTATACACAAAAACTACTCAATTCCTTGATAGTCCCAGTCCAAATCACAAAGCAATCATCAATATGACTACCCAAGTATAGGATGTGGGTATTCCGTTCAGTTCCTCCCGAGCCCCAAATTAATTCCTGTTCCAAATGTCCCATGAATAGGTTTGCAGAAGAAGGGGAAAATCTTGAACCCATTGCTACTCCTTGTTTTTGTCTGTACCAATCAGTTTTGAACAGAAAGAAATTGTTGTGTAGTATCAATTCAATCATTGTCACTAGCATCTCAGTGTGTTCCCATAAACTTGCTGATCTCTTGTTCAAAAGTTGTCTCAACGCAAGAATACCTAAGTCATGTTTAATGTTGGTGTACAGTGAGACCACGTCGAGAGTAACCAGAATCATGCCTGGCTCCCAACTGATGTCTGCAAGTATACTCAAAATGTGTTTGGTGTCTTTGATGTATGAGGGGAGATTAAGTACATATGGTTGTAGAAAAACATCCACAAATTCTGATAGTCTTTCTGTAGGACCTCCTATGCCTGAAACTATGGGTCTACCCGGAGGAAAAGAAATGTTTTTGTGTATTTTTGGAAGAGTATATAAACATGGGTATCTAGGTTTGATGATTCGTAAATACAAGTATTCATTTTCTTTCATATCTTTTTCTGATTGGATATGGGTGATATTCAATATAAAGCGAGTATTGTTCGCATGACAAAACTGGCTGGATGAACTGGATTGATTGAAATTTAAGAAGACATCCAATAAAAATAAGTGAATCGACCGAACACAGAGATATGGACTATGGTTTTATTCATTTAACACGAGTGCTTTCCACCGTTTATTGTTTGTGCCAAGCTACCAAGAGGGTAAGCAGGGATTATCTAAGTATGCTTCTCCATTGCCCTAACTAGAGTGAGGGTCACTGCTTGGACACAGTGCAAACTGACTGCCAACCAGAGACCCCATTTCTAACATATACAAATTTTTAACTTTCAAAATGGTCCTAAATGACAATAAAAACCGTCTCTCTATATGGAGTCAGTAATTGTTACGCACTATGACCTTTCAGTCATGAATAACCACACTCTTTTAGTGAAAGTTAGAATATTTATTTCCGTAAATTAATAATGATAAGGTCATGTAGATTAATCTCAAAATCAGATGAAACACATGGAGAAATTATACTGGCTGTCCAAAGCGACAGAAAGAACATAGTCTAATCAAAGCCTGAACTACAACACATTCTAAGGTTATGGTGCAAATCAGTAACAAAGTCAACTGCGTCAATGTGATTATGTACATGAGGTTTAGCAGAGAAATTCTTCAAGCATTAATCCCTATTAGCATAATTTCATTAGTGATCCTTAACTAACATCAGATTAGCATCAGCATGTTGGGCTTCATGCAAAACAATTTAGTAACACAAAGTTTGAAAAACATCTAACTATGGCTCTATCAAACAATGCAGTTGGTACCTAGAAAGAAAAAGCAAATATGCATGATAATCACAGATTAGGTTATGATACCTATCCTGAGTATGGATCAGCAAAGCAGAATCAGTCTTAATCCTCAAAATATCAGTTGATCAGCAAGTCATCAGGATTCAGCATCAAAGTTCAGAAAACATAAAGTTGTTGAGGACTCATGAAGAAAAATGGCCCAATGGCAAAAGCTTAAATGTCTGTCCCCTCTCTGCACAGTCTGGCAATGTTAGATCTTCTAAAACTAGCTTTCAAATCCCTACTGGTCAGTTAATTGCATGTTCACACTTTGTTCAATAAAAATAAAATCCCAAATCTATAAACGCTAATACTACTCCGTTCACATGTCGTTGATTGGTTTGTCTTGCAATGTCCTCATGATCTGGCTTGTCAGGTAACAATATTGTTGCAGCTTCCACTCTAGTCAGTATCTTTATTGTGCTTGTCCTGGGAAAGTCAGTCTCACACACATTACTCATAAAATATTACGTTAACGAGAACATCATCTTCTAGCAGTCGGTTCTCATGAGAAAACAAGCCTCAGCTAAGAGCACATAATGCAAAATAGAAAATCACAGTTTAACTCTCTAAGACAGCCATTTTATTAAATATAAAAAATACAGCTTCTTTTACATGAGGCCTGGGAAGTAGACCATGACACTCAATAAGTTAAGACCTACAATTAATAAACCTAAAGCTTACTGCATAACCCTTAATATGACATATTACTACATTAGTCAAACATATATTTAACATGTCATATTATGAAATCATTGATTAGTGCATTTCGTTAACATAGGTGGCCATTCTTCATAATCACATTTTCAAATGTGTGCATTATTTTTCTACGTTATTTTATTTTCTACACAAACTTATTATTCAGAGTACATAATGTTTATTAAAACACCTATGCTAGCAATACTCATTTCTGCTACCCCAAAACAGCACTGACTGCTGCAGAAAGAAATGAAATAAAATATCACACTCTTAAGAAAGTGCAACTTACCAAAATGAGCATTAGTACCAATTGATGCCATCAGCTCAGCCTTCATGCTCCTCAATCAAGTGATGAACGTTTAATGCATGTTTAATTGCAGAGCCTGTGTAAACAGTTGTGAAGAGTGAGTGACTTTTTTGAGCTATCAGGTTACACCCAATCTTGGCTCCTATGCAGGGCAGCAACCACTTTAGGCACCAAGCATAACAAAGGAATAATATATTACTTTGCACTACATATCAAGATGTATGAGTGAATGAGCCTATTCAAAGCTCTGTTAACCTTATATCACAACTCAGGTGATAACCATCAATGTAGGTTCATATCACATTTCACAGCAGCAAAAGATGAGCAAATCCCCCTCAATACCACAAATGGAACCCAAACCACTCCTTCACAATATTTACAAAAACTCCCACTCTCATTCTTATTGTAATTAAGCATTTTCCTTTCCAAATATTCGTCCAAGTTAAATTCTTAATTGTAAAGAAATCGATATGAACCGGCTGTGCAGGAGGATGTCTAGATTAGGCTGTAGATTGGACCCTTTCTACTTTTGTATTTGCTATTTGCACGGGCAGCCACACTGAATACCTTTATGAGGTATCTTCAGTTTAACTGATAAGTTTCTTTATTGCCCTTGGAAGAAAAACCCTTTATAAAGAGTTTCTGGTTTGGAAAATTCTCAGAGATTACTCGAACCTCGCAGAAGGTAAGTACCATTTCTGAAAACTTCTGGTTTTGCTCTGGTATTTTCTGCAGGTCTTTTGAAAGTTGTTCTAGGAGCAACATGTACTCATGAACTAGTTTAATCTTAATGCTCTTCTTTCCATTTTAAACATAAACTTGGAGTTCATTTTAGATGAATCGTGAACATTCTAAAGTGAGGAACTGCATGGTGGGATCGTTAGTTTGATGAAATGTGTATCTGCACAGCATGTTCTAGACTGCCAACAAGAGAGAAAAGCACCCAGATGTTTTATCAACAACTGATAAGTGTCCATTCATGGCAAAATGCAGGGTTTCAACATTCTATAGCTCCAAACCATTAACACATGAACCTTTTCACAGAAAATTAACATTTCCAATTGCGGGGTGTGCTCCACTGTGATGGGTATGAATGCAAGTGCAGGTTTCTGATTTTTTGATGACAGCAGATGTGGCTATGAGGGAGGACCTTACTGTATCAAAGCATTGTTAGACCTGACAGCCTTAGGGTAGTCACCCCTAACTTTTTGCCTGCCTCCCTCCACTTTGTGGACACTGTTTTTGCTGGTTTTTAGACTCTGCGCACTTTACCACTGCTAACCAGTGCTAAAGTGCATATGCTCTCTCCCTTAAAACATGGTAACCTTGAATCATACCTGATTGGACTATTAATTTACTTATAAGTCCCTAGTAAGGTGCACTTTATGTGCATAGGGCTGGTAAATTAAATGCTACTAGTGGGTCAGCAGCACTGGTTGTGCCACCCACTTAAGTAGCCCCTTTTCCTTGTCTCAGGCCTGCCATTGCAAGGCCTGTGTGTGCAGTTTCACTGCCACCTCGACTTGGCATTTAAAAGTACTTGCCAAGCCTAGAACTCCCCTTTTTCTACATATAAGTCACCCTTAATGTGTGCCCTAGGTAACCCCTAGAGCAGGGTGCTGTGTGGGTAAAAGGCAGGACATGTACCTGTGTAGTTATATGTCCTGGTAGTGTAAAACTCCTAAATTCGTTTTTACACTACTTGAGGCCTGCTCCCTTCATAGGCTAACATTGGGGCTGCCCTCATACACTGTTGAAGTGGCAGCTGCTGATCTGAAAGGAGCAGGAAGGTCATATTTAGTATGGCCAGAATGGTAATACAAAATCCTGCTGACTGGTGAAGTCGGATTTAATATTACTATTCTAGAAATGCCACTTTTAGAAAGTGAGCATTTCTTTGCACTTAAATCCTTCTGTGCCTTACAATCCACGTCTGGCTGGGCTTGGTTGACAGCTCCTTGTGCATTCACTCAGACACACCCCAAACACAGGGTACTCAGCCTCACTTGCATACATCTGCATTTTGAATGGGTCTTCCTGGGCTGGGAGGGTGGAGGGCCTGCTCTCACACAGAGGACTGCCAGACCCCCTACTGGGACCCTGGCAGACAGGATTGAACTGAAAGGGGACCTGGTGCACTTCTTAGCCACTCTTTGAAGTCTCCCCCACTTCAAAGGCACATTTGGGTATAAAACAGGGCCTCTGCCCTACCTCATCAGACACTTGCTGGAGAAGAAACCTGAACCAGAAACTACATCCTGCCAAGAAGAACTGCCTGGCTGCTCAAAGGACTCACCTGTCTGCTTTCTACAAAGGACTGCTGCCTTGCTGTTGGCCTGCTGCCTTGCTGAACTCTTGTCTGGCTGTGAAAGTGCTCTCCAAGGGCTTGGATAGAGCTTGCCTCCTGTTCCCTGAAGTCTCAGGACCAAAAAGACTTCCCTCTTTCGCTTGGACGCTTCGTGCGCCGAAAATTTCGACGCACAGCTTGTTCCGCGGCGAGAAAAACGCCGCACACCGACGCTGATCGACGCAATGCTCTTGGGACGATCGAAAATCCGACGCACGGCTTCGCAAGGACAACGCCGCCCGACCTCTAGAGGAGAAATCGACGCGACGTCTGCCGTGAGATCGTAATTTTGACGCGCAGCCCCGCAGAACGACGCGCAGCCGGAAAACAAGCAGGAAAATCCACGCACAGACCTGGGACATCTGGTAATCCCCGCGATCCACGAAAAGAGACTGTCCGCACGCCGGAAAACGACGCACGACTTCCCCGCGTGGAAAATAACGACGCAAGTCCGTGTGTGCTGAGGAGAAATCGACGCACACACCCTTTTTCCACGCACCTCTTCTTCTGTGGCCCTCTGAGGAGATTTTTCCACACTAAACCAGGTACTTGTGCTTGAAAGAGACTTTGTTTATATTCTAAAGACTTAAGACACTTTGGGGGTGATTCTAACTCTGGCGGGCGGCGGAGGCCGCCCGCCAGAGTTCCCCCTCCAGAATACCACTCCGCGGTCGGAAGACCGCTGCAGTGATTCTGGGTTTTACACTGGGCTGGCGGGCGACCGCCAAAAGGCCGCCCGCCAGCCCAGTGTAAAACAACCTTGCAATGCAGACAGTGAAATTCTTTGTGGGGCCCTATTACGGGGGCCCCTGCGTTGCCCATGCCATTGGCATGGGCACAGCAGGGGCCCCCCGGGGCCCCACGACACCCCATACCGCCATCCTGTTCCTGGCGGGCGAACCGCCAGGAACAGGATGGCGGTATGGGGTGTGTGAATCCGCTGCGCCGCCATGGAGGATTCAAAAGGGCAGTGGAAAACCGGCGGGAGACCGCCGGTTTTCCACTTCTGACCGCGGCCGAACCGCCGCGGTCAGAATGCCCTGCGGGGCACCGCCAGCCTGTTGGCGGTGCCCCCGTCATTTTAGCCCTGGCGGTCGACGACCGCCAGGGTTAGAATGACCCCCTTTATATCACTTTTCAGTGATATCTCTACAATTTCCCATTGCAACTTTATTCTTTTTGACCTACAATTATCCTGATAAATATTATATATTTTTCTAAACACTGTGTGGTGTATTTATGTGGTGCTATATGGTGGTATTGTATGATTTATTGCACAAATACTTTACACATTGCCTTCTAAGTTAAGCCTGACTGCTCGTGCCAAGCTACCAGAGGGTGGGCACAGGATAATCTTGGATTGTGTGTGACTTACCCTGACTAGAGTGAGGGCTTTTGCTTGGACAGGGGGTAACCTGACTGCCAACCAAAAAAACAATTTCTAACAAGCATCAATTCTATTTACTAATGTTTCATCGTGATTTAATAGTTAGTTACAAAATGGAAAATACATTCTTTGCCCATCAAGGCAAAAGTACACATAACGTCCATGGTATATGAAAAACGGAAAGATTGCTCCTGGATGGCAAAACCCCTTCGCCATTATGGACAAATCTGATTTTCATTGTCCTACTAGACACTTTCTACATTTTGCCTTTTGTCTTCTTTTGAAATACATAAGATTAGCAAAAGGCTGGATAACACTAGCAACTGGAGTGTGTAATGCATAATCTCCAAATTAAGTATTTTTTATAGCAAAATGATTTACTTCCTGATTACTATTTACCCTATTGAATGTAAAAAAGAAGACGTGCATTTGTTGTCTATCTGAGTTATCTTTACAAATTTCCATGAGATGAGCATTCGACCAAGCTAAACGTAAGATTAATCTTACTGTGTACATGAATAAGCCCACCTTTGCCATGCAAAGTCTTAAAGGGAACTGGGGGGATGCAACAATACAGCAACCTGGAAATTAACAATTTTTTCAAATATCTGAAGTCCAAGAGGTTTATCGCTGATTGCGCACAAATTAAGATTAACTCTAACCAAATAGGGCCTTGCATCCATCAAATTGCAAGATTGGGACAGCCTTTAAACTGAAGAAAGAGCTCAGACTTCCAACTCTGCTTTGGCTGAGGCCTAAGATAAGATTGGCTGTTATGGAATTTTTATTTAACAAATCAGGAGAAAGGGGATGATCAAATGCTGTTAATTATTATGTCAGTTAATGTGCTTTTTAGGTGTGGCTTTAGAGCGCAGCTGTCTGCAAGATATATTGTTACCATTGTTTAAAACATGTACACAGAGCGGGGCTTTCGCTCCTCTGAGTGATATTATTCTCTCCCCTCATGGTATTGACTATTGGTACAGCATTCTGCTTACTGGGAAATGCTTCCATTGCAATGCATGAGGGACTGCTTTACATTTGGAAAGTATACTCAAAGCAATCCTTTTTTGCTGGCTTTAATATGAGAAACAGCTTTTGTTCAAGCAACACATATAAAGAATATTTGTGGAAGCCTGTATTTATACACTGTTACATGGTATATTAAAGCCAGACCAATTCACTTAGCCATTTCTTGTTTTCTTTTGTAAGTAACGGCCACATTTATTCCAGATCGGCATCTTATTTTCAGGGGTGTAACACAGGCCCCTAGAGCCCATGTGATACAGTTTTGCCTCAACCATTAAAGTGGGGGGCATTCTGCTCAAGGTCAATGAGCATCTGTGAGTTATTGGAGAGGAGGGTCATGGCTTCTCTTCCCAGTCGGCTTGGGGGGCATCATTTTGAGCATGCCACTGCTTATTATCAAGGATGTTGGAGTGTTTCAGTGCGATTGTCATTCTATACCACATCCCCAGAACCTGCCTGGTGCTCTCTCTTTGTCTAGAATTTAGTCCATGTACTGGTAAAAAAACACAAGAGGCAATTGGCAAAATGTTATTCACATTTGTTGGTTTATTTTTCTGGGAAATTTTAAGGCCCCGCCCTTTGTTTTAATATGCTTTAAATATCAGTGTTGATCTAGAAAAATGATAAATGATTTAGGTACTAATTTTTAGGGGGACCGATTTTTCTGACACCTGAGCAAACCCCTGTTCTCGCTACAGATGCACATTTTATTGGGTGTAATAATTAGGACCCTCCATCTGGACGGTGGTAGTCAGGGCCTTAGAGGCATGAAGGTCACTGGAGAGAGGTTTCACTTAAGAGCATCAACCTGCTTATATAATATACAGATGCCAACGAATTAAAAGCTTTAGCACATCGTAAATAATAACTATTTGCAATTGAACATCAAAATAATGATGGTGACTAAAAACCTGCTAAGTTTGCCATCACTGTCAGCTTGGTGTTTGGTACCCCTTCACTGTCATTGCCCCTTCTCATTTAATGGATCATGAACAGCATACAAGCACACAATGGCTGACCCTTAGCCTCTCAGCTACAATTTCTAAGATGCTGAGAGTTTAAGAGCGAGACAAGGAGCCAGCCCTGTTGTGTCTTTGTAAACCTACTGGAGCAGGATGCCACCAGTCCCAGTCATTTTGACTTATGGACGGCTCCTGTCTGCTGTTGTTTGGTGCACAGCTGTTCTTGTGGTAAAGTGGAGAGAACTAAAATATGATTCTCATGTAAAAGAGCATTTCAGCGCTGAGAGTTAAAAAATATTATTGTTCTATGCCTGTCCGTTTCAGTAGCCAAGTTGCTTGAAATTAATATTTCATTCACTATAAACATTCCCTTTGTTATTTTTTGCATGAAGACATTTTACAAGTGACCAGCTTAAGAACATCCCAAGACATCTCATCAGCCTCCTTAAAAGTAAGTTTTGGGTGGACAGAGTTTGAATACTTGGTGTATTAGTTTTTAAAACCATTTGAATTGTGTCCTAACAGTGTTAATATTGGACAGACCACTGTGCATAAGTTGGTTCAGTGCAAATTCTTTGCATTTGAACCTGAGTCAGGCTATCTCTCATTTAAATGTACATTTAAATATTCTAAAAATGGTACATTGATGATTTATTTGGCATTTTAATCAACCATATCCTCAGCATGAGAACATCCAATGAGGTTTGAAATGTCATATTTAATTTTTATGTACTTTTTTCCTAACAAGATCTTGCGCCTTGAATCCTACATCATGAGAAAAAAACAGACTGCCAGGTTGTCCCATAATGCCCCTTCTCGAAAATTCTTCATCATCTGGTATTTAACCATTTTGCTATCTCTGTCACTACGCCTAATCTGCTTACACCTCACCAATCACACTTCAAAATGTGTCATTCTAAAGACATTCATTCCTATTACCATTTTTAATAACTTTACCCACCAGAGTCAATCATCACAATTGCTTATCCTTCCTGCCCACTGTGCGTTGTTAGATATTGTCGATCACAAAATTTTGCTATCCACCTAGACATTATAGGCTCAGACCTTCAATGACTCTTGTTCTACCCCTATTACTCTGGCAGTTGCAGGGTGTACAAAACAATATTTTGTGCAGTTTGCTCCCGCAGTCTGTGGTGGGTTTTCCTTGCCACAAATCGAGGACACAAGCACCACAGTAGGTGCAATATGTGCCAAACTTGTAACCTCGTTTTGGGCACCAACATGAGTTGCACCCACACTAGAGTTTGTGATTTAAGCCTGTATCATTTTATTGTTCATTGCAGAGCACAGAGGATGACGGGGTACGGTCATTTATTTCCAGAAACTGCCCAGTCTACTGGGCATACACAAACCTAGAAAACAGCTGACTTAATACATGCATTGTAGAGAGCTCAGAAACCCCAAGGAGCAATTACTGCCTCTCAACTTTGGACTACATGGATAGCATAATGCCAATAGGCTGCTGCACATTGCTGTGCAGAAGTCCCAAATTATGAATACCCTAATCTCAAAGTATCTGATTCTTACTGCCTCTGTCTAGGATAACTAGTACATCACGAACGCCCGCCTTTGGGAGTTTGAGCAGGGGTTGCCACTGACACTTCTGTTTATCATACAAAATTAACATGTTTTGTTTCTCCTTTGACTTTTAATGAAGATTGCTAGTCCCCAAGCAGTTCATAATTGTGATATTATTGAGCAGTGGTTCCCAACCTTTTCACTTTTGTGGACCTCCACTTTATCATTAGTGGAACCCTGGGACCCCCACTGAATCATTATTGGAATCCTGGGCCCCCCACTGAGTCATTACTGAAAGCTTGGTACCTAATCTGTTAATATTATTTAATTTTCCAAGCAGTCGTGGACCCCCTGAAGAGTCTTCTCGTTCCCTGGACCACAGGCTGGAAACCACTGTTATAGAGGATCATAGAATGATGAAGCAGTGGTGTAAGGAAACAAATAGAATAATAGATCATAAAGAAGGAGGGGGAGGGTTAATAGAAGGGTAGATTGATGGAAGAATGAATGGCTGGAGGTAGGGACAGATAAATAAAATGATAGAAAGGATGATGGGTAGATGGAGGAAGGGGTGGACTGATGATCGATGTATGAGTAGATGGATGAAAGAATACATAGAAAAATAAAGAGATTTAAAGAAAAAAGTTGGATGGATGAATTGATGGAGAGAAGAATGAACAGATGGAAGGACAGACAGGAGGGTGCATGGGTGAAAGGGAGAAGTATGGATGGATAAAAAAGACAGAAAGAAAGAGAGGAGGGGGAGGGAGGAATGATGAATGAATGGATGGCTGGGTGAGTTCATGTATTGATGGGCAAAAGGACAGACAAGGATGGACATTAAGGAGGAAAGTAAGACTGAGAAAGGCAAATACCAAACAAGAGAAGGAAGGAATGAAATAAAAAAGAACCAAAAGTAGGATAGAGGAAAACAAGAACATGTCACAATTTGGTTGGAAAGAGGGCAACCCTGAACGACCAGTGAGCTTCCTTGCCTAAGTCACTGCCATTTAGTATATGGTTTTAAAGGGGATGTGTTTTATTTTTTGGGATAATCCCATGAATGTAATAGGACAATAGTGATGTAACATTCTCCAAATTCATATTCAGTTTCCAACGTATTGTACAGTTTGTGGGTAAGAATAGTGTGTGGAAATATTATTTGTGGAAATATTTACTGCTCAAATTTGACTTCACTATCGCAAGTGCTACCCTGTACAAATCTGCACAAGTGAGCTTCCTGTTTTCTCTGCAGATGGGTGGGAATCTGTAGGATCTATTGTGCAATTCTGGTGTACCCTTTATTTCTGAAACCAATAAAGCCCATAAAACCATTGCAAGGACTTGTAGGTTCTATGTGAAATGAACTAGGGGCATATTCACAAGCCTCGTTGCATTATTCTTGCACCACACAATGTGGTGCAAGAGCGACCTAAACCCAAAATGTTATTTATAAAGATATGCAAGGCTACCTTCCCTGACCCTGAATGGCTTCATAAATCTTGAGTAAAGCAACACAGCGCAAATTGCTGTATTGCCTTACTCTGCCCCAGAGAGACATTCCTTGAGTGTTGTGTTGGCCTTCCAACCCAACATCCATGGATTTTGATGCATTCCAGGTTTACCAGAAGTGGTAGACCTGGGAATGTGCCAAAACCCTACACCTCACCAGTTGAGGCGTAATGAGGAGAAATATCTTTATTTCTCCTTGTTTATTCCTCTTTCTATGTGTGTCCCTTAATGCACAAAAGCAATGCTACATGCAGTTGAGGCACCCTTGCACCATGGTTCAAAGGAGCATGCATTGGTGCACTGGCAGGTTATTGTGTGCCAGTGCTGGAAAAAGGACAGGAATGCTTCATGTTGGAATACATACAGCGCATTCCTGCCCTTTCCCTGTGACGCAGCTCTGCAAGGTGACTTGCTGAGGTACGCTTCACCACTTGGCTGTAAGAACGCACCGGTCCTTCTTGATCCTGTGTGCCTTTGAATCCATGTATACATAGGGTATATGCGTATTCAACATGATAACTATCAGAAAATGTATTTATGCATCATGGAAAGTGATATTTTAGAAAATGTGTAGGTCAGGAAGTTGAGGCTGTAAAATTTAAAATAGCATGAGTGTAGATGACAAAATGAGGTGATATCAGTTGTTTAATGTTTACTATGCACTGGTAAAAAACTGATGGTGTAACAGGAAATGGACAACCATGTTTTCCTCCACCCCATCGAAGCTCTCCAAACTCAAATATAAGTATTTCAAATACTACTGAACCAATTACACCAAACCAAAAAATATGCTACCCTGTTTAAAGTAAAGTGGTCACATTTACTATTTTTTCATGCAATTATGTGTAGCAATGGCACTTGTTGTGCAGCACTGTGTGTAAGGAAGAGACCAGAAATGCTTCATATTTTTAAAGATGTGGAGCATTTCTGCTCTTTCCTTGTGCTGGCACACTTTGTGCTGTCTATCGCAAATGCAGGCCAAGGGGCCTGTGTTATTAGTAGAATTTTTTGTAGGAAAAGCAGCACCTTCTTGCACAAAAATAATCCTTAGAGGCATATTCCTCTGTCTATGTGCTGCATAATGCAGCACAGATGGATAGAGGAAGTGACATGGAGCAATATAGATATTTATCCTTGTTACACCTTTGGTGAGAAGTGTTACTAATTTGGCTCTAACCCAGGTTTACTAGTCTTTGTAAATCTAGCCTTGTGTCAAAAACCAGGGGTGGCTGTATGGGAACGCTCATACTCCACCCATGTAAAGCCTACCTGACATAAAGTAGCACAAAAATCAGTTTGTGCTGCCATGAGTTACTTTGTATTTACTAAACCACGCAGAGCCATGCAAAATTGTTGTGCAAGGCTTAGAAACCACAAAAAGGATTTTTCATCAATCCGCACCACAAAAGTGATGCAACCCCCAAGCAAAATCATAATAAATGTGGGCCTTAGTATCACTCCAAGTTTGGTGTCATTTCTTTCAGCTATTTTTCGTTACTGGAAAGCACAAATCGCGATAGAACTTAGCATTGTAAAAGCTGCTGTGTTGTTTACCCCTTTTCCTTTACCTTTTACCCATTCGGATCTGTGTGAACCTTAACATTGCAAAACAAAGGCACAAAGCTACAAAGCCACCTTTACATTACACACAGCTAATTGATTGGAAAGTTTTATGCAGGTTCGTTATAGATTGGCAAAGTGTAAAAGTACGTGTTAATGTAAAATCATATTACAATACTGTCATTACAGGTTTGCTCAGAATACTATATTGATATTCTTGCGCCCAAAACTATTCATATTGTAAGTATCAGTAATGCCCAGGACACAGGGATTATCTGGTATCCTGAGATTTACTGCATGAAAAGTAATGAAAAGGGCAATTACCCCGCCTATGTCCCATGGGAATTTCTAATATTTTGACAGTTTTCTTATGTTTCACTTTGCATTACATTTCTGATATGGCTGGAAATCGAGAGTTACTGGCAAGAGACACCTACTCAGCACCAAGATTCCTTCCTGGGTAACAGTGCGCTCGACAAATTTGCATAACATAACATAGTGAGAGCATAGTGCTAACTTCAGTCGTTGGTTGCAGGTGGGGCCCACCAGCACTCACTTTGGGGGTACTAGGATTTATTTTTCACCATCAGACTTTAATACTGATAAAGAGAAAGAAAGGTAGAAAAGGGAAGACATAAAGGAAGAGAAAGATGAGAAAACAGTGACAAGCAGATACAGCACAGATGAAAAATAATCTGCAAGACAGAGTAAAAAGCGGAGGAAGTGAGGACGGTGGGTTAAAAGTGCAGTCAAGAAAAGGCTGTGTTGGTTTTGGCCAACCATAGTATTTGGCAGAGCCGGCCGCAGGCTTCTGAGTAAAACATTGGGTCATGTCACTTATTATTTTACTATTCAAGCAAAGAGCTGAAGATACTTCAGAGAAGCTGAAGGATCAGTGAAGCTCTGAACTCTCAACTTACGTGTCATTTTACATTTTGCAGGTTGAAGTTTGTGGTAACAGATGTTCCACGGGTTATGAATGGTTTCGCATAAGGAGAGGTGCAGGGGAGCTCCACAGTTCAGTGAGAACAAAGCTGTACAACCGGGATGTTCTTATTTTTCTAAGTACTTTACCAACTGAATGTACATCTTGAAACTGCTACAGCACAGGATGAAAACATAATCGATCGATCTGAAGGAGGGTTATTTCCTCATTTAGTAGAAACAATTTGGTAACAACCACAGGTCAGAGCCTTGGTGGTGCACACATGCCATCACAAACATTTTTTCCAAGACTATGTTTCCACCATCAAAATTCACATTGATTGTTATTTGTAAATGACTACAGTGCCCTGGGTAGTTGTTAAGTTCATGGCTAGGACCAACTTCTGAAATGTATTTTTAATAGTTTTGGGAGGTGTCCCTTATCACAAACATGTAAAAATATCACCATCAAGGTTTTTTACTGATGTTTATTCTTAGAACCTGTATTGTCCTCAAATCCTTTGACTGCAGTTAACATGTAAGAAATATTAAAGCGTCAATTACTATAAAAAAAAGCGCATGAGTCACAACTCTTGTATTATTGCTTCGCACCACGTACTTATTATTCTTTCCTGGTACAAACGTGGGACATCTAGCATGTGCTAGAAATTCAAAACATAACCATCAGATGTGCAATCATTTTCAAGAGCTCAAATATTCATTTATTTTATTTTATTTTGCTCTCTGTGTTTTTATTTAGGAGAAAACTGTGCCATCGTTCCCGAGAAGCTGAAGGTAACAGCTGGAAACATGAAGCTGGCACTCATCGCCTCCCTCCTGGCTCTATGTGCTGCTGCTGTCTATGGCCAGTGCACTCAGTACACCTACAGGAGTGTGCGGTGTGTTAATGATTGTCGTGCGGATGGCAGTGGATCATACCAATGCATGATCAGCGGGGGGGCTTTTGATTACTGCTCCCCCTCCAATGGAGTTAGCTATAAGAATGTGCGCTGTGAGTCACCATGCACCAAAAAAGTTAACTTGTTTGGCCAGTGGTATGAATGTAAAACAGTAAATGGAGATACACAATACTGTGGCTTCTGCTCTTCCCGTCCAGCGCCATAGAGTAGGTGGGCTCCCCCGTGAATCAGCCTCCCTCATCTTAACCCAGAAAAATGCAAAATACTCATATCATTTACCGTCAGCCGCATGAGATAAGGAAATGTCAAATTAAAAGGCTTATGCTATCTCTGCGATAGTTTTTGAAATATGCTGTGTATCTATGATTTGAAATGTATTACACTGACGCAATAAAGCTGTGACATTTATTCATTTTCAAGTATGTGTAGACCCTGTAATTTCTTCCTACATCATTAAATGAAAGAATGTGGCAACTTGTAACTATATCCAAAGTTAGGATCAGGGCCGCTCTGGGAAACAAAAACAGCCCTAGCCAAATTATTCAAACCAGTCTGCTCCCTTCTTCTCTACACTTTCTCCTTCCATCCATCTATTACTGTCTCTTTCTTTCTTTCTTCTCCCTCTAAGCTCTCTCCATACTCTCTCCTTCTGCTCTCTTTTTAAAATGTCTTTATTTTTTTGTCTCTCTTTCCCTCCTCTATCTACCTCGTTGCTTATGCCCTCCATGGTGCCTGTTGAAATGAAGTGACCGAGGCACAATCAGTGGCCTCGAACTTCCTAAACCGGCCTCCAAAATCTCCTCCATCTGGGAAATGCCTGGTGGAATAAATTGCTAGCATGGCCTTTAGATCGAATGATCAGGATATCAGTAACTAAAAAACCTAATAAATACAAGGGAGGCTATGTTTAAGGAAGGATTCCATATTTTGGCATCCTTCAGAAGTAGGGCATCACATGGAAGACAAAGATTAGAGCAAACAAGAGTGAGCAGCATGGGATGAGATTGGGGGGCTGCAGGTGGTAGGTGCATGGGAGAGGAAAATGCACATAAAGTGAATGTCAATGAAGATAAACGTATTGTATTTGTATTTAGTTAACACTTCAGATCCCTGATGAGACTCTGAGGCATTTGTGAAGCAGGGTTGCCTTCTAGTCTGTTGCATCAGTTTGGATGGAATAGTTTTGGTTCACAGAATGGTCTGTGTCAAAGGGGTATCAGTGGAGGGGGAAAGGGCATAAATGCACCATATTGGATAATTATGGCACACTCCTGCCCGCTCCCTATGGCGCAGTGCACTGCAGAAAAGTGACCTGCAGTGCTGCCCTGCACCACAAAACCCATAAACTTAAGACAGAGTGTTTCTTTTCAGCATACTTAGGTGAGGTGGTAAAGCTGCGTTTAGATATTAAATATCCTAGTGCCATGGGTAAAACATACACACTCGACCAGGTCCTGTGGCAGTGATTAGTTACAGGGCAGTACAAGTGGTAGATATTGATATTTACCACTATTGTTTCAAAGCTTAAGATTATTTCATTCCTTTTGGATGTCCGAGTTGTTCACTTTCTAAATCCAGGAAGGAAATGGTAAATAGATATAAAATCAAATTCAGTGTGAATAGTAATCACATCCAATAAGATCAATCTCCAGCTGGGTTATTGGTTTGGATAGACTAATTAAGTGGAGGGAGTTGAGAATAAAACAAGAAAAATGCAACATCAGACTTTTAGCCCCCCTGCTCCCCAACAAATATCTTCTGATTTCCGGGCAAGTGGAATGTGTAACTGGGAAGGAGTACATGTAGCACAGAAGGTGACCTACAAAGGGCACGTTAATAAAATCTATACCTTTAGACATGATAAAAAGGAGTGTAAAAATGAAAATTGTAAGAGCCCTAAACAAGCATTTACCCACCTTTAAATTTTTACTTATAGATGATGACCAGCCAACTCATGCGATAATGGCAAATAAGGAATAAAAGGACATGGGAGAACATCATTTGCCCAAAATCAAAGTATTTGGTCAAGTAGGAGAACCAAGACCGCAACACAGGAATGTTTTTTCAAGACACATAACTTTCTAATTACACCACATACTTCAACTGCTAAAAAGTTTAGGGGATTGAATTAGAGCACAGTGTAATGCGAATAAAACCCCTGCTGGTGGTCAGATAGAAACCCATTTGACCCAGCAATTCACTCCCGGCTTCACTTCTCCTAGGATGTTATGATATTGAAGGCTGTTAACTGGTCTAAAAGTATTAGGCCCTGATTTAAGAAAAGTGCAGCTCTACTTTTCTCGCACCCCTTAGAGCTCCTCTAACGCAACCACATGTGCCGGTATCTAGGATATGGTGCACCATGGCAGTAGTTAGGGTAACTAACGTCAACATTTTTGATGCTAGTTCGGAGCTTTGCAGAATTAGTGTAAAAAATGTTGATGCTAATCCTGCAAAGCCCGTTGAAAACAATGGCATGCCTCCTTTTAACGCCTGCTCTGAGTAGGCTTTAAAAGTGCAGAAATAAATGATGCTATTTTTCCCACCCCCCTAAGGCGGAAAGACATTCTTTGCATAGGCATAATGTAATGCAAAGAGTTACAAAGTGGTGTAATGCATGCATTGTACCATTTTGTAATTTTGGCACAGCAATTTTGTCCTCCTTGACACTAATGTAGCCCAAAGAGGTGCTAGGGGCTCTTAAATCAGCCCCTTAGTGTCTCAATACCTCCATTGTTGACCCTGTGACAAAGATCAACCAAAACCCATACGATCACTAGATCTGTACTGTTTCTTGTCTAGCATCTGGCTCAGAAAGCATTCAAAAAATATATTTTTTAAACTGCTTGAGCTGTTTAAAAACAGTTTTGACAAAGTTTTGCCATAAAGAGGTACAAGGCTAATTGCCTGAAAGTTAATGAAAACTTGTGGGTTAAAGGTGTTTAAAAAAAAAATGATTTCACAGTCACATTTTTCCTTGTCTTAAAGAACAGCTAGAAATGTCCTGGAGTTGATCTTTGAGAAAAGGGAAGGGAAGTTGAATGAATTTAGCTGGGCGTAAACCAATAGGATGACAGCTTGTAGCGGTGGAATCAAGATTAGCTATATCAATCAGTGTGAAAGCATTTAAAGTATAGACATTTTGCGTTGTCAAAGAAAGGATATCGGGTGTAGGAGTTTCTTTAGCTTGGATGTTGTCATGTAGTAGTTTACAATCGTTGAAGAATAATTGAGCAAAAATATTAAATAGTAGTTTGGAGTGTTGTAGTTGAGAGCTGAGAAAGCTGAAAGAGGCTGTAGTTGTAATACAATATGGAATAATTCTTACAATAAAAACAAAGACTATGAGAGAAGTAGCTTTTCTTGGGTTTGCTGATTTTAATATTATAAGTGGTAGCTATGTTCTAATCTTTTGAAATACCCGCTTTTGTTCATTTATTCAATTTTTCTTCCATTTAAACACGTAGATACTGCCCATATTAGTAAAATACTGGCCAGGTGGAAACCTGAGAGATCTTGTCGCAGTCCTCAGGGCCTTTCAGCCATAGTCAAAGGAAACCAGTCTGCATCATCTATAAAGCCATAATGACTGGTTCCTCTTCCTACTTTGATGATATGTTCTTCAGCTCCAGTGGTTCTCCATGCATTCTCAGCGAGGACACCTTTCAGACAGAAGATGAAGTGCTAAACAACAAGAGAATGCTCATCTTTTTAAAGAGCTCTACATCATTATGGAGTAACAGTCCACAAAACAGCTTCCCGACCTAGCACATATTGACTGTGTTTTTTACTTCGATCATCCCTCTTTTGCCTTTGGGCTAGGTTTGCACTATGCAAAAACCACATACATAATGCATGTAATAATACACTAATCTGGAAATAATTTGTTAATATTTATTTAAAGATATACATTTTGGAGAAATCCAGGCAAAATGTGTCCACCCACTAATAAATGATCCTCTCGCTTTAAACATGGCTTCTGTACGTTATAGACCTTGGCCTTGTTAGAGAGGCAGGAGGGGCCAGTGCCTAACTGTTTCTCTCCTGACCCCCTTGTGTTCCTCACCATCAACTGCTGCACTGGGCTGACAAAAAAAACGAAGACACTTCAGCGGTGCTTGTGCAAGGAGGAATGTTCTAGGTGGAACACTGGGGAAGCAACGCATGTTTCACCGAGTGAATAACAGTCAACAGACTGCTGTAACCCATGCTGTGAAACTAGTGAAAGATGCCGGCCCGCTCTACCCTCAGCAGCTAAATGCGGCTGGCTGCACACAACACAAAAGCTGCCCTGGACTTCTAAGAAGTTTCTCTCAGCCTGATGCTTTTCAATAGTTCCATGGCCCTTCTCACCTAATATCATCCGCACCTACGGCCTCAACATCATCTTGTATGCCAATGACACACAGCTCATCTTCTCCCTCTTTGACACTCACAGCACCGAAGCAAAGTTTATTGTCTGCATGTCAGAAGTCACCTTCTATATATAGTCCACCAGCCTGAAGCTCAAATCTGCTAATACGAAGGTGGTACTCTTCAACAAAGACACCTCACTCTGATCCTCAGCCTGGTAGCCATCAGAATATAGACCCACCATCAACTTGTAAAATCAAGGTAGGAACCTAGGAATTTTGAAAAACAGTCATATATAAAGGACCAGCCAAGTAAACCTCATCACCACCTCCTGCTTTCACACCCTCAAGCTCCTCAGGAAAATCTTCATTGGCTTCCTCTCAACACCCACTGTACAATTACCCAAGCTCTACTCACCAGCAAGCTAGAAAATACATTTTATGTGTGAGCCTCCACCCAACTCAGCAAGAGGCTCCAGGTCACCCAGAACGCAGCGGCCAGATTTACACTCAACTTCCCACCATGCACCAACATATCGAATCACCTGAAAGACCTCCATTTGCTCCCCATCTACAAACTTGCCCTTTTCAAACTACTCACACATACATTTAAATCACTGCTCATCCTTTGGATTCAGGTGCCTTAACAGCAGAATCAGCTTTCACATCCATGCCAAACATCTTTGCTCTGTCAGTCTCTGCTCATCTCTTTGCCCACAGCCAGAGAGCCAGGCGCTGCACCTTTTTTTTCCTGTCTCCTTAAGCCTGGAACGATCTCCCCACAGCATCAGAGGTGCCAGCACAGTCCTAGAATTCCAAAACAAACTGAACAAAGATCTCTTCCAATGGGCCCTGAATAGGGCAGTTTTCCTTTCTCTAAGCACCAGGATACCTAGCAGAGTGATTTAAATGCTCTGCAAGTGAACATAAAATAACAATTGCCATTGGTTGGTGGGGGTGGCTTGGATCCCTACACGCTTTCTCTCCCTGCCTGCCTTAACTGTCTCCTACCAGCAATAAGGCTGTCAGTACCAGTAGGCAAATTCTGAGAGCTGGGGAGTAGCTGCTGGCTGGTTCCTGGCAGACATTGTCAGTAGTCTCGGCTATATATGTGCAGATTAGAGCTGTGCTGCAGAGACTGAGAGTGCCAAAAACAGATCGATATCAATCATCCATTGATTCCAAACCTGGATGATTATTTCTCTAGTGTTAAGCTTATCTGTTGGTGCTGTTCCTTCGACTGCTGCAAGGACACAGCCTAGGGGCAGCGAACAGTGGAGCCTGAGACACGAACAGGAGAAAAGCTCTCTGATCTGCTTGTTACAGAAAATGCAGAGCAGCAGAAAAAGTACAGCAGTGAACAGGAAGCATTTCCAAGGTAATTTAATACATATGTAGCTGCCAGGTTTCCAGATTACTTATTTGTGGCATTTTAGAGCCACGTGTGACATTTCGATTGGCACTTTACTACGAGTAGATCAAAATACTTACATCCAGGTAGTGAGATAGATTAAACAAAAATACCCATCTGGGCATTGTAATGGATTAGGAACAGCTTTACAACAGCTGCATTGTTTTTGAAAGCCTATACACAGAGCTGCATAGCTCCTAATGGCTATCTGTGAGTAGCTTGTCCCGCCAAGGTTTCTAAATTGTATATTGAGGTTGTGGTCATGTTTATCCCAGTTAGAACTACAAACCTTAGAAGGCAAATAAAAAAATGTAAAAAAATAACTAGATGAGCTACCCATTACCCATACAAGGGCCCTAGGAAAATAGATGCCCGTGTATAGAAGGTTACACAGTCCCCTTTTTATAACAAACCTTTGTAACAAAATAATACACAATATGCTAGTATTTCTGAGTTAGAGCCTTGGTTTTCTTTTAAATTGTATGTTCACCTCCTTTAAATTAAACGGACTGTAAAGTCGGAACATTGGCATCCAGTAAGGAACAGTGGGCCAGATGTAGAAAGCTTTTTGCATGACACAAACTGCAAAAATCGCAGTTTGTGCCATGCAAAAAGCCTTTTGCGATGCTCATTCCCAAATTGCGAGTCAGTGCCGACTCGCAATTTGGGAATGCGACTCGCAAATAGGAAAGGGTGTTCCCTTCCTATTTGCGACTCGCATCGCAATTCAGAGTTGCTTTGTGACCGCGAATGCGGTAGCAAACCAACTCGCAGTTACCACCAGTGTCACACTGGTGGTAACTCATTTGCAAAAGGGAAGGGGTCCCCACGGGACCCCTTCCCCTTTGTGAATGTCGACACAAATATTTTTTCAGAGCAGGCAGTGGTCCTATGGACCACTGCCTACTCTGAAAAAAACGGAACCAAATGGTTTCTGTATTTTTTCATTTTGCAACTCGTTTTCCTTTAAGGAAAACGGGCTGCAAAATGAAAAAAATAAAACTGCTTTATTTAAAAAGCAGTCACAGACATGGACGTCTGCTGACTACAGCAGGCCACCATGTCTGTGAGTGCAGGGACTCACTATGGGGTCGCAAAATGCGACCCACCTCATGAATATTGATGAGGTGGGTCTTTGCGACCCCATAGCGAGTCGCAGACGGTGTCTGAGACACCGTTCTGCGTCCTGAATTGCGACTCGAAATTTGCGAGTCACTCTTACTCGCAATTTGCGAGTCGCAATTCTTTAATTTCGTACATCTGGCCCAGTATCTCTATTACTTATTGCCATGGACAACAAGGAATCCATCTGAAAAGACATCTGATCCATTAGCATAGGGAAATACAATCCTTTACCAGAAGAGATAACCTCTGGTTTCTAATCAATGTCAATAAATGAGGAGGAGAAAGTGTCATTGAATTTTCGGGAGATTATGATGTGTGCTTCTCAGGTACCAAATGGACCTATGTAATGTGTGACATCCCCAGTGAGGGTATTAGTTGAAGGCACGGGGCTGGCACATTACTGACCAGGCCAGCACCATATCATTCTGCCCAATGATCAAAAGCCTGGTGGCAATTAATTAGACTGCTTTTGTTCACTATGACCAGAGGATGTACATAACTCATAGATGTGTGTAAACATTTTTTTCTTCTTTTCACACTCGACAGATAGGAGAACAGACATAATAATATATAGGGTCCACTGTGTGTAAGGGGTATCAGCCCTTTTGAATGTCTGGGATCTGTGTTAGAATTTAAAAATGGGCAAACATACCAGCCAACAATTTTGGGGCTGCATAATACAGTTCTTAAAAACCTGTGTTTTCAGTTCTTACAAGTGTATCATAGGGACTGCGAATGCATTTTGATTTATTGATTCACTCCTATACTGTTGGACCTAGCCCTTTTTGCAGGCTCATCCCCAAACTGTTTGCCTCCTTCCTCCTATTTTTCTGACCTGTTTTTGTTGCTTCTAGGACTCTGGGCACTTTAACACTCTAACCAGTGCTAAAGTGCATATGTTCTCTGTGTAAATTGTATTGGTGATTGGTTCATCCATGATTGGCCTATTTGATTTCCTAGTAAGTCCCTAATAAAGTGCACTAGAGTTGCCCAGGGCCTGTAAATCAAATGCTACTAGTAGGTCTGCAGCACTTATTGTGCCACTTGCATGAGTAGCCCTGTAAACATGTTTCAGACCTGCCACTACAGTGTCTGTGTGTGCAGTCTTGCACTGCCAATTTGACCTGGCAAGTGTAGCCACTTGCCAGGCCAAAACCTTCCCTTGTACATGTAAGGCACCCCTAAGGTAGACCCTAGGTAGCCCCATGAACAGGGTGCAGTGTATACTAAAGGTGGGACATGTACTGATCTGTTTTACATGTCCTAACAGTGAAATACTGCTAAATTCGTTTTCACTGTTCAAGGCCTATCTTTTTTATAAGTTAACATGGGAGCTGCCTTTAAACATTCTGAAAGTGCAGTTTCCCTTTGAGAGCAGATAGAAATCTGGAGGTTGGTGCCTCTGAAGTCACAATTTAAAAATACATCTTTTAGTGAAGTTGGTTTTTAGATTGTTAGTTTGAAAATTTCACTTTTAGAAAGTAGGCATTTTCTTACTTAAACCATTCTGTGACTCTGCCTGCTTGTCTATTCCACGTCTGAGTCAGACTGACAGTTGGGCTGTTGTGAATTCCCTCTAGACAGTGACACAAAGGGAGGTGCGGTGTAGCCTGCACATCCTGATGAGCCATCTGAGCTAGAGTGGCGTAAAGAGTGTTCACTTACACCAGAATGGGCTGTGCCTGCCCTCACACAATGCAGTCTCCAACCCTCCGGTGTGTTTCTGGGGCCTGATCTGGGCAAGGCAGGATCTTGTGAACAACAGAGACTTTCCTTTGAGGTTTGCCTACTTCAAAGGTAGAAAGGGGTATAAGTATTGGGCCCAAAACCCCAGACTTTAGATTTCTTCAAGATCACTTTTGGAACCAAGAGAAACGTCTGCCAAGGAGAAGAGCTGAGAAGTGCTTCCCCTGCCTGTGACTGTGCTTTGTTGGTCTATCCTACAGTTGCTACCTCTGCCTGTGAAAGGGGACAGAAACTAGACTTTGTTGTGCATCACTGCTTGAAGAAGAATCTCCAAGGGCTTGAACTGAGCTTGCCTCCTGTTTTGAAGTCTCAGGGCCATCAAAGACTTCCTCTGCCAGCACCTGGACTCTCTGCTAAGATTTCTGCTCTGACAAGTGTTGCCCTATCCAGTCCCTGGGCCCTTGAAAGGTGAAGTTGGCAGAACAAGAGCTGAAATCCATGCACAGAACTCCGTACAGGGAAGTTCTTGACTCAGCATCTGCAACACTGCTGATAAAAGAAGCGCCACCCACTTCGTGGCTAAAATCAACACTCCACCTGCATCGTGCTGAGAGATCGATGCATCACAGCTGGAGAAATGATGCAACACCCACTTGGAGCTGCTGATAATGATGCAAACCCACGCAGCGTGGTCATCTAACACTGTGCAACCGGATTTCACATGCATCGTCCCTGGGTGTCAAAGTCATCGTGAATCGACGCGGATCCGAGGTGCCCTGTCTAGAAATCGACATATCGTTCTCTTGCGAGGGAGAAAAACTACACATCGTCTACTCAACGGGAAAAGAAACAATGCACGGCCTCACTTGCGAGTAAGGAATCAATGCATTGCTTACTTTTCTGACGTATACTCACCTGTGCTGCTTTAGTTTTGATGAAAAGGAGGTACTTTGTGTAAAATCAATGTTTCCATTGTTTTCTATGGAGTAAGACTCTTATTCTTTTGAAAATTCATATCTTGACTTGTGTATGTTGGATTTTTGTTGTTTTGGTCTTATTTGATTTAGATACATATTGCCTATTTTTCTAAATTGTTGTTTTGGTGTTCATTTTGTAGTTTTATCACTGGACTACTTGTGTGTTGCTACAAATACTTCCCCCCTTGCTTCTTGGATAAGCCTGACTGCTTTTGCTAAGCTACCAAGAGGGTAAGCAGGGGTTATCTAAGTATGTTTCCAGATTGCCCTGACGAGAGTGAGGGTCCCTGCTTGGACAGAGTGCAAACTGACTGCCAACGAGAGACCCCATTTCTCACATATACAAATTTTTAACTTTCAAAAGGATACTACATGACAATAAAAAACCCTCTAGAAAAGCAGTCTTTAAAAGAAGAGCTCCAGGGTGAGCTGTCATAAAAGGTAATAACTATTCCATGAAAACAGAGGAACCGATGATGAAGCTTGTCACTCTGTGAGTGAGAGCCTTCCCTTTTTTAAGAAATACGCCAAGAAAAAGCAGTGCTTTCAGCATAGTTGTGCAGTTTTAGCAGTCTGAGAAGGCATGGGCAGTAAAGTGTTATAGCCACAAGCTTCTAACTACAGAGAATCGTTCTGATTGTCTTAAAGAGTGTTGCAGCCTATCTGAATTGTCATAGTTCAGTTTAGGGAGCAGAGGGATGCTAACTATATCTTGCCTTTTGCTTCCAAAGAGCCATTCAACTATTGGATGCCCATTGGTCGTTGTAAAATGTTTCCTGTGCTGAGGAAGCTCACAGGCCCATGAGTTAACATCAAATTAGATTGCAGCCCACAGGAATTTAAGGGGATCTAGCTTAGGGTAAGGTGATTCAAAATCTTTATTTGTGAATAGAGCAGGAACTATACCTTAAGATGAACACAAGGGCTAAGAGGTCATCTTGCCAAGGGGAGTGCACTGGAAAGAACACCAGATGGCCTAGGTGGAAGAGGGGGAAGTCTAGCCTTACCCTAGGGCAAGATAATGATAGCTCCCACACAAATCCACACAAATGCTAAATGTCTTATTTCCCAATGACTGCAGCTTCCAATGTGTCAACTGCACACACCAGAGAGTAAGAGGACTGCTGCAATCCATAAGTCCATCTGACCCTCCAGTCTAAGCCATTTAGCAATCATCAGGTCACCTTCCCCACTCCTCCATTGTCAGCATTCTAGATAGTATTTTGCATCCTCCCTCAATTCACACCTCCTGATCCAACTAGGATTTCATGGATTAAATCTCAGACACCATCCCCACTGTCTAAGTTCAACCACCGCCTTTCCCTGGAGACTTCATTCTCTCCAAATGAAAGCACCAAACAAACTGAAATATTCCCTCAACGTATTCCTCAGCTTCCTGGATATCAAGCAACAAATAACCACTTGCACTCGCTCCAAAGGAAATGCACTTGAATTTATCCTAGCGATCTCTCCATCAATCAAGTATAAGCCTTGGCTACTCCTGCACTGGGATGGCAATTTCAATATTTCCTTTTCTTTCATTTATGCTACACAAACACAGCTAGACCAACTTAAATTTGAAATATATGTATTGTTCATGTGAATACCGCCACACAACTGATAACATGATCCTCCAAACACAAGCCCTCAAGCACTTTAGGTACTTCAAAGAGCTCATAGAGAGTCAGGAGATTTCACTAAATGAAATAGAGATGAACCATAGCCCCATGTTGAGCTTAACCTACTGAGAATCAAACTCTGCAAGCAAACTCTTCGTCACCTACACGCACTTTTACAAGCATACTTCCACTAATGTCCTGCCTCCAGGGTGGCATGAGTCCCAGCATGGGTCTTTGGCCGCACTGAGGGCAGCACATTTTCAGTAACAGGGTTCAATGTCACTGTTTGTGGCTGGTCCATCTTGTTAAAGGTGTGCCAGGGTGCAAACATGGCCAGTGCGCTCTTACTGAAAAATAGACCTTGGTGCTCCAGCTCTTCAAAAATGAGATTGAACTGGTGGTTCTGTAGATTCTAAAAAATATAGAGTTGATGATGAATAAAGACAGCTGGCAACATGCTTCTTTGGTTTCTTTTGAACTTCTAAAGCTATAATATAGGCTCACTATCAAAGAACAAGTTAAATACTATAATCACTGAGAACCCCTAAATTACCATTTCTAAATTAACTGAGGTATTATTACTTGGTCTGCCCCATTGCAACTGGTCAATAATAACTGGCTATCTACTGCCATGATAATGCTGCATCTTTTAAATAATAGCTTTTAATACAACTTTCTATGAAAAGATCTTCAGAGCATAGGTCCAGGATTTTTTCCCTAACTCCAACTTCACACTCTAGCCAAAGGTTTGTAAAAAGATTAATGAGGTAAAACTCAAATTGTCCAAAAAAAGTTAACATTTTATTTTTTGGATACCTGTTCGAATGCTGAAACTTGCATTATAATCATCTAATCTCTGCTGGGCATGCAATAAGGTAAAAAGTACCCTTGACCACAACATATGGTGTTGTAGTAAAATTAAAACCATTTGCAGTGATGTCTTAAATTGAGCAACAAACACAACAAGAGTGAGAATATCGCTGTTAGAAATGGGGTCTCTAGTTGGCAGAGGTATACACCCTAGTCCAAGTAGGGACCACAGTCCTAGTCAGGGTAAGTCACAACACAATCCAATTTATCCTGTGCCCGCCCTCTGCTAGCTTGGCACTTAGCAGTAAGGTGTAGCTTAGAAAGCAATGTGTCAAGTATTTGTGCAATAAATCAAACAGCAATACAGTGGAAACAACACAAAAAAACACCATAAATGTTTAGAAAAATAGATAACAGTTATCTGAATAAAATAAGGTAAAAACAACAAAGATCCAATAATCTCATGTTGGAATATCACTTTTAAAAGGTTTAAAAGAGCCTCCATCGTTAAAAATAAATAGTTGTTTCTTTGTTACACACAGTACCTGGGTTGTGCCAAAAATAACAACGCATGGGCACCACAGAGGAGGAGATGCATGGAAAAATACGGTGTTGCTTCGGATAAAACGGTGTAGCACTGAGGAGGCGCGCAGTCTTGGTTCCTCACAGCGATGCCGGGATAGTTTGATGCTGACGGATGATATGTTGAAAATCTTTGACGCGCTGTAGAAAGGAGCAAGTGCTGCATCGGTCCGGTAGGCAATGCATCGAATTTGCCATAGCAAGGCAGGTTCTGCATCAAATTCTCAGTTGTGAAGTCAGTGTTGGGCCATTCCAGTCAGCGGTGAGGGCAATTTCGCAGCCACAATGAAGGCTTTGCATTGATTTCTGCAGACGTTGCATCAACTTTCGATAAACAAGGAGTTTCTTTTGAGGGGAGATGTATTTGCTGGCCCTGAGATTCGGAAGCAGGAGGCAAGCTCAATCCAAGCCCTTGGAGACCACTTTAGGGGGAAGGCAGAGTCCTTTCAGCAAAGTCAGAGGCCAACAGGGCAACAGGGCAACAAGCAGGGCAGCAGTCCTTTGGGCAGCCAGACAGTTCCTCTAACAGAGTGCAGGTGAAGTGCATAAGTTCCCCTTTCAGCCCAGTCTGGTCTGCCAGTATTACTGTGGGGGGGGGGTTATCAGTCCTTTGTGTGAGGGCAGGCCACTGGCCTTTAAAATGTAAGTGTGAGCCCCTCCACCCTTCATGCCCAGGAAGACCAATTCAGTATGCAGATGAAGGCATATGTGACTCAGTGTCCTGTCTTTATGGTTGTCTGGGTGGAATGCACCAGGGAAGCTGTCAATTAGCACAGACCAGACATGGATTGGAAACAGACTGTAAGGCACAGGTGGCAGTAAGTGCAGAGAAATACCCTCTTTCTAAAAGTGGCATTTAGAAAATAATAATAATAAATCCAACTTCACCAGTAAGCAGGAATTTCTATTTCCAGTCTGGCAATACCAATCAAGACATGGCTACTCCTTCTAGATCAGGATCTAACACTTACAAGTACATGAGGGCAATTGTAATGCTAGTCTATGAGAGGAGTGGGCCTCACAGTAGTGAAAAACGAATTTATGAGTTTTTCAATAACAGGACATGTAAAACATAGAAGTACATGTCCTGCCTTTTACCTACATAGCACCCTGCCCTATGGGTTACTTAGGGCCTACCTTAGGGGGACTTATATGTACAAAAGGGGGAGTTTTAAGGCTTGAAAAACTGTTTTAAATGCCAAGTCAAAGTGGCAGTGAAATTGCACACACAGGTCTTGCAATGGCAGGCCTGAGACACGGTTAAGGGGCTACTTATATGCCACTAGTAGCATTTAATTTACAGGCCCTGGGCATATGTAGTACACTTTACTAGGGAATTACAGGTAAATTAGCTATGCCAATTTAGTAGGAACCAATGTTACCATGTTTAGGGGAGAGAGCATATGCACTTGAGCACTGGACAGCAGTGGTAAAGTGTGCAGAGTCCTAAAACCAGCAAAAACAGTGTCAGACAAATGGAGGGAGGCAGGCAAAAAGTTGGCGAATGATCACCCTCTGGCTGTCAGGTCTAGTAGTTGCCACCTCCAAATTCTCTTTATGACCTGTCTCTAAGCATTTGAGACCTCTTTCTGGTTCTTAAAAGATCCTTCACACTTGCAATGTGTGGATTGTATGTATTTGTGTGGAAGTCTAAATCAAGAGCCTCTAAAGTGTATTTCTCCACCCAAATCCATAGTAGCTTGGAAAAATGCCCCACCGTTACCAGATTGTGTCTCAAAACAATTGCATTTTTTGCTTATATTTTTTAAGTGATCGCTTTCTTGTGTGGCCTTTCTGTCACCCTCAGTGATTTGTGACCCTTGTGTGAGTGTGAATTTTCCAATACGTTTATTAATGATTTTAGCATACTAATTACCTAATGAATTAATGTGTAAAAACGGGTGATTTTTTAAAATGGTTGTCACAGTTTATTTCTGTTCCTAACTGAGCAAAATTCTAACTAAATGTTGTAGTTATTTTCCATAATTCAATGCTTGCATAAAAGTGAATTCGATGCTCTAATAGATGTGTCCACAGCTACTCCTAGTGGGTTGCTGCATTATGTCTTACAAGGCCATGTTTAACTGAATCTTTGAATAAGATGAATGTTCTATTGTTTGAGAATGTTACTAATACGTGGTTTCTTCCTCGAGGATGGAAGTAAATGTAGCAAGCGAGAAAGTTTCTTCCTGAGAAGAGAAGTTTAGACGAGATGGAACAATGGAGCTACAGATGAGACAGAAGAGGTAAAGTTACTGTAGTGAAAATATTCTTGGTTGATGTAATGTCGTCGTATTGTAGGTTATCAATTAAAAATACTATTGGCTGAAACTTAACCACCCCATGAACTGACCAATCATAAGCTTTTTGAAGATTAGTATAACAACTGGAGTAAGGTTTTCATTGGGCAGATTTTTTTGTTGAGAGATTGTTGGGACAGAAGATTCCAGAGTTCCTTCTGATGATCCAAGTCATATTAGCAGTGTGGGTTTAGCTGTCGTTAGGCCCGATTCTTCTGAAGACATACCGGATGGTGTCCCCTTGCTGAAGTAAACTGCTTGTTGTTATCGATTAGGTTAAAGTATGCAATTGTTTGTTATATGTGTCTCTTTTTCTTTGTAGGAACCAGCTGCAATTTAAAATCTGATTGGTGCATATTAATGATGTTTTTTTAATATTAACCAGAGTTAAAGAGATTTTTCTAGATTTGTGTTTCTAAATTCTTTTACATGAAGCCCAACATGTTGATGCTAATTCGTGGTTAGTGAAGGTATTAATACTGAATGCTCGAGATTTTTATTGACACATTTGAATGTTGTACTAATGCATAAATTGCCATTATTACTGATTTTGGTGTTGCTAATCAGTATTATTGTTTTGGGGATTATTTGCTTGACTGTTTTGATTAAACTTAGATATATTAGACGTTCTAATCAACCATTATTGATCTTATATGTTTATCATTTGTGTTTGAGAGTTATTTTCGTGACATTAGCATTGTTAATCTAGGGAAATAAATGTTATACCTCTTCTTAATAAACTGGTGTGGTTATTGTTTGAGATTCAAGATTTTTGATTATTTTGGTTATTGTTGATGATTACATTCCTCATTGATGACATCTCCTCAAATATATGTCGCTTCGATCCATTGACCTCTTGCGCAGAATCCACTGTTTAGTTTGAATAATAGCTAGGATTTTGTGGTGATGCAGCCCCCTCAATAATGGAATTATTATCACTATTCCCCTCATATGCTCATTTTTAATTAGGGGAACCCTCTTCTCACAAAGTATCATCACATTCACTGTACTTCCTTGTGTGGAGTAAAAAAGATTGGGAATAATGCTCGCTCTGCAATTTGACTTCCCCATCTCCCCATATAAAGAGAGCGCAAAACATGCACTCCAATAGAGCACTACATCACAAATGGCACATAAGGAATAAATAAAAAAAAAGATCACTAACATAAGAAGCGGGAGGCTACAACTCATTCATTCAAAACCATGAGAATGAAGTGTCCCTGGATGGGACAAACACATAAACAGGGAAGAAAACCATTGAATCATGAGCAGGGTCGGGAGATAGACAATTAAGACATCCAGGAATGACCAAGGGGCTGAATCAGAGGTTGCTCTGTGTTGAAAACAATACATCTGGTGATGAAACAGCAAAGCTGTCTGTTGGCGAGACCTAAAAGGTAGTTCCCTGAATGGAAGCAGTGGAAAGACTGAAGTCATTCAGTCAGAACTCAGTAAAAAAGAAATGCCCTGGAGGCAAGAAAAAGAATGAATAAAATAGTGATTAAATCCATTAAATAAAAAGCCGAGAAATCAGATAGACGCAGAACTATTCAATCAAGAGAAAGAGGCTGACCCATTACACAGTATATGTATATATTTTAAAGTCTTCAATATTTGATAGCTAGAACTGTCTGCAGTGAAGACCCAAACATTTGTGCTGCATCAAACTTGGGGGACTTGTAAACAGCAGGAGAATTTCGCCATTCAAGTCAGCTGTGTGATCAGTATGGCGAGTAAACTTGAGTTTCACTGGAAATTTCAGTCACAAAATAATGTCAAGCATGTACACTTTGCCATGTAACCATTGGCTTTAATTATTAAAGCAACCCTTCTATCCCTTTGTTGCTCTCCTACTATATGTAAGATATTAAAGCACTTGGGGGCAAAAATCCAGAATATCTCAGTTGGCCAGAGCCACAGCTTGGTCAGTCGGTTTCGGCGGGGGGGGGGGGGGGGGGCGGGGGGGGGGGGGGGGGGGTGAGAGGGGGAGCTTCATAGTTTCCACAATATAATGTTGAAATGCATTATAGAACAAGCAGAGTGCATGAGAAGTATCTAAGGGGGAGTGGAAAGGGAGAAGAACGCAGACTCGTAGGAGTAGTAAGTTATAGAATCACAATATTTTGCAAAATAGCCACATTTTTTCGGACTTCCAAAGCAGTGAGGGAGAGAGTGTGTGTGTCCGTACTTGTCTGTTTATGTAAAATCCTCGTGAAAAAACAGGCACCTCCCCTTACCCGACTGAGAGCACCTGTACCCAAATATTTATTAGAAAATAATTTGTTTAGAGGGGTGTAACACCCCAAACACCCCCTCCGACACCCCCTGAAGAAGGTTCGCCCCTGCAGTGAGCCCTGATAAAGAAAATCGTATTTCATCAAAGTCTAGTACAGGAATCACAGACGAGATACTCATTTCTGCTTCCCCAAAACAGCACTGACTCCTGCAGAAAGAAATGAAATAGAATATCACACTCGTTACAACGTTACCAAGATGAACCTAAGTACCAATTAATGCCACCTGCTCAGCCTTCATGCTCCTCAATCAAGTGACGAATGCCATGTTCATGTTTAATTGCAGAGCCTGTGGAAATAGTTGTGAAGAGTGATTGACTTTTTTGAGCTATCGGGTTGTACCCAATCATGGCGCCTTTGCAGGGCAGCAATCAGTATAGGCCCCAGGTATTGCAAAGTGATAATATATTTGACTGTGCACTACACCTCAAGATGTATGAGTACATGAGCCTATTCGAACTTCTATCACAGCTCAGGCGATTACCCTCAATGTAGGTTCAGATCACATTTCACAGCAACAAAAGATGAGCAACTCTTTAGGTTTCCGAATAGCCACCTGAAAACCAAACATGAAACCCAACCCACTCCTTCACAGTTTGCTAAGGAGGTCATATTTACACTTTGATTAAAGGAAAGCAAAGTCCCTTACAAAAACTCCCACTCTCATTGTCAGTAAGCACTTTCCTTTACAAATATTCGTCCGAGTTAAACATTTTAAGCAATTTCTCATTTTGAATTGTAAAGAAAATCGATATGAACTGACTGTGCACGAGGATGTTTAGATTAGGCTGTAGATTGAACCCTTTCTACTTTTGTATTTGCTATTTCCATGGCGGTCACACTGAATACCTTTAAGAGGTATCTTCAGTTTACCTGATAAGTTTCTTTGTTGCACTTGGAAGAAAAAACCTTTATAAATACCTTCTGGTTTGGAAAATTCTCAGAGATTACTCGAACCTCCCAGAAGGTAAGTACCATTTCTGAAAACATCTGGTTTTTCTCTTGTATTTTCTGCAGGCCTTTTGAAAGTTGTTCTAGGAGCAATATGTACTCATGAACTAGTTTAATTTCAATGCTCTTCTTTCCGTTTTAAACATAAACTCGGAGTTCACTTTAGATGAATCGTGAACATTCTAAAGTGAGCACCAGCATGGTGGGATCGTTAGTTTGATGAAATGTGTATCTGCACAGCATGTTCTAGACTGCCAACAAGAGAGACAAGCACCCAGATGTTTTATCAACAGCTGATAAGCGTTCATGCATGGCAAACTGCAGGGTTTCAACATTCTATAGCTCCAAACCATTAACAATTCACAGAAAATAAACATTTCGAATTACGGGTGTGTGCTCCACTGTGATAGGTATGAATGCAAAAGCAGATTTTTTTTATGACAGCAGATGCGGCAAAGGGGAAGCACTTTTACTGTATCAAAGCATCAATTCTATTTACAAATGTTTCATCATGATTTGATAGCTGGTTGCAAAATGGAAAATAAATTCTTTGCCCATCAAGGCAAAAGTACACATAACGCCCATGGTATATGAAAGATGGAAAGATTGCTCCTGGGTGGTAAAACCCCTTCGTCATTAAGGACAAATCTGATTTTCGTTGTCCTACTAGACACTTTCTACATTTTGCCTTCTGTCTTCTTTTGAAATACATAAGATTAGCCACTGGCTGGATAACACTAGCAACTGGAGTGTATAATACATAATCTCCAAATTAAGTATTTTTTATAGTAAAAATGATTTACTTCCTGATTACTATTTACTTTATTGAATGTAAAAAAGAAGACGTGCATTTGCTGTCTATCTGAGTTATCTTTACAAATTTCCTTGAGATGAGCATTCGACCAAGCTAAATGTGAGATCAATCTATCCTTGTATATGAATAAGCACACCTTCTGCCATATGAAGTCTTAAAGGGAACTGGGGAATGCAACATTACAACAACCTGGAAATTAACCATGTTAGCCAATATCTGACTTCCAAAAGGTTTATCGCTGATTGCGCACATATTAGGATTAACTCTAACCAAATAGAGTCTGGTATCCATCGAATTGCAAGATTGGGACAGCCTTTAAATTGAGGAAAGAGCTCAGACTAACATCTCTGCTTTGGCTGAGGCCTAAGATAAGATTGGCTGTTATGGAATTTTTATTTAACAAATCAGGAGAAAGGGGATGATCAAATGCTGTTAATTATTTTGGCAGTTAATGTGCTTTTTAGGCTGGCTTGACAGCGCAGGTGTCTGCAAGATATATTGTTACCATTGCCTAAAACATGCACACAGAGCGGGGCTTTGGCTCCTCTGAGTGATATTATTATTCTCTCCCCTCAAGGTTTTGGCTATTGGTACATCATTCTGCTTACTGGGAAATGCTTCCATTGCAATGCATGAGGGACTGGTTTACATTTCGAAAGCGGAAAGTATACTAAATAATCACAGTGTTTGTGTATGTCTCATTCAGTTTGCTATAGCCTATATGCATCCTATAATGAAAGCAATCCGTTTCTGCTGGGTTTACCTTGAGAAACAGCTTTTGTGCAAGCAACACATGTAAAGAACATTTGTGGAAGCCTCTGTTTAAACACTATTTATAAGGTATATTAAAGCCAGACCGATTCACTTAGCCATTTCTTGTTTTCTTTTGTAAGTAAAGGCCACATTTGTTCCAGATCAGCATCTTATTTTCAGGCGTGTAACAGAGGCCCCTAGAGCTCATGTGGTACAGGGTTGCCCCAACCTTTAAAATGGGGGGCATTCTGCTCAAGGGCAATGAACATCTGTGAGTTACGGGAGGGGAGGGTCAGGGCTCCTCCTCGCAGTTGGCTGTGGGGAGGGGGCATCATTTTGAGTTATGCCAGCTTATTATCAAACATGTTGGAGTGTTTCAGTGCAACATTATCAGCTCCATGAATAAAGCACAGTCAAGCCCGCCATGCATGTACATAGATATTAGCTGTTTTCCACTGGTCATCCTTTTCCACTATGTGCAATTTATGTCTCATACAGGCATCAGTCACAAAAGAACCCCCTACAAAAACCATTGACTGACGTTCCCTCTTCCAGAAGTCATGAGCTACTCCCTTTGTACGCTGCACCACCAGGACACCGGGTGGTGCAGTGTACAAAGGGAGTAAATGACTTGCAAATTTGCTACCAGTACACACTAGAAAACATTTTATTAGGCCCCACATGTTTTTACATTTGACAATTGTAATTAACCCCATAAAATGTAAATTGGATCACACGATGTTTGGTTAACTGAGTCTTTTTAAGCCATCTTTATTTTATGTGATTATCTGTAAAACTCAAGATTACTGGAAAATAAAAAGAACTATCAGGATGCATCGATTTCTTAGAAGTAAGATACTTTATTGGTTAAATATTCATCATAAGTGATACTGAAACATGAATTGAGGCAAATAGTTTTACCATGCAGTTAAAGTAGGTACCTTTACAAGATTTCACATTAGATATTTTGATGTAATTTAATTTATGATATAGACCTTCTTGGTCGACAACCATAGAAATGTTACAAATAATAATTAAACATATAATCAAATGTTATTAAGACCGAATACAAAAAAGATATCAAATAAATCCATCATTTATCAACTTACAATAAAATTTGTGACCTTAAACACTTTCTGAACATTAACAATATTACATTTTGCTATAGCTGATTGAGGTGGTTGTCAAGATGTTATCATTTTATACTACGTCCCCAGTACCTGCGCGGTGCTCTCTCTTTGTCTAGAATATAAGTCCATGTACTGGTAAAAAAAACGAGAGGCAATTGGCAAAATATTATCCACATTTGTTGGTTTATTGTGCTGGGGAATTGTAAGCCCCCTCCCACCCACACTTTGTTTTAATATGCTTTAAATTTCAGTGTTGATCTAGATAAATGATAAATAATAAATGATTTAGGTACTGATTTTCAGTGGGTTCGATTTTTCCACCCCCTGAGCAAACCCCTGTTTCCACAGATATACAGATATAAAAAATCTGAGTGTGTGGAGTTTACCCCACACGGTAATTACCAAGCAGTAATCACCAAATGTGATCAAGTCTGCGCTCTTCGTTCAATTTCAGCAAGTCAAATCCACTGGAATTTAAAGGAAGGAAAGAGTATTGTATTGACATGTAGCTTTTGCAGCAGTAGGCACCAAACTCAACATGTTAATTCCCAAAAACTCGCTACACATTTTATTGGGTGTAATAATTAGGACCCTCCATCTGGGCGGTGGTAGTCATGGCTGGCCTTAGGGGCATGAAGGTCACTGAAGAGAGGTTTCGCTTAAGAGCATCAACCTGCTTAAATAATATACAGATGACAAAGAATCAAAAGCTTTGGCACACCGTAAAGAATAAATATTTGCAATTGAACATCAAAATAATGATGGTCACTAAAAACCTGCTCAGTTTGCCATCACTGTCTGCTGTATGGTCATTGATTAAGCAGTAGCTGCTGCCCCCTAGCTTGGGGTTTGGTACCCCTTCACTGTCCTTGCCGCTTCTCATCTAATGGCATATAAGCACACAATGGTTGACCTTTAGCCTCCTAGCTACAATTTCTAAGATGCTGAGAGTTTAAGAGCGAGACAAGGAGCCAGCCGTGTTGTGTCTTTGTAAACCTACAGGAGCAGGATGCCACCAGTCCCAGGCATTTGGACTTATGGACGGCTCCTGTCTGCTGTTGCTTGGTGCGCAGCTGTTCTTGTGATGAACTGGGGAGAACTAAAATATGATTCTGATGTAAAAGAGCATTTCAGTGCTGACAGTTTAAAAATATTATTATTCTATGCCTGTCTGTTTCAGTAGCCAAGTTGCTTGAATTTAATATTTCATTCACTATAAACATTCCCTTTGTTATTTGTTCCATGAAGACATTTTGCAAGTGACCAGCTTAAGAACATCCTGAGACATCACATCAGCCTTCTTAAAAGTAAGTTTTGGGTGGACAGAGTTTGAATACTTGGTGTATTAGTTTTTAAAACCATTTGAATTGTGTCCTAACAGTGTTAATATTGGCCTGACCACTGTGCACACGTTCGTTCAGTGCACATTCTTTGCATTTGAACATGTGTAGGGCTGCCTGTCATTTAAATGCACTTTTAAATATTCTAAAAGTTGTACATTGATGATTTATTTGGCATTTTAAGCAATCTATGCTCAGCATGTGAACATCCAACGAGGTTTGAAATGTCATATTTAATTTTTCTGTACTTTTTTCCTAACAAGATCTTGCGCCTTGAATCCTACAGCATAAGAAAAAAAAAAACTGCCAGGTTGTCCCATAATGACCCTTCTCGAATATTCTTCATTATCTGGTATTTAACCATTTTGCTATCTCTGTCACTACGCCTAATCTGCTTACACCTCACCAATCGCACCTCAAAGTGTGTCATTCTAAAGACATTCATTCCTATTACCATTTTTAACATCTCTACCCACCTCAGTCAATCATCACAATTGCTTATCCTTCCTGCCCACTGTGCGTTGTTAGATATTGTCGATCACAAAATTTTGCTATCCACCTAGACATTATAGGCTCAGACCTCCAATGACTCTTGTTCTACCCCTATTACTCTAGCAATTGCCGGGTGTGCAAAACAATATTTTGTGCAGTTTTCTCCCGCAATCTGTGGTGGGTTTTCCTTGCCACAAATCTAGGACACGTGCACCACAGTAGGCACAATATGTGCCAAACTTGTAGCCTCGTTTTGGGTGCCAACATGAGTTGTACCCACCATAGGGTTTGTGATTTGAGCATGTATCATGTTGTCGTTCAGTGAAGAGCACAGAGGATGACGGGGTACGGTCATTTAGTTCCAGAAACTGCCAAGTCTGCAGGGCATACACAAACCTAGAAAATAACTGACTTAATGCATGCATTGTAGAGAGCTCAGAAACCCCAAGGAGCAATTCCTGCCTCTCTACTTTGGACTAGATGGACAGCATAATGCCAATAGGCTGCTGCACATTGCTTTGCAGATGTCCCAAATTATTAATACCCTAATCTCAATGTATCTGATTCTTACTGCCTCTGTCTAGAATAATTGGGAGGTCACGAACGCCCGCCTTTGGCATTTTGAGCAGGGGTTGCCACTGATACTTCTGGTATTCATTCAAAATAAACATGTTTTGTTTCTCCTTTGACTTTGACTCAAGATTGCTACTCCCCAATCAGCTCATAAATGTGATATTATAGAGCAGTGGTTCCAAACCTTTTGACTTGTGTGGACCCCCATTTAATTATTAGTGGAACCCTGGGACCCCCACTGAATCATTATTGGAATCCAGGGCCCTCCACTAAGTCATTACTGAAAGCTGGGTACCTAATCTGTTAATATTATTTAATTTTCCAAGCAGTCGTGGACCCCCTGAGGAGTCTTCGCGGTCCCTGGACCACAGGTTGGAAACCACTGTTATAGAGTATCAAAGAATGATGTAGCAGTGGTGTAAGGAAACAAATGGAATACTAGATCATAAAGAAAGAGGGGGAGGGCTAATAGAAGGATGGATTGATAGAAGAATGAATGGCTGGAGGGAAGGACAAATGAATAAGATGTTAGAAAGGATAATGGGTAGATGCAGGGATGGAGAGATGGAGGAAAGGGTGGACTGATGATGGATGGATGAGGAGATGGATGAAAGAACACGAAGAAAGATAAAGAGATTTAAAGAAAAAAAGTTGGATGGATGAATTGATGGAGAGAAGAACGAACAGATGGAAGGATGGAGTGGAGGGTGTATGGATGGATGGGAAGAAGTATAGATGGATAAAAAAGGAAGAAAGAAAGGGAGGAGGCAGGGAGGATTGATGAATTAATGCATGGCTGGGTGAATTCATGGATTGATGGACAAAAGGACAGACAAGGATGGACATTAAGGAGGGAAGTAAGACAGAGAAAGACAAATACCAAAGAAGAGAAGGAAGGAAAGAAACATACAAGAAAAAAAAGAAGGTTAGAGGAAAACAAGAAAATGTCACAGTTTGGTTGGAAAGAGGGTAACCCTGAACGACCAGTGAGCTTCCTTGCCTAAGTCACTGCCATTTGGTATATGGATCAAAGTTGATGTGTTTTATTTTTTGGGATAATCCTGTGAATGTAACAGGACAATAGTGATCTAATTCTGGTGTACCATTTATTCATGAAACCAATACAGCACATAAAACCATTGCAAGGACTTGTGGGTACTATGTGAAATGAACTAGGTTCATATTCACAAGCCCCGTTGTATTATTCTTGCACCACACAATGTGGTGCAAGAATAATGCAACGAGGCTTGTGAATGTTCCCTGTCCCTGAATGGCTTCATAAATCTTGAGTAAAGCAACACAGCGCAAATTGCTGCATTGCCTTACTCTTCCCCAGAGATGCGTTCCCTCAGTGTTGTGAGGGTCTTCCGACCCAACATCCATGGATTTTGATGCATTCCAGGTTTACCAGAAGCGGTAGACCTGGAAATTTGCCAAATACGTACACCTCACCAGTTGAGGCGTAATGAGGAGAAATATCTTTATTTCTCCTTGTTTATTCTTCTTTGTATGTGTGTCCCTTCATGCACTAAAGCAAGGCTACATGCAGTGGAGGCACCCTTGCACCATGGTGCAAGGGAGCCTGCATTGGTGCTAGGTAGCTGGGAAAAGGAGCGGAATGCTTCGTGTTGGGATACATACAGCGCATTCCTGCCCTTTCTCTGTGACGCAGCTCCGCAAGGTGACTTGCTGAGGTGCGCTTCGCAACTTTGCTATAAATATGGCTGTAAGAATGCACCGGTTCTTCTTGATCTTGCGTGCCTTTGAATCCAAGTATACATAGGATATATGCGTATTCAACATGATAACTATCAGAAAATGTATTTATGCATCATGGAAAGTGATGTTTTAGAAAATGTGTAGGTAAGGAAGTTGAGGCTCTAAAATTTAGAATAGCGTGGGATTAGATGACAAAATAAAGTAATAGTAGTTGTTTAATGTTTACTATGCACTGGTGAGAAACTGATGGTGTAACAGGAAATGGACAAACATGTTTTCCTCCACCCCATCGAAGCTCTCCAAACTCAAATATAAGTATTTCAAATACTACTGAACCAATTACACCAAACTGAAAAATACACTGCCATGTTTAAAGTCAAGTGCTCACATTTACTATTTTTTCATGCAACTTTGTGCAGCAAGGGAACTTGCTGTGCAGCATTGCGTGTAAGGAAGAGAGCGGAAATGATCCATATTTCTAAAGATGTGGAGCATTTCTGCTCTTTCCTTGTGCTGGCACACTTTGTGCTGTCTTGCGCAAATGCAGGCCAAGGGGCCTGTGTTGCTGGTAGAATTGTTTTGTAGGAAAAGGGGCACCTTCTTGCACAAAAATAATCCTTAGAGGCATAGTCCTCTTTCTATGTGTGCTGCATAATGCAGCACAGATGGATAGAGGAAGTGACATGGAGCAATATAGATATTTCTCCTTGTTACACCTTTGGTGAGAAGTGTTACTATTTTGGCTCCAACCCAGGTTTACTAATCTTTGTAAATCTAGCCTTGTGTCAAAAACCAGGGGTGGCTGTATGGGAACGCTCATACTCCACCCATGTAAAGCCTACCTGACATAAAGTAGCACAAAAAGCAGTTTGTGCTGCCATGAGTTACTTTGTATTTACTAAACCACGCAGAGCCATGCAAAATTGTTGTGCAAGGCTTAGAAACTGCAAAAAGGATTTTGCATCAATCCGCACCACAAAAGTGATGCAACCCCCAAGCAAAATCATAATAAATGTGGGCCTTAGTATCACTCCAAGTTTGGTGTCATTTCTTTCAGCTATTTTTCTTCACTGGAAATCCCGATAGAACTTTGCATTGTAAAAGCTACTGTGTTTACCCCTTTTCCTTTAACTTTTACCCATTCGGATCTGTGTGAACCTTAACATTGCAAAACAAAGGCACAAAGCTACAAAGCCACCTTTACATTACACACAGCTAATTGATTGGAAAGATTCACGCAGGTTCGACATAGATTGACAAAGTGTAAAAGTACGTGTAAATGTAAAATCATATTACAATACTGTCATTACAGGTTTGCTCAGAATACTATATTGATATTCTTGCGCCCAAAACTATTCATATTGTAAGTATCAGTAATGCCCAGGACACAGGGATTCTCTGGTATCCTGAGATTTACTGCATGAAAAGTAATGAAAAGGGCAATTACCACACCCATGTCCCATGGGAATTTCTAATATTTTGACAGTTTTCTTCTGTTTCGGTTCACTTTTTCTGCCGAAATGTCCAAGGAGGTTAAAATTGGAAATATAGTTTTAACCCTTTGCATTAAATTTCTGATATGGCTGGAAGTCGAGAGTTACTGGCAAGAGACACCTACTCAGCACCAAGATTCCTTTCTGGGTGACAGTGCGCTCGACAAATATGCATAAGATAACATAGTGAGAGCATAGTGCTAATTTGAGTCGTTGGTTGCAGGTGGGCCCACCAGCACTCACTTTGAGGGGACTAGGATTTATTTTTTGCCATCAGACTTTAATACTGATAAAGGGAAAGAAAGGTAGAAAAGGGAAGACATAAAGGAAGAAAAAGATGAGAAAACAGTGACAAGCTGATACAGCACAGATGAAAAATAATCTGCAAGACTGAGTAAAAAGCGGAGGGAGCTGAGCACAGTGGATTAAAAGTGCAATCAAGAAAAGGCTATGCTGGTTTTGGCCAACCACAGTATTTAGCAGAGCCGGCCGCAGGCTTCTGAGTAAAACATTGGGTCAGGTGAATTATTATTTTACTAATCAAGCAAAGAGCTGAAGATACTTCAGAGGAGCTGAAGGATCAGTGAAGCTCTGGACTCTCAAACTATGTGTCATTTTACATTTTGCAGGTTGAAGTTTGTGGTAACAGATGTTCCACGGGTTATGAATGGTTTCGCATAAGGAGAGGTGCAGGGGAGCTCCACAGTTCAGTGAGAACAAAGCTGTACAACAGAGATGTTCTTACTTTTATAAATACTTTACCAACTGAATGTACGTCCTATAACTACTACAGTACAGGATGAAAACATAATCACTCGATCTGAAGGGGGGGAGGGTATTTTATCATTTACTAGAAATAATTTGATAACTACCAGAGGTCAGAGTCTTGGTGGTGCACACATGCCATCACAAACATTTTTTTTTCCTAGACACTGTTTCCATCATCAATATTCAGGGTGATGGTTATTTGTAAAGCAATACAGTGCCCTGGTTAGTTTGTTCAGTTCATGGCTTGCACCAACTTCTGAAATTTATTTTTAATGGTTTTGGGAGGTGTCCTTCCTCTTAAACATGTATATATATCACCATCAAGGTTTATTACTGATGTTTATTCTTAGAAAGTGTATTGGTCCCAGATCCTTTGACTGCAGTTTACATGTAAGACATTGTTAAAGTGTCAATAACTATAAAAAAAGAGCTTGAGTCACAACTCTTGTATTATTGCTTCACACCACGTACTTATTAATCTTGCCTGGTAATAACGTGGGACATCGAGCATGTGCTAGAAATTCAAAACATAACCATCAGATGTGCAATCATTTTCAAGAACTCATATATTCATTTTTTAATTTTATTTTGCTCTCTGTGCTTTTATCTAGGAGAAAACTGTGCCATCATTCTGAAGGTAACAGCTGGAAACATGAAGCTGGCACTCATCGCCTGCCTCCTGGCTCTATGTGCTGCTGCTGTCTATGGCCAGTGCACTCAGTACACCTACAGGAGTGTGCGGTGCGTTAATGATTGTCGCGCTGATGGAGATGGATCATACCAATGCATGATCAGCGGAGGGGCTTTTGATTACTGCTCCCCCTCAAATGGAGTCAGCTATAAGAATGTGCGCTGTGCTTCATCATGCGCCAAAAAAGTTAACTTGTTTGGCCAGTGGTATGAATGTAAAACAGTAAATGGAGATACACAATACTGTGGCTTCTGCTCTTCCCGTCCAGCGGCATAGAGTAGGTGGGCTTCCCCGTGAATCAGCCTCCCTCATCTTAACCCAGAAAAATGCAAAATACTCATATCATTTACCGTCAGCCGCATGAGATAAGGAAATGTCAAATTAAAAGGCTTATGCTTGCTCTGCGATAGTTTTTGATTTATGTTGTGTATCTACGATTTGAAATGTATTAAACTGATGCAATAAAGCTGTCACATTTATTCATTTGGAAGCATGTGTAGACCCTTTATTTTCTTCCTACATCATTATATAAAAGAATGTGGCAACTTCTAAGTAGATCTAATGTTAGGATCAACCTCGCTCTGGGAAACAAAAACAGCCCTAGCAAAATTGTTCAAACCAGCCTGCTCCCTTCTTCTCTACACTTTCTCCTTCCATCCATTACTGTCTCTTTCTTTCTTTCTCTCTTCTCCCTCCAAGCTCTCTCCATGCTCTCTTCTTCTGCTCTCTTTCTTTAATTTCTTTATTTTTGCCTCTCTTGCCCCCCTCTATCTTTCTCGTTGCTTATGCCGTCTACGGTGCCTGTTGAAATAGAGTGACTGAGGCACCATCAGGGGCCTCGGACTTCCTAAACCGGACTCCAAAATCTCATCCATCGGGGAAATGCCTGGTGGAATAAATGGCTAGTACGGCCCTAAGATCGAATGATCAGAATACGATTAATTTAACAAAAACCTAATAAATACAAGTGAAGCTATGTTTAATGAAGGATTCCTTATCACGGAATCCTTCAGAAGTAGGGAATCGCATAGAAGACAATGACAAGAACATACAAGAATGAGCAACATGGGATGAGATTTGGGGGCTGCAGGTGGTAGGTGCATGGGAGAGAAAAATGCACACAAAGTGAATGTCAATGAAGATAAACGTATTGTATTTGTATTTAGTTAGCTCTTCAGATCCCTAATGAGACTCTGAAGCATTTTGAAGCAGGGTAGCCTTCTAGTCTGTTGCATCAGTTTGGTTGGAATAGTTTTGGTTCATAGAATGGTCTGTGTCAAAGGGCATCAGTGGAGCAGGAAAGGGCAGAAATGCACCGTATTGGATAAATATGGAACACTCCTGCCCGCTCCCTGTGGAGCAGTGCACTGCAGAAAAGTGACCTGCAGTGCTCCCCTGCACCACAAAGCCCATAAATATGGGTCAGAGTGTTTATTTTCAGCATATTTAGGTGAGGTGGTAAAGCTGCACTTAGGTGTTAAATATCCAGTGCCATGGATAAAACATACACACTCGACCAGGTCCTGTGACAGTGATTAGTTACAGGGCGGTACGAGTGGTAGATATTTATATTTACCACTATTGTTTCAAAGCTTGAGATTATTTCATTCCTTTTGGATGTCAAAGTTGTTCACTTTCTAAATCCAGGAAGTGGTACATAGATATCAAATCAAATTCAGTGTAAATAGTAATCACATTCAATAAAATCAATCTCCAGCTGGGTTATCGGTTTAGACATTTAGTGGAGGGAATTTAGAATAAAACAAGAAAAATGCACCATGCGACTTATAGCCCCCCTGCTCCCCAACAAACATCTTCTGATTTCTATGCAAGTGCAATGTGTGACTGGGAAGGCGTACACGTAGCACAGAAAGTGACCTACAAAGGGCACGTTAATAACATTTATACCTTTAGACATGATAAAAAGTGTGTAAGAATGAAAAATGACACAGCCCTAAACAAGCATTTACCCACCTTCAAATGTTTACTTATAGATGATGACCAGCCAACTCATGCGATAATGCCAAATAAGGAATAAAAGGACAAGGGAGAACATAATTTGCCCAAAATCAAAGTATTTGGTCAAGTAGGAGAACCAAGACTGCAACACAGGACTGTTTTTTCAAGACACAAAGGCCCTCATTACAACCCTGGTGGTCAAAGACGGACAGGGCTGTTTCATCGGAAGCACCGCCAACAGGGTGGTGGTGCTTCCCATGGAATTGCGACCGCAGCGGAAGCACCGCCGGCACTTTGGTCCCGGCGGTTGTAATCCCCCAGGGCAGCGCTGCCCAGGGGATTACGAGTCCCCCTACCGCCAGCCTTTTCATGGCGGTATGAACCGCCATGAAAAGGCTGGAGGAAAGGGTATTTGCGGGGTCCCTGAGGGCCCCTGAACTGCCCATGCCTCTGGCATAGGCAGTGCAGGGGCCCCCTGCCACGGCCCCATGGAGCTTTTCACTGTCTGCAGAGCAGACAGTGAAAATCGCAATGGGTGCAACTGCACCTGTCGCACCGCCGCAACACTGCCAGCTCCATTTGGAGCCGGCTCCCTTGTTGCGGCCGGCATCCCTGCTGGGCCGGCGGGCCCAGCGGGGATCTCAAAATGGCCACCGCGGGAGTGCGCCCGCATTGGCGGCCGCACAGCGGAGACAGCGCCGCCCACCAAAGTTGTAATGAGGGCCATAACTTTCTAATAACACTACATACTTCAACTGCAATTCACTCCCAGCTTCACTTCTCCTAGGATGTTATGATACTGAAGGCTGTTAACTGGTCTAAAAGTATTAGGCCCTGATTTAAGAAAAGTGGCGCTGCACCCAGTGCCCGTATCTAGGATATGGCGCAGCATAGCGGTAGTTAGGGAATGATGCTAGTTCAGAGCTTTGCGGGATTAGTGTCAAAAATTCTGATGCTAATCCTGCAAAGCCCATTGAAAACACAGCATGGCTTCTTTTAACGCCTGAGGAGGCATTAAAAAAGTGCAGAAACAAATGATGCCATTTTTCTGACTACTCTAACGGGGGAACACATCCTTTACATACATAATGCCTGGCACAGGCATAATGTAATGCAAAGAGTTACAAAGTGGTGCAATGCATCCATTGCGCCATTTTGTAAATTTGGCACAGCAATTTTGGCCGCTTTGGGTCACATTAGCATTAAAGAAATGACACTATTGTGGCACAAAGAGGTTCTAAGGGCTCTTAAATCAGCGGTGGAATCAAAATTAGCAACATCAATCTGTGTGAAAGCGTTTAAAGTATAGAAATGTTGAGTTGTCACAGAAAGGTTATCGGGTGTAGGAATTGGTTTAGCTTGGATGTTGTCATGAAGTAGTTTACACTTGTTGAAGAAGAACTGAGCAAAAATAGTAAATAGTAGTTTGGAGTGTTGTAGTTGAGAGCTGAGGAAGCTGAAAGAGGCTGTAGTTGTAATACAATAGGGAAACATTCTTACAATAGGACCAAAGACTATGAGAGAAGTAGCTTTTCTTGGGTCTGCGATTTTAAAATTATAAGTGGTAGCTATGTTCTAATCTTTTGAAATACCTGCTTTTGTTCATTCATTAAATTTCTCTTCCATTTAAACATGTGGATACTGCCCATGTTAGTAAAATACTGGCCAGGTGGAAACCATAGAGGCCTTGTCCCAGTCCTCAGGGCCTTTCCACCATAGTTCAAGGAAATCAGCCTGCATCATCTACAAAGTCATAATTACTTGTGTCTCTTTCTACTTTGATGATATGTTCTCCAGCTCCAGTGGTTCTCCACGCATCCTCAGCAAGGACACCTTCCATACAGAAGCTGTAGTGTGAAGCAACAAGAAAATACTCATCTCTTTAAAGAGCCCTACATCATTATGGAATAACAGTCCACAAAACAGCTTTCCGACCTAGTACATATTGACTGTTTATTTTACTTTGATCATCCCTCATTTGTTTTTGGGCTAGGTTTGCACTATGCAAAAACCATATACATAATGCATGTAATAATACACTAATCTGGAAATAATTTGTTAATATTTGTTTAAAGATATACATTTTGGAGAAATCTAGGCAAAACGTGTCCACCCAATAACAAATTATCCTTTTGCTTTAAACATGGCTTCTGTACCTTATAGACTGTGGCCTTGTTGGAGAGGCAGGAGGGGCCAGTGCCTAACTGTTTCTCTCATGACCCCCTTGTGTTCCTCACCACCAACTACTGCACTGGGCTGACAACAAAAATAAAGAGACACTTCAGTGGTGCTTGTGCAAGGAGGCGTGTTCTAGGCGGAACACTGCTGTAACCCATGCTGTGAAACTAGTGAAAGATGCCGGCCCGCCCTACCCTCAGCAGCTAAATGCGGCTGGCTGCACGCAGCACAGAAGCTGCCCTGGAATTCTGAGAGGTGGTTTCTCTCAGCCTTTTGCTCTTCAGTAGTTACATGGGCCTTCTCGCCTAACATCATCCGCACCTATGGCCTCAACATCATCTTGTATGCCAATGACAAACAGCTCAACTTCTCCCTCTCTGACAATCACAGCACCCAAGCAAAGTTTATCAACTGCATGTCAGAAGTCAACTTCTGGAAATAGTCCACCAGCCTGAAGCTCAAATCTGCTAATACGAAGGTGGTACTCTTCAACAAAGACACCTCACTCTGATCCTCAGCCCGGTAGCAATCTGAATAGGGACCCACCATCAGCCTGTAAAATCAAGGTAGGAACCTAGGAATTTTTTTAAACAGTCCTTTCTAAAGGACCAGCCAAGTTAACCCCATCACCACCTCCTGCTTTCACACCCTCAAGCTCCTCAGGAAAATCTTCAGAGGCTTCCTCTCAACACCCACTGTACAATTACCCGAGCTTTACTGACCAGCAAGCTAGAAAATGCATTGTATGTGTGAATCTCCACCCAACTCAGCAAGAGGCTCCAGGTCACCCAGAACGCAACGGCCAGATTTACACTTGTTAACGCGTCTCTTTATGATAAATTATTACACAGTGGCACTCGTTTTAGGCCAATGAATCTTTTGACCCTGTTGAAAGACACCTTAGGATGGGATAGCTAATCAACATGTCAATTAATATGTCAATAATATTATCAATATTTATTACCACAATGCACTTTACTTTAGTCAATGACATTTAATTAAACTCAAGACACCACCATGTCCTTTCAGTCATGAATAACCAGTCCAGTGTAGTATAAATTTAGCTATATTTATTCCCTATTTGTTACAATACTGCTAGCAAGTTTATTAATCTCAAAACCAAGAAACACACTAGCATAGACACAATATGGCAACTCTCCGTGCGCGACCTCTCTCGGAAACAGACGTATCCCAGCACGGCACCACTGATGTCACACTCACACACACTGCAGCTGACAAAGTCTTGCAGCTTGTCCTCCTCACACAAAATGAATGCAATATCTTGCGAGCACCTTTAACAACAAAAACCCAAATTTGCCAGTTTACTACAGGAAGGGTAACACATTCGCTTCAGAACTTTACAGAGATTTCACTTGAAGCCTCGGCCGCTACTCTCTCCTTCTAAGCTCCCGCACCCGCAAGCAAAATTCGACCCGCAAATCCTACTCTCGACTTGTCAATGGTTTGTTCTAGTGCACTTTAAAACTCACCAAATCTCATCGAAGGTTTCACTCATACACTTTGACTCAAACTCGACTTGTCAACCACGCCCGATTGACCTATTTAACCGCACAAATTACAACATAAACTCAAGTGTCTCCTACACTTGTCAATATACTCCGGAGTCTTAGACCACGACGGGTCCGTACATCACCAACCAACCACGTGGATAATTTTTTAGCACAAAGCGCCACACTCACATGAAGTACGCTGACTTCCCTACTCTCATACTGCGGAGTACACCTACTCCGAAAAACAACATTACCTGACCTAAACACACAAACTTCACAAATCACCTGCAATATGCATAAGCTGAGCAAGCGCAAATTCTACACCACATATGCTAAAATGCCGAGAACATTCCCAACTCACTTAGGCAGGCTCCGAGATCCCGGGAAGGTCATGGGGAATTTAGAAACACATCATACCTCCAATTTACATTATCTCGAAAAAACAATTTAAACAATAATTCTCCGTCCTAGGGCCCCAAAGGGCCTAACCCATCGCTCTGCTACCAGAACTGTTAACGCGTCCCTTTATGATAAATTATTACACATTGGGACTCGTTTTAGGCCAATGAATCTTTTGACCCTGTTGAAAGGCACCTTAGGACGAGAAAGCTAATCAACATGTCAATTAATACGTCATTAATATTGCACTTTACTTTAGTCAATGACATTTAATTAAACTCAAGACACCACCATGACCTTTCAGTCATGAATAACCACACCAGTTTAGTATACATTTAGTGATATTTATTCCCTATTTGTTACAATACTACAAGCAAGTTTATTAATTTCAAAACCAAGAAACACAATAGCATAGACACAATATGGCAACTCTGATATGATTTCATCAAAGCAAGAATCACAAATATTAGAATATAGCATGGCGTGAGCATTGGTCAATAAAGCATAGATTCAGTCATTCGTCTATTTGCGTCCGTTTAGTGAACCCCTCTCAACTAACCTCTAATTAGCATTGGCATGTTGGGCTTCATGCAAAACAATTTTGTAACATCAATTTGGAAAACATCTAGCTATGGTATCTGTCAAAAGAAAAGCAGTTGGTACCTAGAAAGGAAAAGCAAACAGACAATCTCAATTTCATTGTCATATAGTTACCCTCCAAGTTTGAGTCAGCACTCGGGTTCGGTCTTCGTCTTCAGGACATCAGTTGGTTCGCCATTAGTCAGGAACTCGGCTCAGGTAAAAGGGGCACTTCCCTCATAAAGAGGTAAAGTGTAAATGGGTAATCTAAGGACAAGGATGGTTCTAAATAAAATCAGCAAGTCACCAAGCAAAGTGACAAAATCTCTGGATCATAATAAATCGCATCAGCATCTCTCCCTCTCACAGTCTTCTACTCCCTAATTCTGATTTACTTCCTGGTGTCAAGGATTTTTATCCCCTTTTCGTTGTACATTCCCATAAAATCTAATTGGATAAAGGGTTGCACCCCACTATCTTTGACCAATTAAAATCAAATGATCTCATCTAATTTGTTACCCCATAACAGTTCTCATGTATTTTATTGGTGCTTATGATTGACGTCTTTAGCGGGTAGAATGTCCGGTATGATTTCATCTTCTTGTGGTCCTTTGCACATCTTCGGTCAGTGGCTCCATTGTCCGTACCGGTTTAGGCGACCTTGTGCATAACGTTAATCTACACTGTTGCATTCAGCTAAAAATGTTAATACAGGCAGGATGAATTTCATGAGAACGGATATACTACAGTTACATTCAGCTTCTAACTTTTGAAAAAAAAAAAAAAAGAGTTCATGTCCTTTAGCAAGTCAGCACACTGCACATTAGAAAGATCCATTTAGTATGAGAGTCAGGCAGCAAGGCCTCGACTCATGCTAACTAAAGGCATAAAAGATTTATTAGCAAAACTTTTAATAACATAATGATTAATAATTAGTGTAAAACCATAATAATTCATCAACATTAGTCAATTTTATTAGTCCACGTATATGTTGGTGGGCACATTTCAATTGCACGTTTTGGCAAAACATGTTAATACAGTTTCTATGCAGCATTATTGTACATTAGTTCATAAACATTTCATGTTAATATAGATTATATAAGCTACGCACTCTCATACTCAACATCTCACCATGCACCAACATATCAACTCACCTGAAAGACCTCCATTTGCTCCCCATCTACAAACATGCCCTTTTCAAACTACTCAAACATACATATAAAGCACTGCTCATCCTTTGGATCCAGGTGCCTTAACAGCAGAATCAGCTTTCACATCCATGCCAACCATCTTTGCTCTGTCAGTCTTCTGCTCATCTCTTTGCCCACAGTCAGAGAGGCAGGGGCTGCACCTTTTTGTACCTGTCTTCTAAAGCCTGGAACAATCTCATCGGAGGAGCCAGCGCAGTCCAAGAATTCCAAAACAAAGTGAACAAAGATCTCTTTTTAATAGGCCCTGAATAGGGCAATTTTCCTTTCTCTAAGCACCAGGATACCCAGCAGGGTGATTTGAATGCTCAGCAAGTGAACATAACATAATAATTGCCATTGGTTGGTGGATGTGGCTTGAGTCCATACACGCTTTCGCTCCCTGCCTGCCTTAACTGTCTCCTACCAGCAACAAGGCTGTCCGTACCAGTAGGCCGATTCTGAGAGCTGGCGAGTAGCTGCTGGCTGGTTCCTGGCAGACATTCTCAGTAGTCTCACCTATATCTGTGCAGATTAGAGCAGTGCTGCAGAAACTGACAGTGCCAAAAACAGATCGATATCAATCATCCATTGATTCAAAATCTGGATGATTCTTTGTCCAGTATTTTGCTTATCTGTTGGTGCTGTTCCTTCGACTGCTGTGAGGAAACAGCCTAGGGGCAGCAAACAGTGGAGCATAAGACACAAACAGGAGAAAAGCTCTCTGAGCTGCTTGTTACAGCAAACACAGGGCAGCAGAAAAAGAACAGCAGTGAACAGGAAGCATTTCCAAGGTAATTTAATACATGTCTAGCTGCCAGGTTTCCAGATTACTTATCTGTGGCATTTTAGAGCCAAGTGTGACATTTTGATTGGCACTTTACAACGAGTAGATCAAAATACTTATATCCAGATAGTGAGAAAGATTTAAAAAAGATACTCATCTGGGCATTGTAATGGATTAGTAACAGCTTTACAACAGCTGCATTGTTTCTGAAGCCTATGCACAGAGCTGCATAGCTTCTAATGTCTATCTGTGAGTAGCTTGTCCCGCCAAGGTTTTTACATTGTATCGCGAGGTTGTGGTCATGTTTATCCCAGTTAGAACTACAAACCATAGAAGGCAAATAATAAAGTCAAAAAAATAACTAGATGAGGTACCCATTACCCATACAAGGACCCTGGGAAACTTGATGCCTGTGTACAGAAGGTTACACAGTCCTCTTTTCATAACAAACTTTTGTAACACCATAATACACAGTATGCTAGTATTTCTGAGTTAGAGCCTTGGTTTTCTTTTAAATTGTATGTTCACTTCCTTTAAATTAAATGGACCGTAAAGTCATAACATTGGCATCCAATAAGGAACAGTATCTCTATCACTTATTGCCAAGGACAACAAGGAATCCACCTGAAAAGACATCTTATCCATTAGCATAGGGAAGAACAATCCTTTACCAGAAGAGATAACCTCTGGTTTCTAATCAATGTCAATAAATGAGGAGCAGAAAGTGTCATTGAATTTTCAGGAGATTATGATGTGTGCTTCTCAGGTACCAAATAGACTTATGTAATGTGTGACATCCTCAGTCAGGGTATTGGTTTAAAGCACGGGGCTTGCACATTACTGACCAGGCCAACACCATATCATTCTGCCCAATGATCAAAAGCCTGGTGGCACTTAATTAGACTGCTTTTGGTCACTATGACCAGAGGATGTACATAACTCATAGATGTGTGGAAATTTTATTTTCTTCTTTTGAAAATCGACAGACAGGAGAACAGACATATTAATATATAGGGTCCACTGTGCATAAGGGGTATCAACCCTTTTGAATGTCTGGGATCTGTGTTAGATCTTAAAAATGGGCAAACATACAGCCAACAATTTTGGGGCCACATAATACAGTTCTTTAAAACCTATGTTTGTAGTCCTTTCAAGTATATCATAGGGACTGCGAAAGCATTTTGACTGAATGACTCACTCCTATACTGTTCTGGTGGACCTGGCCCTTTCTTCAGGGTCATCCCCAAACTGTTTGCCTCCTTCCTCCTATTTTTACTGACTTGTTTTTGTTGGCTTTAGGACTCTGGGCACTTTACCACTGCTAACCAGTGCTAAAGTGTTTATGTTCTCTGTGTAAATTGTATTGGTGATTGGTTCATCCATGATTGGCCTATTTGATTTACTAGTAAGTCCCAAAGTCCTTCTTGTGGTGAAGCCCAAGTGTGCAGCTGTTGCAGTCCTTCAGAGTGCAGGGTCCAAGTGCAGGCCAGGGTTCCAGCAGGGCAGTCCTTCTTCTCCTGTGGTTCTTCCTTGTTGGAATCTGATGGGGATCTGAGGTGTGGTTGCAGGCCTGCCAGTTTTATCCTTGCTCCTGGGTGAAACACAGGGGGTCCTGATTCTCCAATCAGTGGCAGGGTCCTTCCCCCTGTGATGACCACTTCCTGGGAAGTGTGGCAAAAATCAATCCCAGGGAGCAACATTCCTCAAAAATCCATCATGGCTGAAAGTGATTTTTGGAGGTTACATCTGGCTGAGCCCACCCACTGGTGTGGCTAAAAATCCTAAACACACCCCTCTCCTGCCCTCTCCTAATCTAATCAAGGGGGCACCTCATTGTCTGGGTTTGCAGGATGTGGGGGGTTGATGGGTTGCTCCAAATGTCCTTCTCTGCCTTTGAAGACCAGTTTGGCAGCCCTCCCCTTTCCTGCCTCACCATCTGCTGAGGGGAGATCTCCTCCCACAGGCACATCTCTTTGTGTGGAGCCAGGCCACTTCACACCTCATAGACGCTGCCAGAGGCTGGCCAATCAGGGCACAGCAGCAAAATCACTGCAGGGCTGAAGTTGGCAACTTTTCAGGTAAAGTTTAAAACTCTTTACCTGAACAAGTTATATTAAATCCAACAACCCAGCTGTGGGATGTATCATAACAATTCATTTGATACCAAACTCTTGGTATCTGTTACTTAAGGGGACTTTTGAAATTAAAATAAAGTCTCCCTATTCTAGCCTAATTTGGTTGTTTTACCTCACAAGGGCTTATAAAACTATTTTTATAAGGTCCCTGCTTATAGATACATGGCACCCAGTCCTAGGGGCACATCGGGCACACCTTAGGGGTGACGTATATGTAAAAATAAGGTAGTTTAAGACTTTGGAACTACTTTTAATTTTGCATGTAACTTTAATTTAAAAGCAGTCAGCAAGGAAGGCCTGCCTTTAAAATGACATTGGGCACCTCAGCAGTGCACCTATGGGGGCACTACCTATGCTGGGGTCCCTAAACCTCCATGCCCTACCATATACTATGGACCTATAGGTAGGTTAACTTTGCCAATTATATTTAGCCTAATTTGCATATCCACTTTACACAGAGCACTGGCCCTGGGACTGGTAAGCAGTATCCAGGGCACAGCCAAGAGTCAGTAACCACTAGTACCTGTCCAAAAATTGTGGGGGCGACCAGTGCAAAAAGGAGGACTTTCCTAAATACTAGTAGGTCTGCAGCACTTATTGCCCCCCTCACATGAGTAGCCCTGTAAACATGTCTCAGACCTGCCACTGCAGTGTCTGTGTGTGCAGTCTTGCACTGCCAATTCGACCTGAACCTTCCCTTTTTGTACATGTAAGGCACCCCTAAGGTAGACCCTAGGTAGCCCCATGAACAGGGCGCAGTGTATACTAAAGGTGGGACAGGTACTGATGTGTTTTACATGTCCTAACAGTGAAATACTGCTAAAATCGTTTTTTACTCTGCAAGGCCTATCTTTCTCATAGGTTAACATGGGATATGCCTTTAAACATTCTTAAAGTGTAGTTTCCCTTTGAGAGCAGATAGAAATGTGGAGTTTGGTGCCTCTGAACTCACAATTTAAAAATACATCTTTTAGTGAAGTTGGTTTTTAGATTGTTAGTTTGAAAATGTCACTTTTAGAAAGTGGGGATTTTCTTGCTTAAACAATTCTGTGACTCTACCTGCTTGTGTATTCCACATCTGAGTCAGACTGACAGTTGGGCTGTTGTGAATTCCTTCTAGACAGTGATACAAAGGGAGGTGGGGTGTAGCCTGCATTTCTTGATGAGCCATCTGAGCTACAGTGGAGGAAAGAGGGGTCACTTACACCTGAATGGGCTGTGCCTGCCCTCACACAATGCAGTCTTCAACCCTCCGGTATGTTTCTGGGGCCTGTTCTGGGCAAGCCAGGATCTTGTGAACAACAGAGACTTTCCTTTGAAGTTTGCCTACTTCAAAGGCAGAAAGGGGTATAAGTAGTGGACCCAAAATCCCAGACTTTAGATTTCTTCAAGATCACTTCCGGAACCAAGAGAAACCTCTGCCAAAGAGAAAAGCTAAAGAGCTGTTTAGAAGTGCTTCCCCTGCCTGTGACTGTGCTTTGTTGGGCTAGCCTGCAGTTGCTGCCTCTGCCTGTGAAAGGGGACAGAAACTAGAATTTGTTGTGCATTCTTGCTTAAAGAAGAATCTCCAAGGGCTTGAACTGAGCTTGCCTCCTGTTTTGAAGTCTCAGGGCCATCAAAGACTTACTCTGCCAGCACCTGAACTCTCTGCTAAGACTCCTGCCCTGCCAAGTGGTGCCCTATCCAGTCCCTGGGCCCTTAAAAGCTGAAGTTGGCAGAACAAGAGCTGAAATCCATGCACAGAACTCCGTACATTAAAGTTTTTGACGCATCATCTGCAACACTGCTGATAAAAGACGCGCCACCCACTTCGTGGTTAAAATCAAACTCCACCTGCATCGCGCTGGGAGATCGATGCATCACGGCTGGAGACATGATGCAACACCCGCTTGCAGCTGCTGTTAATGATGCAAACCCAGGCAGCATGGTTTTCTAACACTGTTGAACCGGATTTCTCATGCATCGTCCCTGGGTGTCAAAGTCATCGTGAATCGAAGCAGATCCGAGGTACCATGTCTAGAAATCGACGCAATTCTCTTTTGTGAGGGAGAAAAATGACACATCGCCTACCCAACTTGAGAAGAAATGACATAGCGCCTCACTTGCTAGTAAGGAATCGATGCATCGCTGCCTTTTCCGACGTAAACTCACCTGTGCTGCTTTATTTTTTATGAAAACAAGATACTTTGTGTAAAATCAATGTTTCCATTGTTTTCCAATGGAGTACGACTCTTATTTGTTTGAAAATTCATATATTGATTTGTGTATGTTGCATTTTTGTTGTTTTGGTCTTGTTTGATTTAGATACATATTGCCTATTTTTCTAAATTGTGTTCATTTTGTAGTTTTTTCACTGTACTACTTGTGTGTTGGTACAAATACTTTACATATTGCTTCTAGGATAAGCCGGACTGCTTTTGCCAAGTTACCAAGAGGGTAAGCAGGGGTTATCTAAGTATGTTTCTAGATTGCCCTGACCAGAGTGAGGGTCCCTACTTGGACAAAGTGCAAACTGACTGCCAACCATAGACCCCATTTCTCACAAATACCAAATTTTAACTTTCAAAAGGGTACTACATGACAATAAAGCCCCTCCTGAAAAGCATTCCTTAAAAGAAGAACTCCAGGGTGAACTGTCATAAAAGTTTATAACTATTTCATAAAAATGGAGGGGCCCGATGATGAAGCATATCACCCAGTGAGTGAGAGCCTTCACTTTTTTAGGAAAAACGCCAAGAAAAAGCAGTGCTTTCAGCATAGTTGTGCTGTTTCAGCAGTCTGAAAAGGCATGGGCAGTAAAGTGTAATAGTGAATTTGCTGCCACCAGCCAGCCACAAGCTTCTAACTACAAAGAATTGTTGTGATTGTCTTAAAGAGTGATGGCAGCCTATCAGAATTGCTCAAGAAGCCTGAAACAGCAGGCTGTTTCAGCAGTACTGTTTGACAATCATAACCCAATCAGAAAGAGGCTATGTGGTTGGACCCTGGTGATTGGCTGATGACAACCTCTCAGACTTGCCACGTTATGCCAACTCATCCCTTCTATTACTGGAACCTGGGGAGATGGGTGCTGGGCATCAGGTTCTCAGTAGTTTGTTGCACGTTGTTGCCTGCTTCCCCTTTATTCATTCTTGTGAGGCATAGGTGGATCAGTAACAAAGGTGAAAAAATACTTACTACTATTCACATTCTCAAAAGTCATAGTTCAGTTCAGGGAGCAGAGGGATGCTAACTATATCTTGCCTTTGGCCTCCAAATAGCCATTAAACTAATGGATGGCCATTTGTCTCTGTAAAAGGTTTCTAGTGTTGAGGAAGCTCACAGGCCCAAGAGTTCACATTAAATTAGATTGCAGCCTACAGGAATGTAAGGGGCTCGAGCTTAGGGGTAAGGTGATTAGAAATCTTTATTTGTGAACAGAGCAGGAACTATACCTTAAGATGAATACAAGGGCTAAGAGTTCATTCTGCCACGGGGTGTGTACTGGAAAGCAACCAGATGGCCTAGGTGGAAGAGTGGGAAGTCTATCCTTCCCTTAGGATAAGATAATGATAGCTCCCACACAAATCCACACAAATGCTAAATGTCTTATTTCCCAATGACTGCAACTTCCAATGTGTAAACTGCACACAGCAGAAAGTAAGAGGACTGCTGCCATCCACAAGTCCACCTGACCCTTCAGTCTAAGTCATTTAGCAATTATCAAGTCACCTTCATCACGCCTCCCTTAGTCAGCATTCTAGATTGCATCCTCCCTCAATTCACACCTCCTGATCCAACTAGGATTTCATAGATTAAATCTCAGACATCATCCCCACTGTCTAAATTCAGCTTCCGCCTTTCCCTGGAGACTTCAATCTCTCCAGATGAAAGCGCCCAAAAAACTGAAAGAGTCCCTCAACGTATTCCTCAGCTTCCTGGATATCAAGCAACAAATCACCACTTGCACTCGCTCTAAAGGAAAAGCACTTGAGTTTATTCTAGCGATCTCTCCATCAATCAAGTATAAGCCCTGGCTCCTCTTGCACTGGGCTGGCCAATTCAATATTTTCTTTTCTTTCATTTATGCTACACGAACACAGCTAGACCAACTTAAATATGAAATATATGTATTGTTCAGGTGAATACCACAACACCACTGATAACATGATCCTCCAAACACAAACTCTCGGGCTCTTTGGTACTTCAACGAGCTCACAGAAAGTCAGGAGATTTCATTAAAAGAAATAGAGATGAACCATAGCCCCATGTTGAGCTTAACCTACTGAGAATCAAACTCTGTAAGCAAACTCCTCATCACCTACAAGCCCTTTTACAGGCATACTTCCACTAATGTCCTGCCTCAAGGGTAGCATGAGTCTTTGGCTGCACTGAGGGCAGCCCATTTCAAGTAACAGGGTGCAATATCACTGTTTGTGGCTTGTACATCTTGATAAATGTGTGCCAGGGTGCAAACAGGGCCAGTGCGCTTTTACTGCAAAATAAGCCTTGGTGCTCCAGCTGTTCCAAGATCAGATTGAACTGGTGGTTATGTAGATTCTTAAAAATATAGAGTCAATGATGAATAAAGACAGCCAGAAACATGCTTCTTTGGTTTCTTTTGAACTTCTAAAGTTATAATATAGGCTCACTAACAAAGAACAAGTTAAATAATCTAATCTCCGAGAACCCCTAAATTACCATTTCTATATCAATTGAAGTATTATTACTTGGTCTGCCCCATTGCAACTGGTCAAAAATAACTGGCTATCTACTGCCATGATAATGCTGCATCTTTTAAATAATAGCTTTTAATAAAACTTTCCTTGAATAGATCTTCTGAGCATAGGTCCAGGATCTTTTGCCTAATTCCAGCTTCACACTCTGGCCAAAGGTTTGTAAAAAGATTAATGAAGTAAAACTCAAAATGTTAAAAAAAGTTAACATTTCATTTTTTGGATACCTGTTTGAATGATGAATCTTGAATTATTATCATCTAATCTCTCCTGGGTATGTAATAAGGGAAAAAGTATCCTTGGCCACACCATATGGTGTTGCAGTAAAATTAAAACCTTTTGCAGTGATGTCTTAAATTGAGCAACAAACACAACAAGAGTGTGTATGTCGCTATTAGAAATGGGGTTTCTAGGTGGCAGAGGTATACACCCTTGTCTAAGTAGGGACCACAATCCTAGTCAGGGTGTGTCACAACACAATCCAAGTTATCCTGTGCCCACCCTCTGCTAGCTTAGAAGGCAATGTGTAAAGTATTTGTGCAATAAATCAAACAGCACTACAGTGAATACATCCGATAAAAAAATACCATAAAGGTGTAGAAAAATAGATAATAGTTATCTGAATAAAATAAGGTAAAAACAACAAAGATCCAATAATCACATGTTGAAATATCACTTTTAAAAGGTGTAAAAGAGCCTCCATCGTTAAAAATCAATAGTTGTTTCTTTCATACACACAGTACCTGAGTTGTGTCAAAAATAACAATGCATGGGCACCACAGAGGAGGGGATGCATGGAAACTAAGGTGTTGCTTCGGATTTTCTGGTGCAGCACAGAGGAGGTGCGCAGTCTTGGTTCCACACCGCGATGCGAAGATATTTTTATGCCCAGGGATGATATGATGAAAATCTTTGACGCGCTGGTAGAAGGAGCAGGCTCTGCATCGGTCCGGTGGGCAATGAGTCGAATTTGCAATAGCAAGGCAGGTGCTACGTCAAATTCTCAGTCGTATTTTGTTTGCCCAAATCCATAGTAGCTTGGAAAAATGCCTCACCATTACCAGATTGTGGCTCAAAACAATTGCATTTTTTGCTTATATTTATTAAATGCTCACTTTCTTTTGTGGCCTTTCTGTCACCCTCAGTGATTTGTGACCCTTGTGAGAGTGTCAATTTTCTAATACGTTTATTAATGGTTTTAGCAAACTAATTACCTAATGAATTAATGTGTAAAAACGGGTGATTTTTTAAAATGGTTGTCACAGTTTATTTCTGTTCCTAACTGAGCAAAATTCTAACTAAATGTTGTAGTTATTTCCCACAATTCAATGCTTACATAAAAGTGAATTTGATGCTCTAATAGATGTGTCCACAGCTGCCCCTAATGGGTTGCTGCATTATGTCTTACAAGGCCATGTTGAACTGAATCTTTGAATAAGATTAATGTTCTATTGTTTGAGAATGTTACTAATACGCGGTTTCTTCCTCTAGGAAGGGAAGTTTAGACGAGATGGAACAATGGAGCTGCAGATGAGACAGAAAAGGGAAAGTTACTGTTGAGAAAATATTCTTAGTTGATGAAATGTCGTCGTATGTAGATACTCAATTAAAAATACTATTGGCTGAAACGTAACCACCCAATGAACTGACCAATCATAAGATTTTAGAAGATTAGTATAAAAACTGGAGTAGGGTTGTTTTAGGCAAATTTTTTTGTTAGGGAGATTGTTGGGAGTGAAGATTCCAGAGTTCCTGCTGATGATCTGAGTCATATTAGCGGTGTGGGTTTAGCTGGCCTGATTCTTCTGAAGACATACCTGATGTTGTCCCCTTGCTGAAGTAAACTGCTTGTTGTTATCGATTAGGTTAAAGTATTCAATTGTTTGTTGCATGTGTCTCTTTTGCTTTGTAGGTACCAGCTGCAATTTATAATCTGATTGCTGCATATTAATGATTTTTTTTATATTACCCTGAGTTAAAGAGATTTTTTAAAATTTATGTTTCTAAATTCTTTTACATAAAGCCTAACATGTTGATGCTAATTTGTGGTTAGTGAAGGTAGTAATACTGAATGCTCAAGATTTTTATTGACACATTTGAATGTTGTACTAATGCATAAATTGCCATTATTGCCAATTTTGGTGTTGCTAATCAGTATTATTGTTTTGGAGATTATTTGCTTGACTGTTTTGATTGAACTTAGGTATATTAGACAATCTAATCAACCATTATTGATTTTATATATTTATCATTTGTGTTTGAGAGTTATTTTCGTGACATTAGCGTTGTTAATCTAGGGAAATAAATTTTATAACTCTTCTTAATAAACTGGTGTGGTTATTGTGTGAGATTCAAGATTTTTGATTATTTTGATTATTGTTGATGATTACATTCCTCATTGCTGACATCTCCTCAAATATGTGTCGCTTCGATCCATTGACCTCTTGAGAAGAGTCCAGTGTTCAGTTTGAGTAATAGCTAAGATTTCGGGGCCCTGCAGCGCCCTCAATATTGGAATTATTATCACCATTCCCCTCATATGCTCATTCTTAATTAGGGGAACCCTCTTCTCACAAAGTATCATCAAATTCACTGTACTCCCTTGTGTAGAGTGAAAAGATTGAGAATAATGCTCGCTCCGCAATTTGACTTCCCCATCTCCCCATATAAAAAGAGCGCAAAAATGCTCTCCCATAGAGCACTACATCACAAATGGCACATAATGAAAAAATAAAAAAATAGATCACTAACAGAAGTAGTGGGAGGCTACAACTCATTCACTCAAAACCATGTGAATAAAGTGTCCCTGGATGGGACAAACACATAAACAGGGAAGAAAACCATTGAGTCATGAGCAGGGTCGGGAGATAGACAATTAAGACATCCAGGAATGACAAAGGGGCTGAATCAGAGGTTACTCTGTGTTGAAAACAATACATCTGGTGATGAAACAGCAAAGCTGTCTGTTGGCGAGACCTAAAAGGTAGTTACCTGAACGGAAGCAGTGGAAAGACAGAAGTCATTCAGTCAGAACTCAGGAAAAAAGAAATGCCCTGGAGGCAAGAAAAAGAATGATTAAAAGAGTGATTAAATCCATTAAATAAAAAGCCGAGAAATGAGATAGACGCAGAGCTATTCAATCAAGAGCAAAAGGCTGACCCATTACACAGTATATGTATATATTTTAAAGTCTTCAATATTTGATAGCTAGAACTGTCTGCAGTGAAGACCCAAACATTTGTGCTGCATCAAACTTGGGGGACTTGTAAACAGCAGGAGAATTTCGCCATTCAAGTCAGCTGTGTGATCAGTATGGCGAGTAAACTTGAGTTTCACTGGAAATTTCAGTCACAAAATAATGTCAAGCATGTACACTTTGCCATGTAACCATTGGCTTTAATTATTAAAGCAACCCTTCTATCCCTTTGTTGCTCTCCTACTATATGTAAGATATTAAAGCACTAGGGGGCAAAAATCCAGAATATCTCAGTTGGCCAGAGCCGCAGCTTGGTCAATCTGTTTGGGCGGGGGGGGGGGGGTGAGAGGGGGAGCTTCATAGTTTCCACAATATAATGTTGAAATGCATTATAGAACAAGCAGAGTGCATGAGAGGTATCTAAGGGGGAGTGGAAAGGGAGAAGAACGCAGACTCGTAGGAGTAGTAAATTATAGAAACACAATATTTTGCAAAATAGCCACATTTTTTAGGACTTCCAAAGCAGTGAGGGAGAGAGTGTGTGTGTCAGTACTTGTCTGTTTATGTAAAATCCTCGTGAAAAAACAGGCACCTCCCCTTACCCGACTGAAAGTACCTGTACCCAAATATTTATTAGAAAATAATTTTTTTAGGGGGGTGTAACTCCCCAAACACCCCCTCCGAAACCCCCTGAAGAAGGTTCGCCCCTGCAGTGAGCCCTGACAAAGAAAATCGTATTTCATCAGTCTAGTACAGGAATCACAGACGAGATACTCATTTCTGCTTCCCCAAAACAGCACTGACTCCTGCAGAAAGAAATGAAATAGAATATCACACTCGTTACAACGTTACCAAGATGAACCTAAGTACCAATTAATGCCACCTGCTCAGCCTTCATGCTCCTCAATCAAGTGACGAATGCCATGTTCATGTTTAATTGCAGAGCCTGTGGAAATAGTTGTGAAGAGTGATTGACTTTTTTGAGCTATCGGGTTGTACCCAATCATGGCGCCTTTGCAGGGCAGCAATCAGTATAGGCCCCAGGTATTGCAAAGTGATAATATATTTGACTGTGCACTACACCTCAAGATGTATGAGTACATGAGCCTATTCGAACTTCTATCACAGCTCAGGCGATTACCCTCAATGTAGGTTCAGATCACATTTCACAGCAACAAAAGATGAGCAACTCTTTAGGTTTCCGAATAGCCACCTGAAAACCAAACATGAAACCCAACCCACTCCTTCACAGTTTGCTAAGGAGGTAATATTTACACTTTGATTAAAGGAAAGCAAAGTCCCTTACAAAAACTCCCACTCTCATTGTCAGTAAGCACTTTCCTTTACAAATATTCGTCCGAGTTAAACATTTTAAGCAATTTCTCATTTTGAATTGTAAAGAAAATCGATATGAACTGACTGTGCACGAGGATGTTTAGATTAGGCTGTAGATTGAACCCTTTCTACTTTTGTATTTGCTATTTCCATGGCGGTCACACTGAATACCTTTAAGAGGTATCTTCAGTTTACCTGATAAGTTTCTTTGTTGCACTTGGAAGAAAAAACCTTTATAAATACCTTCTGGTTTGGAAAATTCTCAGAGATTACTCGAACCTCCCAGAAGGTAAGTACCATTTCTGAAAACATCTGGTTTTTCTCTTGTATTTTCTGCAGGCCTTTTGAAAGTTGTTCTAGGAGCAATATGTACTCATGAACTAGTTTAATTTCAATGCTCTTCTTTCCGTTTTAAACATAAACTCGGAGTTCACTTTAGATGAATCGTGAACATTCTAAAGTGAGCACCAGCATGGTGGGATCGTTAGTTTGATGAAATGTGTATCTGCACAGCATGTTCTAGACTGCCAACAAGAGAGACAAGCACCCAGATGTTTTATCAACAGCTGATAAGCGTTCATGCATGGCAAACTGCAGGGTTTCAACATTCTATAGCTCCAAACCATTAACCTTTCACAGAAAATAAACATTTCGAATTGCGGGTGTGTGCTCCACTGTGATAGGTGTGAATGCAAAAGCAGATTTATGATTTTTTGATGACAGCAGACGCGGCAAAGGGGAAGCACTTTTACTGTATCAAAGCATCAATTCTATTTACAAATGTTTCATCATGATTGGATAGCTGGTTGCAAAATGGAAAATACATTCTTTGCCCATCAAGGCAAAAGTACACATAACGCCCATGGTATATGAAAGATGGAAAGATTGCTCCTGGGTGGCAAAACCCCTTCGTAATTAAGGACAAATCTGATTTTCGTTGTCCTACTAGACACTTTCTACATTTTGCCTTCTGTCTTCTTTTGAAATGCATAAGATTAGCCACTGGCTGGATAACACTAGCAACTGGAGTGTATAATGCATAATCTCCAAATTAAGTTTTTTTCTAGTAAAAATGATTTACTTCCTGATTACTATTTACTTTATTGGATGTAAAAAAGGAGACGTGCATTTGCTGTCTATCTGAGTTATCTTTGCACATTTCCATGAGATGAGCATTCAAACAAGTTAAACGTGAGATTAATTTAACCTTGTATATGAATAAGCACATCTTTTGCCATGCGAAGTCATAAAGGAAACTGGGGGAATCCAACACTCAATATTAGGATTAACTCTAACCAAATAGAGTCTGGTATCCATCGAATTGCAAGATTGGGACAGCCTTTAAATTGAGGAAAGAGCTCAGACTAACATCTCTGCTTTGGCTGAGGCCTAAGATGAGATTGGCTGTTATGGAATTTTTATTTAACAAATCAGGAGAAAGGGGATGATCAAATGCTGTTAATTATTATGTCAGTTAATGTGCTTTTTAGGTGTGGCTTGACAGCGCAGCTGTCTGCAAGATATATTGTTACCATTGCCTAAAGCATGCACACAGAGCGGGGCTTTGGCTCCTCTGAGTGATATTATTATTCTCTCCCCTCAAGGTTTTGGCTATTGGTACATCATTCTGCTTACTGGGAAATGCTTCCACTGCAATGCATGAGGGACTGGTTTACATTTGGAAAGTATACTAAATAATCACAGTGTTTGTGTATGTCACATTCAGTTTGTTATAGCCTATATGCATCCTATAATGAAAGCAATCCGTTTTTGCTGGCTTTAATATGAGAAACAGCTTTTGTGCAAGCAACACATGTAAAGAACATTTGTGGAAGCCTCTATTTATTCACTGTTTATAAGGTATATTAAAGCCAGACCAATTCACTTGGCCATTTCTTGTTTTCTTTTGTAAGTAAAGGCCACATTTATTCCAGATGGGCACCTTATTTTCAGGGGTGTAACACAGGCCCCTAGAGCCCATGTGGTACATGGTTGCCTTAATCTTTAAAATGGGGGGCATTCTTCTCAAGGCCAATAAACATCTGTGAGTTATGGGAGGGGAGGGTCTGGGCTCCTCTTCCCAGTTGGCTGGGGGGAGAGGGGGCATCATTTTGAGTTATGCCAGCTTATTATCAAACATGTTGGAGTTTTTCAGTGCAACATTATCAGCTTCATGAATAAAGCACAGTCAAGCCCGCCATGCATGTACAGAGATATTAGCTGTTCTCCATTGGTCATCCTTTTGCACTATGTGCAATTTTTGGCTCACACAGGCATCAGTCACAAAAGAAACCCCTACAAAAACCATTGACTGTCGTTCCCTCTTCCAGAAGTCATGAGTTACTCCCTTTGTACGCTGCAAATTTGCTACCAGTAATCAATAGAAAACATTTTATTAGGCCCCACATGTTTTTACATTTGACAATTGTAATACACCCCATAAAATGTAAATTGGATCACATGATGGTTGGTTAACTGAGTTTTTTCAAGGCAACTTTATTTAAACTCAAGATTATTTGAAAATATAAAGAATGATCAGGATGCATCCATTTCTTCGAAGTAAGATACTTTATTGGTAAAATGTGTGTCGTAAGTGATACCGAAACATGAATTGAGGCAAATAGTTTTACGGTGCAGTTAAAGTAGGTACCCTTACAAGACTTCACATTAGGTAATTTGATGTAATTTAATTTACGATATAGACCTTCTTGGTCGACAACCATAGAAATTTTACAAATAATAATGAAACATATAATCAAATGTTATTTAGACCGACTTAAATAAAGATATCAAATAAATCCATCACTTATCAATTTTCTATCGGATTTGGAACCTTAAACACTTTCTGAACATTAACAACATTACACTTTACCATGCACAATTTGCATAATTATTTCCTTTAAGCTGAATGAGGTGGTTGTCAAGATGTTATCATGTTATACTATGTCCCCAGAACCTGCGTGGTGCGCTCTCTTTGTCTAGAATTTATGTCCATGCACTGGTAAAAAAAAAACCGAGAGACAACTGGAAAAATGTTATCCACATTTGTTGGTTCATTTTGCTGGGGAATTTTAAGGTCCCACCCTTTGCTTTAATATACTTTAAATATCAGTGTTGATCTAGAAAAATGATAAATGATTTAGGTACTGATTTTCAGTGGGCCTGATTTTTCTGACCCCTGAGCAAAGATCTTAGAAATCTGAGTGTGTGGAGTTTACCCCACATGGTAATTACCAAGCAGTAATCACCAAATGTGATTAAGTCTGCGCTCTTCGTTCAATTTCAGCAAGTCAAATCTACTGGAATTAAAAGGAAGGAAAGAGTGTTGTATTGACATGTAGCTTTTGCAGCAGTAGGCACCAACTCAACATGTTAATCCCCAAAAAACTCGCTATAGATGCACATTTTATTGGGTGTAATAATTAGGACCCTCCATCTGGACGGTGGTAGTCAGGGCCTTAGAGGCATGAAGGTCACTGAAGAGAGGTTTCACTTAAGAGCATCAACCTGCTTATATAATATACAGATGACAAAGAATCAAAAGCTTTAGCACACCGTAAAGAATAAATATTTGCAATTGAACATCCAAATAATGATGGTCACTAAAAACCTGCTCAGTTTGCCATCACTGTCTGCTGTATGGTCATTGATTAAGCAGTAGCTGCTGCCCCCTAGCTTGGGGTTTGGTACCCCTTCACTGTCCTTGCCGCTTCTCATCTAATGGATCATGAACAGCATACAAGCACACAATGGCTGACCCTTTGCCTCTCAGCTACAATTTCTAAGATGCTGAGAGTTTAAGAGCGAGACAAGGAGCCAGCCGTGTTGTGTCTTTGTAAACCTACAGGAGCAGGATGCCACCAGTCCCAGGCATTTGGACTTATGGACGGCTCCTGTCTGCTGTTGGATGGTGCGCAGCTGTTCTTGTGGTAAAGTGGAGAGAACAAAAATATGATTCTGATGTAAAAGAGCATTTCAGCGCTGACAGTTTGAAAATATAATTGTTCTATGCCTGTCTGTTTCAGTAGCCAAGTTGCTTGAATTTAATATTTCATTCACTATAAACATTCCCTTTGTTATTTTTTTGCATGAAGACGTTTTACAAGTGACCAGCTTAAGAACATCCCGAGACATCTCATCAGCCTCCGTAAAAGTAAGTTTTGGGTGGACAGTGTTTTAATACTTGGTGTATTAGGTTTTAAAACCATTTGAATTGCGTCCTAACAGTGTTAATATTGGACAGACCACTGTGCATAAGTTGGTTCAGTGCAAATTATTTGCATTTGAACCTGAGTCGGGCTGTCCGTCATTTAAATGCACATTTAAATATTCTAAAAGTGGTACATTGATGATTTATTGGGCATTTTAAGCAACTATGGGCCAGATGTAGCAAAGAAACATTTTGCGAGTTGTAAATAGCGAGTCATAGCGACTCGCTATTTGCAACTCGCAAAATGTTATGCAGAACGGTGTCTCAGACACCGTCTGCGAGTCGGTATGGGGTCGCAATGACCCACCTCATGAATATTCATGAGGTGGGTCGCAAATTGCGGCCCCATACCGACTATGGGCACTCGCAAACTTGGAGGCCTGCTGTAGTCAGCAGACCTCCGTGTTCGTGACTGCTTTAAATAAAGCAGTTTTTTTTTTTTAAGTGTAGCCCGTTTTCCTTAAAGGAAAACGAGCTGCACTTTAAAAAAAAACCGAAACCTTTAGTTTCGGTATTTTTTCAGGGCAGGGAGTGGTCCCTTGGACCACTCCCTGCCCTGAAAAAATGTTTTTGGGTCCAGTCACAAACTGGAAGGGGTCCCATGGGGACCCCTTCCAATTTGCGAGTGGGTTACCATCCACTTGAGGTGGATGGTAACTGCAACACCATTTGCGACCGCATATGCGGTCGCAAATGGTATTGCATACCACTAGGAATCGCAAATAGGAAGGGAACACCCCTTCCTATTTGCGATTCTGAAATGCATTTTGCGAGTCGGTCCGACTCGCAGAATGCATTTCTGCATAGGAAAATGCGATTTGCAACTCGCAAACGGCAGTTTTTGCCGTTTGCGAGTTGCAAATCCTTTCCTACATCTGGCCCTATATCCTCAGCATGAGAACATTCAACGAGGTTTGAAACGTCATATTTAATTTTTCTGTACTTTTTTCCTAACAAGATCTTGCGCTTTGAATCCCACAGCATAAGAAAAAAACAGACTGCCAGGTTGTCCCATAATGCCCCTTCGAGAACATTCTTCATGCTATTTAACCATTTTGCTATCTCTGTCACTACGCCTAATCTGCTTACACCTCACCAATCGCACCTCAAAGTGTGTCATTCTAAAGACATTCATTCCTATTACCATTTTTAAATAACTATGCCCACCACAGTCAATCATCACAATTGCTTATCCTTCCTGCCCACTGTGCGTTGTTAGATATTGTCGATCACACAATTTTGCTATCCACCTAGACATTATAGGCTTAGACCTCCAATGGCTTTTGTTCTTCCCCTATCACTCTAGCAATTGCCGGGTGTGCAAAACAATATTTTGTGCAGTTTGGTCCCGAAATCTGTGGTGGGTTTTCCTTGCCACAAATCGTGGACACAAGCACCACAGTAGGTGCAATATGTGCCAAACATGTAACCTCGTTTTGAGCACCAACATGAGTTGCACCCACAATAGGGTTTGTGATTTGAGCCTGTATCATTTTGTCGTTCAGTGCAGAGCACAGAGGATGATGGGGTGCAATCATATATTTCCAGAAACTGCCCAGTCTACAGGGCATACACAAACCTAGAAAACAGCTGACTTAATACATGCATTGTAGAGAGCTCAGAAACCCCAAGGAGCAATTACTGCCTCTCAACTTTGGACTAGATGGACAGCATAATGCCAATAGGCTGCTACACATTGCTTTGCAGAGGTCCCAAATTATGAATACCCTAATCTCAATGTATCTGATTCTTACTGCCCCTGACTAGGATAACTGGGATGTCATAAACACCCGCTTTTGGCAGTTTGAGCAGGGGTTGCAACAGCACGTCTGTTTATCATACAAAATTAACATGTTTTGTTTCTCCTTTGACTTTGAATGAAGAATGCTAGTCCCCAAGCAGCTCATAAATGTGATGTTATAGAGCAGTGGTTCCCAACCTTTTGACTCCTGTGGATCTCCACTTTATCATTAGGGGAACCCTGGGACCCCCACTGAATCATTATTGGAATCCGGGGACCCCCTCACTGAGTCATTACTGAAAGCTGGGGACCTAATCTGTTAATATTATTTAATTTTCTAAGCAGTCGTAGACCTCCCGAGGAGTCTTCGCGGTCCCTGGACCACAGGTTGGAAACCACTGTTATAGAGGATCATAGAGTGATGAAGCAGTGGTTTAAGGACACAAATAGAATATTAGAGCATAAAGAAAGAGGGGGTGGGCTAACAGAAGGATGGATTGATGGAAGAATGAATGGCTGGAGGGAAGGACAGATAAATAAAATGTTAGAAAGGATGATGGGTAGATGCAGGGATGGATAGAAGGAGGAAAGGGTGGACTGATGATCGATGGATGAGTAGATGGATGAAAGAATGCAAAGAAAGATAAAGAGATTTAAAGAAAAAAGTTGGATGGATGAATTGATGGAGAGAAGAATGAACAGATGGAGGGATGGACAGTAGGGTGCATGGATGGGTAGGGAGAGGTATGGATGGATAAAAAAGACAGAAAGAAAGAAAGGAGGGAGGGGGCGGGCTAACAGAAGGATGGATTGATGGAAGAATGAATGGCTGGAGGGAAGGACAGATAAATAAAATGTTAGAAAGGATGATGGGTTGATGCAGGGATGGATAGAAGGAGGAAAGGGTGGACTGATGATTGATGGATGAGTAGATGGATGAAAGAATACAAAGAAAGATAAAGAGATTTAAAGAAAAAAGTTGGATGGATGAATTGATGGAGAGAAGAATGAACAGATGGAGGGATGGACAGTAGGGTGCATGGATGGGTAGGGAGAGGTATGGATGGATAAAAAAGACAGAAAGAAAGAAAGGAGGGAGGGAGGAATGATGAATGAATGGATGGGTGAATTCATGGATTGATGGGCAAAAGAACAGACAAGGATGGACATTAAGAAGGAAAGTAAGACAGCGAAAGACAAATACCAAACAAGAGAAGGAAGGAAAGAAACAAAAAAGAACCAAAAGTAGGATAGAGGAAAACAAGAAAATGTCACAATTTGGTTGGAAAGAGGGCAACCCTGAACGACCAGTGAGCTTCCTTGCCTAAGTCACTGCCATTTGGTATACGGTTCAAAGTGAATGTGTTTTATTTTTTGGGATAATCCTGTGAATGTAACAGGGCAATAGTGATGTAACATTCTCCAAATTCATATTTAGTTTTCAATGTATTGTGCAGTTGAGAATACTGTGTGGAAATTTTATTTCTGGGAAGATTTACTGCTCAAATTTAACTTCACTATCACAGTGCTTCCCTGTACAAGTTTGCACAAGTGAGCTTCCTCTGTTTTCTGCAGATGGGTGGGAATCTGTTGAATCTATTGTAAAATGTACCATTTATTCCTTAAACCAATAAAGCACATAAAACATTGCATGGACTTGTGGGTACTATGTGAAATGAACTAGGGGCATATTCACAAGCTCCGTTGCATTACTCTTGCACCACACAATGTGGTTCAAGAACAACGCAAACCCAAAATATTGTTTATAAAGATATGCAATGCTACCTTCGCTGGCCCTGAATGGCTTCATACATCTTGAGTAAAGCAACACAGCGCAAATTGCTGCATTGCCTTACTCTTCCCCAGAGATGCATTCCCTCAGTGTTGTGAGGGTCTTCCGACCCAACATCCATGGATTTTGATGCATTCCAGGTTTACCAGAAGTGGTAGACCTGAGAAAGTTCCAAAAACCTACACCTCACCAGTTGAGGCGTACTGAGGAGAAAGATCTTTATTGCTCCTTGTTTATTCCTCTTTCCATGTGTGTCCCTTCATGCACAAAAGCAATGCTACATGCAGTGAAGGCGCCCTTGCACCATTGTGCAAGAGAGCCTGCGTTGGTGCTAGGCAGCTTATTGTGTGCCAGTGCTGGGAAAAGGACAGGAATGCTTCATGCTGGAATACATACAGCACATTCCTGCCCTTTCTCTGTGATGCCGCTCCGAAAGGTAAATTGCTGAGGTACGCTTCTCCACTTGGCTATAAATGTGGCCGTAAGAATGCACCAGTCCTTCTTGATCCTGTGTGCCTTTGAATCCATGTATATATAGGATACATGCGTATTCAACATGATAACGATCAGAAAATGTATTTATGCATCATGGAAATTGATATTTTAGAAAATGTGTATGTTAGGAAGTTGAAGCTGCCAAATTTAAAATAGTATGGGAGTAGATGACAAAATAAGGTAGTAGTAGTTGTTTAATGTTTACTATGCACTGGTGAAAAACTGATGGTGTAACAGGAAATGGACAAATATGTTTTCCTCCACCCCATCAAAGCTCTCCAAACTCAAATATAAGTATTTCAAATACTACTGAACCAATTACACCAAACCAAAAAATATGCTACCCTGTTTAAAGTCAAGGGATCACATTTACTATGCGTGCTATTTTGTGTAGCAAGGGAACTGTGGAGCATTTCTGCTCTTTCCTTGTGCTGGCACACTGTGTGCTGTCTAGCGCAAATGCAGTCCAAATGGCCTGTGTTACTGGTACAATTGTTTTGTAGGAAAAGGGGCACCTTCTTGGACAAAAGTAATCCTTAGAGGCATATTCTCTTTCTTTGTGTGCTGCATAATGCAGCACACATTGAATGAAGAAGTAACATGGAGAAGTAAAGATATTTCTCCTTGTTACGCCTTTGCTGAGAAGTGTTACTATTTTGGTTCTAACCCAGGTTTACAAGTCTTTGCAAATCTAGTATTGTGTCAAAAAACAGGGGTGGATGTTCGGGAACGTCCATTCTCCACCCATGTAAAGCCTACCTGACATAAAGTAACGCAAAAAGCAGTTTGTGTTGCCATGCGTTACTTTGTATTCACTAAACCACGCAGAGCCATGCAAAATTGTTGTGCAAGGCTTAGAAACCACAAAAAGGGTTTTGAATCAAGCCGCACCACAAAAGTGATGCAACCCCCAAGCAAAATCATAATAAATGTGGGCCTTAGTATCACTCCAAGTTTGGTGTCATTTCTTTCAGCTATTTTTCGTTACTGGAAAGCACAAATCCCGATAGAACTTAGCATTGTAAAAGCTGCTGTGTTGTTTACCCCTTTTCCTTCACCTTTTACCCATTCGGATCTGGGTGAACCTTAACATTGCAAAACAAAGGTCTCAAAGCTACAAAGCCACCTTTACATTACACACAGCTAATTGATCGGAAAGTTTCATGCAGGTTCGTTATAGATTGGCAAAGTGTAAAAGTACGTGTTAATGTAAAATCATATTACAATACTGTCAATACAGGTTTGCTCAGAATACTATATTGATATTCTTGTGCCCAAAACTATTCATATTGTAAGTATCAGTAATGCCCAGGACACAGGAATTCTCTGGTATCCTGAGATTTACTGCATGAAAAGCGATGAAAAAGGCAATTACCACACCCATGTCCATGGGAATTTCTAATATTTTGACAGTTTTCTAATGTTTCGTTTGACCTTTTCTGCTGAAACGTCCAAGGAGGTTAAAATTGGAAATATAGTCCTAACACTTTGCATTAAGTTTCTGATATGGCTGGAAATCGAGAGTTACTGGCAAGAGACACCTACTCAGCACCAAAATTCCTTCCTGGGTAACAGTGCGCTCGACAAATCTGCATAACATAACATAGAGAGAGCATGGTGTCTAATTTGAGTCGTTGGTTGCAGGTGGGGCCCACCATCACTCACTTTGGGGGTACAAGGACTTATTTTTCACCATCAGACTTTAATACTGATAAAGAGAAAGAAAGGTAGAAAAGGGAAGACATAAAGAAAGAGAAAGATGAGAAAACAGTGACAAGCTGATACAGCAGGGATGAAAGATAATCTGCAAGACTGAGTAAAAAGCAGAAGGAGTGTAGGATGGTGGGTTAAATGTGCAGTCACGAAAAGGCTGTGTTGGTTTTGGCCAACCACAGTATTTGGCAGAGCCGGCCGCAGGCTTCTGAGTAAAACATTGGGTCTTGTCACTTATTATTTTACTATTCAAGCAAAGAGCTGAAGATACTTCAGAGAAGCTGAAGGATCAGTGAAGCTCTGAACTCTCAACTTATGTGTCATTTTACATTTTGCAGGCTGAAGTTTGTGGTAGAAGTTGCTTCACGGGTTATGAATGTTTTCACATAACGAAATGTGCAGGAAAGGTCCACAGTTCAGTGAGAACAAAGCTATACAACAGAGATGATCTTACTTTTCTAAATATTTTACCACCTGAATGTACATCCTGAAACTACTACAGCACAGGATGAAAACATAATCACTCGATCTGAAGGAGGGTTATTTCCTCATTTACTAGAAAGAATTTGAAACAACTAGAGGTCAGAGACTTGGTGGTGCACACATGCCATCACAAACATTCTTTTCTTAGACAATGTTTCCACCATCAATATTAATGCTGATGGTTATTTGTAAATCAGTACAGTGCCCTGGTTTGTTTGTTCAGTTCATGACTTGCACCAACTTCTGAAATGTATTTTTAATGGTTTTGGGAGGTGTCCCTCCTCTGAAACATGTAAAAATATCACCATCAAGGTTTTTTACTGAAGTTTATTCTTAGAAAGTGTATTGCCCCCAGATCCTTTGACTGCAGTTTACATGTAAGAAATGTTAAAGTGTCAATAACTATGAAAAAAGAGCTTGAGTCACAACTCTTGTATTATTGCTTCACACCACGTACTTATTATTCTTGTCTGGTAATAACGTGGGACATCTAGCATGTGCTAGAAATTCAAAACACAACCATAAGATGTGCAATCATTTTCAAGAACTCAAATATTCATTTCTTTATTTTATTTTGCTCTCTGTGTTTTTATTTAGGAGAAAACTGTGCCATCGTTCCCGAGAAACTGAAGGGAACAGCTGGAAACATGAAGCTGGCACTCATCGCCTGCCTCCTGGCTCTATGTGCTGCTGCTGTCTATGGCCAGTGCACTCAGTACACCTACAGGAGTGTGCGGTGTGTTAATGATTGTCGTGCGGATGGCAGTGGATCATACCAATGCATGATCAGCGGGGGGGCTTTTGATTACTGCTCCCCCTCCAATGGAGTCAGCTATAAGAATGTGCGCTGTGAGTCACCATGCACCAAAAAAGTTAACTTGTTTGGCCAGTGGTATGAATGTAAAACAGTAAATGGAGATACCCAATACTGTGGCTTCTGCTATTCCCGTCCAGCGCCATAGAGTAGGTGGGCTTCCCCGTGAATCAGCCTCCCTCATCGTAATCCAGATAACTGCGTAATACTCATATCATTTACCGTCAGCCGCATAAGATAAGGAAATGCCAAATTGAAAGGCTTGTGCTATCTCTGCGATAGTTTTTTTATTTATGTTGTGTATCTATGATTTGAAATGTATTACACTGACGCAATAAAGCTGTGACATTTATTCATTTGCAAACATGTGTAGACCTTGTAATTTCTACCTACATCATTAAATGAAAGAATGTGGCAACTTCTAACTATCTCTAATGTTAGGATCAGGGCCACACTGGGACACAAAAACAGCCCTAGCAAATTTGCTCACACAAGTCTGCTCCCTTCTTCTCTACACTTTCTCCTTCCATCCATCTATTACTGTCACTTTCTTTCTCTCTTCTCCCTCCAAGCTCTCTCCATACTCTCTCTTCCGCTCTCTTCCTTTAATTTCTTTATTTATAGACTCTCTTTCCCTCTATGCCCTCCACAGTGCCTGTTGAAATAGAGTGACTGAAATACCATCAGGGGCCTGGGACTTCCTAAACCGGCCTCCAAAGTCTCCAGTCCATCGGGGAAATGCCTGGTGGAATAAATGGCTAATACGACCCTGCTTAAGATCGAATGACCAGGACACGATTAATTTAAAAACCCAATAAATACAACAGGAGCTATGTTTAATGAAGTATTGCATATTTTTGTAATCCATCAGAAGTAGGGCATCGCATAGAAGACAATGAGAAGAGCATACAAGAGTGAGTCTCATGGTACGAGATGGGGGGCTGCAGGTGGTAGGTGGCTGGGAGAGGAAAATGCACACAAAGTGAAAGTCAATGAAGATAAACATATTGTATTGTATTTGTATTTAGGCAGCACTTCACATCTCTGATGAGGCTCTGAAGCATTTTGAAGCAGGGTAGCCTTCTAGTCTGTTACATCGGTTTTGTTGGAATAGTTTTGGTTCTCAGAATGGTCTGTGTCAAAGGTGTTTTTGGTGTTGCAAATAACGACCAAAGATGTGCCTATATCACATGCTGATGTTTCTCACCATGTAGTGAAGTGAAAAATGATTGACAGAAGGGACTTGCAAGCTTATTGTGGAATTGTTGTGTTTTGTTGGAAGTGATGCAGTGTTTTGATGGTGCATGTGAATGACAGATACACGTTAATTGATTTGCTGCAACCATGTAGCTGCATTTATGTGTGTAGTGGAGAAAAGGAGATCAATAGTTGTGCATGTCCTTCTGCCATCTATCTTTGAGGGATATTTGATTCCAGTTCCGGCATGGGCATGATTCTCAGCTCTGTGATATCTCTGTTTTCCTTGTTATGGTGGATTATTGTATCTGCTGGTTGGTGGGATTCTTTGTCCTCTCGTTGGGAAGAACTAGGGCTTTACAGCCTTTCTGAATTCCAAGTGCTCATAGATGTTGTTTTCTCATTAGCCAGGACAGAGTTTCTTTGTTATGTTGTTGGCCCTGCATGGCTTCATACAGTTCGAGTAATGTAATGCAGCGCAAAATGCATTACATTACTCTACACTAGGGAGATGCTTTCATGGGTGTTGCCTGGGGATTCCCACAAAACATCCATGGATTTTAATGCATTCCCAGATTTACAAAAACTTGTAAACCTGGGAATGTGCCAAAAAATATGCCACCCAGGAGAGGCATGAGGAGGAGAAATATTTCATCTTTCTATGTGTGCTGCTATCTGTGCTTTCTGCAGCGCACATAGAGAGAGGAAAATGCCTCTCAAGATTGTTTTTGTGCAAGAAGGTAATCCTCCCTGCACAATAACAATCCTGTATGTAATGCAGGTGGCTGCATTGACTCTAGGCTGCCAAAAAGGGCACCAGTGCAGGGAGAAAGGGCAGACATGCACCGTATTGGATAAATATGGCACATGCCTGCCCTTTCCCTGTGGCGCAAGGCACTGCAGCAAGGTGACCTGCTGCGCTGCCCTGCACCACAAAGCCCATAAATATGAGCCAGAGTGTTTATTTTCAGCATATTTAGGTAAGGTGGTAAAGCTGCGTTTAGATGTTAAATATCCTAATGCCATGGATAAAACATACACACTCGACCGGGTCCTGTGGTAGTGATTGGTTACTGGTAGATATTGATATTTACCACTATTGTTTCAAAGTTTAAGATTATTTCATTCCTTTTTGGATGTCAGAGTTGTTCACTTTCTAAATCCAGGAGGTGGTAAATAGATATCAAATCAAATTCAGTGTGAATAGTAATTACATTCAATAAGATCAATCTCCGGATGGGTTATCGGTTTGGATAGACTAATTGAGTGGAGGTAATTTAGAATAAAACAAGAAAAATGCACCATGCAACTTATAGCCCCCCCTGCTCCCCAACAAACATCTTCTGATATCTGGGCAAGTGCAATGTGTATCTGCACACACAACGTGCCCTGTGACGTGATAATGGAAAGTTGGCTGCCCCCTGGGTCTTGCAGCACTAGACTATTTCTACAAAACCCAGGCTAGAGGGCTTCTATACCCTGGGCTCCCTTCCCCTGGGCTCCCTTCCCCTGGGCTGCAAGGCACAGGGTAGAGGGCAGCCATGCCATGGGCTCCTGTCCTCTGGGCAACGCAGCAATGGTCTAGTGCTGCAAGGCCCAGGGTAGAGCACTCACATGCCCTGGGCTTTTGTCCCCTGGGCCTTGCAGCACTAGACTGTGGTTGCGAGGACTAGCTCAGTGGGTGCCCTTACCCCATGTCTCATAGCTGTGATGTTGGGCTGCAAGGTCTTTGGGAAGGCCCCATCTTCTGGGTCCAATTGCTAGTGCTTCACTGGACTGTACTATGACTATATACATGGATCAATGCCAGGTACATAGTCATCAGGATTGCAGCAGGCGCAGTGGCACTGAGCCCAGGCGCAGTGGCACCGAGCCCCAGAGGTACTTATTAGATGACCAATTTACTAAAATATTACTGTAATTACTCTGCAGCAAGCAGGTGGGGTGAGGGATTCTTCTACTTTGCAAGAGGACCCAATGTCATCATTGCAATGCTATTTGCCGCTCTTCATAGACTTGGCAGTCATGGTTGGACACTCAGGGGAGGGGATGATCAACCATTGGCTTCGCAGTGTTGTACAATGGCTGTGATGTCTTTGTGATGGGTTTACTATCAGCTATCAATAGTGCAACAAGTGCTGGGGTACCAGGGCTTTGGGATGTGAGATGGCCAATGCACCCAAAGCATGGTTCTGTTTTACTGTCTAGCATCATTTGCTTCCATTAGGGGGTCATTGCTATGCCTCTGGCCACCTCACTCATGTCTCTTTCAACCATTATCCAGAGCTGCAAGGCCCATTAACCCCTGGGCTTCAGAGCTATGGCCCAGGGCTGTGCGGACCAAGTGAGGGGGCCTCCTCCCCAGGTCCTCAGAGTACTGGACAAAAGCTGCTAGGTCAAAAGGAAAAGCACCTCTGAGGAGCATAGCTAACAATCGTGTCGCAAGTGCAGTGTCACTGTGGCCAAGTGAGATTATGGGCCCAATGCACCCAAACTGTGGCTGTGTTTTACTGTCAGATCAGTGACTGGGGTTCAGGTGAGCAACAATTTATCTTGCTTGCACCAGAGCACCATTGATACACCATTGGTTCACGTCACTTGGGCCTCTCAGCCATGGTCTTCCACTGCTCCACCGTGAGGCCTAAAGAAGAGGGGTGCACTCTGGGAGGATGCGGCACAGGCTCCACTGGGCCTACGTCAAAGGACCATTGCTGCAAGGCCCTTGGGATGAGGATGCTCTCGGGGTGTTGCTATTAATAATGCAGCAGGTACTGTGGCACTAGAGCCCAGGAGTCTTATGTCCCAATTTACCTAAATTACGACTGTAATTTACTGTCTAGCCAGTGGATTGTTGGGAGAGGGGGAGAGTGATCCATTTATCTTGCTTTCACCATGGTCCATGGAACATTGTTACTCCACTGGCCCCCTCTCATGGCCCTTGCAGTGCTGGTCCAGTGTTGTAAAGGCCAGCATGGGGTGGCAGGGCCCTCATTTCAGATGTTGGTCCTGTATCCTTCAGCAAGCTTCTGCAGGATGCCCGATGTCCAATTTTGCTCCACATGGGACTGATGCAGATAAACAGGCTAATCAATAAGGGATACAAACAAACAGGGAAGCTGCAAACTCTGGAGTCACCCAGCCCAGCGAGATGTCCCAGCACTGACTCTAGGAACTACCACCTGTTGGAAATGGCCCTTCTGCAGGGTTATCCCCAGGTTTTTGCCTTCCTCCTTCTCTTTTTCTGACCTCATTTTTGCTGGTTTTTAGACTCTGCGCACTTTACCACTGCTAACCAGTGCTAAAGTGCATATGCTCTCTCCCTTTAAACATGGTAACATTGGATCACACCAAATTGGACTATTTGATTTACTTATAAGTCCCTAGTAGAGTACACTATATGTGCCCAGGGCCTGTAGATTAAATGCTACTAGTGAGCCTGCAGCTCTGGTTGTGCCACCCACTTAAGTAGCCTCTTTACCTTGTCTCAGGCCTGCCGTTGCAAGGCCTGTGTGTGCAGTTTCACTGTCACTTCGACTTGGAATTTAAAAGTACTTGCCAAGACTAAAACTCCCCTTTTTCTACACATAAGTCACTCCTAAGGTGTGCCCTAGGTAACCCCTAGAGCAGGTTGCTGTGTGGGTAAGAGGCAGGACATGTACCTGTGTAGTTTACATGTCCTGGCAGTGTAAAACTCCTAAATTCGTTTTTATACTACTGTTAGGCCTGCTCCCTTCATAGGCTAACATTGGGGCTGCCCTCATACATTATTGAAGTGGTAGCTGCTGATCTGAAAGGAGTAGGAAGGTCATATTTAGTAAGGCCAGAATGTTAATACAAATCCAGCTAACTGGTGAAGTTGGATTTAATATTACTATTTTAGAAATGCCACTTTTAGAAAGTGGGCATTTCTCTGCACTTAAATCTTTCTGTGCCTTCCAATCCACATCTGGCTGGGTTTAGTTGACAGCTCCTTGTGCATTCACTCAGACACATCCCAAACACAGGGTACTCAGCCTCACTTGCATACATCTGCATTTTGAATGGGTCTTCTTGGTCTGGGAGGGTGGAGGGCCTGCTCTCACACAAAGGACTGCAACACACCCCCTACTGGGACCCTGGCAGACAGGATTGAACTGAAAGAGGACCTGGTGCACTTCTAAGCTACTCTTTGAAGTCTTCCACACTTCAAAGGCACATTTGGGTATAAAACAGGGCCTCTGCCCTACCACCTCAGACACTTCCTGGAGAAGAATCCTGAACCAGAACCTGCATCCTGCCAAGAACTGCCTGGCTGCCTAAAGGACTCACCTGACTGCTTTCTACAGAGGACTGCTGCCTTGCTGTTGCCCTGCTGTCTTGCTGCTTTCTTGCTTTGCTGCAGAAGTACTCTCCAAGGGCTTGGATAGAGCTTGCCTCCTGTTCTCTGAAGTCTCAGGACCAAAAAGACTTCTCTCTTGCAACTGGACTCCTTGTGCTGCAAAAAATTTGACGCACAGCTTGTTCTGCGGTGAAAAATTAATCGCACACCGACCCGGGACGACGCTGCCACTCAACTTTGCAAGGAAAAGATCAACTCGGCACCTGTGGTGCGACCGGCACTTCGACGCACGGCCCACCAGATCGACGCACAGCCGACCTGGAACGACCACACCTGACTCCCAGAGGGGAAATTGACGCAGCGCCTGCCGGGAGGGAGAAATTTCCCCGCATCACCCACCGGAACGACGCAGAGCTTGCCAACAAGCCCAGGATTCCACGCACAGACCCCGGGTGTCTGAAAACCCCGCAACCCGAAGAAGAGGCCCGTCCGTGTGCCGGAAATTGACACAACGTCTTCCCCGCGTGGTAAATAATTACGCAAGTCCGTGTGTGAAGGGGGGAAACCGACGCACACACCATTTTCCACGCATCTCCTCCTCTGTGGTGCTATGCAGAGATTTTTCACTCAAACCAGGTACTTTGTGCTTGAAAGGAACTTTGTTTGCTGTTAAAAGGACTTAAGACACTTTTTATCACTTTCCAGTGATACCTTTACATTTTCTTATTGCATCTTTTTATCGTTTTGACCTGCAAATATCAAGATAAATATTATATATTTTTCTAAACGCTGTGTGGTGTATTTTTGTGGTGCTATATTGTGTTATTGTATGATTTATTGCACAAATACTTTACAAATTGCCTTCTAAGTTAAGCCTGACTGCTCAGTGCCAAGCTACCAGAGGGTGGGCACAGGATAATTTGGATTGTGTGTGACTTACCCTGACTAGAGTGACGGTCCTTGCTTGGACAGGAGATAACCTGACTGCCAACCAAAGATCCCATTTCTAACACCACCTTAAAGAGCATTTGTTAACATGGTAACTGGGAAGGAGTACATTTAGCACAGAAGGTGACCAACAAAGGGCACGTTAATAAAATTTGTACCTTTAGACATGCTAAAAAGGAGTGTAAATAGGAAAAATGAAACAACCCTAAACAAACATTTACCCACCTTAAAATCTTTACTTATAGATGATGACCAGTAAACTCATGCAATAATGGCAAATAAGGAGTAAAAGGACATTGGAGAACATCATTTTCCCAAAATCAAAGTATTTGGTCAAGTAGGAGAACCAAGACTGCAACATAGGACTGTTTTTTCAAGACACACTACTTTCTAATGACACCACATACTTCAACTGCTAAAACTTTTAGGGGATTGAATTAGAACACAGTGCAATGAGAAGAAAACCTCTGCTGGTGGTCAGATAGAAACCCATTTGACCCAGCAACTGACTCCCAGCTTCACTTCTCCTAGGATGTTATGATATTGATGGCTGTGAACTGGTCTAAAAGTATTAGGCCCTGATTTCAGAAAAGTGGCGCTGCACCCAGTGCGGCGCCACTTTTCTCACACCCCTCAGTGCTCCCATAACACCACCATGTGTGCGCCATATCTGGGATATGGCGCACTATGGTGGTAGTTAAGGGAACTAGCGTCAACATTTTTGATGCTAGTTCGGAGCTTTGCAGGATTAGAATAAAAAATGTTGATGCTAATCCTGCAAAGCCCATTGAAAACATCGGCATGCCTCCTTTTAACGCCTGATCTGAGTAGGTTTTAAAAGTGGTGAAATAAATTATGCTATTTTTTCGACCCCCCTAATGGGGCAACACATCCTTTGCATACATTATGCCTGGCACAGGCTTAATGTAACGCAAAGAGTTACAATGTTGTGAAAGGCATGCATTGGCCATTCTGTAAATTTGCCACAGCAATTTTGGCCTCGTTGGGTCACATTAGCATTAAACAAATGACCCTAATGTGGCACAAGAAGGTGCTAGGGGCTCTTAAATCAGCCCCTTAGTGTCTCAACACCTCCACTGTTGACTCTGTGACAAAGATCATCCAGAACCCATATGATCACGAGGTCTGTACTGTTTCTTGTCTAGCATCTGGCTTAGAAGATATTCAAAAACAAATTTTTAAACTGCTTGAGCTGTTTAAAAAGGAAAACACCCGGAAGAATGAGTCTGGAACCACGAGGTTGTGAAAAACGAAAGCGAAACAACGCTTTCGTTTTCCACAACTCCCTGGTTTCAGTACCTTAACCACGCATGTCTGAACAACGTACATGCGTGGTTAAGGTACAGAAGGGAGTCGGAGTGGATGCAGTGAAGGAGGAGGTAAGTTGGGCTGGGACTGGGGCTGTTTTAGGGGCTGGGGGGAAGTGGGGGTGGGGGGCTGGGGGTATTTTTAGTTTTTGGGGTGGGGTGGGGGGCTGGGGTGATTAGAGTTTGGGGGGGTCAGGGTTTAGGTTTAAGGGGTGTGGAGGGGTGGGGGGCTGCAGTGGAAACATGCTGGTTTGTGCATGCTGATTGATAATGCCTTTACCAGGAATGCGTTTACAACTGTAAAATCGTTGTGAACGCATTTGTGGTAAAGGCATTAGTGTTTAGAACAAGGTCGTTGTTCCGACCTCGTTGTTGAGCCACGGGTGGTTTAGGCACCCGTGGTTCCGACATATAACCGTTTAAAAACAATTTTGTCAAAGGTTTGCCATGAAACGTAACAAGGCTAATTGCCTGAAAGTTAATGAGAACATGTGGGTCAAGGCTGTTTAAAAAAAAAAATGATTTCACAGTCACATTTTTCCATATTGTGGGAACAGCTAAACATGTCCAGGAGTTTAACTTTGGGAAAAAGGAAGGGAGGTTGCATGAATTTAGCTGGGCGTAAACCAGTAGGATGACAGCTTGTAGCGGTGGAATCAAGATTAGCAACATCAATCAGTGTGAAACTGTTTAAAGTATGGATATTTTGAGTTGACATAGAAAGGTTATCAGGAGTAGGAATTTGTTCAACCTGGATGATGTAATGTAGTAGTTTACACTTGTTGAAGAAGAATTTAACAAAATTATTAAATAGTAGTTTGGAGTGTTGAAGTTGAGAGCTGAGGAAGCTGAAAGAGGCTGTAGTTGTAATACAACAGGGAAACATACTTACAATAGGGTCAAAGACTATGAGAGAAGTAGCTTTTCTTGGGTTTGCTGATTTAAAAATTACAAGTGGTAGCTATGTTCTATTCTTTTGAAATACCCGCTTTTGTTCATTTGTCCAATTTTCCTTCCATTTAAACATGTGGATACTGCCCCTGTTAGTAAAATACTGGCAAGGTGGAAACCTGAGAGGCCTTGTCGCAGTCGTCAGGGCCTTTCAGCATTAGTTCAAGGAAACCAGCCTGCATCATCTACAAAACCATAATGACTGGTGCCTCTTCCTACTTTGATGGTATGTTCTCCCGCTCCAGTGGTTCTCCATGCATTCTCAGCAAGGACACCTTTCATACAGAAGATGAAGTGCTAAACAACAAGAAAATACTCATCTCTTTAAAGAGCACTACATCATTATGCAGGAACAGTCCACAAAACAGCTTCGCGACCTAGCATATATTGACTGTGTTTTTGACTTTGATCATCCCTCATTTGCCTTTGGGCTAGGTTTGCACTATGCAAAAACCACATACATAATGCATGTACTAATACACTAATCTGAAAATAATTTGTTAATATTTGGTTAAAGATATACATTTTGGAGAAATCTAGGCAAAACGTGTCCACCCAGTGTGACTAATTTATCGTATTTTCACTGAACAGAACTTTAAAAAATATGGGGGTCATTACAACATTGGCGGTAAAAGGCGCTTACCGCCATGCAGAAGACCGCCAATACACCGCCCCGGCGGCGGTAGTCTGATACAGCTATTATGACACACATCTCGGAATCCGGCGAAATACAGACACCCACACAACTCCGCCACACCAAAGGTCAGTGTTAAACTGGCGAAAACAAAACCTCCACCTCCATGCCAACAGAAACACGCCCATGCTATTACGACCCACGAATCCACGCGGCGGTCTTTCAACCATGGTATTCCATTGGAGGTATACACCGCCACGCTCAAAATGCACACACATCTCCAAAACACCGCCACATTGGACAATTCCAAATACACACACCTGATACACATACACACACCATTCCCACACATACAATACTATATAAAACACACACCCACATCACCCACAAACCCCTATGACCACAATTCACGGACGAAGGCCAGAGAGACAGCACAGCCAAGACAACACCACCATACAGAGGCACACAACACCATCACCCACACCACATCCACGCACATAACACCACACACCACTACACATCACCACACACATCAACACTCAAACCGCCCCACATATCACACACACCACCCCATGTCACACCAAAGACACCCCCGCTTCTCCGAGGAGGAGCTCAGGGACATGGTGGAGGAAATCATCCGGGTAGAGCCACTGCTATTTGGCTTACAGGTACAGCACAACTCCATAGCCAGGAAGATGGAGCTATGGCGAAGAATCATGGACAGGGTCAACGCTGTGGGACAGCATCCAAGAAGTAGGGAGGACATCAGGCAGAGGTGGAATGACCTATGGGCAAAGGTGCGTTCAACGGTCTCCAGGCGCAACATATCGGTTCAGCGGACTGGCGGCAGACCCCCACCTCCTCCCCCACAACTAACAACATGGGAGGAGCAAGTCTTGACTATCATGCATCCACAGGGCCTCGGAGGAGTCGGTGGAGGATGGGACACTGGTAAGTCAAATCTTAACTATCATATCCACCACCCTACCTGCATGCTATCACACACCCCCACCCTCATCTCCTCCCCTATCACCCAAAATCCTCACTAATGTACTAATAACACAAACCACACATCCCAACACCAAGCCCTGCATGACACAACTAAGCATGGACACCCAGCACTAAAGCATGACCACTGCACATACCCAGAACAACCCCCTAACCATCATCACACAAGCCCCCACACAGGAATGCTAGCACTGGGGTACACCCACCCATTGCACACCATGACACACACAAATGAATTAATCATGCTCTTATGCCCCTGCAGGAACCCGAAGGACCGTCACCACACCAGAGGGCCCAGACAACACCACTCCACCCCCAGAAGAGGCCCACAGTGACGACAGCAGCTCTGCCCTACTGGATCCTGATGACCAGCTCAGACCATCGTGGGCCTCATGACAGTCGGTTCCCTCTTGCACAGGCACAGCCCAACACTGCCCTTCCACCCTCTGGTAACACCAGCACAGCACCCACCCAGCGGGCCCAAACCTCCGTACCCAGGACAGGTCAATCAGCGGTGTGTCCACCACTACAGGGAACCCAGGATAACCCACCACCCCAACAATAACAGGGACCTGGGGGCAGTGGTAGTGGGCACACGGTCCAGGGGACGGAGGCACAGGAACACAGGGGAAGTGGGAGGGCTGCTGTGCGACAGGGGGCGGACAGACCAAGGGAACCCACTCTCCACGAGGCCCTCAACTCCATTATGGGAGCATACCACCACTCCCAGGAGACGATGGCGACGGTCCTGGTAAAGTTTCAGGAGACCCAGCGCCTGCAGGAGGACCAGTATTTGGGGTTCAGGGAGGAGCTCAGGACCATCAGCTCCGCCCTGGGCACCATCGTAGGGGTGCTGAAAGACATACAGCAGACCCTGAGGGACACCTGACACTAGCCAGGATGATGATCTGACCACCACCTCTGCCGGCGTTAGTGGACAGGACGCCCCGCCCCTGCAGATGGACAACCACCACGCAAGCGGTCCCTGAGATCCCGGAACAGGACAGAGCAAGATGGCAAGACCCCCCCCAGGAAATGAGACCACCCTGATTGTCCCTTCACTGACCCACTTTGTTACCCTGTTCATACTTGAACTGCCCCAGCTCCACTTCCTATGCCCAGATGGGCAGTGCACCTGTGAGACTAATAGACTGGACTCTGCCATGGACATTCCACCGCCATCACCCCTCACCATTTTACAACCCCCTCCCATTTCTGAGCACTTCAATAAACACCCTTAAAACACAAAACAATCTGGAGTCAGTCTGTGATATTGTAAATATGTATTATCAATGACAGAGTCATAATGCGTTTCCCATTGTAAAGCCAACATACCTATGTCACACATCACAAGTCCTTGAAGGATGCAAGCAGATGACACACGTTGGTAACCACACCTGTGAAACCATTATGGAAAGGTACAACTCAGTTACCAAATACTGGTTGAAATCGACAGACAGGATAGAGGTAGACGTGTGAAAGTTAATGTAATGGTAAAAATGAAAATGTTCTCACCTGTGTGTCATTGGAAATATTGCTGTATGACTGACTCCCTGTTGTCGTTGTCTTCTTCCTCAGCTTCCTCCTCATCACTGTCCACAGGCTCCACAGCTGCCACAACACCGTCATCTGGACCATCCTCCTGCAGAAAAGGCACCTGGCGTCGCAAAGCCAAATTATGAAGCATTGAGCAGGCGATGATGATCTCGCACACCTTCTTCGGTGAGTAGAATAGGGAACCACCTGTCATATGGAGGCACCTGGACCTGGCCTTCAGGAGGCCGAATGTGCGTTCGATCACCCTCCTAGTCCACCCAGGGGCCTCATTGTAGCGTTCCTCTGCCCAGGTCCTGGGATTCCTCACTGGGTTCAGTAGCCATGACAGGTTGGGGTAACCAGAGTCCCCCAATAGCCATACACGGTGCCTCTGGAGTTGAGCCATCATATCAGGGATGCTGCTATTCCGCTGGATGTAGGCGTCATGCACTGAGCCGGGGGAACATAGCATTTACCTGGGAGATGTACTGGTCTGCCAAATATACCATCTGTACATTCATGGAATGATAACTGTTCCTGTTTCTGTACACCTGTTCACTCCTGTGGGGGGACCAGAGCTACATGGGTCCCATCAATGGCACCTATGACGTTGGGGATATGTCCAAGGGCATAGAAGTCACCTTTAACTGTAGGCAAATCTTCCACCTCAGGGAAAATGATGTATCTCCTTATGTGTTTCAGCAGGGCAGACAACACTCTGGACAAAACGTTGGAAAACATAGGCTGGGACATCCCTGATGCCATGGCCACTGTTGTCTGGAATGACCCACTTGCAAGGAAATGGAGCACTGACAGCACCTGCACGTCAGGGGGGATTCCAGTTGGATGGCGGATTGGTGACATCAGGTCTGGCTCCAACTGGGTGCATAGTTCCTGGATTGTGGCACGGTCAAACCTGTAGGTGACGATTACATGTCGCTCTTCCATTGTCAACAGGTCCACCAGCGGTCGGTACACCGGAGGATTCCGCCATCTTCTCACATGTCCCAGCTGACGGTGCCTACGAAGGACAACAGCGTCGAATCAGTCATTTTTCCTCCAGGTATGTACCCACAGTTAAACACAAGACTACACCAATCACAAAACCCTTCCTGTATGTGTGTTGAGTGTAGGCCTATCTATGTGTGACGCAGAGGTAAATGAAGCCATGTGGGCCCCTGAAATGGCGGCTGCCTGACCTCTAAACTGGGACAATGGATTGTGGGGTAACATCGCTGGAGTTGCACACCGTCGCGGTAGGCGGTCGTAGACCGTGGCGCTATGCTGCATTGGTTAACATTGGACCCTATGGGTCCCAGGAGCCAATGAACAGGTGCGCCGGCGGTGATGATGCGCACCGCAGTGGACGTCACCGCCATTTTCTATCTGTTCAATCACTAGATACCTGACCTTCGACAGGAGAGGACCTACACTGCAAGTGCTGCTGTGACCTCGGTCTGGAAGCGACGATGGCTGCTGCGTCTGGGGAAAGGGCCCCTGCCTTCACTGCTCAGGAGTTGGAGAAACTGGTAGACGGGGTCCTCCCCAGTACACGCTACTCTACGGTCCTCCAGACCAACAGGTTAGTACACAGGCAGCACGTTGTATGGGCTAGGCCTGGGTGGAGAGGGCTGGTTGGAAGAGGGAAGGGGGCACAGTTCATAGAACATTAATGCATGTGAATGAATGGGCCACATGGCCAGAGTAGGGAGGGGGCCACTCACATCGACGGTGCAGTTGGTAATGACTGTTCCTCTTCCCTTGTGCATGTCATGTGGGTCAGCGCCCACCAGAAGAGGGACATTTGGCGTGCCATCGGCAAGGAGGTCCGGACCCTGGGGGCCCACCAGAGACGGGGCACCCACTGCCGGAAAAGATGGGAAGGACATTCGCCGCTGCAGCAAGAAGACGGCGGAGGCTCAGCTGGGGATGGCCTCCCAACGTGGGAGGGGTGCCTGTCGCACCATGACCCCCCTGATGTTCCGGATCCTGGCGGTGGCCTACCCGGAGTTGGATGGGCGCTTGAGGGCATCACAGCAGACACAAGGGGGTGAGTACAAACTCATTCTGCTGACTTTGCGCGCAGTAGAGGGGTCTGGGTGGGGGAGGAGGCTTGTGGGTGTACCTAGGCCAGCCAGAAACACGAAGACTAGGCCCCTCTGTAATACAGCCCATGTGGCACTCTACCCCACCTCAGTAGAGTGCCAAGTCGAGGTATAGTTGCCCCTGAGGCATCCATATTTGCAGATGTCCACCATTGCCATGTAGGCCATATCCCAGAAATTACATATGCAGAGGGCAGGAGCACGGCGTAATGCAGGGGGCTGCTGTGTCTGTCTTGTCCGCCAACGGTAGCGGTATGCCATGCACTCAACCTGTCTTTCTTCTGTCCCCCCCCCCTTTTTCTGCTCTCCCTGTTCTTTTGTACATCAGCATCATCAGGAGGAGGTACAGTGGCACCGGAGCACGAGGGAGCTGCATCCCACATGGCCATGGAGGGCCACACCACGGACTCTGAATGCACCAGTGGGACGGAGGGCGAGGGGAGCTTCAAGTCGGCCACCGGATCACCAACCAGCGACACAGACTCGTCCGCCGATGGGGGCTCCCTTGTGGTGGCGGCACCATCTGTGCGCCCCACTTATACAGGTACAGCCGCCACCTCCCCTACCAGCACTGCCCTACCAGCAGCCCCTCAGCGTTCGCCCCGTGCCCGCTCACCCAGGAGGGTGGGCATCACCTTCGCCCCAGGCACCTCAGGCCCTGCCCCAGTCACCCCTGCTGCCCTCAGTGAGGAGGCCATTGACCTCCTCAGGTCACTCACTGTTGGGCAGTCTACCATTGTGAATGCCATCCAGGGTGTAGAACGAGAGTTGCAACACGGTAATGCATTCCTGGAGGGCATTCATTCTGGTCAGGGTGTCCTTCAGCGAACCCTGCATTCTCTGGCCTCAGCACTGATGGCAGCCATTGTCCCTGTGTCTAACCTCCCCCCTCCAACCTCCTCCACCCAGACCCAATCCCCTGTACCCCAGCCCATCCCAAGCACACCTACAGACCAGCATGCACACAAGTCAGCACACACAAGTAGCTCAAGCAAACATATGCACCACAAAACCCAGAGGCACTCACGCAAGCCTCACCCACATACAGACACAGCAACATCCACTGTCTCCACTGTGTCCCCCTCCTCCTCTTCTCCCTCCTCCCTCCCAGTCTCGTCTACACACACACCTGCATGCACCACATCTACAGGCACCATGAAGCGCACAAGGACACCCAGCACCCCAAGCAGCTCACCTGCACTCACCACCTCCACTGCCATTTACACGTCCCCTGTGTCCTCTCCCAGTGTGTCTGTGACGCCCCCTCCCAAAGTACACAAACGCCGGCAAACACACACCCAACATCCATCCACCTCACAACAGCCTCCAGTACCTGCACCTGCACCCAAAACACCTAAAGTGACACCTCCTACAACCACCTCCTCTTCCTCCACTCCCAGACCCCCTCCAACTACCCATCCCAGTGTTCGTCAGAAACTGTCCCTCTGTAAAGTTGACCTTTTTGCCCCCACCCCCCCTCCAATTCATCAGTCCTGTCGTAGCGCCTCAGCCAAAAAGCCTCCAATACCAGTGGTGCCTGTTCAAGGTTTGTGGAGTGCACCGGCCACCAGGGCAGGCAGTGTGACCCGGAGCCAAGGCACTGGCAGCCCATCCCCTGTAAAGGCTCTGAAATAGGAGAGTGGACGACGGGACCGTGTGAAGACTCCTGGTGGGAAGACAACTCACATGGGTTCCAAGGGGATTGGAGAGTCAGCTGTGACTCCACCAAAGGTGGGGAAGGGCCAGAGGAAGTTTGCCCAGCCTGTTGTGAGTATCACGGCGGAGAAGGGCGGCATCATTCCCGGCGGTCGAGACCCAACCGCCAGCACCGTCGTCACTGGTCAGGAGACCACCGCCACCGCCGGAGTCATAGCCCAGGAGGTCCCAAGTATCGTCACTGGTCAGGAGACCACCGCTGGAGTCAGTGCCCAGGAGGGCCCAAGTATCCTCACTGGTCAGGGGACCACCGCCAACGCCGGAGTCAGTGCCCAGGAGGGCCCCGGCTGCCACAGCCCAGGTGGGCTATGAGGGAACGTCATGCCACACACCAATGCCCAGTCTAGGGAAAGTCATGCCACACACCAATGTCCGTACCAGAACCGCCATGGCAAAGCACCGCTGAACAGGGCAAAGACCGCCATGGTGAAGACCGCTGAACAGGGCAAGCACCGCCATGGCAAAGCACCGCTGAACAGTCCAGAACCGCCATGGCAAAGCACCGCTGAACAGGGCAAAGACGGCCATGGTGAAGACCGCTGAACAGGGCAAGCACCGCCATGGCAAAGCACCGCTGAAGAGTCCAGAACCGCCATGGCAAAGCGCCGCTAAACAGGGCAAAGACCGCCATGGTGAAGACCGCTGTACAGGGCAAGCACCGCCATGGCAAAGCACGGCTGAACAGTCCAGAACCGCCATGGCAAAGCACCGCTGAACAGTGCAGGCACTGAGTAAGAATGAATAGACTGCCACATCAAGCATCCTTATCCCATGTGCAGCTGGGACAGTGACGGGACAGGAACTTTCACGGGGAGACTAATCTAGTCTGGGCACCAGTCCCCCTCACGAGCCACTGGCGGATGTTATCTACTTGCGAAATTGAGGCTTTGCATTCCCCAGGATGGCACAGTGGGCAAGCCAGCCACTGTAGAGACTTGAGAGACTGTGGCTTTGTACTCCCCAGGATGGCACAGTGGGCAAGCCAGCCACTGTAGAGACTTGAGAGACTGTGGCTTTGCACTCCCCAGGATGGCACAGTGGGCATGGAGCCCCGTCGTGGATCTGGCTTTGCAGTCATCCGGCTGAGGTGCCCCCCCTTCCCTTCCCCCTGTGGTGCCTGTAGTATTTCTATCTGATGCCCCGGCAGTGTTCTCTCCGATTGTGGTCAGGTATCTTTTGTGGGCCTCGCCCATGCATTTTTGGACTAGTGGTGCACGGACATTGATATGTACATATCTGCACTACTTCTCGCAAAGTATATATTTCTGCCTGATTTTTGTATATATCTGTATATTTTTGCAAAACATGTATATTGCAACATTACAATGTTTGAATGGATTTCGCTTTGTCTTTGCATTCTTCCGGGGGGATTGTGGGTTGGTACTGTGATTTTTGTGGATGCATTGGTGTGTATGTTGTAATATGCGAGGGTGGGGGTGTTTCGTGGGTGTCCCCCTAACTTTTGCCTCCCCCATGTCGTAGGTGCAGTACTCACCGTTGTCTTCGGCGCCTACGTAGATGGTGGTCGTAGAGGAGCAGAAAGACAAGCGAAGGGAGTATTTGGAGTTCTGGCTCCATGGCGTCCTCGTTCCTCGTGGGATGTGTTAAGGTGAGCGTTTTCCCATTGCAAAAGCTGTTTCCGCTGTGTTTTTTTCCACTGTGAATCCGCCCCGGAAAAGGTGGCGGGTTGGCGGGTTGTGATACTATGGGCAGTACATTGTCTTCCGCCTGTCTGTTGGCGGTGACCGCCGCTCTGCTTGTCTGTACCGCCGTGGCCCCAGGGTCATAATTCCCTTTTTTTTCTCGCCGGCCTGTTTGCGGGATTACCGCAGCTTTAACACCATCCGCCAGGGTTGTAATGACCACCTATATGTCTTTATTTTATTAGCGTTGCTATTTATGTTTTTATTGTTATACTGATATCCACACCAGGAAAGGCGCTGCTTTGAAAGTTGTTTCAGGATGGCAGAGGACTGCAATTGTTGGCACTTCTGTGATGTAACTTCCTGGGTTGTCACTTATTGCATGCACATTAGAAGGGGCCGCGCAGGTTCCCTATCTGCCTAGGGCCCCACAAATCCTAGAACCATCCCAGCATGGTATTTATACTTGCACAGGTGTTTTAAGCTTTCCTTTAAATTGTTCTCAAACCCCGATGAGCAGAGTGCATGGTGGTGACACCAAGTCCAAGCACGCTGCTTCGTTTTGTGTGTTTTGTGACCTGTGTAGTCACTAAAGAGCTTTGTGCTTTTTTGCTTTAAGACTGCAAGAATAGATAGCCACTGTCCCCACTCCTCTGCAGGAATGTGCTTTCATCTGTGGCCCAGAAGGGGAGATGAGTGGTACGGGTAAAATTTAATCTCACTGCTTTTTTGGGTAATGTGGGGCCATAACGGAAGAGGGGATGACAGAAGGGTATACATTGTAAAGTCACCATAAACGTTGTCGGACATCAAGCTATGCTGTTCACTCGTTTGATTTTCCCTGCAATACAGTAAAATAACTCATGTCCCACCACCACACCTTTCCAGAGGAACAATCGGCGGAGAATCAGAAAAATTCTAAGGGGCATATTTATACTCCGTTTGCGCCAAATTTGCGTCGTTTTTTTCGACGCAAATTCGGCGCGAAACTAACGCCATATTTATACTTTGGCGTTAGACGCGTCTAGCGCCAAAGTATGAGTAAAGAGCGTCATTTTTTTGCGTGAACGCCTTCCTTGCGTTAATGAGATGCAAGGTAGGAGTTCCCGTCCAAAAAAATGACTGCGACGCAAATGCGTCGTATTTATACTCCCGGGCAAAAATCACGCCCGGGAGTGGTCGGGGCAAAAAACCCCGCATTTGCGCCTCTTTTTAACGCCTGGGTCAGGGCACGCGTTAAGGGACCTGTGGGCTCAAAATGAGCCCACAGCTGCCCTCCCATGCCCCCAGGGACCCCCCCGCCACCCTTGCCCACCCCAGGAGGACACCCAAGGATGGAGGGACCCACCCCAGGGACATTCAGGTAAGTTCAGGTAAGTATAAATTTGTTTTTTTTTAATATATTTTTTTTGGCATAGGGGGGCCTGATTTGTGCCCCCCTACATGCCACAATGCCCAATGACCATGCCCAGGGGACATAAGTCCCCTGGGCATGGCCATTGGGCAAGGGGGCATGACTCCTGTCTTTACTAAGACAGGAGTCATGTAAATGGCATCTGGGCGTAGTTAATAATGGCGCAAATCGGGTGGAGGCGATTTTTTAGCGTCAACCTGACTTGCACCATTTTTAAGACGCCCTAACGCCATTTTTCCCTACGCCGGCGCTGCCTGGTGTACGTGGTTTTTTTCCACGCACACCAGGCAGCGCCGGTCTGCTTGCGCCGGCTAACACCATTCAATAAATATGGCGCCCGCATGGCGCTTCAGAATGGCGTTAGCCGGCGCAAAAAAATTTGACGCTAAACTGCGTTAGCGCAGTTTAGCGTCAAAAAGTATAAATACGGGCCTAAATTTCTCTACAACCTTTCCGGTTCCACTGCAGTTACTGTAGTCTTTTGAGAAGCATAGGTCTTCTCTAACCACTCATTTAACTGTTGTACCGTAAAACCTTGCAGTAAAATATTTCCTGCATGCATCATTGGCGACTGTGAAGCATTCGTACTTATTGTCTGTGGGGTTAGTACACCTAGCCCTGCCTGTCTCATTGCCTCCAACGGTGCTTCAACCGGGCTAAGGTCTAGCAAAGACCTCGGTCTTTCGACCGCTTGTTCTCCCGGAGCCATTAACTGGGGAGTTCCTATGGACCCTCCTCTTATTGCATCCTGTGTCATTACTCCCTGATCACACATACCAGGCTCATCTTGTGTATATAATGGCACCGGTGGACCAACAGTAATTGGTAACGATATGGCAGCAGGTGTCTGACCTGGTCCAAAACTCTGTGGAGCAGCAACTCCAAAAGTTTGATTCTCTGAAGCCGGGGCAGGTACTAATGGAGGTCCTGCTTCTGTATTAAACCCTGGTATCAGCTGTTGCTGCGGCTGGGGGAGCAATTGTGGAGTTGGCTCAAGCTGTACCATCCTCGATTTTGTATATATCGGGTCAGGTGGCACTATCAGATTTGTAGTAGTCTCTAGTACTGGGACGTCTGGATAGATTCTCTGTATCTGCGGTGGAGGTTGCAACTGTATCTGCATGTCTGGCGCAGTGGGTACACTGACACCATTTTGTGTCAAAATCATATCACTAGTCTGTACTGTATCAGTAACTCCCTTCTCCTGCGTCTGGTTTTCAGGACCCGCACTAGTGCTCGGGACATTGTCGCTTACCGCATAAGGTGGCAGGCGATCATGCAATATCTGATTTAGGAACTCTTCCTCGTCTGAATCATCTTCGTCTATCCAAGACCTCTTGGTCTCTTTAGGCTTATTAGAGTCCTTGTCTGTCTTACAGGTGGCTTTCTTCCCCTGCGTCTCGTCTCCCTGTGCTATTGCTGGGAATAATTTGAGTCCGTCAACTATTCCCCGTCTCCACATTTTGCTTTCATTATCCCATCTAGCTTCTGCTAAAGTCTTTTCTGCCCTTTTTATTCTCCTTTGGAATTTATCTTGTCTCTGTTTAGTAGCCATTAAATCCCAAATTGCTAAAGCCTCATACTGAGCTGACCTTGGAGGTGGCTTCTGTACACTTAACATCCACCTCAAATTCTCTAGAACTCTCGTATTGAACTTTCCGTGTTCCGGAAATGCTAAACATCCCTCCTTTTCCGTCAATTTGTGCCACTGTTTCATCCATAAGCAAGGCGCAATACCTTTTTCCTCCATGACTATAAAAGCTGGAGTACCCTCAGACGGTGTAGGCTCCCCTTCACTCGCCATAATGTATGCGTCTCCTTTCAGAGCGCTCTTAAAAGCTTTGATAAAATTAATCTTTGCTTCTTTTCTTTTGCTGTATTTAATCAGAAAGTGACTTTAATTCCCAGGACACTTTTCACCCACCTTTCTCAACCTATTGCCTCTCACGGACGGCAGCCAATCCTTACGTGACCCCTCTCGGCAACTGACCTATCTCAGCGCGGCACCACTGACGTCACACTCACACACTGCAGCTGACAAAGTCTTGCGGCTCGTCCGCCCCTCACTAGATTCACACCAAACTAATGCAAAATTACAGCGAGCACCTTTAACAACAGCAACAACAACTCAAATTTGCCGGTTTAGTACAGGAAGGGTAACACATTTGCTTCAGAACTTTACAGAGATTTCACTTGAAGCCTCGGCCGCTACTCTCTCCTTTTCAGTTCCCGCACCCGCAAGCAGAATTCGACCCGCAAATCCTACTCTCGACTTGTCAATGGTTTGTCCTAGTGCACCATAGAACTTGCCAAATCTCTATCGAAGGTTTCACACATACAATTTTACTCAAACTTGACTTGTCAACCACGCCCGATTGACCTAATTGAACCGCACAAATTACGACATAAACCCAAGTGTCTCTTGCACTTGTCCATATACTCCGGAGTCTTAGACCACGACGGGTCCGTACATTAACAACCAACCACGTGGATAATTTTTTAGCACAAAGCGCCATACTCATATGAAGTACGCTGACTTCCCTACTCTCATACTGTGGAGTACGCCCACTCCTACTAAAACAACATCACCTGGCCTAAATACACAAAAACTTCACCAATCACCTGCAAGATGCATAAGCTGAGCAAGCGCAATTCCTATACCACACATGCTAAAACGCCGAGAACATCCCCAACTCACTTGAGGAGGCTCCGAGATCCCAGGAAAGTCATGGTGAATTTAGAAACACATCATACCTCCAATTTGCATTATCTCAGAAAAACTATATAAACAATAATTCTCCGTCCTAGTGCCCTAAAAGGCCAAACCGTCGCTCTGCTACCAGACCTGTTAACGCGTCCCTTTATAATAATTTAACACATATCAGGACTCGTTTTAGGCTAATGAATCTTTTGACCCAGTTGAGAGACACCTTACGATGAGATAGCTAATCAATATGTCAATCAATACGTCAATAATGTCATCAATATTTATCACAACACTACATTTCACTTTAGTCAAAGTCATTAATCAATTCAAGACTCTATCATGACCATCGCAGCCATGAATAACAACATCAGTTTAGTAGAATTTTATGAGATTTATTCCCTATTAGTTACAATTCTAAGAGCAGATGTGTTAATCTCAAAACCAAGAAACATAATAGCATAGTCACGATATGGCAACTTTGATAAGATTTAATTAAGGCTAGAATCACAAACATTAGAACATAACACGGCGTGAACATAGATCAATTTAGCACAGTGTCAATAATGCGTCAGTTCAACAAAGCATAGATTCAGTCGTTTGTCTATTTGCGTCAGTTTAATGAACACCTGTCCTAACCACTGATTAGCATTGGCATGTTGGGCTTCATGCGAAACAATTTAGAACACCAATTTGGAAAACATCTAACTATGGTCTTTGTCAAAAATAAGCAGTTGGTGCCTAGAAAGGAAAAGCAAACAGACAAATCCAAACGCATTGTCATAATTACCCTCCAAGGTTTAACGGCTTCTGTGCCTTGGACGAGGTGACCTCGTCCAAGGCACAGGGGAACTTGGAGGGACCTTCCCCTTCCACCCCCGACCCCCCCCGGCAATCCGATGACGTCAGGGCGCGCACAGCGCGCCGACGTCATCTAGTGTTGCCGGGCACGCTGGAAGCCATTTGCTTCCAGCGCGCGAGGAGGAAAGGAGCTCAAAAGGTGAGTCCTTTCCGTTTTTGGGGGGTGGGGGAAAACAGACACAGGGGAAAGGAAAGGGTTTTTCCTTTCCCCCTGTGCCTGTTTTCACAAGATTCCTGCTCCACGATCGGGGGCAGGGCCCGCGATCGTGGAGCAGGAATCTCCACTAGACACCAGGGATTTTTTTTATTAGGTTTCTTTTGGGGGCGACCCCTTGGGCAAGGGTCGCCCCACTGGGGGGCTATTTTTTTAGTATTTCGCCCCCCCTGGGGGCAGATCGCCGATTTTTCAGCGGATCTGCCCCCGGGGGGGGGGGGGGCAAATCCACTAGACACCAGGAAATTTGTTTTTATTGTGTTTTTTGGGGGTAACCCCTTGGGCAAGGGTCGCCCCCCCGGGTCAATTTTTTTAGTGTTTCACCCCCCCCCGGGGGCAGATCGCCTTTTTTTCGGCCGATCTGCCCCCAGGGGAGGGCGAAATCCACTAGACACCAGGGATTTATTTGTAAAGAAAAGTTTATTTTGGGGGCGACCCCTTGGGCAAGGGTCGCCCCCCTGGGGGGGCTATTTTGTTTTTGTGTTTCGCCCCCCCCCAGGGGCAGATTGCCAATTTTTGGGCTGATCTGCCCCCAAGGGGGGGGGGGGGGCGGAATCCACTAGACACCAGGGATTTTGTTTTTATGGTTTATTTTGGGGGCAACCCCTTGGGCAAGGGTCGCTCCCCTGGGGGGCTATTTTTTTTTTTCTGTTTTGGCCCCCCCGATGGCAGACCAGCCATTTTTTGCACGATCTAGCCCCCGGGGGGTGGAAGCACACTAGGCGCCAGGGATTGTGTGGTGTGTGTGTGGTGTGTGTTTGGGGGCACCCCTTGGGCAACGGTCGCCCCCCTAAAGGGGGGAAAGTTCGTATTGGCCATCTCTGCCCCTATTTTTGTAGGCCCATCTGCCCTCAAGGAGGGCAGAAACCACCAATACGGCAGGGATTTTTTATTTTTTTTGTGTTGTGCTGGGGGTGCCCCCTTTGGGAAGGGTCGCCCCTTAAACGGGGCACAGAGGTGTTGCCCATTTCTGCCCCCATTGGGGGCAGATTGGCCAATTCTTTTACGCCCATCTACCCCGAGGGGGGCAGGATCCACTTAGGTACCAGGGACAACTTCTAAGTTCTTGGTGGTGGGGTGTTTGTCAACTGGCAAAGTATTTGTATTTGTGATTATAACAATTTCTTTCTTTTTTTTCTTCTAGTTCAACGCTTTTGCTTCCTTTGCTGTGGATCTTTAAGGTTTTGGCAGTAGTTGTCCTGCGGTTTGCATAGTTGCATGTTTTAGGTAAGTGAAAGCAATTTACTCCAAAGGAGTATTGTTGACATGCATGAATGACATGTTTGTAGGTGATGTACTAAATGCAGTATTGCGTGTTTGACATTGTCCTTAGATTTGAGCACAGTGATGTTTGTGTTGTCATATGTCTAATTTGCTTTTTTCTTTTTTCTTTTTAGTGGGATATCATTGGGGATTGCTGTGTCTGTGCAGAGTAGTTGCTTGGTGAGTAGCTTTTTCAGGCAAGTGAGTGGTATAGTTTTTTGTAGTACATAACTCTTTGTGATAAAGCTACACTTTGTTTATTACTTATTTTAGTGCTAGTTGTTGTTGGCAATCCATTTGTTGTTAGTGAGGATCATGGCTAGCCGCAAAGTGACCGCTCAGCAGGTTGTTCGCATGCTCTTTGAGTCGTCTTCAGACCATGATTACGACACTGACTCTGCATCTGAGGCAGAGGAGGAAGCAGGAGATTCTGGAAGTGAGTTTTCTGTCCGAGAGTATTCTTCTGATGAGGAAGCTACTCTCAGTGCAGCTGAAGGGCCTGTGTTAGAGGAGGACATTGATGTGCCAAGAGTGCAGCAGCCTGGGGCTGAAGGGTTTCCCATTAGAAGACCTGACACCTGGATTGCCCCAAACATGGAGCAGCCACAGTTACCTGCATTTACTGGTCTCCCTGGGTGTAGAGTTAATACGGAAAACTTTTTGCCTGTCCATTTCTTTCACTTGTTTATGGACGATGTATTTTTGGAAGAGATTGTGGAGCAGACAAATGTGTATGCAGAGCAATATTTGCGGGACAACGCTGCCAGACTTAAGCCTCAGTCTAGAGCTACTCAGTGGGTTCCCACATATCTGGAAGAGATGAAAAGGTTTTTATGTTTGTCTTTTTTGATGGGGTTGATCAGGAAGCCATCACTGGATTCTTATTGGTCTACTAGTCCCTTGATGGCAACTGCTATATTTCCTGCAACTATGACACGTAATCGGTATTTGCTTCTTCTTCGTATGCTGCATTTTGTAGACAATGCTTTAGCCTTGCCACGAGATCACCCTGATTGTGACCGTCTTTTTAAGATTAGGCCTGTCCTTGATCATTTTGTGGATTGGTTTTCAGAGGTCTATGTTCCAGGCAAAGAGATAAGTGTGGACGAGTCTTTGGTCCTTTTCAAGGGGTGATTAGTTTTTAAGCAGTACATTCCTAGTAAGAGGGCACGGTATGGGATTAAATTGTATCTGCTGTCAGAAAGCAGTACAGGATATGTGAATAAATTCCGGGTCTACACTGGTAGGGATTCCAGTATTGACCCTCCTGGTTGTCCGGCCACTTTTGGAGTTAGCGAAAAAATTGTGTGGAAACTTGCTAACGGCTGTTTAACAAAGGTCACCATTTGAACGTAGATAATTTCTACACTGGAGTGCAGTTGTTCAAGGAGTTGTTTAGGGTGGACACTGTTGCTTGTGGCACAATCCGTTCTAACCGGAAAGGCTATCCAAGGGAGCTTGTCTGTAAAAAACTTGAGAGGGGACAGTGCAGTGCCTTGCGGAATAATGAGCTGCTAGCTCTGAAATTTTCAGACAGGAGGGATGTGTACATGCTATCGACCATCCATGATGAGAGTACTTCCCCTGTGGCTGTTTGGGGTCAGGTTGCGGAAGTGCGCAAACCTGCGTGCATTTTGGACTACAATAGGCACATGGGTGGTGTTGATAGAGTAGATCAGAGGTTGGAACCTTACACTGCTCTTCGTAAGTCTTATGTGTGGTATAAAAAGTTGGCCCTACATTTATTTCATTTGGCAACTTTTAATGCCTTTATTGTATACAAAGATTGTTCACCTTATTCAAGGATGACATTTGTTAAATTTCAGGAGTCGGTGATAGAAAGCCTTATTGTGGTGAAACCGGCAAGAGTTCCTAGAGTAGAAGTGGTGGAGGATGTGGCTAGATTGAAAGATCGGCACTTTCCAGATCACATTCCTCCCACTCCCAAAAAAGACTTGCCAACAAAGAAATGTAGAGTATGTGCCCGGAGATTAATCCGGAGGGAGAGCCGGATGTACTGCCCTGAATGCCCTTCAAAGCCTGGGCTGTGTGTGCCCGGCTGTAATAGAAGTTACCATACCAAAAAAAAATTCTGGGAACTACTGTGAGCGTAAACTGTCTGTTTTATATTTTCATATGTTTCACGGTTGGCATCTCTGTCATGTATTTAGTTAGAGCTTTTGTGTTTGTAGTTTTGTGCTTATTTTATAATTTGTGGTTTCTTTGTTGTTTATAAACAAAAAAAGTGATGGCGGTGTGCGTGGGTGGCGCTTGGCTGGCAGTGTGCGTGGGGGGGCGCTTGGCTGGCGGTGTGCGTGGGGTGGCGCTTGGAAGACGGTGTGTGTGGGGTGGCGCTTGGCTGGCGGTGTGCTTGGGGTGGCGCTTGGCTGGCGGTGTGCGTGGGGTGGCGCTTGGCTGGCGGTGCCAGCCAAACGGCAGTCCACACTCCCATCAGCTGGTGTGATTCTTGTATCAGGCATGTGGGCGTATGTAAGTGATGGGCCCTTGAGTGGCGCGGTCTGTCGATGTGAGTGTTGTAGTGTGCTGGGCCCGTGGCTGGCGGTGTGAATGGTCTTCTGCGTGTCATGTATGAAAGGTGTGTGAATGGACTGTAAAGTGGTTGGTGCCTTGTCGCGGCTTCACAGCTCACAAGCTGTGAGTCATTGGTTCAGTTTTTTGCCTTTCAGTTATTAGCAGTGCATTTCATTTTTGTGAAATCTCTTGTTAATAAAATTTGATCCACTGAACCATCACTCACCCTCGTGCCAAATCCAACCAGTATGTGTGGTAAAAATGACAAAACCTGTTCCGCTGTAATCAGGCGTCGCAGCACACCTGTGACACGCTAGGTGCCTCGTGTGGGACCCCGATGATGAAGCATGCCACCAACTTGGTTGGTGGGTGAGGGGTCATCTTCACATAACCTAAGTGTGTTTCTTTTCACAATTTTAGTGTTTGGCACATCACGGACGTATGTGCACACATCAAAATGATATATTACAAAAATACCTGTGTTTGGGGGGAGGGCCCACCTATGTTTTTGGTCCTGGGTGCGGCCTTCATCTAGGGAAACATACAAAACCCAGACATTTTTAAAAAATAGACACCCCAAGGAGTCCAGGGAGGTGTGGCTTGCGTGGCTCCCCCAACATTTTCTTACCCAGACTCCTCTGTAAACCCCAAAATTTGCATAAAAAAGCATATTTTCCTGACTTTTCTTAGTAGGATCACCGCTCCAGCACAAAATTCCTACTCCCCAGTTTTCCCCTCAGTCCCCCAAGTAAAATGACACCTCACTTATGTGGGTCCCCAAAGCAGAGTCCGTCTAAAGATGTATAAAAGAATATGCCCTTATAAACTCGCAGTGCTATCCCTTCTATCTCTTCAAGTTTTGGGCCTTATTCTGTTGCAGGCACCTGGCCCACCCACACAAGTGAGGTATCATTTTTATCGGGAGACTTGGGGGAACGCTGGGTGGAAGGAAATTTGTGGCTCCTCTCAGATTCCAGAACTTTCTGTCACCAAAATGAGAGGAAAGGGTGTTTTTTTAGCCAAATTTTGAGGTTTGCAAAGGATTCTGGGTAACAGAACCTGGCCCGAGCCCCACAAGTCATCCCATCTTGGATTCCCCTAGGTCTCTATTTTTCAAAAATGCACAGGGTTGGTAGGTTTCCCTAGGTGCCGGCTGAGCTACAGGCCAAAATCCACAGGTAGGCACTGTTTTCTTTAAAAAAATGGGATGTGCCCACGTTGCTCTTTGGGGCATTTCCTGTCGCGGGTGCTAGGCCTACCCACACAAGTGAGATATCATTTTTATCAGGAGACTTGGGGGAACGCTGGGTGAAAGGAAATTTGTGGCTCCTCTCAGATTCCAGAACTTTCTGCCACAGAAATGTGAGGAACATGTGTTTTTTTAGCAAAATTTTGAGGTTTGCAAAGGATTCTGCGTAACAGAACCTGGTCCGAGCCCCACAAGTCACCCCATCTTGGATTCCCCTAGGTTGCTAGTTTTCAGAAATGCACGGGTTTGGTAGGTTTCCCTAGGTGCCGGCTGAGGTAGAGGCCAAAATCTACAGGTAGGCACTTTGCAAAAATCACCTCTGATTTCTTTCAAAAAATTGGATGTGTCCACGTTGCGCTTTGGGGCGTTTCCTGTCGCGGGCGCTAGGCCTACCCACACAAGTGAGGTATCATTTTTATCGGGAGACTTGGGGGAACGCTGGGTGGAAGGAAATTTGTGGCTCCTCTCAGATTCCAGAACTTTCTGCCACAGAAATGTGAGGAACACGTTTTTTTTAGCCAAATTTTGAGGTTTGCAAAGGATTCTGGGTAACAGAACCTGGTCCGAGCCGCACAAGTCACCCCATCTTGGATTCCCCTAGGTCTCTAGTTTTCAGATATGCACAGGTTTGGTAGGTTTCCCTAGGTGCCGGCTGAGCTAGAGGCCAAAATCTACAGGTAGGCACTTTGCAAAAATCACCTCTATTTTCTTTCAAAAAATTTGATGTGTCCACGTTGCGCTTTGGTGCGTTTCCTGTCGCGGGCGCTAGGCCTACCCACACAAGTGAGGTATCATTTTTATCGGGAGACTTGGGGGAACGCTGGGTAGTAGGAAATTTGTGGCTCCTCACAGATTCCAGAACTTTCTGCCACAGAAATGTGAGGAACATGTGTTTTTTTAGCCAAATTTTGAGGTTTGCAAAGGATTCTGGGTAACAGAACCTGGTCCGAGCCCCACAAGTCACCCAATCTTGGATTCCCCTAGGTCTCTAGTTTTCAGAAATGCACAGGTTTGGTAGGTTTCCCTAGGTGACGGCTGAGCTAGAGGCCAAAATCTACAGGTAGGCACTTTGCAAAAATCACCTCTGTTTTCTTTAAAAAAATTGGATGTGTCCACGTTGTGCTTTGGGGCGTTTCCTGACGCAGGCGCTAGGCCTACCCACACAAGTGAGGTATCATTTTTATTGGGAGACTTGGGGGAATGCTGGGTGGAAGGAAATTTGTGGCTCCTCTCAGATTCCAGAACTTTCTGCCACCGAAATGTGAGGAACATGTGTTTTTTTAGCCAAATTTTGAGGTTTGCAAAGGATTCTGGGTAACAGAACCTGGTCCGAGCCCCACAAGTCACCCCATCTTGGATTCCCCTAGGTCTCTAGTTTTCAGAAATGCACAGGTTTGGTAGGTTTCCCTAGGTGCTGGCTGAGCTAGAGGGCAAAATGTACAGGAAGGCACTTTGCAAAAATCACCTCTATTTTCTTTAAAAAAATTGGATGTGTCCACGTTGCGCTTTGGTGCGTTTCCTGTCGCGGGCGCTAGGCCTACCCACACAAGTGAGGTATCATCTTTATCGGGAGACTTGGGGGAACGCTGGGTGGAAGGAAATTTGTGGCTCCTCTCAGATTCCAGAACTTTCTGCCACCGAAATGTGAGGAACATGTGTTTTTTTAGCCAAATTTTGAGGTTTGCAAAGGATTCTGGGTAACAGAACCTGGTCCGAGCCCCACAAGTCACCCCATCTTGGATTTCCCTAGGTCTCTAGTTTTCAGAAATGCACAGGTTTGGTAGGTTTCCCTAGGTGCCGGCTGAGCTAGAGGCCAAAATCTACTGGTAGGCACTTTGCAAAAAACACCTCTGTTTTCTTTAAAAAAAATGGGATGTGTCCACGTTGCGCTTTGGGGCGTTTCCTGTCGCAGGCGCTAGGCCTACCCACACAAGTGAGGTATCATTTTTATCGGGAGACTTGGAGGAACATAGATTACCAAAACAAGTGTTATTGCCCCTTGTCTTTCTATACATTTTTTCCTTCCAAATATAGGAGAGTGTGTAAAAAAGACATCTATTTGAGAAATGCCCTGTAATTCACATGCTAGTATGGTCACCCCGGAATTCAGAGATGTGCAAATAACCACTGCTCCTCAACACCTTATCTTGTGCCCTTTTTGAAATACAAAGGTTTTCTTGATAGCTATTTTTTACTCTTTATATTTCAGCAAATGAATTGCTGTATACCCGGTATAGAATGAAAACGCACTGCAGGGTGCAGCTCATTTATTGGCTCTGGGTTCCTCAGGTTCTTGATGAACCTACAAGCAGTATATATCCCCGCAATCAGAGGAGTCCAGCAGACGTAACGGTATATTGCTTTTGATAATCTGACATTGCAGGGAAAAGTTACAGAGTAAAATGTAGAGAAAAATTGATGTTTCTTTCACCTCAATTTCAATATTTTTCTTTTTCAGTTGTTATTTTCTGTAGGAAACCCTTGTATGATCTACACAAATGACCCCTTGTTGAATTCAGAATTTTGTCTACTTTTCAGAAATGTTTAGGTTTCTGGGATCCAGCATTGGTTTCATGCCCATTTCTGTCACTGACTGGAAGGAGGCTGAAAACACAAAAAATTGCAAAAATGGGGTATGTCCCAGTAAAATGCCAAAAGTGTTTTGAAAAATTGGGTTTTCTGATTCAAGTCTGCCTGTTCCTGGAAGCTGGGCAGCTGCTGAGTTTAGCACCGCAAACCCTTTGTTGATGCCATTTTCAGGCGAAAAACCACAAGCCTTCTTCTGCAGCCACTTTTTCAATTTAAAAAAAAAAAAAAAACTTTTCTCTGTATTTTGGCTAATTTCTTGGCCTCCTTCAGGGGAACCCACAAAGTCTGGGTACCTCTAGAATCCCTAGGATGTTGGAAAAAAGGACGTAAATTTGGCTTGGTTAGCTTATGTGGACAAAAAGTTATGAGGACCTAAGCGCGAACTGCCCCAACTAGGCAAAAAGAGGCCTGGCACAGGAGGGGGATAAGGCCTGGCAGCGAAGGGGTTAAGTCAGCACACAGGTTCAATCTTCGTCTTTAGGACATCAGTCAAATCGCCATAAGCCAGAACTCAGCTTCGGGGCAAAATGGGCACTTCCCTCATAGGGAGGTAAAGTGTAAATGGGCAATCTAAGGACGAGGATGGTTCTAAGCAAACCAATAAGTCACCAAACAGTGACAAAGTTTCTGGATAAAATCAATAGCATTCCCTAACCCACCTCAATGGCTCCCCGTGTCATGGGTTTTTATCCCTTTTTCGTTGTACATTCCCCCAAAATGTTATTGGTCATTGGTTATTCCCCCCTATCTTTAACCTATTAGAAAATACATTAGGTAATTTTTACTCCACCCCATATTATTTTACAAGTCTCTCATTGGTTCTCCTGTTCGATGTCTTTAGAGGTGACACGTCCGGTATGATTTCATCTTTCTGTAAATCTTTGCACATCTTTTGGTCAGTAGCTCCATTGACTTCACCGGTTTGAATGAGCTTGTACATTACATTAATCTACACTGTTGCATTTTGACTAATATCACCCTACAAGCAATGAAGAACGCATGAGAACGGATCTAGCATGGTTACATTCAGCTTCTAGTTGAAGAAAACAAGAGGCCATGTCCTTTTGCGAGTCAGCACACTGCAAGATAGGAAAAATACAGTTAATATGAGAGCCAAGCAGCTAAGCTTCGGCTCATGCTAACTTAAGGCCTACAAGGATTTCAGCACAAATTCAATAACACAATGATTAATAATTAGTATAGAACCTATTCAATATAACATTTTAGGAACATTTTAGTCATCATTATTAGTCCACTTATACATTGGCGGCCACTCACCGTGGTCACATTTCAAGTGCGCGTTTAAGCAAGATTACTATTACAGTTTCTACGTGGCATTATCACACATTAATTCATAAACATTTCATGTTAATATAAATTATATAAGCTATGCTCTCTCAGAACCTATCCCTGTTGCTTTCACAAGGTATCTAGTCTGTTCTCAGCTCCACTCGCAGCCCCTGCACCTACCGGGATTTGAAGCATTTAGTTGTGAAATGTGCAACTTTTATTCGGTTTCCTAGCTTGTTAAATATTGAATGTGCTTAGAGAGGTTTATCTTCAGTCAGAGCTGTGCATTATTGATGCTCGGGCAATGAGGAACAAGTGAGAATTCAACTATTAAATGTGATGGAACGGAAGTCTGGGTTATATTTCCTAGAAGAGAAGTGTTTTCTAATTTTTCTGGCACTTTTTTCAGGTCTCACCGTCTATTTACTATTGTGTAATCGAAGCTGTACTTTATTTATGATAAGATGGTGTCTTTTGGGGTACTTTGTTACCTTGGTATTGTTAAACCCTGAAATAAAATGATGAACAACACTCACCCCCAGTCACAGATCTGGGTTTAACCCATTGTTATTTTGCTCACCACATCACCACAGTTTGGAGCCAGCCATATGTAAATTAGTCTAGATCCTGCTCCCCATGGGAACAGTCCAGCCTGAACTGCCAAGCCAGGTGCTCCCCTGACCATAAACAAGCATCTTGGGACCGGTTTCGGGATATCACCCTTCATCAGCCAGGCTAGCTTTAATCCAGTGGCACAGCGAGCAAGGGACCCATGTTGGGCATGACCTTGCCACTTGGGGCGCACATAGCAAAAACACAAAGTAATATGATGGACGAAGTGTTGAAACATTTCAAACACACACCTGCAGTCACAGATCTGGATTTTATCCATTGTAATTTTACTTGCCACATCACCCGAGTTTGGACCCAGTCATATGCAAATCAGTCTTGACCCTACTCCCCCTGGGAACAGTCTAGCCCAAACTCCCAGGCCATATCCAGACTGTGTCTGGGGTAGGTCAAGGAAGAGACAGAGGCCCTCATTCTGACCTTGGCGGGCGGCGGAGGCCGCCCGCCAAAGTCCCGCCGTCAGATTACCGTTCCGCGGTCGAAAGACCGCGGTGGTAATTCTGACTTTCCCGCTGGGCTGGCGGGCGGTCGCCTTCAGACCGCCCGCCAGCCCAGCGGGAAAGAGGCTTCCACGATGAAGCCGGCTCGGAATCGAGCCGGCGGAGTGGAAGCTGTGCGACGGGTGCAGTTGCACCCGTCGCGTATTTCACTGTCTGCGCAGCAGACAGTGAAATACATGTAGGGGCCCTCTTACGGGGGCCCCTGCAATGCCCATGCCAGTGGCATGGGCACTGCAGGGGCCCCCAGGGGCCCCGCGACCCCCCCTACCGCCATCCGGATCCCGGCGGTCCGACCGAAATTGGACTGCTGACTCCACAACTTTAGAACATTTCAGGATCAAGAGGAACCTCTGCCAGGGTGAAGAGCTGGATCATTAAGAGGACCTGCCATTCTGCCCGTTGCTGGTACAGAACACGCTTATGCTGATGGTCTGTCCAAGTTTATCTGCCTTACTGAAAAGAACTTCCATGAGGTTTGGTAGTTCTCCCCACTTTCAGGTGGGGGGACGCATGTTAGACCTGTCAGCTTTTGGTGTGGTTTCCCCTGTCTTTTTGGTTTCTGACCTCTTTTCTGATCCTGTGCTGAACTTTGCTGGCTTTAGGACTGCTGACCAGTGCTGAAGTGCAAGTGCTCCCTGTGTAAATTGTGATTATTATTGGTTATCCCAGACTGGCATATTTAATTTACTAGTAAATCCCTAGGAAAGTGCACTAGAGGAGCCAAGGGCCTGTAAATCAAATGTTACTTGTGGACCTGCAGCACTGATTGTGCCACCCACATGAGTAGCCTTGGAATCATCTCTCAGACCTGCCACTGCAGTGTATGTGTGTGAAGTTTTAAACAGCCAGTTCGACCTGGCAAGTATACCCACTTGCCAGGCGCAAACCTTTCCTTTTACTACATGTAAGTCACCCCTAAGCAGGCCCAAGGCAGCCCCATGGGCAGAAAGCAGTGTATTTAAAAGGTAGAACATCTCTTCCATAGGTTAAATAATTGCCTTGGAATATCTTTTAAGTGCTGTGTCCCATTGGGAGCAAATAAGGGTGTGGAGTTTGGGGACTCTGAACTCATCATTTAAAAATACATCTTTTTGTGAAGTTGGATGTTAGATTGCAAATTTGAAAACGGCACTTTTAGAAAGTGGGCATTTTCTTGCTTAAACATTCTGTGCCTGTGCCTGCTTGCGGAATCCACAACTGGGACAGACTGACAGTTGGGTTGTTTGTGAATTCCCTCTAGACAGTGACACAAAGGGAGCTGAGGAGTGTCCTGCATATCCTGATGAGTCCGCTGGGCTATAGTGGGGAGGGAGGAGCTGACACTTACACCTGAAAGGGCTGTGCCTGTCTTCATACAATGCCGTCTTTAGCCCCCTGGTGTGTGTCTGGGGCCCGTACTGGCCAAGGCAGGATCTAGTGAACAACAGAGACTTTCCTTTGAGGTTTGCCTACTTCAAAGGCAGACATTAGTACAAGTAGTGGACCCCAAACCCCAGATTTTCAGATTACTTCTGGATTAAGAGGGACCTCTGTCAGGTAGAAGAGCTGAAGAGCTGTAGGAGGAATACTGCCACTTTGCCTGTGCTTTGCTGCTTCTGCCTTTGAGAGGACAAAGACAGGACTTTGCTGTGTTTTCCTGCTTGCGAAGTGTCTCCAAGGGCTTGGACTGAGCTTGACCCCTGTTCTGAATTGTCAGGGCCATCAAAGACTTCCTCTGCCAACACCTGGATGCTGTTGCTGTGACTCCTACCCTGCCAGGTGGTGCCCAAGCCAGTCCCTGGGCCCTTGAAAGGAGAAGCTGGTGAAACCAAGACTGAAATCCACACACAGGAGCTAAACGGGAGAAAAATGGACTCAGTACCTGCTTCATGGCTGAAAAATTGACATACCATCTGCATCGGGGCTGGAAAAAATTTGCAGCACCCGCTTGCGGCTGCCAAAATCAACGCATCACCAACGCAGCGCGGCTCTTCACCGCTGTGCACCAGGATTTCACAAGCATCGTCTCTGGCCATCAAAGCCGCAGTGAACCTGTGCAGACCTGAGGTTGCCCATCCTGAAATCAACGCATTGCTCTTCTGCGGGAGACAGAAACGACGTATCGCCTATCAGGCCAGAGAAGAAATGATACACTGCCTCACTTGCGAGTCAGGAATGGACGTATCACTGACTTTTCCAACACATGCTCAAATGTGAGCTTCATTTTTGACGTAAACCAGGTACATTGTGTAAAAGCAACGCATCCATTGATTTCTACGGATAAAGACTCTTTTTAATTTAAAAATTCATATCTTTGCTTGTGTATGTTGAATTGTTGTTGTTTTGGTCTTGCTTGATTTAGATAAATATTGGCTATTTTTCTAAATTGGTATTGTGTCACTTTTGTGGTGTTTTCACTGTATTACTGTATGTGTAGGAACAGATACTTTACATATTGCCTTTGAGATAAACCTCACTGCTTGTGCCAAGCTACCGAGGGGGTAAGCAGGGTTTGTCTTAGGAGTGTAACTCCCTTACCCTGACTAGAGTGAGAGTCCCTGCTTGGACAGAGTGCAAATTGACTGCCAACCAGAGACCCCATTTCTAACAGTCATCTGGGGCAAAAGGTAAATAACTAAACAAAAAGGGAAAGCGTCAACATGTTACAAGCTTGATCAAGAGTCCCCTGCTTTGGGTCAGAAAAAGGAAACCCAAAACTAACAAAACAATTTTAAGATCCATCAAGTGCTAAGATGTCAATACCTCTCAGTATCCAAATAGAGATAAGTTTCTCATGAGAAGTGCAAGAAGGGTTCACAGGGAAAGTCTAAGGGAAGCAGACATGATGTCAGTTCAAAATGGATTCAAAATGGAACTGTCCAAAAAGGAATCAAGGGCCAGATGTAGCAAAAAGCGATTTTGCGAATCGGAAATTGCGAGTCGGTGCGACTCGCAATTTCCGATTCGCAAAATCGTATGCAGAATGTCAAGGGGGTCGCAAAGACCCACCTCTTTAATATTAATGAGGTGGGTCGCAATTTGAGACCCCCTTGAGATTCCCTGCACTCACAGTGATGGTGGCCTGCTGGAGACAGCAGACCTCCATGTCTGTGACTGCTTTTTCAATAAAGCAGGTTTTTTTTTGTATTGCAGCCTGTTTTCCTTAAAGGAAAATGAGTTGCAATACAAAATAAAAATTAAACCATTTGTTTTTGTTTTTTCAGAGTAGGCAGTGGTCCATTGGACCACTGCCTGCTCTGAAAAAACATTTATAGCGACATTCACAGAGTGGAAGGAGTCCCATGGGGACCCCTTCCCTTTTGCGAATGAGTTAGCACCCACTTCAAGTGGATGCTAACTGCGAATTGCTTTGCGACCGCTTTCGCGGTCACAAAGCAATTCTGCATCGCGGTGCGAGTCGCAAATAGGAAAGGAACACCCCTTCCTATTTGCGAGTTGCATTCACATTTTGCGAGTCGATACGGATTTGCAAAATGGGAATGTGCATTGCAATGGCCGTTTTGCATGGCGCAAACTGCGATTTTCCCAGTTTGTGCCATGCAAAACGGTTACTACATCTGGCCCCAAGAGTGTTCCAGGCAGAACAACAGCAGGAAGATATGCCAATATAGATAATACACTGTTCCAGCTGGAAGAAGAGAAAGGATACAGGGGAAGGGTCCTAAAATTTAGGAGCAAAAAACCTCACACACCCAGAAGGGTGTCATGCTTCATCATCGGAGTTGCTCCTCGTCAGACCGGCACTGCAATGTCTGACGGGCACCACCCCTAACGGGGGGGCTCTTTGCGGGAGATCTTTCAGTGATGATGCCACGACCCCAAGTATGAGTATGAAAGAAAGGGGAGAACTAGGAGATCAAAAATGGCCATCCCTATCAAGGGTCAACATGTTTCGTATTTGGGAAACACGGAACCGGGTAGGTTACCCGCCGTCAGTGGCAGCAGAATCGAAGTAGCTTTGCGCCTGACCACTTGTCTGTGTGGTCCCATGAAGCGCGCTCCCTAATGGGGACGGGCGACAGTTAGGAATAATAGATCCTTCCCAGACTAGTGTAAGTGATTGGATACTTTTTACTGATTATTTCAGGCTGCTGTAATCCACACTTTTCATGATTAGGAGATAACACATAGTCAATAGGTCCTGAAGAAGCGTCACTGGATCCGTATGGGCCACAGAGATGCGAAACATGTTGACCCTTGATAGGGATGGCTTGGAAATTCCCCACCCTCATTCCTTTTCTGTTATAGAGTGATTGACCATTACCTCTGTTTCACTCTTGTGACTATTTTTAATCTTAGCCTCCATCCCTTATTTGGATTAATAAATTGATTACCTGCTATAGGTTTTGAGAGACAATTTTAACCCCGATTTTTGATCTCCTAGTTCGCCCCTTTCTTTCATACTCATACTTGGGGTCGTGGCATCATAACTGAAAAGATCTCCGGCAAAGAGCCCCCCCGTTAGGGGTGGTGCCTGTCAGACATTGCAGTGCCGGTCTGACGAGGAGCAACTCCGATGATGAAGCATGACACCCTTCTGGGTGTGTGAGGTTTTTTGCTCCTAAATTTTAGGACCCTTCCTCGTATCCTTTCTCTTCTTCCAGCTGAAACAGTGTATTATCTATATTGGCATATCAATCGGGAGGCTATACACTGGACCATAATTCCTCCCTATCCCCCTGTTTATTGGTCAACAGCAGGAAGAGTCTGGCCCAAAGTGCGTGTGGGGAAGGCAAGGCTGGAACTGCTCCTGGTCTGCAAGGGGAGCAGTACATCAAATTCCAAGGTTCATGATTCTTGAGTTCATCACTCCACAAAGTTCATAAGATGGAATTATCCAATGAACATCAGTTGTATGACAAAGATTAAAAACATGAAGTTTGTTTCCTAGGTTGAGCATGAGAATGGCATGCATCTTAGCTCATCCGTATGGTTGAAACAAATGTAGATGCTTTCACTTCCACAGTTCTTACATGTCCTGGACTCAAGGCCAGATTCCCAGGCTAACTATGTGTAACACAATAGGACATTCTATTATGAATCTTATATCTTGTGAGAACATAACCTAAAATGAAAAGGTCACGTTAGCAAGAATGACTAAACATTTTCAACAATTTCAGAAAATGGGGCTTTGAAGGGCTCACTTAGACTAAGCATAAGAAAGATATGAAGCGCAGTTATTTTCAGTAAAACACGTAAACATTCAAATTCATAAACTCATAATTATTATTTTTGTCAGTTCATGTTATTATAAGTGTTTAACACGGGAATAACTTTATTAATACAATCTATAAATGTAATGTAGAACTGCATTTTCTAACATTTTGCATGTAACTTTAAAAACATTTCTACTTTTTAAAAAGCTATTATCGTTTTATTAAAATCTAATAAATAGCAACCTAAATAATTGATTAGAATCAAAATGAATTGTTACATTTGAAGGATTAGGTCCATACCGCATCACTTAACTAGTACTGTCCCTCAGTGAATGCACTTGAGCATAGAATGTCTGCACACCACTTTACAACTAGATTGCTAGAACTGGAAATGAAGAAATGCTAACTGTGTCACATTCAGGTGATTACAGTGACATCAAAGTAGATTTTGACATTCCTGTTATATCAGTATCCAGTTGTTGTAAAAAAATATTGGTCTGATTTGTTATAAAAGTGCTTATTTACTTTTTTGTAAATCGTTCAGTTGGTTAATCAAACATTTTTAAATAGATGTTTTTCAATATTAACATTGTCTATTAGCAATTGTGAGTGCATTTGATAGTTATATTTTTTGTGTGCACAGAACACATGTGTTCCATTCACATATAACATGTTCCTTCTGTAAGGATGTCATATTTCCTCTCTGTGTATGCCAGGCAGCATTATTTTAGAACTATGTATGTATAAGTGTAGGGTGATAAGAATTTGAGAAGAAAAGATGGGTCTTAAAAGTAGGACGTAAGCCTTTAGTCTTTCTTTTGTGTCTCCTTGTAATGTGTGTTCGCACACACAACATAACATTACATGACATAACATGAGCTATGGACCTCCACCCTGAGACCTCCTGTCCTCCTCCCCACTTTCTCTCATCTCTGCTGGGAGCATGCAGCCAACCTCCTCCTGGCTGCCTGAAAGAAAACTACCTAAATTATAGCCATCAGTGGAAAGGAGAGCGGAGTTTCAGTGTTGCTTTGCAGGATAACTTTCATTTTGCCCCCGAAATGGGACTTGTATTTAAAATTAAGGAAAGCATCAGGACACTTGAACAGTCCTCTGAAACCAAAATAAGTGCTGGTTCCCAAAATTGAGTGGCGGTGAGCCCTACTGGCAACCACTGGCTCAAATTAAGCACTGGCCAGCAGTGTTCAAGAAGATGTAAGTGTCAACACAAAGAGGTTTACTTTATAAAACGTGCCACACAATGGTGTTATACTTCTGTTGGAGCACCTCACTCGAGCTGGAATATATTAATTTCACTCTGATCTGAACCAGCAGAACATAGGACCTGTAAATACTGGCTGTTATTCTGGTCCTGTGGTTATACCCCAACATTTGTTACAACAGTGACATTTGTATTTACTGCATTTAGTGTAATCCCAGTACAGCTATTTACTCATATCATAGAATCTTTTTTAAGATGTCACACATTCTTGTGTTACATCATCTCCATATGGGGATGATTTGTGTGAATGGAAGCCATATAGACAGATAGAACAAGTCAGTAACAGAAAACAGAGTCAAACTAGACCCCCTTTCTACTGGAAAACAAGCATGGAGCCCCTGAGGGATGACTGAAGTACCCTCGGCGATAGGAGCATCAGTTCTGTTTTTAGGTCATTCCTACTAGGCAGTGTAGGTTGTTTGGTTGCGAGAGACCCACTCTGAATTTACCAAAAATGTACAGGAGGCTTACAGCCAGACTATTGCTTCCCTGTGGTTGGGTTTACTGTCACTCTTATTTGCTTGATTCTTATTTGTTTGCTTACCCCTTAATCTTCTCATGTTTCTCCCTTCTCTGATACATAGGATCTTTATCATCCTTTTTGGTTAGCAGACTTGAATCCTTCTAATGCTAACCTTTTTTTAACTAGTTTGTTTCTTTTTAGCTTTATGTAAAACCCCTAGGTCTGACTTGATTTTATGTGGGCCCTGACTCCATCTTAGCTAACGGAGGTCGCCATCTTCTCATTCTTAGACAACGGAAGTTGCTATCTTTCCTGATTTATGGAGAATCAGTTTAATTTCTGCTATTTGATGCAGATTTCATCTGACCTTAACTTTTTAAAGATCTGTAAACATGTCAAGTCATGTCACTAGTGACACAGATATAACACCTAATGTAACATTCGTTGGGGACAAACATTATTTTAGCATGTCTTGGTTAAAGAAGACATACAGGTATATAACCTAAATAGTGTAGTGTCAATTGACATAGTTTTATCTTACATGTTCATATAGAAACAACTGCGAGGCACACCTTGATACATATAATCTAATGCTGTACATTGCTCAACCTATGTCAGTAATTCCAATTTATGGTCCTATTTATGGCAATGTGGCACAGTGCAGCACAGTAAGTCACCTTGCTGCGGTGCATCACTGGGAAAGGGCAGAAATGCACCATATTTAGGGAATATATGCATTCCTGTCATTCCCCCCCTGGGCTGGCACACAAGGGGCTGCCTAGCGTCAATGCAGGCACTCTTGCACCATGGTGCAAGGGTACTTGTGTTGCATGCTGCATCGTTTTTATGGCGGAAGGGTCACCTTTCTGCACAAAAACAATCCTTAGAGACATATTTCTCTATATGTGCTGCAGAATGCAGCACACATACAAAGAGGAAGTAATGAGGAGAAAGAAAGTTATTTCTCCGCGTTACGCCTCTCCTGGGGAGGTGTATCTTTATGGCACATTCTCAGGTTTACCAGGTTTGGTATACCCGGGAATGCATGAAAAACCATGGAATGCCTCCCTTGAGTAATGCAACACAGTGATTTGTGCAGCAATGCATTACTCCAGATTTTTGAAGCCATTCAAAGCCACGCAAAATGGCTGTGCATGGCTTAAAAAATCTGACTGAAAGTGCCCCCTCCTGCACAATAACAATCCTGCATGCAAGGTGGGCACAATTGCACCATGTTGCAAGGGTGCCAGTATTGGCACTAGGCAGCCCTTTGTGCACCAACACAGGGGGAAAGGAAAGAATGTTCCCTATGCCTTCAATATGACACATTCTTGCCCTTTGCCAGTGACTTAGGGCCAGATGTAGGTAGGGAAAAATTAGTGAGTTGGAAATTGCGAGTCGGTGCGACTCGCAATTTCCGACTCGCTAAATGGAATACAAGAAGAAAACGCGACTTCAATTTGCGACTCGCAAATGAAGTCGCACCGCAGATAGCGAGTCCGCTCTTTGCGGGGTCGCTTTTTGCGACTGCTCTAAAAACGGACACGCAATTTGCGAGTGGGTGTCGCAAATTGCGATTGTGCCGCAAATTGAATGCAGTTGCTGCAGAACACTCTGGAAAACACTTCCTGGCACATGATGAGGACATCACAGCCAGGAAGTTTACTAATACACCTGGGAGGAGGGAGGACCACACCCATTTCAACAGCAGAACTGCAAACAGAAAGAACAGCAGCTACAATGGCAGAGACCCCAAGGAAGCGGAAACTCAAGTTTGCAGAGAAAGAGCTGGAGGTGCTGACCGAGGAGTGCTGTCAGCACCATGACCAACTGTTTGGAAGGGCAGCCCTCACCGTGCCAGAGGTGGAGAAAAGAAGACTATGGATGGACATCCAAGAGAAAGTGAACTCCCTGGGTGTCAGCCACCGGAGCATAGAAGAACTCAATAAAAGGTGGTATGACCTGCGCTCCCGGATCAAGGAGAGGGTGGCAGAGCGGCTCCGGGACATGAGGGGCACTGGAGGGGGACCGTCCACATTACCACCACCCACACCCCTGGAGGAAAGGGTAGAGGAGACCCTTGAGCCTAAGGCAGTATGTGGGATGGGAGAGCTGGACACATCTGAGCCAGGACCATCAACCGGTGAGTACCATGAGACATGCATGTACCCTCATTAATGCCATACCCCCACCCACCTTGTACACAGGAGCATGCAAAACCAAAATAGCTCCATTTCAGAGTAGCAATCACCAGAATGGTGCATTATGGGCAATGTAGTCAAGTAGGCAGTTTAAAGGCAACAGTTTATTAGGAAGTTGATAACAGATAGTAGATACTGACAGTGTGTTCCCTATGTCCCACAGGTCTCCCACAAGACACCCCCACCAGCCAAAGTAGCCAGGGGCCACTGGTCAGCCAGCAGCCAACAGAGGGATCAGGACCAGCCACCACTGAGACCTGTCCCCTCATGAGACACCAGTTGGGATACTTTTGTGTGATCCTGCACCAGGTCCCAGCCACAGTGCCACGGTAGACGTAACGGAGCCTCCACTGTGTCACAGGCGACGTGGAAATTTATCATCACAGCGGCAGGCAGAGTCAGGGGACGCCTCCATGTCACGTGCTGAGGCCGCACTCCTACGGGGTCAGCGCCTGCAAACACAAGAGATTAGGAGGATTATAGGGGCATTGCGGCGCATGGAGCGCAATCAAGGCAGTAGCATGCAGCTTGTGCATACAGAGTTGCAACAAATCAATACACACATGGGCGACCTTGCACTCTCCATGCGACAACTTGTGGCTGGACTCCTAACGCAGACAGAGGGTGCACGGCGTCGGGACAGGCAGCTACTGAACCGGCTGGACCGAATGTCAGCATCCATAGTAAGGCTGGTCGTGAACACTACTGGTCTTTCTAGGCGCACGGTCAGCCTCCAAGTGGACATGGGCCACTTTGCCAGTGACGTGGCACGTGGACTGGGCCGTCTCAGCCACGCTGTTGATTTAATGGAGGCACGGCAGGCGGCCAGGGACGCGGGCGACACGCCACAAGATAGCGAGGAGGGCTCCACCGTCAGCAGTGTCTCTGCCAGTGACACCAGGGTGTTGCGCAGTGGAAGCGCAAGGCAGGGCACTGCTGACACCCCAGGTACCAGCCATGCTGGCCGAGGCAGGCGTAGGGTTTGAGCTCCATACTGTCCTGGGGTTGGGGCACATGAAGTCAATGTGTCCCATGCCAGGTGGACTTTAACAGCCCCTGAACTGTTCACAATGTATATAGTTTTTTTGGTTGCACTAATTAAATCACTTGTTCTTTCCACTTAACACCTGGACTCTTTGTGTGTGACATTAGTGAGTATGGTGACAGTTAGCACCTACCTTCCAAAGTATTGATTTGCAATGTGTTCCCGTCTCAAATTGGCCTTGTTTTGCTATGCTTCTATCCCCATGATGGCAATGTGGTAGCTCTTGCTCTTCATCCTCAGAATCAGGGTCTTCAGGGGTGAGAGGTAGCCCACGTCTGGTGGCAATGTTGTGCAGGGTAGCGCATGCGACAACAATCTTGAAAGCTGTTATTGGGGTATACTGGAGGGCACCTCCACTTCTGTGGAGACATCTGAATCTTGCTTTCAGCAGTCCAAACGTCCGTTCAATGATATTCCTGGTCCTCTTATGTGCACTGTTGTATCGCCTCTCTGTCTCATTGCTGGGTGTTAAGTACGGGGTAAGTATCCATGGTCGGAGTGCATATGCACTGTCACCTGTTTGGCAAAAAATGTATAATGTTAGCTGGCCATGGATGGATTCCACATTGACCTGCGTGTATGTATGCAAGGTGTATTCACCTATGCCTAGGAGGTATCCGTCTCCAAACTCCCCAAGTTCTAGGCATTGGTGTATCCCACTGTGCCTAAAAATGTAGGAGTCATGAGTACTCCCTTGAAATTTGGCAACCATGTCAGTGATAACATAATGGGCGTCACATACCACCTGTATGTTGAGTGAGTGGGTACACTTCCTATTGCGGAACAGATATTCCAGGTTTGCAGGAGGGCATATTTGTATATGTGTCCCGTCTACACACCCTATGACATGGGGGAAGTTGGCAATACTGTAGAATTCCAACTTGGTGCTGTTGATTTCTGCCTCATTCCTGGGTAGGTATATGTATCTGGACATGTGTGTGAGTAAGGCGTCTAGGAATGCCCTAAAGAACCGTGAGAGTGCACTTTGGGATACCCCACCTGCCACAGCACTGACCCCCTGATAGCTACCCGAGGCCAAGAGGTGCAGTGCGCAAAGCACTTGCTCATGCGTAGGGATGGCACAGCCGCACACAGTCTGGCGTTGTAGCTGTGGTCTGAGTAATTCTATTAAATCTAGTATAGCTGCACTGCTGAGTCTATATTTATCATAAATCTCCTCCTCTGTTTGTTGGAAAAGTGTCTGGCTGGTTCTGTATATCTTCTCCTGTCTCTGGCTCCTCCTCCTCCTCTGCTGTGCGGCGTGGGCTCTCCTCCTCATTCCTATCACATATATCTCCGCCATCTTGAGTAACCCAGATGCCTTCTGGGTCTCCTTTTATACTTTGGTAATGGTTACCACCTGCTCTGAGTTAGTGGTAAATTGGAAGTGCAAAATGGGCTTTTTGCGACTAGTCGCAATTTGCGAGTTGCTATTGCATATTATTTGCGACTCGCAAATTGCGACTTCCTATTTGCGGGTCGCAAAATGGGGTCGCAATTTTTGCAAGTCGGTAATGGCTCGCGTCGCATTTTGCGAGTCGGAAATGGGATTTTTGCATCCCATTTCCGATTTTGCGGGGTCGCAAATTGCGATTCGGGCCATTTGCGACTCGCAAAAGTTTCCTACATCTGGCCCTTAGTGCAGCACAGAAAGGTGACTTGTTGAGCAGTGCTTCACTACTTTGCCCTAAATATATTACTGGCATTTGACTATTTGTCAGGAGAGATAGTTCACCGGTCTCACCTAGTGCCAGCATAGTTTGTAGTTGTTATATCTTGAATGAAGCCAAAAGAGCTGACTCTTGGAGGAAGACTGCACTGCAGTGTGTGTTTCCTTTCACAAGGAACACTGTCTTCACACCTTAGCTGATAAAGACAGTCTTTGCTGTCAACAAGGTATGCAGTGCATCTCTTCCATGCTCCCTTAGTTTAACACAAAAAAGTAGATGTTAGCATGTTAGAATTGCGATGATATTTTGTTCATGTTAGAAAGGTTAATTTTACTCTTGTTATTTATAATATGCCTTCTTGTTGTTTTTATAGTATTCTATGTAGTTGTTTTACATGTAATAAGAAACACATTCTTCTGTAATAAATGCATTTACTTAAAAGTGTTGATTCTTCTTAGTGCAGTGTGTGTCTGTGTGTGATATAGTAAATAACAAAATAGGTTTGTTACTGTTATAGCGATGCCCCTGTTCCCTTCATAAAGATTGTTAGTAACCCAAAAGCAATAATTCTATTTAAATATCACATTGAGTAGGGACTACAATAACCTGTCTTTCAGATTTATTGCTGGTGCTTTGAACCACGTTCACCTGTGTCACCCATGGAAGGGAAAGCACACCTTGTAAAACTAAGCCAAAGTCATAGCTTATGCCACAGTTGTCGCTCAACGTGGGACTGGTATCTTATAGTTACGCCTTGAGTCGTTTTTTTCACCATACAAACACACATTAACCATTATTACGTCATTATGGAGACATGTGTACTAATCACTGTTACAGCCTACTGGGGACACGAGAGCACCTATTTCATTCACTTTATACAAGAAGATAGTACAGTTCGTACAATGCCTCAGACTTGGTGTTGCAGTGGGAACTGTCGCTCCCACACAAGTACAAACTGTTAGTCCAAAGACTATTAACTCTGTCAGGGGGAAAGCCCATGAAGCATGATGAAATGATCTTCTGGATTACTCGTAAGACAAATCAGTTAGAAGCAGTATATCCATACACTAACCTCCAAGACAAACATTGGGTACTGACTATGTATCTCCCTCTTGGAAGGGTACCACCGGTAGAGGTGTGCAACATCTGAGGAAGCATCTTTGCATACATTTGCACAAGCACACATGGTACACCTTTATTGGCAGTTCTTCCTGATGTATGTAGGTACAGAATGAGCATGGAGCGGCACCAGCTCTGGTCTTAGGAATAAAGCTAACACAGAACTTCTCTACCGTGTCCTCTATCATTCTTTACATGAATCTTTTTATTTTTCTTTGAAGTGGAAAGAAAGGGAAACCGTTACAAATTATGCATAGATGCAGCAATATGAATAGCTGGGACAACACTACCTTCACAAGATATATAGCATAACCATGCTTGCTAGCAATAAATCTTACAGCTGTTGATGATTGTGTAGCATCACCAGAGTTGAATGACTAGTACAGTGATGTTGTAAGTCCTCACAGGATTCCGGCCTATGGCTATTTTGGCAAGTTGAAGTGTATAATACATCAGTGCATCTTCATGGCTGACAGTTTTAAATTATCACAGGATAATGATGCTGAGATTCAGTGTAAACATTACATACAGTAACACAACATCGAAACCATAACCTTATCCGGAATCCGCCCCCAAACATCCCTCTCTCCCCCTAGCTCCCCACAAAGCCATCAGATCGTGCTAGCGAGCTGCCCTAGGTTCCATTTCAGCTGTCCACACCAGATGGCCCTCCCCTCCTATGGGGCAAGGGGGTGAGGGCATCACTCAGAGTATCAATAGCAATTTGCCGTACTCAGCTCGCTTAACCATCTACCGGCACCATGACCTCTGTCTGCACATCCTCTGCGTCCTGACCCTTCTGCTCACGCAGCTCCAGCAACATCTCATTCCACGCAGAGGCAAAGGGTATTTATGCAATTGCAAGCAGTCTTCCCTCCGCAGCACCACCCCCTCTGCCCCCGCCCACACCAAGAATGACCTTCTCAAAGCTTCTGGCACAGGGGGCTCCCTGGACCTCCTTCTCCTGGTGATGAGGCGCCTGGCCACCAGAAGGCCCAAATCTAGAAATCTTGTGGAAACTCTGTGTTTCTTAGCTCTGGGAAAAAGACCCAAAATGCATGCTTCGCATGTGCGCAGTTGTGGGCGTGCCGTGCAGGCCGATAGCTGCACCGTCATCTCCCGCCAGGATGGGCATATTGAGGGACAGGACCATAACATATGCTGCAAGTCCGCCACCACCAGTGCACAACGGGGACAGACCACATCCATTCGAAGAAAGTACTGATTAATCTTCGCAGTGAGATAGGCGCTATGGAGTATAAAGAACTGGATAAGGCAGAACTGCGTGTTACATAGAATGTTGATGTGATTTTTCAGAACTGCATTCCATTCCGCATCCGTACAGGGCCAAGCTAAATCTTCTTCCTAGGGGGCTCACAGAGTGGTGTGAGCATGATCTGTTTGTACCCGGAGAGCGTCTGTGAGCCAACTTACTAATTGCCTGCACTTCCCCTTCACGTGCATATACTGCACCAGCGGTTGCATCGGTGGTTCAGCAGTAATATCCCCCCAGTGCCGGGTCAACAATGCAATCAGAGAGTTATATAGCAGGAATTGCCCGGGGTACAAGCCTGCCTCCTCCACCAGAGCCTCAAACCGGAAGAGCTTGCCCTCATCATATAGATTGTCCAGCATGTGGAGCCCAACAGCGTGCCAGGGATCCAGCTTCACCAGAGTTGTGCATTGCATTCCATATGGCGTACCAAACAGGTCCAGAGTTGGTGCATAAGGAATGACAATGCGCATGAGGCACATACTCCTACGGTAACAGAGGTGTGCCACACTCACTAGGAGCAACTCCGGAGCCCCTGACTGTGTATTTGGTTGGAACAGGAGTGTCAACTTGGATGTTGACCAGGGCGGTATCACCGCCACTGTGTCAGCTAGACGGAGCCCGGCAATCCACCGGGACATCCACTGCAGCTGGGAGGCCAGATCATCCAATGGCGAGTAGAGTTTCGATAATGCCTGCCTACAGCAGTTTTTGCAGCAGATAAATGCCCGAGTTCTAGATTCAAATTCCCTAAAAACGTAGCTGGGACATACAGGGGTAGGGTGGAAAAGCAGTACAGTAGTCGAGGAAGGACCACTATTTTCAGCACCGCTATCCTTCCCATCACCGAGAGCAGAAATGACTGTCAGAAACTCATCCAGGCGCGAATAGATGTCACTACCCGTTTGAGGTTTCCATTGTACAATTCTTCCACAGTACGGTATATGTTAATGCCCAAGTACCTGAACGTTCTGGGTTGCCATGATATGGCTATGCCCGCTAGGGTAAGACCAGGGTCTGGCCTGCCGGGGTAAAAGGAAATAACCATGACTTCCTCTATTTTACCCGCAAACCTGATAGCCTTGCGAAGCGCTGCAGTATATACCCATCTTCCTCAGGAATATCAGAGATGTTTCTAAAATACAGGAGAAGGTCATCTGCATAAAGGGAAACAGTATGTCGTTCATCTCCCAGCGGGATACCCCAGGCCTCTCTGTGCCTGGGGGCTCAATCGCTAGTGAACCCTGCCGAGTCCCCCTGCCCACCCCGACGGTCTCTGAAATAGATGCACCCGCCCTGACCAGAAACTGTGGATGCTTATATGACAATTTCACTAGGCGCAAAAAGCCAGGGCTCATGCCCTTCTGGCGTAGCACCGCAAATAGAAAGGGCCATTCTAGCGTGTCGAAGGCTTTTTCTAAATCTAACACCATGAAGCCTGCTCCCAGCTCCCAGCTAGTCCTGCATAGAATACTTCATAACTCAGAACAGGCTCTGATTTGCAGGGGGTGCTCCTTGCTGGCACAAACCCATTTTGATCTGAGTACATCAGTTGAGGCAGCAAACAGCTTAGCCAATATTTTATAATTCGTATTAAACATAGCCAGCGGCCTGTAGGAGTCCAGTTCCAATGGGTCCTTTCCAGGCTTAAGGAGGGATATTAGTGTTGCCTCCTTTTGAGATGCAGTCAAAGATGTTGCCGTCAGAGTCACTTCAAACAACTGCAGCAAACGTGGCGCAATTAGGGCAGAGTATGCCTTATAAAACTCTGATGGGAGGCCGTCTGGACCTGGGGTTCTGCCAGTAGCCAATGCACGAATACTGTCCGTTATCTCTGCCAGCGTTAATGGTTCATCCAGTTCCTCACGCTGGTCCTCTGTGAGGCAGGGTTGAGGAAGCGAGGAGAAAAAGCTCCTCATAATCAGTAGACCCAGCCATTGTTTGCGACCGGTACAGCGCTGTGTGATAACGTGTAAGCTCACTGTGTATCTCACCTTTTGTGTAGAGCACTACACCAGTTGCTGAGCGTAGCTCTAGTATAGGAGTGTGTTCCTGTTCTTGGCGGATCAGCCAGGCCAGTAGTTTGCCCGACCTGTCAGCCGCAGCATGGTTATGAAATGAGTGGGCCGCATAGTTGAGACAGTACAACCTCTCTACCAGTGATACCTGTTACTCTCTCACCTCCAGGGCCTTCCGTACAGCGCGTTGCTCATGCTGCTTCACACTGTTCACCGCTCATGTTAAGTTATGCTTAATGGACTTGCGTATATTCCATTGCATGCCCAGACTGTGTATACCTTAAAAGCATCCCATTCAGGGAGCCCGGTTGATGCAGTGCCTTCATTGTGCTAAAAAAACTCCATAATAGCAGTACCCAGCGACGCGCTAAAAGGCTCCTCCTCTAGCATCTCCGGCCTTAGCTGTCAAGTGGGAATAGCCACGGTGGGGACATCCCATCTCAGATGCAAGAATTGTGGGTTGTGGTCTGAGTGAGTGCGGCCAAAGTAATCAATCTGTACCACCATGGTGGCCAAGTTGTCCGTGCAAAGTATTCTGTACAGTCTCACATACAGTTGGTGGGGGGTCAAGAAAAATTAATAGACTCTCGCCGCAGCATTGCGATGTCGTCACAGATCACAGTTGCCAGTTTTGGAGGCACTCTTGCAACGAGCGCACTGCAGCCATCGTGGACACTGTGGGCAATGGCGGGTAGGACTGATCAAGGTCCAAGTCGAGTACACTGTTAAAATCACCTCTCATGAACCAGGGGAGCCCACTCCAGTGGGAGAGAACATGAGACAAAGTGTGAAAGAAGGAGGGATGGTTGTTATTCGGTGCGTATATGGACCCCAACAATATTACTCACCCATCTAAGTGCCCACGAACAAACACGTATCTGCCCTCAGTGTCTTCCTCGCTTTCCTCCGCTACAAATTGAGTACCTGATCTTATCCAAATGAGGGCCCCTCTAGCATATGCAGAAAAGTTAGCTGCAAACAGTTGTCAATGCCAGCGCCGATGCAACCTAGAGCTCTCCAATGGCGCCAGGTGAGTTTCCTGCATCATTGCTGTGTGGATCATGTGTCGCCTAAGATAAAATTAAATGGAATATCTGCGCGTGAGTGTGTGTATACCCCTCACATTCCTTGTGAGAATGTTTATGGAATTCACGTGTGGTAAGCTGGAAAAGCAACCTTCAGTTTGTCACTCCCTAAAATGCTAAATGCTGCAGGACAGGCCAATGAGGCACTGAGGGGTGGGAGGGGGGGCACCGGGGATCAGGACTCCAGTCAACCAAAAACCAACATGGCTTAAAATAGCCAACAACCACAACACAAAACTGTAGATTACCAATTAGAGCAGAGGAACAACAGGTATCTGCCCAAACCATCAAACTTGCCTAACCAGCACTACCAGTGTGGGAAATGAAGGCACCTACAAGAGGGAGGCTGAGAAATTAGGACAAAATAAAATTAAAAAGGGGAGGGGCTTCTTCAATATCTAAGACACCCTACGGCAGTGCCCCTTGTACTGCTCATCAGTGGACAGGGGTCAGGCGCACAGTTTAAGATGCTTCACAGCTGCCCTGCTGCCTGCCAACCCGCCCACACCCCATATAAACAGCCCACCCTGAAGTGGGGGAGAGAGGGGAAGAGGGCAGTGCAAGCTGTGGGACAACTAATCCATGGGAAAGCAAGCAAAACCATTGGGCGCAGCATACCCTCAAGCGTGCAACGCAGACTTAGCAGGAAGCGCTCTATGACTACATCAGTGAATATCAGAGAGATGGACAAAATAACATTGGGGCTAGTTTAAATCACATTGTCAGCTGTCTGGGGAGTCACAGCAGGAAGGGCCACAGATCCAGTGACTGAAAGGCTTTCGCCCAATGAGTCATCATCATCATCATCAGTCATTAAGTTATTTTTCAGTGTCAGAGGTAGTTATTGCCTCTCTGATGGCCGCCGCTCTCTGTAACGTGCTTCTGTATAATCTGCTCCAGATCAGAGGCTTGGCCTAATCTCACTTGAGACCCCCCTGGTGCTGGTGGCCCCGGACCCACAAGGCCTTGGGTTCCACTGTAGTGTCTGTGCTGCTGACACCTCCTGCTGGGTGACCAGACCCTCCGACTCTATCCATTCCCAAGCGGCCACTGGAGTTTTGAAAAATCTTGTCTTTCCTTGGGCTACCTCCAAGAGCCTGGTGGGGACTAGAAGGGAATATTTCAAATCAAGTATTCTCAATTTGCGTTTTATTGATAAGAAGGAGCTCTTCTGCCACGGTACCACAATAGTATGGAAACATCATTACTTTAGCGATATGGACCTGGCGGGCTGGGGACGATCTCACCACCTGAAAGATGTCATCTCTGTCTGTGAAATGCAGTCGATGGAACAGAAAGGGTTGCAGATCCGTGCATGGTGGCCTGGGGCTCATCAGGACACGGTGAGCGTACTCCACTGAGATTAATGGTGTGAGTGACCCTTTGGGCACCAGCTCCCGGATCCATTTCTCCACATAAGTAACACTATCAGCTGCTTCTGTTCCCTTTGGAAAGCCTACCACATGTAAGTTATTCCTCCTGGCGATCCCCTTCGCATCCTCTGCCCTGCGCTCCCGCTCCACGACCCTGTTGGTCAGCCGCTACAAAGAATCGTCCAAATGGCCGGCTTTAGGGGCAATATCTGACAAGGTGTCCTCCAGCAGGAGGGTCCTGTCTGCTAGTTTATGGTGATCATAAATAACCACAGAGGGTAACCCCTAATAGCCCCAAAGGGGTGTGGGTCTAACTGATTTCAAAACAACACCCCTAGGCACACTACTAAAAAACTCACAATACATACACACCATTACCCTTCAAAATCTTTCCCAAAATGAATTTTTAATCATAATTTACCACATAAATAAATTCATTTAATACAGTTCATAACCCCCATTCTATCATAGAAAAAATGAAAGAAAAAAACAGTGTAAAAGACATAGGGGGTCATTACAACATCGGTGGTAAAAGCCGCTTACCGCCGTGCAGAAGACCGCCAATACACCACTGCGGCTGCGGAATTCTGCCACAGCTATTATGACCCACATCTCAGAATCCGCCGAAATTAAGACACCCACACAACTCCGCCACACCAAAGGTCAGTGATAAACTGGCGAAAACAAATCCTCCACCGTCACGCCAACAGAAACACGCCCATGCTATTACGACCCACGAATCCACGCGGCGGTCTTTCAACCGCGGTATTCCATTGGCGGTACACACCGCTGCACTCAAAATACACACACAGCTCCAAAACACCGCCACATTGGACAATTCCAAATACACACACCTGATACACATACAAACACCACTCCCACACACCCATTACAATATAAAACACACACCCACATCACCCACAAACTCCTATGACCAAAAATTTGTCACAAAGGCCAGAGAGACAGCACTGATTAGACAATCCCACCACACAGAGGCACACAACACCATCACCCACACACCATCCATGCACAAAACACCACACACCACTACACTCATCACCCCATACATCACACACACCACCCAATGGCACGCCAAAGACACCCCCGGTTTTCCGAGGAGGAGCTGAGGGTCATGGTGGAGGAAATCGTATGGGTAGAGCCACAGCTATTTGGCTCACAGGTGCAGCACACATCCATAGCCAGGAAGATGGATCTATGGCCCAGAATAGTCGACAGGGTCAACGCTGTGGGACAGCACCCAAGAAATCGGGAGGACATCAGGAAGAGGTGGAACGACCTACGGGGGAAGGTGCGTTCAACGGTCTCCAGGCACAACATCGCGGTACAGCGGACTGGCGGCGGACCCCCACCTCCTCCCCCACAACTAACAACATGGGAGGAGCAAGTCTTGACCATCATGCATCCTGAGGGCCTCGGAGGAGTCGGTGGAGGAATGGACACTGGTAAGTCAAATCTTAACTATCATATCCCCCACCGTACCTGCATGCTATCACACACCCCCACCCTCACCCCCTCACCTATCACTCCAACTCCTCACTAATGTACTAAGAACACAAACCGCACTTCCCAACACCAAGCCCTGCATGACACAACTAAGCATGGACACCCAGCACTAAAGCATGGCCACTGCACATACCCATAACACCGCCGAACCATCATCACACAAGCCCCCACACAGGAATGCTAGCACTGGGGTACACGCTCACCCACCCATTGCACACCATGACACACACACATGCAATAATCATGCTTCTATTCCCCTGCAGGATCACGAAGGACCGTCACCACACCGGAGGGTCCAGACATCTCCCCTCCACCCACAGAAGAGGCCCACAGTGACAATAGCAGCTCTGCCCTACTGGAGCCTGATGACCAGCCCGGACCATCATGGGCCTCGGGACAGTCGGTTCCCCTTGCACAGGCACAGCCCAACACTGACCTTCCACCCTCTGGTAACACCAGTACAGCACCCAGCCAGCGGGCCCAAACCTCCGTACCCAGGACAGGTCAATCAGCTTTGTGTCCACCACTACAGGGAACCCAGGATAACCCACCACCCCAACAACAACAGGCACCTGGGGGCAGTGGTAGTGGGCACATGGTCCAGGGGACGGACGCACAGGAACACAGGGGAACTGGGACGGCTGCTGTGCGACAGGGGGCGGACAGGCCAAGGGAACCCACTCTACACAAGGCCCTCTCCTCCATCATGGGAGCATACCACCACTCCCAGGAGACAATGGCGACGGTCCTGGTCAAGTTTTAGGAGACCCAGCGCCTGCAGGAGGAACAGTATTTGGGCTTCAGGGAGGAGCTCAGGATCATCAGCTCCGCCTTGAGCACCATCGTAGGGGTGCTGAAGGACATACAGCAGACCATGAGGGACACAGTGGCACTCCAAGGGGCCCCTGACACTAGCATGGACGATGAACTGCCCACCACCTCCTCCGGCGCTAGTGGACAGGACGCCCCGCCACAGGACCACCACACCAGCATCCTGCCCCCTGCAGACGGACAACCACCACGCAAGCGGTCCCTGAGATCCAGGAACAGGACAGAGCAAGATGGCAAGACCCCCGCCAGGAAATTAGACCACCCTGATTGTCCCCCACCGTCCCACTTTGTTACCCTGTCCATACTTAAATTGCCCCAGCTCCCCTTCCTATGCCCATATGGGCAGTGCACCTGTGAGACTAATAGACTAGACTCTGCCATGGACATTCCTCCACCATCACCCATCACCATTTTACAACCCCACTTCATTTTTGAGCACTGAAATAAACACCCTTGAACCACAAAAAAATCTGGAGTCAGTCTATGATTTGGTAAAATGTATTATCAATGACAGTGTAAAAATGCGTTTTTAGTTGTAAAGGCAACATACCAATGTCACACATCACAAGTCCTTGAAGGATGCATGCAGATGACACACGTTGGTAACCACACCTGTGAAACCGTAATGGAAAGGAACAACTCAGTTACCAAATAATCCCATTAAATTACACACAGGTTAGACGTGTGACAGTGAATGTAATGGTAAAAACGAAAATTTTCTCACCTGTGTGTCACTGGAAATATTGCTGTATGACTGACTCCCTGTTGTCGTTGTCTTCTTCCTTAGCTTCCTCCTCATCACTGTCCACAGGCTCCACAGCTGGCACAACACCGTGATCTGGACCATCCTCCTGCAGAAAAGGCACCTGGCGTCGCAAAGCAAGATTGTGAAGCATCGAGCAGGTGATGATGATCTGGCACACCTTCTTCGGTGAGTAGAATAGGGAACCACCTGTCATATGGAGGCACCCGAACCTGGACTTAAGGAGGCCGAAGGTGCGTTCGATCACCCTCCTAGTCCGCTCATGGGCCTCATTGTAGCGTTCCTCTGCCCTGGTCCTGGGATTCCTCACTGGGGTCAATAGCCAGGACAGGTTGGGGTAACCAGAGTCCTCTAATAGCCACACACGGTGCCTCTGGAGTTGACCCATCATATCAGGGATGCTGCTATTCCGCAGGATGTAGGCGTCATGCACTGAGCCAGGGAACATAGCGTTAACCTGGGGGATGTACTGGTCTGCCAAACAGACCATCTGTACATTCATGGAATAACTTTTCTGGTTCCTGTACACCTGTTCACTCCTGTGGGGGGGGGGACCAGAGCTACATGGATCCCATCAATAGCACCTATGATGTTGGGGATATTTCCAAGGGCATAGAAGTCACCTTTCACTGTAGCCAAATCTTCCACCTCAGGGAAAATGATGTATCTCCTCACATGTTTCAGCAGGGCAGACAACACTCTGGACAGCACGTTGGAAAACATAGGCTGGGACATCCCTGATGCCATGGCCACTGTTGTCTGAAAAGGCCCACTTGCAAGGAAATGGAGCACTGACAGCACCTGCACGTCAGGGGGGATTCCAGTGGGATGGCGGATTGGTGACATCAGGTCTGGCTCCAACTGGGTACATAGTTCCAGGATTGTGGCACGGTCAAACCTGTAGGTGACGATTAAATGTCGCTCCTCCATTGTCAACAGGTCCACCAGCGGTCGGTACACCGGAGGATTCCACCATCTTCGCAAATGTCCCAGCTGACAGCGCCTAGGAAGGACAACAGCGACGATCGAGTCAATTTATTTCCAGGTTTGTACCCACAGTTACACAGAAGACGACACTTCCTGTACGTGTGTTGAGTGTAGGCCTAGCTATGTGTGACGCAGAAGTAAATGAAGCCATGTGGGCCCCAGAAATGGCATCTGCCTGACCTCTAAACTGGGACAATGGGATTGTGGGGTAACTGCGTTGCCGTTGCACACCGTCGCGGTAGGCGGTCGTAGACCGCGGCGCAATGCTGCTTTGGTTTACATTGGACCCTATGGGTCCCAGAAGCCAATGAGGAAGTGCGCCAGCGGTGATGATACGCACCGCCGCGGACGTCACCGCCGCGGACGTCGCCGCCATTTTCTAGCTGTTCAATCACTGGATACCTGATCTTCGACAGGAGAGGACCCACACTGCAAGTGCTGCTGTGACCTTGGTCTGGAAGTGACGATGGCTGCTGCGTCTGGGGAAACGGCCCCTGCCTTCATTGCTCAGGAGTTGGAGAAACTGGTAGACGGGGTCCTCCCCCAGTAGACGCTACTCTAAGGGTCCTCCAGACCAACAGGTTAGCACACAGGTAGCACGTTGTATGGGCTAGACCTGGGTGGAGAGGGCTGTTTGTAAGAGGGAAGGGGGCAGAGTTCAGGGAACATGAATGCATGTGAATGAATGTGCCACATGGCTAGGGTAGGGAGGGGGGCCACTCACATCGACGGTGCAGTTGTTAATGACTTCGCTTCTTCCCTTGTGCATGTCATGTAGGTCCGCGCCCACCAGAAGAAGGACATTTGGGGTGCCATTGCCAAGGACGTCTGGGCCCTGGGGGTCCACCAGAGACGGGGCACCCACTGCCGGAAAAGATGGGAGGACATTCGCCGCTGGAGCAAGAAGACGGCGGAGGCTCAGCTGGGGATGGCCTCCCAACGTGGGAGGGGTGCCCGTCGCCGCATGATCCCCTGATGTGCAGGATCCTGGTGGTGGCCTACCCTGAGTTGGATGGGCGCTTGAGGGCATCACAGCAGACACAAGGGGGTGAGTACTCTCTCATTCTGCGGACTTTGCGTGCAGTGGAGTGGTCCGGGTGGGGGAGGAGGCCGGTGGGTGTACCTAGGCCAGGCAGAAATACGTAGACTAGGCCCCTCTGTAATGCAGGCCATGTGGCACTCTACCCCACCGCAGTAGAGTGCCAAGTACAGGTATAGATGCCCCTGTGGCATCCACGTGTGCAGATGTCCACCATAGCCATGTAGGCCAGATCCCAGAAATTGCATCTGCAGAGGCCAGGAGCACGGCGTAGTGCAGGGGGCTGCTGTGTCTGTATTGTCCGCCAACGGTAGCGGTATGCCATGCACTCAACCTGTCTTTCTCCTGTTCCCGCCCCCCTTTTTGTGCTCTCCCTGTTCTTTTGTGCATCAGCATCATCAGGTGGAGGTACAGTGGCACCGGAGCACGAGGGAGCTGCATCCCACATGGCCATGGAGGGCCACACCACAGACTCAGAATGCACCAGTGGGACGGAGGGCGAGGGGAGCTTCACGTCGGCCACCGGATCACCAACCAGCGACACTGACTCGTCCGCCGATGAGAGCTCCCTTGTGGTGGCAGCACCTTCTGTGTGCCCCACTTCTACAGGTACAGCCGCCACCTCCCCTACCAGCACCGTCCTCCCAGCAGCCCCTCAGCGTTCGCCCCGTGCCCGCTCACCCAGGAGGGTGGGCATCACCTTCGCCCCAGGCATCTCAGGCCCTGCCCCAGTCACCCCTGCTGCCCTCAGTGAGGAGAACATTGACCTCCTCAGGTCACTCACTGTTGGGCAGTCTACCATTGTGAATGCCATCCAGGGTGTAGAAAGGGAGTTGCAACACAGTAATGCATTCCTGGAGGGCATACATTCTGGTCAGGCTGTCCTTCAGCGAACCCTGCAATCTCTGGCCTCAGCACTGATGGCAGCCGTTGTCCCTTTGTCTAGCCTCCCCCCTCCAACCTCCTCCACCCAGACCCAATCCCCTGTACCCCAGCCCATCCCAAGCACACCTACAGACCAGCATGCACACACGTCAACACACAAGGGAAGTTCAGGCAAGCATAGGCACCACACAACCCACAGGCACACACACAAGCATCACCCACATGCAGACACAGCAACATCCACTGCCTCCACTGTGTCCCCCTCCTCGTCGTCTCCCTCCTTCCTCCCAGTCTCGTCTACACTCTCACCTGCATGCACTACATCTACAGGCACCAGGAGTCGCACCAGAACACCCAGCACCACACCCCGCTCACCTGCAATCACCACCTCCACTCCCATTTACACGTCCCCTGTGTCCTCTCCCAGTGTGTCTGTGATGCCCCCTCCCAAAGTACACAAACGCGGTCACCCACACACCCAACATCTATCCACCTCACAACAGCCTCCAGTACCTGCACCTGTACCCAAAACACCTAAAGTGACACCTCCTACAACCACCTCCTCTTCCTCCACTCCCAGACCCCCTCCAACTACCCAGCCCAGTGTTCGTCAGAAACTGTCCCTCTGTAAAGTTGACCTTTTTGCCCCCACCCCCCCCTCCAATTCATCAGTCCCGTCGTAGCGCCTCAGCCAAAAAGCCTCCAATACCAGTGGTGCCTGTTCAAGGTGTGTGGAGTGCACCGGCCACCAGGGCAGGCAGTGTGACCCGGAGCCAAGGCACTGGCAGCCCACCCCCTGTAGACTCCTGGAGGCAAAACAACTCACAGGGGTCCCACGGGGATTGCAGAGTCAGCTGTGACTCCTCCAAAGGTGGGGAAGGGCCAGAGGAAGTCTGCACAGCCTGGTGTGAGCAGCACGGCGGAGAAGGGCGACATCCTTCCCGGCGGTCGGGACGCCACCAACAGCACCATCGTCACTGGTCCGGATACCACCGCCAGAGTCATTGCCCAGGAGGGCCCAAGTATCGTTACTGGTCAGGAGACCACCGCCGGAGTCAGTGCCCAGGAGGGCCCAAGTATCGTCACTGGTCGGGAGACCACCGCCAGAGTCAGTGCCCAGGAGGGCCCAAGTATCGTCACTGGTCAGTAGACCACTGCCGGAGTCAGTGCCCAGGAGGGCCCCGGCTGCCAAAGCCCCGCTGGGCAATGAGGGAACGTCATGCCACACACCAATGCCCAGTCCAGAGAACGTCCTGCCACACACCAATGCCCAGTCCAGAACCGCCATGGCAAAGCACCGCTGAACAGTCCAGAGACCGCCATGGCAAAGCACCGCTGAACAGGGCATGCACCGGGGAAGAATGAAAAGGTCGCCACATCAAGCATCGTTATCCCATGTGCAGGTGGGACAGTGACGGGACAGGAACTTCCACGGGGAGACTAATCCAGTCTGGACACCAGTCCCCCTCCAGAACCAGTGGAGGCTGTTATCTACTTGCGAAATTGTGGCTTTGCACTCCCCAGGATGGTACAGTGGGCAAACCACCCACTGTAGAGACTTGAGAGACTGTGGCTTTGCACTCCCCAGGATGGTACAGTGGGCAACCCACCCACTGTAGAGACTTGTGAGACTGTGGCTTTGCACTCCCCAGGATGGTACAGTGGGCAAACCACCCACTGTAGAGACTTGAGAGAATGTGGCTTTGCACTCCCCAGGATGGTCCAGTGGGCAACCCACCCACTGTAGAGACTTGAGAGACTGTGGCTTTGCACTCCCCAGGATGGAACACTGGGCAACCCACCCACGTAGAGACTTGAGAGACTGTGGCTTTGCGCTCCCCAGGATACATCAATGGGCATGGAGCCCCGTCGTGGATCTGGCTTTGCACTCATCCAGCTGAGGTGCCCCCCTTCCCTTCCCCCTGAGGTGCCTGTAGTATTTCGATCTGATGCCCCGGCAGTGTTCTCTCCGTTTGTGGACAGGTATCTTTTGTGGGCCACGTCCATGCATTTTTGGACTAGTGATGCACGGACTTTGATATGTGCATATCTGCACTACTTCTCGTAATGTATATACTTTTGTATGATTTTATAATATATCTGTACATTTTTGAGACATGTATATTGATACATTACAGTGTTTGAACTGATTTTGTTTTGTCTTTGCATTCCTCCGGGGGGGTTGTGGGTTGTTACTGTGATTTTTGTGAATGCATTGGTGTGTGTGTTGTAATATGCAAGGGTGGGGGTGGGGGTGTTTCGTGTGTGTCCCCCTAACTTTTGTCTCCCCCCTCCCCTATGCCGTAGGTGCAATACTCACCGTTGTCTTCGCCGGCACCGGCGTTGCTCTTCGTAGAGGAGTAGGAATACAAGGGCCGGTAGGATTTGGAGTTCCGGCTCCATGGAGTCCTCCTTCCTCGTGGGATGTGTTCAGGTGAGCATTTTCGCATTGCAGTAACTGTTTCCGCCGTGTTTTTATCCACGGTGAATCCGCCCCGGAAAAGGTGGCGGATTGGTAGGTTGTGATACTATGGGCGGTACATTATCTTCCGCCTGTCTTTTGGCGGTGACCGCCGAGCTGCTTGTCTGACCGCCATGGCGGGCGGTGTGTTAAAGAGGCTGTCTTTATTGGCGGTTTCCGCCAAGGTCATGATTCCCTTTGTTTGTCCACCGGCCTGTTTGAGGTATTACTGCACCTTTAACACCGTCCGCCAGGGTTGTAATGACCCCCTAAGTCTTAGTTTAAAAATTGGGCTTGCGAAGGAATCAGCTATTTGAAAGAAAAGATGAAAGATTGGAAGAGCAGTGGTAGCCTTAAAAAAGCGAAAAATGATTGAGGAAAGGATTATGGACACCGTAAATATGGAAATGTGTCCTCTCTCTCCTTTGAATGGAGGATATTGAACTTTGGAAGGATTGTTTGGTAAAGAAGGAGATGAATATTTATGGTGGTTTTTGACTCCCCAATCTATCAGTCCTGCTGAAGACCCTGATGGAGCATTGATTTGGCCCAGGAGCGTTAGGTGGTCGAAACGTCGAGGATATTGCTCTTGCCTGGATTGGTTTGCATTCTTTGTGGAGAGAATTGAGAATGGGGGATGGGACTCCGTATTTGTAAAAATTATTTTGGGAAAAAGTAATATGTTTATTTAATGTGGTGAAAAATTGAACCAACAGGCGTTTTGTCTTTTAAGTGGTTTTTAAAATAGTTGTTTCTTGGAATGGTTTGAGAGTTTCATTTCCCTTTTTTCTTACTATTGCACACAAGCACTTTATGTATTTTACACTGTTTTTTTCTTTCCTTTTTTCTATGATTGAATGGGGGGTTATGAACTGTATTAAATGAATTTATTTATGTGATAATTTATGATTAAAAATTAATTTTTGGAAAGATAGAGGTGCCTATACGCTCCACCGCTGCCAGCACTGCGTCCAATTTGTGGCTATTTAAAGTTGAGGCTTCTGGTCTCGGAGTCTGCGAGCCGCTCCCTGTCCAAGACCAGAGTCGGTCCATCTCAGCAGTTGCAAGGTACTGGCTACTCCAGCCCCGTAGTCTGGTTTTCAATAGTATGTCTCTTCGTTCTCAGTTCTCTATGACCCTGGGTCTGCGACTCCCGCAACACCAGACCTGTGTTCAGTGGACTTTGTCCAGTTATGTGAATTGCCGCACATAGCTTCTCACCTGCGTGTACTTGCTAGCTCCAAGTTGGGTCCAATGGCTCAAGGGTCAGTATAACTGGGGACATGCTTGCATGCGTGGTGTGGTCTCCAGTGGGTGCAGCAGCGCAAGCAGCCCCCCTCCTCTTGCAGCCCCCTATTCAGGCCGGCTCTACCTGCCATGTGCCAACTTGCCCCATCCAGAAGGCCCCAGGACAGCAGCACCACCAGTTCCTCTATGGTCACCCGCAGCGGTCTATGGGCATGGAAACAGTCGAACTCGGGGCCCCCAGCCAAGGCCAGGCCTCAGTCCTCCACGGAGTCTACAGGTCAGGGGGCCCACTTGCATGCGCAGCGTGGTCCCTGAAAAGCGCAGCAGCATGAGCTGCCCCTTACTGGGGCAACTATAGCCGTCTGTCAGGCATCATATGACCGACCTGGTGAGCCACAGGCAGGAGCCCTGCGGGCCCTCTCATGCACCCCTGTCATCTGTCAGCTAAAGAGCAGCCAGGGGGGAGAGTTTAGGCAGTGACAACTCCAGGCCCCTACTACGTACACGTCACCCCCGACCAGGCCCAAAGTCCAGCATGGGTCTCACCACTTCACCCACGGGGGCCCCTCTTCACCCCAGGAACCCCGAACGGAGGAAGGGGGGGCAGTGGCTACATGGGGTCCAGGGGGCTCCCTTCAATGCCGGGAGATGCTCAGGATTTTGGCCCCCCAGGCCGCCTCTCACCACAACCCCCTCCGCAAATGGCCCGCTTATTGCTGCCTGCCTGTCCACAGGCCACCGCGGCTCTCCTCACGGTGTCAGACCCCAGCCGAGGGGAACCCGGGTCCAAGGGCATCCACCTTCTCATGCAGGCCCGAGGCACGGCCTGCCATGTGTTCCTCTGCCTATGCGTAGGCCTGGGCCACGTCACTTGTGTGCTCAGTAATTGCACTGGGCCGTTGCTGCCACAGCTAACACCGGTCCTGTCCCCAGGATCTCGCTGCATCCCCTTCAGTCCCCACAGTGCACGATTACCGTTCCAACGTGGGATAATGAGCAGATTTACGGGGCTTCACTGCAGAGCCCATTTAGCTTGTGACTGCAATCTTGGCCAGCCAAGCCACGCCCCTGTGTTCTCTATCATTCTAAGCAATATTAAAGGAGAGGCTTCAGTTCTGGGTATATGCCAAGACTCAAAGCAGTTCCAATTCAAGATCGTGACCAGGATCTACTGAAAATAATCATAGAAGTTTATACCTCTGAGGGTAGAGGTACCTTGGGCACACATTAAGCCACGTTTAAAACCTAATAGTGATATTGAGAGTACCATTGAAAAGAAAACTAGATTGGAGTGGAACAAAAAGCAGAAATACAAAGAAAAGCGACAGATTGGATCACCCACTTCTTGGGAATCTGGCAGGGGTTGTTATAGCTTAAGAGACCACGAAAATGTTTTCAAAAACTCAACATCATCAGTATTCTGATTGCCGCTCCTCACATTCTTTTCACGACACAAACAGTAAAAGAACAAAAAAAGGGGAACCGATCCGAGTAGCAAAGAAAAAAGGAGTACAGTAGGAAAAGTGAAGCAGAATGCAAGACTAGAATGAGAAAGGATTAGACTCTAAAACCCCATCAAAGAAGAAGAAAGTAGCAGGACTTTCTAAAAATCATGCCAGAACAGTCGCAGGTTCTCATGCAAAACAGGACTTGGGCAAAAGCGCTTCTAGAAAGTGCTGCAGAAGTCACATTAATACAGACACTTCAGAGATTACCAGATGCAAATCCAACTGATTACTTTATACAGATTGAGACTCCAGTTAAACCTTTGAATTCTCCTGATAGGATTTGCATTCTAACATACAAATTGAAGGGGACATAGCACAAATGATCAAAGCAGTATTCTGGTCCTAATTGTCTGATAATTATGACATCATCCAGCTGAAAGAAAGCTGGCCTCCAGTCTTTATTAGGGAAGCACCTCATGAAGAGAAAGTCATAAGAATCACTTTCTTTCCCACAATGCCTGAGGACATATAGGGGGTCATTCTGACCCTGGCGGTAAAATCCGCCAGGGCCAACGACCGCGGGAGCACCGCCAACAGGCTGGCGGTGCTCCCTTGGGCATTCTGACTGCGGCGGTACAGCCGCGGTCAGAAACGGAAAACCGGCGGTGTACCGACCCCGATACCGCCATCCTGTTCCTGGCGGTTTTGGCTGCCAGGCACAGGATGGCGGAATGGGGTGTCGTGGGGCCCCTGGGCCCCGTAAAAGGGCCCCACCAAGATTTTCAGTGTCTGCCATGCAGACACTGAAAATCGCGACGGGTGCAACTGCACCCGTCGCACCCCTTCCACTCCACCGGCTCCATTCGGAGTCGGCATCCTCATGGAAGGGTGTTTCCCGCTGGGCTGGCGGGCGGCCTTCTGGCGGTCGCCCGCCAGCCCAGCGGGAAACCCAGAATACCCGCGGCGGTCTTTTGACCGCCCAGCGGTATTCTGGCGGTTCCAGCCAGGCCGGCGGCTTCCGCCGCCGGCCGGGGTCCGAATGACCCCCATAGGACATATATGCCAGTGAATGGGCTGTGAGATAAGCCCCAGCTTTATACAGAAATCAGTGGATTGGGATGAACACTCAAGTCAGAAACAAAATGTGGTATAAAAGCAATATTCAATCAATTGCAGTAACAGGGCATAATAGACCTTGTCTTTCACCAATGGGCATACTCCTTTCTCCCATTTCCAAACCAGATGGCTCCTATAGAATATTTGTAGACTATAGCAATTTAAATTCACACACATACATTTAAGCTGTACAGAATGCATATAACACAGGCTCAATGATCAACCTGGTGAGGAAAAATTACAATACAATCCTGGATATTTCTAATGTATTCTTTAGTCAAAACATAGCACCTGAGAGTGAGTACCTCACCACTTTCAGTTTAGACAAACTGCAATTATCATTCAAATGTTTACCCATGGGCTATAAGAACAGTCCTGACTCATTGTCACACAATCTTACAACCAAATCCCAAGGTATTGTCATGCTTTGAAGATATCTATCTTACTGCTGATGATTGAATCTACATTTAACCAGGTTAGACAGAGTGGTGACCATATTGACATCACATGGATACATAATTCATTTAATAAAATTGAAGATTGCCTAGCTGATGGTGACCTTCTTGGGATATGATTTATTCAGTGATGACTGCAGACTTACTTCAGAAGTGTGCTATCTTGCAGCCTCCCGATACACTGAGAAAATTGCAGTCCCTGCTGGGCATACTTGTATGATCTGATTTTGCCCATATTTTTTATCGAAACAATTGCTGAGCGTGCATATTGATATCTTGCGTCCTCTCGACTTCTCCAAGCAGATGTGCTTTAGACTAAGGGCCTGGTTTGGATCATGACAGTATTACTGCCATTCCGCTGTGGTGGCAGTCCCAAGTTCTAGACGTCAATGGAGTGTATCCTGTCGCATTAGCTGTATTCCGCAGCTCACGTGGTGGACTCCAGTACTGGTGATGAGCACTCTGTTGAAGTCCTGACGGTGGGAACCCGCTGACCATATTTAGATAACACAGCTGTGCTGGCAGTGTGTCACCTGCAGCCTCATGGTGGCAGGAGTCCGTCACGGAACCTGTTCCATATTGTACTATGGTAGTGGCTATTGGTTGGATGCTAGCAGCCCTTCTGATATATATTAGACAATTGTGAACACATATAAAAAACATTCCATCCCATTTCAGATCATGATCCTTTGCCATTCCACTGCTGATCATCAGTCTGAGGACGACCTTGCCACTTAACAGCCAGGTTATTTTTTTTTTCAATTTTCCCTCTGCATTTTTCACTTTTTCGTTTTTTCATTCATTTTCAAATTACTTTAGGGGCACCACTACATTTTGTACCACTATTGCAGGAAGGAGAAACCCACGCTTTACAGAGGGAGAATTGTCTTTTATGGTGGATGAAATTATTAGAGTAGAGACACAATTGTTTGGAGCACACATACACAATACAAAGCACAAAATACAACCATATCTCAGAAAAGGGAAAATGTGGACCAGAATAGTCAACAGAGTGAATGCTGTAGCTACATTCTGCATACTCAGGGGGAAAGCAGGAAGAGGTGGAATGACCTGATCATTCCCTGGCCTCTAAGCATCACCTGAAGGCCTATAGGAATGGAGATAGTTCTCTCAGTCCCCCGTTATAACTCTTTCCCTGGAAGGAGAAAGTACTACATTCTGAAGGCTTGACTGGAATCCCTGGTGGAGTTGAGACTGGTAAGCTGCACTTTTCAATGTCTCAACAATCACAAATGGAGTTCTTGCCTCTAATTTATCTGTTTAACACTCTTATCAAAACATATATATCTAAACTTGAGGCCACAAAATATCTTGTTTCATCCCAATTACTAGCATCATGGTTGTATCTCTCTTACTAACAATGAACAATATGTTTTGTCAGATTGAATGTTGTCCCCAATAGATCATCCCTTGCAGTTGCCTAGTCCCTCACTTTCTCTCGATGTATGTACCTCCAAAAATAGGTTCAAAACTCCATCGAGCTGCACATGAAGGGATAGTGCTTGTAAGTGGTATCTTCACCTATTCACATCATACCCATATATGTGTACATGATGAAAATGCGTGTTCATCTCCACTGAAGTCATTGAAATAGTTATGTGTAAATCACTTTCTAACAAGAATTGTCAATGGTGTTAACAGATGACTACAACTACCATGATGCCCTGTTTTTTGCATCTGCAGCACAATAGAGCAATGTAATGTTTCTCTAGCTCCCTTTACTTCCATACATGCACACGTCACAAATGTGTGCATTTGTTAGTCACCATGTCCTGCTATGTATAAAAATGTCAGTTTTTGTGGTGTTGATCAAGCATGTTAACACCTTCTTTTTACTACATTGGATTCATGTAATTGCTTACATATTTCATAGTTTTTGAAATCCAAGATTTTCTACCATGTCATGTGGCATGCTGAATAGAAGTTGCACAATGTACTTTGCAATGTCCATATAATTATCAATGCCATTATTGCCATTAAGTTGTGCTACAGTTTGTCTAATATTTAAGCCTGCTAGGCCTTGGACTGGTTTAGTACTCACATCTGCTCACTACTGTGGTAGGCTGAATGCCTGGTACATGTAATGTACACTGCATACATGACATTTTGCATTAAAAAACCTCTCTTTCAACATCACTACTGGAGTTTGCATCTGTACATAAATCAGCTTTCATGTGTAAAAGAATAAAAATCACACAAAGGCCTAATCATTCTATTAATCTGAATTTTCCAATTTTAGGTTGCCTTGTTTATAGCTGAGACACATTTAAGGTACAATCAAGATTTAAGTGGCATATTGTCTGTATTCTTTTCAGGTCCACCCCCCCCCCTCACCCCCCTGGGCCAGTGGACCACGGTCTGCTACGGAAAACACCTCCAGTCCAGACAAGGATCAGGCCTTCAGTGAAGACTCTACTCTTGCAAGTCCGGATGATAGGGAACTGCCTGGTTCATCTGGTCTGTCTGAGCAGACAACGCCAGTGAATCTCACTCGGCCTTCACCTATACCTCCCACCCAGCTGCAACTACACCTCCGCCTCAAGATACCTTCACTTCCTATGTCCTGAGGAACTTTGCACCAATCTTGTGTCCCCAGTCCTGGCTGCTGTTCAGAAAATAATCAACACTACCTCCAGTTGTGCCTGGACCCAGTAGGATGGGCATACTGCCCCCAAAGCACAGGGTAGTGGGGATAGGGGTCGTGGGAGGGAATCTGTGGGCGAGCAAAATGAGGCCACTGGCATCATTGTCACCCAGACCAGCACTGGCCAAGTCTTGGGAGCATAACAACGTCTCAAGACGTGATGGGACAGGTCGTAACTGAGCACCAGTACAAGAAGCAGGTGCAGAGGGAGCTCATTTTAGAAATACTTAATCCCAACAACAAAATGAGCTCCCTGAATGGGGTGCTTTTTGACATCTAACATCAGATGTACAGGACTTTTCCAGTACAATCAACCCCTGTCTGTGGCTATTCTACATCTGGGCAAAATACACCTATGTCAGCCACAGACAGGGAGGCCCTGCCACAACAGAAGACTGTTCCTCCCATCCCGTCCCAACCAAATCCCTGGATCAGTACCCCCTCTTTCCCGGAGGGGACAGTCATCCGGACCACCAGGAGAGGATGGCAAGACCTCCCCCACCACCTCTAAGAGACACAGATCCTAATTTCCTCCATTGTGTTTACCATTTGTTGCTGTGAACTATTTGAGGGACACTTTTACCTTTTTTTATGACAGCTGTAATTTGTACTATAGACTTCAAACAATTTTGCCTCTACTACTATACTTTAATCTACCATGATAGACAATTTTTTGCCTTTTTCATTGGTTTTATTTTAAAGGACACATAGACAAAGGCTGTTGTTTTATTTATTGTGATATTTCCTTTGTCATGTCTTCTTTCCACCGCCACTTAGTTACATCTATTGAGCAATTAGTTCCAAAGTAAACTGAGATATGACAAATAGGTAATGTCTCCCATTTAATTCAAACACGACAAATCACAATCATAAGGTATTGGTGTCATATATGGGTGGGGAAACAAGTCTCTGACAAAATCAGTGCTGATTTTCACAAACCAAATATAACCCAAATAGTCTGTGCCATTAACAGGTTGACACTCCCTGATGCTGACACCATGGAATCAATGGGCATTTAAAAATCCGAATGAAATAAGCAAAATATCATTGATTTGTGGCATCCAGGCCTCACAATAGGAATCCTATGTCAATAACACCAAGTCTACATCGTGGCAGTTACAAAATGTTAGGCCACAGGACCATTACAGTACACCTTGACAATATCTGATGCACTGTTACAACCACCTTTAACTGGTGTGCTAAAAACAGTTCTTGCAACTATGATGAGACACATCAAGAGGTTCGTACACTCACTGAAAACAAATGGAAGATTTAGCCAGTGAGAAGGGAGATCACTATGCCAAGGCTTGACATATACAAGTAGTTAGAGCATGTTAGGCAGCACATATTGCCTTGGTGGCAACATCCAACAGAAAACAGGTCTGATACAATCTCAAGAACTTCCATTCAATCCCTGTGCAAGATGTCTCTGTACAGCATCTGTACATCCAAGGTGGGTGTCTGTCCCTGGATCAACCCATGTTCCCACTGTACTTTCCAGCAACAATATATCACTGCAAATATCACAACTTTGAAATGTCCAAATGAAGATGACATGGTGTAAGAGCCTAAAACAGAATGACAAGGGAAGGTTAATGGCTCCACTGAGAAAACAAGACTCAAATTATCAGTTAGGAGGACACATATACTTAGCACATGCAAATAAAATCTATGTTATTGTTAGACTTGGCATACTTGGTTTGGTCTCCCCTAACTTTTTGCCTCGGTTTACGAGGATGTTGATGTGTGCTGGACTCTGTTTTTTATGTTTTTGTTACTCTGGGCCCTTTACCACTACCATGCAGTGCTAAAGTGCAAGCGCTCCTATGTAAAATGTATGTGTAATTGGCTTTCCATGATTGGCATATTTGAATTACGAGTAAGTCTCTAGTACAGTGCACTAGAGGTGCTGAGGGCCTGTAAATCAAATGCTACTCGTGGGCCTTTAGCACTGGTTGTGCCACTCATATGAGTAGCCCTGTAAACATGGCTCAGACCTGCCACTGCAGTGTCTGTGTGTACCCACGTACCAGGCCTAAACCTTCCCTTTTCTTACATGTAAGGCACCCCTGAGGTAGGCCCTAGGTAGCCCCAGGGGCAGGGTGCAGTGTATGTTTCAGGTAGGACATATACTAATGCATTTTATATGTCCTGACAGTGAAATACTGCCAAATTTGGTTTTCACTGTGCAAGGCCTGTCTCTCTCATAGATTAACATGGGGGCTGCCTTTAAATATTATTGAAGTGGAGATTCCCTTTGGGAGCAGATCGAAATATGGAGATTAGGGTCTCTGAAGTCACAATTTAAAAATACATCTTTTTAGTAATGCCTTTTTAAGATTATGGGTTTAAAAATTCCACTCTTAGAAAGTAGGCATTTTCTTGCTTAAACCATTCTATGATTCCCTTTCTGGGTCAGTTTGACAGTTGGGCTGTTTGTACCTCTCCTTCAGACAGTGACATAAAGGGAGCTGAGGTGTAGGCTGCATAGCCTGGTGAGCCAACTGTGCTGGGAGGGAGGGGAGGAGTGGTCACTCACACCTGAAAGGGCTGTGCCTGCCCTCACACAATGCAGTCTCCAACCCCCTGGTGTATGTCTGAGGCCTGGCCCAGACAAGGCAAGATCTTACAAACAAGAAGGACTTTCCTTTGAAGTTTGCCTACTTCAAAGGCAGGGACAAAGGGGTATAGGAACTGGACCCAAAACTCCTGAAGATTAGATTACTTCTGGGATCAAGAGGAATCTCTGCCAAGGAGAAGAGCTAAAGGAAATGACGCACAGCCTCACTTGCGAGTAAGGAATCAATGCTTCGCTGCCCTTTTCCGATGCACACTCATCCATGCAGATTTATTTTTGATGCTAACCAAGAACTTTGTGTAACAACTGCATTCTCACAGTTTTCTAAGGATTATGAATCGTATTATTTTGAAAATTCAAACCTTGACTTATGTATGCGGGATTTTAGTCCTTTTGGGCTTGTCTTGTTTAGATAAATATTACCTGTTTTTCTAAACCTGTGTTGTGTCATTTTGTAGTGGTTCGTTGTATTACTGTGTGTGTTGGTACAAATACTTTACACATTGCTTCTGAAGTTAAGACTGCCTGCTCGTGCCAAGCTACCAAGGTGGTGAGCGGGGCTTAACTGAGTGTGATTCTCCTTTACCCTGACTAGACTGAGGGTCCTTGCTTGGACAGGGGGTAACCTGACTTCCAACCAAAGACTCCATTTCTAACAGTTACTAAACACAGTAGTCAATGTATAGAAACTTTGATTGATAAACAACGTTGTCTTGGACTTTCCAGAATTGACCATTGCTACTAAATTTCCATCACAGGCTGATATGTTCAGTATGTCACAAGTTGTTCTGACATTGGATATTATAATATGCAAGGGTACACGTCCACTCAGGTGAGGAAGTGGTAAATGACATCGTGATGTAGGTCATTTCCTTCCTCTTCACCACTGTCATCTTCATTTTGTATTTTGACATTCTCACCTGGTGGATCTTCACAGTCTACATCCTCTGTGATGATTGGAATGTTCTGTTGCAGGGCGATGTTGTGCAGCATGCAGCAGGCAACCATGATTTGGCTCTACCAGTCTTCTCCATACATTTACATAATAATATATTTTTTTTACAATTAACTTTAATGGACGTAAAACATATACCGCAGCACTATCAATGTCAAACACAGTAATGTTTCACTTTTTAAGATGTCCGATTTTAGTAAAAACAGAGTCGTACATATCTGAGATATGCATGCAAAGTAGACACCATTTTGAAAATACACAGCTTCTCGCATGGGCGTTCCCACAAATGTTTTCGGGAGCATATTTCTGACATCATTCATCCTGAGGCAGCATAACACTACGGTGGCCGTATTGGTACCCTGCATTATAAACCTGGTTGTACCTAAATTCAGGTGTGGACAAGCACTCCAACTTCTCCCCCCCTGTGGATGCCCAGGACTTCATGTCATAAAATGGCAGGTGCCAGACCTTGCCATCAGGACATTGGCTATCCAACGGCTGTCGGCCAAAGTAGGAAGAACACTTCAAAACGAACATTGCCATAGGCTAACGTGTGTAGCAGCTACACATGAAAGTCAATGGCTATGTCCATCTCTGCTTTGGAGCACGTAAGAAGTGTACTCATATGTGGTGCCTGGAAAAAAGCTCACTCGAATCCTAACACTGCAGCCAACAACACCTTCTCAACATTTGCTGCTGTTACTGACCTCTGGGCACCAGTATGACATGCAAAGCAGGAGACAGGGCCCCTGTCTTCTCCACTGATGAGTTGGAAATCCTCATCAGGGAGTCTCTGTCCCTGTACAGCCAGCTGTATTGGAACCCAGATGAACAGGTTCATGTTTGAGTGTGAAATGTTTGTCAAAGTAACTTGTTCCTCCTTTGTACACAGGCTAATTTGTCCCTTTTTGTGCATGAGTGAAGTGTTTTTATTGGAGTGTATTGAACTGAAAGATTTAGAAGGGTACAGAATGTTGTTTGACAATGTTAGATATGTCTGTACATTGAAATGAAAAGTCACCTAAAAGAAGAAGCTCATTTATCAGTTTATGTTGTTCACAGTTCCAGATTTCATTGGAGAAACTGCAGGCCCTTAATTCCAGTGGCCAGTGGACACTGTATCACTAGCATAAGTTAAAACATACAGCCCATGCCAAAGTGAGTGAAATGTAAAGTGCAAGAAGAATCTTCAAAGTTGTGGAATTGTCTGATGCTGTTCTGTCAAGTGAAATCACATCCCATTATTTGAAATAAGAGTATCTGTATGTTTCAAACATGTCATGATGCCACATAAGGGGAAAGGTTTTTCCTGTGCTGTAAGTCTAAATGGCACTAGCTCTAAATCATCCATACAAGTATGTCCCATTGCTACACTTGTTCATACATCACCCAACACATGCTGTAATTGACACATGACAACCCTTCCATACTGCTCTTAGTTACTGTCTGTGGTGCAAACCATAGTATCTGATTCTCAGAAGATTATGCATGAAGCCAATGTAGCTGCACATCGGGTTATGTGAAAATGATGTACAGGTGGTTTAGACTTTAGTAGCTCACAATGATTAGGACTAATCAGGAGTGGGTCTCTATGCCAGGGCTAGAAAGGTTTTCTAGACCTGGCATAGATGATGTTTGTAGCCTGGATTGGTAACATGAGGATATAGAAAATGTTGAGGTACTCCACAGATCACTGCAAAGTAGTATTTCCTAGGAGAACATTTTAAATGTTTGAAAATAATGTGTACTGACTGGTTTGGGAATGCATGTGCGGGATACACCAAATTATGTCACACGACTACAGACAAAAAAAATCACACAAAACTTTTTTTGCTGTTATTTTTTCTCATCCATACAGGTCAATGCCCATCAAAAGCAGGACATATGGAAGGCCATCGCCAAGAAGGTGTCTACCCTTCCGGTCTGTAAGTGGTGCAGCATGCACTGCAGGAAGAGGTGGGAGGGCCTCCAATGCTGGACCAGAAAGTCAATCCAAGTCCAGCCGGCCAGGCCTCCCAATGTGGCAAGCATGTTCACTGCACCCTGATCCTCCTAATGGCCTGCATCCTTGTTGTCACCTACCTGGAGCTCGATGGCCTGTTGATGGCCCAACACCAGCATCAAGGGGGTGAGTTATTATTTGTAGTCATGCTTGTTATTTAACCTTTTTAATTTACAGCAATGCTGTTTGGCATCAACATGTTGGTTGACACATGTCCAACACAGAAAAGGATTTCTGGAGTTTTAAGTTTTTCAGGCGGTGTCTGATGCTGTGCTTGGTGAATTGTTTTGTTCTAAAGGTTGTCAATAGATTCCTCATCACAAACAAAGTACTTTTTTGAGAAGACACATGGCTGCATGCAAAAAAGGGCTACCTGCATTTTCTCTGTTATGAGGGACATCTGTACCAAAAATGCCCTGTATGAGGATGGGGTCGGGTGTGATGCTCCATCAGAAATGTGAGTAGATAATGTTGGCCCAGTTACTGGTGACGTGACACAGTAAGCACTTATGATACAGTTGATGTTTACATTGGTAAGTTGGTACAGTGACAATAGGGTCATGAGCATCTGTTCCAAAAGGACTGGAAACAGGTATACAATGGCATAATTGCTTATCTGAAATATGTTACAAATCTGTTCAACAGCAAGATTCAAGTCAATTTATGTAGACAGTAGCAGATTGACATGAAGCCTTAGTCATTCCCAAATTTGCATTTAAGCCAGTCTGTGTAAATCAACATGATTCTTTATGCCAAACTGTATTGATTGAAAGAGACTGGAATGTGTCCACATTGGTGACAGTGTTACACGTACTCCAGATAATATTCAAGTGTCCTTAGTTAGGTAGGGGTGAGAAAAGCAATGATGGTGATAAAAGTGATTCTTAAAAGGACAATTGCAGATGGAAGGTTACATCACATAGATGTCGGAGACTCTTTTTGGAAATGTGGAAATGTTTTTGCTCTGTAGTGAAGTAGGTTAGGAATGTGTCTAGGCCCATGTATTCACTTATGCTGTTGGAGCCATTTACCATGCAGATTATGAAAAGTGAATAAGAGACAAAAGACATATGGTCTCATTTATGATGTTTGGAGCATGCCAGTGCTTCAAGTAGGTCTGCTGTGCTGCCAGTGTCAAAAGGAAAGGGCAGGGATGCGATGTAACTAAGAGATATGGTTCATTCCTGTCCTTTCCCCGTGCACTGGTGCACATTGGCTTGCCAACTGCCAACACAGGCAGCCTTGCACCATGGTGAAAGTGTGCCTACATTGTAGGGATGATTTTTTGTGCATGAAGGGACACCTTCCTGTACAAAAACAATCATTGGGGGTGTATTCCTCTTTCTATGTATGATGCCGAATTCAGCACACATAGAAAAAGAAAAAACAAGGAGAAATAATGTTATTTCTCCTCATTGTACCTCCCATGGGGAGGTGTAGGCGTTTGACGCATTTCTTGTTGCGCTGCTGTGCGCCAAAACCTCGCAAATGGGGCCCCATATCTACAAGGCCATGAAAAGCCACATATGGTGAGGATATGGATCTGCAGTGTGTGCCACCAGACGTCATAAAAGTGACATTCTGGTGGCACACAAGGGCTTGTAAATAAGCCCCATACATTATATGGGAGCTTGCATGGAGCAAATGGTTTGTGGAATCCTTCCCTAAATGCATGATATACTGATGATAAAGAAGTTTGAGCACCTTGAAGTTGGTTTAATAGGAAGACTTGGCAAATGTTTTTTGAGCAAAGTTCTTGTTCAATTTTATTTGCACAGATATACTCAAACTGTTGTATCTGTCTTTTCAGCATCATCTGGGAAAGGTGAAGGTGACAGTGGCTATGTTGGAGGAGAAGAAGCTGGGTGCTGTGGTTCCGGTGCAGACACCACTGACACCAAGGGACCCAGTGCCACGGAGGGCGTGTGGACAGGAGCGGTGCCATGAGCAACTCAACATCATCTTCGGAGGCCTCCCAGATGACCAGCCCCTAGTGGTGAGAGACCATAGTGCAACAATTCCACCTGCATCATTGTCCGCCATCCACATTTCCATCTACAACCTCCTACTTGCTCCTCCCAGTTGGCCGTAGCCACCCCTTAAGTACTGAATGCCATCAAGGAGCTTAGTAGTCAGATGACACAGATGCTAGCCTATCTGGATGACATTCAAAGTGCCATGTATGGCCTACAGAGGTCACTCCCAGGTCTGGCCTCCTCAGTGACTGCAGCCTCCCACCCATCCCAATCTCCTGAGTCAACTCCCACCCCTTCCCAAATCCATCTTCCCAGCCCTCCCCAAATCACACATATTCCTTTGTATGCACCCACTCAAAAACACAAAAGCAGCACATCCTCACATAAACCTAAATAAAGCAAGAAACACAGACATTCACACAACCGTGCAGACACCACACACCCCACCACCATCATAGCCAGAGACACCACACCCACCATGACACATACATCCACACCTTCTACCAGCACATCCGCAGACACCACACCTACCACAACACAAACATGTACACCTACCGCTACCACACCTGCAGACATCACACCCACTATGACACAAACATTCTCACCCACCATCACACCAACAGGCACCACACCCACCATGACACACACATGGACCAGCAGATTCACAGGCACCACAACCACACCCAAAACCTCCACAGCACCCCCATCCACACACATACTTACTGTTCACAAATGCCCACACTGACTCACACAACAGACACCCAGTAAAAAACACAAAGCAAAACATACACCACTTACACCAGACCCATGTACATCAAACACTGCTACTCCCTCTACCTCCCAACTCCAACTCCCTCTCGAATACCCTACCTATTTTCCTAAAGAAGACATTATGTTTGCCCTGGCCCTGACCCATTTGTCATCCTGAGCCACCCCTCACAAATTTTAAACCATCCCCAAAGTCTTGCTACCCCTTCCACTCCCCAACCCACTCCTTCCACATCCCAACCACAACTTCCAACCCCTAAGCCACCCCTTCGAAACCCAAAGCCAAACCTTCCAAAACCAAAACCACTCCTCCCAAATCCAAACCCACTCATCCTACATCCAAGGACCCCCAAAAATAACATCACTGAGGTGCCTGCCCTCTGCCCTAAAGATGACCCCTCCAGATGGGGTTTATTTTGGCAGTGTGAATAGGAGGTAAGTTCTTGCTGTGCAACTCAGATTTGGTACATTTAGGCTTTGCACCTTTGTTGTTTATTGTGCTACTATTTTAAATTTATGAGAGACTTCTCTCATTAACATATAAAACAATGATGTTATTTCTGCTAATGTGTGTGCCATGCACTTACTCTCATTTGTGGCAGTGACAAGCACAGGTGTTATTTTTTAGCTATTTTTATAATGCATACATTAGTGTTGTACATTTGTACTGGACATGTCAGTTTTGGTGCAAGCAATCAACATGTTACTGGACACTTACACAAACATTATGGCCCTCATTACAACCCTGGCGGACGGTGTTAAAGGTGCGGTAATACCGCAAACAGGCCGGCGGAAAAAAAATTGAATTATGACCGTGGCGGAAACCGCCAACATAGACAGCCACTATAACACACCACCCGCCACGGCGGTACAGACAAGCAGCGCGGCGGTCACCGCCAACAGACAGGCGGCAGACAATGTACCGCCCACAGTATCACAACCCGCCAATCCGCCACCATTTCCGGGGCGGATTCACCGTGGATAAAAACACGGCGGAAACAGCTGTTGCAATGGGAAAACGCTCACCTTCTACACATCCCACAAGGAAGGAGGACACCATGGAGCCGGAATTACAATTCCTACCTGCCCTTGTCTTCCTGCTCATTTACGAACACCAGCAATGGCGGCGGCGACGACAACGGTGAGTACTGCACCTACAACATAGGGGAGTGGGGAGGCAAAAGTCAGGGGGACACACACGCAACACCCCACCCCCACCCCGACCCTCACCCACTACAACACACACACCAATGAGGGGTTTGCATTTTACCCACTTTACGTTTTGTTAGACCCATCCATTACAAGGAAGCTTTAATATATTTTCAGAGATTGCCAGATAGGCAAATTTGTCATTTTGTATTAGATTTTGTTACAGCTTCTTTAAGTATTAGGAAAAGGCTCATTTCATTTTAAATGTATATGTATGTATAGTTAATATTGTAAGTTAATTTTTGTATTCTGTTATTGTGATTTTCCTTATGTTATGAGTTTTATTTGTTTATTTTATGGGATTTTAGACCGGATGTTTACGTAATGTTTTAGATATGGTACTATTTTATTCTTCTATCTATTTACTGTAACGTAATTATTGTGTGGTATTTGTGTTTTTGTCTGTACTTTTATGGCATTTGCCGAATAAAGTTTTGTGACTGACTGACACAAACCAATGCATGTCAAAACATCACAGTAACAACCCACAACCCCCCCAGAAGAATGCAAACACAAAAGGAAATCAGTTCAAAATTTGTAATGTATCAAAATACAGTTACCAAATATATACAGAGATATATATATACACATTCAAAAGTATATACATTACGAGAAGCAGTGCAGGTATGCACATATCAATGTCCGTGCACCACTGGTCCAAAAATGCATGGGTGAGGCCCACAATAGATACCTGTCCACAAACGGAGAGAACACTGCTGGGGCATCAGATAGAAATACAACAGGCACCTCAGGGGGAAGGGAAGGGGGGGACACCTCAGCCGGATTACAGCACCACGCCAGATCCACGACGGGACTCCATGCCCACTGCCATATCCTGGGGAGTGCAAAGCCACAGTCTCTCAAGTCTCTACAGTGGGTCGGCTGCCCACTGCCATATCCTGGGGAGTGCAAAGCCACAGTCTCTCAAGTGGATAACAGTTTCCACTGGTTCTGGAGGGGGAATAGTGCCCATACTGCATTAGGCTCCCCGTGACGTTTCTTGTTCCGTCACAGTCCCAGCTGTACATGTGATAACGATGCTTGATGTTGCGGGGATTCCCTTGTTCAGCGTTGCTTTGGAATGGCGGTCTCTGATCTGTTCAGCGGTTCTCTGCCCTGTGCAGCGGTGCTTTGCCTTGTTCAGCGGTCTTCACCATGGCGGTGATTCCCTTGTTCAGCGGTGCTTTGCCATGGCGGTCTCTGATCTGTTCAGCGGTTCTCTGCCCTGTGCAGCGGTGCTTTGCCCTGTTCAGCGGTCTTCACCATGGCGGTGATTCCCTTGTTCAGCGGTGCTTTGCCATGGCGGTCTTTGATCTGTTCAGCGGTTCTCTGCCCTGTGCAGCGGTGCTTTGCCCTGTTCAGCGGTCTTCACTATGGCGGTGATTCCCTTGTTCAGCGGTGCTTTGCCATGGCGGTCTCTGATCTGTTCAGCGGTTCTCTGCCCTGTCCAGCGGTGCTTTGCCTTGTTCAGCGGTCTTCACCATGGCGGTGATTCCCTTGTTCAGCGGTGCTTTGCCATGGTGTTCTCTGATCTGTTCAGCGATCTTCACCATGGCGGTGATTCCCTTGTTCAGCGGTGCTTTGCCATGGCGGTCTCTGATCTTTGCATTGGTGTGTGGCATGACGGTCCCTCATTGCCCAGCGGGGCTGTGGCAGCCGGGGCCCTCTTGGGCACTGACTCCGGCGGTGGTCTCCTGACCAGTGACGATACCCCTGCCCTCCTGGGCACTGACTCGGCGGTGGTCTCCTGACCAGTGACGATACTCCTGCCGTCCTGGGCACTGACTCCGGCGGTGGTCTCCTGACCAGTGACGATACTCCTGCCCTCCTGGGCACTGACTCCGGCGGTGGTCTCCTGACCAGTGACGACGGTGCTGGCGGTGTCGTCCGGCCCCTAGGGAGGATGGCACCCTTCTCCGCAGTGCTGCTCTCACCAGACTGTGCAGACTTCTTCTGGCCCTTCACCTCCTTTGGAGGAGTCACAGCTGACTCTGCAATCCTCCTGGGACCCTTGTGAGCACTTTTGCCGCCAGGAGTCTTCACCCTGTCCCGTCGGCCACTTTCCAACTTGAGATGCTTTACAGGGGGTGGACTGGCAGTGCTTTGGCTCCGTGTCACACTGCCTGCCCTGGTGGCTGGTGCACTCCACACACCTGTAACACGCACCATGGGTACTGGAGTCTTTTTGGCTGAGGCGCTACTACGGGACTTATGAATTGGAGGGGTGGGGATGGGGCAAAGAGGTCAACGTTGCTGAGGGAGAGTTTCTGACGAACACTGGCATGGGTAGCTGGAGGGGGTCTGGGAGTGGAGGAAGAGGAGGTGGTTGTAGGAGGTGTCACTTTAGGTGTTTTGGGTGCAGGTGCAGGTATTGGAGGCTGTCGTGAGGTGGATGGATGTTGGGTGTGTGGGTGCCCGCGTTTGTGTACTGTGGGAGGGGGTGTCACAGACACACTGGGAGAGGACACAGGGGACGTGTAAATGGTAGTGGGGGTGGTGAGTGCAGGTGAGCGGGGTGTGGTGCTGGGTGTTCTGGTGCGAGTCCTAGTGCCTGTAGATGTAGTGCATGCAGGTGAGAGTGTAGACGACACTGGGAGGGAGGAGGGAGACGATGAGGAGGGGGACACAGTGGAGGCAGTGGATGTTGCTGTGTCTGTATGTGGGTGATGCTTGTGTGAGTGCCTGTGGGATGTGTGGTGCCTATGTTTGCCTGAGCTACTTTTGGGTGTTGAGGTGTGTGCATACTGGTCTGATGGTGTGCTTGGGATGGGCTGGGGTACAGGGGATTGGGTCTGGGTGGAGGAAGTTGGAGGGGGGAGGCTAGATACAGGGACAATGGCTGCCATCAGTGCTGAGGCCAGAGATTGCAGGGTTCGATGAAGGGCAGCCTGACCAGAATGAATACTCTCCAGGAATGCATTACCATGTTGCAACTCCCTTTCTATACCCTGGATGACATTCACAATGGTAGACTGCCCAACAGTGAGTGACCTGAGGAGGTCAATGGCCTACTCACTGAGGGCAGCAGGGGTGACAGGGGCAGGGGCTGAGGTGTCTGGGGCGAAGGTGATGCCCACCCTCCTGGGTGAGCGGGCACGGGGCGAACTCTGAGGGGTTGCTGGGAGGGCGGTGCTGGCAGGGGAGGTGGCGGCTGTACCTGTAGAAGTGTGGGGCACAGATGGTGCTGCCACCACAAGGGAGCTCCCATCGGCGGAAGAGTCCGTGTCGCTGGATGGTGATCCGCTGACCGACATGAAGCTCCCCTCGCCCTCCGTCCCAATGGTGCATTCTGAGTCCATGGTGTGGCCCTCCATGGCCATGTGGGATGCAGCTCCCTCGTGCTCCGGTGCCACTGTACCTCCGCCTGATGATGCTGATGCACAAAAGAACAGGGAGAGCAGAGAAAGGGCGGGGACGACAGAAGAAAGACAGGTTGAGTGCATGGCTTACCGCTACCTTTGGCGGACAATACAGACACAGCAGCCCCCTGAACTATGCTGTGCTCCTGGCCTCTACAGATGCAATTCCTAGGATATGGCCTACATCGCTATGGTGGACATCTGCACACATGGATGCCACAGGGGCATGTATACCTGTACTTGTCACTCTACTGCAGTGGGGTGGAGTGCCACATGGCCTGCATTACGGAGGGGCCTAGCCTATGGAAGTCGCCCTGGCCTAGGGAACCACAGAGCCCTCCTCCCCCACCCAGACCCCTCAACTGCGCGCAAAGTCCCCAGAATGAGGCTGTACTCACCCCCTTGTGTGTGCTGTGATGCCCTCAAGCGCCCATCCAACTCAGGATAGGCCACCGACAGGATCCGGAACATCAGGGGGGTCATGGGGCGACGGGCACCCCTCCCACGTTGGGAGGCCATCCCCAGCTGAGCCTCCGCCGTCTTCTTGCTCCAGCGGCGAATGTCCTCCCATCTTTTACGGCAGTGGGTGCCCCATCTCTGGTGGACCCCCAGGGTCCGGACCTCCTTGGCGATGGCACGACAAATGTCCTTCTTCTGGTGGGCGCTGACCTACATGACATGCACAGGGGAAGAAGAGAAGTCATTAGCAAGAGCACCGTCGAAGTGAGTGGCCCACATCCCTGCCCTTGCCATGTGGCACATGCATTCACAGTCCTTCATGTTCACTGCACTCTGCCCCCTTCCCTCTTAGAACCAGCACTCTCCACCCAGGCATAGTCCATACAACGTGCTCCCTGTGTACTTACCTGCTGGTCTGGAGGACCGTAGAGTAGCGTGTACTGGGGGAGGACCCCGTCCACGAGCTTCTCCAACTCCTGAGCAGTGAAGGCAGGGGCCCTTTCCCCAGACGCAGCAGCCATTGTCTCTTCCAGACCGAGGTCACAGCAACACTTGAAGTGTAGGTCCTCCCATGTCGAAGATCAGGTATCAAGTGATTGAACAGAGAGAAAATGGCGTTCAAGTCCACGGCGGTGACGTCCGCGGCGGTGCGAATCATCACCGCCGCCGTACATCGCCATTGGCTCCTGGGACCCATAGGGTCCAATGTTAACCAGTGCAGCATTGCGCCGCAGTCTACGACCGCCTACCGCGACGGTTTACAACGCCAGCGCAGTTACCTCACATCCCATTGTCCCAATTTACAGGTCAGACAGCCGCCATTTCAGGGGCCCACATGGCTTTATTTGCAACTGCGTCACACATACCTAGGCCTACACTCGACACACATACAGGAAGATATTTATCTTTGCTGTCGTGTTCTGTGTATCTGTGGGTACATACCTGGGATTTTGTTGACTCTGTGGGCGCTGTTGTCCTTCCTAGGCACTGTCAGCTTGGGCATTTCAGAAGATGGCGGAATCCTCCGGTGTACCGACCGCTGGTGGACCTGTTGACAATGGAGGAGTGACATTTACTCATCACCTACAGGTTTGACCGTGCCACTATCCAGGAACTATGTACCCAGTTGGAGCCAGACCTGATGTCACCAATCCGCCATCCCACAGGAATCCCCCCTCAAGTGCAGGTGCTGTCAGTGCTCCATTTCCTTGCAAGTAGATCGTTTCAGAAAACAGTGGCCATGGCATCAGGGATGTCCCAACCTATGTTTTCCAACATGTTGTCCAGAGTGTTGTCTGCCCTGCTAAAACACGTAAGGAGCTACATCGTTTTCCCTCAGGTGGAGGATTTGGCTACAGTGAAAGGAGACTTCTATGCCATTGGACATATCCCCAACATCATAGGTGCTATTGATGGGACCCATGTAGCCCTGGTCCCCCCCCACAGGAGTGAACAGGTGTACAGGAACCGGAAGAGTTATCATTCGATGAATGTACAGATGGTATGTTTGGCAGACCAGTACATCTCCCAGGTAAATGCTATGTTCCCTGGCTCAGTGCATGACACCTACATCCTGCAGAATAGCAGCATCCCTTATATGATGGGTCAACTCCAGAGGCACCGGGTGTGGCTACTGGGGGACTCTGGTTACCCCAACCTGTCATGGCTATTGACCCCAGTGAGGAATCCCAGGACCGGGGCAGAGGAATGCTACAATGAGGCCCATGGGCGGACTAGGAGGGTGATCGAACGCACCTTCGGCCTCCTGAAGGCCAGGTTCAGGTGTCTGCATATGACAGGTGGTTCCGTATTGTACTCACCGAAGAAGGTGTGCCAGATCATCATCGCCTGCTCGATGCTTCACAATCTTGCTTTGCGACGCCAGGTGCCTTTTCTGCAGGAGGATGGTCTAGATGGCGGTGTTGTGGCAGCTGTGGAGCCTGTGGACAGTGATGAGGATGACGCTGAGGAAGAAGACATAGACAACAGGGAGTCAGTCATACAGTCATATTTCCAGTGACAAACAGTTGAGAACAGTTTTCTTTTTACCATTACATTCACTTTCACACTTCTACCTCTATCCTGTCTGTCAGTTCATAGCATTATTTGGTCACTGAGTTGTACCTTTCCATTACAGTTTCACAGGTGTGGTTAGCAATGCGTGTCATCTGCTTGCATCCTTCAAGGACTTGTGATGTGTGACATAGGTATGTTGGCTTAACAATTGGAAACGCATGTTGACACTGTCATTGATTATTCATATTTACCAAATCACAGACTGACTCCAGATTGTTTTGTGGTTCAAGGGTGTTTATTTCAGTGCTCAAAAATGGAGGGGGATAGTAATATGGTGATGGGGGACAGTGGAGGAATGTCCATGTCAGAGTCCAGTCCATCAGTCACACAGGTGCACTGCCCATATGGGCATAGGAAGTGGAGCTGGGGCAGTTCCAATCTGGACAGGGTAACAAAGTGAGACAGTGGGAGGACAATCAGGGTGGTCTCATTTCCTGGCGGGGGTTTTGCCATCGTGCTCTGTCCTGTTCCTGGATCTCAGGGACCGCTTGCGGGGTGGTTGTCCGTCTGCAGGGGGTGGGGTGCTGGTGTGGTGGTCCTGTGGCGGGGCATCCTGTCCACTAGTGCCGGCGGAGGTGGTGGGTAGTTCATCGTCCATGCTAGAGTCAGGGGCCCCTTGGAGTGCCACGGTGTCCCTCATGGTTTTTTGTATGTCCTTCAGCACCCCTACGATGGTGCCCAGGGTGGAGCTGATGGTTCTGAGCTCCTCCCTGAACCCCAAATACTGCTCCTCCTGCAGGCGCTGGGTCTCCTGAAACTTGGCCAGGACCGTCGCCATCATCGAGGAGAGGGCCTCTTGGAGAGTGGGTTCCCTTGGTCTGTCCGCCCCCTGTCGCACAGCAGCCCTCCCAGTTCCCCTGTGTTCCTGTGCCTCCGTCCCCTGGACCATGTGCCCACTACCACTGCCCCCATGTCCCTGTTGTTGTTGGGGTGGTGGGTTATCCTGGGTTCCCTGTAGTGGTGGACACACCGCTGATTGACGTGTCCTGGGTACGGAGGTATGGGCCCGCTGGGTGGGTGCTGTGCTGGAGTTACCAGAGGGTGGAAGGTCAGTGTTGGGCTGTGCCTGTGCAAGGGGAACCGACTGTCCGGGCTGGTTATCAGGATCCAGTAGGGCAGAGCTGCTGTCGTCACTGTGGGCCTCTTCTGTGGGTGGAGTGGAGTTGTCTGGACCCTCCTGTGTGGTGACGTTCTGTAGTGGTCCTGCAGGGGTATAAGAGCATGATTAGTGCATGTGTGTGTGTCATGGTGTGCAATGGGTGGGTGTTTGTGTACCCCAGTGCAAGCATTCCTGTGTGGGGGTTTGTGTGATGATGGTTAGGGGGTTGTTATGGGTATGTGCAGTGAGCATGCTTTGGTGAGGGGTGACCATGCTTAGTTGTGTCATGCAGGGCTTCGTGTTGGGATGTGTGGTTTGTGTTCTTAGTACATTAGTGAGGAGTTGGAGTGATAGGGGAGGGGGTGAGGGTGGGGGTGTGTGATGGCATGCAGGTAGGGTGGGGGATATGATAGTTGAGATTTAACTTACCAGTGTCCATAACTCCACCGACTCCTCCGAGGCTCTCTGGATGCATGATGGTCAAGACTTGCTCCTCCCATGTTGTTAGTTGTGGGGGAGGAGGTGGGGGTCCGCCGCCAGTCCGCCGTACCGCAATGTTGTGCCTGGAGACCACAGAACACACCTTCCCCTGTAGGTCGTTCCACCTCTTCCTGATGTCCTCCCGATTTCTTGTATGCTGTCCCACAGCATTGACCCTGTCGACGATTCTTTGCCATAGCTCCATCTTCCTGGCTATGGCTATGGATGTATGCTGCACCTGTGAGCCAAATAGCTGTGCCTCTACCCGTAGGATTTCCTCCACCATGACCCTGAGCTCCTCCTCGGAAAACCGGGGGTGTCTTTGGCGTGACATGGGGTGGTGTGGGTGATGTGTGGGGTGCTGTAAGTGTTGATGTGTGTGTTGATGTGTAGTGGTGTGTGGTGTTTTGTGCGTGTAATGTTGTATGGGTGATGGTGTTGTGTGCCTCTGTGTGGTGGGGTTCTCAGTTGCTGTGCTCTCTGCCTATCTGGACTTCGTTCGCGAATTATGGTCGTAGGGGTTTGTGGGTGATGTGGGTGTGTGTTTTATATAGTATTGGGTGTGTGGGAGTGGTGTGTGTATGTGTATCAGGTGTGTGTATTTTGAATTGTCCAATGTGGCAATGTGTGTGTATTTTGAGCGCTGCAGTGTGTACCGCCAATTGAATACCGCGGTTGAAAGACCGCCGTGTGGATTCATGGGTCGTGATAGCATGGGCGTGTTTCTGTTGGCGTGACGGTGGAGGTTTTGTTTTCGCCAGTTTATCACTGACCTTTGGTGTGGCGGTCTTGTGTGGGTGTCTGAATTTCGGCGGATTCCGAGATGTGTGTCATAATAGCTGTGGCGGAATTCCCGCGGCCGCGGCGGTGTTTTGGTGGTCTTCTGCACGGCGGTAAGCGGCTTTTACCACCAATGTTGTAATGAGGCCCTATATGTTTCTGGATTATGACTGGAGAATGCATGTGTGTCTATTTTAACATGATGTGTCAATAACATACACATATGCATTACACAGGGAACCTGACAATTTACAGTTAAATGACAGCTAATCTTTATCATAAACTGCACAACCCAAGGGTACATGTGACCTTCATACATCTCTGACATGTTTGCAGTTCAAAGGTACCATTGATTGTACATTATGTATACACCCACTTGTAGCATTGTGTAGTGCAACTTCTACTTTATATTGAGTTATGTTGTTCAAATTAGCTGTCCTGTTTATCTACAGGTTATAGTAGTTTTGGGTAAACTATTGCACACACCTGTCTGGACACATTTAGATTTGGGATTACTGTGACGTTTTATGTAGCTGTCCATTGCCATAAAGGCTTTTAGTACCAGAATAAGTGTGTTTTAAAACTTTTTTCTAAGGAAGACATTACACACATAGGCATTGCACATCATTGTACTATTGCTTGCAAGTTTTAGTTAAACATGCTAAAGTCTAGTGCAAATGTACACCAACAAATCTGATAATGAATGACAAGTAACACAGTAACTTATCTTCTGTTCCGGCGATGATGAGTTGATTTTCATTTTGGTCCATTAGCAGCAACAAAAGTTTTACTTATGCAATTCATGGTGGCAGGAAATACAAAAAGTAGAAAAAAGGTAAGTTTCATGCTTTTATCCATCCCAATCCACCAACTCAGATTTGGCGGCTGGGCCACCACAGATAGGTTGGTGGGAATGCACATTGTGATTGGCTCTACAGTAGAAGGGGCTGGAGTACCGCCTCCAGTCGCTTTTGCCTATGACGCTGTCGACGTGAGCAGTGATTATTGTAGGTGATAGCAGTTTGTCAACGGTCTATCGTCTATGGGATCGCCAACATCGAAACAGGCTGGGTGGACCACTAAGTCGACAGATGAGAACTCCGAAGGTAAATCAGTGGTGGACTGTTACCACCAAGATCTAAATCAGGCCTTACATATTAACAAACTAGGGATAATAAAACTAACCTAGTTATCAGAGTCATACCCACTCACTGTGGTTATACCTATGTGAGCTACAATGAAGGACAGACTGTCCCCATTGCTTACAAGTCTCACTTGTATTCTTTAGCTGAAGCACTTTTTGCTTCCATGGAAAAAATCCTGACAGGTTTGCAAACAGCTATTTTAAAGAAGTGTCCTGTGGTACAGAGAAAACATATCAATACTGTTACTCTCATACCAGCACTAGAAGTGGTCATTAAAGCAACCATTCCCAATGCCTGTGCCGTGCACCTGGATGGGAACTGTGGGCCTCTTCTTGAAGTGCATTGGATATAAAATTTCGTTACGATCCTGTTCTTCATACACAAGCTTTTCTCCAATATGATCAGGATTTTGATCTGACTCCAGCTATTTCACTCTTTTTTCACACCAGAGCATATTCTGTATGATGGCTTTGCCCAGACTGCTGTAGGAACAAAGTACCAATACTTTACAGCCTGCGTTGCACCACAAGATGCAGTGAAGGATGGTGAAATCATCCTACAGTGCACCCACACTAAAATCTTAGGTGACCGTACTGCACAACATGCAGAATTACAAGACCCGTTGCCTGCATTGCAAAAGCTGACTTGTCAGTTCTCATACATATTGTGTCTGACTCATACTTATTTATGCCAGGCTACTATGTTGACTTGCAGCATTGGCGATTGAATGAATTCAAGTATTCAAAGGCAAAACCTATAAAGAGTAAATAGCTTTGAGGAAAGGTAGCTGTCTTACAAGATGAGCTTCCAATTGTCTAGGTGAGTCACCTTTTGTCCCATCAGCGTGATGATGTCCATGCCAAAAAGAACTGTGCAGCTGACCTTGTGGCAAAGGCTGCAATTCAGACTGTTAGAGTAGCAGTCCTAACCAGATTTCAAATGAAGATCAACACAGATATTTTAACAGCTATACATGTAACCAAGCAAGGTGGGAAATCTCCTTCAGGTTTTCCTTCCAAATGCTCCTATACCCTTAATCCAGATAACATTCCTGAAGTCCCAATACTAGGAGTGGAAGACAGAATGATAACTAATAGGCTGTCTATATTAGAGTTAACTAAAGAAGTACACGAGGGGTTGGCATCTACACATGTGGGAATTAATGTAATCATAACAATGCTACAGTGACGCTACTGGGGACCTAGTTATATAAACAGACTAAGAATTATGTTAGGCAGTGTGAAATTTTTCAGCAGATTAAACATGTCTCTGTCAAAAAACCTCAACAATTCCCCCTCATGATCTCAAATATTTCATTCTGGTTGATTTATTTGGGTCACAACCGTCCACTCTGCTCAGCCAAACTATAAGTATTGTTGGCAATTGATTCATGTTCTTGATGCCTATGGGGTTGGCCATAGAGCAATGCAAGCACTTCCGCAGTCGTAAGAGATTTGGGGTTGCTTGCTAGTGTCTGTGGCAGTTCATTAATTTCATACAAATAACGTTCCTGCGTTTGCCTCCAAGGCCTACAGGGATTCAATGTCTGCTCTTGGAGTTTGTCTGCAATTCAGCAAACCATTTAAAGCTGAATTTAATGATGTTGTAGAGTGTGCTAATGGCCAGATTAAACTAGCTTTGACTGCTAGGGTGCAATGTTCAAGTCTTAGTTAGTACCATGACCTCTGGAATTCAGAGAGCATTAAATGACTTGCCTAGATGAGTCCTGGGAGAATGCACTTCATACGAGGTTCTCTTCGGACTTCCTATGTACGTGCCTGGCTTAGATAATTATGGTAAAGTGATAGATGAAGATTAATTTGACTTGGCAAAATGTTTTAATGTTTTGCAGAGTATCCAAGAAGTTTGAGACAAGCTGACTAATGTAAACAATTCAGATGCCACCACATTTGAAGTGAAGATTATCACTTCTCCTGACAGGTGCTTTCCCAAAGTTGGGGACCTAGTTTGTGAAAAAATCCATAACAAGCTAGCTTGTGAACCATCCTACAGAGTACTTGTTACTGTACTTGGGGTAAAAGTCAACAAAACTTTAATTTTGTCTCCTCAGCCTGACTCAAGAAGAAGCAGACACTTTTCCATTGGCCATATTAAAAAGCACTGTGTGACCAGATCTCTACAGCAGACCTCTGCAGACACTGAAAAGGTTTCAAAGTAGTGCCTCGCAGCCTCTCCCAACTCTGAATACCCTGCCTCCTGAGCAAAGCAGTGACATTCTTGCCTTGAGCTCCCAGCTGGGGATTTTTAGTGCAATATTGTATGCAGAACATTAAGTTAAAAAACACACACCTGATGCTGCCAACAAAACAGTAGCTACTTTCAAACGTAAATTCTACCTGACACTATGTCAAGTGAACTGGTACCATGCCGATAGTCTCAAGTGACTCATGACACTGAAAATGACTCTAAATAATTCACAGAAGTCTTTTCAACCCCTTTTACAGTCACTCACCACCAGAGAGTCCAATATGCTTGCCAATGATTATGTGACAAGTACTTGATTCCTCTGTGTGCCTGCAAGAACAATTGCATCACCTGAACTAGAGCCACACATCTCATCTCACAAAGCCTGAAGAGAGCTCTATGCTATAAACATTACAGCTTATCCTGTGCCCAAGAGCAAAGGTTACATACCAGATTATGAGACCCATTGAGATATTGCAATTGCCATATGTGATAAAGGTTTCAATGAATGATGTCATAATATCTGGTTCTATTTCAGAAGATTATGATATTGAGACTGTTTAAAAAAAGTGTCTGATTTGCAGGCATATGCTACTTTGAATAATAAAGATCCTTATTTTAGTTCAACTAGTTATAAAAAAATGTGTAGTTATTATCACTATGCACATTACTACACACATACGACTAGCTATCTCAGAGAAATACACAACTACACACAGTGGAAACTTGTTGATAGTCATTCTAATTCCTTGAAGACATTCTCTTACTTTCAGAGTGCTGACAGATCACACCCTTCTGCCTTCTATATCATACAGAAGCCACACAAGCTGCCATATAGGCCCTCATTATGACTTTGGTGGTCTTTCTTGAAGACCACCAAAGCAACAGGTGCCAGGAGACCGTCATTGCTGGCTGTCTCCCGCCTGCAATGTCCATGTACGCCGGGAGGGGGGTAGGGGGGTAGGGGAGTGAAACAATGTGGCAGAATGGAAAGGAACGATGTGGCTTAAGGGGGGAGGGCGTGGGTGAGAGGAATGATGTGGCTGAAGGGAGGAGAGGGTGGGGTAGTGGAACGATGTGGCTGAAAGGGGGTGGGGGAGCAGGAGGGAGGTCTAGTGCTTGCTGGGGTTGTGGGGGAGCCCTCTACCGGAAACAAGGAAAAAATTCCCTGTCACCAGTAGCCTTTCCGGCATGGTTTTCGTTGCAGTGCTACTGCAGTGGAAACCATGGTGGAAACCCAGCTCCTAATACCGCTGGCGGTCTTCTGTGGACCGCCGGGTCGGAGATAATCATCTCTGGTCCAGCGGTTCCAAACAACAGATATGGTGGGTTGGCAGAGGCCAACACGCCACACTCATAATGCGGCGGTCTTCACCACCAGCCTGTTGGTTATGGGACTGCCAGGGTCAAAATGAGGGCCATAGTCACTACCAACAAGCTGATTCACTCTACTAAGTTTAGTCAAAACCTGGCTATTCAAGCATATGAGTTTTGGAAAGCAAATGTTGTTAAGAGAAGTACCAAGAAATGGTAGAACGCAATGAATATCAAAGTCAAATCATCATTAAACGAATCGCGCGTCTTGCCGATTCGTAAACCACAATGTAAATGCCAAGAAATAACAGCTCACAATGAATAACAAGATCAAAGTACAATGAAACGAATCGTGCGTCTTTTTCTGATTCATAAGCCACCATGTAAATGTCAAGAAATGGTAGCGCGCAATGAACAACAAAGTTAAAACACCATAAAACGAATTGCGCATCTTGCTGATTCTTAAGCCACCCTGCAAATGTCAAGAAATGATAGCATGCAATGAATAGCAAGATTAAATTATCATGAAACGAATTGTGCGTCTTACCGATTCGCAAGTCACCCTACAAATGTCACAAACACTCAAGCGCATATTTCACATGCGCAAAGTACTCTGTCAAATCATAAAATAATTAGGCCCAAGAACATGAGAGTTCTTGATAACGGCGTAGGGAGGCCAGCCCAACCACCGTCTTACCGCCCAGAACAAGGATCTCCAAATGAAGAATGAATGTCAGATGTCTGGAAGATCAAATAGGTCACCGGGACAGGAGCTCAGGAAGTAGCTGCTGCTCTGCATCGAGACCTCTGAATAGTGAGCACTTGGAGCTGGGCTGGCTCCTTTTTATAGAGTCTTGGCCCAGCCCACAACCACACCTAGGCATGTTGCAGGGAAAGTCTCTAGAAGGCCCTGGGAAGGGACCACACCCTAACACACTCTGAAAGCCTGCAGCAATACAATCCAAATGAACAACATTTGTAAGCACATTAAAAATAAGTCTTCAGGATTGAACTCTGCAATGCAAAAGGTTAAACAACAACATATCAGCACAATGCATAAATTACATTGTTTTGAGAGTGCTGGGTTTTTGCATTCTAGTCGCCAATAGAGCGCGCACTGCCCTGGTGTTGATACACACCAAATATACCGCAAAAGTATTTATGAACTATGAACCAAAGAAACTTTTTCTTTTTAACGACTCTTTATTTTTTGCTTTATTATTAGATCACATATTTTTAATCTGGCATACTTCATGGTGTCACTGGTATGTTTAATTGCCAAAACGCCTCAAACATTTTAGATAGACAACGATAAGTGATTACCTGAAACAATGCAAGGCTCAAAAAGATTCATGCCTCGCTACACTTAATATATATGCCATTTTCTGCCATTTACATATAAGATCTGTTGATTGTCTTTGTTTATGCAACAAGTATATTATGTTCAGATTTGTATCTTATTATAGGTATTGTAGATCATAGTGACGTGAGAGCATTGATTTCCCTATACACTAGCTAAATCCTTACTTGTTAGATATGTCCCAATGATATCACATTCAGATGTACAAGCCAGGGATGACATAAAGCCCCTAAATTCTGATCCTATTATATGTAGGCCCTGATTCCATCTAAGGTAATGGAGATCACCATCTTCTCAATCTTAGACAATGGAAGTCAACATCTTTCCTGATTTCTCAGAATTATTGTCATGTCTCCCGTATGATACAGATGTTGTCTGACCTTATATTTCTAAAACTGTAAACATGTCAAGTCATCTACTAGCGACATAGATATTGTTGGAAAGTGGCAGGTAGGTACCTACACTTAGCAATAGGCCACAAACCCCCTCTGGGTCCAGTCAAGGTCTCAATAAATGAATCCTTGCTCAACCCTTGGTGGCTTGGCCCACGAGCAGTTAGGCTGAACTTAGGAGACAGGTGTGTAAAGCTTTTAATATCAACAAAACAATTGATAAGTAAACACAGCACACATTAAAAATCCAAAAGCAATTTATACAAATAGGAACTATTTGTATCTTTAAAATGACACCAAAAATGACAACAATTCAATGTAGGGAACCAGAGATATGAATTTTTAAAGGTTAAATATAAAGAAAAATGCTTTCTAGCGCCTGAAAAAAAAAAGCCCTAAGTGGGGACATCTGGTTGCACTCGACTGGGGCAAAATCAAAATTTGAGTCCTGCTTGGCTACACTGAGCGGGGGCCTCAGTCAAAATTTTACCTTTGGGCTTAGTCACTTTGTTGGAGTTTTTTCTCCCATTGTAAGGCAAGACTCCTCTTCATGCTGGGCTGCAATGTGACAGTGGCGGCTTGCTTCAAATCGGGGTCCCGGTCAACTCCTGGAAGCTTTGTTGATTGGAAAAAACTCCAGAGCTTCAGCCAGACAAATCTTAAATTCATGCCGGTTCATACGCTGACTTGAATCTCGACGACTGGTCGGCCACCTTATTGAGCTTTTTTCCAAAGTTGCTTCAAACTTCTGGCTCTTCATCCAGAAGTACTTCCTGGGTCCTCAAAGTGTCCACTAACTTGATCCAAGGTTCCAGTAGCTCTGAGTTGCTCCTTGGAAGTTGGGACTACAGTTCCCAGAATACACTTGGTCAGAATCCTCAAATGGCCACTGGACACTGGTGACCTGGGCTATTCCTGCAGGACTTGATGCAGGGGACTCTGGTCAGCTCTTCTGTACCTGTTGCTTGCAGGGAGCCCACTCCTGGAGTTGCAGAAGCAAGGTAAAGTCTTTTTCTTGTTGAGGCCCAAAGTGTCCAGCTGGTGCTGTCCTTGTGAGTGCCTTGTCCAGGTGCAGCCAGGGGTCCAGCAGGGCAGTCCTTCTTCTTCCAGTATCTTCTTCCAGCAGGGATCTGAATTGCAGGGCAGCTTTGCTAAATTTCTCCTTGCTCTTGGGGGTGTAAAGCAGAGGGTGCTCCTATCCAATAGGGTGCAGGCCAATATCCTCTGTGGTGAACACTTCCTGTGAAGTGTGGCACAAATAAATCCCAGAAAGCAACATTCTTTAAAAATCCAACATCGACGAAATCTCTCCTTGAAGGTTACATTTGGCTGAGCCAACCCACTGGTGTGGTCAAGTTTCCCTGCCACACCTCCTCCAGCCCATCTCCTAATCTAATCAGTGGCTGTCTGGGGATGCAGGACATGGGGGAGGTCAGTTTCTGTCCCAAGTGGCTTTCCCTCCTTTGAACACCAGGCTATTCTTCCCCCATCCTGCTCTGCCAACTGCTATAGCAGTACCCCACCCACCAGATGCTTCCTCTGTGTCAGCCCAGACCAGTTCACACCTCATTAAGGCAGCCTGGCTCAGGGTTCCAGGGGATGACCAATCAGGAAAGGGCACTACAGGACTGAATCTGGTAACGTTCAGAAAGAGTTCTAAAACCCTTACCCCGTGCTAGTTATTTTAAATTCAACATTGACAAGTTGTTGGATTTATTCTAACATTTAATTTGGTGCCAAACTATATTTAGCTCATCTGCATTGAAAAAAAGACTTTATTGTTTTAAAATAAAGTCTCCAATGTTAGCCTCTGGGACCAATTGACTACAATGGGGAAAATTAATTTGGCTGTTTTTCCTCACCAGGGCTAAAAAAATATTTTATAAAGTATCTGCTTATATTTACACTGCACCTAACCCTAGGGGCACTGAGACAGACCTTTGGGGTGATATATGTAAACATAAGGTAGTTTAGTACTTTGAAAATATTTTTAATTCCAAAGTCGAATTTGGGGTCGACCTTAACTTAAAAACAGCCAGCAATGCAGGCCTGCCTTTAAAAGGACACTGGACACCACAGCAGTGCATCTATGGGTGCACTATCTATACTTAGGTCCCTAAACCTACATGCCTTACCATATACTAGGGACTTACAAGTAGGTTGCCAGAGCCAATTATAATTAGGTCCCATTTGCATATGTTATTTTACACTCAGCACTGGCCCTAGGACTGGTTAGTAGTCAGTTACCACCAGTATCAGTCCAAACGTTTGGGGGTAAACAGGGCAAAAAGGATGGCTTTCCCACAGATATAACACCTGATGTGACATTTCATCAGGGACAATGCTTACCTTTGTCAAGTTTAAATAAGTACCAATACAGACATATAACCTAAACAGTGGAGCCTGAATTTACGTATTTTTAGCTTATATGTTTATAAGGAAATGTCAGGGGCACACACTTTGATGCACATAATCTATGTCAGGCATTCCTAAACTTATATCAGAAATTACAATGTAGTATTTAAGGATTGTCATTTGACTCTCTTCATTTATAATATACGTTCTTGCTGTTTTTATGATATTATGTGTCGCTGTTTTAGATGTATTGGGAAACTAGTTTTTTCTGTAGTAATAAATACTTATGCTTAAAGTGTTCCTTCTTCTTAGTGTAGTGTGTGTGATATGGTAAATAACAAAATCGGTTTGTTGCTGTTGTTACAATGTTCCTGATCCCTTCATAGGCACTGTTATTAACCCAAAAGCAATAATTCTATTTCAATGACACATTGAGTAGTATTTTCCAGGTCTATAATAACCTGTCTTTCAGAGTCATCACTGGTGCATTGAACCAAGTTTACCTGTGTCACCTGTGGGTGGGAAACCACACCTTGTAGAACTGCGCAAAGCAGTAGTTTACACAACAAGCTAAGCAGTCTATGATAGCTCAGAAGTGCCACCCAAATCCTGTGTTGCTCAGGCCCTCACATGCAACTTTTGCCCACCTCCCACAGTCTGGCTCTATATTTAATTCATTTCTTCCTGCACAAAAAAATCCTTTCTGTAACGCAGGCACTGTTGACTCATGGCACAAAGGTGCATGTGTGGGCAGTACGCAACACTCAGTGCTCCAGGACAGGAACCGAGTTGAATGAGTTTTATCTTAGTAAATATGGAGCGTTCCTGCTGTCTCTGTGTCACACAGTGCAGCAAGTTGTCTTGCTGCTTTGTGTCACTACCCCTTTTTACATTAGTTTAAAATGCTCAAGCAATAGCAATGCATTTGATGAGTTTTTGTTTGAATATATATTTCTAATATTAATTTTGAATCATTAAATTTTGGTACACTATATTCTGATAGTCAATATTTATATATATATATACTGCAGCACTCAGAAAAAGAGGAAAAAGTCTCTCAGGATTGTTTTGTCCAGGAAGGTGTCTCTTCCTGCACAAAAACAATCCTTTATACAATGCAGTCACTCTTGCACTATGGTGCAAGGGTGCCTGCTTTGGCCCTAGGCTGCCAAAAGGGCAACAGAGCAGGGGGAATGAACAGGAATGTGCCGTACTGGATAAATATGGTGCATTCCTTCCCTTTCCCTGTGAAACAGGGCAGCGCGCAAGGTGCTGCGCTGCCCTGTACCACAAAGCCCTAAATATGGGCCTCAGGGCGTCACACTGAAGTATTCCAAAAAGTGATGTTTGGAATGCTTGAATTAATCTGAGTGACTGATAATTACCCAGGTTGCATCCCAGTCCATTTTCTTGTGCACACCACGCCAGCTGTATGCAAATCAGTCTTGACCCAGCTCCAATAGGAACAGTCCAGCCCAAATTTCCTGGCCCAATCCTCCCCGAATTGGAACACAGAAAACTTGAGACAAGTTTCACCCTGATTGGCTCTTCACAGGCAAATGTAGCTTGGTTGCAGTGGCACAGTGAGCAAGGTACCCACGTCTGGGCTTACCTTTCACACTTAGGGTGTCACACTGAAGTATACCAAAAAGTGATCAGTGCAATGCTCGAATAAACCTCAGCACCTAGTAATTACATGGGTCCGCATCATAGTCCATAGTTATTTTACGTCTATCAGGCAGTACTAGCACAGGATCTTTAACAACATGTCTGTTAGTATGTTACAACTCAGGCTGTAATTAGATAACCATTTTACAAGAGACAAAGATGGTTTTTTTTCTTCTTTTTAAAAAAAATAAATGAGCCACCTAAAGTACTCAAATGGAATTTAATTCAAAGATTACAATTCAACAGTGTAATATTTACACTTCAGCGACAAACTAATCGTCATCACTCTGAAACCCATCCTCACCGTTTATGTCATTCATTTCATTTCAAAATATTTGTTTATGTTAAGCATAGCACTATTTTCCACTCAATGAATTGTACCGAAAATGATGTGTCCCAATAGTAAACAAGGAGGAGTGAACTAACTCGAAGAATCTTCAATGGTGTACATATTCACTATGTTCAAGAGATATCATTTATTCGCCTGCAAAATGTATTTGATATTTTGGATAAATACTTAAAAAAAATATCTTCTGATTTGCGAAAATTCTTACCCATCCCTTCAGCCTCACAGAAGGTAAGCTTTTGAGTTGTGTTATTGGTCATACTGGAGGACTTTAAGTATTGCTCAAGCAGCAAAGCTCAGAGCAACATCTACCTTTAAAATTGGTTAGGTTGAATGTTTTTGTTGTTCTTTAAAAATGCATGGGTCACTTGAGATTGTTAATTAAATAGAAAAATAACAAAACAATTTGTGATCCCACACAGCGGTTTAGAAACACCCTGGGGCAATTATTACAATGAATGTATTTGAGAAATATTGTTCTATTGAGTATTTGTCTCTCAGCAGAGCAGAATAGAACGCAGATGGTCAATCAAATCAGAATATACCCATTTTACCTAGTGTTTCCCCCTATGGTGACATATGCAGTTCAACCAAAGTACATATATTTAAAAACCTACTTCTAGATACTCAAGTATGCTAATATATTGAACACGATAAAGTCCATGTACAGAATTAGAGATGGGTAACTGTGAATAACAGGGACGTTTTTTACTGAGGAATTCTAAGCAACATCAAATAGATAACAAGACTGGAGCTCGGGGTTTTCATGATGTCACTCTGAACCCTGAGGTCAAATACATTCCTGCAATTCAAAGTTTAGCCATCTATAATTTTTATGCAGTATGTGACCAAAAAACAATCTGCTCTGACTTCCAACATGGTTAAAGGAGTAATAGGAGAAACATGTATATAACATATAAAAAGTATAAAAAGCATGACCTCCTGTTACCCTAGCATGCCATTCTTAACATATACCCTTTATCTTTCCATAATTAAAAAATAAATACCTGTCCTCCTGCAACCCACATCACTGGCTTCTGAAAAACTCTCCCCATCCTATCTCTAAAATAAATCTGTCCTCCTCCCACTCATCCATGGCATCTCTACATGTACCCAACAAACCTTTCAAACAAACTGGACCAGAAAAATACTTGGCTACATGCCACCCTTCCACATCATCCTCTGCGTACATCCTTCACACCCTTTTCAAAACAACTGGGCCCAAAAATATCTGGACTTCTGCCCCTTACAGAACCACCATCTGCACGATCCCAACCTTCCAATCTAAAGTTGTGTTTGGTGCTGTGACACTGATAGTGAAGTGTCAACTCTGCACCAAGAGCAGCTCTGTGAGAGAATTTGTCAGGACAGCTTCATTTACCCTCTAATTGGGTGCACTATCACTAGCTCAGCACTCCCCACAGGGCATTCTCCTGTCTCCCTCTGGTTTGTATAGACTCAGGTGAAGGCGCAGGGTGCTACCAATCACAATTCTGCTGTGGTGCAAGGGTTTATGAAGACCTGGGTGAGTAAGCAGAACAAAGGAGAAGCAAGCACTTCCATTGGCTAATTCCACCAAACTGATTGACCACTTTAGTTAATGACTGTTGTGACATTACAGCAGTGAATAACCAGATGTAATCAAAATGAAAAGGTAGTAAAGTGGTAAGTATAAAAAGCAATGCAGTACAATTAGGTGTGTGCGGTCAAGTGCCCTACTACCTGAAGGCACAGTGTAGTGTATAAGGATATACATAACATATCATAAACAAATATGACCACAGCACTCAACAATGTCCAGATTTAAAATACAGGTGAAAGCTTGCTGGTAGCAGCTTTGTTAATAAATTATTCGGTATTCTTGGTGTTCCAGAAAGTCGTTTATTAGGATTAATATGTACATGGATATTGGAACGAAAAAGCATTAAAAAAAAGAAGAAAAAAAGTACGTGCAAAGACATGGCAAAAATGAACCCGTGTGAAAAACGTAAGGTATAATTATATATCAAGTGGTAGTGAAGTTTCGTCCTATGATGAAAAGGAGTGGAGCTCAAAAGAGTAGATGAGGTAATGTGAGTGTGTGCTAACTCAAATAAGTTCTAATGTGAATGAGACAGAGCGTATTGTTTAACCGCAATCTCGATATCAAGTGGCTAACCAATGTTAATTAGAGCAATTGAAAAAAAGTGATAAAGTGAAATTGAAAGCTGGAAATGCCTACCTATAGTGGTAGTATAAGAATGGATATCCAAAAGAGGCAAGTTGCGGTGGCACCTGGGGGATTCAGGAGAGAAAATAGGAGAGGGAAAAAAGGAAAAAAAAGGAAAAAGGCGAGGAAATAAAAGGAATGGAGAAATGAGTAAATGGTTTAAATATAGTGGAAAGGTATAGAAATTGCATGTTACACAAAGGGAAGGGGTACCTGTGTTTTTATAACTAGAAGATGGGAGTCCGATCCTATATGTAGATCCGCCAAATGTAATAAGCTGTGTTCAAATATGGTATCATCCAAGAGTACAAGGTAAGTACATCCCAGGCACGCAAAAAGGTTGGACGGACCTTGGTAAGTCCTAAAAGTAAAGTAAATAGAGGCATGGTGATAAGGCATGCTGAGAGAGGGTATTGTGTGAGGTAGGCTCAGGAAAATAAAAAACAAAGTGACCCAAACTCCACCAGCAAGGTGGTAATAAAACCCCCAATTCCAATACACCAGGAGCAAATGTTCTAGAATATAAGATGTACACAGACTCTGAACCCTGGTGGAAAAAAGTCCCAACCAAGAGTGGTGTTGATTTATGCTATTGAGAGGATGGTAAAATTGAAGGTGGTAAAATGAGCGTATCGCTAACACAATGTAGTTGGGGCTCAAGGCTTTAAAAGTCAATAAAATGAAGTGGCACATCACCGTCCTTTAGGACAATAAACTAGTGATGAAGAAGGGTATCTGCACAGGGGAACGTGGGGAAAAGCGTGTAACGGCAAACTGTCCCTTAGAGGACTGTGAGCCTAATCCAATTGAAGGTGCTTGTCTAGAGCCTAAGAACAGTAAACGATAAAAGCAACTGGCTTCACTGCCATAACTTACTGATAGAATGTCCGAGAGCTCCTTGTTGTATTAAAAATGAAGCTGGTGTTCACGAACGGGGCGGTAGTTTAAATAGTAATGGGCGTCCAATGCGCCACGTAAAGACTCGGATGATGACTGCATCCTGAAATGTGGCTGAAATAGGCCAAAACGGTGGCCATGTTAGAGGGGTAAAAGGAAAGCAAGGGTAAAGAACTAAAGTAGGGCCAGAAAGAATGAGTACAGTAATCACCTTGTGATAGTGTGAGCTAATCTCTCCATGCCTATAACCAAAAAGAATGTATCCTTGTGTAATGTAACTGATGCATATGTAAATACCTTTGGGTCAAGTCTGTGATAAATAAAACTGCTAAAAAACAAACAAAAAAGTGTCACTGGGCTATATGTGTGCTACATTTGGGTGATATTTGTGCTACATTTGGGCTCTTTTCTTTTAATGGTGATCTTGGGAGACTTATTTGTTATGAAGCTCCCTAATTTTCTCATTTACTGCAGCATCCTCAGTTGAAAATGCTTTCAGTTTTCCATTTTGATTCCTTCAAGATGGCTTTCAGATGTGCCACATTTTTGCATAAATTCAAAATGTTAGCACTCTACTTGCTCATTAGGACACTGTAGAAAAGCTGCTGATCTTGAGGGAGTTAACTGCAGTCTGCTGCTGGTGTTTAAAGTGCATGTTTGAGTCAGAATGTTTTAATGAAACTGAAGTGGAAGATAATTGAGAGCTTGCTTAAAATGTGTCCTAATTTTCTAGAGCACGGACCATAATTTGTATGACACAATGAACTCCCTCATTTTGTTCCTTTCTAAATTAAATGTTTTAAGTTTTACCAGTCTGATCCAATCAAGATGGCTTCATGTGTACCATACTTTTTTCATAAATAAGACTGTTCACATTCTAGTTGTTCTTTAGAACAATCTGGTAGGCTGCAGTAGAACACAAGGGAATAAATTGTCAGGCTGCTCCTGTTGGAAGTATGTTTTATTGAAAATGTCAGACTTCATTCTAATATGACTTAAAAAGATAGTGTGAAATTACAGAAAGTATACTCTCATTTGAGCTTCTGGAACACCATCCATAACCTCCATGACAAAAATCATGAAATCATGAGAAACTGATTTATGAAATCCCAGCAGAAGACCTTTTCACAGGGTAAAATCATCTTAGAACACCACAATTCTAAGAAATAGTATGGTAGCATCAAAAAATTATTTATATTGTAACTAGAATCTGTTGTCACCCTTTATACGCTCTCCTGTTTGTAATCTCAAAACCTGCCATTCATTACAAAGCATTTCAATGGGTTGCTAACAAGTATATTGGTACCAAGATGGCTGTCAGCACTTCCTGGCTGAAGTGCTGACAGAGAATCAGATCTCACCATAAGATCCGTGCTAAGGCTCTGCCCAGATACACATTTCTCTTTTTCCTTTACTAACTCAAAAAATACTGAATGGATTTACACCAAGTAACTACAAGCAAACTACACAGAGTCTATCTTACGACTACCAACATTAATAGGATTTATAACAGACTAGATGCTCCATGTCCCAGATGTGCACATACTACTGATGCTATGGAAATGTCCTAACCTGCATACATATTGGATAGGCATCAAATCATGCTTAATGACTTGTTCGGAATGCCTGAATTTACATAAATGGGAATCGTGCCTCCTTGGTTTATCTCATAGGCACAAAAGACACAGAGTAACATCCAGATTTTTAGATTTAGGGTTTATTGTCGCCAAATGCCTTATCACTCGTAGATGGAAATGATCAGTGCCACCAGAACTCAAGCACTGGGTGCACTCAATGGTTAACTGGGTGCAAGCTAAAAAAGTAGAACTGCTCTGAGAGGACACACTGGAATTGAGAAAGTACCCTATTGCTGCACAGTGGGATACCATCTTGTTGGACCTGCAGTACAACAACAGGCAAGAGGTAGACAATGGTGAGGATTTGTTCCCAGTACCTGTAAATTTACTGGCAGAGGGTTAATGCTTCTCTCATGACTGTTAAGACTCCACAGAAGGTACTTTCTACGTAAAATCTGTCCGGTTACACCCAGTGGGGTCACTCACATTGAAATGCAAGAGCAGGGTTTGGTAAGTGGGAAGAATACTTAGCGCGGTCAATTCAAGGACGAAATATCTGATAGATTTTTCATATAAGGGGGGGGCGAGATGGTGTTTTGTTGATTGATGTTGCATATTACTGTTTTCTTTGATCTTTCACAAAACTATGGATCTGAGTTACATGCTATTCTATTCCTTTTTTTAACTGAGATTTGCTCCCTCTTGTACTTACCGCAGGGGATAATTTACAAACAACTATATCAAACAACTGATATGTGCATATGTATGTGAACTATTTGTGCACTTTGCCAGTGTTTGTTGCAACATAGCTGTAACTTTCTAAATAAGGTGTAATGCACTATCTATAATGCATGCAAATATTTGTCCCTTAGATGCACACCATGTATAGACAGTTCTTTTTCACTACATTACAATGACAGTTATACAACTAGAAAATGCTAATAAACAGATTCAAACAAAATAACTACAAGCAAGGTTTTTGGACTGAAAGCTACCTTTCTGCCAAATGTGGTGTAATTCCAACCAGAAGTTTGAGCTGTAGTCCTGTCTAAAGTCCCAATGGGAAACTGCATGGGAAAAATGCATTTTGGAACACCTCTTTTCCTCTTTCCCTGTTTGACAAATCTCCCTGAAACTTTCAAGAGAGTAGCTGAAGGGAATGTTGTACTATTTTTCAAATTTTCTTGAAGATTTGTCAAACGGTGCAAAAATTATTTGGCAAAATAAAAAACACTTTTACTATGGAAACTGGGGGCCTGATTATGAGTTTTGGGGTCAGACCGCCAGACCTCCAAGGCAGCGGTACCAAAAAGACCACTGTGCTAGAGGTCTGCAGACCGCCTTATTACAATGTAGGTAGGCTGATTCGCTTACTGCCTAAACAAAGGTCTGCCTTCCAGCTTCTCGGTGGCCTTCAATCTTGGCGCTGTGCACTCCATCACTGTCATGGCAGTGTGGAACTGCTGAACCCATTACAAAAACAGAATTGACATGGCGGTCTCCTTGTGACAGTCAGCTGACGGCGGTCAGCCACCAAGGTACGCATTCAGTAAAACAACGGACAAGTGCCCATTGGATGGATTCAAAAACAACACAGCTGATATATATTGGCCCAGTGAACACACCTGCAAAACATTTTATAAAGCACACCCCTTCCCAGACCATGATCCTTTCTCTCTCCACTGCAAGAAAGACACCAGAACCTACAGTTTTTCACATTCTTGGCAGATAAGGCACCCCTTTTTTCACCATCCCATTTAACACCTATCACACACTTTTGTCCATTTACTCCCTATATCTCTTTTTTAAGTAAGTTCCTGCCACCCACTTCATTTTACACCCATGTCATGTTCAAAAAATCCCCTTTTTTTTTGAAGATGAGTTGAGAGTCATGGTGGATGAAATCATAAGAGTTGAGCCACAATTATTTGGAACCCCAGTCCTGCATACTACTCTCAGTAGGAAAGTAGAATTGTGGCAAAGAACAGTTAACAGAGTGAATGCTGTGGGTACCACCCTGCGCACAAAGCAGGACATTAGGAAGAGGTGGAATGACCTGAGGTGGAAAGTGCCTTCCCTGACCTCCAGGCAACATATGGAGGCCAATCGGACTGGTTGTGGTCCTCCCAGCGCCCCATTACAACTCTTTGCCTAGGAGGAGAAGGTGTTGGCCATCCTACATCCGACGGGCTTGACAGGAATAGTTGGGGAGTGGAGTCTGGTAAGTCACAACACAATAACTGTCACAAATCTGCAATGTCCTGCATGCTCACATCTCTACATACAGACACACAAAACCTTTGGATGTAGATCCCACACTTCAAACAGTAACACTGTACTCTATTGCTCAACAGGTTGAGCTGGCAAAACACTTAAACAGACATCGTTAACCAACCAGACTCCCAACCCACCTCAGGATGAAGCCCTCTATGATCACAACACTCCTGGACAAGTGGAGGTAGATGAAGTTCCTGGCCTATCTGGGCAGCCTAGTCAGACAGCAACAGTGAGTCTCACTGTGCCCACAACAGCACCTCCAACCCAAGATGCTTTAACATCACAGACAACAACATGCCCCCAACCTGTTTACCTAGCAAAATTGCTACCATCTTGTGCCCCCAGTTCTGTATCCTGAGGTGCGAATCGACAACCCTGACGCTGAGGGTCCAGGACCCAGTTGGATAGGGCAGCCTATGCCAAGGTCACGCTCATAGGGGTATGATCCATGGGAGGGATGTTGTGGGCTGCCAGAGTGAGTCCACTGGGGCCACTCATGACCAGTATACCATCAGCCAAGACTTGGGGATCTATCATGAGTTCCAAGGCGTGATGTACCAGGTGCTAACCGAACTCTGGAAAATCAAGCAGCTGCAGAGGGACATGAACGAACATATGCAGGCCCATAACTCCAGCATGGGCACCCTAACGGGTGCTGAGAGACATCGATACAACCCTGAGCAGAGCTTTTCCCCCAAGATCAACCCCTTTCCTTTGGGCCAACTACATCAAGCCCAAGTACATCTGTGGCAGACACAGCATGGGAGGCCCTGCCAGAGGACCATCCACCCTCAAACACCCCTGCCTCTGCAGCAACTAAACCCCTCCCGTCCTCGCAAGCGGGAACAACCACGTAAAAATCCAAGAGGTTTGGATGGCAAGAAGCTCACCACTGCCAGCAAGAAACCTCATCCTTTAATGTCCTCCTTTACTTTGTGGACAGATCCTGAACCCATTTCCATTTCTGATGGGAGGAGTACTCTGGACTTTGGACCTCTGATGGTGTATCATCTACTTCTATTATTTCATTCAACATGACTGACCCCTTTTAATGTAACGTTCTGCCACATGTTTGTTTTCACCCTTAGCACTGTAATAAGTCACAAACTCATCTGCTGTCTCAAATTTCACATTTAGCAATGCAGATATGCAAGAACATATGAACCACACAATGAAAAAGTAAGCTATTTGTGGAAGCAGGGATATGTTGCAATGATACAGTGACCAGCTCAGGATTACAACCATTCCACAAAAACACATACATAGAAGTGTCTTGTCAAAGAAGGAAACGTATTACATTGTTCAGCTCATAGAATGTCAATATGTAAGAAGTTTAGCAACAGACCTCCAGAGCATGGAAGGAATGGATATATCAGACATTGTCCTGTAGAATAGCCAAACATGAAATTGGTAGATGTCATCAGCAGGCGCCACATCACCTACCTTACAAAAGGAATCCAACATCATATAACGCAAGACTCAGACAGACGGCAGTACAGCAGTTTCTGATCACAGGGTCATTACAATCCAGTGCTTCTGCATCTAGTGGTATGACCCAAGCAAATGTCAGTGATGTGCCACAAGCACCTTGGCCTACAATGATGAAAGGCATAAACAGCTACATACACTTCACACAAAAATAGTGGTTAGCCAATGTGAAGCAAAACTACATGAATTTGACCTAGGACTACATATTTTCTAACCACATGATGACATAAATGATGCACCAGGGCCACCACACCTCAAGGCACAAGTCCAACGTTTCTTCCAAACTTCCATCCTATCACTCTGCAAGCTGTCTTGGCACAGGTCTTGTACACCCAAAGCTTGTGACCCACATTCTAAGGAACAATCCAAGCCTACTTCGTATGTATGAACAGCATCATATACCTGGCAGTGTCACAACTGAGGAATGTCCCAATGAAAATGTCATGGTGAAGATACCTGAACAAATGCAAAAACAAGCAGTATAGTTATGAAACCATACATATGACACTATTAACATAGCAAATGTCTGGAGAACGCTATTCAATTTATAAATCTCATACAAAGCAACATCTCCTAAATGTTATTGTGCCAAAAGCTTCCTCATCAGACAAATTTTGCCAGTATTTGCCAGAGCTTTAACTTCAGAACTTTAAAAAAAATCCTCCTCACACTATTACAACAGGAGTTCATTGTACAGTCATAGTCATGACATCTCATGACATACTAACTTTCATGAGAAGGAGCTGTTGATGACGTTTTGTCGCAAGTCAGCTCCTTCCCCTTCCCCCCCCCCGGTATGTAAGGGATGTTCCTTCACAGGGAGATGTTATGGAGCATGCACCAACTCAACTAGCTGCAGTGTTCTTCCAAGTAAATTTCTGCTGGTGTAGTTAGATTCCTCAGCTGTTTCACAACCAATGACAGTTGAGATATGCTTTGTCTCCTGTTTTGTAATGTGACATAAGTGCCACAATAAGTCACACACTCCTGACTGTAGCACTTGACACTGCACACACAAGATCAAAACAGATATCACTCACCAACAAGCAAGGCCCTCTCCGGTTGCAGTTGTGGGTATAGTGCTGTTCCGCATTACTAAAGAATAATGGGCTGAACCGGGGAAACGGGCACAGACATTTGAAATGTATAGATCTGAGAAGCAGACAACTTGCACGTTGATCGAATGCAAATCCTGCTGTAGCACTTGTCTCTCACAGGGTAGCAAAGCAGAGCAGTCAAAGGCCTGCTCAAAAGAGGTTGTATGGGCAAGCAATCCCCATTCACAGATACACAGTAATAACACAACAAATGATTGTGCAGTCTGTGTATTTTCTTGAAAAAGGAAAAGGTGTTTTTGTTACACACACACTACTAAATACTATGCAGCATTTTACAAATGCACATAAGCAGATGGAAATGCTTCCTGGTGATATTGAATAAACGTCTTACTCCTGCTAAAGGGATATCTAGATAAACAAATCACATGGCAAAACATTCATATATATTAAAATGCAGTAATTAAATATAAGCCTAAATTAAGGAGCATATGACTGGCAATAAAGCATATCTCATGTGATTACTGAGTTGCTAACAATCTCATTTTCTCAAAAACACATCCTCTGCCATTTAAAATGATTTATGCACTCATAATACCTTCTAGCCTGGAAAAAGCAATTAAAAGAAGTTCATAATCATAACTCATGTGTAATTACCACCTTTAACCCCTAGATGGCATTTGCAACATGAAAACTCAAGTTAAACACTTTCAGGCCACAGAGACTGCAGCTATAGTCCTTGCCCCTAGAGGGTGAAGCACTCACAGCTGAAGAGCGAAAGTTCCAGCCTGGGGAGTGAAGAGTTAAAGCTCCTGCCAAAGAAGCGCTTGAAAATGGCAAGAGATCCTGGAGAGGTTATTCTGTTTACATCTCACCACAGTTAAGGTGGGGACCTGCAGCTTCCCCGCACTTGCACATCATTTTGTTTGTGACCCCTTTCTCATGGGGCAACCAAAAAGACAATACAAGGGATTTTTCAAATAAAATGAGGGCAAGCCCCGCAGAGCATTATGGGGTGCACCTGGTGCTCTTGATTAATATGTGAGATGTGCTGGGGAGAGCCACTCTGATTTTCATTTTGTGTTTTTTTAGTGGTCCTTGGTGACATTGTAAAGGCAGGTCTGCCTTGCTGGCTGCTTTTAAGTAAAAAATAACCCAAAATTTTACTTTGGAATTAAAAGTACTTTCAAAGTCCCAAACTACCTTATTTTTGCATGTCAACCCTATGGTCTGCCCCAGGTGCACCCCAGGGTTGAGTGCATTGTAAGCAGGGACTTTATAAAAGATGTTTTATAAGCCCTGATAAGGGAAAAACAGCCACATTTGTTTTCCCTATTGAAATCAAAGGGCTCTATAGGTTAACAATGAGATACTTTATTTTTAAATAATAAAGTCTAATTTCCTATAGAGATAAGCTAAATATAGCAAGTTTGGTGCCAAATTAAATGTTATAATAAATCCAACAACTCACCAATTTAGTGGCCTTTCCCGATTAGTCATCCTCTGGCAGTCTGAGCAAAGCTACCTTAATGAGGTGTAAAGTGGCCTGGGCTGAGCAAAAGGAAACATCTGGTGGGTAGAGAGCTGCTGCAGCAGATGGCAGAGCAGGATGAAGAAGAGTAACCAAACTGGTCTTCAAGGGAGGGAAAGCCTCTTGGGACAGAAACTGGACCTCGCCCATTTCCTGCTCCACCAGACAGGCATGAACCCCGCTGATTAGATTAAGAAAGGGGCTGAGAGGGGTATGTTAAGGGAGACGTATCCACACCAGTGGATGGACTCAGCCAGATCTAACCTCCAAGAATGAATTTTCTCCATCTTGGATATTTAGAGAATGTTACTTTCTGAGATTGACTTTACCACAATTTGCAGGAAGTGGTCAGCCCAGAGGATGGTGACTTGCACTCCATTGGACAGGAGCACTCCCCTGCTTCCCAGCCCAGGAACAAGGATAAATGTGGCAGAGTTGCCCCACAATTCGGATCTCTGCTGGAAGAAGATACTGGAGAAGAAGGAACACCCTGCTGGACCACTGGCCTGCACCTGGAGGCTGCACTCACAAGGACTGCACCAGCTGCACACTTTGGTCTTTGCCAAGAAAAGGACTTTGCCTTGCTTCTGCAACTCCTGGTGTTGACCCCCTGTAAGCTACAGGTGCAAAGGAGCTGCCCATAGTCTCCTGCATCAAGTCCTGCAAGAAGAGCCCAGCTGACCAGCATCCAGTGGTCATTGGAGAATTCTGACCAGTTGTAGTCCCAACTCCCAAGGAGCAACTCAAAGCTTCTGGAACCTTGAATCAGGTTTGTGGTCACTTCAAGGACCCAAAAAGGACCTCCGGAAGAAGGACCAGATGTTTAGAGAAGTTTGGAGCAACTGTTGTAAAAAGCTCCAGAAGTTGAAGAGGTGCATTGTGGGAGTTGTAGTCCCAGACCCCAAGAGGCAATCCAGAGCCTCTGAACTCTTGGCTGGGGGTGTAGACCACTTTCCTGAATCAAGAAACACTTCTGAAAGTAGGTGTAACAGTGTTACATTGTAGGTGGCCTGAACTCTGGACTTTGTCCCTGTCCTTTTTTAACCTTTTGAGCGCTGTTCCCTTCTAAGCACTAGTTTTACTTTTAATCTTTAAAAATGTACATGTCTAGTTCCCTACATTGGATTTTTTATATTTTGGTGTCATTTTAAAGAGAAACATATTTCCTATTCTTATAAATTGGTGTGGAATTGTTCAATTTGTAAAATATTCTACTTATTTACTGTTTTGTTGATATTAAATGTTTTGCACTCCTGTCTCCTAAGTAAGCCTAACTGCTTGTGGGCCAAGCTACCAAGGGTTGAGCAAGGGTTAATTTACTAAGACCTTGAGTGGACCTAGTGGGGATTTGTGGCCTATTGCTAAGTGTAAGTAGCTACCTGCCATTACCATTAAACCACTTTCCAACAAGGCCACACTCCAGTGTGCACCCGCGGAAGCTAGCAGTGGTCATCTCGACTGCCTGCTTGTAAAGAAATGGCTCCCTGTTGCAGTTACCCCCCACTTTTTGCCTGATACTGATGCTGACTTGACTGAGAAGTGTGCTGGGACCCTGCTAACCAGGCCCCAGCACCAGTGTTCTTTCACCTAAAATGTACCATTGTTTCCACAATTGGCACACCCTGGCATCCAGATAAGTCCCTTGTAACTGGTACCTCTGGTACCAAGGGCCCTGATGCCAGGGAAGGTCTCTAAGGGCTGCAGCATGTATTATGCCACCCTAGAGACCCCTCACTCAGCACAGACACACTGCTTACAAGCCTGTGTGTGCTAGTGAGAACAAAATGAGTAAGTCGACATGGCACTCCCCTCAGGGTGCCATGCCAGCCTCTCACTGCCTATGCAGTATAGGTAAGACACCCCTCTAGCAGGCCTTACAGCCCCAAGGCAGGGTGCACTATACCATAGGTGAGGGTACCAGTGCATGAGCACTGTACCCCTACAGTGTCTAAGCAAAACCTTAGACATTGTAAGTGCAGGGTAGCCATAAGAGTATATGGTCTGGGAGTCTGTTTTACACGAACTCCACAGCACCATAATGGCTACACTGAAAACTGGGAAGTTTGGTATCAAACTTCTCAGCACAATAAATGCACACTGATGCCAGTGTACATTTTATTGTAAAATACACCACCGAGGGCACCTTAGAGGTGCCCCCTGAAACTTAACCGACTGTCTGTGTAGGCTGACTAGTTCCAGCAGCCTGCCACACTAGAGACATGTTGCTGGCCCCATGGGGAGAGTGCCTTTGTCACTCTGAGGCCAGTAACAAAGCCTGCACTGGGTGGAGATGCTAACACCTCCCCCAGGCAGGAGCTGTAACACCTGGCGGTGAGCCTCAAAGGCTCACCCCTTTGTCACAGCCCAGCAGGGCACTCCAGCTTAGTGGAGTTGCCCGCCCCCTCCGGCCACGGCCCCCACTTTTGGCGGCAAGGCTGGAGGGAACAAAGAAAGCAACAAGGAGGAGTCACTGGCCAGTCAGGACAGCCCCTAAGGTGTCCTGAGCTGAGGTGACTCTGACTTTTAGAAATCCTCCATCTTGCAGATGGAGGATTCCCCCAATAGGGTTAGGATTGTGACCCCCTCCCCTTGGGAGGAGGCACAAAGAGGGTGTACCCACCCTCAGGGCTAGTAGCCATTGGCTACTAACCCCCCAGACCTAAACACGCCCTTAAATTTAGTATTTAAGGGCTACCCTGAACCCTAGAAAATCAGATTCCTGCAACAACAAGAAGAAGGACTGCCCAGCTGAAAACCCCTGCAGAGGAAGACCAGAAGACAACAACTGCCTTGGCTCCAGAAACTCACCGGCCTGTCTCCTGCCTTCCAAAGAACTCTGCTCCAGCGACGCCTTCCAAAGGGACCAGCGACCTCTGAATCCTCTGAGGACTGCCCTGCTTCGACGGCGACAAGAAACTCCCGAGGACAGCGGACCTGCTCCAAAAAGACTGCAACTTTGTTTCAAGAAGCAGCCTTAAAGAACCCTGCAACTCCCCGCAAGAAGCGTGAGACTTGTACCACTGCACCCGGCGACCCCGACTCGGCTGGTGGAGAACCAACACCTCAGGGAGGACCCCCGGACTACTCTACGACTGTGAGTACCAAAACCTGTCCCCCCTGAGCCCCCACAGCGCCGCCTGCAGAGGGAATCCCGAGGCTTCCCCTGACCGCGACTCTCTGAAACCTAAGTCCCGACGCCTGGAAAAGACCCTGCACCCGCAGCCCCCAGGACCTGAAGGACCGGACTTTCACTGCAGAAGCGACCCCCAGGAGTCCCTCTCCCTTGCCCAAGTGGAGGTTTCCCCGAGGAAGCCCCCCCTTGCCTGCCTGCAGCGCTGAAGAGATCCCTTGATCTCTCATAGACTAACATTGAAAACCCGACGCTTGTTTCTACACTGCACCCGGCCGCCCCCGCGCTGCTGAGGGTGAAATTTCTGTGTGGGCTTGTGTCCCCCCCGGTGCCCTACAAAACCCCCCTGGTCTGCCCTCCGAAGACGCGGGTACTTACCTGCAAGCAGACCGGAACCGGGGCACCCCCTTCTCTCCATTATAGCCTATGCGTTTTGGGCACCACTTTGAACTCTGCACCTGACCGGCCCTGAGCTGCTGGTGTGGTAACTTTGGGGTTGCTCTGAACCCCCAACGGTGGGCTACCTTGGACCAAGAACTGAACCCTGTAAGTGTCTTACTTACCTGGTAAAACTAACAAAAACTTACCTCCCCAGGAACTGTGAAAATTGCACTGTGTCCACTTTTAAAATAGCTATTTGTGAATAACTTGAAAAGTATACATGCAATTGAAATGATTCAAAGTTCCTAATGTACGTACCTGCAATACCTTTCAAACAAGATATTACATGTTAAATTTGAACCTGTGGTTCTTAAAATAAACTAAGAAAAGATATTTTTCTATACAAAACCTATTGGCTGGATTTGTCTCTGAGTGTGTGTACCTCATTTATTGTCTATGTGTATGTACAACAAATGCTTAACACTACTCCTTGGATAAGCCTACTGCTCGACCACACTACCACAAAATAGAGCATTAGTATTATCTATTTTTACCACTATTTTACCTCTAAGGGGAACCCTTGGACTCTGTGCATGCTATTCCTTACTTTGAAATAGCACATACAGAGCCAACTTCCTACATTGGTGGATCAGCGGTGGGGTACAAGACTTTGCATTTGCTGGACTACTCAGCCAATACCTGATCACACGACAAATTCCAAAATTGTCATTAGAAATTGATTTTTGCAATTTGAAAAGTTTTCTAAATTCTTAAAAGACCTGCTAGGGCCTTGTGTTAGATCCTGTTTAGCATTTCTTTTAGAGTTTAAAAGTTTGTAAAAGTTTGAATTAGATTCTAGAACCAGTTTTAGATTCTTAAAAAGTATTCCAACCTTTAGAAGCAAAATGTCTAGCACAGATGTGACTGTGGTGGAACTCGACACCACACCTTACCTTCATCTTAAAATGAGGGAGCTAAGGTCACTCTGTAAAATAAAGAAAATAACAATGGGCCCCAGACCTTCCAAACTACAGCTCCAGGAGCTGTTGGCAGAGTTTGCAAAGGCCAACCCCTCTGAGGATGGCAACACAGAGGATGAAGATAGTGACTTGGAGGAAAATTCCCCCCTACCAGTCCTATTTAGGGAGAACAGGGTCTCTCAAACCCTGACTCCAAAAATAGTAGTCAGAAATGCTGGCTCCCTCACAGGAGGGTCCAGCCTCTCTGAAATCACTGAAGGTAACTCCAGTGAAGAGGACATCCAGTTAGCCAGGATGGCCAAAAGATTGGCTTTGGAAAAACAGATCCTAGCCATAGAAAGGGAAAGACAAGAGATGGGCCTAGGACCCATCAATGGTGGCAGCAACATAAATAGGGTCAGAGATTCTCCTGACATGTTGAAAATCCCCAAAGGGATTGTAACAAAATATGAAGATGGTGATGACATCACCAAATGGTTCACAGCTTTTGAGAGGGCTTGTGTAACCAGAAAAGTGAACAAATCTCACTGGGGTGCTCTCCTTTGGGAAAAGTTCACAGGAAAGTGTAGGGATAGACTCCTCACACTCTCTAAAAAAGATGCAGAATCTTATGACCTCATGAAGGGTACCCTGATTGAGGGCTTTGGATTCTCCACTGAGGAGTATCGAATTAGATTCAGGGGGGCTCAAAAATCCTCGAGCCAGACCTGGGTTGATTATGTTGACTACTCAGTGAAAACACTGGATGGTTGGGTAACTGGAAATGAAGTGTATGACTATGTTGGGCTTTATAATTTGTTTATGAAAGAACACATTTTAAGTAACTGCTTCAATGAAAAGTTGCATCAGTATCTGGTAGACCTAGGTCCAATTTCTCCCCAAGAATTGGGAAAGAAGGCACTGGGTCAAGACTAGGGTAACCAAAACTTCCACTGGGGGGTGACCAAAAGAAAGGGGTTACAAAGCCTCCCCAGGAGAAAGTGGGTGACACTAGAAACAAAGAAAAAGAGTCCCCTGTAGGCCCCCAAAAACCAGACCAGGTGGGTGGGCCCAGAGACACAACCCAAAACAAAGGTGGGTACCAGGGTAAGAGCTGGGATGCCACTAAGGCATGGTGCCATAACTGTAAACAGACAGGGCACCACACCAAGGACACTTCTTGTCCCAAAAACAAACCCCCTAGCAAAATCCCAGGGGTGACCAGTGTAGCCATTGGGGATGACTCCTCAGATGAGGAGGTCTTCATAGCCTTCAACTGGAAAAAGGGCCCAACAGGTGAGTTGGAGATTCCAGAGGGAAGTAGACACTTCCACCACCTACAGGTGAATGGAATCCCAGCCACTGCCCTGAGAGACACTTGTGCCAGTCACACTATTGTGCATGACAGGCTGGTGTTCTCAAACCAGTACATCCCAGGTGAGATGGCCAGAGTAAGAGTTAGCCCAGACAGGGTCACTAATAGGCCTGTGGCTTTTGTGCCCATAGAAGTGGGTGGAACTTTTAGCTGGAGAAGGGTGGTAGTCAGTACAGACCTCCCCCTTGATTGTCTCCTTGGAAATGACTACCCATAGGTTAGTCAGAGCCTAAGAGAAGAACTGGTCCAGGGCCAGTCCTCTCCCAAGGAGTCTGGAGTGCCTACCTCTGCAGTAAATGCAAGTAGGCCCCAGAAGAAAAAGAAAAGGAAACAGAGTAGGAAAGGTGGACAACCTTTAGCCAAGGTTCCAGCAAGCCAAGGAGATTCTGCTCCAGTGGGGGAGAAATCCAAAAGTGGCTCTGATAAAATCCAACCTGACCCACAAGAAGTCCTGGCTAGTCAGGCAACTGTTAAGCCTGAGTGGGTGGCTCCTCAGCTAACAGAAGAAAGAGTGGAAGAAGGGTGTTTACTACCAGATGTGGTAACCCCCCACTCTAATACAGCAGACAGGCACCCTGAACCCAAAGAAGCCTGTAACTTAGCCCCTTCCCTTGTAGGTGAAGAGCTAAAGGTGTGGTTCTGGGCACTGACAGCTGTCAGTGGCCTCTGCTGGGTGTTAGCCTTTATGGCTGCACTATCCTTGGCATGGTGGTCTGACCCCATGCCAAATAACAAGTTAGGCCCCCTGACCCTGTTGGTCATGGTGGGGTTACTCCAGCTCTGGGTAACCTCTTTGGGTAAGCTAGGGGTGACCCTGGCTAAGATAAGATTAGCAGAGGTGGATACCTCTAACCCCAAAATAGAGAGAATGGGTGAAGACATAAAAAGCACAGACAAGAGGCAGTTCAGACTAGGTCCCATCACTGTGGAAGTGGGTCAGTTCCCCAGAGGGAATGACCTGAACAGGAGGATGTAAGGCAGAGTAGGCCCTGCAACAAACCAGCCTATTTCCTCTACTCTTCCTCGCCTGACAGACTAGGAAGACTCTTCCAGCTTTGGCTGAGTCTCCTGGCCTGTGGGCTGGGGGGGCTTGTGTAAAGAAATGGCTCCCTGTTGCAGTTACCCCCCACTTTTTGCCTGATACTGATGCTGACTTGACTGAGAAGTGTGCTGGGACCCTGCTAACCAGGCCCCAGCACCAGTGTTCTTTCACCTAAAATGTACCATTGTTTCCACAATTGGCACACCCTGGCATCCAGATAAGTCCCTTGTAACTGGTACCTCTGGTACCAAGGGCCCTGATGCCAGGGAAGGTCTCTAAGGGCTGCAGCATGTATTATGCCACCCTAGAGACCCCTCACTCAGCACAGACACACTGCTTACAAGCCTGTGTGTGCTAGTGAGAACAAAATGAGTAAGTCGACATGGCACTCCCCTCAGGGTGCCATGCCAGCCTCTCACTGCCTATGCAGTATAGGTAAGACACCCCTCTAGCAGGCCTTACAGCCCCAAGGCAGGGTGCACTATACCATAGGTGAGGGTACCAGTGCATGAGCACTGTACCCCTACAGTGTCTAAGCAAAACCTTAGACATTGTAAGTGCAGGGTAGCCATAAGAGTATATGGTCTGGGAGTCTGTTTTACACGAACTCCACAGCACCATAATGGCTACACTGAAAACTGGGAAGTTTGGTATCAAACTTCTCAGCACAATAAATGCACACTGATGCCAGTGTACATTTTATTGTAAAATACACCACAGAGGGCACCTTAGAGGTGCCCCCTGAAACTTAACCGACTGTCTGTGTAGGCTGACTAGTTCCAGCAGCCTGCCACACTAGAGACATGTTGCTGGCCCCATGGGGAGAGTGCCTTTGTCACTCTGAGGCCAGTAACAAAGCCTGCACTGGGTGGAGATGCTAACACCTCCCCCAGGCAGGAGCTGTAACACCTGGCGGTGAGCCTCAAAGGCTCACCCCTTTGTCACAGCCCAGCAGGGCACTCCAGCTTAGTGGAGTTGCCCGCCCCCTCCGGCCACGGCCCCCACTTTTGGCGGCAAGGCTGGAGGGAACAAAGAAAGCAACAAGGAGGAGTCACTGGCCAGTCAGGACAGCCCCTAAGGTGTCCTGAGCTGAGGTGACTGACTTTTAGAAATCCTCCATCTTGCAGATGGAGGATTCCCCCAATAGGGTTAGGATTGTGACCCCCTCCCCTTGGGAGGAGGCACAAAGAGGGTGTACCCACCCTCAGGGCTAGTAGCCATTGGCTACTAACCCCCCAGACCTAAACACGGCCTTAAATTTAGTATTTAAGGGCTACCCTGAACCCTAGAAAATCAGATTCCTGCAACAACAAGAAGAAGGACTGCCCAGCTGAAAACCCCTGCAGAGGAAGACCAGAAGACAACAACTGCCTTGGCTCCAGAAACTCACCGGCCTGTCTCCTGCCTTCCAAAGAACTCTGCTCCAGCGACGCCTTCCAAAGGGACCAGCGACCTCTGAATCCTCTGAGGACTGCCCTGCTTCGACGACGACAAGAAACTCCCGAGGACAGCGGACCTGCTCCAAAAAGACTGCAACTTTGTTTCAAGAAGCAGCCTTAAAGAACCCTGCAACTCCCCGCAAGAAGCGTGAGACTTGCACCACTGCACCCGGCGACCCCGACTCGGCTGGTGGAGAACCAACACCTCAGGGAGGACCCCCGGACTACTCTACGACTGTGAGTACCAAAACCTGTCCCCCCTGAGCCCTCACAGCGCCGCCTGCAGAGGGAATCCCGAGGCTTCCCCTGACCGCGACTCTCTGAAACCTAAGTCCCGACGCCTGGAAAAGACCCTGCACCTGCAGCCCCCAGGACCTGAAGGACCGGACTTTCACTGCAGAAGCGACCCCCAGGAGTCCCTCTCCCTTGCCCAAGTGGAGGTTTCCCCGAGGAAGCCCCCCCTTGCCTGCCTGCAGCGCTGAAGAGATCCCTTGATCTCTCATAGACTAACATTGAAAACCCGACGCTTGTTTCTACACTGCACCCGGCCGCCCCCGCGCTGCTGAGGGTGAAATTTCTGTGTGGGCTTGTGTCCCCCCCGGTGCCCTACAAAACCCCCCTGGTCTGCCCTCCGAAGACGCGGGTACTTACCTGCAAGCAGACCGGAACCGGGGCACCCCCTTCTCTCCATTATAGCCTATGCGTTTTGGGCACCACTTTGAACTCTGCACCTGACCGGCCCTGAGCTGCTGGTGTGGTAACTTTGGGGTTGCTCTGAACCCCCAACGGTGGGCTACCTTGGACCAAGAACTGAACCCTGTAAGTGTCTTACTTACCTGGTAAAACTAACAAAAACTTACCTCCCCCAGGAACTGTGAAAATTGCACTGTGTCCACTTTTAAAATAGCTATTTGTGAATAACTTGAAAAGTATACATGCAATTGAAATGATTCAAAGTACCTAATGTACGTACCTGCAATACCTTTCAAACAAGATATTACATGTTAAATTTGAACCTGTGGTTCTTAAAATAAACTAAGAAAAGATATTTTTCTATACAAAACCTATTGGCTGGATTTGTCTCTGAGTGTGTGTACCTCATTTATTGTCTATGTGTATGTACAACAAATGCTTAACACTACTCCTTGGATAAGCCTACTGCTCGACCACACTACCACAAAATAGAGCATTAGTATTATCTATTTTTACCACTATTTTACCTCTAAGGGGAACCCTTGGACTCTGTGCATGCTATTCCTTACTTTGAAATAGCACATACAGAGCCAACTTCCTACACTGCTCTTGTGGGCAAGTGCTTTGACGTCAGCTGGCCTTTCCCGGGTAGTCCGTCCATGTGGAGGAGTGCAGGGATACTCCCCCTCCTCTTCATGTGCAGCCAGGGTTGTGGGCACCTTCACAGGATCATGGTAATCCCCACATTAATCTTTTTGGTGGGGCCATAGCTCTCTCTCTCACCGCTTGGTGCTTCTTGGGCCCCAGGGATCAGATCCAGGGCCCCCCCTCCTTGGAACCGAGGAATTCCCTGCCACCAGTCATTCCACCATGGTTCAGGGATGGGGTCCTTGGTCCCTTCTGATCCTGCGGGGAAAGTGTTATGGCACTTCCCCACCATTCCTGCTCAAGGACATAACTCCTGAGCTCTTGACCACACTGGGGCTGAAATAAACAAAGCACTGGAGCCCCCACATGCTCCGAATTCGCAATAAAAGGTCACCCAAAAATTACTTTCTTGGGAGCAGGTTTGACTGATTCCCTGCACCAGCCTTCATCCTTGTTGTCTCTCTGGGCTCTGTTCCCTCCTAGCACAGAAGCCCAGTCTTTCCCCTAACTGGTCCTCAGGGGGGCATTTTCCTTGGTCCTCTGGAGTGCCCCACCGGTCCTAGGGTCAATCAGAATCACTGTCCTGGGTTCAGATGGCAGTCATGGAACTCTTCCTTCAAATTGCCCTTGGCAGCTGCCTCAGTTCCAGTGTTCCACAGAAAAGAACAACCCACAGGGCTTTCTCCCTGTGCAGGACCTTTTAAGTGGGGGTGGGAGTGTTCAGCAAGGAGTACCTCTGGCCTATTCTGATGTACCACATCATCTCTCCACCCCTGTCCCAATCTCCCCGCACAGTCATCTGGGATAGCTCAAAGTGGCATCTACGAGGAGTCACTTGCCACATGTGCTCTGGGAGTCTCACTTCCACCCCTCACTGACATCACTGTCAGGGCCTTCCCCAGCAAATCTTCAAAGGAGCTGTCCTCTTGCTGTGGCTCTGTACCCCTCATTTATTGATTGGCCTGGGGCAAAACCTCTTCCTGGGATAGGATGACAGAAGGCTGACTGTTGGAGAGCAATTCACTCACTCCTTTCAACCTTCTGAGCAGACTTAAGCACTGTTAATTGCTCCCCTTGATGGGTGAGGCCTTTGTTCCTGCAGCCGGAGAGAAAAGTAATTAACCTAGTCCAGCAGTGTCAAAAAGGACCTGGGCTCTGATCCTGTGCTGAGTCAGAAAAATATGACATTCCTGGATGACCCAAAAGCTGTACAGATTTTGGACTTTATGGAATTGTTATTTTCATACAAGTTACAGAGTAAATTTTTATGACTCTGAACTCTGTGGACCAAGGGGAACTAGATATTCGCCGTAAGGCAGCCTTTCCCAATAGCAAGTCCATAGAGACAAGACAGTAAAGCACATTGACTTTCCCTACGTTTGTGCATTCACATTAAAAGGCCTTTTTAAGGTTACTACCCAAACCTGCATAGTCCCTTCTGTGCCAGGTTACCTGTGCGAGGTTCTTGGGCTGGGCACAACAGGAGTCTCCTACATGCAGCCCTCATATGTGTGTTCAAGTATAACCAGCCGCATGCCTCTTACCCTTGCTGTGTCGCAGCAGCCTTACCTTAAAATGTGTACACTGGCAGTCCATTGTACCGTGAGTTTACCGTGGGAGATGTGCTGAAAAAAGAAATAAATTGAAAGACACATCAATTTGGCTACCAACACTGGAGTGTGATTTGGCCTTCGGTATTGAAGGCTTTTTGTATTGAATTTGCACAGTATGCACAAACCATAATATTTTGCATTGCATACATGTATTTCAAAGGTTATGCTCTCTTAGGAAAGTAAAAATTCAGTACAAAACAGTCTATGTTGCATTTTGAAAATAGCATAATACTGTGAAACAGTTCACGACCGTCAGTGGGTGATTGGCCAGGTGGGTACCTGTAATGTTCCTTGGAGAGAATTTTCTAATGGAGAGTCTGAGTGAGTAAGCCAGGAGGGTGCTGCTTCTGAGTGTCTAATGAATGTTTTCTTCTGGGAGCTCTTCTAGAACCAGTAGGACACTTGAACTGCCTGAGCTGCTGGACAATGGTCTTCTGGTGTTCCCTGCTTCATTATTGTTCTGATGGACTGTAGTGGCATGGAGTTAATTTTAGAATGGAACAATAAGTGGCCAGTGGGCAACCAGGTAGCACCTCTGATACTGTGGGTTGATCTGGGCAACTGGGCAGCTCACTGTCTTTGTCTGGAGTGGGTACTGCACAATGGCGACTCTAGAGGGCAAGTCAGAACTGTTGATGTTATTAGATAGGGTTTCATTTGTTCAGCATTGCTCTTATAAAGGACCACATGATACTCTCATGATAGGCCCATTTAGTGTTCATCAGAACACTGATCATCATATCTCTGGGACAGAGAGAAAGCCCTTAGTACTGCCAGTGGAATTAGTTAACGGGTTGTCAAGGGGGAGCTTTCATGATATAAATAGAATGGGGGATTGTAGCATGGGTCACACTATTGAGTTGCTCTTCTTGAAGACTGCTAGGACCCGGTATGATTTGGGAGATATGGGATGTCTGAGTGGGCCCAGTCTGCCTGAAACAAATCCTGTACAGTTCCCTCCTTTTTAGAGCTCAAACACCCCATGTGCATTTCTCCGCTGATGGACCTTGGCACTAACCAAGCTTAAGTCTGTGTTTGCTTGTACGGGAAGAAACAATCCCTTGATTTTAGACATTCAGGTGACTGTGTTGATACAATAGAGGGTCGTGTGCCTGTCCTTTGAAAGTTAGAGCCTGCCAAATTGTGAATGTAAATACCTGTATAACTTTGTGCCCTATAATGCTTGATGAACACATTTATTATAAAGAACCATTAGAAGACAATATGAATCTTTGCTACATCTTTGAAATGGCTGCCAGGGATGCCCGATAAAGAAAGAAAATTAATGTAGGACAAATACATAGAAGATATGATAAAGTCATAGTCCTTAGTGGAATTTTATTATGCCGGGTAACTCTTGTATGCTTGACATACAGGTGAATGATGAGTCCTATTCACACAGAGACCCAGGGTGACACTGCATTCGAAACACAGAACACTGAGTTAGAAAACCCTTTGATATTGCTCTATGTAATCACTTCAGAACCTAGGACTGAAAGAGAACACCAATCTTATTTCAGTGAGGGGGAATGAGAGGGTAAGGAGTGCTGCACTAATTAATTCACCGTGACAAAAGCAGACTGGCTCTCAGAAAATTGTCAAGATGTGTAATACTGGAGGGAGAAAGTTAGAATGAAGTGTCAAATTAAAAATGGCAATGAAGAGAGAAAGACAAAATAGTTCCCCCTGGCAATGATACTACTCATTCAATCAAAACCATGAGAATGAATTCCCTTTGGACAGAAAAAAACTGAAAAATGGGGAAGAAAGCCATTGAATCCAGAGAAGGGAAGATAGACAGCTAGATGCAATTTTGTGTTTAGTTACTTAAAACCATAACAATGTGGAAAATGTTGTAAAATACATTCACACCTTAATAAGTCAACAATAGCAACCTTATTGATTTACATATACTCCTATTACATTTTTATCTTCTCCTTCTTAATACATTTAAAAATATGATGTGATAACTCAGTCGAGCTGTTCAATACCCCATAAGAATTCATTCACTTCCGAAAGACATAACTCATCCTCTTTATAATAAAAACATCTCTTAAAACCATTGGATACCTATGAGATAGGGAAAATACAAATATCTAAAAAGAGCTATATACATAAGCTTGTAAATACTTAAGACCAGTCCTCTTCCAGGTTTTATCTTAATCCGCCAAAAGTTGCCAAATGTTGCAAGTAACTACGGATTTGGTCCATTTAAACATACAACAGTTGAGCTCTAAAGATTCCTAGTCCATCACGTGCAGACACAGGTAGCCTCCCATTCACAGTCATCCGGTAAGGCGCAAATATGAACAAAGTGCATTGTGCATGAAAGTTAAATGCTTTGACAAGGTGTAGTGAACCTACTCAGAGCTTTGAATGCTACCTTGAAACATTTAAAAAAATCCTACAGATAACTCGGGATAAACTCCACTCAAGCATGCAGCAACTGCGCTCTGGCACTTTCTAATCCCTAGCCTTCGAAACACAGGAACCAGCCAGAAGGCTCTCAATTGCCTCAATTCCTTACAGACACTTGATTCAAGTTTATACTTGCCTAACCTACAGTGCAAATTTGCTGAACCCTTCAGGTGGCCGTATTTGTAGGCTTTTAAGGGTATAATTCCAAATCTCAATCTAGCTAGCTCTTTTTTAATCTGACCTAGGTTCTCGGGGCTAAATAAATAAAATGCCCTCCCAGGAGATTGATGAAAGGTCCTAAATAAATCGGCATGCGCCTTTGTGGGCAGCTCCAGTCTATCTTCCTCTATGGATCTCATCCTTGCAATTTTTGTTAACAGTTTAGCTTGTTGCCTTAGTGGAAGATTTAAACTAATAATTTATTTGACTCCTGTAGCAGAAGTAGATTTGCTGGCATATTCCATCCAAACCGACTTGCTACTCTGCATGCTTAACCAGATTACATTTTTCAACAATCCAGAAGGAGCTGACTGAAGCTTTCATTAATAATTTTAAAATTTGTTTTCTTCCATAATTGTTTGCTTAATTTCTAATCGTATTTGAGAGGACGGTGATGCACCCGGGAGCTGCAAAAATCATCTATAGCACCAACAATGTGCCTTATCTAGGCAGGTGGCAAGCCTACCTTTAAAGATCAACGAACCGTATACCAATGTTGGGATAAGCTTTGCATCTATAACCCTGCATAGTGTAGTCAAATATAGGCCTGACATTTGATTCTAGAGTTTCTGAAAATTAATGGATATAGCAACCACCATTTATTTAATGAAATCAAGTTGAGCATAGTGCGAACCTCACAAATTGAAATAGACACCTAAGTATTTAAAGCTGAAAACCAGCTCAATTTTAGCCTGGTCTAATACAAAGTTTCCTGACTTTTGTTCTCCCAAAAAACATAATTTTAGTCTTGGAGGTATTAATAGAAATCATGTTATCCCTTCAGTAATGTGACAAGGCATGCAACTGTTGTTGCATGCCGACTGCAGTATGATCAAAAAGGATAGTAGCGTCAGCATACTGTAAACTTGCAGATGTACCCCAGCTAACCTGGGTAGGAAAGCATTGACTCCCGCCAGACCACTATTAAGATCTGCCAAATATGGATTAAATAACAAGGAAGCCACTATATAACCCTATTTCAACCCTTGAGTGGTCCAGATCTTTTGTGTCACACTATTTTCTGAAACCTTAATTGTAACCCAGGTTTTACCATACACACTCATTATTGCTCTCAACAATGTGGATGGAATACCCAAGTTGTAGAGCTTTTGCCACAGCCTTGCCCTGTCCACTTTATTGAAAGCTGTTGTATAGTCGATAAAAGCGGTATTTAAAGCTGAAACTTGCTTTTGATTCGCTGCCTCGATCATTGTGGAGAGGATCACCAAGTTAGCCACTGTACAGCTCTCCTGTCTAAACCCTGTCTGAGTGTTCGGGTTGAGTGCTCTGGAAGTATCCAATTATTTCAGGTCAGCATTAAGTATTTTTGCATAACATTTCTGTTGGCAATAGCCTCTCTGAAGGGTCACCTCAAACGTTTTGCCTTCCTCCTCTTCTTTTTCTGACCTAATTTTTGCAGGCTGTAGGACTCTAGACACTTTACCACTGCTAACCAGTGCTAAAGTGCATGTGCTCTCTCCCTTAAAACATGGTAACATTGGCTCATACCCAATTGGCATATTTAATTTACTTGTAAGCCCCTAGTAAAGTGCACCACATGTGCCCAGGGCCTGTAAATTAACATTAGATGGTGCTTCGCTCTGGCCCTCGTAAGAAATGCACTATTAGGTTAGATGGAGCCATTTTGGACCAGGTTAGCTCCATTGATTACTTGGGTGTGAGACTTACAGATACACTCCTTTGGGAGGAACAAGTTGGCAAGAGTGCTGGGCTTTTGCAACATCGGGCAGCATCCATATTGCGCCTCTATAGGAATACGATCGCTAAAGTTGTGTCTCCAGCAGTAAAGATTTATGTGGCTAAGGCACAGGGTGCTGCTGTCTACGGCGCAGAGATTTGGGGCATGGCAGATAATAGTAGGATAACCAAAACTGAGAATAGCTTTGCACGGGCTTTATGTGCTTGCCCTACTAGTACCCCATTAACCCCCCTATTTTTAGACCTAGGGTTTAAACGAATAGCTGATTTAATTATCTTACGGCCTCTAGTATATTGGGTGAGGCTTTGGGTAGTTCCCGAACTGGCCTTATATAAGTTTTCTCTATTAGAATTGTTAAAAAGCCCTAACTCTACGTCAATCCCATGGATCAAACATGTATCCGGCTTGCTTTGCACGCTGGGATTGAGGAACTTTTGGGAGAATCCCCAGCAACTTGTGAAGTCCCATGTTAAAGTATTGAAGGGAGCTTACTGGTCCCACATACGTAATAATTACATTTCTCAAAAATCGAATGGTCATTTAACTAATTTGTTTATTGACTTTAAATGGTACCCAGAGTTCGAACTATATCTAGATATAATACCTGACTTACTAGGCAAAAGCTTGTATGCCAGATTTTGATTTGGAACATTACCTTTGAAGGCCTTGACGAGCAGATGGGGACCTAAGTTAAGCTCTGATATTTGTCCTGCATGTGGCACTTCTTCTGAAACAATAGAACATTTTATGTTTTTCTGTCCTGCTTACTCAACCCCAAGGTTTAAATGAATTCACAAAATCTGTCGGGAACTGAACTTAAAGAAATGTTTTTTAGCTTTGAGGATTTTAAAAAGCCACAATTCAAATGTGACAATTTATGCAGTAAGTAAGTTCTTAGTAATGGCATGGCACATATGTATTTTTTATTTACAATGATTTGAAATTGTTACTAGTCGGGCAAACATGGATTTAATTTTCTTCTTTTCAATTTTCCTATGATATTATGATGTTTATTTATATTTATATCGTACTGTATTGTATGCTTTGATGGTCTGTCGGCCGAATAAAGCTTATGTGTGAAACAAACATTAAATGCTACCAGTGTGCATGCAGCACTGATTGTGCCACCCACATAAGTAGCCCCTTAACCATGTCTCAAGCCTGCCATTGCAAGGCCTGTGTGTGCAGTTTTACTGCCACTTTGACTTGGCATTTAAAAGTACTTGCCAAGCCTTTAACTCCCCTTTTTCTACATATACATCACCCCTAAGGTAGCCTAGGTAACCCATAGGGCAGGGTGCTATGTAGGTTAAAGGCAAGACATGTACACATGTGTTTTATATATCCTGGTAGTGAATTCATTGTCCACCACTGTGAGGCCTGCTCCTTTCATAGACTAGCATCAGGACTGCCCTCAAATACTTTTTGAGTGGTAGATTCTAATCTGAAAGGGGTAACCAGGTCATATTTAGTATGGCAGAATGGTAATAGAAAATCCTGCTTATTTGGGAGGTTGGATTTAATATTAGTACTTAAGAAATGCTAGGAAGTGAGCATTTCTCTGCACTTAAAGCTATCTGTGCCTTCCAGCCTGTCTCCAACCAACGTCTGGTCTGTGCTAGTTGACAGCTCCCTTTTGCATTTCACCCAGGCAACCACATACACAAGACTCTCAGTCACATCTGCATTCATCTACATACTGAATGTGTCTTCCTGGGCTGGAAGGGTGGAGGGTCTCACACTTGCATTTGCAAATGCCAGTGGCGTTGCCTCACACAAAGGACTGTTAACCTCCCCACTGGGACCCTGGCAGACAGGACTCGGCTGAAAGGGGAACATGTGCTCTTCAAAACCACTCTTTGAAGTATCCCCCATGTCAATGGCATTTATGGGTATAGAAACTGGGTCTCTGACCCCACCAACTCAGACACTTCTGGACCGAAACCTGCACCCTGTCTTGCTGGCCTGCTGTTGCCCTGCTGCCCTGCTGGCCTCAGACTTTGCCGGAAGGACTCAGCCTTCCCCACAAAGTGCTCTCCAAGGGCTTGGATAGAGCTTTCCTCCTGTTTCTGAAGTCTCAGGGCCAACAAAGACTTAGGGGGTCATTCCGACCCCAGCGGTCAAGGACCGTTGGGGCCGGGGTCGGCGGGAGCACCGCCAACAGGCTGGCGGTGCCCCGCAGGGCATTCTGACCGCGGCGGTTTGGCCGCGGTCAGAAGAGGAAAACCGGCGGTCTCCCGCCGGTTTTCCGCTGCCCGACGGAATCCTCCATGGCGGCGCAGCTTGCTGCGCCGCCATGGGGATTCCGACACCCCATACCGCCATCCTGTTCCTGGCGGTTCGCCCGCCAGGAACAGGATGGCGGTATGGGGTGTCGTGGGGCCCCTGGGGGCCCCTGCAGTGCCCATGCCAAGTGCATGGGCACTGCAGGGGCCCCCGTAAGAGGGCCCCACAAAGAATTTCAGTGTCTGCTGTGCAGACACTGAAATTCTCGACGGATGCAACTGCACCCGTCGCACCTTCCCACTCCGCCGGCTCCATTCGGAGCCGGCTTCCTCGTGGGAAGGGGTTTCCCGCTGGGCTGGCGGGCGGCCTTCTGGCGGTCGCCCGCCAGCCCAGCGGGAAAACCAGAATGGCCTCCGCGGTCTTTCGACCGCAGAGCGGCCATTTGCCGGCTACCGCCGCCCGCCAGCCTCAGAATGAGGCCCTTAATCTCTTCAAGAAATTCCTTGTGTGTCGAAAATCGACACAACGCCTGCCGAAATCGATGTGAAGCCTGCATTGTGACAGAGAAATCACTGCACAGCCAACTGGAATGACGCAGCCAGACTTCCCGACTGGAAATTTGATGAATCGCCTACCTTGCGACAGGAAAATTTGACACATCACCTACCAGATTGTCGCAGCACCTGTGCCGTCTTCCCATGCATCAAAGATTTTCACGCATCCTCCCTAGGCATTAAAATATCCCCGCATCGCAGTAAGGAACCAAGACAGCACGCCGAAAAGTGATGCAAACCCCTTGCAGCGTGGAAAGAAACGATGTATCAACTGTGCTGTGTCAGAAAATCCAATGCAACACCTTCTTTTTTCACGCATCTCCTTCTCTACCGTCTCCGTACTTTGTTATTTTTGATGCATACCAGTTACTATGTGTAACAAAGAGACAACTGTTTATTTCTAAGGATTGACACTCTTTTAAAGCTTTTAAAAGCGATATTTCAACTTATGTTTATTGGAATTTTGTTGTTTTTACATTATTTTATTCAGATAAATATTATCTATTTTTTTTAAACCTGTGAGTGTTTTCACTGTGTTACTGTATGATTTATTGCACAAATACTTTACACAGAGGGTGGGCACAGGATAATTTGGATTGTGTTGTGACTTACCCTGACTAGGATTGTGGTCCCTATTTGGACAAGGGTGTATACCTCTGCCAGCTAGAGACCCCATTTCTAACAATTTCCCATCTACGTCAAGAAGGGCCATTAATCGAAAATTTGCTGGCTGATCAGGAGAGCCCTTTCTATGAACTGGAGATAATATCAAACCTTGCCAACTATCTGTAAAATCACATTTCATAAGACATTGATTATATAATGGGCATAAAAGATACAGACATGCCTCCTGAGCAGCTTTGAATAGCCTGGCTGGCAGCCTGTTTGGACCAGGGTCACCTGCAGGGCGTAAGGAGGATACAGCTTGACGCAGAGCGTTGTTTTTGATCAATTCACAGTCCCCATTCCTCTCAAGGTGTGACTCCGATCCCACCTTCCATGTCTTTTCCAGCTGACTATCCAGGTGTGAGCCATAGAGGTTCACAACACATTGCATCCAATTGCCAGTTGAAATGGAAGGCTGAACTCTCGGACCGGCCTCACTCGACTTACACTGCACAAGTCTCCAGAATGTACGCAATTTCTTTTGCTTTAGTGCCTCAAGTAGTTCCACCTAATGTTTTTCCTCTCTCTGCTGTGTCAAGGCCCCTACTTTAACTGTGTAGTCTTTCTTATTTGCCATACCTCCTCTAAGAGAGCGCTTGAATTACTGATAGTCCGAGCTTTTCTCATGCGGTTATTTATCTGTTGTTTGAGCATTATAAGTTCAGGATACAAGTGCTTAAGCGAAGAGGCCCTACGAGGGCCCAATGAAATTGTGGGTGAGGCAAACTGATTTTTCAGAGCAGATGTTAAAAAGGACCATTGCGAGGGGGATGCTCCCTTGTCAACCATGGAGGTTAAGAGAACTTTCTCCAGCAATTCCACATTTTCAGCTGGTATGTCAGCGCTCCACTTAATTCTGCATGGCGCACTCACCCCTTCTTGAGATCCCACTGCCTTAATCGAAGGCCATCTAGGCAAGCTCAATGAGATAGAACAAACCAGCATGGAATAATTGCTGAACAAATCTGGAATCACCTCTGTTAGAAATTGGGTCTTTGGTTGACAGTCAGGTTACCCCCTGTTCAAGCAAGGACCCTCATTCTAGTCAGGGTAAAAGAGAATCACCCTCAGCTAACCCCTGCTTACCCCCTTGGTAGCTTGGCAGAGCAGTAGGCTTAACTTCAGAGCGCTAGGTGTAAAGTATTTGTACCAACACCCACAGTAACTTCATGAAAACACTACAAAATTACACAACACCGGTTTAGAAAAATAGGCAATATTTATCTAAACAAAACAAGACCAAAACGTCAAAAATCCGACATACACAAGTCAAGTTATGAATTTTTAAAGATTAAACTAAAAAATAACGCTTAGAAACAAAAATGCTTCAATGAGATGTTAACACAGCGTCGTGACGGAGTCGTTCCCAACAAGTCGACACCAGCGGCGCCGGACACGGAGTCATGTAGACCCCTTAGTACAGTACCTTTGGTGAAGAATGAAAACAAGCCGAGGCGCGAAGTCGGGAATCGCGGTGTCTGTGCGAAACATTGAATCCGTGCACTTTAAGCGGCGTCGGTCACGACGTGGTGCGGCAACTTCCACGGAGTCGCGAACTTCAGCGGGGCTGCGACGGCGTCGGGCCTGCGAAGAGCGTCGCGTTCCAGCGAAGGTCACGGCGTCAGGTGCAGGCGGCGTTACCGGATTCAGCAGCGGCGTCGGTCAGAAGTCGTTCGAAGTCGATTTCCTTGGATTCCACCAGCTTTCCTTTCAAGGGCCCAGGGACTGGATAGGGCACCACTTGTCGGGGCAGGAGTCTCTCCAGAGACCCCAGGTGCTGGCAGAGAGAAGTCTTTGCTGTCCCTGAGACTTCAAATAACAGGAGGCAAGCTCTAACTCAAGCCCTTGGAGATTTCTTCACAAGATGGAAGGCACACAAAGTCCAGTCTTTGCCCTCTTACTCTGGCAGAAGCAGCACTGCAGGAAAGCTCCACAAAGCACAGTCACAGGCAGGGCAGCACTTCTTCCTCAGCTATCAGCTCTTCTCCAGGCAGAGGTTCCTCTTGGTTCCAGAAGTGTTTCTAAAGTTGGTAGATGTGGGTGCCCTTCTTATACCCATTTTAGTCTTTGAAGTCACCTTTCTTCAAAGGGGACTCACACCTACTTGTGAAATCCTGCCTTGCCCAGGCAAGGCCTCAGACACACACCAGGGGGTTGGAGTCTGCATTGTCAGAGGCAGGCACAGTCCTTTCAGATGAGAGTGACCACTCCACCCCTCCCTCCTAGCAGAGATGGCTAATCAGGAAATGCAGGTTACACCCCAGCTCCCTTTGTGTCACTGTCTAGTGTGAGGTGAAAAACAACCCAACTGTCAAACTGACCCAGACAGAGAATCCACAAACACGGCAGAGTCACAGAATGGTTTAAGCACGAAAATGCGCACTTTCTAAAAGTGGCATTTTCAAACGCACAATCTTAAAATCAACTTTACGAAAAGATGTGTTTTTAAATTGTGAGTTCAGGGACCCCAAACTCCAGATGTCCATCTACTCTCTAGGGGAATCTACACTTTAATCATATTTAAAGGTAGCCCCCATATTATCCTATGAGAGAGACAGGCCTTGCAACAGTGAAAAACGAAGTTGGCAGTATTTCACTGTCAGGACATATAAATCACATTACTATATGTCCTACCTTATCCATACACTTCACCCTGCCCTTGGGGCTACCTAGGGCCTACCTTAGGGGTGCCTTACATGTAATAAAAGGGAAGGTTTAGGCCTGGCAACTGGGTACACTTGCCAAGTCGAATTTACAGTGTAAAAATACACACACAGACACTGCAGTGGCAGGTCTGAGACATGATTACAGAGCTACTTATGTGGGTGGCACAACCAGTGCTGCAGGCCCACTAGTAGCATTTGATTTACAGGCCCTGGCACCTCTAGTGCACCTTACTAGGGACTTACTAGTAAATCAAATAGGCCAATCATGGATAAACCAATTACATACAATTTACATGGAGAGCATATGCACTTTAGCACTGGTTAGCAGTGGGAAAGGGCTCAGAGTTCAAAAGCCAACAGCGACAGGTCAGAATAAAATAGGAGGCAGGAGTCAAAAAGATTCGGGATGACCCTGCATAAGCAAAAGTCCAACACGACCCCCTACCAGCCTAAAGCCAGGGGAGAATAATCAATACCTTGATGTACTTCCCTGATTGGGGCGATAGAACAAGGACCCAGGCCCACAACAGCAGGGGCATGTTCCAGTTCTACGCCTTCCTGACTCCAGTTGGATCCCTCTGTCCATACTCTCAGGGCCCACTAAGCTAACCCATGGGGAACCCTTCTCCACATCTGCAGACACCATCTGTGCAGTGCCTAACTTTACTTTGCTCACAGATGTATTGCAATGGGCAGATAGTACCACCAGGGCCAACACAGTGGTGTTGCCCACTCCACCCCTGGGGTGTGACTCTCGTTCCCCCCCCAGGGGCAGCTCTGTCCACCAGGACAGCAAGCCACAGTAACCCCTGACAACTGTCAGGGATGAAAGCCTGACCTCAGGCCTCTCCAACCACTGTGACTGTGGAGAGTGGGGGGCGGTAGCTCCAGGTGTCTGACACCCTTTGACCACTCTACCTTCCACCAGGTCAGAGAAGATAACCTGACCCTGGTCCTCACCTCTGGGGCTCTGTACCTTCCCTCCAGGAGCGGCACCCCCAGAGTAAAAAATTGTCAGGGTGCTTGTAGAAGCAGTCCTGCACAATTCTTCCACCAGTGCAGGGATGTTAACCTGCAACTGGTCCTCCAACCTGGGGTCTGTACCTTCAGGTTGGACCAGGGCCAGGGGTGAGGCTTCCCTCCCCCTACCCTCTCTTCTGGGGTCCTGAACCACCCAACTAGGAGTGCCCCCCCCAGAAGACAACATGGTAGGGGCACTGTTAGCAGTAGCCCCTTCCTTCAGGTCAGCGTTTATCCCCTGCACCTGATCCTCCAGTCCAGGGTCTGTAACCACAGACTGGACCACTGCCTGGCAACCCAGGAATTCCTGGGGGGCATACCTACCCCCCACCAAGTCAGAGTTTACCCTCTGAACCTGGTCATCCAACCCAGGGTCACCACCCTGCGGTTGAACCACTGCCTGGCACACCAGGACTTCCAGGGGGGCACACTTACCCCCCTCAAGGGACACACTGTCCCCAAGGGCCACACAAGAGTCTGGCTGGTGCAAGTCTCCTGACCTCTGCCCATCTGACAGAGTCTGGATTCCCCCCAACCCAGAAATGGTCTCACCAAGGTCATTCCTGGGGGGCTCTGCTCTCAGAGCTGACCCCTGACCCTCCAGGTTCTCCACTGGGGTCCGCAAACCCCTCTCATCCCTCTGTCTGGACTTCTGCACCCCCTCACTAGGAGTGGTACTGCCAGACACCAGAACTGGTGGGACGCTGGCTACAGCCGCCCCCCCCCCAAGTTCTCCTGACACTGTGGGATCTCCCTCAACAGATGGCCCTATGGTACAGGCTAGGCTCCCCTCCTGGTGTTCCCTCATGGAACCCTCCAGGACCTGGGACCGGATCTCGGGAACCTTGGACCTCAGCCCATCCCCATTCCCTCTCCTCAGAGACTGGACATGGGGTTCCTCACCCATCCCACTACACTGGGACCTACCTGGGACACTACAATCCTTCCCTACCTCACCTGGTTGGGAAATACCTAGACCACTCCTCTCAGGAGCCCCCCCAAATGCCTCTTCAGACTCTCTGGTACTCACCAAGAGGCCTGCCTCCATTGTAAGCTGGCTGGGGTCAGAGAACTCGCACTCCACCTGGTGTTGGCGTAGCTCTGGAAAATAAGGACTAGACATATGCTCTCCAGCAATTACATCACTCAGCCCCTTACATGAATTAACCAAATGACCCTTCACCCAACCATCCAGTGACTCTGCTTTGAAAAAGCACCCCACATCACCCTCCTGAGACTGGTGAGACAGTACCTGACTGTCCCTGACACTCAACCCCCACTCTTCTGGGAGGTCTTCACACTCCATAACCAGGACTTCTACCTGGGGGGAACCCCTTTCCCTGTCACTCTCACCTAGAGTCAGTAGAGTGTCCCTCCCACCAGGAGGAATATGACTCCCCATGCCAGTTCCCCAATCCACCTCAAGGACCCTGTGCATCACTGGAGCTACCTCATACCCCTGAACCTCCTGGCGTGTGTTAACTCCCTCCTTCAAGTAGGGCATCACATCTCTGGGCATGTGCACTTCTTCAGCAGTACTGGATACAGGATTTTTGCTGCCACCATCTGAACTGGACCCAGCCCTCATGGCCTCCAGCTTCAGCTCTTCACAGCTCAGCTCTAGAGCTGTAATCCTTTCTTTTTCCAGGACTAAGGCCTTCTCCTCAGCCCTCTCAAGCTCTGCATCTAGCTCTTCCAGACTCCGGATTCGAGCTAGGAGCCAATCATCTCTTTCTGTTCCCTCCTCAGGGCCACTGCCTTCCTCCTCAGAGTAGTCCTCCTCCTTAGAGTAGTTATCCTCCTCAGACTCATTTGGTGGTGTTGCCTGACAACGTTTCAATTCATACTGAAACAGGGCTGACTCAAGATCCTCCCTTCTGGATTTCTTGTTCACAGCCAGTCCCCTTTCCATGCAGAATGCTTTAAGCTGCCACTTTTTATACATAAATAGGTGCCAGAAATTGACTTCCATTCTGCAAAGGCTTCACAACCAAAAACCAAAGTCCAAAAATATTAGTAATACTTCCAGGACGACATCAGAGAACAAAAAGCAGAATCACAAGACAAGTAGTATATGGTCACGTAGTGGTCTGAACTCAAAACAGTAGTGTACACTTAATTACTGTATGTCAAGTACAAATACAAGTCCAAATCCCAACCGCTGATCACCAATGTTAGAAATGGGGTCTTTGGTTGACAGTCAGGTTACCCCCTGTTCAAGCAAGGACCCTCACTCTAGTCAGGGTAAAAGAGAATCACCCTCAGCTAACCCCCGCTTACCCCCTTGGTAGCTTGGCAGAGCAGTAGGCTTAACTTCAGAGCGCTAGGTGTAAAGTATTTGTACCAACACACACAGTAACTTCATGAAAACACTACAAAATGGCACAACACCGGTTTAGAACAATAGGCAATATGTATCTAAACAAAACAAGACCAAAACAACAAGAATCCGACATACACAAGTCAAGTTATGAATTTTTAAAGATTAAACTCAAAAATAGCACTTAGAAACAAAAATGCTTCAATGAGATGTTAACACGGCATCGTGACGGAGTCGTTCCCAACAAGCCGACACCAGCGGCGCCGGACACGGAGTCGCGTAGACCCCAAGTACAGTACCTTTGGTGAAGAATGAAAACAAGCAGAGGCGCGAAGTCGGGAATCGTGGCGTCTGTGCGAAACATTGAATCTGTGCACTTTAAGCGGCATCGGTCACGATGTGGTGCGGCGACTTCCACGGAGTCGTGAACTTCAGCGGGGCTGCTGCAGCGTCGGGCCTGCGAAGTGCGTCGCGTTCCAGCGAAGGTCACGGCGTCAGGTGCAGGCGGCGTTACCGGATTCAGCAGCGGCGTTGGTCCGAAGTCGTCCGAAGTCGATTTCCTTGGATTCCACCAGCTTTCCTTTCAAGGGCCCAGGGACTGGATAGGGCACCACTTGTCGGGGCAGGAGTCTCTCCAGAGACCCCAGGTGCTGGCAGAAATAAGTCTTTGCTGTCCCTGAGACTTCAAACAACAGGAGGCAAGCTCTAACTCAAGCCCTTGGAGATTTCTTCACAAGATGGAAGGCACACAAAGTCCAGTCTTTGCCCTCTTACTCTGGCAGAAGCAGCACTGCAGGAAAGCTCCACAAAGCACAGTCACAGGCAGGGCAGCACTTCTTCCTCAGCTATCAGCTCTTCTCCAGGCAGAGGTTCCTCTTGGTTCCAGAAGTGTTTCTAAAGTCTGTAGATGTGGGTGCCCTTCTTATACCCATTTTAGTCGTTGAAGTCACCTCTCTTCAAAGGGGACTCACACCTACTTGTGAAATCCTGCCTTCCCCAGGCAAGGCCTAAGACACACACCAGGGGGTTGGAGTCGGCATTGTCAGAGGCAGGCACAGTCCTTTCAGATGAGAGTGACCACTCCACCCCTCCCTCCTAGCAGAGATGGCTAATCAGGAAATGCAGGTTACACCCCAGCTCCCTTTGTGTCACTGTCTAGTGTGAGGTGAAAAACAACCCAACTGTCAAACTGACCCAGACAGGGAATCCACAAACACGGCAGAGTCACAGAATGGTTTAAGCAAGAAAATCCTCACTTTCTAAAAGTGGCATTTTCAAACGCACAATCTTAAAATCAACTTTACGAAAATATGTATTTTTAAATTGTGAGTTCAGGGACCCCAAACTCCACATGTCCATCTACTCTCTAGGGGAATCTACACTTTAATCATATTTAAAGGTAGCCCCCATATTATCCCATGAGAGAGACAGGCCTTGCAACAGTGAAAAACGAAGTTGGCAGTATTTCACTGTCAGGACATATAGATCACATTACTGTATGTCCTACCTTATCCATACACTGCACCCTGCCCTTGGGGCTACCTAGGGCCTACCTTAGGGGTGCATTACATGTAAGAAAAGGGAAGGTTTAGGCCTGGCAACTGGGTACACTTGCCAAGTCGAATTTACAGTGTAAAAATACACACACAGACACTGCAGTGGCAGGTCTGAGACATGATTACAGAGCTACTTATGTGGGTGGCACAACCAGTGCTGCAGGCCCACTAGTAGCATTTGATTTACAGGCCCTGGCACCTCTAGTGCACCTTACTAGGGACTTACTAGTAAATCACATAGGCTAATCATGGATAAACCAATTACATACAATTTACACGGAGAGCATATGCACTTTAGCACTGGTTAGCAGTGGGAAAGTGCTCAGAGTTCAAAAGCCAACAGCGACAGATCAGAAAGAAATAGGAGGCAGGAGGCAAAAAGATTCGGGATGACCCTGCATAAGCAAAAGTCCAACAACCTCAAAATCACTCACTTGGTTAAAATGCTAGACTGACAACCAAATACAATCTATTAGAGATGAACACCTTTGCGACCAGAAGGTGCAGATAGGAGAGATATTCTGAATACTTCTGCTGTTCAGCACCCTCATACCAAGCTCGTTAAACAGTGTGGCAAACCTCTTACCGGCAGCATCCTTTTTCATTAGGCTGGGATTAGTCTCAAGAATTGACCAGATAATATCGTCCTCTTGGACCCAAATCATTTACAGGACTGTATTTAGAAGGAACATATTAAAATCGCCAGCCAACAGCCACATGGCCTCCAAGTATGATTCTCTTAAAGACCTTACAGTATTCGCCACTTCAGTTAAAGCAGTTTTTTTCTTGGTTGTTTTGGGTTAACATGTTTGTGCCTATTATATTCAGCAACCAGCCCCTTGAATTGTGGTTAAGAGTGGATGCTAAATTATTAACTATAATATATAAGCACCCAGACCACTTGCCAGAACAACCTCACTTGCAGCTAAGGATTTGTGAATTAGGACAAAAACTCCACCTGTGGGATGGCCACCTTTTGTAGGTGGCTCAGTCGGAGCGAAACATTCAAGATGGTGTAGCCATATCTTAGGAGACAACTACTAACTTTCCTGAAGGTGAAGTGAATTAGACAATAAAAACATACAGGAATGAACCAGAGGCCTCTCCATTTGTGATGAAAACAATATGTCTGTCCAAGAGACAGCCAAGCTGTCTGATGGTGAGGCCTACAAGATAGTTCCCTGAATGCAAGCAGTGGTAAGACATAAGTCATTAATTCAGAACACAGTAAAAATGAAGTTGCCAAGAGGCAAGGCAAAAAAGTGATTAAATCTATCAAATAAGCAGAGAAATTAGAAAGACAAGAAAGACATCCAGTCACGAGCAAGAGGCTGACCCATCACTCAGTGTATGTATATATATACATATATATATGTATATATTTTAAAGACTTTACTAACACTTAGCTAGAGCTGTCTGTAGCGAAGACCCAATAATTTCCGCTGAATCAAACATGGATGGAAGTAGTACACAGTGAGAACATTTCACCATTCGAGTCCGCTGTGTGTTCAGTGTGGTGAGGAAACATGATGTTTCACTGGAAAATTCAATAAGAAAATAATGTCTAGCGTGTACACTTTACCTGGAACAATTGGCTTTAATCATGAAAGCAACCTGGTATTTGTAAAATATGAAACCATTAGGACAAAAATCCAGAATACCCCAGCGGGACCTGCTAAAGATAAACGTATTTCATAAAAGTCTAATACAGCTATCGTAGACGAAATACTGATTGATGCTACCCCAAAAACAGCACTGACTCCTGCAGAAACAACTGAAACAAAATATCACACTCAGTGCCAATTGCTGCCATCTGTTCAGTTTATGTAGCCCAGCCTTCATGCTCCTCAATCAAGTGACGAATACCATGTGCATTTTAATTGCAAAGCTTGTGTAAACAGTTGTGAAGAGCGATTTACTTCTTTGAGCTCTCAGGTTGTACTCTGTCCTTGCTCCTTTGCAGGAAAGCCATCACTTCCAGTATAGTCCTATAGACCCCAGGCATAACCAAGCAATAACATATTTCACTACATCACTACACTTCCAAAGCATACCAAACAATGACTATACTTATCACATATGACCTCCCTCTAAACACTACCCATTACTAAACCCTTTAAACCTCTTGCTATCCCTTAACATTACCTTCTCAGAAACCTTATAAACTCCCTACCTCTACCCATTGCTGAACTCTTATCCCCCTTTCTCCCCCCTAATTTACTGATTATTGAACAATAAAAACCCACTTTACCCTAACCATGTCTAAAAACACCTTACTACCCATGCTCACTACCTACTCCTGAAACCTAAAAAAACCTTTCTACCAATATACATTACCCATTCCTGAGACCTAAAACCTCCTTAAAAACCCTAAGCGCTACCCACCCCTGAACCAAAAAACCTTACTACGCCTCAGGACTACCCCTCCCTGAACTCTAAAAAATCCTTCTACCCCTTAAAAATACTTATCCGTGGCCCTAACTCACAATGCTACTTCTAGTCTCTACCCATCCCTGAACCTTAGAAAGCCCTTACTACCCCTACAGACTACCCATCTCTGAAACATAAAAACACTTTCCTACCCATAGACACTATCCACGTCTGAAAGCACTACTAATACTGTACACTATCCATCTTTGAAACCTAATAGCTCCTTAGTACTCTAAACCTCACCCACCCCTTAATCCTAAAAGCCCTTACTAACCCTAAAATCCATGCTTCCATAAAACCCTACAAGCCCCTTGCTACCCCTATAAACTACCCACTACTAAACCCACTCCTAAACCCTAAAAATTCTTAATATACCAAACCTTGACTTACCGCTCCCTTTCCCTACTCAACACAGACACCCATCCACCTACCCTTACACCCTAAAATGCATTGAAAATATAATGTGTGGTAACGTACCTCATTGTAACTTACCTTTTTGAAGTGTGTTGGAGTGAAGTTTTTATAATCAAAACTAACATGAAATGTTTGCAAATTAATGCGTAATGATGCTGCATAGAAAATGTATTAATGTGTTTTACTAAAGGTGCACTTGAAATGTGCCCATGGGGAGTGGCCACCAATGTATATGATGATTAATGAAACTGACTAATAATTAAATATTAATGTACTAATTTATGATTTTGTATTAGTATTAAGGGTTATATGTTAAGGTTTTGCTAATTAGTCACTAGGCCTTAGTTAGCATGAGTCGGGCCTAGCTGCCCGGTTTCATATTGAATGCGTTTTTCTAACTTGCATTGTGCGGACTTGCTGAAGGACATGTACTCGTACTTTTCCAGGAGTTAGAAGATGTGTGTAACCGTAGTAAATCCGTTCTCATGACACTCGACTTGCCCAAGGAGACATTCTTGTTGAATGCAACAGTGTAAACATGCAACAGGTGCAAGGTCGCCTAAACTGGTTTAGACAATCAAACTACTGACTGAGCCTGAGAGACTAAAAGTTTTTACCTGACATTCTACCCGATGGAGACGTCAATCACTGGAACCAATAAACTACGTGAAAACTGTTATGGGGTGACAATCTTAATGAGGTGACAAGTCAACCATTGGATGGAGATAGTGGTGCACCAAAACTTGCCCAATTGGAAATTAGGGGACTGTACAACAAGCTTTGATATATCTGTGTGTCACAAGGAGAAATCAGGCACTATTATGAGACACGAGAAGCCATTCTTGACGTTACCTCGACACTCTGTCACTCTGCCTAAAGACTTTGCTGTTTGATTCTTCGAATCATCCTCACCCTACTTTGCTTAGCCAGTTCTATACTTCTCCTCCTTATGAGGGAAGTGTCCTTATTGCTCGTCTTGCTGAACTTTGCTGAGTTTCCTGGCTGATGGCGAATCAACCAATGTGAATAAATGATCTAGATTGGGACGCGTTATCAAGTGGCAAATGAGGTATTGTGAATGCGTTGTAGTGGTCTCTTGCGTTTCTTCACTGTAAAGGTCTAATACTCTTAGAGTATGAATAAATGGTGCCTTTTTATTAATGTTTGTGAGCATTTCTTTTTTCAAACGAAGTATTTCTGCACTCAGGTCACATCTACAACTATCTTTCCAATGGCACAAATGCTCATGGAAAGGCCCCTGCCACCAGCTCAGACCAAGACATGAAAGAGATAAAGTTCTATAGAAAATGACTGAACTAATTGATGGAAAAACGTTTTAATCTGGCTTCTGACATTGTTCAACCACTACCTTGACCATCCTGTGTACACCCTCATACTTAGACTGACCTTCACTTTGACGTGGAAAAGCTACTATTACTCTGCACCACATCTCAAGCAGCATGAGTAAATGAGTCAGTCCTTCACAATTTGCTAAGGAGGTCATGTTTACACTTTGATTAAAGGAAAGCACGGTTCATTACAAGAATTCACACCCTCATTCTTATTGTCAGTAAGCACTTTCCTTTTCCAATATTCGTCCGAGTTAAACATTTTAAGCAGTTTCTCATTGTGAATTGTAAAGAAAATCGATATGAACCGACTGTGCACGAGGATGTTTAGATTAGGCTGTAGATTGAACCCTTTCTACTGTTGTATTTGCTATTTGCACTGGCGGACATACTGAATGCCCTTAAGAGGTATCTTCAGTTTACCTGAAAAGTTTCTTTGTTGTCATTGGAAGAAAAAATCTTTATAAAGTGCTTCTTGTTTGGAAAATTCTCAGAGATTACTCGAACCTCCCAGAAGGTAAGTACCATTTCTGAAAACCTTTGCGTTTTGCTCTCGTTTTTTCTGCAGGCCGTTTAATGGTTGTTCAAGGAGCAACATGTACTCATAAAATAGTTAGTTTAAGTTCAGTGCTCTTCTTTCCTTTTTAAACGTGAATATTTAAAAGTGATTAACTGCATGATGGTTTCGTTGGTTTGAATGTGTATCTGCACAACATGATGCAGACTGCCAATAAGAGAGAAACGTACTCGGATGTTTTATCAGCAGCTCTACCTCACAAAATGCAGGGTTTTAAAATTCTATATTCCAGACGATTACACACGAACAGTTCACAGAAAAAAAACACAATTCGAATTGAGGCCGTGTGCTCCACTGTGATGGGTATGATCACAAAGGCACTTCCCTCAAGTGGTCACTGGTTCGGAGTGGGGTCGGCATGGACAGGCTCTCCCTCTCACCCAGATGGCGATTAGCAGCCCTCCAAGTCAGCACCCCTGTCTGCGTGTCCGTCAGCAGATGTCAGACTCCCCCGGTAGCCCCTGGTGTCCGTTGCTGCTCTGTCTAAACACCTTCTGGACATTAACATTACATTTTACTATAGAACATGTGTTTAATAAGTAAACTGATTGATGTGGTTGCATTCTCTCAAGACATTACTATTCTATACCACTTTCGCAGAGCATTCCTGGTTCTCTCTTTGTCGGGGGGGTTTAGTCCATGTGCTGGTAACAAAACAGAGTGGCAATTGGCAAACTGTTACCCGGGTATTCCCAGGTGTGATCAAAATCTGCACTCTTCATTAAATTTCATCAAGTCAAATCTGCTGGAGTTTGAAGGGGAAATAGAGCGTGGTATGGGCTGTGACATGCAGATTTTGAGGTAATAAGCACCAAGGTCAACACCTTACTCCCCAAAAGACCCAGAATAGTTGCAAGCGATCAAAAGTCGCTGAAAATAAATTACGTTTAGGAACATCAAACGGTCTATATAATATGCAAATTACAATGAATCATAAAATAATCATACGCTTTAGCACACTGTAAAATGTAAATATTAGCAATTGAATATCATATAAAAATAAACATGGGCACTAAACATTGATTAGGTGGTAGCTGCTACCCCTAGCTTGGTGTTTGGTACCCCTTCACTGTCCTTGCCGCTTCTCATCTAATGGATCATGAACAGCATACAAGCACACAATGGCTGACCCTTTGCATCTCAGTTACAACTTCTAGGATGCTGAAAGTTTAAAAGTGAGACAAGGACCCAGCTCTGTTGTGTCTTTGGGAACCTACTGGAGGAGGAGGATGCCAGCAGTCTCAGTATGGCTCATGTCTGCTGTTATATGGTATACAACTGCTCTTGTGATAAACCGGAGAGAACAAACACATGAATCTGATGTAAACGAGACTAGCGCTGACATAGTGTGAAAATAACTTTGTTCTACGCCTGTTTGATTCAGTAGCCAATTTGCTTAAATGTAAATTTCATTAATTGAAAAACATTTTCTTTGTTATTTTTTCATGAATACGTTTTACAAGTGACCAGTTTAAGAAGATCTTCGGACATCATCAGCCTCCTTAAAAGTAAGTTACATTTTGACAGAGTTTTAATGCTTTGTATATATTAAGACAACTTAAATCAGGTCCTAACAATCCTAATATTGGCCAGACCACTGTGCACGAGTTGATTCAGTACTAATTCTTTGCTTTTCAACTTGCGTTGGCCTGTCATTTAAGTGCAAATTTATACATTCCATGATTAGTACTTTAATGATGTGTTTGATATTTTAAACAACCGTGTGCTCAACATGTGAACATCCAACGAGATTTTAAATTTCACTTTGAATTTTGCTGCACTTGTTTCTTAGCAAGATATTGGCCATGTAATCTTACAACATAGAAAAAAAAAACAGTCACCCTGTCCATAATACCCCTTCTCAAAAATTCTTGATCACTTGGTATTTAACCACTTCGCTCTCTCTCTTTCTGTCTCTCTCTCACTACGCCCAGTGCTTGAAATGCAAAAATTAAAGTGCAGGTACTCTGTGCCAGAGTACCTGCTTGTTTCCGAGAAGTGACGGTACTCTCCAATTAAAAGTATTACAGGTTTCTTGAGCTGTGCCGGTACTCTCCCTCTCAAAATAAAAAAGTGCCGGTACTCAGTACCAGACAGTACTGGCCCATTTAAAGTTAACGCACTGACTACGCCTAATCTTCTTACTACTCACCAATCACACTTCAAAATGTGTAATTCCAAAGACATTCAATCCAATCACCATTTTCAATGTCCCTCCACCACCACAGTTAATCATCATAATTCCTTACCTTTCTTGAACACTGTGGTGTGTTCGTTATTTGTCAATCACACAATTTTGCTATCCAGCTACACATTATAGGGTCTGCCCCTCAGTGGCGTGTCTGCTAGTCCTAGTACTCTGACAATTACAGGGTGGTTAAAACAACATTTTGTGCAATGTTTTGGTACGTTTTCATTGCCACAATAGAGAACACAAGCGTAAGAGTCAGCACAATATATGTCAAAGTTGTAATCTTGCTTTGGAGACAAAAAGGAGTTTGCACCCACAGTAGGCTTTTTGATTACAGGCTGTATCATGATGGGCATTTGTTTTTCCAAAAAATAGATTGTCTATACCACATACACAAACCTGGAAAATATGGACTTAATGCATGAGTTGTAGAGAGCATAGTTCATAAACCCCAAGAGGCAATTACTGCCTCTCATCTTTTGGATTGATAAAAAGCACAATGCAAAGAGGTTGCTGCACATCGCTGTCCAGCAGTCCCAAATGAGCGATACTTAAACTCAACCTATCTGATTTTCAATGCCTCTGTCTAGTTGAGATGGGGCACCACAAACCCCCAACTTTAGCTGCTTGAGCAGGGGTTGCAACCAGCAGGTCTGTTAAACATACAACATTCAACATTTAGTTATTGCTCCTTTGACTTTGAATGAAGACTTCTAATTTCCAAGCAGAAGCTCATAAATACCATTGTAAAGAAGATCATAGAATGATGAAGATGTTGGGTTGGAAAACAAATGAAACAATAGTGGATGAAGAAAGAGGGTGAGGGCTGAGAGAAGGAAGGATGGACTGATGGAAGAATAGATGGCTGGTAGGACAGATGAGTGAGATGATTAGACACGGCGATTGTTAGAAATTGATTCTCTAGTTGGCACTCTAGTCCAGGAGACTCATCAGGATATGCAGGACAAACCTCAGCTTCCTTTGTGTTACTGTCTAGAGGGAATTCACAAACAGCCCAACTGTCAGTCTGATCCAGGCGTGGATTCCACAGGCAGGCAGAGGCACAGAATGTTTAAGCAAGAAAATGCCCACTTTCTAAAAGTGGCATTTTCAAACAGCCAGTCTAAAAATCAACTCTACCAAAAGATGCATTTTTAAATTGTGAGTTAAGAGGCCTCAAACTCCAGATCTCTATCTGCTCCCAATGAGAAATTACAATCAAGAGGAATTTAAATGCAATCCCCATGTTAACCTATGGGAGAGATAGGCCTTGCAATAGTGACACCCACATTTGGCAGTATTTCATTATCAGCACATGTAAAACACACCAGTACATGTCCTACCATTTAAATACACTGCACCCTGTCCATGGGGAAACCTATGGTCTACCTTAGGGGTGACCTACATATAGAAAAAGGATATGTTTGGGCCTGGCAAGTAGGTACCCTTGCCTGGTCAAATTGGAAGTGCAAGACTGCACACACAGACACTGCGGTGGCAGGTCTGAGACACGTTTACAGGGCTACTCATGTAGGTGGCACAATCAGTGCTGCAGGCCCACTAGTAGCATTTGATTGATAGGCCCGGACATCTCTAGTGCACTTTACTAGGGACTTACTAGTAAATACAATATGCCAATCATGGATAAGCAAATCCCCAATATAATTTGCACAAGGAGCACTTGAACTTTAGCACTGATCAACAGTGGTAAAGTGAGCAGAGACCATAAACCAGCAAAAACAGAGTCCAGCATATCAGAAAAACAAGAGTTCAGAAGGCAAAATGACAAGGGGAAACACACCAAAAGAAGCCAGGTCTAAAAGTGATGGATTAATGTATGGAGAGAAAGATGGATAGATGAATAGATACAAAGAAAGATGGATAGATTTACTTAAAAACGGTTAGATGGATGAATTGATAGAGAAAGGAACAAAGAAATGAAAGGAAGGACAGACGGATGCATGCTTGGATAGAGAAAAGAATAGATGGATGAAATAGACAAAAAGAAAGGAGGAAGGGGTGCTGAGTGGATTGATGGAGGGATTCATGGACTGATTGATGAAAGGCTGGATAAGAATGGACATTAGGGAGGGAAAAAAAGACCAAAAATGACAAATACCAAACAAGAGAAAGAAAGAAGGAAAGAAAGAAAGAAAGAAAGAAGGGAGGGAAGGAAGAAAGAAAGAAAGAGAAAACAGACTGAAATGGGACAGAGGAAAAGAAGAAAATGTTCTAATTCTCTTGAGGAGGCTGCAGCAATGCCGTGAATGACCAGTGAGCTTCCTTGTGCCTGCCACTGCCATTTGGTATTTGGTTCAAAGTGGGTATGCTTTATTTTTCGGGCTACTCCTGCGTGGTATAGAAATACAATAGCGGCATAACATTCGCCAAATGCATATTTAGCTCCTAATGTGTTGTACAGTCTATGGGTTAGATTATTGTGTGATAAAGGAATGTTGTTATTGGGAAGATTTACTACTCAAGTTTGATTTAACCATGACAAGTGCTACCCTGTACACATCGGTCAAGTGAGCTCCCCTTTGTTTCCGCAAATGGGTTGAAATCTGTTGGATCCGTTGTACAATTCTGGTGTACCTTTTATTCCTGAAAGCAAAAAGGCACATAACATAACTTCTAGGACTTGTTGGCACTATGTGTAATAAAACAAGAATGCACTGGTCAACCCTGGTCCTGCGTGCCTTTGAATCTCAAATACATGCATACATAGGACGCAGTCGTATTCAGCATGACAACATTGTCACAAAATAAATGTATACATCATGATATGTGTTAAAAGATATTTTGAACAATGTGTATTTGTGGAAGTTCAGTCTGCCAAATCTAAAATAGCATAGAAGTAGATATCAAAAATAGGTAATAGATCAGTAATTTTATGTTTACTGTGCACTGGTGAAAAACTGTGGGGTATATTTACAAGAATAGTGGCACAGAGAAAGGGCAGAAATCACTGAGGGGAATATTTACAAGAATTTTGGCACAGGGCAGTGCAGCAAGTGCCCTTGCTGTGCTGCCCTGCATCACAGGGAACTGGCAAAAATGCACCCTATTTAGGATATACTGTGCGTTTCTGCCTTCGCCGCCTGCACTGGTGCCCATTTGGCCGCCTAGCACCAATGCTGCACCCTTGCACCATGGTGCAAAGGTCCCTGCATTGCACGCAGGATTGTTTTGTGCAGGAAGGGACACCTTCCTGCACAAAAACAATCCATGGAGGCGTTTTCCTCTTTCTTAGCAAAATTCAGCACGCATAGAAGGAGGAAAAAATGAGGAGAAATTAAGATATTTCTCCTCATTACACCACCCCTGGGGAGATGTAGGGTTTTGACACATTCCCAGGTTTAGAAGGCTATGTAAACCTGGGAATGTGTCATAAGACATGGGTGTTGTGTGGGAAAACCTACAGCAATGGTCATGGAAGCCTCCCGATGCAGGGTAAGGCAACACAGCGACTTGCACTGCCTTGCCTTACTCCATTTGCATAAGGCCATGAAAAGCCACACAAAGTGGCTTTGCTTGGCAATCATAGATATGGGTCTGCACTCTGCGCTGATGGAACATCAAAAAACGTTTTGCTTAGTCGGGTGTAAATATGCCCCTTGTGTGTATAACAGGAAATGGACAAACACATCTTGCTCCGCCCCATCGAAGCTCTCCAAACCCAAATGTATGTATTTCCAATACTACTGAATGCATGCACACCAAACCAAAAAAATTACACTAGCCTGTTTAATGTCAAGGGGTCACATTTACTATTTTTTATGCAATGTTGCCTACCATGGGAAATTGCTGAGCAGTGTTGTGTGAAAGGAAGAGAGACGAAAGGCTTCATATTTAAATATGGAACATTTCTGTTCTCTTCTCATGCTGGTGCACTGTGTGATTTCTAGCGCAAAGCAGGCACTCTTGCAGCATAGTGCAAGGGAGCCTGTGTTACTTCCAGGATTGTTTTTGTGGGGGAAGGGGCAACTTTCTGCACAACAATAATCCTTAGAGGTGTATTCCTCTTTCTCTGCACACATGGAAAGAGGAAGTAATGAGGTGAAATAAAGATATTTCTCCTCCGTACTCCTTTGTCAGGTAGGCGCACCATTTTGATGCAAATCCAGGTTTACGAGTCTTTGTAACTCTGACTTCACATCAAGAAACATGGGTGGATGCATGGGAAAGAGCATCCTCCACACATGTATTGTCTACCTGAGGTAAAGTAACACCAGGCTCGCTTTGAGCTGCTGTGCATTACAAGCCATGAAAAGTGGCTGTGCATGGTCTCTCAAATGCAGAAAATATTTTGCATAGGGCTTCACCGCAAATGTGACACAACCCAACACAAAATCATTGTAACAAATCTGGGCCCTAGTACCAGTCCAAGTTTGGTGTAACTTCTTACAGCCATTTTTCCTTAGTGAGAGCACAAATCCTGATAGAATTATAATTAGATAAAGCTACTTTTTTAACCCTCTTTCCTGAAACTTTTCTCCCATTCGGATCTGTTTGAACCTTAATATTGTAACACAAAGCCAAAAAGCCACTGCTAGACATGTCAGCCCTAGGGTGAACTTCCGAAAAAAAAAAATTGCCTTCCTTCTCTGCTTTTTTGCTAATCTCGTTTTTGCTAGCCTTAGGACTGCACACTTTTTCACTGCTAACCAGTGTTAACATGCATGTACTCACTCTTTAAAACATTGGCTTATCCCTAATTGGCATATTTAATTTAGTTATAAGTCCCTAGTAAAGTGGTACTGCATGTACCCAGGGCCCGAAAATTAACCGCTACAAGTGGGCCTGCAACACTTATTGTGTCACCTACTTAAGTATTCCTTCAAGCATGTTTCAGGCCTGTCATTAAAGCCTGTGTGCACATAACTTATCTGCCATTTCGAACAGGACCAAACGTTCCTTTTTAATACATGCCACCCCTATGGTAGGCCCTGGACAGCCCAGAGGGCAGGGATCTGTGTACTTAAAAAGTTGGATATGTAATTTCAAGTTTTTCATGGCCTGGTAGTGAAAAGCTCTTACATTTGTATTTCACTGCTGCCATAGGATAACATTGAAGTTATGCTATTATATTCAATAATACGCTATAATTTGCAAAAGAGAACAAGTAACCAGTACATGTTTTGTGTCTTTTGAATTGTAATGAATAATCCTAATATATGGTGAAGTCGAATTTAGAAATTTCAATTTTGTAAATTATACTTTTAGAAGGTAGGCATTTTCCTGCCTTAGCCACTTAGGGCCTGTAGAATGCCTCTGGTCACATGACTGGGTGTAGCTGAAAGTTGGCCTTTGCGTATTCCTTCTAGACAGTCACACACAATAGAGAGCGTAGGTGTGCCGGGGTGGGCCATCATTGGCAGGATGGGAGGGTGAAGCTGGACCCAGCCGTACTAAGACTTGAATAGGCTGTGTCCTTTCTTCCACACAAAGGGCTGCATACCGCATGTAATTATTCTGAATATAGGGCAGAGAAGGCAGGATGCCTGGGGACTTCAAAGATAAACCTCTAGAAGCCTTTCCTCCTCTCCAAAGGCACCACTTGGTATAAATACTGGACCTTAGACACTAACTTTTCAGTACACTTCTAGACCTACGGGTACTCTGCTAGGAAGAAGGACTACTGTGCTTCCGAAGGACTACCATTATACTGTACCACTGCCTTGCAGTGCTGACCTGCTGCCTGCTGCCCTTTTGACTGGGTGAGAAGGACTGGACCTGCATCTCTGGAACCCAGAACCCCAGAGTAACTCCAATGGCTAGTTGGTTGACCTCGCCTCCTGACTTGAGCCTCAGGGACAAAAGGCTCCAACCACATTGACCCTGCATCTGGATTCTGCCATCTGTGAGTTTTCCCTGCCAAGTTGTGCCATCACAGTCCTGGATGCTTGGAAGTGGACCTAGTGCTCTACAAGTCTCAGTGGATCCAGTGGAAATGATGCAGCTCCTCTGCTGTGAGGTTCAACCCCGAGCAGAACCAATGCATCACTGTTACTGTGTGGTTCAGGACTGTCGCAAAGACCTGCATCGCATCTCAGTCCATCGCAGCATCAGAACCGAGGCTGCTCGATGCATCCTCGGCACAGGCCCTTTCATTCTTCAACGATGGCAGCCTCCACAATGACGCCAGATTCTACATCGCAGACTCTCAGCTCCTTGGAACCAACTCATCGCCCGACTGCACTGCACATCCTCAACTCTGGACTTTGCATCGCAAACCCTGGATGACAGGATCCTCAATAACAACACAGGACATCGCACTGCAGCCTTGACGCATCTCGAAACCAAAGCATCACTTCAGCGGCTCAACACATCTTTGTTGTGGATTCTTGCACCATTCAGAAAACCTGATTTAAGGTATTCTGTTCAGTGGGCCTAACTGTGGTCTATTGACGGCCAGCGCTCCATCGCCGTCAGCCTGAACTTGTGACTTGGTCCTGGTCCGGCACTACCAGATATCCACAGTTGGTGCTTTATGCATTGTGTTGATAATTTTACTAAACGTCTTTAAAATTGATTATCTTCAGGTCTACTAATTGGATCTTTGATGTTGTGGTATTCTTTTATCTATTACAAAATACTATATTTTGCTAAACAAGCGTGGGATTCCCTTTGTGATGGAATTTCACTGTGTTGCTGTTTGCAGTGTTGCACAAATACTTACCACATTGCCTCTGA